>NC_141269.1:20685000-23490596 GCF_054856545.1 Hippocampus guttulatus
CAAAGAGTGAGAGGCAGCGCCGGGCGAGTTACGCCACAATTTGCGAATGGATTGTGGCTGCTTGGACGAACGTGTCTGCTTGCACTGTTGTTCGAGTTTTTGGCAAAGCCGGCATCATTTCTGTGGAGCCACATGGTAATGAGAGTGACTGACAACGAGAGGGAACACGCCGTTTTTGATGGATTACCGGTACTTGCACAATTGTTCAATTCTGATAGGATGAGGACTTTGATGCATTTCTGGGTGATGATTGATCGAAAAACGTGAGTACATTGTACAATGGCTAAATAAAATACAACGGAACTCAGTTTTGCTTCCGTTGCCTTTTTAAAAACGTGTTTTTAGCTTGTATCTGTATGTCTTGGCATGCTACCGTATGCTTCAAGCTAACATGTTTTTAGCGTGCACGCATGAATGCCGTATGTTTAAGCTGGCGTATGTTTTACCACTTTAAAATTGCGCCCAATAATACAGTGCGTTTTGTCTATGTGTAAAATACAGAAATAGCACCTATTAATGAGACTGCGCCCAACCATACGGTGCGCCGAATGGTCGTGAAAATACGGTACCTCTGGATTTCCACTGTGGCATTCGCTGTGGCACTGCCAACTTTGTTTGCGGCATCAACATGGTGATGAAGTGGAGCCCACGAGCTGTAGTCATCCTCCACTGGCCTTGCCATGAAAACTTCAGGTGTGTGTGGCACTGGAACTGGAACTCATAACGCTAACACAATCCCTTTTGAGCGTTTCCACTGCAGTTTGAGCATAGCCTTGGCTGCAAAATTCAACAGTTTTGAAGTGTGGATCCTGTATTGTTGCCACTGCCAGTGTTTTTTTTTACATTTTCATCCATTAAATTTGTAATTTAGCTTGTTCATCAAGTTATTAGCGAGTACAACATTAATACTGCAATAAAATTAAAAAAAAAAAATGCTTTTCCCCACAGGATTGCTTTAGATCCAGAGATCCTTTTCTCCTCAGACAGCTCAGTTGTCACAGTGTTGAAAGACCTGAGGATCGGAAGGCACTGGTTAATGTGGTGGTATTCTTCTGCTCTGAATGGCTTGATGTCTACACTGAGTGAAGCCAGTGCAGCCCTCAGTGGGTCCCTCTGTTCACAGAGTCGCTGAAACATGGCAAATGTACTGTTGCAACATGTATCAGTCTCCTGGATGAGCTTCATCTGTGGTTTTCCCATATCAGCTTGAATACATTTTCAGCTTGAATTTTCTTTTGCTCTGGTGTTGGACTTGAAGTGGCTTACAATTTTGTGAGCTGTGGTTCACATAATTTCCAAGTCTGGGGTTTGGGCAATGGACTGCTTTACCACCAGATTCAACATGTGTGCAAAGCAGGAGACATGTCGGATGTTGAGCTCGTTTATTCTTAAAAATAAGAATAAGAATAAGAATAAGAATAAGAAAACCTTTCGTCTCACAATGGAAAAATTCCAGATTTACAGCAGCGAAGTTATTAAAGGAGAAAAACAGAAGAAATAAAAGTATAGGAGCTGCTGTAAAGGCAGCCACTCTCGTTTGCCACTATACCTGTATTATGAGCCCCATCTGTGACCATACCGCTAACGCAGGGGTCCCCAACCTTTTTTGCCCCACGGACCGGTTTATGTCAAACAATATTTTCAGGGACCGGCATTTAAGGTGTGGCGGAACTAATGCAACAAAATAATATGGTATGAGCTGCATGAAAACTGGTGTTTTCGAAATATAATAATAAACACAAGGAGCGTCTAATCTGGCCGCAACACTGTGATCGCTATGGTAATGTTTAATGCCTTCAAAATACAATACAACGCAAATTCAAAGTGCATGAAAATGACGACCCACCACAGCCCCGAGCTTGATTTTCTGCAACCAGACGGTCCCATCTTGGGGTAAACGGAAACAATGACACCTCAAGTGTGTGGTTTATGTCCAGTCTACTTCGTAATTTTGTTTTAGTCGCCGTTGCTGCGGAAACCCCCCACCTCACACAGGTAGGATGTCGGAAATAGCAACAGTGCTATTGTGACGATCTCAGAGTATTCAGCCATAACTTTAATCCAGTTGTCTCAAACGTACTTTTAAGGCCGCCGTCATTTGCGATCTCCAGCAGTTTTTTACTCATTTTGCGAGCTCAGGCGTTTTGTTTTTAGCGTAATCGGTCACGTGACGGAGAAGCGTGCCTTGACGTGTGTCAAGCGTGACACAGACGGATGTAATGGAGAATCCGGTAATTTTTCAAAATAAAACATCTTTCGTATTCCGAAATAAATAAAACTAAATTAAGCCAAGTTCGTTCTGTGCGGCCTGGTACCAAATGCCCTGTGGACCGGTACCGGTCCGCGGACCGGCGGTTGGGAACCCCTGCGCTAACCTTCTTAGTCAAATGCCATTCAGCCATTAAATTGGTGTCTGTTTCTGCAATGTTAAGTGCTGAATGTATTTGTGGGAAATGTTGGACACCTAATAGTAGAGTACCTAAATCCATGTTTCGTTTCACAGTTTGGTTTCACATGTTCTCCCTCAATAAGAATCCATATTTAATATGTTCATCCACATGGACAAGGCTCACAGCAGAAGCTTGCTTGACTTGATCCTTGACCTTTTCTCTAGTTTCACTGTACTTTGCCTCCACCATTGCCCTTACAGCTTTTCTGGTTGGAACAGTGGAATTAGGATCTAGGATTTTAACAAACTGTAAAAATCCCTCTTCCTCAACGATAGGCACTGTATTAAAAAAAAGAAAGAACATTTTTTAAAGAAAGAGAAAACATGATGTAACTCGGAAGCTCACATGGTTCAATCCAGCCATCCATTTTCTACCGCTCATCCGGGGTCGGGTCGCGAGGGCAACAGCCTGAGCAGGGAAGCCCAAGCTTCCTTCTCCCCACCCACTTGTTCCAGCTCTTCCCGGGGGATCCTGAGGCGTTCCCAGGCCAGCTGGGAGACATACTCTCTCCAGCGTGTCCTGGGTCGTCTCTGCGGCCTCCTACCAGTGGGACATGCCTGGAACACCTCACCAGGGAGGCGTCAAGGAGGCATCCTAATCAGATGCCCGAGCCCCCTCATATGGCTCCTCTCGACATGGAGGAGGTGGTTGATGTGAATGATTCAACATGTCACATTTATGTTATTTTACAGGAAAAATAGTATATTTGGAGACTGCCCAGTATTGACAGACTCGTTAGCTTGTCGGACATGATTTGACTTGTCGGACATGATCATGCCTCGAACCCAAGTTCCTTAACATGGACGAGGTACTCCGATATGCTAATTCCTGCATGCGTAGCAAACACCGTACCTAAGAGTGATAAAATATTCATGAGTAAAATGCAAGTTGAGACACACAGAGAAAATCAGGGAGTACTACTACTACGACTACTATTTGCTTATTTGGCAGTTTAAGATCAAAACATTCCCAAACTCTTGAACATCTGCCAGAGTGCCCTGTCAGAAGGATCCTTCAATCCATTATCTGATCCGCTTTAACCTCACTAGCATCGCGGGCGTGCTGGAGCCTATTCCAGCTGTCTTCGGTTACACCCTGAACTAATTGCCAGCCAATCGCTGAGCACACATATACACTTTTCCCACTGCCGCAAAACCACGGGTAAACACACATTTTTGGGCAGTGGGAAAGGCTCACTGGCCCGTGTTGATCCGTGCCCACCAGCACGCCATGGGAGGCGTGTTGTGATCGCCTCCGTTCCGTATCGCTTGCAGTTTGAAAGCCTAACACAGTAGATGCCCGGTAATTACGTGATGACATAGGGCGGTACGTGATGCATCATAACATTGCGCGCCATCGACCTCGTATACAGCACGCCCCCCGCAATTTCGGCCAAAAATTCACGTCATCTACGTTGTCTCAGTAGTAGCAAAGAGTTGATTCTCTACTACTCTTCGACCATTTTGAGGACGGTAAAAAGCATGATAAAAGAAAGAACACTCGCTTCCATGTTGCTTTGTTTACCACCAAGAAATCTGTCGCACTATCATCTATGCAATCACAGCGTGGTGATGTACATGCACGGGTAGAATATGCAAACTCCACACAGGAGGCCAAAGCCGGAAGTGAACCCGGTACCTCTGCACTGTGAGGCTGTGAACTGTGCTAACCAATCGACCGCCAGGCCGCTCATATTCATATATATATTAGAGCTGTCAGTTTAGCGCGTTATTACTGGCATTAAATCAATTTTAACGTGATTCAATTTTTTATTGCGAGATTAATGCGGCAGCACCTCACAGCGGATGTTACGTTGCTCTATAAATAAACCGGAAACAAAACAACAAGCGCGCTGCACAGGCCCACGCCCATGTCTGTTTTGCCAGCCATGGCAGCGCGAGACACCGAAAACAGATACATAAAGAGTTTATGAATAGGAAGTTTACTTTTAAAAAGTTGCCAGATGGTTCCACTGACAAAACCAAAGTTACCTTTATGTTTTGCAGTCGTAAACTGAGCTATCATCATAGCACGTCGAGTCTGAAATACCACTTAATGGCCAAGCACACAGCTGATGTGAGTACTCCGCCCCCTCGTCTAAGACAGACAGCTATGGATAATTTCAAAGCAAAGAAAATGGATAACACGGCAAAGAACACATTTGCTGAAGCCATAGCTAAATGTATGGATACTGCATGCAAGCCTGTCAACATTGTCCACAGCTCGACTCAAGCTGAAATCATTTGCATTGCATTTAACTACTCCACTACAGATTGCCAGCGAGAGCCTCCATTACAAGCTATTTACAGAAATTGTACGTAACGGAGAAGGCTAAGGTACACCAAGCGGGAGAAGACACTGTTTCAGGACAGAAATAAGAGACTCGGTTGATGAGCCTCTGGTGAATAAAGAGCAGGTAGCCTGTTGAGTACGATGTATGCCACTGACGCGATTGTTACTTTTGGAACTATTTTGTGTGGAAGGTTACCGTGTCCCGTGTCCATATAAATAAAGTGGGTGGAGCTTCTCTGTGTTCGTCTGACAGTGACGGTGCGCTGAGGCACGTCGAGAGTTCAGCGGTGCGGTGGTAGCGACCACACTGAAAATAAAAGGTCTCCAGTGTTGTGCCTTGAACCAAGTGTTGTCATCCGAAATTATGTCTACACAAAACCGTAGAGAGACTTCCGCGCAAGAAGGACCAACAGAATCAACATAGCCTGACTGCTGTGTTCAAAACAAACTTGAGAAAAACAAAGCATGCAACCATGACTTAAATCCACTATAGGCTGAGTACTAGTTTACCTTAGATGTGCACTTTATAATGTTATATTGCTCTGTTTTGATTCCATAAAAGGAGCTGTTAAAGGAGCTGTTGTGTGACAAAATATTTTTTTCACTGTTGTTGATGGACAGTAATATTGTGTGAGAGATTATGTGTGAATAACTGCTCCAAGTGAAAATTGTTCATGTAAAATTGAAAATAGAAATTGTTGTTTCAGTAAATATTTGCATTTTGCACATAGAAAACTGATCCATGATTCCATGTTGATGAGAGCATTGAAACGGGAAAAAATAGGACGAAAAAACATAAAAGGAAATTTAGAAACGATAAAAAATGTGTGCGTAATCACGATTAATTATGAGTTATTGTGAGTTAATTATGACAGTTGCATTTTTAATCACGATTAAATATTTTAATAGTTTGACAGCTCTAATATAAATATAAAATCACTTCATGTTACTACCTGGATTTGTTACCCTCAATTATTCATTCCCTATGAGTACTATACCACATCCTCACTGCGCACACACACATTTTACCTTCACCTGCGCAAACACAACACACAAATCACACGCCCATGGACACTTGCGCACATTCATGCAGACATTCGCACATGCGCGCGCACACTCTCACACACACACACACACACACACACACACACACACACACGAACCTATAAAGAAACACATTTAGATGAAAGCACTGGTTTTATCTCCTTCCCTCAGCAGGAAACTAGCAACTAGTGATGCACAAATCACACACTTACACACACAGGCACACACACACAGGCGCACACACACACATACACACACGCAGGCACACACACACACACACACACACACACACAGTGTGGCTGATGAATTGTGTGGCAGATATATGTGCTGGAATGTTAAGAATATGTGAATAACCCGTAGCTTTTCCACTCTCACAAGTTTGCTTGTGGGGTGTACGGAGTTGGGGAACACGCGTAAAAGAGGGAAATGTGCCACTAGGTAGTGACCAGAAATTGCTGCAGAGGACTGCTAGACTTAGAAATTAGCCTTTATTTCACTATGACAATAATGAAGCATCAATATGACTGTACCAGATATAGACACACATACACACACACACACACAGACACACACATACATATATACATATATACACACATTTTCGAATTCGCTTATCCTCACACGGGTGGCGGGTGTGCTGGAGCCTATCCCAGCTGTTTTGTTGTGGACTGTCTTTTCACAGGTTTGATCAGATGTAGAAATGCTGTCAGATTTGTTGAAGTATTTTTCAGTTTTTATTTCAAATAGACAGGTCACAGAAATCTGACACATTAACTGAGAAAATATGTTTGTGTTTTTTTTTAGTTCTGTCATCCAAAAACTTTGCTGTGCAAAACTACTATATATCGTGTGTGTGTGCGTGTGCGTGTGTGTGTGTATGTGCGTCTACATGTGCCAAGTTGCTGACAGAAGATCCAGACAGGACACAAAAGCTGGGTGGGCTTCTATTGGCCTTCTGTCTCCTTCACTCAAGATCATTGGCAATACCAGTAGTTACCTGATCCTCATAAAAAACACTTTATTAGCCACTCAGAAGTCAACCGGGTGTGTTTGTGTGTGTTACTGTATATGGGTGTATCACACTCAACTCCTAATGTTGACATCTGACTTTACTTGCATGATAACCATTTACTTCATAGTGTCTTGCTAAAACTAAATATTTGATTTTACTGTGTGACTAAAATCTGGAAAATAGCTCAGTGTAAATGCCAAAAACACTTATTAATGTACACTTAATTTTGGTGGAACCCAGTCACAAACATGCCCTTGAATTTCTCCTACATCTCACCCTTCCATATTATTTCCAATGGAAATTAATACCACGATGGCAAGCACCAATGACACCTCACTGTAGCCACAATTCAGTGTTAGACGGTGAGACTTGTGGAGTGTGAGATGGTTCTGTGGACACAAGGAGGGCACAAGTGCAGACACAGTGAGAAATTATTCATGCAAACACACACACACACACACACACACACGTACACAAAGCATATGTATTAACCTCGCCAAACCTCTGAGGCTGACTCACCAAATCCCTTGGGTAGATCGAACCCAGGGTAAGAATCACTGCTCAAAGCCTCTTAAAGGTCAAGTGTAAAGTAATTACGGAAAATCCCAAATGAAATATTTTTTTTTGTCATAAGTAAAGTGATCAAACAAAATACAATAAATAAAGCATGAAAAAATAATTTCTATTTCGTACATTCAACAGAGTAATCGCTTTCCCAAAGTGAGATGCTGATGAGCGACAACCCTGGAAGTGTCATGCCCACTACATGGTCAACCATCGCAGAGCTCATTATAGGAAGTGTACAAAAACAGTCAGAAATTCATTCGGAAAGCAATGTTTCTGTGGGGTTGCAGGTATTTGTAGAGTTGAAGGAAGAGGAGGTTGTTGGCAAGATGTATGTTGGACCATACATGCACCAGCCAGATGCTCTGAATGCGGAAAATGTTGTGCCCAAATGGCCGGACATGGAGTGGAGATTAGACTCATCGGGATTGGAAGAACGGTAAACCATATCGGCTGATGTTAAACGCCTACTGTTATTGTTTTCAATTCGATGCTGTGCCGTGCTGTGAATTGCACACGATGGGATTACCTACTTGGTCCATGTAATTTCGTGAGCTCTGAGAGCACACGTTGTAGTGGGTTGGTGTCCTACATTGTCATTGCTAAGGTAGTTCTGTTGCGTTGTCAGTCGCTCCGCACATGATATCGGCAGCATTGTTAGTTGCAAACCATTACAGAGGATTCCATCCATGTACTGATATAGGTTGAATGTTTTCGTACAGGATTCCATCCATGTACACATATAATATTTTGAATCAAACGTTTTCAGAAACACAGCCAGAGTTCCTCATTGATTATCACACCTAACCTTTTTTGCAAATTCTTTATAATAAGCCAATAGGGTTGAGAAAAAAGAGATTTTTGAAGTACAGTCTCGTCGACACCAGCAGGGAAATTCATTTGCTTTGCGAGAACTTAACTGTATTGTTCATATTTTCTGATCCATTTAGGTGCCCTATTTTTTTCTTTTGGCCACTCAAACAACTGTTTGCCTGTACATGAGCTGTGCTGGTGTTCAGAGACAGTTCAATTATGAGAACGGTAGGAGGAAAGGAATGTAGTATCAATCATATAAAATCATGTCCTCCCTTATACACAGAAAGCTGCCAAAATCTGTAAAACATGGGAAATGCAAAATGAATTAAAAAAAAAGATAATATATTCAACAAGACAGTAGAGAAGATAAGAGCAGACAAGATTGCGTGGTGGTGATGAAGTGACTTTACAGGACGTTCCAGACAAAGTCAACGTATTTCGGAGAAAACAATGAAAAGCATTAAGAAGCGTAAAACGTATTATTGCATTACACCCATCCATTACCCCAGAGACGATCTCAGTGGATTTAAGGTGAGAGGCGGGGTATACCCTGTCAGTCACAGCACTGACACAAAGAGCAAAGCTTCACACTCACATTTACACCTAAAGGCAATTTACAGCCTCCAATGAACTCAAAAGAACGGTAAATCAGCAGTGCTCACCACTTAGGTTATTCAGACACGACCTGTCCACATTTGTAAGGCTTTAAACCAAACATATGTGGGACTTTCAGGAATCGCAGTGCAGAATTTCTTGTAGATTATTCAATAAAGTCCTTGTCCATGTTGAATGGGTACTGTATTTGCGGGAAAAAAAATAGATCAAAACTGTGATTCATTCACCGTGCTGACGAGATATTTTGGACTGCCTTCAGGTTGTGAACTCCGATTGCCATCTCTGCTTTACCCTTGTAAGGCCACACAGGTCGCCTGATATACGCCTGCTTTGGCTGGCACCCTTAAAGAGCTGTTACGACCCAGCTCGTGAGAGGAAATAGCCTGGCAGGACAATGATAAAATTTAATGAACCAAGGGGAGGAACATGTGGTGGAGAATACTAAATTAAAGAATACTGTGTTAAAAAGTTGCATTATTGCTTATAATTTCATTCAGTGTGTTATATCTAATTGAGCTGTTTCTTACCTGGGCTGCACCATGGGGTGCCAAATGCATTAAGCTCTTTCAAGCATTGTGGCTGAAGCAGACACGTGCAACATTCAAGCCACAAGAACCTTTAGCCTCTCGAGTGAAAACTCAGAGAGAAGTAGGCATTAAAAAAAACTTTAATAAAGGCTGAATACAATAGAACAAATCTGAATAAAATATCTAATCAATTGCATTTTAATACATTTTTGAAATGGTAAAGAGACTTTATGGACACCCTGTATATGTAAAACAAAAAATAGTGTCTTTCAATAGGAAGTAAACCAATCTCTCAAGTCTCCGCAACAAGTTTTGTTGGAGTTGTGATGGATGAAAGTTTAAGTTGAACAAAGCATAGTGTATTCAACTCGTTAGTAATATCACTCTTTTGGTGTTATCTGCAGACTACTAAGTACAGTAAATCAAGACTGCCTTAAAATTCTCTATTACAGTATAACAGAGAAGTCTGCTTTGTTCAGCGAAAAGGTCGGTGCTAAAGGACAGTCTGCGGCTGGATGGATGCATGGATTGAGGAGCCGACAATGAGAAGAAAGGAGCGTCAGCACAGAGCGCCGATGCGAATGTGGAACTGGGAGTCGCGGCTTGGAATTGAAGCGGATTTACATGGGACAGGAGAAGAGAGCCAATCTCTCTTTTTCGTTAATGGATGCTACAGCTTCTTGTTGCTTTCAAGCTTAGCTTGTAGCAGACGTGTGCACATTGCAGCATGACGTCTTTGATCCACTGGTGAAAAGGACACTTTGATTCGCTCCTCTTTCATCTATAACTGCTTCAGACAACAAAGTGTATGCAGGAAAGTGGTTAAGATCGCACGATTGTCTCATGTGTTGTCTTGTATTATTTATCATTTTTTGTTAACATTTCTTTTGATGGCGGCGCGGACACCCGCAGCGGCTCCTCTTGTTGTATGTTGTCTTGAGAGGGAAGAAATTTCATCTGTGCTGTATGTTACATATATGTACAGCACATTTGACAATAAAGTTGTATTCAATAATACATCCCTATCTTGTGTATTTTAAGATCATATGAAGAGGTCCACCCTAGTGAGGATAAAGCGGTTCGGAAAATGAATGAATGAATGAAGAGGTCCACATCCCTGTTACCGCCAAAATCTTTTTATCCTTTCAGCATTGCTATTGACAGTAACTTTGCTACCCATGCAGCACCACTCTTCATACTGTTACATATCCTATCACTCTTTTTTAACATTAACAAATATAGAATCTGTATGTTTATTTACACCGTCTTTTTTCAGTCTTCACAGTTATCCCGACCCTTCAGAACGTTGTATCAGTTCAACAGATGTTCATAATATCATTACAAGATTATGAGCAAATTAGCTTAATCTCCCATTGTGTCGCATTGTTCTCTATGAGTTTTCATTTCATTTCAGATAAAGGTTGGCCCATCTATGGTACAAATATATCCAAATATCAGCCCGGGCAACTTCACCAAGCAATTTTAAAACCAATTTTAAAACATATTTGATAGGCTGAAATCATGAAAATCACTGATGGTGTAGTGTAGGGGTGGCCAACCAGTCAGAGACGAAGAGCCAATTTTTTTACTGAGTTACTGCAAAGAGCCACATCATAACCTTCCACGCGCGTGCACACACACACACGCTCACACACACACCTACACACACACACACACACACACACACACACACACACACACACACACACTTTTTTGGCCAAACATCAACTTTTGAAGCGACCAACTTCTCACGAACGACCTGATCGCGCACGTGCAACCATACACACACACACACACACGCGCGTGCTACGTATTCACGCGGGTGCCCACCAGGGCAGTCGCGCATATATGCGCGCACAACACGATGAGCAACAGTCGGAACGGGCCGAAAATGAATGAAAGCTCAAGATACAAACAAACAAATCTTTTTTTTCCCCCACACATTTCCTCCTCCCACCCCTTGCGGTCAACTTGGGACCAGTCCGCTGGCTCCCGGTCGATTCTGATCGACATATTGGGCACCGCTGCCTTAAAATCAGAGGTAATTCGCTGACTAGCTTAGTACTAAGTGCCGTTGTTTGAGCATGAGTGGTGATGCAGTCATCTGATTGGTTGCTCCCTATGTCAATCAAGTAAAGGGATTGATGATAGGCTGACGGAGTACGTTCTGTGAAGTTGGTGCCTTGTTTGAATGGCATCGCCGCTGCCGAGGCGTTTTCGAGGCTTGTCGTGTGAGAGCCCGAGAGCCGCATTGAACCAGCCAAAGAGCCGCATGCGGCTCGCGAGCCGTGGGTTGGCCACCCCTGGTATAGTGGTACACTCACCTGACTTGTGTGCAGGTAGCGTGGGATCGATTTCCACTCAGTGACGATGTGGATGTGGGAGTGAATGGTTATTCGTCTGTCGGGATTGGCTGGCGAACAGTTCAGTGTGTAGTCTGCCTTCTGCCTGAAGTCAGCTGGGAAAGGCTCCAGCAACTCCCCATGACCCTGTTCAGCATAAGTGGTGTTGAAAATGGATGGATGGAAATCACAAGATCTCTTTCTCATCTTTTCAATGACAGAAATGTAACATACTCATTTTGTTTTTACATATTATATATATTTTATAATTTTGTTTTGTTGAAAGGGCGGCCCAAATGGTCCAGTGGTTAGCGCGTTGACCTCACAGTGCAGAGGTGCAGTGTTCAATTCCAGCTCCGGCCTCCCTGTGTGGAGTTTGCATGTTCTCCCCAGGCCTGCGTGGGTTTTCTCCGGGTACTCCGCTTTCCTCCCACATTCCAAAAACACACTTGGCAGGTTAATTAATGGAACACTCTAAATTGTCCCTAGGTGTGAGTGTGAGCATGGATGGTTGTTCGTCTCTGTGTGCCCTGCCATTCGCTGGCAACTGGTTCAGGGTGTCCCCTGCCTACTAACCGAAGACGGCTGGGATAGGCTCCAGCACCCCCCGTGACCCTTGTGAGTATAAAGTGGATCGGAAAATAGTTGGATGGATGGATGGATGTTTTGTTGAATATGATACGATATATCATGAGTTGAGATCCTTTCTATGAATCCTGTATGGGTTTTATGCTCTCACCAGCACAATTTGTGTTTTTGATTATTATATTACTTTTTTGTCTTGCCTATGTGCAAATAAATAAAAAATAACCTCCCCCCCTAAAAAAACACACTCAAAAACAGTTTGTGATTGCGTTTACTGTTAGTAAAAACACATGTTCATCGGACAAGAAAGAACAAGATTAACTTAACTTGTCGTCCTTCTCCGGTATCCTTGAGAAACGTACTCAGTTCTCCTCATACTGTGTGATCATGATGAATTTCCTCGTCATTAGACTGCTTGTGTTATTCAGCAAATTAGACATGTCCTTTTGAGATAATATTTAACTAGAAAATTATACGCGATTCACGTTACACATCTACGTAAGTGACCCCTTAGCTAACCTCCTTTCTAATACTGGCTGACATTAGGACTAGCTATTTTGGTGCCTTAATTGGCTCTTCAAACACTTTGTTGTCCAGTCAGATTTTGGGGCTGGTTGAGGGTGACACACAGACAAACTGGCAGCACAATTACAATAATAACACTACAACTACTACCGCTCCTTTATGGTTGTGGGTTTGTGTGTGTGTGTGTGTGTGTGTCTGCATCTTTAAACTATTAACCAGGGATGGGGGAGATCTATTTTCTTCTCCTTAAGACCCTGACCTCAGCGGTGTTGTGCACGCACAAAGACACACACACACACACATGCGCGCGCACACACACGCACACACACACACACACACACACTCAAACACACATCCTGTGTTAAGTGACTGCAGTAAAGCGAAAACAGTCCATCCAGTGCTTAAAATGTAACACTTCCTTGCTGGACCACTTTCACTATTCCCCGAATACTTGTACATAATGTGCATTTTATTCAAGCATATTTTATTTACCAGCAATTCACTTTTGACCTGTTCAGGGTGGATCCCACCTCTTACCCGAAATCAGCTGTGATACGCTGCAGCTCACCAGCAACTCTGAGGCAACATTTACACTTCATTTCAGGCCTCCATGACAGCCGCATTTCAGGCCATTGTGGACAGCATATAGGATGGTTGTGAGCCAAAAAGAGGGGATGGAGTGGGCAAATGTGACAATTACGTCGTAATTGTCACGGATGCCCAGCGAGATTTTTAAAATGTCAAAACATTTGCCATGGCTGTCATGGTGTAGGTGAGAAACCTAGTCGGCTGCAGTAAAACGGCATGCAGGGAGATAAACAGTCCATAATAGGGCATACCAACATTTGGAAGTGGTCCTTTTGAGACAAGAGTTGGATGAGTGAAACCTAAACAATTATCAATCATTTATTGAACAACAGTATGTTTCCACTCCACGCTGATGCAAACACCGGTCCAGGACCCGGCAAGGGGGCTTCATATCACGACATCACATTGTACAGTTTGTTATATGTGTATTTGTATTTGCTTTTACTTTGCTTTGTTCTATTCTGCTGTCTTCAGCCACGTCAGCATTGCCAATGATAATCTGTTTTAAATTGCATTACCTGGATAAATAAATGTTTCATTAAATAAAACAATAAAGAGCAACAAATGTATATCAAAGCTCCCCACCACTCGCACTTTATATGCATAAAGCCCGGACAGAACTTAAGAAACATGAGGGACCCTGTCCAAACGTGAAGAGTGAACGAACTGGCGTCTTTGGTATATCGCAAGCAGAACTCTAGTACGACTATACAGACAATGTTAACAAAGACCATAACAAAACTTAGCAATGTTTGAAAATTGAGGAAAAAAACCCCGAACTTGTCTCAAGAGGACTGGTACTGTAGCCTAAGCTGTGTGTTGAGGCGAGGATGACTTTTTTTGGTCAAGGCCTCTTGGACTTGCATATCAGCTCGGGTCTTTCGATGACAGACGTGATATTTCACATCACGAGAGCAAACTTCTCTGGCCAGGGGTGTGAAAGTCAAGGTCTCATGGCACCCAAGGTGGGTGTGGGACTGGCCACCACGCATTTGTCATTGAGCCCAACCTCTGGGCCTGGATCCAGAGGGGCCCCGAAGACCCAAATCTGGGCAAGGGAAACTGTATGGTTATCATTATAATGGGTCATTGGAGCATTGCGTCGTCTGGTCCCTCACCTAGGACCTTTTTGACCCTACCAGAGGCATAAACGCCCCTGACAACCTAGGTCCTTGGACCATTCGGACACACAAATCCACCGACTGGAGTGTCATGCTGTATCTATTACAAAGCTCCTTTCAACTCTGCATTTCTTTGCTTCTGGGATATTTCAGAGCACGGCGACAATTGGTGTTGCCCGCTCCAAGAACTGTTTTTCAGGTGTGCTGTCTCAAGTTTTAAATTAAATATTATGCAAGACAGGCAGATACATCCAATTGCCACACACTCGGGCCGAGTTAAATCAAACAAAGATGGCTTTCCTCAGATTATTAGAACAACAGATTTATTGTCTGTAACTCAGTATCAGTACTCAGTGCTCTTCCGTTGTATAGAATGGCGAGTGTGTTAATGTTTACTTACCTGAAACAACTGGATCTAGAGGTGGTGGATAGGTTTAGCAATGTTTTGCTGAGCTGCTGTCATAGTTTCTCCTGGTTTGTATGCCTTTTTTGTCCCAGTTTGGCAAAACTATCATAAGCCAAAGTTTACAGGTTTTGATTACGTGTTTAGTGGTTTTTTGGCGAAACTATCGCTAGCCAAACAGAGGGGGGGGGGGAATTACGCCCCAGCAGCGCTAGTTTATAAGAATACACTGTGTGTCAAACAGACCGGTGTCAGTGTCGTGTAGCAATGGTGACTTTTATGGTGAAACAAATCAATGTACTGCTTGTATCTGGAAAGGTCATGGTTCAGTTATGCTCTGTTAAAATCACCCAGTATGATGAAAGGTGATTTCGCTAGAGTTTGTTATCTTGGTCAGCCAGCATTTGTTGCGCTGTGTTCACATTAGCTTATGGTGGGACGTAAACACCGGTGAGTATGAAAGAAGACAACTCACATCGTGAGTAAAATGGCTTACAATGTAGAAATGGTGACTCCATCTCCGGGCTGTGTATGTTGAGCTCTGTGACATCAGTGGACCATTTCTTGTTGATATAGAAGCATATTTTGACACATATTGACTTCTCTGATAGGAGTCCATTTTGTTGAAGCAGAAGCAGAGCAGATTTGCAAAGGTTTTGATGGTCCTTGTGAGGAGGAGAAATTCATCCATCTTGTTTGGTAAAGAATGTTGATTAGAGTGAGGGATTAATGAGAGCAGGGTTTGAAATGCACGCTGTCGTAACTTGACTAGCACATCCGGCACTTTGGCCCCTTCTTCTTTGAAGCTTACTGTCATTTTTTGCAAACATGAAAGTGCCTTGGAGACATGTTAGTGTAATGTCGTGTCATCCCTATGATCTGTTGGAGTTTACGCTTAGAGCATTTGCTAAAGTTTGACCTAGAATCAGTATCCCCTCAGTGGGAGAGTTCACGGACAATGCTTGCCCACTGGAAATGGCCGGACTCAATGACATAATTGACTGGACACCAGGGACGTGTGTACAGGGAATTTTTGTCTGAGTTATTTTCCTGATTTATACCATTCGCGAGAGATGTTGATGCTGCCCTGTGTGTGCTCAGACACACACACACACACATTAAATTGTTTTGTTTTCTTTGTGTTGGTGGGTGGATACGATCAATTGGAAGCATGAACTAGATTTTTGTTTTCGATAGAAGGCTTGTGTTTCACCGAAGTGAAGTCACTCAGATTTCTCCATGGATTGTTTGTGTTGATGGGTGGATGAGGTTGAGGTAAAGCCTGGACTGGATTCCGTTTGCATTAGAATACGTGTTTCTCCAGAGTGAACCTATTCATCACGTTTCTCCTTAACAGCCTATGCATCAAACAAACACAAACCCTCACATGCCACTGCTTGGTTCGGGTTCCAAATCTTACTCAACTATTAGTTCTTGATATCGGTTCACCATTTGGAGTTGTGAATCAACTTGGTGATTTGTCACCGGAAATGGTTGAAGCAGTAACCTCTGATGAAATTACCAAAACTACTTTGGAGGGGAAGTATAAAGTGCTGATGGAAACACAGCAAAATAACAAGGAAGTGTTTCGGCACACTGTGACAACTGTGGTGTGTGTGAAAATTTTTCATCAAACAATTTGGAAGAACAGTCCCCACGGAATCAGTTTTCATTTAACCTAGAATCCACTCACCTATCGGGAAGTGCTGTTAATGTGTCATCTCCACTGGATTCTCCAGTTGTGGCTGAGGTTAGAAGAGACTTTGTGGGACCATCTGTTCAATTGCAAATCCCCACTTTTGGGAAAATTGATAAGCAGGATACCCTTCTTTACTTGCAAAAGTGAAAAGACTTCCTGGCTGTGAACCCACTGACCGATAAGGACCTGACGGCCACTGTAACAAATGTTTTCCATGGAATGTTGAGAGACTGGTGAGCACGCATACCTGGTTGGAGTTGTGTGCAACCGTCTCAGTCTGATTATGGCAATAGCCACACTTTGCTCAATTCTGTGACCCATTTGGATCATTCTTTCCTGCATGACATCTTTACCTAGTCAATTCAGTGTCACTCTGACTATGAGAAACTAGACGGGCAAAGCTGTTGTGGACATGGGATCATCATTTACGTGATTGAATGAGCAGGGACAGCCGAGGAGTCCCTTGCAATGTGGATTGAAGATCCCCTATATCTGCCTAACGAGTAGCCTAAGACACTGCTAGTGCGGCTTTTGCCAGTGGTGGTTTTGGACTCCACCACCTTTGCAATTGTTATGCTGTTGGTTTCGACTTCATTTTCTATATGGGAATGCAGCTAGATGGGGAAGGTGTAGCCTACTGGTTCAGAGACAATGACGAGGTGAGATTCCCTTTTGTTCTGGGGTGGGGGCGACTGACAACTTGGTTGCTTTCTTCTCTGTGGAGGCTCCATTGGTCACTGAAAATTATGCCTTATGTAAATAGGACGCTGGGAGAAAATGCTGGCGTATGCACAACAAAGTAGGCTGCACTGCACTGTTAAAGAGCCAAATACAGTAGTGCATATCTTCCAATCCAATGCCTATGTGACAGAAACCCCGATAGAGTGAGTCTCCCTTCCTAAAACAAAGGTCATGAAGGAACTCATTGAGGACATGCTACAAGAAGACATCATGGAGCCCTCTTGTTCTGCCTGTTGTCTTGATTCCAATAAAAGTTGGAAAGCCAAGATGCTCTGATGACTACAGTAAAGTGAATGTGAATGCCATCACTGATGCATACGCTATTATCACTGTCCAGAAGATATTGGAGAGCCTATCAGGAGGTGGTGGTGTTTTTTCATCTCTGGATTTGAGCAGTGGCTACTATCATATGGAAATACAGTAAGATAAGATAAGATAAGATATAATGGAGCCCGGAGTGAAATCACTGTTTTCATTTGTTCACAGGGTTTTTTCCAGTTTAAAGGGTACGGCCCATTTCAAAGTATTGATTGGAGCACCATCTTAAATTTTGATAAATAGCTGATGCTCCCATCTTTGAATCTAGTCCTATATGTGCAAAAACAGTGTGCCCGTAATACTCTGGTTAATTTTAAGACAAGGTGTCACTGGGCCTTCCCTTGCACCCACCAGTTTCTGTTGAGTTATACAGTATGCCACGTTTATGTTGTAGTGAAATATACTGTGTTGAGGGGCTGGACTCGTACCTCAAATCTACGATCGCAGTTTTTTTAACCATTTAACCACCGAAACTCCAATCCATTCGATTGGATTACTAATTGTACGTTATCTGAAAAACCCATTATCGATAGTCCATAACATATAACATCCAATTTTATCATGAATGTAAATGATGTGCACTTTTATAGTACTTTATCTACACAACGGATGTCAAACGTACGTTCCACAGGCCTAATCCAGCATGCAAACCAGTTTAATCCAGCCCGTAAAATGAGTTGGTAAAGTATATTAGTGAGATCGCCCTCGAGTATCAAAATGCGCATGGCCCGACTGAAGAAAAAGCAGTCCCATATTCACCAAATCTTCGATATTAGTTGTACATAACTGAGAAAAGTCTCAATGTTTATTTCATTGCACTTCTACTTTAACCATTAGGGGTTTAAAAAGAGATAGAGTACATTTGACAATCCGTGTAAATTGTGAAAGATTTAAAAACTTCTTTTTTGCTTTCCAGTTTGAATGTTGCAATTCGACAAATTATTGGGTTGACATGTTTCGTGTGTCTGTCACATCACTGTGTGTGTTTGTGTACATCACTGATGACACTCCTATGAGGCATATGTACTATGTAGAAACCAGTGTTTTGTGTCTGCAGGCTACATGTTAATGACCAACACTAACGAAGAAAAATGATCCCTTTAGTTTCAAGCACTCTGCAAGAGCAAGACAAAGATGAACACACTTGACATGTAGCTTGTCAGTGTGTGAATGGCTTCCCAGTGACATCTTGGATCTTTGCCGAAGACATAAGAGACTGGGCCACTAATCATTGAGGCTGTGCTCCATACAGCACAATAGTCTGCAGTGTGTAAGTGTGTCTGTCTTGTGTGTGTGTGTATGCGTGCATGTGTGTGTGTGTGTGTGTGTGTTTGTGTGTGTGTGTGTGTGTGTGTGATGGTGGTCTGGCGTTTCTTTCATGGCCCTAATGAGGTAAGCAACAACATGCCTCAAGCCATTCTGGAGACAGGACATGCACACACAGTCAGACGTGCGAGCGCGCTCACACACACACACACACATACGCAAACTCACGCATGCACACACACACACACACACACACACACACACAGTCACAGAAGCAAGTCTAAAGATAGTCAGTACTTGAGTTGTCAAACTTCAGCTGAGTGAATAATAAGGTCAGTGGGAGTTGACCTCATCAGCTCAAATTGATGAACGGACGTTTATAGTGATACTCATTATTTACAGCTTGTCTTTTTTTTCATCTGGCAATGCATTCCTCACTGTAACCTATCAGTATAGAAACTCAAATATCAATTTCCAAACAAAGATTCAAGCAATTTTGGTGTGTAATAGGACCATGACTGCAAGCTACCCAAAATGAAGTGGCTTGCATTATTATTACTATATAAAAAAATAAAAAATAAAAAAGGGCTGCTACTGCACTGTCAATAATGGTAGTGGATCCGGCTTGCTACTGTTCAACTCTTTGTTTACAAATTCCTGCAATGTCTCTATAACCTTTCCTAACTTATCTAGCCAGCCATTCTTTTTTTTTTTTTCATACATCTTATCCTCAGGGTTCAGGGTCATAGGGAAACTACAACCGTTTCCAGCAGAATTAGAGTGAGAGGCATGGTATACCCGAGAGCCTAGACTGATCACTTTTCAGTCAGAGCACTGACACATCAAGCTCATCATTGAAATGCATCCACACATATGTGCTATTTTGTTTTGAGCGATAAATATGCATATAATACAAGTTACTGATGGTGTCGTAATATATTGGCCTCAATTGTGTGCAGGCAGCATGGTTTAAATTTCCACTCAGTGACGGTGTCAATGGTTCTCCGTTTCTATTTGTGCCACAACACTGACCGGTGACGAGTTCAGGGTGTTGTCCACTTTTTGCCGGCAGTTAGCTGGGTAAGATACCAGGATTAATACAGGATAAACAGTATTAAAAATGGATGGATGCACATAATACATGCTCTTGGGTACTCCAGTGGGGCCATGCTCGCTGGTTTGCTTGCCACCCAGGTGTCCATCACACCTTCACCTTCCTGGCTCGGAGGTTCTGGTGGACCACTATTCGGAGAGAAGTTTAAGGAGTTTGTCATGGCCTGCTCCGTTTGCGCTCACAGCAAGGCTTCTCACCAGGCACCCGCCGGTCTGCTACTGTCCCTTCCTACCCCCAGTCGGCCCTGATCCCATGTGGCATTGGACTTTGTGTCCGGATTTCCTCCTTCTCAGGGTAAGACTGTGATCTAGCGGTGGTGGACCGTTTCAGCAAGGGAGTTCACCTCGTGGTCCTGCCTAAACTCCCATTGGCCTCCGAGACGACTGACCTCCTCCTGACCCATGTGTTCCGCCTGCATGGTCTTCCCAAGGACATTGTCTCAAATTGAGGACCTCAATTCCTCTCCCGTGTAAGGCATGCATTTTGCAAGGGATGGGGCATTTCTGTTAGTCTCTCCTCAGGATCCCCCCCCAGTCTAGCAGGAAACTGAGAGGATGAACCAGAGCGTGGCATCCGCCTTTCGTTGTGTTGCCGTGAAGAAGCCTACCTCCTGAAGCCCATTTCTCCCCTTGGTCGAATATGCGGTCAATGCGCTGGTCTGCTCCGCCACTGGACTCTCACCGTTTGAGGTGTCTCTGGGTTACTAGCTGCTAATCTTCTCTTCACAGGAGTCTGAAGTGGCAGTTCCCTCAGTGCAGAACCATCTGGACCATTGCCGCCGTGTCTGAGAGATCACCCATATCGTCCTGCTCCATGTGACGGAACGTGCCAGTCGAGGTGCCAACCATCGTCGTTGCCCAGCACCGGTTTACTAACCTGGGCAGAAAATGTGGCTGTCCTCCAAGAATCTTCCACTTCAGTTGGCTGCCAAGAAACTCAATCCCCAATTTATTGGACCCTTTGAAACCAAAAGGTGCTCAGTCCTGCAGCAGTGCATCTGTAGCACCCTTCCTCCATGAAGATCCGTCCTGTTTTTCATGTGTCCCGGTTTAAGCCAGTCTCCGTTAGTCACCTGATGCCTCCACCCCTGCCCCGTCTCCCCATGAGATTGTGGACGGGCACCCCCAGTGGATATGCCGCCGACTGATGGATGTCCGGCGCCGAGGACGGAGGTTCCAGTATCTGGTTGTTTGGGAGGGCTACAGCATAGAGGATCAGAGCTGGGTCTCCCCCCGGCTCATTATGGACCCTGAACTGATTGCTGAATTTCATCGCTCCCATCCTGACAAACCTGGCAGGTCACCAGATGGCTCCCGTAGGGGAGGGGGTACTGTTGGGGAGGGGCCAGCCAGGCAGCCTTCTCAGCCAGGGTGCTTGACATCTCATACCTGAGGCTCGACTGCTAATCACTCACCTGTAGCTCATCAGCTGGTTAGGGCTAGAATAAATTGGCTCCCTAACCAGTCCTCAGCGCAAGTTCATGCCGTAACCACCGACAGTGAGCTCTGGGAAGCATATCTTAAAGTTTTAGTTTCCTGTGCAGATACTTCCCCTCCCTGTGGATTCCTCGTGCTTCTCCCTTGAATTTTAAGTAAGTCCATGTTTGGATTTTTCCTGAGTTGACTTTCCAAAGGCTGTAATAAACAACTCCAAATTTTTGGCTACACCATTCCTTTCTGTTGTCGTGCGATTTGGGTCACATACAAACCCTAACAAATCCAATTGAAAATCTTTGGAAGTTGAAGAAAATGGTCCATGACAAGGTTCCAAACTGCAAAGCTGCTCTGGCAAAAGCAATCATAGAAAGTTGGAGCCAGATTGATGAAAAGTACTGTTTATCATATCATTTATCAAGTCCATGCCTCTGACACTGCTGACTGTCGTAAAAGCCTGAGGTGGTGCAACAAAGTGGTGTGTTGTTGTTGTTATTTTTCAGGATTCCATATTTTTTTCCCCTCAAAATTGAGTGATTCCATATTTTTCTCCCTCTGCTTATTCTAAACAAGTAACTGTGACTACCACATATTTTCTTGATTTCCTTTCATGTTTGCTCAAGCCAGAAAGTTTCCATTTGACATGACTTTAGTTTTATGTCATGTCTATGATCTGCCTTTTTTTTCTACAAATTTAAACAACTGAATGAACATCCTCTGAAACCAGTGATATCATAATTTTTGCCAGGGGTTGTAGAGAAGACGGTTCATGCATTACTCAATAAATGCGAGGGAAAATGTGTTATGGTTCAGTCAAACCCCTTTTTGGCCATAGTTCCTATGGCTATGTTTGAGGCAAACACAGCACTGCTCATCTCGGATGAAGAACATACCGACAGTGAAGCACAAGTGTGGCAGCATCATTCTTTGGGGCTGTTTTTCATCAGCAGGAAATGTGCATTAAGTCAATACGTATGTGCATTTTATTTCACGCAACCATGACTGTGGATGGTATGATAAACAATGGCTTCTCAGCTATGGTGTGAAAGTAACATATTTTGATTGATATTAATGTTCTTTACATAAAATGGGTTCTTTTAAGTTTTTGATTCAATTCAATAGTCTATTTGTACTTTGAATGTGCACTTAATATAACTAAACTTGTGGCAGAGAATCAAGAGGTCTAAGAATACTGGATCAACATGAAAAAAATGTTTTCCTAAATTGTGGGGGTGACCAGGTAGATGGGGGCAGAGAAGGAAAATGATTGGCCATGGCCACCACAGGCAACCATATAGTTTCGCCCCTAGCTAGCACAAATCATGCAGGCTTCTGATGGAAAGAAAAATTAGCAAAGGAAAAGCCTGTAAGAACAGCTGAAATTTATGTGGGGTTCATTAGAGCAAATGTTAATGTGTCAAATGTATGCTGGCTGCACTTTAGAGAATGTGACTGGTTAATTCTGGGCAGAAAGAATAGTGTGGAGTCACCGAAACGTAAGGGTGCAATCAGTGAATAGGGCGATTGATCATTGCCAACAGCCTCTCAATATATCCACACTCCTTCCTTATTCTCACTCATTTCCTCGAATTTGTGGCCATCCGCTTCTTCTTTGACAATCATGTTTTTGTGCTTTTCCAAAAACAATACGACACGGTGTGTTTTATGTGTCGCCGCAAGACCTAATACAGGGTTGCAGTTTTTCCTCTTGCTGTGAGTTGGTCACTTGGTATACAGCAGAATGTGGCCAGCTATTTTATTGCAATGGTTAATTTAAGTCACGCTTAGCCACTTCACTCGGTGTGTCGTGGAGCTAAGAATGCAGTTGAACTCATATAATGTGAACCGATTCCATCTGTTTTATCATCACCACATCAAAGTCAAGGTTTAGAAAAGATTTCACAATCTTTGTTATACCATTCTGTACTCACAACATCTTGTCACACTTGTGAAACAGTTATTAAGACAACAAATTTGGTAAAAACACAAACAGGGAGAGAGCATTCGAACTAAACACACTGAACTTCAGAACATTCAGGCTGATGTGGTATCCACTAGTTCACCATGCTGCCCTTCCTTGGTGACTACATTTGTCAGTCAATGTGCACGTGCGCGCGCGCACACACACACACATACACATCCGCGTGCGCAATTGTGATGTCATTAGTGTTTATTAGGAATGATGGCGCTGTCCTCTGCCACAAGGTCAGAGCGTTAATTATATTGGACTTAACATGAGACAGTAGAACACACACAGGCTGAGTACAGTAGGCCCATACAGCCGAATAGAATAGGCTAATGTGATTTTGATAATGACTGGACATCAAACATGAAACATGACTCAATAGACGGGGCCACCAAAGACGAGAGACACGCTGTCGATGTTTATGTCCGATATAGAAAGAAGCAACCAACTCAAAAGGAAATGAAGATACGCCATACGTAAGACTTTTGATGTTCCCTCGGCACAGGCTCCATGTGGATTCTTTGTCAAAGGCTGAATATGAAGTCACAGATTGTTCCGTTTGTTTTGTATTTTCATCTTTTTTAGCTCTGAAGCTTAGAATACTAATCCCATTATTTGAAAAGGAACACTTTTTTTATGTGAGCAAAAGCATTGGAACAGAGATTTGGAATATAGTATATTTGGCTTAATATTGAGTTGCAAATGCTTTGCTGGCAATAATGGCATCAGTGTGAGGCATTGACATCAACAGACTTCTTTTTTTTTTTTCCAGATGCTTTTCCAGGCCCCATTACACTGTTTTTGGCAGTTACGGTATTCCTTTAGCCGCTGCTTTAGCAGGTACTTTAGAATTCATGCATTGTCTGGAGGTTGAGTTGACCGTGCAGTTTAATACCTTCCACTTGTATTCTGGCCATTTTCTTGCTACATGAATTATAAGCCTGTGGGAGTAGTTGCATTTTCCTTCCAATCGGCAGAAAAAATATTTCTGTTATTGCTGATTTTGCTGTTGCCCTCATGTGTTGCAACCAGGAAGATTGATGAGCCCTTCCAAGAAGAACCCATGCAAATGCACAGCCATGCCATGACCTCCATTGTACTTCATAAATGAGCTTGAATGTTTGGGATCACAATCACATTTCATTTAACTCTAACGGAAGTTTTAACTTCTCCATCACTTTGGTAAAAGTTCATCTTTTTCTCATCAGTCCAATATACTGTTACTTTCTCATAAGCCTTTGGTTCCTCCTCTGTATTTTTTGGTATAAAATTCCAACCTGGCCTTCCTATTTCTCCGGCTAATGAGTGGTTTGCATATTGTGGTCTAACCTACCATATTTACTTTTGCTTATTCCATTTTATGCAAACGGTAGATTGTTATACCTCCACTGTTGCATTTTGGAGGTTGTTGCATATGCCATTCAACTGCGGCTTGTTTTGTTCATCTAAATGTGCTTTTGTAAAGTATGTATGCTTGTTTTAAGTGCACATTTTTATCCTGTGTTTTAAGCTCTTTAAAGTGTCTTTGAGTTTGATGAAAAACGCTTTCAAATAAAATGTATTATTATTATTATTATTATTTGTGCAAAGTTGATTTCTTGGTTACTGATCAGGGCGGCCCGATAGTCCAGTGGTTAGCACGTCGGCTTCACAGTGCAGGGGTACAGGGTTCGATTCCAGCTCCGGCCTCCCTGTGTGGAGTTTGCATGTTCTCCCCAGGCCTGCGTGGGTTTTCTCCGGGTGCTCCGGTTTCCTCCCACATTCCAAAAAAACCATGCATGGCAGGCTGATTGGACGCTCTAAATTGTCCCTAGGTGTGAGTGCGGGCGTGGATGGTTGTTCGTCTCTGTGTGCCCTGCGATTGGCTGGCAACTGATTCAGGGTGTCCCCCGCCTACTGCCCGGAGACGGCTGGGATAGGCTCCAGCACCCCCCGCGACCCTAGTGAGGATCAAGCGGTTCGGAAAATGGATGGATGGATGGATGATTTTAATCAAGTTTAAAAATTGCTTGCTCTCACTGATACTGTGAATAGATTCCTGTTTTTTGTCTTGCCTAGTTACACAACTGAGACTTTGATTTAACCGAGTCATAATGTGGTCCACTGGCTTTGTTAAAGAAAAAGAAAGCTGCCAGCTGTGGTTCTATTCTATGACAACACTTGTGTCTGTGTTGTCTCTTCTAAACTTGTAAAAGGATGCTCGAAATTGCCTCCATCACTCGTAGATTTGAGTGACACAGGATTTAACGAATACAGAAAGAGAGCGATGCACTCACGACATTGGTTGTGGAATATTGCACAACCACATTTTAGTCCTTTTTAAAATATTATTTCTTTTTCTAAACATCTATTATCTTTTTTGTTATTGTCATTATTATTATTATTATGTGTTTTGTTCTTGGAATTCATTAGTCTCTCGGTAAAGTGTAAATATCTGTAGAAGAAATGCTATCCACAAAAAAAAAAAAAAAAAAGGAACAAGTAATATTTACAAACCATGAAGAACGACAGTGATAAATCGGAGTGTCAAGTTGTTTATTGAACAGACTGCTGGTGGAACAAGAATTATAAACACCGTGTCTCGTCCGCATGGTAACCACAAAGAAATAAATCAGTTCCAATCAGTGATATTCTGTTCTTCCCTGTAAGTAGGCAATACACACTGTTTGGATTTACAAGAAACATTTTTCACAGGAACAGATGACACTTCATATTCTGTTTGGAAGCCCAAATAAAGTCATGACCCAGGCGTAAGTGGCGTGGGTAACTGAAAGTCAATGAATGTGTTACTCTTAATCTATATTCTTCTTCTTAAATCATCTCTAAATGTTTTTCTTTTTTTATAATGGCCCTTTTTATTTGGTGCACACAATCCACTCAGCAACTACAAGTTTCTGCGTTCCCATGAATGTCTTTTATGACTTAACAGATTTGTTATCTAAGTTTTAATTGTAGAAGTATAGTTCCACAAAACATGAATTCAGCTTGAAATCAACTCAAATTTCGAAACCTTCAATAACTGTCAACTGTCAATTCAAAAACCTTTGATATCGTATACAGTGATCATTAGCAACATTATAGGCTTTTTTTTCTCCCAAAAAACATTTTAACAGTCTGATCTACTATTTAAGAGTAAGAAGTTCATCAGTGTCACATTACTATTCAAAATAATATATTTCTTAATCACAATTTAGGGGTGCACAATGAACACAGTGACAGAGGTTGAAGCTGGAGGGAGGATGCAAGTTGCCTAAGACTAAAGGGGAAATCGAGTCAAATATTTTCTTAATAATAATGTTCCAATAGTCTAAAAATGGTTAGCACGTCGACTTCACAGTGCAAAGGTACCGGGTTCAATTCCAGCCCCAGCCTCCCTGTGTGGAGTTTGTATGTTCTCCTGTGTGGGTTTTATCCGGGTGCTCCGGTTTCCTCCCACATTCCAAAGACATGCTTGGCAGGTGGATTGAACACTCTAACATTGTCCGGTGTGAGTGAGGGCGTGGATGGTTGTTTGTGTCTGTGTGCCCTGCGATTGGCTGGCAACTGTTTCAGGGTGTCCCCCGCCTACTGCCCAAAGACTGCTGGGATAGGCTCCAGCACCCCCCGCGACCCTAGTGTGGATGAAGCGGTTCGGAAGATGAATGAATGAATGAGTCTAAAAATGGTATTGTGATTAAAACTGCGTTAGTTGAATATGAACAAAGCAAAATCCCCCTATTCTTAGCCATCTCAGAGGGCAGCCATTTTGCCACTTGCTGTTGACTGAAAAAGACATCAAAAAAAAAAAACAGGTCAATTTTGCTGTTTAATTAATATTCCACAAATGCAATATTAATCAGAATGCTGTGTTTAGACTAGTGGGACACATATAAATATCGTATTTTTCACACTATAGGGCGCTTTGGATTATAAGGCGCACCTTCAATGAATGGCCTATTGTCAAATTGTTTTCATATGTAGGGTGCACCACATTAATAGACGCATAGAATAGAAGCCTCAAAAGTGGCTGTGGTTGTGCTATGTATCCACTAGATGGTGCTACAGTAAAGGGAATACAATACAATACAATACAGCTTTATTTATAAAGAGCAGTGGTTCTTAACCCGGGTTCGATTCAACCCCAGGGGTTCGGTGAATTGGTCTCGGGAGTTCGACGGAGCCTCTGCCATGGAAGGTAAGACACACGCGACTCAACATGTTAATTAGTTATGACACACCCGCTTGGCCATCACTGGCTGCAGAAGATCACATGACATTGCTTGTCCAATCAGTGCTGTGGGAAATTCAGTTCGCCTAGTAGTCAAAATGGCTCCTGGAGCCAACTGCAGCCCAAACAGGAAATAAGCCATGAAAAATCGATCGATGGATGCATTAATAAACAAACGAGAATACTTTTTTTTTTTTATCTGCGAGCCAGATGCAATCATCAAAAGAGCCATATATGGCTCGCAAGCCATAGGTTCCCGACCCCTGCACTAGAGGAAGCCAGTGATAGCACGCGTGCCACACTTTGAAAACCACTGACTGTGTGTGAATGTGATAATTTTCACAAATTTAAGGGAAAGTTAACATCTTATACTTTTCTGTGACAAACTTGTTATTTTAGTAGACTACATGTACTGCAGGATTTGATGACTATAATATATAATAACAACTAAAACAAAAATCGAAAACTACAGGTGAAAAAAATTATGCAGAAAACTAAATTATATTATCGTCAAAAGACTTTGGCCAAGTGCCCTGCGCCTGACTGGCGACCAGTTTAGGATGTTGTCCGCCTTCCGCCTGAAGTCAGCTGGATTCTGCTCCAGCACCCCCCGCGACCCTGTTCAGGATAAGCGCTGTGGAAAATGGATGGACTTTGACTAAAACTAAATCAAACTATGCTGTTAAAATTGGCAGTGATCCAGAGTCCTGACCCGAACATAATAAAAAATCTGAAAAGAAATGTCCTCCCATTCTGACAGATTTGGAGTACAGTTTGCGTTTTAACTTAATTTTTTCATGTTGTAATTCATATTCAAGGTGGAACAATCCACGACGTGATTCATCTTTCACAAAACCTGATATTTCAACAGGGTTGTGCATCATATTTAAAAAATCCCAACATCTTCATTATGAGCACAAAATGATTCAATTCATCATCATTACTATCGTGGAATATTGAGGGTTCGCTATAGCAACAGAAATCACCGCAAGTAGTAAACCGGAAAACCTGAACTGCGTCATGATTAATGGATCGCATCAGCCAAGTGTGTGTAGGCAATTATGAGATCATTAAGGAGTAGTCTAGACTACGTGTAGCGTTGCCATAAGCCGTTCTGTATTTAATGAAAAACATAAAGTAGTATGTGTAATCTTGCAGGATGTATTCTACGCAATCTTCATTAGTTGGAGTGCATTCTTTAGTTAAAAAATATCTATGCGTCATTTACCGTCGAACACAGCATGCATGTGTGTGTGTGTGTGTGTGTGTGTGTGTGTGTGTTGTAGTTGGTCATTTGTATGTTTCCTGCTCTCCATATGGCAGCATTTACAGTATAAACTCACATCTTGGAATAGATGGCACTTAGACTCAGAGGTGTGTGTAGAGAGGCGCCAAACGGAGATTTTGGGCCCCATGAAAAGATATCAAATAGGGCCCCATCACTGAAGGCCAAACCAGTGTAATTTCTTTAACCACATCTTAAAACCTAATGTGCGAATCATACTTTTGCACATCAAATGCCTTAGACAAATTGTCCCTCCTGAGATGATTAAAGGTATCTGTATCAGCAGACTGTCTCTTTCACTGCTACTGAAGTCACTTTAAAACCATATTTTTGTAATCTAACGCCACAACTGCATTTCTCAGTTCATGTTTGAATTTAAAAAATGTACAAATAATATATTGTTGCAGTATCTAAGAGGCACGCACGAGACTCCCCAGGTTGCTCATAAAATGCAATGTTTTGCTTTATTTTTATTTTTTTCGATTTTAGCCAGGAACTGTAAGATGGTCAAAGCAGTGTGAGCAGGCCCGTCATCGTGGTGAAGCCACAACTTGTCCCGCCATAACTCTCGCCTCTTCTCGCACACTAAACGAAGCAAACACCACGGGATCTCTCGGTAGACATGCTGATTGATCATCTGACCCACATGGAGAGGAGGAAAAAACTCATTGCTTGTTTATGAAATATACCTTTTGGGTCACCAGTCCTGAAACATTTCTGACACATCTTGTCTACTATATTGTGAGTTCTTATCTATGTATATTCTTATTGCTAGGCTACAATTTTAAATGTGACTGGCTACCTTGCAAATTTATATCGTTACCCTGTTCATCTGAAACTAGGTAGCTGAGTTCATTTGCAGTGCTTTCTCAGTCACAGAATTCCATTCAATGGTTTTTAAGTGACCCTGTACCATTTTGTTTGAAGGCTCATTTATTGTGAATCCCATTTCGGGTTCACCTCTGCTATTTGTTTTACAAGTTTAAATTGATGACAGCGCTTTAGTGGGTATTTGGCATAAGGTCAGGGATCTTATGCGCGCACGGGCGCACTCGCATTTAAGCCCACACACACACACACACATAGATCCCATCATTTGTTCACTAAAGATGACCAAACCCACATCATTCTACCTAATTTCACCTAGCATACAAAGATAACTTTGGTTATGATCCTCTTTTTACTTTGACTTTTTGCAAAATTGATGATGGAGCTGGGAGAAAAGATGAATAAAATATTCATTGAAAGTTACAGCTTAGTAAGCAGACTCTCCACTGAAAAGGCTACAGTAGTATCCAAGCACATGTCAAAGCAAAAGTGTTGCCTTTATGGATGTGATGCATGGCAGCGTATTGTGCATTTCTGATGAACAGCTCAGATGGCTTAACACTTTCCACTGTCAAGACACCATCTTACTGAAAAGTAACATCTGTCGTTCAATGTGTGATAAGCTATCTGGTGCCCGTACTGTTCAAGATTGAAATGTGATCAAAAGTTTGTACTTTTCAAAAATGAGGAGATAGAGCCCCCAGCCAACACTACCATGTCACTATGCTCAGCGTCAACTCAGTCCAAAGTTGTCAATCTGCATTTACATGCCGACTGGCAGTTAAAGTGCCATCTTACATGGAACCCCGTAATACGTCGGTGTGACACCTGTGAAAGGCAACCATTTCTCGGTATGGTTGTGGTCGACTGGCAGGACAGACAGTGTTTGGATGTCAGGTTGAAACAAAGGTATCCAATGGTGAATCTGATTTTCTGATATTTGAACGCAAATACAGTAGATATACATAAACCCTGAAAGAGGAGATGGCAATAAATAAGACATTCATTAATTCAAATAAATTCAAAATTCATATTGTAGGTCATAGTTACTCTTGACTCATGCCTCTCATAACATTTCTAGGAAGTATCTGCATGGTTTACCTCAGATCTTTGAATTTTAGCCAGTGTTTAGCTTCTTAAGGCTCTAATTTCAAAGACAGGCGATCGGTGTAAAAACAGGTGCATCGTCATTTTTGTGTCCGGGCAAGTCCAGTTGACCATGTTTGGGAATTTGGCAGACGGTGCTGCACCTTGCTGGGTGTTCCGGTGAACTGACACTGTTTTCTATTACATGTCTCCAGCGCACCTGACAATTTTGTGACAGAACATAGACTTGACCTAAGATCAGCAAAATGCTGGTCTAAGTTGTGGTGCAGGTGGTGTAACACGATTTTGGTAGATTTGATCGACGCACGGGCAGACAGATTCTGCTCTCCCCTAATATGTGCAGTCATTTTGTTTCATTCATAAATATGACAACAGTGTGCAACAAATTCTCTGAATCATTGTCGCAATCAATTAATTGAATGTATCATTATCATCAGCATCTTTAATATATTTTTAAAAACACCCTCTTCACTGCACACACACACACACATTAGAATGTGTGTGTGTGTGTGTGTGTGTGTTCGTGGAGGGGGGGGCAGCTCACATACAGATGCACGATCGGTGGTGGAAGGTGGTCTTCACATCATCCGCAAGTAGGGATCTTCTTGCGGTTCCTTATAGGCATACTTTGAATGCGCAGATTTTCTGCATGGACACCAGCGAGTCCATTATGTTTCCTCCATGTAGACAGTGTGCATTTTCTCTGCTGAATTTAAAGGGAATGAGAGGAGCTCCTTTGCTTGGTCTGGAATTAAGTTGGCTGTGTTTCTTCCAATAACGGCACAAAAACCCATTTCTACCTATGCACTCCTGTGAGAATACCAAAAGAAAGAAACCTCCACCCGTGCACTGTCATGATTCGGTTTAGGGACCAACAGGTGGTACTGTAGGGCTCCCCCGGCAGCTGCACACCTGTTGGTCATAACTAATTAGGGCTTTAAAAGGACTCCCAGCCCGAACACTCAGTGTCGGGTCATTGTTGCGCTTGCTACTGTCATGTGTGTTGCTGTTTGCTCTTAGTTTCTGTCATGTTTAGTTCATTGTTATGTTTTAGCTTTAGTCGTGGTTTTTGTTTGATACTTTGGACTTTGTTTGTTTTGGATGTAGTTTTCTTTGTTTTAAATACAATTCTTCAAATACACCCTGCTCCTCCATCCTGCCTGATTTTTGGGGTCCACCACCTCGCAACGTGACATGCACTTTGTGCTAGACTTTCGCTGGTCACGAATTTAAGCCTCCCAGACTTGTTTGGCCATAAAGACAACAAACCGGTGTGATCTGTGTTTTGGCCATAAGATACGGCGTAATCAAATATGTTTCCCTTGGTCCTGAGGAGCGTGTATTGTATTCTCTCATGGTGTGAGTGTCCCCACTCTCCTTTCATATTACTCAGGTTTCATCAATGCGCTCTTCATGTTTCAGTGTGAACACAGTTCTGCAAAAAGACTAATTCCTTACATTCGCTTTTCTTTTAGTGGTGAGGGGCCATTAGGGATCCTTGATTGGTAAAAAAAGATGTGCTGACCAAGTGGAGACGGCCCGGGGAAAGCAGCGTGTGTCATTTTTCCCGGTAGAAACATGATCGGGCACTGTCAAGGGTATTCGCATGAAAGTATCCCACAAATAAAATGCATAGATTATCCGTTTTCTATACTCTTTGTTCTCATTTGGGCCAAGGGTAAACGGGATCCCATCCCGGCTGATTGGACGAGAGGCGAGGTACAGTGAAACTCCTCTACAACGAAACCTACCTGGGCGAAAATATCCCCGAGTGTGAAAAAATCTTAATGCATGAACACCATTCCCACTTTCCCATACAACGAAAAAAAAAAAACAGTTGCATTATACGAAATCTTTTTCTCTGCTCTTGCCTCGCGACGAGATTCACTACAACGAAGTCTAATCCCACAGCGACCTCTCCTGCTTCGTTCGGAAACGGCAACAGCAACCACCACACTGGTTCACACATGCGCAGTAGACCAGGAAGAATTTGTTATTGTTTGTTTCAGATGCAGCAAGAACGTCGCATTGCTAAAATGGCGACAAAACGGACCTTTGGATGTCAACAGCTAAGGCAAGAAGAGATGTGATGAGAGAGAGGGTAAAAGTGACCAAAATGAAAGCCGGAGGAAGCAAAATAAAAGACATTATCAAAGAAATTGACATAAATGTGAAGGGTGAGATGTTGCAACAACTTGGCAAACCACAATAGCATTACAAAAGGAACGTATTTCAATTTTACATATCGGTGACTGATTATTGGGATTGTTGGGTTCAATATAAACATTAAATATTTGTATTTATGTATTTGTTTTTTCTTGACACACAGAGCATCATGTACTGTATGTCTGGAACTTCATAGCAGTTCCTTGACAACTGATTAATAAAATGTGTCATAATTTTTAACTGATGTTTGAAATACAGCATGTGCAGGATCCCGAATATCAGTGAGGGTCTTGCCCTTTTCGTCAGCCTCGTTTTGCAAGCCCAATCTGTTTTATTTAAAGCAATGTACAATGTTATTGATTTTACAATTCAAGTTTATCGGACTAAACGCCACAGCTGTATCTTTTATGAATATTTGACAATGTATTATTTTTTTTATTCAATACTAGCTCTTGTGAAGTGACTGAATTTGTGGTTATATTTTATTATTTGCCATGATTATCAAATGATGTGCCAACTATAATAATAATAATAATAATACATCACATTTGCAAGCGCCTTTCATAACACTCAAGGACACTGTACAACCAAGAGCAATAGTAAAACACAGATACTATGATGATATTATACACAGTAGAGCTGCTGTACTATGATGCTTCTATTTTTAGTATTTTTCATTTTTTTATTTGTGCGGGTGTGTGTGTGCCGACGGACTTAAATTAAGTCTTTATCAGTAAGTGATTTATTGGATTTCATCGACTGTGGGTGGGGTTGGATGTGGAATTGAATCCAGACAGTTACAACAGTATTTTATTCTGAAGAAACTTTCGGTGCTGTGGAATGCACGCACACTACGTCATCACACTGCTTGACACACAAGCACACGTGCACGCACACGAGAGTGACAACTTAACTTTCTCTCTTGCTTTTGCTTTTGCTCGCCTACACGCGCGCGCGCGTACACACACACACACACACACACACACACACGCTCACGCGCGCGCGCGCATCGTGTGACCCCATCAGGTTTATTTATACAAAGGAAGAATGGCTGAGATCAGAGGATAGCACATATGGGGGAGAGGTCTACGCGTGAAAGAAAGAAAGAAAGAGAGGGAGGGAGAGTGGCAAAGGGAGAGTCGGGGAGGGGGGAGAGATCAGGAGTCTGACCGACTGACCTACAGTCTAATTATATATCATTATCAGGAGACACAAACTGATCTAAATTACTGCAACAGCTCCCATTCACATAGATGGATTACACAGAGCAGGCTGACATGCGCGCACACGCGCACACGCACCCACTCACAACTGGCGCTCCCCATTCAACACTTAAACAAATATAAATCATAGGCCCTCCTCACAGAAAATTCCGACTCACACTTTCAGCAACGCTGTCTGCCTCTGCTGCTCCTCATCTCTCACACAACACAGGAGCCATAATCCCCCATCGCTTAAAAACGTGTTCGAAACCCAAGACGTCATTTATGACCAATTACAATCTGCAAACATGAACTGCGACTGTAAGTCTCTCTTCTCAAGATGCGTTTACTATGCCTTAACCCCTAACCACTGATGTCTCATTATAGCATCATTTCAGCGTTGATTTGAGCGTAACTCAGAATGATTTTAAAAAAAAAACAGCAGGAGTCGGGACGCGGAACTTGTTGGAAGTTGTCGAATTTACCAAGTTCACAGTCAATATTTTTATTCTTGACACCGAAGTTAGAGCGCACGAAATATGATGATGTGTTGCTGTTGTTGTATCCATTTATAGGGGTTACGTATCGTATAGGGCATGCAATATTTTGAGAAGTACAATTCCATCAAGAAATGTCTGTCTACTTTAATGGCTTGGTTAACATGAATTGCGTCTGTATCCTATTATTAATCCTCGGGGGCGGGGAAAAGAACAAATTTAACTTGAGAATGCAAATAGCGTTGTTGATTTATAAAAAGGAAACTATTTTGGAGTCTCAACTTCTTATCCCGACATGTTTGTTTGTCTGTCTGTTTTCATTATTTCTTTGTTTGAACTCGGGAAAACTGTCATGAGCCTTATTTGTCAACAGGACTTCATTCGAGTTGAAGGTTGCGCAAATGACCTATATTTGATAGATTGCATTGCAACGTGTAAAACGGGATTTATGGCCATGTTGTGGCATCCATCGACCGGTAGTTTCTATTCCACGCGTCTTGTTCTTTGAGCCTCTCCCGGATGACGTCGAATGAGAGACGGACGGCACCCTAGACTGGTCGCCGGTTGGTCGAAGAGCACGTAAAACAATCACGCACTCTGACATTGACATCGTCACTGAATGGGAACTGAACCACGCTACCTGCGAGTGCACCACGACATTATCAGGGACTTATTTTGTAGCATAACATTCGATGTATTATTATTATTATTATTATTCGTTTGGTTGGTTATCGTGAAAGCACTATAGGCTAATAACACAAAGCCGAGAAAGGCGTGTATAATGTGTAGCGACGATGGCACTGTTGAACTTGAAATATTTTGTAGACTTGTACTTCTCGGGCTTGAAAATGATACTAGAGGCTTTATTTCAACATTGAGACTTCCATATAACGGAATATCGTCAAGAGGATCGCAATTTTCTATTTGCCTGCAGAATAAATATGTATTTAAACTATGATTATTTTTATTATTATTAAGTGGGCTATTGAACTTGCAGTCACAGAAAACAGAAATGAAATGAGAAAAGATGACCCAAAATTAATTAGAGAAATTCGTTTCAATTGTTGAAAAACCCTATGCTTTTTTAAAATGTATTTATTTATTTATTTATTTTTACCGTTTTACGTCATGTGGAAGAATAAAGAGGCTCGGAACCGGAATGTTTTTCTCGTCTTAAGGCTAATTGGAAATTTTCCGCCTAATTTTCCACTAAGGCTTTCATTTAACAAAAAGTGGTTGCATGGCTGGACAGTATTTTCCAATATCTGCGTTATTATTATTCGTAGTAGTGGTAGCCTATATCTCTGCCGTTTGCAAAATGTAAAGGCTATTTTCTTGACTTGTCTGACTAACTCTCCAATAGAAACATAATTTGCAAATTATTTTTATTTTCCATTGCCTTCACTTTCTCATGATAATGAAACGATTGAGGTCAATTTAATCCTAAATATTAAAATGTTATATAGCATTCGGTTGATCATTAACGACAAAAACTAAAAGTTTCAACCAGGCATTGCAATTCGAAGTTAAACGATTCAAACCGACAGCCGGGTGAATGATATTCAGCAAAGTATTGGGGTTTAATGCACGTTTGTATAAAATCCGTGCAGTTCTGTACTTTCTAAAAGTAAAATAGAAAAGTGTAGCCGCTATGGTGGCCTTGCACGTAGTTGTCTGTTATTTTCCTGAGAATTTTGCGAGACTTAACTCATTCACTTGGAATAAACGGCCGCTGACATGCTCGGGACTGGCTTGTGTCCCCAAGCTTGGCCTTAGTCCTTCTCAGAGACATATTGGCGGAAGATTAACCGGAGGAAGAACGCATGCCAATATAAGTCAAGCATGTCACATGCATTTTATTCGAGGTTGCTTTACATCTCTTGTTGTATTAGGAAACATATACACTGTAATGATATGATTTTCGTTCGAAGGAAATTAATATTTTGACAGGGGACAAGATGACTTGATGATGATCTGTGAGGGAACTAAATCCCCACAGCCCACCAGATGTACAAAGACCACGTGTATCCTTGCAGAAACCAGCGCGATTTGATCATGCCCCGGACCCGGGCTTTAATATTTTCACGGAGGTGTAATTAAACCGAAATCACAGTTTTACAGTGCCAATATTCCGAGTAAGCTGACTTCGTATCCATATATAGTTTCCACAAAGACTTCGGGGATGCGAAACAAGTCGGCCACATAATGATTGTAAATTGTGTACGAATTCCAATGCCAAGAACATATCTCTTACTGTTGAGCCAGCGAGCATATGGTTACATTGTGCTGTGCGAGCGTGCGCGTGCCAACAGGCGTACTTAGCGGGCCCATTGACATTAAAGACGAGTAAACAGACCCTGCAGTTGAGGCCGGTGGAAGGTGGAAGGTTGGCCATTGGTCGGACAAGTCTGCGAAGTCACTCTCCTCCCCCGCTTGTAAATGACGTTAGTCTCCCTCTCTCTCTCTCTCTCTCTCTTTCTCTCTCTCGGTCAGCTCAGTGTCAACTATAGCCAGTAGTGTTGAGCCGGTTGCTGCACAGACTGACCCTGCCTTGCCAAACAGCTCTGATGCTGGCAGCGACAGAGACCCGTGGAATAGGATGAATCGGTGAAAGGATGTTAAAGTGAAAAAAAAAGAAGAAGAAGAAAAACAAAAGAGGCGCTACGGGTATTCGGATCGCAGAGGCCAGAAAGTCAGAGGAACCATGACGAGAATTAGGCGGCCTTCGGGCAACGGTAGACTGGACTAGCGCGGCTCTTTCTACTTGGGAGTACTGCCTCGCCTAACTTTTGGACTCGGCGGACATTTTCTGTCGCGATGTGGAAATGATTCAACATGCAAACATCTGCTTTGGACAGTCGTTAAACGGCGACTGAGCAGCATTCCTGACGGTTCGGCGTGGGCTCGGGTGTCATTGTCGTACGTGCACGTGAGACAGCCAGCGTGCGCGTGTATGCGTTTGCTTGCGCGCGCGCCCGCCTGCCCCGTGTGTCACACCATGAGTCTCGTATCAGGCTTCTCTCACCATCCGGTCATGCACCACCACGACAGCCACCACTACTCCCTGCACGCGGCCGCAGCGGGTCGGTGTCACGAGGACACGGGAGCGCCTCCTTATTTCACGAGCTGGCTTATTAGTCACGCGGACGTGTCGCCCACCGAGTACGGCCTCGCTCCGGGCTACAGTCCAGATTACCACGGCAACGGTGGCGCTGGGACCGTAAGTGGCCTGGATCCTCACCAGCACCATCACCACTACGGACACGGTGCGTTGGTCCCCGGTGCCGGCGCCATCGCGGTGAACGGAGCCCAGGTGGGTATGCATCATCATCATCATCATCACCACGCACATCCTCGGACAGTGAAGCGGAGACCGACTGCAAATCGGAAAGAGAGGCGGCGGACCCAAAGTATTAACTCGGCCTTCGCGGAACTGAGGGAGTGTATCCCCAACGTCCCCGCCGACACCAAGCTGTCCAAGATCAAGACGCTTCGGTTGGCCACCAGCTACATCTCCTACTTGATGGACATCCTGGACAAGGACGGCCAGCACGGAGACACGCAGGCATTCAAAGCCGAGCTGAAGAAGACAGAAGCGCGGGAGGAGCGGAGGAAGCGGGACACGGTAAGAAGCACACACAGGGCTGAAAAGTTTCAATAACTTGCATTCGCCTCAGACATAATGTCACGTTGTGGTTACAATTAGAGGGGACGACACTGGAACGCTATAAAGGCCGAACTAATTCTTTTCGTAAAGCAGGCTCAAACTTTACAGGTTTTGGAATATGCTAAACGATAATTATGGGATGGATATCATATTGATTGAAATGAAAATCACCCCAATCATTTTGAAAATATATGTCCGGTGTTGTTAGCAGATGCAAATTCCAAGTTCAACAAACAAGCGGAAAAAATTACTATCTTTGCGCTGAGATATACTTGTGAATTCAAATTGATCAAATGTGTTCCTTAAATTGGACTCTTGATAGAAAAACGGCACAACAACAAAAAGAAAATCAAAAGTAGATTCGCCGAAGAAAAGAGGAAACACGCATGAACATGTGAAAACGACTCGGGGCAACAAACGATTCTCAGTGAGCTCACCAAACCCCAAAATGTTTTACACATTAAAGATTGCATGCTGAAAATGATCACGCCTATAAGGAGCTGTGCCAGAAAATTGGTCTCCCTTCACAGACATCTTGGAGCCAAGCGAGTCGATTGTTCAGCACAGAACTCATTCCTTGCAAAGGCTTTTCCATGATTTTGTGCTCACGGGGCGGCCTTATTTTTCATTACATTTGGCCTGGTTCTGCGTGGCCATACCCCATACGGACGATTTGTTATCAAGATGTATTGGTTGGAGATTTCAATATTTTCCACTATTTGCCCGAGTTCCCCTTTTTACACGCAGTTCATTTGATGCATTATTGGTGCACAATAACATGCAGCAAGTTGACCGCATGTAAACATTACTACGCTTTAATATGCGCAAGTCTGAATACAGCCACTGCGCGGAACAAAGAAAAGCATAATTGCATTGATTAATCCATGTGGCCTTCATGTATAAAGAATTACAAATTATTCAAGTCAGGCAACAAGTTTTCCCCATTTCCAAATAAGCGACGCTGTCGTGCGTGTTAAAAAGTGATGCCACTTGCAGCTCTGCAAGCAAACACACTTTCCTCATAATGCTCCCCAAAAATCCTGTAAGGAGGATTCCTCGGGTGGAAAACAAATACCTCGCATACTTGAAGTTGACTTGAATGGGATCAACAGCAATGGCTCCACTCTGCGGCTCCATTAGTAATTAAGGAGTTAACGCTTGAGTGAATTCAGAACTCAATGGCGGATCCCTTAAGCTTGCCAATCAGGCGGAAGGTATACTATGATAATTTTAGTCACGCAATTTATTACGTCAAATTATGAAAATTATAAATCACCTTCACCAAGAGCCAAGCAGAAAAAAAAGGACACTACATGACAGCGTGTGTGTGTGTGTGTGTGTGTGTGTGCGCACGCGCGTGTGATTTACAACGTTTTGGCTTATACAGATTTGTCGTGCTTCAATTTGAATTTTAACCATTTGTTAGGCATGGTTTATTATTTTACGGAGGGAATGATTACACGGAGTGATTTAAATTTAAGATCAATGTGCAGTTCGTGAAATCCAAAACTGAGCGTCATTTGAAATGCTGGATGCAAACAACGCGCATACAAATTCGGGACGTCGTATGAAAAACATTCGCTTGGTAGGTTGGGTTTGGAGCGAGCTGGTTTCACATGTTCAGCAGCGATTTCCCGAACGCCTAACTTTAATGAACATAATGGAAATTGTTGAAATGACCGCTGCAATCTGAAGAAAACTGTTTTTGTTAAATTAGCTGATATATGCACGGGCCTTAAATTTGTGACAATATATTGAAACAGATCCCTTTCTTGTTGGTGTAGCACGGTGCTAATAAAATATATCTTTATTATCGATCTGTTATTATATTTGTTACATTTATTTCTGTTTGTAAAAGGTTCGGAATTTTTAAAGTAGCACCATCACAGGGAATGTAAACCATTTTTTACTGTGATGGCGCTCGGTTTTGATTCATCGGAGTGACGCTGCATGCAAATGTATTTTTTGGGGGGGGGGGGGTTGTGAGCAAATCATCGGAGCTCAGTAGCTTTAATTCAAAAAGGAAATCCCGAGAATGTGTTCGAAACGTGCATGAATTTGAGAATTTTTAAATTTTAATTAAAAATGTATTATTAACAAAAAAGGTTGGCATATTCTGTTGTATGTTGCGTGCATATCATAATTTAGTTGGTGGAGTATTATTACGTTTCTTTCTATTGTTGATACTGTGGTTGTAATACAGGTGATCAGTAAGTTGGGGCCAATGGAGGCGAATAAAATAAAGCTATTGCACACGACTGAAAGTTTTGCAGGGAATTATTAGGAACTTTTTTTTTTACAAACACATTGACATATTGAATGGCTGGATTCAAATTGGATTACTATGATGAATGTTAGCAAAACAGACATTAGTTTTCTTCTGTAAATGGGGAAACCGATGTGGTTAATTAAATATAGCAACAGCCTTTTTTTCGTCACATTTTGTGAAGTGAAATAATTACAATCTATGATTAGTTTTAATCTTTTACATTACATAAAGTACAAAGTAAACGTTGACCGTATTTCAGATATTTTAACTCTCTCCTTGACACGCACGTGAACACGCACCAAAAAACGTGAATGCGTTAATCCGTATAAAGGAAAACGACTGGGTGCAGATAGTTTCAACACTTACTCTGTTTGGTTTATTGCGGCGTGATTTTATGTGTAATAATAAACACATATATATATATATACTGTATATATGAATTCATATTTATGTAATTCCATCTCATTTCAGTTTATGTTCTAAATAACACCTGCGCCTCATGCGGAACACCAAACGGGACCGATGGAACGGTGCTTCATGTTGTTTATCTCTCAAGGAAACATTCATTACGTGTTCTTCCAACAATGCCATTTGTCTGCAGGTGGACATCGCCAAGACAGCTGCATCGTCATCTTGCGCGTCGTCATCGTCCTCCTCATCGTCACTGGGCGACAAGAAGACAAAAGGGCGGACAGGATGGCCCCAGCACGTCTGGGCTCTGGAACTCAAACAGTAGCCAGCTCCTTCCCGCAGGTCGACTGCACTCCCCCGTTCCGCTGCGCTGCGCAGCGGGACGATCGAGACGCGCTCGTATGAACTAGCAAGTCATCATCACCTTTGTGTGGATGTGTGGACCTCGTTGGACACTCATCCGTTGCCCTCAAGGAAAAGATCTTAAGGTGGTCTATTAATCCCCGTCATTGGTGGGTTGTTCTGTTTGCTCTCTACACATTTTCGATTTGCAAAAATCTTAAATCGTTACCTCAGTTACCCATTCGGTTAAACACTGCAAGTGGAAATTTAGATCGTCCTCGTGGCACTGAGGTGTATAAATGGGGATAACCAGCGATTGCAGCGTCAGTATATTGTAAGCGGGTCAGGGATGAAAAGGTTCAAATAAAACATTGAACCGTGTTTTATCCGTTTCAGTATGCCCGAATTGAAATAGATCGGGTTCATTCGCGGCATGCGACGTTTGCCCACAAATGCTCTCAAATTTTGTTCTCTTTTAAGAAATGAAAGTGAACACAAGTAGGCTACCTGAAGATATCCCAACCACTCATCCTCTGGGCCACAGATTTATTCCCACAAGCATTCTGTACAAATGGGAGTCAGTTTGCGCTCAACTTTATTTAACTCGATATATATATTTATGTGCAATGGGGCCGTTTGGACGATCTGAACTGCCATTCAACTGAATGCCAAAAGACATATAATATTTCTCATTACCACACTACAGGTTGTTTGTGAAGTTGTGCTGTCTACCTGCATATTTGTCTTTCTGGTTCTCTCTGGGCTGCGGTGTAAATACATATTGTGACGTCACTGTGATGACAAGTGTCCGTTTTGTGAAGTGAAAAACGTGGTGGGAGTGTAAATAATACCAAATATAGGCTGTAATCTGTGTTAAGAATTAAATAAACCACCACTTGTTTACATGGAAACTGATGAAAATCGACCCTTTTTTTAAGCGTCAATAATGTGTCTCGAAAATAGTGAGGACATTTTTGAAGACTTAAAAATAATCTATAAAACTTCACGGTATGTTTATATTACCACGAGAAAACAAACAAAAAAATCTTCATATTCAAGAAATGTATACATTGTATCAATGTATACACTTGGAGCGTGATATGTGACGTCACAGTAGCACCTCCGGAAACCCGAAACGGGAAGATTCCCACGCACAAATACAGATTGGGGGACATTTGACAAAAGGAATTATTTTCATAACAGCATTTCAGTTTATTTAAAAAAAAATGTAAATGAGGGACTAAAACCGTTGCATTAAATTCAGGGGCGGAGATGGGACCTCGCAGCTGGGATCAAGCTTTTGAAAACACGCACACGCACAGACAGACACGCACACGCACCCGCATATTTTGATATATAGATCCTCAGAAAATTGTTCCCGCTATCATTGAGCAAACAACACATTTCTTAGAGTGCCAACTGTGACGGCATGTGTTCAAAATCCACTGAGAGTCGGAATTTAGAAACAAAAATTTCCAAACTAAACATGTAAATACAGTACAACGTTGGCGTGAGCAGCTGATATAACATTTACATCTACATTTTATGTCGGGTTTGTCAGATTCATATGCCTTGTTGAGTTGGAGATCCGACTTCAGAAAGACGGCTGATTAAAACTCTGGTTTAAAAATGTAAATACGGACGTTGTTGTGAAATTTAAACACATCATTAGTTCCCGGAGATTTTTGTCGGTTTTACGTGATGAAAGTGCAGTGGACGGATCGTGGACATCATAAATCTGAGGGGAACGTTTCCCTACCCTCACCGTCCCTCATGCTATGAGCCCATAATTAAGTAGTAAACCAGACTTTAAAAAATGCTTTTTGCATTTATTATAAACCTTAATTCGACAGTTTCTTTAGGGTTGGAAACGCATACTTGGCTGCATTATTTGACTCTCCGATGTTATTGTTTTTCTTTTAATAAAAAGCCTATAATGCCCGTCGCAAATACAGTATTCATGTGTAACATAACGGAATCTTAAGAAATCCAAACATTAAAAATGGTAATTAGGGGTTTTTGTTTTGTCTGATTGAAAGTGTGCTCTTGGAATATAACATTTCAACTGTAGTTTTATTTGGCAGAGAATATGGCAACTAAAGGATCATTTTTTAAATGAGTTTGCCAAATATTAGTCTGTAGAAATTGATCAATATAAAATGACATATATATATATATACAGTATATATATACAGTATATATACTGTATATATAAAAATTCTTTTTGTAACCTTGCTGCGCTCATATTACACTGCTATTAAGCAATGTGTTTTTAATCCAAAAAAAAAAGATGCCCAAATTCAAGCATCTGTTTTAATGACATCTGTTAGAAAGTTTGCTTGCTTTGGCCCCTTTACTACTAACCCGAAAAAGCGAAAGGATTTACCCCCCCCCCCCCCCCGACACACACACACTTATTAATTTAAAAAATGAAATCACATCATCTTTGAATGTATCCACCAGACAGTGCCTTTTGCCACAGTTTTATTAGGATTTGGTAAAGGGCTGTCTTCGGTTTTCGCTTTTCATCCTGTCAGAATATGTGTTGAAATAAGGTGTTTATTTTTAGCAAAATTTAGAATAAACACAATAATGGTTGCCAATAGCAAATCTTAGAGCAGAGTGTTTGTTGACAATGGATAACAAACAAACAGCCCGGTGGCATAAATAGCGGGTTATGATTTCTGAGGGTCGAAACTTGAAAAAAAATAAGATCCAAAGTGGCGGCACAGTTTAGGTGGAACTGTTGCATGAATTGATTTGTAGTTCAATTTTTGAATCTTGCTGCTGATGCCGTGTCATCAGCATAGGGATTAAACTGGTTACCATCTTTCTCGGCAAATAATGCCATCGTCATTGTGCGACTGTTTTCAAGAGATTACAATGCAGATGCATTGTGAGAACTGTACACTGCAGTTGCTGTCCATTTCCACAACAGACCTAAGATAAATCAGGAAGCTGATGAAAAATCGTTTTATAGCCCAGCCGCTGGTAATCAAAAGAACAAGTTTATGAAGTGACTGGATCCCGCTCCTCAGCACTTTCTCATAGTCTTCCAATATAATGTGGGCCTTCTCATACGATCATATGTGATTTCTGATTAACTGCTATACGTTTACTTTTACAGGCGCATCTGTGTAGACTGGAAGGCCCCTCACAGACATTCTGAGGACCCTTTCTTCGACCATATAACTATTGGCCAAATTGCTGGATACTTTGTCAGTGTGTTAAGAATATGACCTACAGTAATCTCAAAAGAATCACAATACCTAGCACAAGTAGTACATACAAGCACAACTCACTGGTCCCTGAGGACAATTATTGGCTTCCTGGTTGTCTCGTTGTCATTGTATCTGATGGAGCTGTCAATCAGTCATCTATTGATAAGGCCTTATCTGGCAACCAGATTGGTATGTTGATGGAGAGAGTCAAGAAAAAAACGAGGAGCGCTTGAGAGGCTTTTTCACGTCTCGACAAAGACTGACATGGGATGTAATGGCTAAAGTTAGATTGCAGAAATTGGCGTCAGACACTTGTGACCTTTTGATGACCTTCTTTGGCAGTATATATTTTGCCCTTGTCAATTTTGGCCTAATTTAAATAATATGGGGAAAAAAAACAAGTGAATGTTTCCACTCTTTCTGTCTAGTACGTTGTTTTATTTAGCATATTTTTATATTATTGGTCTCAGCAAAAAACAAAGTTAAAGAATCGTATTGTAGCTGGGATGGTGTAGTCATTTAAAAATGAGTCACAAATTGGATTTTGGTCCTCACTATCTAAATCAGGGTTCTCAAACTTCTTGTTGCCCCGGGGCCATTTGGGGCCAGCAGATGATATTTTGTGCCCCCCCTCCTTGGCGTCAAATTTGAACCTTAGTAGTGGGGAGGAGGCCCACCTCTTTTGCTGTGTTGCCCTGGGTGATTTTTTTAAAATCACATTATGAGAAAGGTTGGCAACAAGAAAAAACAATTTCAGGAAAAACAGTTGACGCAATTTTTGTTTTGTTGAGTTTAGAGGCGCAACCGGTCTTGAATGCACAGAGAAAGTTGCGGTTTTCAAGAAATCAGATATCATGACTCAACAAAACATCTCAGTAGTATGCAAAGTACAAGAGAGATGAGACAGTGGACCGAGTCACCAATCTTATTCAAATCCTGAAGAAACCATGAATGGTCTGAGCTGTTTTTAATCACAGATTGATAATCATTAATCACACATGACCAAAGATAGCTAAATCAACTTGGTATTCACAAGTGGTGAGGTTAGAAGCACAGACTTACATATGAGTGGATTATCAATAGGCCTCTTGTTACTGAAGCCAGAAAGCAGCGATCTTATGTTGCCACTGTTACTGATGACTTTTGTTCGCTGATGACTACAGGCATTTAGCTGAAAACATTGATCAGTGCATGTTGTACGCCAGGATCTCTGTAGGGTCTAATAAGAACCTACAAACAGGGGTCTCAAACTCAATTTACCCGGGGGCCGTTGGAGCAAGGGTCTGTGTGAGGCTCGTTTTCCCCCAAAAATACATTTATTAAAAACAGGAATATATATACAGTATAGATATATATATATTCATTCATTCATTCATTTTCCGTACCGCTTTTATCCTCACTAGGGTTGCGGGGGGTGCTGGAGCCTATCCCAGCTGTCTTCGGGCAGTAGGCGGGGGACACCCTGAACCAGTTGCCAGCCAATTGCAGGGCACACAGAAACGAACAACCATTCGCGCTCACACCCACACCTAGGGACAATTTGGAGTGTTCAATCAGCCTGCTATGCATGTTTTTGGAATGTGGGAGGAAACCGGAGGACCCGGAGAAAACCCACGCAAGCACGGGGAGAACATGCAAACTCCACACAGGGAGGCCGGAGCGGCCCTACAATGAACGAAACAGAAAAATAATGGAGATACAAGAGTTTGTGAGTTTATGAAAATGAAATCACTACCTTGGTGGAGACCTGGCACGGAAGTATGGGAAACACTTTTTCAGCAAGAACATTACTATTGTAGTTCACGTACACCTCTCGCGATTGACTTGGGACCAGTCCGCAAGCTGCCAGTCGATTGCGCTTGACGTATTGGGCACCCCTGCTCTACACAGTGTCATTTAAATAACATGAAAAATCAATGGCAAAATCGATGCATTCGTGTTAAGATGGCTTGGCGATTGGCAACGCAAGATGGCCGCTGGGGACTTCACCTCTCCTGACAGCGAGCAAGCGGCATTGTTACTCCATTGATATATCGTCCGTGGTTAGAAAGAGCAGAGACGGATCAGAACATTTGTATTTTATGATCACATGTATCTAAAATTGTAATCATATACTTTCCAAAAACAACGATATTTTAATGACATATTTTTCCTGGTGATGCAACTGATTGGTTTTCTTAAAAATGTGTATACAGTCAAACCTCGGTTTTCCAACGGCTCGGTTCTCGACCAATTCGGTTTTCGACCAAAAATGTTTTTTTATGCCTCTGTTGACGAACAATTTTCGGTTCTCGAACAAACTGAGCGCACTTGAATGCAACATTTGACTCCTCTCGCCTTCCTTACACGACGAAGTGACGCTTCCTCGGGTAGATGAGGAAGTGACGCGTCCTCATGTTGCTTTCCATTGTGAGCAGACGTGTTCAATAAACATTTTTATTTTAAAAAAAGAGTGTGGTTTCGGTTTTCGAACAATTCGGTTTTCGAACAGCCTTCTGGAACGGATTATGGACGAAAACCGAGGTTTGACTGTGTGTGTGTGTGTGTGTGTGTGTGTACATATGTATATATATATATATATATATACAGAGAGAGAGATCTCGATCGGCATGGTGGTGAGCACGTCCAACTCAGTGTGAGGAAGTCATAGGTTCAAATCCATCCCTGGCCTTCTCTGTGGTGTTTGCATGTTCTCTCCGTGCCTTTGTGGATTTTCTCCAGGTACTCCAGTTTCCTCTCATATTCCTAAAACATGCATGGTTGTTCGTCTATGTCTTCCGTGCAATTGGCTGGCAACCAGTTCAGGGTGCTCCTCGCTTACTACCCGAAGTCTGATGGGATAGGCTCCAGCATGCCTGTGACCCTCGTGAGGGTAAGCAGATTAGAAAAATGTGTGTGTGTGTGTGTGTGTGTGTGTATGTGTATCTATCTATCTATCTATCTATCTATCTATCTATCTATCTATCTATCTATCTATCTATCTATCTATCTATCTATCTATCTATCTATCTATCTATCTATCTACAGTATATATATGTATATATACATACAGTCAAACCTCAGTTTTCGAACGTCTCTGTTTTCGACCAAATTGGATTTCAAACAAAAATTCGAGATTTCTACGCCAAACTGAGCAAACCCGAATATGCCACTCGACTCCTTTCGGCTTCCTCATGTAACATTCATTCTGAGCAGACATGTTTGTTGTGATTTACGCAAATCTGACTGTTTCCTTGTTATTTCTGCATAGTGTATTAGCCCCTAATCATGGGCTAATAAAATAGTTTCAGATATCGAACAAATCACTTTTTGAACAACCTTCTGGAACGGATTATGCTCAAAAACCGAGGTTTGACTGTATTTAGATAGATAGATAGATAGATAGATAGATGGATAGATGGATGGATCTATACATAGATATAGATGTAGATACACACACACACACACACACACACACACACACATTTACACACACAAACTCGCACGCTACTATGTCGTGTCCCGTTTTCTGCTTGGCTCTCGGAGGCGGACGCTTTTTGCTCTGCTCCTGCTACCCCCCGTCCCCCTTTTACGCCTCTGCCTGCTGATTCGGTCAAATATGCTGTCTTCTGTCTTGATATAGCCTCCGGCCGTATTTTTTCTTCCGACAAACAAACCATGGAATTAGTCAGCAGGACTCTCAGCACTATAGATAACATGTTTTTGACAATAAGAGCAAGCGACGGGGAGCCTTCTTGCCCGTCTGGGACATTTGCTGCTGGGCACTGGTAGTAGTGGAGACTGGATTGCCTGACAATACTGTTCGTAGAGGACTTGTACATTATTGGCCGTCTGGAAACAGGTATCCTGCTGTTTGGAGTAGGCATTTTCGTGATCTATCGCAAAACTCAGCCGGCGGGAGCAGCTTCATTTGAAGGGACCAGGCTACTGGCCTTTCTGGATGGTGTGGGGCGGGTGATCAACACTCAGATTCATGCATTTACTGAATTCAATCACAAAGTGGATGCAGTGTATGAGTCGCTTTTCAAAATGGAAAAGAACAAGGAGTAGTTGGTCCGATCTGGAAAAAATGATTGATTGATTGGCGATTCATCTAACTGACGCCATTGAGAGCAAGCTAAAAGACCTTCAAAGCTGTCTGAAATTGTGGACGGCCTGTTCCCAAAACAACTGTTATCCAGGCTTTCCCCTGGATGGAAAAATACACTCGGTTGCTAGCTTTGCTATCAGCCCCCTTATCCCTCCTTATCCCCCGAGCCTGAGACTGATAAGGCGTACCCGTGTACCCGCAGGTGCTTGACACGCATTCACAAATAAACAACAACAAGACATGCTCTGAAATGGCAACACCTTTGTTGTACCCCTATTCGCTTTGCCTCCTGTGTCATAGCTGGATTGACTGAGCTCTCCTAGCTTAGCTGCTTGTCAGGCTGGGTGTGATGCATTCCCCCCTCTGCTCCTTTCCATCTTCCCCATTCACTACATGTTAAGTCTTGCGATTTGTTGTACATGTCTTTTTAATGTGCGCTACACGTGCTGAGGTTTTTTTCTCAGGCTCAAACCATGCTCCCATTTTAGGAGCAAGGTTGGAGTCTGTCATGTTTTTTTCCCCTCCTCTTCCCTTTTGTTTTCTTTTCACATCCAAGATATCGGGGTGCTTAACAGCAAACCGGCAGGCTTTCCGTTCTGTCTCCCTCTGTTGGTCATTGTTTTGATTATGTTCCTCTGGACAAGTTGTCACTGCGAAAGTAAATTCCTTGTGTGTTTTACATACATGGACAATAAATCTGATTTTGATTTAAATAAAATAGGTTTTCAACAAATATACCAAATATATAATAATTAATATGCAAGTAATGTTAAGGTGATGATGTATTATAATGTTGAGGTAGGTGTGCGTCTAATTCATGCAGATCAAAGAAAGTTTAAACATTTATTCACCAAAACAGACTTTGCCAACACGTAAGCAATCACATTCATTTATAATGTGTCAAATGCATTGCGTTCCTTCCTCACATTATCATCATCCCAGACACACAAATCACAACTCCTGTTCTCCTCTCTCTGCACTCGACTGGTGAACATGTTAGATGACTAAAGCTGCAAAAGAACCGACATTACCAAAACATCTGGCAGCCATTACTTTGTGCAGACCCAGCCATGGCAACCCGTCCCACCCCTGCCTTCTTTTGCTTCCTCTCCCGCCCTTTGTGACACCATTTTCTTCATAAGGGGGCGCCATTTCTACCATTATTTATCTTTTTATTTTATTTTCCTTTAAGGTTAAAATATAATTATTTCATTGAAGCAAAATAAAGACACTGAAGAAACACAACTACACAGATTCTAAACACAAAGAACAATCAAAAACAACATCAATCAAGCCAAGCCATCAAGTTTTGCTTGAAAACAAGCAAACAAACCAACAAAACCCAACAAGAACTACACAAAACATTAAACAAGTGACAGCCATAGTACCGGTAATTGTTTCTTCTTTTTCTGCCTTTTTGTCCTCCTCCAAGCCTCCATGGCCGCTCCCACCTTTCCTCCTTTGATTCCTTTGGAACATAAGATGATCACACTCAAATTTGATGTACATTCAAAATGGAAATTTTGGGATGATGAGTCATGTATTAGTCTGAAACTAGTGGAGAAATGTGGCATCACTAGGTTTTATGGACAGGGTGGGCAAAGCCCCCATGAGATGCAATATGTGAATGAATGTAGCGTGCCTGAGCAAAATTTCACAAATAAGCTAACATAGACTGAAAATGGCCTTGCAATATTTTTGGACAGATTTAACAAAAATACAATACTGTGTAAAATTGTAATTCTAACATACAATAAAATAACAACAGTAGCAAAACTACAAAGCTACTTCAGTCAGATGGAGCTTCGTAAAGAAAAAAAAATACATTTAAAAATGTTATCATTGTACTTCTCACCACCACTTCACTATGTGCAGTGTCAGCACTGTAATTATCAACATAACCCGTTTTGTCATTTAATATTCATTGTATGCCGTATGGTCCCATTGGAGGGAAATATCGACATATGGTGTCAACTGTTATGTATATATTTTTTTTCTGGCAGCATTTTTGTAACAACTCTGTTTTTGTTGAAAGGAGAATGCCAGCGCTGTTGGGCTGCGATAGTATGGCGAGGGGGCACTTGTTGGTTTGTGCCTTAACAGTTATCAGGTTTATCAATTAGACATTCAGAAATAAAACACAAGGAGGAGACAGGAGACTCAATTCTGGTACCAGGGGGGAACGAGGAGAAGCGTTCGGTTTCAGTTCTCTGCACATCACCCCAGGATCTCTACGCTCACCCTCTCATTTATTGGGAATCTAATACATGGGTGTGTCCAACCTAAAGGGTGAGGGCTGTTGAAGACACACTGAACTTGTTTGACTCTATGTGTGTATGTGAGTGAAAATTACATACATGTGTGCAGTCATTACAAACACACCAAGTTGCAGCTGGTGATGACAGCTCCATCCACGTCCGACCATGCTCTTGTTTTGTCTTAATACTTATCTCTTTCCAACCACTTTCTCAGAAAGGTGGTTGCGTCCCTCAAATGCCACCCAATGCACTAAGCATTCTTATATTATAAATGTGAGCATATCTTCATTAAAAGCATTATATTTTTATTAAAAGCATAAGCATTCTTCATGGCAAGCATAATAAATTTATCATTGCACGCATAAGAATTCTTCATTGCAAGCAAAACCAATTTATCATTAATAATATGCAAATGTATAATAACTAAAAACAATCAACCTAACAACATTCAACATTTTTGCCACATTCCCATTTCTGTTAAGGGGAAAATGGTGGCGCAGTAGGACTGTCTGCGATGCTACGGCTGGAGTAGCTGCAGCTGTGAGGAACATCGTCAAATGGAGTTGAAAGCGTTCGGGAGAAGATGTACAGTAGATTGGAAAAAGACTCGGTGTTAAAAAGCAAAGTGATGCAAACACAAAATACTATTATGCACTGTCCCTTTTGAAATAAATAAGTTTAAACAAAAAATACAAGAAATATCAGTTCCTAGATCAAGACAAATTACAGTGAGTACAAATAAATTGGCTTGTTCTGCTTTCTGGGAGGGTGTCGGGGTGGTCTAAGATTCCAGATCTGGCCTTTGTTTCTACTTCCTGTCATTTCATTTTCAGTTGACAGAAAGTGGCAAAATGCCCCCCCCCCCTCGTGCTGAATAAAAACAGGTGCATTTCACTGCACAAAATTGAGAACCACAGATTTTAAAGATTTTCCGATCCTAAAATGCTACGCTGGCCTGCTTATCAGAATCAGAATCATCTTTATTGGCCAAGTATGTAGAACACACAAGGAATTTGTCTCCGGCAGTACACGCTGCACTCGTATCATCACAAAACAAGGACATGACAAATAAGTATGTAAGGACATCCCATAATGTAAGTGAACCGTTGTGCGGTGGTACCACCCAGTGACAACTGTGAGACAATGTGCAAAGTATCAAGCAGAGCTAAAGTGATCAGTGGTAGAATAAAATACTAAAAATAGTTGTACAGTTGGTGCAGAAAATCATTGAACCATTTTAAAGTGACCAGTAGCAGTACTTGTTGTAGTACCAGTAGCACACTTGTTGTACTTAGTACAACAAGTGTCCTGTATGTCAGCCACAAGGGGTAGCCAAGAAGATTAAAACTATATTAAGCTATTCAAAAAATGGATGGATATACAATGCCAATTCCAATGAAGTTGGGATGTTGTGTTGAAAATAAAAACAGAATACAATGATTTGAAAATCATGTTCAACATATATTTAATTAAATACACTATCAAGACAAAATATTTAGTGTTCAAACTGATAAAAACGTGATTGTTTTTAGCCTGGCTTCTCTGGGCCCGAGCTCATCTAAGATGGACTGATGTAAAGCGGAAAAGTTTTATGTGGTCTGATAAGTCTACGTTTCAAATATATATTGTGGACAACGTGTTGTCTGGGTCAAAGAGGAAAAGAACCATCTGGACGATTATATAAGCAAAGTCCAAAAGCCAGCATCTGTGATGGCATGGGGCTATGTTAGTGCCAATAGCATGGGCATCTTTTACACATCTATTCAAACACCAATAATGCTGAAAGGCAGATACCAGTTTTAGAGAGACAAATGCTGCCATACAAGCAATGTCTTATTCATGGATGCGCCTCCTTATTTCAGCAAGACAATGCCAAACCACATTCTGCAAATGTTACAAGAGTGGCTTCGTGGTAAAAGAGTGCAGATATTAGACTAGCTTGCCTGCAGTCAAGACCTGTCTTTCATTAAACTGTGTGGCGCATTATGAAGCGGAAAATACGACAACAGAGAACCTGGAGTGTTGAACAGCTGAAGTACCACATCAAGCAAGAATAGGAAATAATTCCACCAACAAATCTTCAACAATTAGTGTGCTCAGTTCACAAATGTTTATTGAATGTGATATAACACAGCAAAGAAAAGAAAAAGAAATGGTGATGTAACACAGTCGTTAACATGACCCAGTCACAGCTGGTTTGGAACATGCTGCAAGGCATAAAATTCTTCAAGTTAATGATTATTTGTTAAAAAAAATAATAAATGTGATTAGTTTGAACCTTAAATATGTTGTCTTTTTAGTGTATTCAATTAAATATTGTCATGATTTAGATTTGTTTCTGTTTTGGTTTGCAGTTTCTCCTGAGGTGGAGGGCGTTCCCTCCAGCAATGCACCCGTGATTCATTGTAATCAGTTGACTTAATACTGAAGGACTGCCACGCCGACCACTTGCTGTCAAATTATTTGCCTTGTTCACGACTCTCGTACCAAGTGCAATTCTCTAGATCAGGGGTGTCCAAAGTCGGTCCTAAAGGGCCGCTGTCCTGCCTGTTTTCCAACTTTCCCAGGAGCAACACACCTGATTCAAATAATCAGGATTGTTCTAATGCTGCTTCAGAGCTGGCTGATGATCTGATCATCTGAATCAGGTGTGTTGCAGCCCAGAGAGATGGAAAACAGGCAGGACAGTGGCCCTCCAGGACCGGAGCTGGACATGCCTGCTCTAGATGCTCATGATCTCGTTTCTCCGCTCTTGTTCATGTCATAGTTCGGAGTTGTAAGGAGAATTTAAGTTACTTATTCATAGTACCGATGCATAACGCGTCTTCTGATCCGTAGTGAGACACGTTATGCATCGGTTCGACTACTGGCTAGCCTGTGGGCGGCACGGTGATTAGTGGTTAGCGCGTCAACGGCACAGTGCAGAGGTCGTGGGTTCGATCCCAGCTTCGGCCTTCCTGTGTGGGTTTTCTCTGGGTACCACTCCCACATTCCAAAAAAAACCATGCATGGCAGGCTGATTGACCTTGTTTCTTTGTGCCCCTGCGATTGGCTGGCAACCAGTTCAAGAGGTCCCCCACCTACTGCCCAAACACAGCTGGGATAGGCTCCAGCACCCCCGGCGACCCTTGTGAGGATAAAGCGGTTCAGAAAATGGATGGATGGATGGATTGATATTCATCGTGCTATTTTGTGTTTTCTCGTGATTGGATTTTCTTGTGTTTCTTGACAAAATTTATGTTTTTTTGTTGTTGTTTTTGCTTGACGTTTGTAGGCGCTTTTTGTTACTCACGGTTATCCTGGCTCTGACTACCAGCAATCTCACTTTTACTTTAAAGGTCTTGCGTTTTTGTAAAAGATCTTTTATCTCGGTCTATGTCTGTCGGATGCACTCCTGCCCAAATTATTCCGGATCATAACAAATATCGGTTGAACATTATTTGCAAATCATTGTATTCTGTTTTTATATATGTTGAACACATCGTCCCAACTTCATTGAAATTGGGTTTGTAATATATTTAATGCATATAATCTTACAAATGTGATTTGTTTTCACAATACAGTCCTGAGTTGTGAATTTCAATTTTGACAATAAATGTTCTCAAAATTATATTACATTCATTTTTTAAAATCTATTTTCTACCTCTTATTTAGAATGAAATGTACGTCTGTGCAAACATATGTAGGCTTCTTAGCTTCTGTTTACATTTTATTTTGTTTACAATTTTACATAGCCGCACCATTGTGGATGCATTTCTCATTTGATACAGGTCTGTTTAATGTTATTTCAAAATAAAGTGAGAAAAGGTGCTGTATATTTTTTTAATAGAACAAATGAAAATATAAGATAAGATAAGATAAGATATCCTTTATTAGTCCCACACTGGGGACTATATTCTGGTATGTATCATTATTATGATTAAAACATGGCCTATTGTAATCGATTTCTTTTCTTTTCACGAGGCACCATACACACACACACACATGCACACACAAACACGCACATGCACACACACACAAGATGTCCTGTTTATATTTGTATGTGGTTTCAGCACATTCAGCATACACACCAACAATGTTTGAGAGCAGAGACAAGACAGTCACACCTAGTTATGGCGTGTTCCCTCTTTCTTTTTTTTTAACAGTTTTTATGAGACAAGGTTATTCGACCTGCATTGCAATGCCAAACCTGGAGGGCCAGTTAATTGCCTTCATCTGGCCTCAACTATTCGGCCTGCCTGGCTTATGTGGCCATAGCAGGAACTTATGCGCCTGCTAGGATAAGCTTTAGGTCAGGGGTCCCCAACCGCCGGTACCGGTCCGCACAGAAAGAATAAATAACTTAACATTCCTTCCGTTTTATTCATTTCGGAATCTGAAAGATGTTTTATTTTGAAAAATCACCGCTTTCTCTGTTATATCAGTCAACAGTATGTCACACTTGACGCAGGTGGATGCGCGCTTCTTGGTCACGTGATAGATTACCGCATAAAAAACAAACGTCTTTGAAAAGTGGAAGGGGAAAAGGCCCAGCCAGGAAACAGAAGAGGAGCCTACGACTTTCAAGAAAGAGAGGGCTCCATTTAATAGACAGTATCAGGAGTCCTATTTCAAATACGGCTTTATCTCAACGGGAGATTCACACGCACCAAGCCTACTCTGCATAATAAGCGGCAATGGTGAATCGTATTTTTCATGCACTTTTTATTTGTGGCGTATCTTATTTTGAAGGCACGTTTAAACGTGACCATAGTAACCAGAGAATGTTGTGGCCAGATAGGACGTTCCTCGTGTCATGATTCGTGTTTATTATTATGTTTTGAAAATACCACACTTTTCATGCAGGTCATCATATTGTATTGTTGTATCTATCCGGCCTTCAAGGCCGGTCCCTGAAAATATTGTCTGACATGAAACCGGTCCGTGGGGCAAAAAAGGTTGGGGACCTCTGGTCTAGGTCACCTAAATACGCAAGCTCATCAACCACAGAAACCTTGGCGTAGTTGAAATTCTAGTTCCACAGTCATATGGTAATATGCCATCTATCTATCTATAACAACAACAACAAAAAAATTAACAAGGCATAGCTGCTGAGAGTGTGGCCTATCATCACCTCAGGAGTGACCAGCGATGAGAGGGGAAAATATAGGATGTAGGAGCAGCAAAGACGAAGACTGAGGTTGTGTTGCAGGCACTCTGAATGTTTTGCTCTAATGTTGTCGCGTTCTTTCATCACAAATGGTGTAAAACAAAATCAGAATCCCACTGTCCTTAGACTGGTGTCATGCTGTTGCTTCTGCTGACAGCCTCTCTTGAGCCAAATGTAAAACGAGCCTTTTGCAATGCTTTCCTTTTAAATGTGTGTATTACAGATTCACACGAACAGTCGATTTTATTTGTTTTCACCTGTCCCATTCACACATGAGTCACTGAAGTGATTTATTGCCTCGTGGCTGTGCTTTTGCACACAACTGAGATAGAATCTGAATTTCAGATAATTAGATGCATGGCAATGTCAGCGAGACAGCAAAAATGACTTCCAGCACAAAGGGGTATTGAAGGGACTCTCAGTTGCTAAATCTCACGCTCCGGTCATTTTCGACTTTTGTTATGCCTAAACTGCTATGTCGGAAGCCAGCTAATTCTTCAGTCAACTTCAACTGTGCATCCCACATCGGTCCCTTCTTGACAGGACAGCGAACCAAGAATAAATCATCTTAGATGTCTAGTGTGAAAGCCGTGAGAGTCAGCAGGGTGTTGGCGCAATTAGGCATTGGACCTTCCACCACAATAGTATAGTTTGTCAATCACATTATGAAGTAAATATAAAATAAAATAAGAAAACGTGCCTCTCTGGTTTGTGCCTTTATGTAGGCTACATGCTTTGTGGTTAAAATATTTCTGTCTGTCTGCCTGGCCTGATTCATAGGGCTAGGATCTGATTCATCTACCACTGATTGATACACCACGAGACATTTTGAATTCATTCATTCATCCATTTTGTGATCCGCTTTATCCTCACAAGGTTCACGGGAGGGGCTGTAGCCTATCCCAGCTGTCTTCGGGCAGTAGGCCGGGGACACCCTGCACTGATTGTCAGCCAATCACAAGGCACACAGAGACAAACAAACAACAAACGCCTTCACACTCACACCTAGAGACAATTTAGAGCAGTGGTTCTTAACCTTGTTAGAGGTACCGAACCCAACCAGTTCATATGAACATTCGTGAAAAACAAAAGTATGACTTTTTACAAATTCAAGACATAAAAAATGAATTAACAACAGAAAAAAAAATACAATTTCAAGACATAAGTAGAAGTTTTTTTTCATTTTACGACGTACTATCACAACAGTCACCCGTTGAGCTACTGAGCGAACTAAATTTCCCGCAGCACTGAATGGACAAGCAATGTAATGTGATCATCTGCAGCCAGCAATGGCCTAGCGGGCGTGCCATAACTAATTGACATCTTGAGTTGGGTGTGTCTTAACCAGAGGCTCCATCGAACCCCTGAGACCGATTCACCGAACCCCCTGGGTTCGATTGAACCCAGGTTAAGAACCACTGATTTAGAGTGTTCAATCAGCCTGCAATGCACATACCATTGAAGAAAAATAATCATGCACCATTTCATGAACAACGGTAACATACACTGAATGAGCAGTTAATGCAAGAGCGAGTCTGTTAAAAAAAAAAAAACTGACACGGAGCTGGCACACAACATTACTAATCTAAGTCTGTGTTGAATTTGCTCACTTATTATGATACAATTGAGAGTCACTTCTGTCAGCGGTGATTGGAACTTGAAATCAACCTCCCCACCCACACACACACCCTTTTTCATTTTAGCATTTCAGGTAAGTATAGCTTGCCTCTACCTCGGGAAATTGGAAACAAGGAGATTGAGGCCAGCAAGAAATTGTCTACTGCATCAAAAGAAGCCCACAGAGTCAAATGCAGGAGCCTACGGAGTTAATACAAAGCAACAGGGTTAGATCTTTTTTTTTTTTTTTTTTAAATCATGTCTAGGCAGATATCCTGGAACATTAGAATGAGAATGACAAATTGTTTTGATCAATGTGATATGTGATCCATACAGTATAGTTGCTATTCAGTATGAACTCCAATCTTGGAATTGTGGCTGTCCAACAAATAGTAGCATGAATTACTCTGAAAACGTGATCTCAGTGTTTCTTGAGTCAATGAAACATTCAATCAGAACCATAAACTTGTTTTGTCCACTTTTGAAAGATTGGCTGTGCCTTGCAGAGAGATATAAATTGTCCAACCGCACAGGTCACAAAACATCAATCCACCACCCGGAACACACACATACACACATTTGAACCCAGCATGTTGTAAATTCTGAGACCACCCGGGACCATGCAGACCACCAGGTTGTCCAGTACACGGGTGCATGTTTTTGATCAGTGGGTCTGGGAACACACATAAAACCTGGTAAAAGGTGGCCAAACACACACACATATGCAAAGCTATAATTCTGTCACACACAGAGAGACACACAGTCACACACATGGCCACTAATTGAGTTCTGTTTTTTATGTTTTTTCTTATGACTGACTTTGGAGTGTACTGAGGAGATGTACGTGCACGTGTGTGTGTGTGTGTGTGTGTGTGTGTGAGAGAGAGATAAAGAGAGAGGGGGGAGAGAGTGAGAGAGAGAGAGAGGAGAAAGAGAGAGCGAGAGAGAGAGAGAATTGAGCACTATTAGAGCTGTGTGCGACATGATGTGAACTAATGGGCTGACTGATAGGGGCACACACAGTAGGGGGTTGTGTGTTTGGATGGGGATTAACATGGGGAACACCAGGAACAAGTCCATAAATTCAACTGGTGCAGGCAGAGCAGCTGAATCTTAAAATATTTCCTACTGAAGCCATTCCTAAAATCCTCACTGTTCATTCAGTAATTTAGACCACATTTGTACAAAGAAAATGGATAGTTGAGTTAATTCTGGAACGGTAATTATTTTTCTTTATTTTGAGTTACCATGATGGCTGACTGTCCCTGACCTCCCTGTGTGGAGTTTGCATGTTTTCCCCATGCCTTTGTGAGTTTTATCCTGGTACTTCGGTTTCCTCCCGCATTCCCGAAACATGCATGGCAGGTTAATTGATCACTTTAAATTGCCTTTAGGTGTGATTGTGATTGTGAATGATTGTTTGTCTATGCGTTCCCTGAGATTGGCTAGCAACCAGTTCCAGGTTGTACCCTGCCCACTGCCTGAAGACAGCTGGAATTGGCTCTGGTACATACATGACCCTCTTGTGAATAAGCGGACAATGGATGGCTGGCTAAGTTTTCAGAGGATGTTCGGGTAGTCAACTGGTTAGCATGTCCGCCTCACAGTGCAGAGGTCATGGGTTGAATTTCAGGCTCCGGCCTGCCTGTGTGGAGTTTGTATGTTCTCCCTGTGCCTGCATGGGGTTTCTCCCGGTACTCCGGTTTCCTCCCACGTTCCAAAAACATGCATGGCAGTTTAATGGAACACTCTAAATGGTTCCTAGGTGTGATTGTGAGTGCAAATGGTTATTTGTCGATATGTGCCCTGCGATTGGCTGGCAAGCATTTCAGGGTGTACTCCGCCCACTGCCCAAGGACAGCTGGGATAGGCTCCAGCACAGGGGTGGGCAATTCCAGTCCCGGACGGCCACTATCCTGCATGTTTTCCATCTCTCCCTGTTGCAACACACCTGATTCGAATGAACAGGTTCAAAATCAAGCTTCCACAGAGCTTGCTGATGATCTGATCATTTGAATCAGGTCTGATGCAACAAGGAGAGATGGAAAACATGCAGGATAGCTGCCCTCCAGAACTGGAATTGTGCACCCCTGCTCCAGCATGACCATGACCATCGTGAGGAAAAGCGTTTGAATAATGGATGGATGGAAGATTTATGATGACGAGGGCGATTTCCCTCCAGTGTTTGGGTTTTTGTGTTTCAATTATCCGACAGCCAGTGTAGGTTGTCTGGGAATTTGTGCCCATGGCAAGTCTGAGGCAAGGGTTCACACAAAGCACGGCTCAGATGCTTTTCTAAATTAATGACAATACAAGGACCTCAGTTTGCCTGGTCCATTTGTCGGTGATCGGGCCCCACTCTCTGACAAGTGGAAATAAAACTGAAAACTAAATCCATTTCAAAAAGGTTGGCGAGCAAAACATCAATCCCTCTCATGTGATAATGCCTAAGTGATGTTCTTTTGTTTTTATTCACGAAACATTACCAAATAAATTACAATATTCGGTTAACAAAGAGTAAATTGGGGGGGAAATGGTTTTGCCATACAGTACATTTAATTATAACCTGATCCGCTTATCGCGGGCATGCTGGAGTGCATCTTCAGTGTCTTCCAGCAGCAGTCGGGGTACACCCTGAACTGGTTGCCTGGCAATCTGATGGATTGATTATTTTTAGTCATCATACATTCGCTTATTAGATTGATTGATTGATTATGCTCGCAAAGAACGCTTATGCCTGACATGATACATTGATTATGCTTGCAAAGAAGAACGCTTATGCTTGCAATCATTAATTGACTAAGATATCCTTTATTTGTCCCGCAATGGGGAAATTAAAATTCTGCTTTTAATAAAGATATATTCTTTATTATGTGCTCACATTTTATCCATTATATACTCACTTTTATAATCAAGAATGCTTGGTGCACTGTGTGGAAGTTTAGGGACGCAACCACCTTTCCGAGGACGTGGTTGGGAAGAGATAAGTGTTAAGACTAAACAGTGAGCAAGGTTGGACAGTGAATGGAGCCATCAACACCAGCTGCAACGTAATGTTTTTGTAACAATTGCACACATGTACGTAATTTACACTCACGTACACACACAAAATTGAACAAGTTTAGTGTGTGTTCAACAGCCTCCACCCTTTAGGTTGGGCGCACCTATGTAGTAGCTTTCCCAATAAATGAGGAGGTGAAGGGGGAGATCGTTAGGGTGACGTGCCGAGAACTGAAACCGAACGCTTCTCCTCGTTCCCTCCTGGTACCAGAATCGAGTCTCCTGTCTCCTCCTTGTGTTTATTCCTGAGTGTCAAATTGGACAAACCTGACACAATCGCAGGACACATGTAGCAAACAACAACCATTCTCACTCACATTCACACCTCGGGAGAATTTAGAGTACCCAGAGAAAACACACGCAGGCACAGGGAAAACATGCAAACTCCACACAGGAAGGCTCGGGCCAGATTCGAACCCACAACCTCCACACTGTGAGGCAGACATGCTAACAAGTCACCCTAGATTAGGGGTGTTCACACAGCAACTTTTGCTCCAGTGCAGCACCGGGGCTGCCCCTGTAGAGCGTTCACACGTACAAAGTTACACCGGTGTAGCCCCTGAAAACAGCTTAAACTGGAGGAAATTAAATCCTGCTCAAGGAGGTGGTTTAAAAATTTGCTCCGGAGTAAATGCTCGTTTGCGGGGCAGCACCGATGCAAAATGGTACGTGTGAACGCTACAGGGTTAAAAATTTGCTCCGGAGCAAATGCTCGTTTGCGGGGGGAGTAGCCTCGCTACGCATGGGAAGAGTTGATTACATAGGGGCAGAATGCATTGCTTTTGTGCTCTGTTGTACTTCCGTCATCTTTCCTTTTGTTTGTGTAGTTTGTTCCTCTGTTGTTGGTTCACAACCCGCCCATAGAATTTATTTTGTGATTTTCTCTCTTGATTTTCTGTTTGCAGCATTATGTTTACTTTTCTGAGTGTCATTGAAGTCATCGTTGATTTACGTTTTCAGGGGCGGTCATTGAACGCCTCTCGAGGAGAAGGCACAGAGACCGAGAAGGAAGGAGAAGGACGTGCCTGTAGTTGCTTGAGTTAAACAAATTAATAAAGTGTATGTTTTAAAAAGAAACAACACGATAGCTCTTTGTTTTGTTTCTGTATTAACTCATTCACTCCCAAAGACGTTTTTAAACGTCTTTTCAGACTTGGTCCAGAATTGGCTGGTACTGAATGAGTTAATACTATCGTATTGCACAGCCGCAGAAACTGCCATGTGAACGCAAGTGGGGCTGCACCGGGGTAAACACGCTTCTCTTTAGTCAGCAGCTTTTTACATGTGAACGCTCCACAAAATTTGCACCAGTGTAAGATATATCGCAACAAAATAAGTCGGCGCAGCACTGATGCAAATGTGTGTCATGTGAACACCCCTATAGACTGTCATGCAAAGTAAATTGTAACCAATTATTCGATTAATCGTTGCAATTATCAATTCTCAGAATATGTTAGCAGCAGACTGTCATTGCAAGTTATGTTTTTTGGGTATCAAAGCAAGCGCATGTTTTAGTCACAGCTGTTGCCATGGGCGGTCCATAGGGGACTGTGCCCGACCACCAAGATGCTTGATCTTCCCCCCGCATTAGTGGAACAGATTTCTCAAAATAAACTTTTAAATTACTTTTATTATTTTATATTGGAGCAATTTTTGTGTTGTGAGCTACTAATGTTGATTTGTTTGTCACAAAGACAAAAAAAAAAAAGAAAGAAAACAGTGGTGTGACTTTGTTTGATTGATGGCCAGTCTTATCTGCAACAGCTAATAATGGCCTTACGGAAAGAATTTCACGTACCCAGTCTTATAGGCTCCATCAATGTTGTCGTGCGAGTGTCCTGCACATTTTTCAAAGTGAAACTACAACTTTCGCACACACGCACGCTGATGAGCAATAGCCATAACTGGCCCTAAGATGAACGACACAAAAAAAATAAAGTAGACACAAAAGTCTGTGAGTTGGTGAAAAGCAAATCACTACCTACCTGACGTAGAGGCCTCACGTAGAAGCATAGGACGCACTTTAGCAGTGTGTTTTTAAAATGCTTCTCCCGGCATTCCAGATTGCCATTCTTTGCCCGTACCCTCAGTGAATTGTACATGAAACAAACTCTGAATGAGAATAATAACAAATATAAAAGATATAGTGCAACAGTTCTGATCACAAGCTGCAATTGCAGAACACTGACTGCTAACAACTTCCGTTGATGCAGGTCACGCGCCACTGTATATAGACGCACAATTTTTTTTTTTTTGGGGGGGGTTCCCCTCTTCACGCCTTGTGATCGACGTATTGGGCACCCCTGCACTACACTATGAGCGCTGTTGAACCTTTTCATGTGCTTTCTTATTGTAATTGTGTTTTCAAATGTAATCACTTGAAATGCCCCAATATTACAAGTGACTTTTGTGAAAATTGTACAAACGACATCATATTTTAATCATTTGTTTGAGCTCAAACAACACACTTCATCATTTTGTCCACAATTTCAAACACTTGGACCACGACTATACAAAGCACCATCCAACACCTAGATTACACCCTTTTTGACAGAGTGGAATCGACTGATGAGAACTAAATCAGTTTGTGACATGAACAGTGTTGCCACAGTTACCTTGTTTAAGAACAAAGTTTGTTTTTATTGAAAATAAAATACACACCCATAATTATTATTATTTTATTATTATTATTATTTACATTATTATGTTCTCCCCCGCCCCCCAACCCCAATTTTGCTGCTGTAGACTACAAATTTCCCCAGTGTGGGACAAATAAAGGTTATCTTATCTTATCTTATCTTATTTTAAGTCATGGATTTTCTTGAATGTGGATGGGACACCTGTACTTGTTTTTAATTAAAAAATATATTTTAAAGAGTTTCTATATACTTCACTTAACAGACTTGAGTATTGAGTATTTTTTAGGATTTCACTTGCCAAAATTTCTTCATAATTTCTGCAATAAAGGCTGTTTTATTTACTTGACATCGATCATACATATCACAGTGTGCAAGAGGAACAATTGCGCCCTCTGCTGGTTAAAGGTATACTTGCATTTTCTGTTTACGAGTCTCAGAGGTACTGTAGTACTGTATATTATATTACGTACTATCTATCCATCCCTTTTCAACGGCGCGTATTCTGAACGGGGTCGCGGGGATTTGCTGGAGCCTATCCCAGCTGACTTCAGGCGGACCACATACGACGCCCCGAACTGGTCACCAGTCAGTCGCAGTCATCCACAACGTCGATGAGTGGGAACCGATCCCACGCTGCCGGACCCGTGAGCGTAGCCTACGTTTGGTGCGTTTTGCGTTCTCTTCTGCTCTGTGCCAAATCCTGGCTGTCAGCCGGCACACAGGCAGCCCATCCCCTTTACGCCGCCTGTCATGATCGTTGCGTCGTAATGGGCTCACTGCTTTGAGCAGTCCTGCTCAGAGTTTCACAGCACTGCTTTCAAAGACAAAGAGCTACTCGGTGCTGCAAGGAGTGACAATAGGTACTCTTGGAAGAAGTAGCTAGATATGGGCGGGCAAAGCTTCATGAATCTTTGAGGCTTTCCTTCAAATTGTGCCAAACCAGAATCGGAGTGTTGGTGTTTCAGTGAAAGCTACATTAGGGGCATCTAGTGGATGAGTAACGTCAATGTAACCTCCGTCATTAAACGGGGAAAAATAATGGCAGAGACCCACCTATTAATCTTTCATCAATAAAAGTAAAAATAAATAAAAACAATGCTACTCATTGATGAATCATTTAATGAGTGCTTTATAAATTAGTGTTCAGCGTTGGCAGACTCATTATTGCTGGACATGATCTTCATCATTCCACGAACGCAAATGCCTTAATATTAAAGCAGGTATTATTGCTATATGCTAATTCTCGCATGCATAGCAAACACCGTACCGAAGAGTGAAAACATATTCATGAGAAAAATGCAAGTTGGCACGAACAGAAAACATCCTTTAGTACGACTACTACAGTACTTACTTACCTTATTTGGCAGTATAAGATCAAAATGTTGCCCAACTCTTGAACGTCGTGTTCCACCTTTAGCCATCACAACCTCTCTCCTTCCAAACCCACATTGTTCACTTGTTTGGTGGTGATTTTAAACTGCAGTTCGCACCAAAACAACCTGTCAAACCAAAGACAGCAACTAATCCGTTTCGAGCTGTCATTAGTCGCTGTAGCTATAAAGCTTCGAACGTCACTGGTCAAGTGATACTTCCGACGCATCCATTGTTAAAAGTGTTAAAGTACAAATCTTTGTTTCATTTAATCGCCTATAGGCTATGCTCAGGTTCAGGCGACTTTTTTTTATAACCAAGAGGGTGAAAGTTTTCTTTTGGTGAGGTTCCTTGCTGATATACCTAGATAACTCCATTTTCTGTAGGCCTTCAAAAATTAGTCAAGATGGTCAAAAATGGCTGGCTCTCAATTTTAGAAAAACTGCTCGCATTGAATGAGTTAAGAAAAAATTCAGTCCAGCTTGAGAGAACTCCCGGTGGGAATTCAAAATCAGAATTCAAAGCACAAAGGTTTGAGTGGATCAGAAATACTAAATAAACAGAAGCCCAAAACAACACCAATCAAAGTAACTAAATGAACACTCGGAAACCAGCTTGACTTGGATTGAGAAAAACAACAGTTCGACGTGACAATGACAAAGACAATGAGCCAACAAAGATGAAAGAAAGCAAGAAACTAGTGATGGGTCCAGCAACACCGATGCGTCGACGCATGCGTCGAGCTCACAGAGCAATCCACGTGTCGGTGTGTGCTGCTTCGTGACGATCACGTGACCAACACATGAACTGCGTCGACTCAGTCCAGGGGGCGTCGACGCAAGTGCGTCAAGGGACACATGCCGCCTGCCGAAACAAGTCAGACCTCACCCTCGCTCGAATAAAAATATATATTTGGGCAAAAAGGAAAACACACAGATTATCAGAAAAACGTGCCCGTCTGACTTCGAGCGTCGTGTCGGCTAGGCTAGCTTAGCTGTTGTCGTAGTTTAAAGCTTCTTTAATTTGTGACGTGGGTTGTGTCAGCGCCGTGAGTACGTGCTCGCGCTCACGCGCGCACAGCAGAGAGCAGCGGACAATCGACTGCTGCTACAGTACGTGCATATTATGGAGCAGCTTCCGGAGAAATGCAAATTGTCCACCGTGTAGAGCCATTTTGATCTCCTTTTGGAGAAAAAGGTATTTATTCAAATCTCCTTATCTCACCAAGTGCCTCTCGGATTTTTGACATGTCTCATTCCATTCTAATTCAAATTAATTCCAAGGTAACTCTTAGTTTACTTTTCACAAATGTTATTGCAGGTGAAATGTTTAATTTGCAGTACAGAAATATTATATACCAACAAAAGCACCTCTGCAACTACATCTGGCATGTTACTCATCATTATTAGTTTGTTTTTCGGAAATTGTTCTAAATGCCAAATTTTTTAGGTTTGGTTTTTTAGATGACCTCTGGCAACATTTGGATGATGAGGTAGGGAGACTGCGAAGAAGTGCAACAGCAGATGCTATACCTGAGGTCCAGCGATACCTGGCTGAGGGGAAAATTGCATGCAGTCAAGACCCGCGATTATAATCGAAGGACCAACACACTACTTTTCCAAACCTCTCCAACCTCGCAAAGCAGTTTCTCTGTACGCCGGCATCACCAGTGCCATGCGAGCATGTGTTCTCCACAGCAGGGGAAATGGCATGCAAGAAACGCAACAGACTGAGATTCACAACACTGGAGCAACTGATTTTTCTGAATAAAGATTTGTGAAGACAAAGCCCACAAGCATCCTCATTTACATAATTTTCACATTATTCAAACATATTGAATAATACAATATGAATGCATAGATGTGAATGACATTGTATACACTTCATCATCAAATCAGACAGTTCAGTCTGTCAAGTGGGTTGCCTACAGGGATTTTGAAAGCCCAGCAGGTGTCAGTGCTCAGCGACACAGTATCAACACAGTGTGTCATTGTGTCGACACGCTTCATGAGCCCTCATGGACCCATCACTACAAGAAACTAAAAACAAACAAACTGACGACACAACAAGGAACACCAGGACCAGACACTAAGTGATATAGGGTGCTGATTGGGTAACACAAGGCCTCGGGTAAATGAGCACAGGTGGGTAGAGTAACCTAACGAGACAGACACAAAATACAATAATAAATAAATCCAAACCATCCACGTGCTCCCACGAACACTTCCCCTCACCTCTGCTTAAAGCTCACTGTCATTCCATCAGTCAACTAATAACAAACATCATTAACCTGTCTTTCCAAGCCGGCCATGTTACGGTCAGCCTCAAAACCACTATTATCGAGCCCCCCCCCCCCCCCCCCCCAAAAAAACACTCTTGATTTTGAGCTCCTGTCAAACTACAGACCCATCTCCAATCTTCCATTCATCTCAAAAACTCTAGAAAAAATTGTATCCATCCAACTACTCAACCACCTCAAATCAACAAGCTTGTACAAAATAAATCCAATCTGGTTTTCGTACTTCCCACAACATTGAGACATCTCTCATCAGACTCACCAATGACCTCTGGATGACTCTGGTTCTACTTCCCTTCTCATCCTTCTCAACCTCTCCACTGCATTTAATGCAGTTGATCACCGCCTCCAACGTGACATTGATATCTCTGACATTGCCCTTCAATGGTTTCAATCATACCTTATTGGAAGGACTGAGTTCATTGCTCTGGGGGACACTAAATCTCGCCCTCACACTGTTATCTTTGGGGTCCCAGAGGGCTCTGTGCTCACTCCTACCCTTTTCAAAAACGACTTGTTTCCCCTTGGTCATGTCATCAGCAGGCATCAAATATGGTGGACACTTTTAAGAAAGGGCTCAATAACTTCCTTTTAAGAAAAAGCCTTTTCTGTCTGATTTTAGGCGATTATATCAATTGGTTGTTTTATTCCTCACCTCCTTTTTATTTGATTGTATGTCTTACATTGTAGTCTGTGCTGTGCACTTGGAGATTTGCTCCCCAAACCTAAAGTGTGTTATGAACAAAATCTATTGTTATTATTGTTGTTGTTGTAATTATTGTAAAATATTTTAAAGTGACTTACCAAGATGGTGGAACAAGGGAGATGCACTGCTGATATGTAGAACTGTACGCTCACCCCTTTTTTAATTAATGGACCTCCAAATATACATTCACTCATAAGCACAGTATTCTGATTAAATTACTTTTATTGGCTTTATTTCAGGTGGCCTGGTGTTCGACTAGTTAGCACGTCCACCTCACAGTGCAGAGGTGCAGCCTTCAATTCCGGCTCCGGCCTTCCTGTATGGAGTCTGCATGTTCTCCCCGTGCCTGCATGGGTTTTCTTTGGGTGAGTACCCGAGAGGAACCCGAAGTTTCCTCTCACGCTGCTTGCATGCATGGCAGGTTAATGGAACACTCTAAATTGTCCCGAGGTGTGAGTCTGACCGCGAATGGTTATTCGTCTATGTGTGCCCTGCGAATGGCTGGCAACCAATTCAGGGTGTGTGCCCGAAAACAGCTGGGATATGCTTCAGCACTCCCGTGACCCTTGTGAGGATAAGAGGATTAGAAAATGGATGAATGGATTTATTTCATCCAGAATTAAAAAAAACATTTTAAAAGTTAGCAGGCTAGACCTGTCATAGGCACTGACACCCCCCCCCCCCCCCGAACGGAAAGTATGTTCACATTTAAAGTGTGCTATATTTTCCTTTTTTGGTGGTTCCGCTCCAGCTTGTTGTTTACTCATGGTGAGTGTGTCGTAAATCTGGTTGTCTCCGGTAGTATGAGTATGAGCAACTATGATTAACAAAGACATGACATAATTATAAAAAGACTTTCCATAATGTAAGGGTACCATTGTGCAGTAGATAATCGTACCAGTCTTAAGTGACCAGGAGCAGTGATTGCAGCGAAACGTCAGGTATGCAAGTACGCAGAAAGTTCTTCAGCGCTTTCAAGTGTCTATTGCTGTGGAATATTGATCAACGACGGTTGTTTTAAATAGGTAGAAAGGTGGAGCTACAATGATGGAGCACAGCGGTGTGTAACAGCGGTGTGCAAAGTACCACTATAAATTAGAATCTGTTTAGTGAGTTGATCGTTGGAGGGAAGAAGCTCTTTGAAAGTCTGCTGGTTTTTGTGTGCATGTTTCCATAGCGCCGACTAGAGGGGAGTATCTGGAAAAGGTGGTGGGCATATTATGGGGTGTTCCGTAGAATTTCATGTGCCCTTGGCTTGGTTCTTGTAGTGTGCAAGGCCTCAAGAGTGAGTAGGGTGGTAGAGATTATTTTTTTCCCGCAGTCCTAACTGTGCATTGCAGTCGGATTTTGTCCTTTTTAGTGGCGACAACAAACCAGGTTGTGATGGAGGAGCACAGGAATGATTCGATGACTGCTGTGTAAAACTGTCAGAATGTTCTCGAAGCCATCCGGAAGTCGGTTTGCATGGCCTCACCGAACTCTTCCCACGCCCGAGGTTTTGACTTGCAGACCACTGAAGCAGTGTTTCGCTGGGCAGTCGGTACCAGTCAGCTGCCTCCAGAGTCCAACAGGCCATAAATCCCTGATCGGACTCCTTCAGCTTGATGGCATCCCTTACCACCCATGTCCACAATCAGGTTCAGGGATTCCTGCCACGACAGGCACCTTTTAGCGACAAATCCGATCAACTACCTTAACAATAGAAACGCGGAACATGGTCCAGTTGGACTCAATGTCCCCCGCATTCACTGGGACATGGGCAAACCTCTGTCAGAGGTGGGAGTTGAAACTGGGGATTCTGCCAGACACTCCCAACAAACTCTCACAATACGTTTGGGTCTGCCAGGTTGGACCAGCATCTTCCCCCACCATCAAGAGAAATCGTGTTCTAATGTTATTACTAATCATAAGGGGTCTGTGAAATTTGCTTTCTCTGGTCTTCCTATTTGTAGTATTTAAAGTCTGCAGTTAGTAGAAAATGCTGCAGCTAGACTCTTGACAAAGGCGAGAAAGTTTGATCAGATACTCGCCAACTTGCATGGGCTCTCAGTCCACTTGAGATGCGATTGCACCTCATTGCATTGATTTAGTGGTACTGTATGCTTGGTTCACAGTAGGTTGGTCTTTCTGCCAAGGCTGCCCTTTGTCACAGATTCTGTTCATAACCTTTATGGACAGAATTTCTAGGCACAGCCGAGGCATTGAGGGGGTCCGGTTTGGTGGCCTCAGTTTTGCATCTCTGCTTTTTGCAGATGATGTGGTGCTGTTGGCTTCTTCAAACAGGGCTCTCCAACTCTCATTGAATCATTTCACAGCCGATTGTGAAGCAGTCGAGATGAAAATCCACACCTCCAAATCTGAAACAATGGTCCTCAGTCAGAAAAGGGTGGAGTTCCCTCTTCGGGTCATGAAGGTGATCTTGTGTTTAAGTATCTTGGGGTCTTGTTCACAAGTGAGGGCAGGAGGGAGTGAGAGATCGACAGGCGGATCAGTGCAGCGTCTGCTGTGATGTGGACTTTGTATCGGTCTGTCGTGGTAAAGAAGGAGCTGAGCTAAAAGAAGAAGCTCTCAATTTACAGGTCGATCTACGTTCCAACCCTGACCTATGGTCACGGGCTATGGGTCGTGACCGAAAGAATGAGATCCCGGATACAAGTGGCCGAAATTTGTTTTCTCCGCAGGGTGTCCGGGCTCTCCCTTAGAAATAAGATGAGAAGCTCGGTCATCCGGGAGGGGCTCAGAGTCGAGCCGCTTCTCCTCCACATCGAGAGGGGCCAGATGAGGTGGCGTGGGCATCTGATTCGGATGCCTCCCTGGTGAGGTGTTCCGGGCATGTCTCACTGGCAGCAGGCCCCAGGATGACCCAGGACACGCTGGAGTGACTCTGTCTCCCAGTTGACCTGGGAACACCTCGGGATCCCCCGGAAAGAGCTAGAACAAGTGGCTGGGGAGAGGGAAGTCTGGGCTTCCCTGCTAAAGCTGTTGCCCCTCCAACCCGGCCCCTGATAAGCGGTAGAAAATGGATGGATGGATGGATGGAGACTTCAGTCCTCTGGAATGCCATACCCTTAGAGTAGAGGGTATGTAATGATCAACCTCCTATTTGTGGGCATTGAATGAATGAATAGGTTTAAGACACAGGCTCATTTGCATTTTTTACACATATTATTAATATTGTCTTAAAAAATACAATCATATGATATAAAAAATATTTGCTTCCTATTTTCCAAAAGGGATACAGTATATAATACTCAATCTACTCATATATCTACATTGAGAGATGTGTATGATGATAGATCCTAAGATAGGATGCAAGAGAAGCCCAAATGAGGAGAGACGGTGCTGAAAGCAGGACTTCCCTGATCCTCCATCATCTGCAGGAGATAAACACATACGCGCATGCACAAACAGCCTCCCACATACACGCACAAGCGCACAGTGCTGAGCGCTAGCAAGGAGCTTTAAACCGTTTCACCGACACTGAGACAAAGGGATTCTAACCTGCAACAATGGAGGAAAACATGGATGAATCACAAAGCCAGAAAGGTAGGACATGAGTGAAATGTGTCATTTATTTCCATCTCATTATGTGTGTGCATTCTTTCATTGTTCTGTTCATACATTCTTCCAAGTAGCTTTTAGTGTTGTAGGCAGTAACAGCATTGATGTACTGCATCTAGAGGAAAAACATCATATATACTGTATATTCTATTATTGTTCATGGTCAAAAATATTTTGTGTCAATATGATTTTTACTCTCAGACTGTGTGTTTTACATTATTTACCAGGGGCTGTAATCATTAAGTGACCAGTCTTTTTAATACTGCAGAACATATGGCCATATTCCATTCTGTGTCTTTTGATGAATGGATAATGAAGCCGACTGAGGATGAGATGAGATGAAATGGCAGACTCTGGAGGGACGATGTTGTTTTGCTTAGGAAGGCTGGATGGACAGATGGACGAATGGAAGAAATTGTTGGATGAATGGATGAAGAACATAGGAGTGGAAAGGGGGGGAAAAAACGTTAAAGCAAAGTGCAGCAGTGATTGATGCCCCTGTTGGGATTTTCTTTGTTAGACTCTATTGTTGCCGCTTCACGCTTGTCTGAGCGCCCTTTCCTCTCCTCTCTCTACACGGCTCCTGTTTTTGGCTGTTTGTGTCCCCCTCCCCTGCCTTCCCTCCATTTTCTGTCCTCCTGTGAGAGCCCCTCACTGGTTTTGATCAGTATGTGTGACAGTTTATCAGTTTCCAGCTGGATTTGCAGAGATTGTCTGTCCATCCCAATGTTGCTGCATTTTACTGTCTGTTCTTTTTTTCCTTTCACTGCTCCGAACCATCATTGCCTCCCATTCTACAACCTATCATCCATTTTGTTCTCTTATTTTGATGGGTTTTTTTTTTTCAATAACAGCATTTATTTTGCTCATTGTTAGTTCATCTGACAATATCAATCATTATTTCGGACAATATTCATGTTTTTACAGTAAATGTTATTTGTCCTGTTGTCGTCAAAATGGGCGTGTCCATTTTCTTCCTTGCATCCCGAGTTTGAAACATAACATATTCCAGTCACACAGATCACCAAACCAATCACTAAAATCTTTTTTTTTTCCTTTGAATTTGTGTCATGCCATTTGCATTGAACATTACATTTCAATTATTTACATCTGAATCCAGAGAAATATGGTTTGTTTAACGGAATTCTTGATTCTTTTTTTTTTTCTGAAAGGAATCTGTTTTGGCCAATCAGATTTGTGGGTAGGATTTGATGTAAGCATGTATTTAATTGTAATTATCTTTAGTTGAGCCCCCTGTTCGTTCAGTCACTCTGCCCTCTCTCTCCGTTTTGTCGAAATCGGAACAACATTCAACCCTGACAATGGATATCTAGCTGGGCCTACGCCCACATGAGATCCCCTCCCTCCCCCAGCAAGGCAGTCTGAATCACACTCAACAGCATAATAACTCCATCCAAACAAGATTTTACAGCATCACGATCATTTTGTTCCAAAATCATTTGGAAGTAATTAGAATCTAATGAGAATTTCAATCACTTGCGGCACCAGCCTAATGATTGTTTTTCCTCACTCATTTTATGCTCCACCTGTTTGCCATTTTCATTTCGTCTCCGCTCTTTCTTATCATTGTATCTTGACATCTAAGATGGAGGAGGAGAATGTACAATCACCTCCGACAGGAGCTTGTCTGTTGTTTAGACATATCAATCCCTCCATTTTGCTGGGTTGTTGCAACTTCAAGTGGACTGCGGAAGGCGGAAGAACAACTGAATGTAAATGAAAATTTTTTTATCATGATCAAATGATACTGCAAGAGTAATAGTAATCGGCTGATACCATGCGGATGCAACTTTTAATCACTGTCATGCTTCTGCTCTGAAATTACATTCTGAAAGGCTTGAACAAGAATATGCACCGGAAAAAATGAGAGGTGTTTTTGTGTTTAGTTGCATGCTGTCAGTATACTAACAGTTCATGGCAATACAAATAATATTTAGAATGTTTTTAAAATATATATTTAATCAATTCAATCCAACAAATAAACGGGCATAGTACATCAATATTTGAGACATAAAATTAAGCGCCCTAAGACAATATAATGATGAATGATTTACCAGGAGAACTGATTTTTCCTTTTTGCACTAAAGCAACAGATTGAGAAAATGTCACTAAATACTGTGCAGCATTTTTAGGGCACTCGAACACAGTGGGACATGTTCCATAATTACAAATAAATAATTCATGGAAGGCAGCACGATGGGCAACTGGTTAGCACGCCGGCCTCACAGTGCAGAGATGCAGGGTTCGATTTCGGCTCCGATCTTCCAGTGTGGAGTTTAAATGTTTTTGGAATGTGGAAACATTTTTCCCCGTGGAGTCCAACATGACCTGCCTGACATTGTAAATATGTGCCTGCGTGGGTTTTCTCCAGGTACTCCGGTTTCCTCCCACATTCCAAAAAACATGCATGGCAGGTTTATGGAACATCCTAAATTGTCCCCAGGTGTGAGTGTGAGCGTAAATGGTTGTTTGTCTATGTGTGCCCTGCGATTGACTGGCAACCAGTTCAGGGTGCCCCAACCTCCTGCCCGAAGACAGCTGGGATAGGCTCCAGCGCACCCGCGACCTCCATGAGGATAAGCGGATTCGAAAGTGAATGCATGGATGGATGAATGGATAGATGAAGGGATGATTAATTCATGTATTACTCCAAGGGGTGTAAAAAAGACAATTTGATATGGTTTGCGATATGTGGGGTGTAAAATGACTCAAGGACAATTAGATTTGAAAGTGTAATGATTCAAATCAGTTCAACTTAGTTCGATTACGATTCTATTTGCTATGGTACTGCTCAGTTCGAGAAGGTTTGATGTCATTACTTTTTTCTTGTCAATATTGTTAATGTGCCATTTCCTTGTATGAGATCTCTCCAGTTAAAGAGAATTTGATAGATCTCTCCATATATTTTAAAATGGAATGATTCACTTCGAGGCACTCACATCTTTTAAATAAAAAAATTCTGATTCTTATCAGTTTTTTGGTACACCCCTAATTACTACTACGACTAATAATAATAGAGAAAAATTCACCCAATGTCTATGAGGGATGTAACGACATCCAAATAAAGGTCATGATTTGATATTTTCATGGTGTGGGGAGGTTGACAAAAAAAAAAGCTCATGATACTGTTGAAAATTCCTGATATTGTGGGAAAAAAACTTATCATGAAAAAAAAGCATAATGTGATATTGTGGAAAACATTTTTTTTTGATGGAGATGTTGGAAAATATTTGCGAGTGTGACTTATTTATGGGAGTGATAACCGCTGCATTCTGTCTGGTTACCAAAGTTTCATCCATATGAGCACTAATCAGACCAGGTTTTCTCATTGGACTGTCTAATTTTGTTTCGCGTGTGTGTTCGTGTGTGTGTGGGGAGGGGGGGGGGGGGAGGAGGGGATTCTGTCGGGGAAAAAAATACAAATACAAATAAAATAAGAGAAATTGTATGCAAATGTTTTATCTATACAATGGTAATTTGCTGAGGTCATAATAATACATATAGTTTAAATATTACAGGTAACATTAACCTCAATGTACATGATCGACCTCAAATCATGAATACCACTTAATTTTGAGGCACTTGCTAATGCACGCATACATCGTGAATCGAGTCAATTTGTGGAGGAACTCAACTGTGTTAGGTTCCTCTTCATCTGATGACTTGCATGGGTCTTAAATAATGTAAGTGGCCAAAACTGCCGAATTCAAATTAAACTGCACCAATAAACTAACCTCCAGAGGGGGCTGGAACTGCACAAATGCACCCTTTTAACAGATGTGCTGCTTTTAATATCGTAACATTAATGACGATATCATGGCGATTTTAATATTGCAAAATTGCCGTGATTATTTCCCGAATGACTCCCTGAAATCTGGAGGTCATGAACATTTTTCCCCGTGGAGTCCAACATGACCTGCCTGACATTGTAAATATGTTCTACTGAAGATCTGAAAGAACTCCCCACATTACACCTCTGGTTGGCCGCCCGCCTCCCAAACTGCTTTCATCATCCGAGAACAAAATGTCACTCAACTGTTCACGTGACAAAAGATCAAAAAGGCTTCTGGTCCAAATGAGGTGTCTGGGCTGATCACTTGGCTCCAGTTTTCCCTCAGATCTTAAACATGAAGTGCACCCACTGCAAAGGCTCGAACTGCATCCCTGTTCTCCCGAAACGTGTCATTTGGGACTACAAGTCTGCCAATATAACATCTGTGGTCACAAAGTTCTTTAAATACCTCGTTTAGACCACCCAAAGAGCATCTGAATGCCCTGTTTTACCCTAAGCAGTTTGCCTACAGAGCAAATAGCTCATTGGCTGATGCAATCAACACAAGGCTACTCTTCCATCCTAAATGCATTTAAGACCATCATCCTTGAATTTCTCCTCAAGCTGAATTGTTCCTCTCTCTACCTCCATCAATTCATCCATTTTCCGATCTGCTTTATCCTCACAAGGGTCACAGGGGGTGCTGGAGCCTATCCCAGCTGTCTTTGGGCAGTAGGCAGGGGGACACCCTAAACCGGTTATCAGCCAATCGAAGGGCACACACAGACGAACAACCATCCGCACTCACACTCACACCTTGGTACAATTTAGAGTACAAGTGTCAAAGTCAAGGCCCGGGGGCCAGATCTGGCCCACCACATTATTTTATGTGGCCCATGAAAACAAATCACACATGTCAGGTTCCATGATGCTTGTTAAACTCTGAACCAAATTTTCAAATTGTCATATGTAATCCACAATAACAGCCATTATTCTTGACTTCTGATTTTAAAACTAGTTATTCATTAATTTGTTGTGCGCTGTGTATGTAATATGTGGAGGTGATTAAGGGGAAATGGTTTGTGGTTATTTCACTTGTAGAAAAGCAATTCTGTGACTGCTTCAGTTTGCTCAATCAAACCTAATGGAAAACTGACAGGAGACATACAAATGGAAGTGAACCTTGTTTATAAGCCTCATATCCATTTCATTACTAAGACCACTGATAGAGAAGAACTTAATGGAGATAAGTAGTCAATATAAATCGACTTAGCACACTCATAGCGGGAGAGCATTGGCAGGGTGGCGTGAGAGTGAAAACCAAATGCTGGAAGTGAAAACCACACAGGAGAAAGGGGAAAAATGGCAGATTCCCTATTTGAATGTAGTTTTATTACTTTACATCAGTGGTTCTCAATTATTTTCTGTCATGCCCCCCCCAAGAAAGAGGAAAACATCTCGCACCCCCCCCCCCCCCCCGCATGACTACAAATACAGGAGTATGTTTTGTCTATAAAATTGTTAGAAGTACACCTTTGCATAACACTGTATCCTTATTAACATATAAGAGAATAAAAAAAGAAAGAAATCTGGACCAACTTTATGGACCAACTTACAACAAAGAATAGCTTTAGTAACTGGAACAGAAAAGATTTAAAGTGCATCTGAAATTCAAAAATAACATTGAATCCTGAATTTAATTAAAATATTTTTTGACTGACCATGTCAAACCATATGATACTGAAAAATAAAATGACATAAACTCAATAACTAATAATGCATTCAAACTATTCACCAACATTATCTCAGGAGCACAATATTTAAAAAAAACTTTAACCAGCAAAACAAAAATACTGTATATAAAAGAATTTGTGCTTTTTTTTTTTTAAATCAAAGATGATGTCTGGATTAATGGCTACAATGAGCACATTTTGCAATGCACAGCTTTTTGAAGCGAGGTTTGAAGCAGGACACAGCAACTCTCAGCTCCTGCTCAATGTGTAGCCGGGACCTGTATTATTAGTTTACTGACGTAGCAGTCACAAAGCGGCAGGATTGTTGGCGATATTCGGCACGTTTTCGCTGAAAAAAACTCAAGCAGCTTATCAGCGTGATTGGGGTGTAATGTCTTTAAGTGACGCCTTAATTTATTTGGCTTCATGCTGTCCGCTACCAAAACTTTTAGACAAAGTAAGCACATCAATCTTCCTTGGTCTGCCATTGCAGGCACATTGAAACCAAGCTCTACATACGCCTCGTCCTATTTCCTCCCTGAGAATGCTCCCTGCGCAAACTCTACCAGTGAGAGCGCCACTGCCCCCTAACGAAGTGGAGGTGCAACTGCAAGTTATTTTAGGACAGTAAAAAAATAAAAAAGCATGTTCCCCAAGGACAAACGCGTACCCCCTGACGGAGGCCCCACTATTTGAGAAACACTGCTTTACATCGTGAACAATAGTGGGTGAAAGAGGTTAAACTGGATGGATAACAGGAACTTACCTGTAATTCAGTTTCAAGTTTTTTTCCAGGCTGACATTTGTGCCACCAAAATTTACTTGATCGGCTTCACTAGATTTATAATTTATATCCCCATAAAGCCACAGTGGATGCTGTCAGAGAACATACAGTAAAGGTGAAGAGAAGGAGGTGGATGCATCGGAGAATGATTGCCATCAGTATGTATGTGTGTGTGTGTGTGAATGTGTGTATATATATACACACACACATACACACACACATATACAGTATATACCGGTATATATACATGTATATACAGTATATCCATCCACCCATTTTTTGATCCGCTTTATCCTCACAAGGGTCGCTGGGGGTGCTGGAGCCTATCTCAGCTGTCTTCGGGCAGTAGGCGGGGGACACCTTGAACCGGTTGCCACCCAATCGCAGGGCACACAGAGACAAACAACCATCCGCGCTCACACTCACACCTCGGGACAATTTATAGTGTTCAATCAGCCCGCAACATATGTTTTTGGAATGTGGGAGGAAACCAGAGTACCAGGAGAAATCCCACGCAGGCACTGGAAGAACATGCAAACTCCACACAGGAAGGTCGGAATCGGAATCGAACCCTACACCTCTGCACTGTAAGACCAACGTGTTGTGTATATAAATCTCCCATATTTATGTGGGAAAACGTTGTATGTGATGTTAAACCAAGGTTGAACCTTTTAGCGATAATTCCAAAAGGTATGTTTAGCGCAAACAAGACACTGCTGTTCATCAAAAGAACATTAAACCAGTTAAGCATGGTGGGGCAGCTTCATTCCATGACCCCAGTTATAAAGTGTCCACACACCTTAGTTGTCTATAATTATAATTACTGTAACCCTCTTGAAAAGATTTTATTTTCAATGGAGTTGTGCAGTTTAAAGGTCATCTATAAGGTAGAAATGATTTATCTTGGTCATATCACAAAAACCTGTTGTTAAAACAGTGTTTACAATTTTATACTCACTGTAGGTTAAATATTTTGGGAAAAGAACATTATAGTTGATGTATAGCAGTCACTTTTATTTTTAAATCCCTAACAGTGTGAAAGTGAATATTTTGGTCACAATATCATTAAATCAGCACTGCCAGGCACGGATGCACTGCAAATCTGCTGGTGATAATTCAATATCATAGGGCAGGGGTGCCCAAGTCCAGTCCATGAGAGCCCCTATCCAGGCTGTTTTACATTTTTTCTTCCTCCAACATATGTGATTCAAATGATCAGCTCGTCAGCAAGCTTTGCAGAAGCCTGATAATGATCCTGATCATTTGATTGAGGTTTGTTTGAGGGGGAAACATGTAAAACAGTCTGGATAGAGGGTCTTGAGGACTGGACCGCGGCACCCCATGCCATAGTGTGTTCATCTCAACACCGGCCTATTCAACACCACCGGATGTTAATTTTAACACCAGCAAAGTGTCTATATGCTTCCACACTACCCATTGTTAAAGTAACATTGAATTAAATGTTCAACAAATATTCAGTAGTGTGATACAGCAACTAAATGTAATGTTGACAGTGCAGTTAAAATGACACTATTGATGTTTGGATTAACGCAAGTGAGTGTTAATCTCAACACTATATTTTGTGTGGATAAATACCTATTGCCTCACTATACTTTGAATGAGCCACATTTCAAAATTTTAATTCAAAACACTGCGAGTTTTGTTTGATTCCACCTTTCAGGCGAGAAGGACTTTAACCAGTGAACTTCAATCAATATGTGAGGGTGTGGTTTTAATTACAAACAGACACCAATCAGGGTCGAATCCAGTTGACGCGCCATTTTATCAATGTATGTAATCTGTGTTATATCCTACACTACAGAGGCTATTTTATTATGAGTGGTATAAATGCAATTGTTTTACTGTACTCAAAATTTGAACACTGTCCGATTTGCAGTGTGTGAAACATGGACCGTAATGGAGAGGCGAGGAGGGATTGGAGGTTGAACAAACACTTTGACTGACAGATAGAATAATTTCAAAAGGCCCTGCCAGCAGAGCATGCACTCACATGCATACACGATGAGGATTTCATGGATCTGTAAGGGACGTTTTGGTTTACTGTTGTCAGGCTTCCCTTACAGTTAAGTTGCTTTTGTCAGTTGCTTTTGAGTTAGCAAATGCACACATTCTTTAGATGATCCACATAAACTCAATCAACAAGTAAATGAAAGTGCTTAACATGAACACAAGTGAGCAATATAATAATACGTTAGCCTTTTTGACCATAACACACACACCAAATAAACTTCAATTAATATGGTGAATAATGCGTTGATAATAAGAAGCTTTACTGGGTGAACTAAAACCTACAATTACAAGTTTTAATAAGAGGGGGAAGGGTCCTACATTAACTGTAGCCCGATCGCCTAGGGGCAAAATGGGACTCTGTCTACCACATAATCACAGACTGCTCCACTACAAATTTCACAAATAAATTAAATTAAATACAATAAAATCAACAAATTCTTGCTTTAAGCCCCAAGTCGGTGTTCAACTAAACACTATAACTGGGGTATTGAGCCGAGACAATGTATGTGGTACCCCCATTTATCCCACCACCCATTTCCTTCTCCCACCCACGATCGACTTATTGGGCACCCCTGGTCAAAGGATTCTTACGCCTAGCTAAAGACTTTTCTGACATGCATTCGGAATTCTATCACTAATTAATAGATCTACAGTTTAACATCGGACATATTTCAAATACTTCCCTTCATGGGGAACTTATGTGAATTATTTTTTGTGAAGCAATCTTGTTAGCAGCGGAGTGCAGCACACAGTCACCAGCTAAGCAGTTGCATTGGATTAGTCGCGATTAAATGAAACATGTGTGTCAGGGTTTATGTGTAGTAGAGGACCCAAAAGCAGGGAGGCAGGAGAAGCAGGGTGTACTGAATATAATTTATTTTTAAAAAAATACTTGCAGGCGTACGCAGGAAAAACTAAAACTCAGAGGACAAACAAACAGAACTATGACAATTTGCTTGGAAGTAAATGTATTGTGGCAGCACGGTGGTTGACTGGTTATCACGTCCACTTCACAGTAAGAGGATGAGGTTTTGAGTCTGGCGCTGGCTTTCCTGTGTGGAGTTTGCATATTCTCCCCGTGCCTACGTGGGTTTTCTCCGGGTATTTCCATTTTCCTCCCACATTTCAAAAAACATGCACGGTAAGTTGATTGAACGCTCTAAACTTTCCCAAGGTGTGAGCGTGAGTGTGAATGGTTGTTTGTCTTTGTGTGCCCTGTGATTGACTCGCAACCAATTTAGGGTGTACCCCGCCTACTGCCCGAAGACGGCGGAAATAGGCTGCAGCACGCCCAACACCTTCTTGAGGATAAAGCGATTCAGATAATGGATGGATTGACGGATGTTTTGAGGGCTCCGACTGAGCAGGCCACCCCAGATATGTCTTTTTTATGTCATGGCTTGCCAAAGAAATCACTTTTGGTTCCACACTGCAAGCTTTTCTGTCACTGTGATTTTTTTGCATTGTTGTATCTGGACCAAATTATATTTAAAATGTTGACCCAGCAGTCTCATGAAATTATGTCTGAATAATACATGAATACGTGCCTTGCACTGTGATGATGTCCAAATACTGTACCATTATAAATGGTGTATTGCAATATTTGGTTAATGTGCTCATTTACATATGTTCAAAGCGATAATGTAATCAAATGCGTATCCCGATACTGTACATGTCCTTCAAGATAATACATATCACAATATTTGACGTTACTTTGCTTTCATTTTTGAAAAAACAGTCAAATGTATACCCACATGATATTTTTATTATGCTGGACAGCAAAAATGCCAGGTACTCAATGCTCTTAAAATTAATAAATGTTGTCGTGATGCACCTCTTTAGGGATAGGTGCATACCGTAAAAGGGAAGGGAATCACTCTGGTTTCCCAAGGGCGTAACACAAAAAACACGGTCAAAAATGATCCCAAAGGCAAAAATGCTATTTACAATGTATTAAACAAAAAAGGGGCGGCCCAATAGTCCAGTGGTTAGTGCATCGATCTCATAATGCAGAGGTACCGGGTTTGATTCCAGCTCGGGCCTTCCTGTGTGGAATGTGCATGTTCTCCCTGTGCCTTTCTCCGGGTACTCCGGTTTACCCCCCTCCCCACATTCCAAAAACATGCGTGGCAGGCTGATTGAACACTAAAAAATTGTCCCTAGGTGTGAGTGTGAACGTGGATGGTTGTTCGTCTCTGTTTGCCCTGCGATTGGCTGGCAACTGGCCAACTGCCCGAAGACAGCTGGGATAGGCTCCATCGCCCCCGCGACCCTTGTGAGGATAAAGCGGTTCAGAAAATGGATGGATGGATAAACAAAAAAGGTCAAATAAATGGGTCGAAAGCAAAAGGAGGCAAAAGCTGGCATGCAAACTAAGGAGCTACCCTAAAAGTAACAAATATAAGAATGAACAACTAACTACTGACTAAGAAGACAAAAATCTAAGGAAGCACGAGTTGCTACACAAGATACTTGTTGCAGGCATGGAAAAAGTGAGCTATAAGATACACCACGGCTCCCTGTCGCTCTTCGGATGATCTTTCAACTGGGCCCAGGTAGGTGTTGGCCACTCAGGAAGGGTCGGTCTTTCCACCACCTTAGCCAATCCCCGCTGGCCACTTGAGTTCCCACAAAGATCCTATTATAGGCAAGATCACTCATGCTCACATGCAACCCGAGACACACACACACACACACACACACACACACACACACACACACACACACACACACACACACACACACACAGACTAACAAAAGAACTACAGTAAATACTGTACATAATATGGCCAGGGCCGTTAACAGTTGCTTACAGATTAGGCTCCCAGCTCAGAAAGTATTATTAGTTAATGAGGAAAATCCAACCAAATGGCAAAACCAGAAATAACAAATAAAAATATAACACAGACTTCATTAATTTTAAAAATAAACTTCTTTAAATGGCCTTCTTTACCTGCAGCCCGTTGTGCAATTACTATATAGCTGCCTTTGAATTTCCCATCAGCAGTAGTAAGAAAATACATGAAAGTAATTAACTTAAACATGGCAAGCCTGTCGTGCAAAAATAGCCGCCTAAGTAATTTGTCTCTAATAGTTGGAGTCACAAAAAAGACAATTTGACAGAATGTACATTTAGGACACGTAAAGAAATGAACGAAGTACAAAGAGTCGTTAAGCAATATGATGAGTCCAACAGTGTGGAAATCCTGATCAGCAACAGAATTGTACAAATCTAATTCCCATGAAGATGTGACATTGTGTTAAACATGCTAAACAGAATACAATGATGTGCAAATTCTGTTTAACCTACATTTATTTGAATATCCTATAAAAACACAATATTTAATGTACAAACTGTCAAACTATTGTTTTCAGCAAATAATTATGACAGTAGAATTTTATGGCTGCAACACATTCCCAAAATGCTGGGACAGGGTCATGAACTGAGGACACACATTGTTGAACTGCAGTCTAGTACCTGCACTCATTTGCTACGAAGCCACATTTTTGTAAAACTTGCAGAAATAAGCAGGGGTGTCAATGAAAAACCTGTATGTACCTTTCAGCATTAATGGTGCCTTCACATATGCCATTGGCACTAACACACGCGATTATCATCACAGACGCTGGCTTTTGGAACTTTGCGTCCATAACAATCCGGATGGTTCTTTTCCCCTTTGACCCAGAGGGCCAGTTCACAATATCAACAAAAAATTTGAAATGTGGACTCATGAGACCACCAAATAGCTTGTCAATGTCGTGAATTTCAATGAAATACCGTCTATGTTAAACATAGGCGGCCCGGTGTTTGACTGGTTAGCGCGTCGGCCTCACAGTGCAGGGGTGGAGGGTTCGATTCCGGCCTTCCTGTGTGTCGTTTGCATGTTCTCCAGCATGCCCACGATCCTTGTGAGGATAAGCTAATTAGAAAATGGATGAATGGATGGATGGATGGATGGATGGATGAATATCGGTGATATGCAAATCATTGTATTCTGTTCTTATTTACGTTTAACACAATGTTCCAACCTCATTGCAATTGGGTTTGTACAAATGATGCAGATTGACACCATTATAATGATGAGATCAGCAATAATAGTGGTAAAAGACAAAATTGAGAGTCACAATAAGTCACAATGAAAATACAAGTCAAACTTTTAAGAATTTAATAGAACGGGGAAAGAAGCTCAACTCAACTCAACTGTATTTATAGAGCACTTTCAAACAGCCATTGCTGTATATAAAGTGCTGTACATGGCTGTTGAAATGCTTGTGGCTTCTTGTGTATATTGTTTGATTGCACCTTCTCAAGGAATGGAGCAGCAAAAGGTGTAGCCCGGTAAGGTGTGTCCAAGAGAATTTTGCCAGCTCCCTCTTATTTTTTTTTCTGTTTTTTTTTTGGTTCTTGAGAGTGGGCGTAGGAGTCAGGGGCATGCCCAATGATCCTATTGGCAGCCCTGACTGCCGCATTTAAATTTAGTCATGTGCAGGAGCACCAGATCATACCCTGATAGATGAACACAGAACTGATTCACTGAATGCTGTATCAAATGGCTTCAGCAGCTCCTGTGGCAGGTTATGAAGGTTTTTTTTGTTTGTTTTTCTGAAACCCACAATCATCTTTACTGTATTCTCCAAATTCAGGTTGTGAATTCAGGTGCTGGCTGCACCAGAGCACCAGCCTCTCCAGTTCCCCTCAATACGGGGACTCATCATAATTGTTGATCAGGTCGATGATTGTGGTGTCAGTGGCCAACTTCAGTTCAGCAGTTAGACAGCTGCATGTAAAGAAATACAGTCAATCATGAAGAGAGCCAAGAGTACTGTACTTGAAAGAGAACACATCCTTGGTGGACACTGTTACTCATGGGACATGGGAATGAGATGGTTTAATCCCAGCCTCACCTGCTGTGTCCTGCCCAGGGTTGAGGTGGCCATCAGGAATTTCTTGAAAATACGGTAATTTTCTCCAAACATCTAGCGCACTGGTTCTTAACCTGGGTTCAATCAAACCCCAGGGTTTCGGTGAGTCGGTCTCAGGGGTTCGATGTAGCCTCTGCCATCGAGGGTAAGACACACGCGACTCAACATGTTAATTAGTTATGACACGCCCGCTTAGCCATCACTGGCTGCAGATGTTCACATGACGTTGCTTGTCCAATCAGTGCTGTGGGAAATTTAGTTCGCTTCGTAGTCAACGTGTGACTGTCGTGATAGTACGTCATTCAATTTTTTTAAAAAAAGTATACTTATCCCTTGAAATTTTCTTAACTTTTTTATGTTTTTAATAAATGTGATTTTTTTTAATATCTTGAATTTGTAAAAAAATATATATATATTTTTTTCACTCATGAAGGGTTCAGTGAATGTGCATATTAACTAGTTGGGCTCGGTACCTCAAAAAAGGTTAAGAACCACTGATCTAGCGTATTTCTGGGCCAATCCTGGCCATCACAGCTGCGAGCAGCCATCCGAACACATACATACACCCTCGTCAACAACTACGCTTCAGCACATGACATCAGCACCTCATTCGTGGCTACATTTCGGCACATGACGACGAGTTGATGACACCATTTCAGCGGATGATGGAGGACTATCCTGGGCCGAATTTTGATCCCAGCACTTCCCTGGTCCTGCCTGTCAGGAACCTGCAAAGCTTGGAGATGAGGAGTTCAGGGATGATTCGATTGAATGCATAACTGAAGTCCACGAAGAGGACCATTGCATAGGTCCCATGATTCCAACTTTCATTAATGTACAAGCATGTTCCTCCACCTTTAGTTTTGTCTCCCTGAAGTTGGAAACCATGAAGGTGAAGCGCATCACCTGAGATGCATTCAGCAGGGGGTTTCATTGAAACAATGAGCAACAGAACATGTAAAGTCCATTTGTTGTTGTAAAGTTGCCCGCACACGTCCCCCATCTGCATTGTCTTCAACAAGCCCCATATCATGCAGCTGCACCCTCAGATTTTCTGTTCAAAAAGCATTGTGGATTTGTGACAGTTGGCGAAAAGAGGTCCAAAGTAGAGTCTTACCTTGTATAAGTGACTGGCGTGTGGTCACCACAAATTGAAAAAAAAAAAACTACTACTGTACTATCAATGCTGAGCTTCCTCACAAACAAGGAAACACCCTCATGTTTATGGAGCATATACAGCCGTTGGTGCTTGGCGTGTCCCGGTTTTTACCGGGTCACTGGGTCTTGCCTGCTTATCAAACATTGGCTATATAACATGGCTAGTATAAAACACACAATGACAAACACCTGTATACATAATCTGTGTCTGATACAACTGTGTTAATATGCATTCATAGAATAATGATATACTGTATATTGAATACTTAGACCACACAAATGAAAAAATGTGAAAAGAAAAATCATTCCTTCTCCACACACACTTATAACACAGTGTCTCACATCTCCTCCATCTGACTCAGAACTGCCTCATTAATGGGACAAATAGTCATAGTCAAATAATGACTGAATGGCTTTTATACAGATGAAAAAGCGCAATTGTAACATTTTCTTATATTCTGCCATTCACTGCAAATTGTTTATGTACAACATTTTCACGCTTATGGCTCTTATTTTGACATGAAACAATGTCTATGAATCTCTTCAAAATAACCACTGAGCACACTGACGTGATGTGTGCCTCTGAGGCTGCGCAGGAAAATGTGTATTAGTATGGCTTTGATGCTTGCTGAGCTGCACTGTTGCCATAACAACGCTACAGGCAAAGTGGGTCAGCAGGCTCCTGCCACACCCCTGCTGGCATGGCAACATGGCCGCTCAATTAAACATGAGCAGTAGGATGACTCACACGAATGAAGGCACACAAGCTCTTTTCTAAGAACTCGGGAGATGATTCTATTGTTTTCAATACCTTTTTGTCTTTGCATAGAAGCATGCAGGTTATTTATTTGTGTGCGTGTGTTTGTGTGCGCATACAGTAGGTCTTCAGATTTATATCATTACTGAATGGTCAAAAGCATGGGTGGAGCTAGGGTGGAATGAGTAATTCACCAGCACCACAGTAGACTGTCAAACATCTGTCAAGTCAATTAGTCAAAATCCAAAAATACTCCAATGTTGTGCAAAATAGAAACTGTAATTTACAACATTGAAAAACACATTACAGAACAATTTGAAAGAAAACAGCTGTGACTATTTCAAAGACACATGTTCTAAATACAGGATATCACAGCAGAAGACTGCACATGGAGCAATTGCAGCTTTAAAACCATCCAAATGTATTTTAGAGGCTGTAAATTAAGAAGCTGCGGTTGGGACTCAAATAAACTCAGTGACCCCAATCCTGTCTCACTATTATCTTTAATAAATTTGACTATATATCACAAGAAACACTGTTCAGGACAAACCACCGCATATCACTGACAGGCAGATATAGTAGATACCCGCTGCCTCCTTCACGCTCAGGCTCACAGTTGACAAAAGAGCTGTCCTGGCCACATCCAATTCCACTAGGTTAATGACTTTCCAAAACCTGCAGGATGAAAAGGAAAAATGAGCAAGTGATGACAAATATTTGTCATTTCTTTCATTTCTATTCACTCATCAACATTGTGTCGGTATAAAATAAAATAGCGATGATGGATCCAATCATCCTTTCTGTATCCATCAGCTGTAGATTTTACTGATACATTGTGACTTACATATTTATCAACTCCTATTTCTCAAAAGAGACCAAATGAATAAATCCCCAATCACACATAAAAAGAATACGATCAGTGTTTCGTGACCATCACTATGAGTTAAATAGTGTGATTATATTTGTGAAAATTATGGTAATAATAATATTTTGATTTAAAAAAAAATATTAATCATAATCATTCAGACCGAGCACTTTTTCTCTTCTTGGCCTCACTGACTGTTTGACCGATATGTGGGGAGGCTTAGACAAATGTGCAATTTACTTTGATCATAAACATATATGCATTGCCACTAATTGTACAAAGGCACAAAACTTTAACAAGTAATTGGTATTGAAAAATATAGCAATGCATTTTAAGATTAAATGGATTTGTAAAGAAAGGAATTTTTAAAGCATTTGCACGTGCATATAAAATCGAAATGTAATCCCTGCCTTCACCTTACAAACTAAGGAGAGTGCTATTAAATGTGTAAAGAATAAAGTATTCACATGTCCTTGATACCGTCTGCTGTGTTGGGTCTGTCTCAGTGACAGACTGAGGCTGCTGTTGTCTTCTTCTCTGATCAAAACAATGTTGTCTTCTACTCTGACCAAAACAGTGTGTCCCCTAGCGGATACTCCATGAATTGCACCTTATTAAAACATTCATTCCGTGTCTTTTATGCATTTTTTCACTTTTAAATTATCCTGCGGGCCTGATCGAACCTCCTTGGGGGCTAGTTCCGTCCCGCGGGCCGTATGTTTGACACACCTGCTTTAAGAAGTTGTTTTCTCTTCTGTAAAGGCATGACGCACAGCACGAGCATGTTCGATATAAAATGAGTTGTCACTTAACTCATTCACTCCCAGAAGACGTTTTTAAACGTCTTTTTAGACTTGGTCTAGAATTGGCTGGTCCTGAATGAGTTAATTTGGCCAAAGAATAATAATAATAATAAAAATAATAATAATGGCAATGTTAAAAAGCATAACTGACAAGAAAATGAAAGACTCCCCTGACCCCTTCTCTCCCTTCCCAAATACACATATAGGTACATGTGCAGCACAGACATGGAAACAGAAATAGGATTGATAGAACTGTGAACTTCCTAATGTTTTTAAACTTCGGTTTAAAATGGGTTCGAATAATGGATGGATGAATAATCCACCCACTATTCGAACCGCTGGAGCCTATCCCAGCTGTCTTCGAGCAGCAAGCGAGGGAAACCTGATCTGGTTGCCAGATGTTTTATTAAATGAATAGTAAAAAAATATATATATTTTAAAATTGAAAATACAAAGCTGGAGGGGGCTTAACTGGTTCGATGTGGATTACTGACTGGGCTACAATTTACTGGTAGACAGGCGCACAAAAACAGGCATAACTTTGTTTTCATGCTAGCGCAAGTCTAGTTAAGTGTGTTTCAAGCTATGTTGTGCCTCTCTGCGTTCTGTGTTGCCTCGCCCCTGACTCATCTGACGACTTGGTCACAGGAAGTAGTCTACGCTGACGTAAACTAAATTGTACACTAGCTAAAGGATATCTGTTGCGCAGTGCAGGTAGTGTAATGTGATTTTAGTGTATATGATTGAGGCGCAGGCAGACAAATGCAGTACTTTGTGGACATGTGTGAAGGATGTCACGAGATTTCATTCACACCACCGTGCGACAAACCCTGTGAATCATTGTAGAAAATCAATTCATTTAACAAGAGTCTTGTTTCATTCCACAGTGGCGCACGGCACCCCGTTATGCTACCTGTGCAAAATCTATCTCCTCCTATGTGTACAGTTGGATTGCAGTTTGCGCTGGAGTCTAGCGGCTAGACCCACGCTCGGAACAAAAATAGGGCCCATTGTATCCAGTGCTATAGATAGATCCATTCGCCAAAAAATTATGGTTGATTCTGAAGCTAAGACTTCTTATAGAACAGAATTGATAAAATGGTGTGGACCTGAACGTACAGTGTCTAGGCATTAAACAACATTCATGAGATGAGGAACATGCATAATTGTCAGAAGGGCCATTTTAATGGAAATTTAGAAGCTCACTTCAAATTGGACAGATGAGCTCAGTTTGTCGTCTGCAACTGTTGGCGGCACACGAGTCAAAGTTCGCAATCTGGAAAATGCTATGTCTCTTACGACTGGAAACTAGAGAAACTAAGGCTTGCAAAAGGTTCCTAGGGAAGCATTTAAAGTCAATCGACCGGAGGTCAGGGAATACATCCGTTATTTTTGCCGGCATTTGAAGCGGAAGGGGTTTGATGCGAATTGGTGACAAAGGGCATCGAGGGGTTAAGGAAACCTTCAAGCTTATTGTATATGGCACTCCTACTGTATATGGCACTCCATTTTATCTGCAAAGTTCCTTAGATCCTTGAGTCTCTATTCGTGTGCTCTTCCATCTCATTGACCCCGCATACTGTACACACATACCAATTGTCATTTTCTTCCAAATTAAAAAAAAAAAATCACTTTTTTAAAATTTTATTTTATGTCAGTTTCATATTTGGTCGATAATGGTCATTCTTGTTCTATCAATTCCATTGTTGGCATGACAATGTAAAGGTGTTTCATTACAGAGTCGTGTTTTTCTGTCCATTCAGGTTGCAAGGAGTGTTGTGAGCGATGTGTGGGTAGTCTGCCCTGGGCATCCCTCATCGCCACCATCCTCCTCTACATGGGTGTGGCCTTGTTCTGTGGATGTGGCCATGAAGCTCTGAGTGGGACCGTCACTATCCTCCAGAACTACTTTGAGGTCATCCGAGGCTCTGGAGAAACTCTGGATGTGTTTACCATGTGAGTATTTACAGTATCCCAAGCCATATTTGGTTAAGTGATCAAAATTGGTATTAAACAACTTTAGTTTACATTTAAATGAATAACAATGTCATTATGTTTTGTTTCAACAATGTTCAATACTATTTTCCTGGGTGTCCATTAATCATAAGATTTTAACCTTTTGTTAAATATTTTCATGAAGTCTAGTAAATCACATGAAATTGGAAATGAGCAGGCAACGAAACATATTAAAGTCATCATATAATTAAATATTATAAAACATCTTATGTGCTGCTAATAGTCATTCATACGACACTGTGGTTGACCATCTGATTCAAAAGTAACTATTCTGTAGTAGTTGAATGGAGGATTGCAGAGTTTTAATATGCTGCATTCACCTCAAAAGCACCAATTCTGAAATTGCCAATGCAAATAAATAAATAAGAAGGAAGAAAAAAAAGCATTGAATGAAAATATAAACATTGGATTTTATTTAAGATCACAATTTATATTAAATAAATTCAACTTAGTAAGATGTCCTACATGATCTACTACTAAATAAGTGTTCTCAGATCACAATTAGCATGCAGAGCTGTAATGCAATCCTTTTATTGTAACACTGCAAGACACTGAAAACAATATTTTTGCTCAATACAAAAGCTGATTAAGATCAGTATTAATCTGTAGTTTACTGATGATGAAACCATTCATTTCAGATATGCTCCAACTTTGCTATGTCTGTATCATTCATATTTTTATGACATGGAAAAGTCAAACCCTCCATGATACCCCACTCCCCCAAAATATGACATCACACACCATTTCCACCTTCATCAGAAACACACATAAACACATTTTAGGGTTATTTCCACTTGTATATCTGAAATAGCATACCCTCTCCTTTAAAAACAAAATCCACCACCATAATTATGTAATGATTTGATGAAATTATTAATACCATAATACAGAGATTTAGAATTGAAAAGTAATGTTTATTTTCTCTGCAGCATTGACATCCTGAAGTACATCATCTATGGCCTTGCAGCTGGATTCTTTGTCTTTGGAGTGTTGTTGCTGGTGGAGGCGTTTTTCACCACTGGAGCAATAAGGGATCTGTATGGAGAGTTCAAGATTACTGCATGCGGACGCTGCCTGACTGCATTTGTAAGAAAGCTTAGATTTATTTGGCTGAAGAGAAATAAAAGGACATCACATTAATTGTAAGGCGTTTCAATTCATGCTCCTTCAGAAATGAGTGGTTAACGAAATGGTAGTCAACTGGAACCACATCCCATTATGAATGCAAGAACCTAGCAAAACAAAAATATTAATTGATCTCTAAAACACAAATGCTTAAGTGGAATTTGACATCAAATAGTAACTAGAATGGGAGGCATGATAGGAAATGTTATGCTGTGTTGGCGAAACATGACAATTCAGGTTTGAAAAGAAAAACAATGGACAATAACTTATTTAATGAGGAGGTGTTTAATTTTACTTAAATTACTTAGGTTTTTTTTCCTGTTTTCTGGTGGATCATTTTACTCCTGCATTGCTGTTTGGAAAAAAAAAAGTGGATTATTGCTTAAAATGTGGACATAATGGTTATTGTCTCTCTTAATGATGAGAAAAACAGAATTTATCATTCAGGTTTTGTGTTACTGTTTACCTTATGTCTGTTCAGTTGATGTTCCTGGCCTACCTGTTTTTCCTGGTGTGGCTGGGTGTGACAGCTTTCACCAGCCTGCCGGTCTTCATGTACTTCAATGTTTGGTCCATGTGTAAAAACACTAGCGTGGTTGAGGGAGCCAACCTCTGTCTGGACCTCCGCCAGTTTGGTAGGTAAAATGAGCTATTCCTGGTGCTTGAATCAATGAAAAACACTCATGTCTTGAAAGACAGTTCCACCTCAACTAGACAATCCCTATAAGGGTCACATGTGGCCCCGGCCCTTGCTATAAAACATGCGTCAAATCAAATCGAACCTCCAAAATCTGTAAGGGTTATACAAATTGGAATTCAACCAAGTTGTTTTGAAAAAAGTACCTCTTAAATTGTAACCACATATCTGTGACGTCACGTGAGTTAGAATATGCAATGAGAATTCAACATGTTTTAAAAAATTCCACATGTGGGCACTTGTTGAAGACTGAATGCAAAAAGCCTTTATTTATAGGGGTGGAACATTAAAAAATAACAACCTGTACCTCAGCGACCCAAAGCCAAAGCTACATTCCCCTTGGCCGGCCCATACCCATCAGCTGCCTCTGGAGTCCCACAGGGCTAAAAGGTCATATAGGACTCCTTCCTCTGCTTGACAGTATTCCTTACCATCAGTGTCCACCAGCGGGTTCGGGGATTGCCGCCACGACGGACTACCTTACGGCCACAGCTCCGATGGGCTGCCTCAACAACAGAGGCATGAAATATGGCCAACTCGGACTCAATGTAGCCCACCTGAGGTGGAACTAAAAACTCTTGCTGGCAGGGGTTTCTGCCAGATGTTCCTCGCAAACCCTCACAATATGTTTGGGTCTGCCAGTCGGTCCAACATCTTCCCTCACCATTGGAGCTAATGCGGCACCAGGTAATGATCAGTTCACTGGAGTGTCCAAAATATGTGGCCGTAAATCTGATGACAGTACTACAAAGTCGATCATCGAACTACAGCCTAGGGTGTCCTGATGCCAAGTCCACATATGGACCCCCTTATGTTCGCACATGGTGTTTCTTGTGGACCATCCATGATGGGCACATAAATCCAGTAACAGAACACCAATTGGGTTCTGATCATTCGGGGGCCTAGTGTTGGTTGCTTTCCTCTCAAACACCCCCTTCCAGGTTTCACTGTCATCACCCACGTGAGCAAATAACTCCCCCAGAATAATGAGGGATTCCCCAGCGGGAACGCTCTCCAGCACACCCTTCAAGGACTCCAAAACGCTTGGCTACTCTAAGCTGCTGTTTGGTAAATAGGCACAAACAGTCATGACCCCCCCCCCCCCCCCGCAACACACGAAAGCGGAAGGAGGTTGCTCTCTCATCCACTGGGGTGAACCCCAATGTACAGGTGCCAAGCCAGGGTGCATGCCCACATCTGCTCTGTGCCTCTCTCAGTGACCAACTCAAGAATGAGAAAGAGTCCAACCCCCTTTTGAGAGGACTGATAAAAGAGCCGTAATGTGTGGAGGAGAGTCCGACTATGTTTAGTTGGAATTGCTCTGCCTTGTACACCAGCTCGGGCTCCTTCCCTGCCAGAAAGGTTACATTCCATGTCCCTAGAACTGGCTTCTGTTGTTGGGGATTTGAACCGCCAAGTTCCCCGCCTTTGACCGGCACTAAAGTCACAGGGCACCTGACCCCTTTGGTCCCACCAACAGTTGGTGAGCCCATGTGAATGGGGACCCACAATGCCTTTTTGGGCCGTGCAAGGCTGGGCCCAATGGGCGCAGGCCTGACCACCAGGTGATTGCCAGCAAGCACCACCTGTCGGCCTGGCTATAGAGGGGGGCCTCGGTGCCTTGTGTCTGGGCAAGGGAAAACTGAATTTAATATTTATCTTCACCATAAGACATTTGTGAGCCATGCTCCATCTGGTCCCCTAAATAGGAACTGTTTGACATGGGGCATGCCAGGGGCATAAAGCAGCAGACAGTTTAGCTGTTGGGATCATTGGGAGACACAAACCCCTCCCCCCACCCGCAAATTCTTTTTTTTTTCTTTCTTTTTTAATTTTTTTTTTTTATGGCAACAGCCTCAAATTGTTTTGAATTTAAAACAAAGCGGAAGTCAAACAAAATCATTTAGCCATGACCAGGTTTCTGTTCATCAGGTGCTGTGACCATATCTGAGGAGAGGAAGGTTTGCACAGGATCTGAGAAGTTCTTCAAGATGTGTGAATCTAATGAGGTAAGAACTGCTGTGTGGTTTGATCTGACCCAAATGAAAACTGAAGTAAAACAAGAATACAAAGAGTATTCATGAACAATTTTAAGTCTTATTGTGACTTTTGCAGCTGGACTTGACCTTCCATCTGTTTGTGTGTGCATTGGCTGGAGCAGGAGCTGCTGTGATCGCAATGGTGAGCACACAACTAATTGCAAATTCCTTAAGGAAAACAATACTTCATTTAGACCAGTACCACACACCTCGTCCAAATTAAGCTGGGACCCTAGTGAGCATAAGCGATACAGAAAAATAATGGATATTTAATTTATCATAGATGTTGTTTATTTCAAATTGTAATTCTTCTTCAGTTAAGTACACTGCCGATTCCGCAGATAACTAAATCACACTACCTTTTGAAGCCAGCATGGAGGGTGCTTGGCAAGATGTCTGCAGTGTGAGTGAGTCACCAAGCTGTACGGATATCTGAATTGATGGTCGTGTTTTAGTTCTTTTAGAGATCCATCTCAATGCTGTATATACTGAGTAGGCACAGACAACATCATTGCCGTTAATCATATTACCTCTTTGTCAGCCAAACTGTAAAAAAGCAAAACTTTACCACACACACACATTCTTCTATTTCTGCACTTGTTTACCATTTTTTAGATTCACAGAGGATTGGCATTCATCCCAGAAAACACACCACCTACTCACAGGCTGATTTCAGAGGACCAAATTTCAGTGTTTGAAAAATACCAGTTCTATGTTAGTTATCTAATCTGCAGAAATAAATCGCGGCTATACATTAAGCAGCATTTTTTTCTCCCATGTGAAATTCAAGATTCTGCTTCAGTTATCCAGAAAAGCCAACGCTGCTATTAATACAATCATTTATAAGATAAGAAAAAAAAATATTATGACTTATGTCATAAGCAATGTGCAGGGTGTATCACTGACTCGAGATATGCTTTCAATTTGTATTTTGCAAAGTAATTCAGAAAGAGCAAGTGTAGTGGTTAGCATGTCTGCCTCATAGTCGAGAAGTTCAGGAGTTCAAATCAGGTCTCAGGCCCTTTTGTGTGGGGTTTGCATGTTTTCTCTAGGTTTTTCTCCGGCACTCTGGCTTCCTCTCACATTCCAAACACATGCTTGTTAGGTTAAATGCACAAAGACTCTAAAACCTCTCTTGCTATGGATTTGAGGATGAATGTTCTGTCAGTGTATTCCAGTTGATTGGTGGTCAATTCATGGTGTATATAGTCAGTTTCTAGAGAATCCATCCCACATGCAACTTTAAAAACCTGCTTTTAGTTTCTGCTTCTTGATTTAAAATGCTATTCTGCATTCTTGGTAACGGAGCCGCTTTGTCCTCAATATCTGTCAGGATCTTTCTGAAGGTCACGAAAGGCCTTGTACTTTTCAGCAATAAGTTGTTGCAGTGCTTGATCATTTCCATCAAAGAAATCCCGATGTTTCGTCTTTGGGTGACCAAATTGATGATGGCAGTTTCGAGTTCATCCCTGTGTTTGGGTGATGAGTTAGGGTACTCTCAAGTTAATGCACGATGCAAGATGCACTGATGCAATTTGTTTCTTGCATTTTTTGTATCATAGAGTTTGGTAAGTGTTTGATGGTATTCATCTAAAAGGATATCTTTCTGATCACAAAGCAAAAGGTGCTTTTGTTTTGATTGAAGATGTTGCTGGCGCACTTTGAAAATATTTTTTTCTGTTGAAAGATGGTATTCGTTATGACAAGTTCATGTTTGGCATGCTTAAGGGGGAAAGTGCCATTTGAGATTTTTTTTCCAGCATTGAAGTCACCAAGAATGATAATCGTGGTCAATTTTGGAATCGCTGATACAGTGAAACTCCTCTACAACGAAATCATGTTTGCAGCAAGAAATCTTTCACAACAGGGGGTTTTTCACTGTAGCTAATTAATTCAGATGTAAACACACACACACACACAAACGTATGTGTACACGCACACAGGTGTATGTGTACTCTTTATTTTTATTCCAATAATGCAAAAGTATGAGCACACACTAATTTGACACTTCATATAGTCAGTGTAGAAAGAAAAAAAAGGGAAAGAAATTGCAAAATTTACGATCAGCATTCACTTTCACTTACATCAATTTCTTGGATGCTGCGTCTGAATCTAACAATAACAAATACTTCCTGGACCCGGTGGCTTTTCTTTCCACCATCTCACTGTCTCTAACTCGACCTCCCCTAGATCGCTAGCCAAGACAGCGTTGCTCAGCTGATATCATGCAATGAACTTTTAAAGCCAGCCACGGGACGCTTCGTAGTCCTCGATGGCCATAGTTAGCATGATGGAACTCGCCTTCTCTCTAATTAGCGCTCCAGTTAGCGTAAGGTTTTTAGCATGGTAACAAGTAAAGCATTCCAGATAACGTTAGTTTATTTGACTGTCCGTCGAGCCACAAGCAATTTACTAGCAGCTAATCAGATGCGTTCCACTCTATCTTCCACGGATCTAGCTACAGTATCTACACACATAGATAGTGAGGTTCCTCTTGACCAATCGGAGGCCAGGATGATGCTCGGTAAGCCAATGGCAGAGCAGCTGTGAGTATGTTTCGTTCAGGAAACTCGGAGCTGTGGAAACCAGTGTGGTGGTTGCTGTTGCCGTTTCCGAACAAAGCAGTAGAGGTCGCTGTTGGATTAGACTTTGTTGTAGTGAATCTCTTCGCAAGGCAAGAGCAGAGAAAAAGATTTTGTGTAACGCAACAGGGGTTTTTTTTCATTTTATGGGGGGCAGGAGAGTGGGAATGGTGTGAATGCATGAAGATTTTTTCACATTAATACCCCCTAATGTAGGTTTCGTTGCAGAGGATTTTCACTGTAGGAGTTTTCTTTCACTTCCTGGTCAGCATTAAGTCTTGAAGCATAAATGCTAATTAGGGTCCCATGGTGGTCTGCTTCTATATTTGTCAACTGACCATGCTCCCCCCACACACACACACTTTGAAATAACTTATGATGTTTCTGCCCTGTGTAAATCAAATTCCCCATTCCCCGGCCAGCTGGGAAACATACTCTCTCCAGCGTGTCCTGGGTCATCCCAGGGGCCTCCTGCCAGTGGGACATGCCCGGAACACCTCACCAGGGAGGCATCCAGGAGGCATCCTAATCAGATGCCCGAGCCACCTCATCTGGCTCCTCTCGATGTGGAGGAGAAGCGGCTCAACTCTGAGCCCCTCCCGGATGACCGAGCTTATCACCTTATCACTAAGGGAGAGCCTGGACACCCTGCGGAGAACACTAATTTTGGCCGATTGTATCCTGTATCTTGTTCTTTCGCTCATGACCCATAGTTTATGACCATAGATTAGGGTTGGAACAGATTGACCGGTAAGTTGAGAGCTTCGCCTTTTGTCTTAGCTCCTTCTTCACCATGACCGACCGATACAAAGTCCACATCACAGCAGATACTGCACCGATCCGCCTGTTGATCTCCCACTCCCTCCTGCCCTCACTCGTGATCAACATCACAAGATAATTAAACTCCTCCATTTGGGGCTAGATCTCGCCTCCAACCCGGGGAGGACACGCCACCCTTTTCCGATTTCAGACCATTTTTTTAAGATTTGGAGGGGCCGATTCTCATCCCAACCGCTTCACACTCAGCTGTGAACTGCTCCAGAGAGCAAAAAGCAGCAAACAGGACTCCCTCAACACCTCGGCTGTGCCTAGAAATTCTGTCCATAAAGCTTATGAACAGAATTGGCAACAAATGGTAGCTTTGGTGGGCCCAACTATCAGTGGAAACAATTCCAACTTACTGCCACTACTGGTAGTGCGAACCAAACTCTGACATCGATGGTATAGGGACCGAATAGCCTATATCAGGGGGTTGGTACCCTATACTCCCGTAAGACCCCCCCTCAGAACTCACGAGAGACATGGTCAAGCACCTTCTCCAAGTCCAAAAAGCACATGGAGAATGGTTGGGCGCGCTCCCACGAACCCTGGAGGACCCTGCTAAGGCTGTAGAGCTGGTCCACTGTTCCACTGCCGGGACGCAACCCACACTGCTCCTCCTGAATCTGAGGCTCAACTTCCCAATGGGCCCTCCTCTCCAGCACCCCCGAATAGACCTTACCAGGGAGACTGAGGAGTGTGATCCCTTTTTAAAAAGAGGGACCACCACCCCGGTCTGCCAATCCAGAGGCACCCTCCTGATGACCACGCGCTGTTGCAGAGGCGTGCCAACCAGGACAGTCCCACACCATCCACATCCAGAGTGTTGAGGAACTCTGGCCGGATCTCATCCACCCCTGGGGCTCCGCCACCGAGGAGCTTTTTCACCACCTCAGTGAATTAGACCCCAGAGAAAGGAGGGCCCACCTCAGAGTACTCAGACTCTGCTTCCTCTAATACCCCTTTCCCACTGAAATTAGCGGGTAGTCGTGATCCGTGGCGACACGTAACCAATTGGCAATATGTCCCTTTCCCATTGACCAACAGAAGGCGATTCTGTGCGCCCCCCCCCCCCGCCCCCTTCCACCACTTTGCATCTGGTTACGTCACCACGCTGTGATTGCGTAGATGATGCGACAGATTTCTTTGTGGTAAACAAAGCAACATGGAAGCGAGTGCTTATTACTTTTATCATGCTTTTTACCGTCCTCAAAATGGTCGAAAAGTAGCGGAGGATCAACTCTTTGCTACTACTGAGACAACAGCTTAAGGAGCGATCTCCTAGCTTTGTTGTGGGGGCGTGCTATATACGATGCCGATGGCACGCGATGTTATGACTCATCACGTACCATCCCATGTCATCACGTAATTACCGGGAAGTCCCGTGTTAGGCTTTCAAACTGCAAGCGGAGGCGATCCGAGGCAATCACGCCCCGCCTCCGATGGCGTGCTGGTGGACACGGATCCACACTGGCCAGTGAGCCTTTCCCACTGCCCAATAAAGCATGTTTACCCATGGTAAACCTGTAGGTCAGCAGCGCCCCATCCCCACTGTACACAGTGTTAATGGTGCACTGCTTCCCTCTCCTAAGACGTCGGATAATGGACCAGAATTTCCTCAAAGACATCCGAAAGTCGTCTTCCATGGCCTCACCGAACTCTTTCCACATCGAGTTTTTGCCTCGGCGACCGTTGAAGCTGTGTTGCGCAAGTCGATACCTATCAGCTGCCTCTGGAGTCCCACAGGCCAGAAAGGTCCAATAAGCTCCTGCTTCAGCTTGCCAGCATCCCTTACTGCTGGTATCCACAAGCGAGTTTGGGCGGGGGGGGGGGGGGGGGGTTCCGCCACGACAGGCACTGACCACTTTATGGCCACAATTCCAAATGGCCGCCTCGACAATAGCGGCTCAATGTCCCCCGCCTCCCCCGGGACGTAGGAAAAGCTCTGCCAGAGGTGGGAGTTGAAACTCCTTCTGACAAGGAGATTCCACCAGATCTCCCAACAATACGTTTGGATCTGCCAGGTCGGACCGGCATCTTCCCCCACCCTCGGGGCCAACTCACCACCAGGTGGTGATCAGTTGACAGCTTCGCCCCTCTCTTCACCCGAGTGTACAAAACATGCGGCCGCAAATCTGATCATAGGACCACAAAGTCAATCATCAAACTGCGGCTAGGGGTGTCCTGGTAGCCAAGTACACATATGGACACTTTTATGTTTGAACATGGTGTTTGTTGTGGACAATCAGTGACGAGCACAGAAGTCTAATAACAAAACACAACTCGAGATTCCAAAAAGGTTGGGTACGCTGAACTGCTGTTTGGTGCATAGGCTCAAACAACATTCAGGGAAGGCGGACGGAGGCAACCCTCTTGTCCACCGGTGTGAACCCCAATATACAGGGACTTAGCCAGGGGGCAATAAGTATGCCCGCACCTGCTCTACACCTCTCTCCATGGGCAACTCCAGAGTGGAAGAGAGTCCAACCCCTCTTGAGAATACTGGTACCAGAGCACAGGCTGTGTGTGGAGGCAAGTCTGACTATATCCAGTCGGAACTTCTCTGCCTCGCACACCAGCTCGGGCTCCTTCCCTGCAAGAGAGGTGACATTCCACGTCCCTAGAGCTCGCTTCTGTAGCCGAGGATCGGACTACAGAGGCCAAGGCACCTGACCCCTTTGACCCCTCCCATAAGTGGTGAGCCCATGGGAAGGGGGACCCACATTGCCTCTTCGGGCTGAGCCCGGCCGGCCCGGCCCCATGGGTGTAGGCCCTGCTACCAGGCGCTCACTAGCAAGCCCCACCTCCGGGCCTGGCTCCAGAGGGGTGCCCCGGCTCTCGAGCGGGCCCCCGGTCGATTTCCCTTGCCCCGTCCGGGTCCATATATTTGACTCATCATAAGGGGTCTTTGAGCTGTGCTTTGTCTGGTCCCTCACCTAGGACCTGTTTGCCATGGGTGACCCTGCCAGGGGCATAACAGCCCAGACAACTTAGCTCCTATGATCATTGGAACACACAACACCCCTCCTCCGTGGTAAGGTGACGGCTCATGGAGGGGGCTAGTGATCACATTCATGGTAAATGGCACTCCAGTGATATTATGTGACACTTGCGCATGCAGAACGACTATTAAGTAAGCTTTACCTTATGTAAAGAAAAGTAGTCAGAAAGTCATTTTCAGATCTGCGTCAGAGGCACCTCACTGGTGTCTCGCTCTCACAAACTGTAATTTGCTATAAATTGACGACATTAATTACCTCAAAAAATGAGTCAGACTCCAGAAAAGACACAATAGTTCTATTGATGCATTTCGCTCATGGAGGTACAAACAGCTGAAAGACAATTTAGAGTCAAATACACATGCCACAAGACAGGCAACACAAGGTCGGTTCTCACTTCCTAAACCAAAAACATCACTTGAAATGAACAGTTGACTCCAGAGAAATGGAAACATGGAATACTTTACCACTGTCAATGACCAAACAGACACAGAAATCACTATTCTTTTTATCACTATTATTTTGTGCAATGAAAGACTTTGTCCCCCCCCCACACACACACACACACACATACAATTTTGCTGCTGTGGACTGCAAATTTCCCCACTGTGGGACAAATAAAGGTTATCTTATCTTATCCTATCTTATTCAAAAGTCAAATCAACAAACATCTGGAAAAGAGACTGTAGGACGTTCAAGGAAATTTTTAATGTTGTGTATAAAATGTTATCGTGGATTATAGGGTTTAATACCTGCTTTTTTCCCAATTGTATTTACTTTTTTTCAATGTACACTGTGTATTTTCTTTCTAAATGAATATTTTTAAATTGATGTACTGTTGTTTGTACTGCAGTTGATGAAGATATGTATTGGTGATCAAAAATAAGTGCCCCTTCCTGCTTTCTTCTCATCCCTGTAGGTCCATTTTCTAATGGCATTAGCTGCTAACTGGGGATACCTGAAGGATGCCAGTCGAATGCAGAAATATGAGGATATCAAGTCCAAGGAGGAGCAGGAGCTACATGACATCCACTCTACACGTTCCAAAGAACGCCTCAATGCCTACACATAAACACATGCGATGGGAATCAATGCATTCACTTACCAAACAGACACACAAAACAATTTATTCACATACAAAAACTTGCAGCACACAGTCATGCATACAAGGATAGCATAACATATTACACAACACAGAGAAAAAGAAAAATACAGACCTGTGGTAGGCAGCAAAATTGATGAAGGAAAAACATTGATCTCCTCCGTGTGCTTCCAGTTGATCTTGTGCCTTGGTGATCAATGCTAACATGCTAAACATCAGTCACATTAAGTGAAAGTTCATCGAAACGATAAGAGGTGACTTCATAAATTCCGATGGGGACGTTCAATTATCTTAATATATGGTGGCTTATAATGAAATCTGACCTTCTGCACTTCGCTTACATAGTGTAAATACAAAATATTTTATGAAAAACAAACCCAACTCCTTTGCTGTTTGAGGGTAAAAGTATTTATGACTGTGCATAACAGTAAATAGTCTTGAATTGAATAAAGAAATAACCAGGTCATTAAAATGCTTCGCAAAGCAGACCTGCGTATAACAACTTCAAAGAACAGAATATATGAAAAAAAAATACAGGAGTCCCAGTATATGAAAACCTTTCCTTTGCAGGCCCTAGTCGTAGACTGACAGTAAAAGTGATCTACTACAGCATGTAGTGTTGTAATGAAGTCCACACCAACCGAGACCAAGACATTGAGACCCGAGAAAATGAAGACCAAGACTTTCAGAGGTTGAGACTGGATATATCAAAGAAAAATCCCCAAAAAATCCCCCAATACAAAATGACAAGTATCTTTTTTTTCATTATGTTTGCAACAAAAACAAATCTTGTTTTATGTTGTTTTTGACATCCATGGGGTGTGGCATTGGGAAGGCAACGCATCCCCGTGTTCTGCGTTTCTCACTGATCACAATAGTAATTGCCTGGTCTTGACTGGTTTTGATAAAAAAAATCCAGAGACCGAGTCAAGATCTAGAAAAATTGCCTTTGATTCCAGGATGAGACCAAGACCCTCAATAAGTGGTCTCAAGACCGGTTATACCAATACCGAGCGCAAGCACTACAACACTACAAGTATGAATGTGCAGTGCCTGCCAATTTTACTATACCACCTCTCATAAAAGTGAGAAGATGCCATGGAGCATCATAAAGTGCTTATAATGTGCAAAGTAAATTTTGTCGAATCTATCAATTTTATTGAGCTCTCGACAGGCCGGATATGGGCTTGTTTGAGAAGTCAAAAATTAATTAACAATGATATTCAACCATTGAAACAAGTAAAAAATTATCATTTGACATGATCAATTTATAACTTATTAAAATGTTTTTGCTTTGTTTCGGATTTTTTCAAAAAATTTTGTAAGATATTAAAAAGTGAAAATTCAGCGATAACTGAAATTACGGATTTGCATTAAAAATATATACATTTTGTAACTTCTTCATCATATTGCTGTGTTGATGGTTAAAAAACTATATTTTAAAAAGTTAGCATAAAGGTACTTGATACTTGATAAATCCTACAACTAGGTGGTGGTCTAATAGAAATGTTAATCACTGTACAGGAACTCAATAGAAATAAGAAAAGACCATCACAAATCTCTGCTGCTGGCATGACACTCGAAAGCAACAGTCAGCCGAAGACACACGGAAGACTTTAGTGTATGTAAGCTCATCTTTTCATGGAGGGTGGCTAATATCAAGATACCACCATCAAAAACCTCAATACCTACAATGCACAGATCTCTCTCTCACACACTCACACACGCACACACACACACATTCACACACACAATTAATGTGGCTGAATGGTCAGTGTTGTGCAGGCAGTGTTATATGGTGGTGTCATGCTGTGCTGTCATTTACCCACATCATGACGACTGAAATACGGTTTACGGGGAGGTTTGAAGTATAAATGGGTAGCTTGACTCACTGAAACCCTGACCAAATAATTTCCTGACTCTCATCCGGAGCCCAGTTTCATCAGTTGTTTCCTAGAAAATACTCACGTCCCATTACAGTAAATACAAGTACAAACCACAAATGGCAGGCTGCGGCTTTTTTATTTTTAAATCAACAATCTTATGTTTAACCCTTTCAGTGACAGCGGTTATTACAGTGGACAGCCTAGCTTGTGATCAGGTTACAGGTTATCATAATTGATGCATGAAAGGGTTAATAGTTAGTCAATGATATGAATCCAAACAAATATTGTCCACTTAAGCTAGAAACATATGCTTGTAAGTTGATAGTAGATGTGTTTAGTATTACTGTGTTTATATTCGATACATATAGTCTGACTCACTCGGTTCACAATTAGCACTTATGCCAGCTGATCATTTGAAACAACTGTGAAATTGGACTCTTTCCCCTTCCTCTCTGACAATGTTTGTGTCAACTTGTGATTTGTACTCCAGAAACAGCACATCTTAGCAGCACAAAGTCTTTGAAAATGTCATGTCAGTGTCATATTGTCTTCAAGTCTGTTAAGACGACATTTTTTTCACTTTTTCAAATGTTTGCCACATTTTTACCAGCATCGTTCATGTGTAATTTTAATATTGGGGTACATGCAAAGGGAAGTGGTGTCGTGGGATGGGGGTGGGCGTTGATGTCAGATTCACGTTTTCCTGGGAATCTGCACATAGAACTACACAAAAACAAAAACACGTACACGTGTCAACACCAGTCATTGTGATACTTTTAGTCTGTTTTTTGCTCTCATGTTCAGTCATTTGTGTCTGTGTATCAGGCTACAATTATACCAAAATTGCTCTTTTGTCATGTGAAATCGTCACTAGAACAGGCAACACGTCATTGGTATCAAGAAGAGATAACTGGGAAAGGGATCTCGGCTGATTAATAGTGGCTTTATTGTGGCTTTCTAAGTAAGGCTGAGCATGTTTTGTTTTTCCAGTCCTAAATGGATCTTTTCAGAAGAATAGGACTCACATCTTTTGACCGCCTTTACGGGACATGCGGTAGAGAGGCATCACAGGAGAGTGAACCTCTTGTTAGCTTTAACAGCAATCATTTCCTTTGATTTCGGGGCTCATTTCCTTGAGCATGCCACATTAACCGTTGATGGATTAAGAGCCACAATGCAGCTTTATTCTAATCACAAGGCATGTTTTGTTCGTATTAAGTGGGAATCTAATTCGTAAAATGATTGTTTGATTCTAATAAGCTCGGAGGGAATGTGAGTCTCTATCTGCCAATAGAGATGGTCGAAAGAGTAATGATAGCTATATTGTTGAGATGAGGACGATTGATTAATTAATAGATTGATGATGAGGCAACCAGCAGAGAAACACACACGCACACAAACACGCACACACACACACGCACACACACACATGCGCACACACACACACACAAAGTCCACTATTGCCATCACTCTGAGCCATAACTCTGCTCTTTTACTGTTCACAGTAACATTTCACTATTTTATTAAGAACTTTGAATCCTATTTTTGTCAAATCATAATTACAGAAGGGTGTCAAAAAAAGGGGAATTAATGTGATTTTTTTTTCTAAGCGGTAATATGCACTGCACCTTCATATATTCTGTATAAAGATAAACATATATGTGAAACACTTGGGGAGAGCAGCCGAGATGATTATTTCTAATAAAGTCTGAAGGGTGAAGTTGAGTCTCATTGGCCAACATCTCACTATTGGAGCGGCATTTACACACACAGATGCACATAAAATACTGATGAGAGATAAAATGACGTAAAATGTATTTAGGCTGCCGCTAAAACAAATGCTGTTAACGTTTTGACATGTTATGATTTGGCAAAAAAATAAAAAGACCACGTTAACACAAATTGAAGTAAATAGGGTGTGACGTTTTAGACATTGGAATTGACATTGAATGGAAAATGAACACAAGGTCAGATACAATGTGTCTCCCCAACATGGAAGAGCTTTGAAGAGATCAAACGGTGTCATGTCGAAAAACATTGTGATATGATTGAACATATTGTTACCTAAGTTCAATCAATTTGGAAGAAACAAGGTGTGTTGACGGTGTGTAAATGCAGCTTGGATGAGGCACAACATGCAACCTTCACCAGACTGCAACTGTGTTCTAGTGTGAATACAGTCAGTATTTTTAAGGGTCTAGTTTTGCATTAACTGTATACATTTCATATCATTTCATTGCCTGACAATGGATGTCTTGTCAGTGTTTTTAACCTCAGATACAAAAAAAAAATGTTTTGTGCACTTATTGACCATTGTGAACTCTCTATCTCTTATTCTTGGTGTGTGTGTGTGCATTGACGTCCCCTTTGTGGGACCATGTGTATAGTCTTGCAGCATTGGTATAACATGAAGACGTAACAATGATAAAAATGAATTAATTCATAAAAATGAAGAAACTTTTATTCATTAAAAAAAGACAGTGAATCTAGTTGTTGTTTGTGGCATGGTTATGCATTCTATGGTCATAATTTTAAGAATTAAACAGTATAAAAAAATTAATTTCAACTAGCGCTGTTCTGCTATTTTTTTTTCACATTTTAGCTTGCAGTATTGAAGTCCTAGTTGCTAATGGTGTTGCTAAGCTAGCGAGCTTGTTTAGTTGTTTACCACCAGAGCAATATATTGTACCAGTTTAACAAAAGCATACCTGTCAACTCATACGGTTTAGCCATAGTTCATACGGATTTTGTGGTGAATCTTACGTATATGGCCGTATCGCACAAATCATACGGATTCTGAAAATTTGGTGAAAAAAGTAATGCAGGAATACAACTCTGAACACAGTAATGCCACTAAGTAGAATGATGATTAGACATTAACCAGACATTGTATTATGGAGATCTACAATAAATATCATCGAAAATTTTGTGGGGTTTTTTTCTGCCGTTATTTTGACATATAAAATGCTTTGGTATGTTATAAGGATTTTTTGCTCTTTATAAGGATTTTTTTGGTAGTTTATACAGGTTGGCGCTCCGAAAAGTTGACAGGTATGCAAAAGTAACAATGAAACATGAATCTTTAACCTTCAATTTGTGGCATATAAGTGCATGAGAAAACTGCAAGTCTAAAGTGATATTGATTGTTTTTTAAGAGATTTGCAACTATGATGTAATGTATTGCTCTGGCCGCCCATTATGCACTGGCCCACCTCAGTTCACATCCTTTTGCCTATTGCTCTCACATGCAGTCGTTGATGACCAGTTCACTTATGGCAGTCTTGAAAATCACACTGGAGACTTTCTTTGTCTTGCTCCTTGAAACTGTGTTGTCATTAAATCAGCATGTTACCTAGCAACAAGCTCCACAGCTCATGTAGCCAAAGCGACAACATCAACAACATGAGGTAAGAGCAATGAAAATGTAGATCAGATTAAGTCAAAAATGGAGACAAAAGTGCTGTTGGCTGTGAGGACTGGTGCTACCGTGGTTCAAAATAATGTAAAGAACCAATTAGGTATTTTTTCTCGAGCTGGAAATCTTCCTTGTGAATCAAGAATGTCTCGACCGGTGTTAAAAAAGTGGAAGCGGATGTGAGCTGCTTGCTCCACATTTGTTTGAATCTCCCTGTGAAAATGTTTGTACTGCACATGCTAATCCTGCGTCCTACTTGTCTACCCGCTCTCCGCTGCTTAATTGGACTCACACTACCAATCCGCAACCTTGGCTTTTGTTGTGGGTGATTTCAGCATGAAGCAAACCTTCCGGAACCTAAAATGTGATTTTGAGCATTCTGTGAGATTTTATTTTTACTTTGACTAGATTGTCTAGTTGGAATTTTACAGTGTGATTTCTGCCGCTCAAATTGTCAACTCTGAATTACAGGATGAACAATTTGTTCCTCTATTCTTGATTGAATTCAACTCTACTGTATCATGAACACCACCAAAGAGCTAAAAACTGATCTGAGTCTGCAACCTTAAAATGATTATCGGCGATATACACAAACATCAAGGTTGGACATTTTGGACGTCGGGAGATGTTCTTTTTTTTCTTTGTTTCCATACTAGACTTTTTGTACTCCACTCTAGTTGCTTAGTAGCAGGCTTTCTTTGATTCACTCCCCCATTTTTGTACATAAGTGTGTGCCAGCAGCTTGGGCAGACAGTGGCTTTTTTTTTATTTGTAAAGACATCAACTTGCTTGCAAATATAAATAAAATGAAATATTACACCTGTGTACTCGTTGATAAGGAAACTATTGAGTTTGTGTCTTAATTTCATGAAACAAATGTGACACCTGCTTCAAAATGATGTGGATACTGACGAGTAAGAATTCCAAACATGTACAAATACAATAGTGGCACAACTACTCATGCTATTGCCATCATAGCCATGAGAATGGGCTGAAAATTGGGCGGCTCATTCAGTCAATGTCACCCATCTGTCCAATAAATACCGGTTGAAACAAACACCTGTTTTTGATGTACGCTTAGCCATTCATCCAACGTTTTCAGGTTCTTCCCTTAAAGTTATACTTACAGGTTATGGCAGTAGAATGTGGGATACCCTTCAGTCCTGGGTGTTAAGTGTAACACTGATATTGGAGTTATAGAGCTGAATGTTCACAGGGGGGTTGAGCTGCATGGATATGTGCCAAATGTGTTTTTATTATGCCTGACCGCATCCATTGTAGGTCGTCAAATATTTGGGGTGGGTAAGCATTGGGGATGAAATGGTTTTCTAATTCTAATTTCTGCTAAATAGCAGCACAGTGGGCGACTAGTTGGCACGTTCGCCTCACAGGCAGAGGTACAGGGTTCGTTTACGGCTCCGGCTTTCCTGTGTGGAGTTTATACGTTCTCCCTGAGCCTATGTGAGTTTTCTCCGGATACTCTGGTTTCCTCCCACATTCCATAAACATGCGTGGCAGGTTAATGCAACACTCAAAATTGTCCCTAGGTGTCAGTGTGAGCGCGGATGGTTGTTGGTCGACGTGTGCCCTGCAATTGGCTGACAACCAGTTCAGGGTGTGCCCGAAGACAGCTGGGATAGGCTCCAGCATGCCTTGCGACCCTTGTTAGGATAAAAGCGGTTCAGAAAATGGATGGACATTTGAGACAAAGATTACAACAGTACACATATTTACTTAAATCTTTAATTATAAAACTTTATACCGTAATTAACCTTCATCAACATCACTTTCTGAGAGAGGAGAAGAGGCTTGTGTTGGTGGCATAGAAGGCGGCTCTCACTTGACCTTCGGCTTTTGGTTCACCCGAGACTCTTCTGCTGGAAGTGCTGACGGTGTAGCTGAGGTTTTTAAATTGGAGAAAAGCATGGTGGTGGGTATGGCGTTCATCTTGTCTTGTTATTAGTTTGAATAAGTTTATGGTTTCTTTTTTATCAGACAATGTTCTTTTTTTAGTGAAGAAAAAACCTTTACCAATCTGAGTGTTTCGGCTGTCACCTCAATCTTCGTCTGAGCTGTCAAAGCTTCCCTGTGACGTGTCGAAAAAAACAGCTGACCGGGTTGGGAAACCTTCAAAATAAGGCTACCTGAAATGGTCAGGCCTGCAAACCAGCCCTGTCACAGTCGCCTTTGAAGCAATGTGTCCCTGTTGATGTTGCCATCTTTGTGGAGGGATGAGTGCATTGCTTCAGCGAAGCACAGCTTAACTAATTTTAAAAAATATATATCGCGACCACAACACGAAGATACAGTATGCGAGGCCAACAGTGAGACACAACAATGGAAAATGATGGGTGAGGCTGTGATGATGAGCAGCCAATCAGCTCACGGGATAAATCCAAACATGCTTTCATTGGTCGATGTCGCGCCGGAAACAATAATGCACCTTGTATGAGTGAGCATGTACAGTCGAGTCCAGGCATGTACAAAGCCTCTGATCACGTCAGCTCTTTGTTTGGCATGCAGGGAATCCTTCTCGCTCACGCATCGACATGAAACAACGCATTTTCCCGCAATTTGGCTGCTGATATGGCTGCATTTTTTAAAAATGTGTTTATTAATTTTGGGGGGGAAAAAAACACAAAACACTGAAGCCGCAAAACTTGAAGCGTGAAGTGGCGAGGGATCACTGTATAAATCCAGTGAAACTCCTCTACAACGAAATCATGTTTGCAGCAAGAAATTTTTCACAACAGGGGTTTTTTCACTGCAGCAAATTTGATCTCAGATGTAAGCACACACACACCCACACACACAAACGTATGTGTACACACACACACAAACGTATGTGTACTCTATTTTTATTCCAATTGTGTCGCCTTCCTCAACTGGCGGACCGCGATCCACGACCGGACCGCCGACCTCCTCTGTCCGGACCCTCGGCAAATTGTATAAAATAATAAATTATAAAGTGATTTTTACGTTATACATTTTCTATTTTTGGACTATAATCTGCGCATTACCGCGATCGCTTGTTAAAATTATCCGTTGTATTATTTGCGTGCACGAACAGATGTATTGCAGAGGACGCAGCAGCGCGACTGTGTGTGTATAATGTTTGACGAACTGGAGACGAGCAGGCTGAGCAGGGCATGTCGGCGATAACGATGCGCTGATTGGCTCCTCTGAACTTAAGGTGTGCCCATACATAAGCGTCACGCATTCAAAATGGATGATTGTGTCAGGAAACAGACGCATGCGCGACACCACAGTGTGCTCACAGCTTCAGCACAGGAGAGCCGCACACAGACAATTAGACAGGACGAATCGCGGGAGGTTTCGATCGTGTGCAGTTTTGCTCCCGTCTACCCGGGGATCTTTGCAGCTGTTTAACAGCAGAACACCGCAACATGGTAAATGAACATCACAATGGCGTCCGCAAATAATATTTGCATGCCTCAGACATTGCATAGTGGAAGAACAGCACTGCACATTCCTGTGCTCCCTTGTGTCAGTATTTAAAATGGTTCTTAACTCCTCTTCTGATATATTTTTCAGTGATTTCAGAGGGGATGTGAAAAGGGAATTGTACAAATGAAAATATTTTTGTTTTCATGTTTAGTATTTATTTTGGTAAAATGAGTATTTTGTTTTGCTTTTGGTAAATTAAGGGAAAAAAGACAACTACTGTTTAACAAAGTTAAAGTAAAAATGTCTTATTTCCCTAAAAGGGCTATTTCTATTATTAAGCAGGCACAACTTAACAAAATAAAAGAGTTCCTCTGCCTCAACAGAATACCTCTCATTATTTGCTGTGTACTGGCAAAGTGAATAATTGTTATTTCATGCACCCCATTATTGGTTGGTTGTGAGGAGTGTTGATTTGTATAAGCTTGGCTTGACCATACTAAATGGGCATATAGCCCTGCTCCCCATGACCGCCGTGCATTGGACCTTGGTCTTATAAAAAAAAAAAAAAAAGTGGACCGACAGCATTTCTAGTTGAGGACCACTGCAATAGTGCATAAGTATGAGCACACACTTCATATTGTCAGTGTAGAAAGAAACAAAGGGGAAGAAATTGCGAAATTTACGATCAGCATTCAATTTCACTTACATCAATTTCTTGGATAATGTCTTTTATTTTGCTTGCTGCGTCTTTCATTTTGATCACTTTTACCCTCTCTTCCAGCATCAGAGATCTTGTCTTAGCTGCTTGACATCCAAAGGTCCGTTTTGTAGCCATTTTAGCATTATAACGTCAACGCTCGTCTGAATCTACCAATAACAAATACTTCTGGACCCGGTGGCTTTTCTTTCCACCATCTCACTGTCTCTACCTCGACCTCCCCTCGATCGCCACCCAAGACAGCGTTGCTCAGCTGATGTAATGCAATGAACTTTTAAGCCAGCCACGGGATGCTTCGTAGTCCTCGATGGCCATAAGGCTAAAAACCTTACGCTAACTGGAGCGCTAATGAGAGAGCAGCGCTCCAGTTAGCGTAAGGTTTTTAGCCTTCGAGAGCTAACTATGGCCATCGAGGACTACGAAGCGTCCCGTGGCTGTTTTTAGCATGATAACAAGTAAAGTATTCGAGGAAACGTTCGTTTACTCTGAGCAGCTAATCGGATGCTACAGATCTAGCTTCAGTATCTACACACATAGACAGTGAGGTCCCCCTTGGCCAATCGGAGGCCAGGATGATGCTCGGTAAGCCAATGGCAGAGCAGCTATGAGTATGTTGAGTCCAGGAAACTCGCAGCTGTGACCGAAATAAACATCGTTCACTGTGTAAAACAGTGTGGCGGTTGTTGTTGCCGTTTCCGAACGAATCAGTAGAGGTCGCTGTTGGATAAGACTTCATTGTAGTGAATGTGTCACGTAGCAAGGTGGTGGTGGACCCCAAAAAAGCAGGCAGGAGGGAGGAGCAGGGTGTATTTGAAGAAGTGTATTGATAAAACACAGAGAAAACTAAATCCAAAAACAAACATAGTCCAAAGCAGCAAACAAAAATAACAAGTGAAGCTAAAACAGAACCGTGACCAAAACATGACCGAAACAAACCTGACAGCAGTAAAGGAACAGCAAACGAACGAACATGACAGTAGCAAAGAGCAAACGGCAACAAACAAACATGACAGCAGCAAAAAGCAACAATGACCCGACCACCACCTGGACCACGCAGGTACTAAGGACTGGTCCCTATTCCACCATGTGCCTGGCGAAGCGCGTCTGCGGCCGACACCCTTTTCCCTTTCAGGCAGCGCTGGTGATGCGGCTGTCCTGTTTTCATCTCGTCAAGCCACGTCTACGGTGGGCCGAGCCCCGTCCGCATCCACGTTGAGCCGAGCTGAGTCACATTCACGTCGACGACGAGCCGTGCCACGTCCGCGCCCACGTCAGGCCGAGCCCCTGTTCACGTCCGGCTGTCCCATATCCCCCGTTACGTCGAGCTCCGTCCACGTCAGGCCACGCCCAGCCAAAGGATTGCCATCGCTTTTGTTCCTGTTCCCTAGTGAGGCGAAGGTCGCCGTTGCTTTTGTTCCTGTTCTCCGGCGTAGCGAAGGTCGCCGTCGCTTTTGTTCCTGTTCTCCGGCAAGGCGAAGGTCGCTGTCGCTTTTAGTTCCCGTTCCCCAGCAAGGCAAGCCTTCTGGACAACTTTGGGACGTCTGGGATCTGTCCCTTGAGGGAGGGGTACTGTCATGATTCGGTTTGGGACCAACAGGTGGCACTGTAGGGCTCCCCCTAGAGCTGCACACCTGTTGGCCGTTAGGTAATTAGTTCTATAAAAGGACTCCCGCCCGAACACTCATGGTTGGGTCATTGTTGCTTTTTGCTGCTGTCATGTTTGTTTGTTGCTGTTTGCTCTTTGCTACTGTCATGTTCGTTTGTTTGCTGTTCCTTTACTGCTGTCAGGTTTGTTTTGGTCATGTTTTGGTCACGGTTCTGTTTTAGCTTCACTTGTTATTTTTGTTTGCTGCTTTGGACTATGTTTGTTTTTGGATTTAGTTTTCTCTGTGTTTTATCTATGCACTTCTTCAAATACACACTGCTCCTCCCTCCTGCCTGCTTTTTGGGGTCCACCACCACCTTGCTACGTGACAGAATGTCTTCGCGAGGCTTGAGCAGAGAAAATGATTTCGTATAACGCAACGGGGTTTTCGTCGTATGGGGTGCAAGAGAATGGGAATTGTGTTAATGCATGAAGATTTTTTTCACATGAGGGGGGTGTTTTCGCCCATGTAGTTTTCGTTCTAGAGGGGTTTCACTGTAACCCTGCCTTGCCTTATACAATACATGTTTATGTATATAGCGCTTTCACTACAGCTACAGCTGTAACATAGCGCTTTAAAGAACAGTTAATATAAAGTAAGAAAATAATATAACGGAACACGTAAAATAAAACATGGACAAGAATACAATTGTAACAACTAGTCCTGCATACACCTTGTTGTTTAAGCAGTTCCAGATGAAAGAGAGAATCAACGTCTCCTTTCACCAGTGGATCAGAGACGTCATGCTCAACGCGTGCATGACGTCCCACACGTCTATGCAGCTATGCAAATAACATTTACACAAAGACTGTCCTTGTAAAATGTACTTCGAGTTTCTGAGAGAAGAAAACTACGACAGGTAAATATCTCTCCCAATTTTTTTTAGTAAATCACGCATGACCGCCAGGTACCAAGTTTCCCTGCCTTATTATTTTTCTTTCATAAAAAGATTGTACCAAAATGTGTCATGATTCGGTTTAGGGACCAACAGGTGGCACTGTAGGGCTCCCCCGGAAGCTGCACACCTGTTGGTCATAACTAATTAGGGCTTTAAAAGGACTCCTAGCCCGAACACTCAGTGTCGGGTCATTGTTGCTTCTTGCTACTGTCATGTGTGTTGCTGTTTGATCTTAGTTTCTGTCATGTTTAGTTCATTGTTATGTTTTAGCTTTAGTCATAGTTTTTGTTTGATACTTTGGACTTTGTTTTGGATTTAGTTTTCTTTGTTTTAAATACAATTCTTCAAGTACACCCTGCTCCTCCCTCCTGCCTGCTTTTTGGGGTCCACCACCACCTTGCTACGTGACAGAATGACCCGACCCCTGGACCCCGCAGGTACTACGGATTGGTCCCTGTTCCACCATGTGCCTGGCGGAGCGCGTCTGCGGCCGACACCCCTTTCCCCTTTCAGGCAGCGCTGGTGATGCGGCTGTCCTGTTTTCGTCTCGTCAAGCCGCGTCTACGGTGGGCCGAGCCCCGTCCGCGTCTACGTTGAGCCGAGGCTCGTCACGTGTCTGTTGGAGTTGAGTCACATTCACGTCGACGACAAGCCGTGCCACGTCCACGCCCACGTCAGGCCGATCCCCTGTTCACGTCTGGCTGTTCCTTGTCCCCCGTTACGTCGAGCTCCGTCCACGTCAGGCCACGCCCAGCCAAAAGGATTGCCGTCGCTTTTGCTCCTGTTCCCTGGCGAGGTGAAGGTCACCGTCGCTGATAGTTCCTGTATTTCGGCGAGGCGAAGGTCGCCGTCGCGTGTGTTCTTGTTCTGCGGCGAGGCAAGGGTTGCCGTCGCTTTTAGTTCCTGTTCCCCGGCGAGGCAACCCTTATGGACAACTTTGGGACGTCTGGGATCCGTCCCTTGAGGGAGGGGTACTGTCATGATTCGGTTTAGGGACCAACAGGTGGCACTGTAGGGCTCCCCCGGAAGCTGCACACCTGTTGGTCATAACTAATTAGGGCTTTAAAAGTGTCGGGTCATTGTTGCTTCTTGCTACTGTCATGTGTGTTGCTGTTTGATCTTAGTTTCTGTCATGTTTAGTTCATTGTTATGTTTTAGCTTTAGTCATGGTTTTTGTTTGATACTTTGGACTTTGGGTGTTTGGGATTTAGTTTTCTTTGTTTTAAATACAATTCTTCAAATACACCCTGCTCCTCCCTCCTGCCTGCTTTTTGGGGTCCACCACCACCTTGCTACGTGACAAAATGTTTGTCCAATTGTGTCAAGGTAATTCCTTCATAAACATATTTTTGAAGCGGTTTCACCTGAAGGATCTTTTTTCTTTTTTTTTTTTGTATGCATGCACAGTATGGGGCGGCCCGGTGTTGAGTGGTTAGCGCATCAACCTCACAGTGCAGAGGTACTGGGTTTGCACAGCTGACCGATTAGTTGATTTAAAAAAAAAAAAAAAAAAGTCACTCAAGGTGTCGGTGCTATTCCGGTGCACCTTTGAGGCCAGCGTAACGACGAGTCTTGAACGCAAACAACACGACAATGGCTTACTTTATTTTTTAATAAACAGAAAATAAAAAGATCAAAAAAAGGTTCTCTTCAGTTTGTCTAATTCGTTTGTATTTGTAATTGTTCGTTTGTCTGTATGTAAGTATGTTTGTCTCGATGGTCAAAAAACTGGATCGCTTCATGCGTGAGCTGGCCTCATCTCTGGCTCTCTGCCTGACTCCTTCTCCACACTGTCTTCATTCGCCAGTCACGTGATGTCACAACAAATAGTTCTGTCAAAGAAATATTCTAACATGCATAAAATAATTATTTCTACAAAGCTATAAAATATGCCAATTGAACATATCGATACTACACAGCAAACGGAACACACAAAATCCGACCAATATCAAATTGGCACCGACACAAGGTAAGGCTTTAAGATAGCGTCTTAGTTGGCAGCCGTCTTCAAAAGCTCAGCTTTTTTGTTGTTGTTTTTGTCTTTTGTTTTGTCATATGGTGTTTGCTGTCCTTCATGTGGACCCTTTGTGGACTATTTTCAGCATTTTGGCCACGACATTTGTTGAAGGAGAAGAATCTGTGCTTGATGGTTGCACTGATTTTGATGAGGGAAATGTCGGCGCGGGCGGCACGGTGATCGATTGGTTAGTATGTTGGCCTCACAGTGCAGAGGTGTAGGGTTCGATTCCGGTCTTCCTGTGTGGAGTTTGCATGTTCTCCCCGTGCCTGCGTGGGTTTTCTCCGGGTACTCCGGTTTCCTCCCACATTCTAAAAATATGCATGGCAAGCTGATTGAGCACTCTAAATCAGGGGTGTCAAATTTATTTTTGTCGCGGGCCACATTGGAGTTACGTTTTCCCTCGGAGGGCCATAAAGACAGTGTAACCGAATAAATGTTTAATCAACACATCGTATTATTACTTGTACACAAAAAAATGATGGCTCACTAGTTTTGAAATCAGTCAGGTATTTGTTCAATTGTTGCTCAAATGAGTAAAAACAGGTTGACAAAATGATTGCAAAATGTCCCCGTTATTCCTTATGTATGACAATTTGAGATTTCGGTGCAGGTTTAAGCAAGGATCATGGAAGTTGACACAGGTGATTTACTTTTGCGGGCCACATAAAATGCATATAAATGCATATATATATATATATATATATATATATATATATACAGGTATATATATACTGTATATATATATTAGAGCTGTCAGTTTAGCGCGTTTTTATTGGCATTAATTTAAATGAATTTTAACGGGATTAAATTTTTTCTCGCGAGATTAACGCGGCACACGTCACAGCGGATGTTACGTTGCTCTATAAATAAACCAGAAACAAAACAAGCGTGCTGCACAGGTCCACGCACGCGCGAGACACCGAAAGCGGATACCTAAAGAGTTTATGAATGGAAAGTTTACTTTTAAAAAGTTGCCAGATAGTTCCACTGACAAGACCAAAGTTACCTGTATGTTTTGCAGTCGTAAACTGAGCTATCATCATAGCACGTCGAGTCTGAAATATCACTTAATGGCCAAGCACACAGCTGACGTGAGTACTCCGCCCCCTCGTCTCAGACAGACAGCTATGGATCATTTCAAAGCGAAGAAAATGGATGACACGACGAAGAACAAATTTGCTGAAGCCATCGCTAAATGTATGGCGACTGCATGCAAGCCTGTCAACATTGTCCACAGCTCGACTCAAGCTGAAATCATTCGCATTGCATCAAACGACTCCACAACGGATTGCCAGCGAGAGCCTCCATTACAAGCTGTGTATAGAGATTGTACATAGCGGAGAAGGCTAAGGTACACCAAGCGGGAGAAGACACTGTTTCGGGAGAGAAATAAGAGACTAGGTTGATGAGCCTCTGGTGAATAAAGAGCAGGTAGCCTGTCGAATTTGATGTATGCCACTGACGCGATTGTTACTTGTTTGGAACTATTTTGTGTGGAAGGTTACAGTGTTCCGTGTCCATATAAATAAAGGGGGTGGAGCTTCTCTGTGTTCGTCTGACAGTGACGGTGCGCTGAGGCACGTCAAGAGTTCAGCGGTGCAGTGGTAACGACCTCGCGAACACACTGAAAATAAAACATCTCCAGTGAAGTCATCAAACCAAATGTAGTCATCCGAAATGATGTCCACACAAAACCGTAGAGAGACTTCCGCGCAAGAAGGACCAACACAATCAATAGCCTGACTGCTGTGTTCAAAACAAACTTGAGAAAAACGAAGTATGCAACCATGGCTTGAATCCACTTTAGGCTGAGTACTAGTTTACCTTAGATGTGCACTTTATAATGTTATATTGCTCTGTTTTGATTCCATAAAAAGAGCTGTTAAAGCAGCTGTTGTGTGACAAAATATTGTTTTCACTGTTGTTGATGGACAGAAATATTGGGTGAGAGATTGTGTGAATAACTGCTCCAAGTGAAAAATGTTCATGTAAAATTGAAAATCGAAATTGTTATTTCAGTAAATATTTGCATTTTGCACATAGAAAACGGATTCATGATTCCATATTGATGAGAGCATTAAAATGGGAAAAAATAGGACAAAAAATATAAAAGGAAATTCAGAAACGATAAAAAATGTGTGAGTAATCATGATTATTTTTTCGTGAATTATTTAATTATGACAGTTGCATTTTTAATTAGATTAAATATTTTAATCGTTTGACAGCTCTAATATATATATATATATATATATATATATATATATATATATATATATTAAACTGCAAATTTCCCCAGTGTGGGACAAGTAAAGGTTATCTTATCTTCCAGATCTGGCAGATCTGACTTTGACACCTGTGCTCTAAATTGTCCCTCGGTTTGAGTGTGAGCGCGAATGGTTAGCGCGGATGGTTGTTCGTCTCTGTGTGCTCTGCGATTGGCTGGCAACCGGTTCAGGGGGTCCCTCGCCTACTGCCCGAAGACAGCTGGGTTAGGCTCCAGCACGCCTCGCGACACCTTGTGAGGATAAAGCGGTTCAGAAAATGGATGGATGGATCTCCCTCCCTCTCTCTCTCTCTCTCTCTCTCTCTCGAGATAAACTGATTTGTTTATGGATTGATAGATCTCGAGAGAGAGAGAGAGAGAGAGAGAGAGAGATCAGTGGTGGATGCTGGTCTGTCAAGGAGGGAAAACTCAATTTCGTTTATTTATACGTGAATTTTACTCTCTGTTCCTTTTCAAGAAAATGATCTGTGACACTGTGGTGATATAAGTCAGTCTGCGAACACAAGCAACTACAATAAAACCCACCAGAAATAAAAGATTAATTTGTCGCTCGTCACTTTCAACAAAGAGAGTGTCGCTAAGATGATTCGAAGAAGTCTCCAGTTCAACTCAGAACAGAATGAGATTGAAAAATGCTCCCATGGATGCCGACACCAAAAGACCGGTGATTCGCTCATTTCGCTGTCAATCAAAAAGAGATTTAGCCTCAGACAGATCATCCAATCATCATGCAGAAAAGCTCAGCGTCCGTGCCATCTGATTCATGCCCTCTGTCCAGAGACGCTGAGCGTCCGGTAAGTGGGACAAAACCAGCATTTATTCAATGACTCGTCTCGTTTCAATGCATTGGGACAACCTACTCTGAACTCTCGAGACGCCCAGCGTCCGCGCTGCAGACGCTCAGCGTCCACACAGTTTAAAGCACAGTGAAGCTGCGGGAATGAATGAGAAGAGAGTCGCGTCGTAACCAGTAAGAAGAAGCTGATTCGGAACAAAAGTTGAGCGCGTTGTAGCGCATACAGTATTTAGTCAATGACATGTCCACACAATTGTATGTACACACATATATTTGATCACTTACTTTATGACATTTTAGGGGAAGCTGAGCTTCCCTTGCAGTCTTTGAGCAATCACCTCTGATATAGATAGATAGATAGATCCTTTACTTCTTTGGTGCCGTGTATTTGTTTTTATTTTCGCCTCATCTGGAGTAAAGGGTGTCTCCTTCCAATTGGCATACTTGTTTCAGATTATCATTGTTTTTACGTCATTAAATGACGCCGACGTTTACTCCTCCTTGTCGGGTTTTTAACCTTACTTGCTGTTGTGCTTCAAGTGTCGTATGTGACACCTCTCGATATTCATCGTTGCTCTCGTTTTTCATACTTCCTTGTTTGTAAGTGTTTTCATGATTTTATCATTGCTCTTGATCTTGCTTTCCCATTATTGGAATTTTGACATTTCGTTTGCGGATTCTTACATTTTGTTTATGCATTGTTTTTCCTGGCTCCGGGTGACTAGCGATTTGTGTTTGTACTTTGTCGGTGCGCTTTTCTGTAGATAAATATTTTTGTTGTCGCATTTTGTCTGAGCCTGCATTTCTGGGATCAAAAAACATTATTCGGTCCTGTTCTGAACCGAATACATGGTTCAGAATGCTTGAGAATACATTTTTGGGTGCTCGGTAAACAGTACACAAGTATATGCATCAAAAACCCGGATCATGCCAAAGCCTCATTTGAATGGATGGATTCTGAATATGAAGGAGTCGACCCTAGGAGCCTTTTTTTTTAAAACTATCTTTATGGGAACTGGACTCCAACGCCCTTGCCTAAATCTTGAGTTAAGGCATTTTATTTAATTTGAAAGAAACATCCAGACACACGTCAACTCTGTGGAATTCAATCATTATTTTAACTGAAAATGGAATGTACTGTATCAAAGATAAAAACAGAATCTTGCATTTAATATTACTTTTGTTATTTGTTTATTTGGTAGTGCTGTAATACAACAAACACGGTCCTTTATATGGGGAACAAGTCACACACAGTATTGTGAACGGCACGTACAGTGTTTTGAGTAGCCCACGGTTCTGTCTCTCAGCCAGCAGGTGGCGGCAGGTAACTGAAAAAGCGACGAGACGTGCTCTCTTCACTTCGTGCATTCCCTCAGAAAACAGCTGATACGCACACACACACACGCACGCACAATCACACACGCACACGCACGCACGCACACACACACACACACACACACACGAGAGAGCGAGCACGTTTGTAATGTATTTATTTCAAATTCATACCTGTCAACTTTTCGGAGCGCCAACCTGTATAAACTACCAAAAAAATCCTTATAAAGAGCAAAAAATCCTTATAACATACCACAGCATTTTGTATGTCAAAATAACGGCAGAAAAAAACCCCAAGAAATTTTCAATGATATTTATAATTATAATTTATAATACAATGTCTGGTTAATGTCTAATCATTATTCTACTTAGTGGCATTACTGTGTTCAGAGTTGTATTCCTGCGTTACTTTTTTCACCAACTGCAAATCATTTGGAGTTGGTGAAAAAAACCCCGGAAACTTTCAGAATCCGTATGATTTGTGCGATACGGCCATATACGTAAGATTCACCACAAAATCCGTATGAACTATGGCTAAACCGTATGAGTTGACAGGTATGCAAATTGTCAATTCATTCATTGTAATTAAACTAACTGTAAATAATACATTTAAAAATGATTGTATTCGTCATGATTGTATTGTTAAAATGTAAGAATTTACATCTACAGCACATTTAGCCTTTGAACATTTCTTTGATTCTCTCCTCTTTCATCTATAACTGCGTCAAACAACAAAGTGTATGCAGAAAAGTGGTTAAAATTGCTTGACTGTCTGTGTCCTCTGTGTTGTGTTGTATTATTTTGTCATTTTATGTTAACTGTTCTGTTGATGGCAGCGCCGGTTTCCGCAGCGGCTCCTCTCTCTCCTGTGTTTTCACTATGGTTGAGAGGAAAGAAATTTCGTCTGTGCTGTATGTTTCACATAGAGCATATTTGACAATAAAGTTGACTTCAGATTTGTTTCAATGTGATCAATTAAACCAGGGGTCAGCAACAGGCGGCTCCAGAGCCGCATGCGGCTCTTTAGCGACATCTAGTGGCTCCCTGGAGCTTTATAAAAAAAAATTAAATGGAAAAAGATTTTCATAGTAGGCTAATATAGCCCAAATAGATATAGATACATGTTGCAGCTCTGAAAAAGGAGAGCTGTGGTGTTGTTTTTTTTTAAACTTACACTTTATTTATGCTTTTAACAGTCTCGACAAACACAGACACTACATACAAACAGCATGTGTTTCCTTCATTCTGAGTTTTATAGAAGGCGTTTATTTTTTTGCGGCTCCAGACATACCGTATTTCCACGACCATTCGGCGCACCGTATTGTTGGGCGCAGTCTCAGTAAGGGGTGCTATTTCTGTATTTGACACATACACAAAACGCACTGTATTATTGGGCGCAGCCAGGCATGGTAAAACATACGCCAGCTTAAACATACGGCATGTATGCACGCACGCTAAAAACTCGTTTTTAAAAAGGCAACGGAAGCAAAACTGAGTTTGGTTGTACTTTATTTCGCCATTTTACAATGTACTCACAAGACTGGTACCTGCTAGGGGCGTGCCTTTAGCGTCCTCTTACACGCCCACCCTTCACTCATTGGCGACTGGTACCTGCTAGGGACGTGCCTTTAGCGTCCTCTTACACGCCCACCCTTCACTCATTGGCGGACTTCCGCATGCCTGTCATCACTCACGCCCGCCTTTTCTCTGTATAAACAGCGTGTCGGCCAGAGGTGCTCTCAGTCAGGCTTTGGAACTCGGCACACTAGACGCTCCGCATTATAAGGCGTCCTGTCCATTTTGAAGAAAATTTAAGACTTTTAATGGTGCCTTATAGTCGTGAAAATACAGTATTTGTTTTTTGGTTTTTTTTTTTGTCCTATATGGCTCTTTAAACATTTTGGGTTGCCGACCCCTGAATTAAACCAATATAATGACGGTAAAAAAATATACAAGCATGAGGTCATTTCAGCAATGACAAAATAACATGTTGAACTGTGATTCGATGTGTGGTTCATTATGTGACAAGTTATTTAAAGGCTAACCCCTTTTTCAATAATGATCAACTGCATGCATATTGGTTATGGGGAAATGAATTTAAGTTCATTCTTGCTTCACACCGATTTTTTTGTTTGTTTTTGTATCAACATTTTTATTTAAAAAGGCTTACAATAGGCTTATAATAGGCGTACATGCAATATTATACACAATTGAAAATGAAAATGTGGACCAGATATCTACATTTCTAAATTTACATTGAAGATTTGGGACAGTCAGCTTTCAGAGTTTTGCTTTCAGCAACAGACAAGCTGAGTCAAATGATGCCCAGGTTTTCATAGATGACATCATCAAGAGTGGTGTCAGAGATTTTGGTAGCAGCGATGCTGTTGGCTAAGGATGATGAAGAGGGAGGAGGTGGAGTTGAAGAGGGACTCGATGATGGGGCCGGTTTATGTACTTGAGCATAGAGGTGCGCGAATGGGTCTGGTTTGGCATCAACTTGATCAGAAACTTTGTCTTCCTTGCTTACAGGTACAGTATAAATTGGTTCATCCCCTGTAAAATGCCTCATCTGTTGTTCGCTCCAATTGGCATTTGGTTCATTCTTGGTCAGATTGACTTTATCATACACTTCTGAATAAACAGATTCTGCAATTGGATTCGTAGTTTCTTTTGAACTTGGAGGATGAAGTGGAAGAACACTTGCGGGGTCGACATAGACATGAGACAGGGGAACTTGAGGTTTTGGTATATTTTGGATGCAGTCGGCTGGGTTGGCGTATTCAGCTTCGTGTGGACGACCGTGAAGATCTCCAGAGGGTTTGTCCAGGTTTGGGACCATTGGCAGAGGCATGAGTGTGATTGGTGCTGGCTGCGATAATTGATTTGCTGATGAATGAGCGGAGCCAAGTCGCCATCCCATATTGTCCTCTCTGGTGGGAGATGTCTTTATCTGTAACCTTGCGTTTTCCAGAATGGAGGCCATGCTGGTCCTATCCGGTATTTCGGGGAGAGGGGAATGAGCTTGTATGTTTGGTGCTGAAGCTTTGTCATCTTCTTGGTGAAGGTTACCCGATGTGACAGCTTGAGTCTTTTGCTTGATTGTGCTCTGAATCAGGTTGAATATTTCCTCAGCTTGTTGTGTTTTAAAGGTGAATGTTCCGGGCCCGCTGTCACATCGTCTTCCTGCTTCAATGGTTAAGGTCACCTGGTTTAAAAGAAAAAAAAAATGTTTGCCTATCATTTAAAATGAAGACCTTTCGGGCCATGCTGAAAAGATGCAATTATGCTAAACTCATATGATTTCAACATATTTCAGGGAAATAAAGTTTTAATATTATGAAGAAAGTGCTGATACAACACACAAGAATATTTGCTTTGTTGATCTGATGACGGCTGTGGATTTTTGGCACAATGAGTCTATATTTGAGGAATCCACTCTCCTCCTGGGGAATCGGCCCCCATCAGGGACTTGGCCACCCTCCCGGGTCCTACACCTGGTACAACTCTCACTGGTGCCTCGTGAGGTTCACACCCAGTGCGGGCCCCAGAAGGGCCCTCGCCTGATTATTGTTTAATGAGTGTTGTAGGGTGGCTACTCCCACTCCCCTCCGCTCCGGCGGGGCGAGCGCTGGGCGCCTCACCTTCCGATGAGACCCTACCTCCTTCCCCGCCGGCTGGTGGGCATTTAGCCGCGTCTGGGGCCCAAGAGCCCCGGCGTTCCACCCTCGCGCCACTCAGAGGCATCCCACCACGTGAGGTATATTTGACTAATGATGAGGAATCATCATCATCATCATCATCATTTTAACATGTTTTTGCCTACTTTCATGTTGCTGAGAGCACTACACACGCACCAACTATCTGGCGGGCCAGATCTGGTCATGAGTTTGACACCAGTGTTCTACACCGGAGGTCCCCAACCTTTTTTGCCCCACAGACCGGTTTCATGTCAGATAATATTTTCAGGGACTGGCCTTTAAGGCCGGATAGATACAACAATACAATATGATATGACCTGCATGAAAAGTGTGGTATTTTCGAAACACAATAATAAAGACGAAACATGACACGAGGAACGTCCAATCTGGCCGCAACATTCTGTGGTCGCTGTGGTAACGTTTAAACGTGCCTTCAAAATAAGATACGCCGCAAATAAAAAGTGCTTGAAAAATACGACTCTCCATCGCCGCTGATTATGCAGAGTAGGCTTGGTGCGTTGAGATAAATCCATATTTGAAATAGGACTCCTGATACTGTCTATTAAATGTGGCCTTCTCTTTCTTGAAAGTCGTAGGCCAGGAGTGGCCAACCAGTCAGAGACGAGGAGCCAATTATTTTACTGAGTTACTGCAAAGAGCCACATCATACCCTCACGCGCGTGTGCACACACACACACACACACACACACACACACACACACACACTGTTTTTTGGCCAAAGATCGACTTTTGAAGTGACCAACTTTTCACGACCGACCCGATTGCGCACGTGCAAGCATACACACACACACACACACACACGCGCGCGCTCGCACGCATGCACTCACGCGGGTGCCCACCAGTGCACTCGCACACATATGCACGCACACCGCGATGAGCAACAGTCGGAACGGGCCGAAAATGAATGAAAGCTCAAGATACAAACAAACAAACCCTTTTTTTCCCACCCATTTCCTCCTTGCGGTCGACTTGGGACCAGTTCGCTGGCTCTCGGTCGATTCTGATCGACGTATTGGGCATCGCTGCCTTAAAATCAGAGGTAATTCGCTGACTAGCTTAGCGCTTTGCGCCGTTGTTTGCGCATGAGCGGTCGGTGATGCAGTCATCTGATTGGTTGCCCTCTATGTCAATCAAGTAACAGGATTGATGATAGGCTGACAGAGTACGCTCTGTGAAGTTAGCGCCTTGTTTGAATGGCATCGCCACTGCCGAGGCATTTTCGACGCTTGTCGTGTGAGAGCCCGGGAGCCGTATTGAACCAGCTAAAGAGCCGCATGCGGCTCGCGAGCCGCGGGTTGGCCACCCCTGTCGTAGGCTCTACTTCTGTCTCCTGTCTGGGCCTTTTCCCTTTCCCGAAAAAACTTTTCAAAGAAGTTTGGGTTTTTTTTATGCGTGACCGAGAAGCGCACATTCACCTGCGTCAAGAGTGACATACTGTCGACTGATATAACAGAGAATTCGGTAATTTTTCTAAATAATTTTTTTTTCAGATACCGAAATGAATAAAACGGAAAGAATGTAAGTTATTTATTCTTTCTGTGCGGCCCAGCACCAAATGACCGGCGGTTGAGGACCCCTGGTCTACACCATTAATTCATCCCATTCCCGAGACCAGATCCAGATGTTGAGTCCGTACAGTCAGTGAGAAGAAGTTCTGAATTTCATGGCTCCTGATTTTTCTCCAGAAGGTAGACGCCATGCAGGAATATGATTGTCCATGGTCATGTCTTCTAAAGCATATCAATGAAATGTGCCATTTTCCCCTGAATTTTGTTCATAATTTGTCATTTGAAAGCCCTTACCTTATCTTTACCATATCGCCTCAGCAGTTCATATGGCCACTGTCTGACAATGTTAACCTTCTGGGTATCTTTCAGAAGCAGAGTCTTTTGTCCGACCTGTAGCCAGTATGATCCCTGCAGTCCACAACGTATTGCTGCATCCGTCTTTTGCACCACCACACAAAACTCCAAGGCTGGAAACAAGGCACAAAAAGTTGTGTCTAAAAAAAAAAAATGCTTGGGACGGCACCATACATAATTTTATGATCATACTTCTCTTCTTAATATTCCGTCTACTATATTGCAACCTTTCTGAACACAAGTTAGGCAAAGACTATTAAATATTGCTGGGGACGTAGTTGAAACAAAACATTTCATTTAAAACAATGTTGCAGTGATTGAAAAAAAAAGGGGGTGGGGGGGTTGTGGAGAAAAAAACAAAAGTCCTATGGGAGTTGTTACCTTCATTTGCTGTTGCATATATATGATTTTCCTCCATATGAAGCTGATTGGTGTCTGAGCCAATGCTCTTCTGAAGAGAGAGAAGCATCAGTGAACAGAACCGAAAATATTTTACTTTTGAGAGGAACCTGAGTCTGCAGAAGAAAAGCATTGCCAGCAATCAAACAAAGTATCATTGATGGTCTTACCTGAAAGGTTCCTTGACAAAGTTTCTCTACCCAGTCCACGCAGTCATCTTTTTGTGTAGCAAACACCATTGTTCTCTCCTGTGACTCCACACAAAAAGCTGACATGTTTTCCTGAAACCAGATTGCACGTTTAATTAGCTATTGCTCCTCTGTAATACGTTTTTTGGAAATCCGACATGATGATGACAGGCACCATGGGACAGGCTTCAGCATTTGGTGGGAGTCTCAGGACACTTATAAGCTCAGAGAGTCTGATCACTTTGACTTTGCTTTCTTGAGGCTGGTAGTGTTTCTTCAAGCCTGCAACGTGATCTCTTCCTCCACTGCCACCTGCAACATATGACGAACACAAAGATTTCAGAAGAGCATGCATTCTCACAAAGTGCTCACGACGCTTTGCCTCAGTTCTTTGCAGGGAGTGTTTTTGTTTTAAAATGATAAAATGAAATAAAACAAATAAAGAATAAAAATGATGGTCATTTAACTTTTAACTCCGTCCTCATCTGGTTTTTTTGCCCTCTTTAGTTCATGTTCCCACTCAGAAGTGTTTTTTGTCTGGCGTTTTGTAAAGAACTGATCCAAGGACGTTTGCTTTTGTCAGCTTTAAACAATCCTTTGAGAATGTTCAAGGCAAACATCAGCATAGTGAGCGATCGCTCGACTGGTGATCACTTTTTTTCTGGGTAATTCACATTTATGTAAAACTATCAGAACGCCACATGGCACGAGGCGAATGACGAGGACGCTGCATAGACTATCTATCAGTGGCGTTCCGTCAGGGCCAGCAAGGCCTTCTCTGCTGGCCTAAACATTCTCAGAAAAGTAAATTAAATAAATTTACTTTTCTGAGAATAACATAAATTTAATTTGTTATTTTATTTTCATAAATATGTCAACAAAATTATTCTCTGTATTCTTTACGTCATATTATTTCCACTTAGTGTTATTTAAAATAACATTGAAAGCCACTCGATAAATAACTTATTTATGATGGTAGAGTTTTTAACCAATCATATTTCAGATAGCTTGTGTTGCCAGGTAAATTAAACTTGCTTGGGGCCTTCAGATTAAACAGAGCAGGCCCCTGTGCGCTGTAAGTGAACGGGCACAGTCAGCTTGCAATAGCCAATCAGATCTCGAGTCTGTGTACCAGGGCCAGCTAGAAGGGCTTACATCGAGACTGGATGTGCGCGTTCGGTGATTGGATTCACTGCATGTGAACCCAAAATGGCCGAAGGAGAAGACGTTGATCTGCACTTTTTATGGGAAGAGGAAAAGTAAGTCTTTAATACTTTTTATCAAACACATTTTGTCTTGAAATGCGGTTGGCATTTTATTTATAAGACTCTTATGAACACGTTCAAGTGTTGTTTGAGTTATTTTAAGTGTATTTGAGCCTAGTATTCAAGTGTTTAAAAAATGTCCTCTGTAGTGGACATTTGAAGTTATTTCATCCATTTTGCTCTTTTTTTGTCCCAAATGACAACAAAGGGAGTCATTCTCAGAAGCAGAGGGAATTTTACTGTGGATTGTTGATGGAAACTTAGACATTGAGTTGTCTGATGAAGATGATATGATGCTGCTATGACACGCCAAAACTGGACCCCGGTGGATTATTTTAAGATAAGAAAACCTTTATTAGTCTCGCAATGGAGAAATTCCCAATTCACAGCAGCAAAGTTACGAAAGGAAGAAGTAGAACAACAAAATATAGGAGCTGCTGGAAAGGCAGCCACTCTCGCGGTGCCATTTTGAAGTCAAAATAACAAAAATAACACAACACAACACATAGGACACAGACAGTCGTGCAATCTTCACCACTTTTCTGCATACACTTTGTTGTCTGAAGCAGTTATAGATGAAAGAGGAGAGGATCAAAGTGTCCTTTCACCAGTGGGTCAGAGACGTCATGCTGAAAATGTGCACACGTCTCCTACAAGCTAAGTTTTGAAAGCAAACACGAAGCTGTCGCGTCCATTGACGAAAAGAGATTAGTTCACTTCTCCTGTCCCACGTAATCCGCTTCAAACTCCAAGCCGCGACTCCCAGTTTCAAATCCGCATCGGCGCTCTGCACTAACGCTCTTTTCTTCTCATCGTCGGCTCCTCAAGACTTACATCCATCCAGCCGCAGACCGTTCAACAGCACCGATCTGATCTCTCCGCTGAACAAAGCGGGGCTGTGAAAAATGCTGCCCATTACAGGCGCAAGACACAAGCGCCCCAGGACTGTCCAGCAACGACAGTCAAATGGCGCCGACATTCCTCCCAGTCAAAAACAGTGCTGGTATACCCATGCTGCCGAGAAGGCGCAACCACCGAGCACAGAGTCTCCTCCTTGATGAATGTCGTGGCCAAAAAATGCTGAAAAAAGTCCACATCAGGTCCACACGACGTAACAACAAACACAAAGTGACAAAACAAACACAAAAACAACAAAAAAAGCAAGGCTCATGAGAGCACTTGCTGACGGCTGCCTACTCGGGCGCCATCTTGACTTCAAAGTGAAGTCAATTTTAAGCAATACATTGATGATTCTGTGTTTGAACAAATGGCCCTGTACACAAATCAGCGTGAAGTACTTGTGTCTGAAGCAATGTTAAATACCACACCTGAAGAACTGAACACATTCTTTGGGAATTCTATTTACATGGGCTGTTTCGGATATCCAAACATTCAAATGTATTGGCCCTCAAGTACTAGAGTCAAAATTGTGGCGGAATCCATGACCAGAAATCAGTTTTACAAATTGATAAACTCCATCAAGCTCGTCAACTACCTTGATGTTTCAGATGAAGAAAAAAACAGGTGATCTCTTGTGGAGAATCAGGCCTCTCTTGAGCAAAGTAAGGCAAGGATGTCTGAGTCTGCCAAGAACAGGAAAAGTGTGCATTGACGAGCAATTAGTTCCTTTTACTGGTCGAAGCCCAGTGCGCCAGTATGTACAGGTCAAACCAAACCCAACTGGACTGAAGGTATTTTCCTTGGCTGCACCAACTGGTCGAGTTTTGGATTTTGTGGTCTACCAAGGTAAGACAACTTTCACAGCTACAGGAGGAAAGGGCATCGGGGAACACGCTGTTCTTCAATTGACATAGTCTGTTCCCCAAGGCACCCACCTGTTCTTTGACAGGTAGTTTACAAAAATCAGCCTCCTTGACACCCTGATGACAAAAGGACTGACAGCGACTGGAACCCTCATGAATAACAGGGTTCCAGAGGACTGCAAGATCATAGGCGATAAGTTTTTCCAAGAAAGGGAATTGCTTTTTGAAGTATCATACCAAATAAGCATAATAGAAGCAAAAGTGAAACAAAAGAAAAGAGATGATGGACAGTTATGTTTATGTTGAACACTTTGTCAAGTTGACTTTTTGATATTTTTGTTGGACTAACTGTTTCAGAATGAAGTTCGGTTTCCCCTGTATTGGGTTCCGATGTCCACTGTAGAAGACACATCAAAACTTAAGAACACAAATAAAAATTTCATTATTCTTTTGCAGTATACCAATTACCGGTACTTCACATAGATTGGGAAATTTCAAAATAAATCTGATTGGACAACATTTTTTTTTCCTGGTCGTCAGGAGGATATGAATAGTTCAAATGAAAAGTCAATCTTATTTTGGTCCTACCCCAAGCTTCACATTACCAAGGTAATTAAATGATCAAAAATTGTAGACCAAAATACATACCTGCAGATCCAAAATAAATATGCAACTCATACAAGAACTTTATACACACACTTTTGCCCAAACACGCCTCATACGCAATTGTTTCTTGTATCCATCCATCCATCCAAGGGTCGCGGGGCATGCCAGAGCCTATCCCAGCTGTCTTCGGGCAGGAGGCGGGGGACACCCTGAACTGGTTGCCAGCCAATCGCAGGGCAGACATACAACCATTTGTGCTCACACTCACACCTAGGGACAATTTAGAGCGTTCACTCAATCTACCACGCATGTTTTTGAAATGTGAAATCCTTCAGCAAGGTGCACGATCAGAGGAGATAATTCTCGACATCGTATCAAAGGCAGTAGCTATCTCCATTACCACCATCACAGAAAGATACACGCTAGTGTATACAGCTTGAGATACAATGGAAAAGGTAATCAATAATGCAAAATACAGAGAGCGCCCATTGGAAAAGAAGGCGAAGAGAAAAGATCTAGAAGGGACAGAGGTCAGACAGCCAACAACACTGCAGAGGGACTTATGAGAGCCAAGTCCTGGATGAGAAGAAATACAAAAATGGTTCGAGGATGATCTCAACATTGTATGATCCTCGGACCAGTCTTTAAATTCTAAAGACTCCCATTCATTTTCTAGTTGGGCGAGGCTATAAAGATACATCAGAAAGAGGCCAAGAGAATTGAAGGCTCTACTGTGTTCGGGAGGTTTGGGCGCACTTTGTGGAGTCTTGGTTACCATTGTCAACTGTCATAAAGCCAATAATAAACTTGGTGTCCCACAGTTGACCAGAAGGCTCAGTGAGGATCGAAGGAGGTTAGCGTCAACAAATGACTCAATCTATTAACATTCACACTTGAAGAGAAATCCATAAACCCAGCTCGTGAACAGAGAAAATAGATAGCAATTGATGTCAAGACACAAACGCGTTTCAAAATGCATTAAGGGCTTGGATTCAAAGTCCGGCATCATGAAACCCAGAGAGCAAAGACAAGAGGGAGAGATGATTAAAAGGTGTCACAGCATTGGTCCAAGGTGAAATAACATGTGTGCATAAATACATGAAGATGATGTACCAGAGTGAACGGGGGAAATTGTATCTCAGCCCTCATGACAACACAAAGACTGGCTTTTAGATTGGTGGGTGTAAGACGGAAGCTAGGACCGAATGGACCGAAAATCTAACCAAGCAGGCGGGTTTGTGTATTGGAGCATCTATGCTATGACTTATAAATTACCAGGTTCCAGTGGGACATACGTACTGTACGTACACATGTAACCGAGTGAAAACTACAAAGTGACTATCCTGTGGGAATTGTGTAAAGAATGCTGATTACACACAAGTGTGAAACGATGATAACAATGCACATACAGTCTGTGGTGAAATGTGTCTGCAGTACAGCAAGACAATTATTTTAACATTGAAAGATGGCATTACATTGGATCAGAACCCTGAGTGAAAATAAACTCCTTTACTATTTACTCCAATACAGTTGACTTCAGAAGATTTCAACACAGTGCATTATTTTATGTGTCTTGAGAATGTTTATATTTACACAGACCCATCATCATGGGTGGGCAATGGGGGACCATATCCACTCACCAAAATGCTCGTGCTATCCCCATTCGAAGCTCTGATTTCTAAAAATAAACTTCATGATTATTGTTTTATATGATCATAGTAACCAGCTTTCAATCCGTCCCTTTTCAGCATTGCTTATCCTGGACAAGGTCGCGAGGGGGTGCTGGTCGCCAGGCAAAAAAAGCAAAAACCCCAAACAAAACTGTAATGATGATTGGCTGAAATGTTATCATAATGTATCATTTTAAAATAAGATCGGCCACCGCTAATCACTATTCATTTGGATAGTTCGATTGTTGTGCTGACATACAGTCAATGTGTAGGCCAAGCTACTATTGCAACCCATTCAAATAATTCTGCATACAAATAACTACCAATAACCACTAGGGGCTCTATTTTTGTGCCCAATGCAAGTCCATGCAGAAGTTCATAGCCCGCAAACTATGTTAATAAGGAGCTGCAAACAGAAATCCAGGGGTGGATGATGTCAGTTTGGCCAGGCCATCACATTTCACCGCTGCGAAGTGCTCCATCAACCCCGATCATTCGTGTCTGCTTTCAGTTGGTCGAAAGTTTAGTCTACTATCAGCCACCAAATTATCAAGTGCGCCAAAAAAAAAAAAGAAACACCCTCCATCCGCCTGAAAGGAAAAAATGGCGGCAATGTCTGCCAAATTCCTAAACGAGGCTTGCACTGGCACGAATATCAAGATGCACCCATTGTTATGCCAGAGCGCACTTGCACAGTCTACGAAGATCCCCACATTTCAAACTTTATATTCGATTTATTCATGTCATCCATCCATTTTCCGAACCGCTTGATCCTCACTAGGGTCGCGGGGGGTGCTGGAGCCTATCCCAGCTGTCTTCGGGCAGTAGGCGGGGGACACCCTGAATCGGTTGCCAGCCAATCGCAGGGGACACAGAGACGAACAACCATCCACGCTCACATTCACACCTAGGGACAATTCAGAGCGTTCAATCAGCCTGCCATGCATGTTTTTGGAATGTGGGAGGAAACCGGAGTACCCGGAGAAAACCCACGCAGGCCCGGGGAGAACATGCAAACTCCACACAGGGAGGCCGGAGCTGGAATTGAACCCGGTACCACTGCACTGTGAAGTCGACGTGCTAACCACTGGACTACCGGGCCGCCCCGAAACACTTGTAACAGGTGGAAAAATATTCCATAATTAGTTTTGTGCAATTTTGTCTGATTAGACTGCTCTTTTTTTTTCTCTCATCTCACTCACTGGTACAATCACACATCGGCACAGACACAATGCCCCCTCCCTTTTCATCATGACGGAATTCAAGCATTTCTTATCACGGCAACCACTTGGACACTTTTGGGTCAACTCACTAAGTGTGGCGGTTTCAAATTGACTGCTCTCATGAATATCCAAGCCTTGGTGTTTATTATATCCTTTGGGAGCCATTTACGTCATCATTGAGAACCTTTCTCGGAAATGAGCATCCTCTGAGCTACTTACTTTCTGCAGCTTGAGCATTCTTTACTCTTAGTCGACGTGGCAAATTTGCAAAGAGCAATTTAATTCATGGCTGATTCAGTGCTCTCTTTCTTGAGTAACATTTTAATTTTTAGATGTGATTTTTTTTTTTTTGCAGGATTATTGGACTCATCATATGTAATGTGTATACCAGCAATTCATGCATGCAAGTGCAAACAGATAACAAGAGAAAATGTGCATCCGGTGTGCTTACATAACTCCATCTCTACAATCCTGGGGTCTATTTAAGCTGTCAAATTTACTTTTCATCTTCTACTGCTCACCCTGCTGCTGCATGCGTGTTTTCGTCGCACGCACACACAAAACACAGACGTGCACACACACACACACACACACACACACACACCATGCACACACACACGTGCAGAAACTCGCACACTACACGAACAAACACACTTAATCAACAGACAGTATCCACCTATGTTGTGTCTTTACTGATGCAAAATGACCACATTTTTGGGTTGTTTTGTGCAAACCCTTTTATGGGGCATACGCTTTGTGCCGGCCCGAAAATAGTTAACATTCATAAATAATTGACAGCTATTATAATTGCATTGAAAAAAAATCTATATACAGTATTATAATAGGTGAATCCAAAGATAATGAACTGTATGTGCTGTTGATGAGTACATTTTATGACATCCGTCTCCAAATGACTGCTTACTATCGTATGACATTGGCAAATATCAGGTTCATGTGATCTGGATTATCCGAGTTACAAACAGGGCAACATGGTTCAAAAAATTCGGAATTGTGACTCAACCAAATTGTGAAATTATAAACGCACCCTTCACAGTGCATCTAAAAGTCAGCTTTTTAACAGCTTTTTCTCATGTGACTATCCTGTGTGAGAAGCCACATGCCTGGATAAGAAGGTTGCTGAAAACCAGGACCAAGGTGGGAAGTTTAATATCCAAGAGTGACAAACTTTGCCATCTTGGCAGTCCAAGTTGACTTTTCCCTGTATATATATTCTCAGATCTCAATACACAAGTTTGTACTAAGGCTATAGAGCAGTGGTTCTTAATGTTCTTAGAGGTACCGAACCCAATCAGTTAATATGCACATTCACCGAACTCTTCATTAGTCAAAAATAAATAAATATTTTTTACAAATTCAAGATATTAAAAAAAAACGCATTTATTAAAAACAGAAAAAAGTAAATAAAATTTCAAGAGGTAAGTATACTTCTTTTTTTTTTTTTAATTGTACGACATACTATCACGACAGTCACACGTTGACTACTGTGCGAACTAAATTTCCCACAACACTGATTGGACAAGCAAAGTAATGTGAACATCTGCAGCCAGTGATGGCCAAGCGGGTGTGTTATAACTTATTGACATGTTGAGTCGCGTGTGTCTTACCCTCCATGCCAGAGGCTTCGTCGAACCCCTGAGGCCAATTCACCGAACCCCTGGGGTTCAAGTGAACCCATGTTAAGAACCACTGCTCTATATAAATAAACGGAGGATAAATACACCCCAAATAAAAAGCATCGGTACTCATCCATGCATCAATTTCTTGAACCGTATATCCTCACTGGGGACACAGGGCATCCCAGCTGTCATTGCGAAAGGCTGGGTACACCCTGACTTCCTCGCCAGTTAATGACGTATTGAAACTTGGAAGATAGATAAGAAGTCAGATCAAAGTACCTCCTATTAACTGAATCTCCAATCGACCAACTCCACTGTTGCTGGGTGGAACCAATGACAACAACACTGGCTTCCATTTCTAAAAGGAAAGAGAAAAATGCATCGAGAATAAATATATTGTGAACAAGAGAGAAGACAGATTTTTGGTTAGGTTTAGTTTGAGTACTTTAGTTAGCAGCAGTATTCAATCAAAGGAACAATGAGGTGTTCCCTTACTGCGGTCGGTGTCTAAGTCTGTGGTCTGTCAGTGCTCTACAGGAATCTGTATCACAGAAACTGGTTGTGTTTCAACATGCTCATTTGGCCTCCCCTCCTGTTTGCGCAATTGCACAACACATTTGTACACGGTTGACCAATAAAGGAAGGAATGAAAACCGTTCTCGTGAAATTCTCTCAATAAAGCAACAAATAAGAACTAAACTGGGACAAATTTGTCATTTCAAGCACAACATGAGTAGTGTAATTACACTACCTGTGAAGTGAGCCTTCACATTAAGATGCTCATCCTATTGCATGTGGGAAATGAAGAGTTGCAATAATCAAATACAAAACGGAACATTGGAGTATTTCCAGGCTACCTTTGTCAAAAAGACAACATCAGTTTCACCTGAAAATTGACAAACCTGTACGATAGACTCACACAAGTCAAGACTTACTTTGCCAGCTTTGCGTGGTCGTAAGAAAACCTGTCCTGTTTTCGTGTGGGAGTCCATCAAGGAAGCAAAAACATTCTCATGGATCTTTGGATTCAATAAAGACACGAGCAGCTTGCCTTTTTTTCCCCCTGGTTAGGAAGGGCGTGTCCATATACAGGAATGTTTGTAATATGAGCCTCACCTGGAAGTGAGTTGTGAAGTTGAGGAAATGGAACTGTTTCAAGGGTATTTGAAATCCACAATATACTTACAGCGTAAATGTTTCCTTTAGTCATCCATTTTTTCTCTTTTGCATTTTCCAGAATGTATTCCTTCACTTTCTCTCTTCCTAATTGTTCCGTCTTTCTGCGCTTGACTGGAGAATGAACAGAAGGGTTTTCCCTTTTTGCCTAGTTGTTGGGACTGGCTCCTTACCCCTGCAACCCTGAACACATACAGTGGTACCTCTACTTGTGAAATTAATTGGTTCTGGAAGAAATTTCTTTCCTAGAAAATGTTGTAAGTCGAGACTCGTTTTCCATGTAAATGCCCTAATTCGTTCCAAGCCCACCCACACCCGCAAATTCAGACATGTTTCCTAAAGCATAAAAATGCATCAAAATATGTAACAAATACATGTTACAATTTGATTATTGCACACTAAATGAGAGTTGAATAGAGAGTAAAGAATAAAAATGATGGCCATTTAACTTTTAACTGCGTCCTCATCGTTTTGTTTTGTTTTTGCCCTCTTTAGTTAATGTTCTCTCTCAGAAGTGGTTTTTGCCTGGCGTTTTGTAAAGAACTGATCTAAGGACGTTTGCTTTTGTCCTTCAAAACTGTCCAAGGCAAACATCAGCGTCGTGAGCGATCGTCTGACTGGTGAACACCTTTTCTGGGTGATTCACATTTACGCAAAACTATTGGAACACCTCATGGCCTGAGGGGAGAATGACAAGGACACTGCATAGACACTTTTCTATTTATCTATCTACACCAGTGGTTCTTAACCCTATTAAAAGTACCGAACCCAACCAGTTCATATTCACATTCACTGAACCCTTCATTAGTGAAAAACAAAAATATGACTTTAAAAATTCAAGACATAAAAAACACAATCAATAAAAATAGAAAAAAGTAAATAAAATTAAACGACATAAGTATACTGTATATATTTTTTAATTGTGCACAAAATGAAATGTACTATCACAACAGTCACCCGTTGAACTACTGAGCGAACTAAATTTCCCGCACCACTGAATGGACAAGCAATGTAATGTGATCATCTGCAGCCAGTGATGGCCAAGCCGGCGTGTCTTAACTAATTGACAGTCGGGTATGTCTTAACCTCCATGGCAGAGGCTCCGTCGAACCCCTGAGACCGATTCACCGAACCCCTGGGGTTCGATCGAACCCAGGTTAAGAACCACAGATCTGCACACAGACACATACGGTAGAGGTCCCTCTTAGCCAATGGGATGCCAGCAAGGTGCTAGGTAGCAGCTACAAGTATGTTGCATTCAGGAAACTCGGAATTGTGACAGCGGCCCATACAGCATCTTTACCTTTCTTATCTTGAAATTTCTTTTGGAACAAGTGGCAATATTTTTCTGTTGAGGTGTTTCGTAGCTTGAAAATTTTGTATGACGGACGTCCGTAAGTAGAGGTACCACTGTAAACCACATTTCACAGAATGGGAAACATTTTCTGTAAATCCGAACCAAAAAACTGGGAATCACAAAATGACATCAAAGAGTACACATTTACAAACATAAAAACAAATGCACAAAATATGAAACATTTTCAAATGGCGGGAGAAATTGGCGTGTTGACAGTGCAGTGGATGGAATCGGGCTTAGAGACAAGTGATTCACAAATGAGATTGTCCATCACGAAGGAAAAGGACTTTCGACAACATGGGAATTACAGCGTCCTACATTACATGCACAAGACAATGAGAGCATTTACATTGTCGGCCATGAGCTCTTTGAGCCAGAAAGACTCATTTCCCATAAATTACCCAGGCCCTTGTTGACAGATTGTCTTTTTCTGTGTCATGGAATCTTAATTAACGAATATGATTATACAGCATCTTTTCATATAGCAATCGAGGTCATTTTACCATCTGACATCTTTCCTGACATCCGTCGAGTGACCTCGTCATCCAGCCTCTGCGCTTGGCCTCAAATACATTTAAATTCAGTAGGAAGCATATTTGTGAAATGTAACACAGTGTAGGAGGAGGACACTGCATGATCCTGTAAATGAGTAAAACTCTTCTTCATGGATGACGAGCCCCCTGTACCGCATAGGAAATGAGTGGGGGATTAAAAGACAATACGTGTCAGGCTCGATGGCTTTTGAAAATTCATCGCACATTTTTTTAATTGCCTCTGTACATGCTTTGTCAACTCTGAAAGAATGAGAAGAAATATATTCTTGGAAAAACATTCTAAGTGAGAAAGCATGTCTTTACTAAATAAATGAAGCTACAAGTACAACTGTTTCTGCTCTATGATTTCGAGAAAATCCACATTGAATCTTTGATGATGATGTGATGATTTCACCTCTGCCAAAGGATTCTTGGATGTTCTCCTGATTTGGTGAGCAACAATTAAAAGCAAATCTCTTTATCTTTGACGCCGTAGTAGCTTTGGGTGAAAGTAAATCACTCATGACAATTGGAGTGGGCCGCAGCTGGAGGCTTCTTTGGAAAAATTATCAAAAAATCTGGTAGACAGACAGATGACGCACCCTGTTGTGTTGTGTGCTGTATAATAAGGTAATTTGAAAAGAAACGGCATGTTTTGTGTGTGTGTGTGGGGGGGAGGGGAGGGGGGGTTACTGCATGTGTGACTTTGCGTGAGTGTGTGTCTCTGCATGTCTGTAAGTACATGCGTGTGAGCGATATAGCATATAACATGTTCTGCATTTCACTGTCAGTTGCAGAATGGCTTGAATGAGGATCATCGTACCCTCAGAGCAAGGTCACCTTTTGAGATCCACTTGCACTACCCTGTGTGCATGAAGGGCTAGCTGTTTGGGCTACATGCCGCCTGACATATCATTTGTCTTTGTTGACATTTCTTTCCCAGTGACACACTCGCGCTAGCTGGCATGTTATTATTCTATATGATTAAACAAATACAGGTAGCATAATTCAAAACGGCGATGCATTGTAAAGGTATTTGCCAATTCGTGTGTTGTGCATCTTTGCATAGATGCTGATTGTTGTTGATACAACCTAAAAGTGTAACAGTATAAGCTCTGCCGCTTCTAAATTCTCAGCAGATAGGTACAGTGGTATTGCAAGGCATAAAGCTCTATTGTATATGTACTAGTTATTGTATATGTGTGATCACTACAGTGACCACACATATACTGTACACACACAACCCCACTTCTATTCTTCTACTAAAACTACTACTTATATATAATAATAATAATGAACAATAATGAATAAACAAATACAGTTTGATATTAGGGCTACACGGTGGCAGAGGTTCCATTTCAGACCCCAGTCTTCCCGTGTGGAGTTTGCATGTTTGCTGTGTGGGTTTTCTCTGGATACTCCAGTTTCTTCCCACATTCCATGCACGGTAGGTTAATCGAGCACTCTAAATTGCCCCTTGGTGTGATTGTGAACGCAAATGTTTATTTGTCTATGTGTGGCCTGCAATTGGCTGGCTCAGTGTTCAAGGTGTACCCCATCGACTGCCCGAAGACAGCTGGCAAAGGCTCCAGCATGCCCACGGCCCTCATGAGGATAAGCGGTTCAGATAATGTTCAGTGAGCAAGAAGAAATGAATATGATTGATTTATATGCCACAATCACAAAATGACATCCAAAATATCAACTAAATCAATTGATGTCATACGAAAAACTCCCTTTGCTTTAGTGTTGTCACTTTGCCTTGTACTCTCGTGCTGAACCGTGAGCTGTACCGAGGTAAGTTAATAATGCATTTTCTCTCTGTTTCTTTCTCCTTAGCCTCTCATGCTATTTATGTCCACTAGTTAAGCAGGCTGTCACACAAGTTGGCCCAACTGTCTCTTTTCTTTATTCATGGCGCTACATTAATGTGCAAAATTGCAATGGGGGCAAATTAAAATTCAGATATATCTGTCACAGTGATGTGACACTCCTAAAAATCAGGTAATGAACACATCCATTTAAAAACCCCCATCTAAATCTCATATTGGTTGCATTTATGACAGATGAAATTGCCCATTATAAACACCAAAACATGCAGTCTCGCATCAGTTCAGCTTCAAGATTTTGGCACAGCTCCTTCCACAGTGAGATGAAAAAAATATAGTCTGACTGTTTAGTGCTTTAGAAGGACTTAGTAAGAGTCAACAGTCATGCTAGAGGCTGTGTGAGATGGAGCACAGCAGTGCTTTGAGGTAAATGTCAGCATGCAAATATGCAAAGGAGTTTTGTGCTCGCATTATCCTCCTATTTTCAGAAGCAAAAACGCCTCGTCAGAGACGTCACCCTTTTGGGAGTGACAGAGGAAGAATGACACTATATTGGAATGAAATGGCTGAAATGCTGTGTCTCCTTCAGGATGCATACTACACTGAAAAAAATGCTCATTGAATTTCTTCAATTTTATTTTGTCAAGTGGTTGCACAAAATGACCTCATCTCTATCCAATCACATTGTTTAAGTCGATTTGCAGTCTACTTAAGAAATATATCTGGATTAAAATGTTTTATTCCATATGTATTCTATTTCTTTGAGTATAAATGCAGCACATTTTTTGTCAGTGTATGAGGAAACAGGTTTGTCGAGGCCAGAGGCTCTGGTCTCTCGCTGGAAAAAAAAATCCATCCATCCATTGATCCATCCATTTTTTGATCCACTTCTTTTCCCAGCTGTTGGTTGCCAGCCAATCGCAGACTGAAAAAAAATGTTGAATATACTCACTTTCATTTGATCAAGAGGTTGCACAAAATAAAATCATCTCGATCATAGATGATGCAACTACTTAAAAATGTATCTGGATGCAGATGATTGTATTTGGTACAACTGCTTGATGAAATAAAATTGAGTAAATTCAACACACCATTTTTTTTCGGTGCATTTATGAAGACAAACGTGACTTCTATCACACTTCAAGCAGCATCCAGAAAGCTCAGACAGTCGAGCAAGTTACGTAACAGTGGGGAAGTGAGGTGGCGGGGGAAACTGTCTGTGTTGACATTAAATTTGTTCTTCAGAAACGATTGTCCCAGAGATGCATTGTATAAGCACCAGGAAATTAATATTTCAGTCACAAGGAGTAGCAACCCATAGTGCCCATCCATCTTTCCCTTAGTGCAGTAACATGATGCTGTATTCTTGTAAAAGTCTGCACACCGGAGGCGATTTCTCTTCAGACATGAACATGAACCCTCTCCATCCCCCACAAAAAAAGTGATGAAATATGTATAGCGCTCTGTGCATTTCATTGACAATATGAGCTAGATCACCATCTTTTGTTCAGAATACTAATACTTATTGTTCAGCTACTTAGCATCGGTCGGACTAAGTGACACGACTTCCTTTTCATTTACTCCATGGCTCCAGGGAGCTTTATTACACCGTCGGACGCTGAGTGTCTACTTGTCATGATCCTGTTCTTGTGTGTCTCCAGCAGGTGGCAGACGTGGGCCTTCCCTTCAGTGTGCACACCTGTTGCCAATAATCACTAGCCATGTATTTAAGGACTGACAAACTGGCTGCTGCTTGTCAGATTATTGACTTTGTGGCTGCTCGTGCGCAAGTGTTCATTTTCTCATTGTTTAGTCATTTGATCTTGCTTTTGAATTTTTATCGTGTGAATTGGACTCTTGTCTTTTCATCTGTTTTCTCATTGTTCCATGACCTTGCCTTTTGTTGATTCCTCATTTTTCTTGGATCCTTGTGACCAACGTTTTCTGTTTTGGACTTTGTCGGTCTTTCGTTTTTCGATGATAAACATTTTTGTTATCGCATTTTGTCTGTGTCTGAATTTCTGGGAACCTAAACATTATTCGGTTCGTTTTGAACCTGATGCTACTGCTTCGATGAGGAAGTGTTGAGTGAGTTGTTCCACGAAACTCGCCATCAGATAAATGATGAGCTTTATCCAACACACCGGATGCTCAGTATCTCTGGGGGTGAGCAGTGGGCTGGCCCAGACACTCGATTTCCGCATGATGAATCCCTCTTTGATTGACAATGAAATCAGCAAATCAGCCATCTTGAAGTGTAAACTTCCACCGGAGCATTTTCAAGTTTTTCTTTCCTTGTTCTGAACTGATCCAGAGATTTTGCCTTTGTTAAAAACGACACATTGTGTTTGGCGACTCTTTTCTGTTTTCTTTTCAGTTTCTTTCCTCAACGAGCAGCGGCAAAAGTGGATTTTACTCCCATCACGATCATTCACACTCACAGCCGGTCACACAATAGTCTCAATCATGCAGCAGCTCCACCAGCAAGCTAGACAAGTTAGATGAGGACTTAAAATTTGCTAGGAATATACATTCATTCATTCATTCATTTTCCGAACCGCTTTATCCTCACTACAGTCGCGGGGGATGCTGGAGCATATCCCAGCTGTCTTCGGGCAGTAGGCGGGGGACACCCTGACCCGGTTGCCAGCCAATCACAGGGCAGCTACGAATATACATCAATTAAAATATATATATATGTATATATATATATATATATACTGTATATATATATAATATAAGTATTTTTAATAAATATGCCCCCCCCCCCAAAAAAATCACACTATATAGCTCCTGGCATCTTTTCAATGTGTGCTATGGCTTGAAGATTGAGAAGCTGACAGCTGTACTGCAGGATTTGTTAAATCCTATTGTCACAACCCACGCGCACTTTAAAACGATAGATTCTGTACTCAAACCCCCTCTGCCTACTTGCTCGGATTCTTCACCCGAGATGTGCAACAGATTCCTTCAGTTTTTCATTGATAAGGTCTCTACAGCTAGGACTCCGGTCTCAAATACCGCATCTGACCACTCTGTCCATGTTCCATGTTCAGCTGTGCTAAATTCTTTTGAAACTGTGTCCTTGGCGCTTTTGGAGGATGTAGTTCTCCAGACGAAGCCATCTGGCTCCCCTTGCGACTCTCTTCCCCCGCACTTCTTTCAGGAGGTTCTCCCGAGTGTTGGCGCATCAGTCTTGGATATCATCAACAGCAGCCTCTCTTCTGGTGTAGTTCCCCAACGGTTTAAAGATGCTGTGGTCCAACCCTTGATCAAGAAACCTGGTCTTGATCCAGATGTGCTGTCAAGTTTCAGGCCAATTTCCAAACTGCCTTTCATTTCCAAAATTCTGGAAAAAGTGGTGCACATGCAGTTGAAATTTTTCTTGGATGAACATAACATCTTGGAGGTCTTCCAGTCAGGTTTCAAGACGATGCATAGCACGGAGTCAGCCCTGTTACGCGTTTCTAATGACATCCTCCTGGCAAATGACTCTGGAGACCACATGTGTCTAGTTTTATTGGACTTAACTGCAGCATTTGATACAGTGGATCACAGTATTCTTCTGACTCGTTTGCAGCACTTAGTGGGCATTGGTGGCAGTGCTCTTGAGTGGTTTAGGTCCTATTTAGCTGACAGAACCTTCTGTGTCAGCCTTGGCTGCTCTGAGTCACGCACTGCTCCCCTGTCATGTGGTGTTCCACAGGGCTCAATTCTGGGGCCTCTGCTGTTCTCGCTGTATCTGCTCCCATTGGGTTCCATCTTAAGGAAACATGGTATTCCCTTCCACTGCTATGCAGATGACTGCCAGATCTATGTCCCACTGAGCAAGAAAGACGCCTTCTCATTAAGGCCACTCCTATCCTGTCTGGAAGAAATCAAAACCTGGATGGCACAAAATTTCTTGAGATTCAATGAAAAGAAGACAGAGGTGATATTGTTTGTTCCCAGTGGCCCTTGTACATCCCATCCTGTAGACTTGGGCCCCCTGTCTCCTTATCTTAAGTCAACAGTCTCAAACTTGGGCCTTAAACTGGACAGTGATTTCAAACTCGATCGGCAAATTGGTGCCGTTGTTAAATCCAGCTTCTTTCACCTTAGACAGCTGGCCAAAATAAAACCTCTCCTCTCACATGAACACTTTGAGACAGTAATTCATGCCTTTGTCACATCCCGGCTCGATTACTGCAATGCCCTTTACTTTGGAGTCAGCCAGTCCTCCATTAAGCGCCTTCAGCTGGTCCAGAATGCCGCTGCTCGCCTCTTGACTGGTACTCGTAAGAGGGAGCACATAACTCCTACTCTGGCATCCCTTCACTGGCTCCCCATTCATTTTAGAGTTATTTTCAAGATCCTCTTATTTGTTTTCAAATCTCTGAATAATCTCGCGCCACCTTACCTCTCTGAGCTCATCCGCCCCTACACACCTGCCCGGCGCCTCAGGTCTGTGGACCAGACCTTATTAGAAGTACCAAGAACTAAACTGAGGCTCAGAGGGGATCGAGCCTTTTCTGTTGCTGGTCCCTCTCTCTGGAATGACCTCCCACTGAACATTCGGCAAGCCTCCTCGCTGCCCATCTTCAAAACCCTCCTCAAAACTCACTTGTATTCTTTGGCATTCGACTCAGCATGACTTAGATTTGTTCTTGGTTTTACTGTTTGGTGCTTTCTACCGCCTTTATTACCGATTTGTCTTACTGTTTATTGTGCATGTTAAATTGCTCCATGTACAGCACTTTGTATGCAGCGATGGCTGTTTGAAAGTGCTCTATAAATACTGTTGACTTGACTTGACTTGACTTGACTATTTTTATTCCACCCGCATGTGATATTTTTATTTTTCATGTTAATGCAATTCTGGATGGAAAAAGTTTGGACACCGCTGCTGTACTGCCTGATGTGTGGTGGGATGGGCATCAGCATCTGCTTCGGCCTACTCCATGTGGGCTCTTGTTCCTATGGACTGAATATTGTATGTGCTGTAAATGCATTGTCTGGAATGTACCATGCCCAAATAAACTTCATTGAACTAAACTGCACATCACTGCAGATAATAGGAATGTTGTCGACTGGATCATTTTCTTGCAAAGGAACGGAGGGTAGATTTTACATTTCAATGGTAGACACATTTATGATGTATGGCAGAGAGAAAAAATGTGAACTTCCCGTCCTTGAATGACCAACAGCTGCCACTAATGCACACCGGTTCGTATATGGACCAAGAACCAATTCAATGTGGAATTAGACTTTTAATTGTATCAAACGTATACATTTTGGGACACCCAAAGTGTAATTGTAATCTGGAATGAAGGCAAAAACAACTGCACCATTGCTTTGCATTGTTCAACTTTGAAGAATAGAAAGCATTGGATGAAAAAAATCTTGGTGCCATGTTTAAGTCTTCTGAAATTACTTGATGATACTACCCAAGAGAATTCCAGCATAGTCACAGCACATAAAGATACAGCCAAACTGTTGAAGGTATCCATACACAGAAGAAATCCTGAAAGTTTGTAATTGTTAATATATATATAAACAATTTCAAACTTTATATATATATATATATATATATATAGAGAGAGAGAGAGAGAGAGAGAGAGCATATTAAATGACATTAAGCCTAGATGTAATCTTGTAATTGAATTGGATTGCATGTTGAAGGTGACCTTACAGAATTTGGATAGCTGGACCAGAGCAGGTATGCGGAGTGGTAGACAGCTGACATAAAATGTTAAAAGTTTCACCATGCTACTCTGTCATAGCCAGCACCTAATGTCTAATTCATATCTTTCACATTAGGATGATGAGGATGGTGCGATGAAGGGGAAGGGTTCAAAATACAGCTGTCTCTAACGTTCCTTGTCATCTTTAACATGCCAATCTGTCACTCGTCCTCGTCTGCATCCCTGCAACACTTTCCCCACTTTTTCGCTGTGGCCCTCTGTGGCATGATCGCTGAAATGGTTTCAATCAGTTTCGCTAAGACTCCCCATCACTGATAAATGATTATTTTCGTAAGAGGAAGAGTGCTTTTGGATGCAGTACTTTTATAATTTGCTTTCATCCAGTCTGTATATGTCAGTCAATGCAGCATTGTCTATAATATTAGCAATAAAAATCATTTCCATCCCAGAAACTTGACTGCAATTTCACATAACTGCAAAACTGCTTATCATTTAAATCTTTACACATCTACAATATTTAACTTATTGCACCTTTTGGCAGAGAAACACATATTGTATTCTAAGTAGTGTTTTACAATATCTTTACTTTTTACACAACTAATATAATCATCATTGTAACACAATAAAATACATTGATAGAACACTTATCAGGTTAAAATTATTCGTCAGACAAGAGGCTTATAATTAGTTTTACTGATGAATTATGATAGGTGCAATATAGTGTTGATCTACAACCAAAAGTGGGAAGTAATAAAGCAGATATATTTGGTGGCTATATTTACAGTAGTTCAGGTTCAGGTCTTTAAAACATGTTTTTTTTATCACCTGCATAAATTCATTACTAATTTCTAGAAATGTTTTGTGGACCTTTCATCCACCTTTATTCCTGAGGACTTTCATATGGAAATGATTATGCGCCTGACTTCCGGTAAAATGTTACCACATGTTTCATTTCACGTAAGGTGTAGTGAACGCCTATCGAGAGGAAGATGTCATTCTCATAAAATCCTAAATATTTAGGCGATTGTTCTAATATTTGCAGTAGTTGAAGTTGACATCAATAGAGATGCTCACATAAATTCTCTCCAAGTTTGGTTGCAGCAACGGGGAGAGACTGTTGATGCTAACCAGTACCAACGGCCTCAGCATTGGCAACACCTTTTTTGAGCACAAGCGGATCCACAAAGTAACCTGGGTTTCACCTGGTGGCGGGACCCAGAACGAACTGGACTACATCTGCATCAACACAAGGTGGCGCTCGTCATTGCTCGATGTTCGCTCCCACAGAGGTGCAGATGTGGGTTCAGACCACTTCCTTGTGGTGAGTAAAATCAAGCTGAAGCTGAAGAAGGTGAAAAAGGTGCAGCCCAAGAGACCTTACGCAGTGGACAAGCTAAAGGATAACAACATCTCAGAAAGCTTCTGTGAGGAGTTGAGTAGGAAGCTCAAGGTATCACAACACCTTGCAAACATTGAGGAGCAGTGGAGTATGTTCTCTTGTGCCATTGCTGAAACTGCAGAAGCAGTTATCAGCAGAAAGAGGGGTACCAACAAAGAGAGATGGATAACAGACGACACCTGGAAGTTGATTGATGAAAGGAAAGTGGCCAAGATAAAAAGAGAACAAAAGAGGAGGCTCCGGAGCTGGAGGATGGAAGACGAGGAGTACAGGCGCTTGGACAGGGCAGTGAAGAAGAGTTGCAGGAAGGATAAAAGACAGTGGCTAGAAGAGAAAGCAAGAGAGGCACAGGAAGCAGCCGAGAACAACAACACGACGACCCTATACAAGATCGTGCGGGAGCTAACCAACTCCAGGAGCAGCTCTAGCGTGCCAATCAGGAGCAAGGATGGCAGGACACTTCTAAGCGACGAGGAGCAAGAAGCAAGATGGCTGGAACACTTCAGGGAGGTTCTCAACCAACCAATGCCTCCCGTGCTCTTCAATTTCGATCAAGAGACACCAGCTCCAGCTCTAAATATTACATCGAAAGAGATATCCGAGACTGAGGTTGCCAAAGCAATCAAGGGCCTTAAGAACAACAAGGCACCGGGACTCGATGAGGTAGCTGCCGAGATGTTGAAACACGGCCAAGACGCTGTTGTGGAGAGCCTTACCCACCTGTTCAACCTGATTTGGCATGCTGAAGAGGTTCCTGCCGACTGGAGACGTGGGGTCATTGTCACGCTTCCTAAGAAGGGAAACCTCGCAGACTGCAATAACTGGCGGGGCATTACACTGCTGTCAATCCCCCAGCAAGGTATTCTGCAGTGTCCTGCTACATCGCCTTAAAGATGAAGTGGATAACATCTTGAGGGAAGAGCAAGCCGGTTTCAGGAAGGGAAGGTCTTGCGCCGAACAGATCTTTACCCTTCGAAACATCATAGAGCAGTGCCAAGAACTTCAGACACCACTCATGATCAACTATATCGATTTCAAGAAAGCCTTCGACAGCATCCACCGGGAGTCACTGTGGCAGATCGTCCAGCTGTATGGTGTACCCCTCAAGTACATCAACATCTTCAGGTCATTGTACCACAACTCAACCTGTTGTGTCAAAACCAACAGTGGCACAACTGATGATTTTGACATTGTCACTGGTGTAAGACAGGGTTGCATTCTGTCACCCCTACTCTTCATCATCATAATTGACTTTGTGATGAGGAAGTCCATCACAGGGGAAAAAGTTGGTATCAAGTGGGGAGGGAGCAGACTAGCTGACCTGGAATTTGCAGATGATTTGGCTCTGTTAAGTCACACCCAGCCCGCACTCCAGGAGTTGACCAACAATCTGCATGAGCACGGAGTTAAGGTCGGTTTACGAATTAGCCAGGAAAAGACCAAGGCCATGGCCGTCGGACAGCACCAACACCTTCAACCACTCACTCTACACCAACATGACATAGAGTACATTGACAGCTTCACATATCTTGGGAGTAACATCTCAAATACAGGTGGTGTGGAGAAAGACGTCAACAGTAGACTTGGTAAAGCTGCGGGAGTGTTCCAACGCCTCCGCAACATCTGGTCATCGAAAGCCATCACTACGACCACCAAGCTACGCCTCTATATGTCAGTGGTTATCCCAAAAGCGATTTACGCCTGTGAGACATGGATGAAGACAGCCAACATTACCAACAAGTTAGATGTCTTTCATCGGCGTTGCCTGAGATCCATCCTGAGGATCTCATGGAGAGACCACATCACCAACGAGGAGGTGATGAAGAGGGCAGGAGTGGCTGAACTGTCAGACATTGTCTCTGAAAGGAGAAGGAAAATGATCGGCCACGTACTCCGGCTGCCAAGAGAGAGACCGGCAAGTGTGGCCATGGACTGGATGCCAGAGGGTGGAAAGAGGAAGAGAGGTAGGCCAAAGAAGACGTGGAGACAGACTGCCAAAGAAGACCTCAGTGAGATGGGTGTCAGCTGGCATGGAGCAAGAAGGGTCGCCAGTGACCGGAACAAATGGAGGAGGCTCGTCGCCCAATGTTCCAAATAGGAGCGGGCGGAACTAACTAACTAACTAACTAACTAACTAACTTGGTTGCAGTTTTTTGGCATTGAGCGAAGTGAAGCTTGCCCGTAATGTGGTGAGCATACAGTTGAAATTAGGAGGTCTGGCTGGCTCCTACGTCTGCTTGAAGCTAAATAAGACTGGGTCCAACCCCTTTAAAAAAATAACCAACTTTATTACTGTGTAGGTACTGCCTCAAAGCTTTTAAAATTGCTTACTGCCCCACGTCTCTTACCCGTTATCCAATTCACCAATTTACCTGGCAACAGTTGACTAAGGGAAATACTGGCCTTTATTTTCTTCCACTTAACGCACTGCCCAAGAGGTTTTAGTGGCAACCCATAATCCTTTAACATGGTGATATGGGTTAAAATGACATTTAAGTCCAATGTCCACTGTGTGCCAGTAATTGAGAGTCAAAATAGATAAATACTTCTTTATTTGGTAGGTTTCATAGTGTGTATTTTTTTTTAAATTTTTTTTCGAGAGTGCATAAAAATTCCACACCAACAATTGTGGAAAATTTTTAGTAATGGAGTTATAAAGGTAAGAAAAATGTTTCAAAAATAGACTATTCTTGATTATTCTCTCTCCAAACGTATATGTTGCCTTCTTTATAGTTTACACAAGCTTATTGCTTTTCTGCTTATGTTGGGGACCCCAAATATTTTCATACATGGGTGTATTTTTTTTTTTTTAATTTAAGCTTAAATTCAATCACTCGGTCTGTAAATGTACTGTAATTTCAATCACCTCCTCTCTCCCTACGCCCACTTTGGCCACATATGGCAAACTTGCATAAACTTCGGTGACTTCACGACAGGGAATATGAGCCACATGCGTCTCAATGTAATTCTGCCCAGCAGAGCAGAATAATAACGTGTGTTTGAGCCAGATGGAGGAGGAAACACATGGAAAGAAACAGGGGGAAGATGTCAGGGCAGTCTTCTGGAGAGCCACAGGGACGCATACAGAGGAGACGATGCATCCAACGGTGTGTGTTGAATTAGCTCCTCTTCGCTGGAGTTTCAGATGCTGTTCAGTTTGGGTTAAACGAGACAAGATGATTGGTTTAGCGGACGGTCAATCATCCTCCCGACGAGGGAAGGAGGCGGATCTCTCTGCCACTGTGCTCTCGCTGGGCCACTCACTGCACAAAGCCAGAGCTGAGCTTGAATAGCTGGGATGAGCGCACCGGTCCTTCTTTTTCTAGTTAAACCGCTTTTTCTAAACCGGCATAATTTTTTATACACTATGTCATTATTTGACTTGAAATAACAGAACCATGTAAATCGGGGATTCTCCGGTTTGCGTAGCATGTTTTGAGCGTTGTTTACATTACAGCCAGACTCACGAGCGGTGTTTGCGGTGCTGAAAGCTCCAAAAGCCGCGAGGAGCCAGGACGGGTCCGTCCGAACGTCGCCGGAGCGATGAAGAGCAAGAACTACTCTGCTGGAGTTTTCTTACTCGTCTGGAGACTGTCGCTGTTTCTCAGGTAAGAGGTCACAAAAATAAAAGAGGCAATTTACTAAATTTACGCTCTTTCCGCGCCACAGCTCGAGGCGATGAACTCTATTTTCTTGTCCTTGTGTGACCAGTCGATTTCAAAGAGTTTTCAATTAGAATTGCCCTCATAAGTTTACATACCTTGGCAGACGTAAGGTGTGTAAACGCTCTGTAAAGAACACGAGTGATCAAGCACATTTATTTTATTGTAAATGGGATTCAAATTAAAATGTAAAGCGTTTTAAAATATCACAGTCACTGAAGAAAACACAGCAGTGACAAAAATAACGACATCCCCGACTGGTTTCAGTCATCAAACACATTTTCCAACAATATTTCACATATATTACGTCCTCTGCATTGGGATGTAAATTTTTAAGCACAATTCTATACCTAATTAAAAGACCACCATTACATTATCCCCTAACACACACACACACACACACACACACACACACACACACGTTTCAATCTGGTAACAATGGCTTTTATGCAAAAAAAAACCCTATACCAATTAACAATAACTTCAATTAAACACAATGGAATGCCATTTCCATTGATTTTTTTTAAAAACCTCAGCTTTACTGACAGTAAAATGTCCAAAAAACAGCAGCACTGATATCAGAACAAGCAAGTTCTCTTAATATTCTAGTATAAACTAAGTGAAACAGTTCACGTTAGTTCTTTTTATACATTAGTTTCCCTTATTATCAGAATACATTTATTTTCAAATAAAATTAAATGATCGGTGTAAACTAGCCCTTTTGATAAAATGCTTCATATATTCAACACTCTCTTTTTACAAAAGAATATACACAATTATGAAACATGTCGATTTTCACATTGAATAAACCTCCTGATGTGATTGTTCCGTTTAAGTTACAACTGTATGTAACAGTAAACAATTTTGCCAACGGCTTGCATATTCTTTTTCAAAAATATCAATGTGGTCTGGACGATATTTCACTGGGTGCCCTGCAGTGATAATTCTTTGAGCACGAGGAGATTTATGATCAAGTTTTTGAATAAATAAGGCAGCAACACCTTTTTGCTCTGTGCCGCTGCTGATTCCTTGAGTTTTGTTGCTGTTTGGGATGCCATGGCGAAGGTGAAGACGCATCGACAAAGTCGTGTCGTCAAGACAATCTCTTTTTTAAAAATCCAAAGTGTTTCCACACAAACAAACGCATTGCTCCGTCTCCTTGCTGCCATGATCTATGTTGATATATAATTATAGAGATAATTGTCTATTGTCTATGTTGCTAATGATGTAAATCTCCGGCACCGACCTGAGATGATGTGCACAAGCGAAAAACAAATATAGGTTTCTTTAAAATAACATCGAAACCTGAATAAAAAAATAAAAAGGCATTGGGAATTTAGAATATAAATGCTGAATTATATCGATTCAATCACTCAATAACTTATAAAAATGATGTTGCATCGACGTGTGGCATTGACGTGCATAAATCCAGTGCCGAATCGATGTAGCTGGATCGCGTTGCAGACAACTTGATTGATGAAATAGGTGTATCTCTGTGATTGGCTATCAACCAGTTCAGGTTGTCCCCTGCGAACTGCACAACTGCGACCCTGGTGAAGATAAATGGATTAATTTGCTCCGTGCACCGATCATGCATGCACGCGGCAGAGACGTCTATTATCCCGTATCCATTATCTGAACTGCACACAGGAAGGCCCGGGGCCTAGAATCAAATCCATGACCTTTGCGCTGTGAGGCAGATGCGCTAACCAGTCGCCCACCGTGCCGCCCCACGGCAGAGACACTGCAGCCCAAAGAACACAAAACACGGAAGACTTTAGGGAAGATGTTTTTTTTTTTTTTTTTTTTAAAGGATGTTGGCATAGCTTGATGGCTAACTGCATGTTGTAGTGGAAAGAAATGGACAAAGTTAATATCAATCAGGAAGTGGCAATTGCGCCGAATCACCACAGATGTAATTAGGGCACTTTTCTAGTGGGGACGGGTGACTCAATGCTGTTCCTTTATTGCATCAGGTCCTCCCCATTTATCCCCGGTGCCCAAAAATCAGGACAACAGAGAGGGTGAAAGAGTTTTACGCAATATTACAGCAATTCAGTACTGAGTTTAAGATATCCTTTATTTGTCCCACACTGGGGAAATTTACAGTCTACAGCAGCAAGATTGTGGGTAGAAAGAAGAAAGAGGAAAAAAACAAAGAAACACCGTGCAATTAAGTGCAATATAAATACAAAGTTTTACAAAGTTAGAGTTTCTTATTATACCAAAATATTTAACATTTTTAAAAAACACACACAAATGACTATACAAGGTCTTTAATGTTTAAGAAATGTTTATTTATTGCAGAATGATTTTCATTGAACATTTTCATTTCAATGTAATTATTACTTTTTATTTTCGTACATTCATGCACAATGTTTAAATTGTGCATAATGTTGGAGTTGTTTACAATAATAAATACAAGTGCGTTTGAGGAATAAAACCTCTGCCTTGTTTTTAAGAACACTTGGGCTCACTTTGATCATGTATTATGATGTTGGTCCAGTGGTGGTACTTGCAGATTGACATTTTAGGCGTTAAAGTTTGAGAACCATTGCCAAGTTGAACAATAGATATTTATGATATCATTACAGAGTGTAATAATGCAATATAATAATCTGTACCCAGGTATTGACTCCAATATTTACCACATACCGTATTTTCACGACCATTCGACGCACCGTATGGTTGGGCGCAGTCTCATTAATGGGTGCTATTTCTGTATTTTATACATAGACAAAACGCACTGTATTATTGGGCGCAATTTTAAAGTGGTAAAACATACGCCAGCTTAAACATACGGCATGCATGCGCGCACACTAAAAACACGTTAGCTTGTAGCATGCCAAGACATACAGATACAAGCTAAAAACACGTTTTTAAAAAGGCAACGGAAAACTGAGTTCCGTTGTATTTTATTTAGCCATCGTACAATGTACTCATGTTTTTCGATCAATCATCACCCAGAAATCCATCAAAGTCCTCATCCTCTGTATCAGAATTGAACAATTGTGCAAGTACCGGTAATCCATCAAAAACGCCGTGTTCCCTCTCGTTGTCAGTCACTCTCATTGCCATGTGGCTCCACAGAAATGATGCCGGCTTTGCCAAAAACTCGAACAACAGTGCAAGCAGACACGTTCATCCAAGCAGCCACAATCCATTCGCAAATTGTGGCGTAACTGTTTACGCCTCTCACTCTTTGTAAAGTTGTGTTTGCCATCGATCATTCATTGTTCCCATGCCGCTCGCAACTTTACTTTGAACGCCCGGTTGATGCCGATGTCCAGCGGTTGGAGTTATTTAGTCAAGCCTCCGGGAATAACGGCAAGCTCAGAGTTCATTTGCTTGACTTGGTTTTTCACCGCTGCTGTGAGATGGGCACGCATGCCAAAAGCATAACCGATGGCTTGAAGTTTGAACTGAGCTTCGTAGGCGTGTCTCTTTGTAGAATTTATTTTCGGGGGTTCTTAGAAACCAAAACCGAAGTTGTTTTGCAACAATGCACATAGCCACACTCTATACAGGTGTTGGTACCTGCTTGTAGCGTCCCTTTAGCGTCCACTTACACGCCCACCCTTCACTCATTGGCGGACTTCTTCCCCGCATGCCTGTCACTCACGTCTGCCTTTTCGCTCTCTTTCTCTCCATATATGTATATATACACGCCCACCCTTCACTGATTGGCCGACTTCTTTGCCGCATGCCTGTCCACAGTCACTTCCGCCTTTTCTCTATATAAACAGCGTGTCGGCTGTCAGTCAGGTTTTGGAACTCAGCGCATAGACAAGACGCTCCGCATCATAAGGCGTCCTGTCCATTTTGGAGAAAATTTTAGACTTTTAATGGCGCCTTATAGTCGTGAAAATACGGTAATTGTAACGTGTATTTGTTCCATATTTTGATGCATTTTTATCCTACATATTTATATACCACATACATCTTAAGTGTAACATACGATTTTAGTACAATACATAGAATAATAATGACGTGATGTCATGATTACTGCATTATTCCGTTCAACTGCAGTATGCCACACACACACACTATCTCACTACCACATAGACAACAATCAGTGTGCATTGTGGGATTACGTAACATACATCAGGGATGAGTTAACAGTCCGTGGAGGAAATGTGTCCAGGTTACAGATATAATGAAATGAAACGTTAGAAAAAAACATATACCTGTGTTCTTCAGTACTTTGGTCCCTCAGCGACCATGTCTGACTTCCCTCTCGTGAAAGCGCTTGATTATCCTTGTTTGCTCGTACTTGAAGGAAAAAATCACTTTTTCCTTGATGTTTCAAAGCTAGGGAATTTACAAAAGCACGAAGATATGATTTGAGTGTTTGTATCCCAATTAAATAGTTCAATTGCCATGTCATCCCTTGCATTTTTCCTTCACAGGAAGCGTGTAATTCAAAGTTGTTTTATAGATAAGATCAGAAAACTTTTATTTGTCTCACAATGGAGAAATTCACAATTTACAGCAGCAAAATTATGAAAGGGAGAAAGTAGAAGAACAAAAAGTATAAAAATAAAATATAAATATAAGCATATTAAAAATGGGTTAGTGGGGGTGAGTCCAGATTTCCAGGTCCATCTATTCATTAGCCTGACAGCAGTCGGCAGGAACGAGCGGCGGTGCCTCTCCTTCTTGCAGGGCGGGTGTATCAGTCTCTGGCTAAAGGAGCTGTCCAATGCTGTCAGGGTGGCCTGGAGGGCGTGGGAGGGTCTGTCCATCTGGAGCAATATAATTTGTTTTTGCTGCAGAAACCGTCACAATATTTGCATTTTCAGGCATTCTGTGATCCCAACGGGAGTGGTAATTCACCAACTCCTGCCAGCACGCCGCAGCTAGCAGATGTAAACAAAGCGTCATTGGCTGGAAGCAATGTTGTGATTAGACTGTAACCAATCATATACAGCACTGGCTGTAGAGGGGTTGTGGGATAACTTTGCAATTTGCATACAAATGTTTTGGTTTTTTACCTTGCCATTTCCCATTTCACCACATAACCGGCGAGGTAGGAAACAGGAGTCACAAATTTTAAAACACAGTGACTCCAGGTGTTTTTGAACAGGAAATGTCTTTTCTTTAGTGCCAACCACACTTAGGTCTGTTTGTTTTGGTTTGGCAGAAGGAAATTTGGTGCATCCAGTTGTTAATTTGTTCTCGACAGTTACACAACACGTTAATTGGAGTGTTGTCATTTGGATACATTGACAGATATAGCTGTGTGTCATCTGTATACCCATGGTAGCCGACATTGGTGTTCTGAAGTATTTGATCCAAAGGTAACATACACAGACTGAACAAAAGGGGTCCAAGGAAAGGCAACCCAAGGCAAGTTTATTTGTACAATGGTACCTCTACTTACGAAAGGAATTGGTTCTGGAAGAAATTTCTTCACGAGAAAATTTTGTAAGTAAAGACGCGCTTTCCATATAAATGCCCTAATCTGTTCCAAGCCCCCCCCCCCCCACAAATTCAGACATAAATGTTTCCTAAAGCTTAAAATGCATCAAAATATGGAGCAAATACATGTTAAAATTAGATTATTGCACAATAATAGACAGTTAGGACGGCGGAAAAAAATCATTGGCACCGCCCTACCCACTTTTTAGGACTTGCACACCTCAAGAACCAAGACAAGGGCACGGAAAATCCTACTGGAACTGCCGGACCCTGCCCACCACCTTTTCCAGCTACTCCCCTCAGGCAGGCACTACCGATCCATGCGCACCAAATCCAGCAGACACTGAAACAGCTTCTTTCCTCTAGCCATTAACTCCCAAACCAGGAACCCAAATCTACCTGTATAGTGGCTCTTTGCAATTTTGCACAACCCTGTGGAACAGCATCCCATCATAGTTATTGTAGCTCCAGCTCTGTACTCACTTGAACCACTGTCACTGATCTATATTCCACAGCACTAGAAACTTTAAAGCGCTCATGGACATCTGCATAATTGCACACTTCTTGTCCTACAAATACTGCTACTGGTCACTTTAAAATGGTTCAATGATTTTCTGCACCAACTGTACAACTGTTTTTAGTATTTTATTCTACCACTGATCACTTTAGCTCTGCTTGATACTTTGCACATTGTCTCACAGTTGTCATTGGGTGGTACCACCGCACAACGGTACACTTACATTACGAAATGTCCTTCCATATCTATTTGTCATGTCCTTGTTTATGATGATACTCGTGCAGCGTGTACTAACGGAGACAAATTCCTTGTGTGTTCTCCGTACTTGGCCAAGAAAGATGATTCTGATTCTGATAAATGAGAGTTGTGCATAGTGTAAACAACAAAGAATAAAAATGATGGTCATTTAACTTTTAATTGAATCCTCATCGGTTTTTGCCCTCTTTAGTTCATGTTCTCTCATAGAAATTCTGGGAAGAACTGATCCAAGGAGTTTGCTTTTGTCGGCTTTTAACAATAATATAGTGAGGGATCACAGTATATGTTTGAGAATTGTGAGATTATGTGACCACCTGGGAGCACATTTACTCTATCGGATGTGGGCGCCAAGGAAAGGTGGGCGACTGCAGCCAATCAGAGTCCGGTTCTTTCTTTGAACTTAGATTTGCAAGTTGAAATAAACAGAATCCACCAACAAGTAAAATAAGAAGCAGTAAACAGAACGCCAACTGATTTTCAGCGGCCCGCGATTTGGCAAAAAAAAAAAGAAGACATTTGACATGGGCTGCAAGATTAGTTAAAAAAGGTGAAGGTGGGCAGAATAAGAAGAGAGGTTGTCAGAATAGTAAGTACCATTACCACTCATACATTTGTTTATATACTTTAGACCTTTTCTCTTAATTCAAAGTTACAAATAAACAATTTATGATTAAAAGAATAACAATTTATCTTCAAAACACTGTCGTGAATGAAGATCATTCAATTTGTGAGGGGCAAAGATAGTTTCTTCCACTTTGTGCTCTATGGCTGATTTATGATGACATCACATCAATGATCCTCAAGTAACTGTCACTGAAAAATGGTCACTTTTCTACAGTTTATTCTTTTTTGGGTTCTGAATGTGGAGATGGGATTCGAATGCTATTTAGTACAGAGCTGGATCTACTCTGTGAGATACATGCTTGTTAGCCATCCCAAAAACAACAATTTGCATTAACTAGACAATACAAACAGTATACATTACAGTACTTTTTTGATTGACTTTAGTGTGTTTCAAAAAGTTGAAGAATTTAAAAGTATCCCATTCATCCTGACATTTTTCTGTCTGCAGCTCTTGAAAGAAAAAGTTTGGACACCCTGGTATAGCGTATATGATTCTGCTGTCCCTAAGTGTCCTTTAAGCTGTTTGGAGTTTATTGTAAAACTGAACACACTACAAAAGATTTACACACACTGTGTATTTAAATACAAAATATGCTTTGTTTCTAAAACATACTGTAGCTAGTGCTAATAAGTCAATGGACCCCATTGACTAATAACACCCCATTCAAATGCTAATGAATTTAGGGTTGACTTGGGGGTTGATAGTCCGTCAAATAAGAAATATTCAGACTGTGGAAACACATACACACAGCTAAGATAAAGCTACTGCAATGTACAAATTCCTCCCTATCTGCAAAAATGATTTCTTTAATCGCAACTTTCTTCTGTTCCCATTCTAAATGTGTACTCCATCCCTGCACAGCCCCAAACTGCTCTTAAGAGGCCAAAACATGCAATAGCAGACAGCATTTGTCTTTTATTTATTATTTTTATTGCTATTAATTTAGTATAGTTATTTTATTTTCTGACTACCTGTAGTTTATTTATAGTTATTATAATTATCTATACATATAGTCACATTTAAAGTTGAGTTTTCAAAGATTCAAACAATTTTCCTTGGCTCAAAATTAAAGAATACAGAGATACAATGACATTTTTGGTCAAATATCAAAAATTTATTATATCAACTAGTGCTGTCAAGCGCTTAAAAATCGTGAGATTAATTAATTAGGGTCTTTGATTAATTGATCTAATTAGTCAATATTTTAATCTCATCTAAAAATGATTTAGAAAACCCCTATTTTCATTTTAAATTCATTACATTATTGAGGCAGATCAAAAGATAAAAGAAATAGTGGCATTATAAAGTATTTTCTTGTTTTTCAGCAGACTTGGACAGATGCATTCCTCGCCATTTACTTTCTGATTTATTTGAGACTAGTCAAAGTCCTTACCTGCAACATTTACTTTCGACTACGAGGGGGAGTATCATTGTTTTTGTAAATCTCCAAAGAATTATAAAACAGAACCTCAGGTCCTTAAAACTCATTCAGTACCAGACAATTCTAGATCAAGTCTGAAAAGACATTTAAAAATGTATTTGGGAGTGAATGAGTTAAAAAAGTGCCTAGGTTAACATATCAAAAACAGTTAGAACAATTTCTGCGCAATACAAGTACTCAACACGGAACTTGCTTCAGATAATAAACAATAAATAAAACAGACTGTTAAATCACAGTGCTATAAGTTAGCACTTCAGAAAAACACTGTTCATCATGACAAACTAAAAGCGCTGAAAAAACCAGCAATCACTTCTAGTAGTCTACAGAGGACACATCAACTATATCTCGTACGTGGGGTGTTCTCGAGTTTAGTTTGCCGAAGAGCTTTGCTATCAGCATGTATTGTATTGTATGGCTCGCTCGCTATATTGCTAACGCTATATTGCTATATTGCTAAGGCTATATTGCTAACGTTAGCTGTGGCTGCACTCAGGACTAGGTGCTTTGCATTGATGTGGGAGGCTAAATTTGAGCTGCTTCGGTGGTAAGCAATCTGCTTCTTCCAAATTAGGCACAACACTCTACCTTTATCAATTGTGTCATCAGGGCATTTTTTGAATGTAAATTTTCATTCATTGTGCCGAGAACTCTCACATGCTCCTCCATTTACACCTCTCCACTCCTCACCGCTGCTAACTCAGCCCGCCCAACTCCAATGTGAGCCTATCAGCTTCGGCTAAACAAGCCCCAACATAATGGCAGCCAATCAATGTCCGCTTCAGGCTGTGACTGACAGTTGTTTCCCCACCCTCAACAACTCGAACACAGGAAGCCAACACATAACAAAGGATATTAGAATAAGGCAACCCACCTACAGAAACAATAAAGGCAGTGATTAAAATTTAGATTAATGCGATTAAAAAACATAACGCGCTAAACATGGCCGTAATTAATTAATCACAATTAATGTGATAAATTGACACCTCTAATTTTAATCTTAATCAAAGTCATTAGAATTATTATTTTTTCCATAGGGGTGTTCACACGGCAAGATTTGGTCCGGTGCTACGCCGGGGCTGCCCCAGTAGAGCGTTCACACGTGCAAATTAGCTCCGGCGTAGCCCCGGAAAACAGCTTACACCGGACCAAATTTGATCCACCTCAGGGAGGTGGTTTAAAAATTTGCTCCAGAGCAAATGCTCGTTTGCGAAGCAGCACCGGTGTAAATTTGCACGTGTGAACGCAACTGGGTTAAATTTGCTCCAGAGCAAATGCTTGTGAAGAGTTTACGTACGGTGAGAATGCGTTGCTTTCGTGTTCTGTCGGACTTCCGTCATGTGTTTGTTTAATAACGACACAAACCTTAGCTGGTAACATCTTTACTTTTGTAGGAGACTGGACTGTCTCGGAGTTGTTTGTGTAGTTTGTTCATTTGTTGTGTGTTCACACAACCCCCGCCCCCAATATAATTTATTTTGTGATTTCTTCTCTTGATTTTGTGTTTGGCGCATTACGTGTTTGCTTTTCTGAGTGTCATTGAAGTCATCGTTGATTTACGTTTTGTCACTCTCGAGCAGAAGGCACGTAGACCGAGAAGGAGAAGGACGTGCCTGTGTAGTAGTCGCTTGAGTTGTGTATCCGTTTTAAAAAGAACCAACACGACAGCTCATTTGTTTTCTGTCGTTTTGCTCCGCTGCAGAAACTGCCGTGTGAACGCAAGTGGGGCTGCACCAACGCTGTGCCGGTGCTGACACGCTCAGCGGCTTTGTACGTGTGAACGCTCCACACAATTTGCTGCGGTGCAAAATATATCGCAACAAAATACATCGGTGCAGCGCCGGAGCAAATGTGTGCCGTGCGAACACCCCTATTAATCATCCAGCCTTACCACACCCAAGGAAATACAGAGTTGAAAGGACTTTTGTCAGGTAATATGGTATCCCTCTTGTGACTGGCTACAAGTCAGCCCTAATTTTTGTTCAAAACCTTTACACAAGCAGGAAAATTCTCTCCGCTCCCTCTAATTTTGCCTGCTCCATGGTTGCCCGACTGTGCATGTTGATTTGCACCTGCCTTTCAGACACATGATTTAAAGATGCAAAATCAGCCATTGCAATTTTAACCATCCATCCATCCATCCATTTTCCGAACCGCTTAATCCTCACAACGGTCATGGGGGGTGCTGGAGCCTGTCCCAGCTATCTTCGGGCAGTAGGCGGGGGACACCCTGAACCGGTTGCCAGCCAATCGCACTCTGAATCGGTTGCCAGCCAATCGTGTTATCTGAACCGCTTACCTTCAAATTCAACAAAATTGTGTCCTGACCATTACTTTCTAGTTAGCATCACCCGTAAAGACATTTCTACATTTCAATAAATGTTCTTAGGGTGACGTGAAAGAGAGATGGGAGGCAAGAGATGTTTGAGAGGGTGAGGCCTACATAATGCATTGCATGCGTGCACACAAAGAGTCGTGCCTCTCTTTAATGTTTTAGTAATGACGTCTGCTGCCCTTCTCCTCTTGTAAGCCGCTAACAACATTTTCACGTCTTCCTTTCAGGTGACAATGGTGAATGTTAGTTCGTGTGCTGTCTCTCTCGCTCTCTCTCCCTATTGCTAACTCCAAAATAAAGTGCAGCCAAAATGTGATGGATTACTGTTTCAAAGTTCTATGTTACAAAGGCATTTTCACCTGAGGTGATAAAAAATTGACTTACCACACAAATTTACCGCTTCAAATTCAAATCACTGTCCAACTTAAAATCCAAGTTTGCCACAGTGTTGCCAAGGTTCCCAATTCATTGGGACGGGATAAACAAGGGTAATCTATTTGCCATTGGTGGAAGGAGGAACTAGTTGAAATTCTCTCTCTTTCCTTGTTAAGAATTTGTATATTGGTGTTTAAACAGAATATGCTGAACATTTCTGACAATTATTACCCCCTTCCCATCAGCTCACCACCTGTGGAGGGGAAAAGGCGTCAGTGCCCTGTGAGCTGGGCAGTGGTAAAAGGCAGGGACCTTGGCCATCCCCAACTACAGAAACTATTTCTTGGGGCATGAAATGTCACCGCTCTGGCAGGGAAAGAGCCTGAAATGGTGAGTGAGGCAGAGAAACTCAGACTAAATATAGTCACCTGGCCTCCACCCACTGCTTGATCTCTGGTAGCAGTCCTCTCAAGAGGGTTTGGACAGCCGTCCATTCTGGAGTTGCCCATGGTGAAAGGTATTGAGCAGATATGGGCATTACTTATTACTCACCCGCTTGATGCGTTTACATTGGGGTTCGCTCTGATGGATGAGAGGGTTGCCTCCTTCTGGCTTCAGGTGTCGGAACGAGACTGTTGTTTGTGCCGATGCACCCAACAGCAGCTCAGCTTTTTGGAGTCCTTGGAGGTTGTGCTGGAGAGCGCTCCCCCTGGGCACTCTATCGTTCTGCTGGGGGACTTCAATGGTCACTGTGAGACTTGGAAGCTTGTGATTGGGAGGACAACCCCCCCCCCCCCCCCCCACCAGACTGACTCGCACACCCCTTTGTGCAATACGGGTTTACAGTGCAATACTTTGACGTGCAATACTGTTTTCAATGTGCAATACTGTCTTTACTGTGCAATACTGCTCAATGTGCAATACTATTTTGTTGCTGGAACCACTACCTCAAGACCTCAAGTGCTAAGCTACTCTCATTCTGTTTTTCCTTTGCTCTGACTGTCTCTATAATAAGCCGCTCTCGCACAAGTCTAATTGCCCCACGGGGATAAATAAAGTTTTCTGAATCTGAATCCCATCCACCCGACGGGACCCCAAAACCAAACTCCCCCACCTTCGATCTGAGCCAGAGTAAGTGTCTGTCACTGCACTTGTGTGCTCCTCCACAATTTTCCAAAATGAACATCATGTTAAAATATAAAGGTGTCCATATGTGCACTTGGCAGCAGGACACCCGAGGCCGCAGTTCGATGACCGACTTTGTCGTCGTGTCATCGGATTTTCGGCCGCATGTTTTGGACACTCAGTTTAAGACTGCTGCAGCGCTTTCAACTGATCACTAGCTGGTGGTGTGTTGGTTCCGATAATAGGGGAAGATGCCCGTCTGATCTGGCAGACCCAAAGAAATTGTGAGGGTTTGTTTGGATCGTCTGGCAGAATCTCCTGTCAGAAAGATTTTCAATTCCATCCCTGGCTTTTCTGCCTGTGGCACTCTCGAATACAATTGATTCAAACCAGATTTTTGGACTTTCAAGTTGGTGTCGTAGTTGGCAAGTGTTCAACAGCTCTAGAAGAGCTCTGCTGGGTTTTTAAATTTTTGGGTTTTTTTTGGGGTGGGGTTGTTGTTTTTTTTTTTGTCATAGGGTGTATGTTGTCCTTCGTGTATACCAGTAATTAACTCTTCTCATCATTTGGCCGTGACATTCTTTGAATAAGAAAATGTGTTTAAAGGTTGCGCCTTCTCGGCAGCATCTGCGTACCAGCATTTGACCGCCTTGGAAGCTGCGGAGTGCTTGAGTTGTTTGTGCCTCTAATGGGCAGCATTTTTCACAGGCCCGTGTTGGGCAGTCTGTGTTGATATGGCTGGATGGAGTTGAGGAGAGAAAAGCGTCAGTATGGAGCGCAGTGTCATGGATCTGTTTGTGACCAACAGGTGGCACTGTAGGGCTCCGCCTGCAGTTGCACACCTGTTGGTCATTGTGTAATTCGTGCCACTTTAAAAGACTTGATGCCCGACCACTCTGTGACGGGTCATTGTTGCTGTGTGCACGTGTCATGTTTTGTTTTCTGTCTTGGGTTTTTTTGCTACTTTGATTTTGCTGGACTTTATTTGAGTGAGTTTTTGGAGTTTGTTTCTCCTACGTACTCCGGTTTGTGTTTTTGTAAAATACATTTTGGTCAATCCACCCTGCTCCTCCCTGCTTTTTGGGGTCCTCCTAACAACTTGCAAAACATGACACGCAGTGTATTTTGTGTATTTTGAATTAAATGTCGGCGCTTGGGATTGAAGCGGACCTATATGGGGAATTGAACCAGTCTCTGTTTTCGTAAATGGACGCTGACGCTTCTTGTTTACTTCCAAACTTAGCTTGTAGTAGACTTGCACCTGTCCGTGTTTTTATGTAATGTGTTGTGTTCATTATTTTACTTTATGTTAACTGTTTTGTTAAGCGCTTTGTTACAGAATCAGAATCAGAATCAGAATCATCTTTATTGGCCAAGTATGTAGAACACACAAGGAATTTGTCTCCGGTATAACACGCTGCATTAGTATCATCGTAAACAACAAATCATTGAACCATTTTAGAGTAACCAGTAGCAGTATTTGTAGTACAAGAAGAGTGACTACGTCAGTGACTGTTTAAGGAGTTAATGGCTAGAGGGAAGAAGCTGTTTAAGTGTCTACTGGATTTGGTGCGCATGGATCTGTAGCGTCTGCCTGAGGGGAGTAGCTGGAAAAGGTGGTGGGCAGGGTGCGGGGGATCCAGGAGGATTTTCCGTGCCCTTGTCTTGATTCTTGCAGTGTGCAAGTCCTCAAGAGTGGGTAGGGCGGTGCCAACGATTTTTTCCGCCGTCCTAACTGTCCGTTGAAGTCGGATTTTGTCCTTTTTTGTGGCGGCCCCAAACCAAACCGTGATGGAAGAACACAGGATTGATTCGATGACTGCCGTGTAGAACTGTCGTAGCACCTCCTGTGGCAGCCCATGCTTCCTCAGCAGCCTCAGGAAGTACATCCTCTGCCGGGCCCTTTTCAGGATGGAGATGGTGTTGACTTCCCACTTCATGTCCTGGGAGACTGTGATTCCCAGGAACTTGAAGGTCTCGACGGTTGACACAGGGCAGTTGGATAGTGTGAGGGGCAACTGTGGAGAAGAATGTTTCCTGAAGCCCATGATCATCTCTACAGTCTTGAGCGTGTTCAGCCCGAGGTTGTGTCGGCTGCACCAGAGCTCCAGCTGCTCCACTTGTTGGCGGTACGCAGACTCGTCGCCGTCTTTGATGAGACCGATGACCGTGGTGTCGTCTGCGAACTTTATGAGTTTGACAGCTGGATCTGTTGAGGTGCAATCGTTTGTGTAAAGAGAGAAGAGCAGTGGAGAGAGGACACATCCCTGTGGGGCTCCAGTGCTGGTGGTGCGTATTGATGATGTTGTTGCTCCCAGTCTCACCTGTTGTGTCCGTCCCGTCAGGAAGCTGAGGATCCACTGGCAGATCGTAGGGGACACACCGAGGTGGAGAAGTTTGGGGGTGAGGAGTTCCGGGATGATGGTGTTGAACGCAGAGCTGAAATCCACAAACAGAATCCTTGCGTAGGTCCCTGTGCTGTCGAGGTGCTCGAGGATGTAGTGCAGACCTATGTTGACTGCGTCTTCCACAGACCTGTTTGCCCGGTAGGCAAACTGGAGAGGGTCCAGCAGGGGTCCGGTGACGTTTTTTAGGTGGTTCAGCACAAGGCGTTCAAAGGACTTCATGACCACAGACGTCAGGGCGACAGGCCTATAGTCGTTCAGTTCCGATGTTGCCGATTTCTTGGGAACTGGGATGATGGTAGACTGTTTGAAGCAGGATGGGACCTCACACAGCTCCAGAGATCTGTTGAAGATTTGTGTGAAGACCGGAGCCAGCTGGTCAGCGCAGACTTTCAGGCAGGAGGGGGACACTTTGTCGGGCCCCGCAGCTTTCTTGATCTTCTGCTGCTTGAAGAGCCGTCTCACATCCTGTTCGTGGATCTGTAGTGGAGAAAAAGAGGGTGGGGGGGGGGGTAGGTAGAGTGGTTTCTGGTAGACGTGGGTGTGTGTGGGAAATGGGGGTGACCTTTTCAAATCGGCAGAAAAACACGTTTAGTTCATTAGCAAGACCCTTATTGTTCACTGTTTGAGGGGGGTGGCATTCTATAGTTAGTGATTGCTTTCAGGCCATTCCATACAGATGCAGAGTCGTTAGCAGAGAACTGGTTTTTCAGCCTCTCTGCATAGCTTCTCTTAGCGATGTTAATTTCCTACAGCTGTTGTGAAAGCGCCATATAAATCAGGATGTATTGTATTGTGTGACATCATGTACGCTGTGATATCTGACCCACTGGTAAAAGCAGACTTTGGTTCGCTCCATTTTCATCTACAGGTATAACTGCTTATATAACTGAATCGTCCGAAGGGCGTATCACTAAACTCACCTGTGACGTATGCACAGAACACGAGAGCGAGATACGAGGAGAGGCACGATTACGAGGCAAGTTGGTCATTAGATCTATAAGCTAATCGCTATGAAAAAAATGATGAAACAGTATTGGTTATTCTATAATTTACTGGTTGAAGCATGGTAACTTTATGAATAAAGCATTCGTCACAAGGTGTAGTAATGCTAATGTTAACTGTTGGTAGAACTAATGATGATGTGTGGTAGATTCTTTTGTCAAATTGAGAGTAGATTACACATGCATCGTCTTGGGAAGAGGATGTCAAGCCACATCAATACTTACCTGAATCAATGATTACCAGTAAATTAATCTTTGCAGTGTGAGATTGGAAAAAATACTCTGATTTTGTGGTATGTTGTATTCATGATGCCATATGAGTACAGTACAACATATTTTGATGCACTTATTTAGTTGAATAAACCTGGAGTACACAGCTGCTGATGTAATGTTTATTGTTAATGCATAGTTTTCAAACATTTACAATTGGAACATTATACTTTTGAGTATCAAAATTCTTGATTATGAATATCTATCAAAATAGAAAAATGGGTTCCCATGATGAACGTTTACGGAACGCAAAATTAGTTACCCTGGTTTCCCATTGGGTAATCCGATGGAACCGAAAAACGGTGACCGTGAATTTCCGAAATCCTCAGGCCTGCTACTAAATTATTTAAAATTTTGCAGCATTTGTTTAGAATTGTATGTACAGTACAGTAAATATTCTCTAGTACAGACTCGTGTTTGCGCTGTCCAATTTGTCCTGATAACAGAAATTCCTCATTTGGGAAATGAGCATGGTACATGTCCTTTATGAACCTGCAAGTATGTTGACAAAATGCACGTGTAACAACACAATCAATAAAATACAAAAATGTACTGTCCAAAAACTGTTTATATAACAAAAACTGCAATACATGTGTATCCCAAAAAAATCACAACAGTAAAATACGTACAGTATTTTAATGTTTATTTTTTTCTGTCTTGGGAAAAAAAATGTGTATTTTGGATTGTTTTGTTGGATGCATTCTTTGGTTTATGACAATGTTTGCCTGCGTGTCATACAGTTTTCTTGCTAGTTGCAAGTAACTGTCCCGCTGATCACCGATGTCTGGTAATTCTTGTGCATACTGAAGGATTTTTGTTGCCATTTGCATTGCTTCCTTGCTGGGTGGTGGCTTGTCATCAGGAGTTGAATCGATGCCGTGTTTTTTAAAGTTTCGTAGATCTGCGTCTTTCCAACTCCAAGTGTCTGCTGGATCTTTTTAACTTTGTGTCCAGCCTCGCTCAAACGGATGCATTTCACTCGTTCCGCTCCAGTCGTTACAGTTCTTCTACGTTTCGATGCGATGATCTACACGATGTACAGTAAGTGAATAAAGTTAAAATCTTTCGCAATTACAGTAAAACGCACGCCAATAAAAAGTCGCTTACACGTCTTCGTTTCGAATCTGATGAATGAAAACGGCGAAGCGAACACGTTTCTTCTGTCATGTCGAGTGGGTGCTGCTTTTAAGCTAGTGCCGCGTTCTCCAGGACGTAAGTGAATAAAGTTAAAATCATTCACAATTACAGTAAAACGCACGGCAATAAAAACTCACTTACACGATGTCGTTTAGAATCGGATGATCGAAAAACACGAAGTGAAAACTTGTTTCAACGTTGTGTCTTTTCCGTCGCATCGGGTGGGCGTTATTTAAGCTCCCGCGGCATTACACCTTCATCCGGGTTACGGGTAGTGGGATTTCCGCTTACCCAAGTTCCGGTAACACGTAACATCGTAGTCAAAATGTTAATGCATAGGTTTTTATTCCGGGTGAAGGATATTCCTCTCCATAGAATTCTGGGGATGGGAATATTTACTGTATATGTTGTTGTTTGTGTTCTTATCATATGCAATTGAATAAGCAGACCATTTCAGAATTCAAAATTTGGGACTCTCTAAATGCATAATGGGACTCATACTTTTCTGATCAGCGAGTCCCTGGGACTCGCTGGCGGTAAACTGTAAAATTATCACTGCTTCATAACGAAGTTTTTGATAAATGCATTTCTTATTTAATTGTGGCATAACACTAGCAGCCCAATATTTTTTTATTGTAAGATTAATATTATTGACAATAGATTATGTGAATACGTTCCACACACTGCTTCTAATGTATTCAGTGTGTGAGAGACGGTAGTTCTATCTTAAACACGTATCAATTATTGATGAGGTTTGACGGTTATGCTGTGTCTTTTCTCTCGTGTTGGAGAACGAAGAGCATGAGATTAGAGAACATTGGACATGGATGAGAAATGGGAAAGAAACGAAAGGAGAGCTGAAGAAAGAATTGGGTGAGGTATGGCCACAGCAACCTAAGCGGCTTAGCAGCTGATTTCAGTCTCGAAAACTGACAAGTTGTCACTCAACAATCCAGTGGAAGGAGAGATCCTAAAATTTAGCTCAAAGTAAAACACTGAAATGATTGAATGTGTCGATGAGTCTAAAACAATGTTTTGACAGTTAATCTATATTCATACATCAAAATTAACTTGAAAGGCAAGTGCACTTTTTTCCCAATGAAGGAAACTTATCAGAATGCACCAGTAACTAAATATCCCAAGCACTTTACACCCTTTTATTTAGGCCGATCTGAAATTAGCTTGTTTTATTTCGCTCAATCCCCCTCGACGGCAGAGTCAATGTCGTGTACCTGTTTTTGTGACCAAGATGACCTGAGTAGAGCTCGGGACTTGCGACGAGGTGATCTCCTGATATTAGCAGAGAATGTGAAGAATAAAAATCCAAACTTCGAAGACACATTTCTTTTTTCAAAACACTTGGGCAGCACAATATCCCCAACTTGGCATTCATTACACTTGTCAAGTTGTGTGACGCATCGTAAATGTTCAGCATGCAAAACATCGGCAAACACAAATAGCCAAATTTTTGAGTGTGTACCGTTTGTCAGCAGCTCACGATTGTAATTCGGTTAGCAAATGCTAATCTATACCAACAATGCAGTCTTGCTAACAATGTCCAGTTTTGACCCTTTTGGAGTCGTGGCACCATGGGGCACCGTGAGCCAAATTTTGGTGGCCCTGTCAGAACCGTTACTGCAGGCCTGAGGATTTCAGAAATTAACAGAAACCATTTTTGGGGTCCGTTAGATCAGGGGGCACCCAACCACTGGTCCGCAGGGCATTTGGTGCCGGGCCGCACAGAAAGAACTTGCCTTAATTCCGTTTTATTTATTTCGGAATACGAAAGATGTTTTATTTTGAAAAATTACTGGATTCTCCGTTACATCCGTCTGTGTCACGTTTGACACGCGTCAAACCACGCTTCTGCGTCACGTGACCGATTACGCAAAAAAAAAAAAAAAAGACTAAAACACGAGTAAAACAAACTGCTGAAGATCGCAAATGACGGCGGCCTTAAAAGGACTTTCGAGACAACTGGATTAAAGTTATGGTTGAATAATCTGAGATCGCCACAATAGCACTGTTGCTATTTCCGACATGCTTCCTGTGTGAGGCGGGGGTTTTCTGCAGCAACGGCGACTAAAACAAAATTACGAAGTAGACTGGACATAAAGCACACACTTGAGGTGTCATTGTCTCCTATTACCACGAGATGGGACCGTCTGGTTGCAGAAAATCAAGCTCGGGGCTGTGGTGAGTCGTCATTTTCATGCACTTTGAATTTGCATTGTATCGTATTTTGAAGGCATTAAACATGTCCATCGCGATCAGTGTTGCGGCCAGATTAGACGCTCCTTGTGTTTATTATTATATTTCGAAAACACCACCGTTTTCATGCAGCTCATACCATATTATTTTGTTGTATTATTTCCGCCACACCTTAAATGCCGGTCCCTGAAAATATTGTCTGACATAAACCGGTCCGTGGGGCAAAAAAGGTTGGGGACCCCTGCGTTAGATTACCCAATGGGAAACCACGGTAGCTAATTTTGGGTTCCGTAAACGTTCATCGTAGGAACCCATTTTTTGTATTTTGATGGATATTCGTAATCAAGAATTCTGAGACTCAAAAGTATAATATTTAAAGGGTAAATGTTTGAAAACTGTGCATTAACAATGACCATTACATCAGCGGCTGTGTACTCCAGGTTTATTCAATAAAATAAATAGATCACAATATGTTGTTTAACACTTTTATTGTACTCATATGGCATCATGAATACAGTAAACCATAAAAATCAGAGTATTGTTTTTCAGTCTCACACTGCAAAAATTATTTACTGGTAATCATTAATATATTAATTATCGTAAATTCCGGATTACAAGCCGCTACTTTTTTTCCACACTTTCAACACTGCGGCGTGTAATATGAAGCGGCTTTTTAATTTTTTTTCCATCATGGGAAAAACATGGACCAATAAAATGAATGAATAATTCACTGAGGTCCAATAAGATTGTATGACTAATCACAATTTTCGCTCTTTTGCCGTAGCGGAGAAAAATGTGTTACCTGGCAACAGTCGACCAATAAAATGAATGACTAGTACACAGGGGTCCAATGAAATTGTATGATTACCGGTCATCACAACTTCCTTATTTCAGTCTTTCTTCTAACCCTGATCAACATAGAGAATACCAGACGAAAAGCATATGATGCAGCTTTTAAACTAAAAGCGGTCGCTCTGGCAGTTAAAGAAGGAAATCGAGCTGCTGCCCGTAATCTTGGCATAGACGAGTCGATGGTGCGAAGGTGGATGCTCCGGCAAGAAGAACTGAGCCAGTGTAAAAAGACCCATGCACATTTGATTTGCCCCTCACTCGGACTGGAAATAAAAAAGTTGACTCCTCCGTCATACTGAAAACAAGCGGCCACGAGAGAACACATTTTACCTGTGTTTTGAGCTGCGCAGCATCGGGCGTAAAGCTGCCTATGATGATCATTTTTAAGCGGCTGACTAGAGAAATAATTTTATATATCTTTTGCCATTTATATGATTTGCATTATTCTATTTAAAGCCTAGTGGGCTGCAGTATTTCTCCTCGTAATTACTCAAATGCGCATCAAGATCTCTCTTTGTCTGGCCTCTTATTATGTGTTTCAGCGTAATTTCGTTGCGCAAATGCATTTATCATGCTCATAAAAATATGGAGATTATTTTAACCTGAAGAAATTGTTGCATTTTTTTCTGCGGGGGTTAAGCGGGGGACCGCGTCCGCGGCCTCACCGGAGGCGGAGCGCCTGCATTTATAATATGGTGCGGCGCATATAAATACAAAATTGATTTTTCCTCATAAATCTGAGCATGCGGCTCTTAATCAGGTGCGGTCTGTAACCCGGAATTTACGGTACTATGAAATACTATGGCCATCGGTAACACATATGTGTACACAATACCTCAGTTCTGGCTATATACCATGGGCTACAAGTAAACCTGACAATGTTAACATGATTATGCGTGTGTACTATTTATGTAAATAAGCATAGTATCAATGGCTACTCACCCCCTTTATTAATACAAAAGCATGTAATCGGAATTGAATGATTAAAACCATGTGATGAGTGCTTGACATCCTCTTAGCAAACCCAAGACGATGCACTGTGTAATCCAGTGTTTTTCAAACCCTGTGCTGCGGCACTCTGGTGTGCCGTGGGAAATTATACAATATGTATGCCTGTGCGGTCGATCGCCTGGAAGAGTAATCATGTAGTACTCTTCCATACCGGTAGGGAGCAGCAGCAGCTAGGAAATTGCCTTATTCTTCGAGACAAGCGAAGTTTCCGACGCAAGGCCATACAATGAAAGGTATCTTTCATTTAGATTTACGTTTACTGGAGATGCAACGGCGCCAATGTTCCCTCTAAGCTGCACAACTGCGCACTGGTCGCACACTCTCAGTGCACACGAAAACGTATCCAGCGCAGTGCACTGCAAATGAATTAGAAATAGACGTTTTTTTTCTGTATCAATTTGCTGTGGAATTCAGTGAGTGACAGTGCCCAGCCAATCACACGATACGATGCAATGACGCTATGGAGCTTATCATGGCATTGACAGTACTTGCGCATGTTCTCTGCTCCATAACAATAAGAGTGCGGCGGCGATAAGTGATGCTAATGCTAATCTTTATCATGGCGAAACGACCGGGCAGTGAACGTGATACGTCGACTCCCCAAACCAAAACAAGAATGAACTGTGTTTCTTTTAAGTTGTAATGGCTGTCGGAGTATGTGCAAATAGAAGAACAAGCAGTGAAACTGGGTGAGATATTTTCTTTTTCAAGTGAGAAAGGTCTCCTCCGCAAAACATGCAGCAAAGCTTAAACTGTAAGCAAATTTTCCGATGGAAAAATACGGACTAAATGGAAGATGGACTACCGCAAGCGACATATTCAGCAGAAAAATCATTTGAATGATGTTAGAATTATCCAAAGAGTCAAGGGAAAAGGCATTGGTACAATATTGCGCGAGAGCGCAAACGACCGGGAGAAAAAGAACCGGCTTGTCCGACCCTGGGCAAGTTAAAGTTCTAATTGACTATATCTTACTTGTCATTAAAACGAATGCACCAAATATTGGATTGATGTTGATTTGATTCCTCTTCAATGTGTTATAATATTGCGTTCATTTTCAATGTTAAAAAATCGCTTTTTTTTCAATGAAAGAAATGTGCCTTGGCTCGAAAAAGATTGAAAAACACTGGTGTAATCTACTATCAAGAATCTACCACACACATTGTTACTTCTACCGACAGTTATCATTAGTATTACTACACTGTGTGACGAATTTTTATTTCATTCATAAAGTTACCATGTCTACAACATGTCTAAAACTAGGAAATTATAGAATAACTAAGACTGTTTCATAATATTTTTCAGAAGGATTAGCCTTTAGCCTCTCATGACCAACTTCCAACACTTGCCTTGGAATCGTGCCTCCCGTCGAATCTCTCTTTCGTGTTTTGTGCATACATCACACGTGAGCTTCGTGATACGATTCGAATGAAAAATCTGACTGGCATTCCCATTTCTTAAATGTCGTAAGTAATACACCTTTCTGTGGTTTTTTTCGCTGCTTTCTCAGCGTGCAGACTAAACTCGCAACCTGCATGCGCACATATGCATGCGCATCTGTTCCGCCCCCACCACTGACACCCCCCCCCCCCCCCCACAAAAGTAGATTAGAAGAAAAACACTCACACACCGCACCACAAACAAACATACAGGCACAGTGAAATCGCATTGATCACACAGTAGAGATTCGATCGTGTACCGTCAACTAGTGCACGGTGATTTTTATGTGAAACGATTTTTCGGTACCGTATAAATGATCCCATGGAAACGACACGCTAGCGGAAACGATCATTACCGTGAAATCCTCAGGCCTGTTACTGGCCCAATTAATAATAATAATAATAATAACACATTTCATTTATAAGCACCTTTCAAAACACTCAAGGACACTTTACAACCAAAACAAGAACAATAAAACCACAGATAAAATTATAAATAATAAAAGGAGAGATGTGATTCAATAATTATTTCATATTTAGTATCTTTATTCTGTGTTATTTAAGCCTTCAAGAAAATATTCTTTCTGGCAGAGCAGTAGAGGAAAGAAGTTTGACTTCATTACTCAATGAGTGTTCAGTCCCTGCACCACCGGTAGCAGAGATTTTTGTCCTTTGCACTGAGAAATTGTATTTTAAAAAATATATATACATATATATTGTCATGTTTTGCGTGATGGTAGTGCAGAGGAGGACCCAAAAAGCAGGGAGGCAGGGAGGAGCAGGGTGGAGTGACCAAAATGTATTTAACAAAAATACAAACAGGAATACACCGGAGAAATGAACTCAAAAACTCACTCAAAAATAGTCTAGCAAAATCAAAGTAGCAAAAAAACCCAAGACAGAAAACAAAACATGACACGTGCGCACAGCAAGAATGACCCGACACCGAGTGGTCGCGCCGAGAGTCCATTTAAACAAACAAACTAATGACACAATGACCAACAGGTGTGCAGCTGCAGGCGGAGCCCTACAGTGCCACCTGTTGGTCACAAACAGAACCATGACACACACACACACACACACACACACATATACGTATACTGTATATATATCCATCCATCCATTTTCCGAACCGCTTAATCCTCACTAGGGTCGCGGGGGGTTCTGGAGCCTATCCCAGCCGTCTTCGGGCAGTAGGCGGGGGACACCCTGAATCGGTTGCCAGCCAATCGCAGGGCACACAGAGACAAACAACCATCCACGCTCACATTCACACCTAGGGACAATTTTAGAGAGTTCAATCAGCCTGCCATGCATGTTTTTTTTGTTTTTTTTTGGAATGTGGGAGGAAACCGGAGTACCCGGAGAAAACCCACGTAGGCCCGGGGAGAACATGCAAACTCCACACAGGGAGGCCGGAGCTGGAATTGAACCCGGTACCTCTGCACTGTGAAGTCGACGTGCTAACCACTGGACTACCGGGCCGCCCCTGTATATATATATATATATATATATATATATATCGGAATAATAAGGTGGCCAAAGGAAGAGAGTCAGACCACGGACGTTAAGACCCGAAAGCTCCTAACCATGCATGGAGGGTTCCATCCCAAATCCAGCACCCTGAGACTGTACGCAAGCCGAAAGGAAGGAGGCCGGGGACTAGTGAGTGTGAGAGCCACTGTCCATGATGAAATATCCGAGCTCCATGAATACATCAAGGAGAAGGCTCCAACAAATGACGTACTCAGAGAATGTCTCAGACAATGGGGAACAGAGGATGAGGCGCTGGAAGAGGGACCAACGTGGGAGGACGAGCCCCTACACGGGATGTACCACCGGATCATAACTGAAATGGCTGATCTCAAGAAGTCCTATCAGTGGCGAGAGAGGGCTGGCCTGAAGGATAGCACAGAGGCACTCATCCTGGCTGCTCAGGAGCAGGCCCTGAGCACCAGAGCCATTGAGGCCCAGATATACCACACCAGACAAGACCCAAGGTGTAGGTTGTGCAAAGAGGCACCTGAGACGGTCCAACACATAACTGCAGGGTGTAAGATGCTGGCAGGGAAAGCCTACATGGAACGCCATAACCAGCTGGCTGGCATAGTCTACCGAAACATCTGTGCGGAGTATGGACTGGAAACCCCAAGGTCAAAATGGGAAACACCTCCGAAGGTGGTGGAGAATGACAAGAGCGAAGATCCTGTGGGACTTCCAGATCCAGACTGACAAGATGGTAATGGCGAACCAACCAGATATCGTGATCATAGATAAAGGAAAGAGGAAAGCCGCTGTAGTGGATGTAGCGGTCCCAAGTGATGGAAACATCAGAAAGAAGGAACACGAGAAACTCGAGAAATACCAAGGGCTCAGAGAGGAGCTGGAGAGAGCCTGGAAAGTAAAGGTGACAGTCGTGCCTGTGGTGGTCGGAGCACTCGGGGCAGTGACCCCCAAACTAGATGAGTGGTTGCAACAGATCCCGGGAACAACATCGGACATCTCAGTCCAGAAATGTGCAGTGCTGGGAACAGCAAGGATACTGCGCAGAACCCTCAAGCTTCCTGGCCTCTGGTAGAGGACCCGAGCTGAATGAGGGACGGACACCACCCGAGGGGTGAGACGAGGATTTTTTTTTTTTATATACAGTATATATAGTGTATACTCTATACTCTAATGTTGTATACCTTTAGTTTTCTAAGTGTGTGTATGCTTTGCAAAACTGATGCCCTATGTCCACCTGCCTCAACTGGCGGACCGCGATCCACTACCGGACCGCCGACCTCCTCTGTCCGGACCCTCGGCAAATTGTATAAAATAATAATTTATAAAGTGATTTTTACGTTATACATTTTATATTTGTGGACTATAATCTGCACATTACCGCGATCGCTTGTTAAAATTATCCGTCGTATTCTTTGCGTGCACTCACAGATGTATTGCAGAGGACCGCAGCAGCGCGACTGTGTGTTGTTTTATGTTTGACTAACTGGAGACCCTGGCTGAGCAGGGCATGTCGGTGATAACGATGCGCTGATTTGCTGCTCTGAACTTAAGGTGTGCCCACACATAAGCGTCAGCACGCGTCTATCCCAATACACACGCATTCAAAATGGATGATTGTGTCAAGAAACAGACGCATGCGCGACGCCACAGTGTGCTCACACCTTCAGCCCAGGAGAGCCGCACACAGACAATTAGACAAGACGAATCGCGGGAGGTTTCGATTGTGTGCAGTTTGGCTCCCGTCTACCCGGGGATCTTTGCAGCTGTTTAACAGCAGAACACCGCAACATGGTAAATGAACATCACAATGGCGTCCTCTAAATTTGCTACAAAGAGAAAGGTGGACAGTGAAAATCAGCGTTTCAATGAAGAATGGACTGACAAGTATGCTTTCATTCTACCTCTGTCGAGCACCAAGCCAATGTGTCTAATATGCCTAAAGACGGTAGCTCTGGTGAAGAGTCAAAATATTAAAATGAGTACTTTGTTTTGTTTTTGTTAAATTAAGGGAAAAAAAGACAACTAGTGTTTAACAAAGTTAAAGTAAAAATGTCTCATTTCCCTAAAAGGGCTATTTCTATCATTAAGCAGGCACAACTTAACAAAACAAAAGAGTTCCTGTGCCTCAACACAATACAGTACCTCTCATTATTTGCTGTGTACTGGCAAAGTGAATAATTGTTATTTTCATGCACCCCATTATTGGTTGGTTGTGAGGAGTGTTGATTTGTATAAGCTTGGCTTGACCATACTAAATGGGCATATAGCTCTGCTCCCCATGACCGCCGTGCATGGGACCGGACCTTGGTCTTATTAAAAAAAAAAAAAAGTGGACCTACAGCATTTGTAGTTGAGGACCACTGCCCTATGTCATCAATCAGTCAAAGCACGAGTATTTTGCTCCAACTGTATAAAAGTGAAAATTACACCTGCAAACCCAGCATGTAGAAATCTAGGGTTTGGATGCTGCCTAAAATAGACCAAAATAAACACACGTACATGATGCACAGCATGACTCACACATTCCTTGCAGACACATTGACATTCACAAATCGACTCATACAGACAACAAATTGTCCGTATGTGCATTTGCGCACATGTGTGTGTGGCTTCATGGTATCCAGGAAGCATTTCTGAGTCAGTGCTCTTTGGCTGGGGGCAGGGTGAGCGGTTGTCTCACTCCTCAGCTTGATGGTGGTGAAGACATATATGTCAGTGAGAACAGATTTCAATGCTTTTATTTTAATTATACAGGCTTCTCCCGGAAACAAAAGCAATTTTAACTCCCCTTTGGAGAACTTGCTTTTTGCTGCTTTTTTATCCCCCCCCCCACCCCCCATTGCCCCCAAATCTTCATAGGGTCTTAATACTACACAGATATTAATGTGTTACATCATTGTATTGCACTGCCACCATCTTGCTTTGAGGTGGCACTATTCTCCACTGGGCAGCTGTTATTAAATTAAGAAACAGCTGTCCAGTAGTGTCACCTCAAAGCAAGACGGTAACAATGCTCAGTGAACCACTGTCCTGCATGGGCTTGTACTTTGTTTAATAACGTTCCATGTGTCACTTCCCGAAGCTCAAGAATGGGAATGTTATGAGAGCTCATCTTCCTTCCTTGAACTGTCAGGGTATGATTTTGTTACGAAGAGGTTAAATGTGTAATCAAACTGAGGGCAAACCAAACCATCAAGGTTACGCGCTTCATCAGAGTAAACACTAGTACCTCCAAAAGTAAAGGCTGATGATCCTGAAAAGACATGTCATGTGTGTGTGTGTGTGTGTTTGTTTATCAGGGCAGTCTTTGCTGTAAGCACAGATATTTTTGGAAATGTTCTCTCTTGTCACATCCGACGATTACACAAACACAAACGTAGTATGGAGGAAGCACGTGCAGAGATTCACCCCTAGTGGTGCTCAATCACCTGCCCTTTTGCTCAGGATGGACTATTGGAAAACTGGAGCCCATTTGGTTTTTCATTGATCAATGTAAAAAAAAATATACACTACTCAATCTGTAATTAATTCCTCCAAAGTGTTTCGATATCTTACAGGCATTCATTTGAATTCTTGTGAGAATTGTTCCCCACACTGATTTGCATCACACACAGTCCCGCGGCCTCGCCCCTCCCCTGTCCTCTTCCTCTGTTTAGCTCATATGGCGCGGAGCGTCAGGCGGCAGGCCGCCCCACTGTAGCCTGCAGGTCTCCTCTGACCTGCAGCATTAGGGCATTTGACTGTGTGTGCAATCCCTGACTGTGTGGTGCAGAATGAATACTTTGCACGATTGCACCACTGAAAACATTACCTGGTTACTGGCCTGATGAATTACACAAAAATAATAATAAATAAAAAATTGTAGTGGGTGGGAAGCGGGTGTTGTTTTAAAACAAAGCTTCTGTGCATAATGCATAGCTACACATTTTACGGTCATGAAATCTGTGATTTCAAAGCCCTGTCTGTCTCTTTCATGAAACGTGTCATGTTGAACGAAGAAGGGTGGATATACAGATACAGACAGACAGACGAATAATTTAAAGATTGCTTATTTTTGTTTTTGTTTTTGCATGGGGACATTGGATGATGATGGCAATTTCAAATTATAAGAGGAAGACTGAGAGTGAGCATCTCCAATTTGGATTCTGTTTGGATTTGCTTTCATTGTCCAATAAAGCTTTTTACTTTTTAACCAAAGCCAAGTCTGCCTTATCCTTCGCAGCAAGATGTGAAAGAGGGTGTTATTTTTTTAGACTTATGACTTTCCTCATGAAACCTCACCGTCCAAAATATTCCTGTCCACAGTACAGAGGATATCCATACTTATTTGTCTTGTATTGTGACTGACACCTGCCTCGGGAATAGAAAGGATCAATCACCAAGTTAAATGATGCTGTGTGGCCAAAATTGAGTCAGCAGTGTTTAGGTACGGTACGATGAGGTAAGGTGAAAATGGTTTCGAAAGTACAGTGAAAGGCACAGGTTAGCATGTAAACAAAAAATATTTGGAGGAAAGTTGAAGATAACACATTGTATTTTGACAGGGTAATGCTGTAGCTCTTATCGTAGGGGTAAATGAAAACAAAACCCAGCTATATACATTTATTGCAGCCCTGGAGAGAAGGTTCTTTGAATGTGAAATAGAAAAGTCAACATTTACACTTTGTTAGGATATTCATCCACATATCGCTTATCCTCACAAGGGCCGCGGGGGGTGCTGGAGCCTATCCCAGCTGTCTTCGGGCAGAAGGCGGGGGCCAGCCAATTGCAGGGCAAGCAGAGATGAACAACCATCCATGCTCACACTCACACCTAGGGACAATCTAGAGTGATTCATTAACCTGCCATGCATGTTTTCGGAACGTGGAAGGAAACCGGAGTACCCGGAGAAAACCCACGCAGGCACGGGGAGAACATGTAAACTCCACATAGGAAGGCCGGAGCTGTAATCAAACCCTGCACCTCTGCACTGTGAGGCCGACGTGCTAACCTATCGATCACCGTGCCGACGATATTCAGTAATTCGCAAAGTATGATATTAGCACTTAGTGCCTCTAGTACTGGGGTGCCCAAACTTTCTGACCGAAGATCTACACGCCGACACGCACGCACACGCGCATACGTACATACGCGTGCCATGATGAGCAACAGCCATAATGGTCCCTAACATGAATGAAACAGATAAATAAAGTAGATACAAGAGTGTGTATGTGAAAAGGAAATCACTGTCTACCATTGTAAAGACGTGACGCGAAGGCATGGAAGGCCATTTTTGCAACGTCTTAAGTGCAAGAACATCGCTGTCGTGGCTCACGTGTATAGTTTTAAAATGCTTCTCCTGGCGCTCCAGATTCCCATTCTTTGCCAGTGCCATTGGTGAATTGCAGATAAAACTAACTTTGATTTAGAATAATAATAAAACAATTTATATACAGTAGGCCCTCGTTTATCGCGGGGGTTACGTTCCAAAAAGAACCCGTGATAAGTGAAATCCGTGAAGTAGGATATATTTTTTTTAAAAAGCAAAAAAATGTGAGAGGGAAGAAATTTCAAATGCACATACGGCACATTTGAAAATAAAGTTGTACTTGGTACTTGATAGTCAGCTTTATTTTTTACAGTTATACAATACTGAACTATGTATACAATGCAGAGGTGAAGCCCAGCTTCCCCTAAAATGTCAAAAAGTAAGTGATCAAATGTATGTGTGTACATACAATTGTGTGTGCATGTCATTGACTAAATATGTGCTACAACATGCTCAACTTTTGTTCCGAATCAGCTTCTTATTACTGGTTATGACGCGACTCTCTTCATATTCATTCCCGCAGCTTCACTGTGCTTTGTGGACGCTGGGCGTCTAGAGAGTGGGTTGTCCCAATGCATTGAAATGAGACGAGTCATTGGATAAATGCTGGTTTTGTCCCGCCCATTGGACGCTCAGCGTCTCTGGGAGTCTATGGACAGTGGGCGTTTATAGGCTGGCCAGGAAGTTCAGCTTTTCTGCATGATGATTGGATGATCTCTCTGAGGCTGAATCTTTTTGATTGACAGCGAAATGAGCCAATCACCGATCTTATGGTGAAGGCAACCTTCTCATTTTTCTCGAAAAGGAACGGAGAGTAGAATTCACGTATAAATAAACGGACACATTTTATGATGTAGGCCGAAATTGAGCTTCCCCTCCTTGACAGACCAGCATCCGCCACTGATACAATGAAACCAAAGACCAAAAATTTGCAAAGGTAAATTTGGCAAGCTGTACAGAGACGAGGTGCGGAGACTGTTCACCTTGGTCAGTCCCTTAGCCAATCAGGATGCAGAACACAATCCACTATTTAAAAAAAAAGAAAGCATTAAAAAAACTGCACTAAAAAATGTGTGAAACAGCGAAGCCGCGGAAGGTGAACCACGTTATAGTGAGGGATTACTGTATCACAGCTCTGCAATTCCAAACTGCTGACTGCTAACAACTTCCAGTAATGCAGGTCACATGCCACCATAGGTTAACGTTGACCTGCTTTGTTATTTTATGTTACTTTTTTTAAATACTTTTTTGTGAAAGTGAACCTTGGGACCAGTCCACGGGGCAACCGGTCGATTTCGATCAACTGGTTGTGCATTTAAGCAAAGTGTTGAAATTGTACACAATGTTATTGTGGTTTACAATAATATTAAATGGACTTTTTAGGGATAAAACCTTTATCACATTTTTGTGATCACTGCAGGCCAACCTGACAACTGTATTTTAATTCAACTCAACTGTATTTATAGAGCATTTTATAACAACCACCGCTGTATACAAAGTGCTTTCCATGGAGCAAATATATTTACAACAATAAAACAATACATTCATAAAAAAGACAGTAGAAAGCACAAAGACAGTAAAACTAAGATCAAGCCTGAGTCATGCTGAGTCAATGTTGTTGTAACTAAGCCAATTGGAGAGATTAGTACTTGATGTAAAACTCTTGAGAAACAATGATTTGTTTTCAGCTCAAATACTTGTTGTGTCACTAAAATGTGGACCGTTTTGTGTGTTTTGTCTCTAGTGTCAGCCAGTGTAAGGAGGTTGACCATGCTGCAAGAACTCGACAGGTCCCAATGTCTCCCTCCGACTTTCTGGACAAACTGATGGGGAGGACATCTGGATATGATGCCAGAATAAGACCAAACTTCAAAGGTATCCCAGAACAACGCTGGTATTTTTTTCTTCACAAAAATAAGCTTGTTATATGACAAAAAAAATCTCTGATAAGTTTTTGCAACAACCTCGTAGCTGGGAGGCAAATGTGTTAATCAGCACAGTCAACGTGCCTATTAACTCATTCACTCCCAAAGACGTTTTTAAACGTCTTTTCAGACTTGGTCCAGAATTGGCTGGTACTGAATGAGTTAATGTCCAAATAGCTGAAATATTTTTTCTGCTGTCTTAAACCTTTTTTGGGCTGTTGGTGGGGAAAATGTGTTTTTTTTGGTTTGTTTGTTTGTTTGTTTTTAAGGAGATTTGATTCATTTGATTTCTCAAAATAAAAATTGGTGGAGATGATCTTTGTAAGAATATCTACCCATTTTTGCATACAAAACAATTCACAAATTGATCATGAAATTACAAACTTCTTGCTGGAGTAAAAATAATTTCTGAGTTTTGAGGAACAAAAATATGACAAACATCATTTGCTTAGTTTTCATTGTTGCTGGAGGCTCCTTGTTTATTTTTTACATCCAAAGTTATTGTGGGCAAGGCCTGCGCCTGAATGGCATGCCGACAGATGAAGTTACTCAAGTTTATCAGACTAGCACTCCAGCGCTTACTTCTGGACTGAATCACAGCAGGTTGCAGGTATTTTCTTTTTGGGGGATAAAAAGGTTTTTTTAAAAATTTTGAAATGGACAGAGTATGTGTAGCTACCATGTACCCAACAGTAGAATGTTCGGAGAAGGCCGTTACTGAAAAATAGAAAGTGCAGCAGGCCATTGTGTAATTTGATAACATTACATTTCAATATGGCCATGTAATATTTCTAATTCTCCCTTTCCAGGTCCAGCAGTCAATGTCTCCTGTAACATTTTCATCAACAGCTTTGGTTCCATTGCTGAAACCACCATGGTATGTACACAAGGGTGAACATGAATAAATGTACAGTATGAGTATGACATTAATAATGTCATTATTCATTTCATTAAGTGTAGGTTAAAGTTATATAAGGAAAATAAAAAAAGTGCTTCAAGTAATATTTAGGAAAATAGTGACCATTTAACCAGTTTTCAACTGTGGTTTCTCTATTTGAATCTTGGGTGACACCCACCTAGACATACATGACTTGAAAAAGATGTTATAGTGCTCTATTAAACTGTAGATCCGTGAATAAATGAAGAAATGCAAGACTGATTGTTGAGAATACTAACCACACTTCAAAGACTGGTCGAAGCCCAGATAGCGACCCCTGCCCACTGTGAAACGCTTTGTGGTGATCCAAGGTTTCAAACTGCACTGGGCAGAGCATGACAAAGTTCGATGCTAATGCTAGTTCGCTGCTGGTACATGGACCTCTAAAAGTCCATATGCTGGCCGCGACGTTCCAAATGAAGTCAAGCAATGCAAAGCAATGAAATTCAGCCATCCTCGTGTTCATCTGACGTCAATTCGACATCAACATGACATCAAAATCCAGTCTTCAACAAGAAATTGACATCAAATTTATGTCACGTGACCGCTGGAATAGCTTGCTCATTTCTCAAATGATTTTCATGAGGCTTACTTTTTTGTCAATGCTAAAACTTGTTCTATCAATAAAGACCGTGCATCCTTGATTTGTTATGGATAAACCAAAGTAAAGTCAGCAGTGGACCCAAAAGTGAATTTATCGCAACTTCACTACATTGTAGGTTTTCTTCCAAAGTAATGTATTCAGAAAGAAATGTTAAATGACTCAGAGGTTTTTGCACATGACTACGCATGATTGGCGCGACGTCGACCAATGACAGCACAAGTAGATTTATCCCGGACCTGATTGGCTGCGCTTCTTCGTAGCCCTGCCCATTATCTGCACATTTGTCTCGTCACACTGTTTACTCTCTGTCAGTGTCTCGTCACGCTGTTGACTCTCTGATTGTTCACCTGCCTCTCTCTGGCATAGTCTTTTAATATATTGTGCTTTCTACATGCGCGGCTGAGGGGGGAGAGAGACAGAGAGAGAGAGAGAGTGATTGGGCTTGTCTGATAAAAGCAAGTCTCTGTTCGCCTCCTCCTCATCAATAGCAATGAATTGTCTTATCATAAACACATCGGCTGCACGGGGATAGCTGGTCAGGAGCTAGCTGGTGGCTAACAGCGCCTACATCGTCTTTGTGAGAGTGAGAGTAACACAAGTCTCTTTGCCTCTCTCAGAAGGCAATGCTGATGAATGTTAATTACTGTATAAGGTTTTATAATTGAAAATTGAAATAAATACGTGTACTGCTGTCGTCTTTGTCTCACATATGTAAAGTATAAATACTGCTTACATATTTTAAACATGCTGATTCCCACATACACAAAAATTCCCATGGGGCAGCCACCCTCCTTCGTGGTTTTTCACTTATCATAGCGAGTGCCGGTCCCCATTAACCGCAATAAGTGAGGGAAGTCAGGAGCTTGCCCAACAGTGATCGTGATCTCGGCAAATGGATTAATTAACTATTCTGGATAATATGGTCAAGCGCAATTATTTAGAGTTCCCAGAAGTACTCAGAATTCTTTCAAAAGAAAGAATGAAGGTCCTAAACTCTGACCAGAAACAATACTGCACAGAGATAATGACAGGGAGAAGCAGAAAGTGATCAAAATGAGAAGAGACAGTCAAGCAGACAGGAATAGCAGATGTGCAGTCAAGACATTTAATAACTCTGACAGCAAGTACTTTTAGGTGGCATGAGCTCAGCACAGACTCATATACCCTCGCATACAAAATATATTTTATAGTATCAGTGAGTCTGATCTCAAGTACTCTATCATGATGAAACAGTATTGCCAGCCAGTGAAAGAATCGAACATGGGTAAAATGTCAGTATTTCAAAATACTGATTGTCTTTAATCTTATAATTACACTTGTGCGATCCACTCGAGGGACGTCATTGGTAGCACTCTTTTAATGCATAGTTATCAACTGAAGCACCCCAATAGCGACACCAAGCTTAAGCCAGGAGGATCATTATCAACCTAGATTGTCTTTGTTAGGTATTCTTAAAGGATTCCACCCCTGAAATTTGGTAACAATCTTCACTATGTCTAGGTTCATAATTAATGATGTACTAATTAATAAAAGAAAAATCTCAGACTGGTTCTGTCTTAGTGTCCTAGTTTTGCACCCCATAGTCTTCAAACATATATGCTGGGCTAATTGAAGACATCAGTCGATGTAAACAAGTTGTGAATGATTGTCTTGTCACGAAGTGGTGGTCCTTTGATTCACTCGTGGCACCTCTCGGCCTAAACCAGCAGCTCCACACTGAAGATTTGATAGCCAAACCTTTTTGCGGATTGCTATTAGATTTGCCTTAACCTTTCATCCACTGTCATGCTCGATGTGTAGCATCATATGTGATTGGCAAAGTATATGAAGGTTTCAAAGTTGTAATGTCAAACAAAAAGCAGTATTTTAGTGCAGATCTGAAAATGATGTGGATCAAGGAATTCCTTTTCATTATTGGCCATTAAACTTTCATTGGAAGGGTGGGTAGGGGCAGTGTGGGGTGTTTTTCACCAGTTTCAGTTTTTAACAATTTGCTTGAGTTGCCTTTGACAAGACACACAATAGTGCCATCCTGCAGTCGGACAGGCCTTGTCCACTGATCAAAAAAGGGTGCAGTGAATCGCCTGTCTGTCTGGGTGCACATTGGAGCTGGTACCTGGTGCTGGCCACACCGGGATGAAGTATTCCTCTGTTCTTCTGACCATGTGTTGCTGGAGAACTGGGTGTGGTTTTTACCTCCTTTTGTTGATATATGGATTGACGATCATCTATCTGTCAAGAATTGGCAAAGGTGGTTTGGACTCAAACGCACGACTTAGAGTTGGTGAAGGCAAAAAACATTTCATCCAGGCAAAGGTCGGTACACGTGAGAGACAAAATGATCGGGCAGAGTTACAACAGGTGTGAGGCAAAAGGAGCAAAAGGAACAAAAGAAAGCAGGAACTGAAGAGCGAAAAAGGAAGTGGCTTCAGCTTTTATAGGCTGCGAATTCAAACCAAGCCACTCCCATAGTGTCATGTGGGACTCAAGGGGGGACTTGTGAACTCCATCCCCCATCAAATAAGTAATAAATGGACAAAGGGTAAAGTTAAACACAGTCGAATCTTTGCTAACCTATTTTAAAATTATACTTTGCATAAAATAAAGCTTGGAAACCGAACAAATGGTCAACCAATCAACCACAAGGGATTCAGAGGTAAATAACACTTAGTAATTCAAAGTTGTGTTTCTTCTTCCACTTCATGAATCGAGATAGCTGTACTCTTCTTGAGTGCCACGTGACTTTGGAATGTGAGCATCTTGGGATGGGAGATGGTCTTCATCCTCCTTCAGACAGAAACTCCTGTTCCCTTTCTAGGCACACCAGTATCATCTTGATGATGTTGACAGAAGTTTCTTGAGGCTTGTAAAGTGGTTGTAACTGCCAACTGGCAATATTCACGACCATACTCTGCTGTTCAAGTACTCCAGCGGCTGCCTGAAGCTACTTCCCCTGAGGCAGCGCCGTGACCGTCGGGCAAGCCAAGGCAGCCTTGGCTGTGGTTCTCAATCAAGTAGATGGAACCCAGCCAGCGGCGCGCGCACTTGTGAACATTTTTTACCCCAAGCTTCAATATTTAGAATAAATAGGCGACTTCGGCTGGTTTTACATAAACAATCTATAATTTTTTTCAGTCACCACATCGCGCCTGTGTGCCCAAATTGGGTGCAGTCCTGTCAGGGGGACAAGAAAAGTGTGGTGGCCCCCCACCTTTTAAATCACTTGAGGAAACCCTGACATCAATGCATGTTTGTGTGTATGTATGTATGCGTGTATAGCAATGTTCCCTGTAATTTTCCATGCATCTGAGCATTCATACAAACTTCCCTGAGCATTCCTTGTAACATGGTGAGCAACATCAGACATGCACACAGCAGCCAAACCAGTATCACACCTGCCCAAAACCTGCAATTATAACAAGTTACGTATTATTAAAAATATTCAAAGCATCTTTATATCTAAATAGAACATATAATTGAATGGAGATTTGTGACACAAATTAAATCGTCTCAAATGTGTTACTTTTATATTAGCACACATCATTAATAATTAATATATTAATTAATGAATAATTAATTAATATATTAATTAATGGTCGCAGGGGGTCAGGGGGTGCTGGAGCCTATCCCAGCTGTCTTCGGGCAGTGGGTGGGTGACACCCTGAACTGGTTGCCAGCCAATCGCAGGACACACATAAGGGGTGTTCAGACGGCACACATTTGCTCCGGCGCTGCACCGATGTATTTTGTTGCGATATATTTTGCACCGCAGCAAATTGTGTGGAGCGTTCACACATACAAAGCCGCTGAGCGTGTCAGCACCGGCACAGCGTCGGTGCAGCCCCACTTGCGTTCACACGGCAGTTTCTGCAGCGGAGCAAAACGACAGAAAACAAATGAACTGTCGTGTTGGTTCTTTTTAAAACGTATACACAACTCAAGTGACTACTGGACAGGCACGTACTTCTCCTTCTCCGTCTCCGTGCCTTCTGCTCAAGAGTGACCGCCCCCGAAAACGTAAATCAACGATGACTTCAATGACACTCACAAAAGCAAACACGTAATGCGCCAAACAGAAAATCAAGAGAGGAAATCACAAAATAATTTCTATGGGGGGCGGGGGGTTGTGAACACACAACAAAGGAACAAACTACACAAACAACTCCGAGACAGTCCAGTCTCCTACAAAAGTAAAGATGTTACCAGCTAAGTTTTGTGTCGTTATTAAACAAACACATGACGGAAGTCCGACAGAGCACGAAAGCAACGCATTCTCGCCGTACGTACTCTTCACAAGCATTTGCTCTGGAGCAAATTTAACCCAGTTGCGTTCACACGTGCAAATTTACACCGGTACTGCTTCGCAAACGAGCATTTGCTCCGGAGCAAATTTTTAAACCACCTCCCTGAGGTGGATCAAATTTGGTCCGGTGTATGCTCTTTTCCGGGGCTACGCCGGAGCTAATTTGCACGTGTGAACGCTCTACTGGGGCAGCCCCGGCATAGCACCGGACCAAATCTTGCCGTGTGAACACCCCTATAGACAAACATCCGCGCTCACACTCACACATAGGGACCATTTAGAGCAGAGGTGCCCATTACGTCGATCCTGATCAACCGGTAGATCGAGGACTGGTCCCAATTAGATCCGAAAGGTGTAGAGGAGGAAAAAAAAAATTGTGTGTCTTTGTACATGTAGGAATATATTTTTTGTGTTAATGTACACTGCACCCTAATCATCCTATCAGTTTTATTTTCCAAAAATAAAAAAAATAAAATAAAGCAGGTAAATCTTTAACCTACGGTGGCGCATGACCTACGTCACCGGAAGTTGATAGTGCTCAGCAGTCTGCAATTGCAGCTTGTGATCAGAGCTGTTGCGCTATAACTTTAATCGTCATTATTCTCATTCAGAGTTTGCTTCATGTACAATTCACCGAGGGCACGGGCAAAGAATAGGAATCTAGAGGGTGTGTGTGTGTGTGTGTGCGCGTGCATGCGCGGTGAGGGGCGATCCCGGGAGTTTGGTTGAACAAAAAGTCGATCTTCGGTCCAAAAAGTTTGGGCACCCCTGATTTAGAGCATTCCATTCACCTGCCATGCATGTTTTTGGAATGAGGGAGCAAACCGGAGTACCCAGAGAAAACCCACACATTAACGGGGAGAACATGCAAAGCCCACACAGTGAGTCCGGAGCCCGAATCGAACCCAAGGCCTCTGCACTGTGAGGTTGACGTACTAACCACTCGACCACCGGGCTACACATTTTGTACTAATAAATAAAAATGAATTAAATGGGGGAAAACTTAGAGCAAAATTCTAGAGCTGAACTTCTAAAATTTACAACTACAATTGAAGAAACAAACAAACACAAATAAATGTTCACATATTGTGCAATTTTGCTGTCACATGCCACCTGTCAAATCTGCCTGCTGACATGTCAAGTATTCACAAACATCTCTAAAAAAGGCAAATACTGATCAAAATTGCACACTGTCTGAAGAAAGAAGCGAGACACATTTTTGAGACATATTTGAGACAAATAACATACACTTCAATCAGACACCTTTATTTATTCAATCAGATACTTTAATTTATTTTCCCAAGTCACACAGAGCTCTAACATAAGGATGACATCCGTGGGTTGCGGACCCCTGTTTTAGACCATGACACAACACCTCACTAAAACTGTAGTCATTTGGGTACCCTGCTAGATATAACTGCGAGTCATCTGCATACCGATGATTAGGAAGCATTCGAATGCCAAAGAGAGTGATCCAAGGATAGCATATCCATGCTGAACAAAAGGGGTCCAAGACTGACCGTTGAGGGACTCCAAGTCATGTGCATTGCATCAGTTTTCCAGTGGTCACAAAATAATCGGACCTGAACCTGTTTGATTTTGTGCTACCCAGGTTTCCAGGCTGTTCAACAGTATTATTTACTCTATCAAACATTCCACTAAGACTAAAACTGACACCTTTCCTGAGTCAGTTTTCAACCTTTAACGATAAAACATTTTTGATTCTGTGTTGTGATGAAGTGGGGAACGTCATGGAAATTATTAGTCCATTAGAGTTCACAAAATGACTGAGTTAAGAACACTTCATTCTTAGCTAAGAAGCAGATTTGTGAGTTTGCTAACATGGCAGCATCCAGCATTCTCTTTTTTCTTTTTTTTTTTTTTACAAGTGGCTTAATGACAGCTCCTTCCAGGGATTTTGGAAACTCTCCCGACTGAAGTGAGCAATTGATTTATTTATTTATTTTGCTGCAGAGATCAAACAGCATAATATTCGTGATTGTAAGAGGCTCTCAACCTTCTTATTTTATTACCAGTCAAGATTTGTCAACGAAGATGTATTTTAGTCTTGTTCTTAGCAACATACAGGAGTCCAGCCTATGTGTAATAATGTAGCTCTAAGCTGTTGAGTGATTTGAAAACTTGTGTGCGGCATATGGCCAATAAGGGGATAACCAGTTAGGAGGGTGAGTAAAAGGGACGAGGCAAATAGTGAGGTTTTGACATACAGTTAATACTTCAAAGCACTCCAGAGAGAGCGGAACACCGAGTAACATACAGAGTCCATATGTTACTTTAGGATTAAGATCTTTCTTTCCTCTTCACCATCTGTCTAATGATGCACCCACTACTCGTTTTCTTTTGATAAAGTGGAGGTCCCAGTGACTCATCACACCACTAATGTCCAAATATGGTTATAGTGCCAAGGGAGGAGCATAATTTCCAGGCAGAATAAAATTTAGCATTTTAGTTTTATTAGAGGTTCAAGAAACTCAATATTAATTGTAATCATAGAAGAGTAACCTTTTTCAGTGAGAATTTTTGTCAATCACTTTTTTTTCTTTTACCCTAATAGTGGAGACAAATACAGCGAGGTCAAGAGATTTAAGGTTAATATTAAATATATAATGTGAGTCACACAGACACACATAAACACGCAACCATCCACACACAGAAGGCTTAGAGCCAGGTTTGGTCACTGTGGTCTGCACACGCTATCTATGTTTAACAGATTTACTGCTGTTCGGCTCTCTTTTTTTTTTCTCAATCGCTCACGCAATCCCTCTTAATCCACTCGCTCTGTGTGTGAGCAGAGTACAAAGGGAGAAATTACAATGCCACAGGTTTGTCTGAAGAGCAGATCAGTTCAAATAAAAACAAGCATGCGTTTGTGGATTTGTCGCTCACAGTCACTGCAGTCTTTCCACTCAGTCGTGATGGAAGGTTACATTCATATTTCTCTATTATGGGTACCAGAAAAAAGTTGAAAAACTGAAGTTAGTACTGTGGTACCTCTACTTATGAAATTAATTGGTTCTACGAGAAATTTCTTCACTAGAAAATTTTGTAAGTAGAGACACGTTTTCCATGGAAATGCCCTAATCCGTTCCAAGCCCCTAAAAATTCTGACATAAATGTTTTCTAAAGCATAAAAATGCATCAAATACATGTGACAATTAGATTATTGCACAATAAATGAGAGTTGTGCATAATGTAAAAAACAAAGAATAAAAATTATGTTCATTTAACTTTTAACTGCGTCCTCATCAGTTTTTTTGCCCTCTTTAGTTCATGTTCTCTCTTAGAAGTGGTTTTTGCCTGGCGTTTTGTAAAAAAATTATCCAAGGATGTTTGTCTTTTAACCTTTAACAATCCTTCGAAAATGACCAAGCCAAACATCAGCATAGTGAGCGATCGCCCGACTGGTGAACACTTTTTCTTACATTTACGTAAAACTACCGGAATGCCTCATTGCCCGAGGGGCAAATGACAAGGACACTGCACAGACACATATCTATTTATCTACACACGTAGACACATACGGTAGAGGTCCCTCTTGGCCAACGGGATGCCAGGAAGATGCTAGTTAATAGTCAATGCATTTAGATTGTGCTCCAAATTAGACTGTAAATGTCATCTCTTGTAGTTGAACCCTTTCAGGGACAGCGGTTACAACATTGGCCAGCCTATCATGTTATTAGGTTACATGTTATCATTATTGATACATGAAAGGGTTAAGCACACATAGACATCTATTTCTCTCTCTCCTCCTCTCTCTCTCAAATACAACTCTCTTCAAGGCCGAATTGAAGAGAGTACCATTCCATAGTGTACCACCTGTCCTTAAAGATCACATCTAATTAGCTTTCTGCATCACTGATAATGAAGAAACGGTTACATTGTGAAGGAATCACATTATTACATTCACATCAAATGCCTTAAGAGGAATCTGCGAAATGAAATTACAAGGGAGTGAAACATTTCTAATGAGGCAGATCATAGAAGTACAGCTCAGCAAATGGAAATGGCGTGTCAGGCTCATTAAGATCCAATTCTTTGAATTAGTAGTATTTTACATTTAGATAAGCCGACACGCTTAGTTGTGCAATGTTTAATTTCATCATATCTTGATCGAACAGGATTTTCAAAAACACTTTTATAGAAGTGATGCCTTTTCAAGTGATGCCACTTAAATTTACAAAGATTGCTGAGCGGGCACACCCAGGATTGCATCAGCCAATTGCACTCAACTGCTAAGCAATTTATTTTGTGCCTTCTGGGAGGAGCACATGCAAACAGATTCCTTTTGCACTCACGATATAATTTGTCAAACCTGGGACAAATTGTGATTGTGGATCTCGTGTCTTTAACTACCACATGTAAAAAGCAGTTGCAAATGGCACAGCTGTGTCTAACCATGATGACGCAAAGGCAAATCAAGAGACAACAAGGTGAACAGATATTTTCCACTCGGAACATTTTTAAAAAGTGAAAAATAAAAGTTTGTAAGACCTATCAATTCAGCATTCAATTTTGGAGCTTCTGAATAATGTCAGTGCCAGTCACCTATTTCAAGACTACTTTCCACTCTGCATGTCCTTGTGTCCTTTTTCAAGTCATTTCCGTGCACTTTGACAGTTGTCTGGTGCTGGCTGGCCTCTCCCAAAGCAGTTTTTCGGGTGTGCTCTTCCAAGTTTGAAATGCAATACTATGCAGGATGGCCGAGTACAAGGACAAGTTCAATAAGATTTTCTCTGATATGCCGTTGTTGGCTACACTAAAACGAGTGGAGCGCTATTTTATTTTATTTTTTATGGAACAAAGTCATATATATTTGTTTGTGCTCACTGTGCTGTGCCATATGTTCTATTGTGAAAACCCTGACCGTAAAGCCCTCTTTTGTTAAATAAGGTAGCTTAAGCGCTTTTACACCTGTTGCGAACATGGCACCCTCTGTTTGAGGGAATGTGCAATTTAGCGGCCATTATTTTGGATCTTTCTTCGGTAGCCTGCATGTTTATATCGCAATAGAACACAATAATCTGTGGGCCTTGCAAATCAGTCAAAATCCATTAAAATGGGTGGGATTGAGGGGGTTGCTCCAGTGAAAATGGCTGGGATTCAATGACTACATAAGTAAACTTTTAAATTATACTCATACACTCTGTTCCTATGGACAAATTTACTTACTGCCAATTTCACTCTGTCCCCCAGTATTATAAAACAGCAAATATTTGACTGCTCCCTCATAAAAAAATAAAAATCCTCGTCTCACCCCTCGGGGGGTGTCCGTCCCTCATTCAGCTCGGGTCCTCTACCAGAGGCCAGAAAGCTTGAGGGTTCTGCGCAGTATCCTTGCTGTTCCCAGCACTGCACATTTCTGGACAGAGATGTCCGATGTTGTTCCCGGGATCTGTTGCAACCACTCATCTAGTTTGGGGGTCACTGCCCCGAGTGCTCCGACCACCACAGGCACGACTGTCACCTTTACCTTCCAGGCTCTCCCCAGCTCCTCTCTGAGCCCTTGGTATTTCTCGAGTTTCTCGTGTTCCTTCTTTCTGATGTTTCCATCACTTGGGACCGCTACATCCACTACAACGGCTTTCCTCTGCCCTATATCTATGATCACGATATCTGGTTGGTTCGCCATTACCATCTTGTCAGTCTGGATCTGGAAGTCCCACAGGATCTTCGCTCTTGTCATTCTCCACCACCTTCGGAGGTGTATCCCATTTTGACCTTGGGGTTTCCAGTCCATACTCCGCACAGATGTTTCGGTAGACTATGCCAGCCACCTGGTTATGGTGTTCCATGTAGGCTTTCCCTGCCAGCATCTTACACCCTGCAGTTATGTGTTGGATTGTCTCAGGTGCCTCTTTGCACAACCTACACCTTGGGTCTTGTCTGGTGTGGTATATTTGGGCCTCAATGGCTCTGGTGCTCAGGGCCTGCTCCTGAGCAGCCAGGATGAGTGCCTCTGTGCTATCCTTCAGGCCAGCCCTGTCTAGCCACTGATAGGACTTCTTGAGATCAGCCACTTCAGTTATGGTCCGGTGGTACATCCCGTGTAGGGGCTTGTCCTCCCATGATGGTCCCTCTTCCAGCGCCTCATCCTCTGTTCCCCATTGTCTGAGACATTCTCTGAGTACATCATCCGTTGGAGCCTTCTCCTTGATGTATTCATGGAGCTTGGATGTTTCATCCTGGACAGTGGCTCTCACACTCACTAGTCCCCGGCCTCCTTCCTTTCGGCTTGCGTACAGTCTCAGGGTGCTGGATTTGGGATGGAACCCTCCATGCATGGTTAGGAGCTTTCAGGTCTTAACACCCGTGGTCTGAATCTCTTCCTTTGGCCACCTTATTATTCCTGCAGGGTATCTTATCACTGGCAGGGCATAGCTGTTTATTGCCCGGGTCTTATTCTTGCCATTGAGCTGGCTTCTTAGGACTTGCCTCACTCGCTGGAGGTATTTGGCCGTAGCCACTTTCCTTGTTGCCAGTTCGAGGTTGCCATTGGCTTATGGTATACCGAGGTACTTGTAGCTGTCCTCAATGTCTGCTATTGTTCCTTCAGGGAGTGAGACCCCTTCAGTGCGGACGACCTTTCCTCTCTTAGTCACCCTCCGACTACATTTCTCAAGCCCGAATGACATCCCGATGTCGCTGCTGTAGATCCTGGTTGTGTGGATCAGGGAGTCTATGTCCCTTTCGCTCTTAGCATACAGCTTTATGTCATCCATGAAGAGGAGGTGACTGATCGTAGCTCCATTTCTGAGGCGGTATCCATAGCCTGTCTTGGTGATTACTTGGCTTAGGGCATAGGTGTCAAACTCAGGTCCTGGAGGGCCGCTGTCCTGCATGTTTTCCAAGTCTCCCTGTTGCAACACACCTGATTCAAATGAACAGATCATCAGCAAGCTCTGCGGAAGCCTGACATTGAACCTGTTCATTTGAATCAGGTGTGTTGCAACAGGGAGACTTGGAAAACATGCAGGACAGCGGCCCTCCAGGACCTGATTTTGACACCTATGGCTTAGGGGGTTCAGTCCTATGCAGAACAGCAGTGGGGAGAGTGCATCACCTTGGTATATGCCACATTTGATGGACACTTGGGTAAGTGGCTTGCCATTGGCTTCAAGTGTGGTTTTCCACATCCTCATCGAGTTCGCAACGAAGCCTCTTCGGGTCCTGTTCACCTTATACAACTCCAAGCATTCAGTGATCCATGTATGTGGCATCGAGTCATAGGCTTTCTTGTAATCAATCCAGGCTGTGCGCAGGTTGGTATGTCGGGACCTGCAGTCTTGTGCGACTGTTCTGTCAACCAGGAGCTGATGTTTGGCTCCTCTGGTATCTCTACCAATGTGCTTCGCTCATGTATTGATCCATGTGTCCACTTATCTGAGTCGCAATGATGCCTGACATGAGCTTACATGTTGTGGAGAGACAGGTTATTGGCCGATAGTTGGATGGGACTGCACCCTTTGAGGGATCCTTCATGATCAGGATCGTTCGCCCTTCGGTTAGCCATCCTGGGTGAGTCCCATCCCTCAGCAGCTGGTTCATTTGTGCTGCTAGGCGCTCATGGAGTGCTGTGAGTGTCTTTAGCCAGTAGGTGTGGACCATGTCCGGGCCTGGTGCTGTCCAGTTTTTCATATCTGAGACTCTTTCCTGTATGTCTGCCACTGTTATGGTAACTGGGTTCTGTTCAGGGAGGTTGCTGTACTCGTCTCTCAGGGTCACCAGCCATTGTGCACTGCTGTTATGTGTAACCTCCTTCTCCCATATGCCTTTCCAGTACCTTTCAGTTTCCAGTCTTGGTGGGTCAGCTCTGTTGTTTGGACCCTGCCACTGAGCGTACACTTTCGCAGGTTGTGTTGCGAACAGCCTGTTTATTCGTCTGGCCTCATTCTCTTTCGTGTACCGCTTTAGGCGGCTGGACAAGGCTTGGAGCGAGCCTTTGTTTGGCAGTTTCGAGTGCTTCAGCTAAGGTCATCTGTACCTCTCGGGGAACCTCCGTCAATTGACTCACATCTTTCCGAGCCGCCTTGATCTTAGCTTCCAACCGTCTTTTCCATGGTGGGTAACGTATCTCATGGCTTCCATGGTTGCTCTTATAGCCAAGCATCTCTAGGATCACTGATGCTGAAGCGTATATCAGCTCATTGGTTTCTGTGATCGTTACGGTAGGGATCGCCCTCAGTGCTGCATTCACACTTTCCATGAGACTTTCAGGTGGTACTTCACATGGCCGTTGTATTCGGTTTCTAGGTTGCCCAGCTTTCATTCTCGCCATGATCTTAGTTTTCAGGTCAGTTGCTGCCTCGCTCATTATTTCATTCTTTGGGGCTGGCCTCCCAATCTCATCATCTGCATTCATTGGGGCTTGCCTCCCAATCTCTGGTATGACCTCCTCCTCTGATCTGGCAGCCTGGGGCCCTTCACCATGGAACCTGCGTTGTACCTCATCAATCTCAAGTTGTGATAGGAGTTGCCGTTTGTGGATGTTGGAACACTGAGCTACTAGTATTTTCGTGGTCAACCGTGACTGTGGGTTTTGAAGTAACCATTTAGCCCACATTCTCTGCATGTAACCCCTCTGACTAGGGTTGCTTGAGTAGTAGCATTCCAACAGAGCCATGTTATCGCATCTCGCCCATCTCCGCTTTGTTCCAGTAGCCCATTTTTCATCAAAAAACAGTCAGGAATGAAATTGTTGAAAATAAATATTGTTCCTTGTTGATGTAAGATGTAACTGTGTTGTTAAAAAGAAAAGGAGATAAACCATTACTCCTACACGTGCGCTCGATAGCAAGCGCATTAGCATCGAGCTAAACTACCATGCTCAGCGAATAGCGCTGTGGCCCTCATGCGAGCTACAGTATGTTACCAAATCGTTTATTTTCCCTGGCCGATTATTATCACATTGTTTTGTTTCAAAGCGAAATTGTTTAAGAGAATTAGCCACATTGAGTGAATGCCTTGCGCATTTCGTGCAGGCTGTTTTTTTTGGACTGATAGAATCATCAAAGAATTATCAAAGGATTGAACCGCTCTTTGAATTGGATGCCACATAGGACGTCAACAAAGGACACTTTGGACTTCATGGCCACCCGGTTCCTTGGAGGGTGGTAGGACCGTTTAAAAGGATTCCCAATTTTTTGACGAACCCAGTATTTTTTACCTGAGATCTCAGACAATTTCTTTGGGTCAGATCTGATACCAAACCTGATAGGAATTGATAATAATTTAATTTGTGGGGTTGTTGTTTTTTTTGTATTCCCAGTTCTGTTGCCAATTACTTTTATGTAAATATTTATTCAATATATTTTTGCAAAAAACTCAGTGGGTCTTCTCTCTGTTGGAGGTTTCCCCTCGACTCTAAAAAGAGTCTGCTGTTGCCAATCTCACTGTGACCTTAAGTAAGTGCACCCTAACTGGAATAGATTTGGATAAATTGACACACTTGCGAGACATTGATTTATTTGTCCTTTGACAATTCATTAGAAGGGTGACACTGGGTAGCTGCACCTAGGGTAGCTACATATGTATCTTTCACCATTCATGGTGCCTTCACAGATGCCATTGGCAGTAACACAGGCCCAAACCACCACAGATGCTGTTTTGCATCCATAACTGTCCGAATGATTCTTTTCCTCTTTTACCCGGAGGGCACGATGTCCACAGTTTACAAAAACAATTTGAAATGTGGACTCGTGAGACCACAGAACACATTTCCACTTTGCAACAGACCATCCCAGATGAGCTCGGGCCTGGAGAAGCCCGTATCGTTTCCGGGTGTTGATAAATGTCCGCTTCAAAGGGCAGAGGTTCAGCGTTCAATTTTCAGGCTCCCGTAAATTCTTTGCAATTGTATGTTGAGAAACATTGCCCTTAAACTGTTGGACTATTTTCTCATGCAGTTGTTCACAAAGAGGTGAACCTCGCCCCATCTTGGCAAAATGCTTGGCAATGAAAGAGTTAAAAATACCTTGAAATCTTGAAAGTATCAGATCGATAAGGCCAATCATGCTTTGGTGTGCAATGTGAGATGTGCAAGGAATTGGCTTGATGTCACCATTTTACACACAACCTTAAGTCACAGTTTTAAAAAAATCGAAATAATAACATAACAGTGCAACATAAATCAAACATGCAGGTGTTAAATAAGACACACATTCAACTACTGGTACCACAAACGCAATGCATCTTGAGACCCTAAAAAGAAAGTTATTTCAGGCCGGCCCGCGAATAGCAAAAATCAGCATATAATTGAAAAAAAAAAAGTTTATACACTGCATATGTTTTATATTAAAAGGCCAATTAATCAGAAATCTGTTCTTTTTCTCTGTGGAAAATTGGCATCCTCAAAAAAAATCTGTATTGGCCATCGAGAGAGAGAGATAGAGAGAGAGAGTGCGTAGGTCCGTCGAGAATTCGGGAGAAGCAGCTGTCAGTCATATCGACTGAGCCATTTTGTGCAGGTGTGTTTGCTCTCTGCTCAGGCAAGGCAAAAATAAATAAAATGTTAAAAAGCCACAATTGACCCATTCCTGGATAGTGGGGAGAGGGGCGTATGGACTGTCTATTCTCCAAAAAGATCTTAACGTAACGATTTGTTTAATGACACCACGTTTGCTAATCAGCTCCTAGCTTTGCCGTTCACAAATGTAGCATGAGTTGAAATACTTTATATACCATCGGGTATTCCCCATTTGTTCAGTCACTTTTTAAATACCGTACACTACATTGTGAAAGTGTGTGCCATGGTCCAGTCTCTTGTCATAAGTAGGTGGGCACTGATTTCCTATTATTCAAATGCCACATGACATTGCTCAATCTCCATAATGAACCCATTATATGTCTTGTGCACTTAGGACTATCGCGTGAACATCTTCCTTCGTCAACAGTGGAATGACCCAAGGCTCGCCTATGCAGAATATCCAGATGACTCTTTGGACTTGGACCCCTCTATGTTAGACTCCATTTGGAAGCCAGATCTTTTCTTCGCCAACGAAAAGGGTGCACACTTCCACGAGGTCACAACAGACAACAAGCTGCTGCGGATTTTTAAGAATGGAAATGTTTTATATTCTATAAGGTAGGTTCCAGAGTGACTGTGTACATCAGATACAAAACGGGATGAGAAATGGTCCAACAGACCATCAGCAACCTTTCAGTTCCAGCAAACACATTATATAATGTACAAACTAAAATACGTTAAAACCAATAAATATAAACCAGAAAAAGGTCAAATAAGTTAAGTATAAAAATCACCCCATTTAGACACATGGGGAGCTAAGGCAAGTTAGTAATTATAATCAAGCTTCTAAATAACTTTTTTGATTACAAGCCAAAATGTAAAGTCAGCCAATCACAATTTCCACTCACCATTTTTTTTTATATTTACGTTACGATTATGTTTTATGTTAAACTTTAGCTCAGCTGTTTTTATCTCCGTCCCTCACACATCTCTGTTCTCATGCTGGTTGCACTGTAGAGTCTACAGAGTCTAGAGTGCAGCTAACAGGAGTATTAAATGTCATTATGTAGCAGTACGGCACAGTATTTAATGGAAATTTAGGAGTCACTGGCAAGGTTACAAATGACTGAGAACAAAACGTAGCGTAAAGCCGAGGTGCCAACACTTTTTCAGAATGCGATCTACTTCTGAAATAACTACCCACAATAAAAATACCAAACATTTATTTATAAATATACTGAGAATTCTTTATATGTAGAGTGTATTAGTTCCACTAGTCACTCTAAGTTGTCCAAAGGTGTGATGGTGAGTGCCAACGGTTGTTCGTCTATGTGTGCCCTGCCACTGGGGGCAACCAATTCAGGGTGTACGAAGACAGCTGGGATTGGCTCCAGCACCCTTGTGAGGATAAGCGGATTAGAAAATGGATGGATGGTTCCACTCGTAGAGGCATAGAGGAGTATCTAGATGGGGGTGGCGGGGGGGGGGGGGGGGGGGGGGGGTCATAGAGCAGTGGTGCCCACACTCAGCAAGTGAGCTACCTACTTTATCTATCTGTCTATCTATTTATTTCAAACGATATACCTGTACATATATATTGGTGGAGCATGCAGAACTGCAAAACAACTTAAATTTTGTACAATTTGTACATTTTATGTCCTTAGTTTACTCTCGGGGTGTTCACACGGCACACATTTGCTCCGGTGCTGCACCGATGTATTTTGTTGCGATATATCTTACACCGGAGCAAATTTTGTGGAGTGTTCACACGTACAAAGCCGCTGAGCGTGTTAGTCCCGGTGCAGCCCCGATGCAGCCCCACTTGCGTTCACATGGCAGTTTCTGCAGCGGTAAATCAACGATGACTTCAATGACACTCAGAAAAGCAAATATACAATGCGCTAAACAGAAAATCAAGAGAGGAAATCACAAAATAAATTCTATGGGGGGTGGGGGGGTTGTGAAAACACAACAAAGGAACAAACTACACAAACAACTCCGAGACAGTCCAGTCTCCTACAAAAGGAAAGATGATGTTTGGGGACTCCCCCCCCCCCCACCCCCCGTTCTAGTTGAGATGGGATAACCCAAGAGGCAAGGTGCTGCTTGCTACTGTTATTGCCAGTTGCCATTCTACTGTTATTGCCAGCCATCATGTCTTATGTCGTTATTAGACAAACAAATGACGTGTGAACGCTCTCCTGGGGCAGCACCGGAGCAAATGTTGCCGTGTGAACACCCCTTCTGATGACCTGTGCTGGTCAAGGAACGTCTATAACAAACACCATGTTCAAACATGAGGGATCCCTATGTGTACTTGGCAGCAGGACACCCTAGGCCACAGTTCAATGATCGACTTTGTGGTCAGCGTGTCTTTGTGTCATCGGATTTGCGGACGCACGTGTTGGACACTCGAGTAAAGAGGGGTGGAGCTGTCAACTGCAAGTGCTTTTCTGAAGAAAGTCATGACAAGGAACAAGTGAACAATCGTAAAAGAGACATTCTACCTGATGTCGTGTTTTGTACAAAATTTGTTCTTCAAGCAGCACCCCAAAAAGTCAGTTTCACCACATCGGCATTTTAACATTGTTCGGCTACAATGCATCAGTCGTTTTTCGCGCATTAGCAGCCAGCTACGTGTAGGGATGGATGCCGCAGACAATATTTTTTCTGGGTATGGTACCACCGAGCACAGATTCTCGTGATATCAAACGGTGCCATGTTTCAGTTCTGAAGCCCGTCTTTCTATGTTTAGTAACAACTTGCTAGCTTTGTGCCGTCATCGGGATGCGGCTCAAAAGGGGCATGTTGTATAGAGGTACTTACCGATATTCATATTTGTAGAGTCGTGTGTTGACAGCTAAAATTGTTAGTGAGCTAAGAGAACGCTTAATACAAAAAACAATGCGTCTGCACATGACAAATTCCAATCCCTCAAATTACCATGCAGATAAAAGCAAAACATTTCTACATGAATACCAGCACATTGGGGGTGCACATTAAACATAAGTATCGATAAAATGCATTAAATGGCGATTTTAGGTGGCATATTGTATTCAAGAGTGTTTTATACTTGAGAAATTTACTCATTAACATCATTTTGCAGTTGGAAAGCCAGTGCATTTGTTTCCATTCAAACACAATCTCAGTGGGTTAATTCCAAGTCATCCATGTGAACACAATTCATCATTTATGATTATTATGGCATACAAGTAATACTGTTCACAAATAATTCACTTCCAAATTCAATGCTTGAAGCTTTAGTGTGAATGCTTCAAGCTTGAGTGTAACTTTTTTTTCACTGAAACCAAATATATTTTCACCCAGGCCTTGTTTTCAGCTGACAGTTAAACCCTGTTAGTGTGTTTGACTTTCTTCTCACTCAAGCTCTTTCTGTGTGCTTTCAGATTAACGTTGACGCTGTCATGTCCCATGGATCTAAAAAACTTCCCCATGGATGTTCAGACGTGCATTATGCAGTTAGAAAGCTGTAAGTACTGGATATGATTACCAATGCAGCACTTTGAAATATTCTTCAGTACAAGGTTTCTTTTTGATACCTGTAAAACGATTCCTTGTCACTGTTAAATAATTTGCAACATTCCGTCAGTTTGGTCAACATGTATTGCTCTTCTTGTTGAAAATTTTTGTTTCTTGCTTCTGTTTAAACCCCATCATCTGGCTGTATTGTCACTGGCTGGCTGTGACTGTAGATGTGTCATTGTTTGTGACAGATGTTTATTATTGGTTTAGAATGTTAGGCTTTGTGGAAAAAGAGCACAGGACCCACACGCAGACACAATGAACTAAGAAGGATTTATTTAGCTAGTCGTGGGATAGGTCAAGGTGGCAGGAATCGAAGAGTAGAACAAAAACGACCAATTCAAGGAGAGCAGGGCGCAGGGGAGTAACGGCTGGGCAGAAGCGAGTGCGACAGGCAGGAATCGCTGATGAACTGGCAACGGGTGGCTGTTCAGGCTGGCTTTTATGCTGTAAGTGTAAGGTGCACCAATTAGCGAGATGCCCAGTCCACACTGAAAAAAGGAACAACAAAAAGGGAGGGGCGACGCCGTGGACAAACAACAAAACATACAAACAACTAACATAAAATTCATTTTTTTAAATTATAATTTTTTTGGGGGGTGGGGGGGTCTAGCTGTTGAATAGGCGACTGAAAATAAAATAACCATCATGAAATGTTATGGGAAGATCAATGAAAATTCCAACATTTTCTGCTGCAACAGAATCACTTTAAAAATAAGAGTCATAAGTTATGGAACTGGCTTTCACGAGTAGGGTTTGTCGTGGTAGAGTGGGACACATCCCTACTATTACTGGATGTTGCAGTTCTTTTGTCTTAACGGTTAAGTGCATCATTGGTGACTGTGTAAGCTTCTTAATATTGTGTTGACCAGAGATGGGGCACTTTACACTATTTTTCCAGACCGTTCTCCGTCTGCGACCTGGGCACCCTTCCAGTATCATCCCTCCTTATTCATAAAATAATCATCCTCCGTCTCAGTCCGTCTTTGTCGTTTTAAAGTGCTTCCCTCACTTACATTTCACCAGTCCATCCACCCCGCCTCAACTTGCGGTGAGACTTCTAATTTTCTTGGCTCTTGGGTTCGCGATGCACACCACCACATGTGGCAGGTTTTTCCGTAACAATTCAGCAGCTTGGAACATGTAAGTTTGAGGCCCTTCTCTCCTCTGAAGGCCACGAGTGGAACACATGGTGGCCCTGACAGGGCTCCTAAAACCACACTGGGTACGAGCCACGAGAACCATGCCAAGCTTTTGTTTTTCCTGGTTGCTGCCTCCCTTTTCACCATCTTTTTGATTCTTAACTTCATCTGAACACAAGTCCAAGTTCTGTCCACTGCTCATAATGTGAGACTGTGTGTGTGTGTGTGTGTGTGTGTGTGTGTGTGTGTGTGTGTGTGTGTGTGTGTGTGTGTGTGTGTGTGTGTGTGTGTGTGTGTGTGTGTGTGTGTGTGTTTGGATCGAAGTAACAATTTCTATTTTTAAACAGAACTCCATTTTTTTTCAATTGTGACCCTTCATATTTAAAGATCAATTTAATGAATTTTTTCATCATTTGAACAATCCAAAAAATAGATGTGTTGCCCCAAGTGGTGATTGGGGTAAGTGCAGCCCAAAACTAATTCGCCAAAACACATTCTCACAATCAACTACAGCCATGATGAAAGTTAACTTCTGACTAAAACAAAAAGGAGATAAGCAAGACTTCTAAGGATATTTATTTAACCCCTTGTGGATGTGACCCCAGGAGGTTTGTGTACCCTTTTGTTGAATCGATTGTCTTCATAACTTTTGTCTTTCATTTGTTTTGTCATGCCATTTGTACTTTGTTGTAATATGTTTCATGTCTGTGTTTGTGACCAGTTCTAACGGGTTGCGCACAAATCAACCCTGTATTTTTATGGACTTCATGCCATGCTTCATGCTACATCCTGAGGGAGCTACATTTGGATCACTATTCTGATTTAGTGGACGTAGTATTATAAATGTTTCATAAAGCGCTTTGTTACAGCTGCAGGCACTCTAAAAAGAAAGCTGTATTTTATTGTATTGTATTGTATTCCTTTTAGCCTAGCTCTATCTAGTGGATGCGGAGCACAACCACAGTCACGATTGTAGCTTCTATTATATGTGCCTTATAATGCAGTGCACCCTATGTATAAAAACCGTTTTAACATAGGCCAGGTGTGTCCAAAGTCGGTCCTTAAGGGCCGCTGTCCTGCCTGTTTTCCAGCTCTCCCAGGAGCAACACACCTGATTCAAATAATCAGGATCATTGTAATGCTATTTCAGAGCTGGCTGATGAGCTGATCACCTGAATCAGGTGTATTGCAGCAGAGAGAGATGGAAAACAGGCAGGACAGTGGCCCTCCAGGCCCGGAGCTGGACATGCCTGACATAGGCCATTCATTTAAGGTGTGCCTTATACGCTGCAGAAAATACGGTAATTGTTAATTCTCTTAATGCACATTTCCCAATATGTCATTCCTATGACTTGCTGAAATAATTTAGTGTCACTCTCTTCTCCCCTTAATGGGGCCATGTTCAAAAAGAGCCATATGGTTCCATCTTTTTAAAAAAAATCAAATTCATAAATTGGCAACCTAATTTCTGTGAAGGCACAGCATGACTACAATGGACTGAGAAAAGAAGGATCCAATTATTTGTCTTCAGTGATATTTCTGCTTTAGCCCTCTAACCGCAGCTTTTACCATCCATAGATGAACTCATCATAAATTATGTGTGTATGAGATTATTTTTATCTGAGATGATGCAGCTCACTCTGATGGAATGATGCTGAGCACAGGAAACACAACAACACACACGTTGAGAACATACTCATTCGTGAGAAATTTGATTTTGCTAACTCCACTTCCACTATAATTATCATAAGAATTCATTCATACGGAGTCTTCGAAATTGCACATGCTGTTTTGGAATAGGTTTAAAGGGGTTTGTGTTTTTGTTGTGTTCTCTGGCAGGGTGGTGTGTTTTTTTATGACTGACCTTGCTCAGGCAATTGAGTTATTTAGTTGTAATGTCATGATTTCATAGTTGTTTGCTCAACATTACGTTTAAAAAAAAATCAACAACGATTTGTAATATGTGATGTGGTAACACCAGAATTAAATGACCTCCCAGTCCAAGTACAGACACACTAGTAGTGACGATGGTCTCCACTGTCTTTTGTATTTTTTTTTCATTTTCTTTTTAGGTTTTGGTAGTGGGAGGCTGTCAGCACACATACTCTTTTAAAATACTTATCTGCTCAGACATGCACACACACACACGCACACAATAGAACCTTAAGAAACAAAAGCCAACTACATCTTTTGTGGATGGCTTTAGGCGAGTACCAGCTTTTAGCAGCTGTTCCGCTTTTTAAAAAATGCTCCAGAGAGCACTGGCTTAATACCATTTCCGAAAGCTTTCACCTCTTGCGCAGCTTCAGTGATTTCTTTTCCTTCTCTTTACCATTTTTAATCTTTATCAAGCAGAGTCATCCTGGTCAGAGCGTAGTCATTTAAATGATTATGTCAGTATAAACATAGCAGCGTGTTTAATCTGTCTCCGTCGACTGAATACAGATGCAGCTTGAAAAGAATTACTTTCCTCATCACAGTAGGCACGACAGTCGCATATGGTTTCAGCATACATGTTAACATATAGTCAATGTTTAGTTTACCTCTATAGTGAATGAAGGATTTTTTTTGTCATGCATACAACTGTAAGAACATCCCGCATGGGTTTATGAGCCACCATACAAATAATTCAAAACCATCAAACTAAAACAACCATTTCCTCTTTCTAACCAATAAAACGTGTCCGAGTAGTGCCGTATAATATTGTTACTGTAACAGTAAATCATCACGGAGTGTGTAAGACAGTAGAAAAGAGAGATCGACTTTCCTCGTCATTCAAGTCGCAGATTTCACACAACCTTGTTATTTTCAGGGATATTTTAGAATCAACCAGTTTTGATTACCATGGGGGAGAATACCCAGACCTCAACCAAAACCAAAGGTTTGGTTTTTCGATTAACTTGAATAAAACATACCAGAAGCCTTAAGTTCTCCTTGATCAGCATGTGTTTTCAGTTTTGGTTTTTAACAAGGCACTTGCTGTATATTTTTTTGCACACAGATTAGCAGAACACACACATGCAGATATATAAAAGCAAAGTGACGGTGTGCACAACTTGTGACTTGCACCTGACCTGAGTGTTCATTGACTTGCCCAGGGCACTCTTAACAGTCGTCAGGATGCAATCTGACAAGCATCTGTCCAACCACGAGTTATGATGTATCTAGTCTGCAACAGAACTCAAAACTGTGTCCTGGTTCCGAAAGCCAAGTCCTTACAGATGAGCTCCTAGTGCCCAGCACCTTAAATGAAAATAATTTAACCTGTGTTTTTTGTATTGCCTTTTACAGTTGGTTACACCATGAATGACCTGATATTTGAGTGGCAAGAGAATGGACCGGTCCAAGTGGCCGAAGGACTGACGCTCCCACAGTTCATCCTTAAAGATGAATCTGACCTCAGATACTGCACCAAGCACTACAACACAGGTAACACACACACCCATACATCAAAAAATATTTTACTCATCAAGTTGAGGTGGGATCCTGAAAAAAAGTAATACGGGAAGTTTCCTATTTATCCCGAGACATATATTACCAACCCAGTCGCTAAATAGAGAGACCATTTCTATTTTTCAAGAATTTCAGTTATTTCAATGATTGTACTTAAAACACAGTTGTACTTTTTAAAGTATTCCTAAGTGCCTCTTGTCACTCTCTGGCGAGTTTACTGTTACACCAAACGCATAAAGAAGATAATTGAATATTCGGAAATTATCAAAGGATGTTACGGTTAACGATAAGTGTCCAAACAATTACTACTCTAACGCACAGGCTGCAGCAACAAGTAGAACCAGAGCATGCACCAAAACCCACGGGCATACAGTATATTCTCTCTGCTCTGTGGGAAGATTGACTTAACTGTTGGCTATTAAAATATTGGGGCCCTTCTCTGCCTCTTCTTCTTGAAGTTATGACTCAGAATCTCAACTATTAGACTTCACTGTTGCATGGCAGGTTGTGACACGACACGGCACTACACTGAGGGCCAAATTCACTCAAAGATTGCGTGATTTTCCCATGGTGCTCTTCAGTAAAAATGGAGCAAACAGCGTCTAATCCACAAAGCACGCACAGATGGTGCAATGCGTCAGTAGCTGAGATACGAAGTGGAACGCGTCTCGGTGCGCTGTTGGTATTAGCGCTTATTTAAAGGGAATATGCCTATATTTGGCCAAGAAATTTCCCATCTTAATCCCAGTGAGCCTCATTGATAAAAGTCTAATTCACTAAAGCCACCGCTAATAGCCACACCCAGTTTGAGTGACAATAATAACGGCAACAAAAAGGAGTAAAACCAAGACCAGGGCAAAGTGCTGCACTAACTTCAGCCACCATGAACAAGATGTAAAGGGAGGAGCTAGAGGTCAAAATAGATGACGAATACTTTGAGGCGGACTCTCGAGTGGTTCTAGGTTATATTAAAAATGAAGCCAAGCGATTCCATGTCTTCGGCACAAGTTGGCGTTCCTCTCTGGAAGATTCATTCCAATGGTCATGGAAGCAGCGATTGCAGCACGGAGAAGGCATCAACATGCAAAACATGCACGTGAGCAAATATTTAGAAGGAGAAAATCACTTTTTGAATTGTTGACATACTTCATGATATCAAGGATAACATTGGGCCTGCCAGGCAAAGGTCCCATGCAATACCTGGTTTACTTCTCTCACCGCTCCAGGTTCTTGTGTCTGGCACTTATCCCTGGTGCGTTTGGCCTATCAAAATCACCCATCAGCAGTGGGAGATATAAACAGCAACCTGTCATAGGTAGACACATCACATTTCCACAAAATTGACTGGAGAGTAAAGGGACAAAACCCTTTTTTAATGTCGCTGGCTTCCGTAATGATGTGGGTCAGATTGTCTGTCAGCACGAATGGACAGCCATTTTGCAACAGTGTCAACATCCTCACAAATGTGGTTACCAAGCTCCCTGGGTCTGTACATCACAGTTATATTTTTAGGAACAGTATTCTGTATAGAATGATGCAAAACACGTATAACAGCCGGATAACTGCTGCGTAAGACACAGATTTTGAGACGTTTGTGCCATAATGTTGATCGCAAAGGTGTTGGAAAACATGCTTATTATTTATAATATTAAAGGTTACAGCAGCTTCCAACTGCAGGCGTGGATGATGACTCTTGTGCGGAACTCACCAACTGATAGTGAAGAAGCTTGCAACCAGGCACAGGCAGCGGTGATTGAGCGCACTTTTAGAATTCTAAAAAGCAGATTCCAATGCCTGGATCGTAGCAGTAGAGAAATGATATCCAATACCCTGCAAGTGTGCCACATTACAGTGGTGTGCTGCATCCTCCACAACGTAGCAATCAGAGCTGCCCTTCATCGTGAGGAACTGCAAAATGTCCAAAGTCCTTGAAGCAGATGAAGGGAACGAACCTGCCCCACAACCTCATTTGCATGCAGACGAATTAGGCAGGAATGTCAGACAGAACATTAGTCAGCATTTCTTCCAATAGCCCAATGCATTGTGTTTTCATTTCTGCTGATTCTGAAAGTTGTCTTTCAATGCTGTCAAGATGCCGAGGAATCAGGAGGTCCAGGATGGTGGCTTCGAAAACGCACTCCAGACAAATTAAAGCAATTTCTTCTTTTGTGAGAACACTTGGGAAACACAAATGTTGACAAAAATGATTCAAAAACTTCTATTAAATGTAAAACATCAAAAAATAGCAAAAAGTAAAAGGCAGTGAGGACAAATGATCGAAATTGGCAATATTTTTTAATACATTGATATCAGTATTTAACTACTCTTAATATTAATATAGTCACTGATGGTGTAGTGATAAACACGGCTGACTTGTGTGTGGGCAGCGTGTGCGCGGATGTGGTTGTAAATGATTGTTCGTCGATAGATGTGCCCTGAGGCTGACTAAGGACCAGTTCAGGGCGTAGTCTGCTTTTGCCCAAAGTCAGCCCCTGACCCTGTACAACACAGGTGTCAAACTCAAGGCCCGGGGCCAGATCTGGCCCACCACGTCATTTTATGTGGCCCGCAAAAGCAAATCAAACATGTCCACTTCCATGATGCTTGCTAAAATCTCTACCAAAATTTAAAATTCTCATATTTAATAAATTAGAGACATATTGTAAGCATTTTCTTGTGATCAAACCCCTCATTACAGAAACTTAAACAATAGTTGAATAAACCGTTATTATTGACTCTTTTATATGGTTTCAGTCATAACGGCCCTCCAAGGGAAACGATAACTAAAATGTGGCCCGCGACAAAAATGAGTTTGACACCCCTGCTGTACAAGATAAGTGGTGTTGAATATTAATAAATAATAATAATATTGTAGATGAATATTTAAATTAATATAAATAAAAATGGCACAGTGGTCGATCTGTTTCAGACGTCCACCTCACAGTGCAGAGGTGCAGGGTTCGATTCCGACTCCGGTCTCCCTGCGTGGAGTTTGCCTGTTCTCCCCTTGCCTGTGTGGGTTTTCTCTGGGTACTCCGGTTTCCTCCCACATTCCACAAACATGCGTGGCAGGTTAATGGAACACTAAATTGTCACTAGGTGTGATCGGAAATGGTTGTTCGTCTATGTGTGTCCTGCGATTGGCTGGCAACCAGTTCGCGGTGTCCCCCTCCTGCTGCCCAAAGACAGCTGGGAGAGGCTCCAGCACACATGCAATCCTCCTGAGAATAAAGCGGTTCAGATAATGGATGGACGGATGAAACATAGCCTACCATCAAAGACCTGTGAAACACACTCCTGTGTCAATTCCCTCCAGGCTATAATATTTCTTCGGTTTGTAAAGTTTGCTGGATCATTTATATTGTGTTAAGGGCCTGCTCTTGAGGTGGACCCCCACCATCTGAGCAGCTTGTGAGGTGTAGTGTGATTTTTTTTTTCTTCTGTCCTCTGCATCAAATCATGCCAACTTCTTTTGCATTCCGATGGCATGCGTTTGGAAACTCCCGGGGCACTGACAGATTCGGATATCCATTCCAAATATGGTGCCTTCCTGCAGCCATTGTATTTCTGGCCTGGACCCCAAGCTTGTATTCTGCAAATTTAGCTTTGCTCTTCCAACCCACCACTGTTCTGCCAGCGTGTTCTTGGTGCAAAGCAAGCATTTATACTTTGCAATTAGGTGCAAACTGTACTCAGCAGTCAAACTTGCTGTTTTTGTACTGGAATATCATAATCATCATTCTTATATACTGTACATCTTTATTTATGTAGCGCTTTCACAACAGCTACAGCTGTAACAAAGCGCTTTCCAGAACATTAACATAAAATAATAAAAATATTAGAGCACGTAACATAAAACATGGACAATCATACAATTGTAACAACTATTCCTGCCTACGCTTTGTTGTTTGACGTAGTTATAGATGAAAGAGGAGAGAATCAAAGTCTCTTTTCACAAGTGGATCAGAGACGTCATGCTCACAGTGTGCATAACGTCCCCCACGTCTGCTTTATGCAAAGTTTGAAAGTAAACAAGAAGCTGCAGCGTCCAGTGATGAAAACAGAGATTGGATTCACTTCACCTTTCCATTTATCTCCGCTTCAATTCCAAGTGCCGTTTCTCAGTTCAAAATACACACACATCCGCGCTCCATGCCGACGCTCCTCTCTTCAGCCTCGGCTCCACCAGCCATCAATCCAACCGCACCAGCCCAGACTGTCCAACAGCGCAGACATCTCTGCTGAACAAAAGAGGGCTGTGAAAAATGCTGCCCATTACAGGCGCAAAAAACACAAGTGCCCCGGGGCTGTCAAACACGGACCCCCCCGCCCCCCTCCATCAAAATCTGTGTTGGCTGCCGAGAAGGCACAACGACTAAAGATTCTTCTCCTTCGCAAAATTATGTGGCCAAAACGCTGAAAAACACTCCTCAACGGGTTTTGTTAATAGACGATAAGATGGAGCAAACCGCGGGTGCAAATGAAGTGCAGTCAAAAGTACGATCAATGGGTGGAGTTCATTCTTTGTGGATTCGGCACTGAAAGTGACTTACAGACTACAGACTTAACTGTATTAAAAAAAAAAACTACCTTTAAAATCTGTAATAGCGCAGCGCCTTACTTCAGCTGAAGTCCAACGTAAATACGAGCAGCAGTAAATTACCAGAAGCTGACATCTCCAGATGCAGCTCATTAAAAAAAAAAAAAAAACTCATGTTATACAAACAAAAAAATGTTTGCTGTCTATGTGTGATGTTGCAGGTAAATTTACTTGTATTGAAGTGCGGTTCCACTTGGAGCGTCAGATGGGCTACTACCTGATCCAAATGTACATCCCGTCTCTGCTGATTGTTATTCTGTCCTGGGTCTCCTTTTGGATTAACATGGATGCGGCCCCGGCCAGAGTGGCGCTTGGCATCACTACTGTCCTGACAATGACAACACAGAGCTCAGGCTCAAGGACTTCACTGCCAAAGGTCAGTTTTGGAACTTTTTGTTGTCAAGCTTTTGTTTGGTTGGCTTTCATTCAGATACTTCACGCTCCTCTTAACATCTGGGAACAATTTGACGGTTAGAATGTGCTGAGAGAACAAAAGAGGAGGCTCCGGAGCTGGAGGATGGAAGACGAGGAGTACAGGCGCTTGGACAGGGCAGTGAAGAAGAGTTGCAGGAAGGATAAAAGACAGTGGCTAGAAGAGAAAGCAAGAGAGGCACAGGAAGCAGCCGAGAACAACAACACGACGACCCTATACAAGATCGTGCGGGAGCTAACCAACTCCAGGAGCAGCTCTAGCGTGCCAATCAGGAGCAAGGATGGCAGGACACTTCTAAGCGACGAGGAGCAAGAAGCAAGATGGCTGGAACACTTCAGGGAGGTTCTCAACCAACCAATGCCTCCCGTGCTCTTCAATTTCGATCAAGAGACACCAGCTCCAGCTCTAAATATTACATCGAAAGAGATATCCGAGACTGAGGTTGCCAGAGCAATCAAGGGCCTTAAGAACAACAAGGCACCGGGACTCGATGAGGTAGCTGCCGAGATGTTGAAACACGGCCAAGACGCTGTTGTGGAGAGCCTTACCCACCTGTTCAACCTGATTTGGCATGCTGAAGAGGTTCCTGCCGACTGGAGACGTGGGGTCATTGTCACGCTTCCTAAGAAGGGAAACCTCGCAGACTGCAATAACTGGCGGGGCATTACACTGCTGTCAATCCCCAGCAAGGTATTCTGCAGTGTCCTGCTACATCGCCTTAAAGATGAAGTGGATAACATCTTGAGGGAAGAGCAAGCCGGTTTCAGGAAAGGAAGGTCTTGCGCCGAACAGATCTTTACCCTTCGAAACATCATAGAGCAGTGCCAAGAACTTCAGACACCACTCATGATCAACTATATCGATTTCAAGAAAGCCTTCGACAGCATCCACCGGGAGTCACTGTGGCAGATCGTCCAGCTGTATGGTGTACCCCTCAAGTACATCAACATCTTCAGGTCATTGTACCACAACTCAACCTGTTGTGTCAAAACCAACAGTGGCACAACTGATGATTTTGACATTGTCACTGGTGTAAGACAGGGTTGCATTCTGTCACCCCTACTCTTCATCATCATAATTGACTTTGTGATGAGGAAGTCCATCACAGGGGAAGAAGTTGGTATCAAGTGGGGAGGGAGCAGACTAGCTGACCTGGAATTTGCAGATGATTTGGCTCTGTTAAGTCACACCCAGCCCGCACTCCAGGAGTTGACCAACAATCTGCATGAGCACGGAGTTAAGGTCGGTTTACGAATTAGCCAGGAAAAGACCAAGGCCATGGCCGTCGGACAGCACCAACACCTTCAACCACTCACTCTACACCAACATGACATAGAGTACATTGACAGCTTCACATATCTTGGGAGTAACATCTCAAATACAGGTGGTGTGGAGAAAGACGTCAACAGTAGACTTGGTAAAGCTGCGGGAGTGTTCCAACGCCTCCGCAACATCTGGTCATCGAAAGCCATCACTACGACCACCAAGCTACGCCTCTATATGTCAGTGGTTATCCCAACAGCGATTTACGCCTGTGAGACATGGATGAAGACAGCCAACATTACCAACAAGTTAGATGTCTTTCATCGGCGTTGCCTGAGATCCATCCTGAGGATCTCATGGAGAGACCACATCACCAACGAGGAGGTGATGAAGAGGGCAGGAGTGGCTGAACTGTCAGACATTGTCTCTGAAAGGAGAAGGAAAATGATCGGCCACGTACTCCGGCTGCCAAGAGAGAGACCGGCAAGTGTGGCCATGGACTGGATGCCAGAGGGTGGAAAGAGGAAGAGAGGTAGGCCAAAGAAGACGTGGAGACAGACTGCCAAAGAAGACCTCAGTGAGATGGGTGTCAGCTGGCATGGAGCAAGAAAGGTCGCCAGTGACCGGAACAAATGGAGGAGGCTCGTCGCCCAATGTTCCAAATAGGAGCGGGCGGAACTAACTAACTAACTAACTAAGAATGTGCTGCATTACTCAAAGTACGCTATTTATACTGGCAGTCAGCTCATATGAATGGATATCCAGTAATCAATTATTAAAGACAATCACTCTCATGAATGTACTGTGCATGAGCTGGTCAACATGATTACATGACAGTTGTGTTGCCTTATTCAGTTAAATTACTCGCGATGTGCATCTCTTTGTAGACCAGACTGACAAAGCTACAAAACTACAAATCCCGAATATGTATGAAAGTACACATCAATAATATAGGACTTATTTGATACTGCGTGTGTTTTAAGATATTTTACACTTTGACAGTAAGATTGTGGGAGAGGCAAGATGGCCAACAGTGTGCTGATGTGTGTCTTTGACCCTTCCGTTGCATCGGCTTCATTTTCTGTTTTTGACATATGGTGCTACAGTTTACTGACTGAGTCTCTGCGTGTTTATGATTGCAAATCCGTATTAAATTTTCAACACGAACTCAGTGATTCGGGTGCATTCGTGCATGCTCGGGAAAAGACCTTTCGCCCACTCCTGGCAGACATCCTTGTTAATTCTCTTTCGCGTTCACGCCTTTCATTCATGGTGAAGGTGGCGGCGGTCAACTGGTAAAACGAAAGCGAAAACCGTTTTCATCCGCTGTTCGTTCCCGAACGCATGAACTTACTCCATCGTGGTGCTTCCTGGATCCTGTCGATTCCTGCTTTGTACAGGTCATTGTTTTTCCTGTGGAGCTTCCACTTTTGGTTGCCTCCATACTCCAGCTTCAGAGGGAGTTTCCCTGAATCCGCCGATCCGAACAGCTACCTGGAGTACTTGCATTGTTAATTGTTCAGTCTTTGATGAACAGAAGTTTTACCCTAAGGGAGTTCTTCCTTGGACCTGGATTTCCTCGATCTGACAGAGTCTTGGACTGGCACTGGTGAGTGCAGCGCTTTTGAATTGTTGCCACCTTAACTCCCCGACGACTTCAGGCGGAACTGCGATTGTTTTACAAACAAAATGTAAATGTAAGCCATTTATTTTCTCCAAATCCAGGGTTGGCGCTGGGCTCAACTGTATAAAAAACTTGTAGCCACATTCGAGCATAATTAGCCATGACAACGAATGTTAAGTGGCAGCGGTGACACCTGTTTCATCGCTACGTGCGTCGCTCATGCTTGTGTAGCCACCCTAAGTGCAGCTACTCAGTTTCACCCTTCTAGTGGGTTGTCAAAGAACAAATAAATCAACGTCTCTCAAGTGTATCAAATTATCCAAATCTATTCGAGTTAGAGTGCACTTACCCTATGTTGCAGTGAGATTGGCAACAGCAAGCTCTATTTCGAATAAAGGGAAACTTCCAACAGAAATAAGACACACTGGCAGAAATTTAGAAAAGGTATATTGAGTAAATATTTACATAAAGAGTAATCGGGCAACAAAAAATTGTGAATACACTCCTTTAGCAAGAATTTTCGCCAACTCTGAACAAGAATTGAAAAAAACCCCCAAGAAAAAGTACAAATACGCTGTACTGTATTTCTAATACTGTTCAGAGTCCCCCTCAATGCTGAGGGCATTCAATGAAATTTTTTGCAATACAAGTTCAAGGTTAAGTTGTTATGGGTTCCGATTAGGGTTGGTATCAGATCTGACCCATGAAAAAAAACGTCTGAGGTCTCAGATAAAAAAAGATACTGGGTTCGTCCCAAAAAAAAATTGGAATCCTTTTAAACTGTCCTACCACCCTCCAGGGAAACGGGTGGCCATGAAGTCCAAAGTGTCTTTCATTGACATCCCATGGTGCAGTTCAATCCTTTGATGATTCTATAAGTCCAAAAAAAACAGCCTGCATGAAATGCGCAAGGCATTCACTCAATGTGGCTAATTCTCTTAAACAGCTTTTACTTCGAAACAAGGCAATGTGGCGATAATTGGCCAGGGAAAATAAACAATTCAGTAAATCTAGCTCACATGAAGGCCACAGCGGTATTCGCCGTGAGCATGTTAGCTTAGCTCGATGCTAATGCGCTTGCAATGGAGCGCACGTTTAGTTGCAATGGTTTAACCTCCTTTTATAAGAACACAGTTATATCTTACATCAACAAAAAACAATCATTTTCAACAACTTCATTCCTGACTGTTTTTTTATGTTACAAATCGAACGCTGGAATGCTAATTGCATATATCCAACTAAAAACACTCACCAGGAACGTTATCTCCTCTAAACGCTTCTCTCTCCTAGGCAAAAAAAAAAAAGATTGCCACAGGTTCACAGGATTCAATGCCACTACCTTACACAGGTAGAGAGGTTCAAGGAACAGCTTTCGTCTATCCAGAGCCGTTTGTCTTTCGACCCGCATGGGAAAGTGCTAGGAAGTTCTCTCCCTCACGAACTTAGGTCATCGTTCGTAGCGCCGTGGTGCATTTAAGATCCATCAGAAACGTCAGTATCGCTAATAAACATCACGAACCTGAGTCATCGTTCATGTTAGGCTTTGTGAGAAATGAACACAGGACCCACACGCAGACACAATTAACTCAGAAGGATTTATTAGCCAGGAGTGGGATAGGTAGAGGTGGCAGGAATCGAATGGTAGTCAAAGCAACCAATTCAAGGAGTGCAGGACATAGGAGCGTAACGGCTTGGCAAAAGTGAGTGCGGCAGGAAAGATCACTGATGAACTGGAAACGGGTGGCTGTTCCAGCTGGCTTTTATGCTGCAAGTGGCGGATGAGCTGAAGACTCACAGGTGTGTAAGGGAGGCAGGTGCACCAATTAGCAAGGCGGCCCAGCCCACACCGAAAAAGGTAAGAAGATTGGGCAGACCGTTGGGTGCTGTCCAGGGCCTGGCAAGTGTTTTGCCAAACCCTCTTACACTGGCCAATGTACTCTTGGACTGAGGGTACCTCTATGTCTACTACCTGGGAAGTCAAGAGGCGGGGGTTGATAGCCCAAGGAGGCCTCAAAGGGAGAGACACCAGTCGCTGAGCTGGCCAGGCTGTTGTAAGCATATTCCACCCATGCCAGATGTGATGCCCATGAACAGGGGTCCTTCACAGGCATGCAGCGGAGGGAGGTCTCCAACACCTGGTTAGCCCTCTCTATATGACCATTGGACTGAGGGTGGTACCCAGAAGACAGACTGGTCCCCGATTCAATAGATTTACAAAAGGCCCTCCACATCCGTGATATGAACTGGGGGCCCCAGTCAGAGACTATGTCAAGGGGGAGGTCATGCACCCTGAATACTTGGTTGAATAAATGTTTGTCAGTTTCCAAAGCCGAGGGGAGTTTATTGAGGGGTACAAAATGAGCTGCTTTGGAAAAACGGTATACAACCGTCATAATAGTGGTTTTGCCTTGGGATGGTGACAAACTTGGTGACAAAGTCCAGTGCTATGTGAGACCAGGGTCTGTGGGAGATTGGCAAGGGGTGGAGTAATCCAGCTGGGGCCTGATGGGATGCCTTGCTGCGGGCACAAGTGGTACAAGCAGCAACAAACTCCCGGGTGTCTTTCTCCTTGCCAGGCCACCAGAACTGTCTCTTGAGCAGGGTAATTGTGCGGTTGACTCCCAGGGGGCATGCAAACTTAGACGCATGAGCCCACAAGAGGACTTGAGAACGAACTGACTCGGGGACAAAAAGCTTGTTCTCAGGGCCTGTACCAGGATCGGGTTGCTGACGCTGTGCAGTCCTCACCACTTCTTCGATCGCCCATGTCAGGGAAGCAACAACACATCTGGTTTAAGGATGGTCTTGGGGTGTTCAGTGGGCTTCTCAGGGGAGAACTGGTGGGAGAGTGTGTTGGGCTTCGTGTTCTGGTTTCCAGGGTGGTATGTGCGCGTGAAGTCGAAACGGCTGAAAAACATGGCCCACCGGGCTTGACGGGAGTTGAGGCGTTTTGCGGATTGTAAGTATGCCAAGTTCTTATGGTCAGTCCATACCACAAACGGCAACTCAGCCCCCTCCAGCTGTGGTCAACAAGTCTTTAGGTTGATTAAAGGCCACATTGGCCTCTTTAGACCAGCAGAGTGGCACAGAAGAGGACGTGAGTCTGGTTAGTTGTGAGGCCACCTTACTGTAATCCCGAATAAAGTTCGCAAACCCCAGGAAGCGTTGGAGTTACTTCCGTGAGCTGGGGACTGGCCACTCCTCCACGGCCCGAATCTTGCTTGGGTCAGCTCGAACCTGTCCCTCCTGGATGATGTGGCCCAAAAAAGACACTGTGCTCACCCCAAACTAACATTTCTCTGCCTTGACCAAAAGCCTGTTTACCAGCAACCGCACCAGCCTCACATGAGAGAGGTCTTCCTGTGGGTCTCGAGAAAAAAATTATATGTCATCCAAATACACGAACACAAAATGGTTCAAAAAGTCACTGAGCACATCATTAATCAAAGCCTGGAACACAGCGGGTGCATTGGTTAAACCAAAAGGCATTACTAAGTACTCGATGTGGGCAATGGGAGTCTTGAAGGCAGTCTTCCACTCATCCCCTTTCTTCACACGCACCAGGTGGTATGCATTTCGGAGATCCAATTTTGTAAAGATTCTTGCACCCTGTAGGAGCTCGAAAGCAGAGTTCATTAATGGCAGTGGGTATTTGTTATTCACCGTAATGCTGTTCATACCTCGGAAATCTATACAGGGCCTGAGTGACTTGTCCTTTTTGGCAACAAAAAAGAATCCCAAAGGTGAATAGGAGGGCCTAATGAGTACGGCTGCCAGGGATTCTGAGATGTAGGTTTCCATTGCCTCCCTCTCAGGTCGTGATAGATGGTATAACCTACTGGCTGGGAGGGGGGCGCCAGGTAGCAAATCATTGACAATCGTAGGGTCAATGAGGTGGAAAGGACAGAGCCCTCGTGTTACTGAAGACTTCCCTAAGTGAATTGGGAATTCAGGAGGAATGAGGGACAAATCGGGTGAAGGGAGACGAGTGGGGTTAGGAGCAAAGGGGGGACAAGACGGACTGCAGACAAAGAGTGACAATGAGTGCTCCAACCAATGCTCTTGTTCAAGGACCAATCAATATGTGGGTTATGCAACTGCAACCAGGGGTAGCCAAGCACTAGAGGGTTATGTGGAGCCGAGAATATCTTAAGGGAAAGCTTTTCGTGATGGTTGCCAGACAGAACCAGCATGACTGGAGAGGTCCTTTGGCACACCTGTGTAAGACCACACTATCAATACCCACGGCAGGAATAGGTGTCTCCAGTGGCTCCAGTACACACCCCAACTGCTTAGCGAGTTCAATGTCTAAGAAATTGTCCTCTAACCCCGAATCAATAAGAGCCTGGAGCGGGAAAACAGATATGTGTAGTGTGGCATGCACAGATAGGCGGGTGGTTAGGGGAGTTTTCACAGATAGGGTGCTCGTCAGGACTCCCTCTTCTACCGACGAGCTCCCCCTTTTGGGCGGGAAGGACAGGTGTTAACGTAATGGCCCGGTTTACCACAGTACAGACAATCACCAGCCCGTATCCTGCAGAGGCGCTCTTCTGAGGTGAGCTTGGCTCGACTCAGCTGCGTGGGCTCTTCCTCCGCAGGGCGGACTGAGAGCTGGCCTGATTGGTTCGTGGACTGTTGGACCGAAGATGTCCTTCATTTTTGCCTCTCACGGAATCTATTGTCTATTTTCATGGTGAGAGAGGCTAGCGCGGGCAAGTCGGAAGGCACATCTCTAGTTGCCAACTCGTCCTTTAATCTTTCGCTTCGACCATCGGTGAAAGCTGCCCGTAGAGCTGTGTCATTCCGCCGAGCCTCAGTTGCCAGGGTCCAAAAATCCACAGAGAATCTGCCACAGAGCGGTTAGCTTGGCGCAGCTTCAGGAGTCGATTTGAGGCGTCCCCAGCAGAGTTTGGGTGGTCAAACACAGTCCTGAGTCTCGCAACAAAGTCGGGATTGGTCATCTTGAAAAACTCACGGTCTGTGCTCAAGGCTTCGGCTCATGCAAGCGCCCTTCCTCGAAACAGCCCAATGACATAGTTGATTCTTGCGGAGCCAGTTGAGTCGGATAGAGGGTGCTGTTGGAAAACTAGTCCACACTGGAGTAAGAAGGCTCGACATTTTTCTCCAGAGAAGGGGTCTGGGTCACTTACATGAATATCCCGGCAAGCTGTCGAGGCAGGTGTCACTTCAGCCAGTGAGGGGGGCCTGGAGTCTTGAATTTAGGAGGCCAGCATGGTGACCTGACGAGAAAACTCAGAGATATGGGCAGAAGCAGCCTGGTTGCTCCCCACTCGAGCACAGAGGAGTTGGTCGTGTTGGCCAAGCAAGATCCCTTGGCATGACAGGGCCTGGTGCATTGGGTCCGCTGGGTCCATTCTTGGCCAGTTCGTACTGTTAGGCTTCGTGAGAAATGAGCACAGGACCCACACGCAGACACAATGAACAAAGAAGGATTCATTAGCCAGGAGTTGGATAGGTCGAGGTGGCAGGAATCGAATGGTAGTCAAAGCGACCAATTCAAGGAGTGCCCGACGTAGGAGCGTAATGGCTTGGCATTAGCGAGTACGGCAGGAAAGATCACTGACGGCAACGGGTGGCTGTTCCGGCTGGCTTTTATGCTGCAAGTGGCTGATGAGCTGAAGACTCACAGGTGTGTAAGGGAGGCAGGTGCACCAATTAGCGTGGCACCCAGCCCACACTGAAAAAGGTAACAAAACAAAAGGGAGGGGCGACACCATGGACAAACAATGCATTAGAACAGTTCGGAGTGCCGTGGTACATTTAAGATCCTTCGGAAACGGCAGTATCGTTAATAAACATCACCTTAACAGAAACTAACAATGACATGATAGTCTTAACAAGTCTGGGTCACACTTGCACACAGCAGAGACTTTTTTTTTTCAACACGGCAGGGGAGTGATTCATTGTTTTATGCAACTCTGGAGCAATGTAGTTTGTTTTTGGTGTGGAAACTGTATGTAAATATTTGCGTTTTCATCCAGTCTGGGATTGCAACGGAAGTGCTAACTACTCATGCCCGCTAGCCTGCTGCCTCTGGCATTGGCTTGAAGCAAGGTTGTGATCATGCTGTAAACCAACCATGTGAATCACTGCCCGCATGGGGGCTGTGAGATTACTGTATCTCATTTGTATTTGGCCATTTAAAAAATATACATTTTATTTTTTTATTTTTTGTATATGGATATGAATGTTTTGTAGCCAGGGTTCTTCCCCAGTGCAATTTTGACAAATTGGATGTGCACCCTCCAAGGACTCCAAAAATAGTGAGTACGCTGAGCTGCTGTTGGTCACATAGGCACAAACAACAGTCAGCCACCCCCACCCCCACCCCACCCGAAGTTGGAGGGAGGCAACCCTCTCGTCCACCGGTGTGAACACCAACATACAGGCACCAAGCCAGGAGGCAATGTGTATGCCCTCACCTGCTCTATGCCTCTCACCATGGCCAACTCCAGAGTGGACCCTCTCGAGAGGGCTGGTACCAAAGCCCAGGCTGTGTGTGGAGGCAAGTCCGACTATATCCAGTCGGAACATCTCTGCCTTGCACACCAGCTCGGGCTCCTTCCCTGCAAGAGAGGTGACATTCCATATCCCTAAAGCTAGCTTTTGTAGCCGAGGTTTGGACCACCAAGGTTCCCAGCCAGTTCCCTTCGCACCCGACGCCTTTGGCCCCTCTCATAGGTGGTGAGCCCATGGGAAGGGGGATCCACGTTGCCTCTTCGGGCTCAGCCCGGCCGGGCCCATGGGTGTAGGCCCGGCCACCAGGCGCTCGCCAGCAAGCACCACCTACAGGCCGGGCTCCGGAGGGGGGCCCTGGTGACCCGTGTCCGGGCAAAGGAAATCGAGGTCCATATATCTGACTCATCATAAGGGGTCTTTATGCTTTGTCTGGTCCCTCACTTTGTGACCCTGCCAGGGTCATGAAGCCCCAGACAATTTAGCTCCTAGGATTATTGGAACACACAAACCCCTCCACCATGGTAAGGTGCCGGCTTACGTAGGGGTATAGGCATGTATATGATTTTATACAGGTATTACCTTTGGCACAATGGTGATTTAATTTCTAATGAAATATGAGTTATTTTGGTGGCTGTTTTTTTGAACCCAGAAGAGACTTGGTTCACTAAAACTCCACCTCTCCCCATGTGGCTGCTGTGCCCCTTTCCTGACGTTGTACTAAAGTGGGCCATAGCCAACGCCAAAACAGCAACAACAGCCAAGGGGAAAGGGGACACACGGGCGAACTGCTCTTTCAGACGCATAACATCCTCTCTCTCAACTGCTCCCTCCTGTCTGGTGAGTGGTGTGAAACATTCAAAAACACTTGGCAGTAACATTGCTCAGCAAAAATAACATGACGTGTTACCACGAGCAACACAGGTCTTAAACTTCTCACAGCCAAAAACTTATTTTCCCTACTTGCGCATTTTGTAATATAAAATGTAACTAAACAGTTCTTGTCACTGGCCAGATTAGGTGCAAAAACAACCACTTCGTGTGCAGCACTTTGTATGAAGATGTGGTTGTTTCAAAGGGCTCTATGAATAAAGCTTTTTGAGATGTATGCAGTGATATCCATGGCTCTATACTAACTCTTCACCTGGTATCACTGGTGTTAACAGCTTTCAAAATTGGTTGCACCAGGACTTAATTTGGTTGCACCCCTTTTATTTTATTTATTTATTTATTTTATGAGTTGTTTTCATTGGTGTGTTGGGATTTTGTATAAAGAAGAGACTGATAGTGACTATTTGCAAAATGTTTTACCTTGAATAGGATGTTTATTTTGCATTTAATAATTTAATTTACTTAATGGCAGTATAAACGGATAAATGAAACAGGCAAATACTGGATGTCTTTATGCATTGATTAATTAGTTATTAGTAAATATTAATTATTGATTGATTTGCTAAAATGTATCGTAGGTACATCAAATTTGAAATATAAGCTTACTATTCGTGTTACCTCTACTTATGTAGTTAATATGTTCTGAAAGAAATTTCTTAACTAGAAGATTTGTTAAGTAGAGACGTGTTTTCCATGTAAATGCCCTAATCCATTCCAAGCCCCCCAAAATTCAGACATAAATGTTTTATAAAGCATAAAAATGCATCGCAACATGTAACAAATACATTTTACAATTAGATTATTGCACAATAAATGAGAGCTGTGCATAATGTATAAAACAAAAAATTAGAGTAAAGAATAAAAATTATGGTCTTTTATATTTTAACTGCATCCTCATCGTTTTTTGCCTTCTCTCAGAAGTTTTTGCCTGGCGTGTTTTTTAAAGAACTGATCCAAGGAAGTTTGGCATTTTCCTCTCTTTTGCTGTGATGAAGGTACGGCAAGGCACTTTTTTTCCGAAAAAGGCCCGTCTCGTCACAATTAAAAAACTTGCTGAGCAACGTAGCCTTCATCAATCACCAAGTGTTTGAATTTTTTGCACAAATTCGTCGTCCGCTTTGTGGTCGGCCTCACCATACCAAGCAACAGAGAATTCCAGTCCTCTTTTTGAACTTCTCAAACCACCCACGCGATGCCTTAAACTCCCGGTGTTCTCTTGCCGATGTTCCCTCCCTGCATCCTCCTTCACAAGGTCATTAAAAATGACAGTTACCTTTTTGCAAACTATGGCCTCAGTCACTGTGTCACCAGCCATCTCTTTCTCCTTTAGCCACATGAGTAACAACTTCTCCATCTCATCCTTCACTGCCGACTTCCTCTTTGAAATTATAGCGAGGCCTTTAGAAGGAGTTCTAGCTTTTTTTGCTTTCTTTTGTTTTAATAATGTGGCGATTGTAGATACATTACGGCCATATTCTTTGGCGAGATCTACCAAACACTTCCTTTTTCATATTTTTCTACCGTCTCTTGCTTTGCTTGTGTGGACAAAAAATATATATTTTCTTCTTCATTTCTTTTCCTCTTTTCTCCATTACTTTCTTGGTGTCTGTCGTGGATACTGTAAAAGTTAATAGATTTACGTTAAATTATCGGAACACGTCATGGCCCGAGGGGCGAATGATGACGACGCAGCATTGACACAGATCTATCTATTTCTCTATCTATCTGTCTATCTATCTACCAGTGGTTCTTAACCAGGGTTCGATCGAACCCCAAGGGTTCGGTGAATGGGTGTCAGGGGTTCGATGGAGCTTCTGCCATGGAGGTTAAGACACACCCGACTCAGCATGTCAATTACTTATGACACGCCCGCTTGGCCATCACTGGCTGGTTCATTTTGTGCACAATTAAAAAAAACGATACTTTATACTTAGACTAATTATATTTCCTTTTTTCTGTTTTTAATAAATGTGTTTTATTATATATTTTGATTTTTTCCCTAATGAAGGGTTCGGTGACTGTTCACTTCAACTGGTTGGGTTCGGTACCTTTAACAAGGCTAAGAACCACTGATCTACACACATAGACACATACTGTCGAGGTCCCTCTTAGCCAATGGGATGCCAGGAAGATGCTCGGTAATAGCCAATGGCAGAGCAGCTATAAGTTGCATTCAGGAGCTACGAGCAGCAGTCCATGTTGAATTTTTACCTTTTTTGAATTTCCTTTCGTAACAAGAGGCAATATTTTCCTGTTGAGGCATTTCGTAACTTGAAAATTTTGTTTGAAGAGACATTCGTAAGTAGAGGTACCACTGTATTTCTTTTAAGGGCATACTTCATTATTTATAGTGGTGTTCACACGGCAACATTTACTACGGTGCTATGCCGGCGCTGCGCCAGTGGAGCGGTCACACGTGCAAATTGATCTACCTCAGGGAGGTGGTTTAAAAATTTGCTCCAGAGCAAATGCTCGTTTGCGGAGCAGCACCAATGTAAATTTGCACGTGTGAACTCTCCAATTTGCTCTGGAGCAAATGCTCAAGAAGAGTTGATTACGTACGCCGAGAACGTGTTTCTTTCGTGCTCTGTCGGACTTCCGTCATGTGTTTGTTTAATAACAACACAAGACATGGCCGGTAACAGTAGCAAGCACCTCTTGGGTTATACCATCTCAACTAGAACGGGGGGAGGGGGAGAATAGTCCCCAAACGTCATCTTTCCTTTTGTAGGAGACTGGACTGTCTCGGAGTTGTTTGTGTAGTTTGTTCCTTTGTTGTGTGTTCACAACCCCCCGGCCCCCATAGAATTTATTTTGTGATTTCCTCTCTTGATTTTCTGTTTGGCGCATTACATTTTTGCTTTTCTGAGTGTCATTGAAGTCATCATTGATTTACGTTTTCGGGGGCGGTCACTCTCGAGCAGAAGGCACGGAGACCGAGAAGGAGAAGGACATGCCTGTCCAGACCAGTAGTCGCTTGAGTTGTGTATACGTTTTAAAAAGAACCAACACGACAGCTCATTTGTTTTCTGTCGTTTTGCTCCGCTGCAGAAACTGCCGTATGACCGCAAGTGGAGCAGTACCGACGCTGCGCCGGTGCTGACACGCTCAGCGGCTTTGTACGTGTGACCGCTCCACAAAATTTGCTCCGGTGTAAAATATATCGCAACAAAATACATCGGTGTCGCGCCTGAGCAAATGTGTGCCGTGTGAACACCCCTTATTTGAACACACTGCCTTCGTTTTTATTCTCGTCTGGACATAGCCAATCTCACACTCTTACGTGGGGATGTCAGTGTCTCCGTCGATCATAAATGATATGTAGGGGGCGGCGATGATTTTCAGACTGTGCGGACTGAACGACAGCTCGCCGACTACACATGCACCAGAGCAACGAAAAAGTGCTTATACAGTATGTGGAGATATCCAAAAATTTACATCCAATATTGCATCAAACAACAAACACAGGAGCTCTTTGTTTTGGCGGGGTAAGGGTTCTTTTGCGGGGTCACGACTCAGATTATAAATGTGCATGCTTTTCATAATATTCAATGTTTTGTTTAAGCAAAAACACATTGTTTTCAGTGGAGACATTTTTGTTTTATTTCGCCTAATATTTGGATAAAAAGGACATTCTACAGCTGTAATTTTAATACCATGATAACGTGATATATTTGCTAACTGTTAGCACATCGTGAGCCCATGCCTACTTTTTGACACACCCACGGCGTAGAACCTGGAAATGTGCGCAGGCACCAAAGAGGTGTAATTATTAAAGGCTGCGGCTGGGTGTAAATCATCAACATCGATTTTTGCTGAGACTTGTGAACGTTCTGTCAAATCCATTTGGAAAATAGTTCACCAATGTGTTATGTTCACTGTTCTGTCCAACATGCTACACTTTGAAGTACAGCGTGGTTTGTTTTTTTTTCTTCATGAAATAAAACCAATAGGAGTAGTTTAATCACAATTCTGTGGTTATGACTGAATGCATATTTGAAGGTTCTTCAAGAAAGAAAAAAGGCGGTGCGCCTGCTGGTCGCTAGATCAGCGGTGCCCTGCATCCTTCCTTGCGCCACCGACCAGACGAGTCACAATCATATTTGCTGACTGACACAGAAGCAAATAAAAACAAATGATTCAATGTCTAACTCAACTTTTTTGTGAGTAAGAGTGGTCAGGCCTGCACTTGGAATGCACTGATATCTAATGTGACATATCCAGTATATGTTTGGCCATCAGCGTCATGTGGTTGAGGACACACACAGTCTGGCCGTTGGGCAGTGTACAAGCGGTGGTGAGCGTTATGGCCCAGGTGTGCCTCATACCGTCACAACGACTCAAAATCTGCACTATGATTTTTGCTGGACTTTCTACAGACTGTGCAGAGCAGATAAGTGCAGTTCTTCAATCCATCGGAGTAGGCACGCAGCATGCACACGGAGCCAGATTTGTCAGGGAACACCCACAGTTTATGGTTGCTCACCCCGAGGGCGTACCTGGCATGAGAAATGCACGCTCATGTAGACGAAATAATCTCGCTTTCTGTTTTGAACGGCCGGCCCCTCACATGCTGTACTACGATTTGCATAAATGTGTCTTTGTTTGTTTGTTTTGTGCCGAATAGCCTGAAGGACCGGTGGTGAAAATTAAGAATGTCATTGTTGTAGATTTACTTGCTGTTGTCTTTTCAAACAATCTAATCTGATGTCAAGGATGTGTTGATTAAGCACACTGTTCATCTGTTGTGTGTGAGAGAAAGAGCCCTTCAGTCGTCTTCTGGTATCTTGTATGCATGAGGAAAAATCTGACATGGAGCACTTTGTTACATAACCCTTATTAGCACGACCATTTCCATAAAAGTATGTGTGTGCGCGCACGAGTTTGTGTGTGTGTTTCGGAGGAAGGAGGTTGATCGTGTTCCAAGTGCCAAACAGAGCTTTGCACTCCACTGTGTTACGCATGTCTGAATACAACGTAATTTCATCAAAACCAAAAAAAAAAAAAAAAAGAGGTCACACACTCTGACTCAAGGCATTAGTTTAACAACAAGTAGCTCCTACCTTAAAATAACGTCTGAAAAGGTTTTCGGAGAATATGCTGTAAAATAATAATGACTAAATACATGTTTGACAAAGAAGGTTCACAGGGGGCTTTTGAATTAATTTAATTGAGTATCAACAAATGGATTGTTGTCCAAATGTAGGTATTCACGATGAATTGTGTGTATGTCACAGGTCTCGTATGTCAAGGCCATAGACATCTGGATGGCGGTGTGTCTTCTCTTTGTCTTCTCTGCGCTCTTGGAGTACGCTGCAGTCAATTTTGTTTCAAGGCAACATAAAGAGCTGCTCCGATTCAGGCGACATCCCAAGAAGAGCAAGGTACTCCAAGATACTCGTGGAAAAAAATAATAAATCAATAAATACTCCTTTACTGGTGTATTTTTCTGTGAACGGACAATAAAATAGTTACCCAGGTTATCGTTGCAGTGTGTCAACTTTTAGATTTTGAGGCTACCTTCTAGTGGTGGCATGCTAATAGTGTATGCGTCATGAAATGAGGAGGGATGTTTCACGAGTTCTGTCTGAGCATGTTTAAGTTTCCCCACCACCTCATTGCTGTACTGGTGCATGGCTCTGCATGGCTACATCACAGGAGTTGTGTTTTTTTTTTTGGACAAGCCATCCAAACAAGATGAGCCTGAACGTTGGTGCATGATATCAATCTTTGTGAGCATTCAGCATTCAGTCAACATGTGGATAACATGTCTCCTTCTGTTCAATGTAATGGAAAAGTGGTGGAATATATAGTGGGGGGGGGGGGGGGTTCACTTTCTAGTCCATTTGAGGCAACAAATGGACTAGAAAGTGAATCCATTTTAGATGCTGAACAAAACAAAGCTTAGAAAGTTGAATGTATTTCCCAAGCAATTTTCTGCTTGTGGCTTTAGTCTGGCATTTCTTTGTGAAAATATAGTTTAAAAGTAACACAAGGAAACAATGTCAATGAGAAATCTCATGTTTTGACATGGAACGCTTGGTGATGCCTGGGAGAAATAAATTTCAAAGAAAAAAGGAAGAATACATGTAGAGCCACGTCAAAAATTATGAGACCTCCATGTTTGTTCTTAATTTTAATGTCTTGAGCTACTAAAATAGTTTCAAGTGATTAACTGACAAAAGAAAAAACATGGAATACCTAAAAGCACTGTTTTTGTTTGTACAAAGATATACGATAGCTGTAAGAACCTGATTTTGGCTCCCCGGACAGGAAAGTGAAGAAACAAGGGTGGGTTAATGTTTTTTTTCCTCCTCCATCCACAAGATCTTGTTTAGAGGAAAGAAGCTTTACCATGTAAATATAATATAACATAAATATTACAAATAATTCATAATGAATATGGATAGAAAATGTCAAGTTTGTTCAAAACTAATTTCATACATCTGTAGTTCTATACAGTATGTACAGTCGTACCTCAACTTACGAACGTCTCTTCATTTGAAATGTTCAAGTTGCGAAATGCTTCAACGGGAAAATATTGCCTCTTGTTAGGAAATAAATTTCAAGATACGAAAGGTACAGTATGGGCTGCTGCTCGCAGCTCTGAGTTTCCTGAACGCAACATACTTATAGCTGCTCTGGCATTGGCTATTACCGAGCATCATCCTGGCATCCCATTGGCTAAGAGGGACTTCTACCGTATGTGTCTTTTGTGTGTAGATAGATCGATATGTGTTTATGCACTGTCCTGGTCATTCGCCCCTTGGGCAATGAGGCGTTCCGATAATTTTACGTAAATGTGAATCAAACTCAGAAAAAGTGTTCACCGGGGCGATCGCTCACTATGCTGATGTTTGCCTTGGACATTTTTGAAGGATTGTTAAAAGCCGACAAAAGCAAACGTCCTTGAATCACTTCTTTACGAAACACCAGGCAAAAACCACTTCTGACTTGAACTAAATGGCAAAAAACAATGGGGACACAGTTAAAAGTTAAATGATCATCATTTTAATTCTTTATTCTTTGTTTTTTACATTATGCACAACTCTCATTTATTGTGCAACAATCTAATTGTAGCATATTGTTCCATATTTTGATGCATTTTTATGCTATAGAAAACATGTCTGAATTTTGGGGGACCTTGGAACGGATTAGGGCATTTACATGGAAAACTTAAAACTTACTTCGAATATTTTCTAGTTAAGAAAGTTCTTCCAAAACCAATTAACTTTGTAAGTAGAGGTAACACTACAGTATGTTGTCAGTTTTCCTCAGAATGCAGCAGGTTGTTTGGAATCCAACCCGCACTAATAAAATGTAACTCTCAAACCTCACCAATGTAACCAAAATGTCTTGTACATTGACTGAATGAGTGAGTAGCCCATATTTGGTGTTTGTACTGGATGTGGGGGTTTTTTTTCCCCACCCCTTTTTGGTTTCTCTCCATTGACGACTGGTGTGCATGCTGTCGACTGGTAGAACAGTGGAGGTGCAGTTGATGCAGATGAGCTAGCTGAATCCCTCCATCGTGTTAACATTGACAACGGCCTCAAGGCATCAGACCCGCTCTATGGATCTATGACCAACATCTACAGCAGCAGCTACAGGGTATGGCACAATACATGAAGTGTGTTGGCATGTACCCGCATGTGCATGTCGCGTCATGCAACCGGTGTATTGTGTGTCTTCACCAGCATTCTGCCAATCAATAAAGCTGTTTAAGAGGAGATGTGGACTGGATATAGCCCTAAGGAAGGTGTTAGTAACAGAAACATGGAAAGACAGACAAATATTACACAGTATGGTTAAAAATAATCTAAATGCTGCAGCAATTTTTTGTCATGTGTTTCTATAAATAACTGATTGTATTATAAGCAAATACCAGGCATATGCCGTATTTTCCACACAATATAACACACCTAGAAGCATTCAATCTTCTCAAAAGCCAATGGTACGATTTAGAATCTGATGCACCTTACACATGCATCAATATTCTGATTTCTTGGATGTAGTATTATAAATATTCTGTAAAATGCTTTGTTAAAGCTGCATTGGGTGTGAAAGCTCAATGTAAATAAAGCTACCCGAAGACAGCTGGGATAGACTTCACCACTCCCTGCAATCCTTGTGAGAATAAAGCGGATCAGAAAATGGACGGATGCATTGTATTGTCTTCCCTTTAGCGTAGCTCCATCTCGTGGATGCATAACACCACCACAGCCAAGCATGTAGCTTCTATTCTATGTGCCTTATGCACTCTATGTATGAAAGCAGTTTTAAGATAGGCTATTCATTGAAGGTGTGCCTTATACTCCGAAGCGCCTTATCGTGCGGAAAATACGGTAATCAAACATAAACACTTAGGACCTGATTTACGAAGATCTGTAATGGTGTGTGCTGAATTGCATGTCCCACTAACTTTGCGTGCACTAATGGTGGGCACGTTACATGTAATCTAATAAGATTGCTATATTTTATTTAGATCCCAAATAGCAAGTGCTAAAGTGCGTGTTCACCTACTCAAAAAGGTTGAGCGCACTTGTTGGCAACTGGATATACTACTACTAATACTGAAGTACAGTATTTTAAAGAGGGTTTTGCACTTTAAAGGGGCCACATCACGCTAACTTCACTTTTTTGAGATTTGAGCCATGTTAAAATGCTAATTCCTCACTAACACCACCCCCCAAAGTGGTGGGGTGGGGGGTCACAAGAGCATTTCAGAAAGCTGACGTTATGATACTGAGAGAGAACTTTGTCCGCGTGGAGGCTTTGCCTCAGACCGTTGTTGCTCGGTTTTGGCATCAGCTGCGACCCACGGTAGCCGTGTTTGTCCATCCATCCATTTTCTGATCTGCTTTCTCCTCACAAGGGTCGCAGGGGGTGCTGGAGCCTATTCCAGCCGTCTTCAGGCAGTAGGCGGGCGACACCCTGAACAGGTTGCCAGTCAATCGCAGAGCACACAAAGACGGGACAACCATCCACGCTCACACTCACACCTAGGGACAATTTAGAACGACCCAATCAGCCTACCATGCATGTTTTTGGATTGTGGATTGAAACCGGGGTACCTGGAGAAAACCCACGAAGGCTCGGGGAGAACATGCAAACTCCACACAGAAAGGCTGGAGCTGGTACCTCTTCACTTTGAGGTCAACGCGCAAACCTCTGGACCACCGGGCTGCCAGCCGTGTTTGTAATTCACAATAAAAGTTGAAATAAACCACGACTACTCTGACATTATACCCTTGAGAAACACTACAATATATTCTTCTCATTATTACTTTTTACTGTTTCATGGGAGGTGTGCGCAGCCAGGTTTAGGAGAACGTCGTGAAAGGGGAGGCAGTAGCCACACGGAGATGTGGGGTTTTGGTGAAATTATATCCGGATTAGAAAAATAGCCACCAAAATAATTTCATACAAAATTATATCATCATTGGGCCAGAGGTACAGTATATGCCAATAGTTAACTGCGGAAAACTAAAAGAGCATGATGGGTTTTAACATGAAACATTTAGGGGAGTGCCACAATTGCAGAATAAAGATTAAAGTGATGGGATTGGCAGTGTTGGTGGAAGAGGAAAACAAACCAACTTAATTACTGAGGTCCAGAAGAAAAAAGTCTCGCGCTGCAGTACATTTGGGGGACGCCAGCAACCAAATAAATGCCATGCTTCATTTGATTTAACTTGTCCCGAGTGCAAGGCAATCAGATGGATTTGCGCATCCTGCACAATGCTGCGTTTAAAACTGGAACAGCAGACCCAAGAAACTACTCTTCAGAAGCGAGCAGCGATTGTCCCCATAAAGTACAGAGTTGAAAGGAGGTTAGTCACGGGTGATATGGCATGATACCTTCTTGTGACTGGCATTAAGTCATCACTTAGATCATACGGAAGCTCCAAAACTGCATTGTCCCGAACGTTTATTCTTGCCCCCTCTCATTTTGTCTGCACAGCACAATGGTGTCTCATCGTACACTCCACTTTGGTATTGAAGACACAAAGTCGGCTATCACAATTAGTCTCATTTGCTCATAGACTTTCCAGAACCTGCAAAATGAACTGCATGGCAATTTTGCCCTTTTGGCAGAAATGATCCTGTGTGTGCCTGGTTAGCAGATCAGCTTCCACATCTGTTTGCGTGATCATTGAAGTTTGTGCCCCAGACTGCTGCTTAATACGCAAACTGTAAAATGCAGGACAACAGACACTTTGAATTAGCCATATTTAAATAAACGTAAGCACCCACAATGTGAAAATAAAGTGATGATACCCAACACTTTTACACACACTGCTTAATTCTTCTGAAATTTGTTTTTAATTTAGCTGTCCCTCAAATGTAAATTGGCGCTGCTAACAGGAGGGGACAAAATATAGAATTAGTTGCCGATCTTAACTTTGATGAAAACAGTGGAACAGTTCGATTTGCTATGAATTATTTATTTCCTGAAGCGAACTGTCTTTGAAATGTAAAAACAAACCTGAAAGACAACCAGCATCGCACAACAAATTGTATTTGACATTGGGGGTTCCGCTGCATTGACATTAAAAAAAAAATCACCGTTTAAACATTCAATGAATTATTTTTTACTGTATAGCGAGCTTGTTCAATATCTTGCTTGATTTATAATTGCACGGTCTAATGAGATGTCTGCTGCTCCTTTCTGTCTATCAGGAAGGGGAAGTACATGAGACCAGACTGACCTCTGCAGCTGCTGTAACTTCCACTCCCAGCAACAGCAAGGACTCCAAGGCCACCACTAACAATACCGCCGCAGCACTAAACACTCAAGGAGCCCCGGCACCCACTGCCCCGAATCCCTCGGGCGTCGCTCCAGGAGGAGGGAAAAGCATAGAGGAGATGAGAAAGTTATTTATCGACCGGGCCAAAAAGATTGACACGGTGTCAAGGGCCGGTTTCCCCCTGGCCTTCCTGTTTTTCAATATATTCTACTGGGTTCTTTATAAAATACTTCGCCATGAAGATTTCCATTAGCCACAGAGAAAGACAGAGACGGTGCGGTGCGTACTTACCGTCAATCAGATATGCACACATAAAATAAATGCAAACACACTTGTACTGTAGCTCATGTGAGGACATGCTTTCTTTCTTTACCTCCCGGGCACGTTACTCTCCTTTCTTATGAACTGCCACTTGTGACCTCACATTGCCCCAAAGTTGCCAAAAACATTGATGTACAGGGAGAAACAAGCATACTACACAGATGAAAAACAATCATGACTTGGTAGTCTTCAAGACAACAGTTTTGGCATGATTTTGACAACACAGTGTTTGTATGTAGAAACTCTTTTGGTACAGTATACTCACTGGTGATAGGGTTTGAAATCAGTGGTTCAGTTTTCACTGCCGCTTCTTATGCCCAATTCCAATTGAGTGCCTGTCTCATTTTTGGGGTCTGTATTGTTACATCTCCAGTACCGTATTTTCCGAAATCTAAATCACAGTGTTTTTCATAGTTTGACCAGGGGTATCACGAACACTCTGGATCGATTTATGTGTGAAATTATTAACAGATTATTACAGATCATTTCACATTATTTTCCCATTAAACCACAAGAGGGCGCTCTAGGCCTGTATTGATAAAACGACTATGAGTCTGACATAAGCGACATAGAAGAGGAAGTGGACAATTGGAGTGACATTGATGGTTTGGTAAACGTGTTAGCATGTTCTTTATGCTATAGTTATCTGAATAACTCATAATACCGGGGTGTCAAACATACGGCCCGGGGGCGGAACCGACCCCCAAGGAGGTTCGATCAGGCCCGCAGGATAATTCAAAAGTGAAAAAATGCATAAAAGACACGGAATGAATATTTTTAATAAGGTGATCATTGAGTATCCGCTCGGGGACACGGTTTTGATCAGAGTAGAAGACAACATTGTTTTGATTGGAGAAGAAGACAACAGCAGCCTCAGTCTTTCACTGAGACAGACCCAACACAGCACATGCTATCAAGGACATGTGAATACTTTATTCTTTACACATTTAATAGCACTCTCCTTAGTTTGTAAGGTGTAGGCAGGGATTAAATTTAAATTTTATATGAACATGTGTAAGTTATTTTAAAATTCTTTATAAATCTCGTTTAATCTTAAAGTTTTTATCATTACAGGTACTATATTTTCAATACCAATTACTTGGTAAAGTTTTGTGCCTTTGTCCAATCAGTGGGATCAGTTCCAATTCATATATGTGAATGACAAAAGTAAATTGCACATTTGTCTAAGGAAATCTAAGGTGATTCATGAAATGTTTTGTAAAAGATATGTTCATTCAATTGTAACATTTTCCTAATGTCCTTGTGCTTGTTTCGACCAAAACAAAGGAAAGACATATTATTTTGGTTATTTATAGCAGAGTATGGTGTAATTTTAATGGTCCGGCCCACTTGACATCTACCGAGGCCGTACGTGGCCCACAATATGAAATGAGTTTGACACCCCTGTCTTAATATGTTTTGTGAACTTGCCAGAGTTCAATGTTTATGCGTCATGTAACGCTAGCGTATTGTACACTTATTCGGCCTGTTGTCTATTTTATTTAAATTGCCTTTCAAGATGACATGTCTGTTCTTGATGTTGGATTTTATCAAATAAATTTCCCCCCAAAATGAGACTTACACTCCAGTCCGACTTATGTATGTTTTTTTTCTTCTTTAGTCTGAATTTGATGGCTGGAGCGACTTATAATACGGAAAATACGGTACGTTCAAGTAACTCTGTCCATTATCATGTGAGCTAATATAAAGTGAACACCTATAACAGATACACACATACCAAAAAGGCAATCAAGTAACCGCACGGCAGTGAAAAGTGAGAATAAACAATGTTAAATGTTACATAGCGTTTAGTTTGGCCTGCAGAGGCCGTCACACCGAAGGAATTTGTTCTAAAGGCAGATAACCTTTTGCATAATTGAACTGGTCGCCTTGTCTTTTTAAAATATCATGGCGTATTATTCACCTCACCTCTCGTTTTGATTTTGGCTAATGTTTGGGTGGATGTGTGAGTATATGCTATCCAGTGGAGGTTTGCAATGTTATCTGGCTCACAATGGCATTGTATATACCTGTTTACCTAAACTGCCGTTACAATTACACATTGTATTCATTATTGATATGATTCAGGCCTTATTCGGTTTGCATGTGTCCTAATTTTTTAATTTCCTAAATGTGGGTTTTTTTCTTTCCTGCTTACACTGTCATGGCCCATGTCCAGACTGAGCCCCATTAGCGGAAAAGCAATCAGAATTTGGTCACTTAAACCATTTCATGTAAATCTAACCTGAATGTCTGACTGGTTTGAACTCTGCCCTAATGTTGTTTTTTTTATTTTTTGCCAATTACGACTTAAATGCACTAATTTTGAAAAGTGAAAGGTCAGAACTGATGTTGTTGGGGCGCGCCCTCTAATGACAAGCCACCACTGCCTGGGGCCGTTTGGGATTCTTTGAATTTCTGCATAAGTTGGTCGTAAAATATGATCAAAATCACATAAATAAACAGAGTCTGCCTAAAATAATACCACATAAAACAATGTTTTTTGGAGGGGGGTGTCTGGTGTGAATATCTTTCATGACGTTGTAGCACAGCATCTCAATTGGGTTGAGGTCAGGACTATACTTTGAATACCTCTAATAGAGACGAGTGTCTTTATTAGAGTCTTCATGTTCATTAGTCCACGGTCAGACAAAGTATCTATGGATGGAGAAAGTTCAGGACTGGCACTTTTCTTTCAATGAATGTTCGTCCTGTAAAGGTTACTGCAAGATGTACAAAATAACTACAGCAATCCGGCAAAAGACAAAAATCTCTGACACAAGTTCAAATTTACCATATGTCAAACATTCAACAAGAATGATGTTCACGGGAGAATACCAAGCAGGACACTGTCGCTGTCTAAAAAATAAAAAAAATAAGTTTGAATTTTGATGAAGAGCATTTGGATGTTTCTAGCACGAGTGGCAGAATAGTCAACAGATGAAACCAAAATTGAATCGTTTGGGAGTAACACACAACACCATGTGTGGAGGGAAAAAAAGCACCCCGCACCAGCATCAAAACCTGATTCCAACTTTGGACCATCATAGTACACATGCATGCTTTGCTTGGTCAGGGCCTGGACAGCATAAGTGACAATTTGGTGGCAGAAAGGATACGCATGCTCGGACCATGTCTAAATTGTGGCACAGGTGAGTTTGTGTGTGTGGACGTGAGACGCATTTGACTTTCATTTCAGAAATTTCACAACAGCTGGTATCAAATCCTTATAATCATTTCATAAATCATTTTTTTTTTCCCCTTCCCTCAATAATCTCACACTTCAGCTAGATCCCCTCCCCACAGTTCTGGTCAAATCCTGCTTACCCTCTCTGCTCCCTTTCATCTCAACCATCATTCATTCTTCATTGTCCACTGGAATTGTTCTTGTCCCCTTCAAAATTACAGCTTCCACTCCAATCCTAAAAAAAACGGTTTCAGATCCCAATGAATTCAATAACTTACGTCCCATTTCTCACCTTCCTTTCATCTCCAAACTCCTTGAAAAAATTGTTGCCTCTCAACTTCACTCCCACCTCACTCATAACAATCTCTACGAACAATTCCCGTCTGGCTTCCATCCCTGTCACAGTACAGAAACAGCCCTCATAAAAATCACCAACGACCCTCTCATGGCAGCGAACACCGGTTTAATTTCTATCCTCATCCTCCTCGACCTGAGTTCAGCTTTTGACACCATTTCTCACCCCATCCTCCTTTAATAGACTCTCCACCATCGGCGTCACTCACACCCCCTTACACCCCCTTACGCTGGTTTCACTCCTATCTCTCTGGCCGCTCTCAGTTCATCCAACTCAACTCCTTCACTTCACAGTCCTCCCCCGTCTCTTCTAGTGTGCCCCAGGGTTCTGTCCTGGGACCCCTTCTCTTCATTATCTACCTTCTCCACCTTGGCAATATTTTCCGTAAATTTGGTATACACTTTCACTGCTTGGCAGAGGACACCCAGCTCCACCTCTCCAGCAAACCCGACTCCTCCCTCCTACCCTCCTCCCTCTCACACTGCCTCACAGAAATTAAATCCTGGTTTACCCATAACTTTCTTAAAACTTAACAGTGATAAAACAGAACTCCTCCTTGTCTGTACCAAATCCACCCTACACAAAGCCAACAGTTTCTCTCTCACAACTGATAGCTCCACTGTGTCCCCCTCCCGTCAGGTTAAGAGCCTGGGTGTCATCCTCAATAGCTCACTATCTTTCCACTCCCACATAAATAACATAATCCAGTCCGCATATTTCCACCTACATAATATAAATCGTCTCCGTCCCTCTCTCACCCCCCACACCACTGCTATCCTTGTCCACAGCCTGGTCACCTCCCTTATCGATTATTGCAATTCACTTCTCTTCGGTTTCCATCAGAAACTCCTCCATAAACTTCAACTCGTCCAGAATTCTTCAGCCCGGATCATCACTAGAACCCCCTCCTTTCATCACATCACCCCCATCCTCAGACAGCTCCACTGGCTGCCTGTCAACCTTAGAATCAACTTCAAAATATTCCTCTATACATTTAAAGCCATCCATAACCTTGCCCCCACACCCCTATCTGTCTGACCTTCTTCAAATTTCCATTCCCTCTCTTTCGCTCCACCTCTGTGTACCCTTTGTCCATCTCAGCACGATGGAGTGTAGAGCTTTCAGCCTCTCTGCCCCCAAACTCTGGAACTCACTCCCACCCAACATCCGAAATATTGATTCTCTTCCCTCATTCAAATCCCATCTCAAACCCCACCTATTCAAAATCGCATACTCAGTTTAAATTAATCTCTTCTTTTATTATTTATAATTGTATCTGTGGTTTTATTGTTCTTATTTTGATTGTAAGGTGTCCTTGAGTGTTTTGAAAGGCGCTTATAATTAAAATGTATTATTATTATTAATTAATTGAAAGCATTGTTATCATAAATGTCCACATACAGTACATATTTCATTCACCAACCGTTATCACAAGCTCGTTCTCGATTTAATAATAGTACCCACTGACATTGTCTGTTGCCAGAGTGACTAAAAAGAGTGAAAATTGTCCGGTCATGCACGGATATCTACATCCTTACCCGCACAGACCTGTCTCCATTGAAGATGCGAGTGTGCTCCAAATAAGTGGAAGCTATTTGATTGGCGGAGAATGACCTTGGCTCAGCAAAAAATGTTTTTTATTTATGCTAGCTTGCGCATGTTTGCAAATTGACCGACACCCACATCAGTGTTGGATTTGGAAGAGTCATGAAAACAGAACCTAAAGTGGACACAATAACCTTTGAGCAATTCAATTTACTGTATTAACAACCGAGTTTGCACGTAAGCGTGAAAATATGAAAACAAAAAATGCATAACCAAAATTTGTCACATAAACAAATCCATAAAACACCTCAGGAAGGTGCCTCACTAAAACAAAACGAGAAAACAAAGATCTCCACTCGGAATGAGAGACAAACTAAACCCTATTCCACTTGCACAGGCATAAGACCAGAAACAGACTCAAACCAACGCAAGGCTGAGAAACACAAAGGAGAGAAAAGTCATCAGTACTTACTAGGACTCGAGGACAGAAATAAAACTAGCAGGTAATAATAAAGCAGGCCAACAACTACTTTGTACCTGGAGACAGTGGAAACAAGCAATCTGTAAATAATAATCCGGCACCTTCCTTCCTCTGTTACTGAGTTTAAGTGGCTCATGATTGCCAACAGCCACATGTTTCCAAAGGGGCGTGAAGAGAAAACAAAAATGAGCGGGGAGCAAGAAAAACAGGAACATTAAAATAAAGTGGTACGAATAATAGATGGCCGAACAACCTCACACAAATTACATTAAATCTGTATACTTATGCATGGGTAATTTACACCAACATAAAAGTCTTGATTTCAGGATCATTTATCTATTTTTCTTTATTAAAAAAGGTCAATATTATGTATTTGTGGGCGGCCTGGTGATCCAGTGATTAGCGCGTCGACCTCACAGTGCAGAGGTACTGGAAATGAAAATGTTGTAAGGAGAGACGCATTTTCCATGTAAATGCCCTAATCCAGGGGTGCCCAACCTTTTTTGTCTCAAGGGCTACTTTTCAAGGAGCCAACCTCCAGAAATCTACCAGTCCAGTGTCAACATCTGACCCCCCCCCCACCACTACCACACACACACACACACACACACATTAAAACACTAAAAATCCCAGGGCCAAACCATTTGGCTTTCCTACATAGAACCAAATATGAACCAAACAGAAAAAAACTGCTTCCAAATCGGTAGATCTCTGTTTGAATAAAAGAAATCACTTCCTATCTCTGTGGACTGGCTTTGATCCCAATGTCATTTTGCAATCTAAGAATCTCATCCTCAAGGAGTGGGGCTTTCAAAGTCGAAAAGTGATTTGACTTTGGCGGCAACGTCAATACTTGCACCAAATGGATAACACATATAGCTGACTATAGGTTCGATGGATGCCAGTAAGATGTCAGTAAAACGCCTCTCAAACTCTGAAGAGATGCTCTGAACATGCTCCTCATAATGTGCACTGTCAAGCTGTGTCACATCTTTCTCTTGACGTTGTAGTTCTGCTTGCATGCGAGGGAAGTTGCACAGGTTACCAAGCCACAGCCGGTTGGACATCAGCTTTAGCTTGCTTTTGAATGTGCTCACTGAACTCATCATGTTGACGACATCTTTACCCTTACCCTGCAGCTCTAAATTCAATTCATTGAGCTTGCCAGTGAGATCAGCGAGGAAATATAAATCTCATCAGCCACTGTTTAGTCCCATTAACAATTCCATGAAAGCATTAAAATATCATCACCCCTGGTGTGTCCTTTTCATGGCAAAATGGTGAGTAGCTCTTCATTGGTGCTCATGTCTTGAAAAAACATTCAGATGAGAACACACATCCATCATATCAGTCGTCTCGTCAAATTGGAGGGAAAAGCACTCACATGCATCAATATCCTTCCTGAATTGTTCCTCCACATCCAGGGGCGGTTCTGGATTAATTTCACTGAGGGGGCCGGGCTGGGGCCAGGGGTTTTGATGGGGGGGCACATTCAACCCAGGGCTAAAAAGACAGATTCGAAATCTTATTTGACTTTTTATTTCTTCAGACTTTGAAATTGTAGTCATAACATTACAGTGATGAGAAAAAAACAGTATTAGGAGGGCTAAAATGTCTGCAAGCGTAACAATACACCGTGTCCATCTGTTGAGAATATTCAAGCCAGGGGATGATATGGTACCAGCCTGCCGGGGACAAAAATTGCAAATACACTGAAGCTAGATGTTTTACATGCATATAATTATCCAAATTTAAAAAGGCAATGTCTTATATATTGATCCTGTTAAATAAAAATAAAAATAAAAAGGGAGACTAAAAAAGTTACACACACACACACGCACACACAAACACGCGCACACACACACGCACACACACGTAAATGGCACTCGTGTCATGGTAATTTCCTTCTCTGCGGACTGCTTCTCATTTTCCCGCTCATTTTTAAGTGGCGCAGTGCACTAAAGGGTCTGACTAGAATGTTAAATCACGCACTTTGGTTCCACCTTTCGCGTCGGCGACTCGGCACGACTGCGTAATCTGCGCTCGGAGGGGGGGCCACAGGGGGGGCCAGAATCGGTGCTACAGGGGCACTGGCCCCCGTTGGCCCCCCCCAGAACCGCCACTGTCCACATCCACAGCCATTCCCTCACATCGCCTTGTAGCAGTATTGAGAGAGAGTTGCACTCTTGGCATCCACGTTCTCCATTTAATTTTTAAAGTGATCAAAAAGGCTATCCGCTGCCTCGAGAAAGGCTTCTTTCACAATATCGCCGTCTTTGAATGGCTTGTTATGTTTGGCAAGCACATGACAATAGTTGCAGGCTTACTGTGCGTCTTCGGTTTGCTTTTTGCAGGTAAATCCATCTCATAGCTCCTGTGTACCGTTGTGAAATGCCACTCCAGATTCGTTGTCTTCACCAAAGCCACCGTTGCATTGCAAATCAAACAAACAGGCTTTGAACGAGAATAAACAAAAAAATAATCTTGCTCCCACTCAGGGTGAAAATGGTAGTTCTTGGATCGTTTCCTCTCAGCCATGTTGACGTTTTGGGGTGAAAGCTGCGGTAATCGCGAGCTGCTCGACTGTTAACAGCGGTCAACTTCCAGCAGCGTTTCCAACTCATCGGTAAGGAAAGTAGCTATTGGCTGTCCTAAACGTCGCTCAATGATGTCATCTGTGCGTGTGATTTACTTGGGGAGATGTTTTTTTTTTCTTTTGTAATTTTTATTTGTTGTTTTTTAAATTTTATTTCAGACAAAGAAAAGTTTTACATTTAAATCCAGCCCAGATTGTAAACCTGGCACGATTAGCCAGCAGTGGCTTCATTTGGGGGAGGGGCCACAAAAGCTCCCAGAGCTGCTCATTGAGAACAACATGCTTTCACCACACAGACTCCAAAAGTCTCCAACACCAGAAAACGTCGCTATATTGTTACGAGTCACTTTTTTGAAAAAAAGAGTCGCTCAAGAGGTTCTGAATGCTCACTGAATATAGCGTCAAAGTCAAAGTTTGGCAACACTGACTTCCTCTCATGTCATTAAAAAAAAAAATAAATTCCAACACACCTCGCGGTCGCCTTGCGATAAGTCCGCGGTCGACTGGTTGGGCACCCCTGCCCTAATCCGTTCCAAGCCACCCCCCCAAATTCAAACATAAATATTTACTAAAGCATAAAAATGCATCAAAATATGTAACAAATACATGTTACAATTAGATTATTGCACAATAAATGAGAGTTGTGCACAGTGTAAAAAAACAAAGAAGTACAGAATAAAAATGATGGTCATTTAACTTTTAACTCCTCGTTTTTTCCCCCTCTTTAGTTCATGTTCTCTCTCGGAAGTGGTTTTGGCCTGGCGTTTTGGAAAGAACTTATCCAAGGAAGTTTGCTTTTGTCGGCTTTTAACAATCCTTCGAAAATGTCCGAGGCAAACAGCATAGTGAGCGATCGCCCAACTGGTGAACATTTTTTTTAGGTGATTCGCATTTACAAAAAACTATCAGAACGCCTCGTGGCCCGAGGCACGAATGACGAGGACGCTGCATCGGCACATATCTATCTATTTACTTACATACACACACACACACACACACACACACATATCGACACATTTGGTTGAGGTCCCTCTTAGCCAATGGGATGCCAGGAAGATACTCGGCAATAGCCAATGGCAGAGGAGCTATATTTATGTTGCTTTCAGGAAACTCGGAGATGCTAGTAACCCCATACTGTATTTTTACCTTTCGTATCTTCAATTATTTTTCGTAACAAGAGGCAATATTTTCCTGTTGAGGCGTTTCGTAACTTGAAAATATCAAATGAAGAGACATTCGAGAGAAGAGGTACGTACCACTGTATAAACATCGCGAATGGCAGTACAACTGGAAATAAGATGACCCTCTTTAGATTGAAGAACTAGAACAAGCACACGAAAACACTCAAAGAACAATTCATGATGAAGGAGGATGGCGTAAATGCCATTTGTGTTGCAGATGTGTCGTGGTTCGCCACATACTGGAGCACACACAGTTTACCAACAAAAAGCTGCTGTTATTACCAAGCGACAACACAAATGGCAGAACCTCTTGTTGACGCTGGTCCTTCTTTTGGAAAACACAATGTAGTGCAAACTTCAGAGAAAAAGCAAAATATGGACGTACTGAGCTTTACCTTCGAGAGGAACTTTTAAGATTACCCCCCCCCCCCCATGGAAAATGTTGGTCAAATCCTAAATTGTAGACCCAAATTATTCCGCTGTCGGTAAATGCTCCATACTTGCACTGACTTATCTAGGTGAAATGTTTGCACATGACACATCCATGAGCTTTGTAAAAAGCAGCACCGTGGCGTCATAGCGAGCCAGAGGAAATATGCATGTCTGTTTCCGTGCATGTAAATTTGACTCCTGAGTACAGTATAGTATTTTTGGAATCTTGTTTTGAATCTTTTTGATGAAATAAAAAAAAGACAAATGACCAAAAATGTAAACCACTAGCAGAACTGAGTTCAGGTTAGCCGGATTCTGTCTCATTTACATTTTTTACATCTGTGATAACCAGATGAATGAGAGTTGATCATATAATTTGAAATTTAAAGGAGGCAACACGGCAGACAGTGCGGAGATCTGGGATTTGATTCCAGGTTCCCCCATGTGATTCTCCCCGTGCCTGCGTGAGTTTTCTCCAGGTCCTCCGGTTTCTTCCCAATTTCCAAAAACATGCATTGCAGGTTAATGGAACAACACGCCTGTAACCCTCTGAGGATAATCAGCTCGGAAAGTGGAAGGATGGATGAAGATTTAAATTAAATTAATGTTAATATTAGTATTTTTAATTCGTTCATTTCTTCCATGACCTTTAGATCATTTTTCCTAATTCACCTATAATGAATTCCAGAATCAGAACGACAATTCAAATCAACGTGGCTGTCTTCATTACACTAAATGCTAAATGGGCTGTCACTTGTGTTGCACTTTTCTGCCTTGGGAAATTAAAGTGTTTCACACTTTTACCTCATTTACCTCCTGATGATTCCACCAAGGCCCCGCATTGTCTCACATGGTGCCGTATATCACAACATACTTTACCCTAATTTAAAAAAAAAAAACCTTACAGTCCTACCTTGACGTAGTCAGAGTTGCCGTGTTGGATAAACATGACATCCATGCAAAAATAATTAGCCTTATTACATTTCGTGTATATTCATGTTTTGTATGGTTAAACTAAGTTACTAAAATAACACTATTTGTACACATTATAAGTATGTGTGATATTCGTCAAAAAAATGAAAGGAATAGATTGAACAGTCAAAATGTTGATCTAAGGCTCCCCCTGCAGTTTTTAAATGTAAATTACTCCTGTGATGTGTAGTCGTATCACAGGTGATGGCAGGGCAGTGTGCGAGCGGATTATTCATTCACGGTTTTGCTCTATTGATTTGGCAAATTTCTTGAAACTGAGATGACATTAAAACTACAAGGTCATTTGGCCAAACAGTCTTACAGTTCACAACAATGCATCTCATAGCAAAAGCTCATAACTCTCTAACTGTTCACACGTGCTTCAGACGAGATCTCTTTCTCATATAAGGAGTAATACCACATTATCAATTGCTTTGGCTTATTAAGATTCACTTTGTGTTTATGTCAAAAATATCTTGGATGGCTAAACACCAGTGATGTGTTCCTCGAGCCGGTCCTTGGCCTCGAGGACCGGCTCGAGCACCGAAGGGCGGTCCTTGGTCCTCGGCCTTGGCCTTGGAGTCAAGTCCTTGGTCCTTGGCCTTGGCCTCGGAAATCAAGTCCTTGGCCTTGGCCTTAGCCTCGGGTTGCCGGTCCTCGGACACAATGAGGGATTTGAGCCTCTAATCCTTCGTCCACAGATATAAAGTGGGCCAGAGGACCGCAAAAATCATGAAGAAATCAAACAAAATCCATCCAGGGAAACCCATGTTGATGACTTTATCTGGCGCTTTTAGAGGGGCGGGGCTGCTACTGACAGGTGACAGTCAGTGCAACGTGTAAAGAGCGGGATCACAGTTAGTTTCAATCACGGTTCGTTCCGTTCGCGATCGGCAGTTTATATAGCGTGTAAAGCCTTTCCGTAACAGTGGTGTCTTTTATTTTGTTATTTTTGCACAGTCGTCACGTTTGCACTAGAATGTTTGTTTGAACCAAGTGATTTGCATTACAGCTGGAGTCAATAATGTCGGCACTTCACTTTCGGGTTTGGCCATTGGGATTTGGAGTCCTTTTGCTCGATTCCAGTTATGTTTGCTGAATGCTTTCTCATGTTTGGAATAATGAATATTAATAATACATAGTTTAAAATCATGGTTTATTTAATTATTATTTATTATTGTGAAGTTGAATGTATTAATTAATGTAGTATTAGTGGTAGTGGTAATAATAGTAGTACTCAGAGAATGGTTAGAGATTCAGCCATCTCGTTACCTCTGCGTACCACGTCCTAGACGCATAATTTTCCCACGGGACGCACAGTTCCAAATAATGTGCGTTTTTGGGACGCAAGGAAATTTCTCAGTCAAAACAAATAAACAAAAAACTACGGCAAGCCTGAGGATTTCACGGTAACAATCGTTACCGGTTGTGTGTCTTTTCCGTGGCGTCATTTTAACGGTACCGAAAAATAGTTTAACCATAAAAGTCACCGCACACGAGTAGACTGTGTGATCAACGCGATTTGACTGTGCCTGTATGTGTGTTTGTGGTGTGGTGTGTGAGTGTCTTTCTTCTAATTTACTTTCGGTTTGTTTTTTTTCAGTGTTGGGGGGGGGGGGGGGGTGCAACAGATTTATCAGTTTGCGGACAGTTTAGTCCGCAAACTGAGGAATCGCGCGGATGAAAGTTTGAGATGGCGGCGAAATAAACCTCACCAAGGTCTACTAATTACGACATTTAGGAAATGGGAATGCCAGTCTGATTTTTCGTATGAATCGTCCAAAGGGCGTATCACTAAACTCACCTGTGACGTATGCACAGAACACGAGAGCGAGATACGACGAGAGGCACGATTACGAGGCAAGTTGGTCATGAGATTTGTAGGCTAATCGTTATGAAAAATATTATGAAACAGTATTGGTTATTCTATAATTTACTGGTTGTAGCATAGTAAATTTATGAATAAAACATTCGTCACAAGGTGTAGTAATGCTAATGTTAACTGTTGGTAGAACTAATGATGACGTGTGTTAAATTCTTTCGGCAAATTGATCGTGGATTACACATGCATCGTCTTGGGAAGAGGATGTCAAGCCACATCAATACTTACCTGTATTAATGATTACCAGTAAATTAATCTTTGCAGTGTGAGATTGGAAAAAATACTCTGATGATGCCACATGAGTACACCAGTTTTTGATCCATTTATTTTTTGGAATAAACCTGGAGTACACAGCTACTGATGTAATGTTCATTGTTAATGCATCGTTTTCAAACATTTACCCTTGAAACATTATACTTTTGAGTGTCAGAATTCTTGATTATGAATATCAGTCAAAATAGAAAAATGGGTTCCCATGATGAACGTTTACGGAACCCAACGTTAGTTACCATGGTTTCCCATTGGGTAATCCAACGGAACCGAAAAACGGTTACCATGAATTTCCAAAATCCTCAGGTTATTATCATATGTTTGTGTTATTATCATATGCAATTGAATAAGTAGACCATTTCAGAATTTGAAATTTGGGACTCTCTCAATGCATAATGGGACTCATACTTTTCTCATCAGCGAGTCCCTGGGACTCGCTGTCGGTAAACTGGAAAATTATCACTGCAGAGATTACCGCTTTTTCTGCACTCAGTGATTGACTTCTATGCAAAGTCATTTCTCAACTTGTCTTCCGTGCCATGTCATGCCTGTTGAGTGTTGATTTACTTCATATAAATCAACACTCATAGAAACGACTGCACTAAAACATTAATTCATAAATGTATATCATCTGCTTTTATTTTTGTTTTTCTCATTATAAATAACACGTACCCTGACTGTTCTACTCTTTGAATAAAAACACTTCATTCAAGCGTTAGGGAGTGCAAAGGGTTATGATGGAGGGGTGTTGCAAATCATGAAGATCTGCCAAGTGGTATGATAGCATTGTTTTATACATGTCCTCTGCTAGGCCTCAGCTTCAAAATGAGAATTATTCACCACCCGAAGATATAAACTCTGACCCTACTGAAGCAGGAAATTCACATACCAAAAACATGGACTTCGAACCTTTGATAACCCTTCCAACCCTTTGATGACTTCCAACCCTACTGACCACAAGATATTTGACCCTGAGAACAACTTGGACCCGGACAATAACTTTTTCAAGACCGACCGACCGCGAGGGAGCCAGCGACGACCGCGTGGGAGCGGGAAATTCACATCCCAAAAACATGGACTTCCAACCCTTTGAAGATATTGACTATAAGCCATTCGATCCCGAGAACAATTTGGACCCAGACAACAACTTCTTCCAGAACAAACAAAGGGTAACAAACTCTGACTATTACCTGGATGAACAATTCAACACTAATATAAAATTGGAAAATGCACTTTCAGTAATAAGATAAGATAAGATAAGATATCCTTTATTAGTCCCACACTGGGGGACTAATACACTTAAACAGTAGAAGTCTCTATAAAAACTTCACAAAAATCAAAGAATACCTGACTAAATTCAATAAATTTAAAATAATTGCCATATCAGAAACTTGGCTTGATGAAGATAAAACAACTGAAATGGAAATAGAAGGTTATGAAATGTTTGCAACTAATAGGGAAAACAAAAAAGGAGGGGGGGTTGCAATATATGTAGACAAAGCACTTAAATGCAGTAAAATCGAGAGATTGACAAACACAATAGAAAACCTAATGGAATGTCTAACCATTGAAATACATAATAAAAATGCATCAAATATCATCATAAGTTGCATCTATAGGACACCAGGATCATGTATTGACACATTCAATAAAAAACTAACAGATATGCTCAGTTACAACAACGATAAGAAAACACGAATAATATGTGGTGACTTTAACATTGACTTATTAAACCCAAATGGACACAAAAAAACAACCGACTTCATAAATACTATGTACAGCAACAGCTTTTTCCCAGTAATCCTGAAACCTAGCAGAATAACAGTTGACACGGCCACATTAATAGATAACATATTTATAAATAGGATTGATCATAAAATGGAAAGTGGACTTCTCATTAATGACATAAGTGACCACCTACCTGTTTTTGCAGTTTTTCATAATTATTTTGATAGAAAAGCTAAGTCAACAACTCACATAACAGAAATAAGACTAAGAACCCAACGCTCCACCGACGCCTTTAAGCAAGACCTAGAAAAACAAAACTGGACCGAGGTCTACTCAAACAAAGACCCAAATACAGCGTTTGAAGTATTTCAGTCTACCATAATCTCTTTATATGATAAACATTTTCCATTAACTAAAGTCTCCAAAAAGTATAAAGACCCAAGTAAGCCATGGATAACGAAAGGCATAGAAAACGCATGTAAAAAGAAAAACAATTTATATAAATTGTTTTTTCCAGCTCCGACCTCCCTGTGTGGAGTTTGCATGTTCTCCCCGGGCCTGCGTGGGTTTTCTCCGGGTGCTCCGGTTTCCTCCCACATTCCATAAAAACATGCATGTCAGGCTGATTGGACGCTCTAGATTGTCCCTAGGTGTGAGTGTGGGCGTGGATGGTTGTTCGTCTCTGTGTGCCCTGCGATTGGCTGGCAACTGATTCAGGGTGTCCCCCGCCTACTGCCCGGAGATGGCTGGGATAGGCTCCAGCACTCCCCGCGACCCTACTGAGGATCAAGCGGTTCGGAAAATGGATGGATGGATAAATTGTTTTTAAAATTGAGAACTGAAGAAGCAGAAAAAAAATATAAGACCTATAAAAATAAACTAGTAAATATTATAAGAACCAGTAAAAGAGATCATTATCATGCACTATTAGAGCAGAATAAAAGTAACACACAAGAAATATGGAAGATACTTAACCAAGTAATCAGAAATAGTCCTAAAAAAATGGATTATCCAGAGTATTTTATCAAAGGCAAAAATACTATTTTGGAAAAAACTGCAGAAATAGCAACTGAATTTAATGAGTATTTTGTCAACATCGGCAGTAACCTAGCAAAACAAATTCCTGATCCAACAAACTTGTTTGAAATAGATAGATATGTAGAAAAAAACTCCTCCACGATGTTCCTTACTGCTGTAAAACAAGAAGTATCAAATATTATAATAACTTTTAAAAATAAAAAGTCAACTGATTGCTTTAATATTGATATGACAATAATAAAGCAGATTATAGAATATGTAGTGTGACCTTTCACGCACATATGCAACCTGTCATTCAAAGCTGGTATCTTTCCATCAAAAATGAAAATTGCTAAAGTTATTCCAATCTATAAAAGTGGAGAAAGACATCGGTTTACAAATTATAGACCAATATCACTACTACCACAATTTTCAAAAATATTAGAAAAACTATTTTCTCGCAGACTTGATAGCTTTATACAAAAGCATGCGCTGTTAAGTGAGAATCAATATGGCTTCAGGGAAAAACGGACCACCTCAATGGCAGTTATGGAGTTTGTGGAAGCAATAGCCACTAATATAGACAACAAAGAATTTACTGTTGGGGTTTTCCTAGATCTAAAAAAAGCTTTTGACACAATAGATCACAGTATATTATTGAAAAAAATAGAAAGATATGGCATTAGAGGTGTAGCTTATAAATGGATAAAAAGTTATTTAGAAAACAGATATCAGTACGTGCAACTCAACAATAAAAAAACGAATCAACTAAAAATCACTCACGGAGTTCCTCAGGGGTCAGTGCTTGGTCCAAAACTATTCATCTTATATATAAATGATATCTGCAAGGTCTCAAAACAATTTAAATGTGTCCTATTTGCTGATGATACAACTTTCTACTGTTCTGGAATAAATCTGAAACAGCTCCTGACAACCGTAGAAAACGAATTAAACAAATTAAAAAACTGGTTCGACAGAAATAAATTGTCACTTAACCTGAAAAAATCGAAGTTAATTGTTTTTGGCACAAGACCAATCAAACACCAAGCTAAAATTATGGTAAACTCAATTGAGATAGAAAGAGCGTATGAAACCAAGTTTCTCGGATTAGTAATAGACTCAAAACTATGTTGGAAGCCACATATCGATAACGTAAAAAGAAAAATAGCCAAAACCGTAGGGATCCTCTACAAAACCAAGGAAGTGCTAAATAAGAGATCTTTGTACACATTATACACTTCATTATTATTACCATATATGACCTACTGTGTGGAAATATGGGGAAATGCCTGCAAAACAAACACACTCCCTATTCTCAACCTACAAAAAAAAGCAATTCGAATTATTAATAGCTCAAAATATACGGAACCCACAAATCCACTATTTATCAAATTAAATACGATGAAATTTTATGACCTGGTTGACTTTAAAATCGCCCAATTAATGTACAAAGCACACAATAACCTGCTCTGCCAAAACTTTCAGAAGTTTTTCGAAATTCGAGAAAGCAGCTATGATTTAAGAGGTACCAACTTATTCAAAAAACTCAAAACAAGAACAAACATCAAGCAAAGAAGTGTATCTATCAAAGGTGTTAATCTGTGGAATAATCTCGAAACGGACCTGAAAATGAGTAAATCGCTTGCTGAGTTCAAAAACAAATTCAAAAAAATAGTACAAACAACCTACATCAATCAGAGTTAAAATGATAAATTCAAAACATTAAATATAATGATAAATCAGAACTAAGTTGATAAATAGAGAAAGGTATATAAATATCCATTATGAATACAAGAGAAAATTGACACAAGAGTGTCAGGGTGTGGAAGTATATAATCCCGATACAAACCAAAAGTTGTAAAAATATCACGGTTAAGGGTAAAGTATGAGCCTTAATGGAGACTTCTTTCTTTCTTACTTTTTTCTTTTCTGATTGATATAAAAATGATTTATTAGATACAATCACATAACGGGGTAGGACTAGATAAGTTTTTTACTTCTTCCTACTCCCTTGAACATAATAACTGTGTTGTATGAAGATTGATTTCTTTCTTTTTTTATCTACCTTATTTTCTGTCAAATTATTACTGTATATATGTTTTATGTTCAATAAACAAACAAACAAACAAACAAAATCAGTCCTTGGTCCTTGGCCTTGGCCTCGGAGGCAAGTCCTTGGTCCTTGGCCTTGCCTCAGAATATTTTCCAAGTCCTTGGCCTTGGCCTCGGAGTCAAGTCCTTGGCCTTGGCCTTGGCCTCGGGTTGCCGGTCCTTGGACACAACACTGCTAAACACAACAAAACCATGATGGTCTATGCAGTTTTTTTTAATAATAATACATTTTATTGGGCTTCACAGTAAGAGCAGTGTCATGTTTTCGTTTGCAACCAACAGGTGGCACTGTAGGGCTCCCCTTGCAGCTGCACACCTGTTGGTCATTGGGTAATTGCATAAAAGGACTCCCGCCCGAAGACTCATTGTCGGGTCATTGTTGCTGTTTGTTTGTTGCTGTTTGCTTGTCCTGTCATGTTTGTTTCTGTCTTGGTTCTGTTCTAATTTTTTGAGCTTCAGTCATGGTTTTGTTTGATACTTTGGATTTGTTTTGTTGTTAGGACTTTGTTTGTTTAGGATTTAGTTTTCTGTGTTTTATCAATACACTTCAAGTACACCCTGCTCCTCCCTCTGGCCTGCTTTTTGGGTGTCCACCACCACCACGCAAACGTGACAAGCAGTCTCCAAAGTTTGACATCCTGCAAAGTACGCTCATAAGAAAATCGCAACCATCACTAAAGTAATTGCTACCGTTTTCCCTCACACTCAAAGTAACTTCCGCATATTACTGTAGAATACTGAACATGTACAGTAATCCCTCGTTATTCGCGGGGTTTCATTCCAAAAAGAACCAGTGATAAGTGAAATCCATGAAGTAGGATTTATAAAAAATAAAAAGCCAAAAAATGTGAGAGGGACGAAATATCAAATGTGCTGTTTGTTTTACATACAGCACATACAGGCCAGCGATCCCACAGCGTGCAGCTGATGTGTTAATGATTAGACAATTAAGGATGGAAGAGACACTCCTGCTTTTGTTCTTAAGCCTCCTCTCTCTCTCTCTCTCTCTCTCAGCCACACACATACACACACACACACACACCCTCGCGCGTGCGCAGCGCACACATGCACACACTAGCACGCATCGTAAACAACCCTTGGACACTGATCAAAGAGTAACCCACGTGATAAGACAGAAGGGAGGGTGCTGGGCTGAAAAGATGCAAAGCCATGTTGATTGGCTGTGCATCTTCTCAACCCCCCCCACCCCCCACGCCACGTGGGATATAGAAAACCGCAGGAGAACATGCAAACTCCACACAGGGAGGCCGGAACTGGAATTGAACCCGGTACCTCTGCACTGTGAAGTCGACATGCTAACCACTGAACTACCGGGCCACCGACAGAAGTATACTTTTTTTAAATTGTGCACAAAATGAACCGTGCATGACAATCACACGTTGACGACTGAGCGAACGAAATTTCCCGCAGCACTGATTGGACAAGCAATGTAATGTGATCATCTGCAGCCAGTGATGGCTAAGCGGGCATGTCATAACTAATTGACATGTTGAGTTGGTATGTCTTAACTACCGGTTGTGGTGTGAAACTCAAGTGGCCTAAGGGAGCAGAGTTCTAAAGGCCACCGGACAGACTAATAAAATGGGTGTTTCATTGGATGTTTAGCTACAGGCTGAAAGGCAAACTTACCAAGAAGAGGGCATCATCAATTGTTGCAGTAAAAATTGCATAAATAGGTTTAAACAGGATCCGTTATCAAACTGGATCATGTACTTTCTGTTATTCATATCATCCATCCATCCATTTTTTGATCCGCTTGATCCTCATTCGGGTCGTGCTGGAGCCTGGAGCTGTCTTGGGGCAGTAGGTGGGGGACACCCTGAACCGGTTGCCAGCCAATCGCAGGGCACATGGAGCCAAACAACCCTTCACGCTCACAATCACACCAAGGGGCGATTTAAAGGGTTCGATCAAACCGCAGCGTATGTTTTTGGAATGTGGGAGGAAACCGGAGTACCAGGAGAAAACCCACGCAAGCACAGGGACAACATGCAAACTCCACACAGGGAGGCCTTAGCCAGAATCGAACCCTGAACCTCTGCACTGTGAGGTCAACGCGCTAACCACTGGACCAACCATAACAATCCTGGTTAAAACATCAAGTCCTTTGTTAAAATGGGGTTGTTGGTTTACCAAGCCAGGTTATTGTAACTGTGTAAATGGACCAAAGTTCGTATTGAAGTGTAAAGTGACCAGAGCAGCTGGTTTCCTCCTCCTTGGAGTTGGAGATGTTTACACTGCAGCTGCTCAAGTCATTGTTACTTGATATACTGCAACGTTTACCAAACATGACAGCGTAATCCTGCACCCGCTCCTTTGTCACTTCACCTGTATTAGTTCAACACTGTCAAAGAACAATGCCCTTTCTCATTCATCTCACGGAAAACCACACTCAAATATTGGTTAGCTCAGTCAGATCTTTTTTTTTTTTTGTGGAGGTGGGGGGTGGGGGGCGGGGATTCTGGCAGAAGTCGTGCACAATGAGAAATCCAGACAACTAACACTGAATACCAATGGTTGCACTCAATTGTAGGATATTCCACAGATTAGGAATTGAAATGTGTTCAAGGCAAATGAAGTGAGAGAGGTGAAAGAGTGCTGAAAAAGGGGTGGGGACAAGGAAATGGGAGGAGTTAGGAGGGCAGGTACAACTGTTGGATAAATCTGTAATTATTATCCAACAGTTTACTTAAACGCTTCGAAGTGCTCTCTCTCTCTCTCTCTCTCTCTCTCTCTCTCTCGCGCACACACACACACACACAAACAGCACTTGTTTGGCCTGATAAGCAGAAGGGGAGAGGTGGCCAATGAAGAGGAGGGAGGGAAAAGAGGCAAAGCGCAACCCAACCAAAACAGACGGAATAGTGAGCGAGCCTCTGAGCGTGTTCGAAGAGAGAGAAAGCGTCAGATGGGTGTGTGAGTCCTCAAGTAGGTGGGCAGCAAAGAAAAAAAAAAAAAAGCAACACTTCACAAGTGAGCGGCAGGTTGCCAGAGAGAAGCCAACGTGGATAAGATCATGTCTCTAAATGGGAGAGTGGCTCTGGTGACTGGGGGAGCTCAAGGCATAGGGAGAGCCGTAGTCCAGTCCCTCCTACAGAGCTCAGCTAAGGTCAGTCCGGATCTGTCTCACTGCTTCTTTTCACCACTTTGACAGTCGCTCACACCGTTGTAACATTCATTGCCATGGAGCAGATGGTGTTTTCATTCACAGACAGCTCTTTGCACAACTAATTTGACTTTTTGCCACACAACCTGTTTTGACCAAACTGCTCTGATTTTACCCGGCAGCACAGATTCTGAGTGCTCATATCTCCATCTCAAAGAATTAGCGTTCTGTGACAGTGATTATTTTGATTCAACAATTTGGGCAACTGTTGCATGAAACAATGACAATATTAGCCGAGACTGATTCAGAGGCCAGCATGATTCAATTTTACAACAAAGAAAAAATCAGCGCACTCCTTTTGACATTTTACTCAAAGCTTTTGTGTCCTTTAGGTGGCTGTGGTTGACCTGAACAAGACCCGTGGGGAAGAGTGCAAGAAACAGCTGGATGCGGAATTTGGAGATGACAGAAGCACTTTTATTCAGTGTGATGTTTCCAATGGAGACTCCCTTCGAGGTAACTGTCACTCAGCACGTGAGAAGTGACATATTCTCATCGGAAACATTTATTACACTTATCCCATGATAGGAAACTCTCGCCTCTGCTTTATAATTTGAACACACACAATAACCAATTCATAAAACGTCTCAGCTGGTCAGCCTCAACTGGGAAATGACGTCAAAGAAGAACCGAAAACGTTGTTGTTTCTTTCTTTTTTTTTGACAAACATTTTCCAAGAGCCAGTCCTTGCTTGTGTGTTTGCGTCTGCTGCCAGTTATACATTGAGAGTGTGGGAACAGTTGCCACAGACAAGCTGTGACAATCTGGTCACTTGCGGATCTCACTTGACAAGCAGCAATCAGAGTTCAGTTCAAATGAAGCTTGTCTGGTCTTGTACGTAGTCACATGACTGCTTGTTTCGCTGCATTTCTGCTGTTGGTTCGACAGTGCAGCGCGTTGAACATTGTGCACTCTATATGGGCAAATGTGGCTCTGAGGGAATGAAAGGACAAGCAAAGGGAAAGAGGTTTCGATGTGTGACATTGCCTGGAAATCCCGGCAGGTTAACAACTGGGGAATGCCTCTAAATGTGTGATCGCATTACTCCTATCAATTAGTGTGTGTCAACTTATGTGTCAAAGCTTTTCTGACGTCAGGTGTGTTTGATTGTAATTGTGTGGTGGCCAAGTGTGGAATGCAGCCGCTCTTGACACATGCAGGTTTTACCACCTCTGGTTTCGTCAGTGGTTGATGAAACCTGATCTGTCTGTTCACACATGGAGATAAACAACAAGCTGGTGGCTTGTTTTGGGAGAGATGTATGTACTTTGTAGTCATTCACTATTGTTGGCCTCTGACATTTTAAATGGCTTGCTCAGCAGCTGTCCATAATACAGAATTATTTTGAATGTTTAGTTTAACATCCAGAGTTCTGATAGGTGAAGAATACATCAACATACTCTTGTCATCTAAGTTGCACAACCTTTAACCTTTAATGTTTTAATGCAACCATATATATATATATACAGTAGTCCCACAATACTTTTTCTTTTTAAAATTTTCTGATTTATTTATTGCTTTTATTGTTTCATTGTGTTAGTATTGACATTACTGTTCATTATAAAATAACATTTACCGTATTTTCCGCACTATAAGGCGCTTCGGAGTCTACGGCACGCTTTCAATAAACGGCCTATTTTAAAACTGTTTTCATATATAGGGCGCCTAGAATAGAAGCAACAATAGTGGTTGTGGTTGCATTATCCATCCACTAGATGGAGCTATGCTAAAGGAATTCAGTATATACTGTGTGCATATATGTGTATATATATATATATATATATATATTAATAGGCGGCCCAGTGGTCCAGTGGTTAGCGCGTGGACCTCACAGTGCATAGGGTTCGATTGCATCTGCGGCCTTCCTGTGCGGAGTTTGCATGTTCTCCCCATCCCTGTGTGGGTAATCCGGTTTCCTCCCACGTTCCAAAAACATGCATGGCAGGCTGATTGAACACTCCAAATTGTCCCTAGGTGTGAGTGTGAGCACGGATGGTTGTTAGTCTCTGTGTGCCCTGCGATTGGCTGGCAACCAGTTCAGGGTGTCCTCCGCCTACTGCCCGAAGACGGCTGGAGCACGCCCCGCGACCCTTGTGAGGATGTGAGGATAAAGCGGTTCAGAAAATGGATTGATGGATGTGTGTGTGTGTGTGTATATATATATATATATATATATCCTTTTGTAGTGGATGTAGCGGTCCCAAGTGATGGAAACATCAGAAAGAAGGAACACGAGAAACTCGAGAAATACCAAGGGCTCAGAGAGGAGCTGGAGAGAGCCTGGAAGGTAAAGGTGACAGTCGTGCCTGTGGTGGTCGGAGCACTCGGGGCAGTGACCCCCAAACTAGATGAGTGGTTGCAACAGATCCCGGGAACAACATCGGACATCTCAGTCCAGAAATGTGCAGTGCTGGGAACAGCAAGGATACTGCGCAGAACCCTCAAGCTTCCTGGCCTCTGGTAGAGGACCCGAGCTGAATGAGGGACGGACACCACCCGAGGGGGGGTGAGACGAGGAATTTATATATATATATATATACACACACACACACAGTCATAATGAAAATGATTAAACATTTACATTAGGTTCAAGTTTATGTAACAAAGTCACATAATGTACTGCAATAATTTTCTGGTATCTTTTTTTTTTATGAGTAAAAAAGTATAAAACTTTTTTTTTTTTAATTTTTGCAAGTAAAAGTCAAAATAGGTGTACACTGACATAAAGTAAAAGACAGCCGGCAGATGGCATTGACCGAACAAAACAACAAAATGACACAAAATCCAAGTATAGAGGATCCTATGACCATTTAGGGCCCTCAAAAGCCCCTTTTCCACTGCAAGAATCTTTTGAAGAACTTTTCAATTTACCTAGGGAAATGGAGTTGGCTGTGAGTTTCCACCAAAAGGATTTACGTAGATAAGAAGATGACCTAGGATCTTTCTGGGCCCCGTTAGAACTTTAGAGGGGGTGGGCTGCACCGACGAACACCGATTGGTTGAACTTGGGTGTGTGTTGTTTGTGTCAACATTATCTAACTGCTAACTTCTAGTGTGCAGTATTTACCAGCTGTCCTCGCTTGTCGCAATATTTTAAGAATGGAGGAAAAGTGAATGAATAGATCGACAGACGAAGAGGAGCAGACACTTTTGAGTATTTTTGGCGACGGAAACATCCAGCGCAACTTCGCCAGCAAAAACAACCACATACCATCTTATTACTATTTCACACCGCAAAACAAGTCTGTGGAAGCTAATTAAAACAAGACTTATAGGCTACGTTCACACTGCAGAGTGTGATGCCCAATTTGGATTTGTTTTGGGGGCGGGGGGTGTTGGTTAGGTCTGATATTTTTATGTTTATGCGACCTCTATGAACGCAACGACATAGAGTGACACACACAAAAGACAACCTCAGGCAGCAGCGTTTACAGAAGGAAATATGGTCCAGCATGTGGGGGCTTGTCTTTTTATCATCTTAATACAGACTCGTCACCAGAGCTCAATCTTTATGGAGACACATGAATTAAACAAGGGCGACGGGGGGCAATTATTATGACCAAACGCAACAGTGCAACTTCTACAGATTCTTTGAAAAATACTATTTTACCATATTAATGATGTCTGGTTTGAAACAGGACCTCTCACAATTTATGATGTTGCTCAATGCACTAAAAACGTTGTCGTGTTTTTTTCACATTGTAAACTGCAACGAATGTTGTGCTGACTTGCTTCATTACAATTTTTACTAAGTGAGCACAACACTTCACTCTGCTTCATTTTTTTAAATCCTAAATACCTGCAAAGCATGATGATTTATATGTTGCCACCAAATCCGTCAAATTAGCTTAACTTTCACTGTGTATTCTCCATGTGGGATGCACTCGTTGCACTTGCCTTCAGATTTATTATTGGCTGGCTTAATTATTGTTTGTGATTTTGACCTTAGCTTTTCCGTGGGTATCCCAGAACACCTCAGCAACTTAAGATTAGTTCTGTACAATGCCCGAGATGCCCTCCTGTTTTGTATCATCTTAACAACTCTTGTCCACTGAAACTACATAGTGTCTGTGTAGTTTCTTCTTGTATCTCAAGAAAGAAGGATGCAAAATGTGCCCTAGAGAATCAGAATCTGAATCAGATTTATTGGCAAAGTATGCAAAACACACAAGGAATTTGCCTTCCCAGTTACAACCCGTCCGGAGAAACATAAACAACATTAATGAACCAAAGGAGGGACGCAGAATGGAAATCCTCGCTGTTCGCTGTTTAGTGGCCTGAGATCTTAGATGTGAAAGGAAAACGCTTGTTCCCTTCCAGTGAAGCCACTCCTGTCTGTTGAATTTTGCGATACATTAAGAAACTGCTAACTCAAAGAGCAGGATACCTGTGATCAGAAGTCCAAATGTCCCAGAGGGCCAAGAAGGCTCCCCACTGCCTGCTCTTTCCGTCAGAAAAAAAGGTTGTTTTTCGGAAGAAAAATACAGCAGGAGGCTAGAATAAGTTGAGATAGAGGACAGCCAGCACATAGACCAAGTCAGCAAACAGGGACATAAGGGAAGCGGAGCAGGACCAGAGCAAAAAGAATCCTCCTTCGTCCAGAACCAAGCACAAAAAGAGTTGCTGTATGAAGGTATAAGATTAATCGCATAGAATAGATCTCCCTGGTTCTCAATCTTCAATAAGGGGATGATGTTGACCGTACCATGAGATTTTATTTTCCCTTTGTATTCAAAAGTGAAGCTTGAATTGTATTTTTGCAGCTTAGGATGGTGTTGTACTGCTTGACAATTATATTACAGAGGAAGGCACTGCTCAGTAATTTGGAGTGATCCCTGTGTCATTTGCTTTCCAGTAAAAGTACTCCATTTGACTAGACTAGTTTTTTTTTCATCGGTCTGACAGCGCATAAGAGCAATCAACATGTTGAAATGTTGTAATGTAATCTACTGACCATCACTGATTATGTACCGTCTTATCTTTGGTTTACGCAATAGAATCACGGAAGTCCATATTTTTTTTCATACTGCCCTTGGGGCGATTATAGAAACACTTAATTGAAGGATTATGGTCATAAAAGTGGGTGTCGAGTTTGTCCCTTGTGATACAAATGTCTGAAATCATTTACTAATGCCGTTTGATTTCTGTCATTTAGGTGCCTTCCAAAGTACAGTTGACCAGTTTGGTCGTCTAGACATTGTGATCAACAATGCTGGAATCAACAATGAAAAGAACTGGGAGAAGACCATACAAGTAAACCTGGTGAGGTGATAAGATGATAATTGGTGTGGAGTTTATTTATATTTCCTTAGTCATCTATAAGAAAGAGTATTTTATGTTCTTCCAAATCCAGATGTGTTGATTCACTCTCAACCCCGATCACACTACTGTATGTCTCACACCACACTTTAGCAAACTGGGGTAAGTAAATCCTTTGAGACAAGTTCGGCGGTCACCCACGGACACGAATGAGCGTAGTGTATTTGATTAAGGCGGTCTCAAAGTGGCTACTTTACAGCAATGATCCGTGGTCGCCCTGGCCAAATTTACAGAGTCTAAATTGCATTTCCTTATAAATATACCTGTATATTGCATGCTTCAGTGTCCTGCATGGACTCCAGCAAATGAGATTCTGCCTTCGCCATGTCAAGGACTGAGCGTCCTATGCGCTGAATTTAAAGGGAATGAAAGAAGCCACTTCCATTGGCTGCAAATCAAGTTGGTTGTGGTCACGTCGACAGCAGCGGAAAAGTCTTACTTGTTTGTTTGTTTGTTTGTTTGTTTATTGAACATAAAACATATATACAGTAATAATTTGACAGAAAATAAGGTAGATAAAAAAAGTAAAAAGAAAGAAATCAATCTTCATTCAACACAGTTATTATGTTCAAGGGAGTAGGAAGAAGTAAAAAACTTATCTAGTCCTACCCCGTTATGTGATTGTATCTAATAAACCATTTTTATATCAATGATATAAAAATCAAGCTTGCCAAGCTTTATGGATCTGTGATAATACCAACAGCCCGTCCATGCTCATATTTACAGCACACCGCGAGACAGACTTTCGCTGTACACAAGTATGGTGTCAAGAAATAGGGACAGGTGGTTTGGACTCAAAGGCACGTTTCAGAGTTGGTGAGGGCAAAAACAACATTTAATCCAGGTGAAGGTCGGGGCATGTGAGAGACCAATGATTGAGCAGAGGTACAAGTGGTGTGAGGCAATATGCATGGTCAAAAGCAAACAATATTTGGTACACTATGGCTATGACTATGACAAGAGGCAATGGTGGAACGTGAACTGAAGAGAATCGACAAACCGGCAATGAGACAGACACACGAGATGAATATATAGAGGGCTTGAGTGGAGATAAGAGACAGGTGAGGGTGAAACAATCAGGGAGCAGGTGACACATATGAGGAAGGTGGCGAGATCTACTGCCTGTAGATCTCTGCAGTACTGACCCCTCAAGGGATGGCTCCCGACGTCCCAGGCATCTTAGGATTGTCAGCGTGGCAGTCAAGGAGTCCAAGATGCATCCAGAGGACACCCAAGAGCGCTCCTCTGGCTCATAGCCCTCCCAGTCCACCAGGTATTGGAGTCCCAGACCCCAATGCAGAGCAGGAGGTTCTGGATGGTGAACACCGATACACCTTTGACTAACCGTGCAGGTGGAGGGGGTTTGAAGGAAGGGACGAGAGGACTGGAACTGACTAACTTGACTTGGCTGACTTAGAACGTTGGGTGAACCTGCATTGACCTCGGGACCTTGAGACAATTGATAACTTTGGTGATGGAGAACATGCCGGTGAACCTGGGGGCAATCTTCTTGGTCTCACGATGCCTTCAAGATAACCGCATTCTCTGGCCTGTTCTACAGCATGGAGAAGGGGTCCTCCTGTGATCTGGGCAAGGGCCTGAGCGCTCTTGTGGATTTCTGGTGGGAGACTTTGTTACTGGCACAGACAGAGCAATCATTCACATAGTGACATCCTAAGACATTGTGGGGCACCAGTGACTGCACCATAAACAGGGTTTTGCTGATACAAACCAAACAAACCGTCTTATTTGTGTGGGCCCAGTGCACCACCTCCTCTCTGAGAGACTGTACAAGTGTCTGCGGGACACTCGGGGGGCAGTTATGTTTGTGGCAGCATCACCAAAACAGGAACAAAACAAGACCGAGGCAGAATAGTCTTTGGTTCAAGATGAATTGGATCATGGTCAGAGATGCAAGACTGGGAATCAGGTTTGCCGTTCTTAGAACTGGTAGAGTGTTAAATCAAAGTGGCTAAAGGAGCCCATCTAGCTTGCCCAGAATTCAGTCATTTTGCGGATTTCAATTACTCCAGATTCTTATGAACTCTCCGTATCTGGAAGGGCTGAGAAGCTCCCCCCAGCCATTGTCTCCACTCCTCCAAGGCCACTTTAACAGCCAGCAGTTCACTGTCACTAATCTCTTGCGATGACAGTTTCTTGGACAGAAGAGATCAGGGGTGCAGCCTACCTTCTTTGGACCTGAACTGTGAGAGGATCGTACCAACATCAATGTCGGAAGCGTCTAACTTCACCATGAACTGCTGGCTGGGGTCCGGGAGGATGAGAACCAAAAGATCCTTGTAGCATAGGGGCTTTCTCACAGAATCTTTGGGATCAAGGAAAGCATGAAGTAGAACACTGAGGCCCCCATGAGGTAATCTTCCAACGCACCCAATCAAAGTCAGGATTATGTCTTTTTTAGCCAGGGGTCCCTGAAAATGACCTTGCGCAAGATGTGGAAGCTGATACTCCCAGTGTGAGAGTCAGGAAACATTATCTTAACTGACTGAGCTTGATGGGTTATCCTTCCGAGGTGGGTGCTATCCACGGCTTTGACTTTTCAGGTTTGTTGAAGGCCAAACTTCTTCAGCCCCAGACAGGAGTGAACAAAATTCGCATCAGCGTCAGTGTCAATAAATTCAGGAATGCATAGAGAATGAGAGTCAGACAGTGGTTCCAGAAGGTGCTGGCATTGGGTAGGATTACCAATTCCACAGCTGTGAGTCACTAACTGCTGTTGCATGCATTTTAATATTTTCAGAGGTTGAATTGGACTCGAGTAGGAATTTTCATATGAATTTTGGTGACAAATGGTCATAGCTTTAGACACAAGGAAACATGAAACATTTTTATGCCTGCATAGTCAGTGGTGACATTCGTCTGTGGAGCCTTGTTGGCCACAGCGAGACACGAAAGTCGGAGCCCTCATACCGAGACAATTGATTTCCATGAAGGTGGGGAGACATAGCCAGAGGAGCCGCACACGTTATCGGTAGCACCGCAATTTAAGCAGGAGCACCTTTGCAGATGCATATATGCTTATATCTTATATTTTATATTTCATTCTGTACTGTACAGTTCATTTTTAAAATTGATTCTTGTGCATGCAAATACTTTTTGTTTTTCTACTTTCTTCCTTTCAAAATTTTGCTGCTGTAAATTGTGAATTTCTCCATTGTGATACAAATAAAGGTTTTCGTATCTTTCTTATCTTATTAATGTGGTGGGGAACCACTATCTTTGTTGAAAGTAAGCCATTTTGTTTGGAAATGTATTTGAAAACAACGGGCCGTGGACATAACAAGCCTGGAAACAAAAAGTAAAATGCTGCCACCGCCCCTTCAATATCATAGTCAGGCTCATAGTTTCTGAAAAAAAAGCCCTCCCCGTCCATAAATAATAGACATCAGTAAGGAGTCCTGAAAGCCATCACAAAAAAAACTCCTAAATCATTACGTAGTTTTTCAGGATGGTGAATTGTAGTGCTGACACCATTATTATATTACGTAAATGCCAAAGTTCAGCCCAGTCATCGATCCCTCTAATTTACTGTCTTTTTGGATGGTGGAAAATATTTACAATCATGTGTACTGCATTGTATTCTAATGTAATGTGGGTGACTAACTGAACAATGGTGACTGAATTTTTGAAAAGACAGAGCCAATGCATGGTTATTGACCATATACCCAGCGCATTGGGTTGAGGATTTCAACCACCGTGTTTGTGTGTGTGTGTGTGTATGTGTATACATCAGAATCAGAATCAGAATCGCCTTTATTGTCATTGTATTGCATACAACGAAATTTGGGTGCCACTCCTTTGTGCATTTCGTAAAAAAATAAAATCAGGACCTTGGGGTAGACTACCTGGTCCCAGGTTGATTTTCACCAGGGCATTATGCCCATATACCGTGAAATAAATACAAAACTCAACAAAACAGATATATATATATATATATATATATATATATATAGATAGATAGATTTTTTTAAATCCTCGTCTCACCCCTCGGGTGGTGTCCGTCCCTCATTCAGCTCGGGTCCTCTACCAGAGGCCAGGAAGCTTGAGGGTTCTGCGCAGTATCCTTGCTGTTCCCAGCACTGCACATTTCTGGACTGAGATGTCCGATGTTGTTCCCGGGATCTGTTGCAACCACTCATCTAGTTTGGGGGTCACTGCCCCGAGTGCTCAGACCACCACAGGCACGACTGTCACCTTTACCTTCCAGGCTCTCTCCAGCTCCTCTCTGAGTCCTTGGTATTTCTCGAGTTTCTCGTGTTCCTTCTTTCTGATGTTTCCATCACTTGGGACCGCTACATCCACTACAACGGCTTTCCTCTGCCCTTTATCTATTATCACGATATCTGGTTGGTTCGCCATTACCATCTTGGCAGTCTGGATCTGGAAGTCCCACAGGATCTTCGCTCTGTCATTCTCCACCACCTTCGGAGGTGTTTCCCATTTTGACCCTGGGGTTTCCAGTCCATACTCCACACAGATGTTTCGGTAGACTATGCCAGCCACCTGGTTATGGCGTTCCATGTAGGCTTTCCCTGCCAGCATCTTACACCCTGCAGTTATGTGTTGGATCATCTCAGGTGCCTCTTTGCACAACCTACACCTTGGGTCTTGTCTGGTGTGGTATATCTGGGCCTCAATGGCTCTGGTGCTCAGGGCCTGCTCCTGAGCAGCCAGGATGAGTGCCTCTGTGCTGTCCTTCAGGCCAGCCCTCTCTAGCCACTGATAGGACTTCTTGAGATCAGCCACTTCAGTTATGGTCCGGTGGTACATCCCGTGCAGGGGCTTGTCCTCCCATGATGGTCCCTCTTCCAGCGCCTCATCCTCTGTTCCCCATTGTCTGAGACATTCTCTGAGTACATCATCCGTTGGAGCCTTCTCCTTGATGTATTCATGGTGCTTGGATGTTTCATCCTGGACAGTGTCTCTCACACTCACTAGTCCCCGGCCTCCTTCCTTTCGGCTTGCGTACAGTCTCTGGGTGCTGGATTTGAGATGGAACCCTCCATGCATGGTTAGGAGCTTTCGGGTCTGAACGTCCGTGGTCTGAATCTCTTCCTTTGGCCACCTTATTATTCCTGCAGGGTATCTGATCACTGGCAGGGCATAGCTGTTTATTGCCCGGGTCTTATTCTTGCCATTGAGCTGGCTTCTTAGGACTTGCCTGACTCGCTGGAGGTATTTGGCCGTAGCCACTTTCCTTGTTGCCAGTTCGAGGTTGCCATTGGCTTGTGGTATACTGAGGTACTTGTAGCTGTCCTCAATGTCTGCTATTGTTCCTTCAGGGAGTGAGACCCCTTCAGTGAGGACTACCTTTCCTCTCTTAGTCACCATCCGACTACATTTCTCAAGCCCGAATGACATCCCGATGTCGCTGCTGTAGATTCTGTTTGTGTGGATCAGGGAGTCTATGTCCCTTTCGCTCTTAGCATACAGCTTTATGTCATCCATGTAGAGGAGGTGACTGATCGTAGCTCCATTTCTGAGGCGGTATCCATAGCCTATCTTGGTGATTACTTGGCTTAGGGGGTTCAGTCCTATGCAGAACAGCAGTGGGGAGAGTGCATCACCTTGGTATATGCCACATTTGATGGACACTTCTCCTCCTTCTACCATATGGCTTTCCAGTACGTTTCAGTTTCCAGTCTTGGTGGGTCAGCTCTGTTGTTAGGACCCTGCCACTGAGCGTACACTTTCGCAGGTTGTGTTGCGAACAGCCTGTTTATTCGTCTGGCCTCATTCTCTTTCGTGTACCGCTTTAGGCGGCTGGACAAGGCTTGGAGCCTTTGTTTGGCAGTTTTGAGTGCTTCAGGTATGATCATCTGGATGCACCTCTCTTTACCTCTCTCTCTTTACCTCTCTTTTCATCACACCTCTCTGGGCCTCCGTCAATTGACTCACATCTTTCCGAGCCGCCTTGATCTTAGCCTCCAACCGTCTTTTCCATGGTGGGTAACGTATCTCATGGCTTCCATGGTTGCTCTTATAGCCAAGCATCTCGAGGATCACTGATGCTGAAGCGTATATCAGCTCATTGGTTTCCGTGATCGTTACAGTAGGGATCGCCCTCAGTGCTGCATTCACACTTTCCATGAAACTTTCAGGTGGTACTTCACATAGCCGTTGTAATCGGTTTCTAGGTTGCCCAGCTTTCATTCTCGCCATGATCTTAGCTTTCAGGTCAATGCTGCCTCGCTCAGCATTTCATTCATTGGGGCTGGCCTCCCAATCTCATCATCTGCATTCATTGGGGCTTGCCTCCCAATCTCTGGTATGAGCTCCTCTGATCTGGCAGCCTGGGGCCCTTCACCATGGAACCTGCGTTGTACCTCATCAATCTCAAGTTGTGACAGCCGTTGCCGTTTGTGGATGTTGGAACACTGAGCTACTAGTTGTTTCGTGGTCAACCGTGACTGTGGGTTTCGAAGTAACCATTTAGCCCACATTCTCTGCATGTAACCCCTCTGACTAGGGTTGCTTGAGTAGTAGCATTCCAACAGAGCCATGTTATCACATCTCGCCCATCTCCGCTTTGTTCCAGTAGCCCATTTTTCATCAAAGTGCTCTGGTTCCCCAGCACCTGACGCAGACCTTGTTTGGCCGGGTGACGTCTGAGCCGCCATGTCATTCATTTTATTGTCTCTCATCATTGTATGAGGTAGGCATTAGCGTGAAGGATTTTGCTCAAGGACACACACTGGATGGTGTTATGTGCTCTTTTTTTTTTTTTTTTTGCCCCAAGCGGGATTCGAACCACCGACTCCCGTATGCCAAACTGATGCCTTACCAACTGAGCTAGCCATATATATATATATGGCTAGCTCATATATATATATATATGCTGCATATTTGTTTTTGTTTTTACCAACAACTAAATGCTGTGACATACTGAACCATCCACCTACCAGCATTTTCAAAGAATTTTAAATTAATTTTACTCTAACTGGAAAAATGGCGATCAGTTTCCGATCTTCAGCCGCCCAAGTCCAATCTTCAATCCAGTCTGCTGGGTCAAAGTAATTAGCCCATCCTTAGCGTTATAGCTACCCTGCAAGCAGGAATGCGCTACACTGGGTTTGGGAGTTAAATCCCTCCAGCAGTTTGTTTGACATTCCAAAATATCTTAATTATTTTCACAGCCCCACTCAGCATAGGTCAACCCCCCCACACCCCCACCACCACTCCAACCTTCCTTCACGGCGGGAGAATAAGTCCTGGAGCCGTGCTTTCCTGCAAGAGGTTTAGGAAAACAGACCGGCGCTTTTTACTGTGTAGTCTTTGGAGTACATTCATCAATATTTAGCAGAGGAGTGAGGCCTTTACAATGTGGTTTAAATCAGGGGTGCCCATTACGTCGATCCTGATCTACCGGTAGATCTAAGACAGGTCCCAAGTAGATCTGAGGAGTGTCGAGGAGAAAAAACAACCATTTGTGTGTCTTTGTACATGTTAGTAATATATATTTTTGTGTTAATGTACGCTGCACCCTAATCATCCTATCAGTCTCATTTTCACAAAAAAATATTTAAAAAATAAAATAAAGCAGGTAAATCCTGAATTTACGGTGGCGCGAGATTACGTCACTGGAAGTTGTTAGCGCTCAGCAGTCTGCAATTGCAGCTTGTGATTAGAGCTGTTGCGCTCTCTCTTTTATCGTCATTATTCTCATTCAGAGTTTGCTTCGTGTGCAATTCACCGAGGGCACGGGCAAAGAATAGCAATCTAGGAGGGCCCAGGGAAGCACTTTAAAACGGTACGTGTGAGCTATGATAGTTAACAGGCTGCAAAAGTGCATCGCATGTCTCAGTTTCAGGCTGTTTCTCATCACGGCGTGCGTGTGCGTGTGCGTGTGTGTGTGTGTGTGTGTGTGTGTGTGTGTGTGTGTGTGTGTGTGTGTGTGTGTGTGTGTGTGTGTGTGTGTGTGTATGTGTGTATGCGCGTCCGCCGGTAAGGGTAGATCCCGGGAGGTTAGTTGAACGAAAAGTAGATCTTCGGTCCAAAAAGTTTGGGCACCCCTGGTTTAAATGAATGTGTACAAAATAAACTTGTCTCATGTTTCTTCGAGTGCGGTGTTGGGAGTTATTTCCTTTGTGTGGTTTGACTGATTTCCTGTTCCTGCTAATTCTTTGTCCAGAGGCATAATGCTGTCAACTCTTACTTTGTCATTCAAACAGCCTTTTCTTTGGGATTTAGCTCGCTACAAACTCTGCCTGGAAAAACAGAAAAAGAGATTCACGCTATTGAATGTTGATGATGTCTGAGAGATTCATAAAATTTATGTTGAAATAGAAAATATGAGATAATCAGTTTTGCGCTCATAATTTTTCGACAAATATGGCTTGGTTCTCATCCTCAAACATGAACCAATTTTTCATTTTGCGTTTTGATGATGTTTCAATCCAAAAGTCGGCAGATGATAGCAATGCAAATCCAGAAGTTCTATTCTGGACAAAGAGCAAGGTAATTCGGGAAAACTGAAAACTACTTGTGATTGTGGTGCGGAGGCTCTGTAATGACAGTTGAAGTTGGGCAAACGGCAGCTCTGACTGACATGAAGACGATAATAAGCAAGAGCCAGATGACTTGAAGAGAAGAAGAACAGCACAATCTCACGCTTGTCAAACAACCTGCCATTGAGTTTTACAAGCTTAAGATGGTGCTCGGTGCAATGTGTGACTATCCACACAGAAACGTCCACAAGAGAGGGGGAAACAAGTCATTTGCTGCATGGCTATACAAGAATTGTATTTTTTCAATTTGACTGAGCACTGAGAGCAGATGCACTTTCATTACCAGTTTTGCCTGTTGAGCTAATTAAGAGGAGGAAATACCTCATTAACAAACATAAGTATTGTTTGTTCTCCAAGGGACTTATCTGATCTATTTTTGGGGTTGGTGCTGGGAAGGAAGCAAAGCCACAGCTCGGTTGTTAACACGCTTCTGTTCTCTTCACACACCTTATTTGCAAATTATTCTCATCAAGATTCTAATTCTCTGTTGTGAGGAATGTCACCATGGTGGGGTTGTCCCTTTCTTTACAGACGTCGGTCATAAATGGGACCTATCTGGCTCTGGAACATATGAGTAAGGAGCATGGCAAGGAAGGAGGCACAATAATCAATGTATCTTCTATGGCAGGTAACAGTTACACACTGTCATGCGCAGAATGTAACACGTACTGTATCACATGTCGACAAATGGCCTGCGCTGCCAGCATTTTGAACTTGTAAAAGCACAGATTGAATTCATACTTGGGCATTGACACACTGTGGGATGAATAGAGAGATGCACATGTGACTTGAGATGTGAACAACATCTTGCTTGTTCCTGTTGACACACAAAACCTCACTATACACAAATGACCTTTTTGTGAGCCTTTTTACCAACAGAACTGTCCCACAAGTATCACATGTGCTTTGACCTGAGATGTAGGATAAAACAGAAGTGTAGACGGGCGATATTGTATAGATTAATAAAACTTTATCAAAGGCGCTGACTTAACAGTCTTGTGTTTTTGTGCTGGTCTTGCTGGTGTCACCAACAACCTTCAGGGGGCATCTAAAACAGATGCCTGAGAAGCATCTTGCTTCTCTCAGTGTGGTGGACCAGCGGCTCAACTCTGAGCTCCCGCCATGACCGAGATTCTCATCATAGCTCCTGAATATCAGACGCACAGTGAAGAAATGTTTCTGTCTGCTATTTTGTTCTTTCGGACACTACCCACAGCTCTTTGATCATATGTGAGGGTGTGAACGTAGATCGACTGGTAAAATCAAGAGCTTAGCCTTTCAGATTAGTTTCTCTTCATCACAATGAGACCGAGACAGAGTCCACCAGTTGCTTGTGATCGAGTCCAACTTGGCCTTGGTGACCTGCGTCCAGGCGAGGGAATGAAATGGCGCAATAGTTTTCTTCATCATTGAGCCGTGCTTTGTCTGAACCCTCGCCGAGGCATAAAGCCCTCAAAAGGCACAAACCCCTCCGCCACAATAAGGTGACGGCTCAAGGAGGAGCTGTTGATATTTCTTTCGCGGTTATTGCTGTATGACTAATAGACATTAACACGGCGATGTCTTTTGTGGTTTCTTTCTGCTGCAGCCTTCCTGCACTCTCCTCACCAGCCCGTCTACACGGCCACAAAACATGGAGTCATTGGTTTCACCAGAGTTATGGCCGTAAGAAGTACACGCGCATACACAATACACACATGCCCACACCATTAGTAGCTAGCTATTAGTCATGTAAAACCCAAGCTATACTTTAAGTATTTTCTAGCGTGGCACAACAATGTTGTTTTTTACAGGATGCATCTTCTCAGAGTGACTACGGCGTGCGTATCAATGTGCTGTGTCCCGCCTTTGTTGACACCCCTCTGCTCCACTCAGTAGAACAGGAGGAAAACATGGGGAAATTTGTCAAATTCAAGGATGATTTCAGGCGCAGCATGAACAAGTTTGGAGTTTTACAGTGAGTCCGCCCTCCATGACACATGCAAACATTGAAGTAATCCATTCTGCAATCATACAATTGCCAACAGTAATAAACTAGCTAAGAATGAACAAAATCTCTTCCAAGATAGTAGCTGACCATGTGTACAGTGGTACCTCTACTTACGAATGTCTCTTCATACGAAATCTTCAAGTTACGAAATGTCTCAACAGGAAAATATTGCCTCTTGTTACGAAAGAAATTTCAAGATACGAAAGTCAAAAATACAGTATGGGCTGATGCTTTCAACTCTGAGTTTCCTGAATGCAGCATACTGATAGCTGCTCTGCCATTGGCTATTATCTTTTGTTATATACCTGTATATATATATATATATATATATATATATATGTTCCTACCCTCACCTATGGTCACAAATTGTGAGTTATCTCAACTCAACTCAAATGTCTCGAATGTGGGCTAAATGGTATACTTCGAAACCCACAGTCACGGTTGACCACGAAACAACTAGTAGCTCAGTGTTCCAACATCCACAAACGGCAACTGCTGTCACAACTTGAGATTGATGAGGTACAACGCAGGTTCCATGGTGAAGGGCCCCAGGCTGCCAGATCAGAGGAGGAGGTCATACCAGAGATTGGGAGGCAAGCCCCAATGAATGCAGATTATGAGATTGGGAGGCCAGCCCCAATGAATGAAATGCTGAGCGAGGCAGAAACTGACCTGAAAGCTAAGATCATGGCGAGAATGAAAGCTGGGCAACCTAGAAACCGATTACAACGGCTATGTGAAGTACCACCTGAAAGTCTCATGGAAAGTGTGAATGCAGCACTGAGGGCGATCCCTACCGTAACGATCACGGAAACCAATGAGCTGATATACGCTTCAGCATCAGTGATCCTAGAGATGCTTGGCTATAAGAGCAACCATGGAAGCCATGAGATACGTTACCCACCATGGAAAAGACGGAAAGAGGCTAAGATCAAGGCGGCTCGAAAGATGTGAGTCAATTGACAGAGGCCCAGAGAGGTGTGATGAAAAGGCCGATACCCGAGAGGTACATCCAGATGACCATACCTGAAACACTCGAAACTGCCAAACAAAGGCTCCAAGCCTTGTCCAGCCGCCTAAAGCGGTACACGAAAGAGAATGAGGCCAGACGGATGAACAGGCTGTTCGCAACACAACCTGCGAAAGTGTACGCTCAGTGGCAGGGTCCTAACAACAGAGCTGACCCACCAAGACTGGAAACTGAAAGGTACTGGAAAGGCATATGGGAGAAGGAGGTTGCACATAACAGCAGTGCACAATGGCTGGTGACCCTGAGAGAGGAGCACAGCAACCTCTTTGAACAGAACCCAGTTACCATAACAGTGGCAGACATACAGGAAAGAGTCTCAGATATGAAGAACTGGACAGCACCAGTATCCAACTATCGGCCAATAACCTGTCTCTCCACAACATGGAAGCTCATGTCAGGCATCATTGCGGCTAAGATAAGTGGACACATGAGCGAAGCACAGAAGGGCATTGGTAGAGATACCAGAGGAGCCAAACATCAGCTCCTGGTTGACAGAACAGTCGCACAAGACTGCAGGTCCCGACATACCAACCTGTGCACAGCCTGGATTGATTAGAAGAAAGCCTATGACTCGATGCCACATACATGGATCACTGAATGCTTGGAGTTGTACAAGGTGAAAGGGACCCTAAGAGCCTTCGTTGCAAACTCGATGAGGATGTGGAAAACCACACTTGAAGCCAATGGCAAGCCACTTACCCAAGTGTCCATCAAATGTGGCATATACCAAGGTGATGCACTCTCCCCACAGCTGTTCTGCATAGGACTGAACCCCCTAAGCCAAGTAATCACCAAGACAGGCTATGGATACCGCCTCAGAAATGGAGCTACGATCAGTCACCTCCTCTACATGGATGACATAAAGCTGTATGCTAAGAGCGAAAGGGACATAGATTCCCTGATCCACACAACCAGGATCTACAGCAGCGACATCGGGATGTCATTCGGGCTTGAGAAATGTTGTCGGATGGTGACTAAAAGAGGAAAGGTAGTCCGCACTGAAGGGGTCTCACTCCCTGAAGGAACAATAGCAGACATTGAGGACAGCTACAAGTACCTCGGTATACCACAAGCCAATGGCAACCTCGAACTGGCAACAAGGAAAGCGGCTACGGCCAAATACCTCCAGCGAGTGAAGCAAGTCCTAAGAAGCCAGCTCAATGGCAAGAATAAGACCCGGGCAATAAACAGCTATGCCCTGCCAGTGATCAGATACCCTGCAGGAATAATAAGGTGGCCAAAGGAAGAGATTCAGACCACGGACGTTCAGACCCGAAAGCTCCAAACCATGCATGGAGGGTTCCATCCCAAATCCAAATCCTGAGACTGTACGTAAGCCGAAAGGAAGGAGGCCGGGGACTAGTGAGTGTAAGAGCCACTGTCCAGGATGAAGCATCCAAGCTCCATGAATACATCAAGGAGAAGGCTCCAACGGATGACGTACTCAGAGAATGTCTCCGACAATGGGGAACAGAGGATGAGGCGCTGGAAGAGGGACCATCATGGGAAGACAAGCCCCTACACGGGATGTACCACCGGACCATAACTGAAGTGGCTGATCTCAAGAAGTCCTATCAGTGGCTAGAGAGGGCTGGCCTGAAGGACAGCACAGAGGCACTCATCCTGGCTGCTCAGGAGCAGGCCCTGAGCACCAGAGCCATTGAGGCCCAGATATACCACACCAGACAAGACCCAAGGTGTAGGTTATGCAAAGAGGCACCTGAGACGATCCAACACATAACTGCAGGGTGTAAGATGCTGGCAGGGAAAGCCTACATGGAACGCCATAACCAGGTGGCTGGCATAGTCTACCGAAACATCTGTGCGGAGTATGGACTGGAAACCCCAAGGTCAAAATGGGAAACACCTCCGAAGGTGGTGGAGAATGACAGAGCGAAGATCCTGTGGGACTTCCAGATCCAGACTGACAAGATGGTAATGGCGAACCAACCAGATATCGTGATCATAGATAAAGGGCAAAGGAAAGCCGTTGTAGTGGATGTAGTGGTCCCAAGTGATGGAAACATCAGAAAGAAGGAACATGAGAAACTCGAGAAATACCAAGGGATCAGAGAGGAGCTGGAGAGAGCCTGGAAGGTAAAGGTGACAGTCGTGCCTGTGGTGGTCTGAGCACTCGGGGCAGTGACCCCCAAACTAGATGAGTGGTTGCAACAGATCCCGGGAACAACATCGGACATCTCTGTCCAGAAATGTGCAGTGCAGGGAACAGCAAGGATATTGCGCAGAACCCTCAAGCTTCCTGGCCTCTGGTAGAGGACCCGAGCTGAATGAGCGACGGACACCACCTGAGGGGTGAGATGAGGATTTTAATTTTATATATATATATATATATATATATATATATATATATATATATATATATTATGGCATCATACTGGCATCCCATTGGCTAAGAGGGACCTCGACCGACTGCGTTTATGAGTGTACATAGATAAATAGGTGTGTATGCAGCGTCCTCGTCATTCGCCCCTCGGGCCATGAGGTGTTCTGATAGTTTTACATAAATGTGAATCACCCAGAAAAAGCGTTCACCAGTTGGACAGTCGCTCACTATGCTGATGTTTGCCTTGGATATTTTCAAAGGATTGTTAAAAGCCGACAAAAGCAAACATCGTTGGATCAGTTCTTTACAAAACGCCAGGCGAAAACCCCTTCTGAGAGAGAACATGGACTAAAGAGGACAAAAAAACTACACGGACGCAATCAAAAGTTAAATGACCATCATTTTTATTTTTATTCTTTGTTTTTTACATTATGCACAACTCTCATTTATTGTGCAATAATCTAATTATAACATGTATTTGTTACATACTTTGTGCATTTTTATGCTTTAGGAAACATTTATGTGTGAATTTGGGTGGGGGGGTGAAGGGGGTGGGGTTGGAACGGATTAAGGCATTTACATGGAAAATGCATCTGTACTTCTAAAAGTTTGTCGTTAAGAAATTTCTTCCAGAACCAATTAATTTCTTAAGTAGAAGTACCACTGTAGTGACTTGGAAACTTTCCGCATAGGATTTAATGAAAATAAAACTGAAGTTCCAGGACCAGACTGTCATCATCTCAAATGGCTGCTTGGACCGTTAATAATTCATTTTCACTCTACAAGCAAGGATTTAAAGATCTCGTAAAGACATTTATCGAAAAAAATAACGGAAGAAAGCAAGGCACCATCGAGGCCTTTTCTGACCCTCTTCTGTTTACATTCCTGTTTCAGTCAAGCTGTTTTTGTTGCCTGGAGTTGGGAAAATGTTGTGTCTGTGAGGAAAATCGTGTGTCTGAGTAAAGTTAATCAGCCGACAAATGGCTCCTAACACTAAATTGCTGACATGAACCCTTTCATGCACCCTGTAACCTGAAAACATGATAAGCTTCCCACTGTACTAAACGCTGCCCCTGAAAGGGTTAAAGAAGATGCAGTGGACCAAGAGTGTCAGAGGTGAATCTAAACATGAAGTCAGAAAGTCAAACACAGTACGAAGACCAACTCACATAGTTTGAATGAGGCCCATATACAGTAACAGTTGCTATTTTGAGGAGGGTGTTTTGTGGTACAGTGCAAGATGCTGGTCGAACTTTTGAATAGTAAACAGCCCCCTTCAGAGATGTACCATTCAAGGAGCCAGTATATATTCCTCTACAAAATATGTGAATTCAAGTACTTTTTAAAAAAATGTCATTTAACAGCCCTTTGCCTCTCTCCTTTCTCCTGTTGACCAATCTGCAGGCCATCAATGATTGCAGAAGGCATGATGAGATTGATCACTGACACCAGTCTAAATGGGGCAGTGATGAAGATAACATGCTCCAAAGGAATCCACTTCCACACGTATGAACCCATGTCTGCTTGATCCTCGCCTAATGGACCGCCCCTCACTGAAGAGAGGGGCGGTACACAGCGGTAACCTGAAAGACTGAAACATAACAGTCTGGTGCATCAGGACATCACGCGGTGGCTGTGTGGCAGTCCTATTGGAATAGAATCCACGAATGTTTGGAATCTACTGCACAAAGTGCCCTGAACATTACTCAACTATGTGAATACAATGAAACAATGAAATTTATTATATCAATTGCATTAATGCAATAGCAGCTTTGCTGCAATACATACTGAATTAACCATGCAAGCATCAGCAGAGCAAAACTGCAATTCAATGGACCCGGGCTGTTCGAAGGGGATCGGGACCGAGCTGTCCAGTGAAAATCCACATTAATTGATGCCAATTATGCATTGAAAAAAAGTGTACATATACATATATATATTTTTTAAAAATCCTCGTCTCACCCCTCGGGTGGTGTCCGTCCCTCATTCAGGTCGGGTCCTCTACCAGAGGCCAGGAAGCTTGAGGGTTCTGCGCAGTATCCTTGCTGTTCCCAGCACTGCACATTTCTGGACTGAGATGTCCGATGTTGTTCCCGGGATCTGTTGCAACCACTCATCTAGTTTGGGGGTCACTGCCCCGAGTGCTCTGACCACCACAGGCACGACTGTCACCTTTACCTTCCAGGCTCTCCCCAGCTCCTCTCTGAGCCCTTGGTATTTCTCGAGTTTCTCGTGTTCCTTCTTTCTGATGTTTCCATCACTTGGGACCACTACATCCACTACAACGACTTTCCTCTACCCTTTATCTATGATCACGATATCTGGTGTATATACAGTATATACCTGTATATATATATATATACACACACACACATACACATATACAGAGTGTGTAACAGTTGAAGACACATGAGAAAGTCAAATATCTTTGTCTTTAATTGGGCCCCATGCACTGTTTAACACAACGTGACCATGCCAGTTTCACTGAGGCATTTTCTGACCGGGATAAACAACAATGGATGACTACAAAGTACAACACAACATTTACATGAAGCCTTCGAGTAAATAATTATCGTTCACCTGCAAGATTCATGAGACAGACAGAACCACACCTGGGGCCTCTTTGGAAAGACAGATATCCTCAGCTTTGTGCCACCTTTCCTTCACCTTTGTTGGATTACGTCAACAAGACAAGGGAGAGATGAAAACGTGCTTGCTTTTCAAAACTGCAAAGGACAGCACTGTTTCAAATGAAATTGACACAATTTTTCCACGACGCTGCCTTGCTTGCTTTACGTGGTCAAATTAAAATGAAAAAGATACAGATACTAATTGCTGTTTTTTGTGAAGGATCACTGATGTTTTTCACAGTTTTTACAATTACTTATTTTCTAATAAATTATGGAAAAGTGCTTCCTGTTGTGTGGAACCACACCTTTCCTTTTACTTTGAAGGGATACTTCTTGGCCTCACAGATAAGCCACTTGTGAGAAAAACATTAGGTTTTATTACCTTTTTATGTGTGCTCTTTGTAACATTATTTTTCAAGGCATCTTTGTGTAGTCTGTCAACTACATCGGTGTCCTCTGTTTTTTAAGCTAAATAGAATAAAGAAAATACAATGATTTACTAAACATGTGCAATCTACTGTATATAGAACCGAATACACAGTTTTTAGCAAATAATCATTACCTCCGAATTCTATGAATGTAACATGTTCCAAAAAAGCTGGAACAGGTGGCAAAAATGGCCGAGAAATTCGTGGAATGCTCATCAAACACCAGCTTGGAAAATGCCACGGGTGAACAAACTAACTGGGACAGGTGGGTGCCATGACTGGGGATAAAAGCAGCTTCCCTGAATTGCTCAGTCATTCACAAGCAAAGATGGGGCGAGGTTCACCTCTTTGGCTATTTTATTACGCAGTTGTTCACAAACAGTTTAAGGACAATTGTCCTCAACAAACACTTCAGGGATTTAGGGATTTCATCATCTATGATAATATCAAAAGGTTCAGAGAATCTGGAGAAATCACTGCTTGTCAGCGGCAAGGCCGAAAACCAACATCGAATGCCCATGACCTTTGATATCTCAGGCGCCACTGCATCAAAAACCAACATCAATATGTAAAGGATATCACCACATGGGGTCAGGACCTGTTCTGAAAAGCCCTATCAGTAAATACAGTTGGGCGGTACATCTGTTGCATACGGCCATAATAATAATTTGCTAAAAATATATTCACGTCCATTAATCCCCCGTTTTTCCCGATTAATTGGTGCCAGGCCCTGCGAAAAGGGAAAAACTACAAAGTAAGATTTGTTTCAACAGTGGCAAGCCGTTGGACCGCAGCTTAAGCTCATCAAGAGCTCGACTTTAGAGGGAGAGTTGTGCTTAGCTCATGATAGAAGCGATAGTTTTTTTGACCAAAAAGATTAAGCTCAAACAAAGAAATATGGACAAAGAGATCATTTTTTTGTACAATTTTTTTTGTTTATTCAAGAGAAAAGACCAAGTCCTTGTCCTGTTGTTTTGCGTTCAAGACTCATCGTGACTCTGGCCTCAAAGGTGTTTTGTCTTTCCGCAATATGGGTGACGATATAGCTGTACAGCATACATTCAAATCAACAAATATTCCATACTGTTAGTCGGGGTGGTAAAAGATAATGTCTATTAACACACCTAATTTGTTCATCTGTGAACTTACAGCTAATACTGTTTTGAACCGATCACATTTTCCAAGTTCATCAAATTTGAAAAGTGTATATTTCATTAATGGTACGATACGTTGCGTGCAGACTTGCACAAGGTTGCACATGTCTTTTCAAACCTATCACTGTCAGCAGCTGCCTATATCTTTTTTCTATACAATGAAATGACGGAGAGAAAACGACACAGGACATGCAATGCTAGGTTTATTTTGCTGTCCATCTGTTCTTTTTAAGTGATGAGACAAACTAGGTCAGAGGCATACTGTGTGTATGCATATGTACAAACAAGAAGATGACCCACCACAAGTATGTTCTCCAAAAGAAGTTTTTTCGGCACAGTGACAATTTTAAACAAGGACATTTTACAACATTTTCTCTGTTGATCCACAAATGCATTGTTTAAAGGACTTTATTCTACCATCCACCACTTTTTTTTGTAAGACTGTGTGTGTGTGTGTGTGTGTGTGTGTGTGTGTGTGTGTGGAGAGGGGTGCTAGAAGGGGTTCATGCGCACTCCTGTACCCAGTGGGGAGAAGGGATTGACTTTTGCCCACATCAGAGCATCATTCAAGGAAATAGCTGATTTGCCATCTTCAAGTAAAAATACAGGACCCTGCATGTAAAAAAATAAATAAATAGAAATACATCTCAGTGGCACACAAGTTCATAGGATTAAATGCTCGCAATACATTTTACAGTGATTGTAAAAGGGTTAATAATATAAAGCAATAAGGAACCACACCCACCTGTATCCTGTGACCCGTAAAACAGGAAAGCTGAACATCAGAGTGACTTGGCAGATTGGAGCCAGTCACATAATCAGCACCGCCTGAGACTAATGGAGTAAAGAGAGAGGCTGTTTGAAATAGTTATGAATTGGTTTTTGACAACTTTTTATTTTACTATTCTTACCTGGGTTCACAGGTAGGATTCTTTTTTCAAGGCAGTGGAAATCCTCTCGTTGACTCTCTGATGGAGGGCTATTAAAAAGGCAGAAAGACACAGTGCTTATCATATTTTTAAAATAAATATACGATTTGATGTATTTTTGCACAAGAAAAAAAGGTGTTGGCTAAATTCAAACCTCAACAGTTAAATAAGAAATGCCTTCATTTCACAATTACGGGGCCCTGAAAACGTTTTCAGACTTTCTGAACCTTTTCATATGTTGCCACCTTAAACCCACAAACGTCATTGTTCTGTATTGAGAGTTTATATGATCGACCAACACAAAATCGCACAGAATTCTGAAGTGGAAGGTAAATAATCAATAGTTTTCACCGTTTTTCGGCAAATACATATCCAAAAATCGTGGTGTGTAATGTCCATTTGTAGTCAGCCCACCTGCGTCAATACCTCTGGCTGCAATTACAGTTGCAAGTTTTTTGGAGTACTTCTCTCTCACCTTTGCACATATAGCTGAGAGATTTTGCCCATTCTTTGCAAAAAAGTTCAAGCTCATCAGTATGGATGGAGTGTCTGTGAACAGCAATTTTCAAGTCTTGCCACAGATGATCAATAGGATTTACAATGCCATGAAAAAGTATTTGCCCATTTCTCATATTCTTTATTTTTTTTGGTATAGTTTGCCCACTTTAATGTTTAAGATCATCCATAAACATGTAAACATCAGACAAAAATAACCCACGAAAACATAAAATGCAGTATTTTGAGATTTTATTAATGAAGGGAAAAATGTCTATTCAAAGTTACCCGACACTGTGTGAAAAAGTAGTCCCCCACTCCAAACCTATTAACTCGCTGGCTAACAACCGTTTTCTATAATTGCCAATCAATCTTTCGCATCTCTGTGAATAGATATTTTAGCCTGCCCTGTGATGAGCAGTGTTGGTTTTGCGCCACACACAGCGCTTTGCAAATACTTCATTTCTTTCATTAAACAATGCTTTTCTTATTGCTAAATCTTTATTCCCGAAAGACCATATTTGAGGAGTTCATAACTGACCCCCGAGATGTGGATTTTTGCGGCTCCGCCAGAGTAACAACGGGTCTCTTGGCTGCTTCTCTGACCAGTTCTCTCCTTGCTTGCTCTCTCAGTCTGAGAAGGCCATGTCTTAGAAGATTCGCAATTGTGCCAACTTTTTTCAGTTTTTGGATGATGGATAGATGGAACTCCTTGAAATGTTCAAAGCTTTCGCTATTTTTAAAAACAATTCTTTGAAGTCAAGATGGCGCCCGAGTAGGCAGCCGTTGGCAAGTGCTCTCATGAGCTTTGCTTTTTTTTTGTTGTTTTTGTGTTTTTTTTGTCACTTTGCGTTTGTTGTTACGTCGTGTGGACCTGATGTGGACTTTTTTCAGCATTTTTTGGCCACGACATTCATCAAGGAGGAGACTCTGTGCTTGGTGGTTGCGCCTTCTTGGCAGCATGGGTATACCAGCACTGTTTTTGACTGGGAGGAATGTCGGCGCCATTTGACGGTCATTGCTGGACAGTCCCGTGGCGCTTGTGTCTTGCGCCTGTAATGGGCAGCATTTTTCACAGCCCCGCTTTGTTCAGCGGAGAGATCGGTGCTGTTGAACGGTCTGCGGCTGGATGGATGTAAGGCTTGAGGAGCCGACGATGAGACGAAAGGAGCGTTAGCGCGTAGCGCCGATGCGGATTTGGAACTGGGAGTCGCGGCTTGGAGTTTGAAGCGGATTACGTGGGACAGGAGAAGTGAACTAATCTCTTTTTGTCAATGGACGCGACAGCTTCGTGTTTGCTTTCAAAACTTAGCTTGTAGCAGACGTGAGCACATTTTCAGCATGACGTCTCTGACCCACTGGTGAAAGGACATTTTGATCCTCTCCTCTTTCATCTATAACTGCTTCAGACAACAAAGTGTATGCAGAAAAGTGGTGAAGATTGCACGACTGTCTGTGTCCTATGTGTTGTGTTGTGTTATTTTTGTTATTTTGACTTCAAAATGGCGCCGCGAGAGTGGCTGCCTTTCCAGCAGCTCCTATATTTTGTTTTCTACTTCTTCCTTTCATAACTTTGCTGCTGTGAATTGGGAATTTCTCCATTGCGAGACTAATAAAGGTTTTCTTTTCTTAATTGAATAAGCTTTAGACCTCTACGCAACTTTATCCCTTGGTCTTCATGATGTTGTTGTTCACTAGTCGCTGAGGCCTTCACCGAACAGATGTATTTACACTGTACTGAGAGTAAATTACAGACAAGTAGATGCAAATTACTAATTAACTGGCATCCGAAGGCAACTGATTTCACTGGATTGTATTTAGGGGTATCAGAATCGTGTCTGAATACAAATACACACCACACTTTTCAGATTCACATTCTCTCAAAATTGAAAAAAAAAACAAATTTGTGTTGACACTTCACAATTATGTGCTTTTTTGTGTTTATCACAGAATCTTAACAAAATAAGTTTAGGTTTGTGATTGTGAGGTCACAAAATAAAAGGGTTCTGAATACTTCACTGTAATTTATTTTGATTTGCCGATGAAGAAAATGTCCCTTAAATCAGCGGCCCCCAATCTTTTTTGCCCCGTGGACCGGTTAATATTTTTTTAGGGACCGGCCTTTAAGGCCGGATAAATACAACAAAATAATATGATATGACCTGCATGAAAACTGTGGTATTTCCTAAACATAATAAAAACGAATCATGACACGAGGAACGTCCTATTTGGCCGCAACACTCTATGGTAACATTGAAATGTGCCTTCAAAATAAGATACACTGCAGATAAAAAGTGCATGACAAATACGGCCTAGGTGCGTGGGAATCTCCCATTGAGATAAATCCGAATTTTAGGTAGGACTCCTGATACTGTCTATTAAATGTAGCCTTCTTTTTCTTGAAAGTCGTAGGCTCCTCTTCTGTCTCCTGGCCTGGCCTTTTCCCCTTCCCTAAAAATTTCCAAGACCTTTGTTTTTTACTCATTTTGCTAGCTCCTGGGTTTCATTTTAGCGGTAACCTATCACGTGACAGAGAAGCGCACTTTGACACGCGTCAAGAGTGACAGACGGATGTAATAAAGAATCCGGTAATTCTTCAACATAAAATATCTTTCAAATTCTGAAATGAATAAAATGGAAGTGTTAGAGGAATCTATGAGCAAAATTGGATCGTGTTTAAAGTTTCATTTAATCTGGGCACATCTAAACGTTTGGGTGTGTATCCAGCACCTCCAAATGCCTGTGCACAGAGGCGCCGGCCACCTGGCCGGAGGGCTGTTGAAGTCCACGATTAGCACATCAATGCAGGTGGGCGATCACGGGGGAGAGGGCGAAACTCGGTCACAAAAGGGGAATGAATAATTCGGGAACAGCGGTTGAACAACAAAAGACGAGTTGAGAACACCCGTCGTGCCCAGGCGACATTGGCCATCCGCAAAGTCTGCAACATGTTAATTCGATGTAGACCAGACAGAAAAGGCGCCAACGTACTGGTGGTTCAAGTTTAAAAAACAGGTAACCAATCACTACCGAGGGGCCGGACCGGGGGTGCGGCATGCAAATATCGGGGGCAGTGTTTTCCTTGTATGTTACAATAAAAGTCTGAATTGGCGGGAAGGGAGCTCGAGTGTGTGATCATCGGAGCAACTAAACCGTCGTTCGCTCTCAGGGATCCGCTCCCGCCGATATTGAAGACAATTTTCCTGTGTGCCGAGTCATTTCTTTAACTTTGTCCGGAAAATCTCTGACAGGAAGTTATCTAAGTCATTTATCCTTTCTGTGCGACCCGGTACCAAATGACCCGCGGACCGATAATGGTCCGCAGCCCGGGGGTTGGGGACCTCTGCCTTACATAATTGGCTACCTCCTGAAACTCCTACCTTACTTTGGCCAATTGCTATTTTACCTCAGGACCTGTGATGGATGATGTGCATGAGTGTGTGTTAACTTACTTGCCGCTATTCTGAGTGCATGCCCGCCAGGCATCCAGCTCCATTGACAGATGCTCAATCTTCAGAGGAACACTCACTTCTCTCCGTTTCAACAACTGACTGTGTCACAGAGAGGGAAATGTGATGGTAGCACACCCAGACATGTTGGTATGACCAATTAAATTATTTGCATCATTACTGTATTATTATTATCCATCCATCCATTTTCTGATCCGCTTACTCCTCACAAGGGTCGCGGGAGGGTGCTGGAGCCTCCCCCAGCTGTCTTTGAGCAATAGGCGGGAGACACCCTGAACCGGTTGCCAGCCAATCGCAGGGCACACAGAGATAAACAACCACCTATGCTCACACCCACACCTAGGGACGATTTTGAGTATTCAATCAGCCTGCCATACATGTTTTTGGAATGTGGGAGGAAACCAGAATACCCAGAGAAAACCCACAGGGAGAACATTCAAACTCCACACAGCGAGGCTGGAGCTGGAATTGAACCCGGTACCTCTGCACTGTGAGGTCAATGCGCTAACGACTGGACCACCTATATTATTATTATTGTTATTATTCCATTTTATTAATCTGATGGGGTCAGGTGGCTGACTGGTTAGCACGTTGTCTTCACAATGCAGAGGTGCAGGGTTTGATTCCGGCTCCGGCCTTCCCGTGTGGAGATTGCATGTTCTCCCCAGCGTTTGATGGTTTGCTCAAACCATCGTGGCAGTGATCAAACTGTGTACAATCTCTTTCCACAAACCATTCTCAATTTCAATATTTTCGACATTTAACTAGACTATGACAATTATTTATGTGGTGGGGTAATGGTACATGTTGCTGCCTTTTTTGGGCAGATGGCACCACGGTTTTAAGTAAAAATGAGTCTGTCAATTTAAATCAAACATTAGCTTTCAGAGTTGATTTCACGTGTATTTATGACAGTACTATTGTACGGCAATACAGAAGCTGGAAAGTCTTTTTTTTTTTTTACACAAAACGTAGTGCCTTTTTTATCTTGCACTTGACATTGAATCAATATATTGTCTTTTTAAAAAGCTAAAACTAATACAGTGGACCATTGCTTTTCCTGGGGGTGGGGTAGGCACCGTTCTCTTAATGGCCATTGAAATACATTAAGAATAAACACAAAAACAACTCTTCAAAATATTTTTTAAATATTGACAAAATATCACCAAAAATGAACAACCCTGTTGTAAAGACTAATGAAAACAGAATTTACAACAACAACAAAATAGTAACTAACTCTCATGAAAAATGCCAATCATAAGCCTAGATGGCACTATTTGATTCCTGTCCACAGTACCACATTTCCCAGCCATTACTCGTCCCTAATATGGATAAATGGGTGGGTGTGCAACCCCTGATGAGACAAGCTGGAGTTGGAACAACATGCCATATAGGATTATCCAAATCGTTGTGCAATACAGTTGATGAGGCGGCTCAGATAAAGATTAAGACTTTGAAATGGTCATTCAAACTTGGTTGTCTTTGCCTAAAAAACATTTGTGTCATCTCTCTGCAGGATTGGATCACTTCCTGTCAGGCCCTGAGATTTATATATATATATATATATATATATATACACACACACACAGATTCACACACACACACACACATCGGTATGTTTCAACTTATCGTGACAAAATGTCAACTCGAACACCAACTTTCTGCCCTTTTCTGAGTGGCTGCCTTTCCAGCAGCTCCTATATTTTGTTGTTCGACTTCTTCCTTTCATAACTTTGCTGCTGTGAATTGGGAATTTCTCCATTGCGAGACTAATGAAGGTTTTCTTATCTTAAACCAGACACGTTTGTAACCGACGGATTTATTTTTGTGTACCTGGTGTATTCATAGAGTGCAGGTACGATGCTGGAGTACTGTCTCCTTATGGCAAGCAGACCGCCGATGTAACCGCACAGGATCAACAGCTCACTGCGGGCTCTAAACACACATACACTTTGATGATCAATTCTGACAGGAAATTGTGAAGTAATTGTCATTGAAAAAATATATTAATTGGTTTACTTTGTATACTTGGCCATGAGGAGGCGGTCAGTTCTGATATAACTCAACAGGTCAAGGATCGGATGAATACTCTCAACTGTCCAGTCAGATCCAGTCAGCTGTTCTGATGGAGATGAAAATTAAAATGAGTCTGTGATCAAATACACTGCAGATGGGTGCAAACAGATACAAATTTGCCTTCAAGTAAATCTTCCAACTATTACTTGCACCATTGCAATGTACACTTCCCAATCGGGTGCGAGGGCACCAGTGGTGTAGTGGGGATTTTTTAAGTGGGTGTACGCGATTCTGCGATGTTCTATATATACATACAGAACATCAATCACAGGCTACAACACCAGTTGAACTCACGTTACATTTAATGTTTTACTACTCCAAAATAATCACAGGCCAACGTTATTAAGCATAACTCGCATTAGTGCTAAAATTGAAATAAAAATTGAATGTGGCGTCGGGAGAAGTGGATGGACGGCGTACCCCCGCGTACCACACCCACTACACCCCTGGAGGGCACATTTGAGCCATAAACAGTGGGAGGATTATGAAGTGTACATTGGACAGGTCGGGCAGATTTATGGATTAAAAAAAACATTGACAATTAGATGTCTGAATTATTACTTTATCATGCATGTTTATAAATGAAACGATGATGAGTTGTCTATACCTTTGACGTGATCGATTGCTATCTTCAGGGCGTTTTCAGGTTCAGAGGCCAGGAGGTGAAATTTAACCGCTGAAAACAAATTTCCTTCACACATGGATTCATCTGCCAATGCTTTGCACTCCTCTAACGACGGGAGACAACACTAAAATGACAGATAACACAGGGTTATAGTCAAGTTTTAAGTTACCCACAACAAAAACCCAAAATTCATGAGTTAATTTTGACGGGATGTGCCTAGTTGAACAGCAATGGCAAAAGTACTGTTCAATTTTGTTCAACATTGTCACCATCACTAATTATGTTGGTGAAACAAGTTTGCTTTACGAATGCTGATCCAAAATGCCTCATAAATTTGAGGGGGAATAGAGACAATCGTTTGCATGCTGGGAATCTTTTAATTGACTTCATGAAAATGGGAGCCAAACAGTGTTGTGTTTTTGTGTCTTCTTGAGATTACTTCTTGTAAATTACTGTAGGCCCACTTACCCTTTCGTGTAATTGGTTGATTTCTGCAGCACTTCCGGGGTAAAATGCACAGACCTTAACCAGTAAAATATGGTTGTCAGGAATCATTCCGAGAAGGTCAACTGAGAGATCCCTAAATGTAAACAGAGTAAAGATCAGTGGACAAATGATTTTTTTTTAAATTGCAAATCACATGTCAAACTCAAGGCACATGGGCAAGATATGGGCTTCCATGGCATTTTGTGTGGCCTGTGAAAGCTTGACACAATTTTATTCCTGGCTTCTGTTTAAAATTAGTCATAAAAATGGTAACCAAATGCAAGGGCAACTAACCATTTTAAGGTTGTTGTCTTGCTGGAAGATGAACTTCTATCCCAGTGTCAATATCTGTGCCAACTCATGAAGCTTTTCAAGTCAGCCCAGCTTCGCTGTTCGTGCTGAAGAAACGCATCCCCACAGCATGATGATGCCACACCCATGTTCCACAGTGGGGATGGTGTGTTCAAGGTGATGCCCAAAGTTTGTTTTCTCTCCGTACATAGCGTCTTGCATTTCGGCCAACAAATTCTGACAAGAGGACATTCTTCCTAATGTTCAGTCCCCGAAATGACATTTGCCAAACTGCAAACGTTGTTTTCAGCAACGGTTTTCCTCTGTCTGCTTGTCTATAAAGACCCGATTTGTGGAGTCCATGACAAATCCCAACTGCAGCTCCTCCAGCGTTATGGTGGGCCTATTAGATGCATGACTGTGGATGCATTAATGTGGCCAACACACCAGTCTAGTGGGATGCTGGCACTTCATGTGAAACATAATGGGCATGAGCACATTTGACAATAAAGTTGTATTAAATTCAAATCCAATGAATTGTGGGAAATGTAGTTCATGCTCAACATTGTACTTATTTTAAGACAATCAGGCCTCCCAAGCTCTCGCACGCAAGCCATATTAAATGACACGGTTGGCCACATTTGGGTGTGAGTTTGACACACGTGCCCCTTAACAAACTAATATTCCTATTAGCCAGCTACTTTGTCATTTGTTTAGAACAGGGGTGGTCAACCGGTCAGAGACGAAGAGCCAATTTTTTCCTGTATTACTCCAAAGAGCTACAGTACATCACACATGCCCACGCGCGTGCGCGCACACACACACACACGGAGGCACGCACGCACGCATGCACGCACACGTGTGCATACGCAGGCACGCACAGACACCGAGATGAGCAAGAGCCAGAACTTCACTGAACACGAACAAAATCGAAACACATAGGCATACCCACCACTCCCCATTTCCTCCTCCCAACGCTCGCGCTCGCCTTGGGGCCAGTCCGCTGGCTCTGGGTCGATCGCGATTGACGTAATGGGCACCCCTACCTTTAAAGCGCATGAACGGTGATTCAGTTGTCATCTGATTGGTTACCCTGTATGTCAATCCGGTGATTCAGTTGTTATTTGATTGGCCGCCCTGTATGTCAATCAAGTAACGGGATTGATGATAGGCTGACTTAGTTAGTTTTGTGTATTTAGAGCCATTGTTTGAATCGCAGCGCCACCGCGGAGGCATTTTCGACGCTTGTCATGTGAAAGCCCAGCAGCCGCATTGAACCAGCCAGAGAGCCATATGCGGCTCGCGAGCCGCAGGTTGGCCACCCCTGGTTTAGAAGGACAATGAGATCAATGCAATGCATCAGATTATTACGCTATTTTGAGCATATGTTGCGTGAACGTACTGTAGTTTATCCCTCTCCAAGTCTGCAACATCACAATGGACGCATTGATTAATAGTGTTCGCTGGACGCTCCCCAAACGAGACAGACATAACACCCATCATGAAGCGGGCGGGCCATGGGGGGTCGTGCCCACCCAACAAGATGCTTGTGTATGCATTTGTAAATGAGAGCTGAGACACACAGGACAATCTGAAACTAAACTAAAAAGTCACCTGACATTTTTACCACTGATATGACTGACATCAATAATTCATAGAATATGTAGTACAACCGTTCAGATATATTTGTTACCTGTCTTTCAAAGCCATCGAAAATGAAAACAGCAAAAGTTAGTCCATTATATAAAAGTGGAGTCAAAAATCTTTTCACGAATTACAGACCAATATCATGGCACAATTCTCAAAAATTCGAGAAAACTATTCTCACAAAGACTTGACAACTTTACCAAGAAGCACAATTTTTAAGAGGCAACCAATATGGCTTTAGACAAAAAAGACCCACGTCCATGGCCGTAATGCAACACATGGAAGGAATTTTAACAAGCATAGACAAAAATGATATTTACTGTGTCTGTAAAGTTTGTTGCAAAAGTTGATGACACGACTTTATATTTTTTGGGAGAAAATTTCAAACAACTTCTATCGACTGTGGAAGAAGAATGAAACATAATAAGGAACTGGTTTGATACAGATATATTGTCTCTGGATTTAACTAAAATGAAGTTTATAATTTTGGCACCACACGAAGTAAAGAGAAAGTCAAAATCATCATTGACTCTATTGAAATGGAATGAGTAAATGAACTTGATACAGTATTCTCACTATCCACAATACAGTACTATCGGTATCCTTTATAAAACTAAGGAATGTCTTTTTGCATATTTTACTCCTCATTATTGCTGCCATACCTGACTTATTGTGTGACGAAATTGGGTAATACATAGAAAACAAATACTCAATCTAGCTACAAAGCATAAGGTACAAAAAGAGCTGCATGAATGATCATCATTTCAGATTATGAAGAACCAACCAATCAATTATATTTCAAATGAATCACTCTCAAATTCTTGCACGAACAATGCACAAAGCATACAACAACACAACTTTGCCACAGTTTTCGGAAGCTCTTTGAAATTAGAGAAGGTTGCTGTACTGAAAGGGCATACGTCAATTTAAAATATTAAGGATAAGAACTCTTTGTGCGTGTCTCTGTTAAATGTGTTAATTTATGGAATAATTATGAACATTTATTGAAAAGGTGTGAAGAACTTACTGTGTTCAAAAGAAGGTTCCAAATTATATAGTGTGATAAAAAAGATATAAATCACACTCACACTCACGCACACACACATTATATACATATACAGTATATATATATATATATATATATATATATATATATATATATATATATATATATACACACACACACATATATATATACACACACACACACACACACACATATATACTGTATATACACACACACACACGCATATATATATTATCTCGCTGGTTCTTAACCTTGTTAGACGTACCAACCAACCCGAACCCAACCAACCAGTTCATATGCACATTTACTGAACCTTTCATTCGTGAAAAACAAAAATATTACTTTTTACAAATTCAAGACACAAAAATCGCATTAATTAAAAACAGGGAAAAAAAGTAAATAAAGTTTCAAGACAGAAGTTTATGTTTTTCTTTTTATTTTACGATCACGACAGTCACACGTTGACGACTGAGCGAACTAAATTTCCCGCAGCACTGATTGGACAAGCAATGTAATGTGATCTTCTGCCGCCAGTGATGGCTAAGCCGGCGTGTCATAACTAATTGACATGTTGAGTCGGGTATGTCTTAACCTCCGTGGCAGAGGCTCCGTCGAACCCCTGAGACCGATTCACCGAACCCAGGTTAAGAACCACTGATAGATAGATATGTTTAATTATAGTACTATGATTGTCTGTCATACAAGTGCAGTTCATTGATAACATTATCAGTACAAGTCTTAAAAGGGAACTCACCATGTCAGTGGGGTCATGTACTTCCTGGCAAGGAGTTCAAGACAGTAGGCTGTACTCTGAGCGGCCGTCTCTCCGAGGACTATACCCACGCACGCAGCCAACTCCAGCTCATTACCTCTGATCAGACTAGACATGGCTAACTAAAAACACAAAGCGATACAGAGCATACAACAAGTTCAAAGAAATTGTTCGAATACAAAGCAAATATCTCAACATCTGTATTATATGATCCATACAGTATTTGCAGGTAGGATTTAATTGTAATCTGACTAAAACCACCGTAGATCAAAAACAATCTTTTTTTTTTTTTTACATTCTGATTGTTTTGTCATTAATTGACACACATTCTGTCATTTGTAAAAGGTAAGAATCATCCATCCATCCATTTTCATTTATCCTCACAAGGGTTGGAGCCTATCCCAGCTGTCTTCAGGCACTAGGCGGGGGACACCCTGAACCGGTTGCCAGCCAATCGCAGGTTAGACAAACAACCATCCACACTCACACGCACATCAAGGGACAATTTGGAGTGTTCAATCAGCCTGCCATGCATGTTTTTGGAATGTGGGAAGAAACCGGAGTACCCGGAGAAACCCCATGCAGGCACGGGGAGAAAATGCAAACTCCACACAGGAAGGTCGGAATCGGAATCGAACCCAGGACCTTTGCACTGTGAGGTTTATGTGCTAACCACTGCCCAAGGTCAGAATTCATTCATTCATGCACTAATTTTCCGAACCGCTTGATCCTCACGGGTCGCGGGAGGTAAGAATTATGCAAAACAAAGCAAAAAAACCCCCAGAAAGGCTATACAAATTCTCCACCCAAAACAATAATACTTATTTTATAATTTCAGTCATGATGGTGATGTGTCATCTTCTTTCTCTTTTCTTGAACGTACATGCAGTGTTCATAAATACATCTGTGTCGTCGTGCGTACCTTGACATTATCGACCGCTAGGTGGCAGCACGCAGCCCGCACAGAGCGGCCGTCCTGAAAGTACCACTCAGCCAGCTGTTCACATACGTCATGAAGGAGACTGAGTTTAAAAAATAAATACAAATCCATATTTAGACCGTACAGTTTATTTGGAACTTAAATTGTTATTTCATTGAAGACTTTTACTAGCTATCAAGATTCTGAAGAATTTCTTTTCAAAAATGTTCTTGAATTTGTATTTTCAAAATTGCAAACTGCTCGGAAAGGAAAACAACAACAAATAAAAACAGAACATAATCCTCTTCCAACAGCGCCAATTCAGGAATTTCAATGAATTAAAATCACAGGTTGAAGCTTCATTTAAAAATAAATAAATAAAATGTCACCTTTATATCATCCATCCATCCATCCATCCATTTTTCAATCCGCTTTTCTTCACAAGGGTCGCGGGGGGTGCTGGAGCCTATCCCAGCCATCTTCGGGCAGTAGGCGGGGGACACCCTGAACCGGTTGCCAGCCAGTCGCAGGGCACACAGACACAAACAACAATCCGCGCTCACACTCACACCTAGGGACAATTTAGAGTGTTCAATCAGCCTGCCAGGCATGTTTTTGGAATGTGGGAGGAAACCAGAGTACCCGGAGAAAACCCACGCAGACCGGGGGAGAACATGCAAACTCCACACAGGGAGGCCGGAGCTGGAATCAAACCAGTACCTCTGCACTGTGAGGTTGATGTGCTAAACACTGGACCACCGGGCCGCATTCGCGTTATATCAATCACTTCCATATTTTCAATGAACAAAATTGATAAAGGGTATCCACGAGTGTTTAAAAGTCTGTAGTTTGTCCTGGAACATCCTGACTGGATTTGTTTACATCCACTGGAGTCCTATAATTTTTTCTTAGCAATTTGTATTGGATCTGTTTACGGCTTTTATTCATAAATTTAGTTTGAGCATCCATATAAATCGTTCACCCATATAAATTCTGATCTAACAAATTCTAAATCTTGAATCAAGGCGTACTGCCCGAAGACGGCTGGGACAGGCTCCAGCACCCCCCGCGACCCTAGTGAGGATCAAGCGGTTCGGAAAATGGATGGATGGATGGATGAATCAAGGCCTTCATCTTATCTCTAAAATTCTCAGAAGAATGAAGCATCAACACGTCATGAAATCTCAATATAGCCCCCCTTTTCAAGGTGTCCGTGCTTAAGATTTTTTTCTAGAAGAAAAAAAAATTGAGGTTTGGAGAGAGCAATATTCTGGTTTGCTTTCATAAAACTTGCTGTAAGCTGTAAATATTTTAACCAAAGAAATGTTTAATATCAATGTCAAACTTAACTCTCAGCTGTTCAAATGACATTGTGACTATTAGAGTCAAACCCCCTACATCATCCCATCATCATCCCCATAGAAGGCCATAATTTGAAGATTGTATCTGCTCTCCGGGTATGTATGTATAGGTGAATCACTGATTCTAAATAATTTTAAAAGCAGTGCCATGTAGGGAAAAAAAATGAAACAAAATCGACATTCCAAACTGTTCTGTTGGTAAAACATAGCCTTTAGGTCAGAGGTGATTGCTCTCAGACTGCAAGGGAAGCACAGCTTCCTCTAAAATGTCCAAAAATAAGTGATCAAATACATGTGTGTACATAGAATTGTGTGTACATGTCTGATAGAGAAATCTATGAACAAAATCGTATCATGTTTAAAGTTTCGGTTAATTTGGGCATGTCTGGACATACTCAGCGCAGAGGCGTCGGCCGTTTGGGCGGAGGGCCTTTTCTTGAGTAATCACGTCAAAGCAAGGAGGGCGAACAGATGGAAGAAGGCTAGATTCAATCACAGAGTGGGAATAAACAAATTGGGAACAAAGAGTTGTTGAATACCAAAAGACAGTTTGGGAACAGCTGTCGCGCCCAGGTGGACATTTGTCATCAGCAAAGTCTGTGACTTGTGTATTCGGGTAGATCAGATCACTACCGAGGGGCCGGACCGGGGGGCGCGGTATGCACATCTCGGGGGCAGTGTCTTTCTTGTATTTTGCAATAAAAGTTCGAACCGGCGAAGAGGGAGCCGAGTGTGATCGCGGAGCAACTAAACCGTCGTTCGCTCTCAGAGATCCGCTCCCGCCGATATTGAAGACAATTTTCCTGTGTGCCGAGTCATTTTTTTAACTTTGTCAGAGAAAATCTCTGACAATGTCATTGACTAAATATGCGCTACAAACGCGCTCAACATTTGTTCCGAATCAGCTTCTTATTACTGGTTATGACGCGACTCTCTTCTCATTCATTCCCGCAGCTGTGTGGACGCCGAGCGTCGACCGCGCGGACGCTGGGCGTCGAGAGAGTTCAGTGTAGGTTGTCGCCATGCATTGAAACGAGACGAGTCATTGGATAAATGCTGGTTTTGTCCCGCCCATCGGACGCTCAGCGTCTCTGGGAGTCTATAGACAGTGGGCGTTTATGGGCTGGCCCGGACACTGAGCTTTTCTGCATGATGATTGGATGATCTGTCTGAGGCTGAATCTCTTTTTGATTGACAGCGAAATGAGCCAATCGCCGATCTTTTGGTGTCAGCATCATGAGAGCATTTTTCAATTCTCATTCTCTTGAGTTGGACTGGAGACTTCTTCGAATCATCTGAGCGACACTCTCTTTGTTGAAAACGACTAGCGACAAATTAATCTTTTATTTCTGGTGGGTTTTATTGTAGTTGCTGTAGTTGTAGGACACTAGTTAAGTCCCTGGAAAAGACGCCTTGTTGGTATGACAGGGTCACAGATAATTTTCTTGAAAAGGAACGGAGAGTAGAATCCACATATAAATAAACGGACACATTTTAGGATGTAGGCCGAAATTGAGCTTCCCCTCCTTGACAGACCAGCATCCGCCACTGCTTTAGGTGTAAGTCACCTTGCACAACAATGACAAATGCGAAATGATATGTGCATGTGGCATTTTTGTGTGCGTTACCTTTGGTATTGATGTTTGTTATCCACATCATTAGTCTTGTGGTTGAGAGTGGTTTGAGGTGTCCGGATGTTCCCTTCACATGCCCCCTGAAAAATTATATTCATTAGACTTCCTTCCATGATACATTTGTTGTGTTTTTCTGGAGTAGAAATACTGTGATATATACAGGGCTTTGATAAAGTATTTGTGATGTGTCATCACAGACCCTCTTCCTTCTGCGCTTTTATTTTGTGGAGAGTCCACTTACAGGGACGTTCTGTGTCTTTTTCCCTTTAATTATACCAGGCCGGATGGTGCTCCCACACTTGCAGCTTATCAGCAATCACCTACTGCGTATAAGAGCTCTGCTGATCTGCAAGAGGGTGCCAGATGATTCTCGCATTATGAGTGGTATATAGGCCATTGCTAGTGCACATGCTTGCCATTTTTGTATTTTTTGTGCATACTCAATTGTTCTTGTTTGTCTTGTTCCAGTGCCTGCCTCCCTACCCAGCCTGGCTCCACATATTCCTCCACGGACCACTTGACCCTGCACCCGTCCTTCCCCCATCTGCTTTGCTTTTGGATCTTCTGCCGCCATTACCTTTGCTACCCATAACAGTATTAAGAGCACTTACAACCTTATACAAATCCAATTGCAATGAAGTTGGGACATCGTGTTTAACATAAGTAAAGACAAAATACAATGACTTGCAAATTACGTTCAACAATTTATTCTACACAATTTTACGGCATTGGAAAACGTTAAGGATGTTTGTGTCATGTTTTTACTCCTACAGAAACCATATTTAAAACAAAAAAATAAATTTCCCTCCCACATCCATTTTCAAACATTTTTTATAAAGCTCCAGGGAGCCACTAGATGGCGGGAAAGAGCAGCATGCGGCTCTGGAGCCGTGTGTTACCCAGAGCTAGGCTGCTCACTAACACAAAGAAACATGAACACGTTACACCTGTCTTAGCCTCTTTGCGCACTCTAGTCAGGTCCAACAAACAATTTAAAATACAATAAAATACTACTACTCCGACAAGTACTGTATTGGCCCGAATATAAGACGGCCCTGATTATAAGACGACCCCCTCTTTTTCAAGACTCAAGTTTGAAAAAAGACTTTTTGAACACCAAATTAATTTTTTTACAGAAAATAATTACAGTACATCGGAAACAAATGATTATAACAATATATTTGAGAGAAAAAGCATGTTATTTTTCCTCATTCAAATCTTAATATCTGAACATTTAAATATGTAAACTAAAATGCAATCACATTCGTAAATGAATGGCTTCTGATTTTTGAAATGTAAATTACATCATAACTTCTCCTAAGATGCCGGTTAACCTGGCCGATCTTCAACCCACTTTTCTCCAGATTATCGCTGCGTTTCGCCAGTTTCTCTTATCTCTCCTATTATTTTCTTCTCTTTTCTTTCTTACCTCTATTTTTTTATTTTTATCCTTCGTGACAGGTTCACTTTGGCCTCGGGAGTCAAGTTCAGCATTCGCGTCAATGATATCTGGCGCCATCTAGCGTCGCGAATGGGTATAATGTCCAGACCCCGAATATAAGACGACCCCCACTTTTTCAGTCTTATTCAATGCAAATAACACCATCTTATATTCGGGCCAATACAGTGTTACGTCTGGTGTCAAATGCTCTTCACACCGTGGCCTTGTCACGTTGTCCTTGACAATTTTCTGAGGAAAAAAACCCTCCACCATTGTCTGAATTCCCTCTGTACCTGTGCAATTAGTAAGGCCTCAAGCAGTTGTCCTCTACCAGTGAAGAATGTTACGAGCTTTTTAATGTCTCCTGTGGCGATGCAGTAGGGGATAGCATCATCGTTATCCTCCATTATCAGCTGATCAGCTCTCCTGCAAAACAGGCATAACAAGGAAGGTACATTTGAGTTGCTTTGGTGACAACATAAAAAAAGAGCATATGTAATGTTCCAAAAAAGGTAATTGAAAGTAAATGAAATACATTATATTATGTGCTAATTCGATGACAAAGAACTCAATCGAAGATAAAAGCTTTTCATCATAGACATTTCATCCATCCATCCATTTTCTAATCCGCTTATCCTCACAAGGGTCACGGGGTGTGCTGGAGCCTATCCCAGCTGTCTTCAGGCAGTAGGCGGGGGACACCCTGAACTGATTGCCAGCCCATCACAGGGCACACATACACGAACAACCATCCGTGCTCACAATCACACCTCAGGACAATTTAGAGCAGTGATCACAAACTTGTGGCCCATAGGCCTTGACATGAAAGTTTAATGTACGTGCGGCCCACGCGAGTTTGATATGGATGCTGAATGTGTTAGCACTACCTCCGTGCTAAATTTTTAGGTCTGTCTCGTTCGATAGCCGACAGCTTCAGAGCACCCAGACTATAGCAGTGACATGACCATGCCAAAAGTGCCCCGCATCAACTTGAACACACGTGTAAACCACGGATGTAAACAACCTGCCGCTTCTGCTGAATACACATTTAAAAAGATAAACAACATGCCAGTGTGGCTGAAACCGGAGCCGGGTGCAGCACCAGACCTGACGTTACACACGCACAAGAATGGGGAAAATGAGTGCTGAGACACTACCAGGGAGCTAGCACTACAACATACACACAAGCGAAGGTTTATGTGTATGTGCCCGTGTTAGCATTAGCTCCATGCTAGCCACTAGCAGAACTTTTCAGACAGAAAAAAAATATTTAATTTAATACTATACGGCCACCACAAACACTGTGTTTCCATGTCTTCTGACCTTCAACCAATCACTAACTGTGCCGTGCTCGACTTCATATGCAGGGGTAGGACCCTGAGCCGATCTGGTACCAGCAGAAATAACGTTCTTTGATCAGTTTATTATTTTTCTTTCATCTTATTTTGTGTCGAAAAATAAAAATGAAGCTATTTGAGAATGTTTTATCAGAGCTTTTCTTGTGGAAAACCCGGAACCAAAGCACTGAAAAGTGTTGGGTATAGCAGAAGCAAAAGCATTGAAGAAAATATACATACAAGAAAACCCATGCAGGCATGGAGAGAACCTGCAAACTCCAAACAGGAAGGCCGGAATTTAACCCTTCATCTCTGCACTGTGAGGCCGATGCGCAAACCAGTCGACCACCGGGCCACACTCATTGACATTTCATGTATTTTGAATAAAATATGAATATTTATATTCTAGGGACAGAAAAGTAACCAAAAGCCAGGAATGGCCCATAGGTGAAAATAAAAATCTACCTTTGCATCAGTTTTTTCCAGTACTTCATGGATACTCCTGGTGCTACAGCTAATGCTTTCTCCCACTGCCAGAGAGAAATATTTACACTTAGTCACTCATTCATTTCATTCTCAGTATGTTCATTTTCTTTGTTTTCATCTGTCATCAGATGGTACATAAAACAAGTAACAAACTTTACATTTGTTCAAATGGATTCCATTCAGGAGTAGACATTTTTTTCTGTGTTTTTGGTTATAAATTTCAAACACAAGTTTGTAAAGTTTAAGTCATCGGATGTGCACTTTGCAGAGCAAATAAGAAAGATGCAGACGTGCAAGTGCTGCACCTGTCCAAGCTCCACCATCAATTCACAGTATCGCTGGATCTGTCCTAGCCTCAGATGGATATCTCCTGCTTCTTTAAGGCGTTCTTCTTTACTGGGCGCTCCAATACCACCTCCGAATTTACACATCTTGACAATGGTCAATTCCTGGGCTTCAGACTGGTGGAAAACACACAAAAAAAGGACAGGAAGTTTGAACATGAAAAATCTTGAATGGACAACAATAATTTTGTGATTATGGAAGATCATCTGGTCAGCATGGTGTACGACTGGTTGGCACATCCGCCTCACACTGTAGAATCGCAGAGTTCGGCCTTCCGTGTAGAGTTTGCATATTCTCCCCGTGCCTGCGTGGATTTTCTTCGGGTACTCTGGTTTCCTGCCACAGTCCCAAAACATGCATGGCAGGCCGATTGAACACTCTAAATTGACCCTAGGTTTGAGTGTGAGCGCGGATGGTTGTTCGTCTGTGTGCCCTGCGATTGACTGTAAATTTCCACATTGTGGGTCAAATAAAGGATATCTTAATCTTCATCTTAACCTGTTCAGGGTATCCCCCGCCTATTGCTCGAAGACAGCCCGGGTAGGCTCTGGCATGACCGTGACCTTTTGTGAGGATAAGCGGATCGAAAATGGATGGATAGAAGACAAATGTGCCACTCATAGGTAGCGTGAAAACATGCATTAATTTGCATACACACTATATAGTGGCCAGTTACAATGTCATGATCTAATTTTTTGTTAAGCATTTGACTTTGGGGTTTTATTTTGGAACAGGTCATTGACAATTTGGTCCAAGTTTAGATTAATTTTCCGTGCCCGGCAGATCAATTCTTGGTTAACCATTGGTTAACGCCTAACCGCTGGTTAATTTTTCAACCAACATTGTACAAAACATGGTTAGTCACGCTTTTACTTAACGGTACCATCAAAGTTCACCATGTGCATTACGTCACTGGTTAGCACCAATATATCCCCAAATTTGTCTTTTTGTTTACTTCAGGTTTTGCCAAAAATAAAAAATAAAATGGATAGCCACCCGAGCAATGTTTTTCAATTTTGTTTGTAAACAGACGAAACATGAACTAATATGTATACATTATCACATGAACCCATTACTACTGACCTTTATTACCCATGTTATCAGTTTCGTCTTAAATATTAAGTATCCATGCAAGTCAGGGGTGCTCAACCTTTAGTAGAACAAAGATCTATTTTTCAAGCAGCCAACTTCCCGCGATCGACCACTTACCGCACGTGCAAGCATACACACAAGCATGGGTAGAACTTCGCACGCATAAACGTGCATGCACGCAAGTATGCATACACGCACGCAAACACAAGCATGCCATGAGGTGCAACAGCCATAACAGACCCTAATACAAAAAAAACCCTGAAAAATAAAGTAGACACAAGAGTTTGTGCAGGGATGCACCTTTGGCATGTTAACTATCGTAGCTCACGTCTACAGTATTAAAATGCTTCTCCTGGCACTCCAGATTCCCATTCTTTGGCAATGCCATCGGTGAATTGCAGATCAAACAAACTTTGAATAAGAATGAAAAAAAAATTGATATGTCTCAACCGCTCTGATCGTTGGCTGTAATTGCACACTGCTAACCGCAACTTCCTGTTATACAGGCCATGCGCCACCTTAGGTTAAAGGTGACCTATATTTTATTTTTTTATATTTTTATATGAAGGGTTGCTGCAAGAAGGAGAGATACCGCCGCTCGTTCCTACCGCTGCTGAATAAAAAATAAAATGATGTGAAAAGCAATTGTAAATAGCACAGCCACCTTATCTATATCTATATTTACATTGCACTTAATTGAACAGTGTACATTGAAACTGTAACATTTATTTTGTGAATGCAAACACTTTTTCTTCTTTCTTCCCACAGTCTTGCTGCTGTAGACTGTAAATTTCCCCAGTGTGGGACAAATAAAGGATATCTTATCTTATCTTAGGATGGAATCTACACCAACACAAAATCTATGATCAAACAACACGCAGACACACAAATCTTGCATTTTTTGCCCCTCATCTCCCCCAACATCCTTCGCGGTCGACTTGGGAGCAGTCTGCGGACTACCGGTCGACCGCGATGCACTGGTTGGACTCGCCTGCTGTGTACAGTTCAGCTGAGTGGCAGAAAGTAACGACCATGCTGAAGAGTATTTTTAAAGGGAGTAACTCGTAATGAAACCCGCACCACATTACTTTTGAGTAAAGTTAGGGTTGTTCACACGGCAACATTTGCTCCGGTGCTATGCCAGTAGAGCGGTCACACGTGCAAAGTTACACCGGTGTAGGCCCTGAAAACAGCTTACTCCGGAGCAAATTTAACCCACCTCAGGGAGGTAGTTTAAAAATTTGCTCCGGAGCAAATGCTCGTTTGCGGGGCAGCACCGATGTAAAATGGTACGTGTGAACGCTACAATTTGCTTCGGAGCAAATGCTCGTTTGCGGGGGGGGAGTAGCCTTGCTACTCGTGAGAAGAGTTGATTACATACGGCGAGAATGTGTTGCTTTCGTGCTCTGTTGTACTTCCGTCATGTGTTTAATAACGACACAAGACATGGCTGGCAATAACAGTAGCAAGCGGCACCTTTGGGTTATACCATCTCAACTAGAACCGACGTGGGGGATAGTCCCCAAACATCATCTTTACTTTTGTAGGAGACTGGACTGTCTCGGAGTTGTTTGTGCAGTGGCGGGCCGTGCATTTCAACCTGAGGCCTTCAGTGACGTCACATACATTAACACAATATAGGCTCGTCAAGCAGCACTTAATTTCAAGAGCATTTAAAACCATCAAGTATGCATTCACAATTAAGAGCAGGAAACTAAATGTACAGATATTGTCAAAAAATAAAAAGATGATTTAAAAATACTAAATAAAATGCCACCCAAATTACACTGTGTGATCTTAAACAAGTCTGTCCAATAAATTGCGCAATGTCGCAGTTTCATATAAGACACCAACCATTCATTCATTCATTCATCTTCCGAACCGCTTCATCCTCACTAGGGTCGCGGGGGTGCTGGAGCCTATCCCAGCTGTCTTCGGGCAGTAGGTGGGGGACACCCCGAATTGGTAGCCAGCCAATCGCAGGGCACACAGAGACGAACAACCATGCACACCCTCACTCACACCTCGGGACAATTTAGAGTGATGACACCAACCACACAATAACAAAACAAACGATTCTTTGAAAATAAAGTAAACAGATCATTTGCATTTTGAGAATAGGCTATACAACAGCAAATAACGGAAAATGTTGAGCAGCTGAGATTGAACGAACTTTAGTGCACGAAGGTGACTACAATGCGCCATGATAAATTACAGGTGAGCAGATTTATTTGATACATTTTTGTATCTTTGTCATTTTATTTCATTACCATTAATTTAATACGAACGAAATAAAATGACAAGAAGAAATGTAAAATAAAATTCATTTACTCACCAATGTAGTGCCTGTTCACTGAGCTGCACATCTACGTGAGTGTCCCCAAACGTTTTGAAACGCACCGTAGCTTGTTAAGTGCCCAGCCGTGCTCTGATGTTTCCTTGCTGCCTTGGTAAAACAATCCAGTGTGGCTCCAAACACCAAATCGGTCCGTTGCAAGCAATAGGCATTCCCAGCAGTACAATTTACAGCGTTTCTCAGAGGCTGTGAGCCACGGGTACCGTTCATAATTGCTCGTCTGAGAATGACGGACAAACCCTTTTCCTTGCTGGGACAGGCTAGCTAGCGCAGGAGTTGGGCGACCTCTTTGCACAATATCTAGCTTTTCGTGGAAGGTCCGTCTTGAAAATTGTGTGGAAAGTAGTTCTGCAACCAGATCAACGTCTTCTCCTTCGGCCATTTTGGGTTAAAATGCAGTGATAGCTCTAGCAGGTGCGAATCCAATCACCGAACGCGCACATCCAGTCTCGACGTAAGCCCTCTAGCTGGCCCTGGTATGCAGACTCGTGATCTGATTGGCTATTGCAACCTGACTGTGCCCATTCACTTACAGCACATAGGGGCCTGCTCTGTTTAATCTGAAGGCCCCGAGCAAGTTTAATTTACCTGGCAACACAAGCTAGCTGAAATATGATTGGTTAAAAACTCTACCATAATAAATACGTTATTTATCGAGTGGCTTTCAATGTTATTTAAAATAACACTCGACTAAGTGGAAATAATATGATGAAGAATACAGAGAATAATTTTGTTTACATATTTATAAAAATAACATAAATTAAATTTATGTTATTCTCAGAAAAGTAAATTGAATAAATTTACTTTTCTGAGAATGTTTAGGCCAGCAGAGAAGGCCTTGCTGGCCCTGACGGAACGCCACTGTGTTTGTGTAGTTTGTTCCTTTGTTGTGTGTTCACAACCCCCTGCCCCCCCATAGAATTTATTTTGTGATTTCCTCTCTTGATTTTCTGTTTGGCGCATTACATATTTGCTTTTCTGAGTGTCATTGAAGTCACCGTTGATTTAAGTTTTCGGGGGCGGTCATTCAGCGCCTCTCGAGCAAAAGGCACGGAGACCAAGAAGGAGAAGGACGTGCCTGTACAGCAGTTGCTTGATTTGTGTAAAAGTTTGAAAAAGAACCAACACGACAGCTCTCTGTTTTGCATTGGCGCTCACCGATGCTACGCCGGAGTTAACATGCTCAGCGGCTTTGTACGTGTGACCGCTCCACAAAATTTGCTCCGGTGTAAAATATATCGCAACAAAATACATCGGTGCAGCACCGGAGCAAATGTGTGCCGTGTGAACACCCCTGAAATTTGATTACATTATTTGGTAAATATATTTCATTGTAGGGCAGTGCGGTTGACGAGTTGGCACACCGGTTTTACAGTGCAGAGGTGCAGGGTTCGAATCTGGCTCTGGCCATCCTGTGTGGTGTTTGCATGTTCTCCCCATGCCTGCGTGGGTTTTCTCCGGGTACTCCGGTTTCCTCCTCACATTCCAAAAACATGCATGGCAGGTTGATTGAACGCTCTATATTACCCCTCGGTGGGAGTGGGAGTGCGAATGGTTGTTTGTCGATGTGTACCTTGTGACTGACTGGCAACCAGTTCAGGGTGTACCCCGCCTTCTGCCCGAAGACAGCTGGGATAGGCTCCAACACGCCCGTGACCGTCGTGAGGATAAGCGCTTCAGATAATTGATGGATATTTTTTTTGTGGATGTTGGTTGGAATTATATTATCTTAGCCTTTGATAATGTTAACATGTAAGAATGAGACAGAACTGGCAGATTTTTGCGAATTAACAGTTCAATAGATGTATATAAGTGTATGTTAAAAGAATATAAGTGTATGTACCTGTAAAGCTCTTTGATGAGCGACTGTATGATTTATATACACTGATAGATAGTGCAGTCCATTTACTGTTTTAATCAAATTGGGTTTTTCATCCATTGGTCTATGACAGGGGTGGCCAACCCGCGGCTCGCGAGCCGCATGCGGCTCTTTGGCTGGTTCAATTCGCCTCCCGGGCTCTCACACGACAAGTGTCGAAAACGCCTCGGCAGCGGCGACGCCATTCAAATTAGGCGCCAACTTCACAGAACGTACTCCGTCAGCCGATCATCAATCCCGTTACTTGATTGACATAAAGGGCAACCGATCAGATGACTGCATCACCGACCGCTCATGCGCAAACAACGGCGCTAAACGCTAAGCTAGTCAGCCTATCATCAATCCCGTTACTTGATTGACATAGAGGGCAACCAATCAGATGACTGCATCACCGCTCATGCGCAAACAACGGCGCTAAGTGCTAAGCTAGTCAGCGAATTACCTCTGATTTTAAGGCAGGGGTGCCCAATACGTCGATCAGAATCGACCGGGAGCCAGCGAACTGGTCCCAAGTCGACCGCAAGGGGTGGGAGGAGGAAATGCGTGGGGAAGTGCCCATCCGTCCTTCATAAAATAATTGCTCTACGTCCCCGTCCGTCCTCATAAAGCGCTTCCATCCTTACATTTCACCAGTCCATCCTCTCCTCTGGGAGAGAGGTTAACATCAGAGGTTTCATAACTCACACATTTTTAAAGCTCAACTCAAATGTATTTATAAAGCACTTTAAAACAACCAGTGCTGTATACAAAGTGTTGTACATGGAGCAAATATCATATACAGTAGTCATTCGTTTATCGAGGTTAATGGGGACCAAAACCACCCGCGATAAACGAAAATCCACCAAGTAGCGTCCAATTAACATAAACCGGTTTAAAATATATATATATATACTGTAGATATTTTTTTATATGTTTGAAAAAATCCGCGATGCACTGAACCCGCGATAAACGAACCGCAAAGTAGCGAGGGATCACTGTATACAACAATAAACAATAAATTAATAATGAAGACAATAGAAAGCACAAAAACAGTAAAACAAAAATCAAGTCTGAGTCATGCTGAGTCAAAAGCCAAAGAATACAAATGAGTTTTGAGATGAGTTTTAAAGATGGGCATTGAGGGGGCTTGCCGAATGTTCAGTGGGAGGTAATTCTCTCCTGAGCTTCCGCTTAGTTCTTGGTACCTCTAATAATGTCTAGTCCGCAGACCTGAGGCACTGGCAGGTCTGTAGGGGCGGAGGAGCTCATTGAGGTAGGGTGGAGCGAGGCCCTTTCAAGATTTGAAAACAAATAATAGGATCTTTAAAAGAACTTTAAAATGCATAGGGAGCCAATGAAGGGATGAAGTAGGAGTTATGTGCTACCTCTTACGAGTACCAGTCAAGAAGCAAGCAACAGCATTCTGGACCAACTGGAGACGCTTAATGGAGGATTGGCTGACTCCAAAGTAAAGTTCATGACAATAAACCAGCCGGTTAGCTCATTAGACACTTATTTTTTTCAATTTCCAACTGTCCCTCGTAGTTGTAGTGCCCCAATAGGGACATGTTCCCCTTGAGTAAGACCAGCTTGTCAAAGCTGGCACAGGCCAGGCTTTGGCTGAAGGATATCTCCTGCTATAGAAAAATCCCTCTCCATTGGAGTGGAGCTAAGCAGTTGTATTTCATAAATGAGTCCACCCACGGCTCCATGTGCTCTGCTCCCAATGCGGTACCTGCGGTTGGTGACCAGTGGCACGTTTGAAGCATTCCAAGGCAATTTTTGTCCTTAGCCCATTTCGCCTGAGTAGCCATGGAAATCTTGGAGCCTTTGAGCACTGTAGTGATCTTTAAAACCTTAGCTTCTGTAATTCCAAACATATTTGACGGGGTAAGAAGGTCGAAGGAGAAAACATATTGTGATCTTGGAAACACTAGTTCACCACTACTCTGGGATCCTTACCAGTTCTAGTTCAAGTGACTATTTTCTGTTTGTATTCATCCCATCCACCCATTATCTTATCTGCTAATCCTCACAAGGGTCACGGGCATGCTGGAGCCTATCTCAGTTGTCTTTGGGCAGTAGGCGGGGGACACCCTGAACTGTTTGCCAGCCAATCGCAGGACACACAAAGACAAACAACCATTCACACCCTCAATCACAACTACAGGCAATTTAGAATGATCAGTTAACCCACCATGCATGTTTTTTGAATGTGTGAGGAAACCAAATTATGCAAAGGGTATCCTGGTGGAGCTAATCAGCTTCTATTTGAAGGTTTATGACAGATACTTACTGTTTTAAACTTCAGCAGGTGTTTCATGTGCATTACACCCTTGCTGTAGCTGCCTGGTAGCAGTGAGTCGTCCTGTCCGTTAATGACAGACACCAAGTCCCACAAGTTGCTGCTTTCCCCTGGAGGCTATCAAAAAAAATTAAATACACACAAGTTAATTACCGGTATTCACAAACTAGTTAAAACAGTCTAATTAAATTGTCTAAGCCAGTAGTTCTTAGCCTTATTAGAGGTACCGAACTCAACAAGTTCATATGCACATTCATCGAACCCTTCATTCCTGAAAAATAAAAATTCAAGAAGTGTTCCTTCAGTTTTGCCCATGCGAGACTAGAGTTGCTCACCTTGGCATGACAAATCATGCAGATTGGATGCTGAGTCCCATCACATTCCGTGATGCATGTAAATCCATTTAGCACATATTCATCCGACCAATTTGGAGTTTTTTAGCTCGACATAGTTAGTGTGTATTAAATTCATTCATTCATTTTCCGAACCGCTTTATCCTCACTCGGGCAAGCCTATCCTAGCCGTCTTCGGGCAGCAGACCCTAAATTGATTGCAGGGCACACAGACGAACAACCATCCATGCTCACACTTTCACCTAGGGACAATTTAGAGTGTTCAATCAGCCTGTTTTTGGAATGTGGGAGGAAACCGGAGTACCCACGCAGGCCCGGGGAGAACATGCAAACTCCACACAGGGAGGCTGGAGCTGGAATTGAACATCTGCAAGCGTGTATTAAAACATTCTAAAAATAAAAATAAAGAAATTACAGACATACTATCGCGACAGTCACACTTTGACTACTGAGCGAACTAAATATCCCGCAGCACTGATTAGAATGTGATTATCTACAGCCATTGATGGCCAAGCGGGCGTGTCATAACTAAATGATATGTTGAGTCGGGTGTGTCTTAACCTCCAGGGCAGAAGTTCCATCCCTCACCTATGGTCACCGATTCACCGAACCCAGGGGTTCGATCAAACTCAGGTTAAGAACCACTGGTCTAAACATTCCAGTTCTTATTTAATTGTTTATTGAAAGTATTGGATTGGATTGGATACAACTTTATTGTCAAATGTGTTGTATGTGTAACATACAGCACAGATGAAATTTCTTCCCTCTCAACAAATGCATGATTATGGCTCAAGATGATGTGAAATTATCACTATGTCTTGAGAGGTCATTCTTATTGTGTTTGTGGGGGTGGCGGGGATCTGCAGCTATGACATTTGTAACCATGTACAGTTTTGGTATGTGAAGCTCTCTATTATTCATAAAATATCAACACTGCTTCCTGAAATGACCAATAAAACCAGAGCTGTTAAGATCCAATCACGTGATCAGATTTCGCATCCTATCATTTGGTTTTCAGCTGATTGGTGATCAGGGCAAAAATATTGTTTTTCTTTATTTTGAGAGATTTTTTCAGGTCACAGCGTAACCAAATAATTCAAAGCTATAAATATTTTGTCAAATGGACCAGTATCATGTTAATTTTATATTAAACAATGTTCTGTTTATTTTGAGGGAGTAGCAGTCAGAGTGGCAGTCAGAACCACATGCATGCGCATGCACGAAGATACGTCTGCGTGTTCACAGTGGTCTCCTTCTTCGCTGCAGCAGCACATGAACTAGAGCAACAACAGCACACAAACAATGTGAAAACACTCAGAGTAAGCCAAAAGATACTTATAAAATAGATTAAGTCTGCTTTGCCTGCAATACAGCTAACTCAATGACAAGCATAAGTCAAGTCAAGTCAACCGTATTTATAGAGCACTTTCAAACAGCCATCGCTGCATACAAAGTGCTGTACATGGAGCAATTTAACATGCACAATAAACAGTAAGACAAATCGGTAATAAAGGCGGTAGAAAGCACCAAACAGTAAAACCAAGAACAAATCTAAGTCATGCTGAGTCGAATGCCAAAGAATACAAGTGAGTTTTGAGGAGGGTTTTGAAGATGGGCAGCGAGGAGGCTTGCCGAATGTTCAGTGGGAGGTCATTCCAGAGAGAGGGACCAGCAACAGAAAAGGCTCGATCCCCTCTGAGCCTCAGTTTAGTTCTTGGTACTTCTAATAATGTCTGGTCCACAGACCTGAGGCGCCGGGCAGGTGTGTAGGGGCGGAATGAGCTCAGAGAGGTAAGGTGGCGCGAGATTATTCAGAGATTTGAAAACAAATAAGAGGATCTTGAAAATAACTCTAAAATGTATGGGGAGCCAGTGAAGGGATGCCAGAGTAGGAGTTATGTGCTCCCTCTTACGAGTACCAGTCAAGAGGCGAGCAGCGGCATTCTGGACCAGCTGAAGGCGCTTAATGGAGGACTGGCGGACTCCAAAGTAAAGGGCATTGCAGTAATCGAGCCGGGATGTGACAAAGGCATGAATTACTGTCTCAAAGTGTTCATGTGAGAGGAGAGGTTTTATTTTGGCCAGCTGTCTAAGGTGAAAGAAGCTGGATTTAACAACAGCACCAATCTGCCGATCAAGTTTGAAATCACTGTCCAGTTTAAGGCCCAAGTTTGAGACTGTTGACTTAAGATAAGGAGACAGGGGGCCCAAGTCTACAGGATGGGATGTACAAGGGCCACTGGGACCAAACAATATCACCTCTGTCTTCTTTTCATTGAATTTCAAGACATTTTGTGCCATCCAGGTTTTGATTTCTTCCAGACAGGATAGGAGTGGCCTTAATGAGAAGGCGTCTTTCTTGCTCAGTGGGACATAGATCTGGCAGTCATCTGCATAGCAGTGGAAGGGAATACCATGTTTCCTTAAGATGGAACCCAATGGGAGCAGATACAGCGAGAACAGCAGAGGCCCCAGAATTGAGCCCTGTGGAACACCACATGACAGGGGAGCAGTGCGTAACTCAGAGCAGCCAAGGCTGACACAAAAGGTTCTGTCAGCTAAATAGGACCTGAACCACTCAAGAGCACTGCCGCCAATGCCCACCAAGTGCTGCAAACGAGTCAGCAGAATACTGTGATCCACTGTATCAAATGCTGCAGTTAAGTCCAATAAAACTAGACACACGTGGTCTCCAGCGTCATTTGCCAGGAGGATGTCATTAGAAACGCGTAACAGGGCTGACTCCGTGCTATGCATCGTCTTGAAACCTGACTGGAAGACCTCCAAGATGTTATGTTCATCCAAGAAAAATTTCAACTGCATGTGCACCACTTTTTCCAGAATTTTGGAAATGAAAGGCAGTTTGGAAATGGGCCTGAAACTTGACAGCAAATCTGTATCAAGACCAGGTTTCTTGATCAAGGGTTGGACCACAGCATGCTTAAACTGTTGGGGAACTACACCAGAAGAGAGGCTGCTGTTGATGATATCCAAGACCGATGCGCCAACACTCGGGAGAACCTCCTGAAAGAAGTGCGGGGGAAGAGAGTCGCAAGGGGAGCCAGATAGCTTCGTCTGGCGAACTACATCCTCCAAAAGCGTCAAGGACACAGTTTCAAAAGAATTTAGCACAGCTGAACATGGAACATAGACAGAGGGGTCAGATGCGGTATTTGAGACCGGAGTCCTAGCTGTAGAGACCTTATCAATGAAAAACTGAAGGAATCTGGTGCACATCTCGGGTGAAGAATCCGAGCAAGTAGGCAGAGGGGGTTTGAGTACAGAATCTATCGTTTTAAATAGTGCGCGTGGGTTGTGACGGTTAGCTTGAATAAGGTCCGACAGATATTCTCTTTTCGCCTCTTCTACTGTGAGCTGGTAGTTACGCCAGCCGTCTTTCCAAATTTGATAAGAGACATGCAATTTGTCTTTTTTCCACACACCCCTGCCTAGCTGCGCGGGTAATGTCGTTAAACCATGGCTCGGGTTTAGGTTTTGGGAGCACAGTTTTTGAAGGAGCCACCAAATCCAGGATGGCACGGCATGATGAGTCGAACCAAGAGGTGAGTTACTCTGTGTTAGACGAGGGTACGCAAAGGTTATTAAAGGCATCAGAGAAACGACTAGCAGTGCGAGGGTTAAAAATTCGGCGTTTACAACTAGGAGCGGCAGATTTCACAGCAGCATGCGATAAGACTACGTCAAATAAAACTGCCATGTGATCAGAAATCCCATTTTCAAGGACTTCCAGATTTGACACCGGTAGACCATAAGCAAGGACAAGGTCTAAAATATGTCCTTGTTCATGTGTCGGGCTGGTCACATACTGCACGAAATTAAAAGAGTCGATAAGTCTTAAGAAGTCCTTTGCTAGTGGTTTTTCCAGACAGCACACATGGATATTAAAAACCCCATTAGGAGGATATGATCATATCTCAGCCTGATTTCCGCAAGAAAGGTTGAAAAGTCGCTTAAAAAGTCTGTTGTATTTAGGAGGACGGTAAATGACAGCACAGAGCACCGGGAAAGAGGTGAGAGAGAGAGCGTCAGGCACGTTAGCAATTCTGACCTGACCAAATGATTTCACTTAAAAGTTTAACAAGTATGAGTTGTTGTAATTTTTGACAAGCAAGCTTGTTCCCCACAGGTTGCACAAGGTCTGCGTCAGGTGCTGGGGAACCAGAGCACCTTGATGAAAAATGGGCTACTGGAACAAAGCGGAAATGGGCGAGATGCGATAACATGGCTCTGTTGGAATGCTACTACTCAAGCAACCCTAGTCAGAGGGGTTACATGCAGAGAGTGTGGGCTGCATGGTTACTTTGAAACCCACAGTCAAGGTTGACCACGAAACAACGAGTAGCTCAGTGTTCCAACATCCACAAACGGCAACTGCTGTCACAACTTGAGATTGATGAGGGACAACGCAGGGCCCCAGGCTGCCAGATCGGAGGAGGAGGTCATACCAGAGATTGGGAGGCAAGCCCCAATGAATGCAGATGATGAGATTGGGAGGCAAGCCCCAATGAATGAAATGCTGAGCGAGGCAGCAACTGACCTGAAAGCTAAGATCATGGTGAGAATGAAAGCTGGGCAACCTAGAAACAACGGCTATGTGAAGTACCACCTGAAAGTCTCATGGAAAGTGTGAATGCAGCACTGAGGGCGATCCCTACTGTAACGATTACGGAAACCAATGAGCTGATATACACTTCAGCATCAGTGATCCTAGAGATGCTTGGCGATAAGAGCAACCATGGAAGCCATGAGATACGTTACCCACCATGGAAAAGACGGTTAGAGGCTAAGATCAAGGCGGCTCGGAAAGATGTGAGTCAATTGACGGAGAGGTACCTGAGAGGTACATCCAGATGACCATAACTGAAGCACTTGAAACTGCCAAAAAATTCTTGTTCAGCCGCCTAAAGCGGTACACGAAAAAGAATGAGGCCAGACGAATAAACAACCTGCAAAAGTGTACGCTCAGTGGCAGGGTCCTTACAACAGAGCTGACCCACCAAAACTGGAAACTGAAAGGTACTGGAAAGGCATATGGGAGAAGGAGTGCACAATGGCTGGTGACCCTGAGAGAGGAGCACAGCAACCTCCCTGAACAGAACCCAGTTACCATAACAGTGGCAGACATACAGGAAAGAGTCTCAGATATGAAAAACTGGACAGCACCAGGCCCGGACATGGTCCACACCTACTGGCTAAAGACACTCACAGCACTCCATGAGCGCCGAGCAGCACAAATGAACCAGCTGCTGAGGGATGCGACTCACCCAGGATGGCTAACCGAAGGGCGAACAATCCTGATCATGAAGGATCCCTCAAAGGGTGCAGTCCCATCCAACTATCGGCCAATAACCTGTCCCTCCACAACATGGAAGCTCATGTCAGGCATCATTGCGGCTCAGATAAGTGGACACATGGATCAATACATGAGCGAAGCACAGAAGGGCATTGGTAGAGATACCAGAGGAGCCAAACATCAGCTCCTGGTTGACAGAACAGTCGCACAAGACTGCAGGTCTCGACATACCAACCTGTGCACAGCTTGGATTGATTACAAGAAAGCCTATGACTCGATGCTACATACATGGATCACTGAATGCTTGGAGTTGTATAAGGTGAACAGGACCCTAAGAGCCTTCGTTGCGAACTCAATGAGGATGTGGAAAACCACACTTGAAGCCAATGGCCAAGTGTCCATCAAATGTGGCATATACCAAGGTGATGCACTCTCCCCACTGCTGTTCTGCATAGGACTGAACCCCCTAAGCCAAGTAATCACCAAGACAGGCTATGGATACCGCCTCAGAAATGGAGCTACGATCAGTCACCTCCTCTACATGGATGACATAAAGCTGTACGCTAAGAGCGAAAGGGTCATAGACTCCCTGATCCACACAACCAGGATCTACAGCAGCGTCATTCGGGCTTGAGAAATGTAGTCGGATGGTGACTAAAAGAGGAAAGGGAGTCCGCACTGAAGGGGTCTCACTCCCTGAAGGAACAATAGCAGACATTGAGGACAGCTACAAGTACCTCGGTATACCACAAGCCAATGGCAACCTCGAACTGGCAACAAGTAAGTGGCTACGGCCAAATACCTCCAGCGAGTGAGGCAAGTCCCAAGAAGCCAGCTCAATGGCAAGAATAAGACCCGGGCAATAAACAGCTATGCCCTGCCAGTGATCAGATACCCTGCAGGAATTATAAGGTGGCCAAAGGAAGAGATTCAGACCACAGACGTTAAGACCCGAAAGCTCCTAACCATGCATGGAGGGTTCCATCCCAAATCCAGCACCCTGAGACTGTACGCAAGCCGAAAGGATGGAGGACGGGGACTCGTGAGTGTGAGAGCCACTGTCCAGGATGAAACATCCAAGCTCCATGAATACATCAAGGAGAAGGCTCCAATGGATGACGTACTCAGAGAATGTCTCAGACAATGGGGAACAGAGGATGAGGCGCTGGAAGAGGGACCATCATGGGAGGACAAGCCTCTACACGGGATGTATCACCGGACCATAACTGAAGTGGCTGATCTCAAGAAGTCCTATCAGTGGCTAGAGAGGGCTGGCCTGAAGGACAGCACAGAGGCACTCATCCTGGCTGCTCAGGAGCAGGCCCTGAGCACCAGAGCCATTGAGGCCCAGATATACCACACCAGACAAGACCCAAGGTGTAGGTTATGCAAAGAGGCACCTGAGACGATCCAACACATAACTGCAGGGTGTAAGATGCTGGCAGGGAAAGCCTACATGGAACGCCATAACCAGGTTGGCTGGCATAGTCTACCGAAACATCTGTGCGGAGTATGGACTGGAAACCCCAAGGTCAAAATGGGAAACACCTCCAAAGGTGGTGGAGAATGACAGAGCGAAGATCCTGTGGGACTTCCAGATCCAGACTGACAAGATGGTAATGGCGAACCAACCAGATATCGTGATCATAGATAAAGGGCAGAGGAAAGCCGTTGTAGTGGATGTAGCAGTCCCAAGTGATGGAAACATCAGAAGGAAGGAACACGAGAAACTCGAGAAATACCAAGGGCTCAGAGAGGAGCTGGAGAGAGCCTGGAAGGTAAAGGTGACAGTCGTGCCTGTGGTGGTCGGAGCACTCAGGGCAGTGACCCCCAAACTAGATGAGTGGTTGCAACAGATCCCGGGAACAACATCGGACATCTCTGTCCAGAAATGTGCAGTGCTGGGAACAGCAAGGATACTGCGCAGAACCCTCAAGCTTCCTGGCCTCTGGTAGAGGACCCGAGCTGAATGAGGGACGGACACCACCCGAGGGGTGAGATGAGGATTTATATAAATATATATATATATATATATATATATATATATATATATATATATATAGAGCACACACACACGCACACACACACAGTATAGGGGTATTGCTAGTTCCCATAAGTGTCATAATTGTTGTAGCAGTTGTGCTTCCAGAGCCAGGACTACCAGGGATCCAAGATAGTGGATCTGTTCGGTAAATAAGACTATAAATGGCCCATCGGTGTGGATTTTTTAGTAGCTGTCTTTGGCTACATGTCATCCCTGTATTTGTCTGGTGGGTCATCCGAGTCAGCTGGAATAGGCTCCAGCTTCCTCAGTGGTCTGGAACAGCAGCAGTGGTCCAGAAAATTGATTCATTAACTATAATAGCTTTGTTTACTGTGTATAAATTTGGCTCTGTACAAATTTCACGTATCCAACTACATTTGTAAATCCCAAACTATATAGACAAAAAAAAAGATCTTGAAATATAGATATAAATACTTACCGAACACCATTCGGAGAACCAACGTAGCTTCTTGGCTGTAGTGTCGGAGCTGAGTTTCTCCAGCTCCTGCTTGAGGTCTCTTGACACTTTACCACAGAGCAGTGGTGGGGAACTGGGAACCATTGCTTTATCTACAAGACACATCACCAGTCTGGGTCTATACCTTTTATGAATTTGGACCAAAAGAAAACGGAACCAAACCAGTATGAATTAAGTATACCAGTGTTTCCAATTATCTTCTCCCACGGTTGATTGGTGAGGATGTTTAGCAGCAGAGGAGAGATTAGGGGTGTCAGAGACCACAGCCTCACTGTGCTATCTCTGCTACAACTGGCCATGGTGAAAGGACGACTCTCATGGCATGTTAAACCTAAACATACAAACACACAAATCCTGACGTCAAACCTAACTGCAGATTTTTGGCATGCTCTTGCACGTGGTCTTTATGGTAGGGTGACCAAAACAAGCACTTTGACCGACTTGAGACAACTCTTACAATTAAGGAATGGAATGTTATCCCACGACAATATGTGACCATCATACAGGTAAGAGTAACTAGGCTGTTGTGGTTTTTGTTGTTGTTATTGTGAATGGCTCCTTCAAACATGACTGAGACTCTTGATCAAAAGAATAAAGTTTATCCTTTGCTATTAAGTTCAACAATCAAATCCCTCAAAAAAAAAACAACAATAGTTTTGACTCAATAACAACGGTCAAAAAAGATGTTTAGAATAACTTGTGAAGAACACGATCATTTTACATGAGCTTAATAGAAATACTCAGTTGTACATCCCACAAATGGACTTTTTGTTGTTCCTTTCCAGACTGTGATAAGAAACAATGTCAGTGACTGTACTTCTCTCATAATTGCTGCAATCTATTGTTAACTACAGCGGGGGTCATCGACATTTTGTGAACTGAAAGCTACTTCTTTGAGTCCTGATTAATGGAAAGGACTTCCAGTTACATTCATACTTCCGAAATAGCAAATTGGCTTCAATTACATTTGAGTAATTGTTGTTTTTAATAATAATAAACATAGAAGTACATCACCAGTTTCTCATTCAGTATCACGAGAAAGTGGGTCCAAACCTTTGATATTTTCTCACAAAATGTATCAACAACGTAGGAAATAGGCAAAAATGTCTTGGAAAGTGCCTTAATTTAAAAATGTCTCCAAAATTCCTATGAAATCACAATGACCCATGACTGGTATTAGTTTTCAAACAAGCCCGCGGCCTACTCATTTTTTTCTCTTTCGGGAGGTGTACCAAATGCCCATGGGCAACATGTTGGTGAACCCTGGTCTCCAGCCATTCATATTCCATTCAATAATCATTTTACCATAGACGTCAGCACCATGGTCATAGACTGTGTCCAGGCAGTTGCCATCTCTTGTGTCCCAAACTCTGATTGTATAATCCCAAGAGCCTAGAAAAAGCAGACATTGAAATAACACCTTTCGCTATGTATTTCTAAATTAAAGTCCAATGTATGTGTCAGTAGCACATCGGTAAGCACAACATATTGCAAAACCACTAGGTTTAGCAACCCTAATACAATTATGATTAAAATAAAGTATCTGATCCAAGTGTTTTTGTTTTGTCAGGGTTTTTTAGGTGCTTTAAGTGATGCAAATACAGTACTTCACAAACATGAGTACTACCCTCACATTTTTATAAATATTGTATATATTCTCATCAGTGGCGTTCCGTCAGGGCCAGCAAGGCCTTCTCTGCTGGCCTAAACAATAACATAAATTTTATTTATTTTATTTTCATAAATATGTCAACAAAATTATTCTCTGTATTCTTTACGTCATATTTTTTCCACTTAGTCGAGTGGGTTTCAATATTATTTAAAAGAACATAAATAACGTATTTATTATGGTAGAGTTTTTAACCAATCATATTTCAGCTTGCTTGTGTTGCCAGGTAAATTAAACTTGCTCGGGGCCTTCAGATTAAACAGAGCAGGCCCTTGTGCGCTGTAAGTGAACGGGCACAGTCAGCTTGCAATAGCCAATCAGATCACAAGTCTGCGTACCTGGGCCAGCTAGAAGGCCTTACATCGAAACTGGCCGTGCACGTTCAGTGATTGGATTAGCGCCTTTTCTGTTTACTGAGAATTGTATCCTGATTTGTTCAATAAAGATTCTTAAAAAAAAAAAAAGATTGGATTAGCGCCTGCGAGAGCTATCACTGCATTTTAACCCAAAATGGCCGAAGGAGAAGACGTTGATCAGGTTGCAGAACTACTTTCCACACAATTTTCAAGACGGACCTTCCACGAAAAGCTGGATATTGTGCGAAGAGGTCGCCCAACTCCTGCGCAAGCTAGCCTGTCCCAGCAAGGAAAAGGGTTTGTCCGTCATTTTCAGACGAGCAATTATGAACGGTACCCGTGGCTCACAGCCTCTGAGAAACGCTGCAAATTGTACTGCTGGGAATGCCTATTGCTTGCAACGGACCGATTTGGTGTTTGGAGCCACACTGGATTGTTTTACCAAGGCAGCAAGGAAACATCAGAGCACGGCTGGGCACTTACAAGCTACGGTGCGTTTAAAAACGTTTGGGGACACTCGCGTAGATGTGCAGCTCAGTGAACAGGCACTACATTGGTGAGTAAATGAATTTTATTTTACATTTCTTCTTGTCATTTTATTTCGTTCATATTAAATTAATGGTAATGAAATAAAATGACAAATAAATCTGCTCACCTGCAATTTATAATGGCACATTGTAGTCAGTTTTGTGCACTAAAGTTCGTTCAATCTCAGCTACTCAACATTTCCCGTTATTTGCTGTTGTATAGCCTATTCTCAAAATGGAAATGATCTGTTTACTTTATTTTCAAAGAATCGTTTGTTTTGTTATTGTGTGGTTGGTGTCTTATATGAAACTGCGACATTGCGCAATTTATTGGACAGACTTGTTTAAGATCACACAGCGTAATTTGGGTGGCATTTTATTTAGTATTTTTCAATCATCTTTTTATTTTTGACAATATCTGTACATTTAGTTTCCTGCTCTTAATTGTGAATGCATACTTGATGGTTTTAAATGCTCCTGAAATTCAGTGCTGCTTGACGAGCCTATACAGTATTGTGTATGTATGTGACGTCACTGAAGGCCTAAGGTTGAAATGCACGGCCCCCCACTGATTCTCATGGAGTATCACACAAGATATGACCCAGTTTAAAAAGTACACAGTGTACAGCTTGGAAGCCATGTAAATTTAAATTCCCCTCAACATTACTCAACACATTCAAACCTAAACTGCTGACAACAAAATTGAGTACACTGTCAAGTGAAAAATTCCAAATTGTGCCCAATCAAAAGTGTTTTGCCACCATTATTTGTGACGTGTTACATCAGGAGTATGTTTGCAGCCTCCTTGTCTAAATGATGGCTCACAACGTGAAATAGAGTGCTCCGAATTACTGATGGGAGTCGTATGACTATAACAAAGTGCAAGGGAGAAAGAACAAGAACGGGTATTGTGGGCTCATGTGAAGTCGTGGGATGCTTTAAAAATTCCCGGTACGCTTGAGGCTAAAACATAGAAGTACTATTACTGCATACTGCTACGTACTGGCCCACTTAAAACACTGACTAACACTGTGCACATCCCATTTATAAACTCCGACTGAGCTTATGTTAAGAGTTGAAGAGCAGTGTGTTGAACAGTAAAAGTAGAGTTTGGTTTGTCTTCATGAAGAAAGTTAAAGGAGGGTCCAAAGAAAACATACCTGAAATTAGGAGGAATGGAATCTCTGTGTTCCACATCAGGCCTCTGACTGGTGCTGTGTGACCACTCAACACATTGATACATGCATCCTGTGTGTAGTCCCATATACGAACAGTACTGTCCAAACACAATCACACAAGGTCCTCATTCAGTACCAGCCAATTCTGGACCAAGTCTGAAAAGACGTTTAAAACCGTCTTTGGGAGTGAATGAGTTAAATTTAAAGATCTTATCTTTTTTCTTTTTTTACAACACAAAATACAGATAAATACAGACAAGCAAAATATAGTATTGTATAGTACATATACATATATTATAATTGATTTATCTTTTGAGTTATGGGGGATTTTTCTTTTTGCACTTTTCATCTGATAATAGACTTAAAACTGTTTGTGTTTATACCCACCCGTCATCTGATCCAGAACACAGTATCCCCTCTCTGAGCGGAGACCAACGGACATGAAATACTTTAGCTAGGTGACCAGTGAAGACTTTGAGTGGCTGGTCTGAGCTGGTGGCCAGGTAATACACACGAACATTCTTATCCTCGCAACCGGTAGCAATCATATCCCTGTGGGAAGAGTTCAGCCATTCTACAACAGTGAACATTGCTATGATCGTGTATAAAATAAAAACCTGGTATCATATGTGGTACATCAGGTTTGTTAATCTAGGAATAGCTTTCAATTGTGTTTTCTGTGTGGTTTCAGTAATGAACTGATCTGTGGTACATGATACATTGCTTTCCCTGTTGAAAAAGTAGAGCATACTTGTTGTTTTGACTCCAGTCACAGCCAAAAACTGCAGCAGGATGTTTGTACTTATGCAGGATTTTACCATCAATGGTCCGAATGATACTGTTAAAAAAAAAAAAAAAAGTAAAAAATCAATTTGAGATACATATGGAATCAGGATTTTAGCGCAATAATGGTACATGTATACTGTACTGTAATATAATAATTTGAAAATAAAATGCCCACTTACCAGAATCATCACCACTACAGGTTGCAATTCGCTTTGAATCTTTGTGACTCCAGGATATACAAAATATCCCATTTTTACCATGCTGAAGGAGGATAAGACAATCATTTACAAAGGGTCACGATTTTTTAACTGTTACGTAGACTTCAATCGAAACCAGATAATAACTGATTTGACCTGGGGAAAGGTCACTGTTTTTTTTTTTTTAAATCCAAACTCTCCCATATGTCCATATCATGTCCACGCGCAGTCTACAGTATAACATACAGCAAAGTATAATGGGAAAGAATGAGATTCCATTTGAAATCTCCACTTTAGGCACACACATACAAAACCTCCTCCCCTAAAATTGGACGCAGTCTCAAGAAATATGAAAAATAAACAGAAATAGGGAAGCAAGAAACCTCATGAAAGCGTGTGATTATTTTTCCTTTCCTGATGTCCCAAATGAAAGCTCCATTGCGTGATGTTGCTCCTGCGATGCAGTGTAGGTCACCTTCAAAACACACAAGTAGAATTTACATTCTTTTGTTAAAACTGAAAGATGTTACTAAATTCGTCTGTACACGGGTAAGTGTGGGTGTGTGCTTGTGTTTGTACCTGGAGCCCAGGACAAGGAGTAAACCACACCTTCATTGCCAGGGGAGGTATAGACTGCAGTCAGTGTGTTTGTGTCCCAGATTTTGATGGTTCCATCAAAACTAGCTGTGGCCAACAAGTTTGGGTCATCGGGCTTAAATTTGCAGTCGAAGATGGTCTCGACATGGCCCTGCAAATGGAAGACGGTCATGAATTCTCCTAAAACGCAAAAGATGTTTCGGTGACTTCAAGAAAATATTTTGTGTTTTCCGACAAAATACAAAATGTAAGTTCTTTCGTGGGAATACCAGGTCTCGTAGAAAGTCCCACTTCTTTGCACCCATGTCATAGAGTCCTACCCCTCCATCCATAAAACAGCACACTGCATGGCCAGGAGGCAGAGAGAAGGACTGGTTCTGTGACAAAGTTGGGGGAGGTACTGCCTCACTAGTAGAGCTGGTGTGCTGGCTTTTGCCAGAAGAACAGGCGCTCTGAGCTATAGACAGAGGTGGCAGATTCAAACAAGTTCTTACATATTCTACAGGTGTGTATCAACATATTTGAATACTGTGGGAAACTTCAAATGGACATTTATATTTCAGTTGTTCAATTCAAAAAGTGAAAGTCTTATGTTATATAGATTCAGCGCACAATTTTTTTTTAATATTCCATAAAAGTCGATCAAAAATATTGTTCATGTAAAAATGTTGGCCTACTGAAAGTATGGTCATTAGTCAATACTTGGTTGGAGCTTCTTTTAAAATACTAACTGCATTATTTTTATTTTAAGTTAAATGTTCTGGAAAGTGCTTTGTTGCGGTCGCAGCTGTTGTGTAAGTGCTATACAAAAAAGATATATTATTGTATTGCATTGTATCAATGCGTACGGCATGTAGGCAATCATCCTGCCACTATGCTTGGGTGTTAAGTAGATTTGATAACTGTTTAAAAACAGAGTACATGTTTAGTTTAATTTAGTTTAGTGCTTCGAACACAAAAGGGTACAAAGGAAATAAGAGTACGGTTCCACATGAAAAGGTTTTTGCTCCCTTCTAAAATTATTATTTTTTTGCATAGTTCCCCCACTTTAATGCTTAAGATCATCAATCACATGTAAAGATCAGACAAAGTAAACATAAAATGCCTTTTTTAAATGATGATTTTATTTATTAAGGGGGGGGGGGGGGACTATTCAGAGCTACCTGGCCCTGTGTGAAAAAAGTACCTGATGTGACCCCCCCCCCCCCCCACCGCCTTTTAAATCATGAGATTGACTGTGGTTATTCATATTTTTGGGAAAGCTGATCGAATTTTCACTGATCACACGCAAGCCAAATTTTCTCCAATCAATCAAGAAATCACTAAAATAGAAATGAAGAAATGAAGTTGACCAAAAGATCTCAGAAACATGAAACAAAATGCCTCAATCCAAAGGAAATCTATCACAGATGAGAAATAAATTAACTGACATCTGCATATGCACCTGCATATGACATGGCGTGCATATTTATTTCTCAAGGTCCACAATTCTCAAACTGTACCTTTCTTTGCAAGTGGAGAGTTGAGGACATGCAAAGCATGAAAGCCCGTCTTCTTCAGTTTAAAACTATCCAAAGGAGTAGAACGAGACACATTCCATATCCTCAATACCCCAACCTGGGAATCTGAAAGAGACAAGGTTGTGCTAAAAATGTGTTCCTCAAAAACGAGCATCAGCTGCCCACTTAGGGGCCCATTCTCCCGTTGGGTCCCAATCTCCCATGTGCTTAAGTAAGAAAAGGCGAGTGCTGCAGCACACTTTTTGGTAGAGTAGATTCTCCAATTGAGTTAAGTGTGCCACTCATAAAACATTCAGTCTGAACTGTCAGAAAAAAGGTGATATTTTTGTATCTTTTAGGGCCCAGTGGAGAGTCAGTGGGGCAGTACGCTCAAGGGTACATTGTTTTTCTCTACGCCCCCCCAATTTTGCTGCTATAGACTGCGAATTTCCCCAGTGTGGGACAAATAAAGGTGATTTTATCTTATCTTATTGTAAATATTCTTCTGTGTCTCATCAGAATCATCAATAACAAAATGAAAGCAAAGCCAACCGGGTCAAAAAATACCTGCAAAATGGTAACCTAACTTCAGGAGGACACATTCACTCAGGCTCTGATTACTCCAGACAGGAATCTTAGTCTGAAACTATCACTTAGAACAGTGTTTTGAGAAAAACAACAACAACAACAACAACACTTGTTAGTAACTGTGGCAATGGTGTGCCCAATCAACCTGCCATGCATGTTTTTGGAATGTGGAAGGAAACCAAAGTGCCCAGAGAAAATCCACGCTGGCATGGGGAGAACATGCAAACTCCACACAGGAAGACCGGAATTGGAATCGAACCCTGCAATTAGAATTTTTAAAAATCCCAGAGTTTAACCTATATATATTTTTAAACTCAGTTAAGGTAAGGTTACGATGAGGAAACACAAAATTACTGGAGTGACGTTGCTCTAACGGCCGCAGCCGGAATCAGGAGCCAGTTCACGTGGAAGCCAGTTGAACCGTAACACTGCAGCCTACACATCTCGCTAAAATAACCTATTCATGGCGAACCTACTGTAATCATGGTAAAATAGGCGATTCACGACAGGCCCAGAATTCTTGGCTCCGGCGATTGACCAATCAGAGCTGTTCACAGCAAACTCATGCTAGCATGACAGTAGCCAGTCACAGCAAAATAACCACTGCCTAATGAATAACCATATGTAGCTAGGTGAAGCAACTGAACTTTTAGTTGTTAAGTATAGCATATAACATAGCGTTGCCCGCTAACCATGTTGCTACGAGGATGTAAGTATACACTCATTTGCCAATAAGTCTCATGCAAGTACAGCTTTCAGGTCATTTATATAAAATGGAATTGCCATCTATTGGTGAAGTAATAGAATGCTACTACCTAAGTTCAAAGTGCGTGCAATTTAACACTCGCACCATGGTGCCGCAGAGAAACCAGATTTCGCAAGCCTACCACCAATTTCTTCAGCAGAGGTGCAAGCAGAATGCCATCACAAACAACTTCTAGTATTCACTCAAGTGCCAGAATAAATGCATTGCATCTGTTACACATGCTGATCCAACAAATTTGTGACCGGGTGTCTCCTTCGGGTATCCGTAGCAGAAAGATGGCAGTGAAACATGTCAGCCTGATCTAAGGCAGCCACGACCCATCTAGTGTTATTATCCATTAGTAGACCTACAATTACATAAAAAATGTACGTTGATTTGATAGAACATTTTTTGTGGCATTTTTTAAATGAATGAACATTGACATTTTTAAAATGTTCCCATTTTAGCTGGATTTAACATGAACCTTTACAGTACATCGACGTGTGTTACACTCACGGCAAATGTGTCTCCTCTATTTGCTATTCGAAACAGCTGTGAGCCAAGATGTCACACCCCTTCCGACGTCCCCTCCAAATCAAGGGACAGTCGATAGTCACTCCCTGGTGGTGGATGCTAGCTCGAAGCTGTGTTGAATTCACTTTTTAACCAACATATGTGTTCAAAAATCAAGAGGGCTGTATTAATCATAAAAGAGAATAATATCCAGTGGTTGTTTGTAAAACTATGCTTTTTCTACCATGTTACACGGTGGCAACTAGCTAAGGAGGAAAAGAGGAGGAAGGGTGAAAAACTCAGATAAACTTAATTACTGGTAAAAAGAAAAATGACCGTCCTTCACGGCGTTGGCACCTTTGTGACTTTTACAATGTATAAATGTTTCTCACAGTCAACAGAATGGCAAACAAATGACCTAAATATAAATGTCTTCAAAATCACAAAAAATGCTTTAACGGGTAGAAAAATAACAGAAACTAGTCCAAAGTGGGTGATCATAGATGCCGGTCATCGGTGTTTTCCAGGTCTGGGTCGCCCATCCTGCCAGCCAATCATTGAACCATTAATCTACCCTTTTTAACCATAAACAGTACTCATTTGTATCTAGGGGCTCAATTTTAAGCCCTTGTATGGTACAGTACGTAACAAAAAATTGCACCTATAAGTACACGCAGCAGTACCCTTTTTTTCTGACAGTGTGGATGGAGACAGTTTACATCAGGGCGTGGCTATGGCCCAAACTACCAAAGGGGTATATGTACCAATATGTGGTAGGGTTAGGGTACAAACCAGTGTGGTTCAATGATTGGCTGGCAGGATGGGCGACCCAGACCTGGATTTGTCAAATCTGTCAGTGCACGCATTATGAAGTGTCTTTTGGCCTACGCATTTCGGAGGCAGTACTAAGGTCTAGCGCCTCTCAAAGGCAAACTCATCACATTCGACGTTTTGAGGCATTCCTCATAGTCAGGGGGCCATAACTCATATTGGAACTTATGTTGATACCTCAGGGTACAAGCCGACAACCTCTCCAGTTTCAATCACTGACTCCTCATTAAGGAGTCCTCAACATGTATTCTCGTCACGGTTTCAGCTCAGAGAATTATTTTGTTCGTTTCATGCATTTTCTTAACATTTTCTAGAAGCGTGAAAATTCTTTTTTTTTTCAAAGTGCTTTTGTATTTTTCGAACCTTCCTCTTTGGTTTGATCTGCAAATTAATTCATTTTATGTGCAACATGACCTTTAGAAAAGAATAGTACCATACCAAAGCAATGTTGTAACATAAACGGCGATGTTTGGTAAGCACAGTTGTGGAATGAGACAGGAAACAACATTTCCTGTTAAGATGATCACAGCAAGTCAAAAAGTCTGATCAGAAAAATGTTGGCCGATTTTAAATGATCAACAGTATTTTGTTTCTCAATTAATCTTCATACAAAACTATTGTATCTGTCAATATTTCTACCAACAAATGTTGGCAGAGAAAGGGAAGCAACACATTTTCTCAACTGGCTAAACTTGAAACATAAGCTACAGTACTTTACTTTCATACATACTCCAAATGTGAATGAATGTGTCTCATACCTGTCAACTTTTCGGAGCGCCAACCTGTATAAACTACCAAAAAAATCCTTATAAAGAGCAAAAAATCCTTATAACATACCAAAGCATTTTATATGTCAAAATAACGGCAGAAAAAACCCCCACAAAATTTTCAATGATATTTATTGTAGATCTCCATAATACAATGTCTGGTTAATATCTAATCATCATTCTACTTAGTGTCATTACTGTGTTCAGAGTTGTATTCCTGCGTTACTTTTTTCACCAACTCCAAATCATTTGGAGTCCAGCTCCAGCATTTGGAGTTGGTGAAAAAAAAACCCCGGAAATTTTCAGAATCCGTATGATTTGTGCGATACGGCCATATACGTAAGATTCACCACAAAATCCGTATGAACTATGGCTAACCCGTATGAGTTGACAGGTATGGTGTCTTGGCAATATATGCTGATAATATATTTTTTGCACAGCCTAGGGACAATCTGGAGTGTTCAATCAGCCTGCCATGCATGTTTATGGAATGTGGGAGGAAACCTGAGTACACAGGCACTGGGGAGAACATGCAAACTCCACAAAGGGAGGCCGGAGCTGGAATCAAACCCGATACCTCTGCACTGTGAGGTCAAGTCAAGTCAAGTCAAGTCAACAGTATTTATAGAGCACTTTCAAACAGCCATCGCTGCATACAAAGTGCTGTACATGGAGCAATTTAACATGCACAATAAACAGTAAGACAAATCGGTAATAAAGGCGGTAGAAAGCACCAAACAGTAAAACCAAGAACAAATCTAAGTCATGCTGAGTCGAATGCCAAAGAATACAAGTGAGTTTTGACGAGGGTTTTGAAGATGGGCAGCGAGGAGGTCGATGCGCTAACCACTCGACTACTGAGCTGCCCAATGTTGTCCATCTTCTTTTTTAAATTTTCAGGTCATTTTTTCAGTTTCTGCCTTTAGTTGTAATTAAATTAATGATTTGTTATTGAGAACTGTGATTCCAAAGTAGAATACTTTATGTTGATAATTATATTATGTGCACGAATATTGATTTATCACCAAGGTAATTCTTTCTTCTTTGTGTGTGTGTGTGTGTGTGTGTGTGTGTGTGTGTGTGTGTGTGTGTGTGTGTGTGTGTGTTTTTTTTTACTGTATTTCCAAATAGTTCCTGAGATACCATTGTAAATTGAGTTGTAAAGTTTAATAAATCAGACACTGATGACACATGAAAACTCCACAATTCAGAAATTAGGCTCATCCTCACTCAGACTTCACTGAATCACGCACATTTGGTGGTTGCGCACAAATTTCCAGGTTACCCATGTCTGGGTGTCTCAGAAGCCTGGATGGAGAATCGCCGCATCTTTAAAGTGTGCAAGAAACGGGCATGAGGAATTGACTGAAACGCTAACGGGAGAATTATTCCTCTCGAATGCACTTTCAAGGTACGGCAATTCGCCCGTCTAGGATCGTGACACACCTACGCGTGTAACCGGTAAAAACTCGCGCAGGCACAGAAGAGGTGTGACCCGATGAATTCTGATGATGTCTGCAAGTCCTGGATTGTGGAGTTTTCTTGAGACATATGACTTCTATTCATCCATCCATCCATTTTGGAATCCTCTGATCCTCACAAGAGTTGCGAGCGTGCTGGAGCCTATCCCAGTTGTCTTCAGGCAGGGTACACCCTGTACTAGTTGACAGCCAATCGCAGGGTACACATACAAGCAACCGTTCACACTCACAATCACACCTAGGGACAATTTAGACTCTAAATTGAGGGGTGGGCAATCAGGGGTGGGCAATTATTTTCCCGGGGGGGGCCAAATGAGAAGCAGAAAAAATTGTGGAGGGCCGGGCCAAAACTTAGAAATAGAAAATAAAGAAGATAGCACAATGTCTTTGTATGCCAGTAATAATGTAACATTCTCCTCCACCATCACACTCAGCACTGGTTCTCCTCAAGGATGTGTACTGAGCCCCCTGTTGTTCACGCTCTACACATTTGACTGCTCTCCGACTCTTATTAGCGGTCCAGTTTGCGGAAAGTTTTTAACATGATAACAATCAAACCATTCTAGGAAATGTTCATTTACTCGAGCCACAAGCAATTCACTCTGAGCATGAAAATTGCCAGAATTGGACTGAGTAAGAATCGCTTCCTTGTTTTTCAAAGTCTCGTAGATTTGAGTCTTTCCAACTCCAGGCATCTCCTGAATGTTTCGTACTTTGTTAGCCGCTTCGTTTAATCAGATACATATCACTTTCCCTTCCATGGTCATTACTCTCTCCCTCTTTCTTCGTCTTCCCCTCCCTCCCTGTGCTCTGCAACTTGAAGTAACTGTGCCACCTGGTGTTGAAATACCTGTCATTACAAGTCCAAACGAAATGAATGCAATCAAACATTAATTGTGCACCAATCTTCGGCGGGCCGGATTAAAAAGACCAACGGGCCGGATCCGGCCCGCGAGCCGTAGTTTGCCCACCCCTGATTTAGAGTGTTCAATCAGCCTGTCATGCATGTTTTGGGAATGTGGGAGGAAACCGGAAAACCTGGAGAAAAGCCACCGAGGCACAGGGAAAGCATGCAAACTCCACATAGGAAGGCTGGGGCCTGGAATCGAACCCTTCCCTCTGCACTGTGAGCCAGACGTGCTCAGCAGTCGACCACCATGCCGACACATCTGAATTCCATAGAGATCTATTGGGTGTACATGTCAAACTTTCTTGCGCGTGAATCATGAAGTTTTATACCGATTGTCCCCAGTGACGTGTGAAGCTCATCTAACGAGCTACTTTTAATTAACCCTTTCATGCACCCACTTACCTGATAACATGATAAGCTGTCCACTGTAGTTACCACTGTCCCCGAAAAGGTTAAGGAGCACGTGTATTTGCATTCTGTATTAAATAAATACAATAAAGTAATTAAAGCAGAAGATTGTGTTCATGACTGAATGCATATTTGGAGCTGTTCCATTAGTTGAAAAGCGAGTCAATTAAGTGTTGCCCGCGTGAGCGCGTCACTTCTATGGATTTTATGAAAAATAATTTTAAAAACTCATGAGTACAGTTTGATTTCAGGCAAACTCCAAGACACCAGTACTCGGTCACCCGGCCTTCACCAGCGAAGCGTGGAAGCAGTTAAATGAATTAAATTGTGTAATGTGATCTTTCACCTTAGGAGGCGCTAGATCTTAGTTCAGCCTCCTGCACGCGGAAAAGGTCTAAAGGGCTAAAGTCTCTGGGAGAATCCACGCAACTGCTTGATCTGACAGGGGACCTCCTCAGTCATTTAAATGTCGCCCAAAAAAAGTGTGTCGCAACGCGCTTTTCCTTACTTAAGCACATGAAAAAAATAGGCCCCTTAATGACAGGGTACATTTTGTATTGCTGTACAAAGATTGATTGAAACACACATCAAGGCAGAGAGAAACCCACCCGCATTGTTTTTGTTTACCTCCAGTGATGAACATGCCTGGGGCAGAGGGGATCCACGCAAGGCATTGAACTGATGCAGCAGCTGAAGGGAAGGAGAAGGACGTAATACAAGCCAAGGCCTCACTGTCCACCAGCCTGATGCCATTATTGAGGTTGGACACTGTGAAAAAGAGTCACTGTTACATTTCTCTTGCTGAATATTAAATGACTTGCCGTAACCACCCTTGGCGGCCTGGACAAGCCGAAAATTGCAAGAATAAGAGCAACAAAATTGCTTGCAATAACTGCATCACCAATGACATATGGCCTAAAGAGATTCCTGGTCTCTTTATAACCACACTGGCTAAACTCCGGTGGGATGAAAAAAGATGGGGACAGGACAACTATTGTTTGTAGAAAAATATATATTTGGACAGAAAAAAGGAAAAAGGAAAAACATACAGATTACGAAAGAGTGTGTCCGTCCGACCTCGAGCGTCGTGTCGTCTCCACTCACTAGCTTAGCTGTTGTCGTGGCTAGTCTAGCTTAGCTGTTGAAAGAGATCAAAGCTCTTTGATGTGTAACGTCCGTTGCGTCAGCACTGATTGGTTGAAGCCAAAAGACGTACACGTCCGCGCTGATGCACGCACAGCGGAGAGCAGCGGACTATCGACTGCTGAGTTGCCCTTCACTCGAGTGGCGTCGCTACAGGCCAAAACTTTGCTTTCATCTTTTGATGCTTTTCCAGGCTTTCATGGCAACGTCTTTCAGTTAGTTGTATAGATATATCCATCCATCCATTTTCTGATCCGCTTTATCCTCACAAGGGTCGCGGGGGGTGCTGGAGCCTATCCAGCCGTCTTCGGGCAATAGGTGGTGTACACTCTGAACTGGTTGCCAGCCAATCGCGGGACACACATAGACAAACAACCATCCGCATCCACACTCATACCTAGGGACAATTTAGAGTGTTCCATTAACCTGCCACGCTTGTTTTTGGAATGTGGGAGGAAACCGAAGGAACCGAAGAAAAGGTCTACCTTTGGTGCCCAGCCACCCCCTTCTCTTTCATTCCCTAGTAGTTTGTTCCATTCTGCGCCAATCGCAAATTTGGCAGAAGTTTATTTTTAGATATTGTTGAGGGAGAGATGTCCTATCTCTTCCACCGCGTGTTCGTTAATTTCGGATGGTGAGGATGTTGGCTATCCAAATACAGGCTGGAGATGATGAACAGTATCTTCGAAGGTTTGCAGAATATTCCGGGCACCCATGGTTTACAGACAATGGCTGCGGATCACATAAGGGATTCACAACATATTTATATAATCAGAAAGGGCGGTACCGAAACTTATGGTGCAGCATCTGGATTTCGTTTCTCCTAAACCGATTCTTAGCTTGAATCAACTGGCACATTCCTATGCTCTGTGCATCTCCAAGGTCTCCAGTAAGGAATGTATCAAAATTAACTGATGATTGTTTAAAGGACGGAACGTTTCGCTGCGGGCATGGGAAAGCGATACAGGCATGACTAAATATGGGCAGAAGACACACTTCAATATCTGGACATGTTGTCGAAAAGGCATCAAGAGTCGGGAGCGGAAAAGAGGAAAAGGGAAAAAAAAACAGCGAGATGATGCTCACGATGCTCACGCATCACTTGCAGGTACTCCTCCCAAAAAAACTACTGTACCTCAAGAAATGCTAGTGGCAATTGCGTTATACAAGCTCGCCAAAAACAACCCAAAACACTGTTGTGGAAAAGCTATGACCTGCACATTGATTGCGCTATGAAAAGTCAATGGAATGTTCCGAGACAAAGTCCTTTTATATGCAACGACCATGCCGACATTTTTGAGAGGTTCATCGGGCAAGAATGACATCTATTGGTGAAACTGTACTTTGGAAAACAAATCAATCTTAAAGTTGTGTAGATTTCTCCCTTTCATATTCACTGTTTTCACATTATGTCCAGAATATTTAGATAGTGCCCTATCTGTCCTTGCCTACAAAGTTAGAATCTTGAAATTTTCATGTACCTGTGTTTGAAATACACATAATTACATAATTTACCAAATGTTTGTACTATGGTTCAAAACTATATTTCACTGTAGAATCCTTGGATATTTTGTCTTGTATTTCTGAATACAGGATCAATGCTTCAATAATATGTTCAAGGAGGAACTCAAGGCCAAGTGAAAGTTTCAGATGATCAACCATGTTTATTTGTTCATTGTAGTGGCATTTAATAGTATTTTTTAAATTATTTATTTTTATTTATTTGAGTATTTGGTGGCATTCTTAGTGTTTTATAAATACTTAATTATTATTTACCTCTTATTTTTGTGAAAGTTTTTGAAACATGAATATTGTTGGGGATAATTTATTTTGTAAAATAAAGCAAAACTGACAAGTACTCAGATAGTGTTCATTTCTCTCAGGGGTGGTGCGAGGGGTGTAGGGGGCACCACAAAGCATTTATGTTTAGGGGAACAAAATGGCTAGCGCCGGCCCTGGATACGGACCACAGTAGGACATTCTCGGTTTGGGGAAAAGACGGTCATTGGTCTATGCATGCTTGGGGAGTAATATATGTACCGACCGGCATTACGTATTCAGGATAGACATAAAATTTAACTATATTCTGTTAGAAAACAAAAACACATTATCAGATCATTAAAAGTTTTGATTATTTTGCAGGACATTACATTTTTAATGCAGGGAGAAAAATGCAGTTGACTTCGTCCTAACCCGCAACCTGGCCAAACAACCTTTCGAGGAATGAAATGGAGAAAGTATCATGATACAGCTCAATGGACTGCCGTTGGTCATTCTGGGTAATGTTTTTGTTCAAGAAGAAGAAGAGGAAGCAGATGACGAGCATTTAAAGACAAGAGTAGGTGTACTCCACTTGGACTGGATTTTAACCGTTGGATTTTGGTGAATTTAAGCCATTTTAAACTTTAAATTAAAACGTTTTGGTGTTTTAGGAGATAAAAGAGCTGCAGGTGCCGACTGTACCATTTACAGTACAATGGATGGGCAAATAAGAGTTTGTCAAATTACGAAGCATCTGAGTGTATGTACAGTATGTGTATAGTTCTTTGGGCAGCAACCGGATGATGTAAATCCAGTGTTAGATAGTGCACCCTATTTACCATTTTAATCTAGTTTGATTTTTCATCTGTTGTACTATGATGTGGGTTTTTTTTGGTTGTTTTTTTTTTTGTTTTTGAAGGGGCAGACTGACAGACTGGCATAATGGTGAAATATACCGACGGATGCGATGACGGAAGCGCAATTAAAATAACATGATGGACTGACTGACCGACGACTGCAGGTTGGTTCGGCTTGAAAAAAATGACGGCGTGACGATGACGGATGGGCGCCCAAGCTGCTGACAAATGACAACTGACAACCCCTCCACCACGGTAAGGTGACGGCTCACGGAGGGGTAACCAAGTTACATTTCTTTAATATTATGATACTTGTCTTACATTACTAACTACATTTTTTTAACTGGTAACTGTAACAGAATGTTTTTTAAAGTAAACATCCCAAACATGCAACATTAAAAGGTGGGAAATTGTGACAGTGGAACCAGTGCGAGTCTGCTTTCAACAGCATCATCATTTCTTGCTGGATTTCTTTAAACTGTGTCTGCAGGTCAGTTTTTAATGGTTACAGGCACCAGACAAAAATCGACACCCATTTTCCACTTGGTAAAGTTTGTAGTCTGCATTTGCAATGGACAAAAATATGAGGGGGGATCATTTTGAATTTTCCCAACCTAATAAGTAGTCTGTTGACAAAGGGTCCCATTCCAGGGCACTGACTGGGTCCTCTTCATCCGTTCCCTCCAAAGATTCAGGACGCAACACATGCTTTTGACTTTTACATCCTACAGTACACACGGGAAGAAAGAGGAGTTAAGACATTGTGTGTTTATAGCAAAAAAAAATAAAATAAAAATAAATAAAATAAACAAAGAAATGGTTGAAAGTGCACGTTGGGGAAAACATCCATACCTGGCTGAAAAATAGACAAACTTCCATCTGTGTGTCCAAATACCAGTTTTCCCTTTTTGGTTGGGTGCCATCTGAAGAGACAGATATCAGACAGGAAGGAGTGGGCCTCTTTATGCACTGTCACTCCAGAGTCAGAATTCCCATAGACCCAAATATACAGTGGGCCACGTTGAGAGACAAACGCCACACCGTCAGCTGAATTCCAGCACCAACTCACTGCGGCAGGGACACCTGAAAGAAAGGACGTGCTGTTGATGGCGTACACATTTCTGACAGTAAAACACAACTTTGATCAGCCATCCCACCTTTCGTGTTGTCCAGTCGTGCTACAGGCTTTTGCTCAGCTACATTCCACACAATGAGCAGGTTATCAGCTGAAGCTGATGCAAACAGATCGGGGTTATCAGGACACCAGCTGATGGCCGTTATCGTCTTTTTGTGTTCTGACATGATGGATCTCAACTTGAATTCATTGTACTGCTGGTCCAACTACAAGAGATTGATAGTAAGTCAGAGTTCACTGGTGTCCTAGTGATTTTCGGTGAAGTTTGGGTATCTGATTTTCATATTACAATGGGCTAATAATTTGATACCAGAAACAACATTGCCTTATGTTAGATATACAGTCGAAGCTATTCCAGTATTGCGCAATGGTCTCTGGTCACCATTCAATTTGTTGTCCTACCGACGCTACTACATAATGACCATATCGAACAACAACGAGACCTCTGCCAAACCTTGAGCTAAGCTGAAATACAGTTGATGGAGTGCTGGAGTTATTTATCCATGAGTCTTTTATTTCGCAGGTGAATTCATGTTTCATGGGAGATGACACACCCATGGGTGGTGGAATTATGTTTAACCACATGGGTGACCATGAATTATTGTATGCTGACCTCTATAAAAATTGTGGGAATCTTTTTATTTATTTATTTTTTACATGAGCATCCAAACTTCATTAGTTCTGTTAAAGTATTTAACAATAAAATATGAATTGAACATCCACCTAACCGAACCAAAGTGTAATTATCAATTAAAAGCCCAATGGCAGTATCATTCAAAATTAAAAATTACAATGAGGTATCACAGTGAGACAGGTTAAAATATTAATGCACAGTTTACCTGGTAGATGTATATAGCAAGAGTAGCACAGTAGGCAAAGCGGTCTCCACTTGCAGCACATACGTCATTATTCCAGGGCTGACAGCCTGCTGCAAGCAAACCCACCTGCTTCACCTTGGCCATCCTCACCTGGACAAATACACATGCGTCAACAATATGAAAGGACTAATGAGTTAAATCAAGTTCTTTCAGATAGTGCTTATCTACAATAAAATGGATGGGACCAAACCACAGAATACGATTACGTGGCTCTTCACACCAGCACTGCTTCTTCTGTTTAATCTTACTTTTGAAACATGGCTGTTGTCAAAATGTTGCGTAATAAACATCTATTTACTGAAAGCAGTTTTTTGTCATCTTTCCAGCTATAAAACACAATCTAATTGCAAATTATAATCCGGAGGCAGTGGTTCTGAACTTTTTTTCCTGCCACGGACCGGTTCAGCATGGTAATACGCTCGACCACCGCATACTTGCAATTTGGCACCGCAGAAAGTAAAAAAGTTGACTGACTCATGCTTTCAACCCCATGTTCTCTGTCACCTTCTCATCGACGAAGTGGTCATATTCATTAGTTCTATCCACATATACAGTGAACCCTCACTGTCAGGTCCATCAACCTAACACTCACTGTAACCCGGTTCATCCTTCATGGCTTTGCTGTTTCACAGATGTATTTATTTTTTTGCGTTGTGCATTGTGTTCTACATCCTGATTGCCTAAGGGACTGTAGACCACTGTGAACAGTCTCTGCGCCTCGTCTCTGAACTGCAGGGGTGCCCAACTTTTTTTGACTGAGGATGTAGTGAACAAGCAATGAACGCACGCACGCACGCACGCACAAACACACACACACACATGCGCGTAGGTGTGCGCCCACCCGTGCAAATGCGCGCATACGCACGCATGCCATGATGAGCAATGGCCATAAAACGGCCTCTAACATGAACAAAACAGAAAAAAGTAGATGCAAGAGTTTGTGAAAAGGAAATCACTGCCATCCTTAGTAGAGACCTGACGCCGAGGCATGGGATACATATTTGCAGTGTGTTGAGAAAAACTATCATAAATACGCGTACCATTTTAAAATGCGTCACCTGGTACTCCAGATGCCAATTCTTTGCCAGTGCCATTGGTGAATTGAAGATGGAACAAACTCTAAATGAGAATACCGGTAATTTAAAAAAAGGATATACCCCAACAATTATCCATAGCAATGTTCTTCTCTCGGAAAAAGACATCACTGCATCACAGCCTTCAGTAGAAAAAGATGCTACAGCGGAGCGGAGTCAGGAAGAAGAGGCAAAATCAGAGAAACTGTGAAATACGCGTGAGTCACAATGTGTCCAACCGCGTATTGACTATTGAAATTATTATTTTCCAGTATTTCTGAAAACCAGTTGGGGCATACTAATTGTTATTACTAACAGAATTACGTCATTACTAACTGACAGCACTGGGCAGCTCCTTCAGCCAGAAACTGATTCACCCGCGCTGCAAGAAGGAGAGGTACCACCGCGCGTTCCTGCCGACTGCTGTCAGGCTATTGAATAGACAGACTGAAAACCTGGACTCACCCCCACTCACCCATTTTTAATATGCTTGTAATTTTATTTTATAATTGATATTTATTGATATACTTTTGTTCTTCTACTTCCCCCTTTCATAATTCTGCTGCTGTAAATTGGGAATTTCTCCATTGTGAGACAAATAAAGGTTTTCTTATCTTATCTTAATTACTGTCTCCAATTTAACTTACATCCCTTTTAGAACACAACATCACAACACATTCTGTAGTGTTATGATTTAAATAGGACAAGGTGATTACACAGACCTACAGTATGGGAAGAGGATTGCACTAATCTAAAGAGTGATTGGCTAAGGCAACTGCTTATCTCTTGACTGAAAAACATTTCGGTGGGGAGGTTTTGAAAAAAAAAAAAGCAGAAATATAGGCCAACCAGAATATTTCAGTGGTCCTATATTAAACCACTGGAAATGATTAATAATAATGATAAGTGATTGGCGTCTTCTTTATGGTGAAATTTGACTAGGAAAGCACATGGCTAAATTTGATTACATCAGAGTGCAGTCAATTAAGTACATTTGTGAGACAAGTGCTCTAATGACAAGAAATGCAACTCATATTTTTTTAAACGCATGCTTTTGATATCAAAAGATGCCTATTATCTTCATGGTTACATTACGAGGAATCATTTAAATGAAAAAAGGATTGACAATTTACTAATCACACAAAAAAAATTACATACAAAAGGATGGAGATCTTTTTTTTCACTGTAATTTTTGTCCAATTTAGTTTATACGTCTAGTTCTGTCATTTGGTCTAGGCTTTTAAAATGTTTTTAAAGGATTTTTTTAGAACATACATAGCTGAAATTGACTTCTGCGGGGTGCTTCCTGAGCCCACATGTTTGTTTCATTATCGATTTTCAGCACCCCGGACAGCAACGGTCTGCATATCTGTGTTTCAATGTTGTTTAGGCTTAGTCGGATTTCTCACTTTTTTCTCCCCATCTGGAATTGCACATTATTGTAATAATTAACGGTGGCAGCATCGCACGAGAGATTGCAACACGTAACATCTGACAGTGTAAAGAACAGCGCCTGGGTTGATGGGTAGCAGTCATACTAACCAACACCGGGTGCCATCGTTGTGCGACAAGCCAATGAGAAGAACCAATGACTGCAAAAGCACGAAGACGTCCACATCTCAAAACTGAAAAGCCCGCTGCAGCACGTTTGTCAAATGCCTGTAAAAGGTCTATTACGAGTTCCCCGCGGTTCAATTATGAGCGCTGATGGAAAGACTGTCTTATGCTACTTGTTAAGACACCTGACACGTGCAGGCCTCTTTGTCCGCTGCTGTTTTTATTCTTATTTGGCATTACTTATCATCACAAGATGACAAGTGTCTGTGTTTTTAAGGGGAAAATACGAAGCGGTTTGGTACTGATCTGGCGCGTCTCTCTACCTTCGTTGTATTAGTAATTCATTGATCATTTTCAATGACGCAGAGACATGTTCGTTTTGTAGTTGCAAAACATGATCACTTGATGCGGATTATCTCGATTATAACGCAGAAACGTTTCCATTTGTTCATATGATATATTAGCAACATTGAACAGAATGACCAGTGTACAGTAGAACTAACAAGCTAAAATGGTGTTAGCTACCTCTGGCCCAAATTGTTAAATATACTCATTTTGGAGCCGCGTTGCTTGTCGTTCTTTAAGAGCGGAAGAGATGACATCAACAGGTTTCAGCACAGCTAATACCCAAGGAAAGTGTCGACTTCGACGTTCGCGTCGCAGATCGCCCTCGTCTACTTCAGAGGCATGCTGATGTCATATTCGCCCTTTGTTGGTTTTTGGATGTGTGTTGGTGTGCCACCGCTGCTACTTGAAATTCCAGCGCGAACAGGGAGGATGCTAAATCGTTTGTTCTGAGGTCGTCTGCTTACCGTCGCTCGTTGGCTGGCTGGTTGAGCCCTACGGACAGCTCCTCGATACAGAGGCTGGACTCCCGGTGGGTCTGGTGAAATAGGCCTCGGTGGCGGCAGCGATTGGGCAGTTGGAGAGCTCGATTTAATCGGTTATTGGTCATCCTTACTGCCAGTCATGCACGTACATCTGTCACTGCTCAAGCTTGATGCCCGAGTACCGTGGAAGTGATTTGACGCTTTAACGCGTGAGGTCAGGTTTACGGACTGGGCCAATCAATGTATGGCTCACTTTCAAGTTCCAAGAGGAATAAAATGTTTTGGAACAATGTCTTCATATCTGTATCACAACATAAAAGGAGAAGTCAAGTCAAAATGGAATACGTTCTCTCTTGTCCACTCCTCTTGTCTAAACTCGTTAAAAGTCTGGTTAATATTGCATTTGTGGAAAAAAAAAACAAGGCTGCTTTCAGTGCAAACTCTGATCTTTAATTTCAGGGTATTTACGTCCAAATCAAGTCCAAATCATTGTGGGAATTCCAACACATTTTTAAGACCAAAAAAGTAATTGAACTATTGGCTACTCAGCTGTTTCGTGGCCAGGTATGTGCCATTTCCTTATTATTTCACTCACAAGGAGCTGATAAAAGTCCGAGAGTTCGTTTTCAAGTGTGGAATCTTCATTTTGAATCAAGTATGGGCATCTCTCAACATGAAGTCCAAAGAGTTGTAACTCTCAGTGACGCAAGACATCATTAGGCTGAAAGATCAAAACAATCTTATCAGAAAAGTAGGTAAAATATTAGATGTGGCCAAATCACTTATTTGGTACACATTAATAAGAGAGAGGGAACCGCTGAGCTCTTCTTCTTCTTCTCCTTTCGGCTTGTCCCTTTTCAGGGGTTGCCACAGCGAGTCATTAATTTCCATCTTTCCCTGTTCTCTGCATCCTCTACTCTGGCTCCAACTACCTGCATGTCTTCCCTCACTGTATCCATGAATCTCCTCTTTGGCCTTTCTCTCTGTCTCCTACCTGGTAGCTCCATCTCTAACATTCTCCTACCAATGTATCCACTGTCCCTCCTCTGTACATGTCCAAACCATCTCAGTCTGGCCTCTCTAACTTTTTCTCCAAACTTTCCTGTCTGAGTTGTCCCTCTGATGACCTCATTTCTGATCCTGTCCATCCTTGTCACTCCTAAGGAGAATCTCAGCATCTTTAACTCAGCCACCTCTCACTCTGCCTCCTGTCTTTTGCCAATTGCTAGTGTCTCTAGACCAGGGGTGGGCAATTATTTTTTGCATAGGGCCACATGAGAACCAGAAAATATTATGGAGGGCCAGATCAAAAGGGTGAACTAAATTCAACATAATATTAATTGGATTTCTTTATTTAAAAAGCAGTATTTTGCATTTTTTGGCACGTTTTTCAGACTTTAAGAGTACATTATTCCGTCGTATCGAACGGGATTTGCTTGACTTGGCGCTACTGCGGGCTTCCGTATCGTCTCCCCCTTCCTCCCAATGCTCTGCGACTTCAAGTAACTGTGCCACCTGGCGTTGAAATGCCTGTTACAATTACAAGTCCAAATGAAATGAATGCAGTCATTGACATCGAACCTTAATTGTGTACCAACCTTTGGCGGGCCGGATTAAAAAGACCAGCGGGCCGGATTTGGCCCGCGGGCCGTAGTTTGCCCACCCCTGCTCTAGACCGTACATCATGGCTGGTCTCACAACTGTTCTGTAAACTTTTCCCTTCACCCTTGCTGACACCCTTCTATCACAAATCACTCCTGACACTTTTCTCCAGCTGTTCCATCCTGCCTGCACTCTATTCTTCACTTCTCTTCCACAGTCTCCGCTGCTCTGCACTGTTGATCCGAGGTACTTAAATTCCTGTACCTTCGCCACCTCTGCTCCCTGTAACCTCACCGTTCCACTGGTCTCCCTTTCATTTATGCACATGTACTCTGTCTTACTACAACTGACCTTCATTCCTCTTCTCTCTAGTGCAAACCTCCACCTTTCTAGGTTTTCTTGTAGCTCAGCAACACCAAAATAATCTGGAAGACCACGGAAAACAAGTGCGGTGAATGACAGACAAATCTTTTCCCTTGTCAAGAAAAAAGTTCTTCGCAGTTGTTGGCCAGATCAAGAACACTCCCCCTAGGGGTGGGTTTATCTGTGTCCAAGTAACAATTAAGAGACAACTTCACCACAGGAAATTCAAAGGATTCACCACAGGGTGTTAACCCATTATCCGCTCATATCCAGCCAAATGTTTCAAAAATCATTCACAATGCAGATGGACAATGACCCAAAGCATACTGCAAAAGAAACCAAAGTAGAATGTTTTGCGAAGGCCAAGTCAATCAACTGACCTGAATTTCTCTTGCTCTGGATAAAACAAAAAGGAAAATGCCCAAAAAACAAGCAGGTATTGAAGAAAGCTGCATTAGCAGCCTGACAGAGCATCACCAGAGACGAAACCCAGCGGCTGGTGATGACTGTGGGTTCGAAACTTCAGGCTGTCCTTGATTGCAAACGATTTGCAAACAAGTATTGAAAAGTGACGCTCTGTTCTTTGATTATGTGAGTTTGTCCAATTACTTTTGGCGGAGGCACATATAAAATGTGGTGGAATCTCTACACATGTTCACCTGATTTGAATGTAAAAAACCCTAAATTAAAGCTCAGTCTGCTCTTAAAGCACATCTTGTTTCATTTCAACCCCATTATAATGTAGTGATGTGCAGAGATGGAATGCTGAAAATGGTGTCCAATGTCCAAATATTTATGGAGCTGACTACATCGCACACACACGCACACACACACATATACATATATATATATGCAGGTATATATACACAGTATATACAGTGCTGCTCAAAATAATAGCAGTGCAATGTCACAAACCAGAATATCGCTGGTTTTAAGTACATTTTTTATTGTTAAATGCCAGACAAGTTACCAGTAGGTGCAGTAGATTCTCAGAAAACAAACAAGACCCCATGACCAAACTGTGGTCATGCAACTAAATATTAGGATTGTTAAATCCTACCTTTTTTTTGGGAAATACAAAATAGTTTTGTACGGTCAACAGCAGACACTGCTATTTTTTGAACACACCCCTTTGAACTATTTCCCCAATTGCACAGCCTTCGGAGCGTGCCGATTATGAATGCTGGGTCTTGTTTGTTTTCTGATAATCTACTACACCTACTGGTAACTTGTCTGGCATGTAACAATAAAAAAATTACTATAAACCAGGGATATTCTGGTTCGTCACATTGCACTGCTATTATTTTGAGCAGCACTGTAGATATACATACAGGTCCTTCTCAAAAAAAAATGCATATTGTGATGAAGTTCATTATTTATTTTCCATAATGTAATGATAAAAGTTCTACTTTCATATATTTTAGATTTATTGCACACCAACAGAAATACAGTGCTTGAGGTCTTTTATTGTTTTAATATTGATGATTTTGGCATACAGCTCATGAAAACCCAAAATTCCTATCTCAAAAAATTTGCATATCACGAAACGGTACACTAAAGGAGCTATTAACCTAATCATCTGAATCAATGAATTAACTCTAAACACCCGCAAGTCATTCCTGAGGATTTTAAAAACTCCCAGCCTGGTTCATGATTCAAAACCGCAATCATGGGTAAGACTGCTGACCTGACTGCGGTCTAGAAGGCCACCATTGACACCCTCAAACAAGAGGGTAAGACACAGAAAGAAATTTCTGAGCGAATAGGCTGTTCTCAGAGTGCTGTATCAAGGCACCTCTGTGGGAAGTCTGTGGGAAGGAAAAAGTGTAGCAGAATACGCTGCATAACCAGAAGAGGTAATTGGACCCTGAGGAAGATTGTAGAGAAGGGCCGATTCCAGACCTTGCGGGACCTGTGGAAGCAGTGGACTGGGTGGAGTCGAAGCATCCAGAACCGCCGTGCGCAGGCATGTGCAGGAAATGGGTCAAGACACTTTTGAACCAGAAACAGCGGCAGTGGACGGTTGCTCAGTGGTCCAAAGTACTTTTTTCAGATGAAAGCAAATCATTTGGAAATCAAGGTGCCAGAGCCTGGAGGAAGAGTGGGGAGAAGGAATTGCCATAATGCCTGAAGTCTCCCCTCCGTGAGCCGTCACCTTACCGTGGTAGAGGGGTTTGTGTGTCCCAATGATCCTATGAGCTAAGTTATCTGGGGCTTTATGCTCCTGGTAAGGTCACCCATGGCAAAAAGCTCTGAGGTGAGGGACCAGGCACGGCTCACAAACCCCTTATGATGATTAAAATAAATGGCACTCAGTTTCCCTTGTCCGGACGTGGGTCACCGGGGCCCCCCTCTAGAGCCAGGCCTGGAGGTGGGGCTCGTTGGTGAGCACCTGGTGGCCGGGCCTACATCCATGGGGCCCGGCCGGGCTCAGCCCGAAGAGGCAACGTGGGTCCCCCTTCTCATGGGCTCACCACTCATGGGAGCTGGAGAGTACTCCTGCTGGGGACTCCCTTGTTCTGCTGGGGGACTTTAATACTCACGTGGGCAATGACAGTGAGACCTGGAAGGGCGTGATTGGGAGGAACGGCCCCCCCGATCAGAACTCGAGTGGTGTTTTGTTATTGGACTTCTGTGCTTGTCACGGATTGTCCATAATGAACACCTTGTTCAAACATAAGGGTGTCCATATGTGCACTTGGCACCAGGACACCCTAGGACGCAGTTCGATGATTGATTTTGTGGTTGTATCATTGGATTTGCGGCCGCATGTTTTGGACACTAGGGTGAAGAGAGGGGCGGAGCTGTCAACTGATCACCACCTGGTGGTGAGTAGGCTCCGATGGTGGGGGAAGATGCCGGTCCGACCTGGCAGACCCAAACGTATTGTGAGGGTTTGTCGGGAGTGTCTGGCGGAATCCACTGTCAGAAAGAGTTTCAACTCCCACCTCCGACAGAGCTTTTCCCATGTCCCGGGGGACATCGCGTGGTCAGCAGAGAGAATGCCTCTGGATTGGCAGACCGGGGTGGTGGTCCCTCTTTTTAAAAAGGGGGTGTGTTCCAACTACAGAGGAATCACACTACTCAGCCTCAGTGGTAAGGTCTATTCAGGGGTGCTGGAGAGGAGGGTCCGTCAGGAAGGGGAGCGTCAGATTGAGGAGGAGCAGTGGGGTTTTCGTCCCGGCCGTGGAACAGTGGACCAGCTCTACACCCTTAGCAGGGTCCTCGAGGGTATGTGGGAATTCGCCCAACCAGTCTACATGTGTTTTGTGGACTTGGAGAAGCCGTTTGACCGTGTCCCTCGGGGAGTTCTGTGGGGGGTGCTTCGTGGGTATGGGGTACCGAACCCCCTGATACGGGCTGTTCGGTCACTATACCACCGATGTCAGAGTTTGGTTCGCATTGCCGACAGTAAGTCGGAATCGTTTCCAGTGAGGGTAGGACTCCGCCAAGGCTGCCCTTTGTCGCCGATTCTGTTCATAACCTTTATGGACATAATTTCTAGGTGCAGCCGAAGCGTTGAGGAGGTCCGTTTTGGTGGCCTCAGTATTACATCTCTGCTTTTTGCAGATGATGTGGTACTGTTGGCTCCTTCAAGCAGGGCTCTCCAACTCTCACTGGAGTGTTTCACAGCAGAGTGTGAAGCGGTTGGGATGAAAATCAGCACCTCCAAATCTGAAACAATGGCCCTCGGTCGGAAAAGGGTGGAGTGCCCCCTCCGGGTTGGGGAGATGTTGCCCCAAGTGGAGGAGTATCTTGGGGTCTTGTTCACGAGTGAGGGCAGCAGGGAGCAAGAGATCGACAGGCGGATCGATGCAGCGTCTGCTGTGATGCGGACGTTGTATCAGTCTGTCGTGGTAAAGAAGGAGCTGAGCCAAGGGGCGAAGCTCTCAATTTACCGGTCGATCTACGTTCCAAGCCTCATCTATGGTCACGAGCTATGGGTCGTGACCGAAAAAACAAGATCCCGGATACAAGTGGCCGAAATGAGTTTTCTCTGCAGGGTGTCTGGGCTCTCCCTTAGAGATAAGTTGAGAAGCTTGGTCATCCGGGAGGGGCTCAGAGTCTAGCCGCTTCTCCTCCACATTGGGCATCTGATTCGGATGCCTCCTGAACACCTCCCTGGCGAGGTATTCCGGGCATGTCCCACCGGGAGGAGACCCAGAGGACGACCCTGGACACGCTGGAGAGACTATGTCACCCAGATGGACTGGGAACGCCTTGGGATCCCCCGGGGAGAGCTGGAAGAAGTAGCGAGGGAGAGGGAAGTCTGGGCTTCCCTGCTAAAGCTGCTGCCCCCGCGACCCGGCCCCGGATAAGCAGTGGAAGATGGATGGATGGATGGATGGATTCATAGGTTAAGTCAGTGGTTCTCCATTATTTTCTGTCATGCCCCCCAAGGAAGAGGAAAACATCTCCCCCCCCCCCCTCCCGCACGACTATAAATAGCATCATTTGTCTATAAAATTATTATAAGTACACCTTTGCATAACACTGTATCCTTATTAACGTATAAGAGAATAAAAAAAAGAAAGAAATATGGACCAATTTACAACAAAGAATAGAATTCTACTAGTGTTGTATCACTTGTATTCTTTGGCATTTGACTCAGCATGGTTTTGCTGTTCGGTGCTTCTACCGTGTTTGTTACAGATTTGTTGCTTGACTGTTGTGTATGTTAGTTGCTCCATGTACAGCACTTTGTATGCAGCGATGGCTGTCTAAAAGTGTTCTATAAATACAGTTGAGTTGAGTAGTAACAAACAAAAGATTGAAAGTGCATCTGAAATTCAAAAATAACAGTAAATCCATAATTTAACAATACTTTTTGACTGTGCATGTCAAACTATACGATACTGAAAAATTACATGAAATCAATAACTAATAATGCATCACCAACATCATCTCAGGAGCACAATATTTTAAAAAACTAACCAGCAAAACAAATATCTATAAAAGAATTTGTCCTTTTTTTTAATCAAACATGTCTGGATTAATGGCTAGAATGAGCACGTTTTGCAATGGACAGCTTTTCGAAGTGAGGTTTGAAGCAGTAAAAAAATAAAGCATGTTCCCCTCGAGGTCAAACGGGGGCACCCCACTCCGAGAAACTGGGTTAAGCGCACTTTCTTGTCAGTGACAAAACTCCAGTAACTTCCACTAAACTGAAGGGATCCAACAGGCTACTGTTGAGCTAAAAATAAATACTGACTTTGTAGACTTTGGAACAGAAGATTTGCGTGGGGTTGCACCACTAGAGCCTTTTGAGGTCAAGGGAAGAGGGACATTAAAAAAAAAAGATTACTGTAATATAGATGACACATTAGTAATCATTCATGACCCAATTGAGTGACATTGTACAATTTCCCCACAACAGACCATGCCTCCAACACTACAAATTGGCAATCACAGAAGTAATGGACACTAAGTCCAAAACAACACTTTAATATTTGCCTTGAACAGTTTATGTACATCTCGGCCAGTTCATTTATCTTCTTTTGCAAAGGTAAACCGAAAGCAATTTAAACATGCCTCAGGAGTGAGTGTTCACAGCAAGTTGAGAATTACATCACATAAAGCAGTGGAGAAATAACAGATCACATAACTATAACCAATATACAAAATTTTATTACAAAAAAAAAAAATCAGTTCTACAAGGTTTTAACATTAAAATGGCTGCTTTTTTAAAGTCAAACTAGAAGTCTGAGAAAGATGACAGTGAATGAACAGCACCACTATACACAAACCTAAGCAGTGCTTTGAGAAGCAAAACATTTCTTTAAAACCTTGCTGATACATTGCTGTCCAGTGACCGTAGAACAGCCTTTCAATATGGTACAACAAACCTAGAGCTGACCCCTTTGAATATAGCAACAAGGATATTAAAGAAATAAGGGGACTAATTGAGAACAAACAAACAAAACCTAAATCCCTGAATTTGACAAGGAATAAACAGGTCTGATCACCCGAAGAAGTTGATCAACAGGGACAGCAGGCTATACGGTTTGAACACCCACACGACGAAAGATTTTAGCTTAATGCATTGCAAACGTCACATGCATAACCGCTTGCTTAATCCTCTTCATCGTCATCATCATCCTCGTCCTCCTCGTCTTCATCCTCTTCGTCGTCATCATCGTCATCGTCGTCCACCGGTTGAGCTTTCTTGGGCCTACCCGGGCCACTTTTCTTGCCAGCGTCAGTTTTCCCTGAGCCGCCTGTCGCTCTGTAAGCAGCGACATCCTACGAATGATAGGTTTAGGTGAAATGTTAAGTTTTGGCGATACATTGTTCAAATGTGCTGAAATACAAAGCTCGTGAATTGTCATCACCTTCTCATATTTCTCCTTCAATTTGGCAGCTTTGGCCTCATACGGAGCCTTGTCTTTAGCACTCTGCTTTGACCACAACTCTCCGAGCTTCTTGGCAATGTCACCAATTGAGATACCAGGGTTCTCTTCCTTGATCTTGGGTCGGTGATCCGAGCAGAAGACAAAGAAGGCAGAGCTAGAGAAAAGGAGATCCTATTAATTCACATTCACAATCATTATTATTTATTTATTTAACTCACGGGGGCCTTTTGGGGGCATTGGGGTCCTTCTTCTTCTTCCCCTTTTTAGCACCTTTCGGAGGAACATAAGTCTTCATCTCTCTGTCATAGCGGACCTTGTCATTCTTGGCCATCTCCTCAAACTTCTGCTTTTCCTTGCCCGACATGGTCTATACACAAACAGAATGTGGCATGGGCACAATCCACTAAACATGCATGATTTACAAAACACCATTAATCCATTTGGCATCAAGAAAATTAAGCACTGCGGTAAATGACTAATGTTAAGATCTGCATTGCAGAAGAAATGTAGCATTTGTAACCAAAATACGCAACAAAGCACTTTTTATTTTTTTTTTTAGATAGTATAAGGCTGGTGTGAATTACCTTCCATCTTTCAGAGCACTTCTTGGAAAACTCTGCAAATCCCACAGTGGTTCCTGGGTGCTTCTTTTTGTGCTCCTCACGGCAGGTTGCCACGAAGAAAGCATAAGATGAGGTTTTGCCCCTGGGCTTGTTTGGATCCTTAGTCATGGCTGCTTTTATCTACTGCGGATGGATAAAAGTCAAACTGAGTAACACGCCGAAATTTCGAAGGGGAGATAAAAGCCCAGTTACTAAGAATAAAAATACATATATTTAACATTAATCGGGAGGGTGCTTTATGTTGGCAATAAATGGAACTTACGAGTAAAGCTTGTTCGTACTGAACAGTCTTGCCAAACAAACAGGGCACCGACTCTGAAAGATGCTTCGTGGCCTTAATCGGCTTTCTGCCTCGTAGAGACAAAAAGACACGACTCCATTTTGTATCTTCCCGCCTAAAGTGAACTTCGCAAACACTTAATAAAGTGGTTGAGGAAGTCCTTATACCCGACCGCACGACGTGTTGCGGTCCGCTAAACGTTACATACGACTAACGTTAAGAGCCCGAAGGAAGCGAGATCTTTCGAGCCAGTTACTTTCGAAAGTTGGACAAGCGGCCATCGTGCAAAGCTGTTAACCAAATGGCGTTTGAGCTGTAGTTGTTTACGAAGAAGGCCTGCGCAGCAGTTTGCTCCTCACGAACAAACGTACTTATGGAAAACGAAGTCTATATCAGTATTTGCATTAAACACTTACTTGGAATTTATGACGGACATCTTAACATATTTAAATCCCCAAACGTTGCTTAGTACAAGATAGTCCTCGAGACAAAAACATAGACATGATGTCCTTCTAATAACCGTAAACAAAGGTCTTTCGTAATCCAACACAAAACAATCAACATATAATGCCGAAAACCGTCAAACCTTACCTGTTGGCAGTTTAGACAATCTGCGTCTCACTGAAGACGGTACAAAGCGTAGCAGTTTTGTCAGTCTGCGACGCCACACTAACTTGCCTTGAAGTACTCGGAGAACTCCTCCTACCAGTAGCCGATTGGTCAAATACAATCGTTTCAATTTGAACCCAAAGGACAAGGAAGAAAGGCAATTTTTGATTGGCCAAAATGCCAAGGACGAAAACACCAAGAGTATATGCCTTGACTGAATACCGATTGGTCAGTCGTGGGTTTTAAACACATGGCGCGAATGGTTCTTTGTTCTAATCTGAATTAAAAAAATATATGTATTTCCTCCTCGGTTGTTGAGCTTTTCGTTTCGATTTTTTTTTGTTGATTTGACAATGTAATTTTCGTGCAACATTAAGGCAACATTGTTTACTATAATACAATACAGTATGCAGTACACGAACTGTGTGACGAACCTAATCGACAGTGCCGGAGTAATCTGCTGTTAAAATACGTACAAATTATTTGTATGCCGAATGGGATTCAGACCATTACAGTGTTGATAGACTTGCTAATTTTATTTTTGCGAATGGGATTCAGACCATTACAGTGTTGATAGACTTGTTACTGTAATTTTATTTTTGTCGACATACCACAAAGAATGTCACAAAGACATTAAATGGTAACAAATAAGTGTATGAAGACTAGTTAACAATGATTAAGCAATGTTTTCTTAAATTTATCGTTATTGTGACTCCCAGCCTAGCTTTTAACCGCTCAGGTTTCCACACCTTTCAAAACAGAACATTACAAAACAAAGTCTATGATTCCAGCTGATAAACAGTACGGGGCGCTGTGAACAATTTAGGATGGTTAGTTGTCCGACAAGGCGTAAAACGAAGAAGTAGGCGAACTGGCGTCATTTCCATAGTTATGAATAACGTAGATAGACACGTCCCTTTCAGAAAGCGTGTCTGCGGCCAGGCTAGGATAGAAGTGTCAAATGCGTCCGCGTTTTTCTTTGGTGTGGACGGCAAGGAGACCGGAGAACAATGCCAACACAGTCTGCTTTCTACCGTTCCGATTAACGTCTTACAATAACGAAAAAAGAACTAGGAATAACCTTTCACACATACTTGGATAACTTAAATTCAAATGTCCTGCATCAACAGCGGCCATTGTGGTGTTGACAAAAAAGTAAACCTCGCAAAAGTCTGTTGAAAATGAGAAAGATACGATTACATTTCAATGCAAATGCATTGACTTTGATGGAAATGTCGCCCCCGCCAACATGGCCGCTGTCTTGGTACGCCGATTCGCTTGGCGGCAATTACGTTGTCTTCATACCTGTGCGATTTTTCCTGTTCGGCTGCTGCAAATCAACACTGCGCACGCGCATATCTGCCACCATCTCAGTATGCAGTTTTCTTGTTTTTTTAAGTGCACGTAATTCCAGAATGTGTAGGATGCTGAAGGAAATCTGTGAGACGAAATAGTAAAACTGAACAAATTAGTATTATTGAAAGTTATATCAAAGAAATGGACGAAGAAGGATTAAAAGTGCTCAACTCAACTGTATTTACAGAGCACTTTGAAACAACCACCAATGTGTACAAAGTGCTGCACATGGAGCAAAAATAATGTATACAACAACAAACCATAATACAAATTAATAACAAAGAGTAGAAAGCACAAAAACAGTAAAGCTGAAAATCAAGTCTCATGCTGAGTCAAAAGACAAATAATCAACACGAGTTTAGATAATATCAACTGCATGAAACTGGTAGAGATATTACACTACTTCCATTGGAAAGTAATGAGAGAAAGAATATGTTTTTAATCTGGAAAATGCAAGCAAACAATGTGAAGTTGTTCAAATCTGCACAAATTTACATTCGTACATTCACACTCCAGTCTGGTAGGTGGCAGCAACGCACTTCCACACAGGAAAAAGTACTGAAGAAGCCGTGAGCGATGATGGGTGAAATGTCTGTGGACTCCAAAACCCTCTGCCTATTTGATGTTGATGGCACCTTGACAGCCGCGAGACAGGTAGAAAATACACGAATGAGTGAGTGCACGTCCTCACTTACGTGGGCAACCGGGGCAGAATCCACGGTGCTCTTTGTAATTTGTCGTACAAAGCTAGTCATACTGGAACGCTTAGTCCAATCATCACTAGTTTGCAAGTATGGAACTGCGATTATGCAGCCTCTACTTCGAATATTAAGATCAAATCAGCCTTGCTTTAATTTTCATTGCCCAGTCTTGCTTGTCTTTGAAGTAGAATTTCCCCACCTTTATTGAGCCAAGGCACTCAATTCCCAAAAATGCCACGGCACACCACCGATCCAAAATGTCCGACTTCGCCCTCAATTTACTTTCACGTTGACGTACCCAGTGTGAACACAAAGTTCATATATTCGCAGAAGACTTAAGTATGAACGACAAGAGGTGGATACATTAAGATAAGAAATCCTTTATTAACCGCGCAATGGAGAAATTCCCAATTCACAACAGCAAAGTTATGAAAGGAAGAAGAACAACAACAAAATATAGGAGCTGCTTTATTGTAGCATATGTCATCTACTGGAAGATATGTCCCTGTCACGATAAATAGTTGCCATCGTTGAACAAAGACATATTTGTAATCAATAAATATTTGTTTTTTGCCCGAATGTATTTTGTTGGGAATCAACGCTGCCGAGTAGCGTGGGAGGTGACTCAAAAATCCAAACATTACCATATGTCACTGTCATTGCCACTGATTTCACAGTTAGTAAATGTATACATTAACGTTCTTTCTGCATCTGTCATGTACTTGACAAGCGGCCACTCACTCTGCTCCTCAGCACCCCTATCCTGCATGTTTTAGATGTTTCTTTCCTACAAACACACTTGATTCAAATGATCAGGTTGTTATTAGGCTTCTTTAGAGCTTTCTGATTAGCTAATCATTTGAGTCAGTTGTTGGAGGAGGGAACACGTCCGTCAGTCTGTCACTGATGGACTTCTGTTTTCGCTGGTGGACTGACGACTGACAGTAACTTTGAAACATTGATGGAATAAGTAACAACTGAAGTGACTTTTGGCCATTGCCCGAACTGCCACAAACCCGCAAAAAAAAAGACGAGTGGCATTTTGTGGATAAGGAACACTAATAGCTTAATAATTTATATATATATATACTGTATATCTATATATTTTTGTGTAAAGTGGTCCAATCTGTTTCTAAATGAATAAAATTGTATGCTTCATATTTATTTATTTGTTTTTGTTACTGACGGTTCTAAATAGCGCGAACGAAATCTAATTTAGCGGGCTGGACCGGCATGAAATAATGACGACGGACTTCCGGGTCAGCTGTTTGTGACTGATGGAAGTTCATTGTTGCGCCCACCACAGATTTTTATGACATTGCGGTGGGCGGTTTTGTTTTGCTTGCTCAGAGGATGTCAAGTAAAACATTTTGATGACAATAATATGTACCCCTCTAGCCAGAAACACAGGATTCTTATTAATATTGTGTTGGTGGAATATGAATTAAGAATAAAAATCAACCTGTTTTTATCCATCTCACAAGGTGGCCTGTTGGCCCCTTGCCGTCGACTGAAAATTAATCACAGTTGCTCAGGGCTCTATTCATGACGAACAACGGCTTAGCTTCTGAATGTCACATGACCAAACTCTGAAAAAAGGTATACCTTGATTGGTAAACTGGGCCCTGTGCAACTGTGATGTCATTTTCAGTCAACAGTAAGTGGCAAAATGGCTGCTTAATTTCCTAATCCGCAAACGCAATATTATTCACAATACCGCGTTTTAGACTAGTGGGAGCGAATAGAACATATTCCCAAGAATTTTTTTTAATTGACTTCCCCTTTGAAATCAGGAAATGGGATTGTGCAGGAGAGTTCCACTGGATCGCAAGAACCACCTACATCTGTTGGCCAATCACGTGACATTGTTGTCCTGGCCCTTCTCGCCCTGCAGGTTGAAAGAGGTTCTGAAGAACCATGCCACTGTCACTGCCGCGGCCACAAAAACATGTAATGCAGGGATGGCCAAGTTAAATGCTGGAGAGGGCCACAATTTTTCATCACTGTTACTTGGGGGTCACATTTGTGACCAGATGTATGACAAAAAGGCTGTTTTAAATTTGCACAAAATACGTGCATTCCTGCTCTGAATACATTTCAAAAGATCCACTTTCCTCACCCAACAACAAAGTGTTTGAAGAAAAACGCAAAATAACCACACACTGGTTTTTTTTTCTCTCGAGCAGAGGGATTGTCTTGCATAAAAATTACTATTCATGGATGGCACAAAACAGATGAAGAAGAACCCAACATTAAGTGCAAGAACTCGATCCATCCAGCCATCCAGGATCTGAACCGGTTACTCATTTTGTACTTTTTTCCCCCATAAAAAAGTAAATTCATTCAAAATTGTATGATACATTTTTTATTCTGGTTGTCCTGCATATCATTCCAAATTCTAAAACAAATATGAGGCGTACTCATATTGTAGTGTATGGCAGTATAAGATCCAGTATAAGTGCAACTATTTTCGTGGTTATTGGTGATATTACAACTTAAAACTATAGTCGATTACGTATTACGTACATTACGATACCTGCAAATTTGCTGACCCACCCCACATTCATTTTTTCCCATTCATGCCGGGATCCTATATCTAGCTAGCTAGCTAGCTAGATGTAAAGCATATTTTAGAATGTTTATCATCTTTTTTTTTTAAAGATTTTGGAGGATTGCGGGGGGGGGGGATATATATATATACATATATATATATATATATGTGTGTGTGTGTGTGTGTGTGTGTGTACACATACACACACACAGGAAAGTCAAGGAACCACTCAGACCGGCGCCACCTAGTTGCCCATCAATGGTGAAATGGAAAAGCCACCACACAGGGTGGAACCAGGCTGGTTCGGGATAGAAACAGTGCTTTGGAAAAAGGCCTTTAGTGGGCTACCTCGTACCTGCGGCCACATGTTAATGAATTCTGTCCTAGACCTTTCCAGAGTGAAAATATTCCTCTGGCCACTGCAGTAAATAATAATAATAATAATAGATTTTATTTATAAGCGCCTTTCAAGACACCCAAGGACATTTTACAATAACAAAAAACACAAAATAATACGGGTTGAGCAGCGGCAGCCAAAACGCGCCAGCGTTCACTCAACCCGAAAGTCAGAAAGAAACAAGGGAGGGAGAGGGGGAGAAAAAAAACCCACGCTGGAACTACCCTCATTTGAGGATAATTTGAGTGAGGCAAAAAACTCCTGCACAAGCATATGCCAGTTACAACAGGTCACAAGACATAATACTGCAGGTATCCATAATTACTGACATATTAATGCACTGGGCAGCTCAGCCCAATTATATTCACTAATATGACCGCTTAAGGCCTTGCGTTTTCAACACCTATTAATGTTAAAACCCAATTTAAAGGAGTAGAGTGTATGGGAAGGATAAACTATCACAGTGAGCTTTAAAAAAAAACAACAACACAAATATACTCTGGAAAGTATACATTACCTTTTACAAGCTATTATGAACAATCTGTCCGTAAAGAGAGTTCTGTGCAGTCGCTTTGTAATTGTATCGCTCCTATTTATATTTCTGCTGTTGTATCACTTGTATGCTTTCAGCCTGTAACTGCAGAAATGGCTACGTTTATTGAAAAGTTGAAGACGAAGGTTCGTGTCGGTGTGGTGGGGGGGTCGGACCTCAGCAAAATCAAAGAGCAACTGGGAGATGACGGTGAGACGCACAAACCTGACCTTTGAACAAAGATTTTCCTCGCCTGTGTCTTTCAAACATGCACTAGCTGCCCGCGACATCATTATTAATGGTGCAGTCCCTTGACATGCAATATAATAAAAATGTGTCATCGACTCTGCCGTGAGAAAGATAAAAATGCCCAGCGTGCAGTTTATTATTGCGAGCGTACTGGAGTTTGCAGGGATGTGGGTTTGCGCCGCATCATACCTTACCGAGATGTGTGATGTGCTAACTTTGGTTATGTATGCCTCTCCCCACTGTCTGATGTCTGCAGTGATCCAGAAAGTGGACTATGTATTTGCCGAGAATGGTCTTGTGGCTTATAAGGAGGGACAGCTACTATCTATTCAGGTAAAGACATTGTCTTCACCAAGCTCGTAAGCCTACTGAGGTGTTTCCATGCTCAAGATGGGGCCACTTAATCTGCTGTTTATCATCAGTCCATCCAAGCCCACATGGGAGAAGAGCTGCTACAAGAGTTTATCAATTTCTGTCTCAACTACTTGTCCAAGATCAAACTTCCCAGGAAGAGGTATTATCATTTTCTTCTTGTTGTCAGTACCATCATCTTGTTTCCAATGTCTCATTTCCAAGTGGCCAATATTCAGTATATTCAGTTTGCTCAAAAAGTAGTTGACATTTGTTGTTGTGTTTTGTGTGTACGTATTTAATTTAATTTTTTAATTCTGACAGGGGTACATTCATTGAATTTCGTAACGGCATGTTGAACGTCTCCCCGATTGGACGCAACTGTTCTGTGGAGGAACGCAAAGAGTTCTTTGAGCTGGACCAGGTAGCATCCACACACACACACTATGAGAATAATTCAAGTGGCTTGTTTTAACATATTTATTGCCACACAGTCCTCTGAAAAGTCTCTTTGATTGATTTCAATGCCACAAAAGAGTATGTCTCTACCCCTAGTGTTCTAAGCAACATTCTGGTTCAGCTGGGGAAGCTTAAAGATACATTTTGCCCCGTCACTCAACGTCAGAGAGTTGCAGTCATCCAACTAGGGCTGGGAAAAAGAAAGTTGGCCAAGTTGAAAGTCAACCACAATAGTATTGTCAGGCAATCTATTGGGCAATCAGACCCTTAAGACAAACTTTAAAACACAAAAGAGTCAAGCAGAGTTGTCTTTTACATGTGCACAAGGAGAGTGAACAAGTGTAAACCATTACAATCTCCAAACAGCTCTGGAAACACTTTGCTTGTCTCCACCCTTTTATTGTCTTACGGAGTGTCCTAATACACAAACTTCTAAAGGGGTGGGGAAACACACAATGTATTTCTAGGTATTTGGAGGAGTCATGCTGACGGTTGGTTTGTGACAGCAGCTGTGGATGCGTCACGGGCGCGCCGTCCTGATGCAGTTATCTTAACTTCAAGGCCTCGAACAGGAACAAGACGGTGTCTTCAGCGTGATAAACTACTTTGATTGTACACTATGTACGTAAATGGAAGTCCTTGCAGTGTCACACTCGTCAGTTGATTATACATCTAAGAGAGAGCGATAAATGATGTACTCTTACGGCGATCAACACAAAAATTGCACTGCATTGCCCCATCTGCATAAAGCCCCATTCGACTGTATTCGAAATGCTCAAGTGGTATTAGCACCCTCTATTGTTGGAAAGTTGGTACTGCAGTCTGATTTCTTGCGAGAGCGCAGTACTGTATTTACACCGGCGGATGCCCTTCCTCCCTGCTCACCTATTTTCATCTGGGTTTGAGGCCGGTGATGGCTGAGATTTCGCTTCATTTCGGCAAAAAGACTGTCTGAAGCTTTTGTGTTTTCTGGCCCCAACAGAGAGAAAAAATCCGGGAGAAGTTTGTGTCTGTTTTAAGGGAGCAGTTCAAAGGGAAAGGGTTGTCGTTTTCAATCGGTAAGTCATCTGCGTTTGGAATGTGATGTGTTCCATTCGTGTTTTGCCACTGCTGGTTTCTCTGCAGGAGGGCAGATCAGCTTTGATGTGTTTCCTGACGGTTGGGATAAAAGATACTGCCTGGGGATCATTGAGAAGGACGACTACTCAACCATTCACTTCTTTGGTGACAAAACTAAACCTGTGAGTATGCGTCTCAGAGCCATGTCGCTCGGGCCTCACTTGAAAAGTGAACATTTTGAAGGTTTCGGCTCAACGTTTTTCTGAACCGTTCAGTATTTACCCAAAATGTCATTTCACAATTTCACCGCAGACATAAATTGATCAACGATTCGGTATTGTAATCTTAATCTCGTTGCTGGTATTATGTCCCCGTGCAATTTAGCAACGCAGTGGTACCTCTTCTGTGGTCAGAGGCACAAGCAGAAAATGTAGGGGTGCTTCAACATAGTTCCTTGGCACCGAGATGCCACCAGGTGGTGTCAAAATGAAGCCCCTCAACCCCCTTCAGCATACTTTTTGCACCACAATGCCACATGGTGCCACTGTTTTTCAGCAAATAACTGACAATAGAACAAAACAAGAATCGGCGAATAGGTGAACTGAACTTGTATAGGTTGTCCTTGGACCTTATGGTGGCGTTTCATTCCTGTGACACGTGGGAACATGTCACAAGGTGAAACACAGCCTTAACCAACATCGCTCACCTGCGCTTGCGCAGTTTTAAATTATTCATATAGTATTGGAAATATTTCTGTAAAGGGAGGGATGAAAAGGAAATAACTTCAACAATTTATGTGTGTGTGTTTGTCTTTGTTTTGCTTTAGGGAGGAAATGACTATGAGATCTACTGCGACTCTCGCACCATTGGTCATGAGGTTACCTGTCCAGATGAAACAATAACGCTGTGCCAGCAGCTTTTCTTTTCATGAGAGGAGTACATCGACTGCATGTCAAGGACGGAAGAGACGTATTTGAGAAGTTGTAATAGTTGCGGAGGCTCTAACTTTCAGGTTAGGGTTACTAGTTTTTGTTGAGGCATCATTTGACTGGTGATGACTTGAAATCTGATCATGAAAGTGTCAAGGCATTTTTAAACGATGGCTGTAATCGCCAACATTTGGTGATAATTAGCAACTTCGTAGCTGCCCGCTTGAGAATGAATGATGAATAACTGGAATAATGTGCAACCTAATCAGGAATAATTGTCAGTCTTTTTTTTTTATTAACACCATCACTGCTCAGGAAAATACAATCTGGGTTTCATTGACCATATTCGTTGAATTGAATCACGCCCCTCGATCCCTGAGCTAACAACTCGATCATTTGTGTGCAAACAAAGTGGGATGAAGGATTTTTTTTCTGTTGCAAGTTACTGAAGAAAAAGGTACAAGAAACATGCACTATTTTGCTTTATATGGCAGTGGCTCAATCAGAATCAGAATCAGAATCATCTTTATTGGCCAAGTATGTAGAACACACAAGGAATTTGTCTCCGGTATAACACGCTGCATTAGTATCATCGTAAACAACAAATCATTGAACCATTTTAGAGTAACCAGTAGCAGTATTTGTAGTACAAGAAGAGTGACTACGTCAGTGACTGTTTAAGGAGTTAATGGCTCGAGGGAAGAAGCTGTTTAAGTGTCTACTGGATTTGGTGCGCATGGATCTGTAGCGTCTGCCTGAGGGGAGGAGCTGGAAAAGGTGGTGGGCAGGGTGCGGGGGGATTTTCCGTGCCCTTGTCTTGATTCTTGCAGTGTGCAAGTGCTCAAGAGTGGGTAGGGCGGTGCCAACGATTTTTTCCGCCGTCCTAACTGTCCGTTGAAGTCGGATTTTGTCCTTTTTTGTGGCGGCCCCAAACCAAACCGTGATGGAAGAACACAGGATTGATTCGATGACTGCCGCGTAGAACTCTCGTAGCACCTCCTGTGGCAGGCCATGCTTCCTCAAAGGGAGTTGTGAAAGGTAAAATGCCCACCCAGGAATCCCAAATTTTGCCCGCCTATGGGACCAGTACCAACTACTGCACAGCATGCAGAAGACTTGCTGTTTCATGATGTCATAACATTAGGTCGACGCGAACAAGGAAAGAAATCACAACTGCTTGTAATGCCTTAAGCATTTCATAATTATTACTGTGCCACTTGCTGTATTTTGTGGGAAATGAGAACAGGTTCTCAAAAAAATAAATCATGTTACGTCATGATCTTTTGCATTTGTCTTTGAGATATGTCACATCAAGAGTGTTGCCATCTGAGTGTTTATTGATGTAGCGTTAAGACAGAACACATGCACGCCAGACAGCAGTGTAAGAAGGAAATGGCATTGATCAGCCGTTCCTCTCTTGTAACAATTTATTTTGCTGTGCTATGTCAAGCTTTTTCACAACTTTTTTAAAGCATATGTTGACAGTGTTGTGAAATTTTACACTGCTCTAAAGTATAGGACAGTTATACTAGCTTGCTACTGCTACTCATCATTCATTCAGGGAATTCAATAATGCTTTTCACACAGCATCCCCACCTCCAGCCAATCTGTAGGTGTCCCTCATCAGTCAAAAACAAACTTAACAAGATCAGGTCTTACAATGCTTGCCACTATATACACCCCATACGGTTAAGCAGTGCAGAGATCAGGTTGACATCATCTCTTGATTCAAGAATGGGTTCTGGGTGTGTGTACAAAACAAGACACGCGAAAGTTTAAACAATTACAGTAACACCTTAATGCACTCAACTGGTAAATCACAGTACAATCTGAGAATGTAATCCAGTACACGAAGAATAAATTATATTGCACAGAATGAGATGACCGTGGGGGGGGGGGGGGGGGGGCATGAGCAGCTGTTGATGTAAACAATGTTCACTTTTTGTTCTTGTTTTATAACGTATCAAATTGTTTTTCAGCATTCAGATTTAACACTTCCCTATGTGGCTTACAAGTCCATCCATCACTTCCAATTCATTCGCAAAGTGATTCCTAAAGGTTATAATACAGTTTAAAAAAAAAAAGCATGGTTTGTTTTCTACAAAACCAAATTATCTATAAAACCAAACAGGCCTGCACATTGGCTTTCCAATGTGAAGACGACATGACAAATGTTTGACAATTTCTCCTCTTGCTGCATTCCTTTTAGATGAAGACTCTGATAACCAACGCAAGATTTCTCTGTCCCGAAAACAAAGCAACTGCCCGATGTCTGACTCATTTCCCCAAAACCATCATGTTTTCCTGCATGAAATCACGGCCCCATCACGAAAGTGCTTTTTTTTTTTATACAAATGCCAGCAAATTATCACTCAAGTATTGTTGATTTCAAATATGGGCTTTCACATCTTAAATATGACAAAACTTAAAACACCAGAAAGACACCAAAAAATTCAGATAAAACAATGCTAACATTTTAGCGGTCTTCTTCGACTCCAATTAAGTATTGAGTCAGGCAGTAGTGAAGGCTATCTCGTCCGTCTCCGGGTCCTTGGCCTCCTCCCCAGCACTGGATGACCGACTGCTGAGGTCAGCCACGCCTGACTCCAGGTCGCTGGAGATGTCATCTGCGTTGAGGGGTTTGACCTGGATGGGCTGGTCTACAGATGTGGTGAGACCGGGGTCCTTCCCCTTCTCATTTTGGTTGGCTGGTCCTGTGGTCCTGTGGTCCTGTGCGGGGCTGGTGACTGGAATTGTGTATGGGCTGGGTGGGTCCGGCCCAGAGTGTCTCTGGATGTGCCGAGTCCTCCTTTTAACCACTACTTTCTCCCACATTATTGGTTTCCCTGTTAGTGCAGATATTCTCTGCATAAGAAAGAGAAGTGAGAAGTTCTCTTTATTTACTCATCACCGATTCATCAGGGAAATCACGAAGACACTTTTCTTGAGTTTTGTGAAGCAAAGTTGGGTAATGTGTGAAACTCTGGAAGAACATTGACTTATTCATCTGTTCTGCACAACACCAGTTCTAATGACATTAGGACATTGTGTTAAACCTAAATAAAATCAGAATACAATGATTTGAAAAAACATGTTCAACCAACATTTAATTGAATACACCCGAAAGACAAGGCATTTAATGTTCAAACTGATTCACTTTGTTGTTTTTAGCAAATCATTAACTTAGATTTTATAGCTACAAAAACGGGATCTTTAGAGACCCAGGAGTGAAGAAAAGAAAAGCTTTAACGCTTGAAGACAGGATAAAAGTAATAAAAATGAAAGATGGAGGAAGCAAAGTAAAAGACATTTTGCAAGAAATTGATGTACCGGTAAGTGAAAGTGAATGCTGATCGTAAATTTGGTAATTTCTTTCCCTTTTTTTCTTTTTTCCGCTGGGTATATGAAGTGTCAAATAAGTGTATGCTCATACTTATGCACGATTGGAATAAAAATAAAGAGTACAAACATATGTGTAAGATTAGATAACCGAATTTCCTCCAGTGTGGGACAAATAAAGGTTATCTTATCTTACACTACGTTTGTGTGTGTGTGTTTACTGTACATCTGAGATAAATTTGCTATAGTGAAAAGTCCCCTCTTGTGAAAAATTTCTTGCTGCAAACATGATTTCTTTGTAAAGGAGTTTCACTGTAATAGTTTTAAGTTGTACTTACGGATGTCGCGCCGACCTGTATTCCTGACCCCATGTGGTGATACATTTTACACATAGATAATGCCTAAGGATTTGAAGGTCACGAGCATTCAATGTTGGTTTTGAGCCTTGCCGCTTACATGCAGTGATTTCCCCAGATTCTCTGAACCTTTTGATATTATGAACCATAGATGATGAAATCCATAAATTCCTTGCAACTGTACATTGAGAAAGATTGGACTCAAACTGTTCGACAATTTTCTCATATTTGTTCACAAAGAGGTGAATCTCACACCATCACTGATTGTGACTGACTTAGCAATTCAGGCAAGCTCCTTTTATACCCAATCATGGCAACAGGCTGTTCCCAGTTAGCCTGCTCACCTGTGGGATGTTCCAAACAGGTGTTTGATGACCATTCCTCAACTTTCTCAGTCTTTTTTGCCACCCATCCCAGCTTTTTTTGGGAACGTGTTGCAGCCATAAAATTCAAAGTTAAAAACAATTTTAAAAAATGATCAGTTTGAACATGAAATATCTTGTATGTGTTGTGTATTCAATGAAATATAGATAAGATATCCTTTATTTGTCCCACACTGGGGACATTTACAGTCTACAGCAGCAAGATTGTGGGTAGAAAGAAGAAAAACAAAGTGTTTGCATTCACAAAATAAATGTTACAGTTTCAATTTACACCGTTCAATTAAGTGCAATCTAAATATAGATATGGATAACGTGGCTGTGCTAGTCACAATTGTTGTTTCACATTATTTTATTTTATTTTTTATTCAGCAGTCGGTAGGAACGCGCGGCGGTATCTCTCCTACTTGCAGCGCGGGTGTAACAGTCTCTGGCTGATTGAACATGATTTGCAAATTGTTGTATTCTGTTTTTATGTATGTTTAACACAATGTCCCAACTTCTTTGGAATTAGGTTTATGATTAAAGTGCCATTACTGTTGGTTTGTATTTTGACATGCTCAACAGCACAAATGGACGTTATGAATAACTTCCAAAGATGGAACAAGCAGAACTAGAGAGGGAAAACGTGTAGCAATGTCACGAGTGTTCTGTGTGTTGTATGCCTTGTCTGGAGCCCGGGTGGTGGTGAGCGTTTCCTCCTGGTGGTACCTCCTGGTGATTGGTCAGCTCCTCCTCCAGCTGCTGGGACTCCTCCCTCATAGCGGACAGAAAGTCGGCTGGTGACTGGCAAGGAGGCGTCGACCGCTCCACATGATTGTAGAGTCCCTTCCACATTCTAAAACAATGACAAGTAGAAAGTAATACGGGCAAGCAGTAGCCCATCTTTAAGGACATCAACGAAAAATGAAATTTGTTTCCATACAGATGGGCCCTGAGCGAACGTAGTTTACATTGCTCCGCTCTTTTACACTTCATCGTCTCTTCTACCAGCCAAGCACATTGCCGCCACCTTGTGGTGGTACAGAAGACAGTCAAGTGACAGTCACTCGACCTGTCCCAATTCGTTACGGTTTATGCGGTCCACTGAGGCTCCATAAGGAGGAAACTTTGAAGGACCAAGGCTGCAAAGGGCCCTTTGGTGAACGCAGCCTACTAATTTGGACAAGGTTAGTGACACCTAAACATGCGTGTGCAATTTGGTTTTCTCTGTGGTGTGCAACACAAAAACATGCTGAGTGTAAATTGAGTTATAAACAAAAATATACTTTTAAAAATAACTCCATCAAGGATGTCCAAGGTATATTTTGGGAGTAGATACAAGATGAATGACATCTTGCTTGTATCAATGAACTATATGAAATTTATGTGTAACACAGAACGATTACTCAAGCCATCATCGTTTCACTTTTAGTGCAGTACAGTAATCCCTCGTTTATCGCGGGGGTTACGTTCCAAAAGGAACCAGTGATAAGTGAAATCCGTGAAGTAGGATTTATAATGTGCTGTATGTGGAACATACAGCACATTTGAAATTTTGTCCCTCTCACATTTTTTTGCTTCATTTTTATAAATCCTACTTCACATACAGCACATTTGACAATAAAGTTGTAATTGGTACTTGATGGTCAGCTTTATTTTTTACAGTTATTATACAATACTGAACTATGTATACAATGCAGAGGCGATTGCTCTCAGACTGCAAGGGAAGCTCAGCTTCCCCTAAAATGTCAAAAAATAAGTGATCAAATATATGTGTGTACGTACAATTGTGTGTCCATGTCATTGACTAAATATGCGCTACAATGCGCTCAACCTTTGTTCCGAATCAGCTTCTTATTACTGGTTATGACGCGACTCTCTTCTCATTCATTCCCGCAGCTTCACTGTGCTTTAAACTGTGTGGACGCTGGGCGTCGAGAGAGTTCAGGGTTGGTTGTCCTAATGCATTGAAACGAGACGAGTCATTGGATAAATGCTGGTTTTGTCCCGCCCATTGGACCCTCAGCGTCTCTGGGAGTCTATGGACAGTGGGCGTTTTATAGGCTGGCCAGGAAGCTCAGCTTTCTGCACGATGATTGGATGATCTGTCTGATCTGTCTGAGGCTGAATCTCTTTTTGATTGACAGCGAAATGAGCCAATCGCCGATCTTATGGTGAAGGCAACCGTGTCATTTTTTTGAAAAGGAACGCAGAGTAGAATTCACGTGTAAATAAACGGACGCATTTTATGATGTAGGCCGAAATTGAGCTTCCCCTCCTTGACAGACCAGCATCCGCCACTGAGACAATGAAACCAAAGACCAAAAATTAGCAAAGGTAAATTTGGCAAGCTGTACAGAGACGAGGTGCGGAGACTGTTCACCTTGGTCAGTCCCTTAGCCAATCAGGATGCAGAACGCAATTCACTGTTTAAAAGTATTTAACAAAACTGCACTAAAAAAAATCCGTGCAGCGAAGCCACGGAAAGTGAACTGCGTTAAGAGTGAGGGATCACTGTACTGTACTGAATTGAGGATCCACACAGTGGTGACTTACTTAAAACAGTAAGGGGTGGTGTTAGGTCTCAGTACACCCTGACACTGACTCAGTTCAGCCTTGTACAGTGGATTGGTAAAGTCTGCTCTGTCCTTCCACAGCTGGGGCCACACGGAATGACTGCGCTCCTGAAGCCTGGGGGATGCACATATGCACATCATCAGCAGTTATACACATTTATCCAAATGAAATGTGCTGAATCCCTTGAGGTATAACTTAAGTTTGCAGGTCATGATATTACTTCATAGAAAACAAAAAAAAATTGTCTTTCAATTGAATGAACATTTTCTGGACCATTGACTGACCCCTAATTCTAGAATTTTTGAAGACCAGTTGAAAACTGTGGCTAGTAGTAGGCAGGGCTGCACAGGCACATTTAAAAGTAAAGAAATTAATCCATCCATCCATCCATTTTCTGATCCACTTTGTCCTCACAAGGGTCACCAGGGGGGTGCTGGAAGCCTGTCCCAGCATGTCCTTCAGGCAGTAGGCGGGGGACACCCTGAAGCGGTTGCCAGCCAATCGCAGGGCACACAAAGACGAACAACCATCCGCGCTCACACTCACATCGAGTGACAATTTTGAGTGTTCAATCAGCCTGCCATGCATGTTTTTAGAATGTGGGAGGAAACCAGCGTACCCGGAGAAAACCCACGCAGGCCCGGGGAGAACATGCAAACCCCACACAGGAAGGCCGGAGCCGGGATCAAACCCACGACCTCTGCACGCTGAGGTCGACGCACTAAATAGTCGCCCACCGGGCCACAACACAAGTTCCACTATTTTTAGCGTACATCTAATCTTTCTTTAAATATAAGTGTCCTCATCCCTATTTGTGCTTTTAAGCACAAATACTTTCTATAATAATTGTGTTGAATGATGACTATTTTACTTAGCTTACTTTCTGTCAAATTATTACTGTATATGTTTTATGTTCAATAAACAAACGAAACGAAAACGAAACTATACGAATCCTAATCAACAGAAACATTTTCAGAGCTATTTTATGAATTGCTGTACTGTGCCATCTCAAGTTTAAAGACCTTTTCAGCACCCGAAACAACATTCTAGTACAGGGCTGAGCAACTCCGGTCCTTGGCTTTCCTGGCTTTCTGCATGTTTTGGATGTCTCCTTCCTCCAACACACATGGTTCAAAAGATCAGATCATCAACAAGCACTTCAGAAGCCTGATAACAATCCTGATCATTTGAGGGAGGCATTTAAAACATGCAGGAAAGTGCCCCCCGAGGTTGGCCGTGCCCACTCTCTGTTCTTGTACCTCAAAAGGTTCTTGACCATGCTGAATTGTGTGCTTTGTGTTGTTACCTCATATCATTGCGTTCCTTCTGACAGTTGCCCAGGAAGGTCCCATACCGGCAGGAGTAGACGTGTGTGTGTATAGCAATGAGGAAGCACTCGTTAAACTCAAAGGCGCATGGAAACTGTTGAGACAGCTGCCACACACATTCCAAGAACTGATCAATAACTGGGGACACTTCTTTGGGATCGCCATCCAAGTGGGCATACCTGAAGAAATAAATACAAAGGTTCTCTTAATCATTGGAACCAACATGACTTTCTCTGCAGGGAATAAAAGCATCCATCCATTAATTTCCTCTTCTGTTCAAGGTTGCTTTTGGAGAAGCAGGAGAGAACAAAATACAAAAAACTACAACTAAAACACTGATTGCAGTCAAAACATTAAAACATGATTTTGTTATTTTGATTTTGGTGTGGTGACAACAGTGGTGAGTGAGTAAATCTGCCTCACACTTCTCAGATCTGGAATTCAGATCTCGGCTTTGGCTTTCCTGCGTGGGATTGGCGCTTTCTTTGGGTACTCCAGCTTCCTCCCGCATTTCAAAAACATGCATGTTAGGTTAGCTGAAAATTCAAAATTGTCCAAAGGGGTGAATGTGACAGCGCATGTATGTTTGTTTGTGCGGTGCGATTGGTTGACGACCAGTCCAAGGCTGCCTCTCGCCCAATCGACCAAGATAGGCTTCAACTCTTTCATCTCAAATGGCTTCAAACAACAAAGCGTATGAGGGAATTGTGGTTGAGATTGCACGACTGCCCGTGTTTTTATGTTATGTGTTGTGTTTTCTTATTGTACTTTATGTTAACTGTTTTGTTTAGCACTTTATTACAGCTGTTGTGAAAGCGCTATATAAATCAGGATGTATTGTATTGTAACTCCCACGACACCCTAACAAGGACATGTGGGAGAAAATTTTGGTACGTTGGTTTGCAGGAAAGAGAGTACCGTATTTTCCGCACTATAGGGTGCACCAAAAAGTCTTCCATTTTCTTAAAACCTCATCGAGCGCCTTAAAATTCAGTCCGTCTTGTGTATGGTCATTACGGTAATATATCGACCCGAAGATGGCTCCTTGCTGGAGACATGCTTACAATGTGATAACTTGCTGTTGGTTCAGTGAACTATCTCGCTGCTTTATTAAATAAGTTTATGTTGCGGCTCTGAAAAAAGGGGAGCTGTGGTGTTGTTTTTTAAAACTTCTCTTCTTCCGTTCCACTCGAGAGGCGTTCAGGGCTGCCTCCGAAAAACGTAAATTAATGATTACTGCAATGAAACTACGAAGAAAATCAAGCAAAGAAATCACAGAATAAATTCTGTAGGGGGATATAGAATTTATTTTGTGATTTCCTCGCTTGATTTTCTGTTTTGATGCATTATTTTCAATTTTTGTAGTTTCATTTAAGTACAGTAATAGTTCATTTACGTTTTTCAGAGGCTGTCATGAACGCCTCTCGAGTTGAATGGAAGGAGCGTAACACCATCTTGTGGAGGCATTGTAGATTGCGCCTTATAATGCGATGCGTCCAATGTATGAAAAAAAATTACAAAATAGCCATTCATTGAAGGTGCACCTCATAATCCAGTGCGCCCTTTAGTGCGGAAAATACGGTATTATATTTGTCACAGTGACCCCTACAGTTACTGTTCTTAGTAAAGTTTGAGCTAGTTAATTTCTGTTGAATTTATTGGGTGTTGAATTACATTTTAGCGGTTCAGAAAATGGATGGATGGATTTCATTTCAAAAAACAAGTACAGTAACAACAGCTATAATTTCCTTATAACTTGTGATCTGGTGTTCATGTGCTGTCAAGTTTTATCAGTTACAGACCTGTGGGAGAACTTGTGACCAAACGAAACCCAGTCTCTTTCTATCAGCAACTACGTAAGAGAAGAGAAACACATGTAAATGATGAACAATAAAAATAGATCTGCCATATTCAGGTACATGGCCTACCAGCAGATCAGAGCTGAGCTGCATGACAGACAGTGATCTTAGAACAACAAATACGTGGGGTGAGTGTGGTAGGGCCCGACCGATTAATCAGCTAGCCGATTAAAGTGGGCGATTATGGCCCTTCAAATATCAGCGAAATTAATTGGCTAAACGGAAGATATTTGCCAATTGTTTTTATCTTTATGCACTCGAACCAATTACAGCAGTTGTACGCAAATAACTCTGGCCTCATTATTTATTACGGATAAATCTAGACCATAACCTTGTATCCTTAAATACATCTCATGAAATTGTTGATTGGGTCATTATTTGGAACTGTCATTCAAAACAAAGCAAATCTTAATATTTACATGCAATCCTTTGGTGCGCAATAAAAAGAAGTTGTGCAAGTAATTGATCTGGATTTCACTACTTTACACGCAACCTAAAGTCAGTTAAAAAAAAATTTAAGCAATAAAATAAAAACAGTGCAACATCAAGTTATCTTTCCGAGCCATATACTAATGGTTGATCCCTGCTATTAACGATGAACAGGGAAGCCCACGAATAGCGAAAACCCGCGTATAATTGACACCCATTGAAGTGAATTGAGGGCCGCGGGGTATTTTATGAATTATAGGTTTTAAATAATTTCAGGGTGGCCCAGTGGTCAAATGGTTAGCGCCTCGACCTCACAGTGCAGAGGTCGTGGGTTTGATCCTGGCTCCGGCCTTCCTGTGTGGAGTTTGCATGTTTTATTATAAATGGTCCCGAAATCCTGTGATTGGCTGGCAACCAGTTCGGGGTGTGCCTCGCCTACTACCGAAGACAGCTGGGGTGGGCTCCAGCACGCCCCGCGACCCTTGTGAGGATAAGCGGTTCAGAAAATGAATGGATGGTCCTGATATTGTCTCCATAGAATGTATAAACATTTTCATCATCAGTGTAGAATTCACCGCCCCCATAATGTGAAATGCATGCAGTATTTGCGGCCTGATGGTCGACTAGTTAGTGTGTCGGCCTCACAGTGCAGAGGTGCATGGTTCTATTCCGGCTTCGACCTTCCTGTGTGGAGTTTGCATGTTCTCTATATGCCTGTGTGGGTTTCCCTCGGGTACTCCAGTTTCCTCCCACATTCCAAAAACATGCATGGCAGGCTCATTGAACACTCCAAATTGTCCCATGGTGTGAGCGCGGATGGTTGTTCGTCTCTGCGTGCCCTGCGACTGGCTGGCAACCGGTTCAGGGTGTACCCCGCCTACTGCCCGAAGACAACTGGGATAGGCTCCAGCACCCCCCACGACTCTTGTGAGGAAAAGGGAATTTGAAGATCAAGATCAGAATCAGAATCAGAATGATCTTTATTGGCCACGTATGTAGAACACACAAGGAATTTGTCTCCGGTATAACACGCTGCATTAGTATCATCGTAAACAACAAATCATTGAACCATTTTAGAGTAACCAGTAGCAGTATTTGTAGTACAAGAAGAGTGACTACGTCAGTGACTGTTTAAGGAGTTAATGGCTAGAGGGAAGAAGCTGTTTAAGTGTCTACTGGATTTGGTGCGCATGGATCTGTAGCGTCTGCCTGAGGGGAGTAGCTGGAAAAGGTGGTGGGCAGGGTGCGGGGGGATTTTCCGTGCCCTTGTCTTGATTCTTGCAGTGTACAAGTCCTCAAGAACGGTGCCAATGATTTTTTCCGCCGTCCTAACTGTCCGTTGAAGTCGGATTTTGTCCTTTTTTGTGGCGGCCCCAAACCAAACCGTGATGGAAGAACACAGGATTGATTCGATGACTGCCGTGTAGAACTGGCGTAGCACCTCCTGTGGCAGGCCATGCTTCCTCAGCAGCCTCAGGAAGTACATCCTCTGCCGGGCCCTTTTCAGGATGGAGATGGTGTTGACTTCCCACTTCATGTCCTGGGAGACTGTGATTCCCAGGAACTTGAAGGTCTCGACGGTTGACACGGGGCAGTTGGATAGTGTGAGGGGCAACTGTGGAGAAGAATGTTTCCTGAAGTCCACGATCATCTCTACAGTCTTGAGCATGTTCAGCTCGAGGTTGTGTCGGCTGCACCAGAGCTCCAGCTGCTCCACTTGTTGGCGGTACGCAGACTCGTCACCCTCTTGAAGAGACCGATGACCGTGGTGTCGTCTGCGAACTTTATGAGTTTGACAGCTGGATCTGTTGAGGTGCAATCGTTTGTGTAGAGAGAGAAGAGCAGTGGAGAGAGGACACATCCCTGTGGGGCTCCAGTGCTGGTGGTGCGTATTGATGATGTTGTTGCTCCCAGTCTCACCTGTTGTGTCCGTCCCGTAAGGAAGCTGAGGATCCACTGGCAGATCGTAGGGGACACACCGAGGTGGAGAAGTTTGGGGGTGAGGAGTTCCGGGATGATGGTGTTGAACGCAGAGCTGAAATCCACAAACAGAATCCTTGCGTAGGTCCCTGTGCTGTCGAGGTGCTCGAGGATGTAGTGCAGACCTATGTTGACTGCGTCTTCCACAGACCTGTTTGCCCGGTAGGCAAACTGGAGAGGGTCCAGCAGGGGTCCGGTGATGTTCTTTAGGTGGTTCAGCACAAGGCGTTCAAAGGACTTCATGACCACAGACGTCAGGGCGACAGGCCTATAGTCGTTCAGTTCCGATGTTGCCGATTTCTTGGGAACTGGGATGATGGTAGACTGTTTGAAGCAGGATGGGACCTCACACAGCTCCAGGGATCTGTTGAAGATTTGTGTGAAGACCGGAGCCAGCTGGTCAGCGCAGACTTTCAGGCAGGAGGGGGACACTTTGTCGGGCCCCGCAGCTTTCTTGATCTTCTGCTGCTTGAAGAGCCGTCTCACGTCCTGTTCATGGATCTGTAGTGGAGAAAAAGAGGGTGGGGGGGGTAGGTAGAGTGGTTTCTGGTAGAGGTGGGTGTGTGTGGGAAATGGGGGTGACCTTTTCAAATCGGCAGAAAAACATGTTTAGTTCATTAGCAAGACCCTTATTGTTCACTGTTTGGGGGGGTGGCATTCTATAGTTAGTGATTGCTTTCAGGCCATTCCATACAGATGCAGTCGTTAGCAGAGAACTGGTTTTTCAGCCTCTTTGCATAGCTTCTCTTAGCGATGTTAATTTCCTTTGTCAATTGGTTTTGGGCGTGTTTGTACAGTGCCCGATCTCCACTTCTAAATGCGGCCTCTTTCTCTTTCCTGAGTTACCTGAGTTTGGGAGTAAACCATGGCTTGTTATTGTTGAAGGAGCGGAAGGACTTCGTTGGTCCACACATGTCCTCACAGAAACTGATGTATGATGTTACAGTGTCTGTGTATTCATCCAGTGTGCCCGTTGAAGTTTCAAAGACGCCCCAATCAGTGCAGTCTAAGCATTCTTGTAGAGCTAGCTTTGCTTCATCTGTCCATTTTTTCACAGTCTTAACAACCGGTTTAGCACATTTGAGTTTCTGTCTGTATGTAGGTATTAAGTGGATTAAATTGTGGTCAGAAAGACCCAATGCTGCACGGGCGACCGATTGGTATGAATTTTTGATTGTTGTATAGCAGTGGTCTAGAATGTTGCCTTCTCTGGTGAAACAGTCGATGTGCTGCTTATATCTGGGAAGTTCACGGTTAAGATGTGCTCTATTAAAATCGCCCAAAATTATCAGGGGTGACTCTGGGTATTTTAGTTCGAGTTTGTTTACTTGTTCGGCTAGCGTTTGTATCGCCGTGTTAGCGTTAGCTTGTGGCGCAATGTAAACACCGACTAGTAAAAAGGAGGTGAACTCACGTGGCGAGTAGAATGGCTTGCAGTTTAAAGACAGCGACTCCAGGTCCGGGCTGCAGTGTGCGTCGAGCTTCGTGACATCAGTGCACCATTCTTCGTTGATATAGGAGCAAATCCCGCCACCTTTCGATTTCCCTGATAGCTCCGTGTCGCGGTCGGCTCGGAGAAGGCGGAAGCCGGGTAGATGTAGCGCGGAATCCGGGTGGCGGTCACTGAGCCAGGTTTCAGTGAAGCAGAGCGCAGCAGAACGTGCAAAGGTTTTGTTGGTCTTTGTGAGGAGAAGAAGTTCATCCATTTTGTTTGGCAGAGATCGTAGATTAGCAAGATGGATCGATGGGAGCGGGGTTCGAAATCCGCGCTGCCGGAGCTTGACGAGCACGCCGGCTCTCTTCCCCCTCCTCCGGCGGCGTTTCCATGCTCCGTACAGCGCAGCCGCTCCGCTCGCGATTAGCTCCGAAACGCCTTGTGGATTTTCGTGTGCTGGTGAAAAAAGACCGAGCGTAGACTCCCCAATGCGCAGCAACTTTTCCCTCGTGTAAGTAAGCCGCTCAGGGTCGCCAAAAACTAACGAAAATGACAAAAACAGGGATAATACTAGCGAGCGTGTGACCGAGGCTGCCATACCTGTCGGCGCCCGATGATGACGATGGATGGATGAAATTATATCACCTGATTAATCGGTAATCTTTACTTTTTCTGTTTAACATCAGCATTGGAATCAGCCAAAAAAATAAATAAAAATCTGTATCGGTCAGGCCCTAGTGTGTGGCTGTGTGTTTACCATCATTCCTTTGATTGTTCGATAAAATGGGTCCAACAGTACGCTGGCTACAGAACAGGCCTGAGCTGTCCTATCCCAGCCATCGGAACAGTGAACCAACACACTGACCCCTTCATCAGCCACCGCCTGAAAATAAATCATTTGATACATTTATGTGTCAAAAACTAGCAACTACCTGCTACTTTCATGATTATGTTAAACAAGATTCAGGCTTGTAATAACTTATGCCGCTCTTCCATTGGCCCCAAGCAGCCCCACATCATAGCATGCTGCTATGCCCAGCACCACACCACACACCTTTGTTGCTTTTCCATTATAACGAGGCGGAATGGGGGCGGGATAAACTGTCCTGTGAAAGCTTGCAGTGTATGATAACATTTTCCAAGGGTTATGTCTTGGCCACTGTTTTTTGGAGCAATTCAAAATAGTAATTCCCGTTGCATGATATGGTTACGTTATAAGTACAGTCCATTGAATACACAGAAGCTCTCACATATAGACAAAAAATCAATTTCCAAGTTTATGACAACCACTAGCCAACCACCACCAAGACAAAAATGCAGTGTATACTGCATACCTAGTTTGTGTCTGATCACAATATTGAACCATGTTTACAATTTCATATGTACCATGGACAAAACAGTACAACAGTGATTTCGTGAGCGGCACGCATAGCTCGCCGCCAATGCTCATTCTTTTTGAATGAGTACTCATTCTCATTCATTTGGCCACCTCTCCCGAGTCAACAGCTGGTCGTCCTCACTCTGCGGCATCTGAAGCTCTCCAGCGGCCACCTGAAGCCGCCATTCTGAGGTGGGGGCCACAATTGGTCAGGCTGGGGGAGCGGCAGGCCTCTAATCTGTCCTCCATCCTCTCATTCAAGTTAATGAGACCTGGCAAGCAAGTGTTGTCTGCGTACTTTCACGAAATTTTCACCATTATTTATCAAAAATGCATCCATTAGTATGGATGAAATTGTAAATATGGTTCACCGTTGTTGTGAAACAACATTGTTTATTGTATATACTGTGTTTTTATAACTCTGGAAAGGGCCAGTGGGCAGCTTGTCTAAAACCAGGAAATAGGCATGTGGGACAGAGTTCCTTACTGCAGCGCTGTCAGCCAATCAGTAACAACACAGCCTCGCTTGGCCCCAGATGGCCGGCACTTTTGAACCAACTCTGGGATAGTTCTGAGACAGTTCCATCAGAATTGCTCGCCCTCAAAAAAGTCGAATGGAAAAACATCTGGGACCATGGGAAGCCTTTTCGGGGCTAATGGAATTCAACCCACATCGTAGTTTTTTTCATGAATTGGATAGCTAACATGTAGTCTTGTGCTCATAAGTTTATATGAGCGCAATTGAATGTGTGCCAACTAGTAGTGAATGGTGATACATACATACACACACACACACACGCACACGTGCGCACAACCACACACACACACACGCAATTTGAAGTAAAAAAAGTGTTACTTTACAGGGATTAAGAAGTATATACCCTGGCAATGAAGACTCCAGCATCTAGAATAGCTTTAATGTGTTTCAGCCAACCAGAGTTTTCCAGACCCCAAAGGAAGTCAGTCATCGAAGGAGATCGCATTTCACCCACTGCGTAGAAGACAGAAGGAAATACACACACACAGGTGAAACAGTTGTTCTTCTTCAAATTATTGTCATTGTTATCAACAATGATTAGCCACAGTTTGAACATTTCCACACGCCTCAAGTTCTATCATCATCTGCAAAGGGGACACTGGTTTGTTTCTAAAATGGGTGATGGAAGACTAGGGCTGAAACAGGTCCTCGAGTAATTCCGTAACCTTGGTTCAAAAAAATGCTTTTGCATTTTTTTTTCTGCCTCGAGTACTCGGTTTTTAACACGTGCACTGTCAATAATGTTCAATTGCTAATTAAGGGTGCAATAAATAAATAAAGGACATAATTATGCACTAAATTGTACGGTGCCTGCTGCCTGCATTTAGCGAGAGCTCTACTGTTAGCGGGCCGCTAAGCAAGTGAAAGCTGTCGGATCAAAGCCAGTTTAATACACAGACACTTTAAAAGACTGCACACTTTGATGATGATACCCTGAAACAGTTGCAGTTCCTGCTGATCACCTTTGAACAAATCAGGCTTACTCAAGTTTGTTTTAGCCGGCAAAATCCCAACTGGAGTTGTGATGTCGCTTCGTCTCATAGACCAAAATATAGGGAGAGAGTTATGTCAAATCTAACTAATGTTTCTAGAGCGGATGATCGTGTGCTTCGATGCACATATTAAATTTCAGTATTAAATCTAAATGATCTAAAACTGAAAACCAATCGTTCATTCATTATTTCCGTATTTTCTGCACTATTAGGCGCACCAAAATGTATTCAATTCTCTCAAAAGCCGACAGTGCCCCTTATAATCTGATGCGCCTTATATACAGTATATGGATCAATACTCCGATTTCATGGACGTAGTATTTTAAATGTTCTGTGAAGCGCTTTGTTACAGCTGCAGCGGTTGTGAAAGCTCGATGAAAATAAAGCTGTATTGTATTGTATTGTATTCACTTTAGCATAGCTCAATCTAGTGCAGGGGTGTCAAACTCTGGGCCGTTATGAATTTTGGGAAACCATACAAAAGTTTAATCACCTCCACATATTACATACACAGCATACAAAAAAATGATGGTTAACTAGTTTTAAAATCAGAAGTCAAGAATAATGACTGTTATTGTGGATTACATATGGCAATTTGAAATTTTAGTTCAGACTTCAGCAAGCATCATGGAACTTGGCACGCTTGATTTGCTTTCGCAGGTCACATAAAATGATGTGGCAGGCCAGATTTGGCCCCCAGGCCTTAACTTTGACACCTGTGATCTAGTGGCTCCATAATGCAACTGCAGCCACTACTGGAGCTTCTATTCTATGCGCCTTAGAATGTGGTGCGCCCTATATATGAAAACTGTTTTAAAATAGGCCATTCATTTTAGGTGCGCCTTATACTGCGAAACACCTTATAGTACAGAAAATACGGTATGGTTTTGGGGTTGTTTTTTTGTTTACTTCTTTATATACAACAAAGCACATTTTTAACTTTTGCTTTTTATTCTTTTTTCCCCCCCCGACTTCTTGCCACCTCCTTCAAACGACTGTGGGATTGGAATTTGGACCCACTTCACACAGCTCAGCCATTGGCACACATTTTGCAGGCTGCCAAATATGTACAAAATTGGTACTTAAAATTTGTTTTAATTTCCTCCATGAGTGCTATTTCCATCCAGGAAGTTAACACAGGCCTGAGGATTTCACGGTAATGATCGTTTCCGGTAGCGTGTCATTTCCGTGAGATCATTTGTACGGTACCGAAAAATCTTTTCCCATAAAAATCACCAGACAGTATGAGATAAAATCTCTCCTGTGTGATCAATGCGATTTCACTCTGCCTGTATGTGTGTTTGTGGTGTGGTGTGTGAGTGTTTTTCTTCTATTCTCCTTTCGTTTTGTTTTTATTACGTGGTGGAGGTGCGGAACAGGAAACATTATGCGCGAATGTGGGTTGCTATTTTAGTCTGCACGCTGAGAAAGCGCGTGGATGATGGAAAGAGATGGCGCCGAAAAAAAACACCAAAGGGTGTATTAGTTACTACATTTAAGAAATGGGAATGCCAGTCAAATTTTTCTTTTGAATCATCCGATGAAGGGAGTATTACCATCATGACGTGTGATGTATGCACAAAACACAAAAGAGAAATAGGACGGGAGACACAATTCCGAGGCAAGTACTTGAAGTTGGTCATTAGATCTAAAGGCTAATCGCTATCAAAAATATTATGAAACTGTCTTAGTTATTCTATAATTTACTAGTTGTTGACATGGTAACTTTAGAAATAAAACATTCGTCATAAGGTGTAGTAATACTAATGTTAACTGTCGGTAGGCCTAACGATGACGTGTGGTAGATTCTTTGGTTAAATTGATAGTAGATTACACAGTGCATCGTCTTGGGGTTGCAAAGAGGACGTCAAGCCATATCAATACTATAAGTCTATATATAGTAATAAGGTCATTTTTTAAGATTCATCTCATGATTGTAATCATTCAATTCCTATTACATGCTTTTGTATTACCGTATTTTCCGCACTAAAAGCGCACTGGATTATGAGGCGCACCTTCAATAAATGGCCTATATTTTAATTTTTTTCATATATTGCACACACTGGACTATAAGGCGCGATCTACAATGCATCCACTAGATGGAGATACAGGTACGTCTTTTTCCGTCTTCGTGCCTTCTCTTCCGTTAGACTCGAGAGGAGTTCATGTCCGCCTCCAAAAAAACGTAAATCAACGATTACTTCAATGAAACTACGAAAATTGAAAATACAGTAATGCATCAAAACAGAAAATCCTAAAATAAATTCTATAGCCCCCCGACAGAATTAATTTTGACATTTCCTTGAGCGAAGCTGCAACAGAACGATCAAATGTCAGTAAATTTGGTCTTAGTTGTACCGTTTGGTGCCTACTACCATCTTTGTTACTGATTATTGCTTTATTGTTGTATATATATGTTAGTTGCTCCATGTACAGCACTTTGTATGCAGCAATGGCTGTTTGAAAGTGCTCTATAAATACAGTTGTCTCAGAAAAGTTTATTTATTCCTTTGTTGTGTACTGTATTCACAAACGAGGAAATCACAAAATAAATTCTGTAGTGGGGCTACAGAATTTATTTTGTGATTTTGTCGCTTGATTTTCTGTTTTGATGCATTATTTTCAATTTTCGTAGTTTCATTGAAGGAATAGTTCATTTACGTTTTTCCGAGGCGGTCATGAACGCCTCTCGAGTCGAACGGAAGAAGGCACGGAGACAGACAAAGACGTACCTGTATTTGTTGAGACTGTGAAAACCATTACTAAAGTGTGCGTTTTGAAAAACAACACCACAGCTCTCCTTTTTTCGGAGCTGCAACAAAAACTTATTTAATAAAGCAGCGACACAGTTCACTGAACCGACAGCAAGTTATAACATTGTAAGCATGTCTCCAGCAAGGAGCCATCTTTAGGGCACGCCGTGAGTTTTTCAGAAAATGGAAGACTTTTCGGTGCGCCTTATAGTGCGGAAAATACGGTAATAAAGGGGGTGAGTAGCCATTGATATTATGTTTATTTTCATAAATAGTACACACATACATAATCATGTTAACAGTGTCAGGTTTACTTGTGGCCCATGGTATATAGCCAGATTTTGTGATAAACAACATATTTTGATCCATTTATTTGATAGAATAAACCTGGAGTACACGGCTGCTGATGCACCGTATTTTCACGACCATTCGACGCACCGTAGGTTGGGCGCAGTCTCATTAATGGGTGCTATTTCTGTATTTTACACAGACAAAACGCACTGTTTATTGGGCGCAATTTTAAAGTGGTAAAACATACGGCATGCATGCGCGCACGCTAAAAACACGTTAGCTTGTAGCATACGGTAGCATGCCAAGACATACAGATACAAGCTAAAAACACGTTTTTAAAAAGGCAACGGAAAACTGAGTTCCGTTGTATTTTATTTAGCCATCGTACAATGTACTCACGTTTTTCGATCAATCATCACCCAGAAATCCATCAAAGGCCTCAGCCTCTGTATCAGAATTGAACAATTGTGCAAGTACCGGTAATCCATCAAAAACGCCGTGTTCCCTCTCATTGTCAGTCACTCTCATTGCCATGTGGCTCCACAGAAATGATGCCGGCTTTGCCAAAAACTCGAACAACAGTGCAAGCAGACACGTTCGTCCAAGCAGCCACAATCCATTCGCAAATTGTGGCGTAACTCGCCCGGCGCTGCCTCTCACTCTTTGTAAAGTTGTGTTTGCCATCGATCATCCATTGTTCCCATGCCGTTCGCAACTTTACTTTGAACGCCCGGTTGATGCCGATGTCCAGCGGTTGGAGTTATTTAGTCAAGCCTCCGGGAATGACGGCAAGCTCAGAGTTCATTTGCTTGACTTGGTTTTTCACCGCTGCTGTGAGATGGGCACGCATGCCAAAAGCATAACCGATGGCTTGAAGTTTGAACTGAGCTTCGTAGGCGTGTCTCTTTGTAGAATTTATTTTCGGGGGTTCTTAGAAACCAAAACCGAAGTTGTTTTGCAACAATGCACATAGCCACACTCTATACAGGTGTTGGTACCTGCTTGGGGCGTACCTTTAGCGTCCACTTACACGCCCACCCTTCACTCATTGGCGGACTTCTTCCCCGCATGCCTGTCCTCACTCACATCTGCCTTTTCTCTCTCTCGCTCTCCATATGTGTATATATATACACGCCCACCCTTCACTGATTGGCCGACTTCTTTGCCGCATGCCTGTCCACAGTCACTTCCGCATTTTCTCTATATAAACAGCGTGTCGGCTGTCAGTCAGGTTTTGGAACTCAGCGCATAGACAAGACGCTCCGCATCATAAGGCGTCCTGTCCATTTTGGAGAAAATTTTAGACTTTTAATGGCGCCTTATAGTCGTGAAAATATGGTAATTGTTCATTGTTAATGCATAATTTTCAATCATTTATCCTTTAAATATTATAGTTTTGAGGATCACAAATCTTGACTATGAATATCAGTTAAAATAGAAAAATGGGTTCCCATGATGAACGTTTATGGAACCCAAAATTCGTTAGTGGTTTCCCATTGGGTAATCTGACAGAACCGAAAAACAGTTTCTATTAATTTCTGTAATCCTCATGCTTGTTAACAGTCATGTGCGAAGATTTTATCGATATTTGCTTCTTTTATCATAATCGTTACTTTCCCGATTATGTACTTCTTCTGATTGCCATGTAGATTTAAAGAATAATGTGCAATGTGCATGTACATTGAAACCTGCATTGTATAGTGTGTGTCTGTATTTAAAGTTAACCTCTAAGCTTCAAAAACTAACTCAAAAATCTTCAAGTGCAGCAAATGTCTCATGAATGACTGTTTTCCAGAGGTTTCTTTTGTTTGTTTAAGCCTTTTTAATTTAATCCCAAAAACAGATGTGGTACCCCTAATGGTGGTCAAGTATAGTGCAGGCAGTAAACTCCAGCCGCCCCTTATTAATTAAACATTCTCTACTTATATATATACACATATATATATATATATATATATATATATAAAAGCTGTCAGTTTAGCGCGTTTTTATTGGCATGAATTTAAAAGAATTTTAACGGGATTCAATTTTTTCTCGCGAGATTAACGCGGCACACGTCACAGCGGATATTTTATATCTATATATATATATATATATATATATATTAGAACTGTCAAACGATTAAAATATTTAATCAAATAAAAAATGCAACTGTCATAATTAACTCAAATTTACTAAAAATTAATCATGATCACTCACGCATTTTTTATCGTTTCTGAATTTCCTTTTATATTTTTTTGCCCTATTTTCCCCCCATTTTAATGCTCTCATCAACATGGAATCATGAATCAGTTTTCTATGTGCAAAATGCAAATATTTACTGAAATAATTTTGATTTTCAATTTTACATGAACATTTTTCACTTGGAGCAGTTATTCACACATAATCTCTCACACAATATTACTGTCCATGAACAACAGTGAAAAATGTATTTTGTCACACAACAGCTGCTTTAACAGCTCTTTTTATGGAATCAAAACAGAGCAATATAACATTATAAAGTGCACATTGAAGGTAAACTAGTACTCAGCCGATAGCGGATTTAAGGCATGGTTGCATAATTCGTTTTTCTCAAGTTTGCTTTGAACACAGCAGTCAGGCTATGTTGATTCTGTTTTTCCTTCTTGCGCTAAAGTCTCTCTACGGTTTTGTGTCGACATCATTTCAGATGACTACACTTGGTTCGATGACAACACCGGAGACGTTTTATTTTCAGTATGGTCGCCACGACTGCACCGCTGAACTCTCGACGTGCCTAAGTGCACCGTCAGTCAGACGAACACAGAAGCTCCACCCGCTTTATTAATATGGACACGCAACACTGTAACCTTCAACACAAAATAGTTCCAAACAAGTAACAATTGCGTCAGTGGCATACATCATATTCGACAGGCTACCTGCTCTTTATTCTTATTTCTCTCCCGAAACAGTGTCTTCTCCCGCTTGGTGTACCTTAGCCTTCTCCGCTACGTACAATCTCTATACACAGCTTGTAATGGAGGCTCTCGCTGGCAATCCGTTGTGGAGTCGTTTGATGCAATGCGAATTATTTCAGCTTGAGTCGAGCTGTGGACAATGTTGACAGGCTTGCATGCAGTCGCCATACATTTAGCGATGGCTTCAGCAAATTTGTTCTTCGTCGTGTTATCCATTTTCTTCGCTTTGAAATGATCCATAGCTGTCTGTCTTAGACGAGGGGGCGGAGTACTCACATCAGCTGTGTGCTTGGCCATTAAGTGGTATTTCAGACTCGACGTGCTATGATGATAGCTCAGTTTACGACTGCAAAACATACAGGTAACTTTGGTCTTGTCAGTGGAACTATCTGGCAACTTTTTAAAAGTAAACCTTCCATTCATAAACTCTTTAAGTATCCGTTTTCGGTGTCTCGCGCTGCCGTGGCTGGCAAAACAAACGTGCGTGGACCTGTGCAGCGCGCTTGATGTTTTGTTTCTGGTTTATTAATAGAGCAACGTAACATCCGCTGTGACGTGTGCCGCGTTAATCTCGCGAGAAAAAATTTAATCCCGTTAAAATTTATTTAAATTAATGCCAACGCGCTAAACTGACAGCCCTAATATATATACTGTATATATATATATATATATATATACATATATATAAATATATATAAAAGCAAACATTGGCTTCATGGTAAATTGGCACATCAGAGGCTTAACAATAACAGGAGAGCCAGAATTGATTGGCCTTTTCCTTTCAATAGATGTGCGCGTTCACATTGGCAATTGGGCTCAAAGCAATTAAATAATTACCTGCAAAAACCACAATCGATCAGTTTCATGTGACGTTTGCATTCATTAAGTCTGGCTGCGCACGCATCTTGAAGGCGGAAAACACACGCTTGTGAGTCGTAAATAGTCTCGTGCCGCGGGTTGTCAGAATGGAAAGAGCACACACAGAGATCTAGTCTTTTATAGTATTCCTGCTGGTATACACCCCTTTCAGAAAAAAAAACGGCGAAAATTATGGTTACAAGCTTGACAACGTGAGAATTCGACTGAGGAGGCAATTAAGAATGTCTGTCTTTGCAAACAACAGTGACGTCATTAAGATGCGTGCGGATCTTGGAGGCAATGTTTGTAAACATTGAAACTGATCTATTGCTTTCAACACAACGGGCGTGGGTGGTTTGTTTCTGGCTTTAGACTTCACACAATGCCTCTGTTATGTCTCCAACACGAAGGTGGAAGCCGGTAAATTACTCGGCCATCCTTACTCACTCAATCATTTATACACAGGACAGTGATCCTGGAAGAAGAAATAAAGACACCTTCCACGGCCGGTCTACGGGTCTGCAATCCTACTTACTGTCAATAATTTTTTGTTGGCTGTTCCTCATCACGTGAATGTTTTCGATGCCAATGAAGTGCAGTTTGATGTTAGTGTAGTGGTCCTCATTCTCATAGCCTTTACCAGCGGCTCTGTTTGCCATGGCATTCAGCTGGACACACATTCATAAAGAGCAGTGTACATGGACAATATTATAACTCGATGTTTCTCTTTAAAGCTCTCCTCGGGTATGTGCTGAGAGGTGAGTCTTAAGTGTGTTACCTTGGGCCTCGTATCGACCACATAAATATAGGCACTTCCAGGGTTGGATTTCATCACAGCTTGCAGCATGGCCTCATCCTCCTGACAACGTCCACTGAAGCCTGACAGTGGCTGACTACACCTGCACACTGCAGCCTAAAAGGCAATGAAACATCATCATAATGCTATTAACATTACACTCATTTATGGTAGTTCAGTATGATTGTCTGGAACACTGACCAGTGTGTCCTGGTGAAAGTACGACAGAGCAGGAAATCGTCCTCGGCTCCTGAACCTTGAGCTGCCCAAAATGACGGTAGGTGAGGCTGACTTTGGAATAAATAGCTCTGAAGGATACGTTTCACATATCTGGGAAAAGACGACACATAATATTTTATTCAATGTTGTTAGCTGACTCCAAGATATGTGCTGCTATTTGGAACATTATGAAGACGTTGGGGTGTCCTTCGTGAAAAAAATCAAGTCGCGTGATGAGCTGAATTACATTAACAGGGATGTATGCATTATCATGAATCACACTACTCACAAAACGTTCGGGATATTTGGCTTTCAGGTGAAATTTGCAATCAAACCTTAACAGGTGAACTTATGACCTTCCCCATGCTTTTGAATACAGATGGGCAACTGTTAAATGTTTCAGTCCTTTTAGATCCATGAATCGACCAATAAATGTCTTTGTATTTAAACAGTCGTCCTCATCATGCTTTTCATATTTTGACATCATGAGATGTCAAAATATGAGACGACACCTAACAATAGATGAACAGTATCTTGCCATTTTCATGCTTCAAACAGGACATTCTCAGACGGAAGTGGCCAAAAAATTAGCTTAGAGTGTCACAGTGTCATCAGCAGGTTGCAACAGAGATACCAAGAGACTGGAAGAGTCACAGAAAGATGTAGAAATGGACGTCCTTTGGCCACATCCCAGGCTGATGACCGCTACATTGTAAACAATGCCCTGAGAAACCGAATGAGTAAGGCCACTCAACTCCAGGCACATTTAAGGGGCATGAAATGCATGGTGTGCGTGCTCGACGACCTGCAAGAGTACCTGACCACACCACCAGGCACAGGTGACATTGTCTTGCATGGGCCAGGGAGCATTTATGCTGGACGAGGGACCAGTGGGCCTCAGTGCTGGTCTCTGATCAAAGTTAATTCAGGTTGAATAGAAATGATGGCCGCCAACAATGTTGTAGACATCAAGGAGAGCTCTTATGCTTCAGTCACTGTTGTCACCAGACGACCTTTGGGTGGTGGCGGTGTTACATGTGGGCAGGTATCTCCAGTCTGTACAGAACTGCCCTAAACTTTGTGACAAGCCCCTGTTTTGTGTTTTTTGTTATTGTAAAGTGTCCTTGGGTGTCTTGAAAGGCGCTTATAAATAAAATGTATTATTATTATTATTATTATTACTACCTGAATAACATTCTTAATCCAGTGATTGTGCCCCTACATGAACAACACGGGCCTAATTTCATTTTCCTGGATGACAATGCTCCAGCTCATCAAGGTCGCATCATCAGGGAACAACTGTTGGAGACTGTTGTACCTCAAATGGAATGGCCTGCATGTTCTCCCAACCTGAATCCTATTGTAAACGTGTGGGATCAGCTTAGTCGCCGTATCGAGGCTCAAAACGCTGCGCCCCAGAACCTCAATAACCTGAGAGCAGTAAGTCGACTTGTGAACAGCATGAGACGTTGTCAAACTGTAATTGATGCTCAAGGGCACATGACGAGTTTTTGAGATGTAGACATTTTTTTGTTGTGGTGTACTCACCATTGTTAATTTTTGTTTCAATTAATCTTTGAGATGAGGAAATTACCAGTGTATCCTTCTACTTAAATGTCCTACTTTCATAACATATGATATCAGTGTAGCATGAACTTTACATTTTTCATAAAGTTCACCTGTAAGCCAACTAACTATACAACTTTTTGTGAGGAGTGTATTTCATATTTCATTTAGTTGATATTTTTTATGTACTTTGGAAAACATTTTATTTAAATGTTTTAAAAAAGTTTTCTTTGATAACAAAACTAAAGAAAAACTAGAAAAATTATAAATGCAAGCACAGCTCACAGTTTATCAAGGAATATTTTTCATAAAGTTGGTCATAAAGTATGGGTGTAACTATACATCTATCTATTTGATGTATCAATGCGTTTGCCGTGCGATCCAACTACATCGAACTCGCTGGACAAGTTTACATCGATGCTGGCTTCACATCGACATGATAATTAGTTATCAAGTTATTGAAATCAATAAGATTGAATCAATTCCATTAACAAAATAATTTGATGTTAAAATTAAATTCACAATATTGGGTTTTTTTCAACTCAGTTTTTAATGTTATTTTTAAAACGTCATATTGGCCAGCACCTGGGAATTACATCAACCATGCAACATAAAGATCATAACAGATCAACATAGATCATCACTATTCGCTGGCCGGCACAGCCCCTATCCCCCTATGAGTGCCAATTAAATCGATATATTGCCAAGCCTCGATGAATGAATGGATGGATGGATGGATCGCATCAAAATGAAAATGTTGGGTATAAGAATCACAACTAACCCTGTATTCACTGTTTGCTGCTGAAACAACCCAGAGGTTATTTGGAACTCCCATTCTTTTGTAGTCGGCCATGAGGTCTATGAAGCTCCATGACTCTTGCCTCTCTTCCTTGTTAATGTTGGGATTGAAGGACAGACAGTACAGCTCACTGTACTTCTCTAAAAATAGAAGAGCCAGCAAAAAAAAGGATGAAATGCTTTGTTTTTTATTGTTCAACATGCTATAAAATAATCCACTGTATGTGGCAGAGCACATAATCAAACATGAAAAAGAGGTTAGCGGGTTTCCTGTGTATGCTGCAATAACGAGCAACACAACGGGTTGATGACATGATTGTTGAAGCCTAACCACACAAAAACAAATAAAGTCTTTAAGGCTGGTGTCAGCAGGCAAAAGTTAAATACATCAATATAATTTATTTATACAAATACATGATACATGTAAACATGAAGGAAGCCTAAACAGCTATTGTCATCTTGTGTTTAAAAAAAAAAAACATTGTAGATAGATATGCACAATAACTAATCGGGCTGACAATTATCGATCCAATTTTGGGATAAAAATGACATCCCTTCAATCAGTCCGATGGCAATAAATTAGGCTGACATTGAAACCGGCCTCAAATGCACTAAAGTTGGTGTAGTAATTGTCACTTTAAGAGTCAAAACCTCTGCTGCATATGACATAGGAGGTAATACAGCGCCGCTGCACGCAACTTCACAAATAACAGTGAGAAGTGTCAACAGGGCTTTAGTTTTACCGGAGCTATTAATTTGAAACAGGGATCAAGTCTGTGTCCAAATTTCATGGTATGGCGACTGATTAAAATGATTGTTTACATGAACAACCAACCGAAGTCTCCTCAACTCTAAAAACAATATTTTTTATAAATATTGATACTTAGGGTAAAGATTTTCATGAGCGTAGGCACCGCGTGCTGGGTCCCATTCACTTGAATGAGAGCCACAGCCGAGGCTCCCTCAGCGCCAGTCGTCCCGAAGGCGGTGGCCTGCTTCGGATGCCATATAGTGATGACGACCGTGCCTTTTCTGTTTTAACTATACTTTTACCTTCGTTGCTACATACTATAACTGTGTGGCCTTTATCAACATTGGATTACAGTACAAAGTAAGTTTTAGCAAAATTTCACAGCATTTTCAACATGCCAGACAAGATAAGGCGTGACCAGCAAGACCTCCATGGATAGTTGCCGGGTCTGGCAGGCGCCAGAGACAGCAGAGACAACCTAACCAAAAGCGGCTTAAAGCAGCTTAAACAAGCAATGGCTAAGCTAATTGCTAACAGTGAGGGCAAGTGGTTCAGAAAATGGATGGATGGATAGCAAATGACACTGCACTGTGTCCAACTGTACTTGTTGGAATACAAACAGCCATAGCTCGTTGAAGTTGAGCTATGGTGAGGGATATTTTTTTTAATCATGTTTTTGTTCTTGGCCCTTTTAAATGTCGTCACATAAAAATGGCCAGTCGCAATAAAATGTTTGGGGTCCTGCCTTTATTTAAAAATATGCGTGTGCCCATGTTTGTGTGCAATGGGTATTGTTGAAATGTCACAACTAAGAGAATAATTTTGTGAGTGATATATTCCTTGAAATAGTACTATTAAATATCTGCAAAACACCAGTGGGGGTGATAGCAAAATAAAAAACAACTTTATTAATAGGTACTGCTACACATCAGAGCTTTTGAGATTGATTCATCGCAACAACATCAAGTAGCAAAACGTGACTATACGTTGTTGCCGACCACTTTTTATATACTGCATCATCCTCTGACCCCGCTACATCAGTGTGAAGAGGGGTTGAAATATTTTATTAAGCTGCAACAACTGATATATTTGGAATACACAAAAATATAATTTTTATCAGTACAAAGTATTTGGCAGCTGTCTACAACAACTCTTGAAGCGCTCAACTTTTTAAAATTGTTTTTATTTTTTGTTTAGTCATATTGTGTTTTTTTTCCTTCGTTTGCACCTGTTGTGGACTTTTTTTTTTAGCATTTTGGCCACGCCATTCGTTCAAGGAGAAGAATCTCGTGTTTGATTGTTGTGCCTTCTTTGCAACACACGTGTACCAGCACTACTTTTGATGGGGTGAAATGTCGGCACTATTTGACGGTCGCCGCTGGATAGCCCCGAGGGTGCTTGTGTTTTTTGCGCCTGTGCAGCATTTTTCACAGTGTCGTTTTGTTCAGCGGAGATGGCGGGGCTGTTGGACAGTATGCATTGGTGCGGCTTGATGGATGGCTTGTGGAGCATAGGACGAGGAGAGAGGAGCGTTGGCGCGAAGCGCAGATACGTGATTGTAACTGAGAGTTGAAGCCGATTTATATGGGACAGGAGAAGTGAACCAATCTCTTTTTTTTTTTTTTAATCAATGGACGCAACAGCTTCTTGTTTACTTTCAAAATTAAGCTTCTTGCAGGCGTGTGCACATTTTGAGCAGGACGTCTCTGATCCCCTGGTGAAAGGACACTTTGATTCTCTCCTCTTTCATCTAGAACTGCTTCTAATAAGCGTATGCAAGAAAAGTGGTTAAGATTGCATGACTGTCCGCATCTTGTTATATTATTTTGTTATTTTATGTTAACTGTTCTTTAAAGCACGTTGTTACAGCTGCAGCTGTTGTGAAAGCGCTCTATAAATAAAGATATATTGTACTGCATTGTAATATGCAAAAATAAAGTTAACGTTTATCAATATCGGTTGGAGAAGTAGGATGTTATCGGTTATTGGTATCGTAGAAAAAAACATTTGTCCTGCATCCCTAATTGTGGACATTTAAGGTTACCATGGGTGGTATGTCACGGTCCCCTTCGCCATTCACCTGGATGAGGAGGAAGTGCTTTTGCCCGCCTTACCGAATGGGGAAGTGGGTTGCGCACATACAGTATCAGATAGTATAAAAGACACACAGTTAGCCCTTAAAACACACAAACCTGGTCGTGACAACCTCAATAATGAGGCGTGGACATCAAAACAATCTTTTTCCTGTTGCATGAGAATCTGGATGACCCTGAAATCTTTGCAACGTAAGATCAGCTGACTACCAGTGGGTGTGGTGGGCAACCTCTCCACACTGCTTATCATGCTGTGTAAGAGCTGAAACACAAGACACATTTTAAAACTACAATCCATAGAATGAAAAGATGAAATCTATCCTTTGGAAATTTCAAATGTTTCCAGAAAAATTAGCTTTCTTCTACACATTAGATCTTGATGGTGATCATTATGGGATGGAGGAGCAGTATATTTCGTTTGGAGTAGAGTCCGACCACAATGGAATTTTTTTGGGCAGATATCAATTCTGGGGGCAATAAATAAATGAATAAAGCTACTAGACATTAGGGGTGTTCACACGGCAAGATTTGGTCCGGTGCTACGCCGGGGCTGCCCCAGTAAAGCGTTCACGCGTGCAAATTAGCTCCGGCGTAGCCCCGGAAAACAGCTTACACCGGACCAAATTTGATCCACCTCAGGGAGGTGGTTTAAAAATTTGCTCCAGAGCAAATGCTCGTTAGCGAAGCAGCACCGGTGTAAATTTGCACGTGTGAACGCAACTGGGTTAAATTTGCTCCAGAGCAAATGCTTGTGAAGACTTTACATACGGCGAGAATGTGTTGCTTTCGCGCTCTGTCGGACTTCCGTCATGCGTTTGTTTAATAACGACACAAGACTTGGCTGGTAACATCTTTCCTTTTGTAGAAGACTGGACTGTCTCGGAGTTGTTCGTGTAGTGCTTTTGTTGTGTGTTCACAACCCCCCGCCCCCCATATAATTTATTTTGTGATTTCCTCTCTTGATTTTCTGTTTGGCGCATTACGTGTTTGCTTTTCTGAGTGTCATTGAAGTCATCGTTGATTTACGTTTTCGGGGGCGGTCACTCTCGAGCAGAAGGCACGGAGACCGAGAAGGAGAAGGATGTGCCTGTCCAGTAGTCGCTTGAGTTGTGTATACGTTTTAAAAAGAACCAACACGACAGCTCATTTGTTTTCTGTCGTTTTGCTCCGCTGCAGAAACTGCCGTGTGAATGCAAGTGGGGCTGCACGGACGCTGTGCAGGTGCAGACACGCTCAACGGCTTTGTATGTGTGAACGCTCCACACAATTTGCTGCGGTGCAAAATATATCGCAACAAAATACATCGGTGCAGCGCCGGAGCAAATGTGTGCCGTGTGAACGCCCCTAATATATCGGCGATTGTCAGATATATCAGTCAATATATGCAATCAGACCATGGATATCCACAAAATGTGAAGCGAAGTTGCAACCTGTATCGTAGTCATTTATAAACGTTGGACAAGGGACTAACGATGTGAGAGACATGACAGTCCAAGAATTTTTGTGGTCATACAGTTTACAAAAGGAGTCGTTATTGTATTGCTGTGTCCAAAGACACCCACATACATTATTTTACTTGTTTTTTACAAGGGTCTTGTCAAATACTGATCTTTCTGAATACGTACTCAATTCTAATTAAGTTGGGACATTCAATTAAACATTAAAAAAACAGGATATGATTTGCAAATCCTGTTCAACCTATATTTGCTATATTCTATTTGTGCTGCAAGAAGGAGAGGTACCGCCGCTCGTTCCTGCCGACTGCTGTCAGGCTATTGAATAGACAGACTTGAAAACCTGGACTCACCCACACTCATCCATTTTTAATATGCTTATATTTATATTTATTTTTTATACTTTTAATTCTTCTACTTCTCCCTTTCATAATTTTGCTGCTGTAAATTGGGAATTTCTCCATTGTATGACAAATAAATGTTTTCTTATCTTATTTAACTGAGTACACTACAAAGAGAATATATATAATGTTCAAACTGATAAACTTTATTCTTATTAGCAAATAATCATTGACATCACATGACCTTTTCTTTAAACAACATTCAAAAAACATTTTGTAACTTACTCAGTTCCACATATTGTTTAAGCTTTGGAGGTGTAATTCTTTTCCAATCTTGCTTGATGTACAGCTTTAGCTGTTCAACAGTCCGGGGTCTCCTTTATTGTATTTTACCACACATTTTCAATGGGAGACAGGTCTTGACTGCAGGCAAGCCAGTCTTCCATTGAAACTGTGGTGCATTATAAAGCATAAAATACGACAATGCAGACATTAAATGTCTTGTCTTTCTAGTGTAATTAAGTAAATACTGTCTAGGTTCAACATGATTTGCAAATCGTTTTTTTCTGTTTTTATTTGTTTAACAGGTCCCAACTTAATTGGAATTGGGTTTATATTATAATTTCATATTTCTTTGACTCATTCACAAGGCATGTACCTACAGTAACATGCACTGAAAGGCCCACCAGCTGCCCATGCCAGAATTAAACTGAGAGTGAAAGAATTGGGAATAGTGTACTCAGCATCTACCTCTATATTGTATATATATATATAATATGTCATGGATTAGATGACGTTATTGCGGTTAATGAAGACCAGCATACGGCTTCCTGCTTACCCATGTCTCCTTGCGTGTCTCAGTGTTGTTCTCAATAAACATTGAATGTGTAGCTGAAAGGTAGAACGTCCCAACACTGGCCTTTCTCTGGCCCTTTGACCGGTCCAGGAGACGCACATTTTCCACCTTACACACACACACACACACAAATGTCAGGGATACAGCATTTGTATGGTGGAATACCTTGCAACCACCATTATCTTCCTGAATTGTTTCATCTTATTAAATGGATTTTTACATCATTCATTAAGATTGTACAGTAACATTGTGAGTTAAATGTTGCCCACTTGGCACTTTGCAGCCTGGTCTTCCGAGAAAGGGAATTCCATTATCTGCAGCCCCTTCTCAAGGTTTATTTTTCCCCAGATGTGTTCGTTTTTTTGTTGTTTTGTTTGGGGTTAAGATCAGGGGATGTCATTAAAAACGGTGAGCATATAAAGCCCTTTGAGACTATTTGGTGATTAAGGGCTATATAAATACATTTGACTTGGCTTGACAATTTAGTTGAAATAAACGTGTCTATTTAAAAAAAATTACACGTCTGAATCTTTAGGCAGAAAAAATGTTTTGTAAATGTCTGAGTATTCTTGAGTTGTATTCCCATGAAGCACTGATAAGGATAATTTCTTAGTTCTTTATAATAGGTACGCTTTGACGATGTGGTGAGACGAAGGAGAGGGCGAAAATGGTTCGGAGTAAAAATGCAGCGTCACGGTTGGCAGATGCCCGAAGACTGCAGGGACGCAGTCATAATGGGGGATTTTAATGGACGAATAAAAAGACGTTAACATTAATAATTGTTGCAAGAAAAATCAATCAACGTACAATGTCTTTAGAAGATAGTATTACGTACATCCCGATTTTTATTTTTTTTTTACGAAATCCATTTCATTATCGGACACACCATTGGAGTGTGTGCGGATAGGGTGGGCAATTATTAGGATTGCTCGGATCACATAGAAGAGAAGTGCCATCCTAAAAAAAAACGAATAGGCCGTTTGCAGAACTGCACGTCCGCACAGTGACACCATTGAGCCTGATGCTGCTCGGATACTTGTACCTGCCAACTGGTAACGTTAGTCAATTGAAGAAGCATGGCCACAGATGATAATAAACACAAAGTAAGAAAATAAGGAACCGGAAAATCTCGGCATCATCACTATGTAGCTGTTAACATTTCAAAGATACCTTGGGCGTCCGGATGTGCTCCATCACTGACAACCAAAATGGTGGAGAGAAGTCGGAGACAGCCGCGTCTTCTTTTTAGCGTCTGTGGTGTTAGAATCTCCGTTTCACGTCAAGTGCTCTGCATTCCGTGTGGCTGTTGTTCGGACAATATCCTTATATAGGTCACATTGTTTTCTTTTCTACAGCATGTTCGTCACGACGAAAGAGAGCAGACCTGCCATAGCACTCAATTTGCGGTTTTGAAGCTAACCACTCTGCTCCAGTGCTATCCCACTCTGCCCGTACGGCTGCATCTGCCACAGACATGTTAGATCGCCCTGAGAGGGTTGACTCGTTGCTGCGACACGTGAGAGTATCCGCCATATTCTATGTGGCAGATCTGCCCTTCAGCAATAGCAATAATAATAATAATACATTTTATTTATAAGCGCCTTTCAAGACACCCAAGGTCACTCTTTCGAAAGCGAGAACCTACATAATACACAAGGTTCATGGGTCTCACTGTCTCACTCTCTCTCTCACTCATTACGTCTGCATTTATATAAAATATAAAGATATGGATATACTCATTAACAATCTACAGTTTTTGTCAAACTTTTTTTTTGTTTGAGCACATTGTCAGCTGAGATGACCGCCAATTAACTATTTTGCACAACCCAAAGTTAAAAAAAGTCAGAGGGGAAGTCAACCCAAACGTTTCCTTTCCAATAATATGTTCGATGGAGTGTGATCATTATTGCATTTGTGGAACATGAGTTACCATAAGCGGGAAACTCCACCGGTCTTTGTCCATCCCAGGGGGCCACCATTTTGGCAGTTGCTTTTTACTGAAAATGGCATCACCGTTGTTCAGGGCTCAGGTCACCAATCAAAATTACAATACCGACAACATCAACAGCACAATACCGACAAAGACCTACGAAGGTTGCTGGTAACTTTAAGAGCCAGGATAAAACATTTTGAAAACAATTGTTTGCAATTGGCAAGGAGAACCTGGAATAAAATTAGTTTTCCAGTTGTTAGTTCCGCCCTCTGATGGAGAAGATAATTGCAATGTGACAATTTAACCTGTGTGACAATAAGACAGTCTCCCTTGAATATCTATTTTAAAAACAAAATATGTAGTTCCTTCCCTTTACTATGTCAAATTAGGCATATTACTTTTTTCAGCTACTGCAGATTACACCAGAATGTAAAAAATAGAAATATAAATAATGTTTTTGGAAAGTGGCTTGCAAATATGCAAACTATCAGAAAGTACATCCAGCAAAAACATCGTGATCCAGGGATGGGTCATGTCACAAGGATTTTCTAATATTTCATCAGTCTAAAAAGCTTGTATGATGAAGAAAATGTGGGTTTGATCACCTACCAGACCATAATTCTTCCAGCATTTGTTACTAACCCCACTTTTAAACAGAGAACACTTTTATAGGGTGCTAAAAAAAATTGTATCTTAGCTTTCCAGTCAAACTCCTTCCACAGTTGACATCCCAGCCCCATCTGACTACCACAGCAGACATCCCAGGTGTCATCATCCAACGTCACATTCATGTCCAGTTCCCATTGTCTTTATGTGTTGTGTGTTATCTGATGTGTCACTCAACAATTTCTAATACATCAAGTGCACTTGTTTTTTCAGTACTCTTCTGTATCCATCCATTCATCAATTTTCCAATCCGCTTATTCTCATGAGGGCATGCCGTAGCCTATCCCAGGCGTCATAGGGCAGGAGATGGGGGACACCATGAACTGGTTGCCAGCCAATCGCAGGGCACACATGGACGAACAAGCATTCACACTCCCAGTCACGCCGAGGTACAATTTAATGTGTTCCATTAACCCTATGGTGCATGTTTTTGAAATGTGGAAGGAACCCGGAGTACCTGGAGAAAACCCACGCCGGCACGGGGGAGAATATGCCGGAGCCGGAATCGAACCCTGCACCTCTGCACCCGGCGTGCTAACCAGTTGTCCACCGTGCCGCCCTCATTGTGAATCAAGCGTATGAAATGCTTTTCTACTGTATATGTGTTGGCTCCCTTCTGATATACCCATTCACTATGTTTTGTTATATAATTTCTTATTTGTAAGTACCTACAGTGATCCTTGAGGGTAGGTTAAAATTGCTGGTTAGTTGGGCAAAACGTTTCACATTTCCTTCAAATAACTGATTCAAATTGCTAAGGTTTTAGGCACAGTCGCTGATGGTGTAGCAGTGTACTCGCCTGACTTGTGTGTGGGCAGTGTGGGATCGGATCCCACTCAATGATGGTGTGGATGCAGGTGTGAATGGTTGTTTCTCTCCATATGTGCTCTGCGACTGGCTGACGACTAGTTCAGGGTGTAGTCTGCCTTCTGCCCAGAGTCAGCTGGGATCGGCTCCACCAACTCCCAGAAACCCTCTTAATTTTAAGATTAAGTGGTGTTGAAAATGGATGGATGGATGGATTTTAGGGCCATCTGTTAAAAGCCGTGTCTACTAGAGACAGAAAGAACTTAATATTCCCACATATGCATATGGCTAGGCTGAATTTCAATTTTGAAATAATGAGTGATTTTTGTATTTTTAATATCTGTTTCCAAAAGGTAATACCCAATGACCAAAAGAGACACTGGCCCAGGCACAGAACAAACATGCAAGCAGGGATTGGATTAGAACACAATGGTTATTAGATATTTTTATTTTTTTTTAATTTCAAAATAAATCAGTAATATTTTAATTTGTAAAATAAAATGATGGCTTCGGCTTAACTGAGCCTACGCAGATTTCTGTAGGGGTTTAGCACCCTCCACAGGAACAGTTCATAGGTTCAGCTGTCCCTGTTTGTGCCACGTCAACGTCACTCTTCAGCCTTTAGATGACAGTGTTACAAAAGAAAAATATTTACTGGTTTGAAATCCCAAACGATCTAAAGTACTTGTGCTCATTAGGAACAGTGTAATTTGATGAAAGAGGTGGGGGAAAAATGAACTTAATACAGTGATCCCTCGCTATTTCGCGCTTCGTTTATCGCGGATTCGGTGCATCGCGGATTTTTTCAAACATATTCATTAAAAAAAAAATAATAATAATTCATATACATGGAGTACAGTACTGTATATGTTGCTCTATGTGACTCGCTGTTGTTTTGCAGCTTCTCACGGACTGTTTGCGGACTTTTTGCAGACTTTTAACCTGTATATGTTAATTGGTCGCTACTTTGTGGATTTTCGTTTACCACGGGTGGTTTTGGTCCCCACTGCGATAAACGAGGGATTACTGTATTTTTATTTATACATGCAGCAACATTTCCCAGAACTGACACTGTATTGTAGTTCCCAAGTTTAGCGAGTACAGCGTGTGTAGGACATGTCAGCACTACGATTTGCTCACAATCAGGGACGGTTCCAGGATTTTTTCTCTCCTGGGGCTAAAGGGGGCGGGAGGGTTGACTGATACATAGGGGGCGAGGGGTGTGTGTGTGTCAAAAATCATATATAAATATAATTTGGAATATACAATAAAATGCTGGAGGGATTTAACAGGGGCCACACCTATTACTGACAGGCAGGAGTGGCAAGGGTGACACAACACCTCAGTGAGGGGGTATGGTGTGTGCGTCCGCCATTCCTAATCATACCATCCATATTCGGGGTATCAGGAAATAATATTAATATCCACAACAATGCCCATCACACTCCTGATCAAGCAGGAACAAATATATGTAAAAAGCAACAATTTGTTGAGCTTAATTTAATATATAATGCCATTCTCTTTGCAGTGGCTTTTATGTACTACCTTATTGTCTATATCTATCTCATGCACTGAACAGGCAATCAGAATGATCAATTGTCACAGATGGCTGATGCCATTTTGCATATTACAATCAATGGCTCATTCATTCAAATCATATCTAGAAAGCACAATGACACACAATCTCTTAATGGTTCTAAACGCTTCTTTTACGTAGGTTTATTCCTGCTTGTATTATGAGTATGTGTGCAAGATTGGTATATGTGTGCATTTTCATTCATTCATTCATTCATTTTCCGAACCGCTTTATCCTCACAAGGGTTGCGGGGGGTGCTGGAGCCTATCCCAGCTGTCTTAGGGCAGTAGGCGGGGGACACCCCGAATTGGTTGCCAGCCAATCGCAGGGCACACAGAGACAAACAACCATCCGCGCCCACACTCACACCTAGGGACAATTTATAGCGTTCAATCAGCCTGCCATGCATGTTTTTGGAATGTGGGAGGAAACCGGAGTACCCGGAGAAAACCCACGCAGGCCCGGGGAGAACATGCAAACGCCACACAGGGAGGCGGGAGCTGGAATTGATCTCCACACTGCGAAGTCGACGTGCTAACCACTGGACTGCCGGGCCGCCTGTGTGCATTTTATTTCATGAAACTATGACTGTATTTTGTATGATCAAAAAAATTACTTTTCTGTCATGTTGCTTACTTGCTGTGATGTGGAAGTAATGATTTTGACTAATGGTGACTGGACAAATTGAATGTTCTTGACCTAAAACAAATTATTTTAGAGTTTGCAGTCAATTGTACATCCATCCATCCATTTTCCGAACCGCTTGATCCTCACTAGGGTCGCGGGGGGTGCTGGAGCCTATCCCAGCCATCTCCGGGCAGTAGGCGGGGGACACCTTGAATCAGTTGCCAGCCAATCGCAGGGCACACAGAGACGAACAACCATCCACGCCCACACTCACACCGAGGGACAATTTAGAGCGCCCAATTAGCCTGCCATACATGTTTTTGGAATGTGGGAGGAAACCGGAGCACCCGGAGAAAACCCACGCAGGCCCGGGGAGAACATGCAAACTCCACACAGGGAGGCCGGAGCTGGAATCGAACCCGGTACCTCTGCACTGTGAAGCCGACGTGTTAACCACTGGACTACCGGGCCGCCCAATTGTACATTTATTCTTTAAATATGCAGTTGATATAAATTTTTAAAAATGTGTCAGAGTATCAAGGGGTGTAAGAATACTGCATCCATGTGAAAATAGCAGGACAGTACCAGGTACAGGATTAAATTTGCCCCAGGTATGGGGGTCACCCTGTAGCTCCGCCCCTGCTGATAGGGGCTAAACCGTACCCCCAACCACCTCTTGAGCGCCTGCACACAATCGAGTTGGTTTCGAATCTTGACTGAAGTCTTCAGTGTGGAGTCTGACTTGTCTGCTTGTGCGTGTAGTGGGTTTGAGAGATAGGGAGAGCGTAGGCGTGTCTCAATGTGTGCGTGTTGCATTTCTCAGGTGGCGCTTGGAGAAAGGCTGTCGAAGTGGTTTACATTTCGCCCGAGCCGGAGCAGGTGAAAGCCGCGTGCAGCTGCTTGCTCAGAATAAATCCTTCTTAGGTCTGCTGAGGACGGTAAGTTCAACCTCACGTGCTTCTTACTACTTTAGCTAATGTTGTCTTTTTGAACACGGATAACTTTAACAGCGATTCATACTTAACCTGTGACGTTATATGAGCCGTGTTGTAATTGAAAATGACACTATGTCAATAAATCTTTTACAACCCCTCCGGCCCCTCTTTGATATGGAAATAAAGGTTTACGAAAGATTTGACGCAAAGTGGTATAACTCTTTAAGATGATGTGAAGTCAAAGAAACCATATATTTTACCAAACCTCAAATTATCGGCTGGAAAATGTGACGATGGAAATGTGCGTTTTGCTGTTTGTCGGTAAAGGTAGGGGCTGTGTTAACACTCGACAGTTCATGTTTAGAAATTAAGTAACTTTACGTGTAAAATTTGGAATACATTAAAACCACGTCATTAATCGAATGGTATGGCGGTGTACTGTACTTATGAGTGGCGACATTATGAATAATTGTTTTGGGGTCGCTATGGTGCTCGATGCAATGCCAAAGAAGACCTACTGTATGAAGGCGACAGTTGTGTTGCTCTTGTGAGATATTTGAATTCCCAGAGGTCCCCAATTTGTCAGGATATGTCAACGAATGATATGTCCAGCGAAGATTCAATAAAGCCCTTTCTGACAATGTTAGCATTGAAGAAACAGCTCTCACTCAATGCAATTCTATATTGCTGTCCTGTCCATCTGATACATTCTTTCAAATCAATGTTGTCTGCAAATGAGAATGGCTGAGGTCTGTGGCGTTGTGTTTTGTAAGGCAGTGATTTCCAACGAGGCTGGCGTGACACACTTGAGAGAGATCATCTGGGATCAAGTGCGAATCTGGAAATTCTGCAACCTCACTTTGTCTGAAATAATTATTAATCAATTATATATACTATATACTGTATATACTGTGGGCGGCCCGGTAGTCCAGTGGTTAGCACGTCGACTTCACAGTGCAGGGGTACCGGGTTCAATTCCAGCTCCGGCCTCCCTGTGTGGAGTTTGCATGTTCTCCCTGTGCCTGTTCGGGTTTTCCCCGGGTACTTCGGTTTCTTCCCACATTCCAAAAACATGCATGGCAAGGTTACTGAAACACTCAAAATTGTCCCCAGGTGTGACAATTGAAAATGAAGTTTTAAGTGATGGAATTAGTTGTGTTAGTGGAAGAGGCAAACAAAAATGTTGTGTCAATGTGCCACAGAAAATCAATCGCTCTGATAATATTTGGAAAACTAGCAACCGCATAGTAGCCATGTTTTGTGTAATTGAACTCTGTATGTGGGGTAAAGATATGACAAGGATTGTCATGATCTAATAATTGTAGAATTGAGCAATGTAATTAATTATTCCATCAATTAATTGAAAAATCAGATACAATTTTATTTTGCATCAAAGCTTATTAGAAAACCATTTTTCATGATTACTGTTTATTAACGGATTATTATTGCCTATTAAATATTGTGTTGCGATAAAAACAGCTCAACAACAATTCAGTAATATCACACGAGTGGGATTGATCTTGTACTTCTCAAATGTTTTGAAATTTGATTCAGTTTTGGTTCAGTCATTGTTTTCCAAAGTAAAAACTGATGTTCACAAATGTCTTTTTTTTTCTTAAACTCAAAAGATAATCAGTCTGCTTTTATGACATATCACAAAAATACGAGAATAATTACTGTTGAGAGGCCAAAATGAGAGCAGATGGACACTTTTTAAGTTAAACAACGGCTCTTAACTATTACTTGATAATTAAAATAGTTGTAGCTCACTTAATTAATTTAATACTCAACTAATTTTGATACCTCCCAAACACGTCTATCCTGCATAACACTGCGTTTAAAACCCACAGCAAAAGTGCTATGGGAGTGGCCAACACCAATTGCCACAGTGCGGCAAAATGACCCAGGTGCACTGAATTGCAGTGCTGAAGTTTTTAAACCCCCCACCATCACCTCCATGTTCAATGTCGCTTTACTGCAAGCGAAGCTACAAATGTGTTTTCCAAGTCAAATCGAGCCGTTGCTTGTTCAGTTCAAGTGTGCAATTCAACCTGCGTGTGTGTGTGTGTGTGTGTGTGTGTGTGTGTGTGTGTGTGTGTGTTTGTGTGTGTATGTGTGTGTGTAGAGTTGTTGGTACGGTGAGAGGGAGTGACATTTTTGCACCTGAATGTGGATGGAGTTATTTTGCACTCTCTGCTCAGACTTGCAATTTGAAGCTAGAGTCTGCTGTGATGATTGATGGAGCTTGAGTATGCAGAAAAATAGTGGATAGAGAAAAACTGTCATGTTCTAAAGTCCAACATTGCCTCTCAATCTTCCTCCCTTCCAAAAGAAAAGGTTTTAAAACAGCACTCTATTTGTAATGACAAGTTAATTACATAATGACATGATAACTGTAGCTGAGTATTATTGTTAAACACGATATAGTTTTTAAACTTAATTTTACTTAATTGTTTTACAGAGTTGCAATGGCAGCGGCTGGCTGAATTTCGCTTACACCTGGAAGTGCATATTTTCGTTGTGAAAGCTCGAGTTATGTGACAGGTCATTTTTGATTGGCTGGTACATCTGTGAAAGTGCGACGCCATACACCTGTGAACGGCTGACAGTGGGTCATCCATGGAAACTAGTTGCCAAAACCTGCACGTTGCGCGACAGTTCAATTGGGTTCAGCTGCACTGTGTGCGACGGGCCTTACAGTAAGTGAATGCACCATTTAGCGCCCAATATTTGGGAACTTGAAATCTGTTAAATAATGCCAGTTGTATTTTAATATCTAATAAAATAATTCTAAAATTAGAACATTTTGTAATCCGCTTATCGCCACAAGGGTCGTGGGCATGCTGGAGCCTCTCCCAACTGTCTTTGGTCAGTAGGCGGGGGACACCCTGAACTGGTTGCCAGCCAATTGCAGTGCACACATAGACAAAAAAACAAAAACATTCACACTCACAATTGCAACTTGCTCATTCAGTGCCAGCCATTTTCAGACCCTTCTTTACCCTACCACGTATGAAAATAATTAAAGACATACCTGGGATTGAATGCCTGGATTCTTAAAAAACACATCCTTGGCATTGAATGAGCTAGGGACAATTTAGAGCAGAGGTGGGCAAACTACGGACCGCGGGCGGGATCCGGCCCGTTGCTCTTTTTAATCCGGCCCGCCGAAGGTTGGTTCACAATTAAGGTTTGATGTGAATGATTGCATTCATTTCATTTGGACTTGTAATGACAGGTATTTCAACACCAGGTGGCACAGTTATTTGAAGTTGCAGAGCACAGGGAGGGAGGGGGAGACGAAGAGACAGGGAGAGAAAGAGAGAGAAATCTTATCTACCACCTACGGACCTCTGTCAAACGAAAAATTCGGAACCCGGTAAAAACAAAACTTATGCATTAAACTTTCTCCTACTATATTACATTAATGATCGATTCATAACAACGGAAGTTCAGGCAGTCATACAGAAGCCCGCAGTAGCGCCAACTCCAGCAACTCCCGCTCGATACGACGGAATAAGTGTGTCCGCGCCGCTGCTATTTTCCATCATTGGATCCAAAACAGCGACATGCAAGTGACTCTTGATTGCAGTGAGTTTTACTGGAATTGCGAAAGTTTTTAATTTCATTCATTTACATTTACGTCCTGTAGATCATGGCATCCAAATGAAGAGGTCATGATCGCGGAAGAGAAAGTGATATGTACCGTATTTTCCGCACGAAAAGACGCACTGGATTATGAGGTGCGCCTTCAATGAATGGCTATTTTGTAATTTTTTTCATACATTAGACGCTTCGCACTAAAAGGCGCAATCTACAATGTGTCCACCAGATGGTGCTATGCTCCTTCCATTCAACTCGAGAGGCGTCCGTTCAACTTGAGAGGCGTTCATGACCGCCTCTGAAAAACGTAAATTAACTATTACTGTACTTAAACTAAGCTATGAACATTGAAAATAATGCATCAAAACATAAAATCAAGCGAGCAAATCACAAAATAAATTCCATATCCCCCCTACAGAATTTATTTTGTGATTTCCTCGCTTGATTTTCTTCGTGGTTTCATTGAAGTAAGAATTAATTTACGTTTTTCGTAGGTGGCCATGAACGCCTCTTGAGTGGAACGGAAGAAAGCACGGAGACGGACAAAGACGTACAGTACCTGTACTTGCTGAGACTGTGAAAACCATTAATCAAGTCTGTGTTTAAAAAAATAAGAAAACCACAACCACAGCTCTCATTTTTTCAACAAACTCAGGTGTGTCTTTGTCCATCTCCTTCCCTTCTTTTCTTCCGGTCAACTCGAGAGGCGTTCATGACCGCCTCCGAAAAACCCATTGGCATTTCCTTTATCAATTCTCCAACAGTACAATCAGATAAGATAAGATAAGATAAGAAAACTTTAATACTCTCACAATGGAGAAATTCCCACTTCACAGCAGCAAAGTTATGAGAGGAAGAAGTAGAAGAACAAAATAAATAGGAGCTGCTGGAAAGGCAGCCACTCTCGCAGCGCCATCTTGAAGTCAAAATAACACAACAAGATGTCAGTCGTAGTTATTTATTCCTTTGTTGTGTATTCACAAATGATGAAATCACAATATAAATTCTGTAGGGGAGGAAATAGAATTGATTTTGTTATATCCTCGCTTGCTTTTCAGTTTTGGTGTATTCTTTTCAATTTTTGTAGTTTCATTGAAGTAATCGTGAGTACACGTTTTTCGGTGGCGGTCTTGAACGCCTCTCGAGTCGAACGGAAGGAAGCACGGAGATAGACAAAGACGTACCTGTATTTGTTGAGACTGTTTTAAAAAATTAACACCACAGCTCTCTTTTTTCGGAGCTGCAGCACATACTTATTGAATAAAGCAGCGACACAGTTCACTGAACCAACAGCAAGTTATAACATTGGAAGCATGTCTCCAGGAAGGAGCCATCTTGGAGTCGACGTATTACCGTAATGACCATACAAAAGATGCACCGGATTTTAAGGCGCTCGGTGAGCTTTTAAGAAAATGGAAGACTTTTTGGTGCGCCCTATAGTGCGGAAAATACGGTACCTGATTAAACGAAGAAGCGGGTTCCAAAGTACGAAACATTCCGGAGACGCTTGGAGTCGGAAAGACTCAAATCTACGAGACTTTGAAAAACAATAAAGCGACTCTGGCAAATTCCATGCTCAGTCAGAAAAGAAAGAAAATAAGAAGAAAGTCTCCATTAAGATAAGATAAGATAAGAAAACCTTTATTAGTCTCGCAATGGAGAAATTCCCAATTCACAGCAGCAAAGTTATGAAAGGAAGAAGTACAACAACAAAATATAGGAGCTGCTGGAAAGGCAGCCACTCTCGCAGCGCCATTTTGAAGTCAAAATAACAAAAATAACACAACACAACACATAGGACACAGACAGTCGTGCAATCTTCACCACTTTTCTGCATACACTTTGTTGTCTGAAGCAGTTCTAGATGAAAGAGGAGAGGATCAAAGTGTCCTTTCACCAGTGGATCAGAGACGTCATGCTGAAAATGTGCACACGTCTGCCACAAGCTAAGTTTTGAAAGCAAACACGAAGCTGTAGCGTCCATTGACGAAAAGAGATTAGTTCACTTCTCCTGTCCCACGTAATCCGCTTCAAGGCTCATGCTTTACCCTTAACCGTGATATTTTTACAACTTTTGGTTTGTATCGGGATTTTATGCATACACACCCTGGCACTCTTGTGTTCTCTTGTATTCAGAATCGATATTGCAGTACCTTTCTCTATTTATCAACTTAATTCTGATTTATTATTATATTTAATTAATGTTTAGAATTTATCACCTTAACTCTGATTGATGTAGGTTGTTTGTACTATTTTTTTGAATTTGTTTTTGAACTCAGCAAGCGATTTACTCATTTTCAGGTCCATTTCGAAATTATTCCACAGATTAACACCTTTGACAGATACACTTTGCTTGATGTTTGTTCTTGTTTTGAGTTGTTTGAATAAGTTGGTACCTCTTAAATCATAGCAGCTTTCTCGAATTTCGAAAAACTTCAGAATGTTTTGGCAGAGCAGGTTATTGTGTGCTTTGTACATGAATTGGGCGATTTTAAAGTCAACCAGGTCATAAAATTTCATCGTATTTAATTTGATAAATAGTGGATTTGTGGGTTCTGTATATTTTGATCTATTAATAATTCGAATTGCTTTTTTTTGTAGTTTTAGAATAGGGAGTGTGTTTGTTTTGCAGGCATTTCCCCATATTTCCACACAATAGGTCATATATGGTAATAATAATGAAGAGTATAATGTATACAAAGATCTGTTATTTAACACATCCTTGGTTTTGTCGAGGATCCCTATGGTTTTGGCTATTTTTCTTTTTACGTTATCGATATGTGGCTTCCAACATAGTTTTGAGTCTATTCCTAATCCGGGAACCTTGACTTCATACGCTCTTTCTATCTCAATTGCGTTTACCATAATTTTAGCTTGGTGTTTGATTAATCTTGTGCCAAAAACAATTAACTTCGATTTTTTCAGGTTAAGTGACAATTTATTTCTGTCGAACCAGTTTTTTAATTTGTTTAATTCGTTTTCTACGGTTGTCAGGAGCTGTTTCAGATTTATTTCAGAACAGTAGAAAGTTGTATAATCAGCAAATAGGACACATTTAAATTGTTTTGAGACCTTGCAGATATCATTTATATATAAGATGAATAGTTTTGGACCAAGCACTGACCCCTGAGGAACTCCATATTCTGAGTCATAATAGAGCAAAAATAATGTGTGTACATCCTTTTAAAATACAATGATCTTTTCATTCTCAGGGATATGGTACATCTCCATTGAGATATAGAAATAAAATATCTTGGATGAATAAATAAAAATTCAATCAAATGAAAAGTTTCAAGCTTTGTTCATTTTTAACAACATTCAACACGACTTACAGTCATGGCCATTGGTTTTGAGAATGGGTATTGGTTATCACAAAGTTTGTTGCTTCAGTGTTTTTAGATGTTTTTCTAAGATGTGATCTGATAAACTGAAATAATTACCAGCATTTCATGAGCGTCAAAGGATTTTCCAGGCAATTACATAAAGTTTTTGTAACAAGTCAATATTTGCAGTGCTGACCCTTCTTCTTCAAGACTTCTGCACTTCGCCCTGGCATGCTGTCAATTAATTTCTGGGCCCGGAAGCCTTTTTCACAGCAATTGTAATGCTCTCCTTAAAAGCTTAATTAAACTTGTTTTTATGGCACAGGGACTTTGCAATTTATTAATATCCTTCTGATCACTCTTCAAAGCATTCTGCAGTACTTGCAAATTGTCATCATAAAAAAAAAATAGGCAGTAGACTTTGTGAAAATTAATATATGTGTCATTCTCAAAACTTTTGGCCACTGCTGTACACCACATACAGTACTATCTGTGGTGGCAGAAGAAAATAATGTCTCTTATTTCCTTCCTTTCCTCCTTCCTGGAGAATTTATCTTAATTTTCCTATTTTTAAAATTCTGTCAGGAACATTAAAGCTGGACTGCGCGTGGGAGTGTTTTACTGTGTATACAGTACTCACAAGTTAGGGATATTTGGCTTTCAGTTGAAATGTATGGAAAATATAAAAACTCCACGCTACAGTGATATCATATCATGAAAATGCGACATTTAAGTAGAAGGATGCCCTGGTGATTTCCTCATCTCAATTCATTGTAACAAAACTTAACAATGGTGGGTACACCACAACAAAAAATTTCAACATCCCAATAGCTCGTCATGTGCCCTTGAGCATCAATTACAGGTTGACAACCACAGCTCATGCTGTTCACAAGTTGACTTATTGTCCATTCAGGCATAGCATCCCACCCTTTCTAAAGGGCAGCCCTGAGGTCATTGAGGTTCTGGCGTGCAGAGGTTTGAGCCGCACGTTTTCAATAGGATACAGGTCTGGAGAAAGTGCAGGTCATTCCATTTGAGGTACACCAGTCTCTAACAGCCATTCCCTGATGATGCGACCTCGATGAGCTGGAGTATTATCGTCCATTAAAATGAAATTAGGCCCGTGTTGTTCATGTCGGGGCACAATCACAGGATTAATAATGTTACAGTATGTGGGTTGTATGGTCGTCTGGTCTTGTAGCACGCACACCACCCTGATGTAAGCTGTTTCCAATGGTCCGACGTAACACTTGGGTGCCATTCACCTCCCTTAAACATGCCTGGAGTTGGGTGGCATTCATCATCCTGTTTCTTAGGGCATTGTTCACAAAATAGCGGTCAAAATATGAACAGCCTGATGGCGACTGTTTAAACATCAGCTCTAATTGAACCAGGATATTTATTGGTCAATTCATACATACATACGTTTGATTGCTGTTAGTTATAGTCTGCGCGTTATTGGACATCTTTATCTGGCGATGAAACTTCACTTTGTGGCACGGTTAGCCTCAAGTACAGTTGCACTGAAGCATGGGGAATGTCAGCATGTAGTCAGGTTTCCATCCTTAACTCATTCACTCCCAAAGACGTTTTTAAACGTCTTTTCAGACTTGGTCTATAATTGGCTGGTACTGAATGAGTTAATGAAATGCAACAATGATTTGTGTTTCCTGGCGGGCCATCAGGTTTGTTGGCGATTAGGGAAACCCTGGATGGCTGGATGGCAATTGACGTTGATGGCGCTCCTTGTTAAGATTAAGATATCCTTTATTTGTCCCACACTGGGGAAATTTACAGCCTCCAGCAGCAAGAATGTGGGTAGAAAGAAGAAAGAAGAAAAAACAAACAAACACCATTCAATTAAGTGCAATATAAATACAATTGTTAGGTGACCCGTTGATATCACTTCAGTTAACGGCGCTCAAAGAGTTAAAGATGAGGAGGAACATTTTTTTAACACAAACATATTGCTATATTTTAATCAACTGGGTTACGTGCATTGTATTGTTGCCGTTGTGGCAAACGTGTCATGGTCTGTTGCTTCGAGTACTTCTATTTTCGAGGTTGTGAATGTGTCACTCTGATCATGAGTGTGGAATGTGTGTGAGAGAGAGAGTTCTGTTCGTGTTCTGGCATCACTACAGTCATATAGTAGATCCGTATTGTATAAATTTGAGTTTACTAACAGTTCCTGTGACCCTTGGAAGATGTTAAAATGTATTGGTTTCAACATAACGTTTAGTATAGTTAGGCAGCAAGCCTCGTCATAAGCTAAATAGTTGGCCCTGCCGTGGCGCCTCATTAAACACCTTCCATCCATACATTTTCTGATCTGCTTATCCTCACAAGGGTAGCGGGGTGTGCTGGAGCCTATCCCAGTTGACTTCAGGCAGTCGGCGGACTGGTTGCCAGCCAATCGCAGGGCACATGTAGACGAACAACTATTCCCACTCACAATCACACTTAAGAATAATTTAGATCAGGGATCACCAACATTCACATTATGGGGGGAGTGAATTCTAAACTAGTGATGAAAATGTTTATACACACTGTGGAGATAATATCAGGACCATCCGTCCATTTTCTGAACCGCTTATCCTCACAAGGGTCATGCTGAAGCCCGTCCCAGCTGTCTTCAGGCAGTAGGCGAGAGAGACCCCAAACTGGTTGCCAGCCAATCGGAGGATATCAGGACCATTTATAATAACATTTTAAATTTAGAATTAATAGATTCATTGGTGGCTGGCAACCGGTTCAGGCTGTCCCCCGCCTACTGCCTGAAGACAGCGGGGAGAAACTCCAGCACCCCCCTTGTGAGGATAAAGCGGATCAGAAAATGGATGGATGGATAGATTCATTGGTAACTGGGGTGACGAAGCATTTGGTGAAGGTGGCAGTTGCCACCCCTTGCAACCATACATAACCATACCTGTCAACCTTTCGGAGCGCCAACCTGTATAAACTACCAAAAAAATCCGTATAAAGAGCAAAAAATCCTTATAACATACCAAAGCATTTTATGTCAAAATAATGGCACAGAAAAAAACCCACGAAATTTTCAATGATATTTATTGTAGATCTCCATAATACAATGTCTGGTTAATGTCTAATCATCATTCTACTTAGTGGCATTACTGTGTTCAGAGTTGGATTCCGGAAATGAAAGCATTCGAGTAGACGAGCACCGTTCTGGGCAAAAGCAAACGGAACTACCTGTCATGGGGGGCGGAAATTTTCTGAATCCGTATGATTTGTGCAATACGGCCATATACGTAAGATTCACCACAAAATCCGCATGAACTATGGCTAAACCGTATGAGTTGACAGGTATGCATAACTGCCAGGGTGGGGCGATTCACTTACCTCCTAATTTGATTCAAATCACAATACTTGTGTGACGATTAGATTTATAACATGGTTGATTTTTTTATTGTACTGCGATTTGTGATTCATTATCAGAGTACTTCATTTTGTTCTTGGTATTTTTCTCAAACAATACATTGTTTTCTTACAATATTTTGAAACAATTCTAAACAATACAAGCCATAAATAATACATAAGTTGAATCATGTACCTCAATCAATTTGCCATTGATTTCAGAAAGACCAGGCTGCGTGCCTCAGGCACTGGCTCATTCAGATGACAACATGTGACTCTGCTAAACGTTAAGCCTGCTGACTCACCACATCATACTGGCTCCTCGCTGCCATCTGCTGGAAGAAAGAAACATCAGGATAATCGATTCTGAACTTTTGACATCGATTTATTGAAGCTTGGCATGTAAAATCACAGTTGTTGAGTTAATCCATTTTTTCCCGCACCCTTAATTGTGAGCAGCTGCTCATTTTCTGGGCACTGATTTGTGTTGCCAATTCGGTCCCATTCTGAATGACCACATTAGAGATTGTCTTCACTCAAACCCTGCTGAGCTTTGTACTCTTTTTCTACTTTACCTCACGTGACCAGGTACAGGGGAAGTTGGCCATAATTTACCACGCAGTACAGGTTATCAAGTAGTCACGCATTCACTACCCACCTCCATCTTGCATAAACACATGACTGAGTCAAACCTTCCACTCTCTTCTCACTTTTGTGTATTGCTGTGCACTGACTGTGGCATGCACAATTTTCTTGCAAGGTCCGAAGTGCCAGAAGCAAGCCATATAACGAGGGGGCCATGGGCTCCCTGCCACCCCCCTTCCCTCTTATGACCACGTCACGTACTGCGCAGTCTTCCCTCTCCTGTGCCTACCCACAACAGTGATAATGTGATGTGACGCACGAGCGTGCAGTGCAGCGTGGGGGTTGTGTGTGTGTGTGTGTGTGTGTGTGTCTGAGGAGGAGGAACAATTGTGTAGAGGTTTGTGTATGTGAGGACACATAGTCAAGTACATGCCAGACTGAAGCAGGGAGAGGAGGCGATCTGATGCCGCTTCCATAACCCCCCCACACACACACAACACACATTTTTTGACTGCGCAGCTTTAAAGGACTACTGAACTTGAAGTTACAGGTCTGGTAAGTTATGTTCTTGAAAAGCACTCGTGCTTCTATGCTTTCGGCATCGCTAGTTTGCATGTGCATATGGTTGTATGAATAGATAGGTGTGCATACAGAGCATTTGGAAAGTGAATGGTTTGTGGACTTTGAAATGTTGACTTGTGCAATGCTAGTCATTGAACAATAACCTGTGTGGTGGAAAAGGTAAACATTTTTCTGAATGCTTTTTGCAACTATGTTTGATCTTGGAATGTAGCCTCGTGTTAGATTTAAGCCTTTGATTATAGTGTGGAAGTTTAATTTTTTCAATGAATTCCTGTAAAGCCCAGGACACATTCTTAAAATGTTGATCTTAAGTGTTAAGTAGATTGGGACCTCGAAGACGAAAATGGTATGATGGTCCTGTTGCTGAACAGAACTAGTGAACATGTATATGAATAGCATGCTTATAAATTTCCCCAGTGTGGGACAAATAAAGGATATCTTATGTACTGTACAGTCTATAGCAGTGGTGTCAAACATAGGACCCACAGGCCGGAACCGGCCCGCAAGGAGGTTCGATCAGGCCCGCAGGATCATTTAAAAGTGAAAAAATGCATAAAAGACACAGAATGAATAGGGTGCAATTCATGGAGGATCCGCCAGGGGACACACTGTTTTGATCAGAGTAGAAGACAACATTGTTTTGATCAGAGAAGAAGACAACAGCAGCCTCAGTCTGTCACTGAGACAGACCCAACACAGCAGACGCTATCAAGGACATGTGAATACTTTATTCTTTACACATTTAAAAGCACTCACCTTAGTTTGTAAGGTGTAGGCAGGGATTACATTTCGATTTTATATGCATATGTGTAAATGGTTTAAAAATTCCTTTCTTTATAAATCTCGTTTAATCTTAATGTGCATTACTATTTTTTTCAATACCAATTACTTGTTAAAGTTTTGTGCCTTTGTACAATCAGTGGGATCAGTTGCAATGCATATATGTGAATGATAAAAGTAAATTGCATATTTGTCTAAGGAAATCTAAGGTGCTGAATGAAATGTTTTTTAAAAGATATGTTCATTAAATTAAATATGTTCATTTTCCGAAAGTTCTTGTGCTTCTTTAGACCAAAACAAAGGAAAGACATGCTATTTTGTTTATTTTTAGCAGCGTATGGTATAATTTTAATGGTCCGGCCCACTTGATATCTACCGAGGCCGTATGTGGCCCACAATGTGAAATGAGTTTGACACCCCTGGTCTATAATGAACTTAATAATGCATTCAAAATATTCCTACTGGATTGGCTTCATGAACTGACATACCATTCTGTCATTGGCCACCATTAGGATTGCTGTCTCGCAATGCCATAATGATCATTAAAAAATAGAATGCCAATAAGTCGAGCTTAAACCTCCATAAGGACTTACAATTATAAATATGGAAATAATTCAAAGAGCTCTGCATTTGGTTTTGTTTGTTACTTGGTAGGCTACTTTCTCCTTAATCAAGGATGGGTAATAGACTGGCGATGCTAAAATGATTCTGGGGGCTTGATAGTTCCAATCATATGTCGACTCACAGGTATATAAACAAATGATGCCTTTATCCAGATAATTCCCAAATAATAAAAACTAGTTCATGAAATGCAATAAGACTCTACCATGCTTCCATGTTTGGTCTAAGGTGGCATGTTCACTTCCCGTGGGCATGTCAATGCATAATGACACCAATGCATACATGTTAATAGTCAAAACAAAGTTGAGGCCAAATATAGCAGCACACTACAGCATTGGCTGGAGGAGCTATCTCTGCGTCTTTGAAAAATAAAAACCTTTGATGCAATTTTTACATTGAAAAGAAACAGCACTGGACTATTGAATGTTATCTACCTATTACACAACCCTCGGTTATCACCCGTTTAATGACAGAGCCTATTTCACGGTCAGATGGCCTCCCACTAGCTGGTAACATATTGACAGCTGAAACTGTTATCTGACCTAGTGGACCTCCCCACGGGAAATGTTTAATGTTTTGCCATGCATAAGGTCCATTTGTTGTTCAGTTACCAAACATTCCTCTACTACAAGGTTTTGTCTATTCATCTGTGTCCTATTCTTTCATGTTTAACAATTCATATTGAAAACTCTGACAAAGTCTCATCAAAGCAAAGCTAGCGGTGGCCTCAGACTATTGCGCAGTGTTGTGTTCTGACTGAGAAGAGAAGCATAGCACGGCATAGAAACAAACAAACAAAAAAAAGATTAAGTATACATCAAACCGTGACACTGGATGTACCGGTAGTTGTAATTAGTGGAAGCACTGTACAAGAAGCCGTTTCCACATGGGAGAATCTTTTTATTCTGTTCAAAAACTTCATTGGATTGTCTTTTAATGCTGAGTGCTTGAGCCCATGTACCCAAGTAATTTTGACTTAATTGCCTCATTTGCAAGCTGTGTCACTACATATTGCACAGGTTTGCGCACTCCGGAACCCCAGACATGACATTTTGGTGAGGGGGCGGGGTATGGGGGACAAACTTGTGCGCATGAACTACAAATTTGTGCGCAGGAAACTACTTATTTCTGCACACCAATTACTACTTTGTGCGCATGGAATAGATACAGCGTGCGCATTAAATAGTTACAGCATGCACACAATTCCTCATTGGACAAGAGGGTAAACAAATCAAGCGCACCTTCACAGACTTGCTTCTCACTGGCCTAATTAGTGCCTTCAAAGATCCAGAAATTATTGCATCGGATGTTTTTATTTGATAGGAAAATTAAGTAGTGCTATTATGACAAAAAGTTTGCATTTTGTATACATCCACCGGATGATCTCTCCCAGAGCGTCGCAGTTGCTGAACAATAAAAGCAATCCCGGCATCAATACCTCCGCCTGTAAAGCAATCTGGCTCTCAACAGTCTGATCAAATGTCTCTCGGTTATGATGATTCCTTGCAATGCCAGTCTTTTCATGATGTCCTTGTAATTCATCCCAAGTCTAAAATAAAATTCAGTCACGCCGTCGCTGTCCATTGTGTCGCTTTCCTTCGACCTTCCAACTTTGAAAGAAATGTGTGTTCGATTTTCTTTTTCAAGTGACCTGTAAGAAGCCACAGCTGCTTCATGCGCACAAACAATTACTTTGTGCGCACTTTCTATTTTGTGCACAAAGTGTCCATGCGCACAAAGTAGTAGTTTGTGCCCACAAAATAGTTCCTCACCCGTACAGAATCGTTACACCATGTGCACAAATTAGTTTTTTACGTTTTTAAGTTTAAGTTTTTGCTTTGTCATGCATGGGTGTCCGTAGAAAACGAACAAAGTTGTCACCATGTAGCTTGAGTAAAACCGCCAATATTGTCTCAGTAGCAGCTTTTTTTGTTGTTCTTGGAAGTTGTATGCTCTTTGTCTCATTTTGCTAGTTGCCCATTTTCAAGAAGTGATGCAAAGGTGCATTTTTTTTAACACAAATTTTGAATTTTTGTGATCTTACTGACATCCCATACCACAAGGGTATTCGATGATCCCGATTTTCAGAATTAAACTTTTTTGGTTTAGATCCTGATGATCAATAAAATGTGGTTAATTCAGTCTCTCTCTGCTGCTTGGTGCCAAATTTTGGGATCCTCCTCCTGTACAGTTCAGTCCTTGTTTCCCAGGGCTGGATGGATGGTTTGGATAGTTCCAATTTGGTCATACAGATATTGAGAAATCATACAGATAAAGAGAAATCTCCTCAATTTCATACATTTGGATTAGGTTGTCATAAATGAAAATCTCAAGCACCGCTCAAAGAAACTTGCTTCACTGCTGCCATAGTCAAGGTGAAACACTGCAGGACTGAGTAGAAGGTCTTGTATTTGTGGTCATTTTTGCTTGGTTCCAGCAGTAATGCCCCTCTGCTGCTCAGACTGTGTGCTGAGTTCTGACCATGTATGGCCACTTGATGTGCTCTGGCTCTTTTGTTCACATGAGGGCAACTATTCCTTTAGGGAGCAACACACCATCATTGAGCTCTCTCTCATAGTTGGAAGAAATATCTATTCATTTCTGTGAATTCAGGTGTTTTTTTTTTGTTTGTTAAGAATGATGGTGCAAAAGTTAAAGAACATGCGAGATGGTTATGTAAAAACAAGATCCGCACTATCGTTCCCACGAGACAAATTTGTGATTGGAGTGGCAAAGAGCCAGTCTGAGCGTTCCCTGACCTTGTGGATTTATTTATCCATGAGCTCCATATGTCTTGTTGTGTTCTTTGTCACTCAAGATATTTGTAAGATTTTCACATACTCCGAAGACCAGATTTGAATGTCAATGAATCATTTCCCCGTATTTCTGTAATCACCATGTTGATCCACAATCGTTTCTCTGGAGTCCTTCACTTCATTCAAGCACACCCTGTCACAAAGCTGTCATCGGTCGTTTCCCAGTACATTAAACACTGAGTGTTTTTTGTCACGTTGGAACAAGCCAAAATAGACATGCCCTCAGCTGTGGGTAGAATGTTCATCACGCTCACATATACACACTCACACACGTTTTTGAGAGTGACTGAGAATGCTGTTATTTCTATGGCAACCACTTTTGCTGTGGATGTGATTCTACAAAAGACTGTGTTGCTTGGTCCACTGCCTCTTTTACTCCTGGCTGCGTCTCTGCTGACTGCAGAGGTGCTGCTGTAATGTGTGACGCAGTGATGTGATTGCCAAATCCTTTGAGGAAGGAAAGGTGAGCCTTCTGTTCCCTTACTGGTCTTTTGGGGAAAAAGTGTTCTAGATCTGTACATATCTGTTGAATATTGAAATGATACAGACACAAAATCTGAAGTTACTTTGTCTTGAGTTTATTTAATGGAAATATACATATTTTTTCTAAATGACGATTTTTAAATGATTACTACTGCTGGAATTATTCTACTGATATCACTGAAATCATCTTTAAAAAAATTGTCTCATAATGCTGGTGTCATGGAAATTAAGGAATCAGCATTGAGTCGAACCTGAAATTATCCCTCACAATAGATTTGACAAATTTCTCCTGGTAGTTGAAGTGCTCGTGGAAGCTAAACAGAATAATCAGAGATGAAAATGAAAGTTTGAAGTAGTTGCAGCACTGCCTCAAGTTCTCTTTGGAATGCAATTAGGGATGGATAGACGGGTTGTGGCGTCTCAAAGATTTGCCTCAAGCATCTTTTTACATAGTTGGATGACGACATCCCAGCCATTGCCTGAAGGTAGCTGCAGTCCCGTTTTCATGACCCTAATGCGCTGGTGATTCGCTGCTCCTTGCTCTTTGGGATGGTTCATTTCTGTGCACAGAAGAAAACTAATCGAGATGTCAAGTGAGTTGACACCCTAATTGGCTTAAGCATCCTCCGCTAGTGAAACCACCTTTCATGTCAAAGGCATTAGTGTTTCAGAGCCTCTTCTCGTGAGAATTGGGCAGCATTTTGCGTTTAATGTGATTCACTCTTAATTTGTAGGAACCATAATTGTGAACCTGCTTTGATTCCAAATAAATTAGCAAAAGGAATACAAAGAAATAACAAAAATACAAATCATCTGTTCCAGGGTTGAACTAAAAAAAAAAGAAATCTGTACAGCCAATGTTTTACGTAACATATTATTAACATTCCAAACAGTCATGCATAGTTTAAAGCAGCTCACTTGTCACTCGCAAGGAAAGATTTTTTTTCAGAGGGAGGCTCACTGAGGGCTAATTAAGACTAAATGCAGCTCACTTTGCAGTTAAGCATCTTTGCAAGTACATTATCAGATTATTCAAGCGATCATGTCAACCTCATAATCGGACATGCTTTATTGGAAAACACTCCTTGACTGATTGTGGGAAATGAGTGTCAATAAATACGCTGAGACACTTCTTTGCACATGTACAAAGTACACCAACCTGTATATCTTGTTCATGTTGTTAGTCAATCAGTTTTCTGAATTGCATGATTATTATTTTTACTATCATGATTACTACTACTACCAATACTAGTCCTATTGTTGCCATATTATACTTTGCATCCTGAATATGTAAAGTAGAGTCAAGGACTGGAAATAAATATCCTACTGTTAATCTTTTGTCTGAGATATTCATCTTTTCACATCATACACAAGTTTTCCCTTTTTTTTTCTCTCTACAGCCAAAATAAACGCTGTTCCAATCTTTTTGGAGGATATTGTATATGCTGCAGTCTTGCACAACGTTGCGCATGATGGCCCTTCTGAGCACATTTAGAGCTGTATTTTTCACAGCAGTTGCGGTTGAAATTGCTTTGTTCCACTGTGTATTACATACAACATCAATTTGGACAGCACCAAAGGTTAGGGGATCTTGCTCCAGCAAGGTGATCAATTGCCAAGTGTATACAGTATTCTGTTTTTCATTAACCCAGAGGCCCGACTGTCATTGCAAGACTATGAAAATGGCACGCTGTCTGATCATCTATATACTGTGTGTGTATATATATATATATATATATATATATAAAATTTGTACAAGTTAAATATTCATATAATCAAATAACTATTATTGGGTGAATTTTTTTAATATTAGTGATGCTGTAAAAATAGCATGTCTGACCTTCAATACTAATTGAGAGTCTCAGATGGACAATTAATGTTAGGGATCTGACATTCAATTGCTTACAAAAGATGTTTGGCCAACTAAATCTGCACTTTTTCCATCAATCTATTTGTGGAGTCGATGTTGCATTGAACCATGCATTCGTTTAATCAACTTTCACCTGCAAGGGGCAGCACAGGTCTAGTTATTCATCACAGTCTCGTCGGTATGCAGGCTGGGAAGGTTCAAATGTCCTGTACTGTCGCTGGTTTTGCAGCATACGGGCTTTTGGCTTGAAGAATCCCCTTGACACATTCTGAAAGACAAATTTTTGGAAGGAGTTTATTTTATACATCCAGCCATCCGTTCCACCTGTTCTCACAACTGTGGTAGATGAACTGGAAACGGTCCTAGCTGGGCTCAATGCAAGAGGACAATGATTCAAAGCCAGAACTTCTCAACTGCGCTTACCACTATTTCGTTGTGCTTCCCAAAAGTCTACATAGGTTTGACAGCTTTATTTTGTTTAAGTCTGTGTTGCACACAATTAATTGTTTTTCCTTTCTTCTGCTCCTTTTCAGATGTTTTGGTCAGACAATGAAGCAATAACACGCATCCCTTTTGGATACTGAAGTGACGCTCCAGACCTCCTGAGTCCAGGCAATGGATTGGACTTTTGATCAAACAGCAATTTAGAGTCTTAAGATGTTCAGGCTCTGTTTGTTTGTTCAGCTCAAGGTGTTTGAATACCGTTGCGGCATTGTGGCGTGACTTAATGGTCCTTACAATAAAATGAGTGTTTGTAAGCCCAGCGAGATTGTCGCCAAGGAGGAGAAGGGCGACACCAGCATCACACTCCCCATTCAAAGTGCAGGAGACCACAATGGAAACAAATTTCCAACTTCCTCATCTTCTTCCTCACCCTCCTGTTTGGAGGAAGCCTCTCCAGAGTCATTGTGCAGTCAGAGCAGCGTCAGCAGTGGATATACTGACAGCCCACAAGACTATGACATGCTCGAAGTCACCCTGACAACTACTTTGTTAACGGAAACAAAAGAAATTGTAGAGGATGCCATTTACAACCGGGAGCAAGAGGAAAAACATATTCTTGACAGAAATAAAACAGCAAATAGGATGTCAGAATCAATCGACAACTCCATATCAGTTTACCTCGATGCCAGCGCTGGTGATCCCCAAGAAACCAGGAATGACAACCTTGCACTGTCCCTCTCGCCGGCATTCGATACTGTTGACCACGGTAATATTTGTGACGACAGGAATGGAGAGAGACACGGCTCATCAACTCCAGACTCCGAAGCAACGGAAATTCATGATGATGATGATGCTGAAGATGAAGCTTTATATTTTTCAATTGGCTCAGACATTGGTGTTTGGAGAACCAGCTCAGCCTACACAAGCTCACCTAATCCAAGCCTCGATAGCAGCGTGAACTCTGGACTAGTGTCTGAATACCAGATAAATGGGGATGAAACTGTGAGTCCTCATAGATCAGAGGTAGCGTTAGAAGAACAGATTCTGCATCCGCTGTCCTCACTTAGAAAAACATCTGAGGACTTCAGTGACACCACCAGCAAATTAGCTGTTACTCCCTCTGCGGTCCAAGATGCCGAGGACATTCCACGTCTACTAACTTGCACAGAGAAGTTTGTGATGGTCCCCAAACCTACCAAGGTCCCAAGCAGACTAAAACTCAGAACAGACGTTGCAGTTGTCCCCTTGGCTGGAGCTTTCAAAATGTCACATCGTGGCAAAAATAGGCCATCCAAAGTGGATTTGAAAAACATCAAAGCTAAAGTTGGATCACGACCCACCCTGTCGCCACCCAAAATTACTGGCCAAGTACTGTGGTTTTGATTTATCCATCTACTGTCATAATTCACTAGTTGTTGTTCTGAACTCACCCTTTTCTTTTTGTTGTTGTAGAATAAATCTGCTTCAGAAATTGAAAGGAAGGCTGCTCCGAGGAAGGAGGAAGTGAAGGCTTTTTATGGAGGTAAAAGGCAAACACCATCTGCTGGTACTGTCAAAGTGGCTTTGGTTCTGAAACCCATCCGAGGAGGACAGAGCACAAACATCAAAACCAGCCATAAGGCAGCAACCGGTAATTCAAAAAAGTCAAAAAGGCCACATGTGGGCTACAGTGGAACACCTTCACATTGCACCAGTGTCATGCACACAGAGGTGACTGAGGAGAAACGCCAGGTTATACCCAGAAAGCTAGTCGAGGAAGTCTCTGATAAAGAAGAAGTAAGCATAGAGTCTCAGCATCAGAGTTCAAAACCCGGTGAAGAATGTGTGGAGGACTATTGGGAGGGGACTGGTGAGGCGCCTCTGACTCTGGCCAATTTGGACAAACCAAAGAATCACACCTCGGTAAGCCCCCTTTTTAATAAAGTGATTTCACATTAGCTCATCCACTTCAGACTTGTGCTAAACTTGATGGTTTTTATTTTTCATCAAATGAGATCCAGGAAAAAAGATCTGGCTGCAGATGTTATGTTATGGACTATGTATAGTCGATGTGAATTACTTTTGTGTTGCCATCAGCTGGAACCTATTATTATTGATGATAACGTGTGGAAATTGCGCTCTGGGTGGGGTGATATTCATTGTGGTTTTCATTGTGACATTCCCACAATTCTTGGCACCATGATGGGCCTTAAAAGTTTGAAATTCTTGTAGGGGGTTGTTAGTTTTCAACAGTCACTGTTCTGAAATTATTCTTGTATTGTTAAGTCTGGCTGTATGAAGTAGAGTTGTGGGTTGGAAGAAAAGTAAATGAAAAGCATTATTCAAAACTTACAACTTCATAAACAACATCAATTATACAATTGCTTAATGTCCACTCAAGGTAGAGGTGCAGTATGGCCGGACGAGTTATTAAAATCGAATTGTGGTTTTTATTTTGGCCTCCCTCGATCTTTAAGGTTATAATTGAAGAAAAGACGATTAATATGCAGAACGGTGCAGTGCGTTTACAAGTTCCCAATGTTGTGAAAGTACCTTGAATGCACCATGTTACATATTGCATGTAGCAATTTTGCCATAAATTCAAATAATATTTGTTAAAACATCGCTAGCGCTATTGCTAAAGTCAATATCCTATTCAAATGCTAACGTGAATTAGCATCGATTTTAGGGAGTGACATTCCTTCAAAGAGCGAAAATTCACATACAAACTGGAAAGCGCACACACTCGGGCTGGGCACCGTTTTAGATTTCCAAATTCGATTTAATTCAATTCACGATTCACTTTGATTTTCAATTCAGTTAAGGATATCACACAGTAACAATTTTACTTTCATATGGAAGACAATCTCAGAAGAAGCAATGCTGCAAATACTTGAAGCTTCTTGCTCTAACTTGGTGCATGAGTAAACATATCAATTTACATTAAGAATTGAACCTGACACAGTTACATTAATGATGCATGTTTTAATGAACGCTGTCTTTGTGTTTTGTAAAATGGAAAAACTTCCAGACATCTGCCTTCAAGCTTGTTGACGCTGATTCCAGTGCTTCCGCCATGTTGTTTTGATATGCTACTCTCGCATGGTGACCAGAGCTCGCGAGATGTCACATCAATTTATGGGAAAAACACACATAAAAAGGATCGATTTATGGTTTTATGAATCGATTTGATTCAATTTTTTTGGAACCTAAATTCCAAATGTGAACTCCATCCATGCTATTGCTAAAGTACTGCCCCAAAGAGGCCAAAACACACAGGAAATTTGGTATTTGTTTAATTTAGTTTTTTTTCTATTGCAATTATTTTAGTATATCTTATTTTTAGAGCTGTCAGTTTAGCGCGTTTTTATTGGCATTAATTTAAATGAATTTTAACGGGATTAAATGTTTTCTCGCGAGATTAACGCGGCACACGTCACAGCGGATGTGACATTGCTCTATAAATAAACCAGAAACAAAACAACAAGCGCGCTGCATAGGTCCACGCACGTTTGTTTTGCCAGCCCGCAGCGCGAGACACCGAAAACGGATACTTAAAGATTTTATGAATGGAAAGTTTACTTTTAAAAAGTTGCCAGATTGCTCCACTGACAAGACCAACTACAGCTATACGATGTATGCCTCTGACGCGATTGTTACTTGTTTGGAACTATTTTGTGTGGAAGGTTACAGTGTTCCGTGTCCATATAAATAGAGTGGGTGGAGCTTCTCTGTGTTCGTCTGACAGTGACGGTGAAGTTCAGCGGTGCAGTGGTAGCGACCTAGCGAAAATAAAACGTCTCCAGTGTTGTTATCGAACCAAGTGTAGTCATCCGAAATGATGTCTACACAAAACCGTAGAGAGACTTCCGCGCAAGAAGGACCAACAGAATCAACATAGCCTGACTGCTGTGTTCAAAGCAAACTTGAGAAAAACGAAGTATGCAACCATGGCTTAAATCCACTATAGGCTGAGTACTAGTTTACCTTCGATGTGCACTTTATAATGTTATATTGCTCTGTTTTGATTCCATAAAAAGAGCTGTTAAAGCAGCTGTTGTGTGACAAAATATTTTTTTCACTGTTGTTGATGGACAGTAATATTGTGTGAGAGATGTGTGAATAACTGCTCCAAGTGAAAAATGTTCATGTAAAATTGAAAATCGAAATTGTTATTTCAGTAAATATTTGCATTTTGCACATAGAAAACTGATTCATGATTCCATGTTGATGAGAGCATTAAAATGGGGAAAAATCGGACAAAAAAAATCTAAAAGGAAATTCAGAAACGATAAAAAATGCGTGAGTAATCACGATTAATTTTTAGTGAATTTGAGTTAATTATGACAGTTGCATTTTTAATTAGATTAAATACTTTAATCATTTGACAGCTCTACTTATTTTACTTTCTTATTAATTTATTTTCTTGTTTTCATTTCAAATTATATTTAAAGTTGAGTTTTCAAGAACGTTTCCTTTCCTCACAATTCAAGAATGCAAAGATCCAAATGACTTTTTTTTGTCCTGCCAACAGACATTTCCACCTGACATGGCACGAAATACAAGACTTGTGAAAATAACACAAAATAAAATAAATAAGGGTCATGCTTCTTCAAGGCTTCAAAGGTATGAGCGTAGCAGAATGGAAGTCTAAGACGTTTGAATTTCACATACAGGTATTTTGTACTTGACAAAAAGAATAGTGTGCAAGAAAGTGTTCAACACGCAGGGATGAATGGGCACGAGGTTACAGTATGAGAATAGTTTTGATTAGTTGAATAAATACTACGTTTTGAAATGAAGAATCGTTTTAACAATCGTGATTTCAACCTCTGTCAAAATACCTGTGACGATGATTTTTTTCCATAGCCGTCCAGTACAGTACATACGTATTTCCAACAGGAACCGCGAAAAGAGCACGTATTTGTGTCCAAGACAACTTTCACTGTGTGCATGTGCCCCCTTTGGTGCATGCCTTTAAAAACCTGACATGTTTAAAACCTGCCCCAGCGTAGCACATGGAGCCTTAGGGTTGTGTCAGCAAAGTATGTGTTCAAAACATGCTGGCAGTCATTTATGCACGCGCGAACCTATATGTGTACATACGTAATATAAATATGTGCACAAAATATAAAATAATACAATCACAAAAGACCAAACAAAATTTCGCTTTACAATAAAAATAACAATAGTTCCCATCAGATTGGTATTGAGGGGGTGCAAAATCTTATCAATTCTTGAGGGTTATTTTAAGGCTGTTAAATGCGAACAGATCATTATTCAAATCTCTATTAAACAAAACTATAAATCAATTCCAAAACATTGGATTGCAATATCATTTTTAGGATTTTGTGCAATTTGGTAAAGCACTTTGAGATTAAGTTGCATTTTAGCATGTGTTGTATAAATTAATTTTATTTGTAAATATGACCTTTTTTGGAAAAATAGAAACAAGATTATCATTAAATAACGCAGTTTTATGAAGTTAAAGTTAATTGATGTTTTTAAGAAATGCATACTGTACTCCAAAACTAGTATAGTACAAATTACAAAGTAAAAGTACAAATTACTCATAAAATATAACATCCACCAACTTGACATAGTTAAGTCAATACTACTTTTTGTAAAAATTGGAGTACCGTATTGTGTACTCGATTTTTTTAAATTAATTTGAACGTTCTGGCTTACAGTGTGCTTGACTCAAACTACTCCATGCAACAACTGTTTTAGGAGTGACTTTCATGATCATGAGAATGAAATGATGTCTAGAAAATCTTTGAATGTGATTTCACTTTACCAGATCACCATTTACAGTTAGACACATCCATCTTGCATGCTGACACGTGATTTGGCTTGTATGGAATGCAGGGGGAAAAAAAAACTTCCAAGAACTTCAACAAAAACTTCAGCTTCTTAATAAGACTACCAGTGACACTTTTGTGTTTCTTGTGAACCAATTTGTTCAGTGAACCAATGTTAACTCTGGCGTTACATCTTAAGTGCACACAAGTCAATGCAAAAAAAAAAATGGACGAGCAACAGGTCATATCATTTAAAGCTTGTAAGTCAAGGTATTCTACAAATATGTCCAGAAAGTGTTTAAGTGTGTCTCAGCTTTGTTAGTTGATGTGAAGCTTTTGGTGAGGAAAGATAAGATAAGATAAGATAAGAAACCATTTATTCGTCTCGCAATGGAGAAATTCCCACTTCACAGCAGCAGTTATGAGAGGAAGAAGTAGAAGAACAAAATAAATAGGAGCTGCTGGAAAGGTGGCCACTCTCGCGGCACCATCTTGAAGTCAAAACAACAAAATAACACAACACAACACATAAGACACAGACAGTCGTGCAATCTTAATCACTTTTCCTGCATACACTTTGTTGTTTGAAGCAAAGGTAAGATGTGCAATGATGCGGATTTTTAAAAAGACATTTTGAACTAATAATAATAATAATAATACATTTTATTTATAAGCGTAGGATATGTGTCCTACATTGTCATGCTTTTTCTTTTGTCTGTATTTTTTTTAATGTTTTTTTTTTAATCTGAAAGGAATTTCAGGAAATTCACTTAACCTGACAGAAATAGGGCCCTGACCACTTTGTTCTCGCTCACAATTGAGCAATGATTAGTGTGAACAATTTTTGAGTGTCTCTGACACCCCCCCCCCCACACACACACACGAACACACACACACACACACACACACACACACACGGGCCTTTCATCCACAAATTCACTCCATGTGTGGTTGGTCTTGGTGGAGTTAAGGGTGAGAGGAGGCGGAGGGGGGAAGAGGGGCATGGATTGCTTGAGTTATGATTAAAAGAAAAAACTGTGAGGTAAGGGCCAGAATGTTTAATTCAATTAGATGTATTTTATATCCCTCTTGTGTTTGTTCCCCGCTTCCATTTTCCTCCTCTTTTTTCTTCCTCCTTTTTCTCACTTTACACACACACACACACATACACACTTCCCTCACTCCTCCCCTTTGCTCCTTGACTGCCTCCCTTCCCTCTTCTCCAAGTCCTCATTTCGGACTGTGAGCAGGGAATGGCTAACACTATGGTCTCACTGCACAGCTCTGAGCTCGGGCCCCTTGGCTGGAACTCTGTCACTAAGCATAAACTCTTCTTGCAGAAAGTCTCCAAATTAGGACCCACTGTAAGGCAACCAGGGAAAAGCATTAGAGTGGATAAGGGACTAGTTCCACCTCCAGGGACTGGACCTTCAGGACCAGAGGGCCCCAGGCACCGGCAAAGCCACATTAATGGACCTTTGTTAAAAGAAGTTGGTCAGAGTGCCTGCGATGGATCTCCAGTGAAAGTGAGACACATTCAAAGTCAGAGCCACGGTGAGTCAAAGTTGAGCTATTTCTGCACACACCATTTTCTGTATGAAACCTGAAATCACAACCACAACAGTACGCTAGTCAAACAAAACTTCTGTGTGTGTGTGTGTGTGTGTGTGTGTGTGTGTGTGTGTGTGTGTGTGTGTCAAGTCAAGTCAAGTCAAGTCAACAGTATTTATAGAGCACTTTCAAACAGCCATCGCTGCATGCATCGTGTGTGTGTGCGTGTGTGTGTGTGTGTGTGTGTGTATTTCGTGTGTGTGTGTATTTCTTGTACATGGTGTGCATGCACGTGTGCTTGTGTGTGTGCGTGTGCTTGTGTGTGTGTGTGTGTGTGTGTGTGTGTGTGTGTGTGTGTGTGCGTGTGTCGAATGGAACAAAAATTCAAGTTCCTCTCTGGAGCCGGTTCAGGAAATGAACAGTCTGACACAATGGAGCTGACAGTTAAAATACCTTCCACATAGCACTCAACCACACAGCCGTACACATTGTTTTGCCGCCTGCGGCTTGCAGCATGTGTGATGGCTACACTTCTTAGACACGCGACACAAGCTGTGGACTGACGCTGACAGACAGCTCTTACAATATAGAGAGAAACAACTTTGATGAGTTTGTTTAGATACGCGGCTGGTCATTTGATCTCCTCTTGCTGTAGTTTTTAAGCTACGGTGTTACACAAGTGTCGATCGAGATCAAGCTGAAGTCTCTGTCAGCATTTACACTATAATTACAAACCCAATTCCAATGTAGTTGGGACTCTGTGTTAAACAGAAATAAAGTCATGTTCGACATGTCCCAGCTTTTTTGGAACGTGTTGCAGCCATAAAATTCCAAGTTAATGATTATGTGCTAAAAACAGTTAAGTTTATCAGTTTGAACATTAAATACCTTGTCTTTTGGGTGTATTCAGTTAAATATAGATTGAATATGATTTGAAAATCATTGTATTCTGCTTTTATTGATGTTTAACACAATGTCTCAATTTCATTGGAAATGGGTTTGTAGTTGGCATATCTGCGGTGTGTAGGACTCATCATCGAACAGCAAGTAAGAACAAATTCGTTTGCCCACGACTTTTTTTGCCCCGCTAATTCATCCTTGGTGTTTTTCTCGCCTCTGTGAATGTTTCACTCTGTCTTTGTAAACATAGTGGAAGCGATGTGATGTGATGAGATACTGCGACTCGCAACTTGAGCACAGTGTCCCCTGCTTGGTGTCCCGTAGCCTGTAATTCCGCCCGTCCGTGTGTGTCACATGGCCCTTGTTTACCGTGGCATCTTACTGGAGGCTGTTATTTACATTTTGGGAAAAAAAATTGTCGTACATTGGTATGATGAAAGTTATTTGTCATAAAGCTCACATTCTTAGGGACAATGGCTTGTCTGTCCTGGCCTTGCTGAGCCACAGGAAGAAACCACTGCCTTTTGACCACAGACTAAGATGTCCATCAATAGATTCTTTTGTGTGCGCGCAAAGGCTCCTAATGTGTGCGAGTGATGAGATAATAACCAATCTATCTTAACTATAAAATTAACATTCATATGGTCACTGTGGTTACTTTAATTTCATATTTTAGCATTACATCCTATAGACCACCATATCTTCCAATGATCACATTTAGCTCACGGGTTCTGGAAAGCACCAAGTTTACTGTTGTGCATGGTGAGGTAATTAAATACAATACACACAGCACAATACTGTCATATCTTCATGCCAGATTTGGAGTCTCGGTGGAAGGCCCCTGAAATATGGACATTCCCTGTCAGATTTGGCCTTCCACGTACCATATTTTCTGCACTGTAAGGCACTTTGGATTGTAAGGCACACCTTCAATGAATGGGCTATTTTAAAACTGTTTTCATAAATAGGGTACACTGCATTATTGGGCGCATAGAATAGAAGCTACAATAGTGGCTGTGGTTGAGCTATGCATCCAATAGATGGAAATACACTCAAGGGAATACAATACAATACAGCTTTATTTATATAGAGCCTTCACAACTGCTGTAGCTGCAACCAAGCGATTAGAACTGGTCACAAAAATGGGACATGAAACATAGAAATACAAATAGCATTACAAAACAATAAATGGCGCACAAACCTAGTGGACTAACATCCACAAAGGGCTAAATACCTGTTGTCTCCTTCCTTTGTTTAGTCAGTAGTTAAATATGCTTTTGGTATTATCTTTGTTTCATTAGGGGTGTTCACACGGCAACTATTGTGCACCACCGGGGCTGCCCCCGTAGAGTGTTCACACATACAAAGTTACACCGGTGTACCCCCTGAAAACAGCTTAAACCGGTTGAACGATAGAACAGGCTGCAAAAGTGCGTTGCATGCCTGCATGTCAGGTCTCCTACTAAGGTAGGCAGTGATTTCCTTGTCACCAACTCATCAACTCTTGTGTCTACTTTATCTTTCCGTTTCGTTCATCTTAGGGGCCGTTTTGGCTGTTGCCCATGGCATGCATGTGTAAGTGCGTGCGTATGCGTGGGAACAGGTCGTTCGCGGGAGGTTGATTGATCGAAAAGTAGATCTTCGGTCAGAAAAGGTTGGACACCCCTGATCTACAGTATTACAAAAAAATCTGCAATCCAAATAACTTGTCTTTAAGATTTTCATTGAGAAAGGCCAAGTATGAGTAAGTAGTATACAATCCGTTTTCACCGGTCGGAAGTTAGCTAGCTTGGAGAAGATTTGAGGGGACTGACATTGGCACCTTCATATCAGGTTTTTTGCTGGTCTTTTTTTTCTTCCCTGTGCTTGTATGGGGGCCTGTGCAGGTTGTTTGTGGAGCCACCTTGACAAGATAATATATATTTTTTCTTGCAGATTCTACACTCTGCCATTGTATTGTCAAGAAAATTGACATAGGTCCAGATTGGACTCTTCACTAATTTTCTAAACTTTCCTTTCCAATGTTGGTGTTGTATCTCTCCCTCCCTGCTCTGTTCTTTCATTCGGGAGGATGACAGCACACCATTCCGCTGGTCAGCTTAGTGCAGAACACAAACGATGGAAACCATTGACCAATCACATGCAGTGTTGGGGGCGTGAGAGAGAGAAGGGGGCGGGAGGAAAAAAAGCGACTCCTGAAACTCACGGTATTTGTTTCAAAGAGCCGTTTCATTCGACACATCACTATCATATGCGCTTGCAGTACAAGTTTGCCTCATCCATTCATCATATAGGAATGCTCGACTTCTGATATTCTTTCCATTGAAGCATCCACGTGTTTGTAAGAAAATGCTGTCCATGTATCAACCGAATGGAAAGGTTTCTTTTTTAATCTGTTCATTGCCTATTAAAAGTAAGTTAGCATCACAACCTTTAATAAACAATACGCACTTGCAGGTGTCTCCAAACCTAGCACCACACCAGAGCAGCCGGCTTCACCAACAGCCCCCGGCTTTTCAAATTCCAATTCAAAATCTACTGCTCGTCTCCAGCCAGCCTCTGCGGTGTGTGGGCGACCTGCATTAAATGCTGCATCCAAGCTTCCTGTGAAAGGCTTACCTTCAAGTCTTATATTTTCATCACTGGGATGCAATGAGAATAATGGACCTACACACAAAGGTGAGCTAGTGATGCAGTTCACCACTTTCATGCAGTTGCCTGTGTGTGTGTCTGTCTGTGTCGTTGCGCACATGTTTTTGTGCGCCTGTGTGCGCGCTGACATCAACACTCTGTCTTCCTCTGTTGAGGTCAAGGGGCACATCTGGAAAGGATATCGAGAACGCAGACACACGTGAAGCACTGTTAACCATTTTCAGGACAATAAGGCCGCATTATTTGGCAACATGAAGGGTTATACGGTTTTTAACAAGAGAATGTTTTGATCGTGTTTTCAGTAAGTCAAACTACAGTTAGGTAAATGAAATGTACAGCCATACCACATGAACACCAGGTAGACACACGCCAGTCTTACTTTGAGAGCACAACAAGCAAGTCCATTATCAAGGATTAAAATTTGGGTTGTGTTCGGATCAGGCAATTCTGGCGTTTAAAAAAATGCTTTCCACAATAAGTGTAATATACTGGTGTCATCTTTTACACATGCCAAAGAAACAAAGGAACCCGAAAAGAATATTACAATTATCGGGCAACAATCACAAAAGTGGCATAAGAACATACCTTTTGTTATTAATAACCCAAATTGTATCATTCTTATGAGCATTTCCTTCATTTATTTTGTCCCATGAGAGATCGTGGTCTTTGACGCCAGAGGAATGTCAGCCTCGAGGGCTGGAATGTCAAACTTGTCTTGCAGAGGATGGAGAAAACTCGATAATGAATTGAGGCTTTTGAACATTCATAATTGTGGAATAGCTTGATCTGGAAATCAAACAGTCACTTCATTCACGACAACTTGGGAACTCTTTGAAACATGCTGTCTGCTCTAAACAGATTACTAGCAAAACAATTGGGGGGGGGGTTCACTGTGTTAGAATTTGGCTTTTTTTTTGGTGAATTATTAGTGGCCCAAAATATTAATAAAACATATCCTCGGGAATGACACTTCGCAGCAAAAACACTATCTTTTTGTTCGCAGTAAAACACAGCAAATACTGAAATCGAAGCAAATTCCTTGTATAAATTCACTCAAAGAATAGATATCAAAATACTGCCCTTAATTTGTACACTTTGTGGTGTGGTTGTGTTTTCACAGTTTTAAAATGTAACGGTGAAGGTGCATTCTCAACAAATTGACATTATCCAATATACCTAACTAGTGAGTTGAAGCCACCGAGATACACGACATATTTTCCTTGCACGATATGTGATGTATTCGTTGAAAAAGAAGTGTTCAACATCTGTGTCAGAGACTGTTAACAATCCGGACAACATTGTGGCAACACTGGACTTTGATGGAGTGGTGTAATTTGGAGGAAAACATACTAGCAAATGCAAGAGTTTGATACTCATGTCTCCACACTTCAAACAGGATGTTGAGTTCTGTGGCATGCGGTGAGGTTCTTGACTGATGTGGCACTGCTCTTCTGGATATAAATAATCTTTTCGAAGCGTATAATTATGTTTCGATTAATTCCACACGGTTCAACAAAGTGATAGCAAGCCAATCAAGAGTTGATTTATTTAGATACATTTTGGCAGATTTATTTATTTATTTATTTTTAACATTTGGTCTTGCCTTTAATATGCTATGAACAACTTGATTATCAAATGACGAAGATATTTGGTATCATAAATGCATGTCTGACGTTTCTAACTAACCAGTTTGTTTCAAAATTGGCAAATAATTCAACGAGTTATGATTTTATTGGAGCTAAACACAGTTACTTAGTAGCTGGAACCTATCGCTGGAGACTCCCGGTTAAAGATGGCGGCTACGTTTGCACGTCCGCAGCCAGCCGTGGTTTGCTCTAATGGTACATTTGTCAGCGAGCTTCTTCGTGTTGAGCCAATGGAGCGCAGCACTACCACATACATGCTGGCAGTGTCTTTCTTCACTCTTTTCTGGCCATACGAGTGACTAAATATGTCACACACATTCATTAAATGCGGCCGGGTAGTCCAGTGGTTAGCACGTCGGCTTCACAGTGCAGAGGTACCGGGTTCGATTCCAGCTCCGGCCTCCCTGTGTGGAGTTTGCATGTTCTCCCCGGGCCTGTGTGGGTTTTCTCCGGGTGCTCCGGTTTCCTCCCACATTCCAAAAAAAACATGCATGGCAGGCTGATTGGATGCTCTAAATTGTCCCTAGGTGTGAGTGTGGGCGTGGATGGTTGTTCGTCTCTGTGTGCCCTGCGATTGGCTGGCAACCGGTTCAGGGTGTCCCCCGCCTACTGCCCGAAGACGGCTGGGATAGGCTCCAGCACCCCCCGCGACCCTAATGAGGATCAAGCGGTTCGGAAAATGGATGTATGGACATTCATTAAATATATTAGACGGACTGTTGAACGTCAGCATTTTCAGTACATGTGTGATACAACACGTTTATCGACGATAGAAAGACGGCAAAACGTGCCCTGGAGTAGGGAATGAATGTGTGCAGGTATTATTTTATTGATCATTCATCTGTTTTAATGATTAAATCATTGATAATTCGTGGAAAGCACCTACCATAGGACTAAAATGGAATATAATTTATATATATATACAGTATATATATATATATATATATATACAGTATATATATATATATATATATTAGAGCTGTCAGTTTAGCGCGTTTTTATTGGCATTAATTTAAATGAATTTTAACGGGATTAAATTTTTTCTCGCGAGATTAACGCGGCACACGTCACAAGCGGATGTTACGTTGCTCTATAAATACACCAGAAACAAAACAACAAGGGCGCTGCAGAAGTCCACGCCCATGTCTGTTTTGCCAGCCACGGCTGCGCGAGACACCGAAAACGGATACTTAAAGAGTTTATGAATTGAAAGTTTACTTTTTTTAAAAGTTGCCAGATTGCTCCACTGACAAGACCAAAGTTACCTGTTCTTCTCTCTCTCTGTATCATACAGGTATACGATGTATGCCACTGACGCAATTGTTACTTGTTTGGAACTATTTTGTGTGGAAGGTTACAGTGTTCCGTGTCCATATAAATAGAGCGGGTGGAGCTTCTCTGTGTTCGTCTGACAGTGACAGTGCGCTGCAGTGGTAGCGACCTAGCGAAAATAAAATGTATCCAGTGTTGTCATCGAACCAAGTGTAGTCATCCGAAATGAGGTCTACCCAAAACCGTAGAGAGACTTACGCGCAAGAAGGACCAACACAAACAACATAGCCTGACTGTGTTAGGGGGAGTGAAACCCCCCTCTTTCAGAATGGTTTGCCCCAGCAGCATGGGGGAAGTGCGTGCGCTTGTTTGTACGGCCGGCAGTTTTGAATACAGCGGCACATAACGAACACTGGTGTCCAGTGTCTCGTTATTCTTGAACAAACATACAGAAACAGACTGTTGTGTTCAAAGCAAACTTGAGAAAAACGAAGTATGCAACCATGGTTTAAATCCACTATAGGCTGAGTACTAGTTTACCTTAGATGTGCACTTTATAATGTTATATTGCTCTGTTTTGATTTCATAAAAAAAGCTGTTAAAGCAGCTGTTGTGTGACAAAATATTTTTTTCACTGTTGTTGGTGGACAATAATATTGTGTGAGAGAGTATGTGTGAATAACTGCTCCAAGTGAAAAATGTTCATGTAAAATTGAAAATTGAAATTGTTATTTCAGTAAATATTTGCATTTGGCACATAGAAAACTGATTCATGATTCCATGTTGACGAGAGCATTAAAATGGGGAAAAATAGGATGAAAAATGTAAAAGGAAATTCAGAAACGATAAAAAATGTGTGAGTAATCACGATTAATTTTTTAGTTCATTTGAGTTAATTATGACAGTTGCATTTTTAATTAGATTAAATATTTTAATCGTTTGACAGCTCTAATATATATATATATATATATATATATATATATACACTGTATTTAAACTATTCACATGAAGACAACGGCCAGCCTAAGTGCCAACAATTTGTTCAAATGACTTGCTGAAAAAGCCAGGCATTTTGGAAATTGCTGCTGTGAGATGGTTCATTTTAAAATGTGCTTTCTTTCTAATGCTGTCTCTTTAGCATCTTTCTGCACAGCACCACAATAAACTGTTTTTGCTGTGTAAAATATTTGTTGTCAGTATTAGAGCATAGTAATGCAAGGATTTATTCATTGTCCTATCCATGTCCTTCATGAGAGGGCTCCTTCAGTTAAGAGATTGTTTTGCAACATTAACAATGTTCAACGATCTGTGTCTTTTTCAGCTTCTCCAAAATCTTCATGTATCGGTACCAGGTCAGATGAGAGAGCCAGCCGAAGCAATCCTCCCGTAGGCAGTCAGAGTGGGAAAAAAAACTTGGGTCCCAGTAGTTCCTGTGACACTGTTACCTGTTTGAACAGCACTTGTGTTACTTCTGCTCCAAAGTCTCCTGCAATCAGAAGCAAAGTGCTGTCCCTGCAGTCTCGAACAACAGCTACAGGTAGGCTCACTTGTGGGATTGTTTATCTGGATTCTGAACAGGTTCGGGTAGGGATGTAACAATAATGGCGATGTCACAACATTAAAATTGCTACGATATCGTCATCATAACGTTACGATATTAAAAGCAGCAAAACATTACTTTTTGCCCGCTTCAGCCGAACACAGCATTGTGAACTGCATAGACCATGAGACTTTGTGCTGCTGAGTCAGGAACATCCATCCATCCATCCATTTTCTGATCCGCTTATCATCAAAAGGGTTGTGGCGCGTGCTGGAGCATATCCCAGATGTCTTTGGGCAGTAGGATGGGACACTGTTTGGAGCCAGGAACACATGACAATAAAATGACTGGTCACTGCTTTTTTTTAACAAATACACAATGCTTTTTTTCCCAGTAAAATTTATTTAGTTATTTTAACCCTTTTGTGCAACTTGTAACCTGATAACATGGTAAGCTCCACTGTAGTAACCGCTGTCCCTGAATTTTTATTCAGTATCGTGAGCTTTTTTGAATTTCCAACCTCACCATAATTTCGTGATAATTATCGTATCCTGAGATTTATATTGTGATAATATCACATTGTAACATTTGGATATTGGTATGTACCTAGCGTCGGGGTCAGAACACATTCTGATGCTTAATAATTGTTTGATAAGATTAGAGTTTTGTCAACAAGTAATACACTATTCCTTCTGTTGGACCAAAACATGCACTTAAAGTCCCCCCCAAATATGTCAGCGCACTCTGTCACGAGTTTCATCAAGGCAAAGTCCAAAATATTTATTGCTGTCTTATTTTGTAGTAAACTTGAAGACCGGAAGAGACAAGGAAGCTAGAAAGATTGTTTTCATTGTCTGAGATTCAGTCAGATCTCATAACTCAGTGAGAATATGTTTTCTAATCCACCTGCCTTAAGCCCCAGCATTTGGACAAAACCTGCAATGGGATTTCACGTCTTCTGTGCTCTCACCATAGGTCTGAAGATCCCAACAATTAACAACTACAACGCCATCAAGACAGCAACGGCAAATCAGACAACCAAGACATCTTCCACTGTCAGTCAGGTTATGCCAAAGCAGGCATCTCATTATCCATTGCAAAGAACTGGCTCTGCAAGGCTCAGTGGACTGAACGGAACAGGTAAGAACAATGTCTTGTGTTGTCCGGGCAACTGTTGAAACGCAAAGCGTTGTGCGTATTCTTTATAGAACTAGCAGTAAAAGTATGTGATGAAACATCTGTGAGCCACAGTCTGAATGACGTGTGCCGATGTGTTTTCCCAGTGAGCTTTCCCAGGAGTGTTATGTGGACCCACAAATGACAGAAAAGCAAGTGAAGCAGTAATTTATTGGATGAACTGGTCCCAGATCAGCATCCGGTTAGCTCACACAGGCTAACCATAACTACACACACACACACACACGTATTTTTCGCACATAAAAGCCTTAAGTTTTCTCAAACATCATCTATGTGGCTAATAATGCAGTGTGCTTTATGTGCACTAAATTCCAAAATCTGTAATAATGTTGTTGAGTAACTTGGTAAGCGCTCCGCTTGAATGATTCTTGGCCCTTTTTCCGCGGACATAGGGACGTTAGACGTACATGGCACAAATATGATCGCGGTAACCCCCCCCCCCCCCCCTTCCCATTCATCCTCCCCCTTATTACATGTTATGTCTTGTGACTTATTGTAACTGTCATATGCTTATTTATGTGCTAGGGTCTTTTTTATCCTGGACTTAAATTATCCTCAGAAGAGGATAGTTCAAGCGTGGTTTTTTTTCCCTCTCCCGACCCAGCGTTTTCCTTTCTGAATTCTGATTGTAATTTCCCCATTGCGGGACAAATAAAGGATATCTTAATTAATATACGGCCCTGCGTGGTACTCCGTTTTCTCCGGGTACTCCGGCTTCCTCCCACATTCCAAAAACATGCACAGCGGGTTAATGGAACATTCAAAATTGTCCCTTTGTTCGAGTGTGAGCACGGATGGTTGTTCGTCTCTGTGTGCCCTGCGATTGGCTGGCAACTGGTTCAGGGTGTCCCCTGCCGACTCCCCGAAGACGGCTGGCATAGGGTCCAGCAACCCTTGTGAGGAGAGAGAGAGAGAGAGTGAGAGAGATTAGAGCTGTTTGTTTGTTTGTTTATTGAACATAAAACATATATACAGTAATAATTTGACAGAAAATAAGGTAGATAAAAAAAAGTAAAAAGAAAGAAATCAATCTTCATTCAACACAGTTATTATGTTCAAGGGAGTAGGAAGAAGTAAAAAACGTATCTAGTCCTACCCCGTTATGTGATTGTATCTAATAAATCATTTTTATATCAATCAGAAAAGAAAAAAGTAAGAAGAAAGAAGTCTCCATTAAGGCTCATACTTTACCCTTAACCGTGATATTTTTACAACTTTTGGTTTGTATCGGGATTATATACTTCCACACCCTGACACTCTTGTGTCAATTTTCTCTTGTATTCATAATGGATATTTATATACCTTTCTCTATTTATCAACTTAGTTCTGATTTATCATTATATTTAATGTTTTGAATTTATCATTTTAACTCTGATTGATGTAGGTTGTTTGTACTATTTTTTTGAATTTGTTTTTGAACTCAGCAAGCGATTTACTCATTTTCAGGTCCGTTTCGAGATTATTCCACAGATTAACACCTTTGATAGATACACTTCTTTGCTTGATGTTTGTTCTTGTTTTGAGTTTTTTGAATAAGTTGGTACCTCTTAAATCATAGCTGCTTTCTCGAATTTTGAAAAACCTCTGAATGTTTTGGCAGAAGTCGGTTGTTTTTTTGTGTCCATTTGGGTTTAATAAGTCAATGTTAAAGTCACCACATATTATTCGTGTTTTCTTATCGTTGTTGTAACTGAGCATATCTGTTAGTTTTTTATTGAATGTGTCAATACATGATCCTGGTGTCCTATAGATGCAACTTATGATGATATTTGATGCATTTTTATTATGTATTTCAATGGTTAGACATTCCATTAGGTTTTCTATTGTGTTTGTCAATCTCTCGATTTTACTGCATTTAAGTGCTTTGTCTACATATATTGCAACCCCCCCCCCCTCCTTTTTTGTTTTCCCTATTAGTTGCAAACATTTCATAACCTTCTATTTCCATTTCAGTTGTTTTATCTTCATCAAGCCAAGTTTCTGATATGGCAATTATTTTAAATTTATTGAATTTAGTCAGGTATTCTTTGATTTTTGTGAAGTTTTTATAGAGACTTCTACTGTTTAAGTGTATTAGTCCCCCAGTGTGGGACTAATAAAGGATATCTTATCTTATCTTATCTTATTACTGAAAGTGCATTTTCCAATTTTATATTAGTGTTGAATTGTTCATCCAGGTAATAGTCAGAGTTTGTTACCCTTTGTTTGTTCTGGAAGAAGTTGTTGTCTGGGTCCAAATTGTTCTCGGGATCGAATGGCTTATAGTCAATATCTTCAAAGGGTTGGAAGTCCATGTTTTTGGGATGTGAATTTCCCGCTCCCACGCGGTCGTCGCTGGCTCCCTCGCGGTCGTCGTTGGTTCCCTCGCTGTCGTCGCTCGCTCTCGCCGTCATCACTGGCTCCCTCGCGGTTGCTGGCTGGACGTCTCCTGGGTCCCTCGTGGTCGCTGGCTCTCTTGCGGTCGTCGCCGACTCCCTCACGCTCGCTGGCTGGTTGCCTCCCGGCTCTCTCACGCGCGCTGGCTGGTTGTCTCCCGGCTCCCTCAGGCTCGCTGTCTCCCGGCTCCCTCGCGGTCACTGGCTCCCCTGCAGTCGTCGCTGGTTTTCTCTCGGTCGTCTCTGGCTCCCTTGCAGTCGTCGCTGGCTCCCTCGCGGTGGTCGCTGGCTGGTTGTCTCCCGGCTTCCTCGCGGTCGCTGGCTTCCCTGCAGTCGTCGCTGGCTTCCTCGCGGTCATCACTGGCTCCCTCACGGTCGGTCGTCGCTGGCTCCCTCGCGGTCGGTCGGTCTTGAAAAAGTTATTGTCCGGGTCCAAGTTGTTCTCAGGGTCAAATGTCTTGTGGTCAGTAGGGTTGGAAGTCATCAAAGGGTTGGAAGGGTCATCAAAGGGTTCGAAGTCCATGTTTTTGGTATGTGAATTTCCTGCTTCAGTAGGGTCAGAGTTTTTATCTTCGGGTGGTGAATAATTCTCAGTATGCTGCTTGATGGTGTTGAACTCGAGCCTGTTGTGTTGGAGTACTGGTGCGGGGGTGGACGATAAGTTTGTCATGTCTTAAGTAGGCAGTTTCCCCTCTGTCACGTGCAGCTTTTAATTTTGGGAGGAGCTCTTTTCTTTTTTGTCGTACGGCATCTGTAAAGTCTTCGTTGATGTAGATGTTGGAGCCTTTTAAGTATTTTGCTTTTTGTAGGATCCTTGATCTGTCCTTGTATTTGAGAAATTTCACCACAACTGGCCTCGGTCGAGGTCTTCCAGGTTCTTGTCTTCCTGTGCGGTGAGCTCTCTCCACCTCAATTTGCCCCTGTATCAGCAGCTTCTCCTTGAGGATTTTTTGAACTTTTTCCTCTGTTTCAGTCCACGTTTCTCCCGGTTTTTCCTCAATTCCATCAATTACCAAGTTGTTTCTTCTTGACTGTCCTTCCAAGTAGTCCATCTTGTCTGTTAATACAAGCATGCCGTCACATATTTTGTAGAATTCTGTTTGCATGTCTTTGGAATGGCCAGTTTGACAGATTAGATTTTTTTTAATGTCGTCTACCTCTTTTTGGGTAAAGTTGATGCTGGTTTTTATTTCTTGGACTTCCCTGGTAAAAGTGTCAAGTCGTGAGTTTGTTGAGTCTATTATCATCTTGACAATTCCTGTTGTTGTTGCAAGAGTGCCGTAAAAAGCTCTTTTTGTTGCTGGAGTAATTCGTTTACTTGAGTGAGGGTCAGGAAATCCTCATCCTGCTTTGTGTCTTGCTTCTGTTTGGGTGGCATTTTGTCGGGTCTCGTTGCTAGTCAGTTGTATGGTAGTTTGTGACGTGTCCAGTGGGCTTGCTGCTGGGTGTTTCTAACGTGGCAAATGGGGTTGCCGGCTCCCTCACGCTCGCTGGGGTTCGGCTGGTTGGTCTCTGGTGGTGGGTTCCAGCTGCGTAGCGACTTTTCGCAGTTAGCTTCCGTGCTAACGTCCGCGGTTAGCTTCCGTGCTAACGAGCTAGTGTTTCGTCCAACCCCCTCTTCACGTCGCCAATTTCTACACACGCGCTGCCACCAAGTTTCGCTCTGTTCTTTACTTTCAAATGTGGGAAAGCTTCACACGAGAGAAATGTTGACTTTGCTGTTGCTGCTCCTTCTTTCCGCTCTGCAATGCGTAGCAACTCACACTTCCTCGTAGCTCTGTGGCACTTCCTCCCTAGTAGTATGTGATTAAAAACGCAACTGCCATAATTAACTCATAATAACTCATAATTAATCGTGATTACTCACACATTTTTTATCATTTCTAAATTTCCTTTTATATATTTTTTTGTCCTATTTTTTCCCGTTTTAATGCTCTCATCAACATGGAATCATGGATCAGTTTTCTATGTGCAAAATGCAAATATTTACTTAAACAACAATTTCAATTTTCAATTTTACATGAACATTTTTCACTTGGAGCAGTTATTCACACATTATCTCTCACACAATATTACTGTCCATCAACAACAGTGAAAAAAATATTTTGTCACACAACAGCTCCTTTAACAGCTCTTTTTATGGACTCAAAACAGAGCAATATAACATTATAAAGTGCACATTTAAGGTAAACTAGTACTCAGCCTATAGTGGATTTAAGCCATGGTTGCATACTTCGTTTTTCTCAAGTTTGCTTTGAACACAGCAGTCAGGCTATGTTGATTGTGTTGGTCCTTCTTGCGCGGAAGTCTCTCTACGGTTTTGTGTAGACATCATTTCGGATGACTACACTTGGTTCGATGACAACACTGGAGACGTTTTATTTTCAGCTAGGTCGCTACCACTGCACTGCTGAACTCTTGACGTGCCTCAGCGCACCGTCACCGTCAGACGAACTCAGAGAAGCTCCACCCCCTTTATTTAAAAGGACACGGAACACGGTAACCTTCCACACAAAATAGTTCCAAACAAGTAACAATCGTGTGTTGTGGCATACCTCGAAATCAACAGAATGCCTGCTCTTCTATTCACCAGAGGCTCATCAACCTAGTCTCTTATTTCTCCTCCGAAACAGTGTCTTCTCCTGCTTGGTGTACCTTAGCCTTCTCCGCTACGTACGATTTCTGTACATAGCTTGTAATGGAGGCTCTCGCTGGTAATCCAGTTCGATGGAATGCGAATGATTTCAGCTTGAGTCGAGCTGTGGACAATGTTTACAGGTTTGCATGCAGTAGCCATACATTTAGCTATGGCTTCAGCAAATTTGTTCTTCGTCGTGTTATCCATTTTCTTCACTTTGAAATAATCCATAGCTGTCTGTCTTAGATGAGGGGGCAGAGTACTCACATCAGCTGTGTGCTTGGCCATTAAGTGGTATTTCAGACTCGACGTGCAATGATGATAGCTCAGTTTACGACTGCAAAACATACAGGTAACTTTGGTCTTGTCATTGGAACTATCTGGCAACTTCTTAAAAAGTAAACTTTCCATTCACAAACACTTTAAGTATCCCTTTTCGGTGACTCGCGCTGGCAAAACAGACATGGAGTGGACTTCTGCAGCACGCTTGTTTTGTTTCCGGTTTATTTATAGAGCAACATAACATCCGCTGTGACGTGTTGCCGCATTAATCTCGAGAGAAAAATTTTAATCACGTCAAAATTCATTTAAATTAATGCCGATAATAACGCACTAAACTGACAGCTCAAATATATATATATATATATATATATATACACTTGAAGCCAATGGCAAGCCACTTACCCAAGTGCCACTTACCCAAGTGTCCATCAAATGTAGCATATACCAAGGTGATGCACTCTCCCCACTGCTGTTCTGCATAGGACTGAACCCCCTAAGCCAAGTAATCACCAAGACAGGCTATGGATACCGCCTCAGAAATGGTGCTACGATCAGTCACCTCCTCTACATGGATGACATAAAGCTGTATGCTATGAACGAATGGGACATAGACTCCCTGATCCACACAACCAGGATCTACAGCAGCGACATCGGGATGTCATTCGGGCTTGAGAAATGTAGTCGGATGGTGACTAAGAGAGGAAAGGTAGTCCGCACTGAAGGGGTCTCACTCCCTGAAGGAACAATAGCAGACATTGAGGACAGCTACAAGTACCTCGGTATACCACAAGCCAATGGCAACCTCGAACTGGCAACAAGGAAAGCGACTACGGCCAAATACCTCCAGCGAGTGAGGCAAGTCCTAAGAAGCCAGCTCAATGGCAAGAATAAGACCCGGGCAATAAACAGCTATGCCCTGCCAGTGATCAGATACCCTGCAGGAATAATAAGGTGGCCAAAGGAAGAGATTCAGACCACGGACCTTAAGACCCGAAAGCTCCTCACCATGCATGGAGGGTTCCATCCCAAATCCAGCACCCTGAGACTGTACGCAAGCCGAAAGGAAGGAGGCCGGGGACTAGTGAGTGTAAGAGCCACTGTCCAGGATGAAACATCCAAGCTCTATGAATACATCAAGGAGAAGGCTCCAACGAATGACGTACTCAGAGAATGTCTCAGACAATGGGGAACAGAGGATGAGGCGCTGGAAGAGGGACCATCATGGGAGGACAAGCCCCTCCTCGGGATGTACCACCGGACCATAACTGAAGTGGCTGATCTCAAGAAGTCCTATCAGTGGCTAGAGAGGGCTGGCCTGAAGGACAGCACAGAGGCACTCATCCTGGCTGCTCAGGAGCAGGCCCTGAGCACCAGAGCCATTGAGGCCCAGATATACCACACCAGACAAGACCCAAGGTGTAGGTTGTGCAAAGAGGCACCTGAGACGATCCAACACATAACTGCAGAAAAAGTGAATCCTGTAGATTAATTGGTGAATAGCGAATCATGAATCGCCAGAGGTTCACTGTAAATGTACTGTACGTGTAAAACATATTACACGATGGATCAATGCATATTCCATTTTAAAATGACAGTGGCACCATCATCACTTATGAAGTGCATCAAATGTAATCATATTCTGAGTTTCGAGCCTTCACTCAATCGTGTTTTTTTTGTTTTGTTTTTTTTTGTTTTTTTGCTTGCGTTGCCAGCTAAAATTCAATGTGTGACTGCGAACACCAAAATATCCACCCCATTTCAAATAAAATATCCATCCCACTCACAATGTAAGATAGCAGTGGATTGAGATAAAAGCTCAGTCACAATAAAATCAAATCATGAGAATCCCCCTTTGACAAGTAAACAAGTCAAGTCAACTGTATTTATAGAGCACTTTCAAACAGCCATCGCTGCATACAAAGTGCTGTACATGGAGCAATTTAACATGCACAATAAACAGTAAGACAAATCGGTAATAAAGGCGGTAGAAAGCACCAAACAGTAAAACCAAGAACAAATCTAAGTCATGCTGAGTCGAATGCCAAAGAATACAAGTGAGTTTTGAGGAGGGTTTTGAAGATGGGCAGCGAGGAGGCTTGCCGAATGTTCAGTGGGAGGTCATTCCAGAGAGAGGGACCAGCAACAGAAAAGGCTCGATCCCCTCTGAGCCTCAGTTTAGTTCTTGGTACTTCCAATAATGTCTGGTCCACAGACCTGAGGCGCCGGGCAGGTGTGTAGGGGCGGATGAGCTCAGAGAGGTAAGGTGGCGCGAGATTATTCAGAGATTTGAAAACAAATAAGAGGATCTTGAAAATAACTCTAAAATGAATGGGGAGCCAGTGAAGGGATGCCAGAGTAGGAGTTATGTGCTCCCTCTTATGAGTACCAGTCAAGAGGCGAGTAGCGGCATTCTGGACCAGCTGAAGGCGCTTAATGGAGGACTGTCTGACTCCAAAGTAAAGGGCATTGCAGTAATCGAGCCGGGATGTGACAAAGGCATGAATTACTGTCTCAAAGTGTTCATGTGAGAGGAGAGGTTTTATTTTGGTCAGCTGTCTAAGGTGAAAGAAGCTGGATTTAACAACGGCACCAATTTGCCGATCGAGTTTGAAATCACTGTCCAGTTTAAGGCCCAAGTTTGAGACTGTTGACTTAAGATAAGGAGACGGGGGGCCCAAGTCTACAGGATGGAATGTACAAGGGCCACTGGGACCAAACAATATCACCTCTGTCTTCTTTTCATTGAATTTCAAGAAATTTTGTGCCATCCAGGTTTTGATTTCTTCCAGACAGGATAGGAGTGGCCTTAATGAGAAGGCGTCTTTCTTGCTCAGTGGGACATAGATCTGGCAGTCATCTGCATAGCAGTGGAAGGGAATACCATGTTTCCTTAAGATGGAACCCAATGGGAGCAGATACAGCGAGAACAGCAGAGGCCCCAGAATTGAGCCCTGTGGAACACCACATGACAGGGGAGCAGTGTGTGACTCAGAGCAGCCAAGGCTGACACAAAAGGTTCTGTCAGCTAAATAGGACCTAAACCACTCAAGAGCACTGCCGCCAATGCCCACCAAGTGCTGCAAACGAGTCAGCAGAATACTGTGATGCACTGTATCAAATGCTGCAGTTAAGTCCAATAAAACTAGACACACGTGGTCTCCACAGTCATTTGCCAGGAGGATGTCATTAGAAACGCGTAACAGGGCTGACTCCGTGCTATGCATCGTCTTGAAACCTGACTGGAAGACCTCCAAGATGTTATGTTCATCCAAGAAAAATTTCAACTGCATGTGCACCACTTTTTCCAGAATTTTGGAAATGAAAGGCAGTTTGGAAATGGGCCTGAAACTTGACAGCAAATCTGGATGAAGACCAGGTTTCTTGATCAAGGGTTGGACCACAGCATGTTTAAACTGTTGGGGAACTACACCAGAAGAGAGGCTGCTGTTGATGATATCCAAGACCGATGCGCCAACACTCGGGAGAACCTCCTGAAAGAAGTGCGGGGGAAGAGGCAAGGGGAGCCAGATGGCTTCGTCTGGCGAACTACATCCTCCAAAAGCGCCAAGGACACAGTTTCAAAAGAATTTAGCACAGCTGAACATGGAACATGGACAGAGGGGTCAGATGCGGTATTTGAGACCGGAGTCCTAGCTGTAGAGACCTTATCAATGAAAAACTGAAGGAATCTGTTGCACATCTCGGGTGAAGAATCCGAGCAAGTAGGCAGAGGGGGTTTGAGTACAAGACTCAAGAGTCAATTGACGGAGGCCCAGAGAGGTGTGATAAAAAGGCCGATACCCGAGAGGTACATCCAGATGACCATACCTGAAGCACTCGAAACTGCCAAACAAAGGCTCCAAGCCTTGACCAGCCGCCTAAAGCGGTACACGAAAGAGAATGAGGCCAGACGAATAAACAGGCTGTTCGCAACACAACCTGCGAAAGTGTACGCTCAGTGGCAGGGTCCTAACAACAACAGAGCTGACCCACCAAGACTGGAAACTGAAAGGTACTGGAAAGGCATATGGAAGAAGGAGGTTGCACATAACAGCAGTGCACAATGGCTGGTGACCCTGAGAGAGGAGCACAGCAACCTCCCTGAACAGAACCCAGTTACCATAACAGTGGCAGACATACAGGAAAGAGTCTCAGATATGAAGAACTGGACAGCACCAGTATCCAACTATTGGCCAATAACCTGTCTCTCCACAACATGGAAGCTCATGTCAGGCATCATTGCGGCTAACATAAGTGGACACATGGATCAATACATGAGCGAAGCACAGAAGGGCATTGGTAGAGATACCAGAGGAGCCAAACATCAGCTCCTGGTTGACAGAACAGTCGCACAAGACTGCAGGTCTCGACATACCAACCTGTGCACAGCTTGGATTGATTACAACAAAGCCTATGACTCGATGCTACATACATGGATCACTGAATGCTTGGAGTTGTATAAGGTGAACAGGACCCTAAGAGCCTTCGTTGCGAACTCGATGAGGATGTGGAAAACCACACTTGAAGCCAATGGCCAAGTGTCCATCAAATGTGGCATATACCAAGGTGATGCACTCTCCCCACTGCTGTTCTGCATAGGACTGAACCCCCTAAGCCAAGTAATCACCAAGACAGGCTATGGATACCGCCTCAGAAATGGAGCTACGATCAGTCACCTCCTCTACATGGATGACATAAAGCTGTACGCTAAGAGCGAAAGGGACATAGACTCCCTGATCCACACAACCAGGATCTACAGCAGCGTCATTCGGGCTTGAGAAATGTAGTCGGATGGTGACTAAAAGAGGAAAGGGAGTCCGCACTGAAGGGGTCTCACTCCCTGAAGGAACAATAGCAGACATTGAGGACAGCTACAAGTACCTCGGTATACCACAAGCCAATAACAACCTCAAACTGGCAACAAGGAAAGCGGCTACGGCCAAATACCTCCAGCGAGTCAGGCAAGTCCTAAGAAGCCAGCTCAGTGGCAAGAATAAGACCCGGGCAATAAACAGCTATGCCCTGCCAGTGATCAGATACCCTGCAGGAATAATAAGGTGGCCAAAGGAAGAGATTTAGACCACGGACGTTAAGACCCGAAAGCTCCTAACCATGCATGGAGGGTTCCATCCCAAATCCAGCACCCTGAGACTGTACGCAAGCCGAAAGGAAGGAGGCCGGGGACTAGTAAGTGTGAGAGCCACTGTCCAGGATGAAACATCCAAGCCCCATGAATACATCAAGGAGAAGGCTCCAACGGATGACGTACTCAGAGAATGTCTCAGACAATGGGGAACAGAGGATGAGGCGTTGGAAGAGGGACCATTATGGGAGGACAAGCCCCTACACGGGATGTACCACCGGACCATAACTGAAGTGGCTGATCTCAAGAAGTCCTATCAGTGGCGAGAGAGGGCTGGCCTGAAGGACAGCACAGAGGCACTCATCCTGGCTGCTCAGGAGCAGGCCCTGAGCACCAGAGCCATTGAGGCCCAGATATACCACACCAGACAAGACCCAAGGTGTAGGTTGTGCAAAGAGGCACCTGAGACGATCCAACACATAACTGCAGGGTGTAAGATGCTGGCAGGGAAAGCCTCCATGGAACGCCATAACCAGGTGGCTGGCATAGTCTACCGAAACATCTGTGCGGAGTATGGACTGGAAACCCCAAGGTCAAAATGGGAAACACCTCCGAAGGTGGTGGAGAATGACAGAGCGAAGATCCTGTGGGACTTCCAGATCCAGACTGACAAGATGGTCATGGCTAACCAACCAGATATTGTGATCATAGATAAAGGGCAGAGGAAAGCCGTTGTAGTGGATGTACCGGTCCCAAGTGATGGAAACAGCAGAAAGAAGGAACACGAGAAACTCGAGAAATACCAAGGGCTCAGAGAGGAGCTGGAGAGAGCCTGGAAGGTAAAGGTGACAGTCGTGCATGTGGTGGTCGGAGCACTCGGGGCAGTGACCCCCAAACTAGATGAGTGGTTGCAACAGATCCCGGGAACAACATCGGACATCTCAGTCCAGAAATGTGCAGTGCTGGGAACAGCAAGGATACTGGGCAGAACCCTCAAGCTTCCTGGCCTCTGGTAGAGGACCCGAGCTGAATGAGGGACGGACACCACCCGAGGGGTGAGACGAGGATTTTAATTTTATATAAAAAATCACACTCACACACACACACACACACACACACACACACACACACACACACACACACACACACACACACACACACACACACACACACATAAAAAAAAAAGAAGCATGTCCTGTTTATGGAACCAGACAGTTAAAGCACCTCGGTGGAATGCAAACACATTTTTGTTTGCACAAAACCACATTTTGTTTGTTTTGTTTTTTGTTTGCCTCTGATTAGTCAGAGCAACGAGGTCGATTCTTCTTTTTTACAGCCTTCATGTCATGTTTTGCAAGGTGGTAGTTGATAGGAGGACCCCAAAAAGCAGGGAGGCAGGGAGGAGCAGCGTGGATTGACCAAAATGTGTTTTACAAGAACACAAACCGGAGTACGTAGGAGAAACAAACTCCAAAATCTCACTCAAAATAAAGTCTAGCAAAATCAAAGTAGCAAAAAAAACCCAAGACAGAAAACAAAACATGACACATGCACACAGCAACAAACAAACAGCAACAATGACCCGACACAGAGTGGTTGGGCATCAAGTCTTTTAAAGTGGCACAAATTACACAATGACCAACAGGTGTGCAACTGCAGGCGGAGCCCTACAGTGCCATCTGTTGGTCACAAACAGATCCATGACACTTCAGACGGGCTCTTACGCGTCTGACAGTGTAATGGGCGTACTACCAGCAATGGATGCATTGACAAAGATGACGCATTGTTTGGAACAAAAGTTCTGCATTGTCTGTAATGCAAACTGTGATTAAAATGCATTTATTTTTTGTAATGCGTTAATTTACTTGATGAATACTAATTAATTAGTTAAAGTTCCACCCCTAATATGAACATGGTGTTTGTGGTGGGGGGGGGGGTGTTTTCACTGCATTTAGTGGACACACCCACAGCATCTGAAGGTGATGGAATGTCTTGATCTTTCACCATTTTCAAGCCCGATTGACATCTACTTGTACATTCCTTCACATATGCCAGGCTTTGTCGTGATTCTGTTTGTGACCAACAGGTGGCACTGTAGGAGTCCCCCTGCAACTGCACACCTGTTGGTCATTATGTAATTGTATAAAAGGACTGCCACCCGACCACTCATGGTCGGGCCATTGTTGCTGTTGGCTCCTGTCATGTTTGTTTGTTGCTGTTTGCTACTGTCATGTTTGTTGCTGTTTGTTGGCTGCTGTCATGTTTGTTTCAGTCATGTTTAGGTCATTGTTAAGTTTTATCTTCAGTCATGTGTTTTCTTTGATACTTTGGACTTTGTTTGTTTTGGATTTAGTTTTCTGAGTTTTAATACAATCTTTCAAGTACAGCCTGCTCCTCCCTCTTGCCTGCTTTTTGGGGTCCACCACCACCGCGAAACGTGACAGGCTTGTTCACACCATTATGACATTTGTATTTTCATTTTAGTGGGACTGTCAAGATGTGTGTGATCAGAGATGCAGAGTGATCATGACCTCATTGTTATTTTACCATGTTTTTAAATTTAGATTTGCAGACAGTGTGACTGCATAGCATTGGATGCCTCTTTCAGGCATTTGTCAAGGCTATTGTGATTGACAGTGTCACTGATACAACAAAGCAAATACAATTAACCCTTTCATGAACCCTGTAAACTGATAACATGATAAGCTCTCCACTGTAGTAACCACTGTCCTCAAAAGGGTTAATGAACTTTGTCTTCTCATTATTTTCCCTTGTTCCAATTTTGAATGCTTCAGGTGTGTCATTTATTCAGAGCAAGAGCCTGACTGTTTTTCGGTCCTAACCAAGATGCTTGAGGTAGCTTTGACACATTTCTGTTCGTGCTCTTCAGGGAACCACTTGAAAGAATTTTCCTGACTGTGTTATATGGAGATGACACACTTTCTGCTTTTTCTGTCAGTTCATACGAGTTCCTCATTAAACCTGAGCCACAACGCTGTATGTTCCATGTAAGTGGAAGTTTATACAAACGTAATTATTACCCCTCTACAGTCCCTCTGTAATTATGTAACTCCTGCCGGGACACACTCATGCAGCCACAGTTTAGAGCGGACCACATTTGCTGTAATATTTAATTTGGATTTCTCTTCGCATGCTGTTTTATAGTTTTGTGGTTAAATCTTAACATCTTTGATGTTATGTCATTTGAGAAACTACTTTATGCTGCTGGAAGACTAATTTGATCATTGCAAAAAGTAATCCTGGCCCCAAGGATGACTTAAAATATCTTGGCAATCATTTATGACGCTGTGTGTTCGTGAAGCGTGGACCTGTGCTGGCAGCGTCCCTCCACGTGTTAGCTGTGGTTTGAACCAGAGTGTCTGGATCTGGATCTTTAAATGCGGATCCAAAGATCTGGATCTTTAAATGCGGGCGGCTCGGTGCTCGACTGGTTAGCACGTCAACCTCACAGTGCAGAGGGTTCGATCTCCGGCCTTCCTTTGTGGAGTTTGCACGTTCTCCCCGTCCGTGCCTGCGTGGGTTTTCACCGGGTACTCCAGTTTCTTACCACGTTCCAGAAGCATACGTGGCAAGTTCATGGAACACTCCAAATTGTCCGTCGGTGTGAGTGTGGGTGCAGATGGTTATTTGTCTATGTGTGCCCTGCGATTGGCTGGCAACCAGTTCAGGGTGTCCCCTGCCTACTGCCCGAAGACAGCTGGGATAGGCTCCAGCATGTCCCGCAACCCTTTTTCGGAAAAACGCATCAGAAGATGGATGGATGGATCAATAATCTTATTATTTGTTACAATCACCGGATAAGTGGCGGAAAATGGATGGATGGATGGATGGATGTTACGATAAACCAAATAAGCCATGTACAGTAAACCTGTCAAAACAGCCACGGTTCCTTTTAAGCAGCCAACACAACACTTCCAGTTGACTTAATATTGTTTGTACTGTGTCTGATTGATCCTGAATCGCTAATGTTGTTCCATAAAATGTTTTTCTCTTACTGCGACTATTTACTAAAATCGTACTTGACTCATCTCCATGGGTATAATTAAATTCCAGATATATTTACTTCCTCTATCTGTCATTACAAGTAAGTATATGATTGTAGATGTAGAAGTGTAAGCCAACAGCACGCAAAAGATCTCAGAGGATGAATGCAACGGGGGAGGGAGGGAGAGAGGAAATGAGCGGGGAAGATAATTCACATTCCACCCACTCCCCTCCCCCTCCTTCCCATGCAGCGTTCCCCTCTGTATGTTTCCATGTGTACCGGCTTTCCATACCTTCCGAACAGCTGCAAAATAGCTTTTATGGACTGTACATGATTGTATTGCTCGATCACAGAGCTTGCATTATATTCTTTGAGGCTAAGTGTACGTTGAGTTGGTGGATGTTTGTGTTCAGTGTGTAGAAGTGGAGACTGACGACGAATCAGCTGCAGCATGGAAGATTTTCTCTCCTCCCCTTTACCCCTCCCTCATAGTACATCACTACTACCTTGCTCCTTTCTCGTTTGCTCTCTCTCTCTCTCTCTCTCTCTCTCTCTCTCTGTCTCTCTCTCACTCTCTCTCACACACTCCATCTTTTGTCGCCGGGTGGTTGGCAACCACCTTCACAGCTGTGAAATCTACATCTCGTTTAGCGCCATTTCCTCTTTAAGTCAGCGCAGCTCCGATTTTTCCGACGGGTCTTTCTTTTTGGTCTTGTTTTTTTATTTTATTTATTTTTAATTTTTTTAAATGAGGACTATGCGGCTTCGACAAGGATTCAGTAAATGACTGCCACTTTTTATTTCTACATTATTCTCTTAATCTGTGATTTAAAAAAAAATTTTTTTTTTGGTACAGAAAAATCTGAGACCCTGGGTTCTTCTGCAACAATTTAATTCAGGTCCTTCATCTCAGAAATTAGACATTTTTTTTAGAGTGCAATTACATTAATGCAAATTCATCTGGGAAACAGGAAGTCAACAAGGACTACGACTAACAAAATCAAACAGATGAGGGTTGCCTTTTGCCGTGACCTTTGACCAGGAGCAGAAAATTTGCTTAATCTTCCAGCAGCTTTAATTTCACCGAGGAGGACTTTCGCTTCTGGAGGACAAGCACGGAAGATGTTATGGTCTCCAAGATTATCGCTGTCTGACTTCCATGTGAAGCTGACAGCCAAAGGACTTTTCCAAAATCTTCAGCTGCTGTCAGGATGCAGGAAGAATACAGTGGTCTTCCACGCAGGTCTGGAGATGACACTGTCCTCTGTGTCCCCCTAATCATCCCCATCAGCCATTATGTTGTTGATGTTGCAAAAGTCCAAACCATTTGAGAAAGTTGTGATTCCCCCCACCCAACACCAACCACTCATTCCTGTCCTTCATCTCTCCCACCCTTTTCCCATGATGTCTCTTTTCCATTTGTTTTCAACCATTGCAAAGCGTCCCTTCAGTTCGCCCTTATCCACCATACGTACAGGAGATAAAATAGTTTGATGCTGAGGGAGACGTGAAACTCATATTGTTTTTAAAGAACCTGGAGCATCTCTTCATTTTCCTAATCAAAACGATGCAGTACAAGCCAGTGGCCCGCGCGCGCCACAAACAACCCATCTTGTACATACGTAGCTCAGACTACATCTGCATGTCTCATATGCTATTTTTCCAACTCTTTATTGGACGGATGTTTGTCATAATGTGGCTGGAGTGATTTGTTGTCTCCGGTTGAAATCTGCCTTCAAAACAGCCACTTGCCTCCCCTCTCCTGTTGTGCAGCTTTCACATCGGCAGCCATTGTTGCTCCAATCCGAGCTCTGGGGCTTTTTATTATTCTATTTACCAGCATTTGTAGCCGATGTGGCTGTGCGGGTACAATAGGGCCATCGGTTGTCTTTCCACTCGGGTGTCTGCACCAGCCTGCGTAAATTTTTTCTAAGCTTTCTGCACGAATGCTTCGGCGGTGGCATGATGAATAGCCATGACCCTGCGCTCCTTTTAGCTGCGCTACCCACGCCTAGAGGGACATCAGCCACGTGACTCACACACATGCACTACTAACTCGCCAGCATTCTGCGTCTGGCTTTTATGAACCCGTCCATTAAAAAGGGTTTCTTACTGTGCAAGGTTGATGTCTAATCTAGCTGTTGTTGCGTGGCTATACTGTAGGCCAAATACACTATTGCCTCATTCATTTGCAAGGTCAAATTACAGAGGTTCAGGGTTTCGGATATATATAATGATATCAGAATATATATCATTATGTACTGTATGTATATTACACTCGGCTTTGCCAATATCATTATGGTAATGTAAGGAATTATTATGTAGTTTCAGATAAATATATCGCATCTTTGGCAGTATCTTGAGATGTGTATCATGTCGGTAATAGAGTTGTACATCCCTATATTTTGTATTCATTCAGTTTGCGAAGAAATGTAAAAAAAAAAAAAAAGGGTTAGTGCATCATCTTACGTGATAATTCCCTCCTTAATCTTTGACAGCGCTACATCATCATCGTGTTGCTGTTGTTTGTCTTTCGTCTTGAGCCATCTGATCTCAGCGGCACGTGTTTGGCTACGATGTTGTTCTCTGTCTGAGCTCCACAGACCCACTTCCCCACTGCTGCTTGCTGTCCCCCTAAAATGTAGGTTACAGGCTTGAGTCAGTGTATGTGCATACGCGCACACGCACCCGGGCGGTGCACTGTGCTTTGGTGCAAGCTATAATCTGACATCGAGTTTTCTCTAATGCCGTTGCAAATGAGGACATGAGAGGATGTATGTGCTTAAGGGACTGGAATATTTTCCAATCTCACCAGAGAGCTGTTAATATTTTGGCCACTAGTTGGAAAGGTTCCCTTCGAAGATCAAGGCCATCAAGGTTTATCGCTTCTCATCTAAAACCCAGTTCAAAATTTTGAATTGGAGCTAAAATGTCAGCATCATTCCTAAAAAACGTCTCTTGCTGAAGCCTTTTCTAATTTAGTGCATTTTGAATGATTAAATCTGCAGGGGTGTATCAACCTTTAAAGTGGGCCATAGTGTGTTTTGGTTTTAATTATTATTTTTTCTTTAACCCTTTCGTGCACACTTGTAAACCTTTAAACCTGATAACACGATAAGCTGTCCGCCGTAGTAACCGTTGTCCCTGAAAGGGTTAATTGACAGACCCCAATGCGTGTTGTTAAATACTCAAAATGCCTAGCTTTCACAAGTGTGTGCTGTCTGCCATTATGTGGTTTGATTCGCATAAAGAATCATCTTGATTTTTGACAGGCCATATACGGGATACGGTGTGGAAAGACAGTGGCAGCACTTGTTCCCTTTGTGGCGTGTGGGAACTGATTGTTGAATGCACAGCCAATGTAAGCTGTTGTCATTACTCTTATCAAGGTCATCAGGAGACACACGTTTATCACACTTTTAATGCAGAAACTCTCATGGGATAATTTTCATAAATGACTTTTTAGTTGCATTTCTATACATTTTAAATGCTTTGCGTATACTTTTACTGTACAGGGGTTGGTCGACTTTATACATGCACACAGAGTGGATATGGAGTCTACCCCCGTTTAAATGGGAGTGATTTTCAAGATAAGTCTGAATTTTACGGTGCCTCTGTTTAACCCCAAATAAAGTTCAGATGTTCTAGTAGGATTTTCCTGATATATTTTGCTTTGTTGCATAAGCCTGGAGGTTTTGTGCCAACACTGACTGCTATTTGTTACCGTTTGTAATTCCCTCCACCTTGATTGAGGCCCCAGTTCAAGCTGAAGAAAAACAGCTGCAAAGCATGATACGGATATCACAATGCCTCACTGCAGGTATGGTGTTTCTTTTGAGTCGTCTTGTGTTTAGTGCTGGCTTCCTTTTGGAATTATGGCTGCAAAAATTCAGTGTCAATTACTTACACCATAACACGTGCGTTTGGGGGATTTCTGGTGTGTTTGAGCAAACGTCGCCAGGCCTGGATGGTTTTCTTTGTAAGATAAGGCTTCCGTCTGCCCACCTGACCTCATAGTCCGGACGTACAAAAAAGACGGGAAATTCTTTTCGCATGTACTAAACAGTCAGTACTTGCCAAAAATTCCTGGAACGCCTTCATTTTGCCACTATCGTCTTGGCCACCCTCACTGAACAGTTTTCTTCTGATCTTTTCATTCATTTTGGAGGGAAGTCCAGTTCTTGGTAATGTCACTGTTGTGCCATATTTCTCCACTTGATGATGACAGTCTTCTCTGCGATCTGTGGTGTATTTAATGGCTTGGAAATTCTTTTGCATCTTCCTCCTGAGTGATACCTTTGAACAGTGACAGCTCCGATGCTGTGGAAGCACTCTGTGCACCACGGTTTGTCGACGAGCCGACAAAAATGTCAATTGAAGACTACAAGAACAAATTAACTTTGTTTAACATGAATGACTAAAATAGCGGCAGGTGTGTGGCAACTCCTATTAAATATGTTTTGGAATCTGATTGAAGGCGGCTGATTCTGTACACAGCTTTATCTTCATTGGTAAGGTGTCATCTCAGCTTGTATTTTTACTTTTTTTTGGTTGAGTTTTACAATATAGAGGTTACACTAATGGTGGAAACAGTTTTGAAATGATTAGTAGTGTCATTTTTTAAAATATTGTAAATACTTTGCACATCTGAACAGAAAAAACTTTTCATCTTCACTGCATGAAAAATGTTGTGGGTAGCCTTCTTTCTGTTAATGAAAGAAGAACTCACAATGGTCACTGAAATAAAAGAAAATCACTAAACTTTATTGATTAATTCTTTTCCAATTTTTTTTTTTTGCCTTAAACATGTCCTCAGAATGCTGGCCACCTTGAACTAAAACCGACCAGCTACATCCTTACCGAAACATATCATTCATTTCTACCCCTGAGACGTAATTCTTCAATCTACAGTAATGTAATCAGAATTTGGTTCCATTTTTCGTATTTTGTGACAAAACCGAGAAAATACTTTGGCCAATACAGTATTTTGGAACTGTGACGATATGTTCATTCTCATGACATAAAGAACACCTCCCAGACCCTAGAATGCATGCTAACCATAATTTCTCTCAATCATGGCTCAGCAGGACTGTGTCACTGAATGGCAAACTCCAGGTACAAGACCCATCCCACGCCCAGACATAAAATGAGAAACATAAAAATTCCCAGCTTGATTCTTTTTGCACCACGATGTAGTGATAGTTGCTGTCATAGATTTCAGACAGTAATACAAAGTGTGTTTTTCGCGACATATGAGCCAATTCAACAAATGGTTGTCCTAATAAAATTTAATTAAAGAGCACGTTTCTGAAAAGACAAAATGCAATTAGGTTACGGTAATATTGTGTTTTATATTTTTAACAGCAACTGAGTTTGCTTTTTGATTTCATCAATCAGCCATTTCAGCTGCTTTTGAAGTCTAAATGGTCACTTTTCCATCATTGCTTACATGTCATTGGCGAATTATTTCCTCACACCACCATCCAGCGTCATCAGGAAACAACAGGATGATGAATTTTGTTTTTTATACATTACAGTACTGTCAGACGTGGCTCTTCTTCTCCCATGTGGCGACAGCTGTAACACAGTCACACAACAATACTACAAAAAATGTAGTTTAGCTGTGTAGTGTTAACTGATACGGAAAAAGACCAAGTTTCATTTCAGTAACATGGTTTTGGGAACGCGTGTGGTTAAAATTCGCTGGATTCAGACCAGTACTTCCCCACTTTCTTGTTTCTGCCAGCAGGTGGCAGTACAAAAGAAGCCACAACAAATGCAACTTTCCTATTTCCATCGATCCATCTATCACGTAGGAATTTTGGAATAAATCATGCAGGTGCATTTTGATTCACATATAGAATGTTCAACATTTGTTGACATTTGAATTCAAATTATTATCTTTTTTTTAATGCAGAATCCAAGATTATAGGAACTCTAGTGTTGTATTTATGCACATTGTCCTTTTGCCATACGCCGCTGACCACCTTTTATTTGGTCCATATACAGTATGTAATACATAAGTGAAATTGTGGGGGGTGGGGGGGGTTCTTCAAAGCTCTGATAAATTTGTGCATTTTCTGAGTTGTTATTTTATCTGATTTGGGTCAAATGAAAATGTGAGGTTTTTTTTAAATTTCACTTATTTCATCTCCAAACGACTCATTCAGGCTTACTAGTTACCTGTTAAAATGTATTTAGTATCATAGTTCAAATACCATAATATTAAATGGATGTAACTTGAATACTTTCAATTACTTCTGTATGACTCCAAACCAAATCTATTTTTAGAAATCAAATCAATACGATTCATGTTTGGCCTTATTTGTCCCATGGTTATTTAATATGCATGGTTTCGATTCCGGAGCAAGACTGAGCACCGGTAATTCAAATCTAAAGCACTAGAACTGTGAGGCAGACGTGCTAAACACTTGGGTTCCATGTTGGAAGGATGGATGGATGGTTGTATTGATTGAACGCCATGCACGGGGGTTGGCAACACGCGCGGCTCCGGAGCCGCATGCGGCTCTTTAGCGCCACCTAGTGGCTTCCTGGAGCGTTTTAAAATGTTGGAAAATGGAAAAAGATGGGGGAGTGAAAATATATTTTTTGTTTGAATATGGTTTCTGTAGGAGGACAAACATACTTAACATTTTCCAATGCTGTAAAAATATGTCGAATAAATATTACATTTGAACATTTCTGTCAACGAAGATTTGCGTCATAGCCTGCGACACACGTTTATATTAGCAGAGCGGGATGCCAGGCAAGTGGCTGTTGTAAGAAGGAACGGCGTTTCATGTCCAATTCACCGAGGGAACTGGCAAAGAATGACAATCTGAATGATCGAGAGAAGCATTTTAAAACAGTACACGTCAGCTACGAAAGTTAACACGCTGCAAAAGTGCGTCCCGTGCCTCGTTCATCATAGCCGCTTTTGTGGCTGTTGCTCATGATGGCATTCGTGTTTAAGTGTGTGCGTGTGCGGTCACGGGTCGATCACGGGAGGCTGGTTGATCGAAAAAGAGGTTGGGCCCCCCCTGCTCTACAGGATGCACTGCAGGGGGAGTGTAATCGGGAAGGCTCATTGTGTATTTGTGGCCAATTTAGTCATTTTGATAGTAGGCTAACATAGCTAGTATAGATACATACAGCGTGTGCTGCCTTCTTTCTGAGGCTTTTAATTTATTGCGGCTCCAGACACATTTGTTTTTCGTTTTTTTTGGTCCAATATGGCTCTGTCAACATTTTGGGTTGCCGACCCCTGGCTATGCATGTGAAGCAATGGCTTTTTTTCGAACTGTGCCCGAAGGCAACACCTCACATAGCTCGAAAGAGTAGACCGCTCAATCTCATGAGGGAAATTTGTTTTGATATTATGTCCACTGTTTGTTATAACCAGCGAAAGGCAAAAAGGAGGCGTTAGCGTCAATCTCCCCTTCTCACACGTTTGCAATTTTGATACGAGACAAATTTAGCAGATGACAATATGACGTTTAAATAGTAAAGATGTGGGTGATTTGCCGTGGTGTTAGCCTGCTAGCTGCTCCTTTGGTGATGTAAGCTTATGTTGTGTTATTAATTATCTTTTTATGTTTGAACATTTTATTATTTCATGTTAAGATTACCCTAAATTGCATCCTGTTGTTTAATAATTGCGTCGACATGTTTTTATGTTGATAGCTTATGATAGGCTGTTGAAGTAAGGAAAAGCAGGAAGTGATTTTAGTTGCGAAAGTTGTGTTCTCGATCGTACTGCGGTGCAGACGTCCTTTTTTTCTCCTTCAATAAAGCTGCGTTCAAACGGAATCCATCTCTCCTTTTGCCGTTCGTAAAGTAGAGCCATCCGTTAAAAACAACGAACCTCTCAACGTACAGTAACAACCCGTCCGGATGAGTTTGTGAGCTTACGCCTTTCTTTGTAAATGTTATTTAAAATGGTAGAATACATTCTCCATTTGATCCAAAACAGTCACCATGCATCCCTTCCAGTAACTGTCCAAACAGACCACGCTAAAACCAACACGTACCAAGCCAGCAAACACCTATATGTGGGGCAACCATTGAACTACATTGTGCGCTGTTGTCCACTTAACTCGGAGGAAATTGCTCAATCAATTGAGAAAGCGATCAAGGACTCAACTGCGCCATGTCTCTCCCTGTATTCAAAATGTAGTCCTCCAAAATAATACCAGTTTTTCACAAATGTACCTGTAACCTTATGACGTGTTTTTCCTGGAACTGGAACAGAATACAATGACAATACAATCCTTTCTTCTTCTCTTCTGTCCAGCTCACTTCTACTGTTTACATGGAGCTACCCCAATGCATGCAGCCTTTTTGCGTTCCTCTTTTCAGTAGTAGCTGTTAAGATCCCTTGTGCTCCGAATGAGCAGCAATGTGTTTTGTTGCTTATTGTGGCACGTGTGGTGCTCTTCAGGCTATGTTGTTGAAAGTGAGCTTTATTTCCAGTCAAGAATCAGCTCTTTGCCTAATGGAACCAGAAGAGCCAATAAATAATTACCATCAGAGAGGGAATAAACAGAAGGGAACGCAGAGTACAGAGATGGACTATTGGGAGATAATATGAGCAAAGGCAGAGACGTTAAAGTTGCTTCTTGATTGCTTTTGTCTCCGTAATGCACTCCTTAATGCACATCCAGAGTCCATCTCACATCCAAGCACTCACAAATACACACAGACACATTTTTTGCCATCAATACCACACAATCCCATGATGCATCACTCTAAGCCTAGAAGGGCGTATTCTCTGATGGCAGTGGATGAATGAGACAGTTTGGTGTGTGTATGTGTTGCTTGTTTGGTTTTAATTTCCTCTGTCTGGACAAATTTGTCCCTTCGTTGAGGGATTCCTTTTCTTCTTTCCTTAGAGTCAGTTTCATTTGACAGCAATTTTTTGTAATTGTCTTGACTGAGTGTCCAGTGTGCATATGTGTGTGTGTGGAAGAGGGTTCACGCCATGTTGAATGTTGTGCCAGTCAACCACAAAATAAGAGGATGTTGTCTTTTTGCAGTTGACAAAAACAAGCCCAGGGACGTCCATGCAAGAGCCACTAACATTCGCAGCAGTTCGCCAGTTCCAGCACTTGCAGCAGGAAACAAGCCGCAGAATCCATCACGAGCACTGGTAAGCAGTCCCGATTGTTATCGATTCATGTGATGGTGTCTGTTAATTTGATTGTGTTTGCCTCTTGAATCCTTTGAATTGGAAAGGAGTCATGTATTTTTTTTTTGTTTGTTTGTTTTTTCAAGGTGCCAGGTGTTGCGAATGCCAGTGCGTCAGTGGCACCAGTTTCCCCAGCGCCTGTCACTTTTTCCACCAACACTGCGTTAGGAAGCACGGGACCACCTGCACTCATATTCAAAGCAAGAGCAGGTTCTCGGTCGAGCCCCAAACATGGAATACGTCTGCAAAGTGGACCCAAACCTGGTGCAGTCGCAGCTAAACAGAACCAGAGTAAAGAACTTACGGAGAAGAAAAACCAGGCCAGCCAGCTTGGGAAACTGCTCATCCAAGCAAACAAAAAAGTGGAGGCTCTTGCTACGGTGATTCAACATCTCTTCAATGAGGTACGTTTCATTTCTTGTGCTTCATTCTTATTTCTGAGGTAAACAAAGAGGAGAAGGGACCATCTTGTATATCAGGTTTGGGAATACCCTTCTTCTCACAGGTCACATTTCGATTTTTTTAAATCGGTCATGTCATTCAGAGATGAGGTAAAAAGATAATACTGGTAAATAAATATTGAAAATGTGTATAGACAATTTAAAGGTAAAATTTATTTTAAAGTGACACTTTTTTTTTAAATGTTGATTTAATTTTCAGTTATTTATAATGTGCACTATTTAATAAATAGAAAAAATGTCATATTTTTAATAGTTTTGTAAGATTTTTATTTTTCCATTTCCAACACTGCTAATCCTCAATTCAACCCATTCAACTTAACTGTATTTATAGAGAGAGCACTTGAAAACAACCACCGCTGTATACAAAGTGCTGTACATGGAGCAAATAACATATATACAACAATAAAAAATAAAACAATATATTAATAACAAAGACAGTAGAAAGCATCTAAAAATCAAGTCTTGAGTCATGCTGAGTCAAAAGCCAAAGAATAGAAATGAGTTTTGAGATGAGTTTTAAAGATAGGCAGCGGAGGGGACTTGCCGAATGGGAGGTCATTCCAAAGAGAGGGACCAGCAACGGAAAAGGCTTAATCCCCTCTGAGCCTCCGCTCAGTTCTTGGTACCTCTAATAATGTCTAGTCCGCAGACCTGAGGCACTGGCAGGTCTGTAGGGGCGGAGGAGCTCAGAGAGGTAAGGTGGAGCGAGGCCATTTAAAGATTTGAAAACAAATAATAGGATCTTAAAAAGAACTCTAAAATGTATCGGGAGGGATGCCAGAGTAGGACTTGTGTGCTCCTTCTAACAAGTACCAGTCAAGACGCGAGCAGCAGCATTCTGGACCAACTGGAGACGCTTAATGGAGGATTGGCTGACTCCAAAGTAAAGTTCATTACAGTCATCCAGTCGGGATGTGACGAAGGCATGTATTACTGTTTCAAAGTGCTCATGAGAAAGGAGAGGTTTTACTTTATTTAACCAGCTGCCTAAGATGAAAGAAGCTGGATTTAACAATGGCCAATTTGCCGGTCCAATTTAAAATCACTGTCCAGTTTAAGACCAAAGTTTGAGATGGGGTGTACAAGGGCCATTGGGAACAAACACCATCACTAAAGGCCATAATCTAATTCCTGGTAGCAAATGAGATGACTCAACCAATTTCAGGAACAAAACCCAACGGATAGAATACTTTATTTTGATAATAAAATAATCAGTCTTACCTGTTTAATTGTATTTGTAATTATATGTATTATAGTTTTATTAGATATTATTAAACATTTATTTTGTGCAATGAAACACTTTATATTAAATTAAAATTCCAAATGAGCCTCAGATACAACTCTGCTCAAAAGAAAATAAAAAAGGTGGGGCGACAAACAGCGATGCATTTTAAATAGCGCCAAGCACAAATAAAAATGACAACACCTGCAAAAAGCTCCAGCAGCCAAAACTCGCATCCAGAGGCACACAGCGCTCCATTTACACTGCAGGTCATGATGCCCAATTCAGATTTTTTCTTCTTTTTTTTTTATTAAATCGAATCTTTTTAAGTACTCGTTCACATTACAAAAACAAATGCGATTACAAGGGCAGATGTACGCTTGGCATAAAAACTGGTGCATCTTCATTTTCGTGTCAGGACAAATCTAGTTTGCCATGTTTGGGAAGTTGGCATACCGTGCTGCGCCGTTCTAGGCATTCCGACGGACAATGGGCGTTTTGTATAACACGCCCCAGCCGCACCTGACAATTTGGTGACAGAAAGTAGACTAGACTTTAGACTAGGTGAGACTAGGTCTAAGTTGTGGTGCAAGTGGTGGTGTTCAATTTTGGTGGAGTTGATCCAGGCACAGGCAGACCGATTCTGAGCTCTGTGGGTTTATGTGGTGGATGATATCGTCGTTCAATCGTAAATATGACAATAGCGTGCACTAATCCCTTTGAATCATTGTAGAAATCAATTAATTGACCACATGATTATTATCATTGTTGTTGTTATTGTTAATATATTTTTTTAAAGTGCCTCCGTGACCGCAACACAACTCTGGGTGAGGTTGTCACACACGGACGACGCACAATCGGGGATGGAAGACAGTTTCCATGTGCCTGCTTCACAGCGGCTAACTTTACATCATCCACTGTTCCTTTTCAATTCAATTTTGGATTCCAGCGTGTCCTTCTTCCATGTAGACCATGTGCCTCTCCTGCGTTAGTTTTATAGGAATTGAGGGGAGCTGCTTTTATTGGCCGGGAAAGAATCCAACTATGTCCACGCCTACAACGGCACAAACGCCCCTTTATAGCTGCGCCTGTTGAGGAAATACCAAAAGAAAGAAAACTACTTTGCTCCTGAAACGTTGAATCTTTTAGCCTTCCCAAGTACATCAATCTCAGGCATCAAATCCCGAGTAACAGCCAAGTTTCAGAATGTTCTTTCACCTAAAACACAATCCGTGCCGATCTAAATGAGGTGAGCCATAGCCTGTACAAACACCACACGTAAGCAGGACACCACAGCTGTTGTCGTATGTACCTTGGCTTTTCTGAAGAAAAGTATCTCTTTATCTGTAAAGGAAAAATAAAAATTCCCACACCAGCAATAAAATGTCTGTTAAAGTGTTTTGCCTGTTCGCTCCCAACTGGTTTATTGATGGTGGAAAGTAGATGAGAGGGTGGAGGGTGTTACTGTTAGTCTAGTCGAGGAATGCAGCTGCCGTCGCACCAATCCCTCTTTGATTTGTTAGTGTGAGATAAAGTGTCCATGAATTCCGCGATTATCTAATCTGGCTCCTGCACTCGGAAGGTGACTAGTGAATATCGACTGAGCTCCACCTTCCCCCCTGAGGGTTTTTTTTTTCAGTTGGGGGTGGTGCTCTTTGCCTGTGGTCGCAAGACTTGGAGCTTTTTTTAGGGTGGGTGATGTTGTCCGGGTACTCTTCTCCTAACATCCACATTGTTCTTTCAAGACTTATTTGTATTGGTTGCCTTGTTTGTTTTATTTTCCAAATATTTGCGTCCATAAAAGGGCAGTAAATGCTTCAGCCTTTGAATGAAACTCTAAATTTTAACTCCAAATTACAGGATTATTGCACCATTATGATGTTTAATTTATCATTCCTAATGGTGTCCTATTCAAATCTTTTTTTCCCCCCACTTTACTGAAGCACATTGTCATAATGCCACCTTAATTATTCAAGAAAACACTGGATTCTTCTTTGTAATGAGTGTGTGGCTATTCAAAATATCAATTTATGCTAAATCTGAAGTTTAAAAAAATTATACATATATTCTATCTCCCCCCCCGCCATGGGTTTATTTTATATTTTATGATGGAAGATATCCTCATTTACATTTGAGCCTCTGCTACATATACGTAAATAAGTTAATATTTGAAAGTGAATTATTAACCTTTATATAAATTGAAAATCTCTGAGCTCCTCTGCCCCGACACACGTGCCTGTTGCCTCAGAACTAAGCAGAGGCGATTGAGCCTTTTCCGTCTGCCTCTCTTTGGAATGACCTCTCACTGAACATTTGGCAAGAAATTTCTATTCTTTGGCTTTTGACTCAGCATGAAACTTGATTTTTAGTTGTCCTGTTTTTGTGCTTTCTACTGTCTTTGTTAATCATTTATTGTTTTATTGTTTGTTGTTGTGTGAATTTGTTTCGCTCCATGTGCAGCACTTTGTGTACAGCGGTGGTTGGTTGAAAGTGCTCTATAAATATAGTTGACTTGAGAAAATCAAGCTGTTTTAAGCAAGAAAATCGCCAGGCACAAGTGGTGCTCTGAACCCTTTCATGCACCAGTAATGATAACCTGTAACCTGATAACATGATAAGCTGGCCACTGTAGTAACCACTGTCCCTAAAAGGGTTAATTTGACATTGTGAAACATCAAGTTTGTGCATAAAAGTCATGTTTATGCCATCGTTATTGCGTTTTGTCCTTTCTGAGCAATAATGATGAACCAGCAGATAAAGTCATGAGCTACATTTAGTGCAGATTTTCCAGTTTTGTATGCAAATGACAAATGGACCAGTTAAGAAGAGAGAGTTACGAATACTTGAGTACTCAAAGAGGGTGAGAGAGAAGTGGGTGTCAAAATAACTTGAATTCCTACATGGTACAGTATTCCAGATTGGAGGGGGCGGGATCGAGAGAAGGAGGAGGGAGAGCAAAGAGCTCTCTGGGGAACAGGTAGGGTGTGGGTGGAGTTCAAATGACTGAGTGAGCCATCCACAAGACAGAGAGGACGTTGATAGACATGATATCTTTTGTCATATGCTGCTGAGAGGATGAGGGAGTGAGAAATGAACTGAGAAGACAAGAGTGTGTGTGTGCGTGTGTTTGTATGTGTGAGTGTTTGTGCGCATGACTGTGTCTTGAATTAAACCCCCATCATGGGCTCCACGGCCAGCAAAGCCCATTACAAGGCTCCTCGTGTTCGCAAGAAGAAACGTAAGGTGTGTGTGTGTCTTTTTTAATGTTCTTCACTGCAGTTAGTGTTCTTTGTGAACCCCGGTCGAAAGTCTCAAAACAAAATCCGGGTTTAAGAAGGACTGCGAGGATTGTATTGGAGTGTTTCTGCAGCTTTTCACCATGAATGCGTTGAAGTAATGTGAAGCTTGAACTATGCTTATCATTTTATTACATGTGCTTTTACTACCAGATGTGTATCACTTTGCTTGAAGGCGGGTGGGGGGGGGGGGCAGTTGGACTTTTGTATTTTTTTTTACTTTGTTTCCTTTGTCATTGTTGTCTTTGACCTCAGTCTGATATTTCACTTAACTGCCCCCCCCACCCTCTCATGAGCAACAGATGGACTTTATGGCCATGTGTGCCTTTCTGTACGTACGTGCGTGTGTCTGTGTGTGTGTAGGCAGGCGCAGAGATCCACTTTTTCCCATTCTAAAGTCGCACTGCAGCTACGTTGTTATTTTGTGCTTGTATGTCAGTGACAGATGTGAGTGCGTAGAAAAACTCACAGAATGGGCTCATCTGGTGTGTGCACTGCGTTTATGTGCTTGTGTGACTGACTTGGTGCAGGCAGCCACGTGTGCGAGGAAATGTGCGTTGGGGAATTCATGTTCACCAAAAGATTTCTTCTGTTGGCACATTCTTATTTTGTCATTCCTACCAGGTGTCAACTTTTGTTCTTTTGCAGCTTTGAATTGTTTTCTGTCTGAACCAAAACATGGATGGATATTTACTTTAGTTCACTCAGAAATTCTCATCCCTCGAGTGAGTCGTCTTTCATTAAATAAATACAATGCAAGTAAACTTTACTCAAAAACTCTCTACTTTGAATTTCTGAGTATTGTTAAACTTTACTCGATTTTTACTAAATAAAAATTTAGTAAAAGATAAAATGTACTCGACTCCAGTGCCTTCAACACCATCCAGCCCAACTTACTGGGAGGCAAACTGCAGAACGCCGGAGTGGACCACCATCTCACAGCATGGATCATAGACTACCTCGCAAATCGGCCGCAGTACGTGAGGTTGCAGAGCTGTGAGTCGGACAGGCTTCTCTGCAGCAGTGGAGCGCTGCAGGGGACTGTTCTGGCTCCATTCCTGTTCATCCTCTACACCTCGGACTTCAGACACGCCACTCCAAACTGCCACCTTCAGAAGTTCTCCGATGACTCTGCGATTGTTGGCCTCATTACAGAGGGGGACGATCGGGAGTACAAGGGACTGACGAAGGACTTTGTGGACTGGTGCCAGCAGAATCTCCTCCAGGTCACCCCTAGGAAAACTAAGGAGTTGGTTGTGGATTTCTGCAGGAAACAGTCCTCACCAGCACCGATGAACATCCAGGGTATGGGCATAGAGAGGGTGACCTCCTACAAGTACCTAGGTGTTCTTCTGAACAACAAACTGGACTGGTCTACAAACACGGACACCCTGATTAGGAAAGGACAGAGCCGACTCTTCCTACTCAGGAAACGGAGGTCTTTTGGGGTTCAGGGGTCGCTCCTTAAGACTTTCTATAACTCGGTGGTGGCCTCGGCCATCCATTATGGCATTGTCTGCTGGTCAGGCAGCATCTCAGCCCGGGACAGAAAGAGACTGGAGCGACTGGTCAGGAAGGCCAGTTCTGTCCTGGGCTGCTGCCTTGACACTCTGGAGGAGGTGGGCAACAGAAGGATGCTAACTAAGCTAAAAGCTATGATGGACAGTCCCTCCCAACCCCTCCAGCCCGCCCTGACAGCACTAGGTAGCTCCTTCAGCCAGAGACTGTTACACCCGCGCTGCAAGAAGGAGAGATACCGACGCTCGTTCCTACCGACTGCTGTCAGGCTGCTGAATAAAAATAATAACAATAATAATAATTAAATGATGTGAAAAACAATTGTAAATAGCACTGCGATTTATCCATTTTGTATTTATATTGCACTTAATTGAACGGTGTTTGTTTGTTCTTCTTCTTTCTTCTTCTTTTTTTTTTCAAATAAATATCACTCCAAATTTTGTTCAGTCTACCCACTTTATTGGTGCGTTGAAACAATCAAATGAGATCCATGACAAAAGCGATGAACACAATCCTGCTTCTGCCGATGGAATGCTCAGTTTGCCATGGACAGAGAGAGATCCATTTAAAGATGTGTGTCTTATTGTGGCATACATATGGCTTGTGTGTGGCATTGCATCTTGCTGTGGGGTGTGGCGACCATATTTAGCAACAAAATTGCAATCACTGCCACTAGAAAGCATACAAACCAAAATGTTTTTCGCAGCGTCAATCGAGACTACATTTTTATCTGTCCAATAGAATAGGGTTACATTGCACGTAACCTCGTGTTGCGAGCAAACAAGTCTAATGTGGGATTGTTGTTGTTATTATGAAGACACTTTCTCATGTTGGATTGTTTCATTCTTTTCTGCAGCGTGAAGAGGCCTTCAATCTGAAGACGGACTTGTCACTAGAATTGGCAAAGCTCAAAGACGAGCTGGGTAAGCACTCTCAAATCAATAATATGTACAAATGATGCACAATGTGTGCCCTTTATTTCTGTTTTTAGTGGTGAGGTGCAATTCTGTACATCTCTGAGAAAAGGGAAAAGCGAGCTGTGGTGCACCTGCGCAGGCTCTTAACCCATCTGTCAAATCCATACATACTGACTGCACGCTGTCCTTTCTGGTTGTTTTATTTAGATTGACAGCCAATGCAACATGAACCTAAAGTTGTGTGCCAGGGTACCAAATGCAGATGTTATTTCTGGCTTGCTCTGCATCAGTAGATGCCACCCTCCGCACATCGGCACTCATTCATTGGGCTAATCTGAGCACTCGGTACAGCACTCAAGTGCACCCTGCACTTGCCAGTTGGAAGAGGTGAACGTGGGCACGGCAAAGTTGCCCAGACACAAGCGCGTGCATGCTCGCCCAAATTGGATATGATCATAATTGCCACTTTGCAGGACAGACATGAAGAGAAAGCAGTCCATAGTCAAAAGGCCATTGGGAACTTTGGAGCATGCTGTGAACAGAGACATGTCCTATTAGTGAATGCAATCCTTCCTCCCGCCAATTATTTAGTCTTTGATATTGAAAAGACTCAAAAATGATCCAAAGTCAGGAAAGTGGCAGTGATGCAGCTGTGTATTTTGAAAAGACGGCATGGACAGTACATGCCAAACCTCATAAGACTGTGCAGAGGAAGGGTCGTTTTCGAATTTGGGGATTCATATTCATCCAGTCATACTGGTTGGAATCTATAGTACCACACCGTTTCATTTTTGTTTGTTTTTTTTATTTGGTTTTTACACATTTACCGTATTGGCCCGAATATAAGACGGTGTTTTTTGCATTGAAATAAGGTTGAAAAAGTGGGGATCGTCTTATATTCGGGGTCTAGACATTATACCCATTCACGACGCTAGATGGCGCCAGATATCATTGAAGCGAATGCTCAACTTGACTCTCCAGGCCAAAGTGAACTCCTGTCACGAAGAATAAAAATAAAAATAAAAATAGGGATAGCACGAAGAAGAAAAATAAAAAATAGCGGTAAGAAAGAAAAGAGAAGAAAATAATAGAAGAGATAACAGAAAATGGAGAAACATAGCTACAATTTGGAGAAAAGTGGGTCGAAGATCGGCCAGGTTAACCGGCAGCTGAGGAGAAGTTATGATGTAATTTACATTCCAAAAACCAGAAGCCATTCATTTATGAATGTGATTGCACTTTAGTTTACATATTTAAATGTTCAGATCTTAAGATTTGAATGAGGCAAAATAATGTGCTTTTTCTCTCAAATATATTGTTATAATCATTTGTTTCAGATGTACCTGTAATTATTTTCTGTATAAAAATTAATTTGGTGTTCAAAAAGTCTTATTTCAAACTTGAGTCTTGAAAAAGAGGGGGTCGTCTTAGAATCAGGGCTGTCTTATATTCGGGCCAATACGGTATTTATTCATTTCATTGGGACAGTGCACATTAATCAACACAAGAATAAACCGTGTGAGTGTGCCAGACTGAGCATAAATGTTATTTTTCAGATGTAGTCCCAAGGGAGGTTTCTGAACATGAACATAACATAAACAGTAAACATAAAATAACACAACTGAACATAAAACACGGCCAGTCATGCAATCTTACCCACTTTTCCTGCATACGCTTTGTTGTTTGAAGCAGTTCTAGATGAAAGGAGAGTATCAAAGTGTTCTTTTCACCAGTGGATCAGAGACGTCATGCTCAAAATGTGCACACGTCTGCTACAAGCTAAGTTTGAAAGTAAACAAGAAGTTGTAGCGTCCACTGACAAAAAAAGAGATTGGTTCACATTGATCATTTTACAGTTTGAGCCCTGCGAGTCCCTCGCTGATTAGAAAAGTATGAGTCCCATTATGAATTTAGAGAGTCCCAAATTTCGAATTCTGAAATGGTCTACTTATTCAATTCCATATGATAATAACAAAAACAACAACAATATACATTGATAATAGGTTTATTTCTTATAAACAAATGCTGCAAAAATTTAAATAATTCAGACATACAAGATTTGCTGAGACATGGGTTCTTATTTCATCCCATGGTTCAGTCTTTGAGTTCATAAATTCTCCTCTCTTTACTCTGCTTCCAATGATTCAAGGCTTTCTCAAAGTCAACTCATTATCGCAAAAAAACTATCCAACTTTAGCTGCTTCCTCTGTGATATCTCCACAATAAACTTTCACAACACTTGTTCGCAACACTTGTTTTGACGTCCACAACTTGGCAATCGTCTGCCAATCTCGCCAATCTCGTCTCGCGAGAACGGAAATCTCGTCACGCGGGATTACTTAACGCGAGATCAAAACAACAGTGGCGGCGATTGTCAAACTGCGATCGTTGCTGGAAAAAAAGATGTACCGTAGTTTTTTTATTTTTTATTTTTTTTATTTTTGGTTTTGACTGAGAAATTTCCTTGCGTCCCAAAAACGCACATTATTTGGAACTGTGCGTCCCGCGGGAAAATTATGCGTCTCGGACGCGGGACGCAGAAGTAATGAGATGGCTGGGTTCACTTCTCCTGTCCCATGTAAATCCGTTTCAATTCCAAACAGCGACTCTGTTCCAAATACGCATCGGCGCTTCGCGCCGATGCTCCTCTTTCCTCATCCTCAACTTCAGTAGCCATGCATTCAACCGCACCAGCGCAGATTGTCCAACAGTGCTGACATATCCGCTAAACAAAACGGGGCTGTGAAAAATGCTGCCCATTACAGGTGCAAAAAACAAGCGCCTCGGGGCTGTCCAGCGGCAACAGTCAAATAGCGCCAACATTCCTCCCAGTGAAAATCAATGATGGTACACGCGTGCTGCTGAAAAGGCACAACCATGGAGAACCGATTCTTCTCTTTTGACGAATGTTGTGGCCAAAAACGCTGAAAACAGTTCACATCGGGTCCACACAAATTAACAACAAACACAATGCGGCAAAACAAAAAAAAAGAACAACAAAAAAAACAAAAAAAGCAAAGCTCCCCAAGAGCACTTGCCGACTGCTGCCAACTAGGGCGCCATCTTGGATCATGGATGCTTTTGCTTCATTTATGATTTATGATCTGTTTTGCATGAATGTACAACATGCACAAATGCAACAAGTGTTTCCCAAAAACTGTATGACGGCTTTACGAGTATGAAGCATTCACTCGCACTCAAAACCTTTGCGAGAAAAGTAAACACTGATTCTCAAGCATTTTACGTGCAAAAACACTGCAATCTTCCCACTTTCATTCCATCATTTGTCGCACCACTGGCTCTCATCTTTCTTGTACGGCGGTGTTTGACCTTTGACTCATGTCTTTGCACATGGGGCTGAAGAATGTTTGCAGTGTATAGAGCGCTGCTGTCTCACACACACACACACACGCATGCACACACACAGATCAAGCTGTCAGTAAAACCTTTATAATCGTGCAGTGAGTTTTAACAGGAACAACCTGTCGTATCCTGTTCAGCGCTTTAATAGTTTTCCTGTGACATGTTGCAGCCTAAGGCAGGGGTGCCCAAACTTTTTTGACCGAAGATCTACTTTTCGATCAACCAACCTCCCGCGATCGACCTGTTGCCGCGCACATATGCACGCATGAACACACGCATGCCATGATGAGCAATAGCCTGATGCTGAGGCATGCGACGCACTTAGGCAGTTTGTTTTGTGTGGCCTATTCTGGGATGAATAGTTCTGAATGAGCGCCACAGCAGACGTGTTTCTATTTGGGAGATACAATCACCGGCCGCGATAATACACGCGTTCATACACAGCGTGTCGCCCATCCTGAGAGGTGAAGCACGAGTTGAAGTTTATGGTTGCCTCAGCTGTTATGGACTTTTTGTTTCCATCACCACTGCAGCAGCTGCACACGCACAAAGCACACACACTGCGAGTTCCATTCAAAGGGTTGCAGCAACTGTCCCAACTGCAGCCGGTAGTTCCTACATCGAGTCGTAGCCAAAGTTTTGATCACAGCTACTGTACGTGGTTGATGTCGAGCTATCTTTGTCCGTACAAACAGCTGTCGTGTTCGAGCTGACACATTGAAGTGAAAGCCATTGCTGCATAATCTGCAGTGTGCAGGCAGTATTAGTCAGTAAGACTACTCAACAAGTTTTTTTCATCGGAGAGGCGAGTAGACTTTTCTAAATAATTTTTTTCAGGTTTTCATAATAATAATAATGATGATAATAATAATAATAATGATATATGTAAAATATTTATGAATTAAGGGTTGGATTTAGGAACAGGTGGACATTTTGTCTGAACAGTCATATCTATAAATGACAAATGACATCTCAAATCCCTGATGCTCGTTAAAAAAAAAAATAATAATAATCAGAATCAGAATCATCTTTATTGGCCAAGTATGTAGAACACACAAGGAATTTGTCTCCGGTATAACACGCTGCATTAGTATCATCGTAAACAACAAATCATTGAACCATTTTAGAGTAACCAGTAGCAGTATTTGTAGTACAAGAAGAGTGACTACGTCAGTGACTGTTTAAGGAGTTAATGGCTAGAGGGAAGAAGCTGTTTAAGTGTCTACTGGATTTGGTGCGCATGGATCTGTAGCGTCTGCCTGAGGGGAGTAGCTGGAAAAGGTGGTGGGCAGGGTGCGGGGGATCCAGGAGGATTTTCCGTGCCCTTGTCTTGATTCTTGCAGTGTGCAAGTCCTCAAGAGTGGGTAGGGCGGTGCCAACGATTTTTTCCGCCGTCCTAACTGTCCGTTGAAGTCGGATTTTGTCCTTTTTTGTGGCGGCCCCAAACCAAACCGTGATGGAAGAACACAGGATTGATTCGATGACTGCCGTGTAGAACTGTCGTAGCACCTCCTGTGGCAGGCCATGCTTCCTCAGCAGCCTCAGGAAGTACATCCTCTGCCGGGCCCTTTTCAGGATGGAGATGGTGTTGACTTCCCACTTCATGTCCTGGGAGACTGTGATTCCCAGGAACTTGAAGGTCTCGACGGTTGACACAGGGCAGTTGGATAGTGTGAGGGGCAACTGTGGCGAAGAATGTTTCCTGAAGTCCACGATCATCTCTACAGTCTTGAGCGTGTTCAGCCCGAGGTTGTGTCGGCTGCACCAGAGCTCCAGCTGCTCCACTTGTTGGCGGTACGCAGACTCGTCGCCGTCTTTGATGAGACAGATGACCGTGGTGTCGTCTGCGAACTTTATGAGTTTGACAGCTGGATCTGTTGAGGTGCAATCGTTTGTGTAGAGAGAGAAGAGCAGTGGAGAGAGGACACATCCCTGTGGGGCTCCAGTGCTGGTGGTGCGTATTGATGATGTTGTTGCTCCCAGTCTCACCTGTTGTGTCCGTCCCGTCAGGAAGCTGAGGATCCACTGGCAGATCGTAGGGGACACACTGAGGTGGAGAAGTTTGGGGGTGAGGAGTTCCGGGATGATGGTGTTGAACGCAGAGCTGAAATCCACAAACAGAATCCTTGCATAGGTCCCTGTGCTGTCGAGGTGCTCGAGGATGTAGTGCAGACCTATGTTGACTGCGTCTTCCACAGACCTGTTTGCCCGGTAGGCAAACTGGAGAGGGTCCAGCAGGGGTCCGGTGACGTTCTTTAGGTGGTTCAGCACAAGGCGTTCAAAGGACTTCATGACCACAGACGTCAGGGCGACAGGCCTATAGTCGTTCAGTTCCGATGTTGCTGATTTCTTGGGAACTGGGATGATGGTAGACTGTTTGTCTTTTCAGTGTCAAAAATACATTTTGCGACACATAAAGCCATCTCTGATTAAAATTTGCTGTTGACCGGTGTAATATAGGGCAATTCAAACTGTTCCAGCTTCTGAGATGGAATGTACATAATTAAGTGTGTCACTTGCCGACAGGTAAGAGAGAGAGAGAGGTAGGCACGTATCTGCTTGGGAGAGTTGAATTAGTCACAAAAGGGATGAGTTCTGCTTCATTATTCCTCGCTCGCTGTCGAATGTTTCGGTCAGGATCACCCGTCGTCGATGAGAGTCATGAAACTGGAATGTGGTTGACACGCATAGAAAGCCAGTTTTGTTACCTGTTGAATGCTCTTCCTCCTTTGACATCTGGCCGCACTCCCCTCACACCTGCTTTCACAAATTGCTTATAAGCTCTTCCACGCACTTGATTTAATTACGGGAAGAAAAATGTGGTTCTTGAAAGAGTGCCCGATTCTTAGTCTCTCACAACTCAGAGCTTGTAAAGTTCACATTGACTACACCACGCACATGGCAGAGAAGTGATTGTTTATCATACCACCCACAGTCAGTTTCATGAACTAAACATGTAAATGTATACAGACCCTTGTTCAACACACTCAAAGTAAAAATTAGCCTTTTGCTAAGCTTCATTAATAAGACGGTGACTTTTTCTTTGCTGGTTTTGCTTTCATGTACTATCTCATGGCCTCCTGATTCGCTAGCTAACAGCCAATCAGAGTGATGAATTGTCACTGACATCCAATGCCATTTTGCATAACCGCTGTTTGATGGCTCATTCAAATTAGATTCAAGAAGTACAGTGACACATCAAACTCTTAAACCTTGACAATTCAAAACGTTGCTTTTCACTTTGATTTGTTCCGGCCTGTATTTCGAGTGAGTTGGGCATGATTGGTCGCCTGTGTGTACATTTTATTTCATGAAATCCTGGTTGTGGATGGTAGGATAAACAATGACTTTTGATTGTGTCTGTGGTGCGAAATAATAACCTTGATTATAATTTTCTGTACAAGTCTCAAATATCCCACTTTTTTTCAAAGATTCTTGAATATTCTGTGTGCAGCTCAATTGTACCAATACTTAGAGACAATGGCCGACTAACACTCGCTTTTCAAAAGTGCAGTACTCCCAATGAAATGCTTTAATTTGCTTGATTAAAAACAGGATGTCAAAACTTCTTCAAAGTGGCCTGTTGAGATGAGCCACACACCCGCCACTGGCGACAATTTGTCAAGACAAGTCCACTATGCAAATGAATTAGTGTTGTCGAAGTGTACCACTGAACGTCTAACGCAACTCATTCTCGTGTCTGCGCAGTGGCCTCGTCTCAGTGCTGTGACCGTTTGCACAAGGAGAAGGAGGAGGCACGCATCAATTTGGAGGAGGCCTTGAAAAAGGTTGATGAGCAACACAAGGAGGAACTGGTGCAACTGGAGGACAGGTGCAGCCCCTCAACACAGAAAATTGCTCATTTTTACATCCAAACGGATTCTTATTGTGTGTGTGTGTGTGTGTGTGTGTGTGTGTGTGTGTGCGTGTGTGCGTGTGTGCGTGTGCGTGTGTGTCAGATTGAGGAGTTTTTACCAAACAGAGTGGGACAAAGTCCATCAAACGTATCAGGAGGAGGCTGACAAATGTCGCATGTTCATGGAACAACAGGTCAGAGAACATAACACCAATCAGCTGTTGGTAACATCTCAGCCAAATCCGAAAGCTGAGTCTTTTGACTGTAGTATCTTAAGGTCAGGTGTGACGTAAACCTGGACAACCATCTTTTCAGTAATGGTCCGAAGACGGCCCTGATTATAAGACGACCCCCTCTTTTTCAAGACTCAAGTTTGAAAAAAGACTTTTTGAACCCCAAATTAATTTTTAATACGGAAATCAATTACAGTGCATCTGAAACAAATGATTATAACAATATATTTGAGATAAAAAGCACGTTATTTTGCCTCATTCAAATCTAAAGTGCAATCACATTCGTAAATGAATAGCTTTTGGTTTTTGAAATGTAAATGACATCATAACTTCTCCTCAGCTGCCGGTTAACCTGGCCGATATTTGACCCACTTTTCTCCAGATTGTCACTACGTTTCTCCATTTTCTGTTATCTCTTCTATTACAGTGAAACTCCTCTAGAACGAAACCTACATGGGCGAAAATACCCCCTAATGTGAAAAAATTGTCATGCATTAACACCATTCCCATTCTACTGCCCCCCATACGACGAAAAAAAAAACCCTGTTGCGAAATCATTTTCTCTGCTCCAGCCTCGCAAAGACATTCACTACAACAAAGTCTAATCCAACAGCGACCTCTACTGCTTCGTTCGGAACTGGCAACAGCAACCACCACACTGGTTTACATAGTGAACGATGTTTATTTCGGTCACAGCTGCGAGTTTCCTGAACGCAACATACTCATAGCTGCTCTGCCATTGGCTTACCGAGCATCATCCTGGCTAAGAGGGACCTCGCTGTCTATGTGTGTAGATACTGAAGCTAGATCCGTAGAAGATAGAGTGGAATGCATCCGATTAGCTGCTCAGAGTAAATTGCTTATGGCTCGACGGACATTCAAATAAACAAACATTTCGTCGTATTACAAGTAAAGCATTTTGCTCGGAAATGCTTTAGTTGTTATCATGCTAAAAACCTTACGCTAACTGGAGTGCTAATGAGAGAGCAGCGCTCCAGTTAGCGTAAGGTTTTTAGCCTTCGAGAGCTAACTATGGCCATTGAGGACTACGAAGCGTCCCGTGGCTGGCTTAAAAGTTTATTGCATGACATCAGCTGAGCAACGCTGTCTTGGGTGGCGATCGAGGGTCCGTCGAGTTAGAGGAGTGTTTCTCAAATAGTGGGCCCCCCCCCCGGAGGGGCGCGAGGCTCCGTCAAGGGGGCGCGTTTGACCTCGAGGAACATGCTTTTTTATTTTTTTACTGTCCTAAAATAACGTGCAGTTGCACCTCCACTATGTGAGGGGGCGGTGGCGCTCTCATTGGCAGAGTTTGCGCAGGGAGCATTCTCAGGGAGGAAATATGACGAGGCGTATGTAGCGCTTGGCTTCATGTGACTGCGGTGGCAAATGAGGAAAGATTGATATGCTTACTGTGTCTAAACATTTTGGTCACGGACAGCATGAAGCCAAATAAATTAAGGCGTCACTTAAAGACATTACACCCCAATCACGCTGATGAGCTGCTTAAGTTTTTTTCAGCGAAAACGTGCCGAATATTGCCAACAATCATGCCGCTTTGTGACTGCTACTTAAGTAAACTAATACAGGTCCTGGCTACACATTGAGCAGGAGCTGAGAGTTGCTGCGTCCTGCTTCAAACCTCGCTTCGGAAAGCTGTGCATTGCAAAATGTGCTCATTGTAGCCATTAATCTAAACATCATCTTTGATTTAAAAAAAAGCACAAATTCTTTTATATATTTTTGTTTTGCTGGTTAAAGTTGTTTTTAATATTGTGCTCCTGAGATAATGTTGGTGATTAGTTTGAATGCATTATTAGTTATTGATTTTATGTAATTTTATTTTTCAGTATCGTATGTTTTGACATGGTCAGTCAAAACATATTTATTGTTAAATTAAGGATTTAATGTTATTTTTGAATTTCAGATGCACTTTAAATCTTTACTGTTCCAGTTACTAAAGCTATTCTTTGTTGTAAGTTGGCCCATAAAGTTGGTCCATATTTCTTTCTTTTTTTATTCTCTTATATGTTAATAAGGATACAGTGTTATGCAAAGGTGTACTTCTAACAATTTTATAGACAAATTATACTATTTATAGTCGTGCGGGGGGGGGTGTTTTCCTCTTCCTTGGGGGGGGGCATGACAGAAAATAATTGAGAACCACTGAGTTTGAGACAGTGAGATGGTGGAAAGAAAAGCCACCGGGTCCAGGAAGTATTTGTTATTGTTAGATTCAGACGAGCATGGATGTTGCATTGCTAAAATGGCGACAAAATGGACCTTTGGATGTTAAGCAGCTAAGATCAGAAGAGCTCTGATGCTGGAAGAGAGGGTAAAAGTGATCAAAATGAAAGACAGAGCAAGCTATTTTGCTTATATACATGATCCAAGAAATTGATATAAGTGAAAGTGAATGCTGATCGTAAATTTCGCAATTTCTTTCCCTTTTTTTTCTACACTGACAATATGAAGTGTCAAATAAGTGTGTGCTCATACTTATGCACTATTGAAATAAAAAAAGAGTACACGTACGATTGTGCGTGCGTGTACACATACATTTGTGTGTGTTTACATCAGAGATCAAATTTGCTACAGTGAAGAACCCCCTGTTGTGAAAAATTTCTTGCTGCAAACATGATTTCCTTGTAGAGGAGTTTCACTGTATATTTTGAGAGGAGCTCATTAATCATTGACTACTTAATTTGTGCCTCTGCTTTTTAGGTGGAGGAGATGAGGACCAGGCAGGAAGCTGAGAGGAAGAACCAGGAAGTAAGTCACAGGCAAATGATTGAGTCTCTCAAAGAGCAGCATGAGAGCTCGCTCCAAGGTGTGTCCATCAATCCGCAACACGAAACAGATAACAAGCGCTTCAGATTTATACTCCTATAAAATGTGTGTTCCTCCAAATGTTCATTTCAGAGCTGAAGAGAACTCAGGAAATGGATCTGGAGAACCTGGACAAAACATTAAAAGAAACAGAAACGACTTTTTCTGTAAGACTAACTGAATTTAGGTTTTTTTGGGGGCGGGTTAACCCAATTTTTCTGTTTTTCTAAGCAAATTCTGCAACCTAAATGCTGCATGTCAAAGCAATGATGTTGCGTAACAACTTTACTCAACTTGTTCACTAGCCTGTCATTATAGCAGCGCACAGGAACAGTTCACTGAGACTTAATTGTAAATTCTTCTTTCCGCGTGCCTTTCATCCACGTTTCTTCCTCTTAACAGGACAAAATATGTGAGCTGTCAGCAGAAAACGCCGCCCTGAATGAAAAGCTGAAAGCAGAGGAAGAGAGGCGGATGCTCACAGACAAGAATCTGGTAATGATTTTCCCAGCGTTAAAACATGGCATCACATGACTCTTCTGCTTTGTCATTTCACTCTTGAGGGGCGCATTCTCCCGAGTACTTTGATTCCGAAGAGGCGCACCGCTGTGGGCACTTTTTGAGCTCATTTAAATGAGGGTGTCGCCTGTCAAATCTCGCGTTTGAGCGTATTCTCCCACAGACTTAACTAAGCATCTTTCCTCTTCCGCGTGCAGGAGGCTCGACTAAGAACTAGCGCCTCTTGAAGGTGAAACATCATATTGCACATTTTTATTCCATGAATTGCTTCCATGCCCCGCTGATAGTGACTGAGTGGCTCCTGACTGATGCAGGTGTCTCAAAGTTTGTCTGAAAGCGCAGCTCACAACAAATGCAGTTGTTTTAAGGGTGGCAATGGCGAGTTACATTTTGAATCATTCGTTGTAATTAGACATATGCCGGTTGTGATAGCCATAGAAGTGCTGCACGTGTGTGTGTGTGTGTGTGTGTGTGTGTGTGTGTGTGTGTGTGTGTGTGTGTGTGTGTGTGTGTGTGTGTTGTTAGGCAACGCCTAAACAACAGCTGGCTCACTAGCTCCAAATATTGGAGAAGCCTCGATCCGATCACATGACCTTCAACTGATTCGGTATCGGGTGAACAAGATCGCTTTTTTTCATTTTCTAAACGTTTAAAGATCAAACAGCTACAAAATAATGCATTTGTGCAAGTATCTTGTGAAATACAACATCATAACCTCATTTCATATTCGCAATATTATATTACTGATTTTATTTTTTATTTTTTTGTATAGTGATTCTAACGGAGCTGCAGGCACACACACACCTACACAGAAACACCGACAGACAGACAGACAGACAGACAGACAGACATCTCCTCCCCTGCCGTCAGCTCCCCTCCAGGCAGCGGCAGAGCGGCGGGTTTGACTTTATAGATCGTTTGGAGGGAGAGGCAAAAAAAAAGATACTCCTGAACACGTCCGCCTGGCCTAATATAAAGAAGCCTCCTAGCTAAACGGCAGCGTCAAAGAGTTGAGAGGGCACCGCACAGGTTTGTGGTAGGTGCGACACATCCGAACGACTTCACTTCAAGACGAAGTATTTGGAGACAAGCAAGCTTGTTCCCCCACTGGTTGCATTTAACGAGGTCATAAATCAATTGTGTCGTTTTCTTGATGAGAGAAGTCACGCACGTCCCCAACAACTACGTAGCTGCACGGACTTGTCATTTTAGCACGTACAAGCTTATAAATGACAATGTCATTGTATTGTTTAGCATTGAACATATCTAGTGTGTCAAACAGAGGAATCCCTCATTTTATGGTCAGGCTTATATGCGCAAATTGGTGCCATTCGTGTCACCAAGCAATTATCGGCACATAAATAAATTACATTTTGAGAAATGTCCTGCACACTGATGTGTTTAAAGTTAACATTCAATTACAATAAATGTAGTTCCTGGATTTGATCATTTTAATGCTGAAAAGCCACAGAGTTGCAGTACAAAAGCAAAAAAGTATGGGATGGTCCAATACACATTTTGGGGATGTTTTCAGTTGATCAATGTGTCTCATCAGATTTAGTACTGAACACATAAAGAAAGGAAAACATGGAACTTTGGGCATCCTCAGAATTCAATGGGTCGCACTTCACCGGCATGCGTGCGTGTGTCAGGAGCAAGAAACCCTGCACCTTGAAACTGCGTAAGAAAGGCGCGTGAAGAATCGACTTAAACGCGAACGGGACAATTTTCCTCTAAGTGAATAACCCACACGATGAGTAGAACCAAGGGGAAGCAGATATGAACGCAGCTGCCCTCTGCTGGTGCGCAAAATAATTGCGCTTGCCAGCAGCTTCGCAAAAGCTCAACTCCTTGACGAAAATGACGTTGCGACCGACCAGAATGGAAGACGTGCATTTGACAGTGACGGAAAATCAAAACGTTAGGTGCTCATGCACTATCTAATGAAAGCCAATACAGGTAAAAGATTACAGGGGTTTCCCATACATACTTGCGGCTCCATTAGGGCAACATTTTGTACTGTTTGATGATATGCTATGCGTGCGCGTGTGTTTGCAGAAGGACTCTCACACTCTTTACCTGGAGCAAGAGCTTGAAAGTTTGAAGGTAGTGCTGGAAATCAAGAATAACCAGCTGCACCAAAAGGAAAAGAAGCTCATGGAAATGGACAAACTGGTTAGTGGTGTTCACGCTTGAGGCTGATCGTCATGCCAAAAGAAAAAATGGTGAGGGGTGAACATGTGTGTGTGTGTGTGTCTGTCCCAGGTGGAGACAAATGTGAAACTGGAGGAATGTCTGACCAAAGTTCAACAGGAGAACGAGGACTACAAAGCCAGGATGGACAAACATGCCGCTCTCTCGAAGTGGGTTCATACGTGTGTTTGTGTCACTATTTTGTGTGTCGGATATTCACTGTCACTTACTTAGTGATTGGCTTGATAAACCAGCGTGTCTTAAATGGTACTCTTGCACGGGGCTTATCAACACTTATTTCATGCGAGGGGATGGCTATCCATATGCCCAAGAATACTGTATGAAGTACATTAAAAAAAAGACATGAATAAACTTTTTCACTTGAACATATTTCCTCATAAGTAAGCCAACAGGTGACACTCTTACAATAAATTCCTGAAGAAAGTTAGGTTTGGAAAAGGCAACGTAAAACAATCACTCGGGAAAATCTACAAGAAAGGTTTCAACATGTAATCGGTCACAGATGCCAGAATAAGGTAGCAAAGGACTACTTTTGTCTAAATGGAGCCCGTCAATACAATTTCACAGTTCCTTGGCGAGACGACGCCTCCAGATGGGCCTCGACTGTAAATATGTGGGCGATGAGTGTATTAGGAAAAAAATGACAGAGACACACTGTAAGTATCATTCTGTCTGCGACATAGTTTAAAAAAAATGTCGATATTCACCAGCGAAGAAAAATGATCAACGCCTGCGCATGTTAACCTGGTCTCCAGTATGTTCACCGAACTGCCGATGAGCGTTTGAAAACCGGTGTTGCGCCGCTGTGACCGCAGGCAACTGTCCAGCGAGCAGGCCAAACTCCAGCAGACGTTGCAGAAAGAGTCCAAGGTCAACAAGCGTCTGTCGATGGAGAACGAGGAGCTGCTGTGGAAGCTGCATAACGGCGACCTGCTGGGGAGCCCGCGCCGCGTCTCCCCCACGTCGCCCTTCGGCTCGCCGCGGAACTCTGCCTCCTTCCCTGCCGCCGCGCCCTTATCGCCGAGATAACGCCGTCCTCCTCTCCTCTAAATGCCTCGAGGAAGGAGGGGATGATCCAAACCTTGTACATACGGCGTTGGATGCATCGCCCAAGCGTTTTGAACTGTTTGCAGTCAAAGACTCTTGCTTTGAAAGCAGAGGCATCGCAGATGCACTTCGATGTGAGCATGGGGCTTGTTTAGCTCCTGACTACCAAATGCCAACAAACGTCCTCTTCCCCCCCCCCCCCCCCCTCAAGAAAATTGCGGGCATGACTCAGGGTCTGTATATACTGTAACACAGCGCTCAAGTGTTTTGGCTAGCTACCTTTTTTCTGTTCTATACCCGATGAGGAGGAAGCTGGGAAAGTTTCTTGGGTTGTGTTTGGTCCGCGAAGCATAATCTGTCATTGCCACGTTTGTGGTTTGACAAGGATCGTTAGCCTTGATTCTTCTTTTCAACTGGTCTGCTTCAGATCTCTGGAAGAAGTGAATGAACTTTTTCACGCTAACGTGAGCAGATGAGAAATTGTACTTCGGTTTTGTTCAACAGACCCCAGACCCAAAGACTTGAACTTGCTTTAAATGTAATCTTCCATCCTTTCTTTCCTATGTGTGGAATGTAATTCTCCTCGGATGTTACACTATGTCTGTGCAGGCCAGATTAGACCCTAGCAACTCCCATTCCGATCAGCAAAATGCTGAAAATGATAATTCCCGCCGTTCCCAAAACGCCGGGGAAGAGCACAGATTGACACCTTGTAAAATCAACTAAAGCCCTCGTTGATGGAGTAGCTGATCACTTCTAAGTGTCACACTTGACCAACCTTACCCACGGTGTGCAAACATTTATTTAAAATCACTGGCCTTTTAAGTTTGACCTTTTCTCTTCATCCTCAAACACTTCAAATGTACACACACCCACAATGCCTCAGTACCCAATGTTCTCTTTTATTTTGAAAACAGGATAAATACAGTTTGGCATCCGATTGGAGTAATGTTTTAATTGTTGCACACCAACTATAATGATGCTGTCATGGCAAAAACTGAATAATAATAATAATAATAATACATTTTATTTGTAAGCGCCTTTCACAGCACTCAAGGACACTTTACAACCAAGAGCAAACAATAAAACCACAGAAAAACACTAAAAGTTTGTGGGAGAGCAGCGGCAGCCAGACGCGCCAGCGTTCACTAAACGACAGAAGTACAACAGTCTACATCAGGGGTGCCCAAACTTTTTGGACCGAAGATCTACTTTTCGATCAACTAACCTCCCGGGATCTACCCGTACCGGCACGCACACACACACACACACGCACGCCATGATGAGAAACAGCCTGAAACTGAGGCAGGCAATGCACTTTTGCAGCCTGTTAACTGTCATAGCTCACATGTACCGTTTTAAAGTGCTTCCCAGGGCCCTCCTAGGTTCCTATTCTTTGCCCGTGCCCTCGGTGAATTGTACATGAAGCAAACTCTGAATGAGAATAATGTTGATAAAAGAGAGAGCGCAACAGCTCTGATCACAAGCTGCAAAGGCAGACTGCTGAGCGCAAACAACTTCCGGTGACGTCATCACGCGCCACCATAAGTTCAAGATTTACCTGCTTTATTTTATTTTTTAAATATTTATTTTGTGAAAATGAGACTGATAGGATGATTATGGTGCAGCGTACATTAACACAAAAAATATACATTACTAACATGTACAAAGACACACAAATGGTTGTTTGTTTTTTTTCTCCTCGACACTCTTCGGACCTACTTGGGACCTGTCTTAGATCTACCGGTAGATCAGGATCGACGTAATGGGCACCCCTGGTCTACATAATACAGACTACTACATTGGAACTGTAAAGTTCGCATGTTTTTCAGCTTACTGGCCAAATGGGTGATCAGGGCCTGCCGCTTTCTTCGGCTCCAGTTGTCCCGGGACCATGGCCTGTGGATGCTCAAGGTCAGCAGCCCGTACCATCATGACCACTGATTTGATGGAGTACCACCACCCGTGCCAGGTGTACCACACGATCCCGTCGTTGGTCATCGCTTGGTACGGTTCTTTGTAGTAGTGGCCGTTCAGGTTCCCTGAATCGCACCTGACCACAAGAATTTACGACACGAGAAGAAAAATACAGTGGAACCCGTTTTACGTTTTTCTGCGTGGTGCATTCACGGAAATGAGAAAACGTTTTGACCTGCTGAACCACCAGCCTGACTTGCTGTGCCTGATGCACTTGCCATCTCCATCAGGCTGCTTGTCGTAGGTACTGAATTTGACCCCGGCCAAACTGCTGCCAGCGGATGGTTGCTTGGTGGTGTGCAGGTCGGCCAGAGCATCCCCTGCATTCCCGTTGTACTCCCCCAAGTGCAAGCGGTACAAGTCCTTCGCCAGATCAGTTAGGAAAAAGGAAAAATAAAGTTCAGGGTCAGAACTTGATGTCATAACCGGGAAGTGACGGGGCACAGAACCACACATCCAACATTTGTGAAAATGGTCAAATACGGTAAATGAGATCATTAAAACGAGCGTAGGAGTGGATTCAAAAGTGGCAGAAGAGGTTGCGTATCAGAAACGTCGTCACAATATGTATATATTCAAACCCAAACTGATTTCCCCATTCAATTGATCCCGCAGCATTTGTTTTGTTCAGTGCTTGAGAAAGGGCATGCATTTGACCGTGACGTTTCCTGGCTGAGAAGAATGCAGAGGATCCAAGAAGAAGAATCATTCCAGGAGTGCGTTAAAGTGAGGCAGAGAATGCTGGGAAAAAATTGTTCAGACTCCATATGGATTACTCTGACTGGGAAAACCAGTAGCTGAAATACACAGTTTCTTTTGTGGTACCACCTGGACCTCGAATCCATCTTTGGAGATGAACAAAACAAAAAAAGGAAGCTGCCATTTAAGAATTCACACAGATAGCAAGGCCATAACCATCCACTTTTGCGTGTGCTCAGAAACAGCAACGCTTCGACTAAATAAGAGCAGCGCTGTTGTGAGAAAAGAAGGAAGGGTGAGGTTAAAGATAAGGTGCTTTGAAACGGAGAATGTGAACTTTACCTTTTCACTGTCCACTTTAAAGTTCTTGTACTCTGCAAAGCTTGCTTTCTCATCAAAGTCTTCCATAGCGATGCGCAGGTCATATTTTCCTAGAGGAGCTTTTATTAGATAGCTTCTGACGTGTGACAAATCAGACTATCGAGCAACACACCTTGTGAGGTGAGATGATGTAGAGCATCATTGCCCATCCAGAATTCTCCATTCGGAGAATGCAGGTCCCCGAAGCCATGCTTGTACTCCACCCACGCTCTGCATTCAAAGACCATTTAATTATTACGACATCAATGATCGGTGTTACAATTTTTTCAGTATTCGCAAAGTCATGCACACACCGATCAAAGTTCTCTTTGCCATCCCTCCTCCTCTGAAAAACTGTCCACCCTCCTCCGTTGTTCATGTCACAGTAGACGCTCAGCGCTGTGGGGAAACCATCGGGGCGAATCACATACAAGCCACTGGCCGCGTTTCCATCAGCAAATACCTCGGAGCAGTCTACACACACACACACACACACACACACATCAAGTTGAGGAAATACAGATAAGCCCAAAATGTATTCCCTGCAGATCACATTTTGAAATGATGTATTGAATGGAGTGTTTTAGCTGGAATGATACCAGTGAAAATATGATTGACATCAATAGTATTTTTTATATATATTTTAATATAAAACGAATGCAAAATCTTTTTTTGTTCATTATTTTTTCATATTTAAAGTTACTCATATTTTTTTTCAACATATATTCTAAATCATATAATTGACAAGAGCGTTTTGGATTATGCCCAACGATTGGCTGGCAACCAGTTCAGCGGATACCCCATCTCCTGACTGAAGTCAGCTGCGATAGCTTCCAGCGCGACCGCAACATGCGTGCGTGTGTGTGTGTGTTTGTGAGGATACGTTTTGGATTAGATTCAAGGCTACCATGGTGTAAAAGTAAAAAAAACAACAACAAAATAATAATAACAGCAGACCTTTCACAAGTTTTTTCACACTTATGTCATTAACCCTTTCAAGGACAGCGGTTACTACAGTGGACAATTTATCATGTTAAGCGTGTATGGAAAGGTTAAAGTCACAATGAAAAAAATGTTTGGTTTGTTTATTTGTTTAAATGAGAAAGTGCTGCCAGCTTTATGACGCATTATTTAAGAAAGTTTTTCTTCCTCTCTCTCCTGTGGTTGAGAGGAGAGAAATTTCATATGTGCTGTATGTTGTAGATAGAGCACATTTGACAAAGTTGATTTGAACTTGAATTTGAATTTATGATGGTTCTGCAATTTCTTCAGAGGACCAAACATGCCAAATCATACTACGAAGATGCTCAGACTATTTTCATGTGATATTTTATGGTAATAAGACATTTAATTGTCATCCAGTTATTTTGTATTTTTGGGCGTGAGCATGCAGAAAGAAATGAGTACCTCGATAGAGATTTTGGGTGCCCAGATGTGAGTTGGGGATGTGCTCTAGCTGCTGAGCCTGGTGGTTGTGGAGCACCTGAATGTATCGGTGCTGCTCATTGATCACATTTGTCAGCTCCTCAATCTCTGCCTGAAGGCGGACTACCGCCACTTCACATGGCACAGGTACCTGGACAAGGAATCAGGCCGCACAAGCTCATCAACCTGAGAGTAGACCAACAACTAATGGACTTTCACAAATAGTGATCCCATTTCTCTATGTGGCTGTTACTACTATCATACATTAGTTAGACATTGTTTGGTCACATGAGGAGGTCCAAAACAGACAATAATTTAAAAAAACAAAACAATAATAATTAATAGTAAGTCCATTTGAAATATGATGATCTTTGTCCGATTAATCCATTGACGGCCCACTACTGATTTTATTTTATTAACCAGGTTTTATTTTTGCTGTAAATTTTTAAAAGAATGACTGTTACCTGGTTAATGAAAGTCACGACAAAGCATTATCATTTGTCAAAGATCAATTCTATCGGATCTCATTGCATTGTGCTATAATGTATAAGCTTTAAAACAAATCATACGCGCAATTAGCTGTGGCGACCCCTCCCGGATGACAATAAAAATGCACTCATGCAACAGCGTTTAAGAATGAGATGGGATTTCTTACCCCCACCGTGACAGCCATGTGAAAAAGAAAATACAATGATTTCATCAGCATTCTCATCATTTCAGTCTTCTCCCGACCAGCTGTCTTGTTCTCTGTCCTCCTGTTCTCTCGTGTTCAGCGGCATAACCCGGTGCCGCTCTGTCCCACCTTTGTATTTACGCCATCTACTGGTGAGAATAAACACGAACGTTTTGGGTCTTGGTGGGGTCTCCTGCCCGCTCACGTTCACTCATTTTACAATCTTGCTGGTATCTCTGCGACACGCCCCCCAAATTGCTCAAACAATTACATTCTTCGGTTTGCATTTCATTTCATTAAAATCACAACTACAATGAATGAAATGTGAACATAAAATACAAAATACGACGAAGGTAATATTCATGAGGAAGCCGTTAACTCTTTTGAAAGCGAATTCGGTTACGTTCTACAGTACTGTATTGAGAAATGTGGAGTAAAGGAAAGAAATTCAAAGCTGCAAAAAAAAAAATGCGACTCCGGTGGGACTCGAACCCACAACCTTTGAATCACTTCGCAACGTCTAGAAGTCCAATGCGCTATCCATTGCGCCACGGAGCCACCTGTTGCTACACAATTTAGCAAGTATTACATTCGTTATACAAACTGAGAGCCTATTGAAAAGGGTTTATGGTCTTGTTCCGGAACTGCCAACTGACCTAATTTCTCTATTATATCCTTTTGACATCCCAACACGCTTTACACAACGCTTTACACAACGTAACACGCTAACTCCTCCCACCCGAAATTTCATCGAGGGGTACAGGAGACTGCCAAAGGACGATTTGCGTTCCGTGCACGGTCTGCGCGCGCATACGCAGCAGGTCGTCCATCTCTTTTTGCTAACTCCGGCAACCAACTAAATGATTGGAGTAGAGTAGACCAAGTGTATGTCAAGGCCCACGTTTGTGGAATGGCCTGCCAGAGGATCTCAGCAGCCATCTGTACAATCCTGGTGTTATTTTTTTTCTTGTTTTACATTGAAATTCAATCCCCCCCCCCTCCCCCCACACAGTTAAATATATTACATCTGCATCGATTATTTGATTCAGTTGTCCACTACTCACCCACCCACACATTTTTTAGGACAAATGTCGGATTAAAATGCAATTATTCAAGATGATGTCATTACAAAAGCTAATTAGATCGTTTTTAATCAACTACCACTTTGATTGAACAAGGCTTGCTACATGCATACCATTTTCATCATACAATTAGGAAGTCAGTGGCCCGATGGTCGAGTGGTTAGCGCAGGGGTGCCAAACTCATTTTGTTGTGGGCCACATTATAGTCACGGTTTCCCTTGGAGGGCTGTAAATTTTGTGAAACCACATAAATGTTTAATCACCTCCACAGCACACAACAAATTGATGGATACCTAGTTTTGAAATCAGTAGTCAAGAATAATGACTTGCTTACCTTAATGGAATAAGGGGTTTGGAAACAAACAAACAAAAAAACCAAGCTTGCCGTATCTCCACATGATTATGGATTACATGACAATTTGAAATTTTAGTTCAGACTTTAGCAAGCATTATGGAAGTTGAAATGCTTAATTTGCTTTCGCGGGCCACATAAAATGATGTGGCGGGCCAGATCTGGCCCCCGGGCCTCGACTTTGACACCCATGTGTTAGTGCATCGACCGCACAGTGCAGAGGTACCAGGTTTGATTCCAGCTCTGGCCTTCCTGTGTGGAGTTTGCATGTTCTCCCTGGGCCTGTGTGGGTTTTCTCCGGGTACTCCAGCTTCCTCCCCCATTCCAAAAACATGCATGGCAGGCTAATTGAACACTTTAAATTTTCCCGAGGTGTGAGTGTGCGCGTGGATGGTTGTTCAGAATATTGTCGTTTGGGAAGTTTGAATAATGCCGCGTGGTGGCACGAATCGTGTGAACAGCCGTGCAGTAGGGGAGATTAGTTGTTGCTTTTCCGCATGTCTCGTGTACACCCAACACGCCGGAAAGTGTTCACAAGCCATGACAGTTGTCTATTGTGTATACTTTTCGTCCAATTGACCTATCTCAGTCTTTTATCTTATTAACGCTGTGCATTTTCTATGTACAGTCGGGAATAAAGCCCACGTATAAATTATTTTGTGTTCGGTCAAGTCTTTCCACAGGCCAGGCCACACATAATTAATGACATGTTAAAAAGACGCATATAAATATATGCACACGCACACACAAACTAATGTAAGGGTCCCAGTTTGCCTGTTGTGATTGTACCATGATAGCTGCAAGCATATTCAACACATCCTTGTTATTTTGGTTTTCGAGCTGTTCACACACAATGTGCTGACGCATTGCCTCCAGGAAGGGAGCGTCCCCATCGGCACGCGGCTCAAGGAGCCGTATCCTTATCGACCGCTTCTTCCTATCTTGGGTACCGTTGTTTAGAACCAAGTGAAATGTGATGAGACAATTTTAGCTGGTCTATGCCCGGCCTTTTCAGGGGAAATAAAGGAGGTAACAAATGTTGAGTGATGACTCAAAGGAGCATTTCTTGTCGACATTTTGTATTTTTAAGCAGTTCACCACAACTAGAATAGTTGTGAGAATGTAGAATAGTGTTAATTAGCTCCAGAAACCCTTCAGAAATAAAACGATGAGATACTTGTGATTTATTTTTAAAACGGTTTAGCCTGTACTAAACAGTAAACATTTGATATCATCTTGTATTACTGTTGGACTTAGACAAGAAACACCTGACGGACCTCTCTGGAAAGTTGATCACAGTATTACAGCATCAAATTGTGCACCTTTGTGGACCTTTCACAGATAGCATGCCCCCATTTTGTCACCAAAGTGAAAATAAATTCCTGGATCCTTACCGACATTATACAGGGTCTTCCCTTGGGCCTCTCACTAAAACAGAAATCAAGTGTGCAAAATTATCCTCTCAACCAATCCAAATAAAATTGTTTAAAGAGTCTTAAGACAAAATATCTGCTTGAATATCAGTTATTGTAACTTTATTGAGTATAAAAAGCATGAATGAAAACTGCCAGACGGTTGAATCTTCATTTTGAGCCTTCCTTCCGAATTGATGCAGTGCTTTTTCAGTGACTGACTGTGAGGCATTGTCTCATCAAATGTTTTTTTTTTCCCAAGATGTGCACTTTAGATTTAGGTGAGAGACTAAAAAACAAAACCAACTCAAGGCTCGGTTTCTATGAGTAAGCCAATTTTATTCATGTATAAAGCGTCAAACCAAAGGTTATCCCAAGGCACTTTTGATGAGGAGCAGGTTGACAACCAACCTCCAAGTGTCCACACCAACATTTGAACCTGGAGTCGAGTACGAAGCGCTCCGATTTGTTTTCATTACACGGCTAAGGTTGAGACAACTTTAAGTCTCCAATGATGTCAACTTAGAAAAGGTATAACCACACCTTTCCATTTAAAAAAACAACAAAAAAAAAAAACAGACACCGATTACCTTTCAAAGGTGTTACTCCTAATATGCACTCCAACAAGAATTTACAAACGTGGATAAATTTAGCTCATCCTAATGAACCTAATTTCCTAATTTTTTTCTAATTCCTACTTACTAAATATTTGTGGGTTTGCCTGGGATTATGGTTGCACTAAAAGAACTGGACAAGAAGATATGAGGGCACGTTTTATATAATAGAAATAATTTTTAATTTGAAGGTTCAACATAGGCATAATTGTAAACAAGATTTACGATTTTAAAAATGCAGATTTCATTATTCATAAAACTGCTGTCCGTTCATTCAAATGCACCCCTCGTTCTCTATCCCATAAACATACGCACGCACACACAGGATTAAAATGACTCAATGATACCATGCGCTTACACACGTGCATGCACGCACAGGCAGACGCACGCGCATGTCTGTGCGCGCGCACGCACACACACACGCACGCACGCACGCGCACGCACGCGCGCACACACACACACACACACACACACACACACACACACACACACACACACACACACACACACACACACACACACACACACACACACACACACACACACACACACACACACACACACACACACAGGTCTTCAAGTGTGGGGTGGGCTGGATTGATGATGTAGAAATTTCTACCTGGACAAGTCAGAGATCCTGAGAAAAACAGAAAATATTTTCTTAGAAACTGGAGTGATGAAAAACAAAACAATATCATGTCCACTAAATGGAGATTTCTTAAAAATAACGCAGCGGTTCCTTGACTTATGAGCTTTACTCATCCTGTGACACAAATCATAACTCAATTTACGCATGTCTGAAATTGCTAGTGAGATGCGGAATGCTGGGCAGATTTGGTGGTGTTGTTTGCCGCTGCCATTGAGCAACACTGTTCATACTTTATATTTTGGGTCAGGAGACAAAAATAGAGAGAGAAAAACAAATCTACAGGCTTGTAAGTCAAGGTAACACTGTCTGTTTGTAAAACGTGTGGCCTGCATTCCGAATGAAGAAAACACACACAGACGCACATGGACAAAATGGTTGGAATCCCTCTGTTAACCCATTTAATCCCAAATTTTCCCAGACATTTAAAAGTAAAAATCAGGTGTCAGTGGTAGCCCTTTTAAGTAATCAGTAATAAAAATTTTTTAGAGCGCTGTAAATTAAATCATTGTTGTCCCTTCACAAATGTGACCGGCGGGATTAAATGGGTTAATAAAAGAAAACCCACACTTACTGATGTACAACCGACTTGGGAGAAACCTTTTGCATTTTTTTCATAACTGTCATAGTACTATGCCCCACCGGCAGGAAGCCTCTGGGACGACCCAGGACACGCTGGAGAGACGATATCTCCCGGCTGGCCTGGAAGATATCGTCTCGGGATCCCTCGGGAAGAGCTGAAAGAAGGGCTGGGCTTCCCTGCTCAGGCTGTTGCCCCCGCGACCCGACTCCGGATAAATGGTAGAGAATGGACAAATGGATGGATGTTCATTAAATAGAGATTTAATGTGATGTGGGAAACGGTTATTTTATTGTGGCAGTTTTTTTTCCCCCACCAGTTTTGGATTGTAATTTTCTAATTACAACAAGCTATACCAGGGCTACACATGTGACGATAAAATTGACTGCTTGAAAACAAACAAATCAAAAGCAACAACCGTTTTAGTTTTTCCACATAGTAGCTTTGATAAATTAATTGCCCACCACCGACTTTGAATATGAGACCATGTGCTGCTACTAGCTGATTTAGCACAGTTTAAGTTTTTTTGCACCACAGACAGAGCCTTTCACATATTTTGACGTTCATCGAAGACGCGCCGCAATGAGGCCGAAATGACTGTCCCGTCGACCGGAGAACTGACACAATGAATAAAAACCGTAAGCTCTCCATCCATGTGGTGTGTACATTGATCTGACTCACTGTAGCTTTTCCTCTAACAAGTCCAAGCGCTGTCGGTCAATGAAGCGTGAAAAGAGGGTGATCAGGTTGGTAGGTGTGAAGAGAGGAGATGAAAGTGATGAAGCGGGGATGCTGAGCAATTCCCTGGTGACAGAAAACACCAGCTCTGTCCTAGAGAAGGAGAAAGGGGTTGAAACAAGTGGTGAGGACAAAAAGAACAACAAACATACATTTAAAAAGGCATGGCCAAACATGTAATACACAAGAGTACAAACAAATAAGAGCAATGAAAGTGACATCTCAGAAGAGATCTATCTCACCATCGATTGTCATCCATGAGCTGACAGTTGGGGTCGGAGCTTTGCATTCTCTCTCCTTCACTCAAGATCAGATATAGCAGCGTCACACCAAACTGAAAAGAAACAAAATGACACATTCAGCCTTTGTGGCCTGTTACAAGTATGGCAGTGCAGTACCAGAGATGGCTATTCCACCCCTGCGATGGAACCGTCTGTCCGTTCGGGACCCATTTTGGGGACAGAGGACGCAAAGTTTTTTAAAAGTAAGGACAAAGTGGGATTTCGTCCGTCCCTAAGCGAGTCTAGTACCGTATTTTCTGCACTAAAAGGCACACCTAAAAGCCTTCCATTTTCTTAAAAGCTCACAGCGCGCCTTAAAATCCAATGCGCCTTGTGTATGTTTATTACGGTAATATGTCGACCCCAAAATGGCTCCTTGCTCGAGACATGCTTACAACGCAGAGTTCAAACTTAAGGCGATCGGGTTACGCAATTGAACACGGAAATAGAGCAGCGGAAAGAGAGTTCTATGTTAACGAGTCAATGTTATAACTTGCTGTTGGTTAAGTGAACTGTGTCGCTGCTTTATTAAATAAGTTTTACTGACGTTTGATCGTTTTGTAGCAATGCCACTCAACAGCTTCTTTGATCTGTGACATGGGTTGCGTCTGCGCTGATTGGTTGAACCACGTGCGTACGTGCTCGCGCTCACGCGCGCACAGCTGGGAGCAGTGGACTATGGACTGCTGGGGCGCGCTTCACTCGAGTGGCGTTGCTGCAGTTCTGTTGGCATTTCCTTGAGCGTAGCTCTATCTAGTGGGTGTATTGTAGATTGCGTCTTATAGTGCGGTGCGTCCAATATTTGAAAAGAAATTACAAAATAGGCCATTCATTGAAGGTGCGCCTCAAAATCCAGTGCGCCTTTTAGTGTGGAAAATATGGTACTTACTGACGCCCATTTCACGAGCAAGTCTGTCTTATGCGTATAATCTGCCAATACATGATTGTGATGCGCCGCTTACCTCGTGCGTGTTTACCATGTTTGTATGGGGGAGGGAGTGACTTAATGTTGCTTCAAGCTGACAGGAAGAGGAGCACTCGTCCTCCGTCTTAAAGATTTACACATCGCAAGTTAGTCTGGTGACCGACGGTTGTGTCGGCAGGTAAATTATGCTTAGGTTGACAGTTAAACAATCGTACACAATTCAATCCATCTGGTTGAGAAAGCTGGCTGTGTTGTATGCTTCTCAGTCCCGTCCCACACCGTGTGTGTGTGGGCGCGTTTTTTTTTTTTTTTTTTTTTTTTTTACTTTATTCGCTGCCTCTGCTTATTGATCCATCTGCATGTGACGTACTATGTCCATTTTCAACACAGACGCGAGGTGGCCAAGAGTTCATTTCAACCAACTTGGGCAAAATGGATTGGGAAAGATGGAAAATGGAAATGGAAAGAGGACCGCTCTGGCCAGTGCCACCTTTGACAAAGGGGTCTTATTTTTGGGGTATCCCACCTATAAGGGGCAGTTTGAGGAGAAGCAGCAGCAGGTGGCCCAACACGAAAAAAGTATTTCTTTTGTGTGTAATGTTGTTCACTCTGTTTATGTATATGATTTTGTGTGCTAACCTGTTGTAGACTTTTTTCTGTCTTTCTTTTTATTTAATTTTTTTTACTGGCAGTATTAAAATAATGTTGACTCAAATAGGGATTCCAATGGTGAAATGCAAGGACGGCCAATCTTAAAAAGGCCTTATGGCCTATATAGAGCATAAAATTTAAGACTGATTTGATGGATGGATAGATAGATAGATAATTAATAAATACATCCAGATTTTTTTTTAAGGTATTATTTCCAAATTCATAAATTCAGTGTTTTGAAAACTTTGTAAGACCCCTTGGAAACCCTGCACTCACCAAAGCAAAGATTGGAAACGTAAAGACAGACAGATAAACTCCCCTTTGAGTGGACCGTCTGCAGAGTGGACAATGAGGCACTATGGAGACATTATTGTAGTAGAACTATTTACAAATGTATAATTCACTCTACGAATGTGTTTGAAAAAAATTCTATGCAATGATAAGACCGTGGGCTCACTCCATTTTACCAAGACAAAAATAATTTAGGATTAAAAACTGAAATTCAAGATGACAATAATACTACAGTATAGTTATTGTCCTGTTGAATCTAATTCAACATGTGGGAGTCCCATTAATTATTGTGCAGCATTTAATGCGTAATCAGTTGAGTCTTGGCATGTTATATACAATTGTGTGTACCTTGTTGTGCAGTACTGTAGCAAGTTGACCTTCACTGCCCTGAAGCTCCTGGAGCAAGTCTGTGAGGGCGGTGCTCGACATGGACATGATCACTGCTGAGACTGGCTCCACTAACCAGCACAGCACCTAATAAGAGCAGAAATATACAAGTCCTGATGTGTATATACACTACCTGTCAAAAAACAAAGGCAAAAGTGATATTGTTGGCCTGAATGTTACCTACCTTTGTACTCCTTATGCAAAAGCAGCTAGCTAGCAAACAGCTTCGGCTGGCTACTATTGCGCCTAAAAAGGTTTTGGAGTTGCTTCTAAGTAATTAATCCTCACCTGTGTGGTGGCGAATAAACGTTTGACGAATGTCATACTCACGAAGGGATGACAAGAAAAGATGGGAAACCTATGCTAAATGCTAGGCTAACCTAAGAGTGACACAGACAGTAAGTGCTTGGGTGATCGATGACACTTTTCACAGATGTCTGGCTGGCACCCTGTTGAATGTCAAATTTTGAAAACCAAACTAGCAGACAGATTATTCAGTCTAAGATTCAGTAGAGAAAATCATACTCGCTTAACTGAACTGGAAAAAAACCTCTGTTACAGTGTACGACAGCCAGGTGGACTGGCCTATCAGTTTAAAAGTATAAGGTAATATGAAATAGGCACAGAGTACCTCTTATTTGCCGCGGGCCCGCATCCCCTAGATTTGTCATCATCTCTCAAGACAAAACTCAGCCTTCACACAATCACAGCCTCACAGCCAGTCCGAAATGATGGAACTCTTAACACAACACACGCTACAGTATTTTTTCAATTTCAAATTCCAACCAGAGTGGGTGGGTTTTGGACTGGAGGGCCACTTCTTTGATACCCTTATTCTATTGCAATATGCTGATAAAATGTTTTAATTACCTGGTCCTGCTTGTCCTTCTTGGCCAGGGTCGGAAGGTTGCGGGCAATTGCCATGACAACAGCGGCAGCATGAGAGGGGGGTAGGTAGGGGATGAGCCTGGAGATGAGCCGCTTGCCTTTCCTCACCGACATGATCATGACACACCGCTCATCACTCACCCTTTCCACAGAGCAGGAGGAAAATCATTAGTGCGTGCTACGCACTATGTAGGTAAGTTAACATTTTTCATTCATTCAAGTATACAGTCAACCATCACTGATTCGCAAGTCACCATTTGTATAACAAAACAATTTTCTGAAACACGCGCCCATCTGAGGACCACAAAAAATATTGCAAATTTATTTTTGTGCAGCCATTGATAGGAGGGAGCTATCGCTGCTTCCCAATACATAAAAATATCATTTACTATTTTCCCAGTAGCCTTATTTAAAACACATTTTTGTGCTTCAGGTGGCAAAGTGTTAGTGAAAGAAAACTAACATTACAGAAAGGAAATCTATTACGTTGATAATATTGGGAAAGCAATGTTATGTTTCATTAAACTCATCCCAGGTGTGTGGCAATTGGAAAAAAGTCAAAAAACGTTTTTTTTGTCGTGAGGTCTCGCCTCCACCATTATACGCCTCCCACACAGACATTTCCAGGCCACTCAGTCTAGTCCATTTGTACTCCATCGAAACCACCTTTTCAGTTCATTAGGGTGGTGGAAAATTGACACTGCAGTCAGTGAGAGTTCCCTATTAGAGGCATGTCTCATCCCGTGTCGCCACTGTAATATGTTCGGCATAGTTTTTACACTGGATGCCCTTCCTGATGCATCCCACTCATTTTCACACAGGCAATGGCTCTAGTATACCCTTTAGGACAGGGGTGTCCAAAGTCGGTCCTCAAGGGCCGCTGTCCTGCCTGTTTTCCAGCTCTCCCAGGAGCAACACACCTGATTCAAATAATCAGGAACGTACTAATGCTGCTTCAGAGCTGGCTGATGAGCTGATCATCTGAATCAGGTGTGTTGCAGCCGGGAGAGATGGAAAACAGGCAGGACAGTGGCCCTCCAGGCCCGGAGCTGGACATGCCTGCTTTAGGATGCGAGTATTAGTGACTGTGAATTGAAATGTGGCCCACTGTGTACTCTTGTTATTCGCTGTAAGAGACGTGAGGATAATCAATTCTAAAATGATTCGATAGTGACAGCCCTGTTGTCCAAGTCCACTAAAACAATCCAAATCTGCTCTACATGATGCAACAACAACACAAAGTGACAAAACAAACACAAAAACAACAAAAAAAGCAAGGCTCATGAGAGCACTTGCCGACGGCTGCCTAAGCTTCAATAGGTCCAGAACTCTTCTTTGTGTAACCCCCCCCCCCCCCACAATGGATCCCGGTTTAACTACGAATATATAGTAAACTTTCTCCCCCTCTCCCTCCCTTGTTTCTTTCTGACTTTCGGGTTGAGTGAACGCTGGCGCGTTTTGGCTGCCGCTGCTCAACCCGTATTGTTTTGTGTTATTTGTTATTGTAAAGTGTCCTTGGGTGTCTTGAAAGGCGCTTATAAATAAAATCTATTATTATTATTATTATTAAAATAACCCTGATGCACGGAAATGCAGAGTTGACAAGAGTTTTGTCATGGGTTGCATTATTCTTTGTGACTCGCTCCAAATTAGCTAGTACATAATTCAGAAGCTCCAGATTGCTGAGTAAACAATATCTGTGCTATGCTGGCACTGCTTTGCGTGTTGTTTATAAAAGGATTGCATGATTGTATGCCTCGTTTGTTTTCTTAAGATCTTCATGAGTAATTGTGTTATTTATCTAACTCTGCTTTACACCAAAATATTTCACCGCCAAGTACTTCTTTGAAACAATCTCCAGAAAAAATATGAAATAAATGTGTACAAGAATCGCAATTTCCTTCTCAAAGTGAACCAGCCTTTTCTTCAAACATCTGACCCATGAAAACCAACGCACAAGATTGGGGTCACTGTGTCTATGCTCACATCTGCGGATTTAACGTTTCAAAGCTTCAGCCAGTCACAATGCCTTGTTGAAAGGAATTAGCGAGCTAACTGATGTCAGTCAATGGCCTTGTTAGGTGAACGGCGGTCAGTCGCCATAGATCGCACCAGTGAACGTGAGCCGAATATTTATTCACGGCTTTAGATGTAGCTGGACCAACCGCATTTGCTCTGTCGGCTTGGAACATAAACTGAGCAAATTTAATTTTAAGCCTTTGTTTTCAAAACACTACTTAAAGTACATTGTATCGCTTTGAGGCATATAGGTAGTTTTAAAATCTATTTTTCAAATCAAGAAAAAAAAAAAGAAAAACATTTGGGATAAAAAACAAAACAAAACAAACAAAAAAAAAACCTTGAACAGTTTATAAAGTGACCATGGTTTCTACCAATGCCAAGCCAAAAATATGGAGTCACTTGGGGTTCAAATGAATGATAGAAGCAAGTCTATACATTTCACGACTGTCTACTATTCAAAACGGTTTTATCAAAATTGTTTTCTATTCATGGTCGTCATGGTCCCGAACCCCCGCGAATAGCCAGGCTTGACTGTAAATTATCCCTACCTGTCGTCCCACTCCTTCTCTTGCAGAGAGTTACAAAGCTGCAGGGTATTGGTTTTGTGCTGTTCCAGTAAAGCCTCCCTGTCCTCCTCTGGTGCATGGACAAACCGTTTCTCAAAGTCTTGAACCTCGAGCAGCAAACTGTAAATCTGGAGAGGGTGAGCAAAACTATACTTTCAGCACTCGGGGTGAATATGTGGAAGGTTAACCAATTGTCATCTCACCTTTTCCACAGTGTAGAGAATCTGTCGTCTTTTATTCCAAACCTGCTTTTCCCTCTTCTCCTGGTCATGAGAACATACAGAATGTCAGAAAAATTATTCGACGAGATATGAAAGATGGTGTTTCCGAAGGGAACTAACAATTTGTTATTTCATCAACACTAAAACAGACACCGTCAATGTGTCATCCATTTGGGTGCAAAATTATCTGTGTATCTTTTGAACTTTTTGATGACGTTCCTCAAATGATCACAGCGGAGTGGATTTGCTTCCTGGAGAGGTGCCCATCTTTATGGGATTTTGATTGATGGGTGTGTATCTAATGTATATGCAGGACAAGCAAGGCTCTTCGTCTAGCTCGGCATGTCCAAAGTCCGGCCCGCGGTCGAATTTCATCCGGCCCTCGGCCTCTTTCATAAAATCAGTGCCGTCTGGCCCGCAGGTTGGGCGCAATGGGACACGTGTTGCATTGAGTGAGGTCTCGTAGACTGGTGAGATGTTTCATAGAGTGCTTCGTCCCTCTAGTGGCTAAATGAGTAATAGCATTCACTAAATGAGTAATAGCATTTAGACACTAGAGGTCAGTAGCACTCTACGAGACATCACTCACGAGTCAACGAGACATCACTCCGTGCACATATTAACCTCCCAGTTTACTAAAATGGCGATAATCAACAGAAAAAGGAAAGTTGACTGCGAGGGACGACGATTCAAGGATGGATGGAAATTGGACTATTTCTTCACTGAAATACACAACAACTGTGTCTGCCTCATTTGCCAAGAGACAGTGGCTGTTTTTAAAGATTATAATGTCAAGCGACATTACCAAACAAGACACGCTGACATGTACGACATGATTACAGGCAAGGAACGCATCGAGAAATTGAAGCAGTTTGAAGCTCGTTTAATCTCACAGCAGCAGTATTTTGCAAGCGCTCGAGAGTCAAACGAGAACACCACAGCGGCGAGTTACGCGGTAGCAACGCTGATCGCAAAACGTTCCAAACCTTTCAACGAAGGTGAATTTATCAAAGACTGCATGATGACGATGGTGAAGAAAATATGCCCTGAGAAGCAGCAAGAGTTTGCCAAAGTCTGCCTGGCACGTAACACTGTGGCACGCAGGATTGACGAACTCTCAGCGGACATCAAACGACAATTGGGAGACAGAGGAAAATAGTTTGATTTTTTTTTTCGCTGGCTTGCGACGAAAGCACAGACGCCTCGGACACTGTTACTTGTTTTTCTGAGGGGAGTGGACAATGAAATGAACGTGACTGAACTACTGGACCTCCAGAGCCTGAAAACCCAAACAAGAGGAATGGACATATTCTCTTCTGTTTGCGCTGCCGTGAATGACATGAAACTCCCGTGGAATAAAATTTCTGGGATTATTACTGATGGTGCACCATCCATGACCGGCGATCGAAGTGGACTAGCAACACTAATAAGTAACAAAGTAAGTGAAGAACCGGAGTCTGCACCAGCAACTTTCTCTCGCCAACTTTTACAGACGGCTGAATAAGGTACAGAGAGATTCGAGCGTTTGCTAAGAAAATGCTGAGCTTGTTTGGGTCGACGTATTTGTGTGAGAAGACATTCTCGGTTATGAACATAAATAAAAGCTGTGTGAGGACACGGCTAACGGACGATCACCTGCGAGACATTTTGCGCATCAATACCACTGCTTTTGAGCCAGACCTGCCCTTTGTGCATCAATCCAGATCTCAATATCACCCGTCACATTAAGATCATTTGTCAGCTGGCAATAAGTCTCTGAATAAATGTTTGTTAAGATCTACATCAGTCCTAAGTTTCGTTCTAGAGTAAAATTTAAAAAGTTCAATCAACATTTATAATGACTAATATGTCATATTTCAAATGATCCCTGCAGTTGTATGTGTATGTGTATTGCTTGTTCATTTCCCTGTTGTTCGAGTCAAAGGTTTTGTGACTATTGAAAAGTCATGGTGATACATTTTATGTTTCAAATGTTGCAATTTGCACTCAGGAGACTTATGTTTAAGAAAAAGTCAAGTGAATAATCAGGTGCATGTGATATACCTGTTTCAAATGAACCAAAAGAAATTCTTAAGATTGTTGAAATTAAAATAAAAATGGAAATGTGAAACACAGACTGTCTTACTAAAATTTGTTTAACAATATTGTTGTTCAATGTAAAGAATGTCAGCCAAGGTCGGCCCCCTGACATTTTACCACATAAAATCTGGCCCCCTTGGCAAAAAGTTTGGACACCCCTGGTCTAACTCTACCAACTGAGAACGATGGAGTGACTGATCAAAAAGAAGTGCACGCAGACACACTATGAAACGTACCTCGTCATCCGAGCGCGTGGTCACGACTGCGTCAATCATTTTACGTGGATTGTTGACACTTGACACTGTCAATTTACCCAAAGATCCTGCAAATTGAACTGTGAGAAAAAAATGCATTAAATAGAGCTCATAATTATTGTATATCTATAAAAAATTACAAAGATCTGTCGTATTTTCACGACCATAAGACACACATAAAAGTCTTACATTTTCTCCAAAATGGACAAAGCGCGTAATAAAGCAAAGGAAAAGCAACCATCCAGGCCTGTCTCCCATTGTGAGAAAGAATTCCACCAATAAAGCTTCAACAATTTGTGTCCTAAATTACCAAATGTTTATCGAATGTTGTCAAAAGAAGAGCTGATGTCACACAGTCTTAAACAAGACCCTGTCCAAACTTCTTTTGGAACGTGTTAGAGCCACAAAATTATAAATCAAAGATTATTTGCTGTTGTGTATTCAATTAAATATAGGTTGAACATGATTTGCAAATTGTTGTATTCAGTTTTTATTGATGCAACGTCCCAACTCCATTGAAATTGGGTTTGGATCTCAAACATCGTCAAACTACAAATTGGGAAACTCCAGGCCTGGATTCCTCCGATCCAACAAAGCATCGCAAAGCAAATTCTTGCAGTATCGCCACACCACCGAACAAGAATAACATTCAGACCAACAATATCAATGTTGCCTTTGTTTTAATCAGCCATTTGGATTTAAGTGTTGATACGCAGCTGATGCGATTTTGGAGCAGCTGTGGCACAGATTATTGATCTGGGAAATATTAAAAGTTTTCGTGTACCCCTGCAATGTTCCCGCATAGCCCTGGTTGAGCAACACTGAACTACAGTATGAGCATAGAGCAAATCGCTCAAAAGCAACATTTTTGTGATCTTTAAATGTCATTGTACATCTTATATGAACAAACGACTTTGGCAAGAGTAATTAAACTAATTAAGATGGTATAACTGCCGTGCCTGTTTCCCGAGGGGGCATTAGTGTGGGAGAGAGTGTGAGTGTACCCGCAGGACAGGCCCATGTTCCGGTTCTGCTCGTGTTCACATTTACCTGGTCTGTAGGTGTGCTCAATCTTGGCAACTTGGGGAGTGATGAGCTTGGTAGTGTGCTCTTTTTTACTGCTGTCTCTCTCTTTTTCCTGACGTTTCTCCATCTTTTCGTAGTAGTGCTACGTAAAAATATAAGGATGGACTATAATCAGAGAATCATAATACAAAATTAAAGCATAGTTTGATTGGCTTGGACTTCGATTGTATTCAACGGCATAAATGTGCGCCATTTTTTTTTCCACAGTGGAACTCTTGAGATTGAACATAATCAAATCCTGGTTGACCTTTTCTTTTGTTTGCTTTTAGACTTGGTATTTTATTTAGACTGTAGGAATGGAAGGAAAGTAATTCAATCTGAATTAATGCTCACTGAAGTTGTGCATGATGTCACACATGTGGAGCAAATTGTTTTGGAAAAACAGTTGCCAAAAACAAAACAAAAACAAAAAACACACACACACCGTGTTGAGCCATTTATGCTTACAATGTGATGTCTCCTGTGATGCGGGCCAATCACCAAGTTTTGTGTGACTTGAGAGGCATATATTCCCAGAAAATGTAGTCAAATTATACTGCTCAACTATAAAACTGCAGAGGCTCCAGTGTATGAAATAAATAAATAAAAACTAGACGATTCAAAGTTTCAACACAGAATACACAACACTAACATCCTAACAAACCTGATAGTAGTAGTCATCCAGGAAAGGGTCGGTGCTTTGAAGCTGCATCATTTGGATTTTGGTGACCCATTCCTTCTCTTTCTGAGTCATCAGGTTACTGTATGGGTCTCTGCTGCGCCAGTCCCCTCCGGTTCTGCTTCGGTCTCTTCATGGCAATCAAATGGTATAAATCGGATTGGTTTTATGAGACCTGGTATTGTTGAAAATACAAATGCACTTCAGACAAGAACATACCCGCCCCTGTTTTGCATGCGTTGGGTAAGTATGCGCCGGTGTTGAGGATGGAGATGAGTGGCGTTGTGCCCGATTGGTGGCATGTGGTTGGGATGACCATGAGGATGCGGGGGGCCCATTCGATGACCGAGTGTTGGGTGTGGGCCACCGAAAAATGGTCTGAAACCACCACCAGCTGGTAACAAAGTAGGCACCGGACCACCACGGGGAACTCCAGCCACCTAAAAACAGGGAAGTGTGTGATGTAAATAAAGTCATACAGGTCAGTAGATACAGTGCGGTCATTATACGCATACAATTTGCAAGAAAAAAAACAACAACAAAAACACATGGACCCTTTAGAATTAACTGGATTTTTTTTAATGGTCATAAAGTATGATCTGGTCTTCATTTTCTCATCACAACAATAAACTCAATTAACAATAAACCAAATAATTACACAAATCCATGTTTTTACTGAACACAACATATTGATATCACAAAGCAGGGTGGAAAAAGTTGATAAACTATCAGATTTAGTTGAGCATCCTTGCAGCAATATCCTCAACCAAACCTTGACTGTGGTTCAGACCTGCACAATAGTCAGGATAAATTTTGGAACGTTTCTCTTAAAAAAAAACCCAAAACAAAACAAAACACTAATTTAGGCAATATTCTTGGGCTCTCTTTGTGATGATACTAGTGTAGCCTGTACTACTGGAGACAAATTCCTTGTGTGTTCTACATACTTGGCCAATAAAGATCATTTTGATTCTGAATGACTCTCTGAACGTCATGCCGCAGCATCCAAATTGTGTTGAGGTCAGGAATCTGACTTGTTACTTGTTGTTACTATCAACCAATTATTCCTGAGGGGTTCATTGTTAGTCATTCACTGTGTTATTTTATATTGTTCTACAGTGCATTTGTTGTATTGTTAAATACAAATGAATGAAACATGTTTTATGCTAATAAAATGTTGAATCACTTTATAATTCTCTTTGTTGTCAGTACCAATGCTTCAAAATTTTATAGCTTATTGATACTGCAGTTAAAAAAACCCCAACAAAAAAATAAAACAGTTTAGTACCAGGCTTCATTACCCATCTCCAGACAATTAGTTTTCCATGCCATTGTGCGCGCGTGTGTGTGTATGTATGCATGTATGTATACTGTATATATAGATGTGTGTGTGTGTGTGTGTATATATACTGTATATATATATATACATATATATATATATATACAGGTATACTGTATATATTAGTGCTGTCAAGAGATTAAAAAATTGTGATATTAATTATGATTTGTAATTAATTGATCTACTTAATCAATATTTTAATGTCATCTAAAAATTGCAGAGAAAACCCCTATTTTCGTTTTAAATTCATTACATTATTGAGCATTGAGGCAGATCAAGATTCACATCACAAAAAAGTGGTATTGTAAAGTATTTTATTGTTTTTAAACAGACTTGAACAGATGCAGTCCAAGCCATTTACTTTCTGCTTTATTTGAGACTAATCCCAAATCCTACCTGCAACCTTTAGTTTCGACCACCAGGGAGAATATCACTGTTTTGTTTTTGTAAATCTCCAAATAATTACAAAATAAAAATAAAAGAGAACACCAGGTCCATAAAAAGTGCTTAGGTTAACATATTAAAAACAGTAAGAACAATTTTCTGAGCAAGACAAGTACTGAACACAGAACTTGCTTCAGATAATAAATAAAACAGACGCTTAAAGCACAGTGCTGTAAATTAGCACTTCAGAAATAACACTGTTCATTATGACAAAATGAAGTGCGGAAATAAACATCAACCACTCCTAATAGGCTACACAGCAGCTATGCTGACTTCATGCCTCGTACGCGGTGCGTTCTCCTCGAGTTTACCGTATTTTCACGACCATTCGGCGCACCGTATTGTTGGGCGCAGTCTCAGTAACGGGTGCTATTTCTGTATTTGACACATACACAAAACGCACTGTATTATTGGGGCAGCCAGGCATGGTAAAACATACGGCATCTTCAACATACGGCATGCTAGGGGCGTGCCTTTCGCGTCCTCTTACACGCCCACCCTTCACTCATTGGCGTCTGGTACCTGCTAGGGACGTGCCTTTAGCGTCCTCTTACACGCCCACCCTTCACTCATTGGCGGACTTCCGCATGCCTGTCGTCACTCACGTCCGCCTTTTCTCTGTATAAACAGCGTGTCGGCCAGAAGTGCTCTCAGTCAGGCTTTGGAACTCGGCGCATACACTAGACGCTCCGCATTATAAGGCGTCCTGTCCATTTTGACTTTTAATGGCGCCTTATAGTCGTGAAAATAGGGGAGTTTGGCGAAGAGCTTTGCTATGGCTCCCTCTATTGCTAATGCTTTCGTTGCTAACGTTAGCCGTGGCTGCACTAGTGACTGGGTGCTTTGCATTGATGTGGTAGGCTAAACTTGAGCTGCTTCTGTGGTAAGCAAACTCCTTCTTCCTCTTTATCAATAGTGCCGTCAGGGCGTTTTTGGAATGTAAATTGTCCATTCATTGTTCCGAGAACTCTCACATGCTCCTCCATTTTCACCTCTTTTCTCCTCACCGCTGCTTACTTAGCGCGCCCAACTCCAATGGGAGCCAATCAGCTTATGCTAAATAAGCCCAAACATAATGACAGCCAATCATGTGTGTGTGTGTGTGAGAGAGAGAGAGACAATTAAAAATGTTCCAGGAAACACATTATTTAGCTATTAAAAAAAAAAAAAAAATTCCATATGCTGGTATAGCTGTATTACTGACCTGAGAGTTGAGAAGCTGGGCCCGTTGAATCTGTGACAGCACTGGACTGACTCTTGGAGAAAATGGTCCACGACACAGTGGTGAGTTCTTGTGGTGGAGGGTCATGAAGGGGAGGCAAAAAAAAAAAAAAAAGATAAGAAAAAAACCCATGGGACATGTATTATAGTGTATTTATTATAGAAAGTGACAAAATGAAACAATTGAAATGTTAACTAAATAAAAAGTTGATCGGGTTCTTTGTCCATATGAATTTCGTGCACCAAAAAAAACGGGCCCCAACTCTAATTAGGCCCCGTTTCTTAGTGTTTTGTCCGAATGAAATGAAACTTTGGCCATGACTAGTTTATTATATTCAAAACAGCACATCAAAACACTAGGGTCTTTGGCCTTTTTTTTCCCGTTTAGGTCCGGGCTATGGGGTGCCCACTCAAAATCAGTCTTGAGACTGATCACTCGGCCTCCGAAGTTCTCTTTCAGCCAATCTCGGGACAGGTTTGAGGTGTGAGAACTTGTTCCGTCTTGCTGGAACCAGAACTTGCTCATGAGCGATGGGTAGATGGTCTGGAGCTCATTCTTGAAGGTTTTGAGGACCTCCACATACCGCTCCTTGGTGACTGTCACTGCTGCGCCAGATTCTTCGATGAAGATTGGTCCAATGATGCCTCTGGCCGAGATTTCTGGTTCCAGCAAAACGGAGCAAGTTCTCACACCTCAAACCTGTCCCGAGATTGGCTGAAAGAGAACTTCGGAGGCCGAGTGATCAGTCTCAAGACTGATTTTGAGTGGGCACCCCATAGCCCGGACCTAAGCCCCCAGATTTTTTCTTTGGGGCTATCTTAAGGACAGAGTCTACGCAGGGAAACCCTGAACCATCACGGAACTCAAGAAAGCCATCAGGGAGGAGATGAGAGCCATTACCAATTCAGTCTGTAAGAACGTCATGGACAACTTCGTGCTGCGCCTCAAGAAATGCACGGAGCTAAATGGAGGCCATGTAGAACATATGCTGTAGAACGGAGAAAAAAAGGCCAAAGACCCAAGTGTTTTGATGTGATGTTTTGAATATAATAAACTAGTTATGGCCAAAGTTTCATTTTATTCGGACAAAACACTAAGAAACGGGGCCGAATTAGAGTTGGGGCCCGTTTTTTTTTTTGGGTCACCCTGTACTGTAAAAAAGGCTACATTGATTGATTGATTGATTTTTTCCCCCACAATGACGAAATAACATTGGCGCACCGTGTCCCCAGTTGGAGTATCTACAGCATGCACAGGCACTTCTGTTTTTGGTGCATTCTGATTAAATGAATGGTACTTTTGAACAATGTTCTGTTCAGAAACTCAGAACATTTATATGTGCTGTTCCGTTATTCAGGGTGGCCCCAAAAAAACAGAGCCCAATGCAAGCAGTACCAGCCAGATACTAAATTTGTGAATGGACTGTACGCTGCCTGCAACAGCAAATGAGGATGGGGATGAAGAAACGTCGGCAAATAACTATGTTAAAGTTTATCTTTAAAACAGTTCACCTTAACTAAAAATCCCATGTCGCACTGTAGCCAAAGATACGATTTTGGTGGATTAATAAATCTTTGAAATCCTTGTTTTGTTATTGTGCACAGAAAAGGTAAGTTGCCATGACGATTTCTGACAGGTGTGCTTATGGCTCGTCATTTTTAACCAATGTTTGCAGTTGGATTTTGTCCTTTCTTGTGGCGACACCAAGCTCTACCTCTCCTCCCAACCCACTGCCACTCTTCCTACCTTACTGAGTATTTCTCTGAACTCAAACAATGGTTCTCATCCAATTTTCTTCAACTCAATAGTGATACAACTGAAATCCTTTTTTGATAGGTTCCAGGTGCACTCTAGCCTAAACTGACAGTTTTTCCATTACACTTGACAATACCGCCGTTCCTCCCCCCCTCCCCCCAGGTGGAGTCTATGCATCATCCAAGACAGCACATTGTCCTTTCAATCACAATTAACAACCCGATCTGCATACTTTCACTTATGTAACATTAATCGACTCCATCCATTCCTCAGCCCTCACATTAGCGCCATATTTGTTCACAACCTCGTCACGTCCCGCCTGGACTACTGCAATTCCTCAAGTCACGATAACATTTTACAACCTCTCCAGAATTCTGCTGCTGGTATTGTCACAAGCACCCCTTATACCCACCACATCACTCCAATCTGGACAATAACTCCACTGGCTGCCTGTCCGGTACAGCATCAAAAAAAAATATTGATTTGCACCTTCAACGCCATATCTCTTTGAGGTCCTTCACATTGCTCTATCCTTGTTCCCCTAGATCATAGGTGTCAAACTCAGGTCCTGGAGGGCCGCTGTCCTGCATGTTTTCCAAGTCTCTCTGTTGCAACACACCTGATTGAAATGATCAGATCATCAGCAAGCTCTGCGGAAGCCTGACATTGAACCTGTTCATTTGAATCAGGTGTGTTGCAACAGGGAGACTTGGAAAACATGCTGGACAGCGGCCCTCCAGGACCTGAGTTTGACACCCATGCCTTAGATCTTTATCCTCCCTCTACCTCTCTGTTCCTTCTGCCCATCTGATCACAGTCGGGGACAGAGCCTTCAGCCGCTCTGCCCCACATCTCATGACCATGTAACCTCAGTAACACACACTCATTATCCTTCTTTAAAACAAGTCACAAAACACATCTATTCAGGATTGTTCATTCACTTTAATGTTGCCCATATCATTTGCCATTTTAATTTAGGTTTTATGTTCTATTATTTTGTTGCACTGATTTTTAATTATGTTGTACGGTGACCTTGAATGCCCTAACAAACGCCGAAAAATAAAATTGAGTATTATTATTATTATTATAAGTAGTAGTAGTAATGCGTTACTGGGGTATTAGATCGGGACTTGGTTTCGTCAGATACTCAAAATCAAGTGACTCTGACTCGGGTGCAAAACAATGTGAGTGGAACGTCGATGTTATGTAGTAATTGATTATTTTCCTAAATAGTTTTTTTTTGTTAAAATTGAATAATGTCAGAGAAACATTTAAACCCATCAAGAGAAGGTGGGTAAAAAAAACTCACAGCGAAATTGAGGAGAGTGTTGGGTGACAAACGTTCAGGAAAAGGAGGAGGGTATCGGTGTTGGATCGGGGCTCTCACGTGAACTGCAGTGGGATGATGAATCTTCAAAACACAGAAAAAGAAGACAGTTATAGTGCGAATAGAACATACAGTAGTGAACTCATACCACAGGATTGTGAAAAGCTGCTTGGAATCTCGATAAATTAAGAGTCTGTCAAGAACAAGAAATATGAATGTGACGATAGGTTGGTTTGGCGAGCTAAAGACAGTCACATCCAAATTATCACATGACTTAGACAATTTCTGTCACTAAATATTTTATTTAGCTCATACATGTAGACTTGTGCATGTTCCTAAGACATTGTCTTGTTCAAAGTTTGTACCTGATGGTTTAAGGAGTGACCCAATGGTTGCTTCGGTGGAGTTCCAATCGGCACTGCCCTTACTGGAGGGGAGCCAATCACAGGAGAAGACGAGCGTGGAGGTGGAACCCTTTCTGACAGATCCCGTCCTTCGTCATTCCTCCCCTGAGACGGACGTTTTGGAAGTCCCACCTCTTTTATTATTGACATTAATGGACTATCCTGAAGAGGCGGCAAAAAGCAGGTACAGGGTATTGAAACAAAAATAACCATAATCTAATAACACAAAGAACCTGTGCCAGATTGGTTTTGAGGAGTGGTGTCAAACATTTTACTTCAGGGGCCTCAATCACCACAATGTGATTTCAACTGGGCCCTTCGAGTGCAGTATATTGGAGGCCGAATAAGCCATGAATAACAACTAAGTCTAAAATGTTCTCAATGTTTTAGTATAAATAACTGAAAGTATATACTGAAAAAAACATTAATTACCATCTTGTTGCAAATCAGTCAATTACAGATAATGTGTTCTATTTTGCACCCTAATTTGGGTTGGAATTTCGGGCCGTATGTTTGACATCGATGCCTTTAGAGAGTAAATTTCTTAAATCAACAACTAATATTTATAATTAGAATAACAATATCCAAGCTTGTTATCCTGACTTTGTTCACTTCCAAGAATTGCAGACAGAGAAAAAATATATAATTTACAATTTAAATCTTTTTCTGACAAAAGTTGTCCCATCTGAAGTATGCACTCTTCCTATTGAGACGTGTTAAGGGTTTCTTGACCATTCACAAAAAATAAGCCAGTGCTCTTTGCTAATGCAAAAGAAGTGAAATGTAATAGTGACAAATGTACCAAAACAGTAGAACATAACTTCATTTGGGCGAACTCCAGATCAGTGTTTCCCAACATTTTGGCTTGTGCACCACTGAAGCGTTTACGTGAAAATAATTTTATTTTGTTTCTTTAATTTTCACATTTAATTCTCAGGCTTTAACTTGTTTGAACTTAAATTAAAGATAAAAATACATAGTATGTTGCCTTGAACATAAAATTAGAATTTAAAAATATGCATAAAAAGCCATCACCTGACTGTGATGGAGGGGTTTGTGTGTCCCAATGATCTTAGGAGCCAAGTTGTCTGGGGCTTATGCGCCTGGTGGGTCACCTATGGCTAAAAGATCGTAGGTGGGGGACCAGACAAAGCAAGGCCCATCGACTTTGATGATGAACAAAAAGATAGGACGGCGTCTTCCCTTGTCCGGATGTGGGTCACCGGGGCCCCTCTCTTGAGCCAGGCCTGGAGGTGGCGCTCACTGGCGAGCGCCTGTTAGCCAGGCCTACGCCCATGCGGTCCGGCTGGGCTGAACCCAAAGATGCAACATGGATCCTCCTTCCCATGGGCTCAGCGCCTATGGGAAGGGCCAAAGGGGTCGGGTGCAAAGTGAACTGGGCGGTGGCCAAAGGTGGTGGTCCGATCCCCGGCTGCAGAAGCTAGCTAGCTCGAGGGACATGGAATGTGACCTCTCTTGCAGGGAAGGAGCCCGAGCCGATGTGTGAGTCAGAGAAGTTCCGACTTGACATGGTCCGACTTGCCTCTACACACAGCCTGGGCTCTGTTACCAGTTCTCTCGAGAGGGGATGGATTTTCTTTCACTCTGGAGTTGCCCACAGTGAGGGACGCAGAGCAGGTGTGGGCAGACTTATTGCCCCAGCTCAGTGCCTGTATATTGGGGTTCAGACCGGTGGGTGAGAGGGGAGCCTCACTCCGCCTTCGGGTGGGGGGACGGGTCCTCACTGTTGTTTGTGCATATGCACTCAACTTCAGATAAGCGTACCTACCCTTTTTGGAATCCTTGGAGGGTGTGCTGGAGAGTACTCCTGCTCGGGACTCCCTTGTTGTGCTGGGGGACTTTAATGCTCACGTGGGCAATGACAGTGAGACCCAGAAGGGTGTGATTGGGAGGAACGGCCTCCCCAAACAGAAGAGCGGGGCGGAGCTGTCAACTGATCACCACCTGGTGGTGAGTTGGCTCCCATGGTGGGGAAGATGCCGGTCCGACCTGGCAGGCTCAAACGTATTGTGAGGGTTTGTTGGGCGCGTCTGACAGAATCTCCTGTCAGAAAGAGTTTAAACTCCCACCTCCAGCAGAGCTTTGCCCACATTCTGGGGTAGGCGAGGGAAAATAGAGTCAGAGTTGACCATATTCTACTACTCTACGGTTGAGGCAGCCAAGTTGTGGCAGTGCACCATTAATGCTGTCTTATAGTGGAGATAGTTTCGCCTGACCTCGATTATGAGTCTTCATAGATTCAACCCCATATGATACACAAAATTCTTAGTGGTCAAAAATATTTAGTTGAAATTTAATAATAAAAAAATAAATACATACATTTTTTGAAGGAAAGGAAAGAAAAGAAAAAGACAAAGAAAAAAAAATGACTCACCTCCATGTGTGGAACTAATCCGGGGCAACCACTGACTGGTCCAAAACCCATACTGTTCTCCCAGATATTACGTGAGTTCATCTAAGAGCGAGGAGGGGGGGGGGGGGGGGGGGGGGGGGAGAAACATGATCACGACTATATATAGTTTCATCAAATGAACAAGCTGCTGCAACGGCATGAGTAAATAAAATAAAGGCCTACAATGTTGCCCTCCTCAAAAAAAAAACTGAAGGGAATATTTTGTTCCTTTCATTTTTTAAGGAGTTTATCTATCTATCTATATACACACACACACACACACACACACAGTATATATATATTAGAGCTGTCAAACGATTAAAATATTTAATCTAATTAAAAACGCAACTGTCATAATTAACTCAAATGAACTAAAAATTAATCGTGATTACTCACACATTTTTTATTGTTTCTGAATTTCCTCTTATATTTTTTTGTCCTATTTTTCCCAATTTTAATGCTCTCATCAACATGGAATCATTAATCAGTTTTCTATGTGCAAAATGCAAATATTTTCTGAAATAACAATTTCGATTTTCAATTTTACATGAACATTTTTCACTTGGAGCAGTTATTCACACATAAATTTTTCCTGCTTGGCTCTCGACGAAGGCGGACGCTTTTTGCTCAGCTCCTGGCCTCCCCCCCACCTTCTCCTTGCTCGCCACTTAGTCTTTGTGCTGTCTTTGTCTAACTTTTCCTAGCCTCCTACCGTATTTTCATCCGAAGAACTAACCATGGAATGAGTTGGCTGGTCTCTCGATGCAATCGACAAAATTTTTTCGACGAAAAGAGCAGGCAGTGGGCAGCCTACTTGCCCCTCGGGGACATTTGCTGCCGGATACGCCCTTGATCCATGGAGAAAGTGGAGAATGGTGTGCCTATCAATACTGTCCGTTCAAGATGTGGAAGACATCTACATTATCGGCCTTCTGATAGCAGGTATGCTGCTGTTTGGTGTTAGCAGGTTCCTGTTCTATCGCAAAATTCAACCGACGGGAGTGGCTTTATTGGAAGTGAAGAAGCTGCCGGTCATTCTGGATGGTTTAGTGCGAATGTCCAACACTCAGACTCAAGCAGTGACTGAGCTCAACCGCAATATAGATGCGGTTTTGGAGCGACTCCGTACGATCGACAACAACACGGAGAAAGAAGTTGGAATCCGCGCTGCGGAAAGAGATTGCGGATTTGGGCTGATCGGCGCCAGTGAAAAGATACAGGCCACAGACTCAAGGCTGTCTGAAATTGTTGGCGGCCGTCCCTCGAAAACAAACAACGCTATCTGGACCCTTTCCCCTGGATGGAAGTATGCATGGAAGCTAGTGCCCCCCACCATCACCCTCCTCCTTCTCGGCCATGGACTGATAAGCCGGGACTGTCTTCATGAGCAGACCTTGACGAAGCAGCTGTGGCCTGTACACGCATACACATACACAACTAGACAATCACACGCGCATACACATCCTTATTATCACCGTCTTCATCGCTCCGATTCTTTTCCCCCGTGACGTGGTACGATCTGCGGAGTGCAAGGTGGTCCGTGCAGCGTTACGGTCACCCCCCCCCCCCCCACCCCTCCCTTCCCATTCATCCTCCCCCTTATTACATGTTATGTCTCGTGACTTGTTGTAACTGTCATATGCTTATTTATGTGCTAGGGTCTTTTTTTTTTATCCTGGACTTAAATTATCCTCAGAAGAGGATAGTTCGAGCGTGGTTTTTTCCCCCCTCTCCCTACCCAGTGTTTTCCTCTCTGAATTCTGACTGTAATTTCCCCATTGCGGGACAAATAAAGGATATCTTAATAATCTCTCACACAATATATACTACTATATAATACTGTCCTTCAACAACAGTAAAAAATATATTTTGTCACACAAAAGCTGCTTTAATGGCTCTTTTTATGGAATCAAAACAGAGCAATATAACATTATAAAGTGCACATCTAAGGTAAACTAGTACTCAGCCGATAGCGGATTTAAGCCATGGTTGCATACTTCGTTTTTCTCAAGTTTGCTTTGAACACAGCAGTCAGGTTGTGTTGATTCTGTTGGTCCTTCTTGCTCAGAAGTCTCTCTTCGGTTTTGTGTAGACATCATTTCGGATGACTACACTTGGATAGATGACAACACTGGAGACGTTTTATTTTCAGCTAGGTCGCTACCACTGCACCGCTCAACTCTTGACGTGCCTCAGCGGTGCACCGTCGCTGTCAGACGAACACAGAGAAGCTCCACCCCCATTATTTATATGGACACGGAACACGGTAGGTAACCTTCCACACAAAATAGTTCCAAACAAGCAACAATCGTGTCAGTGGCATACAACGTATTCGACAGGCTACCTGCTCTTTATTCAACAGAGGCTCATCAATCTAGTCTCTTATTTCTCTCCCGAAACAGTGTCTTCTCCGCGACGTACAATCTCTGTACACAGCTTGTAATGGAGGCTCTCGCTGGCAATCCGTAGTGGAGTCGTTAGATGCAATGCGAATGATTTCAGCTTGAGTCGAGCTGTGGACAATGTTGACAGGCTTGCATGCAGTAGCCATACATTTAGCTATGGCTTCAGCAAATTTGTTCTTCGTCGTGTTATCCATTTTCTTCACTTTGAAATGATCCACAGCTGTCTGTCTTAGACGAGGGGGCGGAGTACTCACATCAGCTGTGTGCTTGGCCATTATGTGGTATTTCAGACTAGACGTACTTTGATGATAGCTCAGTTTACGATTGCAAAACATCCAGGTAACTTTGGTCTTGTCAGTGGAACAATCTGGCAACTTTTTAAAAGTGAACTTTCCATTCATAAACTCTTCAAGTATCCGTTTTCGGTGTCTCGCGCTGCCGTGGCTGGGAAAACAGACATGACTTCTGCAGCGCGCTTGCAAAATTAAACCCCTTTAAAATTCCGGATTACAAGCCGTTACTTTTTTTTCCCACACTTTCAACACTGCGGTGTGTAATATGAAGCGGCTTTTTCATAATTTTTTTTTCATCGCGGGAAAAACATGGACCAATAAAATGAATGAGTAGTTCACTGAGGTCCAATGAGATTGTATGACTAATCACAACTTCCGCTCTTCTCGCCATAGTGGGGAAAAATGTGTTACCTGGCAACAGTCGACCAATAAAATGAATGAGTAGTACACAGGGGTCCAATGAAATTGTATGATTACCGGTAATCGCAACTTCCTTATTTCAGTCTTTCTTCTAACCCTGATCAACATGGAGAATACCAGACGAAAAGCATATGATGCAGCTTTTAAACTAAAAGCGATCACTCTGGCAGTTAAAGAAGGAAATCGAGCTGCTGCCCGTAATCTTGGCATAGATGAGTCGATGGTGCAAAGGTGGAGGCTCCGGCAAGAAGAACTGAGCCAGTGTAAAAAGACAACCAAAAGGACCCATGCACATTTGATTTGCCCCTCACTTGGACTGTAAATAAAAAAAGGTGACTCCTCCGTCATACTGAAAACAAGTGGCCACGAGAGAACACATTTTACCTGTGTTTTGAGCTGCGCAGCATCAGGCCTAAAGCTGCCACCGATGATCATTTTTAAGAGGCTGACTAGAGAAATAATTTCATATATCTTTTCCCATTTCTATGATTTGCATTATTCTATTTAAAGCCGAGTGGGCTGCAGTATTTCTCCTCATAATTAAGCAAATGCACATCAAGATCTCTCTTTGTCTGGCCTCTTATTATGTGTTTCAGCGTAATTTCGTTGTACAAATGCATTTATCATGCTCATAAAAATATGGAGATTATTTTAACCTTCAGAAATTGTTGCGTAACCTAGCGACCACACTGAAAATAAAACGTCTCCAGTGTTGTCATCGAACCAAGTGTAGTCATCCAAAATGATGTCCACACAAAACCATAGAGAGACTTCCGAGCAAGAAGGACCAACAGAATCAACATAGCCTGACTGCTGGGTTCAAAGCAAACTTGAGAAAAACGAAGTATTCAACCATGGCTTAAATCCACTATAGCAGGGGTGTCCAAAGTCGGTCCTCAAGGGCCGCTGTCCTGCCTGTTTTCCAGCTCTTCCAAGAGCAACACACCTGATTCAAATAATCAGGAACGTACTAATGCTGCTTCAGAGCTGGCTGATGAGTTGATCATCTGAATCAGGTGTGTTGCAGCCGGGAGAGCTGAAAAACAGGCAGGACTGTGGCCCTCCAGCACAGCGGCACTCATCCTGGCTGCTCAGGAGCAGGCCCTGAGCACCAGAGCCATTGAGGCCAAGATATACCACACCAGACAAGACCCAAGGTGTAGGTTGTGCAAAGAGGCACCTGAGACGATCCAACACACAACTGCAGGGTGTAAGATGCTGGCAGGGAAAGCCTACATGGAACGCCATAACCAGGTGGCTGGCATAGTCTACCGAAACATCTGTGCGGTGTATGGACTGGAAACCCCAAGGTCAAAATGGGATACACCTCCGAAGGTGGTGGAGAATGACAGAGTGAAGATCCTGTGGGACTTCCAGATCCAGACTGACAAGATGATAATGGCGAGCCAACCAGATATCGTGATCATAGATAAAGGGCAGAGGAAAGCCGTTGTAGTGGATGTAGCGGTCCCAAGTGATGGAAACATCAGAAAGAAGGAACACGAGAAACTCGAGAAATACCAAGGGCTCAGAGAGGAGCTCTCCGAGCCTGGAAGGTAAAGGTGACAGTCGTGCCTGTGGTGGTCGGAGCACTCGGGGCAGTGACCCCCAAACTAGATGAGTGGTTGCAACAGATCCCGGGAACAACATCGGACATCTCAGTCCAGAAATGTGCAGTGCTGGGAACAGCAAGGATATTGAGCAGAACCCTCAAGCTTCCTGGCCTCTGGTAGAGGACCCGAGCTGAATGAGGGACGGACACCACCCGAGAATTTTTTTATGTATGTATGTATGTATGTATGTATGTATGTATGTATATCCATCCATCCATCCACATATATAGATATATATAAAAAATGAATTATTTTTTTTTCTCAAAAGGTGTTTGTGGTTCCCAGTGTTGTCTTTTCCGTGGACAACACAGAAAATTTCGCCATGGCGAAATGGCTCTTTAAGTGTAAAAGGTTGCTGACCCCTGGTCTCAGGGAATAAGCAGTTTGATTGGTTGATCGCATCAAGTGGGGTGCTGTGCCGGGTAGAAGCAGAAATGCACTAAAGCTCAATGTTGGTCATTGAAGAGCCATCTCGGACAAAAAAAACAAAAAAAACCCCAAATGTGTCTGGAGCCGTAAAAAAATAAATGCCTTCTATAAAATGTACAATGAAGGAAACACATGCTCTATGTATGTAGGGTACTGGACTGTCTCTGAATTGTTTATGTTCTTCATTCCTTTGTTGTGTGTTCACAAACGCCCCCATAGAATTTATTTTGTGATTTCCTCGCTTGATTTTTTGTTTTGGTGAATTATTTTCACTTTTCTTAGTGTCAGAGAAGTGATCATTAATTTCCGTTTTTCGGAGGCTGTCTTTGAACGCCTCTCGAATCGAATGAGAAGAGAGAAAGCACGGAGTCGGACGCAGACGTGTCTGTTTGTCGAGACTGTTAAAAGCATAAATAAAGTGTACGTTTTAAAAAACCAACACCACAGCTCTCCTTTTTTGTAGCTGCAACATGCATGCATATATATCTATTTGAGCTATATTAGCCTACTATCAAAATCTTTTTCCATTTTCAAACATGTTTTATTAAGCCACTAGATGTCGCTAAAGAGCCGCGTGTTGCCGACCCCCGGTTTAACCCATTGCTGTTCACCCACACGGCAAAGAGAAGGAGAGGGAGGAACAATAATTTTCCAGGAAAACTCAAGCTTTTCCTAGACATTTTACTTTTCTTCTCATTTTCCACGTGGTTTCCACAACTGAAAAATAGATAAATAATTTTCCAGGTTTTCTAGGACGCATATGAACGCTGGAAAATTAAGGGGAGGAGCACTCCCCTTAATTTGATTGAACTCTGAGCAAAAACATTTTCAGTGTGGTTCTTCTGCCCTAACCATGCGTTTGACATGAAAGCATGGTGTAGACAGCGAGCTAATCAATCCTCCAATAAAAACACGAAGATGGGAATCCACCGTTTGGTATTTTTATGGAAGTCTAGCTTGTAAAAAAATTGTGCCTGAACTTGTCAAAAGAGAGAGGATGGAAGTGGATGTGATCACACCTCTCCACTGTTATGATTCAAAATTTTATGTTCAATAAACAAACAAACAAACAAAATGGGTACCCCACTGACTTTTTGGGTGGTTTGAACTACTTCCGCCACTAGGGGCACTGCACTGCACTGCACTGTATCCATCCATTTTTCCGAACCGCTTGATCCTCATTAGGGTCGCGGGGGGTGCTGGAGCCTATCCCAGCTGTCTTCGGGCAGTAGGCGGGGGACACCCTGAATCGGTTGCCAGCCAATCGCAGGGCCAATCACACCTAGGGACAATTTAGAGCGTCCAATTGGAATGTGGGAGGAAACCGGAGCACCCGGAGAAAACCCACGCAGGCCCGGGGAGAACATGCAAACTCCACACAGGGAGGCCGGAGCTGGAATCGAACCCGGTACCTCTGCACTGTGAAGTCGACGTGCTAACCACTGGACTACCGGGCCGCCCCACTGCACTGTAATGCAATGCAATTTTGGGTGGTTTTAACTACTTCCCCCACTAGGGGCACTGCACTGCACTGTAATACAATCACTGGGGGCAGAATACTGACGTTCAAGTCAGAGTGACTTTCCGAATGCATCACATGTTGACGGCAGCAAAGGAGTTCTGGTTGAATGAAACCTCTGATTATATGGAAAAGTTTTTCTTTTTAGTTTAGAATGGGTGACCCTTAACTCGAATCCTGCATCGCATTGTGGCAATAGGTAGAATTCTGGTCGGTTATTGCAACTTTTAGTGCTGTAAATCCTTGCTGTGGCATGATGAATTTGCATGTTAAACTCGCTATCCAAAACATATTTGTTGCCTTGACAACAAGTCTTGCTTCTTCTTTTCTGTCCATTTCTTGTTTAATTTTGTTTTGACTTTTGGCAAATTCTTTGTTAGTGCATTACCACCACCTTTAATGGCATGCTATAAAGAAGGTGGCATGACTACCATAACTACTACAACTTCTTCTTCTGGTGTCTTTTGGTAAATACTTTTGGTGCATGACTGCCAGTGGAAAGAAGGTGGCGGTTCCGCACAGAAAGTCAACAAGATTAGGGAAGGGAAATTTGGGGTGCCAGTCTGAGCTCTATATGTACAATATAAACAAGTTGCAACTCAGTATAAGTCGCAGAGTAGTCAAATTATGGAAAACAAGTGGAGCTTGCAGACCGAAAAAGACAGTATTCTATGCAGAAGTAATCATGCAATCAATGTTGTGGCAGTAAATGAGTGACCCAAATAAAACACATTTTCATTGTTTGCTTCGTCACAAACTTTTACATGCAGTAGAATCATTGTTTCGTATTCTGCAAATAAGTGAAAATTTTCACTGATCTGCAATGTGACAATTTGCATAATAAGAAGAATTAAACACTAACCTGGCCAATGGTACCAGGTAATGAACGAAGTAAATGTTGTTGCTGTTGGTAGGTGAGCATTGATGAGGGAGGCTGGCCTGGGGTAGAAAAAAACTTGCAGTCAAGCAGGTTATAGAATTAAACTACCAGTACATTTTCTAAGCTTAACATCATACTATTTTCCAAAAATGAAAGTGTCATGGGTGACACGGGAACTAAGAACAGACTGTGTATGTTTGTTTTTACACCCACCTGAGGTGGAGGACCCAGGAGGCCGTTGGTGCCGCTGGGGGTGCTGGTGTGGGTGAGGTGAATGAGAAACGGGGGAAGCTTGGTGCAGGAGTCTGGGCCTTGTCTCATGTCCCAACCTTTGGTTTTGGGGAAAAACAGGCCTTTCTGCTGCCCCGACTCCTGCAATAGCCGGGTCAGCTTCCAGGACAAGTCTTGCCAGCGATTCAGCCAAGTCACCTTCCCTTCTTCCATCTTCCACATCTGACAGGAGAAATACAGGGTTAGGGTCCAGTCTTTTGCTTCTATACAGTGCTTGAAAAAAATATTTAAACCTCTTGAATTTGATCACAATTTCTGACCTTACAATCACAAACCTAAATGTATTTTGTTGAGATTGTAAGTGATAGACCAACACAAAGCAGCTCATAATTGTAAAGGGAAACAAAAATGATACTGGTGGTGTGCATTTGTATTCAGCCCCTGTACTCTGATACCCCGATACAATTCAGTGTAATCAATTGCCTTTGGAAGTCACCTAAATGGTAAATTTAGCCCAACTGTTTGTAATTTGCTCTCAGTACAAATACAACTGCTCTGTGCATGGCTCAGTGGTGTGTTCAGAGAACACTCATGAACAACAGAAAACTAAGGTACTCACCAAAAGGGTCAGACTGAAAGATGTGGGGAAGCCGGTTTAGGTTATCAAAAATATCCCAAGTTTTCAACTTTTTTTTACCAGGTTTTCACCCAGGAAAATGTGAAACCCTTGTTCCCAGAGAAGGCAAAGCCATGCATTGGAAATAAGCCACAGCTTGATCAAATTTCCAAATACTTTTCATGAGGCTAACTTTTTTGTGAAGCCATTTACGATCATCTTTCAATCTGTTGGCCTTGAACTCAGCCATGATTTTGTTGCCACTACGGATGATTGTCGAAATCGTTGACTTTGCCAATTCGTAGTCTCGGCTAAGCTTCCTATGGAGACTCCTTTTCGAAAGTGAGAGACAATTTCAGCTTTCACAGACAGCGAGATTCGCTTACGTTTACCAGACGGGTTTTCAGAGCATGTGTTCAGGACCGTGCCTTGCCTATCGGTAGTACACCAATGTACAAGTCGATCAGTAGCATTGCTAATGCCGCACTGTATATTTTGTTCAGAAGCGAGGTCGCAGCGGCAGTTGGCTTCCCACGATTCGTTGTAATGAAGGTCTTGCCACTATTTTGTGGGGAAAAATATGGTCGTTATATTGAAGTTTACATTATAAAGGTGTTCGTTGTAAGCAAAATCGGCAAATGGATAATTAATTATGTCAAATCGGGACTCTGATATGTGAACTTTGTAGGGGTGAAAATGTTGCAAATGGGGTACGTTGAAAAGAGGTTTGACTGTACTTGTTATAGGAGTAGCTTATTTGTCACGCCGGATTCGAGAGCTGTGTGGTGCGGAGCAGTCAAGCTTAGCGTCCAGCGTTCTCAAGCAGCCACGAGAGAAAGAACCTATAGTGAGTATGGGCGATAGTGTGACATACAGTAGACGCGATGCTATTTTCTTTTTTTTCTTTTTAAGCTCAGAGCTGGCTAGTGTAACCTGTCCACAGTAGCATTCCAATAGCATTTGTGAGCATGCGGCATAAGAGCCGCTTTGACAGCTTTGTCTGAGATTGCGATTTAGATCCATTTGTTCTGTACAGGTATACACATTTCTGTGCAGTGCACACACGCGCACACACGCACACACAGATAGAAAGATAGATGTATCTAGTAATATATTTTAGACAGACAGACAGACAGATAGACAGATAGATAGATAGAAATGAATAAACAAAACATTTTTTCAGGACAGCATTATATTGTTGTCCGTCAGAAGCAACAGTTTTTGACGGCAATAAACAATCCCCCCAAAACCAAAATAGAAAATGAGGCCAGTCAGCTGTTATGCCATGACACACTGCCGGGAACAACTTCAAAATAAAAGTGTGCCTTGGCATTAATGTCCCTATATTAGTTGGTAAATAATGTTTATTTGGAAGTTGGCAGTCTTACCATGTTTGTGCCATGCTACTGTCAGGTATAGCATGAACCCTTGTTGCTGTGGTTCGCGCGACTTCTTCTTGATAGTATACATGTAAATACAATAAATGGGAACACGATGCAGAAAAAAATGCCTCCAGCATTTTGTTTTTTTAACTGAGCTACCTAAACGACTTGAGAACCCATTTCAGCCCTAAAAGCAACCAAACATTTTTTAGGGCAAAGAAGTGGAATGTAAAGCAATCAGAAAGTCTGCCATCTGACCTGAAAATGACTGAAGTTGCATTTCACTTGTTATAGAACAAAACTGAAGTGAATATGCCCGAAGAACAAGCAGGACTGTCAGAGCAACAAAATCCAGTGTCTGGTGATATCTATGCATTCCAGAGTTCAGGCTGTAATTTACTGCAAAGGATTTGCAACCAAGGATAAAAAAGCCAAAAGTTTGATTTCATTTGTCCCATTACTTTTGGTCCCTAAAAGGTGGGAGGCAGATATACAAGCTGTTGTATATCTACACTGTTCAACTGATTTGGATGTAAACATGTTATAATTAAAGCGGTATGTCTGCAATTAAGGACCAACTTATTGGTTTCAATTCAAATCCATTGTGGCGTTTAGAGCCAAAATGATGAGAATTGTGTCGATGTCTGATTATTCAGGGACCCGACTGTTATACCTGTACTTGTCTATTCGTGTAGCGACACCATGCATGAAGTCTATGTTGCGGACACATTGGCAAACAAGTACGTGATGTCGCAAGGCCAAATTCACAATGACTTGCTGAAAGCCATTGTCATATTTTCAGAAAAAGGCATCTCATAAAGATCAGTGTTAGTGTAATTTCACACTTGGTGGATGGGCAAGTACTCCAGAGATGTAAAAGAAATTAAAAAGTGAAATTCCCATAATTTGTTCCATTTTAGCTTAAATACAAGGTCCATTTCAAAGTTCAACCAATTATTTCTAACTCAACTTCTTCAAACTTGAAATTTAAAAACAAGATTTACATATTCATGTAAAATGGTATTCAAGATTTACAGATCAATGACATTTGTTTTGATGTTACGAACCTGACTGATGTCTACCAGAGGAAGAGGAGTGGTGGGGTAAAGACAACGCTGAGTGAAAGGGAAGCTGGCCGGCTGTAGATGTGACATGGGTAGATGATGAATCCTCAGATGCTCCGAAATTTGATTCATCTTTCACCCCAACTCCTACCCCAAGTCCCTCTCCAAGTTCATCTCGCTCATCAAGCTCAGCAAGGCGCTTATGTTCCTCTTGCCAGTCATCATCTGGAAAAAGAGATAAGCCAAACTAGTGGTTTGTTATACAATACATCTGTTATGTTTCGGTTTGGGACCAACAGGTGGCACTGTAGGGCTCCCCCTAGAGCTGCACACCTGTTGGCCGTTAGGTAATTAGTTCTATAAAAGGACTCCCATCCGAACACTCATGGTCGGGTCATTGTTTGTTGCTATTTGCTCGTGTTGGGACGATGATACCTCAAGGAGTGTATTGACCCACTTCACAAACTGTGTCAGCACTGTATTGACACTGTTTTGGTCACCCAATAGTGACCCCTGCAGTAGTTATAAATTAATACATTTTTATAAATTTGTTTGTGTAAATGCTGAACTGAGTTGGTATGTAAAATATAGCAAATTTGAGTTACAATTCAGATTTTTAACTTATGTAAAAAAATTTTGTTAAATCATGTGAAATAAAAGACAAAAAAGTGATTAGTTTATGAATTTATATTGAGGAACAAAAGTTTTTGGAGTGTCTTTGCTCCAAGGCGATTTCTCCTCTTAGACACCAGTTCCCCAGGCTCAGAAAATACTCTTTCACATGGTTCAGATGACGATAGTGAGCAGAGAGTTTTAAATGAAAGTTGATGCAGATGTGGATATGTTTTCTGGTTCCATTTCGAATATTGCAAAGGGTCTTGGTTTCTGGGTGTGTTTGCTTCTGACAAGCAGCGTTGGACTTCAATTATGGAGGATCTCGCAATTATAAGATAAAATGAATAAAGCAACTGTAAGGCTCTTTAACAGACGATCATATGTATAACAGGTCATTCACTTGATAAACTGATAAAGTAGGTGCAATGCGCCACCGTAAAAAACAAATGTATATAACAGTAAACAATGCTCAAAGGAGAAAAAGATTTACCAAGATCAAAATTATTCCACACTGGGGAAAACTTCTTAGAACAATCCATAATTTCGCAAAACTCCAGCCAAAAAACCCACGACGTGTTTACAGTTTGTGTCCTTATTAACACACTTTGGCGCAGCACATTCAAACGATTCAGTTCCTGTATTGGTCACGTGATTCTTTCTTAAAGCAGAACACGCACCGATACGGGGTTTCACTCTTGAGCTCTCGGCACTGCGCTCACGCACCAGTGTGGCTCGTCCCATCACTATTTGCTACTGTCATGTTTGTTCCGGTCATGTTTTGGTTTGTGATAGTTTTACTTCAGTCATGGTTTTGTTTGCTACTTTGGATTCTTTTTGTTTGTTTTGGATTTAATTTTCTCTGTTTTAATACAACTTTTAAGTATACCCGACTCCTTCTGCCTGCTTTTTGGGATCTACCACCACCCTGCATCGTGACAGAATGACCCGACCACCTGGACCCCGCAGGTACGAAGGACTGGTCCCTCCCTATTCCACAATGTGCCTGGCAGAGCACGTCTGCGGCCAACACCCTTTTCCCCTTCAGGCAGCGCTGGTGATGCGGCTGTCCCATGTTCCCCCTTCAGGCAGCGCAGGTTATGCGGCTGTTCCATGTTTTCGTCTCGTCAAGCCACGTCTACGGTAGGCCGAGCCCCGTCCGCGTCCACGTTGAGCCAAGACTCGTCACGTGTCTGTTCGAGCGGATTCACATTCACGTCCATGACGAGCCGTGCCACGTCCACGCCCACGTCAGGCCGAGCCCCTGTTCACGTCCGGCTGTCCCATGTCCCCCGCTACGTCGAGCTCCGGCCACGTCAGGCCACGGCCAGCCAAAGGGTTGCCGTGTTCCTTGTTCCTGTTCTCCAGCGAGGTGAAGGTCGTCGTCGCTTTTGTTCCTGTTCCCCGGCGAGGCAAGCCTTTGGACAACTTTGGGACGTCTGGGATCTGTCCCTTGAGGGAGGGGTACTGTCATGATTCAGTTTGGGACCAACAGGTGGCACTGTAGGGCTCCCCCTAGAGCTGCACACCTGTTGGCCCTTAGGTAATTAGTTCTATAAAAGGACTCCCGCCCGAACACTCATGGTCGGGTCATTGTTTGTTGCTATTTGCTACTGTCATGTTTGTTTGTGGCTGTTTGCTGCCGTCATGTTTCGGTTTGCGATAGTTTTACTTCAGTCATGGTTGTGTTTGCTACTTTGGATTCTTTTTGTTTTCAGGACTTTGTTTAGGATTTTGTTTTCTCTGTTTTAATACAATTTGTCAAGTTCACCCTGCTCCTCTCTCTTGCCTGCTTTTTGGGGTCCATCACCACCTCGCAAACGTGACATCTTTATTTACATAGTGCACAGGTGTCAAAGTCAAGGCCCAGGGGCCAGATCTAGCCCACCACATCATTTTATGTGGCCCGCAAAAGCAAATCAAGCATGTCAAATTCCATGATGCTTGCTAAAGTCTGAACCAAAATTTCAAATTGCCATATGTAGTCCACAATAACAGTCATTATTCTTGACTTCAGATTTTAAAACTAGTTATCCATCAATTTGTTGTGCGCTGTGGATGTAATATGTGATTAAACATTTATATGGTTTCCCAAAATGCATATCGGCCCCACAAGGGAAAAAAACGTAACTACAATGTGGCCCGTGACAAAAATGAGTTTGACACCCCTGACATAGTGCTTTTGCAGCTGCAGCTGTAACAAAGTGCTTCACAAAACAGTTCTTTCACAGACATTCCTTTTGCAAATAAATAGTAACATTTCCAAACTCCAAAGCGCACCTGACTAAAAGCCGCAGCTAAATTTTGCGACAAAAACAAGTATGTACATATATTGTCTGCATCTATTTACTAGCTGCAAGTCTCCACATTATACAGTCAAATGTAATATTGCAAAGAAATAGGTCACACAGATGGATTTTTATGTGTTTAACATCAATACTTCATCATAATTTATCATTTCATATGTACCTGTGGATGAAATAGCAAAGCTTGTGGTAAAAATGTACACGAGTAGCGTATGTTTCGCACCAGCGAATGGGACCGAGGCCCGCCTTTCAGTATATTCATACAAGTTTTTATAATACATTTTTCATCTTTATTTTCGCGCATGTCCTCTCTCTGTGGAATATTAGGTGTTCATTCACTGACCCTATTTTTTTTATGGATTCAGAAAGTGATACAGTACAACATATTGTATGGGGTGGTGTTGCACTGAGTACCAGTACAATGCCATATCTTGTATATTAGCCATCGAAAATGACAATAGCATAATTTCCAAATACTAGTACCTGAGGGCAATGAAAACAGAAAAAAAAAAAGCAACTCTGCGTCAGGCTGGGCTGGTGCGCACTGCAGCACACCCCATCTACACAAAATGCGCAAGTGTCTGGGCTAGAATCTGTCATCGAAAAGCAGAATATTGTCGCTGTCTGGTGAAAAAACATGTATATCCATTACTGTCATTTAAATTTTATTTTTTTACATTAATCGGATGTCAGTGGTCCATTTGGTCACTTGTGTTACAATTTATATTCAAATAACTGGGCTTCCAGCTTGCCAGTATTAGCGGTTGGAATGACAAATATGAAATATTCAATGAGATTTTATATCACCCGAAGGCTTGAATAAGAAGCAACAATACTTTTGTACAATACTGGATATTCACAAAAATACCAGTAGCGCAAAGCTCAAAATTATACATTTTTTTTCTTTGCAGAGTAGTTTTGCAAATCAATGACTTAATTTGAGGAGCGACTTTCTTAATTTTTTGTCTCAATTTTCTTCCCCCCATGATATTGCCAGGGAACTAAAGCAAGGGTTTTATTGAGATAAAAAATATGACTTAATTGGATTTATTTTTTTAAAGAATCAACAGATTTTATTTCTAAAGTTAAGATTAAGATATCCCTTATTTGTCCCACACTGGGGAAATTTACAGTCTACAGCAGCAAGATTGTGGGTAGAAAGAAGAAAGAAGAAAAAAAAACACTGTTCAATTAAGTGCAATATAAATACAAATATGGATAAGGTCGCAGTGCTATTTACAATTGTTTTTCACATCATTTAATTTTATTTTTTAAATTCAGCAGCCTGACAGCAGTCGGTAGGAACGAGTGGCGGTATGTATAGGAGATCTCAAAAGTTAAAATCAAAACTCAGGACTCTATTGTGAAACAAACAAGTAACAAGACGAATCAATTCTAAATATTTCATACTGTATTAATATACTTTCAAAATTAGAATATTCCTACTTGCTGATGTAAACCGAGACGCAAGTGAATTTTTGGTTCCGGTTCAATTTAGCACATATGATTTTCCTTCTAGACTCTAGACACTTAATGGTGCTTTCTAGTATTTTTTTTTCAAAATTTAAATGTTCACAAAGCGTTTATTTCGAGCCTTGCTACTGTGTAAAAAACTGTTACATGTTTAGTTTTTATTTTTAATTAAAATGTTTCATATTCAATTGTTCACAAGTGTTTTTAATTTTTTTTCTTCCAAAAATAATGGCTTATTGTCCAGAAAGCACAGTACATTTCCAAGGTGGGTAATTAACTGATGTACTAAACAGCATAACTAACCTATAGCCCCAGCCCCAAAGGTGTCATCGTTAAACTGGTCAATTTCATCTTCTTCTTCTTCTGCTAATCCGCCATCTTCCTCTTCCAACGTACAGTCTTCATCCAGGGACTGGAAAATAAGACAGAGAATGGAATTGAAATTTAGATTTTTGAAATCAAAACTGAGAATATGATGTAAAATGGTTGGTTGGTTGGTTGTAAATGCTTTTAGCTATTGGAAAAATACCGTATCTCAATGTGCTGGTTGTGCACCACCTGTGAAATCTACAGCACGTATGCCTATTTCGTTACCTGCCAGATCAACAGATAAATTTGTTCTGTGGCTTGGACCAGGCAGATGGCCACACTACAAGTCTGACACTGACCAGACTCCATTTGATCATCATCATGGCTCAACACCTGTATGGACACACATTTGAGTCCCGCAAGATATCTCAGGCAGAAAAAGGAGCTTCAGTGCGCTGGTCAGAGGATCAGTGATGGGCGCTCCGCTACATCTCACTATTGGTCTATGAGGAATCAATCGTAGAATGACATGGGACAAGCTGTACGATGCAACAACACAAACAGAAATTCTGACATTGTCGACTTTCTGCGGCGTGAACATGAAGCGTCTCTGATCCCAGATCACCAACCATTGAGTATGTCACACGACACGGGCTACGAAGCATCAAGACAACTCAACATCTGCCATGACACACTACGTTTGTCTGAGACATGCCTGTTGGGTCAAAATCAGACTACATTTGTGTTGTCTGACCTCGGTATTAGACGGTAACAGCCAAATGTGTGGAGCTGGCTGGGTAAATAGCAGAGGAGGGGGCAAAGATGCCCGAATGGCCATACCTTAACACAGACCTGGGCAAATTACGGCCCGCGGATCCAGCGGTACCCGATTTCCATAGCGGTATGGGCATCGAAGACTTCGAAGCGTCCCGTGGCTGGCTTCAAAAGTTCGTTGCATGACATTCCGCTGGTCGGCACACTACACAATTAAGGTTCGATGTAAATGATTGTATTCATTTCATTTGGACTTGTAATGACAGGCATTTCAACGCCAGGTGGCGCAGTTACTTGAAGTTGTAGAGCACAGGGAGGGAGGGGGAGACGATACGGAAGCCCGCAGTAGTAGCGCTAAATCAAGTAACTCCGCGCCGCTATTTTCAATCATTGATTCCAAAACGACGACATGCAAGTGACTCTTTATTGCAGTGAGTTTTACTGGAATTGCGAACATTTTACGTCCTGTAGATCATGGCATCCAAACGAAGAGGAACAGTAAGTGAAGTGCATCTGATTAAACGAAGCGGGTTACAAAGTACGAAACATTCAAGAGACGCTTGGAGTCTGAAAGACTCAAATCTACGAGACTTTGAAAAACAAGGAAGCGATTCTTGCTCAGTCCGATTCTGGGTGTTTCCATGCTCAGGGTGAATTGTATGCGGCTCGACGGACAGTCGAGTAAATAAACGTTTCCTGAAATGGTTTGACTGTTATCGTGCTAAAAACTTTACGCAAACTGGACCGCTAATAAGAGAGCAATCGATTTCCATAGCGGTATGGGCATCGAAGACTTCGAAGCGTCCCGTGGCTGGCTTCAAAAGTTCGTTGCATGACATCAGCTGAGCAACGCTGTCTTGTGTGGTGATCGAGGGGAGGTCAAGTTCGAGACAGTGAGTGGAAAGATAAGATATCCTTTATTTGTCCCACACTGGGGAAATTTACAAAGAAAGCCACCAGGTCTTTTACTTGTCTCATTTTGGAGAAAATAGTGCTAAATTTGTTATATTTTGTCATATACCTGTACTGTATGCTGCAGTTTATGGGCAATATATTGTTGCACTTTGTTGCTTGTGTTGTCACATATGTACAGTATGTTGTTAACATACTTGGACGTTCATCACAGTTGTTTCACTGTTCTCATTAAAATAAAATAAAAAAGTATGGTAATACTTTAATACTTTGGTTCTGTTGATGTTTGGTATGGACTGTCAACATATACATTTTTTTATATGTACAGTATCTTGTGCTGACCCGGTCCACCTGTCAAATTTAGAAATCAATGTGGCACCCGAGCCAAAAGGTTTGCCCACCCCTGGGCTACATTGATCTCTCCTGAACAAGAAAGAAAAATCAAAACACTGAAACATGCTTGCTTATATTTTTTTCTACATTGTTTGGCAGTTGGGACAAAAAAATGTGAGTTCTGTTACATTATTACTGGCATACAAAGACATTGTGCTATCTTCATGGGAAATTTAAAATCAGAAAGCATTGTAGTGTTCATCTTACTGAAAAAGAGTTACAAGTGTTGCACAATTAGAATTGTTTTGCATAATTTCACTGAAGAAATCATTTTTCTGTAAAATAACTGTACTTTCATTATCTAGCAATAATACATACTCTTATCAGCTTCTGTAAACAATGTCATTAACTTATTTCAATGTAGAAATAAAATCAAAATCAGCAGTAAATTTCTAACTTTTGGCCTGGCCCTCCACAATATTTTCTGCTTCTCATTTGGCCCCCCTGGGAAAATAATTGCCCACCCCTGCCTTCACACATTCATGTTACTTATCAAGTCTCCTCTTCACAGAATACTTGCCAGGAATTACTGTGTAAACCCAAGAAGCTCCTCCAACATTCAATTTAAGGACACAGACACTCACACACATAACAGTTAACAGCTAAAGTAGACATCACAACTGCAAACACCAACAGCTGACATAGCACGACACGGCAACATGATTTTGGCAGCAATCGAATTAAATGGTGTGTGTGTGTGTGTAAGGAATTTAGACAAGAGATAAAAGAAAGAGAAGACAGATGAAGCTGGAAAAATATAACTTCAAGTTGTTATTTATTACAGCAATTTGCAGTTTGATTTCTTGATAAAGCAAATTTGTTGTGGTCTACTTAAATAATTCATTTGACATTACATATTTAAAAAAAAACCGCTAAATTAGAAGAGAACGACGACCAAATATATAATTACTTTATTTTAGTAAATAATGTTGAGTTAATAACATAGTGCTGCCACTGCATTAGTCATCTGCATTACAATGACAGTGAGAAGCATGATTATCCAAAGATGTACTGTAGGTTTCAATGTTTTTTTTTTATCGTACAATCACACCCAAAAGGTTATGTTGTCTTTCTTTTAAGGCTCTACCCAACTGTAGGAGCTTTAGGGTAGGCTAGCTACTTTTGCCAATTTATTGTAGCTTTGCTAGCTACGTTTCTCTTGTGGGTAGCATTAAGCTAACAAGTTCATGTTTTAAATGTGAGAGATAATTATTTGTTGAAACAACTAAAGCTCCCGTGCGTAATTAATGGCAGCACGAAGATTGCCAATAAGATGGAAAATATATATTGGGATAACGACGGGTTAGATAACGGAGTCTGCGATGACTGAGCACGTCCGTGAATTTTATCGAACGCAGACTTAAAATGTACGTCCAAGGTGTGACCGCAGTTTCACCTCCAAGTTAGTGGCTTCCCAGTTACCTGAGCACGAGGCTACAAATAGTAAAGACAGTGAGAATCTGTGCATTCTCTTTGGGTGTTTTGTCTGTCACCACACAGGACAAACCATTAGCAACAATGCTAATCCTGACGTTATCTTGCATCACGCACGACCTCCAATATCAACCCTAAACTTGACCAACCCTGTGTAGTTTGGGCATCCTTTACCAACAACGACAAACAGAGGTTGGGTAACCATATGATTTAGGGGGGAAAGCAGAGCTGACGTAAACCTCCGCGGTGCACAGGCAGACAGTGCCGCGCTGTTCTTCCTCCTGCGGCTCAGTACAGCAGGCAAGTGGGCTGCTTCACAGGCCGCCAAAGGGGCAGTCGCAAGATTCCATATAACATCCACATAACTGCCATTAGTGTTGATTTTTAAAATGTGAGCTATTTCCCGAAACACAGCATTTAATATTCGGGTTACTCACCTGAAATCGAAACATCTTTCAGGGTAGGTAGCCGCATCAACAGTGAAACAGCGCGCGAGTGACGCACTCGTTACGTTCACGTGAACGTGCGTTTGGACATGACGTGAACGAGCACGCATTCGGACGCGGACGAGTACGCTCCTCTTGATTCTCTCCTGATTTGATTTGCTGGTGGACCAACGGTTATTGTATCAAGCATTTTAAAAACCTGTAATGTCACTTCCCAAAAAGTGAACTGTGTAAAGAAAAGAAAGTCGGTTAGGGTTATTGAAGTGGAATATATGCTATCGACACATTTAGGTACCTTAATGGAAAACAACTCTGTTTAAAAAAATAAATCATCATATTGTAGGCAAACCTTAGTATCCTAGCTTTTTAATTTAATTTATTAATATTTCTATGACACAAAATTCCATGATTTAAAAATTAAGTTTGTGAGTTGCTCAACATGTCACTTCCAGACTTTTTCCAGACATATATAACTCCAGGATTATTTAATGTCTCACTGGTACAGGGGGCTTAATCGATGTCGAGAAAAATGACAAGAGATGGCTCCTTGTTTGCGTGGTAGAATATACAGCACAATGTAAATTCTGTTTCCACTTGAGTGATTCTAAGTAGCATCAATAAAATTATACAAGGAAATAATATGGAATTAAATCAGAAAGATGCCAGGGTTTCATATATTGTTTATTCTTACATGTACAGTATTAATCAGTCGTACTCAAGCATTTTTGTAATTACATGGTGTCTGTCATGTAGGGGGGACACACTTTTTTTTCTGACTCCCATCAGACCAACATAATCCCAAAAATTCACATCAGGAGGATGAACTCTGGACAAACCGCTAATGGCAAAGAAATGTTGCTCTGAAAGAAGGAACAAAACATGAATGAGGTATTTGCCTTTTTCCACTTTGCTCAAATAGCTCAAACACTGCACATAATACATCAGAATATCACTCTTCATCAAGACATTAGATCTCAACAATATAATGAACACATGTTTAGGTCGTCAGAGCAAGAGATTGAACAAAATGCAAGGATACTAAAAAAAAACATTTCAATCCTAAATAATCACCTTTGAACATTCTCAAACCATCCAAAAAAATGAAAGTTTAAAAGGATTTTAGGTGCATTATAAATTCATTTGACACGCAAATAAAAGTATATCATCACATTCCTTTTCCAAAGAAAAGATGTTTCAAACCAGCCGTACTTCACTGTATGCAATGAAAATTGAAAAAGCCATTGTATTAAAATTGTAAACCAAAGTGACAAAAAAACAAAAACAAAACCACATAATGAATACACATGTCCAACAAAACCTATTACCGCTATGATCATGTCAGGAATATACTATTGTACATAAAAGTTGCCGCTACACTTCACATTAAGACATAATAAGAGGAGTAAAACAATAACCTGTAACCATACAATGAGTTATCATTCTCGTCATTCTTTGAGTTTCCAAACGATATCATGACTACAGAAAATAGAAAATAAAAATACTCTTGACTTAAGAGCATGTTGGTGGTACAAACAGTACACAGCTTTTCTCTCGCAACACACATGCACTCACTCGAACCGTGAAGATACCAGACAGACCCAAAACAGGAAGTGGGCGGGCAGTGCATGATCACTTGCTGCTGGAAGAGCGAAAGTGATAAGAAATGTGCGGAATGAAACTCTCACAGTATTGAATATGCTAATTTGCTGTCAGCAGAGGAAAAAAAAAACACATTGTGCTCCAAAGATACCTCATTTGATGAGTTCAAGCGGCCGCACAGGAGGAAATAACACTACAGTCCAGATATTCATTCATTTCAACACATATTCGAGGATTACACATCAATTGTGGTATCTTCGAGTAATGAAGGTTTGCAAGTACCTCAGTTTGTCATTTGTAGGACACAAAAGACGGTCAGGGGAATGGTCCTTGGTTGAGTTGTTTGTCATTTAGTACACATTGACAACTGTGCTCCACTTGGCCCCCAAAAAGTTAAGCAATACAGTGACAATGACGAGAACCACCGCTAGGTGGCAACATGAATGCGCCTTCGGTACCTGCAAGCTGAGTGTAGTCCAGCATAAAAACCACAAGAGGGAGCAACATAGCAAAGCGTCAATGACAAGACACAAACCAAAGTTTCACTTCCAACCCACCATTTGGCCATTATTGATTGATTTTTGTCGTGTTTGTGGTGACCAGACTAGCAACTGTGAAGTACCATATAAGTTAGTTTTACTCTTATCCTACACTACATTCAGAAACCCTTGTTCTCTCTTGCGGCCACCATTTTCCTGCATTCCTCTCCCCTGCATCAGACATCTTTCTCTCTTGGCCCCTTCCATTTTTTTTCCCTGCTCAAACATACCATCTTCTACTACTGCACTCAGTAAAGTAAAACTTGTTTTTGTTCTTTGTTATTAGTACCATTTCACTCCACTTGTAGATTGTTCGTACCTAATGTAGATCCTGAGTAGCAAATAACACCTTCTTCCGCCATCTACTCATTCCTTGAATGAGGATTTATCCATCCAGTATTGGAATGACGATGACAGGAAAAGTATCAGAAACAATATTTTTTAAAGTCTTTTTTTTAAACAAAAAATGCTCCAAATGTTTGCTGCACCCCTTTTAAATAGTGCCAGACTGACGTCATTTCCTTTTTCCATTCCTCTTCTCTATTTCATTTCCCTCAAAAAAGTGTCTCATCAATGTCCTCACCGGTTGCACAACTGATCACTTTTCTGTCAATCCGTCATCTTCTGTGATGCCCTGAGCGCGGAGCTCGTCCAGAACATTGTCCAGGTGTCCAGGGTCAGGAAAACCATGACCTGTCAGGTTAGAGCCAAACTCTGTTTTGTGGTGGACCTAAAGAAAAAAAGGGACAATTTATTCACTGGAATCAGATATGACTGCTCTAGTATATTTCAGCAATGAATCGACGATCTCAAGAATGTACCTCATTCCATATAACCGTGTCAGATTCTCCCGTAGTGCTTGAAGTCCCAACTGAAAAGATCAACCTGCGGTCCCATGCTACCAGGAGCAGTCTCAATACCTGGTAACAAATGGCCTTATAAATAAAGGATAGGATGACACTATAAATCATGCGCAGGAAAATTGCCAAACTCCGGAGAGTAGATGGATGCCTAGCCATTACTACGACAGGAATATTAGTAAAGGACAAGACAAGACATATCAGGTCGAACACACCAAATACTTCCGGTCACACCTTTAACCGTCCTTGATTCATGCTGTGAGGCACAATCATGATAGAACAGCAAAAGGTGTTCCGACAAAGTCGTGTGTGGAAGCAGCAGTTACAGTAGGGTGAAGGACGTTTACCTTGCGTCCCTTGTCACTGTCTGGGAGGTAGCAGTGTCTTGGGAAGCCTCTGGCTGTGAAGGGCTTCCCTGGATTTGGATGCTCTGGACCCTGATTAAACGCGAGGAGATGAAATCCCACAAAGATCAACATCATTGTTCCAAAAATATCAATGTAATTCAAACTAACACATAGGGGTGCTAACTTCTTTTCAAATACCTGGATGCCTGGTGGGATGTTATAGATTATGCGGATGCTTTTGCAGTCGGGATGCCCCGGTAGTGAGTGAGGGATGATGTGGTACTCCATCTTCCCTGCTGGTTGGTTTCCAGTCTTTACACCATAGATAGTTTTACAGGTGGGACACTGAAGGCTGGTACAAAAGGAAGACATTTGGTATATTTACGGACTTTGATGGAATTGATTTCAATGGAGGAGCGGGGAGGCAGTCCAGTCCAGGGCAACAAAACTGAAAATAAACGAGTATTATGGTCTTCATTTGTTATTGTATTGTTTCTGCTCAGAGTTGTCACTTGTGGAGTTATTTACATGTACTTTGGGCATCTGTGTATGTGCATTGCTTTATTTGCTCCCTGAATGTAAAAAAGAGTCAAAGTATGTGTGTCACGTATGGGCATTAAATCGTAACTGTGCAATTGGACCTGCAGTGAAAATCCAGCTTCGGAGTCTGTTTTCTTCCCTATTTTCTGACCCACCTGCCATCCTTGTTGCCATTATTATACATGGCCACCAGACACTGGAAATGATACAGGTGTCCACATTGCGCGAGTCGTCCAACAGATTCTGCTCTGGAAACAGGTCCCACCCCTGGACCTTTGTATCCAGAAGGACCCCCTAAAGGCTCCATACATATGGTACAATCCTGGTAGAGCAGTCATGAAGAGAGAAGAAATTAAAAACTCACCCTTCCCCGATCTTTTCATGAATGTGTTCTGAAAGCAAAGCCGGTCTAACCTCATCTGGTGGACTCTTGACTTTTTGCAGGTACTTCTTAACCACATCTTCTGGAGTCTTACCTGCCGATAAGATTAAAGTACAATTGATGAGATAAATATTAAAGCACAGGGACTGGATGAATCCACATGTGTTTGTTGTGAGCATATCCCCGGTTTACTTTGAACACAGTGCTTACCCTTACGAGCCTGCTTCTTGGTTGTCTTTCTGCAGCAGTGGCCAAAGCCTGGCACTGGTTTGATGTCACTCTTGCTGACAGGCGGAGGGTGTAGTACAAGTTTCGGAGGTCTTGTAAGACACACGGGCAGAGCAGCAGCACTCATCAGAATGCCCGTGATCCCTGAAATACAAGGCAATTGAATGAATTGAGTTGAAAAAGGTTGTTGATTGATTGTCATATACAGTACTATTATTTTTGATGAGAACGGCCAAATGCCGCAGCATGTGTATGTGGTAAGAGCTCACCTGCCAGTGCAGGGTGAACAGGGCTCGATCCGTTGAGATTCTTCACGGGCACAGTAGGAACACTGCAAAAAGAGGCAGACATTGTTTACAGTTGTTTCCAGTGACTTACCATGTATCTTTGTGGCAACCTTTTCAATAATATTTTCAAGAAATTAAGATCCTCACTTTGAAAAACAGATGACTGTCATTTTGACTCTACAACCTCACAAGAACAACAACTGTTGGTCCCGCAAGTACGAAAAACTAATGATAGTATCTCGAGGGGGAAAACAGCATCCAAAATGAAATTGGGGCTTTGAAAAAAAACACATCTAGCACAATGCCGTCTTCCGTCCGTCTTTGTCGTCCCATTTTGCTCTATTTGTATCACTGTGTCTGACAACACAGTGACACGGTATGGTTGGTGAGCCTAGGAATTATCAAGGAGGGCTCTGTGTGCGTGTATTTTTCAAAGCTAATCCACAGACTTCTCATCTGCTCAGAGATGGACGTCATACAGCCTTTCTTTGGAGGATTACCTGCATCGTCACAAAGCCAATCACCTCACCTCTCAGTGACAAATCACATTTACAGACTTTGATCAGAGGATTTGTTCCACATAATTGAAAATACTGTATTTATAGTCTCAAGTTATGACCAAAATGTTTCAACTATCGGTATTACGTGGTGCAGTGCTACAGCATTGCAAACCCCAGCCCCAACCATGAATAACATCATACCAATAAAATTGGGCATAATTGGCTGTTATTTCAAAAAGTTAAATTTATAACCGTAGTAGACTAATCACTATTATATATAATGTGGCCATTCAGACCACGTGGCTGTAAGAAGAGAGCATTTGTAGATCAGCACCAACAGGTAACACCTGGTTTCTTGCTTTTGGAAGCTTGCCAAGAGTTTCAAGGAAATTGTGAGATTTTGTGTACCGTAATTTCCGGACTATAGAGCGCACCTGATTATAAGCCACGCCCACTACATTTTTAAAGGAAAAAACATTTTGTACACACACAAGTCGTGTATACGCACAGAAAGAGGTTTCAACATTTAACTCATTTACACCCTTTGACGTATAAATACATCAATTAGCGCATAGCCGTTCCCTCCCCATGACGTATTAATACGTCAATCACGTGTTTTCATGGGGGAGGGTGCGAGAGTCCGATGCAACTTCTCACCACAGGAATAGGCTTGACGGCAATCTTAAATAGCAAAAAAATGGCCATCAGGTGGCAGTGGTGCAAAAATCAACCAGGATCACGCAGCAGAAGTAGTAGAAAGGGCGTATAGTGAAGGAGGGGCGTATGTGGATAGGAACATGAGCAACTAGCAACGATGGAGAAAAGGAAATAACTAACTAAAAATGATTTTTTTTCGGTATAAAAGCGTCCTCGAAACAAAACAACCAAGGAGATGGTGTTTGTGTGGAAGATAAAATGACGCTTCGGTCACTAATCGAAAGCAGCACCCGTCAAACGAACGTCGGCCTGCACAAACATGGCATGCTACACGCAGCCCGCATAGCCCACGCCGAGTTTCGAGTTCATCTGATGAAGATGAACTTGCTCCACGTCAGCGATCATCGCTTGGCAGAGCATTTTGTGCCTCCCGATGCCCCACATCGCCCACAAATCGTCTCCCCGGCGACTTCCAGCGATGACGGCAAAGAGGCTGCATTGCTTCGCATGGCCGACGCCGGGCACACGTCAGCGATTCGTTGGAATCGTCTCGTAGACGACGGCGAAAACGATGAATTGGAGAGCGATTTGGATCCCGATCTGTCGGACGAATATGTGCCTTCGGACATAACGGAAAGCAGCCGAGTCCTCGCCAGAGCCGCTGGAACGAGGAGGTAACAGCTGACTAGCTTGCAAGTTCCCATTCAAAACTTCATCACTTCTTATGCCTCCTCAGTCACTTTTATGTACCGCTACATTCCCCGCTATTCTATGAAGTTGCCAGTAACACTCATCTTTTATGTACGGTTGATGCGTCTCGTAGATGTGGATGAAAATATGCGCTGACTTGCATGTTGCCATAGATTTTCAAAAAACAAACAAAAAAAAAACAGGACACATTTGGTCCGCTCAGGTCTGCTAAAACCACTAGTGTTAAATTCATATTCCATTTCATTTCAAATTGGATGCTGAGCAACGTGGAATGAATAGTGTAAATAGCAGTGTGCGAGCATGTATGTGTGTGTGTGTGTGTGAGATGTTGAAATGTAAGTGGAAAGCAACAATAAAAAAATAGAAAAATAAAAGTGTGGTAATTGTACATACTTCTATACATTACAGATTGTCCAACCAGAAGCCAAAAGATGACGACTCCTCGCTTTGGTGGTGGAAAGAAAGGTAAATAAAAATAATTGTACCTCACTCTGCAGCAAGATATATTTGCAACTTTTTATGTTTCTATAATTTATAGGTCGTGCATCTGGACGTGGTGGGATGAATCGATGTTGACAAACTGGATGGAAGCCAAAAACCATCTTCTCCACAGCTGCACTTTTTTTCATAGTTGAATTGTTTTGTTGTGTGCAAATAAATTATTTTGCTACAAAAACATTATTTGTAATGTTCTTTTGTAGGAGGAACACATTATTGAGGTATTTGAGCTACCACAAAAGCAAAAAATAGTGTAAAACTTGAAATGATGCTTGAAATGCATGCTTTTACAAAAAGCTCATTTTCTCTGGATTTCTGCAGAAAATCGGCCTTTTGCATAAAACTTAGCAGTTTTCTAATGCTGATTGCCAACGAACGGAGAAAGATAGAAACAAACTTTTTTTCTGCTGAAAGAAGAGAGTCTCACCTTTCTTTTGACAGGTTGCATGTATATATAGCCATAGAACAGAAAATTCTGTTGGCCTTGCAAATCAGTCGAAATTCAGTAAAATGTGAGGGATTGAGGGGGTTGGTCCGGTGAAAAGGGGTGGTATTCAATGAGTTAATAACACACCTTAACTTTTCTTTGCCTGTAACGCGACAGCATAACGGCAGTAAACGAGCACTCACATGGCCGGTTTAAAAAAATAAAAGGCGCCATTCCCTGCCGTAACACTCTGTCAACTATTCCTTCATTAGGCTTTCTACCAGCCATGCTTTTGTGTCAACTTTCAAGACAATGTCTTTCGGGAGGTTTTCTTTTGGCGTATGTAACCAGGTGAACAATACTATGACTGTTGTAGTGAATGCTGCCTCGTTTAATAAATGGGGCACTGCCACTTTAAAAGGAGCGTTGGATAATCTCGTAAGACTGGGACCACAAAGTGAAGGGACACGAACGCTGAGCTGATGTGTCTGCAATCGGCATTGTAACCCGGGTGATATTAACCCATTTTATCCCACTGGTCACATTTGTGAAGGACAACAAAGATTTAATTTACAGGGCTCTAAAATTTTTTATTACTGATTAGTTAAAAGGGCTACCAATGACACCTTGACTTTTAAATGTCTGGGAAAATTTTGGGATTAAATGGGTTAAGAGTAAAATATCGTCGTTTGGGAGTTGGAACGGTGTCGCATGGTGGGTCGTGTGAATAGCAGTGAAGGAGGGGAGATTACCGTATTTTCACGACTATAAGGCGCCATTAAAAGTCTCAAATTTTCTCCAAAATGGACAGGACGCCTTATGATGCGGAGCGTCTTGTCTATGCGCTGAGTTCCAAAACCTGACTGACAGCCGACACGCTGTTTATATAGAGAAAAGGCGGAAGTGACTGTGGACAGGCATGCGGCAAAGAAGTCGGCCAATCAGTGAAGGGTGGGCGTGTAAATATACATATATGGAGAGAAAGAGAGAGAAAAGGCAGACGTGAGTGACAGGCATGCGGGGAAGCAGGCCGCCAATGAGTGAAGGGTGGGCGTGTAAGTGGACGCTAAAGCGACGCTACAAGCAGGTACCAACACCTGTATAGAGTGTGGCTATGTGCATTGTTGCAAAACAACTTCGGTTTTGGTTTCTAAGAACCCCCGAAAATAAATTCTACAAAGAGACACGCCTACGAAGCTCAGTTCAAACTTCAAGCCATCGGTTATGCTTTTGGCATGCGTGCCCATCTCACAGCAGCGGTGAAAAACCAAGTCAAGCAAATGAACTCTGAGCTTGCCGTTATTACCGGAGGCTTGACTAAAGAACTCCAACCGCTGGACATCGGCATCAACCGGGCGTTCAAAGTAAAGTTGCGAGCGGCATGGGAACAATGAATGATCGATGGCAAACACAACTTTACAAAGAGTGAGAGGCAGCGCCGGGCGAGTTACGCCACAATTTGCGAATGGATTGTGGCTGCTTGGACGAACGTGTCTGCTTGCACTGTTGTTCGAGTTTTTGGCAAAGCCGGCATCATTTCTGTGGAGCCACATGGCAATGAGAGTGACTGACAACGAGAGGGAACACGGCGTTTTTGATGGATTACCGGTACTTGCACAATTGTTCAATTCTGATGCAGAGGATGAGGACTTTGATGGATTTCTGGGTGATGATTGATCGAAAAACGTGAGTACATTGTACGATGGCTAAATAAAATACAACGGAACTCCGTTTTGCTTCGTTGCCTTTTTAAAAACGTGTTTTTAGCTTGTATCTGTATGTCTTGGCATGCTACCGTATGCTACAAGCTAACGTGTTTTTAGCGTGCGCGCATGCATGCCGTATGTTTAAGCTGGCGTATGTTTTACCACTTTAAAATCGCGCCCAATAATACAGTGCGTTTTGTCTATGTGTAAAATACAGAAATAGCACCCATTAATGAGACTGCGCCCAACCATACGGTGCGTCGAATGGTCGTGAAAATACGGTAATTAGATAAGAATACGTTCATAATTTTCCGTACGAAAAAAACAAACATTTCTTTCATTAGATCATGCACATGTCATTTCTTAAGGGACATGTTAAATATCGCAATAATATCGATAATGCGATATTGTGTGGCGCCACTTGGCATCTTTGAGTATCATTTCAGTACCTTGATGCTGGGCTGGTTGTGCAAGTTTGGTCACGTGTGTTGGGGACTGCGATGTGCGTCACTGGGTATTCCGGCGCAAGAAGCTGCCGCCCCCCCCGACGCACCTGCTAATTTGGTAAGCGAAAGTCTGGCCTAAAAAACAGGCGCATCTCTATTTTCGGGCCGCGACAAGTCAAGAGGGTTTGTCATTTGGTAGACAAGCTATGCCTCACTCTGTGTTACTTCTGCGGTCAATCAACGATTTAGCGATGTTGCTGGATGTCATCCATTTCTTTTTTAAAAATGACACCAGCGTGGGATAATACTTTTGAATCACTCTTGCAATCAGTTCACTATGAAATCAGTTCATTCATGAATTTTGTTCATTACCATCTTAATAGTACTGCCCTGACTGCATGGCACAACTATATTCACCAACGGGCGGTCCCTCATTGCACTTGTCGCATGCGTGGCCAACTACATCATCCGCAAGGAGAGATCATGCAGTTTACGTGCCAAGTCATGCACGGACTACAGAGAGTCTATTTCTGTTTCATCAATGCCGAGCTGGCATGCACTCCGAACACGCTCATTTTAATGCAAATGAGGGAAGCCTATGATTGGCCAGGAAAACGCTGTTTCATCCTACGACAGGGCACAAAGGCGCAAACGCCCTGTTACACTCAAGTCTACCTGTGCAAAATCGAGCAAAATGCCAAAAGAAAGAAATCTCCACCCATGCACACAAAGCACTTGACTTGCACCGGGAATGACAGGAAGTACAAGGCAGTATTCACCTGGAATCGTGCCGAATAAACAGGGCCAGCAGGTTTGCTTAAAAAGAGTACATGTTCCTGAGTGTGTTTGCTCAAAGAGAAATGCCAGGGCACAAATCCCAAAGCTGCCACCAATGTAGGCCATTTATAAACATTCTTCGACAAGTCTAATATAGTTTCATTGAGACAGGAAAATGATGGAGGAATTCAGGCAAGCTCCTTTTATACCCAATCATTGCAACAAGCTGTTCCCAGTTAGCCTGGTCACCACTGGGATGTTCCAAGCAGGTGTTTGATGAGCATTCCTCACCTTTCTCAGTCTGTCGCGGCCATAACATTCTAAGTTGATGATTATTTGCTAAAGACAATACAGTTTATCAGTTTAAAAATTGTCTTTGTCATGCATTGAATGAATTATAGTTTGAACATGATTTGCAAATTATTTTAACTCTGTAATTCTGATTTTATTCATCACACCATCCCAACTTCATTGGAATTGGGCTTAGAACTGAGAGCAAAGATGGATAAACAGCGCTAAAAACATAATTCTCTACTGAACTCTGTGTGCACATTCACAGATGATTGCTCAAGACAACAATCGGATCGAAATAGGACTTCAGACCATTCACAGAGATTCTCCCAATCCTTTAAGAATAATATTAATAGCATTTATTAGATTTTCTAAAATGAAAAAAAATACAATAATCGGTAAATTGTCAAACGTCCATATCTAAATATAAATAACAGCAAAATGAAACGTTTGTTCCTTGGCCATGCTTTTTTGAGATCTGTTGACAACACGCAAAAATAAAGTGTGTCTTTAGATGTTTTGTAAGGGTAATTACAGCTGCAAAAAAAAAAAAAAAAAGAAAGCAACACTGAGTGAGAAGCACTACAGCAATGTAAAAAAAAAATCATCTTCTTGCTGTAGGGGGATGGGACAGAAAGGAGCTTGAGTCTCTTGACCTTTTGTCAAAACCCACATACTACCTCAGCTTTGTCTGTCACGCTCCCACAATCCCAATGCCCTACACTCTTCTTTATTCCCTCCGGCCCAGATGGACATCAGTTGGACTGACGGAGATGCCAGACAATAACACCCTACTGAACATCGCTCTCACACATGCACAAAGAGTCAACAGATTCTTTTGACTACATTTATGAGCTTTAACTCCACCTCTGCTCCTCTGATTTTGGATTCAAATATATATCAGTTTGAATACATACAAGTAATTTCATGTTTCATTTGAGAACTTAATTTTCCACCACACGGTACCAACAGAGCTTGTATGACATTTGTTTGTGGATCTTGCAGTCACGAGAGAAATTATATTCAAGTTCGAGGATAATTTATTTTATTTGCAAGACAAACAAAATGCCATCCATCCATCCATTTTCTATTCTGCTTATCTTGTTTAGGGTCGCAGAAAGCTGGAGTTTACAACCTGGACTGGTCGCCAGTCAATCAGAATGACAAACAATTCACACAATCACCAAGTGGGAACTGAACCCATGTTTGCACATATGTGCGGCGAGTGAACCACTACACTCAGTGACTCAAATGAAATAGTAAATGGTAAGGTGGACCAACAGGCAACTAGCTAACTATGGTTCAACGCTGGATTCTGAGCAAATGTGGTCGGAAATTAAAATCAAGGCACTTCTCAGAGGTATATTTGCAGCTAGTCTGCATGCATCAGAGTCCAAACAAAATAGTCCTTTCTCACACTCATTCATTGCTTTTGTTTGCTTCCCAGAATGATGAATTGCAGGGAAAGCACACATTCCTCACTTCATCTCCTGTGAGGACTGTCAATATTTACGCTTACTGCGGGAGAGAAAAGGGCAATGTGGCCATGAGCGCAATAAATGGTGTGTGAATGCAATATCTTTCTGTTCTGATTTGTATCATGTGATCTGTTTGAGTGTTTGTGGACTCGTTTCTTTGTTTTAAACCTCTCACCCCATCCACCCGTGAGCTGTGGTCTTGGGTGCTGTCTGAGATTAGTTCTAAGATGCACACGCACAAGCCCACATGGCTTCATATGTATATTCATCCCCTTTGCACAATTGTAAGGGAGGGGGGTGTAGACAATAGTGTCTACCCCATATATCAGAAAGACATCCTCATTATGATAATTCACAGAGCACCGCTCGGCCATTCCACCACACGACCCCCACCCCACTACATCCATGTGTCACCAAGACTGAAAAGCCAAGTGTGAAAGTAACGATTGTATAGCTCTAGCATTGAAAACGTCATTAAACGGATAAAAGCAGAGAAAAAAAACACAGATGAGTGAAAATTATAGCAGTGGGTGGCAGTAGATAAGACAATACAATGTAAAAAATAAAAAATCATAAGAATTCGTGGGACAAAACGGAGAGGGGGGGATGGAAGGGGAAAAAGTAGCAGAGACTCAGTATTGTGCTGCTAATGTGGCCCAGGCTTGTGTACTCCAACAAAGGTTACTGTGGAGACCAACAATGAGGCTTTGAGGGGCCCAGACTGCCGGGAAGTGAAGAGACAGGAGGAGGGAGAGAACCACAGGGTAAAGAAAGCAAAAGTTTCAAGGACAGGACTACACACACACACACACACACACACACACACACACACACACACACACACACACACACACACACACAACATTTCAAAACCATGTGGTTATATGGTTAAAATGATTATTAACACCAACCCTTTGTTATTTTAAAAACATTCTTTCTTTTGGAGTTTCTACTTCCCCTCCGGTGGAGTTTAAGATCAGGGGATGTCATTAATATTTGTCAACTGTGGGCTTGTGAAACCCTTTGAGGGTCTCTTGTGATTTAGGGCAAGACAAATCAATATGATTTGACTCTGTCCTTTTAATAATCTGTATTCAATACTATGACTGTGTTCACCTTTGTCCATTGTGCGCACACTTGCCTCCGTTAGCTTGGTGTTCAATCAACACGTGGGATTTTTCTCATAAAAACAAAGATGTACTGTGCGACATGACATCACTCACCACTAGACAAGACAAAAGTTGCAAACAGCAATTCTTCAGATGATTTTTGCTGCCTTTTTACAATTAAATAGTAGGATTCTTCCTATGCGTTTGCTATTTCAACACTGGCCTGTGTCTCAGGCCGGAGAAACCCTCACTTTTGAGGTCACGTGAGTCCAATCATTGATCAGAGAAGCAAATATAATGGGTGTGACAGATTTAATTATGTTTTCTATTTCTATGGTATTATCAATTTACTTGTTTTTCTTTTTCTTGTCAGATCCCAAAAACTCTGTTCAGTTCGATTAATATGCATTCTCAAAATCAGTTCTCTTTGGACTGTGTAGTTGTGATGCCATTTGCTCATACTTAGTTTGACTTTCCAGATCGTTCTATTTTCATGGTAAATTCATTTGCAAATGTTTTTTATGATGCACCAGAACTGTAACTTCATCCCGATGCTGGAAAAAAAGAACAATCTTAAGTATATATGAAAACATTGGTAAATTCTGTTCAACTCATGAAAACTGGAGTTTTTCAGCTGGGTGGTTTCTGTTCAGCATTGGTTAAAGCAGTGTTTTTCAAACCACCAGTGTGCCGCGAAATATTGTCATGTGTGCCGTGGGAAATTATACAATATGTATGCCTGTGCGGTCGATCGCCTGGAAGAGTAATCATGAAGTACTCTTCCATACCGGTAGGGAGCAGCAGCAGCTAGGAAATTGCCTTATGCTTCGAGACAAGCAAAGTTTCCGACGCGAGGCAATACAATGAAAGGTATCTTTTATTTAGATTTACGTTTATTGGAGATGCAACGGCACCAATGTTCCCTCTGAGCTACGAAACTGGTCGCACACACTCAGCGCACCAGAAAACTTACCCAGCGCAGTGAACGCACCGCAAATGAATTATATACGTTACTTTTTTCTGTATCAAATTGCTGTGTAATTCGTGAGTGAAAGGTGTCCAGCCAATCACACGATACGATGCAATGACGCCATGCAGCCAATCACGGCATTGACAGCACTTGCGCAAGTTCTCTCCTCCATAACAATAACAATGCAGCAGCGATAAGTGACGCTAATGCTAATCCTTTATCAAGGCGAAACGACCGGGCAGTGAACGTGATACGTTGACTCCCCCAAACCAAAATAAGTAGCAAAGCTTAAGGCTTAAGCTGGAAGCAAATTTTCCGATGGAAAAATACGGACTAAATAGAAGCTGAACTAACTCAAGCGACACATTCAGCAGAAAAGTTATTTGAATGATGTTGGAATTGTACAAAGACTCAAGATGGGAAAAGAGATTGGTACAATATTGCAGGAGAGCGCAAACGACTGGGAGAAAAAGAACCGGCTGTCACACAGAAAAAATCCGACCCTGAGAAGTGAAAGTTCTAATTGACTATATTTTACTTGCCATTAAAACGAATGCACCAAATATTGGATTGATGTTGATTTGATTCCTATTCAATGTGTCATAATATTGCGGGGTAGGACTAGATACGTTTTTTACTTCTTCCTACTCCCTTGAACATAATAATTGTGTTGAATGATGTCTTTCCTTTTTACTATTTTACTTACCTTACTTTCTGTCAAATTATTACTGTATATGTTTTATGTTCAATAAACAAACGAAACGAAATATTGCGTTAATTTTCAATGTTTAAAAAAACGCTTATAGTTACAATATAACAATTGTTTAAATAAGCTTTTTTCACATTTTCAGGTAGTGGTGTGCCGCGGGATTTTATTGATGTAAGAAATGTGCCTTGGTTCGAAAAAGACATTTGATGGTGTTTCACAGAGACGTGGACCTAAGTTATTGCGACTTCGACTAGAGTTGAGTGGAACCACTGTTTTGATGACTTGTAACTTGACAAAAACTAAAAAGCTTGACACCTGACTTGAAATTTGAAGTTCTCATTTAGCGCATAGCCACTCCCTCCCCATGACGTCTTAATACGTCAATCACGTTTTTTCATGGGGGAGGGTGCAAGAGAGTCTGATGCAACTTCTCACTAAAGGATTAGGCTTGACGGCAATGTTAAATAGCAAAAACATGGCCATCGGGTGGCAGTGGTGCGAAAATCCACCAGGATTATGCCGCAGAAGTAGTAGAAAGGGCGTATAGTGGAGGAGGGGCGTATGTGGATAGTGGATTGGAACATTAGCAACTAGCAACGATGGAGAAAAGGAAACAATTAACTAAAAATGATTGTTTTTTTTCGGTATAAAAGCGTCCTCGAAACAAAACAACAAAGGAGATGGTGTTTGTGTGGAAGAGAAAATGACGCTTCGGTCACGTAATCGAAAGCGGCACCCGTCAAACGAACGTCGGCCTGCACAAACATGGCGTGCTACACGCAGCCCGCATAGCTCACGCCGAGTTTCGAGTTCATCTGATGAAGATGAACATGCTCCACGTCAGCGATCATCGCTTGGCAGAGCATTTTGTGCCTCCCGATGCCCCACATCGCCCACAAATCGTCTCCCCGGCGACTTCCAGCGATGACGGCAAAGAGGCTGCATTGCTTCGCATGGCCGACGCCGGGCACACGTCAGCGATTCGCTGGAATCGTCTCGTAATGACGACGGCGAAAACGATGAATTGGAGAGCGATTTGGATCCCGATATGTCGGACAAATACGTGCCTTCGGACATAACGGAAAGCAGCTGAGAGTCCTCGCCAGAGCCGCTGGAACGAGGATGTAAGTGCTGACTAGCTTGCAAGTTCCCATTCAAAACTTCATCACTTCTTATGCCTCATCAGTCACTTTTATGCACCGCGACATTCCCCGCTATACTCTAAAGTTGCCAGTAACACTAATCATTTATATACGGTTGATGAGTCTCGTAGATGTGGATGAAAATATGCGCCGTAAATGTGCTGACTTGCGTGTCGCCATAGGTTTTAAAAAAACTAAACAAAAAAAAACAGGACACATTTGGTCCGCTCAGCTCTGCTAAAACCTAACCTAATTAATTCTGCCTAACCTAATTCATATTCCATTCCATTTCATTTCAAATTGGATGCTGAGCAACGTGGAATGAATGGTGTAAATAAATAAATAGCAGTGTGCGAGCATGTATGTGTGTGTGAGAGATGTTGAAATGTAAGTGGAAAGCAACAATAAAGAAATAGAAAAATAAAAGTGTGGTAATTGTACATACTTCTATAAATTACAGATTGTCCAACCAGAAGCCAAAAGATGACGACTCCTTGCTTTGGTGGTGGAAAGAAAGGTAAATAAAATTATTGTACCTCACTTTGCAGCAAGATATATTTGCAACTTTTTATGTTTCTATAATTTATAGGTCGTGCATCTGGACGTGGTGGAATGAATCGATGTGGTGACAAACTGGATGGAAGCCAAAAACCATCCTCTCCACTGCTGCACTTTCGTTCATTGTTCAATTTGCACTTTTGTTCATAGTTCAATAGTTTTGTTGTGTGCAAATAAATTATTTTGCTACAAAAACATTATTTGTAATGTTCTTTCGTAGGAGGAACACATTATTGAGGTATTTGAGCTGTCACAAAAGCAAAAAATAGTGTAAAACTTGAAATGATGCTTTTACAAAAAGCTCATTTTCTCTGGATTTCTGCAGAAAATCGGCCTTCTCCATAAAACTTAGCAGTTTTCTAATGCTGATTGCCAACCAACGGAGAAAGATAGAAACAAACTTTTTTTTCTGCTCAAAGAAGAGAGTCTCACCTTTCTTTTGACAGGTTGCATGTATATACAGCCATAGAACAGAAAATTCTGTGGGCCTGGCAAATCAGTCAAAATTCAGTAAAATGTGAGGGATTGAGGGGGAAAAGGGGTGATATTCAAAGAGTAAAAGACTTGGGGCTCTATTTTGTCTATTATGTCCAGCACATTTCTAGCATAATGTGCAGACCAGCATACCTGTGTGCGTGGATAGATTTTCCTTTCTTTTGGTATTTTGGAAAATGTGCACAAAGTGAAATGGACCTTTTGCACCCTTATGGGTATCAACATAGCGGACTAGCTTTGCAGCTCCTCTCATTCACTTTCAATTCAGCATGTGAGAGGGGCACAGACTTGGACATCGCAGAAGCAAAAACTGACTTGCTGAAGTCCAGGCAGAAGATCGAAGTGTACAAAGTACCTTAAAAGGAATTGCAAGCAGACCTTCACGTCTGGATGATGTAAAGTTGACCAAGGCGATCACAGATCACCGCTACAGATTAGGCACTCTGAGACTGCCTTCCAACCCGATCGTTCGTGTCCGTTTGAGTCATTCAATATTATGTGGACTTTCTTAGTTTCTCTTATGTATTCATAGTTACTCTAGAACCAAGCAAAAATACATTTTATCCAAATACAATAGCTAGAATAACTGATGGCGGGAGCATGTTGTGTTTGCACGCTGTAGTAGGAGCCCTGTGGAAATGTGACCAGTTTTTGTGAACCTGTTAGAGGAATCTATGAGCAAAATTGTATCATGTTTAAAGTTTCATTTAATTTGGGCACATCTAAACGATTGGGTGCGTATCCAGCACCCCCAAATGCCTGTACACAAAGGTGCCGGCCACCTGGCCGGAGGGCTGTTGAAGTCCACAATTAGCACGTCAATGCAGGTGGGCGATCACAGGGGAGAGAGCGAAACTCGGTCACAAAAGGGGAATGAATAATTCGGGAACAGCGGTTGAACAACAAAAGACGAGTTGAGAACACCCGTCGCGCCCAGGCGACATTGGCCATCCGCAAAGTCTGCAACATGTTAATTCGATGTAGACCAGACAGAAAAGGCGCCAACGTACTGGTGGTTCAATGTTTAAAAAACAGGTAACCAATCACTACCGAGGGGCATGCAAATATCGGGGGCAGTGTTTTTCTTGTATTTTGTATTTGTTACAATAAAATGTCGAACTCGCGAAGGGCGGGACTCTGAGTGTGATCGCGGAGCAACTAAACCGTCCTTCGCTCTCAGAGATCCGCTCCCGCCGATATTGAAGACAATTTTCCTGTGTGCCGAGTCATTTCTTTAACTTTGTCCAAGAAAATCTCTGAGAGAATCTGTCCATGTTCAAGGCTGAAAACCAGCGGAGGCAAGAGCGTTTGTGGTCGCAGGACCTAAACTTTGAAATGAGCTCCCTCTGAACATAAAATCGTAACAACTATTCCTATGTGCGCCTTTGTTGTTTGAAGTGGTTACAGACCAAAGAGTAGAGAATCAAAGTCTCCTTTCACCAGTGGTTAGAGAAGTCATCCTCACAGCATGCATGATGCCACACATGTTGTGAAAGCGCTATATAAAAAAAGATGTGTTGTGTTTGCGCTGCGTCATCTATTGAGTGTTATAAGTCACTCTCAAAAATGTTTATTTGCGCTGGCATTTAACACGAGCTGAGCTGGACATTTGTATCTTTTTGTCTCTAATTGTTATTTTTTTCTCTCTTGTTATGTATTTTTATTATGTTATCTTTAATATGTGCAGCACTTTGGGCAGTGTTTATTGTATTTTAAATGTGCTATATAAATAAATTTGACCTTGACCTATGAAAGCACGTTTTAAGCAGATACGGCAAGTGCAAAGATGAGGACTTTTGTTATTTAGATCCGACAAACTTTTCAGTTAAACTCGAGTTCAAGATTCCTGAGTTGAAATATACACCTTCACTTACCCCGACGCAATTAGTGCTCTCGACTGGGCCATGGCAATCCTTTGCAACGCTGGTCTACTCAGTCCAGCTAAGCTTGATCTCTGTGGTAGAGGGGCATGGCAAACTTTGGATGCGGACGATGGCGCACGTTGTGGCTTCATTACTGCTGGAGATGGAGATGGCACAGGGGACGGGGGCGTGGTCACCGTGTTAGCCGGGGTAATTAATGTGGCAGTTGGCACTGATTCGTTGGCTGAAGATGAAGACTGTTTGGCTGGAACAGGCGGAGGATTCACAGTCATATTGGATGATGGTGGCTGAGGGGGCGGCAGTGACGGAGGAGGAGGCCTGGAAGATGAGGAAATACCGAGCATGGAAGTCCCTGTTGTGAGCACAGCTAGAGACTGAGCAAAGAGCTGGGCGTTCCTTCTTGGAGATGCGGTGTTTTTAGAGATGGCAAGGCCATGTGGTAGCGTTTGATAGGTGTTGCCATTGGACTTCAAGTGCTGTCCACGCCCCAGTGTGGCTGATTTGGGTGGATTCAAGGGTTTTGAGGCAGTGAGTGCTGAAGCCTTGGGCCGCTGTATGGTTAGTGAGCGTCCTGGTCCTCCAGTGTTGGTTTTGACACTAAAGACAAGCATGCACTGCTGGCAGGAGCAAGGTTGGCCCAGTCCAGTCGTCATTATGGCCCCATTCGGGTAGACAGAGCTTCCAGTTCCCATGCTGGCCCCTGATACCCCAACACCTAGCAGGGCACCTGTCAATCCCCCTCCTACACCTCCACTTCCTCCTTTTGGCAATGGAAGAGGCCCAGACACCAGTGGATAGGGCGTGTCAGCACGTCGCTGAATCCTTCGGCACCTTTGGCTCTGTCTATTCACCTATAGTACACAGGAAAAAAATGTTCTGTCAATTTTTGTTTTTGTAAATTTTCTGGACGAACTCCTCCAACACACATTGCAATACTCCTGCCATGCCTTGTTCGATTTTACTACTCTTCAGTGCCCCTTCTTTTACTGCAGTATTTAACGAACATCTGTTATGTCACGAGTATAACAAATAAACTCATTTTTAATTTTAGCTCTTCAGATTTCACAGAGCAGAGGTGTTAAAACAAACTCGGATTAAAAATATATATATTCTCAGCACAGTGGTACCTCTACTTACGACCGTCTCTTCATACAAAATGTTCAAGTTACGAAACGTCTCAACAGGAAAATATTGCCTCTTGTTACGAAAGAAATTTCAAGATACGAAAAGTGAAAATGCAGTGTGGGCTGAACTCGCAGCTCAGAGTTTCTTGAACGCAACATACTTATAGCTGCTCTGCCATTGGCTATTACCGAGCACCTTCCTGGCAACCCATTGGCTAAGAGGGATCTCGTATGTATCTATGTGTGTAAATAGATAAATATGTGTCGATGCAGCGTCCTCGTCATTCGTCCCTCGGGCCATGAGATGTTCGGATAGTTTTATGTCAATGTGAATCACCCAGAAAAAGTGATCACTACTTGGCCGATCGCTCACTATGCTGATATTTGGCTTGGGCATTTTCGAAGGATTGTTAAAAACCAACAAAAGCAAATGTCCTTGGATCAGTTCTTTACAAAACTCCTGGCAAAAACCACTTCTGAGAGAGAATGTGAACTAATGAGAGCAAAAAAAAAAAATGATGAAGGCACAGTTAAAAGTTAAATGACCATCATTGTTATTCTTCTTTGTTTTTTTATGTAATGCACAACTCTCATTTATTGTGCAATAATCTAATTGTAACATGTATTTAGAGATGGCAAGGCCATGTGGTAGCGTTTGATAGGTGTTGCCATTGGACTTCAAGTGCTGTCCACGCCCCAGTGTGGCTGATTTGGGTGGATTCAAGGGTTTTGAGGCAGTGAGTGCTGAGGCCTTGGGCCGCTGTATGGTTAGTGAGCGTCCTTTTGAGCGTTGTTTTTTTTATGCATTACATAAAAAAACAACGCTCTTTTTTTTTTCTGCTTGGCTCTCGACGAAGGCGGACGCTTTTTGCACAGCTCCCCTGCCCTCCCACCTTTTTTCCCTGCTCGCCACTTAGTCTTTTGTGCAGTCTTTGTCTAACTTTTTTTCCCTAGCCTCCTACCGTGTTTTCATCCGAAGAACTAACCATGGAATTAGTTGGCTGGTCTCTCGATGTAATTGACAAATTTTTTTCGACGAAAAGAGCGGGCAGTGGGGAGCCTGCTTGCCCTCCGGGGACACTTGCTGCCGGATACGCCCTGGATCCATGGAGAAAGTGGAAACCGGTGTGCCTGACAGTACTGTCCGTGGAGGATGTGGAAGACATCTACATTATTGGCCTTTTGATAACAGGTATGCTGCTGTTTGGTGTTGGCAGCTTGCTGTTCTATCGCAAAATTCAACCGACGGGAGCGGCTCTATTGGAAGTGAAGAAGCTGCCGGTCACTCTGGATGGCTTGGCGCGAATGTCTAACACTCAGACTCAAGCGGTGACTGAGCTCAAATGCAATATTGTTGCGGTTTTGGAGCGACTCCGCGCGATCGATAATACCATGGAGACGTTGGAATCCACGCTGCGGAAAGAATTTTCGGATCAGAATGATTGGCGCCAGTGAGGAGATACAGACCAAGGACTCAAGGCTGTCTGGAATTGTTGGCGGCCGTCTCTCCAAAACAAACAACGCTATCTGGCCTTTCCCCTGAATGGAAATACGCATGGAGTCTAGGGCCCCCACCACCACCACCCCTCCTTCTCGGCCATGGACTGATAAGCCGGGACTGTCTTCATGATGAGCAGACCTCGACGAAGCAGCTATGACCTGTACACGCATACACATACACAACTGGACAACCACATGCGCATACACATCCTTGTTATCACCGTCTTCATTGCTCCGATTCTTTTTCCCCCCGTGACGTGGTTCGATAATGCGGAGCGCAACGGTGACCGTGCAGCTGGTCATTTTTGGCCGCGTCGCGGTTACCCTACCCTACCCCCCCGGCCCCTTCCCATTCATCCCCCCCTTATACATGTTATGTCTTGTGACTTGTTGTAACTGTCTAATGCTTATTCATGTGCTAGGGTCTTTTTTATCCTGGACTTAAATTATCATCGGAAGAGGATAGTTCGAGCGTGGGTTTTTTTCCCCCTCTCCCTACCCAGCGTTTTTCCTTTCTGAATTCTGATTGTAATTTCCCCATTGCGGGACAAATAAAGGATATCTTATCTTATTTGTTACATATCTGAATGCATTTTTACAATTTAGAAAACATTTATGTCTGAATTTTGGATGTCTTGGAACGGATTAGGGAATTTACATGGAAAATGCGTCTCTACTTACAAAAAGGTCTACTTAAGAAATTTCTTCCAGAAGCAATTAATTTCATAAATAGAGGTACCACTGTACTGTCTTTTTCCTTAGATTGCTAATAATAGAGTCTTTCTCCAGTCAGCAGAGGGAAATTCTTGAGTTACTGTACAAAGTAATGTTTCTCCATGGTCAGCAGAAGGCATCTCCACTTATTAAAATCAAAAGTGCTTCATTTTTTTTGCTCTATTGGAGTGCATTAGGTAAGCCGTTAAACACCTATTTAGAAAATAGGCATTGAAGTGCACCTTATGGTCGGAAAAATATAGATTTTCACTATTTGTGAGCTGTCCCTGTCCCTGTACCCCACAAGTAGCGGGGTTCCACTGTGTCTTATTGATGTATGTAAAGAGCCGGAGTTGAATAGAACAAATTCAGATGAAAATCCAGACATTTGGGAATTTTCATTTTTTCATTACATTTCCACTCACACTGCCCAAATGGTTCGGGAAAAAGGGAGGTGGACACAACTGGCCCAGGGCATCAAGTAAGTAAAACGTTTGCAACTTAGGTATGTTTGAAAAAAAAAATCAATCACACCTGTGTCATGTTCTGAAAATCAATGAGGTAGCAGAAGCCGAGGGTTGTCAGGTCAAGGCAGGGCTGCTGGCGGCTATGAGCATTGTCGATGGCTATCGCCACCTCAATGTCATACGGTGTCCAAGAACCTGCATCATTTTCCCACTCCCACTGCCAGCCTTGTCCTGGGGCTGAGGCCGGGTCATAAAAACTCCTCCTCACTGGACGGATAGTTCCTAAGATCAAAAGAGAAAAAAGAAGTAAATGTGAGGATATGAGCTTGTTTCAAAATGTGCTGAGTACAAGTGAATATTTTTGTATACATTTGTGCATATTCTGCAGCCAATATTTTTGTTGCACACCACAAAAACAGATAACACACAAGTGTTTCCTGTCTTATTTCAGCACTCCTCGGTCCCCAAAGTTTGTTCCGTGAACTGGAAGGTTTTCTCAGGTCAGCCCATTATCGACAATCTCAACTGTCTCAGATTTACAGTGTGGTACAGGGAAGGAGCATCAAGGTGCCTTCACCGACTAGCTATTCACCGAGTAGCTATAACCAAAGAACCACCGATGTGCCCTTTGCAGAAGTTTCATTGTTGCCATTGACATATACAAATGGCCATGTACCAACCGGACTGTAAGCGAAGCAGGAAATTCTTTAAATCAAGCTCATTTACATTATTTCCTATGGATTTTTTTAAAATAGCACATCCTGTGTTTTTATCATTTTCGATTGTTTTTGTTTAAATATTCCTATTTTACAGAATATTCATTTTATCAAGTGCAGTATTCAATTCAATGCAGTATTACAATGGCTCAGGTTGAGAAACTGAAAAGGTCAGAAAATGAAAGTCTTTGGATTCTACACGTTTTACAACTTCAACATAATAGGACATTACAAAATAGTTGTTTGTGTTATTTCTAATGCCACAATTCTAGTATAATTCTGTCTTGCTTTTTTTGTTTGTTAATGGCATGACGGTCACCAACATATAAGGGATGGGATAATTGATACACCGATGCTCCAAAATGCAGAGATAAATGATTCAGAACTTATGAATCCAACCATCTTTCTAGCAGTAGACTGAAATTTAAAAAAACATCTCCCACCTGGCAATTTGGAAAACGGGCAATTTGGTTGGAAGGCTTCAACTGGCACTCAAAGCGATTGTTGAGAGTTCAAATTAAGTATGTGTCATGTAGTGTCACACAGAACCATAAGCGTTATTTCTTTGTGCTACCTCTCTTAACCACCACCGTAATTGGGAATTTTGATCATACTAGATCTGGGGTATTTCTTTCCCAGCTATGGACATATCGGAATCTAAAACCGTCAAACAATTCCCTCAATTGCATCTCACAGCACAAAATCCAACGCACATATGAGAAAAGGGTACCGAGTGTCTTTTTTGACTGCTTGTTTGCAAATATGTACCATATATACAGGGTCGGTGGCTAATTTGGTGAAAATAAAATTTTGAAAAGAAAGAGAATGTAAAGCAAATCGAGGCAGGTGGAAAGAGACTGGCCATCTGGATTTTATTGTTTTAAACACATTTTGCACATCAGTGACGGTGGGAAAATACAATACAGTATTTGTGAGGTGCTTTCATTTACACATTGTTCAGTAGGTTCTGTTGGTGTGTCATAGTGGTTAACAATCTTGTACTATTCATATTAACCCATTACAGAGATCATTCTCCAAATGGCACCATTTTAGAAAAAGCATTAAAATCTATGTATTATGATCCATGTGTTTGGTTAGACTGTATATTTGGTGTGATTATGTCTCGCTTTCTTGTGGTTCATGTCTTATCCTGTTCTTTGGATCTATTGTTTTCACCTGTTCTCATCAAACCGTTTCTTTGCGTCTTCCAATTAGCTCGCTAAGGCACTTATATTTTGTCCAGGTGTTTTTATTTCCTATTAGTGTTCATCTAACACTGGCAAATTGTCGGTACTGGGGCGGATTTACACTTGGTCTGGCCATAGTCATTTGCATACGTCACCAAATCATCAACCTAAACAACTGCTGCAATGTATTTCAACGACTGGCGTTCTTCATCACAAGAGTAATATCACTGGTGTTGGGACATACCTCTAACCTTTAAGAAAACAATCCTCAGTCGACAGCTGTTACATCTAGTCTACGCGCATGCAATTTCTGAAGCCAGCTCAGATGAGCGTAAATAAGGGTACCATATTTTCCGCACTAAAAGGCGATCTGGATTATGAGGCGCACCTTCAACGAATGGCCTATTTTGTCTTTTTTTTTCATCATATATTGCACGCACTGGACTATAAGGCGCAATCTACAATGCAGCCACTAGATGGAGCTACAAGTACGTCTTTGTCTGTCTCCGTGCCTTCTCTTCTTCCACTGGACTCGAGAGGCGTTCATGACCGCCTCCAAAAAATGTAAATTAACGATTACTTCAATGAAACTACGAAAATTGAAAATACAGTAATGCATCAAAACAGAAAATCACAAAATAAATTCTATAGCCCCTCCCAACAGAATTTATTTTGGCATTTCCTTAAGCATAGCTGCAACAGAACGATTAGATGTCAGTAAATTGGAGGAGACGTGACTGTCTCAGAAGTGTTTATTTATTCCTTTGTTGTGTACTGTACAGTGAAACTCCTCTATAACAAAACTTACATGGGCAAAATTACCTCCTAGTGTGAAAAAATCTGAACGCATTAACACCATTCCCATTCTCCTGCCCCCCATACAACGAAAAAAAACCCTGTTGTGTTATACGAAATATTTTTCTCTACTCTTGCCTCGCGACGAGATTCAATACAACGAAGTCTAATCCAACAGTGACCTCTACTGCTGCATTTGGAAACGGCAACAGCAACCACCACACTGGTTTACACATGCGCAGTAGTCCAGGAAGTATTTGTTATTGTTAGTTTCAGACGCAGCAAGAACATTGCATTGCTAAAATGGGTACAAAACGGACCTTTGGATGTCAAGCAGCTAAGACAAGAAGAGCTCCAACGCTGGAAGAGAGGGTAAAAGTGATCAAAATGAAAGACAGAGGAAGCAAAATAAAAGACTATCCAAGAAATTGATGTAAGTGAAAGTGAATGCTGATCGTAAATTTCGCAATTTCTTTCCCTTTTTTTCTTTCTACACTGACTATATGAAGTGTCAAATAAGTGTATGCTCATACTTATGCACTATTGGAATAAAAATAAAGAGTACACATACGTTTGTGTGTGCGTGTACACATTCATTTGTGTGTGGGTGTGTGTTTACATCTGAGGTCAAATTTGTGAATAGTGAAAAAAACAGTGAAAAACGCCCTGTTGTGAAGATGTTCTTGCTGCAAACATGATTTCGTTGTAGAGGAGTTTCACTGTATTCACAATCGAGGAAATCACAAAATAAATTCTGTAGTGGAGCTATAGAATTTATTTTGTGATTTCCTCACTTGATTTTCTGTTTTGATGCATTATTTTCAATTTTCGTAGTTTCATTGAAGCAATCGTTAATTTACGTTTTTCGGAGGCGGTCATGAACACCTCTCGAGTCGAATGGAAGAAGGCACAGAGACGGACAAAGACATTCCTGTATTTGTTGAGACTGTGAAAACCATTAATAAAGTGTGTGTTTTAAAAAAACAACACCACAGCTCTCCTTTTTTCGGAGGTGCAACAAAAACGTATTTAATAAAGCAGCGACACAGTTCACTGAACCAACAGCAAGTTATAACATTGTACGCATGTCTCCAATCTTGGGTCGACATATTACCGTAATGACCATACACAAGGCGCACCGGATTTTAAGGTGCGCCGTGAGCTTTTAAGAAAATGAAAGACTTTTCGGTGTGCCTTATTGTGCGGAGAATATGGTATATTCACACCAGAAAAGCAGAACAAACGCGGATTTAATTTTTTTTTTTGGGGTGCTGTTCATATTCATCCTGCACTTTTGGCAAATGAACTCTGCATATTTGTGCCCTTATCAGAGCTCAAATAAAACCGAGTGTCAAGAGCAGCTCATTTTAATGTAGGTTTCGCGGCATTGTTTCTCATTTTGGAACAGCGTCCGCGAATGTGTACATTAAGCTAAAGGAGACAATGTGCTCTGCATGCCATGACCCACAACATGATGGCAGCAGCATGTCTACAGAGAAGACAGTGGATCAGGTATGAATATCTTGAATAACTTTCACTGTGGGCCATTTCTTCCCATAATGCCTGCCTACGGTAGCTTGTTAAGCCCAAAATGGCCCATATATCATGCAGCTGGTTCAGATGGACTCTGGTTTGTATTCACACCTGAAGCAAACCGTACAGAATCTGTTTGAAAGCAGACCGAAGCCATCTCAAAAAGCTGGTCTTGGTCCAGTTGTTTATTCTGCACCAGGATTCGTTTGTGTGTACACACCTGCATTAAAGGTTCAAACCAGCGTAGGAAACAAACCATGGTTCGTTTCTAGTGGACTAAAAACGGTGCTAGTGTGAATACACACTGAGACAGCCAGTGTCCAATTGCGAAAAATTCTGTGCTCTGAGCACACAGAACAAAGATGACATGCTTTGTGGCATAAACCTTGAGCCTACACATTAACATGGAGCCTTACCTGTATCTTGTCTGAACTGGTGCATGGATTGGAGATCAATGATGTACGGAGAGAGGCGACTCTCCACCTGGCCGAGGACCACACTCCCCCCACGGATATCTCCACTCCGAATGGCCGCCTCTATTTGATGGGAGACGGCCGGGCTGTAGGGCCGCCACCGACCGTGCTCGTTCAGCCATTCCCAAACCACCACAGCAGAGGCCACGAGCATGTTGTTACTGTTGGCCCTGCGAAGGAATGATCAATTTCGATCAACTGACTGACATAATTAGCATATATAATCACAATAACAAGACGAGGTGATGTAAGCTTACATGAATCCACTGCAGAGCTAATGCCTAGAGAAAGAGAAGAATTCCTCTACAAATAGCCAAATTCCTCGCATGGCCACACAGCGAGGAAAATCGCAGTAGCCTAGTGTAGCGAGTTGATGCTACACCGCCGTAATGATTTCGGTGAACCGGTAACAAAGAAAACACGAACAAAGAACCGCACTCACGAAAAGGCGTATTTTGCTACCAACCCCTACAGACACGCCGTGTTATCTCTGAGGAGTCGTTGACTCAAAGCGAAGGCCTTTAAACATAATGTGGTAATCAGTCCTGTACATAGGAGTGTGTTGATGCGGGATAAGGCATTAAAATGGGGCAGCGTTTTGGCTGTTTTTCGCCGTAGAAGAAAACACGTACTACATTTTCCTCATTCAAATCCGATAGGATGTATGTGGAGGCTGCTAAAGTGTTTTCCCCCTGTTTGGGCGTAGCTGTCGAAAAAAGTACGAGCTTCCCACCAAAACGGAGATTCAGTAGTAACGTCTCTCCTTCCCGGGTGCAACCTGGATCCAAGAACAGGTTCCACGGGTCTTCTCCCCCGGTAGTTTGCAACGTTTGCGTTGGTAAATAACTTAGAAATTGGACATGTTGCATTCCCTCCCAAACTGTTTTTTTAAAAATAATGTCTTAAAACATCAGCTTTAACGCGTAATAACTCGACGGCAAACTCAAGTTTTATTGCATTTTCTGCTTTTTAATGATTTCAGCCGCTTGGCCCGACTCACCTGCTGATGGGATCTCCCGGGTCCACCATCCAAAATTCGGATGCAACCCTGTATCGACGCACAGCTTTTCATGAGGCAACTTCGCTCGTGTGTGCCCCTGCCTCCACCGTTGCTCCCTTCGCTTCCACAAGGGCTCGAACAAAAGCAAACACGTCCCTTTGGGTGTAAAAACAACTGGTGTCCATGTAGGAATACAATCCAATAGTGATCCAGTAGAAAAGGCGAACATTAATCATCATCACGAAATGGAATCACTCGTCCTTCATGTTTGCTCCCGTGCCCAGCTTTTCACTGCAGTGTGCAAACCCAAATGTGAGTAAGGTGAAAACTGGCCGGCACTGCACGCCCCCACTGCCAATCATCAACTAAGGCACAATTCGAAGCAAAAGAATTGAGCAGGTTGTTTGGTCAGCTTTCATGTTGGCTCTGTCAAATTTTCTCTATATTAGCCTTAGGTTTGCATTTTAGCAACAGGATATCAGTTCCACAACACAAACAATTTGGTCTCTTAGTACAAAGGACGAAAGGCCAGTGTCAGGGATGTGGAAAGTCGACGTTCTGTGCCGCCTCTGGTGGAAGCCACAGTATGGTACAATTCTCCCCAAATGCTCGGAGATAATACTTTAAGAAAGAATTTGTCACCCTTTATTCTTACCGATGGCTCCATAGCTCAGGGGTTAGAGCACTGGTCTTGTAAACCAGGGGTCGCGAGTTCAAATCTCGCTGGGGCCTGCAAATTTTCTTTTCAGTGCTTTTTTTTGGTAAGAACTCAAGTCCAAACACAACGTGTCAAACAGTTACATTTCATAAATTATTCTATTTGACTCTGACTCCTCATGTTGATCCCCCTCTTTCGAATGGCCTCCGACTGGACGTTCGGCAAGCCCCTTCGCTGCCCATTTTAAAACTCGTCTTAAAACTAATTTATTCTTACTCATTATTCTTTGGTTCTTGACAACATAAGACTTGATTTTTAGATTGACTATTTTTGTCCTTTCTATTGTCTTTTTATTTTTTATTTTTGTTGTTGTGATTGAATTATTTTTGCTATATGCACAGCACTTTGTATCCAGCGGTGGTTGTTTTAAAATGCTCTACAAATGCAGTCAAGTAGACCGTCAAAACTATGAGTAGAGCATAGTTTTGACGGTCGGCTCCCTTTTGAATTACAGTACTTGTAGTTGCAGCTCTTCAGAACAAAGCGTCGATTGTCTTAAATACAAAGCAAATACTTTATCGCCTGAGCAAGTGAAACGCTATTTCTCGATGAAGGCAACATTGTAAAACGTGCAATACTAAGCAAGCCACCTTTAGCTAGCCCGTGAGCATTTTACAACATTTCAAATTATTACGTGACATGATTAGCAGAGCCCGGATAGCTCAGTCGGTAGAGCATCAGACTTTTAATCTGAGGGTCCAGGGTTCAAGTCCCTGTTCGGGCGTATTTTTTTTTTTGCTGAACGTTAACCCAAGAGTAAACTCACTTTTACCTTTTTGCCTTTTATTTTACAGGTTTTCACGAATAGGTTCTTTGTCAGATTTCGAAAACCACAACAACACATTTTGCATAGGTTATCAAAATTCAAGGTTTTATGCTTACTTGGCAAACAGATGAAAACGGAATATAAATCAATCAGGTCCCTTCATTTTACAATACTGTATTCCGACATAACCTCACTTTCAATACTCAACAATAGATATACGTACAGTATAAGGCAGTACGCCGCACGTACTTCTCTCCTGACGTTGACGTAATGGTTTGCTGTCTGCCAATAAACAAAAAGGAAAAGAGAAGCCCGATGACGTCTGCAATGACGCCGGAATAACAACACCAGGAAGCCTGCACGAGGGGAGCTAGAGTCCCGACTGGAGTAAACACAACTGAGGAGGAGCTGTCTACATTAAAGAAGGACGAAATAATCAGAAACACTTTATTTTAGTCTAAAAGTAATCTGATTTATACGTTGCAGCTGTATAGAGTGAGGTACCAAATCCCCGGATGAAAGAGTGCTATCAGGTGAGCTAGTTAACTTATCATTTTCATGCAGTGCGCTAAGCTATTTGTCAACACAACTGTCATCCTTAGTGACGATCGCAAACAAGTCAGACGTTCGTCGCGGGTAAGAAATTGTCACTCAACAAGCTTTTAGTTCACTGGAGAGCCGCACTTACTTAAGAAGGACTGTGTGTACCTCACGTGTTTTGGTTGCCACATTGCTCGTGACCTTCTTCAACCATATTTTCTTGACGAAGCGTTGAAGCACACCATCGGGGTGCGTTTCAGGGTGCAATTGCTTTATGATATCGATACGAATATTCGATACAAACTTAACTATTTAAAAGTTAAGTCATTGTTTTTTTCAATGGTTTAACAAATGCCGAGGCACATTCTACTTACACGTTTGTGAGGATGTTTTGTAAATTGTACATCCAGTTAATAAAGTACATTGCCTGACACTAGTATCGGTTTCAGGATGGCCGGAGTGTTCGACATAGACTTGGAGACTGAGGATGTCAGTGATGCAGAGGTCTGTCTTAAGCACTTTTCCCTTGAAGACTGCTGTTCTGTCAATGCTCTAATCTTTTCTTTCAAATATACAGTTCTGTGCAAAGGTCTTAAGGCACCACTACCTTTGTTCTGATAATTACCCTTTTTTCGCAGTAGTCAATATGACTTTTAAAACAATAACTAATAGCACACACAACAGGTTTACACAAATTAATTACAAAACCAATGTCAACAAACGTGTGGAGATGAATGGTGCACGAACCCACAACCACCTGAGTCAAATAAGTGCCAGTGTAACCATTAGCACCATCCAGCCTTCAGACTCATATTGGCACCCTGTCTGTTCTTTACTCTCCATGAACAGGAAGTAGCTTGCTCGTAAGGAAAAACGACCAAAAAAATAATTAAGCCTTGGTGGAGGTTGGTGCTCCACCAGGTGGCCAAATTTTAATTTGGTCATTATGACATGGCTAAAACAACTAACACAATGGTGGCTGAAGACATTTGCACATTAATGAACGTAAGAATGTACTGGCATAACTTTAACTACTTGGGTTTGTTGTTCCCCTTTCCTTAGGATGATGTTTGTGACGGCACCGTAACAGAACCGGACAAGTGAGTTCAATTCATCATGATACTTAACCATATATACAAAATAAACTTGAACCCCTTTGAAGTCATGGTGCAATTCAAGTACAATAACATCGAGTTGCAAATCTCCACACACACATATATATATATGTATATATATATATATTGTATATATATTACGTGTGTGTGTGTGTGTGTGTGTGTGTGTATATGTATATCAACCCGTATTGTTTTGTGTTTTTTGTTATTGTAAAGTGTCCTTGGGTGTCTTGAAAGGCGCTTATAAATAAAATACATTATTATATATATAATATGTATTGACGTCTTTGATCCACTGGTGAAAAGGACTCTTCTTTCATCTATAACCGCTTCAAACAACAAAGTGTATGCAGGAAAAGGGATTAAGATTGCACGACTGTCTGTGTTTTATGTGTTGTGTTGTGTTATTTTGACTTCAAGATGGCACCCCAAGAGTGGCTGCCTTTCCAGCAGCTCCTATATTTTGTTCTTCTACTTCTTCCTTTCATAACTTTGCTGCTGTGAATTGGGAGTTTCTCCAATGCGAGACTAATAAAGGTTTTCATATATATATATATATATATATATATATATATAAGTGTCACACGTTTGATTATGCCAGGCCCAGGATCCTCATTTCTCTGTGTGCGGAGAGCAAATTCGTTCATACAACTGAAATTGAGTATGTATTCCACCTACAAACCCAATTCCAATGAAGTTGAGCTGTTGTAGAAAAAAACAAATGTAAAAAAAACTGAATACAATGAAGACGGCCCGGTAGTCGAGTGGTTAGCACGTAGACTTCACAGTGCACCGGCCTCCCTTTGTGGAGTTTGCGTGTTTTCCCCGGGCCTGCGTGGGTTCTCTTCGGGTACTCCGATTTCCTCCCACATTCCAAAAAACATGCATGGCAGGTCGATTGAACACTCCAACTTGTCCCTAGGTGTGAGTGTGGGCGTGGATGGTTGTTCGTCTGTGTGCCCTGCAATTGGCTGGCGACCGATTCAGGGTGTCCCTCGCCTACTGCCCAAAGACAGCTGGGATAGGCTCCAGCACCCCCTGCGACCCTAGTGTGGATAAAGCAGTTTGGAAAATGAATGAATGAATAAAATGATTTGCAAATCATGTTCAACCTGCATATAATTGAATACACTACAACTTACACATCTGTGGAGGCACCATTAATGCTGACAGGTACTAAAAGGTTTTGGAGAAACATGCTGCCATCCACGCAACATCTTTTTCATGGTTATTTCAGCAAGCCAATGCCAAGCCACGTTCTGCACATCTTATACAGTGTGGCTTTGTAGTAAAAGAATGCGGGTACTAGCCTGGCCTGCCTGTCTTCCATTGAAAACGTGTGGCACATTATGAAACGTAAAATATGACGGACTGTTAAAAGTGCTGAAGCTGTACATCAAGCAAGAATGGGAAAGACCTGTAAAGCTTTCAGAATTTGTGTCCTCAGTTCCCAAACTTTATTGAATGTTGTTAAAAGAAAAGGTGACGTTACACAGCAGTAAAGATGACCCTTGTCCCAGATTTTTGGGAACATGTTGCAGCCATCAAATTTAATGACTGCCGGTATTTGCCGAAAACAAAAGTTTACCACTTTGAACATTAAATATCTTGTTTTTATATTGTATTCAATTAAATATAGGTTGAATTGTAAATCATTGTCATGTGTTTTTAATTCAGGTTTAGCATAGCATCCCAACTTTACTGGAATTGGGTTGGTATGTTTGGGAACCCATTGTTTAATTTCAGCTTGTTGGTGATTTTTTTTTTTGTGGATGTTTTGCCTGTAGTTTCACTGCTGTTCCGTATAATTTTATGTGCACGCATGGTCAGAGCTATGCGTAAATTATCATAAGAAATGCAATTGAATTAAAGATTGGGTGTTTTATAAATATATATATAAATACTGTATATATATAAAACTTTGGTCCTACATTATATAGGGGGAAAAAGCAAAAACAAAACATCTTAACCAGTCATGCCAATTATGGAGGGCACTGTGTAATGTGTATTAAGATAACGCAGTTAATATTGTTCATGTTCAAATGGCTGCGGGCAAGGTGGGTTAAAAATTAAATTTGCACAAAATGGGTAATACATATTAATTCCCATATTGCTGTGTTGTTTCTGCTTTGGTTCTTCCAATCCAGTGTGCAGAAAGAAGAGGTGGAGCTGACCAGCGAATGTGTCAATAGAGACAGCGAGAGAGTAGGGCCTGATTTCTTTGAGCTTCTCACGGTGCTTGGAAAAGGAGCCTATGGCAAGGTGTGTGTGTGTGTGTGTGTGTGTGTGTGTGTGTGTGTGTGTGTGTGTGTGCGTGTGTGTGTGTGCGAGTGGGGGCATGAGATGACAATTTCATGAGCAATCATTTTGATATCTGCCCTTTTTAATATGGCACAGATTTGATGACGCTCACTTTGGTTGTACTTAAATTTTGACTCAGTAATTTCCAGTTCCATGTTTTAAACAAAATGCTGTGGTTCCATCTTTTGAAACCCATTGAAAACCCACCCCCCTGAAAGCATGCTCAAGAGTCATTGTCGTGGATTGACATGTGCTTGAAACAATTTCCTATACACACAACTAGCTGCAAAATTATGAACTCTTTAAAAAAAAAAAGAAGAAGAATTTGTAAAGTGCCATATAAATAATGAGGTGCAGTGTTATGTAACAAACATCCAATTTTGATTGGACACTAAAATGCTAGGAGTAGTGGATTTACCATCACTACAACACGATAATAAGCATCCAGGAGACCAGCCATTCTCAAATCTTTTACACAACCTAAAAAAAATTACTGAGCATTCCAAGTACCACCATAAAGACCAACATTAAAGTAAGAGTCGCTTGGTACAGTGATTCCCAACCTTTATTGAGCCAAGGCACATTTTTTAAGTTAGAAAAATCGCATGGCACACTACCAAACAAAATTGTCACAAAAAGAGGATGTCAATTTCACACTTTTTGCTATCTAATATAAGATCATTTATTTGTTCTTTCTCTCACTATAGGTTGCTGGTATACATAGATGGACAAAGATACATTATTTGTTATTAATTAATTGTCTCACCAGTAATGAAATTTGATAAGTTCTTGCGGCACCCGATGAGAGCTCTCACGGCACTAATGTGCCCCCAACACACTGGTTGGGAATCATTGGCTTAGAAGATAGAACTGTTTGTGCAGAAATTATTTTTGCAAGTCAATAACATTTTGCACCGTTTGAATGTTAACTCTGGACAAGTTTACTAAAAAATACATTTAACGGAACTGTTCTTACAATGCAATACATCGTTATTCACATAGCATTTTCACAACAGCTGCAGCTGTAACAAAGCACTTTACAAAACAGTTCACATAAAGTAAAATAATAAACACAACACATAACATAAAAACACTGACAGTCATGCAATCTTAACCACTTATCCTGCATACACTTAGTTCTTTGAAGCATTTCGAGATGAAAGAGGAGAGAATCAAAGTGTTCTTTCTCCAGTGGATCAGAGACGTCGTGCTCGAAATGTGCCCACGTCTGCTCCAAGCTAAGTTAGAAAGTAAACAAGAAGCTGTAGCATCCATTTAATGAAAAAAGAGACTGGTTCACTCCTGTGCCATGTAAATCTATTTCCATTCCAAGCGGCGACTCTCAGTTCCAAATACGTATCCGCGCTCCGCGCCGACGCTCCTCTCTCCTCATCCTATGCTCCACAAGCCATCCATCCATCCAGCAGCACCATCGCTGACTGTCCAACAGCGCCGCCATCTCCGCTGAACAAAAAAGCACTGTGAAAAATGCTGCGACAGGCGCAAAAAGCACAAGCACCCCGGGGCTGTCCAGCGGCGACAGTCAAATTGCCCCGACATTTCTCCCAATGAAAATCAGCAACGGTACACTCGTGCTACCTAGAAGGCACAACCACAGAGCACAGATTCTTCTCCTTTGACGAATGTCGTGGCCAAAAACAATGAAAACAGTCCACATTGGGTCCACACGTAACAACAAACACCATGTGACAAAACAAAAGACAAAAACACAAAAAAAAAGCAAGGCTCTTCACTTGCCGACGGCTGCCAACTACGGTGCCATCTTCGAAAAAACAAAACAAAACCAACCCCCCCCCCCCCAAGAACTAGTTCGGTATTAGTTCTTTCGCGTACCACATGAATGAGACTTTGAGAATCACAACAGAAGACTATTGTCAAATTAACATTATCTGTGACAGACGGAGAAGCCATCCTAAATGCTAAGCTAACCTAAGAATGATACAGCAATTAAGTGCTTAAGTGATGAATGACACTTTTCAAAGACCTTTGGCCCGCAACTGCGTTTAAGCGTCACCCATCCAATTTTGATCAGCAAAATAGCTGGTCAGGAGTCAAAATTCCGTCATCATTTCACACATCATCAGTTTGTTCGTCACGGGCGACAGCCAGCTGGTGCCGAATGTACTCAGTAGGTCACACGCAGGCGCAGCACAAGCACACACACACACACCCACATAGTTTTTATTTTATTTATTTATTTTTTATAAACAGGAAGTATGTGAAATAAAACCAAATGGGACAACGTCATTGCAGTCTATGGTACCTTTACTGGGCTGACTGCCTGCTTGCTGTGCCTGCGTGTGACATAATACCGGTTGCGCCTTCTCGGCAGCACGTGTGTACCAGCACAGATTCTGATTGGGAGGAATGTCGGCGCCATTTGACTTTCGGTGCTGGACAGCCCCTGGGCGCTTGTGGTTTTTGCGCCTGTAATGGGCAGCATTTTTCACAGCCCCATTTTGTTCAGCGGAGATGGCGGCACTGTTGGACAGTCTGCGTTGGTGCGGCTGCATGGATGGCTGCTGAAGTTGAGGATGAGGAGAGAGGAGCGTCGGCGCGAAGCGCGGATGCGTATTTGGTGCTGAGAGTCGCCGTTTGGAATTGAAACGGATTTACATGGGACAGGAGAAGTGAACTAATCCCTTTTTTTCGTCGATGGACGCTATGGCTTCTTGTTTACCTTCAAACTTGGCTTGTCGCCGGCATGTGCACATTTTGAGCATGACGTCGGTGATCCACTAGTGAAAGGACACTTTGATTTTCTCCTCTTTCATCTCGAACTGCTTCAATCAACAAAGTGTATGAGGGAAAAGTGGTTAAGATTGGACGACTGTCCGTGTTTTATGTTGTGTGTTGTGTTTATTATTTTACTACATGTTAACTGTTTTGTAAAGCGCTTCGTTACAGCTACAGCAGTTGTGAAAGTGCGATATAAATCAGGATGTATTTTATTGTATTGTAACTGTTAAGTACGTTCTCAACACCAACAACTGAGACCGACTCGAGCGTCCCGAAATAATGATGACTGGCATACCCACCACAACAAAATAGCATGATAATTAATACATGTCAAAATTCTACAGATAAAATAATGCTAGATTGAACTGGAACAACAAATAATTTACCGGTAACTTCCATAATGGTGTACATCAGTGACGAGGACTGACCCAACAGTATATTAATATAGTATGAAATATTTAAAATTTATCAGTAATATTTCTTTCTTCTCACAAAAGAGTTTGGGTTGATCGGCAATTAGAGATTTAAAACAAAAATGTTTTGTGTCGTTCTGGTGTCTTCCTTCCATTTACAACCGCATCTCATTTGTGCGAAAATTAAAAATCTTAATCAGTCTGAAAATGACTTTTTTGGGGATACCGTTTAGAATAATACAAACACATGTTCTGTGTTCGTGACCTCAAGGCAACATCCAATATCTTTACAGGTTTTTCAGGTGAGGAAGGTTCAAGGTGCCATGTCGGGAAAAATATTCGCCATGAAGGTTCTCAGAAAGGTACTTTTGAATACACCCTTGAACCTCCTATAAAACAGAAGCAGTCCAAATGTGTCCCTAACCATTGGCCTTTTCCATATGTTCATATGAAGGCCAAAATTGTCTGCAATGCCAAAGACACTGCCCATACGCGAGCAGAGAGGGAGATCCTCGAGACAGTGAGACATCCTTTCATAGTGGATCTCCTCTACGCCTTTCAGACTGGTGGTAAACTCTACCTCATCCTGGAGTACTTAAGTGGTAAGATACTGAAGCAATGTACGTCACATGTTCTTAAAATCAAGGACGAAGCCCGTATGGGCTTTGTGAATGTAATTACAACGAGGCATGGGTAAGGCAACACTTTTTTCGATTTGGGTCGGTACCACCAAGTACCGATTCACATGAAATCAAACGGTACCATGTTTCTGTGCCCAAGCCGATTATTTTAGGTTGTGATTATGTGGGAGTGAAAATGTTGCCTTTTCATGGCGTACTTCATTTCAACGCAGCATCGGAATGACATGACTCGACGCACACTTTCATCCACAAAAGTACATTTCCAGGTGTTGAGCGAGCAAGACCAAATGCAACCCGCCTGCGGCCAAACCACACAAATATTGTAACAAAGCCGCACACTTCCCAGCATTCTTCATTTAGCATGGGAGGTTGACTTTTGGGGCTGGCTTCCTCTCAGGAATCGGTGCAGGGGGCTGGCTCACATCACCTACTATTTATTGTTTGCATGAATTATTTCTACTTTACTATTTGTAAAATGTTTTAACTTTGTTCATCCATGCTCTTTTGCTCATTTGTTTTAAACTTGTGATGTGTGATTGTTTTATTATTAAATAAATTACATTTATTACCACACACACACACGCGCGCTGCGCGCGCTCACAATGGTACTGAAAATTTGTATCATTATATACCAGTACCGATTTGTACCAAAAATCGGTACAATACCAATTTGAATGTGAAAGTTACCCATCCCTAAATATAGCACGCACCATATATGTATAAAATACAGCGTACTCTCTTTAGGCGAGACACCAAGGCATTGTACAATTCAAAGTTTAACCAAAATATTAGAGTAAAAATACAACCCTTTTGTTGCATAAAAATTCAGAGTTAGAGCCACTGTCATGCATGCTGTCACGCAAGCGCAATACAATATCTTGTGAGATGTCGACTCAGTGAACAGCGACACAATTATTTCTTCATTTGTGTTTTGCCCCTTTTACTTTTGTGAGACTGACATTCAAAGTCTAGATAAAGCTCACCATAAGTTAAAGTTACTGCAATGTAGTAAAGCTGTGTCTCCACACCTTTGTCCTGCCTACTCAGTTTTAGACATTAACAATATTAAGGATGGGAAAAAAAAGGTAATATAGTCTTTTGGTGTCCCTCCCAACCACAAGCAGTAATCTACATTTGCTCACTACAACTGTCACTCATGATGTGTATGACACTTTTTAATATTTATTTATTAGCAATTTACCATGAGCCACTATGAATCTTTTTCAGTTTTTACACTTATGTGAATGTTACATTTTCTGTTATTTCTCTGTGTGAGACAGTTTTTCAAAATGTGAACAAATAGGCTGTTAACCAGTGTCCTTGTTGTGATCAACCTTAGAGGTCACACTGTAGCTGGACTGTATACCTGATATGTAGTTGTATGTCACCAGGAGGAGAGCTATTCATGCAGTTGGAAAAGGAAGGCATATTCATGGAGGACACTGCTTGGTGAGGACTCTCTATTGAGTTGCAGAAAATTTGAACTTAGTCTTTTATGCAGCTTTATTTTGCTGCTAAGACATGGCATATTCTGTCCGGAAAAACAAAACTGATAGCAAATCACAGCCATTTTCACTCTGTACAGACGATATTTTTTAATTAACAATGCAACAACACCAACAGAAAAGAAAAGAAGAAGGCATACAATGGTCCGACTGATCAACAGTCCAAGCCCATTTTTGTTTTTAGTCCTTTTCCGTCACTTGGTATGCATTGTAGGTTGCAAGATATCGATCCATTTGCACATTTAGGAAATCTCGATATTGGTCATTGATTCAAGCCATTTGTGCATGGGCAGTTTCTATCTAGGAGAGATCATACTGGCTCTTGGTCACCTTCACTCCAATGGAATTATTTACAGAGACCTCAAACCTGAGAACGTCATGCTGAATCACCAAGGTAAAATTCAGACAAAATGTTTTTTGCTCTCGAGTGCATGCATGTAATAGATTAAAAAAAAATTGTACCAGTATTTGAATGAACCTTATCATTGTTCAAATCTTCTCATGGAGGGTTTGCATGTCATATTGCCTTTTAAACCGTTCTGCATTATTTAGCTTAAGGTTTTGAAAATATTTGTCATGCATAGCTGTACCTTTATTGATGTAACATGAGCTTTTATTCATCGCAATGTCAATTTCCACAATTGAGTAGACTTAATTGTAATGGAATCAGTGCAATTTTTGTGCTTTTTAAAAAATTCTTACAATTGTATTTAAAGGACACATCAAGCTAACTGACTTTGGCCTCTGCAAGGAATCAATTCATGATGGAAGCGTCACACACACCTTCTGCGGCACCATTGAGTACATGTGAGTATCATTCACTTGCTCACTCACGAACTCGCTCAGCCATACCAGGAAATTCATTTTCATATTACATTATGTATCATTAATCAGAACACAGGTAAAGTAATTTCAAGACAATATAACGTGCGCGCGTGTGTGCGTGTGTAATTTGTTGCTCTTTATTTCAAATGCTTTCTCTGGGTTATCTGAAATATAAAGAAAAACGTTAGAACCGTGTGTGTGTGTTTTATATATATATACACACACAACGTATTTTCCGCACTATAGGGCGCACCAAAAAGTCTTCAATTTTCTTAAAAGCTCACCGAGCGCCTTAAAATACGGTGCGCCTTTTGTATGGTCATTACGATAATACGTCGACTCCAAGATGGCTCCTTCCTGGAGACATGCTTCCAATGTTATAACTTGCTGTTGGTTCAGTGAACTGAGTCGCTGCTTTATTAAATAAGTTTGTGTTGCAGCTCCGAAAAAAGGAGAGCTGTGGTGTTAATTTTTTTAAACAGTCTCAACAAATACAGGTACGTCTTTGTCTGTCTCCGTGCCTTCTTCCGTTCGACTCGAGTGACGTTCAAGACCGCCTCTGAAAAAACGTAAACTAACGATTACTTCAATGAAACTACAAAAATTGAAAATAATACATCAAAGCTAAAAGCAAGCGAGGATATCGCAAAATAAATTCTATAGCCCCCCTACAGAATTTATATTGTGATTTCCTCATTTGTGAATACACAACAAAGGAATAAATTACTACGACTGACATCTTGTTGTGTTATTTTGACTTCAAGATGGCACCGCGAGAGTGGCTACCTTTCCAGCAGCTCCTATTTATTTTGTTCTTCTACTTCTTCCTCTCATAACCTTGCTGCTGTGAAGTGGGAATTTCTCCATTGTGAGACTATTAAAGGTTTTCTTATCTTATCTGATCCTACTGTTGGAGCGACGATAAGGGAAATGCCAATGCGTTATTCGGAGGCGGCCATGAACGCCTCTCGAGTTGACCGGAAGAAAAGAAGGGAAGGAGACGGACAAAGACACACCTGTGTTTGTTGAAAAAAAATGAGACCCGTGGTTGTGGTTTTGTTTTGTTTTTTAACGCAGACTTTATTAATGGTTTTCACAGTCTCAGCAAGTACAGGTACTGTACGTCTTTGTCTGTCTCCGTGGTTTCTTCCGTTCCACTCGAGAGGCGTTCATGGCCGCCTACGGAAAACGTGCGTAAATTAATTCTTACTTCAATGAAACTACGAAGAAAATCAAGCGAGGAAATCACAAAATAAATTCTGTAGGGGGGATATAGAATTTATTTTGTGATTTCCTCGCTTGATTTTCTGTTTAGATGCATTATTTTCAATTTTCGTAGTTTCATTTAAGTACAGTAAGCGTTAATTTACATTTTTCAGAGGCGGTCATGAACGCCTCTCAAGTTGAACGGACGCATCTCGAGTTGAATGGAAGGAGCGTAGCACCATCTAGTGGACACATTGTAGATTGCGCCTTTTAGTGCGAGGCGTCTAATATAGGAAAAAAAATTACAAAATAGCCATCCATTGAAGTTGCGCCTCATAATCCAGTGCGTCTTTTAGTGCGGAAAATACGGTATATACTGTATATACTGTATTTTTTTTTTTTTCTTTCCTCGTCTCACCCCTCGGGTGGTGTCCGTCCCTCATTCAGCTCGGGTCCTCTACCAGAGGCCAGGAAGCTTGAGGGTTCTGCGCAGTATCCTTGCTGTTCCCAGCACTGCACATTTCTGGACTGAGATGTCCGATGTTGTTCCCGGGATCTGTTGCAACCACTCATCTAGTTTGGGGGTCACTGCCATGGGCGAGATGCGATATATGAGAGCTGTCAGTTTAGCGCGTTTTTATCGGCATTAATTTAAATTAATTTTAACGTGATTAATTTTTTTTTTTTAACGCGGTACACGTCATAGCGGCACACGTCACAGCGGATTTTACGTTGCTCTGTAAATAAACTGGAAACAAAACAACAAGCGCGCTGCAGATGTCCACGCCCATGTCTGTTTTGCCAGCCACGGCAGCGCGCGACATCGAAAACGGATACTTAAAGTGTTTATGAATGGAAAGTTTACTTTTAAAAAGTTGCCAGATTGTTCCACTGACAAGACCAAAGTTACCTGTATGTTTTGCAGTCGTAAACTGAGCTATCATCATAGCACGTCGAGTCTGAAATACCACTTAATGGCCAAGCACACAGCTGATGTGGAAGGTTACCGTGTTCCGTGTCCATATAAATAATGGGGGTGGAGCTTCACTGTGTTTGTCTGACAGCGACGGTGCGCTAAGGCACGTCGAGAGTTCAGCGGTGCAGTGGTAGTGACCTAGCGACCACACTGAAAATAAAACGTCTCTAGTGTTGTGCCTCGAACCAAGTGTAGTCATCCGAAATGATGTCGACACAAAACCATCGAGAGTCTTCCGCGCAAGAAGGACCAACAGAATCAACATAGCCTGACTGCTGTGTTCAAAGCAAACTTGAGAAAAACGAAGGATGCAACCATGGCTTAAATCCACAATAGGCTGAGTACTAGTTTACCTTAGATGTGCATTTAATAATTTTATATTGCTCTGTTTTGATTCCATAAAAAGAGCTGTTAAAGGAGCTGTTGTGTGACAAAATATTTTTTTCACTGTTGTTGATGGTCAGTAATATTGTGTGAGAGATTATGTGTGAATAACTGCTCCAAGTGAAAAATGTTCATGTAAAATTGAAAATCGAAATTGTTGTTTCGGTAAATATTTGCATTTTGCACATAGAAGACTGATCCATGATTCCATATTGATGAGAGCATTGAAATGATGGGACAAAAAGCATCAAAGGAAATTCAGTAACCATAAAAAAAATGTGTGAATAATCACGATTAATTATGTGTTAATTTGAGTTAATTTTGACAGTTGCATTTTTAATTAGATTAAATATTCTAATCGTTTGACAGCTCTAATATATATATATATATAGTATGTGTATAATTTCTCCTATGTATGGATACCCTGTATCTGCTGTGTGTGTGTGTGTGTGTGTGTGTGTGTTCGTGTGTATATCAATCAATCTATTCATCTATCAATCCATCCATCTCTCTATCAATATCCTCACAGGCGTAGTGGGCATGCTGGAGCCTCTCCCAGCTGTCTTTAGGCAGTAGGCAGGGTATACCCTGAACTGTTTGCCAGCCAATCGCAGGGCACACTTAGACAAACAACCATTCACACTTAGAGACAATTTTGAGTGTTCCATTAACCTGCCATGCATGTTTCGGGAATATGGGAGTAAACCTGGCGAAAACCCACGCAGGCACGGGGGAGAACATGCAATATCATGCTTATTGGTATTTTTATCAAACACAACATTGTTTTTTTTAAGAACATTTTAAAACAATTCTAAACAATATAAACCATAAACAGTACATACATCTAATCATGTACTTCTCTCACATTCCTAGGAAATCACAATGTCCCATCACTGGTCAGCTGTTTTTATAATATGACAGTGGGCGACTCATGCTTCCCACAGGCACCACGGTGTAGACTCCTGGTGTAGAATGTATAAATGCTGACCTCAAGTGGACAAAAGCAATACCTGCACCTCACATGCATACTGATTTTCCGTGATAGAGTGTATGCGAAAGGCTTTAAAATAAATATAAAACAAAAAACACATACCAAGACTTCCACTCCACTTATAAAAACATCAGTCTAATCTGTGCCCTCACTTTTTTGGACCATGGCTTCTTTATTAGAGGGCCCGTTGTTTGGAGGAACCATTTGTATGCTGTTTCATTCACTTTGTATCTTCCTCTTTGTTGCAGGGCCCCTGAAATCCTTACAAGGTCAGGCCATAACAGAGCAGTAGACTGGTGGAGCCTTGGGGCCCTGATGTTTGATATGATGACTGGATCGGTAAGATAAAACTGTTTTCGATGTTAATTGAGAAGATAAGATAAGATACCCTGCTGACTACCAGTAGTTCAAATTTGTCCTCTGTAGAGGACATTTGTGAACCTAAATATCTCCCACCCAGTGCCTCCAATCGCATTAACTCCTTTTGTTACTCTAAAGAGGACATTCAGTGCTTTCCAATGATACCAAATTTGTAGGGGTTAGAAAAAGTAAGAAAATGGCTTCCCTCAGTGCAAGCACTTTTTATGGGAAGAGGAAAAGTAATACTTTTTATCAAACACATTTTGTCTTGAAATGCTGTTGGCATTTTAATTATAAGACTCTTATGAACACGTTAAAGTGTTGTTTGAGTTGTTTTAAGTGTATTTGAGCCTGTTTAAAAAATGTAGTGGGATTTAAAACATTTCTTTTGGAGTAGTCCAATTACTTCACATAGATTGGGGAATTTCAAAATAAATGTGATTGGGCAACATTTTTTTTCCTGGTAGTCAGGAGGATACGAAAACATTTATTTGGCTCACAATGGGGAGATTCATTTACAGTAGCAAAATTTGTAGGGAAGAAAGTAGAAAAACATCAAATATTTGCATGCATAAAATAAAATTTTAAAATGAACTCTACACAGTACAGAATGCATTATAAAATTAAGATGTCAGCATATACTTTTAATTATACTGTTTTTTGTTATTGTAAAGTGTCCTTGGGTGTCTTGAAAGGCGCTTATAACTAAAATTATATATAAAATATAAAATATTAATATTAATGTTATTATTATGCAACTGCATATATGCTGCATAATGTGGCTGTGCTATGAGAAGTAGAACATGCTCACAGGCAGGTTGTTTGTGTTGTTCCTATCATGCAATTACTGATAGCAATGTTGTTGGTTTACCTTTCTTGAGCTGTTGCCATTAGTGATGGGGACATTTTAATGGAACATCCCTTTCACAATCGCTTTGCGACTGGCGAAAGAACAATCCAAGTTCAACAGTTGACTCTGAACAGGATAAGCCGTAAATGCTTTGATCCTAAGATTGGAAAGAAAAAAAAATCTGCAGCTCATCTGTTATTGACTGAGGAGCAGCCAGGGCTATACCTCGTCTCTCTCCCAGAGTCACATGTGATAAATATTTTTGCACAAATCTAGTAAGGACAAGAAATGTAGATAATGGATACTTGTGTAGGGACAGATGAAGGGCAAACATTATTTGAAAATATACTGTACTTTGAATCGTTTTCATGTACAATATATATTTGTGTACCTTGCATAACTGCGTGAACCCATATTACACAATACAACTAGTGTACATTTTTTGTCATTACTTTACTTCGGTGACTAGAATGGAATCAGCCAAGGATGAAGTCTGAACAGGAGGTTCTGATAGCGAGCCTTATATACACCTCCCAAAGAACATTAGTCATGTTGGAGCGGTAATTGCGCTTCGCGTTTTCATCAAAAATGCCGCTCCTTTGCCCGGCCAGAAAGTGCCACGGGCGGACTGACCAGCATGATGCACCGGTCAGCCGGTCGTCCCAAGACTACCACACCAACCGGGAGGCGGCACTGTCCACACCAAATTTCTAGCTGATTCCATTCCATTCATCAAAGTAAGGGCATAAAATGTACACTAGTTGTATTGTGCATTGTGGGTTCATGCAGTTCCACAAGGTATGTGAATCCATATTGTACATATAAAGAATTCTCAGTAGAGTATATTTTTAAATAAATAAGGTAGATTGTCCTCTCCGTGAGCCGTCACCTTACCGTGGTGGAGGGGTTTGTGTGTCCCAATGATCCTAGGAGCTAAGTTGTCTGGGGCTTTATGCCCCTGGCAGGGTCACCCATGGCAAACAGGTTCTAGGTGAGGGACCAGACAAAGCACGGCTCCAAGACCCCTTATGATGAAAAAAATTAAAGGATCTCAGTTTCCCTTGCCCGGACGCGGGTCACCGGGGCCCCCCTCTGGAGCCAGGCCTGGAGGTGGGGCTCGTTGGCGAGCGCCTGGTGGCCGGGCCTACACCCATGGGGCCCGGCCGGGCTCAGCCCGAAGAGGCAACGTGGGTCCCCCTTCTCATGGTCTCACCACCCGTGGGAGGGGTCAAAGGGGTCGGGTGCAATGCGAGCTGGGCGGCAGCCAAAGGCGGGGACCCTGGCGGTCCGATCCTCGGCTGCAGAAGCTAGCTCTTGGGACATGGAATGTCACCTCTCTGGCAGGGAAGGAGCCCGAGCTGGTGTGTGAGGTAGAGAAGCTCCGACTGGATATAGTCGGACTTGCCTCCACACACAGCCTGGGTTCTGGTACTAGTTCTCTCGAGAGGGGTTGGACTCTCTTCCACTCTGGAGTTGCTCATGGTGAGAGGCGCAGAGCAGGTGTGGGCATACTCATTGCCCCCCGGCTCAGTGCCTGTACATTGGGGTTCACACCGGTAGACGAGAGGGTTGCTTCCCTCCGCCTTCGGGTGGGGGGACGGGTCCTGACTGTTGTTTGTGCATATGCACCAAACGGCAGCTCAGCATACCCACCCTTTTTGGAGTCCTTGGAGGGTGTGCTGGAGAGTACTCCTGCTGGGGACTCCCTTGTTCTGCTGGGGGACTTCAATGCTCACGTGGGCAATGACAGTGAGACCTGGAGGGGCGTGATTGGGAGGAACGGCCCCCCCGATCAGAACTCGAGTGGTGTTTTGTTATTGGACTTCTGTGCTCGCCACGGATTGTCCATAACGAACACCTTGTTCAAACATAAGGGTGTCCATATGTGCACTTGGCACCAGGACACCCTAGGCCGTAGTTCGATGATCGACCTTGTGGTTGTATCATCGGATTTGCGGCCGCATGTTTTGGACACTCGGGTGAAGAGAGGGGCGGAGCTGTCAACTGATCACCACCTGGTGGTGAGTAGGCTCCGATGGTGGGGGAAGATGCCGGTCCGTCCTGGCAGACCCAAACGTATTGTGAGGGTTTGTTGGGAGCGTCTGGCAGAATCCCCTGTCAGAAGGAGTTTCAACTCCCACCTCCGACAGAGCTTTTCCCATGTTCCGGGGGAGACGGGGGACATTGAGTCCGAGTGGACCATGTTCCGTGCCTCTATTGTTGAGGCGGCCAATCTGAGTTGTGGCCGTAAGGTGGTTGGTGCCTGTCGTGGCGGCAACCCTCGTACTCGCTGGTGGACACCAGCAGTAAGGGATGCCGTCAAGCTGAAGAAGGAGTCCTATCGAGCCTTTATGGCCTGTGGGACCCCAGAGGCAGCTGACGGGTATCGACTGGCCAAGCGGAACGCAGCTTCGGTGGTCGCCGAGGCAAAAACCCGAGCGTGGGAAGAGTTCGGTGAGGCCATGGAAGCCGACTTCCGGACGGCTTCGAGGAAATTCTGGTCCACCATCCGACGTCTCAGGAGGGGGAAGCAGTGCACCACTAACACTGTGTACAGTGGGGATGGGGCGCTGCTGACTTCGACTCGGGACGTTGTGAATCGGTGGGCAGAGTACTTCGAAGACCTCCTCAACTCCACCAACACGCCTTCCTTGGAGGAAGCAGAGCCTGGGGACTCTGAGGTGGGCTCTCCTATCTCTGTGGTTGAAGTCACCGATGTGGTTAAAAAGCTCCTCGGTGGCAAGGCCCCGGGGGTGGATGAGATCCGCCCGGAGTTCCTCAAGGCTCTGGATGTTGTGGGGCTGTCCTGGTTGACACGCCTCTGCAACATCGCGTGGTCAACGGGGAGAGTGCCTCTGGATTGGCAGACCGGGGTGGTAGTCCCTCTTTTTAAAAAGGGGGACCGGAGGGTGTGTTCCAACTACAGAGGGATCACACTCCTCAGCCTCCCTGGTAAGGTCTATTCAGGGGTGCTGGAGAGGAGGGTCCGTCAGGAAGTCGAGCCTCAGATTGAGGAGGAGCAGTGTGGTTTTCGTCCCGGCCGTGGAACAGTGGACCAGCTCTACACCCTTAGCAGGGTCCTCGAGGGTATGTGGGAATTCGCCCAACCAGTCTACATGTGTTTTGTGGACTTGGAGAAGGCGTTTGACCGTGTCCCTCGGGGAGTTCTGTGGGGGGTGCTTCGTGGGTATGGGGTACCGAACCCCCTGATACGGGCTATTCGGTCACTATACCACCGATGTCAGAGTTTGGTTCGCATTGCCGGCAGTAAGTCGGAATCGTTTCCAGTGAGGGTAGGACTCCGCCAAGGCTGCCCTTTGTCGCCGATTCTGTTCATAATCTTTATGGACAGAATTTCTAGGCGCAGCCGAAGCGTTGAGGGTGTCCGTTTTGGTGGCCTCAGTATTGCATCCCTGCTTTTTGCAGATGATGTGGTGCTGTTGGCTCCTTCAAACGGGGCTCTCCAACTCTCACTGGAGCGTTTCGCAGCTGAGTGTGAAGCGGTTGGGATGAAAATCAGCACCTCCAAATCTGAAACCATGGTCCTCAGTCGGAAAAGGGTGGAGTGCCCCCTCCGGGTCAGGGGAGAGATCTTGCCCCAAGTGGAGGAGTTTAAGTATCTTGGGGTCTTGTTCACGAGTGAGGGCAGGAGGGAGCGAGAGATCGACAGGCGGATCGGTGCAGCGTCTGCTGTGATGCGGACGTTGTATCGGTCTGTCGTGGTGAAGAAGGAGCTGAGCCAAAGGGCGAAGCTCTCAATTTACCGGTCGATCTACGTTCCAACCCTCATCTATGGTCACGAGCTATGGGTCGTGACCGAAAGAACGAGATCCCGGATACAAGCGGCCGAAATGAGTTTTCTCCGCAGGGTGTCCGGGCTCTCCCTTAGAGATAAGGTGAGAAGCTCGGTCATCCGGGAGGGGCTCAGAGTCGAGCCGCTTCTCCTCCACATCGAGAGGAGCCAGATGAGGTGGCTTGGGCATCTGATTCGGATGCCTCCTGAACGCCTCCCTGGTGAGGTGTTCCGGGCATGTCCCACCGGGAGGAGACCCCGAGGAAGACCCAGGACACGCTGGAGTGACTATGTCACCCAGCTGGCCTGGGAACGCCTCGGGATCCCCCGGGGAGAGCTGGAAGAAGTAGCTAGGGAGAGGGAAGTCTGGGCTTCCCTGCTAAAGCTGTTGCCCCCGCGACCCGGCCCCGGATAAGCGGTAGAAGATGGATGGATGGAAGGTAGATTGTTTGGACATTTTATCAGTAGCTCACATGCTGAAATCGTGGGCAACCCTGCTGTATAACCTAGTAGTAACTAAATGAGTATAGCTCCTAAGTGATAAAAGATTTTCAGACATTTGGTAAATTTCAAATCATAGTTTGTACAATTGCATCTGGCAATACTGTGTATCTATGAATGTGATAGACCTACAGTACAGTACTTGCGATTTTTTTTTCTTTTCAGTCAATCATGTTTGTTTGGTACATTAGCTTGCAAAGCACCTATTGATTGAGACGGGATGGAAAAGATTTTTGCCTTGATTAACTGCAATGTTGATCATCACCATTAATATGCTTCTTGTGCTTCTCCCTAGCCACCATTCACAGCGGAAAACAGAAAAAAGACCATTGATAAGATTTTGAAATGTAAACTTAATCTGCCTCCATATCTGACCATCGATGCCAAGGACCTCATCAAGAAGGTCTGTAACATGTTAACGCATACAGATTTCATGTTGGTTGTAATGAGTTGTTATCACACACAGAAGCAATAATGCACATACAGTGTTGTGAAAAAGTATTTGCCCACTTCCTGATTTCTGTATTCTTTGCATATTTATCACAAACAAAGATTTAAGTTCTGTGTGATTCAGTATCACACATAGAACCCAAGAAAATACAAAATGTAGTTTCTAAATGCCAGTTTAATTTATTAAGACAAGAAAAAAAAATCCAAACCTGCCTGTCCCTATGTGTAAAAGTAGTTGCACCCTAAACCTACTAATGGGTTGTGCCACCCTTGGCAGCAATAACTGATATCAAGCATTTGCGATAATTGGTGATGAGTCGTTCACATCGCTGTGGAGGAATTTTGACCCATTCTTGTTCGCAGAATTGCTTCAACTCCACCATATTGGCAGGTTTACGAGCATCAACTGCATGTTTAAGGCCACTCAACAGCATCTCAAATGGATTCAAATCCAGACTTTGACTTGGCCACTCCAAACCCTTAATTTTATTTTTTAAAGCCATTCAGAGGTGGACTTGCTGGTGTGTTTCGAATCGTTGTCTTGCTGCATGATGTTAGAGCGTTTGCGTTAGACGGAGGAAACTGATGGTTGGACGTTCTCCTTCAGGATTTTCTGGTTGACAGCAGAATTCATTACAGTGAACCCTCACTGTAACGTGGTTCACCTTCCGCGGCATCCCTGTTTCACGGATTTTTTTAGTGCAGTTTTTTTTATTCTTTTTTTTTTAAACAGTGAATTGTGTTCTGCATCCTGATTGGCTAAGGGACTGACCAACGTGAACAGTCTCCGCACCTCGTCTCTGTACAGTTTGCCAAATTTACCTTTGCAAATTTTTCACATAGAGCCACATAGTTTTTATTTTCCCCCTTGGTAAATGAAATTCATCACTTTTTCACAGCACTGTAATTGTCAGAATAGGAGAGGAAAAACGCTACAAGAGTCACAATCAGTCATCCAAATGACTTAAATCAAACTAGAACAATCAAATAATCAATTCACTGGACTATTCTTGCCTCGCCAGTTTAAAAAAAACTCATGGAAACTAATTAATGTCACCAAACATGTTCATGATCTGCGAGAATAAAACGTCAACAGTTGTTTTTCATATCCACCAAGTGACTCTATGTTGCATGAAAGACAAAACACAATGACAATTAAACTTGACGTATGAGAATATACAGTATAATTTAAATGTTCAACTGTATTTATATTTAATTCTTGGTCATGTGGTTTCAACACTGATCCATTTTGTGTTACAAATGCGGCAGAAGTGGTGTACAGTCTTATTCACAAGAGCTGTGAAAAAGAAGTGTAAAAAAACGGAGATAAAATGCACACACAGTTCTTTTGTGTTAAGCAAAATAGAATTTATACAACAGCTGTCCTGGGTTGATTTTCATCATTGACCAAATACAGGGTGTTCCAAAAGTCTTGGGCACATTTGAAGTCCCCATATCTCCTTAATTATGAATGGTAGTAAGATAAAAGTCAGGCCATTTTAAAGCTAATTACATTACGTTTTTCGTAAGACTATTGATTTTTTTATTTCTTTTCAGACCCATTAATGACGTTCACTCAACCAGAAAAGGCGTTTTGTGTGCTTGAATTTGCAAAAACTGAATCATGGACTGTTGTTCAATGTGCATTTCGCAGAAAATTCGGAAAGGAGCCACCAGAGAGGAAGTCCATTGTGAGATGGCATGGTAAATTCGTAACGGATAGGTGCTTATGCCCAGCTAAAAGAACGGGACGAAGAACAGAAGCTGTTGCAACCATTGACAATGCAATGCTGGGATGCGTTTGGCAAGAATTTGACTATCGGCTTGATGTGTGTCGTGTGACCAATGGTGCTCACATTGAACATCTTTGACCATTCCATGTAAAAATTGAGATTACAAGCTTTCTGAATTTACCTGATGCGTTTTTACATCCGAAATAGTTTCCGAGATATACAATGTCAAAATGTGCCCAAAACCTTTGGAACACCCTGTATATCATGTCATTGATTCTCCCACATTTAATCTGGTTTCTCTTTTTCATTTTCCAGCTGTTGAAGAAGAATCCAGCTCAAAGACTTGGGTCCAGTAAAGCAGACTGCGCTGATATCAAAGTAAGTAGCATTTTCACCCCTTCAAAGTGGCGGGGTATCTGATATTTTAGGTCAAGGGGGCACATACAGCCGATTGTAGGAGGGATCGGTAAAATCTTAGCATTTGATGTTTTTCTTTTATTTTAATGCAACTGTACATTAGGATCATCCTAATATTAATAAATCAACTGTCTTTTTATAAAACATTAAGAACCTATTCAGATTTCTTGATACAAATGTATAATGTGCTTCACTTTTGTCATCTACATAAGTATCTACATCATAACTTATCACTCTGATTTTATATCAGGGTGCAAAACTTTGAGTCCCGTGTATTTGGAATTAAAAAATATAGTTTTCCAGTTTAAAATTTTTTTTTGAAGATCTACAGGAGGTATTTTCACTCCATTTTCTCCATGTGCAAAATCATCCATCCATCCATTATCTGAGTCGCATATCCTCACGACGGTCGTGAGCATGCTGGAGTCTATCCCAGTTGTCTCCGGGCAGGAGGCGGGGTACACCCTGAACTGGTTGCCAGCCAATCGCAGGGCATACGTAGACAAACAACCATTTGCACTCACAATCACACCTAGGGACAATTTAGAGCGTTCAATCAATCTACCATGCATGTTTTTTGAAATGTGGGAGAAGACCGAAATACCAGGAGAAAACGCAGGTACAGGGAGAACATGCAAACTCCACACAGGAAGGCTGAAGCAGAAACGAGCTTGGGACCTCTGGACTGAGGCGGATGTGCTTATTTGTTGGCAGACGTGCTCACCCGTTGGCCACCGTGCTGCGATAATTCTCAAAACCAAAATTGCATTCCTGAACTAACAAACTAATGAGAATTATTTTAAATGTATAAGAAAGAAAGTGATTGCCTACCCTGTAAGTATACTATATGAGCTAATTACATTAAACAAACAAAAAAACACATGGATGTACTGCAGGGGTGCCCAAACTTTTTGGACCTAAGATCGACTTTTCGTTCAACCAACCTCCCGGGATCGCCCCTTACCGCGCACGCGCACACACACACACACACACACACACACACACACACACACACACACACACACACACGCCATGATGAGAAGCCAAACACGGAAGCAAGCGATGCACTTTTGCAGCCTGTTGATTATCATAGCTCACACGTACCGTTTTAAAGTGCTTCCCTCAGCCCTCTAGATTCCTATTCTTTGCCCGTGCCCTCGGTGAATTGTACATGAAGCAAACTCTGAATGAGAATAATGACGATCAAAGATAGAGCGCAACAGCTCTGATCACAAGCTGCAATTGCAGACTGCTGAGCGCTAACAACTTCCGCTGACGTAGGTCACGCGCCACCGTAGGTTAAAGATTTACCTGCTTTATTTTATTTTATTCTTAAAATATTTTTTGCGGAAAATGAGACTGATAGGATGATTAGGGTGCAGTGTACATTAACACAAAAAAATGTATTACTAACATGTACAAAGACACACAAATGTTTTTTGTTTTTTTTCTCCTCTACACCTTTCGGATCTAATTGGGACGAGTCCTAGATCTACCGGTCGATCAGGATCGACCGGTAGATCACCCCTGATGTACTGTATTTTATGGCAATGAATAAACAATCTGATTCCATCAAGCCAACCTCTTTTCTAGTGAAATTGTGGATTGAAATTTCATTGCACATTTTTCAAACATTACCACAAGGATTAATTTCCACAGAAGTGAAAGCAGTCGCAGTTGGCACTGCGGAATGAACCGAACGCCTTTTAGTCACAAGTCTGCTAAAAGCACTCAGTGCGATCACAGTCTTTTATACTGTATATTGTAGCGTTTGACCAGACATGGAGGGAATGACTAGGAGAGGGTTGATCAGCAGTGTCTCATGCTCACAGGTTGGCCATAACCGGTCGAACAGTTTAGGACAATGTTCCTCAACGTACATTTGCAAGGAATTCAGGGATTTCATCATCTACGGTGTGTAATATCATCAAAAGCTTCAGAGAATCTGGAGAAATCACGGCATTTAAGTGACAAGGCCGAATACCAACATTGAATGCCCACGACCTTTGATCCCTCATGCGGCACTGCATCAAAAACCAACATTGATGTGTAAAAGATATCACCACAATGGCTCAAGAACACTTCAGAAAACCAATGTCCGTAAATACAGTACGATACTACATCTCCAAGTGCAACTTAAAACTCTAGTATGCAAAGCAAAAGCCGTTTATCAACAACACCCAGAACCGCTGCCGGCCCAAGCTCATCCAAGACTGACTCTGACACAAAGTGGAAAAGTGCTCTGTGGTCTGACGAGTCCACATTTCAGATTGTTTTGGGTAATTTTGGACATCTTGTCTTCCGGGCCAAAGACGAAAAGAACTACCCAGACTCTTATGGATGCATAACAAGTTCAAAAGTTTAGTGTTTGTAGAACTCCTAACACAGAATTGCAAAGCTGCTACAGCATATGTGAAATTCATCCTATAACATGAATTGATTCCCCCAAGGGGGTAAGTTCTATGTAGATTATTTTTCAATTACAGAGCGGATTGTCTTTTTGCATCAGTTTTGTAGTATTCACATACTGTGTTCCTACTCAACCCGTATCACATCGACTGGATTTAGTGGATCTATCACGCAGAATGACATACAGTCAAACCTTGGTTTTCGTCCATAATCCGTTCCAGAGGGCTATTCGAAAACCGAAACCATGTTTCCCATTGGAATCAATGTAAAATCTTTTAATCCGTTCGAAGTCAAGAAAACAACTTTTTTAAACCACTTTTACAATTTTACACCATAAACTGTACACATGTAAAAAGAGAGCAGGTAATATGTAAAATACTGTACAAACAAACTGTAATATGTTTTATTTTCACCAATTCTAACATTAATATTGTAACATAAAAATTGAAGGAACATCTCTCTCTCTCTCTCTCTTTCTGTCGTGGGGCGTGCGCCTATCCCAGCTGTCATCGGGCAGATGGTCTTTCGTTTTTAGGATGCTGCTGATGGTGGATTTCGGCATCCCGAACTCCTTAGCCAACACAGACACACAGAATCAGAATCAGAATCGCCTTTATTGTCATTGTATAGCATACAATGAAATTTGGGTGCCACTCCTTAGTGCATTTCGATGAAAAAAATAAAATAGAATGAAATAAATGCAAAACTCAACAACAGCAGTAGTAGTGGTAGTGTGGACTGAGGCTTATATTGCACACAGGACACATATTGCACATGCAATGAAATGGCTCAGATATTGCTTATTATTGCACAAGTGAGGTAGTGAGTTTAGGTTTAAAATGCAGTAGCTTTGATTATTTTCGGTGGTTATTTATCGCAGTAATGGCTCTAGGAAAAAAAACTGTCCCTGAATCTGCTTGTCCGGGTTTTGTGTGATCTGTAACGCCGGCCCAAGGGTAACTTGACAAACAGGTGGTTGCTGGGGTGGGATGCATCCTTGATGATGTTGGCAGCTCTGCTAAGGTAACATGAGCTGGCAATGTCCTCCAGGCTGGGCAGAGAGCAGCCAGTGACCTTCTGGGCCAGATTTATCACCCTCTGCAGCGCTTTTCTGTCTGCTGATGAGCACCTCGCTTACCACGCTGTGGTGCAGTACACCAGGGTGCTCTCGATGGTAGCTCTGTAGTACATCACCAGCAGCTTCTCCTCCAAGTTGTTCCTCCTGAGCACCCTCAGGAAGTGGAGTCGCTGCTGGGCTTTCCTCACCACCGCCGTGGTGTTGGCTGTCCAGGAGAGGTCCGCAGCGAGCTGCACACCCAGGAACCTAGTGGGGCTCACCTTTTCCACACATTCCCCATGAATGTAAAGCGGCGCTGGGTCTGCTCGTCCCTTCCTGAAGTCCAGGATCATCTCCTTTGTTTTGTGGTGTTCAGTGGCAGGTTGTTTGCTGAGCACCACGCTGTCAGTCGGTGACCTCGTCTCTGTAGTCAGACTCATTCCCCCTGAGATGAGTCCGACCACGGTCGTATCATCCGCAAACTTGATTATGGTGTTTGAGAGATCTGAGGTGTCTGTGAGGAAATTTTTAACCCAATGGCAGATGGAGGTGGAGATGCCCAATTGAGTCCGTTTTTGGACCAGGATCTCCGGGATGATGTGGTTGAAGGCTGATCTGAAGCCCAGGAAGAGCATCCTCATGTAGTTTCCCGGGTGCTCCAGGTGAACCCGGGTGCTCCAGGTGACTCAGCACGGTGTGGAGTGCTATGGTTATAGCATCCTCGGTGGACCGGTTTGCCCTGTAGGCAAACTGGTAAGGGTCTAGAGTGGGAGGCAGGCAGGCTCTGATGTGCTGTGAGACCAGTCTTTCAAAGCATTTCATGACCACAGGCGTAAGTGCAACAGGCTTGTAGTCATTGATACTGGCAGCTGCTGATTTTTGGGGGACGGGAATGATGGTGGAGGCTTTGAGGCAGGATGGGATGATGGCCTGTGACAGAGACTAGTTGAAAATCCTGGTGAAAACTCCAGCCAGTTGGTCTGCACATGCCCTTAGTACCTTACCAGGTACGCCGTCCGGGCCAGTCGCCTTCCTGGGGTCCACAGACTTCAGCACACGTCTCACTTCGTGCTCCTGAAGTGTCAGTGTGGAAGTGCTGGGGTTCTGGCTGCTTCAAAGCGGGCAACGAAGTTGTTAAGTTCCTCTGCCAGCGAGGCATCAGTCCTAGCATTCACCGCGTTTCTGCTTTTGTAGTTCGTGATGTGATTTATTCCCCGCCACATCTTCCTGGGGTCATTCACAGCGAGGTGGTCCTCTATTTTCCTCTTACAGGCTGCTTTGGCCTCCCTGATGCCTCTTTTCGGGTCTGACCTGGCCGGGCTGTACAGGGCCCTGTCCCCTGATCTGAAGGCGGTGCTGCGTTTTTTTTAGTCGAGACTGGACTTCTCTGTTCATCCAGGGTTTCTGGTTTGGAAAAACCCTGACCATTTTGTTGACGGGGACAGCGTCAATACAGTTTTTGATGTAAGAGAGTACGGTATCAGAGTACCGTATTTTCACGACCATTCGGCGCACCGTATGGTTGGGCGCAGTCTCATTAATGGGTGCTATTTCTGTATTTTACACATACAATACAATACAATACATGCTGATTTATATAGCGCTTTCACAACAGCGGCAGCTGTAACAAAGCGCTTAACAAAACAGTTAACATAAAGTAAAACAATAAACACAACACATAACATAAAACACGGACAGTCGTGCAGTCCTAACCACTTTTCCGTCACACGCTTTGTTGTTTGAAGCAGTTTGAGATGAAAGAGGAGAGAATCAAAGTGTCCTTTAACCAGTGGAACAGAGACGTCATGCTCAAAATGTGCACACGTCGGCTACAAGCTAAGTTTACAAAACGCACTGTATTATTGGGCGCAGTTTTAAAGTGGTAAAACATACGCCAGCTTAAACATACGGCATGCATGCGCGCACGCTAAAAACACGCTAGCTTGAAGCATACGGTAGCATGCCAAGACATACAGATAGAAGCTAAAAACACGTTTTTAAAAAGGCAACGGAAGCAAAACTGAGTTCCGTTGTATTTTATTTAGCCATCGTACAATGTACTCACGTTTTTCGATCAATCATCACCCAGAAATCTATCAAAGTCCCCATCCTCTGTATCAGAATTGAACAATTGTGCAAGTACCGGTAATCCATCAAAAACGCCGTGTTCCCTCTCGTTGTCAGAGTCACTCTCATTGCCATGTGGCTCCACAGAAATGATACCGGCTTTGGCAAAAACTCGAACAACAGTGCAAGCAGACACGTTCGTCCAAGCAGCCACAATCCATTCGCAAATTGTGGCGTAACTCGCCCAGCGCTGCCTCTCACTCTTTGTAAAGTTGCCATCGATCATCCATTGTTCCCATGCCGTTCGCAACTTTACTTTGAACGCCCGGTCGCAACTTTACTTTGAACGAAGTTCTTTAGTCAAGCCTCCGGGAATAACGGCAAGCTCAGAGTTCATTTGCTTGACTTGGTTTTTCACCACTGCTGTGAGATGGGCACGCATGCCAAAAGCATAACCGATGGCTTGAAGTTTGAACTGAGCTTCGTAGGCGTGTCTCTTTGTAGAATTTATTTTCGGGGGTTCTTAGAAACCAAAACCGAAGTTGTTTTGCAACAATGCACATAGCCACACTATACAGGTGTTGGTACCTGCTTGGGGAGTCCCTTTAGCGTCCACTTACACGCCCACCCTTCACTCATTGGCGGACTTCTTCGCCGCATGCCTGTCCTCACTCACGTCTGCCTTTTCTCTCTCTCTGTCCATATATGTATATATACACGCCCACCCTTCACTGATTGGCCGACTTCTTTGCCGCATGCCTGTCCACAGTCACTTCCGCCTTTTCTCTATATAAACAGCGTGTCGGCTGTCAGTCAGGTTTTGGAACTCAGCGCATACACAAGACGCTCCGCATCATAAGGCGTCCTGTCCAATTTGGAGAAAATTTAAGACTTTTAATGGCGCCTTATAGTCGTGAAAATACGGTACTCCTGCAGGTTGAGGTTGGAGAACAAATCCCATTCAGTCCTTGAGAAGCAGTCCTGTAGCTGAGAGAGGGCTCCCTCAGGCCAAGTTTTTATTGTTTTTGTTTACGTTTTCGTCTTCCTCAGCAGGGGAGTGTAAGTGGGGGTGAGGGATGGGCAGAGATGGTCAGATCCAGCAAGATGGGGGAGGGGAGTTGCTCTGTAAGCCTGTTTGATGTTGGAATAAACATGGGCCATAGTATTGTCACCTCGAGTGGCGAGCTTCACGTATTGGACGCACACCTGACTCATATTTCGCGATCAAATCTTTCTTAAATTCTATAGTTTTGCGCACTATTTTCCTCTTTTTTTTCACCAGGTTTACCACTTCCACTTGCTTTCTTTGGTGCCATGACGATGCGAAAATAACAGTCCGATATTACGTAGTTCTCAACAAACATCTGCTTTTTTAAAAAAATATCTTTATTGAGCAATACAAACTCGTCTGCTCACAATGGACGCTACACGAGGAAGCGTCTCACCAAACACGTCTGCTTTTTTCAAAAAAATCTTTATTGAACAATACAAACTCGTCTGCTCACAATGGACGCTGTACGAGGAAGCGTTTCACCAAACACATCTGCTTTTTTAAAAAAGTCTTTATTGAACAATACAACAACGTCTGCTCACAATGGACGCTACACGAGGAAGCGAAGTCGAGAGGAGTGAAGTGACGCATTCAAGTGCGCTCAGTTTGCTCGAGAACCGAAATTTGTTCGTCATCCGAGGCATAAAAACTTGAAATTTTTGGTCCAAAACCGAATTGGTCGAGAACCGAGACGTTCGAAAACCGAGGTTTGACTGTATTACAATTACATGGTTAACAAAATCCAGGTGATTTGGACATTCATCCAGTCACCATTGAGTAATGTTTGAGCAGAGTCACCAAGAAGTTTTTCTTTGAAAGGAACATTAACGGTGCATCACAGGCTGGTTGAATATAGCAACCATGAAAGTTGTCAATGAGACAAATGTGCTATAGAGCAGTCTAACCATGCTCTTGTATCCCCCCCCCCCCCCCTTCAGAGACATCCATTCTTCAAACAAATCAAGTGGGACGAGCTACTAAATATGAGAGTTGAGCCACCATACAAGCCACAGCTGGTAAAACATTTGAAACATATGACATTTGGCTGCTGTCACATCTCAATGACTTCAAATCCTTAATCTAGTAATTCCCCCTATTCACCTTTATTTGTTTTCTCGAAATGAATTGTTGCGTTTGTGTTAACATTTCTTTGTCCATGTAGCAGTCCGATGAAGATGTGAGCCAATTTGATACCAGGTTTACCAGACAGACACCAGTGGACAGTCCAGATGATGCGTCACTTGGCCAAAGTGGAGAGCTCACCTTTGCTGTGAGTAAGGCTAAGTCAGCCACAAAGATTTGTTGACACAAAATGTCTGCCTCGAAACACCTATAGGTATAATAAAAATGCCATCCATACCATGTACAGCCATTGCACCTGTTTGGGCGCTGATTGCAGACGCACGCACTCAGTCAATTGAATATGGTTGCAATGGAGGAATACACTTAAAGAAAAAAGGTTTGGGGTCACTTGAAAGAGAAGAAAAAGATACAAAATAAAGTGTAATGTAATTACTGCAAAGCAGGAGCGAGGGTAGGTTGAAGAGAAAATGTCCACGCTGGAGCGGGTTTGTACAAACTACTAAAAGTAAGTCAAGTACAACTTTATTGTCAAATGTGCAGTATCTGCAACATTCAGCACAGATGAAATTTCTTCCCTCTCAAACAGACAACAAGACAACAAGAGGAGCCGCTTGCGGGTGCCCGCGCCACCATCAATAGAACAGTTAACATAAAATGACAAAATAATACAACACAACCCATGAGACACAGACAGTCGTGCAATCTAAACCACTTTTCCTGCATACACTTTGTTGTTTGAAGCAGTTATAGATGTAAGAGCGAATCAAAGTGTCCTTTTCACCAGTGGACGTCATGCTCAAAATGTCCACACATCTGCTACAAGCTAAGTTTGAAAGCTAAAAGAAGCTATAGCGTCCATGAACGAAAAGAGAGTAGCTCTCATTTCCTGTCCCACGTAAATCCACTTCAATTCCAACCCGCAACTCCCAGTTTCCCCATAGGCATCGGCGCTTCGCGCTGACGCTCCTTTCTCCTCACCGTCTGCTCCTCAAGCCATGCATCCATCCAGCTGCAGACTGTCCAACAGCACCGACCTTTCCGCTGAACAAAGCGGGGCTGTGAAAAATGCTGCCCACTACAGGCGCAAAACACAAGCGCCCAGGGGCTGTCCAGCAACCAGAGTCAGATGGCGCCGACATTCCTCCCAATCAAAATCAGTGCTGGTACACACGTGCTGCCGAGAAGGCGCAACCACCAAGCACAGATTCTTCTTCTTTGACGAATGTCGTTGCCAAAAATGCCGAAAACAATCCACATCAGGTCCACACGACGTAACAACACCACCATGTGACAAAACAAAAGACAAAAAACAACAAAAAACGCAAGGCTCTTGAAGAGCACTTGCCGACGGCTGCTACTCAGGCGCCATTTTGGGGAAAAAAAGCTGTTTGTTTTGATTTTTTAGGAATGTGTTGTTTTACTTTTTTACGTTGATCGAGGATTCAATGGAATAATCAATTCTATGAGTAGTTATTAATGGTACAAATAATTGATAGGTCAAAGTAGGCTATGGCTATCCTATATACACGTGTCAAATGTTTTTCTCTGAAATCATCTAGTGGTCACTTGGGGGTGTGGGGCCTCAAATTGATTAAAATGTCAAGTGTCCTAGCGAAAATAACACTTTCTTTGAGCTTTTCTGTATGCAAATTCCTTTTCATTTAGGCATTTTCTTACAGTTGGGTCAAAAACGTCCTCCCATTTGTTCTTCATTTGTTTTTGCTATGCATTTTCTGTTTTCAAGACAAGTTTTCTGTCTTGATGCTTGGATGTCGTCCTTGGTCAACCAGTATGCTAGCCATGAACAAACTTCCCATGTTGTTTTTACTTGGTCCAGATTTTTGACACAGCTGAAAGTAAGCAACCAACACCTTTTTGCAACATTGCGTGTGATAGTCCTCTCCTTTGTTTCAATTGACATCTCTTGTGTTGGAGACATGATTCATGTCGGTTCACTGATGAGCAGATCAAATCTGATGCAGGTGTTAGTTTTGGGAATGGACATTAAAAGGGTAATTCCGTTATTTTCTTCCTTAGAATTGGATGATTCCATTGTTTTTTTTTCTTGAGTTCCTTTAGTGTTTATCAAAGCCAAAAGGTTGCCATTTGAAATGACTTTAGTGTTGTGTCATGTCTGTGATCGGCAATTTCATTGACAGTTGACGGTACAGTGAGGCATTTCTGTGCTTTCCGTGGAAATGCCTACAGCATTTGAAAGCTGAGACAACTTCTTGATTTTTCCACTGTGCAATACAATACAAGACATCTTTATTCATTGAGCACTTTCACAACAGGTGCATTATTTGATCCATCGTCTTTTTAAATGAGCAATTTCTCTCTCTTTCGCTATCATTCACATTTGCGAGGTTCTTAATACTCGTGTCTGTGGTGCGTCAAATTTAGAAGACTTTCCTCACAGGGCTTCACATGGACTTAAAGGTGAAGAAGACATAATAAGTTGTAAGTCCTTGCAATAATCACCATTTCCAACTGCAAACTTGTGAATTCTTCTTTTGTAATGCTGCTAGTTAATTTAGGGGTTTTCCCACAGTTCAGTCTCCTTTACCAGGTCAAATGCAGTCTAAAACCTGCCAAATCATGGACCTGATAAACTCCTTTGTTCGTTTGGCAATGGGTTTAGGGTCATTATTTTGCTGCATGTTGGATCTCCCAGTCAGTCTTTTGTTATCTTTAAACCAACAGACAGTTTTTGTAGACATCTGATTGAATTTTGCTGCCACCGTCCTGTGTTATATTGATAAAGATGAATGAGCCCATCCCAGAAGCGGCCATGGGGGCTGTATAAGCCCTGACATTACCTCCACAGTGTTTCACAGATATTTGCTGTGTTTGGAATCGTGAGCAAATATTTTCGCGTCGTTTTAGCCTATCCATCACTGTGGTAAAATACGATGTCTCATCAGTCCATAATACTTCCTCCCAAGATTCTTTATAGATTTGCCTCTGTGCTTTTTGTGCTTCAAATAAAAGTTACAATATGCGACCTGGAAAGAAATCCTGAATTGTTGTGCTTTTTTGGCCATCTTGCAATGTCAAATCCAAAGCTTTTCAGACAGACAAATGGACTTACCAATACCTTTGGAGGACATTTTTTGTTTTTTGTTTTATTCAGAGAGATGTCAAAATTAAAGTTCTTTCATTATTTTGCTTTTTGCACAGTCACTCTTATTGCACAGTCATTGTGATACTGTGAAATTCTACTCCCAAAAGACTTGCCCTATGATTCATGGCTTTAGTAGTACTGAGTTAACATGATAACGTTTGTGTTTGAGGTGAACTTTTATTTCATTTCCAACAGGGTTTCACTTATGTGGCTCCTTCGGTCCTGGACAGCTTAAAAGAGGGTTTCTCCTTTGAACCCCGAATGCGGCCTGTTCGCCGACACAACAGTAGCCCTCACACACCCAACAGGTAACACACATGCAAGCAGCAAATTAGCCTCAAGCTTTAGCCCTTTCCATAACATTTGTGTCATTTGTGATTTTTTTTTTCCCGATCCCAGAAGAATCTCCTTGTATTAGCTTGTCTTTAACTTACCAAAATACTGTTTGCTGTTCATGAATTTTTAGATGAGTTCAATTGGTTAACTGTTTAGCTGTTTAAATTAAATGCAGTTCAGATTACAGATCTGCTCACCTCAATCATCATGCTACTACCCCCGGGCTGCCGGGGGGCTCTCGCCCTATCAGAAATCAGTGTAGCTCCGGTTAAGCCCGTCCAGCATTTCATTTGACATTCTAAAATATATTATTCAATGATTTTCTCTGCCTCCTGATGTATCAGTCAAGCCTCGCTTTAGCCCCGCGAGACAAAAATTCCTGTTTGCATGCATTCTGTCCTCTCTGAATGTGAAGTACTTAGTTCTGAAATTACCTAACAGTTGTCCGAATGAGAAGTGTTCTTGCTGTTATTTTCATGTATTTTCAAGTACTTTTAACAAAGTGTCTCTTTGTGCTAACATGCAAGAGGAAACGATAATCGACAATTTAGTGGACGCAGCTTGTATACTAGTCCCGTCATCACGCACCGAAGTTTAGAGTCATCTTCCTTCCCTTTCAACTCTTGCTCACAACACTGAAAAAAAAAATCTTCCATATCTTCCCTCGCTGTCTTTGGGCTTCCTCCTTGCCTCCTACCTGGCAGCACCTTTTCCATCATCCTTTTTCTGACATACTGTATCCACTTTCCCACGTCTGTACATTTCGAAACCATCTCAATCTGGCCACTCTACCTTTGGGTCTCTGATGAGCGCATTCATAAATCAGTCCATGCTCATCACTCCTAACTCTGCTTTGTCCAGCTATGTCTTTTGTCTTATTCCCTTTGCAATAGTCTCCAAAACATACAACATGGCTGGTCGTACGACCATCTTATCAATCTTTTCTTTCCTTTCACTTTACCTGGTGCTCTTTTGTCACATGTCATCACTCCTGGCGCATTCCTCAACCCCTCCACCTTCATGTACCATCGTCTTCACCAGTCTTCGACACCCCTTTTTGCCCTCAACCAGGCTTGTTACGAATTGTTTCGGAAATATGAAAATTCCCACTCATTCTGGCCGTAACGCTGATTGTTCCCGATATTTAAAAGAAATGCAGCGTCCAACATTATTACCAAGACACTGGACAGTACACATTTAATCAGTGAATGAGATGAAATTAACGCCAAATTGTTTTTGACAATAAAAAAATGTAAATATAAATTTGGATAAATTGTTATGGTCAGTTCCAAGTTTATCCGCTTACATTGTTAGTATCATGTTTAATCCGTAACCACCATTGGGACACACCTACTTCAGCCATGTGGTGGGCCGCGACTTTGACAGTGTATACTTTTCTTTGTAAATATTATTTTAGCAATAATGGATGGATAAATAATTACCTCAGTCAATAGGGTCTAAACAGTCCCAGTTTTATCACCGGGCTTTGCTCCATTTCATCGTTTCCAGCTCCCTCTTTCTCTTTCATTCTCGTTCATCAACTCCTCAAAGTACTTGGTGTCCTTTCCTCACTTATCAGTATACAGTATTTCCATCTTTTTCTTTAGTCACCATAACCAGCTGCAAATCCTTCGCAGCACGATCCTAACTGCCTTGCCAATGTATACAACTTTTTTTCTCCTACCTTTGTGTTCAACCGCTTGTGTAACTCATTATCCATTTTTTGTTTGGCTTTTACCATTTCACCTCTTCACCTCCATCTGCTTGTAATTCTGCCTCGTCGCTTTAGTTTTCATCGCCCCAGCCTATTTTCTGGACACTTTCCTGAAACGTCATCTTCCCTTACATAGTCTCTTTGTTTTCTTCAAATGCTACAGTCCATGTACAGTATATAAAGTAATAAAATAGGGTTATGTCCTCCTTTTTTAGTGTCAGGACTATTGTCAAGAGCACCAGTACGTTGTGACTTATACTCATGAACAGCTTAGACATGAATCCACATGCTACTTGCTGTACAGCAGTGTTTTTCAATCTTTTTCGAACCAAGGCACATTTCTTTCATTGAAAAAATCCCGCGGCACACCACGACCTGAAAAATTTTAAAAAGTGTATTTTAACAATTAAGTGTTGTATTGTTACTATAAGCGTTTTTTTTTAAACATTGAAAATTAATGCAATATTATAACACATTGAATAGGAATCAAATCAACATCAATCCAATATTTGGTGCATTAATTTTAATGGCAAGTAAAATATAGTCAAGTAGAACTTTAACTTGCTCAGGATTGAATTTTTTTTCTGTGTGACAGCCGGTTCTTTTTCTCCCGGTTGTTTGCGCTCTCCCGCAATATTGTACCAATGCCTTTTCCCTCGAGTCTTTGGATAATTCTAACATCATTCAAATGACTTTTCTGCTGAATGTGTCGCTTGAGGTAGTCCAGCTTCCATTTAGTCCATATTTTTCACTTATAACTTTAGCTTTGCTGCATGTTTTGCAGAGCATACCTTTGTCACTCGAAAAAGAAAATATCTCACCCAGTTTCAGTGCTTGTTCTATTTGCACATACTCCAACAGCCATTCCAACTTGAAAGAACCGCAGTTCATTCTTATTTTGGTTTGGGGGAGTCGACGTATCACGTTCACTGCCCGGTCGTTTCGCCATGATAAAGATTAGCATTAGCGTCACTTATCGCCGTCGCACTCTTATTGTTATGGAGCAGAGAACATGCGCAAGTACTGTCAATGCCGTGATTGGCTGCAAAGCGTCATTGCATCGTATCGTGTGATTGGCTGGACACCTGTCACTCACTGAATTACACAGGAAAATTGATACAGAAAAAACAGTTATACATCTAATTCATTTGCAGTGCGTCCGCTGTGCTGGAAAGGTTTTGTTGTGTGCTGAGAGTGTGCAACCAGTGTGCAGTTGCGCAGCTTAGAGGGAACATTCGTGCTGTTGCATCTCTAATTTCAGGCGATAGATCACACAGGCATACTATATTGGATAATTTCCCACGGCACACCTGACAACAGCGGCACAGGGTTTGAAAAACACTGCTGTACAGTATCTGTTATATATACGCGATACACCATATTCATAGCATTGCAGTTTAACTCTGACTTATCGTCCCTTTCTCTTTACCCCCTTTTTGCGGGGGTGGGGGGAACATGTCCCTTTTGTATTTTTTTTTCTCTTTTCAGTCCACTGACATTTTCCCCAGCTGGGCCCTTCAAGTCAAATATTGATGGAGAGCCAGGACTTTTTTCTCCCACATCTCTCCCAATAGCTTCATCTCCTGAGTCACTGGAGAACGGATCTGCCAGTCTGCCGATCAAGACACCTGCCAGGAATAATAAATTGAAGGGACATCGCAGATGAGGAGGGGCTGAAACGTGTGTGCCCTGCCAGTCCTGGCAGGTCAACCTTTTCAGTTACTATATTTCGAAGGGGTTTGGGTACAGAGTGATGTTTTGGATTTTTTTTTTTTCAACTTAGTCAATTCATGGATTGGCAGATAAAATATGCTTTCATTTTACACATGCCATAGTGAATGTACTTTAAATGCTTCTTCCTGAATGCAGTCTAAAAATTGAAACAATCACATTTATGGTAGCCGAAGAATGACGACCAGTAAACATCTAGCATGAGCTGAAAAGGTCGAATTATTTATTTATTTTTGTTAGTTGGACAGTAATTAGCAAACTGAAGTGGTGTGTGAAGTTGTTTCCGGTGCATACATGCAAAACTAGACAATCACGTGTAATATCAAGTCATTTTTGACGGCAAAGCCTTATTCCTGGCACATAACCCAGAAAAATGTCCAAATTGCATTGATGTATGGATGAATACATTTTGTTTCATGCAACAGAAATCTGAAATCAAAATACAAGAAAATATAACATCTTTACTTGATCCTGAACTGATCCCTACTACCTGTTATGACACGCCCTCAATATGAATGCAAGAATTTAATATGAGAACAATAAAAAGACGTACTCAAGAGACACAGTCACCAGTTGTGTAACCAGCAACTAGTTAGTGATCTTCAAGCCAAGGTATTTCTCAAACTGCACATGACCAGGATTTTTTTATTTTCTGAAATAATGTCTTGACATATTTGCTTCAGTGTTATCATAAAATGTAGGTCTGGATATCTGGTGTTGATTCTGTTTCCTTATGTTTAATTTATCTAAATTAAGATACTATGCTTATGTGAGAGTGTGGTGTGCAACTCTATAATAATTGTGCACTGTACAAAACACATGTGGAAAAACATGACCATTGTATTAATACTATTAATACTGTTAAGTGGGTTTACGGATCATTTGGTGAATTCCTGAATAATATTGTCATGCCACTATCATATCTCTGACAATAAAAACAGTGCTACAATTTCGCTGTATTGAGTACAATATTATTTATTACAATGAATCACTGAAGCTGTGAGCAGCCATAAAGGACCATGTTGGGGTTTTGGCACATTGGGACACTGGCACACGGGAAGTAGATTTTTTAGAAAACTGAAGAACATCAAATTAGAAATTAGTTAGATAAAATATGAGCTCTATCAAAGCACTTGTATGAAGCAAAATGTAAAAGGAAGTTTTAAAATGGTGGATTTCCTGTAGAGTTTAGACCAAGGGGTGCCCAACCAGTCTAAGACTAAGCCAATTTCTTTCCTGTGTGACTGCAAAGAGTCACATCACTCTCTCTCTCTCTCTCTCTCTCTCTCTCTCTCTCTCTCTCTCTCTCTCTCTCTCTCACGTACACACTTTGTTTTGGGGGATTAGGGGGATGCAGGGCGGGGGATTGGGTGTGGGGTTGGGGCAAGAAGTTTGCGCAAAGGTTGGGATTAAGGTGAGGGTGTGGGTGCGCAGTCCTCACTCCCACCATCTTCACTCCTGCCAGGTGGCTTCCGGTGGCATGAGGGTACCCATGACGACCTTCTTCTGGCAGGAGTTTCAGGGGGCTGCCGGTCGTCCGGTCTGTTGCCTGCCTCCAGGTGCTGGTTTGGGATCACTCTTTGTCTGGCCTCTACACTTCGACCTGTTCGGCTTGGGTGACCCTGCCAGGAGTACGGGACTCCTGCTGACATAGCTCTAGGGGTCATGGAGACGCGCAAAGTGCCTCACCACGATAAAGTGGTGATCCCATCGATGCACACACACACACACACACAGACAGGAGCTACAGTGGTTACTTACGACTTGGGTCAGCTTGCTACATATTTGACCGAAGAACGTCACCGAACATGAACGAAATCGAAACACAAAGACACACAATGTTTTTTTCGCCCCCATTTCGTCCTCCCAAAGCTCGTGCTCGACTTGGGACCAGTCTGCTGGCTACTGGTCGATCGCGATTGATGTATTGGGCACCCCTGCCTTAAAATCTGAGGTAATTCGCTGACTAGCTTAGCGCTGAGCACCGTTGTTTGCGCATGAGCGGTGATTCAGTTGTTATCTGATTGGTTGCCCTCTATGTCAGTCAAGTAACGGGATTGATGATAGGCTGACGTTGTAAATTCTATGTATTTAACGCCGTTGTTTGAATGGCAGCGCCACCGCCGAGGCGTTTTCGACGCTTGTCATTTGAAAGCCCGGGAGCCGCATTGAGCCAGCCAAAGGGCCGCACGCGAGCCGCGGGTTGGCCACCGCTGTTGGGAAAAACTAAGTCTAAACTTTTGGAAGGTCTTGGTGAAACGTTCAATTGGAGCTGTTTCGTTCAAAAGTTATAGGGGGCACAAGTAAGCCATTTTTAAAAACTGCACAATGAACTAATATGCAAGGCATAATTTGTTTACAAATGTTCTTCTTTTCACTAAGACAATCAAAATCAGCATACATTTTCTTGGCAAACCGCATCGCCATGGCAACAGTATGCTGCAAAATAAAAACCTTTGCATTTCCTGGTTGTCTTGAAGATCTTAGGGTGAAACACCCACAGTTTCAAGACAATTGGGTAAAACCTCGGGGGAGTTTTTAGAAATGTGACCGCTATAAAAGGTCCAAAATTCAAACCTGAAAGATTCAAAATGGCAGACTTCCTGTTTTCTATAGCATGTACTGCAGCTCCAAGAAACCTTTCTGGAGGTCTTGGGCCGTTTTCTATATCTTGGCGACACGTAGAACCAGGGCTACTAAGCTAAAAAATTTGTAGGAGAGGAGGGGGTTGTTGAGCCATGTTTTAAAAATCACACCATAACCTCTTAAAATATTGATGACAATGCAAGGTTTTTGTGTATGTTTAGACCCTCAAGAGCAGTGTTTTTTTTCTTTTTTCCCTTTTCTGAACAGCGCATTGCCATGATTTTTCACCTAAATTTGAATTAAAATGAGTAATTTAAACTTGGGTCAAGGATGAAAATTAAGGTTTTAAACTAGTGTTAGGGTTTCAAACTAGGGTTCGGGTTTCAAATTTGGGTTTTAAACTACGTTTAGGGTTTCAAATTAGGGTTTCAAAGTCGGCTAAGCATTTCAAATTAGGGTTTTAAACTAGGTTTAGGGTTTCAAACATGGGTTAGGCTTTAGATTTAGTGCCGTAACTATTGTTATTGTTCAAATTAAGGTTTTAAAATAGGGTTAGGGTTTCAGATGCGGGTTTTAAACTTGGGTTAGGGTTAACAACCAAAGAATAGAACTTATATTTCCTTCAGCCAGTAGATGACACTACCAGTATGATAAAAATAAGCTTGCTGATGGTTTCTGTCATGATTCGGTTTAGGGACCAACAGGTGGCACTGTAAGGCTCCCCCGGAAGCTGCACACCTGTTGGTCATAACTAATTAGGGCTTTAAAAGTGTCGGGTCATTGTTGCTTCTTGCTACTGTCATGTGTGTTGCTGTTTGATCTTAGTTTCTGTCATGTTTAGTTCATTGTTATGTTTTAGCTTTAGTCATAGTTTTTGTTTGATACTTTGTTTTGGATTTAGTTTTCTTTGTTTTAAATACAATTCTTCAAATACACCCTGCTCCTCCCTCCTGCCTGCTTTTTGGGGTCCACCACCACCTCGCAACGTGACAGTTTCAGGCCAAGACTCATCAGGTATGTCACATACTGTGTTGCCCAAATATGATCATGTAGCTCAAGTGCTTTTGTAGTCAAGGCGATGCAGAATTATAAAATAAATTCAAGATGGCGGACTTTCTGTTTGGTTTACTTTCTGTTAGGCTCCAAGAGATTATGAGTGTTATGATATCCATCCTTCCATGTTCTGATCCGCTTATCCTCACAGGGTCCCGGGTGGACATGCTGAACTGGTTGCCAGCCAAGGGCACGCAGACAAAGCACCAATCACACTCACAATCTTCCCAAAGGTCAATTTACAGTGCTCGATTAACCTACCGTGCATGTTTTCGGAATGTGGGAGGAAACCGGAAAACCCACTCGGGCACAGGGAGAACTTGCAAACTGCACACAGGAAAGCGGAAGCGCAGACTCGAACCCTGGAACTCTGCACCATGAGGCCGACGTGCCAACCAGTCGACCACTGATAGGTTGATTATTTTTAGTTATCATACATTCACTTATCATTAATGTTATATTGATATTGGTTGATTACGCTCGCAATGAAGAACGCTTATGCCTGCAATGATAAATTGATTATGCTTGCAAAGAAGAACGCTTATGCTTTTAATAAAGATATAATGCTTCTTAATCATTGTATATATTAATCAGAAATGTACTCACATTTATAATCCTTTTTATCCATTATATACTCAAGAATGCTTAGTGCACTGTGTGGACGTTTAGGGACGCAGCCACCTTTGTGAGGACGTGTTTGGGAAGAGATAAGTGTTAAGACTAAACAGTGAGCAAGGTTGGACAGTGAATGGAGCCATCAACACCAGCTGTAACGTGATGTTTTTGTAACAATTGCACACATGTACGTAATTTACACTCACATACACACATAGTCAAACAAATTCAGTGTGTCTTCAACAGCCCCCACCCTTTAGGTTCGACACACCTATGTAGTAGATTTCCCAATATATGAGGGGGTGAAGAAGGAGATCAGGAGGGTGACGTGCCGAGATCTAAAACCGAACGCTTCTCCTTGTTCCTGGTACCAGAATTGAGTCTCCTGTCTCCTCCTTGTGTTTTATTCCTAAATGTCAAATTGGATAAACCTGACAACCACCATGCCGGGATTGTAATACAGTAGTTTTTGAGTTTTCATTGTCATTGTTTTATTTCATTTTGAGTTTTGTTTTTCAAATGTTTAATTTGTTTTCTCGGGGCGGCTTTATACAAAGGTAGTGAGAAAAGTTGTTCCAAATCCGATGTAATTCTTGACCCTGTCAACAGTCTGATGGGAGGTTCAGAAAGAGGTCTCATCCAGCTTGCAGCTGCAATACGATTTTCTCCAGGGCATCTTTAAACTGCCATTATGCAAGACGTCCTCACACCGAAGAGAAAGCGTTCTTCTGTTTGAACAATTGCACAAAGTCACTTCAACATCCTCAAGTGCCAGATGTCCCCACACGACAGGATAATGACTATTTATGTGATTTAGCGAGGGCGCTGTTGAGCCGCGGGTTTCATTAGGGTAGTTAAAATATGCCGGATGGAAACAGATGTTTCATCGTCATTAATTTAGACCCTCACTAAGGATTTGTTTCAGAGTGGAATCGACGCAGTTTTATAAAAATCAACTTTATTCACTTACTTTCCAACATTAAAGAAATAACATTTGTACACAAATAAATAAATTCCCATAAATATTATTCTTTTCAAGGTGATTGGATATCAACGGTGGACTTTAGCCAGACTTCCTGGAATCAAACAAACATTTGTGTATATAATGCCCTGATTCTACAGTGCATTCTTCCTGGCTCCTTTTGCGGCTTTTCTATTCTACTGTCTTTTTCAAAACACAATTCTCAGCATTCTTGGGGTTGTGTGCGCCTCAGTTTTCATCTGACTTCTGGAACATGAAATGTTGCAGTTGCAGTTGTTTCCTTGAAGATTGGCTGCATATGACATTTACTCTGCCTTTCTTTTTCTTTCGATGCACTCCATCTTCCGGTTCTCGTCTTTGTTTATCCTTGAAAAAAATGAGGAGGGAAAAGCTGGGTTTAGGCCAACGCACTAATACAAAACATCTGGAGGAGTTGGTGGGAGTTTGTTTTCCCAGCTCCTTGTGAAAGCTGTGTCACAGCATGCTGCTTATGGGGGTTCTTTTGGGAGCTCAGATGCATTTTATTTTTAAGAGACTCAGATGATGTGATGCATGGAATGTGCATCCATTAAAAGTTCACTCTCAAGTTTGAGTTGCCATGTGCATGTTATTACCTTTCCCAGCACCTAAAAAAAGCTCTGGCCATCCTTCCCTCAGTGTTCATGCAGATCTTTTCAGTGGCATTGTCTGGCCTATTCATAGTTACACTGAAAAAAAAAAACCACAAAGGGAAACCGAAATCAAAGTCAGCACAGCACAAGAATCAAGTGACTCAGGCTTCAAATATTCACTTACATCAATTCGATTTTATCACATCCAGGTCTCTTTTCAAGCACTTGGAAATCTGACATATTGCCTTTGATGAATTTGATTGTATTGTGACATGAGCAACGGCCAGGAAAGTCATGACCTGAAATCAAGATTATTCGGATATTAGGGGGGGGGGGGGGGGGGGGGGGAAACAACAACAAAAAAAACACTATTGCTCTTGAACTCACCTCGATAGAGCTGTGTGCAAAATCCAGCCACAACAAACAGCAGGAGAGGAAAACTGTTCACAGCCAAAGCCATTTTTCTGTCCCAATATCCTCATAAGAGCTCTACTTGGTAGTGTGGAAGAAAGGAGTGGGAGGCTCCTGTTTTATACTGAGCAGTGAGTGGGTTTTTCCCCGAGTCCATGCTTTTTCCCGTCAAGTTGAACCTAAACTTGCAGGAATTTCCACATTCCCCAAGGACACACACACTGGAACATGGCGAGTAAGAAACGAAAGTGAGCAGTCGAATGATTAAATGGATTCCAGAAGCAAATGTGTTGAGCAGTGAGGCAAGCGGCTTTATTCAACACTTTTCTTTGGAATTTGTGGGCAAAGCCAATATTCATTAAAAAAGTGGGGGGGGGGCTGTTAATAATTTGCCTTTTTCTGTTCAAAGTTGAATTGATGCAATACCAGATAACAAGCAAAAACACATTGTTTTGTCCAATAGAAATTATTTTTGACATATGTAAATGACTTGGCAGTGTTACATACTGCCGCATATACTCTGTGGTTGATTTAAAGAGCTGAAAGAGAGCGACAGTGTGAAAATACATAAAGATAATGACAAGGTTCAGAAACGAACCAGATGGTGTGTGGATCCCACAAACACTGACAAATTATGAAACAAAAATATTTATGGAAAAATGAAGGACCGACAAAATATAAACAGGAATCGCTGCCGAAAAGGAGCCAGGAAAACCAAATGTGAATATAAGGCACTTGCAAATGGCAAGGAAAATTTGACACCCAAAAATACACAAAACGAAATGGCAAAAGCCCAAACACATGAAACTTAAAACAGACAAGAATAATTGGAAAACCAAAACATTTACAAAACAAGGTACTTGGGCCAGAAAAGTCAAAGTCCGGATTTGAATCCAATTGAAATGTTGTGGTGTGATCCAGAATGGGCAGTACATGCTAGAAAACCCTCCAATATGGCGGAGTTGAAGCAATTCTGCGAAGAAGAGTGGGCCAAAATTTCACCACAGCGATGGGAAAGACTCATCATCATTTATCACAAACAACTTGATTTCAGTAATTGCACAACCCAGTCGTAGGTTCAGCTGGCAATTACTTTTTGACATTGGGACAGGTAGGTTTGTATATTTCTTGTGTGTCTAAATAAATTACATTAAATATTTCCTTGGGTTGTCGTATGACATTCAAATGGGTTTGAAGAACTAAATCTTTGTGATCAATATGCAAAAAAAACCAGAAATCAGGAAGGGGCAAAGACTTTTTCATGGCATTGTGAATATGTGTGTGTGTGTGTGTCAAGGTGCATGTTCCATGTTCACCACCTCGCCAATGACGAGTTGAGTAGTCACAAGATCAACATTCCCCACACTTGCCAATGTGTCAAAATTGCACTGGGGAGCCTGGCTACCAAGCATGAATGTCCATATGAAAAAAATTATGTCATTATACAAATTGCATACAATAAGTGCGCTCATAATGACAACCTTGCTTCAAGCTACCAGTAATTCCGAATTATTTACGTCTACCGGCGACGGCACTTTAGCGGGCATTTAGTGAGTGCGCACTTCTATTGCGACGCAAGAATGTGTCGGGTAAAACTTTGAAGAACCCCCGCCTCCTGCGTTGGGAAAATCCCCCAACAAGAACAAAAACTAATGACAATGCGGACGGACTATTTAATCGGGACACAGACCGTCAAATCATAGTGTCTTTGAAATGACGAGGAAAACAATACTTTTTTGTTCAAGGGTGAGAAAAAGAAGGATAAACAAACGCTTTCACGAGCAGGAAGTCGGCCAGTGCCGCAGAGGGTACTGAAGAACAGGTACATGTGTTTCTAATACGTTTCATTTTCATTCGTATGTCGCCTGGACATCCCTAGAACTCCTCCTTGATTTACGTGACGTAATCCTACAATGCATATTGATTGTCTTTTCGTTGTGTATGAGCCATTAGCAACAATGAACTCAAACATCACGCAAATGCTCAAGCATGCCCATGACCCTCGCGAGGACAAGCGCTTCAGATAATGGATGGATGTTCAACTGAGGGCGGCCCGGGGGTCGAGTGGTTCGTGCGTCGACCTCATAGTACAGAGGTCGAGGGTTTGATCCGGCCTCGAGTTCGCATGTTTTCCCCATGCCTGCGTAGGTTTTCTCCCACATTCCAAAAATATGCATGGCAGGCTGATTGAACACTCAAAATCGTCACTTAGTGTGAGTGTGAGTGCGGATGGTTGTTCGTCTCTATGTGCCCTGTGATTGGCTGGCAACCGGTTCAGGCCGTCCCCTGCCTGCTGCCCGAAGATGGCTGGGATAGGCTCCCTTGACCCCCTGCAATCCTTGTGAGGATTAGCGGATCAGAAAATGAATGAATGAATGTTCAACTGAACAGGCCTAGATTTCAAACTGTAAGTATATTTGTGAGTAAATTGAGATTGAGATCATTGTTATTTCAGCATACATTGGTATTTTTGCTTTGTGTTGCAAGCCAAAGTTAGATACAGTTAAAGTTTTGGTTTTGGACATTGCTGTGTTTCACAATGTTCGAGCCTTCAGCGAAACATACACCAGGCCAGGGGGGCTGCTTCCTTTCTCTCCCACCACATTGTTGGACGTGTCCTGTACAATTCCTGCCAACAACCCCAACACGCACACACACACACGCGCACACACACACACACACACACATGATTACCGTCACAGGACTTCTGGGAAATCATAATAGAAAGTGGATAAGAAATCACAGGCAGGGGATATGGATTTTTAAAATTGATGCCTCCTCTCACTTACTACTTGAATATTTACTTGTGACCAACAAATGGGCAGTCACATTAGACAATAATTAATACGCGCATTCACACTTATGGGCAGTATTGAGTCTTTAATTAACCCAGTGCTTCTCAATTATTTTCTGTCATACCCCCCCTAGGAAGAAGAAAACATCTCACGCCCCTCCCGCGACTATAAATAGTATAATTTGTCTATAAAATTGTTATAAGTACACCTCTGCATAACACTGTATTCTTATTAACCTAAAAGAGAACAAAAAAAAAAAAGAAATATGGACCAACTTACAACAAAGGATAGTTTATTAACTAACAGAAAGGATTTAAAGTGCATCTGAAATTGAAAATAAAATCCTTAATTAAACTGTAAACGTTTTTGACTGACCATGTCAAACCACATGATACTGAAAAATAAAAATTACATAAAATCAATAAATAATAATGCATTCAAACTGATCACCAACATTAACTCAGGAGCACAATATAAAAAAAACTTTCACCAACAAAACAAAAATATATAAAATAATGTGTGATGATTTTTTTTAATCAAAGATGATGTCTGGATTAATGGCTACAACGAGCACGTTTTGCAATGCACAGCTTTTCGAAGCGAGGTTTGAAGCAGGACGCGGCAACTCTCGGCTCCTGCTCAATGTGTAGCCTGTATTTTAGTCTACTGAAGTAGCAGTCACAAAGCGGCATGATTGTTGGGAATATTCGGCATGTTTTCACTGAAAAAAACAAGCGGCTTATCAGCGTGATTGGGGTGTAATGCCTTTAAGTGACTCCTTAATTTATTTGGCTTCATGCTGTCCGCTACCAACATTTTAAGACACAGTAAGCACATGGATCTTTCCTCGTCTGCCACCGTCGTCACAGTGAAGCCAAGCGCTACATACGCCTTGTCATATTTCCTCCCTTCGAATGCTCCCTGCGCAAACTCTGCGCCAAAGCCCCCTAATGTAGTGGGGGTGCAACTGCACTTTATTCAAGGGCAGTAAAAAAAAAAATCTAAATTAAAAAAGCATGTCTCTGAGGTCAAACGCTTGACGGAGCCTCGCGCCTGGCGCGCCTCACTATTTGAAAAACACTGAATTAACCTAACATGCATGTTTTGTGAAATGTTGGAGAAAGCCAGACTAGCCGAAGAAAAAAAAAACATGAAAGCATGGAGAGAACATACAAACTCCAACCAGGAGTCAAGATTTGAATCAAGGAACTATCTACTGTGATGTGAGGCAGATTAAATAACTGCTACTCACTGTGCTGCCTGTAGCCAAGTCATTCGTGTTTAAAATAGTTTGAATATTTAAAAATATATTTTGGGAGACTGGCACCCATGCGTTCGGTGTCAAAACTGGTGGTTGGGGCCATGTTGGCCATCCCTGGGCATTCCGACACATGGAGTTGCCTCGCCCCCGACTCATCCACAATTTGGTCACAGAAAATTATCTGTTCTCGGCATGAAAACAGGTTTGTTGTCAATTTCGTGCCAGGGCAATGTTTGATTTCCGAATATTTGTGATTTTGATAGACGCACTATATGCCTCACTGGGCGTTAGTCCAAGCCCCCCCCCAAGCTCTGCGGATATAGATGGGATTTCATTCATAAGGTTTTCAATTTTTGGGGGGGGAACACAGTTTTCGTTTAGTTTTCTTGTTTTTTTTGTTTCTTTTATTTGTGTGCAGAAAACACGATGGTAAGTATTGTGTAGTATAAAATCGACAAAAATATGCCTTTAAAACATTTTGATAATACAGAGTTCAACAATCCACAGACTTTGAATTACAAGCAGTGCAGTGCATAACACCGCTTCGAAAGTTAGATGCATGAATGCATGAAATTAAGTAAAGCTAGGATGCCTCGTTTGCCAAGTTGCCAAACTTCAAAAGTGGATTTGTGGCTTGAATTCCTCTTGAGAAGTATTAAACCTGGGTGTACAGTACACTATTCTTTAGATAGAGTACTGTATTTTTCCCCCCATGTATGACCCTGAAAAGGAAAACACTTTTTACCGAGCGTTGTGTTTCAGGTTTAGTTAAATAACAAAAGGTGAGGGACCACTTGAGCCAAAACCACACGTTAACTCCTCTCGTTGGAACGTCATCTGGTGGCTCTTTTTTTAACTGTTGCTTGAGAAAGTTGCTTCTGTGCGACACACAATCAGAGGACTAAAACTCATTGTTATTAGCCGTGCAGTAAAAGCGAAATAAATAAATTTCAAATCAACCACAAAGGCTCGTGTATTAAACTAATTGCCAAAAATGTGTGTGTGTGTGTGTGTGTGTGTGTGTATGTGCGTGTTATGTCATTTGATGTGGGCGAGAGAAATTAGGTTTAAATCTTAGCTACCACTGCAAATATTCCCCTTTTAAGATTTTTACATTTCACTTGTTATAGCAGCAACTTTATGCAGCAAGCAAATCTATTTTTCCTCTTGAATCAAGAAACTGCGTGTGCGTGTTGTTGTCATCAGGGACAGTTTGTAAACAGCCTACCTCATGCAACATAATTGTTTCACATGACCTTCTGCCCGTCTGTCTGTCTGTGTCTCCCTATCGCCCTCTCTCTAATATCTTCAGATGTTAATAAATATATGCACGCATGCCAGCTTCATTTGAGTTGGCTTTAATGCAAGTGACTTTTAATTTACAACAGGTCCCCATTGAAGTTGAACTTTTCCTTTTTCTGATTTGGGTCTTGGCTAACTCCTCTACTGTATATGCATACCACTAGCACCCTCTTTTGGTACTTCGCTGTATATCACTTGAGTCGCTATATGCCATAGGTGTCAAACTCAGGTCCTGGAGGGCCGCTGTCCAGCATGTTTTCCAAGTCTCTCTGTTGCAACACACCTGATTGAAATGATCACATCATCAGCAAGCTCTGCGGAAGCCTGACATTGAATCCGTTCATTTGAATCAGGTGTGTTGCTCCTGGGAGAGCTGGAAAACATGCAGGACAGCCGCCCTCCAGGATCTGAGTTTGACATCTATGCTCTAAGCCAGGGCTGTCCAAAGTCGGTCTTCAAGGGCCGCTGTCCTGCCTGTTTTCCAGCTCTCCCAGGAGCAACACACCTGATTCAAATCATCAGGATCATTCTAATGCTGCTTCTAAGCTGGCTGATGAGCTGATCATCTGAATCAGGTGTGTTGCAGGCGGGAGAGATGGAAAACAGGCAGGACAGTTGGCCCCTCCAGGCCCGGAGCTGGACATGTCTGCTCTAAGCCATAGGTGTCAAGCTCAGGTCCTGGAGGGCGGCTGTCCTGCACGTTTTCCAAGTCTCCCTGTTGCAACACACCTGATTCAAATGAACGGGTTCAATGTCAGGCTTTCGCAGAGCTTGCTGATGATCTGATCATTTGAATCAGGTGTGTTGCAACAGGAAGACTTGGAAAACATGCAGGACAGCGGCCCTCCACGACCTGAGTTTGACACCTATGCTATATGACATCCTTCTCATCTTAAATTTGAACGACCGTATTCTGTAGTTTCCATTTACGTCATCAAAGCATAACAACCAAGCACCATTATCAGTAAAACTAAACATGTATGCAAATGTACACACTTGAACAGTGTCGTCACCAACATCAATGATGAGTCAAGTCAAAATCTAACCCTACTAAACTACAAAACAGTGTCTCCTCGTGACTATAACATGTATTTTACTTCATGGAATCAGGTGATTTCTTGTTTGTTTGAGATTGACACAACCATTTAGTTGGTAAAATGCAAGTTGCTCCGCTTTCTTTATCTTGCTGCTGATGGGCACAACCTTGTCCTCCACTAGTAAGGTTCTCTCATCTTGTCTTGTGCAGATCAGTGGTGGCTTTAAAACACACTCCTCCTTACATGTTGAGTCTCGTTACAGATCTGACTCATTCTTATTTCCGTTGAATAGTTGATCCACGTGACACCGAATTACCTTCTCATTTCCCAGTGGCACTAAATACGACAGACACAGGTGCTTTATGATTTCAAATATCCATTTTGGTCTTGCTTTATCATGTTTTAGAGACTTTTTTACTTGACATTTGTTGACTGTGGAGTGATGCAGTAACTTAACAAAGATTTGTTTTTTTTCTCCCGAGTGTCCCTAGTAAGTTTTTTCATGAGTTCTTCGAAGGTTTGTACGACTCTTTTTGCTAGACCCGGTAGATGAGGGATGGAACGGCGCTGACATGGCGTGTGATTGCATTTCTTATCACAAATCCCTACGTTTGTGCACTCACAAGGCACTGGGTATTATCAGACACAATCATTCCTGGAATGTGGACTGAAGCTGTTTCTCAGTTTACTGTTGCTGCTGACTTTGCTGAATTGACTGGATAAACATCAACACACTTGGAAAGAGCATCCACAAAAACTAAAAACTTATTTTTTTTCCAGAAATGGACCTGCATAATCAATGTGATGTCTCTACCAGGGTTTCTGTGGCCACTTCATAGGGTGGAGTGGTGCACAAGCAGGTGCCTTTCTGTGTTCTTGGCGTGTCGTGCATGATTTTACCTTATTTTCTACATCAGTGTCCATTTGAGGCCACCGCATACATCACCATATCCTTTTGCCGATCCTTTGATGTGGTTCATCCTGGGATGTGACTGACATAACTGTTTCATCATGCAAGCTGCCCACTTCACAGAACCGTTTTGCACACTCAGCTCATGTTGTTCCTGTTTATAGGGCATAAAGTCTTTGTCTAGATTGTTTGGTCAACCTCTCATAAATGTAATCACGAGGTCTCCATTTCTGAAGTTGGTGTATGTCAACAGTGGATTCTGTTCTAAATTACAAAAGCAAAAAAATTAAATAAAAATGAAGCAAAAGAGAAAAGGAAAAGGGTGATTGCAAACACACAAAATTAAGCAAACAAGAAAAAGATCATCAAAAACACCTCTGCCAAAACAAAATACTAAATAAAACGAGAAAAAGGTTATCTCAGACATACCAAAAAACAAAAACCTAGCAAACAAGAAAAAAGGTAATTGCAAACATAAAACACCAAAAACTAACTAAACAAGAAAAAGGTAACTGACATGAAAATGAAAGAATCAGTATGGAAATACAATGAGTGTGTGTGGCACACGTCAGCGTCACCATAGCCATGTGTTTCCCAGCCCTGAGGGACGAGCTGCTCTGTCACATCATTTCCTTCCTGCCGGAGATTCACGATGTGCGGCAATCTGGACAGATCGTCTGCTATAAGATTTATCTCGCCCGCCTGATGCTGGATGGTAAACTTGAATGGTTGCAAAGAGAGATGTCACCTGGTGAGACGGCTTTTGTTGTCCTGAATTCTGTTGATGCAGGTGAGGGCTCTGTGGCCATTTTGTGACCCCTGTAATGTACAAACATGTAGCAAACACAACAGCGTGACGAGACACTGATCAGAGAGAAAACCGCGTGATAGTAGCTGAACTAATCAGAAGACAGATAAACCTACTTGTCATAGGGTGATGAATCAACAATCTAATTGGCTAAAAGAAGAACCAGCGATTTCAGTGGTACATCTGTGGCCGACGCCTGCACTCTATGTCATGAAGGCATGAGACAAAATAATATGTGCATGGCGACACATTGAAGCTAAAATCTGATTGGATCAAAAAAAAAAAAAAGAATTAACCCACAGAGGACTGGAAGCAATGCGGCCAAGACGCACACAATGAAATGAAGATAAAAGACTGTTGGAAATAAATTATTTCCACTTCAGTTGTAAATCTAGGTCTGTGTTTCTGATAGTGTTTGCACCTGCAGAGAAAACCATTTAGGTCCTCACGGAACGACACTGGCGGATTAGAAAATGGATTGATGGATGGTTGATGGATTGAACTTCTTTTTACAATTATGGCAATTAAGAATTCTTAAAATGTTATGAAAATGATTGCAGTTATCGAAGGTTTTATGAAAATTAAATCTAAAAAAGTTTCAATCAGAAATTCAATTTACATGATTTGCTATGAGAAACACATGAATTCGAGAAATTCCACTGTACGTGCTATTGCACAGCACTCCTGCTGTTAAAGTCACAAAGAAAGCATTACTGAGATGTGGAGACATGTCATTCAGCAGGCTGAGTTGATGCTTGGGTAAATGTCTGTGACAGTCTTCTGGATTTGAGACAGCAGGAGGAATTGGGATGGGCTGTAAATAAGAGATGGTGGATTCATCCACACTGCCCACCAAACTACATCACTGGTGAGTTGAGTGCCTTTTTGCTCCGAGTTACAATCTTATACAAATCTTGTCATTCAAAGTTCATAAAGGGGAACTGAATTGGGAGTAGAAAATAGAAAACAGGGCTTTCATCTGTCAGTCTACATAACCAGTAAGTAAAACAAATCCACTAAGGGCATTGGGTTGTAATATTGAAACGTCTGCCACATCAGAAAAATAACAAACCTTCTCATGGGATGCATAGGATACATCGTGAAAGTTATTTGCAGCCAATTACAGAACAAGAGGTTTATTCTGCTCCAGTGGATTTTTGTAAGCTGATTTTAGATGTTGTATTGTATTCATACGTGTGTGTGGGCGTACTACAGATAGACAGACACATACCTATAGATAGATAGAAATTAGACTTGTACTGTGGCATATTTTGCCGCTTGTCAGTTAGATTTAAAAGTGAAGTGGGTTAGATTGAAGGACAGAGTTTGTGAAGGAGAAGCAGAAACCCAGTGCTTGCCTGGGGATCGTTTCTGGTCACTGGTGCGGGTCCCTTGCTGCTGACACCCTCTGTCATGTACAGTAGTTGAGATGCAGTGTGAGATGCTGTTCAGCTACTGAGACGGAGGAATACACAGACACACAAATCCTCCTGGCTTCTCTCTGGCTAAGTCTCTCCTCTTTATTTCACTCTACTTGTTGGTGAATTTGAATGTGCTGTTGTTCACAGACAGGATTACAAGGGAAAGGCGGGAGTGTGAGCTTCCAATGCAGCAATGCCCACTCTCCTGAATACAAACAGCCTGCAAAAAAAAAAAATATATAAATATAGATTGAAGCCATTATTTAGCTATGTGCATTATCAGCTTGACGACATATTATGAACAGACATACTTTGACTATGGTGTGACTTTGCTTTGAACTGCCTGAGCGACGAGACTATTTTAGACAACTTTGCAGATGAATACCAGACAACGCAATGCATCCCCTTTACTGAGTTGTGGTTTCACACCCAAGTCCTGTTCGAACCTGCTAGAGACGAAAGTACTGCAACAGTTATTCATAAGCAAAAGTATTGGAACAGTTTCTAAGTAAACGAAAGTACTGGAACAATTTCTAGGGAAACAAAAGCACTGCAACAGTCATTCGGAAAACGAAAGTGAAGTATCATTTTAAAACTACCGGTATGCCCTGCTTAGAATATGTAAGGCTTGTCTTGAGATATTGCTTGTGCTCTGATCGCAGCCATTGTCTGGATCACACTTGTGCCTGGAACGTTCTGCAAATAAAACCTTCGAAAGTACTGTTCATCGACTCCAGCCTGTATTTGGATAACCAACATCCTCCTCATCTGAAATGAACGAACACGCGGAGGAAAAGAAGAGCCATCTCTCTCTCCCAAAAAAAAAAATATATATATATACAGTATATATTCTCTAGTACGGACTCGTATTTGCGCTGTCCAATTTGTCCTGATAAAAGAAATTCCTCATATGGGAAATGAGCATGGTACATGTCCTTTATGAACCTGCAAGTATGTTGACAAAATGTACGTGTAACAACACAATCAATAAAATACAAAAATATACTGTCCAAAACCTGTTTATATAACAAAAACTGCAATACAGGTGTATCCAAAAAAAAAATCACAACAGTAAAATACGTACAGTATTTTAATGTTTATTTTTTTCTGTCTTGGAAAAAAAATATGTATTTTGGATTGTTTTGTTGGATGCATTCTTTGGTTTATGACAATGTTTGCCTGCGTGTCATACAGTTTTTTTGCTAGTTGCAAGTAACTGTCCTGTTGATCACCGATGTCTGGTAATTCTTGTGCATACTGAAGGATTTTTGTTGCCATTTGCATTGCTTCCTTGCTGGATGGTGGCTTGTCATCAGGAGTTGAATCAATGCCTTGTTTTTTAAAGTTTCGTAGATTTGCATCTTTCCGACTCCAAGTGTCTGCTGGATGTTTTTAACTTTGTGTCCAGCCTAGCTCAAACGGATGCATTTCACTCGCTCCGCTCCAGTCGTTACAGTTCTTCTACGTTTCGATGCGATGATCTACACGATGTACAGTAAGTGAATAAAGTTTAAATCTTTCGCAATTACAGTAAAACGCAGGCCAATAAAAAGTCGCTTACACGTCTTCGTTTCGAATCTGATGAATGAAAACGGCGAAGCGAACACGTTTCTTCGGTCGTGTCGAGTGGGTGCTGCTTTTAAGCTAGTGCCGCGTTCTACAGGACGTAAGTGAATAAAGATCAGATACAAGATATGGTACATCCCGTGTAGGGGCTTGTCCTCCCATGATGGTCCCTCTTCCAGCGCCTCATCTTCTGTTCCCCATTGTCTGAGACATTCTCTGAGTACGTCATCCGTTGGAGCCTTCTCCTTGATGTATTCATGGGGCTTGGATGTTTCATCCTGGACAGTGGCTCTCACACTTACTAGTCCCCGGCCTCCTTCCTTTCGGCTTGCGTACAGTCTCAGGGTGCTGGATTTGGGATGGAACCCTCCATGCATGGTTAGGAGCTTTCGGGTCTTAACGTCCGTGGTCTGAATCTCTTCCTTTGTATCTGATCACTGGCAGTGCATAGCTGTTTATTGCCCGGGTCTTATTCTTGCCATTGAGCTGGCTTCTTAGTACTTGCCTCACTCGCTGGAGGTATTTGGCCGTAGCCGCTTTCCTTGTTGCCAGTTTGAGGTTGTTATTGGCTTGTGGTATACCGAGGTACTTGTAGCTGTCCTCAATGTCTGCTATTGTTCCTTCAGGGAGTGAGACCCCTTCAGTGCGGACTACCTTTCCTCTCTTAGTCACCATCCGACTACATTTCTCAAGCCCGAATGACATCCCGATGTCGCTGCTGTAGATCCTGGTTGTGTGGATCAGGGAGTCTATGTCCCTTTCGTTCATAGCATACAGCTTTATGTCATCCATGTAGAGGAGGTGACTGATTGTAGCTCCATTTCTGAGGCGGTATCCATAGCCTGTCTTGGTGATTACTTGGCTTAGGGGGTTCAGTCCTATGCAGAACAGCAGTGGGGAGAGTGCATCACCTTGGTATATGCCACATTTGATGGACACTTGGGTAAGTGGCTTGCCATTGGCTTCCAGTGTGGTTTTCCACATCCTCATCGAGTTCGCAACGAAGGTTCTTAGGGTCCTGTTCACCTTATACAACTCCAAGCATTCAGTGATCCATGTATGTGGCATCGAGTCATAGGCTTTCTTGTAATCAATCCAGGCTGTGCACAGGTTGGTATGTCGGGACCTGCAGTCTTGTGCGACTGTTCTGTCAACCAGGAGCTGATGTTTGGCTCCTCTGGTATCTCTACCAATGCCCTTCTGTGCTTCGCTCATGTATTGATCCATGTGTCCACTTATCTTAGCCGCAATGATGCCTGACAGGAGCTTCCATGTTGTGGAGAGACACGTTATTGCCCGATAGTTGGATGGGACTGCACCCTTTGAGGGATCCTTCATGATCAGGATCGTTCGCCCTTCGGTTAGCCATCCTGGGTGAGTCCCATCCCTCAGCAGCTGGCTCATTTGTGCTGCTAGGCGCTCATGGAGTGCTGTGAGTTTCTTTAGCCAGTAGGTGTGGACCATGTGGTGCTGTCCAGTTCTTCATATCTGAGACTCTTTCCTGTATGTCTGCCACTGTTATGGTAACTGGGTTCTGTTCAGGGAGGTTGCTGTGCTCCTCTCTCAGGGTCACCAGCCTTTGTGCACTGCTGTTATGTGCAACCTCCTTCTCCCATATGCCTTTCCAGTACCTTTCAGTTTCCAGTCTTGGTGGGTCAGCTCTGTTGTTAGGACCCTGCCACTGAGCGTACACTTTCGCAGGTTGTGTTGCGAACAGCCTGTTTATTCGTCTGGCCTCATTCTCTTTCGTGTACCGCTTTAGGCGGCTGGACAAGGCTTGGAGCCGTTGTTTGGCAGTTTCGAGTGATTCAGGTATGGTCATCTGGATGTACCTCTCAGGTATCGGCCTTTTCATCGCACGTCTCTGGGCCTCCGTCAATTGACTAACATCTTTCCGAGCCGCCTTGATCTTAGCCTCCAACCATCTTTTCCATGGTGGGTAACGTATCTCATGGCTTCCATGGTTGCTCTTATAGCCAAGCATCTCAAGGATCACTGATGCTGAAGCGTATATCAGCTCATTGGTTCCGTGATCGTTACGGTAGGGATCGCCCTCAGTGCTGCATTCACACTTTCCATGAGACTTTCAGGTGGTACTTCACATAGCCGTTGTAATCGGTTTCTAGGTTGCCCAGCTTTCATTCTCGCCATGATCTTAGCTTTCAGGTCAGTTGCTGCCTCGCTCAGCATTTCATTCATTGGGGCTGGCCTCCCAATCTTATCATCTGCATTCATTGGGGCTTGCCTCCCAATCTCTGGTATGACCTCCTCCTATGATCTGGCAGCCTGGGGCCCTTCACCATGGAACCTGCGTTGTACCTCATCAATCTCAAGTTGTGACAGCAGTTGCCGTTTGTGGATGTTGGAACACTGAGCTACTAGTTGTTTCGTGGTCAACCGTGACTGTGGGTTTCGAAGTAGCCATTTAGCCCACATTCTCTGCATGTAACCCCTCTGACTAGGGTTGCTTGAGTAGTAGCATTCCAACAGAGCCATGTTATCGCATCTCGCCCATCTCTGCTTTGTTCCAGTAGCCCATCTTTCATCAAGGTGCCCTGGTTCCCCAGCAGCTGACGCAGACCTTGTTTGCCCGGGCGACGTCTGAGCCGGCATGTCATTCATTTTATTGTCTCTCATCATTGTATGAGGTAGGCATTAGCGTGAAAGATCTTGCCCAAGGACCCACACTGGATGGTGCTTCTTGTGCGGAAGTCTCTCGATGGTTTTGTGTAGACATCATTTCGGATGACTACACTTGTTTCGAGGCACAACACAACTCTGTAGACCAGTGGCGTCAAACATCCGGCCCCCAAGGAGGTTCGATCCGGCCTGCGGGATCTTTTAAAAGTGAAAAAAATGCATTAAAGACACAGAATGAATATTTTAAGTAAAATGTAATTCATGGATTATCCGCTAGGGGGCACACTGTTTTGATCACACGAGAAGACACCATTGTTTTGATCGGGGAAGAAAACAGCAGTCTCAGTCTGTCACCGAGATAGACCCAACGCAGCAAATGATATGAAAGCGCCAATCAATGCTTCTTGAGACCAAAACAAAGGAAAGAGATGATATTTTGGTGATTCATAGCACAGTATGGTATAATGTTAACGGTTCGGCCCACTTGACATCTACCGAGTCCGTATGTGGCCCACAATGTGAAATGAGTTTGACACCCCTGCTGTAGACGTTTTATTTTCAGTGTTCGCTACGACATCAAACTCTCGACGTACCTCAGCGCACCGTCACTGTCAGATGAACACAGAGAAGCTCCACCCCCTTTATTTATATGGCCACCGAACACTGTAACCTCCACACAAAATAGTTCCAAACAAGTAACAATCGCGTCAGTGGCATACATCGTATTCGACAGGCTACCTGCTCTTTATTCTTATTTCTCTCCCGAAACAGTGTCTTCTCCCGCTTGGTGTACCTTAGCCTTCTCCGCTACGTACAATCTCTGTACACAGCTTGTAATGGAGGCTCTCGCTAGCAATCCGTTGTGGAGTCGTTCGATGCAATGCGAATGATTTCAGCTTGAGTCGAGCTGTGGACAATGTTGACAGGCTTGCATGCAGTAGCCATACATTTAGCGATGGCTTCAGCAAATTTGTTCTTTGTCGTGTCATCCATTTTCTTTGCTTTTTGAAATGATCCATAGCTGTCTGTCTGAGACGAGGGGACAGAGTACTCACGTCAGCTGTGTGCTTGGCCATTAATTAGTATGTCACTCATATTCAGGGGTCACTCCTTAAGACTTTTTATAACTTTTCTATAACTCGGTGGTGGCCTCGGCCATCCATTATGGCATTGTCTGCTGGTCAGGCAGCACCTCAGCCCGGGAGAGAAAGAGACTGGAGCGACTGGTCAGGAAGGCCAGTTCTGTCCTGGGCTGCTCCCTCGACACTCTGGAGGAGGTGGGCAACAGGAGGATGCTAACTAAGCTAAAAGCTATGATGGACAGTCCCTCCCACCCCCTCCAGCCCGCCTTGACAGCACTAGGTAGCTCCTTCAGCCAGAGACAGTTACACCTGCGCTGCAAGAAGGAGAGATACCGCCGCTCGTTCCTACCGACTGCTGGCAGGCTGCTGAAAAAAAAAATTAATTAAATGATGTGGAAAAACAATTGTAAATAGCAATGCGACCTTATCCATATTTGTATTTATATTGCACTTAATTGAACGGTGTTTGTTTTTTTTTTCTTCTTTCTTCTTTCTACCCACAATCTTGCTGCTGTAGACTGTAAATTTCCCCAGTGTGGGACAAATAAAGGATATCTTAATCTTAATATACTTCGAATTAACATATGCTAACTACACCAAGGGGTAGGGAACATTTCCAATCAAGAGACAATTTTGCCAAAACAGACCAAACATATTTTCGCCTTATAATTATAATATTGGCAAATTGGTGCCGTTGTTAAATCCAGCTTCTTTCACCTTAGACAGCTGGCCAAAATAAAACCTCTCCTCTCTCATGAACACTTTGAGACAGTAATTCATGCCTTTGTCACGTCCCGGCTCGATTACTGCAATGCCCTTTACTTTGGAGTCAGAAAGTCCTCCATTAAGCGCCTTCAGCTGGTCCAGAATGCCGCTACTCGCCTCTTGACTGGTACTCATAAGAGGGAGCTCATAACTCCTACTCTGGCATCCCTTCACTGGCTCCCCCATACATTTTAGAGTTACTTTCAAGATCCTCTTATTTGTTTTCAAATCTCTGAATAATCTCGCGCCACCTTACCTCTCTGAGCTCATACGCCCCTACACACCTGCCCGGCGCCTCAGGTCTGCGGACCAGACATTATTAGAAGTACCAAGAACTAAACTGAGGCTCAGAGGGGATCGAGCCTTTTCTGTTGCTGGTCCCGCTCTCTGGAATGACCTCCCACTGAACATTCGGCAAGCCTCCTCGCTGCCCATCTTCAAAACCCTCCTCAAAACGCACTTGTATTCTTTGGCATTCGACTCAGCATGACTTAGATTTGTTCTTGGTTTTACTGTTTGGTGCTTTCTACCATCTTTATTACTGATTTGTCTTACTGTTTATTGTGCATGTTAAATTGCTCCATGTACAGCACTTTGTATGCAGCGATGGCTGTTTGAAAGTGCTCTATAAATACAGTTGACTTGACTTGACTTGCATTTTGTTAATAAATCAACCTTTTTGGGGCCAACATCTTATCCTTGTCTACGTTTGTGGGATCTGAATCATTACACCCGCCAGAGTGGACACCGGAGCGAGTTTTCCGAAACCCTCCACTGGGAATTCCCTGCAAGAGTTCTTGGGCTTGGGGAACATCTACAACAGGTTAATTCTCCACAAAGCTCACATCATGCGAGCCTTGTACGAGGTCCTAAGTGGCAAACGGTCAAAGGATGACGGTGATTGGCTGCGGTGACCAGAGGAAGAGGAGGGGAAAAAAACCCCGACAGACTCCAACCATTCTCCTTAAATGGGAGGATGGGTTGAGCCCGAGCAATAAAATCTTAGCACATGTAGCGTAAATTCAAAAGACAGTAAACAAATCTCAAGACTTAAAATGTAGTGAAAGGGAGGAGAGGGGGAAGGCATCACAACCAGTACAACGAGCAGCTTAAATGATGAAGCGTTCAGTGACATGACACCGGGGTCTGGAGCAAATAGGAATCCAATGAAGGCGTTGACATTTCAGGGCACCCACGGCTGCAAGGGCGAGCCTTATCGGTCACAGGCTCGGGAAGGAGGGGTAAGGGGGCCAGTAGGAATGCTAGCGACTGCGTGTATTTTTCCATCCAGGGGAAAGTCCAGATAATTTTTTTAGTAACAAGCCGTCCACAATTTCAGACAGCCTTTAAACTTTAAAGGTCTTTAAACTTGTGATTCTCAATGGCATCAATTTAGCCGAATCCTCGATCAGTCAATCAATTTTCCAGGCCGGGCCAACTAATTCACATTCGTCTCCATTTTGCAAAGGGACTCCAACACTGCAGACACTTTGCCATGGAGTTCGGTCAATTCATGAGCCTGAGTGTTCATCACCCCCCCAGACCCTCCATGGAGGCCATCAGCTTGTAGGCTTCTTTCTCACCATCTAACACTTCAGATTTCTCTTGGATTCCCTGCCTTCATGGACCACATTCTGCTGACATTTGCTGTGGCCAAGACCTCACAGCTGTGGTCTGTTCATCAGCAAAGTCAGCTCACCGGAATTTCTGAGGCAAGAAGTATGTTGCCGACTACTTCTCCCAATTGGTCGCAGGGGCCATTCACCTGGGATTTTATTATGATACATTACACTGGACCTGAAATGAACTGTGGTGTCAAGTGCCTTGCGAGAGTTTTATAATGGCTGTTTCATTATGCATTCACCCATCACTCGCGCCACATGGATGTACCTGAGAAGAGGTGGTGCATTAGATACTTGTTTAAAATTGGGAAAAAAGATGCACTTTCCGGCGTCGCAACCGCTTATGCTTTATTCCTATTGTCCCACAAGTTCCAACAACTACGACCCCCCAAAAACGCACAACTGCTTGTGAATTTTTGTGTCGATGACTGCCACTGGCACTGTGACATGAAGCTGCCAGTGTGGTGCTCATTTTGAGACCTGTTAGCCGGAATTGGTACACAATTGTGGGGATGGACAACTGCAGGCATTTCATCCTCGCTCATTTAGTTACTTCACCTGTTTTTTTTTTTTTTGTGCAAACTATCCCCGAGACAAGACTATTATTGGGCCTGATGTCACATCATGCTGAGTTCATAAATAATAATTTGAAAACATTAAATTGACTACTTTCTAGCTGGCATTGATTTACAGTTAAGGAAACTGTAGGCTTTTGGAAAAAGGTCATCCTTGGAGGCACATGGCTGACTGAATAGCGCATGGATGTTTTCCTTTTACCTGCAAATGGAAACATATTTTTGTCATATGAAATTGCTGAAAATTATTTTAAAATAATGCATAACTACAGCACAAACTACTTAATGAGCAGTCTACATCAGTTATAAGGACGCAGTGTCTGGGCCTGTCTAATAATAATAATATCAGTATTAAATAAACCGTAAACCTCTTTATTCATTCTCATGTTGATAGATTGGATCCCATTTTAACATTGGTTAAATCAAAAAGAATTATCAGACTTTTCTCAAGGTTTCATCTGTACATACCCAAGGGGTCTAAGAAGGCAGGATTGTAAAAATACGTCCAAATTTGTGGACCTCTAGCGAGCCACAATTTTATTTTATTCTTCCTTAACTGGTATATTTTGAATGAAGGGCAACCTGACAAACAAGTGTCCGGAAGGCACTTTCTTTTTGCAGCAGATCTCAGAAGAAAAAAGCCAAGTCATTCATACAATCAGTGAATTGGTAGCACCCGTTGTCCGTCCGACTCGGATTGCATTTGATTACACAGCTGTCATGTGAGTTTCATCATTTGGGTCTATTTTGCACAATTTGAGCAACAACGGAGTGAGGAAGATCTGTTTATATCCCCATATTTGCAAAGAATTTACCATCAAAATTCATTTTTTTTCTGTAGTACAGTAATCCCTCCTTTTTTTGCAGTTAATGGGGACCAGAACCGCCACCCCAACCCCGCAAAAGATCAAAACCGTGAGGTAGGATCTGTCCCTGCCTTCGGAATTTTTATGGACCATATTTTCCACACTAAAAGGCGCACTGGATTTTGAGGCGCACCTTCAATGAATGGCCTATTTTGTAATTTTTTTTCATACATTGGATGCACCGCACTATAAGACGCAATCTACAATGCTACTACTACAATGCCATTAGATAGAGCTACACTCAAGGAAATGCCAACAGAACTGTAGCAACGGCACTCGAGTGAAGCGCGCCTCAGCAGTCCATAGTCCGCTGCCCTCTGCTGTGCGTGCGAGCGCGAGCACGTACGTACGTGGTTCAACCAATCAGCGCAGACGCAACCCACGTCACAGATCAAAGAAGCTTTGAAACGCCAACAGCTAAGATGTGGTGTTGCTACAGAACGATCAGATGACAGTAAAACTTACTGACTCAAGCAGCGACACAGTTCACTTAACCAACAGCAAGTGATAACATTGACTCGTTAACATTGAACTCTTGCCGCAGCTCTATTTCCGTGTTCAACTGTGCAACCCGATCACCTTAAGTTTGAACTCTGCGTTGTAAGCATGTCTCGAGCAAGGAGCCATTTTGGGGTTGACATATTACCGTAATAACCATACACGGCGCATCGGATTTTAAGGCGTGCTGTGAGCTTTTAAGAATATGGAAGGCTTTTAGGTGGGCCTTTTAGTGCGGAAAATACAGTATATTTATGTGGGTAGCAGCATGTTAAAAAATGTGTGAACAGAATCTTTACTTTACATATTTGAAACAAAGATTACAACAATACACATATTTATTCAAATATTTTGTTATAAAAAGTTATTGAGCAATTAACATTCATCAACATTGCCTTGGGCGCCCTCGGGGGTCTAGTGGTTAGCGCGTCGACCTCACGGTGCAGAGGATGTGGGTTCGATCCCGGCTCTGGCCTTCCTGTGTAGAGTTTGCATGTTCTCCCTGTGCCTGCGTGGGTTTTCTCCAGGGACTCGGGTTTCCTCCCACATGGCAGGCTGACTGAACACTCTAAATTGTCCCTCAGTGTGAGTGTGACAGCAGATGGTTGTTTGTCTCTATGTGCCCTGCGAATAGGTGACAACCAGTTCAGGGTGTCCCCTGCCTACTGCCCAAAGATAGCTGGGATAGGCTCCAGCACCCCCCGCGACCCTTGTGAGATGAAGTGGATCGAAAAATGGATGAATGGATGGATTAACATTGCCTTCTGAGAGAGGCAAAGAGGCTTGTGTTGGTGGCGTAGAAGGCGGCTCTGACGAGACTCATACAGACTCTAGGTTCACTCGGACACTCTTCTGCTGGAAGTGCTGACTCGGTAGCTGAGGTTTTCAAATTAGAGAAAAACATGATGATGGGTAGCGGCATGACGTTCAGCTTGTCATCTTATTACCCGGTAGTTGAACAGGTTTCAGTTTTTTTAAAAATCAGAAAATGGTCTTTTTTATGAGGAAAAAAATCTCTTACCGCGCTGATACTTTCAGCTGTCACTTCAGCCTTCATCTGAGCTGTCACTGCGTCTTTGTGACGTGTTTAAAAAAAAGCTGACCAGGTCGGCAAACCTTCAAAATAAGGCTCCCCGACTCAGTCAAGTCTGCGAAGACACCTGCCACCGCAGCCGTTGAAGCAATGTGTCCCTGTTGGTGAGAAAAAAACCGCTGCAAAACACTGAAGGTGCAAAACTTAAAGCGTGAAGTGGCAAGGGGTCACTGTACATTTATATATTCTTTTTTGATGAAGAAACACGCGCGCACGCACACACACACACACACAACACAAACACATACCGTGCATTGCTTTCAATTTTTTTTGTATGACTTTATATGTAATCATGTTGTGCAAATAGTAAGGCCTTGGCTTGTTCTTCCGATTGATGTCATGTCAACGCGTCAACCCTGTTGCCTGCTCCCATTTCGCCCCACAGTGTGCCGTCTTCATTGACTCTTTATGGGATCACGTCATGCCATTGGTTAAATACAAGCCGGGTGTAAATGTGACATTTCGCTCCCGACTCTGATATTCAATCCCACTATATGGCCTCAGACTTATAGATGTGACTTTATTTCTCACCTGTTCATTCATTTCTTTGGATAGCGGCATGTTCTCGCAGCGTTCTGATGTCTTTTGTCAAACTACATTTTGTCACATAGGCTATATTTGACTGATTTGTTGATTTAAGTGATCTGGAGGTATCTGTTCACTGAAAAGGAACTCGGCTTACTCCCAAAAATATTATTAGCCACAGTTAATTCCTGATAAAACAATTTGTGAAGAAGTCAAATACTATTTCATTTTTCTATATACATATATTCCAGTGTCACATCAGTTTGAAATATTTTTGTTAAACAAACAAAAGAACAGACAGTAACAATTTGCATGACAATAAAATGCAATATATATAAATGTGTGCAGAAGTGGCACTGCTGACTAGCACCATGGATGAGGATGCACCTGCTACTTTGTACCTTCAGGGGGCAGTGACATTCTCCTTCACGACTGTGTCCGAATCAGCATTCTGTTGAAGCCATTTGCACTCCCCATGTCTTGCTTTGCCCACTGTAAGGGGAGTCATGGCTTCGGTGTTGAATTCGTTAACCTTTTCACCACTCCCATTGAATGTGTATTGAACTAAACCCACAGCACTTTGAACAGTTTAGTGAGAGGGCCCTGGAAAGGAGAAAAGGGGACAAGATCCCATTTCTTCATATCTATAAAATGTCATTTCACATCAGCTTGTTAATTGATCAGCACCCCAAGGTGTGTTAATGGCTGTCATGCCCAGACATAAGCCATTCAGTGATGAACATTTATCGGACAGGTGTCAAATTTCGGAAAGAACCATCTCTTTAAGACCGCATGATAACCTATCAGCAATTGTGAAAGAGCTTTCACAAGTTGTTTGTGTCAGTTTGACCAATGCACAATATATCTTCAGGTGGAAAATTAAATAGGAGGCAGTGGAACCACTTCACGCTGATGTTTTTTTGAGTATCTTGCCAAATCTGTGCTATTTTTCATCTATGTTTTTTAATATATAATTTATTTGTGTTTCACTGGCACTACGTGTTTGCAATGCATATTTAAAATTAATACAAATGTAAAAAGCAACGAATGTAATTGGATTCATTCATGTTATCAAATTGTGCTGAAAATAATTTCTTTTTAACAGTTGTTAGAGGACATAATGCCCGCACAACCCCCACCTCTACCCCTGCCACAGACAGTGACCCTCCCTCAGCATCTGACATCCGATTATTGCACTTAAAAAAATTCACTACCGAAGATTTAACCCGCAATAATCACAGGTGCCCTTGGTTGTCTCTTGTTTTGCTATTTATTGTTTTATTTGTTCATATTTTTATTCCACGGGGCTCTATTCTGGGGGCCTCTGCTGTTCTCACTGTACCTGCTCCCATTGGGTTCCATCTTAAGGAAACATGGTATTTCCTTCCACTGCTGTGCAGATGACTGCCAGATCTATGTCCCACTGAGCAAAAAAGACACTTTCTCAGTAAGGCCTCTTTTATCCTGCCTGGAAGAAATCAAAACCTGGATGGCACAAAATTTCTTGAATTTCAATGAAAAGAAGACAGAGATGATACTGTTTGGTCCCAGTGGCCCTTGTACATCTCATCCTGTTGACTTGGGCCCCCTGTCTCCTTATCTTAAGTCAACAGTCCAGGGCCTTAAACTGGACAGTGATTTTAAACTTGACCGGCAAATTGGTGCCGTTGTTAAATCCAGCTTCTTTCATCTTAGACAGCTGGCCAAAATAAAACCTTTCCTCTCACATGAACACTTTGAGACAGTAATTCATGCCTTTGTCACATCCCGGCTCGATTACTGCAATGCCCTTTACTTTGGAGTCCGCCAGTCCTCCATTAAGCGCCTTCAGCTGGTCCAGAATTCTGCTGCTCACCTCTTGACTGGTACTCGTAAGAGGGAGCACATAACTCCTACTCTGGCATCCTTTCACTGGCTCCCTATACGTTTTAGAGTTCTTTTCAAGATCCTATTATTTGTTTTCAAATCTTTAAATGGCCTCGCGCCACCTTACCTCTCTGAGCTCCCCCGCCCCTACACACCTGCCCGGCGCCTCAGGTCTGCGGACCAGACATTATTTGAAGTACCAAGAACTAAACGGAGGCTCAGAGGGGATCGAGCCTTTTCTGTTGCTGGTCCCTCTCTCAGGAATGACCTCCCACTGAACATTTGGCAAGCCCCCTCGCTGCCCATCTTTAAAACCCGCCTCAATTCTCACTTGTATTCTTTGGCATTTGACTCAGCATGACTCAGATTTGATCTTGGTTTTACTGTTTAGTTACAGATTTTTTGCTTTATTGTTGTATACTGTATATCAGCCTTCCTCAACTGGCGGACCGCGATCCACGACCGGACCGCCGACCTCCTCTGTCCGGACCCTCGGCAAATTGTATAAAATAATAAATTATAAAGTGATTTTTACGTTATACATTTTATATTTTTGGACTATAATCTGCGCATTACCGCGATCGCTTGTTAAAATTATCCGTTGTATTCTTTGCGTGCACTAACAGATGTATTGCAGAGGACCGCAGCAGCGCGACTGCGTGTTTTATGTTTGACTAACTGGAGACCCTGGCTGAGCAGGGCATGTCGGCGATAACGATGGGCTGATTGGCTCCTCTGAACTTAAGGTGTGCCCACACATAAGCGTCAGCACGCGTCTATCCCAATACACACGCATTCAAAATGGATGATTGTGTCAAGAAACAGACGCATGCGTGACGCCACAATGCGCTCACAGCTTCAGCCCAGGAGAGCCGCACACAGACAATTAGACAAGACGAATCGCGGGAGGTTTCGATTGTGTGCAGTTTTGCTCCCGTCTACCCGGGGATCTTTGCAGCTGTTTAACAGCAGAACACCGCAACATGGTAGATGAACATCCCAATGGCGTCCTCAAATAATATTTGCATGCCTCAGACATTGCATTCACCTTCAGTGGAAGAACAGCATTGCACATTCCTGTGCTCCCTTGTGTCAGTATTTAAAATGGTTCATAACTCCTCTTCTGATATATTTTTCAGTGATTTCAGAGGGGATGTGAAAAGGGGAATTGTACAAATGAAAAGGATATTTTTGTTTTCATGTTTAGTATTTATTTTGGTAAAATGAGTATTTTCTTTTGTTTTTGTTAAATTAAGGGGAAAAAAGACAACTACTGTTTAACAAAGTTGAAGTAAAAATGACTTATTTCCCTAAAAGGGCTATTTCTATTCTTAAGCAGGCAGAACTTAACAAAATAAAAGAGTTCCTGTGCCTCAACACAATACCTCTCATTATTTGCTGTGTACTGGCAAAGTGAAAATGTTTTATTTTCATGCACCCCATTATTGGTTGGTTGTGAGGAGTGTTGATTTGTATAAGCTTGGCTTGACCATACTAAATGGGCATATACCCCTGCTCCCTATGACCGCCGTGCATGGGACCGCACCTTGGTCTTATTAAAAAAAAAAAAAAGTGAACTTAAAAAGTTACTATAATTTTAAATACCATTTACTTTAAGTTTTGTGCCTTTGTATAATCAGTGGGATCAGTTGCAATGCATATTTGTGAATGATAAAAGTAAATTGCACATTTGTTTAAGGAAATCTAAGGTGCTTCATGAAATGTTTTGTAGAATATAAATTCATTAAATTTCAACATTTTCCTAATGTTCTTGTGCTTCTTTAGACCAAAAAAAAGGAAAGACATATTATTTTGGTTATTTATAACAGAGTATGGTAGAGTAAGTGGACCTACAGCATTACTAGTTGAGGACCACTGCTGTATATGTTAGTTTCTCCATGTACAGCACTTTGTATGCAGCGATGGCTGTTTGAAAGTGCTCTATAAATACAGTTGAGTTGACTTGAGTTAATGTATTTTTATGCAGTTCAGTTTGCTGCCCTTATATTTTAGCTGTGTGTGTTTCAATTCACTGTATGTTTGCACTGTGGTTGAGAGAGGAAAGGAATTCCATCTGTGCTGTATGTTGCACATAGAGCATATTTGACAATAAAGCTTGACTTGATCAGAATCAGAATTAGAATCAGAATCAGAATCATCTTTATTGGCCAAGTATGTAGAACACACAAGGAATTTGTCTCCGGTATAACACGCTGCATTAGTATCATCGTAAACAACAAATCATTGAACCATTTTAGAGTAACCAGTAGCAGTATTTGTAGTACAAGAAGAGTGACTACGTCAGTGACTGTTTAAGGAGTTAATGGCTAGAGGGAAGAAGCTGTTTAAGTGTCTACTGGATTTGGTGCGCATGGATCTGTAGCGTCTGCCTGAGGGGAGTAGCTGGAAAAGGTGGTGGGCAGGGTGCGGGGGATCCAGGAGGATTTTCCGTGCCCTTGTCTTGATTCTTGCAGTGTGCAAGTCCTCAAGAGTGGGTAGGGCGGTGCCAATGATTTTTTCCGCCGTCCTAACTGTCCGTTGAAGTCGGATTTTGTCCTTTTTTGTGGCGGCCCCAAACCAAACCGTGATGGAAGAACACAGGATTGATTCGATGACTGCCGTGTAGAACTGTCGTAGCACCTCCTGTGGCAGGCCATGCTTCCTCAGCAGCCTCAGGAAGTACATCCTCTGCCGGGCCCTTTTCAGGATGGAGATGGTGTTGACTTCCCACTTTATGTCCTGGGAGACTGTGATTCCCAGGAACTTGAAGGTCTCAACGGTTGACACAGGGCAGTTGGATAGTGTGAGGGGCAACTGTGGAGAAGAATGTTTCCTGAAGTCCACGATCTTCTCTACAGTCTTGAGCGTGTTCAGCCCGAGGTTGTGTCGGCTGCACCAGAGCTCCAGCTGCTCCACTTCTTGGCGGTACGCAGACTCGTCGCCGTCTTTGATGAGGCCGATGACCGTGGTGTCGTCTGCGAACTTTATGAGTTTGACAGCTGGATCTGTTGAGGTGCAATCGTTTGTGTAGAGAGAGAAGAGCAGTGGAGAGAGGACACATCCCTGTGGGGCTCCAGTGCTGGTGGTGCGTATTGATGATGTTGTTGCTCCCAGTCTCACCTGTTGTGTCCGTCCCGTCAGGAAGCTGAGGATCCACTGGCAGATCGTAGGGGACACACCGAGGTGGAGAAGTTTGGGGGTGAGGAGTTCCGGGATGATGGTGTTGAACGCAGAGCTGAAATCCACAAACAGAATCCTTGCGTAGGTCCCTGTGCTGTCGAGGTGCTCGAGGATGTAGTGCAGACCTATGTTGACTGCGTCTTCCACAGACCTGTTTGCCCGGTAGGCAAACTGGAGAGGGTCCAGCAGGGGTCCGGTGACGTTCTTTGTGGTTCAGCACAAGGCCTTCAAAGGACTTCATGACCACAGACGTCAGGGCGACAGGCCTATAGTCGTTCAGTTCCGATGTTGCCGATTTCTTGGGAACTGGGATGATGGTAGACTGTTTGAAGCAGGATGGGACCTCACACAGCTCCAGGGATCTGTTGAAGATTTGTGTGAAGACCGGAGCCAGCTGGTCAGCGCAGACTTTCAGGCAGGAGGGGGACACTTTGTCGGGCCCCGCAGCTTTCTTGATCTGCTGCTGCTTGAAGAGCCGTCTCACGTCCTGTTCGTGGATCTGTAGTGGAGAAAAAGAGGGTGGGGGGGTAGGTAGAGTGGTTTCTGGTAGAGGTGTGTGTGTGTGGGAAATGGGGGTGACCTTTTCAAATCGACAGAAAAACATGTTTAGTTCATTAGCAAGACCCTTATTGTTCACTGTTTGGGGGGGGGGTGGCATTCTATAGTTTGTGATTGCTTTCAGGCCATTCCATACAGATGCAGAGTCGTTAGCAGAGAACTGTTTTTTCAGCCTCTCTGCATAGCTTCTCTTAGCGATGTTAATTTCCTTTGTCAATTGGTTTCGGGCGTGTTTGTACAGTGCCCGATCTCCACTTCTAAATGCGGCCTCTTTCTCTTTCCTGAGTTGCCTGAGTTTGGGAGTAAACCATGGCTTGTTATTGTTGAAGGAGCGGAAGGACTTCGTTGGTACACACATGTCCTCACAGAAACTGATGTATGATGTTACAGTGTCTGTGTATTCATCCAGTGTGCCCGTTGAAGTTTCAAAGACGCCCCAATCAGTGCAGTCTAAGCATTCTTGTAGAGCTAGCTTTGCTTCATCTGTCCATTTTTTCACAGTCTTAACAACCGGTTTAACACATTTGAGTTTCTGTCTGTATATAGGTATTAAGTGGATTAAATTGTGGTCGGAAAGACCCAATGCTGCACGGGCGACCGATCGGTATGAATTTTTGATTGTTGTATAGCAGTGGTCTAGAATGTTGCCTTCTCTGGTGAAACAGTCGATGTGCTGCTTATATCTGGGAAGTTCACAGTTAAGATGTGCTCTATTAAAATCGCCCAAAATTATCAGGGGTGACTCTGGGTATTTTAGTTCGAGTTTGTTTACTTGTTCGGCTAGCGTTTGTATCGCCGTGTTAGCGTTAGCTTGTGGCGCAATGTAAACACCGACTAGTAAAAAGGAGGTGAACTCACGTGGCGAGTAGAATGGATTTGACTTGACTTGATAATTATAAAAAAAACAAAAAAAACCTGTAATTAAACGTCGGCCACTTGACCAATAACTTTGGCCGATGTTTGAAGGCCATAATAGGCCGATTTAAATGGTCGCTTGATGAACTGGTCGGGTCCTAGAAAGTACCCTGCCGAACATTCAGACTACCAAACTGGCGGATCTGCGAGTCAGGATTAGAGAGGGAGGAGGGGATTGGAGAAGGGAGTAGTGGCTGACAATGCAATGAACAACCGATACAGGTGAGATTGATAAGAATGAGAGGTGGCAGGGAACAGTAAGACAAATGGACCTCATGAAATTATTGATTGGCATTTGACAACAAGCTCTACACTGAGACAGGGAATCCATGAGTAACACAAATCGATCAAGAAATCAGAACAAAGTATAATTCAATGATAATAATCAAATGTATTTTACATTCAGGCAACACAATGCATTTGTGCACTACCTAAACATTTCCGAAAGTTAAAACTGATTTAGTTTGACTGATGTTCAATTAACAAACAAAATATGGACACGATGCTATGAAAATGTCGGTAATCTTGAGGTGAATATAGAAAACACACATTTTCATGAAAGAAAGGCACTTAAAGCACAAATATGAAATTAAAGTAAAAAAAAAAAAAAAAAAAGACAGAATCTGACTTCAGTGTGAATCTTTCCCGTAGGCACGACTCACAGCTAGCTAATCGAAGAGAGACAACCCTGAGATGTAGCAGAATTAAAAGTGGTCCAGGAGGGTGTATAAGACTTCTATGATTGTGGGTAAAGCAAGAGACAGTTAAGGAGAAATGAGGATTTTAAAAAAAACGTCAAGTGACAAGGGGCAGAGAAGCAACTTGAAATTTGCTGGGAAAATCTCAGGGGAGGTCGGCGAGGAGGAATCAGTGTGAGTGCATTTAATGAACGAGAAGGTAAAGAGTGTGAGTAGAAGGTAAAGTCAAAAGAAATAAACTGCACCAGCTAGGTACTCATATTGTGAGATTTCAATTATACAGAAATTTTAGCAGCATTGTAAATGAGCATAGAACGCCCGATGGAACTTTTTCACCTCCAATATGGTACTGGTAGTGCAACCCAGAGTACAGTTCGATACCAATAGAGATCCAATACGATGTCAACAGCAATGGTACATGCTTTCATTTATTTTTTTATTATGAAATATTCGAACAGAATTGATCAAGTTACACTATTCAAACAAAGAACAAATAGTCATCAACAGTAGCTCTGAGAAAATATGAGCAACCCAAACACTGCTGAATAGAAGACGAGGAGCGGAATCTGGAACGGACTGCTTGTATATGAGTGCTAATATCGGAGAGTTTGGATGCGGACCGATATAATTCTATACTGGGTTTTTTTTCTGATTTCAGACAGCTATCAATATAAAATTGGGGAAATCCTATTTATTTATTTCACTGTTTTTCACTCGCTGATTCACATTTATGGAAGAAATTAAGACATAGCTACTGTGTTAGCATAGGTTGTGATAGAAGCTTTTTGTGTGTTCAGACTTGCGTACAAAATCATGATACAAAGAGGATCCTTCGTAAATATACACATCTGTACTTTCTATATTTACTTTGATGACCTGTATTGCTTTGCAAACCGTCTTAGTGATAAAAAGATTCATGATTTTACAGTGGTACCTCTATTTACGAATGTCTCTTCATATGAAATTTTCAAGTTAGGAAACGTCTCAACAGGAAAATATTACCTCATGTTACGAAAGAAATTCCAAGATACGAATGTTAAAAATACAGTATGGGCTGCTAGTCGCAGCTCTGAGTTTCCTGAACGCAACATACTCATAGCTGCTCTGCCAATCATCCTCGCATCCCATTGGCTAAGAGGGACCTTACTTATATTTCTATGTGTGTCGATAGAAAGTTATGTGTTTATGCAGCGTCCTCGTCATTAGCCCCTCGGACCATGAGGTGTTCCAGTAATTTTACATAAATGTGAATCACCCAGCAAAACTGTTTAGCAGTTGGGCTATCGCTCACTATGCTTTGGACATTTTCGAAGGATTGTTAAAAGTCGACAAAAGCAAACGTCCTTGGCTCAGTTCTTTACAAAACCACTTCTGAAAGAGAACATGGACTAAAGAGGGCAAAAAACAAGAAGGCGCATAACAATGACACACTCAAAAGATAAATGACCACCATTTATATTCTTTACCCTATATTCTCTGTTTTTACATTATGCACAACTCTCATTTATTGTGTAATAATCTAATTGTAACATGTATTTTTTTTCCATCTTTCTGATGCATTTTTATGCTTTAGAAAACATTTATGTCTGAATTTGGGGCGGGGGAGGGAGTGTTTGGAACGGATTAGGGCATTTACATGAAAACGTGTCTCTACTTACTACATTTTCGAGTTAAGAAATTTCTTCCAGAACCAATACATTTCATAAGTAGAGGTACCACTGTACATGATAAAAATACATAAGCACAACTGTAAAAGGGTTAGTTGGCCATTGGAATAGGTTATTCCAGGGCTACACAAATGTTGACCTTTTCATCCCGTAGCAATCAAATACTGCAAACCAATCTACTGTAGGTAAAGGAACAACATTTTTGCAGCAGAGGCATTCTCCACAGAAGAATCAACAATGTCAGATTGGCTGCCTCGAGTATCGATTTTCTTTCACCATACAGCAGCATTTACTGGATATAAAGCTTGCAACTGAGTGATATTCCAACCACACCCTAAAATAGGTGAAAACAATCGAGACCAGAAGTTTACTTTTGCTTGGGACTAGTCAAGGCTATTTGCCACGACTTTGCCGACTACTACTACTTTTTGGCGCATGGCGGCCTGTCGACGACTACGATTTGCTGTGTGCTGGCCGCCGTCGGCGAATATTCCTGTGCTGAATTTTGTTCCCAGTACGTCCGTGAGGGCATTCATTTATTTTATGTATATGTGTGTCTGTTTGGAGAGACACACATGTAAGAAGCCTTGACTAGAATACATGTCTATTTTCTCATGGAATTTTTATCAGGACTTGGAGCTTTTGCCCGTTAAATCCTAAGAACACAGAGTAAATGAGAAAAGGAAAACGAAAGGTATGGGAGTGTGATACGGGAAGCAAGTTATGTCATTAAATCAATCGTTCTTGCTCTGAGGATGCGAAAGTGCTTTCGGTTATTAACTTTTGCAAAGGAGCCAAAAGATGCAAAGATTTTTGCATTTGGGAAGATGTGGGAAGACTGAATGGGAGATAAACTGGCAGCTGTGGAAAGATGGAAGATTCCATTGATGGGAGCAGGGGAATGACAATAAAACAACAATGGCACAGCACAACAATTGCCGGGAATGCCTGTCTGAGAGACCTCATTTCGCCATGGGCCAACACTCAAATTTGGTAGACAATGATGAGCAACCCATTCGTCCATGCAAAACCGACACACACACACACCACACACACAGGGGCAGATTTTTTTTCATCCTTGTATAGGGAACGCTTTGTGCAGTTCTTGTATTTGCAAAGAAAGTCAAATCAGCAGAGATAAAGATATCAACATGACATTTTGCATAGTGAATAATTGTAGAGCTTTCCCGGGTAATGATGTCTGTGGTTGTCAGGGGATTTCATTAGTAATCCATTTTACTCCTGTGAAAAGCCATTGTTTCCAGCACAATTTCTGTTGCGGTGTCAGCCTTTTTTGATCATAAAAAAAAAAAAAAAGTCTCATTTTGACATACTCACAATAGTGATGTCCTGTTCCAAAGGATAGTGAAAAATACTCGTTTTACTTGCAAATTATGTAGGCTCGATGTAATCCTGCGGAAGCATAGAATTTCATGGTCATTTTTGAGTTTCGATCAGTCTGCCATATTACAGTGATAAATCCAATCCAGTCATCTCATAAAATCAGATTAAAAATGTTCAATTATACAGCAACCTTTGGCATAAAGAAAACATTGGAAAACAATAGCAGCCCAAATTTTGTAAACCAACCCTAACCCATTAACTGTGGCTGCATTGGGCATGAGCGCTCTTAACTGTGAGAGTTGGAATAGGAGGGCGCCCCCTACCGCCGATGTTTGTCGATGAAGGGCCATGAATGAACATGAAGGGGGCAACCGCCTGGAAGTGATGTGTGATGAAGAGTTCAAAAATCTTCCGTCAAAACACACGGCGCAGCACTTGCGTTGACAATCTTTTGCTGAGATAATAGATGTGAAAGGGCATCGGTCTGTGATATGTTATAGCAGCAGCCCCAGACCCATACCCGCCTCCAAACCACTTTGCTTTGCATGCGACCGCAGCCACAATTAATGGCTTAACTGCATGTTCATTAATCCATACAGGAAATACTGTTGTTAATTGTGTGGTTGCAACTAAAAGTGAAAACTTCAGTTCAATGCACACAGTCAACCAAATGTTGAGTAATTTTCCACAGTTAAAAAAAAACAAACGAAAGACATAATTGCATAAGCCCATTTCACTTTCCGTACGCGTTAATCAATACAGTGTCATGTTCTGTCTTGATTGTGTTCCAGCTCCAGCTGCTGTGCTTCAAGTGTGATTTTCTTGACCTCGTGATAACATTGATTGATCTCGTTTTGTTCATAGATTCATGTTGAGAAGGTTTTTTTGCTATCGTGGTGTTGCTCTTTGTTTTCATGTTTTTGTATTTCGGGCTATTTTGTTTGTGTATTCTTGATCTTCAAATGAAGCTTTGCCTTTGCAAGTGTGTTTGATTTCAAGGATTGGTTTCCTTGCACCTTGTGATCAGCGACTTCAGTTTATACTTTATCGGTGTGATTTTCTTCAATAAATATGTTTGTGATTGCACTTTGTCTGAGCCTGCATTTTTTATTGGGGGGGGGGGGGGGGTGGAATCCTAAAACATTATTCGGTTTGATCAGAAGAACCTCACAGGAATGCGTGGCATACTGTTTTAGCCTTCCTCGCCATTTGCAAATTATACTATTTCATGATTATTAAGATTAAGATTAAGATATCCTTTATTTGTCCCGCAATGGGGAAATTTACAGTCAGAGTTCAGAAAGGAAACCACAAGGTAGGGAGAGGGAAAAAAACACACGCTCGAACTATCCTCTTCTGAGTATAATTCAAGTCCAGGATAAAAAAAAGACCCTAGCACATAAATAAGCATATGACAGTTACAACAAGTCACAAGACAACATGTAATGAGGGGGAGGATGAATGGGAAGGGGGGAGGGGTGTGACCGCGACGCGGTCCATCCGACCAGCTGCACGGTCCGCCGTGCGCTCCGCAGATCATTCCACGTCGTGGGGGAAAAGAAGAGGAACGATGAAGACGGTGATGATAAGGATGTGTATGCGCGTGTGATTGTCTGGTTGTGTATGCGTGAACAGGCCGCAGCTGCTTCGTCAAGGTCTGCTCATGAAGCCAGTCCCGGCTTATCAGTCCATGGCCGAGAAGGAGGGGGTGATGGTGGGGCACTAGCTTCCGTGCATACCTTCCATCCAGGGGAAAGAGGTCCAAATAGCGTTGTTTCTTTTGGAGGGACGGCCGCCAACAATTTCAGGTGGCCTCGAGTCCGTGGCTGTATCCCTTCACTGGCGCAGATCAGCCAAATCCTCAATTCCTTTTCAAAGCGAGAATTCCAACTTCTCCCTGTTGTTGTCGATCGTACGGAGTCGCTCCAAAACCGCATCTATATTGCGGTTGAGCTCAGTCACCGCTTGAGTCTGAGTGTTGGACATTTGCACTAGACCATCGAGAATGACCGGCAGCTTCTTCACTTCCAATAAAGCCGCTCCCGTCGGTTGGATTTTGCGATAGAACAGGAAACTGCTTACACCAAACTGCAGCATACCTGCTATCAGGAGGCCGATAATGTAGATGTCTTCCTCCTCCTCAACGGACAGTATTGACAGGCACACCATTCTACGCTTCCTCCATGGATCAAGGGTGTGCCCAGCAGCAAATGTCCCGAGGGGCAAGCAGGCTCCCCACTACCTGCTGTTCTTAGAACTGAATTTTAAAAAAGGTAGACAAATATATATATATTTTTAATTACATCAAGTGATAGTATCATTTATTCATTTTCGACTGCTGATTTGTCTGTTCCGAGTCCATGGTGTGCGATGAGTCAATCGGGCAAAAGGTGGTGTAAGTATGTGAAATATCGTGAAAGCTAAATTAAAGCTTTGTTGCTATGGGACTCAAATTCAGCAGTGAAACGCTTTGCTTTCACTGCTGCACCCTTGAGACAGCATTTACTGGTCCAAGAAAGAAGACTAGTTTGTGTTGCCTTCTTTTTTTCTTTCTCAACGGAAAATAGACCAATTAAATTTGACAACTGCTGAGAAACTGACGTTTCTCAAAGACGACAGTTTAGCCTGCTGAGCTTCGGCTGTTCAATAAAGCAATCAATTATCATTTTTCACCTCAGTTGCTGATAATAAAGGTTGCAGAGATTTGAAAATCCTTTAACTGAGCATGAACTTTCATGTTTATGAGTAATGAAATGCAGTAGTAAAAGGGAAGATCAGCTGTCATTGTCCAACGGTTAGAAATATCGTCACACTCTTAAAAGAATGGCCTAAAGCCTCTAATCCCACTGAGCGGTGAAGAATTGTTTTAGAAGGCAGCGAATGTTATTGTTCATCAGGGTTCGTTCAAGGTCGCAAATGTTCGCTAAATGGTCGCCAGACGTTCATCAACAGTTTTAGAGTTTTTTATCTTGTTGCAGGGACATTTTGAAGATGTTCAAAATGCCCTTCTGACAGGAATAGTACAGGCGAACGTCTGCCGAATGTCTCGCAACGGTTTGGAGACCATTTGCTACCTTGAAAGAACTCTGATGAGGAGAATGCAAAATTCGCTGCCTTTGCAAATACAGTACTCACAATTGAGTGCTGCTCAAGGGAATAAGACACTGTAACTTTTTTTTTTTTTTTTTTGCCTTAACCAGCTCCTCAGGATGCTGGCCATCTGCTAAAATCAGCTGTGTCCTTAGTTAAACAAGTCATCCAGTTCTCCCCCTGAATGTATTTTTTTAAATGCATAATATAATCAGCATTTGGATCAGTTTTCATGTTTTCTGAAGAAAATGGAAAAATGACTTTGGCCATTAGTTGAGCAAGTTCTTGCTCTGGTTCCTCTCCCTCCCCTTTACTCCTTTGCTTTGCTGACTTTGTCTAATGTGCTGTCTTGTTTTGATATAGCCTCCGTATTTTTTTTTCTTCCAAATAGACAATCCATGGCATTAGTCAGCTGGACTCTCAGCACTATGGACAACATCTTTTCAACGAAAAGAGCAGGCGGTGGGCAGCCTTCTTGCCTTTCTAGCTCTTGGACATTTGCTGCTGGGCTACATCTTAGATCCTTGGCTGAAGTGGAGAATGGTATGCTTGACAACATTTTCCGTCGAGAATTTGGAAGGCATCTACATTATTGGACTTTTGATAATGGGTATCCTGCTGTTTGATGTTAGCAGTTTCCTGATCTATCGCAAAATTCAGCTTCCATTGGAAGATCACAAGCTGGTGGCCGACATGGAACGTGTGGGACAGGTGACAAGTCTCAGACTCATGCGTTGACCGAACTCCACCGCAAAGTGGATGTGGTATTGGAGTCGCTTCGCAAAATGGAAGAGACCTGGGAGTAGTTGGACCAACATGAAAAATTGATTGACTGGTTGATCAAGAATTCGGCAGATTGACGCCACGGAGAGTCACGTGCTAAAAGACATTCAAGGCTGTCTGAAATTGTAGACGGCCTGTTCCCAAAATAATTATCTGGACTTTCCCCATGATGGAAAAACACACGGACGCGAGTATACCCATCTCTTTCTCCCTACACTACCCCCCAAGCCTGTGACTGATAAGCTGCAGCTGCAGGCGCAATGTCGTCTTTGCTGGATTTCTATTCGCTCCCTGGAGAGACTTGAGCGCACCTACATACAGCCCCGTTTCACAGATTGTGATGCACCCCCTCCTTCCTCCCCCACCCAGTTCATTACATGTTAAGTCTCGATGATTGTTGTACTGTCTTTTTAAATGTACGTGACTTGTGCCGAGTTTTTTTTCTCTGGCTCAAACCATCCTCCCATTTAAGAAGAATGGTTGGAGTCTCCCCCCCCCCTTCTGTTTTCCTTTCACATCGAAGATATCGGGGTGCTTAACAGCGACCCGCCAGGCTTCTCGTTCTGTCTCCCCCATGTTGATTATTGCTGTCTTGTTTATGTTCCTCTCAACAAGTTGTAACTGGGAAGTAAATTCCTTGTGTATTTCTTGCATACTTGGCCAGTAAATCTGATTCAGATTCTGATGATACGTTTCAGGTTCTTGTAGACTTTTTAAAACGTCTGGCATTCACCAATTTTTCTCCTGCAAATGCTCAACAAGATAAGTTAAATCAAGAGGGGTTTTTTTTCAAGTAAGCTCTATTTATCATACGTTGCAGTGTGCAATTCAATCGCGGTGTTGTGCCAGTGTCTAAAACAAACGAAGACTCGGAGGTTCCAACATTTTCAGTTGTGTCATTCTTCCTGAACTGCTATTTTCAGTATAAGAGAGCCTCACATTATAGGCACGATGGTAAAGAAAAATTATTGTATTTTTTTATTAATGAAGGCAGATTTCAATTTTTTCACAATATGTCTGCAATCTTCAGCGTTCAAGGCAGTTGTAACCTGATTCATGAAAGGTTCTTGAACTATAAAACCCTTTGTATCTGTTACGTTTCGGACAAGCCGAATTAAGTTTGGACCCCAAAGTGTAGACGTCAACAAGGTCTCCATTGCAAAAATATGTTTTAATACAAAAATTGCAACGACTAAGAGATAAGATAAAGCGCTGTTCGAAACAAGGACCAGAGGGCACAAAAAACGAATAACAAAAAGCGCTTGCACAAAAGGCAAGGGAGGAAATAAGGACCGCGAAGACAAACAAAAACAATGTATCAAAATACACGCAAGCGAAAGCCAGATCACAAAACAAAATCCAATACTTACAAAACCATTGGTACCGAGAGTTCAACAAGCGAAACACGACGAGATCTATAGCAAGAATAGTCTATGAGCATGGAAACAGCAAGGCATAAACAATACTCCGACAACCAGAAGACAGATTGCGGGTGCTTAAATACACAGTTCCGTAATAGAAAGATTGGCAGCAGGTGTGCAGCCAGAAAGTCCGCTCAGTCTGCCACCTGCTGGCCAGGCCCAGAACAGGAACATGACAGTATCAATGTTTATAAACCCTGATAAATAGCAGAGGCCATCGGGCTGGTCTTGGTAAGCAGCTAATTTTGATCCTCTCCTCTTTCATCTAGAACTGCTTCAAACAACAAAGTGTATGCAGGAAAAGTGATTAAGATTGCATGACTGTCTGTGTCTTATGTGTTTTGTTGTGTTATTTTGACTTCAAGATGGCGCCGCGAGAGTGGCTGCCTTTGCAGCAGCTCCTATTTATTTTGTTCTTCTACTTCTTCCTCTCATAACTTTGCTGCTGTGAAGTGGGAATTTCTCCATTGAGAGACTATGAAAGGTTTTCTTATCTTATCTTAAAATACACGTCGTTCTCTAAAGAGGCTCATGAGCCAAGGTGACAGATGCTGCGTGCATTTTTAGATTGAAGGTTCTGTTGCTTAAAAAATGTATGTATTATTTCGTAGTGTCAGTTGAAAGCAGAGGAACATTTTTTTTTGAATTGTTAAATGTGAACATCAGAAGAGTTGTGGAAAAAAGTGGTTCAGAACGAATTTCTAAATTTGTTAATTTCATTGGTATGTTTTTGGAATGTGGGAGGAAACCGGAGTACCCGGAGAAAAGCCACGCAGGCAAGGGGAGAACATGCAAACTCCATACATGGAAGCCGGAGCCGGAATTGAACCCAGCACCTGGGCACTGTGAGGCGACTAGAGTGCCACCCCACAGACACTCCATTAATGTAAACATTTTTTTTTAAATGACCAAAATGGACATGCGTGTTTTTTCACAGCACAGCGATGCTCCGTTACTGCACGCGATTGTCGTAGATCACGCATCTATCCACCCATTTTCAACACCGCTTATACTGAAGAGGGTTGCAGGGATGCTGGAACCTATCCCAGCTAACATCGGGCGCAAGACGAGACAAACAACCATTCGCACCTACACCATCACTGAGTGGGAACGGATACCACGCTGCCCGCTCGCAAGTCAGGCGAGTGTACCACTACAGCATCAACAACACGTTGGTCAATTAATTGAAAAGAAATAACTTTTCGTCCAAATAATTAACATTGGAAAATTTCACCCGATGATCAGTTTTGAGTTGAGAATCACTGAGCTTGGGTTTTGAGATATGATGATGTGTTGTAGAAGCATATTATAGAAACAGATCTCCCCTTGTGCAAACAGAAAGTGCCTGCAACCTCTACACAATGGTGCCCTCATTTCAACCTCAAAAACATAAATAAATGAGTGGGGGCTTCCAGAGGGGCTGCAACTTTGCACACCCGCAGCAATGCTTGCGTGTCTTCATATTTCATCCACGTCTATCCTCTCTGTTGTGCTCCCACCAGCAGCGACATTCATTACTTTTTCACATATTTGTGACTAACAAAGGAGAACTGTTCATGTAGGATTCCTCCGCATTTAGCACACAGATTCACTACACATCAAACTTTTGGAAGCAATACTTTTCTATTGCACAATTGCTTTATCCTGATCAGTGGTGATAACAGTGAGCAATGAACCACTGTGCTAAGCCTTGATAGACGAACCCAACGTTTTTCTAGACTGTTTGGGGGACACCAAAGCTTTAAGAGCATATTCCAACAAGAACAAGGAGAATATATTAACCACACACAAAGAGGTCAAAATTCAAAATATACTCATTTATGCAATGAACACCAGATGATCCACCGTGCTGGCTAAAATTTCAATTGTCATCAATCTTAAGTAGGTCCTCCCCACCCACTGTCGCAGTTCCCCCCCCCCCCCCGCCCCCCCGAGTTTAATTTCCATTATTGCCTTCTGTTATTTTTGACCCAATTACTTCATGGTCATCATTTTTGCACCTTTTTTGCCACTCTCTTGTGCCATCTTTCCCAACTGGTTTACACCAGTCACGCCTTTAGCCAATAGCATTTGGGGGCCCGTCCGAGAGCAGAGGTCGATATGGAGCGTGTATGCTCTTGTTTGATTAATTGGGTGTGTGTTTTTCTGGTCCGCACATTTCTTAGTATTGCTCTCCTAGTTAGATAAAAGGTGTCCAGCCTGTTTGTTACAGCCATTATCGAATACCTTTTCATTCATTCATTCATTCATTTTCCGAACCGCTTTATCCCCACTAGGGTCGCGGGGGTTGCTGGAGCCGATCCCAGCTGTCTTCGGGCAGTAGGCGGAGGACACCCTGAACCGGTTTCCAGTCAATCGCAGGGCACACAGAAACGAACAACCATTCGCACTCACACTCACACCTAGTGACAATTTTGGAGTGTCCAATCAGCCTGCCATGCATGTTTTTGGAATGTGGGAGGAAACCAGAGGACCCAGAGAAAACCCACGCAAGCACGGGGAGAACATGCAAACTCCACACAGGAAGGCCGGAGCTGGAATTGAACCCGATACCTCTGCACAGTGAAGTCGACGTGCTAACCACTCGACTACCGGGCTGCCCTATCGAATACCTGTTTTTTTTTTTTTTTTTGTTACTTTCGGAGTGAATCCAAGGTGGAGTGGATTCACTTGAGAGGGCTTCACAGCGGCCTCAAGCTTGTCAAGCTCTAGAACAGGGGTGACCAACCTTTTTTGACCAAAGATCGACTTTTGAAGCGACCAACCTCCCGCGATTGACCCGATCGCGAGCATGCAAGCATACACACGCACACACGCACACACGTGGGTGCACAACCATGCACACGTGCACATACGCATGCACGCACACCACGATGAGAAACAGCCCGAATAGCCCCATAAATGAATGAAAATGAAACCTACAGACATCAAATCTTTTCTCCCACCTCCCTCTCCGTTTCCTCCTTCAATCCCTCACGATCGACTTGGGACCAGTCCGCGTGCTACCGGTTGATCACGATCGACGTAATGGGCACGCCTGCTCTAGAAGATATAATTGGTTTCGTTTTTGGTTAAGCAGGTGTCTGGGGTTGTTTTGTTTTGTGTGTTGGGAATTATGGTTGTTATCATCCATACAAACCTTTTTTCCTTCAGTGAATGAATCGCGCTGCTGACTTGGGCCATGCAGAGTGACTAAACTGGTCAAGTGTGATTCAGCTGATTGCTGAGGGGAGTTTGCTGTGATTGGTGCCATCAAAGTGTCGTGTAAATAATGATTTTTGATTTAGGCAGCTTTGCAGCTGAGCCCACTTTGGAGGTGTTGTGATCTAGTGGTGAATGCCATTTTGGCATTTCTTTTTCTCACTTCATGTTAATGAACTAAGAAGAACTATTTGGGCTTTCTTCTTTAGTGAGGAGGTGTTGGTTGTCACGGAAAAAAAGAAGACGAGGCCGAATTCACAAAATGTTTGTGTGGCTTTTGAGTGGTGCAAACTCATAGAAATGGAGTAAACAGATGGTGCCTAATCCACAAAGATGGTAAAATGCGTCACTAACTGAGATACCAAGCAGAATGTGTCTCAGTGCGCCGGTGGTATTTGCACGTATTTTAAATGAGTTAATATGCATATCTGTGGCGATTGCCCATTTCTATGCAAATGAGACTCATTGATAAACAACGTCTAATGAACTAACGTCAGTGTGAAGAGCCTCATGCAGTTTGAGTGATGCAAGTAACGCCTCGAAAAAGCTGGTGTAAAATTAGCGTGACTCAGTTGAAGCCTCTGTCCCATGTAAATCCGTTTCAATTCCAAGCGGCGACTCTCGATTCCAAATACGCATCCACGCTCAGCGCTGACGCTCCTCTCACTTCATCCTCAGCTCCAAAAGCCATCTATCCAACCGCACCAGTGGAGGCTGTCCAACAGCGCCGACATGTCTGCTAAACAAAACGAGGTTGTGCAAAAAAACAAGCACCCCCGGGATTTCCATCACTGACAGTCAAATGGCGCCAACATTCCTCCCAATCAAAATCGGTGCTGGTACACATGTGCTGCTGAGATGGCGCAACCACCAAGCACAGATTCTTCTCTTTTGACAATTGTGGCCAAAAACACTGAAAACCGTCCACATCAGGTCCACACGACGAAACAACAAACACCATGTGACAAAGCAAAAGACAAAAACAACAAAAAAACAAACAAGCAAAGCTCTCAAAAGAGCACTTGCTGATTGCTGCCTACTTGGGCGCCATCTTGGATCTACGATACATACAGCACTCTAATGTCATGTCAGATCATAATTTTGTTTCAGTGAATATTTATTTCCAGGATTGTAATAATGCGAGACATCCTCAGCACCTCAATACACATCTATTATTAGGTGAAGACTTTGTCAGGTTTGTTTCTGAATGCATTGATTTTTTATTTATTTATTTTTTTCCCCAGCATAATAGCGCCGGAGTTGACAGCCATCGTGTTGTGGGAAACCATGAAGGCTTTCATAAGAGAGGAGGTTATATCTTTTGGGGCTTATCAGAGGAAAAACTTGAAAGAGAAGTTGGCCAAGTTGTCGCAGCGCATTGTATTTTTAGACTCTTTGTACGCCACCTTGAGACACCCAGATACTTTTAACTAAGGATTCAATGTCTTTGCAAGGGGCGGCACGGTGGGTTATGGGTTAACGCGTCTGCCTCAGAGTACAAAGGTCCAAGGTTTGAATTCAGGCTCCAGCTTTCCTGTGTGGCGTTTGCATGTTCTCCCTGTGCCTGCGAGGGTTTTCTCTGCAGTGGGTTTTCTACATGGAGTTCTCAATATAATTGCTCTATTCTGGCTGTTCGCTTGTGCCTGCAGACATGATCGGCTTCTTCGAGAAAAGTGACATGCCTAGATTCGAATATAGTCGGAGTTGGAGCGACCGATGTTAATGGGTGAACTGGAGGCTGCGGTAAGTTCATTGACCAGACGGTTTCTAAGTTAGATTTTATAAAACGTTTCGAAAACAGCTGCCCCACATCCTTGTTTGACATGTTTACAGAGTCCTTTGATTTTAGGTGCACTCCCCCAAATTCTCATTGCTTTGAAAGACAATTATCTGGCTTGTATTGCCCGATCAATATGCTGATCATCGACTTTAAATTGTTGTCCAAATTATTGGCCAGCTGCTCCCTTTTTCGTATGCTCAACTCAAACTAGGTTCATTTGTGATAGGCATTCTTTTTTAATCTTAGGAAGGTCTTCAATTCTCTTTGTAACTCCTCTCGGATTGCTTTAGCGGAAGCCTTGATGCGGGAACAGCCTTGAACAGAGTTGCGTGGGGGCATTTATTTTTTACTCTGGGGGGAAAAAATTGTGTCATGAGTGGGGTTGTAAAATGCATCTCTACAGGTAGGGTGCAGTTTGAACAAACAGTATTACCTCTGAGTATTTTCAACTCCACCGGTGCACAAGGCATGGGTGTCCATTTAGTCCTCTTTTGTCTTTAGTCCCCATCATAATGGAACCTTTATCCGTTGCTTCACGGACTGACCCTGGCATCCGCGGCATACGTTGATATGGTGTGGAGCAGGGGTGTTGAAACGTTTTCATTTGAGGGACGAATACAGAAAGATGAACAGGGCACTTAAATATTAGCTAAACTTTATGAAACACGCTGAAGTCAGTCAAGAAAGCAATTATATATTGTTAGCAATATATATAATAGTCTAGTTAATTTCATCAGCTTTCTGTTAAAGGTGTGAAGGAAAATAGTAGTTGATTCCTCCAAGTTTTTGGGGTGGCCAACAGCCTATCTATCTTACAGAATAGATCAAGCTCTGCATTTAACAGTAGCTGAATCCCATCTCCACATTCAGAATCCCAGAAAGAAAAAACTGTACTCAGATGACCATTTTTCAATTACTTGAGGACCATTAATGTGATGTCTTCATAAATCAGTCATACAACACAACGTGAAAGAAACTTTTTTTCCTCTAAAATTTAATTATCTTTATCTTCATTCACTAGATAATATTGTGTTTGAATGTAGCGAAAAGTTCTAGAGTGCACCCTCCCTTCTCACTCTGCCCACCTTCACCTTTTTTAACTAACCTTGTGGCCCATGTCAAATGTCATTTTTAGTTTCATAGATTTTTTTTCTTTGGTCATGTCATGGACTGCTGAAAAATGGATGATGGGGCGCAAATGGTCTCCGGGCCATAGTTTGGACACCCCTGGTGTTGAGCTGAAGGTGGTGTTATACGCTGACATTCTTTTGCTGCTCATGTCTGATCTTTGTAACTCCATTCCTGCAGCCCTCTCAGTCCTTGGAGGCATTTGGGAATATTTCAGGATATAAACGGAATCTTGTTAAGAGGGAAATGTTTGCACCTAACAAGATGGCAAGGGAATTTCCCACTTGAAAGTTATCCATTTAATAGGTGATGGGGCCAGGACAGATTTTGTGCATTTTTAAGATACAGTGAAACTCCTCTACAACGAAATCATGTTTGCAGCAAGAAAATTTTCACAACAGGGGGGTTTTCACTGTAGCAAATTTGATCTCAGATATAAACACACACACACACACACACACACACACACACACACACACACACACACACACACACACACACACAAACAAAACGTATATGTGAACTCATTATTTTTATTCCAATACTGTACATAGTGCATAAATATGATTATACACTTATTTGATATTGTTTAACATTTACATATAATTGTTTTATATTAATCACTCCACTTTGTCTGTTGGTTTTAAAAAATCATTTAGACTCTTCTGCTTCCCAACACTTCTCAATTTTTCTTCTTGGATCAGGTCTCTGAGTTGTAGTGCTGTACTCAGCCATTCCATGTTTCCTCTGCCTTTTGCATCTTCAATGAGTGCTGTAATGTTGCTGAGACTGTCTCTCAGGGACCTGGGTTCAGGTGTTTTATCATCAGCATCCTCCCCCTCTTCTTCTTCCTCTTTTGTGACATCACCAGTCTCTCCACATTCCTGGTTATGTGTTGCGATGTCACTGTCCATTTGCAGCAGGTCTTCTGGTGTACTCCCTGGTGCTACTTTTTCTAGGTTCTGCAGATCATCATCGCAGAACTGCAGTTCTTCTTCCTCTTGTGTTGCTTGGCTTGCTTCACCAAAAAAGCCACATTTCTTAAAAGATTTTTGGATTGTAGATGTCTCCACAGTTTTCCATGCTAAGGTAAGCCAATAAATTGCCTCAAAAATGGTAATAGATTTTGCAATAGCACTCCCAAGTCTCCTGGTTTATTTCGGGATACTTCTGCCATCCTGCAGTCAATTTCTTCCTTTTGCTGTTCACTTTTCCTGAATTCCAGAGTTTCAGAATGTTCTCTCTGTCCTTCAGGATGGCATAGATCTGTTTCTGGCCAGCCTAAAATATAAAAAAGGAAGTTTCATAATCTCTCATTTGTTTTCAGACTTATATAAAATGCATCTGAAGCATAACAGTACTGTAATGAATAATATGTCTACTGTACTGTATTGAGTTAATTCATAAATTAATGACACAAAACTAATAAAAATACACCCAAAAATCTGTTACATTTTGTTGGTTATGTTGTAAGGCAAAATTCGAAATTTTCTATACATTTGTGAAAAAGGAAGAAATTGCGACATTTTCGATCAGCATTCACTTTCACTTACATCAATTTCTTGGATAATGTCTTTAATTTTGGTAAAATGACTTTTACCCTGTCTTCCAGCGTCAGAGCTCTTCTTTTCTTAGCTGCTTGACATCCAGAGGTCCGTTTTGGAGCCATTTTAGCTATCGTAACGTTCTTGCTGCGTCTGAAACGAACAATAACAAATACTTACTGGATGACTGTGCATGTGTAAACCAGTGTGGTGGTTGCTGTTGCAGTTTCTGAATGAAGCAGCAGATGTCGCTGTTGGATTAGACTTTGTTGGAGTGAATGCCATCGCGAGGCAGAGCAGAGAAAAGGATTTCGTATAACGCAACAGGGGGTTCTTCGTCGTATGGGGGGCAGGAAAGTGGGAATGTTGTTAATGCATGAAGATTTTTTCATATTAGGGGGTATTTTCGCCCATGTAGGTTTTGTTGTAGAGGAATTTGGCTGTACCCATCGAGAGAGGATTTCATTTTTTGTTCACATCATCTTTTCATTTTTCAACAGATGAAATAAAAATTGTTGGAACTCTTACCACTCGCATATTTTTTTTATTTCTGGGTAACTCTGTGTTGGTTACGGGGTCCGGCAAACCAAGTGGGCAGCTCTGCTCGAGATTTGACTTACATGACGTAGTTAGAGTTATTATCCAATGGGATGACTCGAAATATGTTTTGTTTATGTGGGTTTTAACTTTTTTTTTTCAGTGCGCCGGTGTCAGATTGGATACAGTCGGTTGTTGTATCTCATCTTAACTTTAAAATAGCGCTATTTATTCTAGTTTGTATTTTGTTCCCTCAAACTCCAATATATGCTATTTGACTTCCTGATACTGATGAGGTGGGATGCGACGGTATGCTTGGTTGATTGGGATTTCATCAACAACGGGGATTTCATGCTTAACCCTATCAGTAAATCCCAGGTCCTCGTCTTGTATGGCAAACACATCCGCATACTTTGTCAGGAGCCCCCTAAGTTCTGCTTGTTGTACCACCTATGTCCAACCGGTCTCGTAAGCATTGTATGTCACAGTTTGATTTTTGAACCATCAACGCCCACACTCACACCTAGGGACAATTTAGAGTGTTCAATCAGCCTGCCATGCATGTTTTTGGAATGTGGGAGGAAACCTGGGAAAACATTGCTGTGGGAAGAGAGTACTGTTGGTATCACAATCAATCCTCCTGGTAATTGGCTATTTCCAGGTTCAAGCAACATGCTTACAGCATCATTGGACGCCCTCCTGAACCACACCCCATCACCCCCAAGGCAATCCGCAGTGTGAAAGGTTCAACCTTTTGGGTAGTGTAATGCACCCGCCACTTTTCAGCGACTAATGCAGGCTACGATGAATGACTTGACGTTTCAGATCGTACTGGTCTATTTGGATGACTTGCTGGTCTTCTCACCAACCTTCCATGACCACCTAGCGAGGCTAGAGACAGTCCTGAAATGATTGAGAGACACAGGTCTAAAGGTAAAGATTGAGAAATGTCACTTCCTCCAAACTGAGGTGAACCTCCGCGGTAGGCATAAAAACGGATCCGGACAAATAAGTGAAGTGAAGCAGTGGCTTATCCCTGCTACAGTAAAGGACTCAGGTCTTTCTTAGGCTTCTGTAGCTATTATAGGAGATTTGTTGATGGTTTCTCTGAGATCGCCGGACCGCTTCACGACGTTGTTAGCACTTGTGCAGAAGAAAATAGTCGGGTCAGGCTAACCAGTTGTTTAGGTCAGCTTGGACAATTCAGTGTCAACAGTCTTTTGAAGCGTTGAAAAACAGGCTCACAACAGACAATGCTAAAATGACAACACTGGTGTACCACTCACTTTCAGAGAGAAAACAAATATTTGGTCGTTAAGGTTAAGTGGAAATAGTCCCAACTGCCATCTATCCATACCATCCATCTATTTTCCGAACCGCTTTATCCTCACTAGGGGGGCGCTGGAGCCTATCCCAGCTGTGCCCTGCTATTGCCAGCCAATTGCAGGGCACACAGAGACGAACAACCATCCACGCCCACACTTACACCTCGGGACAATTTAGAGTGTTCAATCAGCCTGCCATGCATGTTTTTGGAATTTGGAAAGAAACCGGAGTACCGGGAGAAAACTCACACAGGCCTGGGAAGAACATGCAAACTCCACACAGGGAGCTGGAGCTGGAATACCTCTGCACTGTGAAGTCGACGTGTTAACCACTGGAGTCCCGGGCCGCCGACTGTCATCCATTCTTTTGAAAATTCAAGTCTTCGACAACATTAAGAATGAACTCAAGATGTCATTGTGAACTTTGCACATAAATATTACTGATTTCCCACTTTTGAAGTCACGTGTTTTTTTTCAATCTCCAAAAAAAGTGTAACAAGATACATACACACAACATCCTTCTTGTTCAAATTATGATTGCGAGCAAGCCCCACAGAACAAAAAAGAAGAAAAAAAGATTAATTACATATCCAAAAGGACTGGGAATAAGTTACCTATTCCTACCCCTTATCCATACTATACCTCATTATTATTATAATCAATGCAGTAATTTACTCAACCCATTCATTGTAATACATGATCAACCATCTTTTCCTTGCAAGACAAAGAAATTGTAAATTGTAAGTATTAATGGAGTTGCTATTTGAAATCTGATTATTTTTTTTCCATATGCATTCATGCATGAATAAGGCAACACCAAATGAACAAGCTAATGATAAGTCAGTAACCAAATTAAATGATCAGTAATCATTTTATGATTATCACCCCCAGCCCTCGCCCCCCTCCACTTTCTGTATATATTCCAAATCTGCATTATGATTGTAGTTTCAACCCACCCCTCATTCCAACTATTGGATACTGGGGTTCGGTGAATTGGTCTTCGGGGTTCGACGGAGCCTCTGCCATGGAGGTTAAGACACACCCGACTTAACGTGTCAATTAGTTAGGACACGCCCGCTTGGCCATCACTGGCTGCAGATGATCACATTACATTTCTTGTCCAATCAGTGCTGCAGGAAATTTAGTTCGCCCAGTAGTCAATGTGTGACTGTCATGATAGTACGTCCTAAAGTTTAAAAAAACGTATGTCTTGAAATTTTATTTACTTTTTTCTGTTTTTAACAAATGTTTTTTTAATGTCTTGAATTTGTAAAAAATCATATTTTTATTTTTCACAAAAGATAGGTGTGGTGAATGTGCATATTAACTGGTAGCTCTAACAAGCTTAAGAACCACTGATCTAGAGCAAAGACGACAAACTTATATAACCAGGTGAGTATTCCACAGTTCGAGGGGGCCAATGACTTGAATGCTTTCTTGTCGATTCATCTCGTGACAAAGGATACTGTAAAGGAAAACTGGTCTGAACTTCGTAGTGTGTAGTTGGAAAATCGTGGTGCAAAACACTGTTTCAGACAATAAGAGACATCAAAATAAGTGCAATTGAAAAGAAAGTGAAACAAGTCAGATTGATCGAAAGAAACCCACCTTCGTGTATTTTCTTCTCTTCTTCCCCCTCATCCGACAGAGCAGCTGAGGGCAATGAAGCAACACAGCAGGGTCACATCACATGCAACATGATCAAAGTTCTTACACTCAGACATCATTCGGAACAGAGCTAAAACTTGGCCTCCAATAGCAAAAGATCTGACACTTGAGATTGCCATAAATATAGTGCCAGACCAACTTTTTAACTTTGTGGCATGCACATGTGGAATTTCAATGCAACTCTTAGACCAGGGGTGCCCAAACTTTTTGGATCGAAGATCTACTTTTCGATCAACTAACCTCCCGGGATCTACCCTTACCGGCACGCGCGCGCACACACGCACACACACACACACACACACACACACACACACACACACACACACACACACACACACACACACACACACACACACACACGCACACGCACACGCACACGCACACCATGATGAGAAACAGCCTGAAACTGAGGCATGCGATGCACTTTTGCAGCCTGTTAACTATCGTAGCTCACACGTACCGTTTTAAAGTGCTTCCCTGGGCCCTCCTAGATTCCTATTCTTTGCCCGTGCCCTCGGTGAATTGTACACGAAGCAAACTCTGAATGAGAATAATGACGATAAAAGATAGAGCGCAACAGCTCTGATTACAAGCTGCAATTGCAGACTGCTGAGCGCTAACAACTTCCAGTGGCGTAATCACGCACCACCGTAAATTCAAGATTTACCTGCTTTATTTTATTTTTTAAATATGTTTTTGGTGAAAATGAGCCTGATAAGATGATGACGGTGAGGTGTACATTAACACAAAAAATATATTACGAACATGTACAATTTGTTTTTTTTCTCCTCCACTCCTCGGATCTACTTGGGACCTGTCTTAAATCTACCGGTAGATCAGGACCTAATGGGCACCCCTGTCTTAGACAGTAACCGTGTTGAGGTAATGTTAGACGACAGCGGAGAGCTGCTCTCTACCTGTCGGAACATCATTACCTTGAGAACCAAAGCACGGTGGCTCCTGCCAAAACAATGTTTGTTTGGTGATTGCAGTTCCGCACATGACTGGCTCCGCACAACTATTGGACTCCTGAATGGTCTTGGCCACTGGTCATCCAATTTTCAAGTTCTTGAGCACAAAACAGCTCATGCCGCCCTACAAATTGAAAGAGTCGCGTGTAAACATTAGGGCTGACACAACACTCAACACCTGTAGGTAAATTGCCAGTCATCGATACCAACCCAATAGATCTCAACATTATCCACACCGAATCTTGGGTCACTCCATTGCAGTCGCTGACAGCCTGAAAAAGTGGTGATGGTCATGGAGCAAACTGCTGGCAGACCTGTTCTTTCGTGGACAGCCTTGGCATAAGGAAGGGAGGAGAGTTTCACACAGCCATGGCATGCATTTGCTGCATCATTTCAATTAACTGTAATTGTATTTGAATAAAATAAATTGTTAAAATGTTAACTCATTTACACCCTTTGACGTATAAATACGTCAATTTGCGCATAGCCGTTCCCTCCCCATGACATATTAATACGTCAATCACGTGTTTTCATGGGGGAGGGTGCAAGAGAGTCTGATGCAACTTCTCACCACAGGATTAGGCTTGACGGCAATGTTAAATAGCAAAAAGATGGCCATCGGGTGGCAGTGGTGCAAAAATCAACCAGGATCACGCCGCAGAAGGAGTAGGAAGGGCGTACAGTGAAGGAGGGGCGTATGTGGATAATGGATTGGAACATTAGCAACTAGCAACGATGGAGAAAAGGAAATAACTAACTAAAAATGATTTTTTTTCGGTATAAAAGCGTCCTCGAAACAAAACAACAAAGGAGATGGTGTTTGTGTGGAAGAGAAAATGACGCTTCGGTCACTAATCGAAAGCAGCACCCGTCAAACGAACGTCGGTCTGCACAAACATGGCGTGCTACACGCAGCCCGCATAGCTCACGCCGAGTTTCGAGTTCATCTGATGAAGATGAACTTGCTCCACGTCAGCGATCATCGCTTGGCAGAGCATGTTGTGCCTCCCGATGCCCAGCGATGACGGCAAAGAGGCTGCATTGCTTCGCATGGCCGACGCCGGGCACATGTCAGCGATTCGTTGGAATCGTCTCGTAGACGACGGCGAAAACGATGAATTGGAGAGCGATTTGGATCCCGATATGTCGGACGAATGTGTGCCTTCGGACATAACGGAAAGCAGCTGAGAGTCCTCGCCAGAGCCGCTGGAACGAGGAGGTAACTGCTGAGTAGCTTGCAAGTTCCCATTCAAAACTTCATCACTTCTTATGCCTCATCAGTCACTTTTATGTACCGCTACATTCCCCGCTATACTATGAAGTTGCCAGTAACACTAATCATTATGTACGGTTGATGCGTCTTGTAGATGTGGATGAAAATATGCGCTGACTTGCATGTCGCCATAGGTTTTCAAAAAACAAACAAAAAAAAAACAGGACACATTTGGTCCGCTCAGCTCTGCTAAAACTACTAGTGTTAAATTCATATTCCATTTCATTTCAAATTGGATGCTGAGCAACGTGGAATGAATAGTGTAAATAGCAGTGTGCGAGCATGTATGTGTGTGTGTGAGAGATGTTGAAATGTAAGTGGAAAGCAACAATAAATAAATAGAAAAATAAAAGTGTGGTAATTGTACATACTTCTATACATTACAGATTGTCCAACCAGAAGCCAAAAGATGACGACTCCTCGCTTTGGTGGTGGAAAGAAAGAATAAAATTATTGTACCTCACTCTGCAGCAAGATATATTTGCAACGTTTTATGTTTCTATAATTTATAGGTCGTGCATCTGGACGTGGTGGGATGAATCGATGGTGACAAACTGGATGGAAGCCAAAAACCATCTTCTCCACAGCTGCACTTTTGTTCATAGTTCAATAGTTTTGTTGTGTGCAAATAAATTATTTTGCTACAAAAACATTATTTGTAATGTTCTTTTGTGGGAGGAACACATTATTGAGGTATTTGAGCTGCCACAAAAGCAAAAAATAGTGTAAAACTTGAAATGATGCTTGAAATGCATGCTTTTACAAAAAGCTCATTTTCTGTGGATTTCTGCAGAAAATCGGCCTTTGCCATAAAACTTAGCAGTTTTCTAATGCTGATTGCCAACGAACGGAGAAAGATAGAAACAAACTTTTTTTCTGCTGAAAGAAGAGAGTCTCACCTTTCTTTTGACAGGTTGCATGTATATATAGCCATAGAACAGAAAATTCTGTGGGCCTTGCAAATCAGTCAAAATTCAGTAAAATGTGAGGGATTGAGGGGGTTGCTCCAGTGAAAAGGGGTGGTATTCAATGAGTTAAACATGTCCTGTGGAGGGGGGCCCTAAAGTGGTGGGGGTCGAGGGGCACTAAAGGTGATTGTAAAAACAGTGAGCAGGAAATACCTTCAACAGCATTCTACATTATTTCTTTCAAGTGTCTGAACAAACACAACTAACAGAGAGGAATAACACTTTAACCATCAAACCTAACTAAGAAGAGAGGAATAATACAAGAGTATTCCAATTCTAGGAGATGATGTTGCAACAGGGAGACTTGGAAAACATGCAGGACAGCGGCCCTCCTGGACCTGAGTTTGACACCCATGGTGTACAGCATCATCAGTCATTTGGTTACTTCACTTAGTTACTATATATGGGTAGAGTCAAGTCAAGTACAAGTGTATTGACAGATGAAATGTCTTCCCTCTCAACCAGACAAGAGGAGCCGCTGCGGGTGCCTGCGCCACCATCAAAACAACATTTAACATAACATGACAAAATAATACAACACAACACATGGGACACAGACAGTCCATCCATCCATCCATCCATCCATCCATCTTCTACCGCTTATCCGGGGCCGGGTCGCGGGGGCAACAGCTTTAGCAGGGAAGCCCAGACTTCCCTCTCCCTAGCTACTTCTTCCAGCTCTCCCCGGGGGATCCCGAGGCGTTCCCAGGCCAGCTGGGTGACATAGTCTCTCCAGTGTGTCCTGGGTCTTCCTCGAGGTCTCCTCCTAGTGGGACATGCCCGGAACACCTCACCAGGGAGGCGTTCAGGAGGCATCCGAATCAGATGCCCAAGCCACCTCATCTGGCTCCTCTCGATGTGGAGGAGAAGCGGCTCGACTCTGAGCCCCTCCCGGATGACCGAGCTTCTCACCTTATCTCTAAGGGAGAGCCCGGACACCCTGCGGAGAAAACTCATTTCGGCCGCTTGTATCCGGGATCTCGTTCTTTCGGTCACGACCCATAGCTCGTGACCATAGATGAGGGTTGGAACGTAGATCGACCGGTAAATTGAGAGCTTCGCCCTTTGGTTCAGCTCCTTCTTCACCACGACAGACCGATACAACGTCCGCATCACAGCAGACGCTGCACCGATGCGCCTGTCGATCTCTCGCTCCCTCCTGCCCTCACTCGTGAACAAGACCCCAAGATACTTAAACTCCTCCACTTGGGGCAAGATCTCCCCCCCCGACCCGGAGGGGGCACTCCACCCTTTTCCGACTGAGGACCATGGTTTCAGATTTGGAGGTGCTGATTTTCATCCCAACCGCTTCACACTCGGCTGCGAAACGCTCCAGTGAGAGTTGGAGAGCCCTGTTTGAAGGAGCCAACAGCACCACATCATCTGCAAAAAGCAGGGATGCAATACTGAGGCCACCAAAACGGACCCCCTCAACGCTTTGGCTGCGCCTAGAAATTCTGTCCATAAAGGTTATGAACAGAATCGGCGACAAAGGGCAGCCTTGGCGGAGTCCTACCCTCACTGGAAACGATTCCGACTTACTGCCGGCAATGCGAACCAAACTCTGACATCGGTGGTATAGTGACCGAACAACCCGTATCAGGGGGTTCGGTACCCCATACCCACGAAGCACCCCCCACAGAACTCCCCGAGGGACACGATCAAACGCCTTCTCCAAGTCCACAAAACACATGTAGACTTGTTGGGCGAATTCCCACATACCCTCGAGGACCCTGCTAAGGGTGTAGAGCTGATCCACTGTTCCACGGCCGGGACGAAAACCACACTGCTCCTCCTCAATCTGAGGCTCGACTTCCTGACGGACCCTCCTCTCCATCCATCCATCCATCCATTTTCCGAACCGCTTGATCCTCACTAGGGTCCTCTCCAGCACCCCTGAATAGACCTTACCAGGGAGGCTGAGGAGTGTGATCCCTCTGTAGTTGGAACACACCCTCCACAGACAGTCCTGCAATCTTAACCACTTTTCCTGCATACATTTTGCTCTATGAAGCAGTTATAGATGAAAGAGGAGCAAATCAAAGTGTCCTTTTCACCAGTAGATCAAAGACGTCATGCTGAAAATATGCATACGTCTGCTACAAGCTAAGTATGAAAGCAACAAGAAGCTGTGGCGTCCATTGGCTCTCATCTCCTGTCCCATGTAAATCTGCTTCAATTCCAAGCCGCGACTTCCAGTTCCACATAAGCATCGGCGCTCTGCGCTGACGCTCCTTTCCTCTCATCGTCGGCTCCTCAAGCCACGCATCCGTCTAGCTGCAGACAGCATTGATTAAATATGACTTTATTGCAGCACCGTATAACAAAGACATTACAGTATAATATTATAATGAGAATCATTCCAAAACTGACTTCAACTTTCTGTCTACTCTTTTTTTTTTCTTCAGTCATGCTTTTTCTATCTTTTGGCTCTCAACAAATCTGTCCAACAGCTACCCATGCTTGTGCAGCTGCTGTTTAATTTTTGCATAAAATTGACTCATCACCTGGTGTGTAATTGTCATCTTACAATCACTGTCTGAAAATGTCCTTCAGAAAAATGAAAGTGTGACATCTTGTTCTGGTATCATTTTGGAGCTCTTTCCCTGGTATTTATAACACCTTTAAATGGATGAAAACGACTTTTAAACTATTCCTAAAAATATTCAAACTTTGTATTTTAACGACACAGTTTGCCAAGACACCTTTCTCTTTGAAGCAACTGGAATTCACTTCGGTTCATGTGCCAGACATGCTTAAAATGGCAAATTCCGAAAAACGATGTCAAATGCAGCAGTGAGCCTTGTTTACACTGTTGTTTGAATAGTTAATAGGGAGACTGTGGGCTCTTGTCACAATTATAACGGTGACGGTTGCCTTTGCTTCCCCTTGTGCTGTTGTTTGACAACAAGAAGCTGATGTTCAGGGATGGGTTGACTGCTTGGTTATTCACTGACAGGGAGAGACAGAAATAGAGAATCAAAGATGGGAACGGGATGTGGAGTCAGAGTGTTTTGTTGCTTTCGTCTTAGAAGTTTTTCCATGTCTTGTCAGAAGCAATTGTCTTCAGAGCACTCAAATCTCATGACCACAAATGATGATGTAGCAATGAAAGGATGGTATGCTAGCCAACCAATTTAAGAACTCCATTTTAAATATGGTAAATCACGACTGATCAACACAGTAATAGGCATTTTAGGTGATATCAACAGCAAATACTTCTTCCAAATTAAACATACATGTTTGTTCGATGAGAATCGAGGTATTTATTCACCAAAAAATTACTTCCCACTATACATATGCATATTTGTGTGCGCGCGTGTGTGTGTGTGTGTGTGTGTGTGTGTATGCAATGCCAATGCAGAGGTGCTCTCCTCGATGACCACACAATGTTGCGTATCAACCAGGACAGCCCCACAACATCCAAAGCATGGAGGAAATCCGTGGCCACAACTCTGATTGGACGCCTCAACAATAGAGGCACGGAACTTGCTCCACTCGGATTCAATGTCCCCCGGGACGTGGGAAAAGCTCTGCCAGGAGGTGGGAGTTGAAACTCCTTCTGACATGAGATTCTGCCAGACGCTCCCAACAAACCCTCACAATACGTTTGGGTCTGTCAAGTCGGACCGGCATCTTCCACAGCGATCGGAGCCAACTCACCACCGGTGGTGATCAATTGACAGCTCCGTCCCTCTCTTCACCCGAGTGTCCAAACCATGTGGCCGCAAATCCGATGATAGAACCCCAAAGTCAATCATCAAACTGCAGCCAAGGGCATTCTGGTAACCAAGTACACATTTGGACACCATTGTTTGAACATGGTGTTCGTTATGGACAATGCGTGACGAGCACAGTGTCACGGTTTGCATGATGGTGGTGTCATTGGAAGACCCCAAAAAGCTGGGAGGCAGGGAGGAGAAGGGTGGATTGACCAAAATGTATTTAACAAAATGCTGAGACAACTAAATCCAAAACAAAGTCCTCAACACAAGAGTGCAAAGTATCAAACAAAAAACATAACAGTAACAGACACAGGAACTGAAACCATGACAGAGACTGTCGGGCATTAAGTCTTTTAAAGTGACAACGATCGGCACAATGACCAACAGGTGTGCAGCTGCAGGCGGAGCCTGACAGTGCCACCTGTTTGTCACAAATAGATACATGACAGTACTTCTCCCTCAAAGGACGGATCCCAGACGTCCCAAAGTCACCCATAGGCTTGCTTTGCCGGGGAACAGGAACGGAGGGCGATGGCAACCCATGCCTCGTCGGGGAACAAGAACGGAGGGCAGCGGCAACTCTATGGCTGGGCTCGGCCTGACGTGGATGGGGCTCGGCCTGATGTGGACGTGGCTCGGCTCAACGTGGATGTGACTCAGTTAAAACGTGCACGTGGACGTGGCTTGACCAGACGAAGAACATGGGACAGCTGCATGACCTGTGCTGCCTGACCTGTGCTGCCTGAAGGGGAAAGGGTGTCAGCTGCCGAAGTGCTCCGCCAGGCACAGGATGGAACTGGGACCAGTCCTTTATACCTTCGGGGTCCAGAAGTTGGTCGGGTCATTCTGTCACGGTTTGCATGATGGTGGTGTAGTTGCAGGACCCTAAAAAGCAGGGAGGCAGGGAGGAGCAGGGTGGATTGACCAAAATTCCTGGTCGCGTCCTGAGAGACTGTGCTGAGGAGCTCACAGATGTTTTCACAGACATCTTTAACACCTCCCTGAGCCAGGCTGGTGTTCCCACGGTGTCTCAAAGCCACCACCATCATCCTGGTCCCGAAGAAGTCGTTCCCCTCCAGCTACAATGACTACCGCCCGGTCGCACTCACCCCATCCTCATGAAGTGCTTCGAGCGGTTAGTCATGCAGTACATAACGTCTGCCCCCCCCCCCCCCCCCCCCCACCCTGGACCGCTACCAGTTTGCCTATTGGCAGAACAGATCGACTGCAGACGCCATCTCCACTGCCATTCACTCAGCCCTCACCCACCTGGAGACCAAGGACTCACACGTCAGAATGCTGTTCATCGACTTCAGCTCAGCATTTAACACCATCATCCCGCAGCAGCTCATCCGCAAACTGGACCACGTGGGGCTCAACACCTCCCTGTGCAACTGGCTGTTGGACTTCCTGACGGAGAGACCACAGGCAGTTCGGGTCAGCAGCAACACCTCCAGCACCATCATGATGAACACAGGTGCCCCACAAGGATGTGTGCTGAGCCCCCTCCTCTTCATACTGCTGACGCATGACTGCACTCCTTCGTCCAGCTCTAATCTCTTCGTTAAGCTTGCGGATGATACGACTGTAGTGGGTCTCATCAACAACGACGATGAGACAATCTACAGGAGTGAGGTGAGCAGGCTGGCCTTGTGGTGCAAAGACAACAATCTCCACCTGAATGTGGAGAAGACAAAGGAGATTGTTATGGACTTCAGAAAGATGCACTCCCAGTATGCAGCATGCTCCACTGACCATTAACGGTGCCACAGTGGAGAGGGTGAGCAACACCAAGTTCCTTGTTTGTTTGTTTGTTTGTTTGTTTATTGAACATAAAACATATATACAGTAGCAATTTGACAGAAAATAAGGTAGATAAAAAAAGTAAAAAGAAAGAAATCAATCTTCATTCAACACAGTTATTATGTTCAAGGGAGTAGGAAGAAGTAAAAAACTTATCTAGTCCTACCCCGTTATGTGTTTATATGTAATAAATCATTTTTATATCAATCAGAAAAGAAAAAAGTAAGAAGAAAGAAGTCTCCATTAAGGCTCATACTTTACCCTTAACCGTGATATTTTTACAACTTTTGGTTTGTATCGGGATTATATACTTCCACACCCTGACACTCTTGTGTCAATTTTCTCTTGTATTCATAATGGATATTTATATACCTTTCTCTATTTAACAACTTAGTTCTGATTTATCATTATATTTAATGTTTTGAATTTATCACTTTAACTCTGATTGATGTAGGTTATTTGTACTATTTTTTAAAATTTGTTTTTGAACAAGCGATTTACTCATTTTCAGGTCCGTTTCGAGATTATTCCACAGATTAACACCTTTGATAGATACACTTCTTTGCTTGATGTTTGTTCTTGTTTTGAGTTTTTTGAATAAGTTGGTACCTCTTAAATCATAGCTGCTTTCTCGAATTTTGAAAAACTTCTGAATGTTTTGGCAGAGCAGGTTATTGTGTGCACTCCCAGTTCCTGGGAGTGCACATCTCTGAAGACCTGTCCTGGGGCCACAATACTTCATCACTGGCCAAAAAAGCCAACCAGCGCCTGTACTTCCTCCGCAAATTGAGGAGAGCAAGAGCCCCACCCCCCATCATGCAGACATGTTATACAGGCACCATTGAGAGCATCCTGTCCAGCTGCATCACTGTGTGGTATGGCGCTTGCACTGTGTCCTGCCAAAAGACTTTGCAGTGCACCGTGAGAGCAGCTGAGAAGATCATTGGTGTCTCTCTCCCCCCACTCATGGACATTTACTACTCCCGTCTGACCCACCAAGCCATCTGGATCGCAGGTGACCCCACCCACCCATCTCACAGCCTCTGCGGCCTGCTGCCATCGGGGAGGAGATTGCGGAGTTTCCGTGCTGGAACCAGCAGGCTCAAGAACAGTTTCTTCCACCAGGCGGTCAGGAGACTCAACTCCCTCCCTGCTCTGCCCACACTCCCCACCCTCTGCCTCTGTGCTACCCCTGCCTCCTGTCACAGACTATGACCCTCTCCTCATCATCCGACAACTGCGTATTGCACAATGCACTGCCTCACTTTACCCACAATAGCCACAGTGCCATTGTTTATGTTGTTATATTGTTTATATTGTTTATACTGTTTATACTGTTCAGATTACATATTATATATTTTTATACAGTGTAGCTGCTATCTTGTCTTAGCTGTGTCTGTTTAATGCACAGCATGTTTGCACTGAGGATTGAGAGGAAGAAATTTCATCTATGCTGCATGTCATGGCATATTTGACAATAAAGATGACCTTGACCTTGAAAATGTATTTAATAAAATGCTGAGAAAACTAAATCCAAAACAAACAAAGTCCTGAACACAAACAGAGTCCAACGTATCAAACAAAAACCATGGCTGAAGCAAAAAAAAAACCTAACAGTAACAGACACAGCAACTTAAACCATGACCGAGACAAACAGAAACAATGACCCGACACAGGGCGGTCGGGCATCAAGTCTTTTAAAGTGACAACTAACGACACAATGATCAACAGGTGTGCAGCTGCAGGCGGAGCCCTACAGTGCCAACTGTTGGTCACAAACAGATCCATGACACACAGAAGTCCAATAACAAAACAAAAGTCGAGTTCTGATCAGGAGGGTGGTGGGCGGTCCTCCCAATCACACCCTTCCAGGTCTTATTGTCATTGCATACGTGAGCAGTGAAGTCCCCCAGCAGAACAAAGGAGTTCCCAGCGGGAGCGCTCTTCAGTACACCATCCAATGACTCCAAAAAGGATGGGTACGCTGAGCTGCTTTTGGGTGCATAGGCACAAACAACAGTCAGATTGTGCACCCTCGATTGGAATAATTTATGCAGTGATATCTCTGTCTCACCCCCCCCCCCCCACACACACACACACACACACACACACACACGCACACACTTCAACTTTCGCCAGGCCACACATTTCACTCTCATAGGCACACAGTTATCAATGGAGGTATTTGCATCTTTGAACCAAACAATGAGAAGCCCTCACAGTTTGAACACCCACACACATCCTTATGATGCATTCACCCTCACAAAATGTCACACAGTATGTACACCACTGCTATCAAGTCTCTCTGTCTAATACAGGGTTCTGACGGCTCAGCATCGTTTTGTTTTTTTCTTTCTCAATCACACCTGAGTGGGGTAGTACACAATATGTCCCGTTATCAGGCCCAAGCTTTTGTCCTTCAATGTCAACTGTGTAGTTTTAGACAATCGCAAATTATATATTTTTATGTCACAATTAAAATAAATAAACTAAATATATGAAATAAAGCATGAAAAAATAATTTCTATTTCGTAAATTTGACAAGGTAATCGTTCTCCCGATGTTAGATCCTGACGAGCGACACACCTGGAAGTGTGACCTCACATCAAGACAACAATAGCTGTGGAGCTGTGGTCATTATGGAAAAGGTGCTAGGCCAGTCAGAAATAGATTGGGAAAGCGGTGTTTCACATTTATCTGATAGGATCCAGGTGTTTGAAGAGTTGGAGGAAGATGAGGTTGGTGGCAAGATCTATCTTGGGCCATACATGTTCGAGCCAGGTGTTCAGGATGCGAAAAATGTAGTGCCCAAACGCCCGGACATGAGTGGAGACAAAAGCCATCGGGGTTGGAAGAACGGTAAACTGTATAGGCTGCAGACATTATCCGAGCATTATTATTTGCAATTCGATGTTTACCTAAAATTTCCACGTATTCCCGCTAGCACTCATAGCACACGTTGTAGTGGGTTGGTGTCCTAAATTGTCATTACTCAGGTAGTTCTGTTGCGTTGTCGGCCACTCCGCACATTATATCAGCAGCATTGTTGTTGCAAATCATGAGAGAGGATTCCATACATGCACTCATATATTAGCTTGCCTGAATGTGAACAGTGCATCGCCACACACTGAGGCATTTCGCCGAATAACTCAATAACAAAGAGCAAAGAGCAGTTTACGGGACAATCAACAATGCAGTACAATGGCTGACTGGCAACTCGGCATTTTGTAAATAACATCACTCGCAGGATATTGCTAACAAAACCATATTCATTGTTAAGGGCGTTGCTATGGGTCTTATTTGAATCTGGATGGGTTATGTTAAAAGTGTGCCTGAAATAGTTTGAGCTATAAGTACAGCCATCTCGTTACCTCTGCGTCCCGCGTCCGAGACGCATAATTTTCCCGCCAGACGCACAGTTCCAAATAATGTGCGTTTTTGAGACGCAAGGAAATCCCTCAGTTGAAAAAAACTACGGTAAATCTTTTTTCCCGCTACGAACGCAGTTTGTCAATCGCCGCCATTGTTGTTTTGTTCTCGCGTTAAGTAATCTCGCGTGACGAGATTGGCAAAAATCGGCCTTCACCTCGTTGTTAGTTGTGTAACATTAAAACAAGTGTTACGAACAAGTGTTGCGGAGGTTTATTGCGGAGATATGAACTCATGGGATGAAATAAGAACCTATTTCTCAGCAAATCTGTATGCCTGAATTATTAAAATTTTTGCAGCATTTGTTTGTAAGAAATGAACCTATTATCAATGTATATTGTTTTTGTTTGTGTTATCATATGCAATTGAATAAATTTCAGAATTCGAAATTTGGGACTCTCTAAATGCATAATGGGACTCATACTTTACAAAAATTATCACTGTAAGTATTACTGAAACGATGGTTGGCAAAGTTTACTTCACACTTGAACTTAAAAATTAAATTAAAATTTTGGGGTGGGATTGATTAATTATTATTCCTGGAACACAAAATTAATCTTGAAACCGTGTTTTATCTGGGCAAACACATTGAAAAGAACATTCCCCAACCCCACACCCCTTGAATTATTTTTACCTTTGTACCTTAAGTAGTTACTTTTAACTTTATATCTTAAGTCATTTTTAAAATAAAGTAAAAAGCTTAAACTTTTACAAATGTGATTTTAAATCCCAATATATATATATATACCTGTGGGCGGCGTGGTGGTTGACTGGTTTGTGCATCGACCCCACAGTGCAGAGGTCGTAAATTCGATCCCGGCTCTGGCATTCCTCCATGGCTGCGTGGGTTTTCTCTGGGTACTCCGGTTTCCTCCCACATTCCCAAAAGATGCATGGCTGGCTGATTGGACACTCTAAATTGTCCCTAGGGGTGAGTGTGAGCGTGGATGGTTGTTCGTCTCTGTGTGCCCCCTGCCTACTGCCCGAAGACGGCTGTTCGAGACTCCAGCAAGCACCGCGACCCTTATGAGGATAAAGCGGATCGGAAAAGGGATGGATAGATATACTTGCACTTGAGTAATGAATGCAAATACTTTTGACACCTCTGCATACTTGAGTTCCCTGACAGATAAATATGTGCTGGAATAGCTGATCTATACAATTCTGCAGTTATGACTAAAGGAACGTCTGTTTTCTAAATATACAGTAGCTGAAAATTTGAAAACCTTTCCAGCTTTGCGCTCCAGGATGCTGATAAACTGGATTTTGTTTTAGGACATGCAGGAGAAATCCTTTAAAAGTGATTTGTCAGAGGTGTAACAGTAGAGCCTGAATTACACGTAAACGTAGTGCGTTGCGTGTGCGCACACACACACACACGCACACACACACACACACACACACACACACACACACACACACACACACACACAACAAAGCTTGACATTGCCAAGTCCGTGTGTGCATTCAGACAGCAAAATGACTTCTGCAAAACGATTTTTAGATGCGTGACGAAGTCCACTCCAGTTTCTCGTGTCATGCACTGTCGACAATCAAGCAGCAATTGCTTTACCCTCAAAGGGGAGGGAAAAGTGAGTATCAGGCGGTCAACTTTACAACCCGGTCCATCTGCTCCTCCCTTTCACACTGCTGCCAACTTAGAGCACATCTAATACTACATACCTCAGAAGCAGGAAATTACAAGGTGCTATAACATGTCTGCAGCAGGTCAGATCAAAAACAGATTGAAAGGGTCTTCGCATGCAAGATGAAAACTAGCAAAAGAAGCTGACTGTGGCTCTCCGTCAACCAATGGCCTTTGACAAGACACGTTTAGGTATGATAGATCGAGCTAATGGGGTCGGTCCGAGGAAATTATTCACCTTAAAGTCTCTAACAGCCTTCACAAGCACTTGAGGCTGCAGATAATTCAGAGAGAAGACAGGGATTTCAGTTGTCTGGTATATGACACAGCAGATTAATTGAAAGGCCCTTCAAAGGCATAACAAATTTCTAGTTAGACATTAAATATCACAGTTGAATACTGAAAATGTCAGCTTTGTTGGCATATTATAAGTCATCTCTTAGAGAAGCACACATGAGTGAGTGTATGTGCAGTGGTTGGTCATTTCATCCGTTCAAATGCTGAGGTTGAATATGCGAGCACATGGATGGGAAGTACAAACATGGTGAGCGTTCAAACAGCTATAAACAATATCCCTAAATTATAGACTTAGCTAAGTATACAGTATTTTGTCTCAATAAGAGAAGAAAAGACTGATGTGGACAGTCACATGCACGTGTGACAAACAAATGTCAGGTGGTCAACACAAGAATGAGTTCACTTTGTATTAGTGGTACAACAATGTGATGACTGTGTCTCTTCCTGCTCCTTACCAAATGGTGTTAGGGTGAAAATGTTTTTTTGAGGGTTAATTCTACTTTATTCCGTAATTAAAAGTTGGTCTTGGATTTAAAAAAAATTGTTGGGTTCATATTTAATTCGCATACAACACAAATATTTTCCGACTTAAAAGGCCACTAAAATACACACACACACAAACACACTCGCCCACCTTTGTCATTTAATAATTCAAAGCCCACCAAGAAGGATGGACTAAAGGATTCCTTTACCCTCACTCTGGACATGGTCACATACAACCATAATAAGATGGAGGCAAAGCACCTGAAAGGAAAACACTTGCAGTGAATCTGTTGATCACTGGCACTTTAGCCTGAATCCTGGCACAGAGGGCAAAATAGACAAAGAAACAAATATTTAGTGACTGAAAGATAAAGCTTCTATGGGTTACGTAGACGATAAAAAGTTGACATTGCTTGGTACAGGGTTGGGAAGGTTACTATAAAAATGTATTGTACAGAGACTAGTTACCTGTCACAAAATACATTTCATAATGTAATCCAAGTACCACAATATTATTAGTATAATGATGTAACTTTCATTCATTCAATCATTGTCCGATCTGCTTTCTCCTCACAAGGTCGCGGGGGGTGCTGGAGCCTATCCTAGCTGTCCTTGGGCAGTATGCGGGGGACACCCCGAACTGGTTGCCAGCCAATTACAGGGCACACAGAGACGTACAGCCATCCGCGCTCACACTTATACCTAGGGACAATTTAGAGTGTTTAATCAGCCTGTCATGCATGTTTTTGGAATGGGGGAGGAAACCGGTGTACCTGGAGAAAACCCACACAGGCACCAAGACAGCTGGGATAGGCTCCAGTACGTCCCGCGACCCTTGCAAGGATGAAGCGGATTAGAATATGGATGGATGGATGCAAATAACAAGGGTGTGTATTTGAAATGTGTGTGTGTGTGTGTGTGTGTGTGTGTGTGTGTGTGTGTCTGTGTGCGTGCGTGCATGCGTGTGTTAGTTTGTCCTGTAGGATTGGGAATTAATTTTCTTGTAACGTGCAAGAAACTCATTCGCTGAGTCATCTCACGTCTTTGTGTATCATAACATATCTTGAAAGTCACCACCAGAGGTAAACATGAGGTTGTCTGTATTGATTTCTACTTCTTTCAAACCCATGCAGAGACCATATTGTACAGTGCAGCACAGATTGGTGTAATTGTACTTTTATCTGCTGAGATTTTTATTAAAATAGTGAAATATGCTTGAGATTTAAAGCAACTGGCGAAGTAACATTTTCAACTCAATTTGAATTTGTGGGACAGCACCTATATCAAATGTCATACATTTTCCACGATGTGGGCTAACTATATCAGCATTTGCCATCTACAGTAATAAATACATCTTGACAAAAAGCAATTTGAGTCGCCCGGCAACCCAGAATTCCCCTTTGATTTAGAGGAATATATTTTGATTTATCCAGGGATACATTTAAGTGGCACGATGGTTGATTGGTTTGCAAGTCCGCCTCACAGTGCAGAGGTCAAGGATTTGAATCAGGCTCCGGCTTTCCTGTGTGGAGTTTGTATGTTCTCACCGTGCCTGTGTGGGTTTTCTCTGAGTACGTCAGTTTCATCACACATTCCAATAACATGCATGGTAGGTTGATTGGACATACACTTTCTGCTTTGGCTCTCGGCGAAGGCGGACGATTTTTGCTCGACTCCTTCCCTCCCTTTTACTCCTCTGCTTTGCTGACTTTGTCTTATGTGCTGTCCTCTGTCTTGATACTGTATAGCCTCCGTATTCTGCTCTTGGAAGAGCAGACCACAACTTGGTATTTCTCGAGCCTGTGTACAAACCACTGGTGCACAGGGAGCCAACTGTGACCAGAATGGTCAGGAAATGGTCCACGGAAGCTGAAGATGCTCTGCGGGACTGCTTCGACACGACCAGGTGGGAACTCTTCAGCGAGGTTCACGGGGAGGACATTGATGCACTCACTGACACCATCACGGACTACATAAACTTCTGTGAGGAGAACACCGTACCCACCAGAACTGTGCGGTGTTTTTCCAACAGCAAACCATGGATTAATCCCGACATAAAGGCCCTCCTGAAGGAGAAGAAGAGAGCTTTTATGTCGAGAGAGAGGAGCTGAAAGCCGTGCAGATTCGGCTGAGAAGAAAGATCAGGGAGGGGAAGAAAATATACAGGATGAAATTGGAGGACCAGTTGCAGGCCAACAATGTCGCTGGTGTCTGGAGGGGCCTGAAAACCATCTCAGGCCATGACAGCCCAAAGACATTGACTGAGAAGGACAAGAACTGGGCAGATGGACTGAACCGTTTTTTCAACCGTTTCGACCAGTCGTCTGTCCCTTCCCCCAACCACCAACTGCAACCACTCTCACTGAGGACTTCTTCTCCTCCCCCTCCTCTTTCGACCAGCTCTCATCAACCCAGTCTGTCACCTGGTTCCTGCCTGTCCATCACAACAGAACAGGTGAGGAACCAACTGAGGAAGATGAATGTGAGGAAGGCAGCAGGTCCAGACAAGATCAGTTCCCGGCTCCTCAGGACCTGCTCTGGCCAGCTGTGTGACATTGTCCAGCACATGTTCAACCTGAGCCTGAAGCTGGGCAGAGCTCCACAGCTGTGGAAAACTTCGTGCCTGGTCCCAGTGCCCAAGACCCCCCACCCTAAGGAGCTGAACAGCTACAGACCGGTGGCGCTGACATCTCATCTGATGAAGACGCTGGAGAGACTCATCCTCGCACACCTTCGACCACTGGACCCGCTGCAGTTTGCCTATCAGCCTGGCATCGGCGTGGAAGACGCCATTATCTACCTCCTCCACTCAGTGCTGTCACACTTGGAGAAGGCTGGGAGCACTGTGAGAATCATGTTCTTTGATTTCTCCAGTGCCTTCAACACCATCCAGCCCAACTTGCTGGGAGGCAAACTGCAGAACGCCGGAGTGGACCACCATCTCACAGCATGGATTACAGACTACCTCACAAATCGGCCGCAGTACGTGAGGTTGCAGAGCTGTGAGTCAGACAGGCTTCTCTGCAGCACTGGAGCGCCACAGGGGACTGTTCTGGCTTCATTCCTGTTCATCCTCTACACCTCGGACTTCAGACACGCCACTCCAAACTGCCACCTTCAGAAGTTCTCCGATGACTCTGCGATTGTTGGCCTCATTACAGAGGGGGACGATCGGGAGTACAGGGGAATGACGAAGGACTTTGTGGACTGGTGCCAGCAGAATCTCCTCCAGATCAACCCTAGGAAAACTAAGGAGTTGGTTGTGGATTTCTGCAGGAAACAGTCCTCACCAGCACCGATGAACATCCAGGGTATGGACATAGAGAGGGTGACCTCCTACAAGTACCTAGGTGTTCTTCTGATCAACAAACTGGACTGGTCTACAAACACGGACACCCAGATTAGGAAAGGACAGAGCCGACTCTTCCTACTCAGGAAACGGAGGTCTTTTGGGGTTCAGGGGTCGCTCCTTAAGACTTTCTATATCTCGGTGGTGGGCTCGGCCATCCATTATGGCATTGTCTGCTGGTCAGGCAGCATCTCAGCCCGGGACAGAAAGAGACTGGAGCGACTGGTCAGGAAGGCCAGTTCTGTCCTGAGCTGCTCCCTTGACACTCTGGAGGAGGTGGGCAACAGAAGGATGCTAACTAAGCTAAAAGCTATGATGGACAGTCCCTCCCACCCTCTCCAGCCCGCCCTGACAGCACTAGGTAGCTCCTTCAGCCAGAGACTGTTACACCCGCGCTGCAAGAAGGAGAGATACCGACGCTCGTTCCTACCAACTTCTGTCAGGCTGCTGAATAAAAAATAGCAACAATAATATTAATAATAATTAAATGATGTGGAAAACAACTGTAAATAGCACTGCGATTTATCCATTTTGTATTTATATTGCACTTAATTGAACGGTGTTTGTTTGTTTTTTTTCTTCTTCTTTCTGCCTACATTCTTGCTGCTGGAGGCTGTAAATTTCCCCAGTGTGGGACAAATAAAGGATATCTTATCTTATCTTATCTTATTCTTTTTTCTTCTGAAAACCAAACTAAAGCATAAAAAAAATTCAACAAAAAGAGCAGGCAGTGGGGAGCCCTCCTGCCCCTCTGGGACATATGCTGCTGGGTACACCTTAGATCAGAGGTGTCAAACAAGCAGCCCGTGGCCGGAACCGGGCCCCAAGGAGGTTCCATCAGGCCCGCAGGATAATTTAAAAGTGAAAAAATGCATAAAAGACAGAATGAATTTTTTAATAAGGTGCAATTCATGGACTATCCGCTCGGGGACACACTGTTTTGATCAGAGTAGAAGACAACAAGAGCCTCAGTCTGTCAGTGAGACAGACCCAACACAGCAGACGCTGTCAAGGACATGTGAATACTTTATTCTTTACACCCACCTGCCTCAACTGGCGGACCGCGATCCACTACCGGACCGCCGACCTCCTCTGTCCGCACCCTCGGCAAATTGTATAAAATAATAATTTACAAAGTGATTTTTACGTTATACATTTTATATTTGTGGACTATAATCTGCGCATTACCGCGATCACTTGTTAAAATTATCCGTTGTATTCTTTGCGTGCACTAACAGATATATTGCAGAGGACCGCAGCAGCGCGACTGCGTGTTTTATGTTTGACTAACTGGAGACCCTGGCTGAGCAGGGCATGTCGGCGATAACGATGGGCTGATTGGCTCCTCTGAACTTAAAGTGTGCCCACACATAAGCTTCAGCATGCGTCTATCCCAATACACACACATTCAAAATGGATGATTGTGTCAAGAAACAGACGCATGCGTGACGCCACGATGTGCTCACAGCTTCAGCACAGGAGAGCCGCACACAGACAATTAGACAAGACGAATCGCGGGAGGTTTCGATTGTGTGCAGTTTTGCTCCCGTCTACCCGGGGATCTTTGCAGCTGTTTAACAGCAGAACACCGCAACATGGTAAATGAACATCACAATGGCGTCCTCTAAATTTGCTACAAAGAGAAAGGTGCACAGTGAAAATCGGCGTTTCAATGAAGAATGGACTGACAAGTATGCTTTCATTCTACCTCTGTCGAGCACCAAGCCAACGTGTCTAATATGCCTAAAGACGGTAGCTCTGGTGAAGAGTCAAAATATTAAAAGGAGTATTTTGTTTTGTTTTTGTTAAATTAAGGGAAAAAAAAGACAACTATTGTTTAACAAAGTTAAAGTAAAAATGTCTCATTTCCCTAAAAGGGCTATCTCTATCATTAAGCAGGCACAATTTAACAAAACAAAAGAGTTCCTTTGCCTCAACACAATACAGTACCTCTCATTATTTGCTGTGTACTGGCAAAGGGAATAATTGTTATTTTCATGCATGCCATTATTGGTTGGTTGTGAGGAGTGTTGATTTGTATAAGCTTGGCTTGACCATACTAAATGGGCATATAGCCCTGCTCCCCGTGCATGGGACCGCACCTTGGTCTTATTAAAAAAAAAAAAGTGGACCTACAGCATTTGTAGTTGAGGACCACTGCTTTACACATTTAATAGCACTCTCCTTAGTTTGTAAGGTGTAGGCAGGGATTATATTTAGATTATATATGCACATGTGTAAATTATTTAAAAATTCCTTTCTTTATGAATCTCGTTTAATCTTAATGTGCATTACTATAATTTTCAATACCATTTACTGTTAAGTTTTGTGCCTTTGTACAATCAGTGGGATCAGTTGCAATGCATATTTGTGAATGATAAAAGTAAATTGCACATTTGTTTAAGGAAATCTAAGGTGCTTCATGAAATGTTTAGTAGAATATAAATTCATAAAATTGCAACATTTTCCTAATGTTCTTGTGCTTCTTTAGACCAAAAAAAAAGGAAAGACATATTATTTTGGTTATTTATAACCGAGTATGGTATAATTTTAATGCTCCGGCCCACTTGACATCTACCAAGGCTGTATGTGGCCCACAATGTGAAATGAGTTTGACACCCCTGCTTTAGAACCTTGGCTGAAGTGGAGAATGGTGTGCTTGAGAATATTTTCCGTAGAGGATGTGGAAGGCATCTACATTATTGGACTTTTGATCACAGGTATCCTGCTGTTTGGTGTTAGCAGTTTCCTGATCTATTGCAAAATTCAGCTGGTGGGAGCAGCTACCATTGGAAGATCACAACCTGGTGGCCGGCATGGAGAGTATGTGGCAGGTAATCAACACTCAGACTCATGCGTTGACCGAATTCCACCGCAAAGTGGATGTGGTGTTGGGGTCGCTTCGCAAAATGGAAAAGATTCATCTCACTGCCTGTGACTCATAAAGTCTTGGCCTTGCAGATGCAATCTCAAAGCCTTTGCTGTATTCATGTTATGTCTTGAGAATTATTGTACTATTTTTAAATGTACGCTACATGTGTTGAGGTTTTTACATTCTCTCCCATTAAGAGAATGTTTTTTCCCCCCTCATATTCCCAACTGTTCTCTTTCCATATCTATGATATCGAGGCGCTTAACAGCGACCTGCCAGACTCCTCGTTCTGTCTCGCCCATGTCAATCTTGTCTATGTTCCTCTGAACGGGTTGTAACTGGGAAGTGAATTCCTTGTGTATTTCTTGCATACGTGGCCAATAAATCTGATTCTGATTCTAAATTGTTCTTTGATGTGATTGTGAGGGCGAATGGTTGTTCGTCTATGTGTGCCCTGTGTTTGGCCTTCAACCGGTTCAGGGTCTACCCCACCCACTACCCCAAGACAGCTGAGAGACTAAGTGGCTCGGATAATGGATGGATGGATGGATGGATGGATGGATGGATTGGTGGAAGGATACTTCTGTAAAAGTGGATCGTGAGTTGGTGGTAGTAGGAAAGTGCTGTTCTTAATGGTGCTGGGACCAATGAGCAGGACACCACCGGATAGGGTTGAAATTGCATCTCAAATGGACCGGAAGCTAATGCAAGTTGGCTCGTATTGGGGTAATGTGATCAAACTTCCTCATCCTCGTCAGGAGTCTGGCTGCAGTATTTGTACTAAGTGCAAACTTTGAACACTGGACATGGGAAGACCAGAGAGCAATACGTTGCAATATTCGAGGCAAGACCTAACAAACGCATGAATTACGATTTCGCCGTCACCAGGGGTCAAAATGGGACATATCTTAGCAATTTGCTAAGTTTGGTCCGATCCGATCCTGGGCAATCGGCCCCCGTCAGGGACTTGCCCCCCCTCCCGGGTCCCACACCCGGCACGAATCCCGTTGGTGTCTTGCAAGGTTCCCCGCCAACATTTCCTTCCCACACCTCCCGCCTCACCATCCCCATCTCACCCCCTGGGGAACCTTTTTCCCCCCTCGTCGCGCCACGTGCGGGTCCTGAAAGGGCCCTCGCCTGACTTTTGTTTAAGGAGGGTTGTGGGGCGGCTACTCCCACTTCCCTCCGTTCCGGCGGGGCGAGCATCGGGTGTCTCTCCTTCCGGTGAGGTCCCTTCTCCTTCCCCGTCAGCTGGTAGGTCTTTAGCCGCAGCAGGGGCTCGAGACCCCCGGCGTTCCCCCTCGCGCCACGTGGAGGCATCCCACCAAGCGAGGCTAAGTTTGGTCCAGCATACTTCTTGCCAACAACCTCCTCTTCCTCCAACTCTTCAAACACTGGACCCCCTCAGATAATTTTGAACCATCGCTTTCCGAATCGATTTCTGACTGGCTTTGTACACTTTACATCATGAGCCCTATTGTTATCCATGAAGCGACATCACACTTCCGAGTTTGACGCTTGTCAGATCTCACTTTGGGAAAATGATTACTTTGTCGAATTAAAGAAACAGAAATTATTTTTTTTCTTTATTTAATGTATTTTGTTTGTTTGTACTTTGCACATTTCTAAAATTACTTCATGCTCGACCTTTAATGTTGAGCACTAACCCGGTTTGTGTCGGCTGTTCAATAACAATTCTCAATTCGGACTGCCACAAAAGATTATTTCAGTTGTTGACTACTTATTAATAATTGCAATTAGTTGTCTAATCGGGTCTCATTCTGTAAATCACAGCATATTGCTCCAGCAAGCAGGTGCTCTTGTACAGTATAACAATCATGACCTTACATCTCCAAATATTTCAGGTATGTACAAATTTATACTAAAGACAATTAAGAACATAGTACATTCAACTTTGATAAAACAAATTGTCGAAGCATTCATGACATGTTTCTAAATGATGGTGCAACTTCAATTGAAGGCGTGACTGTGACCTTCACCTTATGCATTTCAAAATGGAATCAATCACGATGCACACTTGCACTGTGAATAAAATGAATGCAAAAAAAAATACTCGTAAACATATTGAACTCTTCTCAAGTATCAGGCATGTTTTTAATGCTGAGGACAGTGAAATCAGGTGAGTAAAATTAGAAGAAAGAACTGTCCCAAACCAAACTAAAACACTTGTATACACCATTATTTCTACAAAATGTTTGCTTCATTTCACTAGTATGTGTAAATTAAAATAATAATATTGATCAACATATTCCAAATGTCGTGTGTACGCTGAAACTGAAATAAAACCTCTGAAAGATTTGAAGGAACGTTTTTCACTGTAACAAAACAATATATTGTAATGAACTGGATGTTTTATTATGTGTTGCTGTCAGGTGGAGAGGTTGTGACAAACATCAAACATAATGAGTACTTGTATTTATGAATACGTTTATGAGTTTGGCAATGAGTGGGGGGGGGGGAGAAATAGAGAGAGAGAGAGCGACATTCCGTGCACGCAGCATCATATCTCGTGCCACAGCATTAAAACTGTGTGTGTTGGGTTGCAAATAAAATAGTTTAATGTCTCTTGTGAACCTTGGACGACATTACAATGCATTGTTTTCAAAATCTTGTTTAGTAAATGAGGCAGCACGTCTCAATTCTAAGTTCGATAGCACCGCACAGCGCTTCAATAAATCTTCATTTATCAAAAAATAGTTTTTCACACCTGACCATCTATACATGATCGGAACCGTTTAATCCTCACGAGGGTCGCAGGTTTGCTGGAGCCTATCCGAGCTGACTTCAGGCAGTAGGCGGGGTACACATCGAGCTGGTTGCCAGCCAATCGCAGAGCACACTTCGACAAACATCCATCCACATTCACAATCACACCAAAGGACAATCGAGGCCATGGGTGTCAAACATACGACCTGCGGGCCGGAACCGGCCCCCAAGAAGGTTCTATCAGGCCCGCAGGATAATTTAAAAGTGAGAAAATACATAAAAGAAACAGAATGAATATTTTTAATGAGCTGAAATTCATGGATCATCTGCTAGGGGAATACTGTTTTGATCACGGTAGAAGACAGCATTGTTTTGATCAGAGAAGAAGACATCAGCAGTCTCAGTCTGTCACTGAGACAGACCCAACACAGCAGTAAAAGCCAGCGACCAAATTGCTAGAGAAAGGGCATTAGCATTAAAGCCATATTCCGACGGTGACTTTGTTAATTGGATTTGGATTGGATTGGATAAAACTTTATTGTGAAACGTACTGTATGTGTAACATGTAACATACAGCACAGATGACATTTCTTCCCTCTCAACATAAAACAAGAGGAGCCGCTGCGGGCGTACGCGCTGCTATCAAAAGAAGTTAACAAAAAAAAAAGACGAATTAAACGATGCATGATGAAGGTGGCTGAACTTGTATGTCCCGAGAAGCGACAAGCTTTTGCCAATATTAGCCTGATGAGGAATACTACACCAGAAAGGATTTCGGACCTATCAGCAGATTTAGAAAGACAATTGAAACAGAGTCAAGTCATTTTGTCAAATGTTTTGTAAAAGATACAGTATGTTCATTAAATTTCAACATTTTCCTAATGTTCTTGTGATTCTTTCTACAAAAACAAAGGAAAGGCATAATACAGTATTTTGGTTATTTATAGCAGAGTATGGTATAATTTTAATGGTCCGGGCCACTTGACATCTATCGAGGCCATTTGTGGCCCACAATGTGAAATGAGTTTGACACCCCTGATCTAGACTCTAGATTGATCTAGAGTGATCAATTAACCTACAGTGCATGTTTATTTTGGAATGTGGGAGGAAACCGGAGTACCTGGAGAAAACCCATGCAAGCACCGGGAGAGCATGCAAACTCCACACAGGAAGGCCGGGCCCCGAAATCGCACTGCCAGGTGGATGTGCTAACCCAGGGGTGCCCATTACGTCGATCCTGATCTACCAGTAGATCTAAGACAGGTCCCAAGTAGATCCGAGGAGTGTCGAGGAGAAAAACAAAACAACCATTTGAGTGTCTTTGTACATGTTAGTAATATATCTTTTTGTGTTAATGTACGCTGCACCCTAACCATCCTATCAGTCTCATTTTCACAAAAAAATATTTAAAAAATAAAATAAAACAGGTAAATCTTGAATTTACGGTGGCCTGTGATTACATCCCCGGAAGTTGTTAGCTCTCAGCAGTCTGCAATTGCAGCTTGTGATCAGAGCTGTTGCGCTCTATCTTTTATCGTCACTATTCTCATTCAGTTTGCTTCGTGTACAATTCACCGAGTACTACAACCAGGGGCTGTAGTACTCAAATTGGGCACGTTTTTATTTTTCTCTTTTGTCTTGGACTTGACTCAGACCCCTTGGCATTTGAACGTGGCCAATTGACTCGGGAAATATTTTTATTGACTCGACCGAGTCCAACTGTTTTAATTGAAATAAAGGTTTACAGATGGTTAAAATCCGGGAATCAGGGACAGAAAAACCCTTCCGCATCATTGAGTTAGCTGCTCCCGGGTAACCAATCTCCTCCTTGTCTCTCCCCTGAAGTGGGCCACTATTAAATAATGAATAAAGCAACAGTGTTTTTGAAAATCCTTTTTTTATTTAACTGCACACACATAAGGGAAGCCCAAAATGTCTTCTTCTTCGATGATCAATCATGGCTCAGCTTAAAAAAAACAAAAACAAGTGAGCCATGATTGGTTGTGAGCCTGAGCAACTGTGCTGCCGATTGCAAGAAGTGGCAAAATGTGCCCCCCCCCCTGAAATGGCCAAAAACGGTTGGATTTTGCTTCTGAACTCATATTCCACAAACATAATATTAATTAGAATTCCGTGTTTAGACAAGTGGAGGCACATAGAACATATTCAAGTAAAGACAAATTTTGGCTTGACTTCCCCTTTACAGGGCTCGACACTACAACCATTATTCTCTCAAATGCTGCCAACTTTTAGTATGTGCTGGTAAAAATGTAAACTGTATGTTCTAATGCTCTTACCGGTACGTTGGGTTAAAAATATACAACAAAGCGCTCCAACTCCTGGATGCACCAAAGGATCCATGGCTTTGCCGAGTTGCTGATGATGGTCTCCTTGACCCGGCTGGAGACAAGGGGCCAGTGTAAGACTGAATCCTATACACATGGGTCAAGGTGGACATTACCCAGGCGTCCGAAGCACGCAACTGAGGTACTGACGGGAAAAAGTAACCGACAGCCACATTTCCTGGGCCTCCGGCCACTCTGGGCCCTGGAAGAATGACAGAACCCACAGGCTGGAACTGCCTGGGAGGCATGCGGGCAGACGAGTGAAAGTCAGACACAGGTCTCAGTGGGGCCGCTGGGCATCGTAAATTTCAGTGTAGGGCGGGAACGGGGAGCAGCAGAAAAGCACATGGAATCACTACAGGTGGTGAATACTGTCGTCTGGTCTCTCGAGCGTGAACCGACATTTCCAGCACCTGCACCACAGCTGAACCAAGAAGTTCCCCAAGAACCACAGGGACACAATGGAGGGCCAGTGGTTATGGCCAACTAAACCTGGGGATGCACCTGAATCAGTAAGTATAGCCCACGGCTGTGTTCCCTAGACAAGAGGACAAAGGCTTGCAGAGCCCCGTCACTACAAGTCTCCTCTGGGAAAACAATCAACGATGCCACAGCAGGCTAAAAATCAAGCATTCGAAACAAGCTGGGAGCACCAGCATCATATGGAGCCGCCAAATCCCAGCCATCCAGCATGAGCCACGAGAAAGACCCAGTATTACCCCCCCAAGCAGGAATGGCACTTGGTCAAATCATCCCAAGATGCAGGGACAGAAAAGGCCAGAAGCAAGGACTTTCAGGATGCGACTGAGACCGCTGAGGCATGTCCAGCAGCAGGCTCTGCAGGGCACATTGCAAAATAGCCAACATCGATCGAGCCATGCTCCACACCACACAATGAGCTCCTCGGAGAGGGTGGGAAGGTCAATCTCTGAAACGATGGAGGACAACTCAACCCCCGAACTCTGGAAACAAGACTGAGGCAGCCAAAAAGGTGACGACAACATCCCGGGCCAGCACCAGTGTGTGCGGAACGGGTGTACCCAAAATTGGAGTAGGCAGATACTTGCCTTGCAACCTCTTGTGCCTGAGGCGCATCATCGACAACATCCAAATAAACAAACAGGCAAGCATCAACGTGGGCAGACATGCTGCACCTTCAACCCGGTGACCCACGCCTTCAGCGAGAGAACTACAGTGAACACGTGGGGTCGACTCCATAGCGAAAATGGCTCTCAGGGCCAGGACATGCAAAGCCAAACGCAGACAGGCCCACTAGCGGCACACGGCCAACAGGTGCCGAAAGCGACCTGACACGAAATAGATGGCGTTAAGCTGAGGGAAGGGGGTATAGATTCCACCTGTGCTGCAGATGCCAAGTGAAACGCAATACTTCCATGTTGGAAGCTGGAATGGCACAGGCAGGAGAGAGGACGTGCATGCAGTCATCACCAGACGAGGCTCGCAGCGAACAACAAGGCAAGTTTGCTGGCGAGAGCCTGCAGCAGAACTGCCAACAAAAAGAGACAAGGGCGACCACGTAACGCCTGAAGCGAGGAGAGGGGTGAAAAATGAAAGAGCAGAGGCAAATCAAGGCAAATTGCTGGGAAATATGGGAGGGGCAGCCATTAAGGCACAAAGAGACAAGCTGTGTAACACAGCACCGTTTGCCTTAAAGATGCAGCACCGTTTGCCTTTAAGATGCAACACCACACTCATCAAAGCTGGGACAGGGCGCAAGGACATCAAAAATTAACGCACACAGCCAAGCACAAAGCAACTTTGCTGGAGAAAAGCCAACAATGGAAGAGCACAATAGCAAATAAGACGGACGCTAACAATAGCTGCTAACAAAGCACACAAGCACGGTAAACCAGAAAATTGAGATGAGCCAACCTAAGAACCAGCTACCTCATCTCACGAGGCATGGCCAGACATACGTCACCCCGCTGAATACAAACCAAGTTATTGCAGCCACAGAAGGGCGGAAACCAAATCCACAGCTCTGACCTATGCAGACACAGGCTCTCAGAGACGGAAAACAGTCGAAGAGAACAAATAGATACAAAATAGACACACAAAGAAGAAACATCACAAAGTGTGTTCAATTTCCTTGAATGATAGTCAACATTGTAAATGATTTTTTGTATCACCTTGTTTGGCTACTTTTCTAAACATTTTGAAACTATGCTAATGAATGTCTGAGTCAATGAGGACTCATTGTTTGATGCACAGGTTTTTTTTCACTGTACATTCATCAAGTCTGGAACAAAACTGATTAATCGTGGTGAAATGAACTAACTTGATAATTAGCGCATCTTGTCAGTCGGATGTAAATGTCAAGCTCATCGACAGAATGGGTGCATCAGTGATATCACACTAACCAGGTGCTGCAGTCTTTTCCAAATTACTCATACATTTGACATGGTTGGGGGTGTGGTCAAAAGGTTAATGTGTGGAACGTGTAATCGGAGACTGAGTAGTGGAACCATGAGGCCAAATTTTCTTTTCCACCTGTAGCTGAGCAAAGTCATATGAACAAATAGACTTAAAATATCTATCCATCCATTTTCTGATCCCCTTACCCTCACAAGGAGCGCGAGGGGTGCTGGAGCCTATTTCAGCTATCTTCAGGTGGTAGGCGGGGGACACCCTGAACCGGTGGCCAGCCAATCACAGGGCACACAGAGACAAAAACCATCCGTGCTCACACTCACACCTAGGGACAATTTAGAGTGTTCAATCAGCCTTCCATGCATGTATTTGGAATGTGGGAGGAAACCGGAGTACCCGGAGAAAATCCACGCACACCCGGGGAGAACACTCAAACTCTACACAGGGAGGCAACACTTTCACCATTGACCATAGTCTCTCCATCATGTCCCATCGGTAGGTAACTCCTCACAAGGAAGGTGTCCAGGAGGCATCCTAATCAGACGCCTCGAAATTTTGTACATAAAGGTTATTAATGGAAGGCTGACAAAGGGCAGCCTTGGCGGAGTCCAACATCACTGGAAACGAATCTGACTTACTGCCAGCAATGCGAACCAAAACCTGACATTAGTGGTATAGGGACCAAATGGGCCCGTATCAGGGGGTTTGGTACTCCTCACAGAATTCCCAGAGGGACAGTGTCAACCACCTTCCCCAAGTCCACAAAGCACATTTTTATGTCGAATACCTTGATAGTCTTGAGATTTCATCGTACTCTACACAGATCCAATTTCATCGTAAGGACAGTGTTCTCTTCATTTTCTTGAATTTGTAAGCATAGAGCTGATGTGTCTTGCTAAAAAAATTGTCTCATCTGACTAGGAGACATGAAAAGGGAGGGCAAGTCCAGCAGGCGGCCCCAAAGGTGAGCATACAGGACTGTAAATAGTTACTCGGGTGTCCTCCAACGCAAAAACAGGCAATGCTGGTGCCTGCAGTTTGTGCGCCACTGGAAGAGGAACAGGTTGTGGCCGCATGTCTTGGGCTGCTGGAACAGGAAGGGGTGTCAGCCGCATGTCTTGGGCTGCCGGAAGAGGAACGGGTGGATGCAGCATGCTGTGCACCACAGGATCAGGAACAAGTGGAGGCCACAGGTCGTCCAGAACAGGAAGGGGTGATGGAAAGGGAGTCTGTTATGCCACAGTCTCTAGGGTCCAAGTCAATGGCACTTACTGGGCAGAGCGAGTCTGGAGACTGGCTCCTGTGGTCGCATGGAGACTCTTGGGTTGGAGGAAGGACTGACTGATAAAATGCCCGGAGTTTCCATAAAACCTGTACAGACCCTGGGCAACCCGCCTGGCTGAATTGCATTGGTTCTTCCCCCACAACAGCACGTGTCTCAGGGGTTGTGAACGGCTGGGTGTCTAATCGAGCAGCAGGGGCACAAGGGTAGGAAAGGTGGGTAGATGTGGTGTTCTGGCAGCGATGTGTGATGCAACAATCAATCTGTATCACCAGGGAGAGTAACTCGAGAGTCTCAGGCACATCTCGAGTTGACAGCTGATCTTGAAGCTCCTCAGTCCACAAGCAAAAGTGTTCTTTCCTCTGGCTTTATTCCAGCTCAGAGGCTAAAATCCTGAATTTAAATTTAATGACATAGTCTGCAGCCAACTGTGGGCCATGACGTAATGCCAATAGCTGTTTGCCAGATGACGGATTAATAAAGGCCTGATACAAGACTACACAATTCCAACATCTCTGACTCTGATTTTCACAAAGAGTTGAACCACCCCCCTTCTCTTCCCCAAAGCAAGTTGATGACATGGACCAATTGTCAGTGCAATGGTCTGAATACATGCTAGCTTGCTGCTCTTAAACTAAGGAAAAGTTCAGCAGGAATTAGCCACAAGCTCTTACCTCCCCAGAATAATGTTCGGGTGACAGTTCCCGGTGAAAACGTAAAGAAGCAACCGGTGAGATGATACTCTGATACAAAGTGGTTCAGCATCAACAAAGATAAGTGCAAATGAATTTAACATGAAAAATCGATTTACTTCTCAAAACTAGCCCTATTACTGTATGTGTTAAATAAGCAAAGAAAACAGCTTGTCTGACAAGGAATGTGCCTGATTCTTTTTCAGATATTTTCATCAAACTTAGTCATTGCCCTTCTATGGTCAACGGTCCAAGAAAATATTTGTCATTTGCATGTATGACGGATGAAGCACAGCTGGTGGAGTTGATGAGGACAGATTTGATGTTTTCGCTCACAGAGGTCGTATGATGCAATTCCATCCACAAAAGCTGCATAATTGCCACTTGCAAAGTGAGCCAATTTCTAAAATGAAGACTACTGCAAACAAAAGGAATATTGACAGAGAGTGCTGTTGCTTTCAGGACATGTAGAAATGGCCATATTTTTTTCACTGAAATATGAGACAACTGTTGTCCTAATTTGCTAAGACTGTGACTGTTGTTTTGGAATTCAAAAGAGCCACAACCAGACAAAACATGCATACTACAACAAGGTATATTGGAAAAACGCTGCAAAAAATTAAAGCCCCTGGGAGGTGAGTAGATGACCAACTGACCAAATCTGGCTCTTTTGACAAAAAAATTTGACACCACTGATATCGGTATTGATAAGTACATTTGCTCCATTCTCTATTGTCTGTTGTGACATACAATACAATACAATACATGCTGATTTATATAGCGCTTTCACAACAGCGGCAGCTGTAACAAAGCGCTTAACAAAGCAGTTAACATAAAGTGAAATAATAAACACAACACATAACATAAAACACGGACAGTCGTGCAGTCCTAACAAGTTTTCCGTCACACGCTTTGTTGTTTGAAGCAGATTGAGACGAAAGAGGAGAGAATCAAAGTGTCCTTTAACCAGTGGATCAGAGACGTCATGCTCAAAATGTGCACACGTCGGCTACAAGATAAGTTTCAAAGTCAACATGAAGCTGTAGCATCCATTGACGAAAAAAGAGATTGGTTCACTTCTCCTGTCCCATGGAAATCCATTTCAATTCCAAGCGGCGACTCTCGGTTCCAAATACGCATCGGCGCTCTGGGCCAACGCTCCACTCTCCTCATCCTCAACTTCAGCAGCCATCCATCCAGCCGCACCAACGCCGACTGTCCAACAGCACCGACATCTCCACTGAACAAAATGGGGTTGTGAAAAATGCTGCCCATTACAGGCGCAAAAAAACACAAGCGCCCTAGGTCTGTCCAGCACCGACAGTCAATGGCGCCGACATTCCTCCCAATCAAAATCTGTGCTGGTACAGGCGTGCTGCCGAGAAGGCGCAACCACCAAGCACAGATACTTCTCCTTTGACGAATGTCGTGGCCAAAAAACACTGAAAACAGTCCATATCAGGTCCACACGATGAAAAATCAAACAACATGTGACAAAACAAAAGACAAAAACAACAAAAAAGAACAAAAAAAGCAAGGCTCTTGAAGAGCACTTGCCGAAGGTTGCCTACTCGGGCGCCATCTTGGAAAACATATAAAACATGTTTTATATGTGCTGTAGGATCTTTTGCAATGCACGAGATTTTACAGAGGTAGGGCACGCCATTCCACCGCCTGAATTCTCTCCTGGATGTATGTCCAATCTACTAAATTGTATTGAAATAGCAGAGCAAACAGTATGTCAACTGAAACTGGACAGTGACCAGCGTATAGCTATTTGGCCGGATCACTGCAAACACTGTTGTGTGTTGTGTTTTGTGACCAGGATCCCAGTTATGATTGCTTACTTACCTCTTTGGCACACGTTGGAAGTGATTCTACTCTACCAGCTTGCGTTAGCAGCGCAATGTATTTGTCAGAAAAAAAAGAAATACTATTTTACACGTCTGTTGTTTGCTCATGCATCGGGATTTTGAAGAAAGGAAACTAACTGTCCAACATTATCGAAGCAATGTAACGCACTTTGAACACAAGTGAAGCAGTCAAGTTCATGAAAAGTCAAAGTTTAAGTGTCTGCCAAAGCCTCAACCAGACTTAACAAAAATAAAACAAATACAGTATGAGAACATTGTATTTGTGCTTGTCCATCTTTTTGGAAGCAGTCTGTGTCCTGCTACTTGGAAGATGATGATCAGACATTGTCATCACTGTACTGTGGAGAGGGACGTGCACTGATTCAATCGTGCTATGAAAAGGTTAAAAAAAAGGTTGAAAACAATAATTGGAGCCACACCTTTACCCAGATTATTTTATAAATGTCATGTGTTCTTGTGTCATCTGTCTTTTTTTCTTTTCATAAAGCTGCTCTTTTTTTGTGTACAAACAAATGAAAATAACAGCCATGAAATCTAAAGGTGGCCCACTACATGCAGTACTGTTGCGCACTTTTCTTTATCAGTTGTAGGATACAAACAAAGCCCGAATCTACACATATTCGTTGCTTACAAAGGATCAATATTTATCAATTGCTAAATTTGTGGCACAGGGTTTTCGTCAAATTGTACATTTTGACATGTAAAAGATGATCTCATTGGCCAAGACTGTATACACTGTAAAGGATGAGTTACAGAGAGATAGATAAAGATAATTTGAGAATGTACAATCTGAGAAGATGACATGTTGGCAGTTTTCAAATGAGATTATTAGCAGTGGGATCATTAGCATACACAAACACGAAATCTTATTATATGGCAGCTGAACCACTCCAGAAACCGTGAGACTCGGTCTGACCTCATTAGTTGGAGCAAATGTGACACAGACCTGCATTCGGTGTAGTTATCTAAGTTTCTACTTGAGTGCCCACTGTGATCACCACATTTAACTCTCTGGGCACTGTCTAATGAGTATTCATTACAAAAAAATAAAAAAATGAAAGTGGGTCTAATTTGCCTCATCTGCTCTGTTCTCTAAACTACAGTAATAGCTGAAGGACTAAATGTTTTCAACCACACAATGCCTCTTGTTTTTGTACATTTTTGTCACTTTGATTTTGTGTACCGTGAGTCTCTGGTTGCAATAGAAACAAAACAATCACACACACACACACACACACACACAAAGTTCAACGTTCATGAAACCTTCATGCTTAGGTCATGCATCAGTGCAGTGTTATTTTGCAATTAAAGTGACCTCATCGTGTTATGTTGCTACAGTGAAAAGACCCCTGTTGTGAAAAATTTCATGCTGCAAACATGATTTCGTTGTAGAGGAATTTCACTGTATTTAGTTTGAAAGCCTTGTTTACAGCTTTGAGGTATCCCAAAAGCGCCAAACAAAAAAAAAAAAAACCCTCAAGAACTCAATTTTCTGTAGGCCTTCAGAAATTAGTCAAACTGGTAAAAAATGGTTCTCCCAGTTTGAGAAAAATGGCAGGCATTGAATGAAAATGCCTTTGATACCGTTGATCATACCATACTGATAAAGAAATCGGAAAGATGCCCCTGCGACCTGGCAGGCCCAAACATATAGAATCCCCTGTCAGGAAATATTTGAACTTTGCCCAAATCCCAAGGTAAGTAGGGGACATTGAGTCAAAGTGGGTGGCAAACTGCTCCCTTTTTCATGCTTTCCTTGGGTGCTACTTGTTCGGAAGATTCAAGAGGTTTCTTGTATTGCCTTGTTTTTGACGACATTCAATCCACAATAGCTTCTACCTCCACATCGTTCTGGAGATATCGTCAATTTCTTATTATTATCTTTTGTGTACTGCTTCTTCTTTCATTGATTGGCGGTTTCTGTTTATTTCAACTTGCAAACCAATTACAATGGGGACTCCGATGAGTGAGAGTCAGACACATTTATGCCTCATCTGATGGAGTAAATTTCCTCACAGCTTACAGGTCTGTCACTAGTGGCCCGGTCCCAAATGGGCTGAGGCATGGTACCGGTCCATGCACCGGAGGTTGGGGACCAATGCTGTATACAGTTTGCAAATATTTTTCACTCACACAGATTGTTAGCCAAAGTATAATGTAACTTTAATATATTGTTAATGTTAAGACTGGCAGCCTGGTGGTCGAGTGTTGAGCGCGTCGACCTCACTGTGCAGAGGTTGTGGGTTCGATCCCGGCTCCGACCTTCCTGTGTGGAATTTGCATGTACAGTAAATATTCTCTAGTACGGACTCGTGTTTGCGCTGTCCAATTTGTCCTGATAAAAGAAATTCCTCATATGGGAAATGAGCATGGTACATGTCCTTTATGAACTTGCAAGTATGTTGACAACACAATCAATAAAATACAAAAATATATTGTCCAAAACCTGTTTATATAACAAAAACTGCAATACAGGTGTATCCAAAAAGAATCACAACAGTAAAATACGTACAGTATTTTAATGTTTATTTTTTTCTGTCTTGGGAAAAAAATGTGTCTTTTGGATTGTTTTGTTGGATGCATTCTTTGGTTTATGACAATGTTTGCCTGCGTGTCATACAGTTTTCTTGCTAGTTGCAAGTAACTGTCCCGTTGATCACCGATGTCTGGTCATTCTTGTGCATACTGAAGGATTTTTGTTGCCATTTGCATTGCTTCCTTGCTGGATGGTGGCTTGTCATCAGGAGTTGAATCGATGCCTTGTTTTTTAAAGTTTCGTAGATTTGCATCTTTCCGACTCCAAGTGTCTGCTGGATGTTTTTAACTTTGTGTCCAGCCTAGCTCAAACGGATGCATTTCACTCGCTCCGCTCCAGTCATTACAGTTCTTCTACGTATCGATGCCATGATCTACACGACGTAAGTGAATAAAGTTAAAATCTTTCGCAATTACAGTAAAACGCACGGCAATAAAAAGTCACTGACACGTCTTCGTTTCGAATCTGATGAATGAAAACGGCGAAGCGAACACGTTTCTTCGGTCGTGTCGAGTGGGTGCTGCTCTTAAGCTAGTGCCGCGTTCTACAGGACGTAAGTGAATAAAGTTAAAATCATTCACAATTACAGTAAAGCGCACGCCAATAAAAACTCACTTACACATCGTCGTTTCGAATCTGATGATCAAAAAACGCGAAGTGAAAATGTGTCTCAGCGTTGTGTTTTTTCCGTCGCATCGGGTGGGCATTGCATGTATTTAAGCTCCCGCGGCATTACGCCTCCATCCGGGTTACGGCTAGTGGAATTTCCGCTTACGTAAGTTCCGGTAACACGTAATATCGTAGTCAAAATGTTAATGCATAGGTTTTTATTACGGGTGAAGGATATTCCTTTTCATAGAATTCCGGGGATGGGAATATTTACTGTACTCACCGTGCCTGCATGGGTTTTCTCCAGGTATTCTGGTTTCCGTCCTCATTCTAAAAACATGCATGACAGGCTAAATCAGGGGTCAGGAACCTTTTTGACTAAGAGAGCCATAAAAGCAAAATATTTGAAAATGTATTTCAGTGAGAGCTATATATATATATATATATATATATATACTGTATATATAACCGTATTTTAAAAGTGATTTCAACAAAATTTCAGTACAATAAGCCTCTGAATGTATTTTTCAAAATAGGTTTGTGATAATACTCACCATTAATGTGAATGGTTTTCCGTTCCTCACGATTGCTAAAAATCCAGCAAAACAATCGAAATGAAAGTCAGTTTGCCGGGTCCATACGCAAAGTTACTGCTGGCTACCTTGAACACTGCTCAGTAGCTTGTACGCTTCCTTTCTGCTATCTCTCGCACAGTATTTTGATACGAACGTAGCATGGGGCATGTCTAAGTGCCACTCTGCAATCGACCGTTTCATCGATGGTATTTTGTCATTGCAAATCAGACACACCGCAGAACCTGTTCTCTCCACAAAGGCGAACCCTTCGGTCCATTTGTCCTGAAGTCTACCAAACTCGTCATCTTTTTTTCTTTTCGCCATCTTATTCACTTAGGATTAGCTTTGAGCTAATGGCCGAGCGGGTTGATTCAAAAGGGGGCGTATACCTGTTTCCACAGCAATGGCAACGTTGTTCAATATCATCCAATCAAAATGGCTCCTGGAGCCAACTGCAGCCCAAACAGGAAATGACCCGTGAAAAATCGATCGATCGATGCATTAATAAACAAGCGAGAATATATATATTTTTATTTGCGAGCCAGATGCAATCATCAAAAGAGCCATATATGGCTCGCGAGCCATAGGTTCCCGACCCCTGGGCTAAATGAACACTCTAAAATTTTGAGTCTAAATTGTCCCTAAGTGTGAGCGTGAGCGCAGATGGTTGTTCGTCTCTGTGTGCCCTGCGATTGGCTGGCAACCGGTTCAGGGTGTCCCCCGACGACTGCCCGAAGATAGCTGGGATAGGCTCCAGCACCCCCCGCGACCCTCGTGAGGATAAAGCGGTTCGGAAAATGGATAGATGGATGGATGTTCACACTTCATGTTTGATTCCATGAAAGGTTGTAACGTTCATATACATTGTGACAGATTGTTCCAGGCACCTAAATTTAAGTCCTGTCAGTTACACACTGTCATCTCCACGAATACTAGCAGCTATGAGATTAACATGCCCTGTTAAATTATCATCATTCCATTCCCCTGTCATTTGTAGGACCTCAAAGAAATCCTTGAGCACATTCACGTTGACACTGTACAACTGAAAGTGAAGTGGCATTGCCTGTTTGTTTTGGCATTAAAGATGAGCTTTTACAAGCTGAATGTGACATGTTTTGATTCATTGTGTTCTCCTGAAAATGATCCACATGGCTACGCGTGTTGTATCATACACATTTGTGTGTCTGTGTGCGTATTGTGTGTGTGCCCCTCGGCTTTGGGATCCAGGCTTCGTTCTTGTCTTTGAAAGCCATCACCTGATTACTTACTTCAGGCTCTCTTTTATTAATTTCTCCTCTTTGCAGAAACAAAGGTTTACAAGAGTAGAAGGCCATTTGACTGATGTCTGTTGTTGTATTTTATGACAGCAATGTTTTTTGCAGAACTCAAGTTTAAATTTGCTTTGGAGGTAATTGGACTACTTTTCCACGAGCTATTAGCGACATACTGGAGCTATTAAAGCCGCAAGTCAATAGGGTGTAAATTGAAAAATGGTGCAAATTAATAAAGTCAAAATGATATCCTCTAAACAGCAGCACAAACCTGGAATAAAGACACTCGGTCAACATTAATCCATTTTCTGCATTGCTTTTCCTTTTTAGAGTTGTGGTAGTAAACAATGGATGTCCTTCAATTTTTTGCTTCTGAATGCCGATAAAAACCGAAATGTTGATCATTAGCTCTGCCCATCATCGGCACCTATTTAAGGAAACCACTCTGAGTGTTGATACACCGTATGTACTATCCATTCAGCAAAAAAATCACGGTGTTCTATTTGACTCAACCTTCTCTTTTAAGATAAGAAGATAAGAAAACCTTTATTAGTCTCGCAATGGAGAAATTCCCAATTCACAGCAGCAAAGTTATGAAAGGAAGAAGTAGAACAACAACATATAGGAGCTGCTGGAAAGGCAGCCACTCTCGCGGCGCCATTTTGAAGTCAAAATAACAAAAATAACACAACACAACACATAGGACACAGACAGTCGTGCAATCTTCACCACTTTTCTGCATACACTTTGTTGTCTGAAGCAGTTCTAGATGAAAGAGGAGAGGATCAAAGTGTCCTTTCACCAGTGGATCAGAGACGTCATGCTGAAAATGTGCACACGTCTGCTATAAGCTAAGTTTTGAAAGCAAACACGAAGCTTTAGCGTCCATTGACGAAAATAGATTAGTTCACTTCTCCTGTCCCACGTAATCCGCTTCAAACTCCAAGCCGCGACTCCCAGTTCCAAATCCGCATCGGCGCTCCGCGCTAACGCTCCTTTCTTCTCATTTTCAAATGCACTTTAGGAATATTACTAGAACTGCATATTTTCTCCTCTGCAATATCACAAAGATCCATTCTGTTCTATCTGCTAGTGATGCAAGCAATCATAATGCACATGTTTATGTCTCTCGTCAATTATTGTAATGTATTACTCTCTGGTTTTCCCATGTCGAGCATTAAAAGCCAATACAAAATGCTGCAGCTGGACTGCTGACAAGGACGAGAAAGTATGATCATATTCCCCCGATACAACTCAACTTGCATTGGCTCCCGGTTCACTTGAAACGTGGCTCCTCTCTCTCCTGTGCTTGAGAGGAATTAAATTTCATCTGTGCTGTATGTTGCACATGTAGCACATTTTGACAATAAAGTTGACTTGAACTTGAACTTGAAAAGCGATTTCAAGGTTTTATGATTTACCCTATAAAATACGACAAAGCTTAGCACCTTCCTATCTTGTTGACTTAATTGTGCGGTATGTTCCATCCTGAAACCTTCGTTCACAACACGCTGGTCTTTTAGTGATCCCCGTGAGCCCAAAGCAAGTCAGCAGGTTCAGGAATGTTTTCTATTTGGGCTCCAGTGCTCTGGAATGACCTCCCCGTGAAAAAGATACTTGAGAACAGTGGAAGGTTTGATCAGCCATTTTCTTGTGGAAAACCGGAACCAAAGCAATGAAAAAGTGTAGGGTGTAGTGGAAGCTATATCCTACACTTTTTTTTCCCAAGATGGTGCCGTAGTTGTCAGCCCAAAGCAAGTGCTTTGTTTTTTTGTTGTTGTTGTTTTTGTCTTTTGTTTTGTCACATGGTGTTTGTTGTGTCGTTGTGTGGACCCAATGTGGATTGGTTTCAGCGTTTTTTTTTTTTTTTTGTCACGATATTTGTCAAAGGAGAAGAATCTGCGCTTGGTGGTTGCACCTTCTTAGCAGCACGTATGTACCAGCACCGATTTTGATTGGGAGGAATGTCGGCGCCATTTGACTGTTGGTGCTGGACAGCCCCTGGGTGCTCGTGTTTTTTTGCGCCTGAAATGGGCAGCATTTTTCACAGCCCCTTTTTGTTTAGCGGAGATGTCGGCGCTGTTGGACAATATGTGCTGGTGTGGTTGAATGGATGGCTGCTGAAGTTGAGGATGAGGAAAGAGGAGCCTTGGCGCGGAGCACGGATGTGTATTTAGAACTGAGAGTCGCCGTTTGGAATTAAAACGGATTTACATGGGACAGGAGAGGTGAACCCAATTTTTTTTTTCATCAATGGACGCTACAGCTATTTGTTTACTTTGAAACTTAGCTTGTAGCAGACGTGTGCACATTTTGAGCATGACATCTCTGATCCACTGAGGAAAGGACACTTTGATTTTCTCGTCTTTCATCTAGAACCGCTTCAAATAACAAAGCGGATGAGGGAAAAGTGGTTAAGATTGCACGACTGTTCGTGTTTTTGTTATGTGCTGTGTTTATTATTTTATTTTATGTTAATTGTTTTGTAAAGCGCTTTGTAACAACTGCAACTGTTTTGAAAGAGCGAAATAAATCACGATGCATTGTATTGTATTGTACAAGCAAAAGCATTGAAGAATATATAAACCGTAAATTCCGGATTACAAGCCGCTACTTTTTTTCCACACTTTCAACACTGCGGCGTGTCATATGAAGCGGCGTATTTATTTATTTATTTATTTCCCATCGCGGGAAAAACATGGACCAATAAAATGAATGAGTCGCTCACTGAGGTCCAATGAGATTGTATGACTAATCACAACATCCACTCTTTTCGCCGTAGCGGGGAAAAATGTGTCACCCGGCAACAGTCGACCAATAAAATGAATGAGTAGTACACAGGGGTCCAATGAAATCGTATGATTACCGGTAATCACAACTTCCTTTTTTCAGTCTTTCTTCAAACCCTGATCAACACGGAGATTACCAGACGAAAAGCATATCACACAGCTTTTAAACTAAAACCGATCACTCTGGCAGTTAAAGAAGGAAATCGAGCTGCTGCCCGTAATCTTGGCATAGACGAGTCGATGGTGTGAAGGTGGAGGCTCCGGCAAGAAGAACTGAGCCAGTGTAAAAAGACAAAGCTTTCAGATGTAACTATAGCAGATGGCCTGAGCTTGAAAACTTTCTGGAGGAGTGGGTTAACACTCAAAGAGCAGGCGGCCGCGGTGTTTCCACTGTACAAATCAGACTGAAGGCTAAAGTTATTGCTACCGAGATGAACATTGAAGGTTTTAAAAGTGGGCCGTCGTGGTGTTATAGATTCATGAAACGGAAAAGCCTGTCTATTAGGGCACGCATGACGTTGTGTTAGCAGCTCCCTCTCAATTACGAGGACAAACTTGCTTCGTTCCGCACATTCACACAAACAAAGATAGCGGAGAATTCCATCAGCCCAGGTGAAATAATAAATATGGACGAAGTCCCTCTGACATTTGATTTGCCTCTCACTCGGACTGTAAATCAAAAAGGTGACTCCCCCGTCATACTGAAAACAAGCGGCCACGAGAGAACACATTTTACCTGTGTTTTAGCTGCGCAGCATCGGGCCAAAAGCTGCCACCGATGATCATTTTTAAGCGGCTGACTATAGAAATAATTTCATATATCTTTTCCCATTTATATGATCTGCATTATTCTATTTAAAGCCTAGTGGGCTGCAGAATTTCTCCTCGTAATTACGCAAATGCGCAACAAGATCTCTCTTTGTCTGGCCTCTTATTATGTGTTTCAGCGTAATTTCGTTGTGCAAATACATTTATCATGCTCATAAAAATATGGAGATTATTTTAACCTGAAGAAATCTTGCGTTTTTTTTCCTGCGGGGGTTCAGCGGGGGACCGCGTCCGCGGCCTCACCCGGAGGCGCTCCAGGCGGCAGGGACGCAGAAGCAAACCCCCGCTTACTCATTGGCCAGCGGTTTATAATATGGTGCGGCGCATATAATTACAAAATTGATTTTTTTTCATAAATCTGAGCATGCAGCTCTTAATCAGGTGCAGTCTGTAGCCTGGAATTTACAGTATATTATATATATATTAGAGCTGTCAAAAGATTAAAATATTTAATCTAATTAAAAATGCAACTGTCATAATTAACTCAAATTCACTAAAAATTCATCGTGATTACTCACGCATTTTTGATCGTTTCTGAATTTCCTTTTATATGTTTTTGTCCTATTTTTACCCATTTTAATGATCTTATCAACATGGAATCATGAATCAGTTTTCTATGTGCAAAATGCAAATATTTACTGAAATAACAATTTCGATTTTCAATTTTACATGAACATTTTTCACTTGGAGCAGTTATTCAAACATAATCTCTCACACAATATTACTGTCTTGTTTGTTTTTGTTTGTTTGTTTATTGAACATAAAACATATATACAGTAATAATTTGACAGAAAATAAGGTAGATAAAAAAAAGAAAGAAATCAATCTTCATACAACACAGTTATTATGTTCAAGGGAGTAGGAAGAAGTAAAAAACTTATCTAGTCCTACCCCGTTATGTGATTGTATCTAATAAATCATTTTTATATCAATCAGAAAAGAAAAAAGTAAGAAGAAAGAAGTCTCCATTAAGGCTCATACTTTACCCTTAACCGTGATATTTTTACAACTTTTGGTTTGTATCGGGATTATATACTTCCACACCCTGACACTCTTGTGTCAATTTTCTCTTGTATTCATAATGGATATTTATATACCTTTCTCTATTTATCAACTTAGTTCTGATTTATCATTATATTTAATGTTTTGAATTTATCATTTTAACTCTGATTGATGTAGGTTGTTTGTACTATTTTTTTGAATTTGTTTTTGAACTCAGCAAGCGATTTACTCATTTTCAGGTCCGTTTCGAGATTATTCCACAGATTAACACCTTTGATAGATACACTTCTTTGCTTGATGTTTGTTCTTGTTTTGAGTTTTTTGAATAAGTTGGTACCTCTTAAATCATAGCTGCTTTCTCGAATTTCGAAAAACTTCTGAATGTTTTGGCAGAGCAGGTTATTGTGTGCTTTGTACATTAATTGGGCGATTTTAAAGTCAACCAGGTCATAAAATTTCATCGTATTTAATTTGATAAATAGTGGATTTGTGGGTTCCGTATATTTTGATCTATTAATAATTCGAATTGCTTTTTTTTGTAGGTTAAGAATAGGGAGTGTGTTTGTTTTGCAGGCATTTCCCCATATTTCCACACAGTAGGTCATATATGGTAATAATAATGAAGTGTATAATGTGTACAAAGATCTCTTATTTAGCACTTCCTTGGTTTTGTAGAGGATCCCTACGGTTTTGGCTATTTTTCTTTTTACGTTATCGATATGTGGCTTCCAACATAGTTTTGAGTCTATTACTAATCCGAGAAACTTGGTTTCATACGCTCTTTCTATCTCAATTGAGTTTACCATAATTTTAGCTTGGTGTTTGATTGGTCTTGTGCCAAAAACAATTAACTTCGATTTTTTCAGGTTAAGTGACAATTTATTTCTGTCTAACCAGTTTTTTAATTTGTTTAATTCGTTTTCTACGGTTGTCAGGAGCTGTTTCAGATTTATTCCAGAACAGTAGAAAGTTGTATCATCAGCAAATAGGACACATTTAAATTGTTTTGAGACCTTGCAGATATCATTTATATATAAGATGAATAGTTTTGGACCAAGCACTGACCCCTGAGGAACTCCGTGAGTGATTTTTAGTTGATTCGTTTTTTTATTGTTGAGTTGCACGTACTGATATCTGTTTTCTAAATAACTTTTTATCCATTTATAAGCTACACCTCTAATGCCATATCTTTCTAGTTTTTTCAATAATATACTGTGATCTATTGTGTCAAAAGCTTTTTTTAGATCTAGGAAAACCCCAACAGTAAATTCTTTGTTGTCTATATTAGTGGCTATTGCTTCCACAAACTCCATAACTGCCATTGAGGTGGTCCGTTTTTCCCTGAAGCCATATTGATTCTCACTTAACAGCGCATGCTTTTGTATAAAGCTATCAAGTCTGCGAGAAAATAGTTTTTCTAATATTTTTGAAAATTGTGGTAGTAGTGATATTGGTCTATAATTTGTAAACCGATGTCTTTCTCCACTTTTATAGATTGGAATAACTTTAGCAATTTTCATTTTTGATGGAAAGATACCAGCTTTGAATGACAGGTTGCATATGTGCGTGAAAGGTCACACTACATATTCTATAATCTGCTTTATTATTGTCATATCAAGATTAAAGCAATCGGTTGACTTTTTATTTTTAAAAGTTTTTACAATATTTGATACTTCTTGTTTTACAGCAGTAAGGAACATCGTGGAGGAGTTTTTTTCTACGGATCTATCTATTTCAAACAAGTTTGTTGGATCAGGAATTTGTTTTGCTAGGTTACTGCCGATGTTGACAAAATACTCATTAAATTCAGTTGCTATTTCTGCAGTTTTTTCCAGAATAGTATTTTTGCCTTTGATAAAATACTCTGGATAATCCATTTTTTAGGACTATTTCTGATTACTTAGTTTTTCTTGTGTGTTGCTTTTATTCTGCTCTAATAGTGCATGATAATGATCTCTTTTACTGGTTCTTATAATATTTACTAGTTTATTTTTATAGGTCTTATATTTTTTTTCTGCTTCTTCAGTTCTCAATTTTAAAAACAATTTATATAAATTGTTTTTCTTTTTACATGCGTTTTCTATGCCTTTCGTTATCCATGGCTTACTTGGGTCTTTATACTTTTTGGAGACTTTAGTTAATGGAAAATGTTTATCATATAAAGAGATTATGGTAGACTGAAATACTTCAAACGCTGTATTTGGGTCTTCGTTTGAGTAGACCTCGGTCCAGTTTTGTTTTTCTAGGTCTTGCTTAAAGGCGTCGGTGGAGCGTTGGGTTCTTAGTCTTATTTCTGTTATGTGAGTTGTTGACTTAGCTTTTCTATCAAAATAATTATGAAAAACTGCAAAAACAGGTAGGTGGTCACTTATGTCATTAATGAGAAGTCCACTTTCCATTTTATGGTCAATCTTATTTATAAATATGTTATCTATTAATGTGGCCGTGTCTACTGTTATTCTGCTAGGTTTCAGGATTACTGGGAAAAAGCTGTTGCTGTACATAGTATTTATGAAGTTGGTTGTTTTTTTGTGTCCATTTGGGTTTAATAAGTCAATGTTAAAGTCACCACATATTATTCGTGTTTTCTTATCGTTGTTGTAACTGAGCATATCTGTTAGTTTTTTATTGAATGTGTCAATACATGATCCTGGTGTCCTATAGATGCAACTTATGATGATATTTGATGCCTTTTTATTATGTATTTCAATGGTTAGACATTCCATTAGGTTTTCTATTGTGTTTGTCAATCTCTCGATTTTACTGTATTTAAGTGCTTTGTCTACATATATTGCAACCCCCCCTCCTTTTTTGTTTTCCCTATTAGTTGCAAACATTTCATAACCTTCTATTTCCATTTCAGTTGTTTTATCTTCATCAAGCCAAGTTTCTGATATGGCAATTATTTTAAATTTATTGAATTTAGTCAGGTATTCTTTGATTTTTGTGAAGTTTTTATAGAGACTTCTACTGTTTAAGTGTATTACTGAAAGTGCATTTTCCAATTTTATATTAGTGTTGAATTGTTCATCTAGGTAATAGTCAGAGTTTGTTACCCTTTGTTTGTTCTGGAAGAAGTTGTTGTCTGGGTCCAAATTGTTCTCGGGATCGAATGGCTTATAGTCAATATCTTCAAAGGGTTGGAAGTCCATGTTTTTGGGATGTGAATTTCCCGCTCCCTCGCGGTCGTCGTTGGTTCCCTCGCTGTCGTCGCTCGCTCTCTCGCCGTCATCACTGGCTCCCTCGCGGTTGCTGGCTGGACGTCTCCTGGGTCCCTCGTGGTCGCTGGCTCCCTTGCGGTCGTCGCCGACTCCCTCACGCTCGCTGGCTGGCTGCCTCCCGGCTCTCTCACGCGCGCTGGCTGGTTGTCTCCCGGCTCCCTCAGGCTCGCTGTCTCCCGGCTCCCCTGCAGTCGTCGCTGGTTTCCTCTCGGTCGTCTCTGGCTCCCTTGCGGTCGTCGCTGGCTCCCTCGCGGTGGTCGCTGGCTGGTTGTCTCCCGGCTTCCTCGCGGTCGCTTGCTTCCCTGCAGTCGTCGCTGGCTTCCTCGCGGTCATCACTGGCTCCCTCACGGTCGGTCGTCGCTGGCTCCCTCGCGGTCGGTCGGTCTTGAAAAAGTTATTGTCCGGGTCCAAGTTGTTCTCAGGGTCAAATATCTTGTGGTCAGTAGGGTTGGAAGTCATCAAAGGGTTGGAAGGGTCATCAAAGGGTTCGAAGTCCATGTTTTTGGTATGTGAATTTCCTGCTTCAGTAGGGTCAGAGTTTATATCTTCGGGTGGTGAATAATTCTCAGTATGCTGCTTGATGGTGTTGAACTCGAGCCTGTTGTGTTGGAGTACTGGTGCGGGGGTGGACGATAAGTTTGTCATGTCTTAAGTAGGCAGTTTCCCCTCTGTCACGTGCAGCTTTTAATTTTGGGAGGAGCTCTTTTCTTTTTTGTCGTACGGCATCTGTAAAGTCTTCGTTGATGTAGATGTTGGAGCCTTTTAAGTATTTTGCTTTTTGTAGGATCCTTGATCTGTCCTTGTATTTGAGAAATTTCACCACAACTGGCCTCGGACGAGGTCTTCCAGGTTCTTGTCTTCCTGTGCGGTGAGCTCTCTCCACCTCAATTTGCCCCTGTATCAGCAGCTTCTCCTTGAGGATTTTTTGAACTTTTTCCTCTGTTTCAGTCCACGTTTCTCCCGGTTTTTCCTCAATTCCATCAATTACCAAGTTGTTTCTTCTTGACTGTCCTTCCAAGTAGTCCATCTTGTCTGTTAATACAAGCATGCCGTCACATATTTTGTAGAATTCTGTTTGCATGTCTTTGGAATGGCCAGTTTGACAGATTAGAATTTTTTTAATGTCGTCTACCTCTTTTTGGGTAAAGTTGATGCTGGTTTTTATTTCTTGGACTTCCCTGGTAAAAGTGTCAAGTCGTGAGTTTGTTGAGTCTATTATCATCTTGACAAATCCTTTGAAATGTTCCTGTTGTTGTTGCAAGAGTGCCGTAAAAAGCTCTTTTTGTTGCTGGAGTAATTCGTTTACTTGAGTGAGGGTCAGGAAATCCTCATCCTGCTTTGTGTCTTGCTTCTGTTTGGGTGGCATTTTGTCGGGTCTCGTTGCTAGTCAGTTGTATGGTAGTTTGTGACGTGTCCAGTGGGCTTGCTGCTGGGTGTTTCTAACGTGGCAAATGGGGTTGCCGGCTCCCTCACGCTCGCTGGGGTTCGGCTGGTTGGTCTCTGGTGGTGGGTTCCAGCTGCGTAGCGACTTTTCGCAGTTAGCTTCCGTGCTAACGTCCGCGGTTAGCTTCCGTGCTAACGAGCTAGTGTTTCGTCCAACCCCCTCTTCACGTCGCCAATTTCTACACACGCGCTGCCACCATGTTTCGCTCTGTTCTTTACTTTCAAATGTGGGAAAGCTTCACACGAGAGAAATGTTGACTTTGCTGTTGCTGCTCCTTCTTTCCGCTCTGCAATGCGTAGCAACTCACACTTCTTCGTAGCTCTGTGGCCTCCTCGTAGCTCTGGCCTCCTCGAGTGCGACCATCAACAACAGTGAAAAAAATATTTTGTCACACAACAGCCGCTTTAACAGCTCTTTTTATGGAATCAAAACAGAGCAATACAACATTATAAAGTGCACATCTAAGGTAAACTAGTACTCAGCCTGTAGTGGATTTAAGGCATGGTTGCATAATTTGTTTTTCTCAAGTTTGGTTTTAACACAGCAGTCAGGCTATGTTGATTCTATTGGTCCTTCTTGCACGGAAGTCTCTCTACGGTTTTGTGTAGACATCATTTCGGAAGACTACACTTGGTTCGATGACACACTGGAGACGTTTTATTTTCGCTAGGTCGCTACCACTGCACCGCTGAACTTTCGTTGTCATGTCACCGCCTCAGCGCGCCGTCACTGTGAGACGAACACAGAGAAGCTCCACCCGCTTTATTTATATGGACACAGAACACTGTAACCTTCCACGCAAAATAGTTTCAAACAAGTAACAATTGCGTCAGTGGCATACATCTGTGGACAATGTTGACAGGCTTGCATGCAGTAGCCATACATTTAGCTATGACTTCAGCAAATTTGTTCTTCGTCGTGTCATCCATTTTCTTCACTTTGAAATGATCCATAGCTGTCTGTCTGAGATTAGGGGGCGCAGTACTCACATCAGCTGTGTGCTTGGCCATTAAGTGGTATTTCAGACTCGGCGTGCTATGATTATAGCTCAGTTTACTCCTGCAAAACATCCAGGTAACTTTGGTCTTGTCAGTGGATCTATCTGGCAACTTTTTAAAAGTAAACTCTCCATTCATAAACTCTTTAAGTATCCATTTTCGGTGTCTCGCTCTGCCGTGGCTGGCAAAACAGACATGGGCGTGGACTTCTGCAGCGCGCTTGTTGTTTTGTTTCTGGTTTATTTATAGAGCAACGTAACATCCGCTGTGACGTGTGCCGCATTAATCTCGCGAGAAAAAAAATTGAATCCCGTTAAAATTCATTTAAATTAATGCCAATAAAAACGCGCTAAACTGACAGCTCTTATATATATAGATAGAGAGGTAGATAGATATATCCACACACACATATTTACGCTGAGTATTCGTAATGCGTTATCGTGCAATTTGCTTTTTGAGGTTTACATGCATGCACTGGTCCCCTGTGTTGTTTAACATAATTTTTTAGATGTCGTGACCCTCGTGAGGATATTGGTGGCCAACCCGCAGCTCGCAAGCTCGTTGGCTGGTTCAAAGTGGCTCCCGGGCTTTCACATGACCAGCGTTGAAATCGCCTCGCCATTTAAACAGCCTACCCTACAGTGCAGAGGTACCGGGTTCAATTCCAGCTCCGGCCTCCCTGTGTGGAGTTTGCATGTTCTCCCCGGGCCTGCGTGGGTTTTCTCCGGGTACTCCGGTTTCCTCCCACATTCCAAAAACATGCGTGGCAGGCTGATTGAACTCTCTAAAATTGTCCCTGGGTGTGAATGTGAGCGTGGATGGTTGTTTGTCTCTGTGTGCCCTGTGATTGGCTGGCAACCGATTCAGGGTGTCCCCCGCCTACTGCCCGAAGACAGCTCGGATAGGCTCCAGCACCCCCCACGACCCTAGTGAGGATCAAGAGGTTCGGAAAATGGATGGATGGATGGATTTAGTGTTTCTGTGTTTCAGTTTCATTCATGTTAGGGGCCGTTCCGGCTGTTGTTCATCGTGGCGTGCGTGCGTGCATGCATGTGCGCATGTGTGCATGGTTGGGCGCCCGCGTACGTGTGTATACGCTTGCACATGTGCGATCGAATCGATGGCGGGAGATTGGTTGCTTCAAAACTCGATCTTCGGTCAAAAAAGTTTGCCCAATGTGGCATGCTGAACCAAGTAGTAAGAAACCGCTGCAGCTTGCATGCAGACAGTACCTGCTTCAAGTGGCAACAACGGAATACAAGCCAGCTTTGACGAGGATTGTTCAAGTGAAGGAAAGCCAGAAGTCCCTGCACGAAGGCGCTAAGCAGCATGCATAGTCAGAGAAAAACATTATATTTTTGTTTGTGGACTTGTTTGAACTGAGAGTTGTGTGAGACAGTGCACATAATATTTATTGTTGAAAATGACTTGCCTGTGTCAATTTCTGTCATCATATTAGTGTGTGACATTTACAATAAATTGGGCTGAGCAGAGGTCTGTGTGTGTGTGTGTGTGTGAGTGTGTTTGTGCGAGAGAGAGGAACGGATGGGGTGATGTTTATGTGTGCCCATGTGTATGATGTGGCTCTTTGCATTAACACAGTGAAACAATTGGCTCTGAGTCTCTGACTGGTTGGCCAGCCCTGGTTTAGATAATGGATGGATGGATGGAGGATGAATGGATGGAGTTTAACTACATGGCTTCATGCAAAGAAAAGTATGAATAATCAATATCTGGGGTACAGTACTCACAAAGACAGACATTGTATACTCAAGAAATCGCATTACACTATGACAGTCATCACATATGTGCATTCCTGAGAAGCTATAATGCCAACAAATCTTTCATGAAAAATTGTTTCATATTTTTTATTGTTTTGGATGGGGAGTTGATTCAAATATTGCACTGACAATTACAACTTAAGAGAATAAAACCTTTATTTGTCTCACAATGAAGAATTTCGCAATTTACAGCAGCAACGTTTTGAAGGGAAGAAAGTAGAAAAACAAAGTATTTGCCTGCACAAAATAAATTAAAAAAAATTAATGGTACTCTGTACAGAATGCAATATAAAATATAAGATATAAGATATAAGCATTTATGCAACTGCATATATGCTGCATAAGGTGGCTGTGCTATTAAAAATGGGTGAGTGGGGGGGGGGGGGGGTGAGTCCAGGTTTTCAGGTGTGTCTATTCAATTGCCTGATAGCAGTTGGCAGGAACGAGCGGCGGTGCCTCGCCTGCTTGCAGTGTGGGTGTATCAGTCTCTGGCTGAAGGAGCTGTCCAGTGCTCTCAGGGTGGCCTGAAGGGGGTGGGAGGGTCTGCCTATCCCCTGTTAGATTAGCTTGCATCCTCAATTGTCATTCAAATTCACCACAGCAATCTCCCTCCCTACTTACAGAGTCCATTATTTGCTCTCGTTAATAATTAGGTACATTTCATTTCTTAGTTTTTACACAACATCAGACAACATTGGCAAAATGAAAGTATCACTGGTGAGGATAAGTTAGGCATATATATAAATAAATAAAAAAGAGGTGGCATTTATGTCCATGGAATCATCACACTCTTCTCACCATGGAAGACAAGGTCTCACCAACCTATGTCAGTATTAAGTTGCAAAAAAAACAAACTACCAAAAAAAATGTTTTTCCCATTTGGTCATGCAGTCCTACAGGAAATGAACTTGAGTGTGTAATGTTAATTGTTTTGTGTCCGAATTTTTTCAGGCGGTTCAAAGACTCTGCAAGACCATTAAACATCTGAACAGGCAACAGCTGACAAATACAGTACATGCCCTTGATGAATCATTTGTCCAAGTGTCAAAATGGTGACAACATTCATGCACAAAGATGATACCCGATCTAGGTTAGGTGTTTGGGTCTTGTAATGTCTTGTGTTGGCACTACTTTCTAACTTAGCAACTATGGGACCGAATGCCAGAATATATTTTCATGTGCGGGTAGTGAAAATTAATTCCCTAATTTCATAAAAGTGATTAACATCATTATGATGAGCAGGCATTTCTTTTGACCACAAATGTTATCACTATGGGTTTCGATGATTACTTGAATTCATTTAGAATTGAGGATGATTTGTTCACTGTTATTGGTGTGTCAGACCTCATTTTATTATTGGCATGGTTAGCAGTTTTCACATGAAAATGTTCAATGGACTTACATTGTGGCCTACTGCTGTTTTATAAGAGCCGTCTGAGATGGATTTAATAAAACAAAAGTGTTTTGAAATGAAAAAAGCCCCAGGACCTCATCCCAAGCAGGGTGTTTGTAACCTGTGCTATGGAGCTCTCTCTAATACTCCATTCCCTCTTCTGTCAATTTTACCAGACTACCGTAATACCCACACAGTTGAAAACAACATAATCCCACTTCCGGTACCACCAATGACTGTCTCAGCATCTCACCCACCACATCGTGCCCAAAGTACAGCCAGCCCCATAGTTCTCTCAGACACCCAATCCACCCTAGACAATCACAACACAGTTACCCATTTCAACAAATGGTGCACGGACAAATCTCTCCAAATCAATGTCAACAAAACAGATCAATAATAGTTCACCCCGCCTCATTCCAGCACCCCATCATCATAAACACCCAAACAGGTGAAACGGTGGATACTTTTAAATATTTTGGAATAACTCAAGACAATAAACTCATCAAAGAAGCCAACAAAAGCCGTCGGCCGTCTGAAAACTTAGAGGCATGTGCGTTGCAGCCCACCTTCTGTTGTTACTTTATCAAAGCTTCCATCAACCCATCCCTCTGTACTGCTCCATATGCTTCTTCACTGTGCTCTCAGTAACGAACCCGTCCTAATTCACATGTCTGAAAAATACTTAACTATGCAGATGCACACAAACCCAAACCCATGGTGCGAAGACAGCAGACCTGACACTTTCAGCTCATCTTGTCAGGGGTCTCCAAAGCAAGTTACTTGCATAATTTGTTTGGCATACTTTTTATGCTGGATGCCCCTTCAGGTCCAATTTTTATCAGGGCTTGGGACTGGCAGTGGCTGGTCATTGGAGTACTGACCAGAAATTGATTGATTGTGCTGCCCATGTACTGGCATATCAAAATTAAACCCCACCTTTGGGGATAAAAAAAAGCATAGTTTGGGTTGAATTCACACTTTGACTCTGAGATGGCCAGTCAGAGGCAGTGGCCAGGCTGGATGTATCCTGTGGGTCGCGTAATACCCTGGTCTGGTTTGACCAGGGGCGATTCTAAGATCAGAGATTTTGAGGTGCTATAGAAAGGCCGATGGGTGCTTCAAAAACTGAGGTCATAGTGGGGGGGTGGGGTGTATGAGGGGGTTGCAGTCCTAAGGGTGTGGGGGGTTCGTTGGGGGCTTTACATTGACTGGTGGGTCGTGGGGTGTAAGAGCAGCACTTGCGACTGCTAAAATAAATAAATAAATAAAAAAACATAAAATAAAATAAAAAAGAGTATACCAAATCTGATAAAGGTTCTCTAAATGAGGAGGAGACACAGCACAGGGGAAAAGAATTATAATTGGAAATTATCAACATATGGTGACCCTAATTTCTGGGGAAGATAACCATATCTTGACCCAGCAGCTCCTCAACATGCACATTGACAATATGCATGTTTCTGTAGTAAACTAAACCCCCCTAGCGAGGACAAAAAGGACAGTGGTAGGTCTACTGTCTGACCACCTTTCCGAGCTTGAAAAAAAAAATCAGCTAACTCCTATCTAGCAACTTGATTTAGCAGTAAATGCAGAAAAAAAAATGCAATGACAATGACAAAGTAGGGTACATTCACTTTCACTCTGAAGGGATGACGGGTAAGTAAGAGGTTGCTGATATGCTTCAAAGCAGAGGTGGGTGGGGGTGAAGTGGATCAAACCATTTTTCAAGCAAAATGGGGGTGGGCATGTATTTTTGTTTTTAAAATACTTTGTTTCAACCTCTACTTATTTGAACAATTTTCTATCTATTTTTATTTCATTTTTTTTAAAATAAAGATCTCTAAAACTTTAGGGCTACCATTTCTTTAGGGTGCTTCAGTACCCTTAAAAATGTAGATATGGGTTTGACTAAAAGTGGAGGACCATTTTATAGTGTAGTTGAAGGATATGAGGAATATTTTCTTATTTTACTCAAAATGTGGATGTATAATGACATTCAAATCATTTTAAAGGTGCACAGTCTTCTGCATTTTATCTTTACTACACTTGATGTTAGTGAAGTCTTCCACTTTAATATGCTGAAATGCTCCTGGTTTGTTATCTTGAGTGCACTTACCGTATGAGGGTACTTCAAATATTCATCCTCATCTTGAATGTGATGCAATTGGACATGTGCAATATTTCACACAATGAGTGTTCTGTTCTGGCAAAGATGAGACGCTTATTGATTCTGAAAACAATGAACAGAAACTGGATTATGCTATCGCACACTGATGAATAAAATATTGTTACACCTTTCTTTGGTGTTTATTTTTCAAGTACAAGACTCAACAGATTGCTAACCTCACATGAGAGAACTGGCACCCTCGCGGGAGTTCACTTCTCTTCTATCAGAGATGACATTTACAGTACAACCACTCACTGTCAGCTTCCACTGCCTTCTGCAAAAGCAAGTTTTTCTGTGCTGGAACCTGACACTGAAAGTCTACAGCCCCAGACTAGGACATGAATTATAAAATATGATCCTTTCTTAAGATTAGATAAGCACCAGATGACTGAGTATCACCATCCTGAATGTGAATTTTGAGGAAAATGTGTCTGTAGAAGGGTGATGTGGGAAGAATTTTGCTTTTAAGACAATATTTGCATTGAATAATACTGTACAATCTATTGTAAAATCTACCACAGTGCCAGGAATCTAAATCAAGATCATTAGTCAAGAAAAGTGGTTACAAGTTATGTGTTTTTTACTGTGGGGGAAATTGGATTGTCAGAGAAAACACATCATGTGGAAATGTATTATTTATTTCAAGTTGTTTTTTTTAAAATGTTATGTGTAGCTCTGGGCGGCCTGGTGGTCGACTGGTTAGCGCGTCGGCCTCTCAGTGCAGAGGTGCGGGGTTCGAAAGCTCCGGCTTTCCTGTGTGGAGTTTGCATGTTCCCCCCGTGCCTGAGTGGGTTTTCTCCGGGTACTCTGGTTTCCTCCCACATTCCAAAAACATGGGTGGCAGGTTAATGGAAAACTCTAAATTGTCCCGAGGTGTGAATGTGAGCGTGGCTGGTTTTTCGTCTGTGTGCCCTGTGATTGGCTGGCAACTACTTCAGGGTGTCCCCCACCTACTGCCCAAAGACAGCTGGGAGAGGCTCCAGCACACCCCGCGACCCTTGTGAGGATACACGGATCAGAAAATGGATGGATGGATATATAGCACTGCTGTATTTATATTACCACATACCTTTTTGTACAGCCATATGTTTAAAATATTTAAACTTCAAGCTAAGCCTCTGAAATAGGTCATTTGAGGTGTCTTCCCATAGTAGGAGGCATCACCATCACACACTTGTCAATTCCATGTGCTGAAAAAGATTATGTTTCAACTCACAGTAAAGCAGATGGATGTCTACATCTTACACTGGGACAGTGACAGACAAACTGATCTTTTTTCAAACAATTGCAACAAACAACCACCCACACATAACCTCATGCCTGGGAGCATATTGTTCGTGTGCACATCCAAAAGGCAGGCACTTGCTAACCTCAAATATGACACAAAACAAAAAGTTGACTCATAACTCTGCCATGCAATGTCTTGAGGGAGTAAAACTATCTAAATATATGAATAAATCACAATATATTTACCAAATCACTGTTATAATGGCTTGCCGATTGTCTTGTAAGGCAAACAATATATCTCCTCCTGTAACTGTTTCAGTCTTCTTTTGTGTCTCCCTCTGGCAAAAACAGAGAGACATTTTGCAAGAGACTCATCTTTTGGGCCCAGTGACCCAATTTCAACTATTTGTTGTCTTGAGCTCAGAATCAAGCCACACTCTTTGGAGCACCAAGCTCGATCGACTTCAGGTGATCAGTTGACGAACTCTGAAGTGCAGCTCACTTCTATGCTTTTTCCCATCTGCCAAAGCCTCAAATAAATGAGAAATACACGCTCAAATGCAATTTCATCTGATGACTTCTGGTGCTTCACTGTTCTTTTTCAGTCGACCATAGACGTCTCTCTGCAAAGCCTTTATCCATCCCCGACGGGAAAGTCATCATTATCGCAGCTTGTCTGGTTTGGAAGAGCAGTCCCACTTGCTCTTCAAATGGCCTTGCGTCCGACAAAACATGCAGCGACATTCTATCTCGGTCACAGTAACTGAGCCTCACTTAGCAATGTAACATTTGAGGAGATTTTTCAATTCACTTGAGGAGTGCACAACGGCACCTTGCTAGTCTTGTGCAGATCCTGTTATAAGTTAGAATATTTCTCCTTTCGACAAATAACACAAGAGCCCTTCAGTGCATGGGGCTGATGCTTCCAAGTCCAGGTCAGTTGCTACGCAGACAAGCTAGGCTATTACTGACCATTTAAAATGAATCCAAAATTATCCACGCAGAACAATTTCATGTTTGTTCAATTCCTGTCAGTGGTGCAAAATTTTGATGTTGCTCTCATATGAGCATCAAACAGCTGATTTTTTCGCAGTCCCACAACCTTGTGGATTCATTTATAGACATATCTTGGCAAAATAGTGCCCGTGGGTCACTTCTGACCTATCCACAGTCTCAAACTGGCCCTGGCAGCCTTTATGAAGAAAAAAAATAAAGTAAAAAATATAATGTTCAGCATGCTTTGCTTTTATTTTTCGTATTAAATTGTTCAATTGGAGTAAGACCAGCGACTTGTCTTCAGTATTGCCAACTTTTGTCATATTTACTCTCTTTTCTGATCATTCCAGTCACTTTTGTTCCCCAACAAATAATTGACAATGCTGTATGCAGTCCTCATGTTGTTGGAAACATTCTTATTTCCTGGAGGCAAGACAGGAATTTGTCCGATTAATGATTTGGGTTTCAGAAGAACGACTAATAGTGGTTTATGCTCATAATAGCAACACGCTTAAAACAGAAAAAAAGGACTGCATAGACATGTTTTTGTTGTTGTGTGTGTGTTTTTTAATACAGTGGCACCTCAATTTAATGAACACACAGGGAGTGAGGGGTGTCTTCATCCAGTAAAGCCAATTGTCCATTAAATTCAAGTGCTTATGTTACAGCCTAAAAACACACACCAAAGTACAAAATGCTTGTAAATAAATATAAAAAAGTTTTAAAGTTTATCCAAACAACATACCTCATTGGTAATGGCGGGTGGAGCTGCTGGCTCTCTTAAACTGTGGTGCACCTTTTTTCCGACTTGACAAAAAAAAAAAAAAAATCAGAAGTTGCAGCTCCGAAACAAAGGGAGCTGCAGTGTTTAGAGATGAAAGTGGACTTTATATATATCCATCCATCCATTTTCCGAACCGCTTGATCCTCACTAGGGTCGCGGGGGGTGCTGGAGCCTATCCCAGCCATCTCCGGGCAGTAGGCGGGGGACACCCTGAATCAGTTGCCAGCCAATCGCAGGGCACACAGAGACGAACAACCATCCACGCCCACACTCACACCTAGGGACAATTTAGAGCGTCCAATCAGCCTGACATGCATGTTTTTGGAATGTGGGAGGAAACCGGAGCACCCGGAGAAAACCCACACAGGCCCGGGGAGAACATGCAAACTCCACACAGGGAGGCCGGAGCTGGAATCGAACCCGGTACCTCTGCACTGTGAAGCCGACGTGCTAACCACTGGACTACCGGGCCGCCCTATATATATATATATATATATATATATATATATATATAAAAATTGGATATAGAATTTTAACTGACTTACCAAGCTTGTTGACCTTTCTAATGTAGTCGGGAAAAAAAAAATCTCCGTTCAAGACCTTTTCCTCAAGCCATGACCACTTGAACGTGTTCCTAACGCTCGCGTCTATTGCACGTATGTCAGCTTGCCTGTCTACCTATTTGAACATTGCGCTGGGGCCGTACCTGACTGATCACGCTTAAATTAGTTTACACAAAACGCTATTCAAATACTCGACATTCAATGATTAATCTGCCTTTTGCGTGCACATGTGCACCCTTTGTGGCTTCCGTTCTCGCCGAAATTTCGAAGTCTCTGAGATATGGCGAGGCCATGAGAATGCAAGGGGAAGGGTGTTACTGATACTAGTGTTCGTGCCTCAACATGGCTATGCTCGTGAACGCAAAACAACGAACTCAAACGCGTGTTCGTACAATGTTGTCAACGAATATCCAGATTCATTTTAGGCAATTTTTCCTAAATTTTCCAGAGGAAATTTCATGAAAATCCGGAATTCTGGGAAAATCCGGAGGACTTTCATCTCTAAGTGTTGTTGTTGTTTTTTAAACTTACACATGAGCAATTCTCTTAAAACTCTCAAAGAAATCCAGACACGTCTCTCACCTACAAGTGCCTGCTCTTTGGCGTTCGGCTCAAGAGTTGTTCAAAGACCGTCCCCGAAAAACGTAAATTAATAATAGCTTCATTGGCACTAAGAAAATCAAAAATCATGCACCAAAACAGAAAATCCAGCGAGGAAATCACAAAATAGATTATGTGGGAGGTGTTTGTGAACACACAGCAAAGGAATAATTAACATCGACAATTCTGAACCAGTCCAGTTTTTGGTGTCTCGCGCTGCCGTGGCTGGCAAAACAAACGTGCATGAACCTATGCAGCGCGCTTGTTGTTTAGTTTCTGGTTTATTTATAGAGCAACGTAACATCCCATGTGACGTGTGCCGCGTTAATCTCGCAAGAAAAAATTTAATCCCGTTAAAATTCATTTAAATTCATGCCAATAAAAACGCGCTAAACTGACAGCTCTAATATATATATATATATATATATATATATATATATATATATAAAACTACTGTACCAAAAAAAAAAAAAAGATATGTCGAGAGACAGTAAAAGTTGTTCAGTATATAATGGGTACCTGCCCCATTGAACAACAGACATACACATGACAATGTGGCAGATACAACCTTTAAAGGTGCATGCCAGCGATGCGAAGCTAATGTTAGTCATGTAGTCACATCTGTTAGCCTACTCTAGTCTGTAATGAACATCTGTGTCAACATCGGCAACACGTGTATACCAATCTCTGTCTGTTTATTGCCCCCACAGTAGCAGTAGACTACAGCGGCCAATTCTGCAATTAACAGACTTTGACAATCACCGTAAAAAGGGGCATTTTCAGTGGACTGAACATTGTGGACAATATTCCACAGAGTGGTGTGAAGTATTGCTGGTAAAATCTCCCTTTTGGGTCATGGCGGGTGCCAGTGGCTTGAAGCGGTTTTGGTTCCAAGAATTTCTGTTGGCGTACTTTTTCATCATTGCTTGTTTGTGTGTGGGTGTGTAATCATCATGATAATGAAGATCAGAGAGGACAGTACATTGAAGTATTACTGCATGGTGCCCAGATATACAGGTTCTTCATGGTGTAACTCCTCTCTTTTTTTTTCAGCAGAGAAGGCGGGTTGTTCACATTCAGAGGGATATATTTGTAGTTATAAGTAACACCAGTCTGTTCTCTGCATTTTCTTGCTGCTGGTGAAATCCAGCCGCCAACCCCACAATCTGGGAGTTTGTTACCACTCAAACTCCCAGAGCTGTCATTTTGACGGTTCACGATCTTTGATGTGCTGTTTCTCTTTTTATGGAAATTCTTGGCCTTTTAATGCTACCTGTGTCTTTATGTACAATATTAGTAAACTATCCTTTCTTGTATTAAAAAAATATATATATATTTAAAAAAAAATACATATATATATATATATATATATATATATATATATATATATATATAAATTCCTCGTCTCACCCCCCCTCGGGTGGCGTCCGTCCCCTCAATCAGCTCGGGTCCTCTACCAGAGGCCAGGAAGCTTGAGGGTTCTGCGCAGTATCCTTGCTGTTCCCAGCACTCCACATTTCTGGACTGAGATGTGCGATGTTGTTCCCAGGATCTGTTGCAACCACTCATCTAGTTTGGGGGTCACTGCCCCGAGTGCTCCGACCACCACAGGCACGACTGTCACCTTTACCTTCCATGATCTCTCCAGCTCCTCTCTGAGCCCTTGGTATTTCTCGAGTTTCTCGTGTTCCTTCTTTCTGATGTTTCCATCACTTGGGACCGCTACATCCACTACAACGGCTTTCCTCTGCCCTTTATCTATGATCACGATATCTGGTTGGTTCGCCATTACCATCTTGTCAGTCTGGATCTGGAAGTCCCGCAGGATCTTTGCTCTGTCATTCTCCACCACCTTCTGAGGTGTTTCCCATTTTGACCTTGGGGTTTCCAGTCCATACTCCACACAGATGTTTCGGTAGACTATGCCAGCCACCTGGTTATGGCGTTCCATGTAGGCTTTCCCTGCCAGCGTCTTACACCCTGCAGTTATGTGTTGGATCGTCTCAGGTGCCTCTTTGCACAACCTACACCTTGGGTCTTGTCTGGTGTGGTATATCTGGGCCTCAATGGCTCTGGTGCTCAGGGCCTGCTCTTGAGCAGCCAGGATGAGTGCCTCTGTGCTGTCCTTCAGGCCAGCCCTCTCTAGCCACTGATAGGACTTCTTGAGATCGGCCACTTCAGTTATGGTCCGGTGGTACACCCCGTGTAGGGGCTTGTCCTCCCATGATGGTCCCTCTTCCAGCGCCTCATCTTCTGTTCCCCATTGTCTGAGGCATTCTCTGAGTACGTCATCTGTTGGAGCCTTCTCCTTGATGTATTCATGGAGCTTGGATGTTTCATCCTGGACAGTGGCTCTCACACTCACTAGTCCCCGGCCTCCTTCCTTTTGGCTTGTGTACAGTCTCAGGGTGCTGGATTTGGGATGGAACCCTCCGTGCATGGTTAGGAGCTTTCGGGTCTTAACGTCCGTGGTCTGAATCTCTTCCTTTGGCCACCTTATTATTCCTGCAGGGTATCTGATCACTGGCAGGGCATAGCTGTTTATTGCCCGGGTCTTATTCTTGCCATTGAGCTGGCTTCTTAGGACTTGCCTCACTCGCTGGAGGTATTTGGCCGTAGCCGCTTTCCTTGTTGCCAGTTCGAGGTTGCCATTGGCTTGTGGTATACCGAGGTACTTGTAGCTGTCCTCAATGTCTGCTATTGTTCCTTCAGGGAGTGAGACCCCTTCAGTGCGGACTACCTTTCCTCTCTTAGTCACCATCCGACTACATTTCTCAAGCCCGAATGACATCCCGATGTCGCTGCTGTAGATCCTGGTTGTGTGGATCAGGGAGTCTATGTCCCTTTCGCTCTTAGCATACTGCTTTATGTCATCCATGTAGAGGAGGTGACTGATTGTAGCTCCATTTCTGAGGCGGTATCCATAGCCTGTCTTGGTGATTACTTGGCTTAGGGGGTTCAGTCCTATGCAGAACAGCAGTGGGGAGAGTGCATCACCTTGGTATATGCCACATTTGATGGACACTTGGGTAAGTGGCTTGCCATTGGCTTCAAGTGTGGTTTTCCACATCCTCATCGAGTTCGCAACGAAGGCTCTTAGGGTCCTGTTCACCTTATACAACTCCAAGCATTCAGTGATCCATGTATGTGGCATCGAGTCATAGGCTTTCTTGTAATCAATCCAGGCTGTGCACAGGTTGGTACGTCGGGACCTGCAGTCTTGTGCGACTGTTCTGTCAACCAGGAGCTGATGTTTGGCTCCTCTGGTATCTCTACCAATGCCCTTCTGTGCTTCGCTCATGTATTGATTCATGTGTCCACTTATCTTAGCCGCAATGATGCCTGCCATGATCTTCCATGTTGTGGAGAGACAGGTTATTGGCCGATAGTTGGATGGGACTGCACCCTTTGAGGGTGCAGTCATGATCAGGATCGTTCGCCCTTCGGTTAGCCATCCTGGGTGAGTCCCATCCCTCAGCAGCTGGTTCATTTGTGCTGCTAGGCGCTCATGGAGTGCTGTGAGTTTCTTTAGCCAGTAGGTGTGGACCATGTCCGGGCCTAGTGCTGTCCAGCTCTTCATATCTGAGACTCTTTCCTGTATGTCTGCCACTGTTATGGTAACTGGGTTCTGTTCAGGGAGGCTGCTGTGCTCCTCTCTCAGGGTCACCAGCCTTTGTGCACTGCTGTTATGTGCAACCTCCTTCTCCCATATGCCTTTCCAGTACCTTTCAGTTTCCAGTCTTGGTGGGTCAGCTCTGTTGTTAGGACCCTGCCACTGAGCGTACACTTTCGCAGGTTGTGTTGCGAACAGCCTGTTTATTCGTCTGGCCTCATTCTCTTTCGTGTATCGCTTTAGGCGGCTGGACAAGGCTTGGAGCCTTTGTTTGGCAGTTTCGAGTGCTTCGGGTATGGTCATCTGGATGTACCTCTCGGGTATTCCTTTTCATCACACCTCTCTGGGCCTCAGTCAATTGACTCACATCTTTCCGAGCCGCCTTGATCTTAGCCTCCAACCGTCTTTTCCATGGTGGGTAGCGTATCTCATGGCTTCCATGGTTGCTCTTATAGCCAAGCATGTCAAGGATCACTGATGCTGAAGCGTATATCAGCTCATTGGTTTCCGTGATCGTTATGGTAGGGACCGCCCTCAGTGCTGCATTCACACTTTCCATGAGACTTTCAGGTGGTACTTCACATAGCCGTTGTAATCGGTTTCTAGGTTGCCCAGCTTTCATTCTCGCCATGATCTTAGCTTTCAGGTCGCTGAAGCTCGCTCAGCATTTCATTCATTGGGGCTGGCCTCCCAATCTCATCATCTGCATTCATTGGGGCTTGCCTCCCAATCTCTGGTATGACCTCCTCCTCTGATCTGGCAGCCTGGGGCCCTTCACCATGGAACCTGCGTTGTACCTCATCAATCTCAAGTTGTGACAGCAGTTGCCGTTTGTGGATGTTGGAACACTGAGCTACTAGTTGTTTCGTGGTCAACCGTGACTGTGGGTTTCGAAGTAACCACTTAGCCCACATTCTCTGCATGTAACCCCTCTGACTAGGGTTGCTTGAGTAGTAGCATTCCATCAGAGCCATGTTATCGCATCTCGCCCATCTCCGCTTTGTTCCAGTAGCCCATTTTTCATCAAGGTGCTCTGGTTCCCCAGCACCTGACGCAGACCTTGTTTGGCCGGGCGACGTCTGAGCCGGCATGTCATTCATTTTATTGTCTCTCATCATTGTATGAGGTAGGCATTAGCGTGAAGGATCTTGCCCAAGGACCCACACTGGAGCTATCCAGCCGCCACATATATATATATATATATATATATGATGCCTACACCGCTAGGATGGCGCCGCCATGTTTCCATAGCAACTACTCTTCAGTAGCGGCATTGATTTTCGAAAAAATCACCATGGTCAATAAAACTATAGTTAATACAGTAGATGAGGCATCACACCTGCTTAAAATTATTGATCATGCTCAATTTGAGGACGGTTGACACTGCGACACTGAGCAAGAGCTGGCCACTTCCAGCAAAGAGAAGTATCGCCCGCTGCACTGGACGGGGCGAGATAGTTCAATGTATTATTAGCTTATGGTAAAATGTTGGCTGTTATAGTTGATATGACAGAGTCATGACATTGCAGTACAGGCCATAGAGTTAGCCCGGGGACATCAGGCTCTGTCTGAAGCTCCACCTAATTCTGCACGTCTCTGCCTCACAGGGGGAAGAACGGTGCTGTGTGAACTCTGCTGGTCCCGGGAGAAGAGCTACATTACATCATTTAATTTAAAAGACAGAACAACATTTTAATGACCATCACTAGCTACTCAAAGGGTGAGTAATAATAAATAATAAAAATTTTAGGTGATGACAGCATAGCTGGAACACTAGCCGTCAAAATTATGTTTCTGGGAGACCTAGTCAGTCGTTTTAGAATTCTGGTAGTCTTAGTGTGAAGGAAAGGAGCGGTCCCTGTTATTTTATTTTTTTTCTCAGGGAGTGAGAGGATGCATCACATCAACAGCGTGCACTGCTGAAGTCTCCCCCAAAACAAGTTAAAGTGCCTTATGCCATTGAGTACGAATGTGCCGCGTGCATACAATCCATTTTGTGTCCGTTAAATCCAGGGTCCATTGGTCGGTTAAATCAAGCTTCCATTGTCTTGAATGAATCATGATTTAATGTGAATGTGTTTCATTTCATTAGTTTATTGAACATAAAACATATACAGTAATAATTTGACAGAAAGTAAGGTAAGTAAAATAGTAAAAAGGAAAGAGAAATCAGTCATCATTCAACACAATTATTTTGTTCAAGTGAGTAGGAAGAAATAAAAAACGTATCTCGTCCTACCCCGTGTTATGTGTTTATATGTAAATACAATACAATACAATACAATACATGCTGATTTATATAGCGCTTTCACAACAGCGACAGCTGTAACAAAGATCACTTTTATATCAATCAGAAATGAAAGAAAGTACGAAAAAAGAAGTTTCCATTAAGGCTCATGCTTTACCCTTAACCGTGATATTTTTACAACTTTTGGTTTGTATCGGGATTTTATGCATACACACCCTGGCACTCTTGTGTCAGTCATTTTAATGCAACTCCCAATTTTTTTGACCCGTTTGGATTTAAATTTTAATATCCAATTATAATGACATACACCACAACTACAGGTTGCAGTTTATGAAAACAATAGAATTTACTGCCTTGTCAAAAGCCTGTCATGATTCTGTTCTTGTGTGTCTCCAGCAGGTGGCTGTGTGCCCTTCCCTCCTGTGTGCACACCTGCTGCCAATGTTCATATCGATTACGTATTTATTTAAGGACTGGCAAGCTGCCAAGCCTTTATCGGATTATTCCTCACCTTGTACATGACTTTCTCTCCAAGTGTTGAATTTTCTAGATCAGCGGTGCCCAAACGTTTTGGACCTAAGATGTAGTTTTTGATCAACTAACCTCCTGCGATTCGACGCTCTACCGTGCATGCGTGCATACGCACACACTTGGACACGCATGCCATGATGAGCAACAGCCATAACGGCCCCTAAGATGAACGAAACAGAAAAATAAAGTAGACAGAACAGTTGATTGGATTGGATTGGATAAGCTTTATTGTCAAATGCACTGTATGTGTAACATACAGCACAGATGAAATTTCTTCCCTCTCAACATTAAACAAGAGGAGCCGCTGCGAGTGTCCACGCCGCTACCAAAAGAAAAGCCAACAAAAAAATGACAAAATAATACAAAACAACAACAACACAACAACAGATGAGTTTGTGAAAAGGATTTCCTGCCTATCTTAGTGGGAGACCTGACGCGGATGCACGCGACACACTTTTGCAGCCTGTTAACTATTGTAGCTAACTCGTACCATTTCAAAATGCTTCTCTTGGCTCTCCAGATTCCCATTCTTTTGCCAGTGCCATCGGTGAAATGTAAACAAAACCAACTTTGACTGATAATAATAACAATTGAAAAAAAATAATAAAAGCTAAATCGCAACAGCTCTGATCGCAAGCTGCAATTGCAGACTGCTGAGCGCTAACAACTTTCAGTGACGCAGGTCAGGCACCACCATAGGTTAAAGGTAACGGGCTTTATTTTAGTTTTTTTAAATACTTTTTGTGAAAGTGAGACTGATAGGTTGTTTAGGGTGCAGTGTGCATTCACACAAAAATGTTACTAACATGCGCAGAGATACACAAATGTTTTGTTTTGTTTTTTGCTCAACACCCCTCGCGATCGACTTAGGACCAGTCCGCGTGCGACCGGTCGATCGCGATCGACATAATGGGCACCCCTGCTCTAGATGATCTCTCTTGTTCACGGCACGTATTTTCTCATCTCATTTTTGCATTCCTCAGAGTATTTTGATTGTTAAGCTTAGTCTCGGTTTTGTATCCTTTGTGTTTTGGCTATCTTCTTGTCTTTTCATGACAAGCTATTTCCATTCATCTTATCCTTGCCTTTTGCAAGTTATTTTTGTCTTTCCCTCATTATTGTAACCAGTGTCCTCTGTTGTACTTTTTCGGTCTTGCATTTTTGAATTAATCAACTCTTTTTGTTCAATTGCATCTGAGTCCACATTGTGAGTCCGATTCTGTACCGGAACCGTAACAAAGCCGTTGAATTCATATCTTCTAATGCAATATGGGGGTGTGCTTTCAACTGATGTAGTCCAGTTCTCGAGGGCAGCAGTCCCCGATGTTTTTTTTTCACCATGGACCGCTTTGACAGAGCTGTGAAGCCGCTGTGCTCCTCCACGTTAAGCCCCCGCCGTCATCCCGCGAGTGTCGCTGGTTGCAGTTGGGTTTCTTGTGTCACACACGCTAGACTGCAGTAAGGCCAGCCAATACAAGGCAGACAATGATTGTTCATACTAAAACAAACTGAGTTACGTGTGTTTTATTGTTGTGTGTTTCTGTAGATGGATGGGTTGATGAACATGTCATGTTTTGTGGCACCCAGTGCTCCCATTTCTGAGTTCTTGAACAGGTTTACAGATGTGGGAACGGGAGAGAGGAAGGAACTAGTGTGCTAAATCCTGGCTGTATGGTGTCCAAGTGGTAAGCACATCCACTTCACAGTCGAGAAGTTCTGGGTTACAATCTTCCTGTGCTTCACTGGGTTTTCTTGACTGACTTATGCGTAGTCAAGGGTATGATGACTTTTTTTTGTCATGAAACCTAAGAATTCTTCAAAGAATTTTATTGTTTTAATACAGTCCCATTACAAAGGTTAACTTTTAATTACAGGGATGGTCTGATTCTATCCACTGGATTGGTATCGAATTCAATTCAGGCCAAAATGACTGGATCGGTATCAGACTATAAGAACCAGTCCGACCCAATCCGTGAGACCAAACGATATCATATATGCCTGTGTTGACATCACGTGACCAGTTGTTGGACAGTGAATGTGGTCTTTTTAGATGTCAGTATAAAGCAAATTACCTCCATGCATTATTAACAACTTACTTCTAAAACTAACAAATCAGACTGACAAAAATAATCAGATCGGTATAGGATCACTATCAGCTGATCCTCATGATCACAGTATTGAAACGAATACAGCCAGTGGCGGGTAGTGCATTTCCACCTTAGGCCTTCAGTGACGTCACATACATTAACACAAGACAGTATAGGCTTGTCAAGCAGCACTTAATTTCAGGAGCATTCAAAACCATCAAGTATGCATTCACAATTAAGAGCAGGAAACTAAATTTAGACATATTGTCAAAAATAAAAAAGATGATTTAAAAATACTAACTAAAATGCCACCCAAATTACGCTGTGTGATCTTAAACAAGTCTGTCCAATAAATTGCGCAATGTTGCAGTTTCATATAAGACACCAATCAAACAATAACAAAACAAACTATTCTTTGAAAATAAAGTAAACAGATCATTTGCATTTTGAGAATCGGCTATACAACAGCAAATTACTGACGATGTTGAGCAGCTGAGATTGAACGAACTTTAGTGCACGAAGGTGAATACAATGCACCGTTATAAATTGCAGGTGAGCAGATTTATTTGATACATTTTTGTATCTTTGTCATTTTATTTCGTTACCATTAATTTAATACTAATGAAATAAAATGACAAGAAGAAATGTAAAATAAAATTCATTTACTCACCAATGTAGTGCCTGTTCACTGAGCTGCACATCGACGTGAGTGTCCCCAAAAGTTTCGAAACGCACCGTAGCTTGTTAAGTGCCCAGCCGTGTTCTGATGTTTCCTTGCTGCCTTGGTAAAACAATCCAGTGTGGCTCCAAACACCAAATCGGTCCGTTGCAAGCAATAGGCATTCCCAGCAGTACAATTTGCAGCGTTTCTCAGAGGCTGTGAGCCACAGGTGCCGTTCATAATTGCTCGTCTGAAAAGACGGACAAACCCTTTTCCTTGCTGGGACAGGCTAGCTAGCGCAGGAGTTGGGCGACCTCTTTGCACAATATCCAGCTTTTTGTGGAAGGTCCGTCTTGAAAATTGTGCGGAAAGTAGTTCTGCAACCAGATCAACGTCTTCTCCTTCGGCCATTTTGGGTTAAAATGCAGCGACAGCTCCCTCTAGCAGGCGCTAATCCAATCACCGAACACACACGTCCAGTCTCGACGTAAGGCATTCTAGCTGGCCCCGGTGCGCAGACTCGTGATCTGATTGGCTATTGCAACCTGACTGTGCCCGTCATTTACAGTGCACAGGGGCCTGCGCTGTTTAATCTGAAGGCCCCGAGCAAGTTTAATTTAACTGGCAACACAAGCTAGCTGAAATATGATTGGTTAAAAACTCTACCATAATAAATAAGTATTTATCGAGTGGCCTTCAATGTTATTTAAAATAACATTGAAAGCCACTCGACTAAGTGGAAATAATATGACGTAAAGAATACAGAGAATAATTTTGTTTACATATTTATGAAAATAAAATAACATAAATTAAATGTGTTTTTCTCAGAAAAGTATATTTATAAAATTTACTTTTCTGAGAATGTTTAGGCCAGCAGAGAAGGCCTTGCTGGCCCTGACGGAACGCCACTGTATGAATGACTCCCGTTTGAACACGTTCTGCATGTTGTGTAAGAAAATTATTTAAATTTAAATTTATGAAAATAAAATAACATGAATTAAATTTATGTTATTGTATGAATGTTTAGGCCAGCAGAGAAGGCCTTGCTGGCCCTGAGGGTCTGCCACTGAACACAGCCCATCCTGTGTGTACCTCTTACGTCCACTGTCATTTCCCATAACTGTCATTAAAATAATGATAGATGTTTTATTCGATGAATCTGTTATACAGATAGCTAGAATGCTGGATGGCTAGCTGACTGGATGGATGGCTTGATAGATGTATGGAAAGATTATCGAGTGTATTATAAATTTAATAATATTTGGGAAAAAAGTTTCATGATATATTTACCTATTTGGGCTTGCCTTAATTAAAAACCTATATCGAAATCCTGGTGCTGATTATGTAATCGATCAACAGGACTATTTAGGGAGTTTTAGGAAAGAGGTCTTAAACTGTCAACGTGTCCTTGTCCGCGCCAGTGGGGGAGATTAGCCATGGGGATCAGGGATTGTGTCTATGCATGAATCAAAGCCTTGTTCAAATACAGATGCTCTGCTCTGGTTTTAAATGAGACAAAAGAGCACCAAGTTATTTTGACATCTACATGTGTTATACACTGCCTCATTTTGCAGATTTTACGGAACGCCACCTATCACCAGGCAACAGCTGGTCTTTTTACGATATAACACTGCAGATGATAACAAAGACACTTAAGGTACAAATGGACACATTACTGAGCTTGAGATGATCAATGAAAAGGGCACAGGTGTGCACACAGGCATACATAATTGTAAAAGTAATGCAGGTCAGTATAATTGGATCTTCTCTGGTGTGCATTTGTGATACTCTTTCTTCCATAACAACCGTATCTCCCATAGCATTTTAAAATAAATTCATCAACGTATTTATATCATACGTAAATATATAATTATAAATAAACGATTGAATCAGTCAAGTATGCAGAGTATATTTTGAAAGACTGCTCTTTTTTTCCCCTGCATGTATAGTATGAAAATGTAGATCTGTCCCTCTACTCATTTTCTTTTTAAGATTAGGGAAGCTCTAATGCGAATGTTTAACTAAATAATGAAAGAGCAGCTGTGGGCGGCCAACTGGCACTGCCATCATAAAAGTCTCGATTGGTGTGGACCTGCAAAATCAAATAACCATTCACTTGAGTGCTCTACCAAACTGTTCAGTGTAAAATCAATATTCCAAATGTATGATTCTTCTAGACCAGGATATCACTAATTTTTGTCTTGGGCCACTTTGGGCTTACGTCTTCCCTCTAAGGGCTGTTATGACAGTGAAACTAGATAAACGTTTATATATTATTACTTGTAGACAACCTATTGATGGATTACCTGTTTTGAAATTAGTCAAATCCACTATAGTAATTTGTTCAATTATTGTTTGAGTGAGTGTTAACAGTGTAAACAAAACTATTAAAGTTATTTCTTACACATGACAATTTGACATTTCGGTACAGATTTTAGCAGCTTGACACACATGATTTGCTTTTGCGGGCCACATAAAATGTGTCATGATCCGTATTCGGCAGCAGGTGGCACGCGTTCACTTCTGTCGCCTGCACACCTGCTGCCTATTTGCCAGAGATTGCACCTGCTATATCTAGGCGCTCCGACAGTCAAATCACTGCCGGAGTATTACATGCCGTGCCACTGCTGTTGCCCATGTTTCACAAATTATTCGATACCATTCGCGGTTAGTTACATTTTCGTCGTCCCAAGGGAATTCTTATAGTATCGCGCTTGATCTAGTATTTGTATGAACATACGTTCCTTGCCGGTTTTTTGCAAGCGTTTTCTGTTGTCGTGTTTTCTTATTTTCCTGGTTCTCGTTTTTTACCAGCGTTTTCTGTTGTCGCGTTTTTCCTTTCCTGGCTATCGTCCTTTGACCAGCGTTTTCTGTTGTTTATTAGGCGGGATTTTTGTTTGTAATAAATATTATTGTTTTTACAAAGTCCTTGTCGGAGCCTGCTATTTCGGGGATCCGCTTGTTTTCGTTTTCTCCGTTACGTACGAAGCAGTTCCCTTTTCCTGCTTCGTACGGAACGTGACAAAATGATGTGGCGGGCCTGATCTGGTCCCCGGGCCTTGAGTTTGACACCAGTGTTCTCAACTGTTTGTGGCTGCTTGTTGTGATATACATTTGCACGCTCTGCCACTTGAATGGTTATCAGCATAGGATGATTAAAAACATCAATTTGTGTGTCTCTTATGTGAGTAGACACGATTAGTCGCCAAGAACCTCCTGATCAATTAACTCTATTTTTAGGGCATCGCATGTGCATTTGACTCAGTTTAATGGTCACCCCGTTCACCTGCACATCGATATAAATGGAATTGCCATTCTTCATTGACATTGTCCATTTCCTTTGTGTAGTACAATCACCTTTTATGCACGCTATTGACTTGCACGTGCACTTTTTTTTTCTTTAATGATTTTATTGATGATACAACACAAAAAGCAGAACTGCCATTAAACCTCGAACGTGCTCCAGCTTTATTGATTTTACAACAGGTCCTCATTGAATGGACCTTTCGGCATCTTGAAAAGTGTGAATCAGCAAAAAATTCACAGGTGCTAGTACAGAAAATAATTGTTGAGAGCCTGCAGTAGCCTTGCGGCTCAGCCATCTTTTTGACTTGTTTATGAATCCTCTGGGGTGTAGAGGTTAAGTGCCATCAGATAAACCATTGATTTCAATTAGTGCGCAATTAAACAACCTTTGCCTGTCTGCCATCACTGACTTGTATCGATCCTAAAGCTTGTTCGCTTACGTTTGACTCAGTGGGACAATGTCAATTCCACAACCTGATTATCAGTCCTCTCTACCTCTCTCTGCAGCTTTTACACCACATCCAGGGCAGCCTTTCCAAAGCCAGTTAAAACAATAAAACATTTGTGGAGCGTTAGTGAGAGTATCTGTCAGTTTTATTCTTTTTTTTTTTTTTGATGCCATAAATGTGCTTAATTGTATACTACTCTTGGCAGTTGCACTCGTGCAGTTGTTGGAATGTCTGCCTCACAGATGAAATGATGTGTGTGTGTGTGTGTGTGTGTACATACACTTCAGTTTTTCCTTATGTAAATAATTTTGGCAATGGGTGATCTTTGTTTTGCAGAAAATGTTTGGAGAAAACTGCTGACATGTTTCGTGGAGGAGTCTGTGTGTTTTGGATCATAAGCAGATCTTTTCTTTCTCCGTACCTTGGCCTTTCCATCACTTTGGTCGAGGTTATTCTCGCAAGGCCACAAAATGTTGTCCCGAAACTTTAGTAGCTCCCGTCTATACTTCTTTACCAAATCTAATGAGGTCCAAAACACAATAGCCGGCGGCGAGTCTGGGTGTTGCTGATAAGTGGCTTCTTCTTTGCATCGTAGAGTTTTAAGTTGCACTTACGCATGTAGTGTCCAAATGTATTTTCTGATATTGGTTTTCTGAACTGTTCCTGACCCCATGTGGTGATAAGCGTGCAGCGATTTCTCCATATTCTCCAAACCTTTTGATGATATTATGGACCCTAGATGATGAAACCTGTAAATTCTTAGCAACTGTATATAGAGGAACATTGTCCTGAAACTGTTCGACTATTTTCTCATATTTGTTCACCAAGAGGTGAACCTCGCCCCATCTTTGCTTGTGAATGAGTGAGCAATTCAGGAAAGCTCCTTTTATACCCAATCATGGCATGTTCCCATTTAGCCTGTTGACCTGTGGGATGTTCCAAACAGGTGTTTGATGAGCATCCCACAACTTTCTCAGTCTTTTTTGTCACCTGTCCCAGATTTTTGGGGAATGTGTTGCAACCATAAAATTCTAAATTTAAAGATTTCCTCAAAACATGGTATATCTGAACTTGACATGTCATACAAGATGTGATATGTGTATATTGCTACAGTATGCACAATCAACTAAAGTCTGATTCGGTAATGCTATTTTGTGATCAAGGTGGATTGATGGCAATTTCATTAATTTTCTTGGATTTGTTTGATTATTCTGATATTCAACCCCAGCAGATGTTTCCTGTTTTGTTCGGAGTTTCAATGATAGATGTACTATCTGTGTCTTCTTCACTGGGAGCAGACACACTGTGAAGCAATAAATAATAGAACAAAGGATAGCTGCTTTTAAAAATAGCCATCCTTTTGTAATTTTTAAAACATTATTATCGTCGAGTGTTTGTTTGACATAAATGTTCATTAGCCTGAGCAATCTAGGACAAAGTGAAGCTTCTTGGTTATATTAAAGATTTTAATGAGTGCTTTGATTTTCATCTGTCTCAACGGCTTCGCATGCTTTATTCCTCACCATTTGCTTCTTTTGCATGCATTTCTCTTGCACAAATCGTAGCCATTTTGCAGGCTGTTCGACAAAGCCCGAACACATCTGGATTTTTATTTATTTTTTAAATATATTATAATGTAGTCATGCAGAAAATGTTGTCTCTCTTTCTTCCTCAGAGTTATCAAATGCTGAGAGCGTTCCACATATCTACATGCCCATGATGAAAAAAAACAATAATATATACGAAAAAATTAACCCATCTTTGTCACACCACAGATGGTCCCACAAAACAAAGAAATTTGTTTGGTTTTCTTCCCTCATGTGCCCTTTTTGTCGCCACCTGTTCTCGTCATCACTGTCCTTGTGTTTTGGATTCCCAGAGATTTTGGTGCTCCCTAATTTTACCAGTGGTCTCCCTTTTTGGGACATCACATCTTTGCCTGGATGTTCGCCCTTATACTCTGACCACAGTGGGATAGTCTTGGGGGTGATCCCAGGGGGAATCCCCGGGGGAATCAAGAAGGGAGGACCTTGGGTGTTCATGTGTTTTAACCAATTAGCTCCCTCAACCCATTGTGTCTTGTCCAGGTGTTTCTCGTTGTCTCGTCACTTTGCTTGTATTTATTTCCCTGAGTTCTGTCAGTCTTTGTTGAGTCATTGTGAGTTGTGAATATGTGAGTGTCTGTGTCATGTTTTGTTTTCTGTCACAGGTTTCCTTTGTTACTTTGGCCCCTTGTGATTTCCAGGACTTTGAGCGCTTGTAGTAGTGATGGGTCCATGAGGCGTCATGAAGTGGGTTGACACAATGACACACTGTGTTGATACTGTGTCGCTGACCACTGACTCTTGCTAGACTTCAAACATCCCTGCAGGCAACCCACTTGACAGACTGAACTGACTGATTTGATGATGAAGTGTATACAATATCATTCACATCTACGCATTCACATTGTATTATTCAATGTGTTTGAATAATGTGAAAATTATGTGAATGAGGATGCTAGTGGGCTTTGTCTTCACAAATTTTTATTCAGAAAAAAAAGTTGTTCCAGTGTTTTGAATTTCAGTCTGGTGCGTTTCTTGCATGCTATTTCCCCTGCTGTGGAGAACACACGCTCGCATGGCACTGATGATGCCGGCGTACAGAGAAACTGTTTTGCGAGGTGGGAGAGGTTTGGAAAAGTAGTGTGTTGGTCCTTCGATTACAACAACGGGTCTTGACTGTGTGCAATTTTCCCCTCTGCCATGTATCGCTGGACCTCAGATATAGCATCTGCTGTTGCACTTCTTCCCAGTCTCCTGACCTCATCATCCAAATGTTGCCACAGGTCATCAAACAAAAACAAAATACCAAAACCTAACAAAATTGGCATTTAGAACAGTTTCCAAAAAACAAACTAATAATGATGAGTAACATGCCAGATGTAGTTGCAGAGGTGCTTTTGTTGGTATATGATATTTCTGTATGGCAAATTCGACATTTCACCTGCAATAAAATATCTGAATAGTAAACTAAGAGTTACCTTGAAATTAATTTGAATTAGAATGGAATAAGACGTAAAAAATCTGAGCGGCACTTGATGAGACAAGGAGATTTGAATAAATACCTTATTCTCCAAAAGGAGATCAACATGGCCCTACACGGTGGACAATTTGCCTTTCTCCGTGAGCTGCTCCATAATATGCACGTACTGTAGCAACGCCACTTGAGTGAAGTGCGCCTCAGCAGTCGATCGTCCGCTGCTCACTGCTGTGCGCGCGTGAGTGCGAGCACGTACTCTCGTGGTTCAACCAATCATCGCCGACGCAACCCACGTCACATATCAAAGAATCTTTGAACTACGACAACAGCTAAGCTAGCATAGCCAACACGACGTTCGAAGTCAGATGGGCACGTTTTTCTGATAATCTGTGTGTTTTCCTTTTTGCCCAAATATATATTTTTGTTCGAGCGAGGGTGAGGTCTGACTTGTTTTGGCAGGGGGCATCGCATCACTCGACACACTTCCTTATAAACACCGTTTGGCGGGCTATTTGTTGTGTACAAGTGATTGTGGTTTGACTGTAATCACGGCCCTCCGAGGGAAGACATAACTCCAAATTGGCCTGCAATGAAAATGAGTTTGACAACCCTAATATAAACTGTCCAAGTAATAATAGATTCTGTGATATAAAAGTAACAATTGGAATGTATCCTAATGTAATGGTGTAAAAGTACAGTTTCCTCTGATCAAAAATATACAATAGAAGACAAATTCAATTCATCTGAATATTTTTTTCAGTAAATAGAGCAACAGGATGATGCTCGCCAAGCTAAAAGCTATGATGGACAGACCCTCTCACCCCCTCCAGGCCACCCTGACAGCACGGGGCAGCTCCTTCAGCCAGAGACTGATACACCCGCGCTGCAAGAAGGAGAGGTACCACTGCTCGTTCTGCCGACTGCTGTCAGGCTATTGAATAGACAGACCTGAAAACCTGGACTCACCCCCATTCACCCATTTTTAAGATGCTTATATTCATATTTTATCATTTATATTGGGGCGGCCCAGTGGTTCGCGTGTCGACCTCACAGTGCAGAGGTACTGGGTTCATTTCCACCTCTGGCCTCCCTGTGTGGAGTTTGCATGTTCTCCCTGGGCCTGCGTGTGTATTCTCTGGGTACTCCAGCTTCCTCCCACATTCCAAAAACATGCATGGCAGGCTGATTGAACACTCCAAATTGTCCCTAGGTGTGAGTGTGAGCGTGGATGTTAGTTCGTTTCTGTGTACCCTGTGATTGGCTGGCAACCGGTTCAGGGTGTCCCCCGCCTACTGCCCGAAGACGGCTGGGATAAGCTCCAGGAAAATGGATGGATGGATAATTTATATTTATTTATATAGTTTTGCTCTTCTACTTCTCCCTTTCATAATTTTGCTACTCCAATGTGAGACAAATATTGGGTTTTTGATCTTATCTTATGACAAAGTAAACATTGCATGTAAATACCCACCTTTGTGTTTGACAGTGATGAAATGAATTGGGGTACACACAACATGTTGCCATTTAGACCACCATGCTGCCTGCCATGCACGGATGGTCAAAAAAGATTAAAGTCTCTGCTTAGGTATTTGGGTGCTTAACTGAGCGTTTTCCATTTTGTCTACTGCTTGGACCACAAGCTCAAGTACAATACATTTTAGATTTTACTTACTGAATAAAAGGACAGCTTCATGCACACTCCCACAAGTCTATCAAATGATGTTTACACCCAATTGCTTTTAATACACTAGAACTGCAGAGGTACAGTGGGAGGATATTTGCAGGTGCAAGGTAGGAGGAGATGGATTTTGTGTGCTTGACTTCATCTTCCATTCCCACAGGCCAGAAAGTTACCAGTTTAAATCTAACAGCTCAAATATGACTCCATCACTGAGGAATCAATATCTCATACTTTTACTAAATTGAGGTTTGAGTGCAGTGATCTACGAGAAGAAGGCCAAAGCTACTGATGGTGTAGATGAAATTGAGCATCTAAACAATGATTTGGTGCGAGAAAATGCATCCCAACTCCTGATAGATTTTTTAAAACGTATTTTCATTCATTAAACCCAAGTAAACATAATCAGGTGAATAGATTTTCTAGATTTTTTTTCTTATGATACAGTGGAACCAATGCCTCAAAAGTAGTATACATTGCAGTTTAACCAACAGTTTCTTGGAAAAAAATATACTTCAAAAGTCATGCAAAACTTGGACATTGAACAATCATTCATTCCATTGCGGTGACCCACAAGGAAGAGAAATTCACCGGCGACCTGTACTTTTGAAGGAGTGGAAGGTGTATCACATATTTCTGGGTACAAAGGAATGATTTTCATGAAAGACTTGAAAGGGAGTAGATTGGACCACAAGCTTAAGTACAATACATTTGCTCTGTAAACAGTCAGCAAAGTGACATGACTAATGTCAGATGTCAAGGCGGCATCGACACTGCAATGGTCAAGTTGCCTGACTTTTAGCAACACGATTCACTGCCGTGGTTTTAACACATTGAGGCCCAGTTCGAGATGACTAAAATAATGTAGGATATTATGGAATATTTTTCATTGTGGCCGCAGTGTTGGATGAGACAAAGACAGAGACAGCGATGTCACAGCACACGAGGGGCCCTCCAGTGCACTCGCGTGTGCACATATGCACGCACACTACGATGAGCAACAGTCGGAACGGGCCGAAAATGAACGAACGCTTAAGATACAAACAAACAAATCTTTTTTTCCCACCCATTTCCTCCTCCCAACCCTCGCAGTCGACTTGGGACCAGTCCACTGGCTCCCGGTCGATCACGATTGATGTATTGGCACCCCTGCCTTAAAATCAGAGGTAATTCGCTGACAATTTAGCGCTTAGTGCCCGTTTTTTGCGCATGAGCGGTGGTGCAGTCATCTGATTGGTTGGCCTCTATGTCAATCAAGTCACGGGATTGATGATAGGCTGCCGTAGTACGTTCTGTGTACTTTGCGCCTTGTTTGAATGGCATCGCCCCTGCCGAGGACTAGCTTAGCGCCTTTGTCTGCGCATGAGCGATAATGCAGTCATTTGATTGGTTTCCCTCTATGTCAATCAAGTAACGGGGATTGATGATAGGCTCACGTAGTGCGTTCTGTGTACTGAGCGCCTTGTTTGAATGGCATCGCCACTGCCGAGGCGTTTTCGACGCTTGTCGTGTGAAAGCCCGGGAGCCGCATTGAACCAGCCGCGGGTTGGCAATCCCTGCACGATTTAGAAACAGGAATGACAACAAGCTAATTAGAATAAGGAAATGGTCTTTCGCCGATTTATTTATTTTTCCCCAAAATGAGAAGAGAGATGTGGATGCTGGTGGTGAAGGAGAGCCATCAAAAGGTGCCAAAATCAGATGCTCCTGATGATGAAAAGGACAGGGACCGAGCAGCAGGCGAAGGTGTAAAAAGTGTTGCTTTCAAATGTTTCATTTTTCAACACATAACGAATAACAGTACAGTAATACTGTGGAGCAATGGATCCCAACCTTTTTGCGTCATACCATGAATACCCCCTGACTCAAACGTGTGTGTGGCATCAATATAAATAACATGAAGAAGAAAAAAAACGTCCTTTTTTTAATGTAGCCACATTTAACGACACAATTACCACAGATAAACCGTAAGCTGCTTTGAATACGCTCCTCATTGAAACTTTAAATATTGGGAACAAAACACTTCCGAGGAGGCGGTGGCCCGGTGGTCTAGTGGTTAGCGTGTTGACCTCACAGTGCAGAGGTGCAGGGTTCGATTCCAGCTCCGGCATCCCTGTGTAGAGTTTGCATGTTCTCCCCGTGCCTGCGTGGGTTTTCTCCGGCCACGTCGGTTTCCACCCATGATAATGGATGGATATAGCTGTAGGTGAAGTGGGTTCGGCAGCTCCAGTATAAGTGAGCCCCTCTGAGTTGAACAAAATCACATAAACAAAAAAAAAGTCTTCTTTTAAAATTGCATAAAATAATTGACCTGTTTTGCCAGTCACTGCTTTTTGCAGACGCATATAACAGGAACATATTTTCTAAATATCAGATCTTGAGTCACTGTCAATCATTGTGTAATATGAAACAATGGTATGCCAACTAAGACAACTATACATCAGCAAATATGCTCAGGGTGTACCTCCCCAAAAAAGGGTGTGACCAAATCTTGTGCGGTGTGACCAACTTTTTCAGGGGGAGGAGGATGTTGGCCACTGACGCATAAGGGTTAGACTTTCACCTCGGACCTGAATCTTTAAATGGGGCCAGGGAGTCTGACATGTTTCTGGGTTCATAGGGATTTATCGACATTGAAATAAATTTCTTTGCTGTGTAAACAGTTGTGGAGAGTAGAGTCACTCTCCTCGTATCATCATTTACTGTAATTACAGACCATCATCATTTGTCATCTTATATCATATCTGTCATGATCCTGTCCTATTTGCTTTGTTTTTTCAGTCTCCAGCTGGAGAGAAGGCGTTTCCTCATGAGCCACACCTGACACTAATCATCCTCCTAACCAAGCTGCCTTTAAAAGCCATGCCGGGCTGACAACTGGCTGTCGGATTTTTAAGCCTTGCTCACGACTCTAATTTCCTAGACGTTCTTGACAGTTTGTTCCCCATAGCTTTTCACCACGTTAGTTCATGGTGTTTTTCATTTATTTTCTATATTCTCGATTTGTTATTCTTGCGCGTTGGATTCTCTTGTCCTTTGAGTTGACAAGCAATTTACGTTTTTCTCTTTCATTGTATCTTGTGTGAATTTTGACTGGAGCATCTCAAATACCTTGATCTATCTTATGCAGTGGGTGATCTAAACCAATTTTAAAAATTGGACCTGTCTCCAATGGTGTGCCGTTTGAGGAAGACAAAGAGGTGCATGCCCTGGGCATCCAAATGAGGGTGATGGGCAGTGAAGTAATCAACAATCTGTCTCTGACCGACACACAACACCCCTCCCCTGAGAGTAAATGGGTTTCTGAGCGCTAAAGATAAAAACGTACAGCTGAGTGGCTCTGAACCTGTGTTCAATTGAAATGCAGGGGTTCGTTGAATCAGTCTGAGAGGTTCGACGGAGCCTCTGCCATGGAAGGTAAGACACACCCAACCCAACATGTCAATTAGTTATGACACACCCGCTTGGCCATCACTGGCTGTGGACGATCACATTACATTGTTTGTCCAATGAATGCTGGGGAAAATTTAATTGCTCAGTAGTCAACGTGTGACTGTCGTGATTGATTGATCGATTAAAAAAAAACAAAATTTGTCGAACAAAAAAAGAAAGTGGTCAGCCGAATATGTACAACATGGATTCACATGCATTATGGAACATGACGGGACAATCTGCATGAGTTGTCATGCCAAGTTGAGCAACACTAGTCTCGCACTGGCAAAACTGAAGGAACACTTCCTGAATCATATTTTTATTTTTCACTAAGGGTTCAGTGAATGCATCTGAACTGGTTGGGTGCGGTACCTCCAACAAGGTTAAGGACCACTGGTGTCACGTTCCTATTCTTGGCCTGGCCAACTGGTGGCAGACTGAGCTGACTTTCTGGTTGCACACCTGCTGCCAATCTTTCAATTGGAGACTCTGTATTTAAGGACCCACTTTCTGTCTACTGGTTGTGGGAGTGTTGTTTTGCCTTGCTGCTTCCTTGCTCATAGACCTTTTGCGAAAGACCTTGTGGCTTTTGAACTCTCGGTAATACAGAGAGTTCAAAAGTCCATGAGGCCTCATGAGGCGTGTCGACACAATGACACCCTGTGTTGATACTGTGCTGATACTGTGTCGCTGACCACTGCCACCTGCTTGCATATAAATGTGCACATACATTTTGATGAGGATCGATCACGGTTTTTGGACGTGAGCTTTTCATAGACCTATTTTGGAGGCTCACACTGGCTGGCTGCATTTGCCAGCCAGTGCCGCTGTGAATGTCTTTTCTTTTTTTTTTTTTCTCTCTCTCTCTCTCTCAAAGGAGGAACAAATGAAACCTAAGCTTGTGGGAGTGCTTTCGAAATTATGGCAATACTTGACTACAGCATATGCTTTCCATCCATCCATCCAATAGACCAAGAAACACGTCAAAAAGGAACAGTGTCATGTTTTAGCACACGTTACGTCACAGTGATTACGTGAAGTGCTGTAAACCGTTCAAGATGTTGCTGTGCTGGATGTCATTTTGACACTTAATTGGCTTAAACCAGGGGTCGGGAACCGATGGCTCGCGAGCCAGGTGTGGCTCTTTTGATGATTGCATCTGCCTCGCATATAAAACAAAATATTCTCGCTTGTTTAATCCATCCATTGATTTTTCACTGCTTATGTCCTATTCAGGGCTGCAGTTGCAGGAGCAATTTTTATTGGATGATACTGGCCTATGGAGGCCGTTGCTGTGGAAACAGGGAAACGCCCGCTTGGTCATTAGCTCAAAGCTAATCCTACGATGAATAAGATGGCGAAAAAAAAAAAAGCTGACGAGTATGGTACACTTCAGGACGAATGGCCGAATAGGTTCTGTGGTGTGTCTAATTTGCAATGACAAAATACCATTGATGAAACAGTCGAATGGAAAGCGGCACTTTGATACGCACCATGCTATGTTCGCATCAAAATACGCTGCGGGAGACTCCAGAAAGAAAGCGTGCAAGCTAGCCTGCAGCAACTCCGCGTATGGACTCGGCAAGCTGACTATAATTCCGCTATCTTTGCTGGATCTTGAGCAATGGTGAGGAACGGAAAACCATTCACATTAATGGTGAGTATTATCACAAAATTATTTAAAAGTATACATTCGGAGGCTTATTAGACTGACATTTTGTTGAATTCACACACACACACACACACACACACACACACATATATATACAGTATATATATATATATATATATTAGAGCTGTCAGTTTACCACGTTGTTATTGGCATTAATTTAAATAAATTTTAAGGGGATTAAATTTTTGCTCGCGAGATTATCGCAGCACACGTCACAGTGGATGTTACGTTGCTCTATACATAAACCAGAAACAAAACAACAAGCACGCTTCATAGGTCCACGCACGTTTGTTTTGCCTGCCACGGCAGCGAGACACCGAAAACGGATACTTAAAGAGTTTATGAATGGAAAGTTTACTTTTAAAAAGTTGCCAGAATGTTCCACTGACAAGACTAAAGTTACCAGTATCATACAGGTATACGATGTATGCCACTGACGCGATTGTTACTTGTTTGGAACTATTTTGTGTGGAAGGTTACAGTATTCCGTGTCCATATAAATAGAGCGGGTGGAGCTTCTCTGTGTTCGTCTGACAGTGACAGTGCGCTGAGGAGGTGACATGACAACGAAAGTTCAGCGGTGCAGTGGTAGCGACCTAGCGAAAATAAAACGTCTCCAGTGTTGTCATCGAACCAAGTGTAGTCATCCGAAATGATGTCGACACAAAACCGTAGAGAGACTTCCGCGCAAGAAGGACCAACAGAATCAACATAGCCTGACTGCTGTGTTCAAAGCAAACTTGAGAAAAACGAAGTATGCAACCATGGTTTGAATCCACTATAGGCGAAGTACTAGTTTACCTTAGATATGCACTTTATAATGTTATATTGCTCTGTTTTGATTCCATAAAAAGAGCTGTTAAAGCAGCTGTTGTGTGACAAAATATTTTTTTCACTGTTGTTGATGGACAGTAATATTGTGTGAGAGATTATGTGTGAATAACTGCTCCAAGTGAAAAATGTTCATGTAAAATTGAAAATCGAAATTATTTCAGTAAATATTTGCATTTTGCACATAGAAAACGGATTCATGATTCCATGTTGATGAGAGCATTAAAATGGGGAAAAATAGGACAAAAAAAATATAAAAGGAAATTCAGAAACGATAAAAAATGCGTGAGTAATCACGATTAATTTTTTAGTTCGAGTTAATTATGACAGTTGCATTTTTAATGAGATTAAATATTTTAATCATTTGACAGCTCGAATATATATATATATATATATATAAGGCTCTCACTGAAATACATTACATTTCCAAATATTTTGCTTTCATGGCTCTTAGTCAAAAAGGTTCCTGACCCTTGGCTTAAACTTTTTCTCTGAGCCCCAAATGCTATTTATAGTTGCACTATTAATGTTTGTACACGCTGCCTAATGAAATGAATCACAATGAATTTTGAGTGGTGTGTTGCTTTCAGCAATATAATCATGGATATGGTGGGGGTGGGGGGGGGGACCAAACTTCCTTGTTGTAACAATCGCTTACTTTTTAAACTCAAACTGCACCATGGCAGACGGATGACGTGGTGTGTCACCCATTTCACTGCTTATGCAGTCCAGTAGCATATGTACCGCTGCCTCAATATTTGTTGTGTTCTGGTAATACAAGAGATGTGGGGGTTCCATAAAGAAGTTATGTCCAGCTAGAACGGGGGTCGGCAACACGCGGCTCCAGAGCCACATGCAGCTCTTTAGCGACATCTAGTGGCTCCCTGGAGCTTTATAAAAAATATTTGAAAGTGGAAAAAGATTTTGATAGGAGGCTAATATAGCTCAAATAGATATATATACATGTTGCACCTCCGACAAATGAGAGCTGTGGTGTTGGTTTTTTAAAACATACACTTTATTTATGCTTTTAACAGTCTCGACAAACACAGACACGTCTGCGTCCGACTCCGTGCCTTCTCTCTGCTCGTTCGACTCGAGAGGCGTTCATAGACAGCCTCAGAAAAACGGAAATCAATGATCACTTCACTGACACTAAGGAAAAGCGAAAATAATGCACCAAAACTAAAAAATCAAGTGAGGAAATTACAAAGTAAATTCTATGGGGGTGTTTGTGAACACACAACAAAGGAATGAATAACAAACAATTCTGAGACAGTCCAGTCTCCGACATACAAACAGCATGTGTTTCGGTTTTATAGAAGGCTTTTATTTTTTTTGCGGCTCCAGACATATTTGTTTTTTTTTTGTTTGTTTTTTTTGTCCTATATGGCTCTTTCAACATCTTGGGTTGCCAACCCCTGAGCTAGAACATGGATGTATGTACAAATTGTGAGTAAATGAATCAATGTGAGCCATTCATAAAAACTTGTATTGTGAAATACGCCTTGCCCGACGTTTACATCAGTGGTTCTCAAAGTGCGGTATGAGAACCAGTAGTGGTAAGCCGGCTCGCTCTAGTTGTAAGTGAAACATGTCTTTTATGATGTAGAGTATAAAAAGACCACTTTGAATCGGGTCTGAAGTCTTGGCAAAAAATAAAGGCAAATCTTTGGTGAAATACAAGGTAGTGTGATACAAGTATTTACCTTGAATTTATCCACATTGTTTCATCTTACAAACCTTCACTTTTATAAATTCTTAATTATGTTTTTCCAAATTGTAATCAGTTCGTTCCACATTTAGACAAACAGGTTATCCAACACATTCAAAGATGTATTCCGAGTAATCACCAATAAATCACTTCTACTTGGATAAATGAGAATCTGCCTTCCTCTCTGTTTGTCCATGTCTGCCTTATACCATGAGCACAAGTATTTATTACCTGCTGCTCTCTTCTTGTAACAATACACATTGCCCTCAAAGCCCCTGAAAGTGGAAATTGATGATGAATCAACATTTTGCTCGAGGGCTCCCAAATGAAAGCAGGAAGCTATCTGTCTGCAAAAGCATCTTCCTTCCACCCCCTTTCTCTGAAACACACGGATGTGCACGGCTGGGTCTGCACTCGGTACTCACTGACAGCTCAAGCATCCAATTTAAAAGGCAGGCCTGGGAGTTGGGCCCACAACAAAAGGCTCATAATTGGCATCCTTCTTGTCTTATTAAAGAAGATCGGACAGGAAGAAAGCCCCGAAACTATTTTGCCCTTTTGTGTAAAGATTTGTGACTCTTTGGACCCTAAGGAAGATACAGAGCATTGTAAATTGAGCATTGAATCTCATTAGACCGAGTGTTATAGGTGGCCATACTTTTGTCGCTGATCTACGAGATTTGGGGCAATTATTTTCTCAATAGTAGTCACTTAAAAAATATAGTTCCTTATCTGGTGAAATCAAATACTGTACAGTAAAGCTATCGGGTGGTAACTGTTTTTAACGTCTTAAAGGGGAGAATGACTCCTGGCCCAAACAAAGTGGGTCTACCCCTTCTAACAAGATATGTCCACATCTGAGCAATTAAAGAGACACCCTTTTTTTTCACCAGTCTGACAGGGCATTTCACAGAGGAATCAGGAGTGATGGAAGGAGGGGAGGGAAGAAAAGGAAAGGGAAATAGATGTAATTAGGCTGAAAGATAGAGCAGAAGAGGTCGAAGAAGATGCTGGGGGGAAGATGTCAGATGAGAGAAAGACAGACCAAAAGTTAAGAAAGAAGAATAGAGAGAGAATGAGCTCAAACTGCCCTAACAACGTTTAGCACCAAGCTAAATGCCTCCTATAAATGGACTGTCAATCATCAAGACTGATATTCCGTTGCGGCACTCGCTTCGCAATAAAAAAAAAAAAGAAAAAGAAAAACCCTGTTCATATACAAATTGGTCTTTGACCAAGATTTTCAGACAAATATTTCTTCACCGCATGAAATATATTCCACTTTCACATGATCCATGTTGAACGCTCGGTTGTGCTTTCTCTCGCGCAGCGGAACCATAGTTGACAACTTGGCTCCATCTGTCATCTATTTTCCATACTGGTGCAGGCAGTATATGACATTTTTTCACTAAATTAGCCCTCAGTATGGTTCCCAAGAGAACACTATTTAGAAACCAAAATATATGTGTTTTGGGGGGAAAAAGGAAATAATTGCTTATAAGGAAAATGGTTTCCATGTTTCTGATCTCCCGAAGCAATGTGGTTTGCGTAAGTCGAGGAGCAGCAAAGAATGTGTCGTTTTAATGTTTTCTTTATTTTTCAAGCAACATATCCTGTACATGTATAATCATAAAAAGTGAGTATCTTCTTCATATTTTTGTAAATATTTGGCTTTATCTTTTCATGTGACGACACTGACTAAATGATGCTTTGCTTAACAGTATAAATTTGCCATCAACGCAAAGATATTAATGTCTAAACCACTGGCAACAAAAGTGAGCCCATTCCTAAATTAAATTCTCAGAATTGGGCTTCAAGACTCAATATGATGTGTGGCCACTTTTTTTTTTCTAGAACTGCCTTATTACTGGCATGTACCGTATTGGCCCAAATATAAGACCGTGTTTTTTTACATTGAAATAAGACTGAAAAAGTGTGGGTCGTCTTATATTCGGGGTCTAGACATTATACCCATTCACGACGCTAGATAGCGCCAGATATCATTGAAGTGAATGCTGAACTTGACTCCCCAAGCCAAAGTGAACCCCTGTCACGAAGAATAAAAATAGCGGTAGCACGAAGAAGAAAAATAAAAGAAGAAAATAATAGAAGAGATAACAGAAAATGGAGAAACGTCGCGACAATCTGGAGAAAAGTGGGTCGAAGATCAGCCAGGTTAACCGGCAGCTGAGGAGAAGTTATGATGTAATTTACATTTCAAAAACCAGAAGCCATTCATTTACAAACGTGATTACACTTTAGATTTGAATAAGGCAAAATAACATCCTTTTTCTCTTAAATATATTGTTATAATCATTTGTTTCAGATGGACTGTAATTATTTTCTGGATAAAAATAAATTTGGTGTTCTAAAAGTCTTTTTTTCAAACTTGATTCTTGAAAAAGAGGGGGTCGTCTTATAATCAAGGCCGTTTTATATTCGGGCCAATATGGTAGTTCATCAGTTTCTCAGGTTGTCACTCGAATCTTCTTCCGCTTCTCGATGACGAGATCATGGAACTGGTGGGTGTTCGTAACCTTGTGCTCCTCCACCTCGTTTTTGAGGACGTTCCACACGCGTTCAACAGGTTTTGCTCCAGAGACATGCTTTTTCAGTCCATTGCCTTGGCTTTCATCTTTTTTTTAGTTTGTCTTGGATGTGTAGTAATGATCCTTATGTTAGAATACTGCCTTGCGGCCCAGTTTCCAAATGGATGGGATCTTTCTGTTTCTATATGTCACTGGATATGTTAGCCTTCATGGCTCTATCTCTCAGTGACCTGTTGCACTCATGCAGCCCCAGAACATGGCATTGGCGTGTAGAACTGCTGGTTCCACTAATACAAGTCTGCTTATCTTCAGCAAACTGTTTGCGGGCTTTGCAATCTATCCCATTTATTCAACCTCAGCAGTAATGTTTAGTTTCTACAACCTCTGGATATGATAAGTGAGCACGTGCACTCAGCTTCTTTGATCTACCATGACTTGTTCTGAGTGGAAACTCTCCTGTGAAATCGCTGAATAGCTTTGACCATCATGCAACTCAGTTTTAGTGCCTTGACAATATTTTTTTATGAAGAACAAACAATTCTTTTTGTTTCTAATCCACAGAGAAATCCCATTTCAACTAGTAGAAACCAGAAGAGAGAGAGAGAGAGAACATGGATAAAGGGGTTCAATATTTGTGGCCAAATTCCTTTCAGCAAATCCTCTGCCACTGTTTTGCTTTGCCTCTGGAGCGCATCCTTTTAAGATGATGCCTATTATCCTATTTGGTAGTCAAGCAAGGAAACAGACTGATTTATTGCTTTTAGTTTGGTTTGCTTTGATTTGTGTTCATCACAGCGTGCATCAGAAATTATGTACAACATATAGCAGTCAATATTCCAACCTTATTATTTATCCTTAAAGTATCTCAGCAAGGGACCAAATTGAATGAAATTGCTTGTTCAGCCATTTGAAAAACCGACAGATTTTTTTTCTTAACTACTGCATTAGTTAAATAATATCCAGAAAAACAAAATACACTTAATAAATATAGCTTTTCTGGATACTAATCAAGACTGCGTTTTATACAAGATTTTAGAACTAACAAGGCAAAAATGTCTGTCAATAGATTTGGAGTGTAACTTTTGTTGGAGTTGTAAGCAGCAAATTTCGCCATGCTGCATGCAACCTGCTCTAAAATGAATGTCTATGGATGATCTTGGGGGATTTTAACCAAAGGGGAAGAGTGTTTGTCTGAATTGTTTGGGATCACAAGTTCCCCATGTCACGACTCAGACTAGCCGAGTTAAGTCTGGATCCCAAAAACGTAGACGTAAACAAGGTCTCCGAAACAAAAATTTGATTTTAATGCAAATAATCGCACCGACAAAAAGGTAACATAAAGCGCTGGTCGAAACAAGGACCAGAGGGAACATAAAACGAATAACAAAAAGCGCTTGCACGAAAGGCAAGGGAGAAAAATAAAGACCGCGAATACCAACTAAAACAATGTATCAAAATACACACGAGCGAAAAGCCAATTCACAAAACCAAAATCGTACTTACAAAAAGCAGGTGTACCGAGAGTACAAAACGCGAAACACGACGAGGTCAATATCCAAATAGTCTATGAGCAGGGAAAATAGCAATGCAAGAAACAATACTCCGACACAGGTGCACCGCAGAAGAGACCTTAAATACAGAATCTACAAATTACAGATTGGCAGCAGGTGCGTACCGAAGTCCGCTCATGCCACCTGCTGGCCAGACCAAAAACAGAATCATGACACCCCATAGCTCATTTGAAGCAAGCTGGATTATTCACCCTGCGAATAAGTTATTAACTTTCCTTCAGAAGGGGCCGCAGATAGGAGAATCCCCTTTCCAGGATGACCAGGCTGACATGGGAGACATACAGTATACAACTGTCATGTTTTGGTTTGTGACCAACAGGTGGCACTGTGGGGCTTTTCCCTGCAGCTGCACACCTGTTGGTCGTTAGATAATTACACTAATGACCCGACACTGAGTGTCGGGTCATTGTTTGCTGTTGGCTTCTGTCATGTTTGTTTCAGTCATGTTTAGTTCATTGTTATGTTTTAGCCTCAGTCATGTTTTTGTTATTGAGAGTTTTTAGTATCTGCCATGGTGTTTGTTTGTTACTAGTGATGGGTCCAGTGACCACCTTGCTACGTGACAACATCCAGGAAAATGGCCCTTCAGGAACAGAATTGAAGATCTAGAGGACGACCCAAAAGCACAAAGGAAACAGTAAAGAATAACAGTAAGTATAAATAAACAAAGAGAGGCCTGCGACCAAGGTCACAAGGTGCATACGGCAACAGGGAAAACGGGAAATCAAGAACGTCCATCCATTTTCTAATCCGCTTGTCCTCAGAAGGTTCGCGGGCGTGCTGGAGTATCTCCCAGGAGAGCATGCAAACTCCACACAAGTGTCACGTTGCAAGGTGGTGGTGGACCCCAAAAAGCCGGCAGGAGAGAGGAGCAGGGTGTATTTGAAGAAGTTTATTGATAAAACACAGAAAACTAAATCCAAAACAAAGTCATGAAAACAAAACGAATCCAAAGTGACAAACAAACACCCTGGCAGAAACTAAAAACTCTCAAAAACAAAAACATGACTGAAGCTAAAACATAATGAACTAAACATGACTGAAACAAACATGACAGAAGCCAACAGCAAACAATCAAAAAGCATCGAACAAACATGACAGTAGCCAAGAGCAACAATGACCCGACAATGAGTGGTCGGGCTGGGAGTCCTTTTAAAGCACTGATTACCTAATGACCAACAGGTGTGCAGCTGCAGGGGGAGCCCTACAGTGCCACCTGTTGGTCCCAAACCGAATCATGACAACAAGAACAAGCGAACCAGGCAACCCTGCACATACGGCTGTGCTAACCAGTCGGTCACTGTGCCGATATACTGAATGATCGTGAACTGTTATCGAGGTTTATGTTTGTTTGGAGGTGATGTCTTGGAAGATAAGAGTAAATGAGTTTTTTGGGGGCTTTTTTAATAGTTGCATTCATCCTCAAATACATGAAATGCGTGTGTCTCTTCTTTGATGCCACACTTAATTATTTAGTGTTTTTTTTTCTTTGTACATTATTTTCTGATATGTCACTATTATAAGATAAGAAAATCCTTATTCATCTCACAGTAGAGCAATTCTCAATTCACAGCAGCAAAAATCATGAAAGGGAGAAGTAGAAGAACAAAAAGTATACAAGTAAATATAGATCAGGGGTGGCCAACCAGTCAGAGACGAAGATGTAAACGGTTTACATCGGTTTAGACAAATTGTGCTAATCCCAAATTCCTGAAGCTTTTTGAGGAGTGATTCTCAGAATGGCTACAAAGGTTAAAATAAATAAATAAAAACTGATGGAAATGCACTGCCCCAAAGCCACCATTTTTATTTGTTTAAGTTCACCTTCAAGCTCAAATGAAGTGACCAATTGTACTTTGTAAGAGATGATGGGATTTGGCTCAAAATGACTTAGTGTGGGTTATTGGCTGCATACTAAAATATGTACTTTGTCAGCAAACACACTCGGACATTTAAGATCAGGAAGAAAATCTTAACCTTTTGCAATTTTTTTCCCCCCAAATTTGTCTTTAGAAATGGATTTCTCTATTGGTTGTGATTTGCATTTAGCTGCAGGATGCACACACTTATTATCGATATAGCTCCCAAATTAGACAATGACCTTTTTACACTTTGTGACTTTTTGGTGTCAGCGTGGTCCTGAGGAAAAAAATAGCAGACACTGCACTGCTGAGATCAAGTCTCTGAGCTAGGAGTTGTAAATGCCATCGCATTAACAATGTCTCCAGGGTCGCAATGTCCTGCATCATGATCTAGCACTGTTGAATAGTGGTCACATCACTCATGCCATGTGACTCTGGCTGCCATGATGACAAATTCAGCATGGTAATTGTGTAAGAGTCTCTGGATCGTTCAAATCACTTCACTGAAATCAACTCAAAGAATACTTCTTTCTCATCTAACCACCACTGAAGCAGTTTTAGACTAATTAACTCTACATTTGTTTGAACCCCCCCAAAACAAAACACCCATATACGTTTCCATTTTCAACACCGCTTATCCTGAGCAGGGTCAAGGGGTGTGGCTGAGTGTAGCGGGGGCTATGTGTTTGAGTTTAACTTCGGGCATAAATGTACACTCTGAAGGCAGGCAAACTGGCCATGTCACGTCATCCACACACAGAGAAAGGAAGTGGTGACTGCTATTCACTCTTTGGAACATACTTACTGAAGGACCTATTTACTGTATCTTAAATAACATTCCAAGGAAGAGTTTGAGCTGGGAGAGTTCCGCTACGATGGAGATAAGCTGCTAGTACGCCTTACCTATGTAATGCCGACGTCAGACCACACGAGCATAGCCCACGTTTGAGCCGAAAGACATGGCGCAGATAAACATAGTGTCCCGTAGCCGATTTTGAGTTGTCTTATTTCAGTGTCTTGGTTACATTGTGTTAAAATACACTTAAAAGTAAGGGGAAAAAAACATCCAAAGAAAAGAAGAAAAAAAAACCTCACCCAAGGATGCAACTAGGACAAAATCCTTTGGGTCCACAATGTCCTTAATGATAAGTGATAAGGCTACGACTATGATTAAAATAATATTTGTCTATTTTAACATAATTTGTTTAGGGATAGGAAGTGTGTCAACTTTCTTGTTTGAACATGCCTTCTTTAATTGTTTTCGAGCAAAGGTCCAACTTCCACATCAAGCAGACTCGAGCAATGGAATAATTTATTTTTAGAACACCTTGAGAGTCAGTCACCGTTTCACTCTATTCTTCAATGACCCTTGAAAAAAAAAAGACACACTGGTCCTTATCTTTTTTTTCCCTGTCTACCGACTTGTTTGATGGAATGAAGGCGTAATGAAAGTCTCAACTTCTCATTTCTGATTCTAATATCCACATTTTTAAATGATCGTCAATGTTTCTAACATTACACCCTGCCCATCCGTTTGTGACTGTTTATGTTTTGTTATTTGCTTGGTGCTGTTGAGAAGGTTTATTTAGATTGTGGCAATAGCACAAAACACACCATCTTTGAGACCTGAGGATGAATAGGTTACCCTCATGTCACATGTCACCAGTAACTATACTGAATCAACAAGGTAGTACCATCCATCCATTTTCTCCTGCTTATCCTGCACAGTCACAGTTAACTTGGTGGACTGGTTGCCAGGTCAATCACAGGACATATCCAGGAGTATCCATTCATCCGTCTCTCCGTCCATTCACGATTATTGGAACTGTTTATCCTCACGAGGGTCGCTGGAGCCTATCCAATGTGTCTTCGGGCAGAAGGTAGGGTACTGACGGGATCTGAACAAAGACCAGGTGGATAGTGGATCCCAAAAATGCAGACTCAGATAAGTGGCGATACTAGAAGATTTATTAAAGAAAAGCAAAAGACCAACAAAGTGTAAACAGAAATCACTGATGACAAAAAACCAAATGAGAACAAAAAGTGCTTGCAAACGGCAAGGTAAAGTGGGTAACCCAAAATCCACAAAATGAAATGACAAGAGTCCAAATACACGAATATAAAACTAGTCAACAATAGCTTGACAAAAAGATACTTACAAAACCAAAATCTATCAAGACAAGAAGCGACTGTAAGCCAGAGTATGAGGTCTAGAAAATGGCACTTGGGCAAGAACAGCGATCAAGGTCAATAATCCGACAACGAGAAGCAGACGTCCTTAAATCCTTAAATACAATGAAGCTTGATTGCATGAAAAGACACAGGTGCACCACTGAAGGGTCACGCCCAACACTCCAGCTGGTGCTGCAAAACAAAAATAAAAACAAAGCAGAGCAGAACATGGCAGGAAAATCTTGAATTGGCTTCCAGCCAATTGCAGGGCACACATGGATGAATAACCCTTCACCAATGTGGGAGTAAACCGGGGCACCGAGATATAACCCACGCAGTCACCGGGTGAACACTCTATAGAAGCCCAGATCTGAACCTTCAACCTCTGCACTGTGAGGGGGACGTGCCAACCAGTCATCCACCGTGCCGCTCCATTCATCCAACCAATACAGTATGTCCTCAGGATCAGGTAGAGCGTATCCGAGCTGACACTGGCTGAGAGGTGGATTCACCCTGCACCGGTCGCCATCCACTTGTAGAGCACATGCAAACAAGCAAATATTCACACTCGCATGCACACTTAGAGCTTTCAATGTCACTACCATGAACATGTTTTTGAAATGTGGGACAAATCTGGTGTGGAGAGAGATAAACCCAAGCACAGGAAGATCATGGAAACTCCACACAGGAGGGCCTGAGCCATGATTCTCTGTGAGGTTGATGTGCTAACCATGAATACTGTACACCTGGTGCCCAAACTTTTTTGGACCGAAAATCTACTTTTCGATCAACCAACCTCCTTCGTTCGACCCATTACCACACAGGCGCTCGTAAGCACGCACATACACACGCATGCCATGATGAGCAACAGCTTGACGCGGAGGCATGCGATGCACTTTTGCAGCTTGTTTTTACTATCAAAGCTCACGCGTACAGTTTTAAAATGCTTCTCTTGGCCCTCCAGATTGGCATTCATTGCCGATGCCCTTGGTGAATTGTACACGAAACAAACTCTGAATGAGAATAATGATAACGAAAAAAGATATAGCAACACCTCTGATCACAAACTGCAATTGCAGACTGCTGAGCGTGAACAACTTCCGTTGATGCAAGTCACCGCCACTGTAGGTTAAAGATCGACCCATTTTATTTTATTTTTTTTATACTTTTTGTGAAAATGAGACAGATAGGATGATTAGGGTGCAGTGTATATTAACACAAAAAATATATTACTAACATGCACAAAAGCACACAAATGGTTGTTTGTTTTGTTTCTCCTCTACACCCCTCGCGGTCGATTTGGGACCAGTCCGCGATCTACCAGTCGATCGCGATCGACGTAATGGGCACTCCTGCTGTATCAGTGTGAATAATTGTTTTCATTCAAGAAGGACCCTTTTTAAGAATATGCCTTCAGAGAGGAAGAATATGACTAATAATTATTATTAGGAGAATTATATACAATACAATACATCAGTGGTTTTTAACCTCGTTAGAGGTACTGAACCCAACCAGTTCATATGCACATTCACCGAACCCTTCATTACTGAAAAATTCAAGACATAAAAAATGCATTTATTAAAGATAGAAAAAAAAACTAAACACAATTTGCATAAGTATAAAGTATACGTTTTTAAATTGTGCACAAAATGAACCAGCCAGTGATGGCCAAGTGAGTAATTAATTGACAGGTTGAGTCAGGTGTGTCGTAAGCTCCATAGCAGAGGCTCTGTCGAACCCCTGAGACCGATTCACCGAACCTCCAGGGTTCAATCGAACCCTGGTTAAGAACCACTGCAATACATATTTATTTATACAGCACTTTCACAACAGCTTCGGCTGTAACAAAGCGCTTTACAGAACAGTTATTGAATTGAATTGAATACAATTTAATATCAAATGTGCTGTATGTATGTGTCACATACAGCACAGATGAAATTTCTTCCCTCTCAACATACAATAACAAAATAATACATCACAACACATAAGAAACAGACAGTTATGCAATCTTTTCCTGCATATGCTTTGTTATTTGAAGCAGTTATAGATGAAAGAAGAGGGAATAAAAAATATACACCTGTAACTTTCCTGTAAAATATGCTGACACATTACATTCAAATCAAAAAGACTTAAGTTGTGTGCAAACTGCAACATGGCTAACTTTTGGGAATGAAGGACATCTTGCATTTAAGTATGTCTGAATCTGTTTGTGCAGTTCCACCAGAAGGAGGGGCTCATTTGCGATGGGGCCACATGCTGCCTTCAATGAGCTAGTCATTTGCCATGAAAAGGTATCTTGTTTTGTTTTTTGTTTTTTTGTGGTTGATTAGGTTTACAATTTTATGACAGTTTAACTTTGAAAAAAATATGTTACATCTGCAATGTGACTTTGGAGGTTCTAAGTACAGTAATACAGGAGCCACCCCCACCGCCTCCCCCTCCCTCATGCATCCATCACCTCCACTTTGTCCCACGTGTTCGTGCAGGGAAAATATGTTAATATGAAACCATGGTGACAACCACAAAACATGACTTTCCTTTAATTACAACATCACCATGCCATATCTATGACTGAATACAACTCATGAATAATTCGTTCATGGTTACATTTCTGCTCAACATATCAGAAGCACAACTGATCCTCATTACTTTGTAATGGAATTGGAAGATGAGGGAAATTCAAGAGTGGGCCCATTCTTACCCAGTAGAACGAAGGCTATTGTGCGTGAAGCACACATTTCCTAAACCACATGAATGAAATCACTCTGTGTAAAATGCCTTTAGTAATTGCCAATGGAATCTTACACCCGCCTTTTTGTTCCCCTGTTATTTGAGTCACAATAGTCTATTCATCGATATTTTCTTTCCAACAAACAAAACATCACATTTTAGCAATATATCATCTGTGCATTGGTTGTCCCATTCAGGGTCCCGTTAGCATAAGGGTGCCCGAGTCCAGTCCTCGAAAGCCATCCCTCCTCTTTTAGGTGTCTCACTCCGGCAGCACACCTGATTCAAATGATCAGCTCATCAGCAAGCTTTGTACAAGCCTGATAACAATCTTGATCATTTGAATCAGATGTGACATCTAAAACAGGCTGGCTAGGGGCTCTCGAAGAGTGGAGCTGGGAACCCCTACGCCAGAGCCTACCCCAGATGACTTTGGATGATAGGTGGGGTACACACTGGACTGGTTCCAGTCTCATGCCTGTTCAGTCACAGTGCACAACTAGACAAACAACTATTCATACTCACATTCATATCTATGGACAATTAAGAGTCTTCATTTCACCCAACGTGCCTGCTTTTGGAACGTGGGGGGAAGCTGGAGTGGCTGGAGAAAATCTACCTGAGAAAATAGAACAATGCAACTTCACAAAGAAAGGCCTCAGATGAGATTTAAACCCATTGCATTACCAGATTTATAATCGACCCCAATGGTATTGTTTAGGAAAAGCTAACAAGAATGGAATCATTTGTATCATTTGAATCACAACATAGTCGCTTAAAAGAAAGGACAAGCTATAGATAGCAGAAGTATGTAGAAGAAATACTGTCAGAGAAAAGCTGGTATAGAATGGTAGGGCTTAGTCTCCAGTATGTTGTGACTCTTTTCAAGATGGTGCTCATATATTTGGAGTTGCATTGAAATCCAAACTGCATGGTCTGCCTCTCAAACCCCATGTCAAGATAGAAGCTAGCTGCTGTCCGAGTCAATTTGGGGAAAGTGCTTGGGATTCAGTTCATGATTTGTTAATTGAATTCCAAGTGAACACTGGTCTATTTTTGTTGGTGGATTAATAAAAAATTTCACTGACCATTTTTTAGCCTGTTTGTTGCATATAGGCTTTCGTCTGTTGCCCCATAACAAAACATCGTACTCTACTATTTTGTTTTGTGTTGATGGGTTTGAGATCCAAGGGAAAAAGAACAGCAATTTACATTGAACTCAATCTTAAAAGCTCCGAAAGCTCTGTGTGATGTTATGCTGATGGTCATAAATGTACAGAATGCCCAAAGCCATTTAATGCAATTATCACCGACCTACTTGCTCCTTTTGCTTCTGTTGAATCCTTTTGTTGTCTTTCTTCCCTCTTCATCTGCATTCATTGGTCTGCCCTGACAATGTTTAGACTCAATAAAAGTGCTTCATTTTTTTTGTTCTTGTTGAGCATTACTGAATGTGTTAACGTCAGCTGTGATGTAATCTTTTAAACTGGGTGAGGGTAAAATGACTATATATATATATATAAAATTATCGTGTCCAAATGATAGTAGCTTGCATATTGAAAAAGTGTGCCCACCCCTGCTGTAGACAGGGGATTTCAGCAGACTTCAAAGCTTTCTGGACAACACCACGACGCTAGAACAGATGACATACTGCTTCAGATGGCCGTATGTGCCCAAACTTGTGACATGTGTGTAGATGTTGATTAAGTCATCAAAGTCATGAACTCTTCTTTCCGTCAAAGCACCACCACCATATTTGTTGCAGGAGGTGAATAAATACCCCCCTTGGCAAGTCAATCAACCAATTTGAAGCCTTGGGGTGCGGTGCAATACCAGTCTCAGTTAGCAATTTTACAAACTGCTTGCCACCACACATACGGTATGTGTACTAGTTCCCCACAAAGCTATAGTATGTCTTGTGCCCAACCTTTTTTGACCACAGATCTACTTTTCAATCAACCAACCTCCCGCGATCGACCCGTGACCGCACACGCGCGCCTACGCACACACTTACATACGAATGCCTTGATGAGTAATAGGCATGACGGCCCCTAAACTGAAGGAAACAGAAAAAATAAGTTGATGCAAATGTTTGTTCATTCATTCATTTTCTAATCCGCTTCATCCTCACAAGTGTCGCAGGGGGGTGCTGGAGCCTATCCCAGCTGTCTTTGGGCAGTGGGTGGGGGACACCCTGAACCGGTTGCCAGCCAATTGCACGGCACACAGAGACGAACAACCATCCGCGCTCACACTCACACCTAGGGACAATGTAGAGTTTCAATCCGCCTGCCATGCATGTTTTGGAAATGTGGGAGGAAACCAGACTACCCGGAGAAAACCCACGCAGGCCCGGGGAGAACATGCAAACTCCACACAGGGAGGCCGGAGCTGCAATTGAACCTCTGCACTTTGAGGTTGACGTGCTAATCACTGGACCACTGGGCCGCCGCAAAAGTTTGCGAATTTGTGAAAAGCAAATCACTGCCTACCTTAGTGGAGACCTGAATGGGAGGCATAAGACACACTTTTGCAGCGTGTTAACGATCATAGCTCACGTGTACAGTTTTCAAATGCTTCTCCTGGCACTCCAGATTCCCATTCTTTAAGATATCCTTTAAGATATCCTTTATTTGTCCCGCAATGGGGAAATTACAGTCAGAATTCAGAAAGGAAAACACTGGGTAGGGAGAGGGAGAAAAAAAAACACGCTCGAACTATCCTCTTCTGAGGATAATTTAAGTCCAGGATAAAAAAGACCCTAGCACATAAATAAGCATATGACAGTTACAACAAGTCACAAGACATAACATGTAATAAGGAGGAGGATGAATGGGAAGGGGGGGGGGGGGGGTGACCGCGACGCGGCACGTCTGACCAGCTGCACGGTCCACCTTGCGCTCCGCAGATCGTACCACGTCATGGGGGAAAAGAATCGGAGCGATGAAGACGGTGATAATAAGGATGTGTATGCGCGTGTGATTGTCTAGTTGTGTATGTGTATGCGTGTACAGGCCACAGCTGCTTCGTCATGGCCTGCTCATGAAGACAGTCCCGGCTTATCAGTCCATGGCCGAGAAGGAGGGGGGTGATGGTGGTGGGCACTAGCTTCCATGCATACTTCCATCCAGGGGAAAGGGTCCAGATAGCGTTGTTTGTTTTGGAGGGACCGCAGCTAACAATTTCAGACAGCCTTGAGTCCGTGGCCTGTATCTCTTCACTGGCGCCGATCAGCCCAAATCCGCAATCTCCTTCCGCAGCGTGGATTCCAACTTCTCCATGTTGTTGTCGATCGTACAGAGTCGCTCCAAAACCGCATCTATATTGCGGTTGAGCTCAGTCACTGCTTGAGTCTGAGTGTTGGACATTCGCGCCAAACTATCCAGAATGACCGGCAGCTTCTTCACTTCCAATAAAGCCGCTCCCGTCGGTTGAATTTTGCGATAGAACAGGAAGCTGCTAACACCAAACAGCAGCATACCTGCTATCAGAAGGCCGATAATGTAGATGTCTTCCACATCCTCAACCGACAGTATTGACAGGCACACCATTCTCCACTTTCTCCATGGATCAAGGGCGTATCCGGCAGCAAATGTCCCCGAGGGGCAAGTAGGCTCCCCACTCCCTGCTCTTTTCGTCGAAAATTTTTTTTGTCGATTGCATCGAGAGACCAGCCAACTCATTCCATGGTTAGTTCTTCGGATGAAAATACGGTAGGAGGCTAGGAAAAGTTAGACAAAGACAGCACAAAGACTAAGTGGCGAGCAAAGAGAGGGTGGGGGGAGGACAGGAGCTGAGCAAAAACCGTCCGCCCTTCGTCGAGAGCCAAGCAGGAAGATGCCCGACTTTGCCCGTGTCCTCAGTGAATTGTACAAGAAAGAAACTCTGAATGAGAATAATAATAACAATAAAAGATACAGCGCAACAATGCTGATCACAACCTGCAATTCCAGACTGCTGACCGCTAACAACTTGGGGTGATGCAGGTCGATTAAAGGTGACCTGCTTTTTTATTTTATTTTATTGTGAATGTGAGACTGATAGGACGCTAGGGGTGCAGTGTGCATTCATTATATATATCATATTAATCACACGCACACCGACACATATATGATTTGGGGGTTTTTTTTGTTTTTTTTCCCCTCTGCACCCCTCATGATCGACTTGGGACCACTCCACGGGCTATCGGTTGATCGTGATTGACGTATTGGGCACCCCTGTCTTAGACAGTCAGCACAGCTGAACCCTCAATTAAAGGGCCAGTCCACACAACAGCATTTAAAGATTTCATTCTGCTCTGAGTGCAAATTTTGTAAGTATATTTCCCACTTTTCTACTCAAATCTCTATTATACGAACCATTATTTCGTAAACAGTAAAAAACTGTACAAGAGTCTAACACCCAATTTATTGTGAAACATTGTGGACCATTTTACACACAAAAACTATAAATTATGAACAGTGTGAACAACTTTACACACAAAAAAAAAACTTTTTGTGACAAGTGATTGCAGTTTTCTAAGATATGAAGTGACAGAAGATATTTTTTAATGCTAATGTTGAGTTTTAGACTGCTGCCCCAAGTTCCAGTCCAGTAGGCAGTGTTACAAATACATACTGTACATATTTTGCGAACATGTCTTGCGACATTACACAATGCCGCACACACACACACACACACACACATACACACATTGTATGGGGAACTCGATCTTCCCAGGACAGGCCAAGGATCTTCTGCAGGCAGTGGATGTGGAAGGCCTCCAGGGAAGTAATGTGCCGGCAGTATGGGGTCCATGACTCTGCTCCGTAGAGGAGAGTGGAGAGACACACTACATTGTGCACGGCACATCTTGGTGCTGATCTTCAGGTTTCGGTTTTCGAAGACCCTGCTGCGTAGGCGACCAAAGGATGATAAGGCTTTATTGGTACCGGTGTGCACTTCAGTGTCAAGGGAGCAGTTTGAGGACAAAGTGGAGCCAAGGTAGGTGAAGTGATACACTATGTTTAGTGGAATGCCATTAATGTGAAAGTCGTACAGTGCAGTCATCAGGATACTGAAGCTCACAGATGTGACAGATATTTTGTCTTTTTGTGGGCCTGGAGCCGTGTGATGTTGAAGAGGTTTCCATCGAGGCGGTACTCCACATGAACACCATCTTCATGTCCCATGCTACAGTGGAAGAGGCACGGCAGAGAGGAGGATGTTAAAGAACACTGGAGACAAGACTGTTTCACGCCAGCGCTCACCTTGAAGAGCTCTGACTGGAGTTCTCCGATGAGCACTCTGCCTTGCATACTATCGTGCAGCTGCTGGAGGATGCAGAAAATCATCAGGCGCCGACAGGTATGGCAGCCTCGGTTACACGCTCCCTAGTATTATCCCTGTTTTTGTCATTTTTGGCGACCCTGAGCGGCTTACTTACACGAGGGAAAAGTTGTTTAGCATTGGGGAGTCTACGCTCGGTCTTTTTTCACCAGCACACGAAAATCCACAAGGTTTTTCGGAGCTAATTACGAGCGGAGCGGCTGCGCTGTACGGAGCATGGAAACGCCGCCGGAGGAAGGGGAAGCGAGCCGGCGTGCTCGTCAAGCTCCGGCAGCGTGGATTTCGAACCCCGCTCCCATCGATCCATCTTGCTAATCTACGATCTCTGCCAAACAAGATGGATGAACTTCTTCTCCTCACAAAGACCAACAAAACCTTTGCACGTTCTGCTGCGCTCTGCTTCACTGAAACCTGGCTCAGTGACCGCCACCCGGATTCCGCGCTACATCTACCCAGCTTCCGCCTTCTCCGAGCCGACCGCGACACGGATCTATCAGGGAAATCGAAAGGTGGTGGGATTTGCTTCTATATCAAGAAAGAATGGTGCACTGATGTCACGAAGCTCGACGCACACTGCAGCCCGGACCTGGAGTCGCTGTCTTTAAACTGCAAGCCATTCTACTCGCCACGTGAGTTCACCTCCTTTTTACTAGTCGGTGTTTACATTGCGCCGCAAGCTAACGCTAACACGGCAATACAAACGCGAGCTGAACAAGTAAACAAACTGAACTAAAATACCCAGAGTCACCCCTGATCATTTTGGGCGATTTTAAGAGAGCACATCTTAACCGTGAACTTCCCAGATATAAGCAGCACATCGACTGTTTCACCAGAGAAGGCAACATTCTAGACCACTGCTATACAACAATCAAAAATTCATACCGATCGATCGCCCGTGCAGCATTGGGTCTTTCTGACCACAATTGAATCCACTTAATACCTACACACAGACAGAAACTCAAATGTGTTAAACCGGTTGTTAAGACTGTGAAAAAATGGACAGATGAAGCAAAGCTAGCTCTACAGGAATGCTTAGACTGCACTGTTTGGGGCGTCGTTGAAACTTCAACGGGCACACTGGATGAATACACAGATACTGTAACATCATACATCAGTTTCTGTGAGGACATGTGTGGACCAAGGAAGTCCTTCCGCTCCTTCAACAATAACAAGCCATGGTTTACTCCCAAACTTAGCCAACTCAGGAAAGAGAAAGAAGCCGAATTTAGAAGTGGAGATCGGGCACTGTACAAACACGCCCGAAACCAATTGACAAAGGAAATTAACATCGCTAAGAGAAGCTATGCAGAGAGGCTGAAAAACCAGTTCTCTGCTAACGACTCTGCATCTGTATGGATTGGCCTGAAAGCAATCACAAACTATATGAATGCCATCCCCCCAAACAGTGAACAATAAGGGTCTTGCCGATGAACTCAACATGTTTTTCTGCCGATTTGAAAAAGACAACCCCATTTCCCCGCACACACCCAACTCTACCAGAAACTTCTCTATCTACCCCCCACCCTTTTTTTCTCCACTACAGATCCACAAACAGGACGTGAGACGGCTCTTCAAGCAGCAGAAGATCAAGAAAGCTGCGGGGCCCGACAAGGTGTCCCCCTCCTGCTGGAAAGTCTGCGCTGACCAGCTGGCTCCGGTCTTTACACAAATCATCAACAGATCCCTGGAGCTGTGTAAGGTCCCATCCTCCTTCAAACTGTCTACCATCATCCCAGTTCCCAAGAAACCAGCAACATAGAAACTAAACGACTATGGGCCTGTCGCTCTAACTTACTGTATGTGGTCATGAAGTCCTTTGAATGCCTTGTGCTGGACCACCTAAAGAACATCAAAGAAACCCTGCTGGACCCCTTGCAGTTCACCTACCAGGCAAATAGGTCAGTGGATTACCCAGTCAACATAGGTCTGCACTACATCCTCGAGCACCTCGACAGCACAGGGACCTACGCAAGGATCCTGTTTGTGGATTTCAGCTCTGCGTTCAACACCATCATCCCGGAACTCCTCACCCCTAAACTTCTCCACCTCGGTGTGTCCCCTACGATCTGCCAGTGGATCCTCAGCTTCCTGACGGGACGGACACAACAGGTGAGACTGTGAGCAACAACAACATCATCAACACGCACCACTAGCACTGGAGCCCCACAGGGATGTGTCCTCTCTCCACTGCTCTTCTCCCTCTACACAAACGATTGCACCTCAACAAGTCCAACTGTCAAACTCATAAAGTTCACAGACGACACCACGGTCATCGGTCTCATCAAAGACGGCGACAAGTCTGCGTACCGACAACAAGTGGAGCAGCTGGAGCTCTGGTGTAGCCGACACAACCTCGGGCTGAACACGCTCAAGACTGTAGAGATGATCGTGGACTCCAGGAAACATCCTTCTCCACAGTTGCCCCTCACAACTATCCAACTGCCCTGTGTCAACCGTCGAGACCTTCAAGTTCCTGGGAATCACAGTCTCCCAGGACATGAAGTGGGAAGTCAACACCATCTCCATCCTGAAAAGGGCCCAGCAGAGGATGTACTTCCTGAGGCTGCTGAGGAAGCATGGTCTGCCACAGGAGGTGCTACGCCAGTTCTACACAGCAGTCATCGAATCAATCCTGTGTTCTTCTATCACGGTTTGGTTTGGGGCCACCACAAAAAAGGACAAAATCCGACTTCAACGGACAATTAGGACGGCGGAAAAAATCATTGGCACCACCCTACCCACTCTTGAGGACTTGCACACTGCAAGAATGAAGACAAGGGCACGGAAAATCCTCCTGGATCCCCCGCATCCTACCCACCACCTTTTCCAGCTACTCCCCTCAGGCAGGCGCTACAGATCCATGCGCACCAAATCCAGCAGGCACTTAAACAGCTTCTTCCCTTTAGCCATTAACTCCCTAAACAGTCACTGACGTAGTCACTCTTCTTGTACAACAAATACTCCGATGCTCACTCTAAAATCGTTCAATGATTTTCTGCACCAACTGTACAAACTGTCATAGTATTGAATTCTACCACTGATCACTTTAGCTCTGCCTGATGCTTTGCACGTTGTCTCACAGTTGTCACTGGGTGGTACCACCGCACTATGGTCCACTTACATTACGAAATGTCCTTCCATACTTATTTGTCATGTCCTTATTTATGATGATACTAATGCAGCGTGTTATACCGGAGACAAATTCCTTGTGTGTTCTACATACTTGGCCAATAAAGATGATTCTGATTCTGAACTTCGGGTGTACTCCAAGTTTGGAGAGGTGTTTCCAGAGCATTCACGGTTGATGGTGTCGAAGGCTTCACTGAGATCAATGAAGGCTACATAGCGATCCTTGTGATGTTCTCTGCTCTTCTCCATTAGCTGCCTTTAAAACAAATATCATGTCAGTGGTGGATCTAGTCTTCCGGAAGCCACACTGAGTTTCCAGAAGCACAGCTTCTCAGATGTGCTCAACCAGCCTGCCGAGCATGTTTTTGGCCATGTTTTTCCTGCGGTGGAGAGGAAGAGAGATACCCGCAGTCTGCCCTGTCCCCTTTCTGCTTGGAAACAACAATGATGTCAGCATCCTTCCAATCCTGTGGGAGGGTCCCATTTTCCCAGATCTTTTGAATCAGGAGGTGCAGACGGCGCGTGAGAAGATAACCTCCGTGTTTGAAAACCTCTGCAGGTATGCCATCAGGCCCAGGGCTTTTGTTATTCTTTAGGCCCACAATGGCTTGCCGGGTTTGAGAATAAGATGGTGGGGTGTCGAGGCTCATGATTGGTGGCAGGTCTGGGAGATTATCCAGAATGTGTAGGTTGACAGGGTTGATGTGGTTCAGAAGACTTTCAAAGTGGTTTGCCCAGTGTGCAAGGATCTCATGGCGGTCCTTACGGAGTATTTTGCGGACATGTCTTGCAACATAATACAATGCCACACACACACACACGCACACACCCAAAATGCCTTGCACATTCACTTTGAAAAATGTCACACGGAAACGTAGCGCATACATTTTCAGTCGGGGCCTGATTGGCTGTTGCAAAAAAGACTGGCCAGCCGACAAAATTCACACCGCTGTTTCTTGATATTTTTAATGTCTTAGTGATACAGCTACTCAACATTAGATTTCACAACACAGAAATAGCTATTATTATCGTAGCTATTTTTGTGTTATTATTATTATTAGGTATTGCTTCTTGACAAAAATACTTCAATACGTCATGCAAAAAGTAATGTGTGTAAATGCAAGTGAGTAAATGTTGCATAGTTTTACCCGCATCTGATGCATGACAAATTGCGGTCCATGGGTGAATTTATTTTGCTTTCCATCAGTTATAAATCATTGCAAATGAGGAGAATCTTTTTTTTTCTTAATGTGCTACATTCGTGGTCCAATGCCAGTGTTATATTGAGAAGAATAATGCACCCTGGAAGATTTCTGCCATTGTAATGATGTGCATGGCTGTTGTGTACAGCTTAGGTCATGTTGTCGTTTAGCCCTCAAACTATTTTGGACTGAGTATTGCAATTCAAATCAAGATTTATGGTCTCTCATGGATTCACGGAGTCTCAATTCCATATACTGTATCTTAAGAAATGCTTTCCAGGTGTTCTATCAGTCACACGTTGAGTCAGTCTTTGCTTCGTATTCCTGCTTGACAGCATCTTCTGCTGTGAACTAGAGAGCAGTCAGCTGCGAAGGAAGTCTGTGATAATGTTTATTTCCGTCTGTGCAACTAAACGCTCAGCAGCCATCACGAGTCACGACCACCAGTCATTAGGCACAGAGCTGCAAGACAAAGGGGTGAGCTACCAGCCGTGTTGTTTGCACTAGTTACACTGACTCCTGCAGTCTGAGACACGTTGGATGCTTGTCAAGTGCATCCGCCGACATCTTATGTGTGCGTAGAGACATTAAAATATTCATCTGACTGTTTCAGCTGACTGCAGTGTTTGTTTGATGCATACATAATAAGCACGGACAACTTTGTTATCTTTAGGATTAACAGCTGACACGCAAATGTCGTCAAACTTCTATTTATTTATCTAAGCAAAACTATACTGTTGGTCACAATTCAGAAACATCTATTTTCATGCCCTAATTTTGATGTATCGCCACTTATTTGAAAACACAGGGGAAGTTACAAATTCCAATATGTAATTATGAAATATTGAGAAAATATTAACCTAATACCGCATATACAAAATAAATACAGAATGTACAAAATATTGAATTATAACATTCAATAATGAAATCAAAAATATTGAATATAATGCCTCTTCTCATTTATTTATGTACTGTACATACAGTAGTCCTAATAAAAACAATGAGGAAGCTCAAAATTATTCATACGCTGACATTATTTTGAAGTAACGTGAATTTTCATTTGAATGACTGGCAACCAGTTCAGGCTGCCTCTTGTCCAAAGTCAGTAATAGGCTCCAGCTCATCCATGACCCAATAATGACGATAAGGGCTCCAGAAAATGCATGGATAGATACATTTGTTGAATTTCAATAGACATGCTGAAAATCACACATAAAAGTAGCAAAAGACTGTTGAAACATTTTCAGAATATACTGTATATTTTTATATTATATTATATTATATTACATTATATTATATTCTATTATACTACATTATATTATACTATCGGCAGCCCGATGGTCAACTGGTAAGCGCGTCGAGCACATAGTGCAGAGGTACTGGGTTCGATTCCAACTCCGGCCTTCCTGTGTGGAGTTTGCATGTTCTTCCCGTGCTTGCGTGGGTTTTCTCTGGGCGCTCCGGTTTCCTCCCACATTCTAAAAACATACGTGGCAGGTTAATGGAACACTCCAAATTGGCCAGTTCAGGGTGTCCCCCCGCCTACTGCCCGAAGACAGCTGGGATAGGCTCCAGCACGCCCCATGACCCTTGTGAGGATAATAACAGATCAGATGGATGGATATGATATATATATATATATATACATATTGTAATGCCCTTCAGTAGCGGAGAGAAGGATGCTCGCAGTCGCTGATACTATTAATCATTTTTAATAACAAAATAAGTAGTAAACACACGCATTCAAAGGAGTTGCTGTTAGCCACAACTCACGCCCATGCACTCCCCACTCAGACTAACTCCCGGAGCCAATATTCCCCCCAACCTGGCTCCTCCCCTCCCTATGACGTCACACAAATACAAGAAACAGATATTACACTGCCCTCCCCTTTATGAAACCCTCGCCCCCAGGGTTCAACAAAAAAAGTCCTCCAGCCGTCGTGGTCGTCGCCTCAGCCTCTGTGGTCGGCCTGGCTCTGAGTCGATACCACCTTCAGCTGGCTGGCTTGGGACAACATTGGTGGGATCCGGGGAACATGGATCCACCACATGTTCTGAACTGGTGGATGAAGCGGACCCCACCTCAAATACAGGAACACCGCTGCCCCGGTAGGGGGCCAACCTGTCCCGATGTAGGGCAACCTTTCTGCCCCTGGGGGGGACTGCCACCCGATAAACTACCTCTCCCACCCGCTCAAGTACCCTACATGGACCGTCCCAATGGCTGTCTAGCTTGGGGCAGCGCCCTTTTTTTCTTTTAGGTGTATACACCCAAACCAGTTCCCCAATCTGGAAGTTCCGCCCCTTGCTCCGCACGTCATAGTTCCGCTTTTGACGTGCACCGGCTTTCTCCAGCTCGTCCCGTGCGAACGCGTGCGCTGCCTCCAGCCGATCCTGCAGTTTCCGGGCATACTCCAGTCCCGGCTGGTCCTCTGAGCTGCCGGGAGGTCTTCCAAACGCCATCTCTGCCGGTGTCCGAATTTCCCGGCCCAGCATCAGCAGAGCAGGAGTACAGCTCGTGGAACTTTGGACCGCCGAACGATAAGCCATCAGTACCAGCGGAATGTGCTGGTCCCAATCACGTTGGTGTTTGGAGGTGAGGATGGCGAGCTGCTGCTGCATGGTGCGGTTAAATCGTTCCACAAGACCATCGCTCTGCGGATGCAAAGGTGTGGTGCGTGTTTTCTGCATGTCCAGGCGTTTACAAAGAGCAGCAAAAACTTTGGACTCAAAATTTCTACCTTGGTCACTGTGGAGGATATCTGCAGTCCCAAACCGACAGAACATGCCCTCCAGTAGCGCATCCGCCACTGTCTCCGCCTCTTGGTCTGGCAGTGCGTATGCCTCAGGCCACTTAGTAAAATAGTCCATCGCACATAGCACGTAACGGTTCCCTCTGTCCGTCACGGGGAAAGGGCCCATAATGTCCACAGCAACCCTCTCCATGGGCGCCCCAACCCTCTGTTGCTGAAGCGGTGCGTGCGATTGGTCTTGAGGTCCCTTGTAGGCCGCACACTCATCACAGCGCCGGCAGAAGTCCTCTACGTCCCGTCGGTGCTGACCCCAATAGAACCCCTGGCGTAGCCGTCGGAGGGTCTTGGTGCTGCCAAAGTGTCCCGAGCCGGTGCTCCCATGGCATGCTCTCAGCACCATCTCTTTAAGAGCTCCGGGCACTACCACCTGCCATCTCTCCTCCCCGGTGGCTGGTTCCTTCCAGGCACGCTGCAACACGCCGTCCTTCATGCGTAACACAGCAAACTTGCTCCAAAAGCCTTTGGTGGCAGCGGAGAGTCCCATCACTCCTTCCCAGGGTGGCCTCCTGCCACTCTGGACCCACTGTCGCACAGGGTTGAGATCACGGTCCTCTTCCTGCTTGGCAGCCCACTCTGTAGTGTCCACAGCCTCCAAAGTGCAGCATGACGGTCCAGCAGCAGTCGCTTCCCCACGCAGCTCCAACTCCCTGGCATCCCGCCGGTCGCAGTAGCTGCAGCCACTAACAGAACATGGCCGCCAGGAAAGGGCGTCCGCATTGGCATGTTGAGCCCCAGCCCGATGTACCACTGTGAAGTGGAACGCCTGCAGCTCCTCCAGCCACCGTGCTACTTGGCCCTCTGGTTCCTTGAATGACATCAGCCACTGTAGTGCGGCGTGATCTGTCCTGATGGTGAAAGGCACGCCACACAGGTAATACTTGAAATGGCGTGTAGCCAAAACAACTGCTAACAGTTCACGTCTGGTAACACAGTAGCGTCGTTCACTCTTGTTGAAAGTGCGGCTGAAATAGGCCACCACTCGCTCACCTTCCGGCCCCACCTGTGACAACACCGCCCCCATGCCGACATTACTTGCGTCCGTGTCCAGCACAAAAGGTAAGGCTGGATCTGGCGGGGTGAGAACAGGAGCATTCATGAGGGCTCTTTTTAGGCTGCAGAACGCCTCCTGACAATCCGGCAACCAGAGGAAGGGTTGGTTGTCTTTAAGGAGGTGGAACAAGGGCGCCCCGATGCAAGAGAATCCCTTCACGAACCGTCTGTAGTACGAGGCCAGCCCCAAGAAGCTTTTCAACTGCTTCTGGTCCCTTGGTACTGGCCAATCTTTAATGGTGCGGACCTTCTCCTCCAGCGTGCTGATGCCCTCACCGTTCACTCGGTGGCCCAGGAACTCCACCTCCCGCTGCATAAAGTGGCACTTTTCTGGGTGCAGTTTCAGCCCAGCCGCTGCAATTCTTCCCAGCACCAGTCTCAGAGACTCCATTGCAGCCTGAAAAGACCCACCATGGACGAGGACATCATCCAAATACACCAGGCACCTTTGCCTCGGAATGTTCGAGAGCACTGTGTCCATCAAACGCTCAAATGTTCCTGGTGCATTGCATAGTCCGAAACTCATGACCTTAAACTGCCAGTGTCCTCGGGTGGTGCAGAATGCCGTCTTGGGTCTGGACTCCGTGGTGATGGGGACTTGCCAGTAGCCACTGCGCAGGTCGAGTGATGAGAACCACGCGGAGCCTGAGACCAAATCCAATGTCTCGTCTATCCGTGGGAGCGGGTAGCAGTCCTTCTTTGTCACCTTATTGAGCGGCCTGTAGTCCACACAGAACCGTGGTCTGGTGCTCTTTTTCCGGGGGACCATGACCACGCCAGACGCCCACGGACTATCAGAAGGCTCTATGATCCCTGCCTCGAGCATGGCACGGATCTCCTGATCCGCGGCCTCCTGCTGGGCCAGAGGCAGGCGTCGGGGCCGAACCTTTACTGGTCGCGCGTCACCGGTGTCGATGTGGTGCTCAACCAAGTGAGTGAGGCCCACCTCATTCTCACTGAGGGCAAAGATGTTCTCAAAGTCCCACAGTACCTGCCACAGCTGCTCACGCTGCTCGACATCCAAGCCGTCACAGTTCTTCTCCCAAATGGACCGGATAGCCCCAGTCCGGTTCTCTGTTGGCCGACCCGGGGTTAACTCCACTGACGTAGCTGGGCTGGATGTCATTGGCCCCGCCAGTGAGAAGTCCATCACGGGGCGAGCGGACTCTACCCGATCTACCGTCGACTGTCGAGGAGTCAGCGCTGCTGCTGCATTGGACAGGCTGGGTCCGGTCATCCGTACATCTGTGTTCTCCGCTGCAGGGTCTGCATTGTTGACGGCCACCCCCGGAGTACCCTGCCTAGACGCCAGGATCAGCCCTACATGCTGACCACTCGGCAGGGTGAGCACCCCAGCTCCCAAGTCCACCACACATTTCGCAGCTTTTAAAAAGTCCCGTCCAAGAATACAGGGATCACTCACGTCAGCTACCCAAGCTGAGTGGGTTGTCGAAAGACCCCCCAGGACGAACAAAAATGTCCCTTTGCCTCTCATCTCGGCTGTTTCACCGGTCACGGTCCTCAGTTTTGTAAAGGTCGATGTTAAGACGGTCCCTACTGGAACAACGTCAGGCCTCACAATTGTGGCTGAAGACCCAGTGTCCACCAGGGCTGTACAGGAAACGTCCCCAATCTGCACACGAACATGACTGGGGTCCCCCACGTCCGTCCAGCCCACCGTTATAGCTTTCTCTCCGAATGCGGGTTGCAGTTCCCGGTTAACAACTGTAGGGGTCCGCGTTGTCGGGGCTCCACGGACCCTTTTCCGTTTCCCTGCTGGTTCAACAATTTTGGGCAGCGCCGCAGCAGGTGACCTGGCTGTCCACAACCCCAGCAGACAGCCGGGCGTGCACGATGTCCGCTTCTTTCCTCCTGCTGTGCTGGGCGGGTCTTTATTGCGCACACCAGCTCCTCCAACCACGCTGGCCTGGGCTCCTCCCCTTCCGACAACGAGGTGGCCAAAACGGGGCAGGCGGATGTCTGTAGCGCCCCCTTGGTTGCAATCTCCCACTCTGTAGCGAGAGAGAGTGCCTCTCCCAGGGCTGCCGGGTGGGCAAGCTGGACGTGCAGGCGCAGCTCATCCGGTCTGAGAGCTTGGATGAACTGATCGCGTATCAGTTCATTTTGGATCTCATTTGGCATTCCAGCATATGCGCGCCGACCCAGGCTCTCGATCTCATGAGCAAGACAACGGAGTGGCTCACCGGGATGTCGATCCCGCTGCTTGAACTCACAGCGCAAAGAGTCTCTCAAATTAAACTCCCCAAAGCGCCTCTGCAAAGCACCCACCAGGGCGCTGTAATCGAGTCTCTCTCCGGGGCTCAGCAGCAGCAGACAGGATGTAGCCTCCTCCGTCAGCGAAAGCGCTAACTGCACCGCTTTCACCTTGTCCGACCAATCCGCTGCGTTGGCCACGGATTGCTCGAACTGTGCTCTATAAGCCTCCCAACTCCCTTTTCCGGAGAATTTAAGAGCTTTCATGGAGGGCCACGCGAGCCCAAGGGCGCCGCCATGCATGTTTACGTCCGTTGCGATGGCGGCGGCACCTGCCGCTACGTCATGGCGTAACTCAGTTTTGGCGGGCCCGCGCTCATTTTGGCGCGAATCAACAGCTTCATGGCGACCGCGCCCGTTGCAACTCGACTCAGGCATATCAATCACGCACGGTACGGCTTCATCCTTTACCGTCCGCCGGGTAACGGCATCGCCGCACGGAACAGCCTCTTCCTTCACCTTCCGCCGAGTACCGGAGTCGCTGAACATCCTTACGCAAAAACGGGAGTGCGACGGGTGAATCCAAAACTTCTGACACCAATGTAATGCCCTTCAGTAGCGGAGAGAAGGATGCTCGCAGTCGCTGATACTATTAATCATTTTTAATAACAAAATAAGTAGTAAACACACGCATTCAAAGGAGTTGCTGTTAGCCACAACTCACGCCCATGCACTCCCCACTCAGACTAACTCCCGGAGCCAATATTCCCCCCAACCTGGCTCCTCCCCTCCCTATGACGTCACACAAATACAAGAAACAGATATTACAATATTCTATAGTACTATACATTCCATTTGCAAATTGCAAAAATGGTCTATAATAATTCTCAATGCTAAAGAATGACATAATAATGATATACTGTCATAAGAATACAGTATCCACAAGTTATCCTTAAGTATAGCATATGCATTTAAATGATCATAACTGTTAGAGATTGGGTAAAACGGGCATTTGAAATGTATGGATTCAATAATCATAACAAAAATAATAATCTCCTGTAAGAAATAAAAGCGCAACAGACAGAGATCCTTTGAGTGTAGGATATTGAGCGGACACACGGAGCAAGACAGTGGGGACATTATCCTTCTTCGGTGGATCCGCAGCTCCTCCCCCCTGCGTGTGTGGCTTCAAATGATCAAATTCTTCAACTTGGATCAGTTTGACTCCGTAGCACTTTTTAGCACACTGCAATCGGACAACGCCACAACTTGGGCAGCGCTTTGAATCTTCAACTACCGAGAGGAGAGAGAAAAGGCAGAGTGCGGGAGCGATTCATTGCAGCAACATTTTTCTGCCGTCAACAATGGAAAGGGAGATGCTATTTTGTTCAAAGTGGCACGGCGCGCTTTGGTGTGAAATGTTGATGATTTTCTTGATATTGCAAGGCGCCAGCCCTGAGATAACGTGCAGGTCATGTCAGGTTGGAAATGTGGTTTATGCCCGGGAGTTATTGCTGAAATTTGTCACAAGTGAAAGTGTGACAGCATTTAAAGAAGTTGACGGACACAGCGTTGAGGCTGAGAGATCCCGGGCCGCAAGTGTCGGAACTCCGAGGCTCCGCCGCACATCTTTTACCCGTGAACGCGCTCCAGATCGGGCAGACGCGTCAAATCTGACACGGAATACAAAAACGCTGCGCTCAAATGATGGAGTCGACGAGAAGCTCTTTTCCACGGGCAACATTTCACAGTACCACGGAAGTGGCGGCGCGCACAGAACGCGCGGCAGAAGGAGCAGCGATGACCGCAGTGTTGGTCGCCCGAGTCCGCGTTCCGGAACCAGAGTGACGCGCTCTGAACTGCGCTGGAACGGCGAGGAGAGGAGAGCAGGCGGCACCAGACAGGACGAGCTCAAACTTACCAGCTCTACCTTCGCTTTGACCGGGGATTCGTCTCACAACCAAGCTATGGTACACTGGTCTGGCCAGAACAGCAGCGTAAGTGATTTATTCCTTCTGTCCACGAAAAGCACCTCAGGTCGTTACTTGGCTCATGCTGGCCATCAGGCGGGGCACCCCACTCACTCCGCGGTATTCATCTGAAGACAAGACTGTATGAAAGAGTGCCAGCGTTTTACCAAAAGACCAAAAAAGTCCAAAGTCCGTGATTAAAAGGTGTTAAAGACAGGAGTGATGAGAGGGAATTGGTTGTGTACCTTTGATTAATTTGAGGAATGGCGTGCTCTGTGACTTGTGTTTTATGGGGAGCCTGGGGTGGGAGAGGAATTCACAACACCGAGCACTGCTACTGGTTTTGCCAAATGGACCAAGCGTCTATTAATTCATCCAAATTAGTTTTAAAGGGCATGCTGCAGTTGATCATGAGTGGATTTGTGTCCATTACAAACACACAATGAGCATATTTAAAAATAAATGATACCCAAATTATTAAAGATATTGTCGGCATCGATATTGCCACACACACAGCACTAAGATACAAATCTTTTGAATTTTTTGAAAACACGAACACTTGCATCAGAACATTAACGGAATATTGTATACATAATAGTCATACTGCTTTTTAAATTGGAGGTTATTCAGTGAGTCAGTTGTTCACTCACATACTAAAGATCAGTGGTGCCATCAGAGCTAAATGCTGGTTGACACGCTTTTAAGTCAGAAATATGTTTTGCCAATGTGAGCCTAATCGGTTAGCAACCACTCATAACTCTGTTTGGCTCTCCTTAACATTGTGATTCGTGTTGGATTCATGAATGTGGGTGTAAGGCGACCCCAAATCCACATATTTGTATGACTCTTTTTATTTGATATACTGTATAGGCCCATTCCCAGATATGAATTAATCATTTTGAAATCAAACAAAAACAACCACAAAACATAGTTTAAATGCAGCTAGAAGCCTTTCACACGGCACAGTATTTGTCTTGATGGACACCAAATTAAATACAAAATGAAAACAGTTACTGATTTGCCAAGATCGTTTTATTTATTTATTCATTCATTCCTGCTAGTGACATAGCTCAATGCAATTTATTACTGCTCTAAACTTTCATTAACAGCGGAAAAATGTCCTTGGGGATCTTAAGCAAAGAACACGGCAGAGCATGGTGTAAATATATTATTTTGCTGCAGGGCCAATGGCTGCTTTTTTCACAATCGAAAGACAATTAGAAACACCTCAGTGTTGAAGGTAACAGGACATATATAATGAATCACTTTGTTATTTGCTTTCCTGTAAAGGTCTGAAGGTCTGTCCTCGAACTTGGCTTCCACAAGTCTATTATTTTTTTTGTTCCAGTGTTACACCAAAATTTTGTACCAAACCACTGATAGTTAACCCTTTCAGGGACAGCGGTTACTACAGTGGACAGTTTATCATGTTATCAGGTTACAGGATGCATGGAAGATGGATGAAACTACCAGCTCTCGCAAACACCACTTTTCCCCTGGCTCAAAATCTATCCTTGCACCTCAGGTGTTTCCTAGTAATTGACAAATCATTTCCGCTTTTAACAAAGCAGACCCTCCGTGGGTGGTAAAAATATTTTATTTTGCAATGTAAAACGATGCTACTCATGAAAAGATCCTTCTTTTGGTTGATGCAAACAATTTACTAGAGTAATGCAAAGCTGATCCGGCAATAAATCTGGAATGTGTTTTTGCAAGCAGAACTTATCCCTGATCCTCACAAGTGCAGATGTATAAATAAAAGATGAGTCAACATATTGCCACGGACTGTGTGAAGAATAAAGATAAGGCTTTGCTGCGGTTAAAATGAACCTTAAAGGCATTTCTGTTGTCTTGTGATATTTGATGCTGTGTAAATACCAGATGGAAGTGAGACACTAATGACAAGGATTCAAGTCTAACAGCCGCTACCACATGACTCAAATGGAATACAGGAGGACACCAAATACACTACATGCATTAGATAATGGCAGAATATGACAGGGACGCACAGGTAAACGGTTGGATGCCTAATGATGTGCTCAGAGCATTGTGTGCAATTATGTGTACATCAATTAGAGTCTGACCAGTCAGAGCAGTCCTCAGCTTCATTCGGTGCTCCTTTTTTGTTCAACATCACACACATCAGATTCACACCAGCAGTCACGACGACTCAAATCAACATTCAATATGATGTTCGATACTCATATAAAGCAATAGGTACTGACTAAAACATGAACCTACACAACAAAGAGTGTAACAGTTCTAATCATATCTTAACAGAAACAACTGCAATCCACATATCACCTGCCAATGATCAATAATAATTATCAAGTTCAAGTTCAAGTCAATTTTATTGTCAAATGTGCTACATGTGCAACATACAGCACAGGTGAAATTTCATTCCTCTCAATGACAGGAGAGGAGCTGCCGCGGGTGCCCGCGCCACCATCAAAAGAACAGTTAACATAAAATGACAAATTAATACAACACAAGACAGACAGTCGTGCAATCTCAACCATTTTTTCTGCATACACTTTGTTGTTTGAAGCAGTTATAGATGAAAGAGGAACGTATCAAAGTGTCCTCTCACCAGTGGATTATGACACAAAACACTCAATTAATGCTAGACCAAAGTGGTCAGACGACGCCTGAGTCATTTGTGCTTTGAATGAGAGTCTTTTATCAGAGTAAGCTGACATTTTCTGCTCTTTACAAGTACAACTTTATTTTTTTCTTCTTATTTATTTATTTTTTTTACTTTATATAATTTTTTTCTCCTTACCAAAGTTGTCCATTAAGAATAAGTGCCACAAAAAGTGACATGAAACTGCAGACCGCACAGGGAGAGTTCTTTGTACATGGTATTGATGTGGTCACTACCTCACTCATACTTTCTTGCCACTTCGACTTACCATGAAGCAAATGCCTGAGCAGAGAAGTGCCTGGTGTGTCAACACAAATAGGAGGGATAAAATTACCAAATATTCTGATCATAAGACTGTGGGAAAACAGGATGCCATCTTTGGGGTTTTTGGCATATTGTTCCGGTGGGGCTTAGCAGTTTACTGGGACTATATTATTTTCCATTCTGAATGTCAGTCAAAAAGTTTGGGCCGTCTCTCAAATGGATTCATGCTGAGAACTCTTGGCAGTGTGAATAAAGTTCGCTCTACAGCTTTTGAGACAACGGCTATTTGAGTCTTTCTTGCATCAGGATAAGATTCTGGCCAAAATTAATTAGACACCAGTCATAAGTCTATGCTGTGTGCAGAGAGAAATTCACCCATGTAGATCATATACAGTAACAGTATGGTTGCAGTGACTGTCGAGGTGTTAGGACTATATGTATGAGTTGAGATGCATGCTCATAACCATGGCGACACCGAGTTTATTGCCAACTTCTAATTATTGTTCCCTTAAGTTAGTAAATCGCCTGTGGTGATTCTTTCTCTCTTGACCATCATGTCAGAATATGCTCCTCGTTTGACATTTGAGCACTGTCGTGGCCATGGCGTCAAACAAGTAATACGTATTTGCAACCAGTGAATCTGAGCAGAATTACTGTTTGTCAAATAATTTTCCAAAATCTTGAAAAATAGAGAGCCTTTCCCAATTTTGAGATGCTGTAGGCATTTCTGTTGAATGCAATTTCAACTTCATACTGAGCCGTCGGTAGAATTGTGGCCATCCATGGTGTACTCTGAGGTGGCCATAGCAGCGGGATGCACTGGCCCCAACACATGTCCCCCCCCCCCCCCCGCCCCCCATCACTTTTTCTACCTTCAAAGTGACAACTCACAATGTTGGGGCTGGCCAGCAATCACACTGAGGTCTGGCTAGGTACTGATCTTGATACAATACAATACATGCTGATTTATATAGCGCTTTCACAACAGCGACAGCTGTAACAAAGCGCCTCACAAAACAGTTAAAATAAAGTAAAATAATAAACACAACACATAACATAAAACACGGACAGCCGTGCAGTCCTAACCACTTTTCCATCACACGCTTTGTTGTTTGAAGCAGTTTCAGATGAAAGAGGAGAGAATCAAAGTGTCCTTTAACCAGTGGATCAGAGACGTCATGCTCAAAATGTGCACACGTCGGCTACAAGCTAAGTTTCAAAGTCAACAAGAAGCTGTAGCATCCATTGACGAAAAAGAGATTGGTTCACTTCTCCTGTCCCATGGAAATCCATTTCAATTCCAAGCGGCGACTCTCAGTTCCAAATACGCACCGGCGCTCTGCGCCAACGCTCCTCTCTCCTCATCCTCAACTTCAGCAGCCATCCATCCAGCCGCACCAACGCCGACTGTCCAACAGCGCCGACATCTCCACTGAACAAAACGGGGTTGTGAAAAATGCTGCCCATTACAGGCGCAAAAAACACAAGCACCCCAGGTCTGTCCAGCACCGACAGTCAATGACGGCGACATTCCTCCAAATCAACATCTGTGCTGGTACAGGCGTGCTGCCGAGAAGGCGCAACCACCAAGCACAGATACTTCTCCTTTGACGAATGTCGTGGCCAAAAAGCGCTGAAAACAGTCCATATCAGGTCCACACGATGAAACAACAAACAACATGTGACAAAACAAAAGACAAAAATACCAAAAAATAACAAAAAAGCAAGGCTCTTGAAGAGATCAGGGGATGTCGTTAATGTTTGTTAACTTTGGGCATGTGAAGCTTTTTGTGATTAAGTGCTTAATAAATAAATGTGACTTGCTCACTGCCTTTACGTGGGGGGAGGGCCAACTCGTTCCAGAAAGCCAAAATGTATACTTTTGCTTGTTTTTAGCCCCACCCCAAAAATGTGGACAATCAAAACATGAAATAAAATTTAATGTCACATTTCAACAAGTAAGTTCTAATTTTTTTTGTCTCTTTGCACATGTTAGCTTTGGTCTTCAACATTATTTATTGTATTTAGAAACAAATCCCTGAAATCACTTTATATGGTCAATATTAAGGAGGTTAACAGTTCCTGCTTAGCTGTGTACTTTGTGTGATTGTTGTTGCCCAGTTAGCAGTTCTGTCTAGCTCAGGGGTGGGCAAACTTTTTGGCTCCGGGGCCACATGGATTTCTAAAATTTGACAGGTGGGCCGGGTCAGCACAAGATACAGTACATATAAAAAACTGCATAGGTTGACAGTCCACACCAAACATCAACAGAACAAAAGCATTAAAGTGTGAACATACTTTTTTTTTTTTTTAAATGAAAACAGTGAAACAACAATTGTATATGTCCTACATGAACGTCCAAGTATGTGAACAACATACATGTGTGACAACACAAGCAACAAGTGCAACAATATATTGCCCAAAAACTGTAGCAGACAGTACAGGTATATAAAAAAATATACAAAATATTACAAAGTTAGGACTATTTGCTACAAAATGAGACGAGTAAGAGACCTGGTGGCTTTTCTTTCCTCTCACTCACTGTCTCTAACTTTACCTCGTCTCGATCACCACACATGACAGCATTGCTCAGCTGATGTCGCGCAATGAACTTTTGAAGCCAGCCTCGGGACGCTTCGAAGTCTTCGATGCTCATAGTTAGCGCTATGGAACTCGCCTCCTCTCTTATTAGCGGTCCAGTTTGCGGAAAGTTTTTAACATGATAACAATCAAACCATTCTAGGAAATGTTCATTTACTTGAGCCACAAGCAATTCACTCTGAGCATGGAAATTGCCAGAATCGGACTGAGTAAGAATCGCTTCCTTTTTTTTCAAAGTCTCGTAGATTTGAGCCTTTCCGACTCCAAGCATCTACTGATTGTTTCGCACTTTGTAACCCGCTTCGTTTAATCAGATACTTATCACTTTCTCTTATGCGGTCATTATTGTTCCTCTTTTTTTGGATGCCATGATCGACAGGACGTAAGTGTAAATGAATGAAATTAAAAAACGTTCGCAATTCTATTAAACTCACTGCAATCAAGAGTCACTTGCATGTCGCCGTTTTGGATCCAATGATAGAAAACAGCAGCGTAGGCACACTCATTCCGTCGGATCGAGCCGGAGTTGCTTGAGTTGGCGCTATTGCAGGCTTCCATATGGCTTCCGGAACTTCCGTTATGAATTGATCGTTAATGTAATATAGTAGTAGAAAGTTTAACTCATACGTTTTTGGGTTTTTTTGTATCGGGTTCGGGAATTTCCGTCTGACAGAGGTCCGCAGGTGGTAGATAAGATTTCTCCCTCTATCTCGCTCCCTCTCTCTTTGTCTCCCGCTCCCTCCCTGTGCTCTGCAACTTCAAGTAACTGCGCCACCTGGCGTTGAAATGCCTGTCATAACAAACCCAAATGAAATGAATGCAATCATTCTCATCGAACCGTAATTGTGTAGCAATCTTCGGCGGGCCGGATTAAAAAGACCAACGGGCCAGATCTGACCCGTGGGCCATAGTTTGCCCACCTCTGATTTAGGAGCTGACTAAAGTGCTCCTTCCAACGACTGATGCATTCAGTTTCAGTTAATAGAATGCTGCCAGCCCTGTCCTTGACTAAGTGACAGCGGTGGTGGGGGCCGGCTTTCCCTTTGCGGAGGAAGTTGAAGAGCTGCCACAGATTGTTGTTTTGGGAAGCTGCCTCTATGGCTGATGCCTGATTGCTCCAGAAGAGTTCTCTGTCATGTCAAAGGGAGATGTTCCGTTGGGTGTTAAGGAGCCAATACAGAGCCATATCCCCACGGAGCCGAGCATCTCGTCTTTTGTTTAAGATGTCCAGGATATCCTGGGACATCCAGGGCTTCTTCGGAGCAGGTCTTGTTCGCCCCATGGTCGCGATGGAAGCCTCAATTACATCAGCTTTAAATTGCTTCCAGTCCAGGGACTGTTCTCTGGTCAGTGTGTTGAATTGGTTGGTGATGGAGCATCTGTATGATTCCATGATGGACGGGTCTTGTAAGCGAGAGGAGTTCAGCCTGGGGAGGCAGTCTTTGGTGCCCATGCCTTAAGCTTAAGTTGCATGTGTGCTATCAACAGGTGGTGATCTGTATTGTCAAGTTGTGCACCTCTGTAGACACGGCAGTTGCTGATTGAATTTTTCCATTGTCGGGAAACAAGGATGTGGTCAATTGCTTTCTTCGTTTTTCCATCAGGGCTGTAGAAGGTCCAGTGATGGAGCCGCTTATGGGGAAACCATATATCGGTAATGTGGTGTTGTCGATGAAAACTGGGCCTGTTACAGCCGGGAGGGTGTGGTCTTGGGTGGAGATTGTGGCGTTGGCATCGGTGAGGACAATGACGATGTCGTGGGCGGGGGCTGCCTGGATGGCATCTTGTAGCTGGTCGTAAAAGTTGTCCTTTGCCTCATCTGGGGTGATGTCTGTTGGACGACAATAACTGTCGTCTTCCCATGTTGGTGGAGGAGACGGACGGCGAGCAGTCTGTCGCTGACTGGCTTCCAGCTGATGATGGACTTCCTTCGGTACAGCAGATTAGGCTCCAGCAACTCCCTCTGACGCTGTTCAGAATAAGAAGTGTTGAAAATGGATGGATGGATATAAGTGCGTGCGGGTTGATTTGGAATATGTGAAAGTGAGGTTTGAGTTCATAGACCCTTGCCCTGCAGATTTTCGGTCAGAATCCCTTTCCCCCCCCAAGTGATTCAGAGAAGTCTGATTTTATGTCGCCCATATTTTTACGAAAGAATGGAAATGACCTCATAAATTAAATGACCAAGTCTAATACAGTTCAGTAGCTTTGGATTCACGCTACATGGTTCAAGTCACACAATTTTTTGTGGCTCAGTTCATATATGTCTTGCGGCAAAAAGTAAAAAAAAAAAAAAAAAGAAAAGAAAGAAATCCGAATGAAAGAAACATGATTTCCTCATATCAGAACCAATTTTAATGCTGTAAATGCCAATGAAACTGCTGCGGAAACGCACAAATTATATTTACTCTATCAATGGACCTAATGTCATTGAAATATGGCAGTCGGTGATGACATTATCTCCCATCCCAAATTAACACATAAACATGAAATGTAATTGTAAACTACAGCAAAAGCAGTGACCAGTGATTCTCAAAGTGCTTTTGGTACCACTGGTGGTTTGCAGGTTCCCCTTCTGCTTGGTGAGAGAAATTAAATGATCAAGCTAAATAATGTTACAGTGGCTTTTTAAAATAAGTACAGTCAATTGGTTAAGTATATTTAAATTGGATTTCATCTTTTAGAACTCTTTGTTTTCAAACATTTGTTTTGCTACAGCTTTTATTTCACGTTCTCATTTTAGTTTAATTTTATTTCAGTACAAGTTTTATGTTACTAATAACTTTATTTTAAGAATTGATTAGCTGTTGATTAATTTTGATACCTTTTTCAGGGGTGTCCAAAGTCGGTCCTCAAGGGCCGCTGTCCTGCCTATTTTCCAGCTCTCCCAAGAGCAACACACCTGATTCAAATCATCAGGATCGTTCTAATGCTGCTTCAGAGCTGGCTGATGAGCTGATCATCTGAATCAGGTGTGTTGCAGGCGGGAGAGCTGGAAAACAGGCAGGACAGTGGCCCTCCAGGCCCAGAGCTGGACAGGTCTGCTTTACATTGAAAAGAATATTCTGTGGGTCTTGAAAAATCAGTCAAAATGCCCGAAAATTGCTAGAATTCTAGCGTAGTGATCAGAATAAATGGCTGACATGGAATGATTGAAGTGCTGGCAACATCTATTTCTTCTCACGCTCACTCTTTCTCTACAAGCTTCTTCATCCGCTGGGTGTATAGATTGTATGTTGGAAGAAGAGACCACCTGGAGGTCAGGCATGAAAATCTCATCTTAAACATTTAACAGCAAACAAAAAAAGCAGAGGTGAATTTACAATATTTTAATGTTCAAAGATGACATGGGAAACAGCATAGCACTGGACAACTGGTGAGGACCCCACAAAGACACGTAGACACGGATATTTTTCTAGCCTCAGGTTTGAACAAATGTGCATCTGTGCAGGTTTTGTCCGCATGAATGTGCATTTGTTGGTTCTCAAGCACATTTTGTCCAATCAGACTGCTAAAAAAAGCAACGCCAGCAGAATCAGTCGCTTAATTTGATGCCTCCATTCTGACATGTTCAGCATGTTCAATCAGCACTGCTTTATACTGACCCTGGGAGGGAACATTAATCGATATACTGCGCAGTGAAACCCTACTTATTTACCATTCGCCACTCTAAAATTCACTGATTCACAGGCTATTTGTGGAACTTATCCTCAGTTATTTGCGGAAAAACTTGCCCATCCTCTGTTTTTGTACCCTCTAAAATGCTCTAAGTGGTCCGGTGGTCGACTGGTTAGCGCGGCAACCTCACAGTGCAGATGTACCGGATGCAATTCCAAATCCGGCCTCCCTGTGTGGAGTTTGCATGTTCTCCCTGTCACGTTGAGAGGTAGTGGTGGACCCCAAAAAGCAGGCAAGAGAGAGGAGCAGGGTGTCCTTGACAAATTGTATTAAAACATAGAAAATATTGAATCCAAAACAAAGTCCAAAGTATCAAACAAAAAAAATCATGACTGAAGATAAAACATAACAATGACCTAAACATGACTGAAACAAACATGACAGCAGCCAACAAACAGCAACAATGACCCGACAATGAGTGGTGGGCTGGGAGTCTTTTTAAAGCACTAATTACAGAATGACCAACAGGTGTGCAGCTGCAGGGAGAGCCCTACAGTGCCACCTGTATGTCTCAAACAGAATCATGACACTCCCCGTGCCTGAGTCCGGTTTCTCCGGGTTCTCGGGCTTCCTCCCACATTCCAAAAACATGCGTGGCAGGCTGATTGAACACTCTAAATTGTCCCTCGGTGTGAGTGTGAGCCAGATGGTTGTTCACCTTTGTGTACCTTGCAATTGGCTGGCAACCAGTTCAATGTGTACCCCACCTACTGCCGGAAGACAGTTGTGATAGGCTCCAGCACGCCCCGCGACCCTTGTGAGGATAAAGCGGATCAGAAAATGGATGGATGGATAGATAAATGCCCTACGATAATTTGAAATGGTGCCCCAAACCCCTGTCTTATTGCCAAAGAACTATGTTGAAGTGACACATCTCAAGAGAAACAATCCCCAACATTTCTAGGGGAGTCCATTACTTGCAGGAGGGTTTTATGTCCAATAGTGGGGGTGGGGGAAATTATTGTAAATCGAAAAACAAATCATGCCGTTTTGAAAATATCTGTGTAAGTGTTTTGATATATTCAGAAAGAAAGAAAAAACACTTCCTGCTTTTTTGGTAGGCCCCATCTGTTATTTCAGTGCTCCTTGAAATAGTTCAGGTGAAGGCATCTGGAGAATCAGAACTTGCCACATGTGCTAATGTCAGAACACATTTACTTCAACCCTGTCATTACCAAGTGAAATTACCATGCATCCCTCAGGTGAAGCTTTGATCGTCCGAGCCCCACGTCTCACAGCCTGGAAGTTATCAGAGTCTATCAGGAAGTAAAAGTGAGCTGTTGACACGTTATCACTTTGGATCAGATTTAGATCTTCTTCATTTGCTACTACAGCTCAGAAAAACAAATTCAATGTCACATAGATTTCATCTTAAGTATAGAATAAAATGTGTGTGTTTAGGAGTTGACAAAATCTACAGAAAACCCTTTGAAGATTAGAATTTTCTTTGAGAAAATAAAAGATCCTTAATCCAAATGTGGGTAGAGATGTATTAACAATAATCCAGTTCAACCTTTTTGACAGTCCAACATTGTTTTATCAATGTATCACTCACCAATCTTAAATTTGGGACAAATTATTTAGGAGTCTCACTGATAAACTCAGTGTATGCAAAAAACGGAATCTGAAAGAGTCGTATGCAACTTACTGCACACAGTATCTGACTCATCAAAAGTGCGCAAATGTATGGATGCTTTAGCCCATGAGTACTGTTTGCACATTTTAGAGACAAGAGAGGGTTATCATACGTTTCACATTGTTTGAAACCTTAACTTTTTGAGCGCCGTTGACTTGAAACGACTTCAAACTGGAGCCCTAGCGAGGAATGCCAGCGACGCCAACTGATGTCAACTATTTTTTTTATTTTATTTATGTATTTTGGGGTTTATTTATTTATTTACTTATTTGTTTGTTTTTAGGGAACAGGCAGAGAAACGTCTTGGGCAGCTCTAGTTTGTTTATTATGCTGCAAAAGTTTTTAAAATAATGACAGCATGAGATCTCTTTGAGATGAGCTCTCAGTTTGTATTAGAACAACGTTTAAGCACCACATCACGGTGGTCAACTGGTTAGCATGCCCACCTCACGGTGCAGAGGTCATGGATTCAGATCCGGGCCTTCCCGTGTGGGTTTTCTCCAGGTACTCTGGTTTCCTCCCGCATTACAAAAACATGCACGGTGGGTTAATTGATCACTCTAAATTGGCTGGAGGTGTGATTGTGAGTGCGAATGGTTGTTTGTCTACACTACGCGTGCCCTGAAATTGGCTGGCAACCAGTTCAGGGTGTACCCCGCCTTATGCCCAAAGTCAGCTGGGAGAGGCACCAGCACACCTGGGAACCTCATGAAGACACGGCGGTTCAGATTATGGATGGATGGATGTTTAAGTGCCTAAAACACGGACCCTTGGAAATGTGACCGTTACAAGCAGCTTGTGATTGAAGTGTTTGTCACGTTAACTCTTCTCCAAAGAGTGTCACAAACAAGAAAAAAGACAGATTGTTTAAATTTTGAAAGAAGAAGCAATGAGGTAATTAATGTACACACACAATTAAATACTATTATCACTACTAAATATCACAGAAATAATTTGTTAAGTTTGACAAACGTAAAATTGTTACACTGTTGATCCATAGTAAATATAGATTATATTGCCATCAAAAGCATATTTTCATTGTTGTTGTTATTTTATGCAAGAAAAAGACCGTTCAGATGTTTGAAGAGACATTCAAAAATTATTAGCATCCAAGTCACTGTTGTGCCTAAAATATATCTAACGTGTTTTTTGGGCCACAATAAATGATTTAGGTGAAACCAACCCATGTTCTCCTGGTGATTACTAAAAAAATGAAAGAAGATAGATGTGTTTGTGTGTGTGTGTGTGTGTATATGATGTGTCATGTAGCGAGATGGTGGTGGACCCCAAAAACCAGGCAGGAGGGAGGAGCAGGGTGTATTTGACGAATTATATTTAATAAAACAGAGAAAACTGAATCCAAAACAAACAAAGTGCTAACAACCAAAACTAATCCAAAGTAGCAAAAAAAAACCATGACAAAAAACTAACAGGAACAGAACCATGACAGAAACAAACATGACAGTTGCAAGCAAACAGCAACACACATGACAGTAGCAATAAGCAAACAACAACACACATGACAGTAGCAAAAAGCAACAATGACCCGACACCGAGTGTTCGGGCAGGAGTCCTTTTATACAACTAATTACCAAATGACCAACAGGTGTGCAGCTGCCGGGGGAGCCCTACAGTGCCACCTGTTGGTCCCTAAACCGAATCATGACATGATGAAAGAAAACTCAAATCTTGGTATTTTTTGGTAGTTTCTGTGTTAATATAACCATAAAACACAACATTCTTTGAGCCATGAAATATCAGTCCAAATGCTATAAATTGGCTAGCAATTAAGGTTTTTATTTTTTTATTTTTAATAGCTGGTATTGAAAGATGTCAGAGATTTTTATATATCAAGATTTGGTCTTTTCTGTAAGAGTTTGTTTTGAATATTTTTTGTCAATTTATTTTTCTCTGCTCATGCCTGTTCAAGTGTCCTTCATGGAGAAATAAAGAAGTTTCATAGCAAAATGACTTATTGTGTGGCATGCACAAAAATAAATAAATAAATAAAACAGATGACTTTCTGAAAACAGATTCAGCCTACGGGACTGTTCGAAAATTCAAATATGTTATTTTATTTCATTTCATCAATCTAGCAAATGTAAAGTCGAGCAAAACAACACAAGCATAGTGATTTTGTAAAACAAGCTCATCAATTGTTAACAAAAAATAGGTTGCCTGTGTTTACAACGGTTAGATACATCTGTTCCCGGATAGCACTTGCTTACATCTTGTTTAATTATATTTGAAGATTCCAAAATCTGAATAAATCCATATATTAAAAATAAGAATTCAAATCAAATAAATAATAAGTTGTACAAAAAACTTTGCGAGAGATCTCGCAAAGTATTTTGCGAGATCTCTCGCAAAGTTTTTTTTTTTCCTTCCATGTCCCCTTAGGGGCTCCGTACTAACCAGTTGAACAACATGCCACCTAAAATATAGCATTTAAAAATGTTATTTAATGATAATAAATAAATAAAATAAATAAAAACCATGAGGATGTTGCAGTCACAGAACATTTACCTCGGCACCTCCATTCCTTCTTGTGTCTGGCACATGCTCAGCGTTAACCTGATCTTCTTGAAAAGAACACGGTTACAACAGTGAATATCAATTCCAGTGTTTTCTGGCAGATGCCAATTAGGCCGCATACTCCACAGGCTTTGAGCACAGGATCCATTTGTGGACATCAGGCCAGGGACATATTGGACGTTATTTGTGGTCTGCGCAAATGCGATTTGTCCGTCCGTCTCTGGTGGAGATCATTGTGTTGATTACCAGGTTGCTTCACACTGACAATCCACATGTTCCATGCAATTAGAATTTCGGTCAAACATTTGAATGACGTATCTTCTGGTGGAAGCGGGAAGTCAGGTGGACAGGAAGTAGTAAATCAGATCATGTGCTGCTTGGAAGCCAAACTTCAATGGATGGACAAATGAAAGCAAAGAAGGAAATGCCGACGAAATCTAATCATGCTCTAAATGAGAAGGATTTGAAGGAAATATATTCATCCTTCAATTTCATGTCAGATGAGCTGAGTAAGGTGGCAAAGGAGCAGACTGCTCTTATGGAGCTCATTAACAAAGTCAAACAATGGAAAGCCCAGGTGAGCGAGAGGGCAAAAAACTTTTGAGTGCATGATTAGTCTTGAACAGAATTCACAGGAGGAGGACAACTGGGGAAAAGACATCGGATCTATGCCAGGGTAGCTGCCGGTGGCCCAAATTATCAAAATGATGGAGAAAAATGTTCCAGTTTGCAAGTCAATGTCTTTCTCCATAAAAATATAAAACATAACAATTAAGGGCAAAAGTATGGGCATCGAACATACCTTTTTGCACACTTTGCGAATAAAAAATACAAAACCCAGCTCCAGCTCCTAATGCAGGGAAACACCCGAAGGGCTCAGATGTAGACATGAATGAGGATCTAACAAAAAAGAAGACCACGATTGCCCGGCAGGCAAAACATCTGAGGAAGCAGAGCAAAATGAAAGCAATGTGGACCAGAAAAAATAAAGTGATATGGCTAAATGGAGAAACTCTCAAGGAGGCCATGCTAAGAGGTCTTCAAGACCATGATCAAGAACAATAACTACACACTTTTTTTTCTCCAACTGGTAAACATATGCTAGGTTACGGCAAATATCCTGCTATGGATGGCAATGAGTTTGGGCTCTCATGTTTTTTATTCACAATTGTTGGGGCATGTATGGGTTATTAAGTGTGGATCCTGTTCTTAGCTTGAAATGGCATTATTTGTACCATTGTGTGTGTGCGTGTGTGTGTGCGTGTGTGTGCATGCATGTGCGTGTTTTGTCTTATTGGATTCTCTCCTTTTTTTTCTATCATGAAGACAGATGTGTTGATGGTCATAGGGACCTTTCAAATACACATTTCATATGCATGCGTACTGGAAGTTCATCTGGACCCACCTAAACAGATTTGGAACAAAAATTGTGTCAGCCTATCTTAAAGACCATCATACATACACACACACGCACCCACACACACATGGGTAGTGTATCTTTCTCTCTCTCTCTCTCTCTTTGAAATGGAACGATTTGTTCTCATTATATAACTTAAATGGGCGGCCCGGTGTCGAGTGTTTAGCGTGTCAACCTCACAGTGCAGATGTCGTGTGGAGGCCTTCCTGTGTGGAGTGTGCATGTTCCCCCCGTGCCTGGGTGGGTTTTCTCCGGGTACTCCTGTTTCCTCCCACATTCAAAAACCAATCATGGCTGGCTAATTGAACACTCTAAATTGTCCCTCGTGTCATGGTACTGTTGTACTTGTTTGTTGCTGTGTGCACGTGTCATGTTTTGTTTTCTGTCTTAGGTTTTTGTGACTTTGATTTCTTGTACTTTTGCTGGACTTTATTTGAGCTAGTTTCTCCAGTGTATTCCTGTTTGCATTTTTGTCAAATACATTTTGGTCAGCCACCCTGCTCCTCCCTGCCTACCCGCTTTTTGGGGTCCTCCAACTACCACCTTGCAAAGCATGTCACCTAGCTGTGAGTGTGAGTGCGGATGGCTGTTCATCTCAGTGTGCCCTGCAATTGGCTGGCAACCGGTTCAGGGTGTTCACCACCTACTGCCCGAAGACGCCTGGGATAGACTCCAGCAGCTCCAGAGGATAAAGCAGATCGGAAAATGGATGGATATAACTTCAATTTAGGACTGCTGGACACTAAACACACGGAACACCACTGAACTCTCATGCGGTGTTTTTTTTTTTTTATGTCGCCCGAGTAGCAAGTAGAGCACTTTCGCAAGTGCTCTTGCTTTTTGTCTTTTGTTTTGTCACATGGTGTTTGTTGTTTCGTCGTGTGGACCTGATGTGGACTGTTTTCAGCGTTTTTTTTTGGCCATGACATTCGTCAAAGGAGAAGAATCTGTACTTGGTGGTTGCACCTTCTGGGCAGCACACCTGTACCAGCACAGATTTTGATTGGGAGGAATGTCGGCGCCATTGACTGTCGGTACTGGACAGGTGCTTGTGTTTTTTGCGCCAGTAATGGGCAGCATTTTTCACAGGCCCGCTTTTTTCAGTGGAGATGTCGGCGCTGTTGGACAGTCTGCATTGGTGCGGCTGGATGGATGGCTGCTGAAGTTGAGGATGAGGAGCGTTGGCACGGAGCGCCGATGCGTAATTGGAACTGAGAGTCGCCGCTTAGAATTGAAATGGATTTACATGGGACAGGAGAAGTGAACCAATCTCTTTTTTTCGCCAATGGATGCTACAGCGTCTTGTTTACTTTGAAACTTAACTTGTAGCCGATGTGTGCACATTTTGAGTATGACCTCTCTGATCCACTGGTGAAAAGAACACTTTGATTCGCTCCTCTTTCATCTCAAACTGCTTTAAACAACAAATCGTATGAGGGAAAAGTGGTTAGGACTCCACGACTTTCCGTGTTTTGTTATGTGTTGTGTTTATTATTTTACTTGATGTTAACTGTTTTGTTACAGCTGCCGCTGTTGTGAAAGCGCAATATAAATCAGCATGTATTGTATTGTTCTGCCATAACATTTGACGAGTGTCTCGGCCACTGGTTTTACAGTTCATCAAAATTTGAGTCTAATTATTATTGGCACTATGTGTGTCCTGTTCGTGATTTTTTTTTTTTTTCGGACACTCATCATCTCATTCGCAAATTCTTCATTTAAGCTATTAACGTTCAAATTATTATTAGCGTTCATATGAATGCAGTGGCGGGCCGTGCATTTCAACCTTAGGCCTTCAGTGACGTCACATACATATACAATATAGGCTTGTCAGGCAGCACTTAATTTCAGGAGCATGCACCATTATAAATTGCAGGTGGGCAGATTTATTTGATACATTTTTGTATCTTTGTCATTTTATTTTGTTACCATTAATTTAATAGTAACGAAATAAAATGACAAGAAGAAATGTAAAAAATTCATTTACTCACCAATGTAGTGCCTGTTCACTGAGCTGCACTTCGACGCAAGTGTCCCCAAAAGTTTTGAAACGCACCGTAGCTTGTTAAGTGCCCAGCCGTGTTCTGATGTTTCCTTGCTGCCTTGGTAAAACAATCCAGTGTGGCTCCAAACACCAAATCGGTCCGTTGCAAGCAATAGGCATTCCCAGCAGTACAATTTGCAGCGTTTCTCAGAGGCTGTGAGCCACGGGTACCGTTCATAATTGCTCGTCTGAAAAGATGGACAAACCCTTTTCCTTGCTGGGACAGGCTAGCTAGCGCAGGAGTTGGGCGACCTCTTTGCACAATATCTAGCTTTTCGTGGAAGGTCCGTCTTGAAAATTGTGTTGAAAGTAGTCCTGCAACCAGATCAACATCTTCTCCTTCGGCCATTTTGGGTTAAAATGCAGCGACAGCTCCCTCTAGCAGGCGCTAATCCAATCACCGAACACGCACGTCCAGTCTCGACGTAAGGCATTCTAGCTGGCCCCGGTGCGCAGACTCGTGATCTGATTGGCTATTGCAACCTGACTGTGCCCGTCATTTACAGTGCACAGGGGCCTGCGCTGTTTAATCTGAAGGCCCCGAGCAAGTTTAATTTACCTGGCAACACAAGCGAGCTGAAATATGGTTGGTTAAAAACTCTACCATAATAAATAAGTTATTTATCGAGTGGCTTTCAATTTTATTTAAAATAACATTGAAAGCCACTCGACTAAGTGGAAATAATATGACGTGAAGAATACAGAGAATCATTTTGTTTACATATTTATGAAAGTAAAATAACAAATTAAATTTGTTTTTCTCAGAAAAGTCTATTTATAAAATTTACTTTTCTGAGAATGTTTAGGCCAGCAGAGAAGGCCTTGCTGGCCCTGACAGAACGCCACTGTATGAATGACTCCCGTTTGAACACGTTCTGCATGTTGTATACGAAATATGTTAAATATGTTATTTATTTGAATATGTTAAATCTAATTTTCCATGTGTCTGAGGACAAACTCCCTGAGTTATTTTAGCACACTCGTCATCCATCCATCTTCAACATCGCTTATCCTGAACCTGGTCGTGGCGGTATGCTGGAGCCTATCACAGATGACCTTTGGCAGAAGGCGAGCTACACCCCGAACTGGTCGCCAGTCAGTCACAGGGCACATATAGAGACAAACAAGCATTCACACCTACATTGTTGTTACGTCGTGTGGACCTGGTGTGGACTTTTTTCAGCATTTTTTGGCCACGACATTCATCAAGGAGGAAACTCTGTGCTTGGTGGTTGCGCCTTCTCGGCAGCATGGATATACCAGCACTGTTTTTGCCTGGGAGGAATGTCGGCGCCATTTGACTGTCGTTGCTGGACAGTCCCGGGGCGCTTGTGTCTTGCGCCTGTTATGGGCAGCAGTTTTCACAGCCCCGCTTTGTTCAGCGGAGAGATCGGTGCTGTTGAACGGTCTGCGGCTGGATGGATGTAAGGCTTGAGGAGCCGACGATGAGAAGAAAGGAGCGTTAGCGCGGAGCGCCGATGCGAATTGAAGTGGATTTACATTGGACAGGAGATGTGAGCCAATCTCTTTTTCGTCAATGGACGCTATAGCTTCGCGTTAGCTTTCAAAACTTAGCTTGTAGCAGACATGTGCACATTTTCAGCATGACATCTCTGATCCACTGGAGAAAGGACACTTTGATCCTCTCCTCTTTCATCTAGAACTGCTTCAAACAACAAAGTGTATTCAGGAAAAGTGATTAAGATGGCACGACTGTCTGTGTCTTACGTGTTGTGTTGTGTTATTTTTGTTATTTTGACTTCAAAATGGCGCCGCGTGAGTGGCTGCCTTTCCAGCAGCTCCTATATTTTGTTGTTCTACTTCTTCCTTTCATAACTTTGCTGCTGTGAGTCGGGAATTTCTCCATTGCGAGACTAGTAAAGGTTTTCTTATCTTTTCTTATCTTATCCACACCGTCACTGAGTGGGAACCAATCCTACTGTGTCCGCACACAAGTCAGGCGACTGTACCATTACACCATCAGTGACTCACAACGGTCATTATAAGGACAATTAATTAAGTCTCAATTCAATCAATACAGTCCATCGTTGTCCACTCATGAATAATGAAAAATGTCTTTTAATTAAACACCAACATTTCTAGCAACCTGACCTCTCAAACGGGCAAAAGAGCCCCATTCAAGGGCTCGCCCATATTTGGACTTCCTGAATCGAGCAGTCCGAATGTCGCCTGCAATGTACGTCATTGGTGAGTGTGAGTGTATCAGTGATAAATTTATAGCTTGAGCCCTGCAAGTCCCAGGGACTGAGTCCCATGATGCATTTCGAGAGTCCAAAATTTCGAATTGTGAAATGGTCTCCTTATTCAATTGCATATGATAATTACACAAACAACAACAATATACATTGATAATAGGTTTATTTCTTATAAACAAATGCTGCAAAAATTTTAATAATTCAGGGATACAAGATTTGCTGAGAAATGGGTTCCTATTTCATCCCATGGTTCAGTCTTTGAGTTCATAAATTCTCTCTTTACTCTGCTTCCAATGATGCAAGGCTTTCTCAAGGTCAACTTATCATCGCAAAAAACTATCCAACTTTAGCTGCTTCCTCTGTGATATCGCCGCAATAAACTTTTGCAACACTTGTTTTAACGTGACACAACTTGGCAATCGTCTGCTACCCGCGAGGTGAAGGCCGATCTCGCCAATCTCGTCTCGCGAGAACGGAAATCTCGTCACGCGAGATTACTTAATGCGAGATCAAAACAATGGCGGCGATGGTCAAACTGCGATCGTTGCTGAATAAAAAAATGGACCGTAGTTTTTTTTTTGTTTTGACTGAGAAATTTCCTTGCGTCCCAAAAGCGCACATTATTTGGAACTGTGCGTCCTGCGGGAAAATTATGCGTCTAGGACGAGGGATGCAGAGGTAACGAGATGGCTGGTGTATGGTTCAACAACTGAGCGTGCAGCCTCGGTCGTGATACCAAAACTGTAAGGCAAGTGGGGATGGTGTGGAGTCCTGTTTGTTGAATAAACTCGGATGAAAATGAAGGAATGACTGCAGGAATGTAATGAGTGTGTGCTTAGAAGGTGAGAGAAGTGCGCTCAGCGTATTGGAAATGTGTTACTTTTTTTTTTTAAAGCTAATCCGGTATTATTGGTGCATACACATACAGATTCTAAATACGTTTGGAGAATCTGCAAATATTCAAGAACAAAGATATTGAATTGATATTAAATTTGTGTGTGTGCATGTTTGTGTGTGTAAAACCTCAAGTTAAAAACTGAATTTGTTCCATGATTTGTTGTGACTCAAAATGTTCATTAAGTTGAGATTATGTTTCCTAGTGAAATGAATAGAAATATGTATGTACGAGTATGTAGTTAAATATAACTACAATGCAATATGGAAATAAATGAAAACACATAAAAAAGAACATGATAGCAATTTATTGCTCATTCATTTTAACTAAAAATGAGAGTAGGACAAGAGCCCCTCCACTGTAAAAGTGTCTTATTTCATAGTAACGTGGAGAAATTCTGATTGAAGTGATTTTCTTCTTCTTATTATTATTATTGTTAGTATTAATATTATTACGATAATTCAGTGGTTGTTTTGGACAAAAATACTTGTGTTTTTCTGTTCAAATAATTTCATAAGTGGCACATTACATTGTCATTTAAATGATTCATTTGTGACATACTGTATATCTGTAATTTCATTGTTTATAAATCAAAACATATTAACACAAATGTAAGGTTCCCGAAGATTTGTTTTTCCTTTAATTTCATTTGGACTGTCATGTTGGGAGTCAAAATGACATAAATCCGACAAACTTTAGAGCACATCATAAGCAATGCAAAAGTTCCTTTGCGTCTTTCTTCCTGAGCTATGGGCCATGCAACCTTGATTGCTGTGAACCTAGAAAGGAGCAATCAGTGGTGAAAGAACGGACTGTGCTCCACAAAAACATGCTGGGAAAAGATGTGGCTCGACACTTTCTCTTCACAATGTGCACTCCCTCCTTCGGTGCATACAAGGTAAATGTTACTTCCCGAAGAAACTCTAAAAGCACATGTATGACTATGATTTTTGCGATTCAGAAATAAAATGTGTGTGTGTGTGTGTGTGAGAGAGTGTGCGCGTATGTGCGCGTATGTGCGCGTGCGTCTGCATATACGGTGCCAGAAAACATGTAATGCCGAAAAGCATGGATTTTGTAGTCAGAAGTACAACTAAATACTGTATTTATTGAAAATTTACTCAGAAAATCAAAAACTGTAAACAAACAGGAGAGCAGGAGGAGGTGGGGAAGGGATGATTGCAGTTCCTGCTCCAAAAAATGTGCTAATAAAGGTGATTTAAATGATTCAATGAAAGCTACTCTTTTTGGGTGTTTTTTTTAAATTTAATTTTATTTATTTAGTTAGTTGAAATTCTAATAACAGCAGCTCCTCAAAATGGGCATTGACAGTATGCATGTTTCTTAAGTAAATTGCTCTCTACAGGTTACGGTGAGTACAAAAATGGACCTTGATTTGCTTTTGAATTTTTAATTATAAATGCAACGCACAACATGTCAAACATTCATTCATTCATTTTCCGAACCGCTTTTATCCTCACTAGAGTCGCGGGGGGTGCTGGACCCTAACCTAGCCTTCTTTCTTTTTACTTTTTTTATATACCTTATTTTCTGTCAAATTATTACTGTATATATGTTTTATGTTCAATAAACAAACAAACAAACAAACATTTCCCCCAGATGTTTGATTAAATCAATTAAAATGCTGGGTTGTTCCAACTACCGTATTTTCACGACCATTCGACGCACCGTATGGTTGGGCGCAGTCTCATTAATGGGTGTCATTTCTGTATTTTACACATAGACAAAACGCACTGTATTATTGGGCGCGATTTTAAAGTGGTAAAACATACGCCAGTTTAAACATACGGCATGCATGCGCGCACGCTAAAAACACGTTAGCTTGTAGCATACGGTAGCATGCCAAGACATACAGATACAAGCTAAAAACACGTTTTTAAAAAGGCAAGGAAGCAAAACGGAGTTCCGTTGTATTTTATTTAGCCATCCTACAATGTACTCACGTTTTTCGATCAATCATCACCCAGAAATCCATCAAAGTCCTCATCCTCTGTATCAGAATTGAACAATTGTGCAAGTACCGGTAATCCATCAAAAACGCCGTGTTCCCTCTCGTTGTCAGTCACTCTCGTTGCCATATGGCTCCACAGAAAAGATGCCGGCTTTGCCAAAAACTCGAACAACAGTGCAAGCAGACACGTTCGTCCAAGCAGCCACAATCAATTCGCAAATTGTGGCGTAACTCGCCCGGCGCTGCCTCTCACTCTTTGTAAAGTTGTGTTTGCCATCGATCATTCATTGTTCCCATGCCGCTCGCAACTTTACTTTGAACGCCTGGTTGATGCCGATGTCCAGCGGTTGGAGTTCTTTAGTCAAGCTAATAACGGCAAGCTCAGAGTTCATTTGCTTGACTTGGTTTTTCACCGCTGCTGTGAGATGGGCACGCATGCCAAAAGCATAACCGATGGCTTGAAGTTTGAACTGAGCTTCGTAGGCGTGTCTCTTTGTAGAATTTATTTTCGGGGGTTCTTAGAAACCAAAACCGAAGTTGTTTTGCAACAATGCACATAGCCACACTCTATACAGGTGTTGGTACCTGCTTGTAGCGTCGCTTTAGCATCGCTTTAGCGTCCACTTACACGCCCACCCTTCACTCATTGGCGGCCTGCTTCCCCGCATGCCTGTCACTCACGTCTGCCTTTTCTCTCTCTTTCTCTCCATATATGTATATATACACGCCCACCCTTCACTGATTGGCCGACTTCTTTGCCGCATGCCTGTCCACAGTCACTTCCGCCTTTTCTCTATATAAACAGCGTGTCGGCTGTCAGTCAGGTTTTGGAACTCAGCGCATAGACAAGACGCTCCGCATCATAAGGCGTCCTGTCCATTTTGGAGAAAATTTTAGACTTTTAATGGCGCCTTATAGTCGTGAAAATACGGTACATTTGTTTGCGATTCGTCCATCCATTTTCTAATCCGCTAATCCTCACAGGGGTCATGGGCATGCCAGAGCCTATCCCAGCTGTCTTCGTGCAGTAGGCAGGGTTCACTCTGCAATGGTTGCCAGCCAGTCACAGGGCACACATAGATGAACAATCGTCTGTGCTTGCACTCACACCTAGGGACAATTTTGAATGTTTCATTAACCAGAGTACCCACAGAAAACCCACACAGGCATGGGGAGAGCATGCAAACTGAAATCGAACCCTGCACCTCTGCACTGCGAAGCAGCCGTACTAACCAGTCAACCACGTGCTGCCCAGACTAAATGTAATTTAAAGAGAGATACTAGAGAGACTAAATTTTAAAAAGTCTGATAAAAGTAACACTCGATCTGAGGTTTTGAAGGCAAAAGGTTTGTGAATTTAAAGAAGGAGCCCGCTCTGCCCCTCGGAATGCTCGTACTCAAAGTTGAGTTCGGGTGTCAGATTGAATTTCCGACTGGACTCTCATTTATAAATGAGAAAAAGTGAATGTGTAATTTCCACAATTGTCAGAAGAATTTATTACGTACTTGCTGTCTGACAACTGGGAATATGCTGCTCTTCCTCGACATCGTTGTGAAAGTAAAAACATATTAATCCTTTTTATTTTATAATTATTTTTTATTCTTAATTAAATTGAAAACATAAGTTATTTCATTCTCTGTCAAGACATTTGTTTTGATTAATAGTCCCGTCACCAAAGGTATGATTCATTTAATTCAATCATATTTCATTGAATACAACTTTATGTTAGTTATTTACTTGTGTATTCATTATTGACACTTATTTCAGTTCAATTTTTTTTTAACAAAAAGAAGGCACGTCTGAACTTCAAGTGTTTTGTTATCACTCATAACGTATGGCAGTGGCGATCCGTCAGGGCCAGCAAGGCCTTCTCTGCTGGCCTAAACATTCTCAGAGAAGTAAATTTAATCAATTTCCTTTTCTGAGAATAACACATTTAATTTATTATTTTATTTTCATAAGTTTGTAAACAAAATGATTCTCTGTATTCTTTATGTCATATTATTTCCACTTAGTCGAGTGGCTTTCAATGTTATCTTAAATAACATTGAAAGCCACTCCATAAATAACGTATTTATTATGGTAGAGTTTTTAACCAATCATATTTCAGCTAGCTTGTGTTGCCAGGTAAATTAAACTTGCTCGGGGCCTTCAGATTAAACAGAGGGGGTAGTCAGGTTGCAATAGCCAATCAGATCACGAGTCTGCGCACCGGGGCCAGCTAGAAGGCCGTACGTCGAGACTGGCCGTGCGCGTTCGGTGATTGGATTCACGCCTTTTCTGTTTACGTACTGAGAATTGTATCCTGATTTGTTCAATAAAGATTCTTTAAAAAAAAAGAAAAAAGATTGCATTAGCGCCTGCTAGAGCTATCGCTGCATTTTAACCCAAAATGGCCGAAGGAGAAGACGTTGATCTGGTTGCAGAACTACTTTCCACACAATTTTCAAGACGGGCCTTCCACGAAAAGCTGGATATTGTGCGAAAAGGTCGCCCAACTCTTGCGCTAGCTAGCCTGTCCCAGCAAGGAAAAGGGTTTGTCCGTCATTTTCAGACGAGCAATTATGAACGGCACCTGTGGCTCACAGCCTCTGAGAAACGCTGCAAATTGTACTGCTGGGAATGCCTATTGCTTGCAACGGACCGATTTGGTGTTTGGAGCCACACTGGATTGTTTTACCAAGGCAGCAAGGAAACATCAGAACACGGCTGGGCACTTAACAAGCTACGGTGCGTTTAAAAACGTTTGGGGACACTCGCATAGATCTGCAGCTCAGTGAACAGACACTACATTGGTGAGTAAATGAATTTTATTTTACATTTCTTCTTGTCATTTTATTTCGTTAGTATTAAGTTAATGGTAACGAAATAAAATGACAAAGATACAAAAATGTATCAAATAAATCTGCTCACCTGCAATTTATAATGGCGCATTGTAGTCAACTTTGTGCACGAAAGTTCGTTCAATCTCAGCTGCTCAACATTTTCCGTTATTTGCTGTTGTATCGTCGATTTTCAAAATGCAAATGATCTGTTAACTTTATTTTCAAAGAATAGTTTGTTTTATTGTTGTTTGGTTGGTGTCAATGAAACTGCGACATTGCACAATTTATTGGACAGACTTGTTTAAGATTACACAGCGTAATTTGGGTGGCATTTTATTTTTATTTAGTATTTTTAAATCATCTTTTTATTTTTGACAATATGTGTAAATTTATTTTCCTGCTCTTAATTGTGAATGTATACTTGATGGTTTTAAATGCTCCTGAAATTAAGTGCTGCTTGACGAGCCTATATTGTGTATGTATGTGACGTCACTGAAGGCCTAAGGTTGAAATGCACGGCCCGCCACTGCATTCATCCATCCATCCATCCATTTTCCGAACCGCTTGATCCTCACTAGGGTCGCGGGGGGTGCTAGAGCCCATCCCAGCTGTCTCCGGGCAGTAGGCGGGGGACACCCTGAATCAGTTGCCAGCCAATCGCAGGGCACACAGAGACGAACAACCATCCACGCTCACACTCACACCTAGGGACAATCTAGAGCGTTCAATCAGCCTGCCATGCATGTTTTTGGAATGTGGGAGGAAACCGGAGTACCCGGAGAAAACCCACGCAGGCCCGGGGAGAACATGCAAACTCCACACAGGGAGGCCGGAGCTGGAATTGAACCCGGTACCTCTGCACTGTGAAGTCGACGTGCTAACCACTGGACCACCGGGCCGCCCCACTGCATTCATATGAACGCTAATAATAATTTGAACGTTAATAGCTTAAATGAAGAATTTGCGAATGAGATGATGAGTGTCCTAAAAAAAAATCACGAACAGGACACACATAGTGCCAATAATAATTAGACTCAAATTTTGATGAACTGCAAAACCAGTGGCCGAGACACTCGTCAAATGTTATGACAGAACAATACAATACATGCTGATTTATATCGCACTTTCACAACAGCGGCAGCTGTAACAAAGCACTTAACAAAACGGTTAACATCAAGTAAAATAATAAACACAACAAGCACATTTAAAATTACTAAACGCCGAGTTAGTCATGTATATTGAGTGAAAAAACCCCCAAACAAAATACTGTATCTTTCACACTTTAAGGTGCTCCGGAGTATAAGGTGCACCTTCCATGAATGGTCCATTTTAAAACAGTTTTCATATATAGGGCACACTGCATTATAGGGCGCATAGAATAGAATCTACAATAGTGGCTGCGGTTGCGTTATGGATCCACTGGATGGAGTTATGCTAAAGGGAATACAATACAATACAATACAGCTTTATTTATATAGAGCCTTTACAACCGCTGCAGCTGTACCAAAGCACTTTACAGGGGTCCAGGGGTCGGCAACCCAAAATGTTGAAAGAGCCATATTGGACCAAAAAAACGAAAAACAAATATGTCTGGAGCTGCAACAAATTAAACGCCTCAGAAGGAAGGCAACACATGCTGTATGTATCGATATTAGCTATATTAACCAAAATGACTATGTTGGCTACAAATACACAATGAACCTTCCTGATTAAACATTTTTTTCCCTGCAGTTCATCCTGTCGAGCAGGGGGGCCCCAACCTTTTTTGACCAAAGCTCTATCTTTCGATCAACCAGTCTCCCGCAATCGACCTGTGACCCCACACACACGCAAATGCACGCACTTACCCACGCATGCCATAATGACCAACAGCTATAACGGCGGCTAAGATGAATGAGGCACATGACGCACTTTTGCAGCGTGTTAACTTTCGTAGCTGACGCGTACCGTTTTAAAATGCTTCTCTCTGTCCTTCAGATTGCCATTCTTTGCCTGTTCCCTCGGTGAATTGGACCTGAAACGCCGTTCCTTCTTACAACAGCCACCTTGCCTGGCATCCCGCTCTGCTAATAGAAACATGTGTCGCAGGCTATGACGCAAATCACAAATGTAATATTTATTCGACATATTTTTACAGCATTGGAAAATGTTAAGAATGTTTGTCCTCCAACAGAAACCATATTCAAACAAAAATATATTTTCACTCCCCCATCTTTTTCCATTTTCCAACATTTTAAAAAGCTCCAGCAAGCCATTAGACGCCGCTAAAGAGTCACATGCGTTTCCCTAGCCGCGTGTGGCCGACCCCCGGTCAGTAGTTATCTATGCTTTTGGTATTATCTTTATTTTCAAAAGGGCAGCGCAGAGCTCACAAAGTAGTTGGCTGTTTGAGTGTGTGTTGGCGAATACACATGTCAATTAGTGTTGGGAAGAACCCTTTTACGTTACAATTGTTTCCTGCTCATAATCACCACTAGATGGCATAGGAACCCTAAAAGGAAACAACTCAATGGGGAATGTAAAGAGAATGGCAAGGTAAAGGTAAGGTGCATTGGATTATCAGGCGCACTGTCGGTGTTTGAGAAAATGGAATGCTTTTAGCCTTATAGTAGGCAAAATATGGTATTATAATCCGTATCATAATGAATCAAAATTTATCAAACTACCGGTAGTCTGAAACAAGTCGCTGGCTGGTACTATGGACCGTTAATGTCCAAAACCTGCAATTGTTTGTATCTGGTACTCATAGACCTTCCGATTGTGCAGTTTAAAAAAAAAAAAAGAAGAAGAAGAAGGAGAAGAAGAATTGGCAATGAGGCCAAAAAGTCAGTTTAAGATTAACTACCTTTTTTTATGATGGGATTTACAACAAAGTACATTTCTCCAGTGGCAGTGGAAAGCAGGGAACAATATTTGTGTGGGGATGCTTACTTACCTCTTCCCTTTGACTGCTTTCTTCTCCATCTCACTCTGCTGTCAGATGTTGACTGAATCAGGTTAGAGATGGGAGGCGCAGAAACACAAGCACTGCTGATGGAAATGACAATGTTTCTACTCTTTGTGGAGTTTCTATGCATACAAACTTTCTTCCCGACTCTCGGAAAAAAAAATAAAAAGAACTAACAAAACTTGTACAGAGCTTAGTGTAGGTCAGCAACAGAAACTGAAAAAAAAAGATGTTATTTTCAAACTTAAAACAAAATTTCTATTGAATTACTCAGAAAGCCTCAGACAACTCCTGGGACCATTGGTACACAAACTCCTCCACCAAAATAGTGTGAAGCGTTGGCTCAGGGAGGGACATCTGAACATTCTTATTAAATATTTAGATCTGCCCTTATTGACAAATGTTTCGCTTCCGAAGCAGCATTTAGATGTCTCGTTACCTTTCATGCAAACTTGCACACTGCATGCATCCACACACACGACCATCCGCAAACACAAAATATTCAGTTTTGCACTTTTTATTTTATTATTATTTATTTTTATGCATCAGCGAGTTGAGCAAGATGCCCTGTTTTGTCAAGGTTCTGCTTTGTTCTTTTATTTTCCATCACCTTTACTGCTTGGATCCTTTACCTTAGCAGTGTGGCGGGGCAGCAAGGGAGAAAACTATTGTGTCAAATGGGATTCCTTTGAGTGTCTCCATTTTGCTTAGTTCAAGTGGAGGTCTTCTCGCTGTATTTCAAAAGTGGAGGACTCCTTCGAATTCACACCTTGGGCAACCCTATCCTTTCTGATCCCTCAGAAGTGCACTGATGAGTTGATCTGAGGCGTAAAAAGTTCTACTTAAATGATGAGCGATGGAGACACACGAGCCTGCCAGCATTTCATAGTTTTTAATTGCTTCCAAACTGAAGACCGGGATGCAAAGAATGATGCATGAATGGATCATAGTGTTACTAAAAGCATAAGACATTTTCTACCCTCACAATGATGATCTTTCAGCTCTCCATTTTCTGGACCGCTAATAATCATGAGGTGGCTGAGCTGGAGCCTCGACCGGCCAATCGCAGAGCACACAGACAACCATTCGTAATCGCATTCATATCTGTGGAAATCAGATCAGATAACCGGAGCTGCTCAATTCATATCCTGTACATGCCAATGGCAGACGTATTATTTCAAGTAGATCATCCAAAATAAGTCCTAAGGATTTGAAGTTGGCCCTCCTGAAGTTTCATTTGCGCTGTAATAAAATCTCAAGTTTTGTTGCACTCCAGCATTTTTATTTTAGGCTCGTGGCACCTCCGTGAAGCACTTAGACAGCTGGCCCAGCATATTTTCTCTGTTTCTCTGGCAGTCTGCTGTTTACATAACCAGACAAGCAATATAACCCACATCCACGTTGCTCGAGTTTCTACCTGATTTGCGAACTGCACTGATAGACCCTCTTTCCAGAATCCATAAGGGTGTTGAACTTGACTGATGGAATTCACAGGGGAAAAGTAGTGAGGTACTTTCATTACCATCAATCAAGAAATTGTTCATTTCAGTGATCAATGTTGCCTTCAGTCTCCTTTGCTCAAATTGCCTGTCGTTTCAACAAGTGTTGCTGATCTGGGTTGTTTTAAATTAAATCAAAGGAAATTTGTTTTATATTTGATGAATTACCTCGTATATTAAGTGTTGAAAACCTTGATTTATTTCATTGAGCATAATGAATAAACATTGAAATTCTGTTCCCATATTTCCCCATGTTGCAGTACTTTGGTAATTGTGCCCTCAACAAATGTTTTGACATGCATCTGTGTTCCTTCAAATGGAATTCTCCGCTCCAGTACTTTTGACCCTTCACAACCAATGTCCTCTCATAAATTATTCCAGCAAAAGAATAAAATACTGGGATGACAAGAGTGGATCTGTTACCTTGCTATTAATCAGTATTTGAAAACGCACTCTCTGATTCAAAGGGGATGGATGTACAATATTATGGAACATGCTTTTTTCATTGCTTGGATAAAACCATGTTATCGCATCTCGCCCATCTCCGCTTTGTTCCAGTATCCCATTTTTCATCAAGGTGCTCTGGTTCCCCAGCACCTGACGCAGACCTTGCTTGGCCGGGCGACGTCTGAGCGGGCATGTCATTCGTTTTATTGTCTCTCATCATTGTATGAGGTAGGCATTAGCGTAAAGGATCTTGCCCAAGGACCCACACTGGATGGTGTTATGTGCTCATTTTTGCCCAAGCTGGATTCAAACCACCGTTTCCCGTACACCAAACTGAGGCCTTACCAACTGAGCTATCCAGCTATAGATACAGTATATATATATATATATATATATATATATATATATATATTAGAGCTGTCAAATGATTAAAATATTTAATCAAATAAAAATGCAACTGTCATAATTAACTCAAATTCACTAAAAATTAATCACTTTTTATCGTTTCTGAATTTCCTTTGATATATTTTGTCCTATTTTTCCACCATTTTAATGCTCTCATTAACATGGAGTCCTGAATCAGTTTTCTATGTGCAAAATGCAAATATTTACTGAAATAACAATTTCGATTTTCAATTTTACATGATCATTTTTCACTTGGAGCAGTTATTCACACATAATCTCTCACACAATATTACTGTCCATGAACAACAGTGAAAAATGTATTTTGTCACACAACGGCTGCTTTAACAGCTCTTTTTATGGAATCAAAACAGAGCAATATAACATTATAAAGTGCACATCTAAGGTAAACTAGTACTCAGCCTATAGTGGATTTAAGCCATGGTTGCATACTTCGTTTTTCTCAAGTTTGCTTTGAACACAGCAGTCAGGCTCTGTTGATTCTGTTGGTCCTTCTTGCGCAGAAGTCTCTCTACGGTTTTGTGTCGACATCATTTTGGATGACTTCACCTGGTTCGATGACAACACTGGAGATGTTTTATTTTCGCTAGGTCGCTACCACTGCACCGCTGAACTTCACCGTCACTGTCAGACGAACATATTCCACCCGCTCTATTTATATAGACACGGAACACTGTAACCTTCCACACAAAATAGTTCCAAACAAGTCACAATCGCGTCAGTGGCATACATCGTATACCTGTATGATACAGGGAACTTTGGTCTTGTCAGTGGAGCAATCTGGCAACTTTTTAAAAGTAAATTTTCCATTCATAAACTCTTTAAGTATCAGTTTTCGGTGTGTCTCGCGCTGCCGTGGCTGGCAAAACAAACGTGCGTGGACCTATACAGCACGCTTGTTGTTTTGTTTCTGGTTTATTTATAGAGCAATATAACATTCGCTGTGGCGTGTGCTGCGTTAATCTCGAAAAAAAATTTAATCCCGTTAAAATTCATTTAAATTAATGCGAATAAAAACGCGCTAAACTGACAGTGCTAATATATATATAGAGGGCGGCTCAATTCCAGCTCCGGCCTCCCTGTGTGGAGTTTGCATGTTCTCCCCGGGCCTGCGTGGGTTTTCTCTGGGTGCTCCGGTTTCCTCCCACATTCCAAAAAACATGTGTGGCTGATTGATTACTCCAAATTGTCCCTAGGTGTGAGTGAGGGCGTGCATGGTTGTTCGTCTCTGTGTGCCCTGCGATTGGCTGGCTACCAATTCGGGGTGTCCCCCGCCTACTGCCCGAAGACAGCTGGGATAGGCTCCAGCACCCCCGCAATCCTAGTGAGGATGAAGCGGTTCGGAAGATGGATGGATGGATATATATATATATATAAACTTGCATACCGGTGGTCGACTGGTTAGCACGTCAGAATCAGAATCAGAATCATCTTTATTGGCCAAGTATGTAGAACACACAAGGAATTTGTCTCCGGTATAACACGCTGCATTAGTATCAAAATAGCCTCACAGTGCAGAGGTGCATCGACCATCTTTTCATTTTTTCTTTGGTTCAATATAAAGTCATAGATTTGGTCAGTCGCAGTTCAAAATAAATATATTTTTGCATTAAAAACATGAATGCTTCTTCAGTTTGATTTATTAACCAATGTAAAATCCGAAAAACAAATTTTTGGGTAACTACATACAAATGCTGTCGATTTCCAGCACATGCTTTACAATCGGTGGTGGTCTCATACGTTTGTTTTGGACTGTGTATAAAAATGCTTTCATCGTATAAATATTGATTAAAATATTGAAACTGGTCTTGTGCGAAGGACTCAGTGCTGATCGTTCTGTTGGTTCTTAATCTACAAACATTTTGGACACATTATTGTTATTTTAGCCTTGTACCCAGCCTGTACAGAATCAAACATTTGGATGCCTTAGACATGGCATGCACAAGGTGCTTAGTATCAGTCAAACCCCTGACTCTGATGAGAAAGATTGACAGAGGTGTGCTCCAGACTTCAATATAGTCCAATACCACTGTGTCAAAGAGATTATCAGCCGTGTGCTTGACACACTCTGTTGTTACTGATCTTGTCAAGCTCACTCTTCTTCCATATCCGTGTACACCATAGGTGTCAAACTCAAGGACCGAGGGCCAGATCTGGCCTGACACATCATTTTATGTGGCCCGCGAAAGCAAATCAAAGATGACAACTTCCATGATCTTTGCTAAAATGTGTTCCAAAATGTCAAATTCTCATATGTAATAAAAGAGAGATATTGTAAGCATTTTCTCGTTTGCAAACCCCTCATTGGAGTTACTTAAACAATCGTTGAATCAACCATTATTCTTGACTTATTGATAGGGTTTCACAGTCATAACGGCCCTCCAAGGGAAACGGTATCTACAATGTGGCCCGCGACAAAATTGAGTTTGACACCCCTAGTATACACCATCATTAAAGTGTAAAGAATGAATGACGCAACATTGGTAAAGAGAGTACCTTGTTCTTATATACTGTGCAATCTAAATGCAGAAGATCATTTTGAACACATTCTGAAAATTTTTATTCGATTTTGAAATGGTCTGTATCATTCAAAATCAACTTTTTGGAGCTTTTAGCCATGTTGAAATGCTAATCCTTCACCAAAATATCCCCAAAGTCGAGATGCCCCCCTCCCACACCCATCTCGGAGCTGTTCTCTCAGCGCCAGCTGTACCCCAATAAAGCAAACGACTGGATCCTCAGTCTTTTACGAAGAACATATTGAGGAGCCACCCCCATACCGCCCTTGCAAACAAAACACACACTCAAGTGGGCTGCCTCGTGACAACAATTTTTCATTTTTAGTTCCATTTTAATTTAGAAAATAAGAGAAATTAAAGTGAGTGTTTGGCTGTGATCAGTTTATGATACTATGTGTGTTTTTTGTTGGAAATATGCCATCTTTTTTGCTGAGCAATTATATTTCTGTTTTGTCTTTTTTTAATTAATGCATCACATGATTCACAGGACGGGAGTGGGGATCACGAGAGCAGTTATTAAAGTAGATGTTATGTTTTGAGAGAGGAGTTTGTGCGTTTATTCACTTTGGCTCAGGCTGTTTGTTCTCTTTTGGCGTCGGCTACGGCACACATTAGCCATGTTTGTGATTTACAATAAAATGTGAGATAAACAACTAACATCTGACATCATATCCTTGAGACAACGTTATAAAAGGTGCACGGCAGCAACACGGGGAGAGGCGGAGTTTTAGTGAACCAGGCGACAAACGTCCGGGTATAAAAAATAACCACCAATCAGGGGTTGGTAAGATGGTGTTTTCTATTGGCGGGTGCTTTCTATTGAGCTTGGGAAATTTTCAGGTGTGCTGCATCGCTAAAACGAAATTGACTCAAGCGATTTTTTGGGTAATGTGAAACAATATATAATTTGTGGAGGCCCGGTGATCCAGTGGGTAGCAGGTTGACCTCACAGTGCAGAGGTTCCGGGTTCGATTCCAGCGCCGGCCTTCCTGTGTGGAGTTTGCATATTTTCCACGTGCACTCCGGTTTCCTCTCACATTCCAAAAACATGCATGGCAGGCTGATTGAACACTGAACGCGTCGACCTTAAATTGTCCCGAGGTGTGAGTGTGAGAGCGGATGGTTGTTCGTCTCTGTGTGCCCTGCGATTGGCTGGGAACCGGTTCAGGGTGTCCCCCGCCTACGGCCCGAAGACGGCTGGGATAGGCTCCAGCACCCCCCGCGACACGTGTGAGGATAAAGTGGAACAGAAAATGGATTGATGGAGCTATAATTTTTGGATTGTTTATGGGCATGCGATTTCATGGAAGATGAGATGTTTTCACGTTGCGTCAATGAAGTTGCTGTTTGTTAGCTTGTGTTACTGGCAGCAGTTGTGCTTACGGAATGGCCAAAAGAGGCAAAAAAAACAACAAACCAGATTTATCACAAAAATGGCGAGGCCTGACTCAAAGAAGACCCGAAACGAAAAAAGAAGGCATTGTTTCCAATGCTTGTTTGCAAATTAGTTAACACCTCCTTTATTGTTTGTAATTTGTACAACCACAACAATTAGAATTAAGCCAAAGCCATGTGCACAAAGGGATGTGAAAAATTTGAAACACTCAAAGTAAAATATAAAGAGGCACAATTAACACTCGAGGGAGATTTTAATAATGTTCCCGATGACCTTTATGAATCGATTACCAATAAGAACACACCAACACAAAGAATTTAAATACACTGCTTTCATTAGCGAACAATAATCAGTCATCGACGTATGGCGATTCTTGAATCTTGAACATCATATATACCTAACTACCTACACATTTCACATTTTATGGTTATTGAAGATAAGTGTCCTTTTTGCACAGCTGAACCTAAAGTATGTTTGATGTGAACAAGCACAACGGATGGGAAGTTGTGTGAGCAAGATGACCTTGGCATCTTCAAGTGACCGCCTTTGATGTGTGTGAAAGTGGATGAAGATGGGGATAGAATCATGTGTGAATAATGTATAAAAGCACCCAGGTTGAACCCTTCGTACCCAAGTTGAAATTTTAAATGCAGTGCGTCACAAAATTGTGTCACAACAACAGTGCATGACAGCCTGCTGTAGAACTATGCATTCTAACGATAGATATCACAGTAGGATATAAAGTGTTTGCCGTATGACATAACCCTCTATCTATGTTGTAATTAGATTTTACATTTCCCTTGCTGTTCTTGAGGAAATCCTGCAGTTTCTTTACCTCTGCTCTGAGTAAGATGCGTATGCTGAGTGGGGAGGGGCCGTTCCCCTGCAGGCTGCCGCGGACCGCATAAAGACTCGTTAGGAAACCAGCAGTGACACCGAGGAACAGACGTGTTTCCCACTGAGCCGGGGGCCACAAGGTGCATTTGAAGTGCCGCTGATCAATGTATCCTGCAATGATTAATTCATATTATTTCTCTGAAGTAGCCGCATTCTTCCTTGATGCACAAGATGAGGGATTCGCTGCGAAGGGATTTTTTTTTTTATACTGTGTTACTGCAAAGAGCCACATCCGACACATTGAAAATAAAGTAGATCCAATATCCAATTCCAATGAGCACACATAAACATCACCACATCCTTTACACACACACACACACACACTTGACACTATGAAGTGTCAAATAAGTGTGTGCTCATACTTATGCAAGATTGGAATAAAAACAAAGAGTACACATACGTTTGTGTGTGCGTGTACACATACGTTTGTGTGTATGTGTGTGTGTGTGTGTGTCTGTTTACATCTGACATCAAGTTTGCAACGGTGAAAAACGCCCTGTTGTGAAAAATATCTTGCTACAGACATGATTTCGTTGTAGAGGAGTTTCACTGTATAGGCAGTGAAATTCCTCTAGACGAAACCTACATGGGCGAAAATACCCCCTTATGTGAAAAAATCTTAATGCATTGACACAATTCCCATTCTACTGCCCCCCATATGACAAAAAAACCTGTTGTGTTATACGAAATCATTTTCTCTGCTCCAGCCTCGCGAAGACATTCACTACAACGAAGTCTTATCCAACAGCGACCTCGACTGCTTCATTCGAAAAAAGGCAACAGCAACCACCACACTGGTTTACTTAGTGAACGATGTTTATTTCGGTCACAGCTGCGAATTTCCTGGACTCAACATACTCATAGCTGCTCTGCCATTGACTGACCGAGCATCATCCTGGCCTCCGATTGGCCAAGAGGGACCTCGCTGTCTATGTGTGTAGATACTGAAGCTAGATCCGTAGCATCCGATTAGCTACATCCACTACAACGGCTTTCCTCTGCCCTTTATCTATGATCACGATATCTGGTTGGTTCGCCATTACCATCTTGTCAGTCTGGATCTGGAAGTCCCACAGGATCTTCGCTCTGTCATTCTCCACCACCTTCGGAGGTGTTTCCCATTTTGACCTTGGGGTTTCCAGTCCATACTCCGCACAGATGTTTCGGTAGACTATGCCAGCCACCTGGTTATGGCGTTCCATGTAGGCTTTCCCTGCCAGCATCTTACACCCTGCAGTTATGTGTTGGATCGTCTGAAGTGCCTCTTTGCACAACCTACACCTTGGGTCTTGTCTGGTGTGGTATATCTGGGCCTCAATGGCTCTGGTGCTCAGGGCCTGCTCCTGAGCAGCCAGGATGAGTGCCTCTGTGCTGTCCTTCAGGCCAGCCCTCTCTAGCCACTGATAGGACTTCTTGAGATCAGCCACTTCAGTTGTGGTCCGGTGGTACATCCCGTGTAGGGGCTTGTCCTCCCATGATGGTCCCTCTTCCAGCACCTCATCCTCTGTTCCCCATTGCCTGAGACATTCTCTGAGTACGTCATTCGTTGGAGCTTTCTCCTTGATGTATTCATGGAGCTGTCCCAAGTGATGGAAACTCGAGAAATACCAAGGGCTCAGAGAGGAGCTGGGGAGAGCCTGGAAGGTAAAGGTGACAGTCGTGCCTGTGGTGGTCAGAGCACTTGGGGCAGTGACCCCCAAACTAGATTAGTGGTTGGAACAGATCCCGGGAACAACATCGGACATCTCAGTCCAGAAATGTGCAGTGCTGGGAACAGCAAGGATACTGCGCAGAACCCTCAAGCTTCCTGGCCTCTGGTAGAGGACCCGAGCTGAATGAGGGACGGACACCACCCGAGGGGTGAGACGAGGATTTATTTTTTACAGGTATATATATTGGTGTTTGAAGCAGATAATTTAGCTGGAGATGCATTACTGAGGATCCCCAGGCCTTTCATTTGTCAGCACTAATGACCACAGTTCCCTCCCTCTCACTGTGGTGGTGTTTCACTTGTATTAATGAATTGATTTGTGACTCTTTGGCAAAGCAACTGTCAGAAGTGAAAAAAAATAGCATTGAAATCATTAGAGTCTGCATTACACTGTACTCAGAATGTGGGGGATATAAAGTACAAGCCCATTTTCAACGAAGTTGGGACATTGTGGTCAACATGAATACAACAGAACATAATGATTTGCCAATCATGTTCAACACTAAAATATATTCAATGTTCTAACTGATAAACTTGATTGTTTTTTTTTGCAAATCCTGAATATTTTGTGTCTGCAACACGTTCCAAAAAAGCTGGGACAGGGTTGTGTTTACCTTTGTTAAATGACATTCAGTAAATGTTTGGGAACTGAGGACACAAATTGTTGAACCTTTGTACCATTTTTGTCCGGACTATAAGTCGCTCCTGAGTAGAAGTCGCATCTTGAAAGGAGCCATTGGAGGGACTGATGGTAGCAGGTGTGTGTTGACTGTCATCTAACGTTGAGTTTGAATGTGTGTTATATATATTATACAACGTAAATGATACACACGTGATCAAAAGTATAAAGACTAAGAAACCATGGGACTTGAACATGAACATGAGCGTCTAGAAAATTTGGAAAGAGTTGAAACGCATAGAGTGAGCAAGGCAAATAATCAGGTGACTGCCGACATGAAGTCATTTTAAACCCGCGACAGTTGCGGTGCTGGAGGGAACGCCCTCCACTTCCTCAGTAAAATTAAACCAAAACAAAACCAGATTAGAACCATGACATATAAAGATAGAATTGTTGTTGGGTTTTTTTAAATGTAAATTTTATAGACTGAAATACTCGTCTTGATCTCATTTATTTATTTCACGAATAAAAGTTATTGGAATCGAGGTGTGTGTTTGTTTTATGTCCATTGTACCTGTACTTTCATAATATATTGTGACCTTAGCTGCCGCTATCTAGTGGTGAAATCCCTGAATCTTACTCGTATGTTGATCTTTCTGCTTGCAACACAACGCAAAAAAGAAAGAAACGAGTCAACCAAGCAGAGACTTATAACTCACATTTGTACATTCAGTGGAACCAACTGTCTTAATTGAAGAGGTGTCGGATTAAAGTTTGATTTATACTTTTGCCAACTTTAGCAGACTTGTACATAAGCCAACAGCCACCAATTCCCGCATGTACCTACAGTATGTCATACTATAAGTGGATTATGAGTATTGAAATCAAATTATAATGAGTTCCAATTAAATGTATGGCACCCTCCTGTAATAGCTCAATTGGATTTTCAAATTACACAGTCAGACCATTCCTGACGGAATGAACAGAAAATTGTCTTTTTAAAAATAATGATTAATTGGTGCTCTCGTCTGAATTGTTGATGGTGTTTCATTTATTGGATTCCTATCTTCTACTGATTCCAAAGGGTAAATCTGAAAACCAGAGCTTTGCATGTGTGTTTGGATCGGCAAAGTTAAACCAACTGAATGGTTATTCGATTTGTTATAGCTTTAGCCAGAGAAGATGCTTCATAATAAATCATAGGAATAACAAAGTTCACTTGATTTTCATCTCCCCTGTTAGAGGGTGCCGCGTGCCTTGTAACATTGTCCATTAATTTGTCCATATTCAAGTTCAAGTCAACTTTATTGTCAAATGTGCTACCTTTGCAACATACAGCACAGATGAAATTACTTTCCTCTCAACCACAGGAGAGAGAGGATTGATATACAGTATATTGATTTTACATTGCCACAGGAAGACTATGAAAATGTCTCAACTTCTTACAGGCCCTTTAAAATGTTTTGAATTGTTGGACATTCAACAACCCCTTCTAACAATGATCAATACTGTTTGATATTTCTCTCAAGTGTTAGCTCGGAAGTTACTTACTGTACATGGTTTTTATTCATGTGCAGGATTGGGATGTCCAGATTATAACATTGTGTTTGTTGAAAATTGTGACACAGGATTTAGCCTTGATTGCTTGCCAACACTGCGTGCTTGTCCTAAGCAAGGCAAGACTGATTTATTTACCACAACATTTTAAGAGAACATTTCAAGACAAAATACAACAAATGAATGTAAAACATGTAAATCCCACTTCTCAGTAGATCTTATTAACATCTCTTGTCACCAATAAACCTATCAGGCCCTATTTCCATGCTGAGCACAAAGAGCAGCCTAACTGTGCAACTTGGTGGTGTTTTCTTTGTTTTCGTATTTTGCTAGAATTTGCACAAGTAGAATTAGGCGTTAGGAGGCGTTTGAGCCTTTGTGCATTGGAAGAAGAGCGCATGGGTGCCAGCCTACCAAAATAAGGCCATTCATGTTAATTGTATTACACAGTGCAGAGAGCTCAATGAAAAGTGTAATACAAGCATATACTGTAGACCAGAGGTCTCCAAGTCTAGTCCTCAGGAGCACAAATACAGCCTGTTTCAAGTTACCCTTCTCCAAAACACCAGATTCAAATGATCAGGTCATCAAAAGGTTTTGCACAAGCCTGATCCCTCATTTGAATCATGTGATTCTGAGCTAGGAAAAAAAATATAAAACAGGATTGTGCAAATATTTGCAATGCCATACAGTTGATTGAACTTTCACCATTTAAAAAAAATTCAAAATGGCAGCACACGATCAAAAATGGCGGGAAAATTCAGACAATTTATTTGTTGTTTTTTGATTAAAATGACAAATGGTCTCCTTAGAAATTCCAAAGTTTTGCCAAAAAGAGAAAAGCTAATGGATACACACACACACACACACACCATCACTGAGTGAGAACTGATCCCACACACAAGTGAGGCGAGTGTACCATTACCCTATCAGCAACTACATACCACTATGTTGTTACGATCTGGAATCATCTGTATCGCAGTAGATCCCAAAAACGTAAACTGGGATAAAAGGTTTTCACAAAAAGTATTATTACTAAAAGACCTTGCAAAAGGCAAGGTACAGGGAAAAACACAGTGTAAACACAAATGAAATGTCAAGAGTCCAATAACGCGAAACAAAAGATCAAGAGCAAAACAAAACAAAAACTAATAATACATTACTACAAACAAGGAACTATGAAAAACGAGAGCGACTGTGAATGACATTGAGAAGTCTTGAAAACAGCCCTCGAGGCACAACAGCAAGCAAGGTCAACAATTCGACAGAGACCTGGCAACTTGGCAGTCCTTAAATACAGTGAACGCTCGCTATAACGCGGTTCACTTTCTGCGGCTTCACTGTTTTTAGTGCAGTTTTTCTAATGCTTTTTTTTTTTAAGCAGTGAATTGTGTTCTGCATCCTGATTGGCTAAGGGACTGACCAACGTGAACAGTCTCCGCACCTCGTCTCTATACAGCTTGCCAAATTTACCTTTGCAAATTTTTTGGTGTTTGGATTCATTGTATCAGTGGCGGATGCTGGTCTGTCAAGAAGAGGAATCTCAATTTCGGCCTACATCATAAAATGTGTCCGTTTATTTATATGTGAATTCTACTCTCCGTTCCTTTTCAAAAAAAAAGAAAAGGATGCCTTCACCATAAGATCGGTGATTGGCTCATTTCGCTGTCAATCAAAAAGAGATTCAGCGAGATCATCCAATCATCATGAAGAAAAGCTGAGCTTCTGCACGCCCACTGTCCATAGACTCCCAGAGACACTGAGCGTCCGATGGGCGGGACAAAACCAGCATTTATCCAATGACTCGTCTCGTTTCAATGCATTGTCACAACCTGCACTGAACTCTCTCGACGGCCAACGTCCGTGCGGTCGACGCTCAGCGTCCACACACTTTAGAGCACAGTGAAGTTGCGGGAATGAATGAGAACAGAGTCGCGTCGTAACCAGTAATAAGAAGCTGATTCGGAACAAAAGTTCAGCGTGTTGTAGCGCATATTTAATCATTGACATGTCCACACAATTGTATGTACACACATACATTTGATCAAATACTTTTTGACATTTTAGGGGAAGCTGAGCTTCCTTTGCAGTCTTAGAGCAATCGCCTCTACATTGTATACATAGTTCAGTATTGTATAATAACTGTAAAAAATAAAGCTACTTCACGGATTTCGCCTATTACGGGTTCTTTTTGGAACGTAACCCCCGCGATAAACGAGGGATCACTGTACTTGGCAAGGCTTGATTGGGAAACGTGGAACAGGTGCGCCTCCTGGAGGGGAATGCCCGGCACTCCAGCTCTAGCTGGACACAAGCAAAACAGACAGAGCATGACAATAATTCTCTTTGTTGTCAGTACCAGTTGCGGTACGGTGCTTGACTGATTAGCACATCGGCCTCACAGTGCAGATAGCAGGGTTTGATTCCGGCTCCGGCCTTTCTGTGTGGCCTTTGCATGTTTTCCCCGTGCCTGCGTGAGTTTTCTCCGACATTCCAAAAACATGCATGGCATGTTGATGGAACACTGTCAATTGTCTCAAGGTGTCATTATGAGTGCGAATGGCATGTTGATGGAACACTGTAAATTGTCTCAAGGTGTCATTATGAGTGCGAATGGTTGTTCTTCTATGTGTGCTCTCCGATTAGCTGACAACCAGTTCAGGTTGTACACCGCCGACTGCCCGAAGACAGCCGGGATAGAAAGAACTCCAGACTTTGCTGGCCTCAGTTCAATTCAGTGTTCATGACTACAGCATAAGAAATACATTGGCCAAAATTGGCATCCACGGGAGAGTTGCCATGCGAAAAACACTGCTGTACAAAAAGAACCCTAATGTTCGTCTCACATTTGCCCTAAGACATCTTGATGACTTTTGGAAAAATATTCTGTGTACTGATGAGTCAAAAATGTAACTTTTTGGAAGATATGCGGCCCTTTACATGTGGGGTAAAAATGCACAGCATTTGATAAAAAGAACGTCAACAGTGAAGGATAGTGGCGGCAGTGTAATGGTCTGTGGCTGCTTTTCCACCTCAAGACCAGGGCAACTTGCTGTGATTGAAGGGACAATGACTTATCCTGTCTACCAGAAAATCCTGAAGGAGAACAATCAATTTGTGCTCTCAAACTCAAGCGCTCTTGGATCATGCAGCAGGACAACACAGGCTAAAAACAAACAAAATTAAGGTTTTGGAGTGGTCAAACTCTGGATACGAACCCAATTGAGATGATGTGGTGTGACTGAGGGGCGGCCCGATAGTCCAGTGGTTAGCACGTCGGCTTCACAGTGCAGAGGTACCGGGTTCGATTCCAGCTCCGGCCTCCCTGTGTGGAGTTTGCATGTTCTCCCCGGGCCTGCGTGGGTTTTCTCCGGGTACTCCGGTTTCCTCCCACATTCCAAAAAACATGCATGGCAGCCTGATTGGACGCTCTAAATTGTCCCTAGGTGTGAGTGTGGGCGTGGATGGTTGTTCGTCTCTGTGTGCCCTGCGATTGGCTGGCAACTGATTCAGGGTGTCCCCCGCCTACTGCCCGAAGATGGCTGGGATAGGCTCCAGCAACCCCCGCGACCCTAGTGAGGATAAAGCGGTTCGGAAAATGGATGGATGGATGGTGTGACTGATGTGACCTTAAACAGGCAGTTCATGGCGGAGTTGAAGCAATTCTGCGAAAAAGACTGGGCCAAACCTTTTCCACAGCAATGTGAAAGACTCATCACCAATTAACGTTTGATTTCAGTAAATGCTGCCAAGGGTGGCACAGCCCATCATTAGGTTCAGGAGGCAATTGCTTTTTCACATCGGGACAAGACGGTTTGGATTTTTTTTTGTGCCATAATGAATAGTATGAATTGGGAATTTCTCCATTGCGAGACTAATAAAGGTTTTCTTATCTTATCTTATCTTAATAAATTAATTTGGCCTTTAGAAACAGCAATTTTTATTTTCTTGGGTGGTCTCTGTGTGATATTAAAATTGGTTTGATGAACTGAAACCTTTGTGTGTGATAAATATGCAAAGAACACAGAAATCAGGAAGGGGGCAAGCAAATGCTTTTTCACAGCACTGTACTTGTCTCAACTGGTCCATGACACAAAAAAGGTTGGGGACCACTGCTCTGGAGCGTCAATTTTCCATTTTGTTATGAGAGAGGCTCGATGCAGCAAGAAAAACTGTTGCAACAAAATTGCTAATCTTATTTTCTCAGTCTTTGTAAAGGCTATTTCTGCTCTAATGCTTTTACTGTTACAAAGAGTCTTACAGTACCGTATAATATCTTATAAGTTGTGTATCAGCTGTAGATGTAAATACCTGGAATTAAAAGCTAGAATAAAAGTTATTTCAAACGCGTTTTGCTCATAGTTACACGGCTGCACAACTTTGTCATTATAGAAGGGCACTGGCAGCGGCCTGAAGCACTTCATCACTCCACTGTATTAACCACTGTAAAGAACAATGACCTGTGTGACGCGACTGATCTCCCAGAACTGGCAGCGGGACAGCATTTCCATTTTTTTCTTTCTCCTATTCCATCAGACTTTGCAGGGAGACTTGTCAAGGTCAGGTAGGCATCTGTAACCACTAACTCCATATATATATATACAGTATGTAGAGAGAGATTGCATTTTAAATGAAACATTAATTAATGCTCATGAATATTAGAACATCACAATAGTCCTTCAGTCGTTCCCTTTTTGGTGCAAGATAAGATGGTGAAGTGGTTTCGGCATTATTTGATTTGCTTGCAGGGGTACAGTATGTACCTTTGAAGAACATAAATATTTCAACATCTGATCAATATAAGATATGTATGTACAGGTATTTGGAATATTTAGCAAAATATCTTGAACCCTGCACCTCTGCGCTGTGAGGCCGACATGCTAACCAATATAACCACCTAAATAAAACATCAATCATCAGCATGGGTTAAGTTCAAATTAGTTTTCCATTACTGCCAGAGATGGCCGCAAAAAAACAAAAAACAGGCATAATTAATCATCTGCATTCTATATACTCCAAGTCTAGAAATCTGAAAGAGGCAAATGATCTGTGATTGATAATTTAGCACTTTTTATGCTACTAAGCAAAGAAATAACATACAAAAAAATGAAGATACAAAAAAAAAAATAGATATATTTGCGTGTTAAAATCTCACCAGTAAAAAATGCATTTTGACATGGTAAGGGCTTAATTTCCCCGTGATCCTGACTTGTATTGAGAATAGCATGTTTGCCTTTACCACAGTGATCCCTACTCACTTATATATATCTATAGTTTTGACGGTTCATCCTACGGTACAACATGTTACTGTTACACTTGACATCACAATTACTATTAATTCAACGGATCTTTTTTTTCTTATTGTATAGCCATAAACATCGAATTGTGGGAGTTTTTCATTGTTGGTGCTTCTTTATAGAAAGATAAAGAATGGTCACCAAATATGGTTTACAAACATAAACATAACATCAGGCTACAAATCTGTGTTATTTGTTTTCCAAAGTCACTCCCCCCATGTTATGACTTTCTTGAAGCTAAAGAACATCATCCCGGACACATGACAGGCGCAAAGAGCACCATGACCTGACAATGAGTGCTCGGGCTGGGAGTCCTTTTAAAGCCACTAATTATCTAACGACCAACAGGTGTGCAGCTGCAGGGAAAAGCCCCATAGTGTCACCTGTTGGTCACAAACCGAAATATGACAGTAGGTCAAGTATAGACGAAAATAGACAAACAACCATTTCCGTTTTTTCACACGTCAGTATTCAAATACTGTAACCTAACATAGTGTACATGTTTTTGGAATGTGAGAGGAAACTGGGGTCCCTGGAGAAAACCCAAATAAGCACAGGGAGAGCATGCAAACTCCACACATTAAGGCCAGAGCCCAGATAGAAACCCACAACCTTAATGGAATACTCAAAATTGTCCCTTGGTGTGAGTGTGAGCGCGGATGGTTGTTTGTCTGTGTGTGCCCTGCGATTGGCTGGCAACCAGTTCAGGGTGTACTACATGTATATAAAAAACTGAAATGCATATTGTACATACAGTAGACTCTATAGACAGGACAAGCTTGGTCTGTGCTGTACATTCACTGTAAATGTGCATATATGTGTGTGGGGAGTGTGTGGCGATTTACTGCTGCTTCATCATGTTTTCATCACATTTGACCTTGGCAGGTTTCAAGGCAAAATATTTTTCTGGACAAAAGCCACGTTATCCATGACTTGAAAGTTAATGTGAGACACATCAGTGGCTTCTTCACAGTGCACTTGCGAGCTGTTGCTTGTTCCCTAATGAGATACTTTTCAATAAATTGATTCACTAAAGCAGGGATTACATTTGCTGGTAAAATGCTTCGGCCTTGTTCTTTTTAGATTCTAAGACCTTAATCTTTTCTAATTGCCGTAATGTCATCCTGAAGGAGGATATAAACACAAAGTGTCTTATGTCTTTTCCTGTCCCTCTGGAAGAATTACTGAAAGTGCTCAGCCTTATTTCTTCTTAATGCTTTCTTTTTTTGGGGGGGTGGGGTGGTGACTAGGGGTAGCGGGTATATGGTGGAGGGCTGACAAAGCCCTTTTATTCATACAAAATTTGCATTGATACACATACATGCACACATCACAGAAGATACCCTCAGCACTTTGCTGTAATGTACCTTGGTAGTACCCTAGACCCAAACTGGCACCACTCCAAAAGTCAGCTCTAATTTCCATATTAGTACTGATGTAGTGATTATTTTTGAGCAACAATAATTAAAGTGCATCCATTTTTAAGTGCAATTATCTTTCAATTCTTAGGTGTAGTAAACATCGAAATCACAATGAAAATGTAGAACAATAAAATATCTTAGACGAAAAAAATAGAAATAAAATAGATACAGCACAGGTGTCAAAACTCAAGGCCCGGGAGGCAGATTTGGCCCGCCACATCATTTTATGTGGCCCCCGAAAGCAAATTGTGTGTGTCATCTTCAATATTAATAACAGATACAACACAGGTGTTAAATTCAAGGACCGGGGACCATATCCGGCCCATCACATCATTTTATGTGGCCCTTGAAAGCAAATTATGTGTGTCAACTTCAATGATCCTTGCTAAAATCTTTACTGAAATGGCAAATTGTCATGTGCAAAAACATTGCGATTTTGTTTTCTTCTTTGCACTCAATTGAACAATAATTGAACAAATAACAAATAGTTGACTAGTAATCCATTAATTTGTTGTGTACAAGTAATTATATGATTTGATGATGAAACATTTATTCAGTTTCACTGTCCTAATGGCCCTCCGAGGGCCAAAAATGAGTTTGACACCCCTGAGATACAACATACTCTCTGTAATGGCAGAGTGAAATGAGATGTCATTCTGATCTTTTGCATATCCTCTTTTACATATTTATTCAAGGCTGGAATGGCTCTTTGGGAGATCCAATTTTTTGGGGTGCAATTTTCCCTTTATGGTAAAAGTGATCACAGTATGTTAACAGCACAATTATGATTATCATCATCATTATTATTGTTGAATCTCTACATTATTCTTTATTTAAATACATTTTAGTCATTAGACATATATGCTGGTTATATAGACGTACATACTGGCAGGCAGAAAAATGAAGTGTAGAGCGCAAAAGGTACCATGAGTCTGTATAACCAAATGTTGCCATACATCCAGTCATATCAGATCACCTTTATGTTCAATTAAAGGAGACCAGATTTAACACTAAGTTACGACAATTGTGACGAAATTGAGGGCAGACAAGATGCATTTTTCAGTCGTGATACTTTGATATTATTGTTCGCTGGTTCCCTGTGATATTTTTCTCATGTAAAAAACTGTAGGCACCAGGGCGTGGCCATCAGGAATCTCGGGAAAATATGTTAATTTTCCTGAAGCTTGCATTAACACTACTTGTTAGCAGTACTGCACATACCACAGGGGCCCATTAATAAATGAGAAAAAGTGTTGTGTGTGCCTATGAAGTGACCGGACACATGCAAGCCAGTTTCAAAAGCCATTCCAGCCCCAGTATGTGTGTGTGCCTGTGAGTGAGTGCCAACTCACACATCGGCAAACAGGTGAAAGGGCCAACAATGCAGCCTGAGCGGCTGTTGATGATTTATGAAAACAAAAACGCATCTAAATGACCATTGGGCGAGTTCACAATAAGGTATCATGTAAATGTTTTCTCATCAAGTGATAAGTAGAAAGAGTAGGGTTGATTTCCGAAAAAAAGAGGACATTCTGCCCGGCCTTGACAGACTGAAATGATGCTCAAAAATGTCATCCATTTTAACTCTATCCGTCCAATTTCTAATCTACATTTCCTCACGAGGGTCGCGGGCATTTTGGAGCTGATCCCAGCTCACTTTGGGCTGTAGGCAGGAGACACCCTGAACTGGTCGCCAGTTAATCGCAGGGCACACATAGACGAACAACCATCTGCGCTCACAAGCATACAATTGGACAATTCAGAGTGTTCCATTAACCTGCCATGCATTTTTGGAGTGTTGGAGGACACCGGAGTACCTGGAGAAAACCTACGCAGGCACTGGGAGAACATGCAAACTCCACACAGGAAGGCTGGAGCTGGAATCGAACTCTGCACCTCTGCACTGTGAGGCTGGCGTGCTAACCATTCGAGCACCGTTCTGCCATTTCAACTACGGTAATATATTTAAAGTAGGGCTAAAATCATTCTCGATGCGATATGAGTGTTGCATATTGCAGCGTCGATATTATTTAACATGTACCGAAAGAAAAGACATCTGAAATACATTTATTCTTACATGCGGAAAAATATGAATGTATTCTTATCCCATTAAGTTCTTTAATGTTCGTAATGTCCGATACCCTTCTCCTATTTGGTGGTGATGCGCAATTAAGGTTGCATCTGATCAGTCAAAGCATATTCCATATGAATTTACTGCACGCATTTTGCATTCTGCACTGCATGTGCGATATTCACAATGACTACATTTTCAATGTATTGTGCAGTCCTAATTTTAATAATGCCTCTTCGGGGTAGAAAATAAAACATACAAATTAATAGCGATGGGTCCAGCGACTCCGATGCGTCGACGCATGCATCGGGCTCACAGAGCAATCCACATGTCTGTGCGTGTGCTGCTTCATGACATCACGCGATCAACACGTGGGTTGTGTCGGAGCCGTGAGTACGTGCTCGCGCTCACGCGCGCACAGCAGAGAGCAGCGGACGATCGACTGCTGAGGCGCGCTTCACTCGAGTGACGTTGCTACAGTACGTGCATATTGTGGAGCAGCTTCCGGACAAACGCAAATTGTCCGCCATGTAGAGCCATTTTGATCTCTTTTTGGAGAATAAGCTACAGTATTTATTCAAATCTCCTTGTCTCACCAAGTGCCTCTCGGATTTTTGACATGTCTTATTCCATTGTGTGTGTTCTCCACAGCAGGGGAAATAGCATGCAAGAAATGCAACAGACTGAAATTTAAAACAGTGGAGCATCTTATTTTTCAAAATCAAAATTTGTGAAGACAAAGCGCACAAGCATCCTCATTTACATAATTTTCACATTATTCAAACACATTGAATAATACAATGTGAATGCGTAGATGTGAATGATATTGTATACACTTCATCATCAAATCAGTCAGTTCAGTCTGTCAAGTGGGTTGGCTGCAGGGATTTTGGAGGTCCAGCAGGTGGCAGTGGTCAGCGACACAGTATCAGCACAGTATCAACATAGTGTGTCATCATTACAAAATAAATAAATAATAGTGGCTTAATTTTAAAGTCACACTTCAATATGACAATGTTCTAAATCAGGGGTGGCCAAACCGCGGCTCGCGAGCCGCATGCGGCTCTTTGGCTGGTTCAATGCAGCTCCTGAGCTCTTACACGACAAGCGTCGAAAGCGCCTCGGCAGCAGCGATGCCATTCAAACAAGGCGCCAACTTCACAGAACGTCCTCCGTCAGCCTATCATCCATCAGCCGTTACTTGATTGACATAGAGAGCAACCAATCAGATGACTGCATCACCGCTCATGCGCAAACAACGGCACTAAGCGCTCAACTCGTCAGCATATCATCAATCCCTTACTTGATTGACATAGAGAGCAACCAATCAGATGACTGCATCACCGCTCATGCGCAAACCACAGCGCTAAGTGCTAAGCTAGTCAGCGAATTACCTCTGATTTTAAGGAAGCGGTGCCCAATACATCGATCAGAATCGACCGGGAGCCAGCGAACTGGTCCCAAGTCGACCGCAAGGGGTGGGAAGAGGAAATGCATGGGGAAAAAAATTGTTTGTTTGTATCTTGAGCTTTCATTCATTTTCGGCTCGTTCCGACTGTTGCTCATTGTGATGTGCGTGCATATGTGCGCGAGCGCACTGGTGGGCACCTGCGTGAGTGCGTATTGTGTGTGTGTGTGTGTGTGTGTTTGTGCACGTGCGTGCACGAGGAAGGTTATGATGTGGCTCTTTGCAGTAACTCAGTAAAAAAAATGGCTCTTCGTCTCTGGTTGGCCACCATTGTTCTAAATAATACCTCTTCTGTCGAAAATCCAGCTTCAACAAATTATTGTCATCTTTTCAATGTAACAATGTAAATTATAAAGCAACAGTCTCACAAGGATATTCATTTAACAAAGAAAAACAACTACATTTGAATCTTGAATTTATAAAACACCCCAGACAGGGTGGACAAATGTGACCCCCGTTGGCATCCTATGTCAATTCAACATTAATCAGCAGATGTCATATTGATATGGGACATCAATACGACATTGACTGAGCGACTGCATATATAATCTGTCCTCATGCAAAAAAAGCCCCAAAAAAAACAGCCAAACACTTGAACACAGCTCAAGAGATTTGCTGACAATAATGGAGTTCCTCAGGTGTTGTGGAGGCCATGGATGGCGTGCTTAAAAAGCTACTGGCATTCACAGGAAAAAAATTGGCGTACTATCCTTTCAAAAGAGTGTTTTGTTTTGTTTCTCCCAGAAAACTTAATCCTCAATCACTGAAAAGGGAAAATGGTAGCTTTTTGTTCTACTTGTGCTAAAAGCGGCTTAAAGGATTGTAACACAGGAATCATTTCTCGGCATCGTGTCTGGTCAAATCTACTTTTTACTGGTGAAAATATTCTCTGATGCGACTTTTGTTTGAACCTACCCATTTTTGTGAGCACATGTATTTCAACATGTGACTGAGCGGTGTGTTTTGTTGGCCCTAATTTCCAGATTCATCTCTTGGCCTCATGATAAACAAATAGTGACATTGGCAAGTTCCAGATGACACGACCGCAAGCTCATGGTTGCAAAAGACATTATGAATAAACTGTAATTGGCTTCACCCCCGAGCACAGCTTTCATAGGCCCCCAGTGCACCCACGACCCTTTGTGAAGACAAGCGGTTCGGATAATGGCTGAATTATGAACAAATGGGCTACACCAGAAGAAGCAAGCCACTCATTAGCAAAAAGGCCAGGTTGTTATTCTTTCAAAAGAAAGGATCTATTCATGGGCCCTGTAACTGCCTGATGTGGTACAAAGGAAAATTATTTTCATATTATCTTTAAATTCCTGAATAACTCTTATTTTAAACTGTTGCGCCGTTTGTGAGACACCGCATAGTCATTTACCACAATTAAAATGAGAAGGAGATGAATTTGACAAAGCAGTGTGGTTGACAGAGTAACGAGCTTCACTTCTTGGTTTACCTTTTCCACCAGTCTTTCCACTTCATTTTATGTTACGGCAGTTAGTGTGATCTGCAACAGTATGCACCATTCCCGACTTCTGTCTGCTACCCACAAAAAAGCCCCCAAACAAACAACTGAAAGTGGCTGTGGTGTCAGGTGTTGCAAGCAAAGGTTTGGATGTCAGCTTCGGAACGAACCGAATATTGTTGAGGATCCCAGAAATGCAGACACAGACAAAATGCGATAACAAAAAAAAAAAAGCCGACAAAGTCCAAAAAAAAAAGAGTACACTGGCCACAAGGATCCAGAAAAAAATACATTAACAAAAAAACGCTTGCAAAAGGCAAGGAATTAGTTCAACCAAGAATACCAAACAAAATGACAAGAGTCCAATTAACTCGACAAATAAATCAAATGCAAGCTCAAATGATGAAACAAAGACTATGCTTATAAAACCATGGAACAAAAACGACTATGAACAGTGAGTGGTCTGAGCACAAGTCGCCACAAGGTCAATAATCCAACAAGCAGGAGGCAGCTTGTCAGTCCTTAAACACTTGGCTAATGAAAATTGGTAGCCGGTGTGCACACTGAAGGGAAGGCCCATGTCTGCCCTCTGCTGGTGACACACAGTAAGAGAATCATGACGCTTAATAATCAAAGCATTTTTCTTTTTCCCATTTTTGTTTCATTTTATAATTTATTTAAAAGTTACTCAAAATGAAATTTGAAGTAAAAACAAAACAAAATAAGCAAATAAACCATTTTTTGCCATATACAGGTATGTTATCCTCTCCGTGAGCCGTCACCTTACCATGGTGGAGGGGTTTGTGTGTCCCAATGATCCTAGGAGCTAAGTTGTCTGGGGCTTTATGCCCCTGGCAGGGTCACCCATGGCAAACAGGTCCTGGGTGAGGGACCAGACAAAGCACGGCTCACAAAGCCCCTTATGATAGATAAAATCGATGGCACTCAGTTTCCCTTGCCCGGACGCGGGTCACCGGGGCCCCCCTCTGGAGCCAGGCCTGGAGGTGGGGCTCGTTGGCAAGCGCCTGGTGGCCGGGCCTACACCCATGGGGCCCGGCCGGGCTCAGCCCGAAGAGGCAACGTGGGTCCCCCTTCTCATGGTCTCACCACCCGTGGGAGGGGTCAAAGGGGTCGGGTGCAATGCGAGCTGGGCGGCAGCCAAAGGCGGGGACCCTGGCGGTCCGATCCTCGGCTGCAGAAGCTAGCTCTTGGGACATGGAATGTCACCTCTCTGGCAGGGAAGGAGCCCGAGCTGGTGTGTGAGGTAGAGAAGTTCCGACTGGATATAGTCGGACTTGCCTCCACACACAGCCTGGGTTCTGGTACTAGTTCTCTCGAGAGGGGTTGGACTCTCTTCCACTCTGGAGTTGCTCATGGTGAGAGGCGCAGAGCAGGTGTGGGCATACTGATTGCCCCCCGGCTCAGTGCCTGTACATTGGGGTTCACACCGGTAGACGAGAGGGTTGCTTCCCTCCGCCTTCGGGTGGGGGGACGGGTCCTGACTGTTGTTTGTGCATATGCACCAAACGGCAGCTCAGCATACCCACCCTTTTTGGAGTCCTTGGAGGGTGTGCTGGAGAGTACTCCTGCTGGGGACTCCCTTGTTCTGCTGGGGGACTTCAATGCTCACGTGGGCAATGACAGTGAGACCTGGAGGGGCGTGATTGGGAGGAACGGCCCCCCCGATCAGAACTCGAGTGGTGTTTTGTTATTGGACTTCTGTGCTCGTCACGGACTGTCCATAACGAACACCTTGTTCAAACATAAGGGTGTCCATATGTGCACTTGGCACCAGGACATCCTGGGCCGTAGTTCGATGATCGACCTTGTGGTTGTATCATCGGATTTGCGGCCGCATGTTCTGGACACTCGGGTGAAGAGAGGGGCGGAGCTGTCAACTGATCACCACCTGGTGGTGAGTAGGCTCCGATGGTGGGGAAGATGCCGGTCCGTCCTGGCAGACCCAAACGTATTGTGAGGGTTTGTTGGGAGCGTCTGGCGGAATCCCCTGTCAGAAGGAGTTTCAACTCCCACCTCCGACAGAGCTTTTCCCATGTTCCGGGGGAGACGGGGGACATTGAGTCCGAGTGGACCATGTTCCGTGCCTCTATTGTTGAGGCGGCCAATCTGAGTTGTGGCCGTAAGGTGGTTGGTGCCTGTTGTGGCGGCAACCCTCGTACTCGCTGGTGGACACCAGCAGTAAGGGATGCCGTCAAGCTGAAGAAGGAGTCCTATCGAGCCTTTATGGCCTGTGGGACCCCAGAGGCAGCTGACGGGTATCGACTGGCCAAGCGGAACGCAGCTTCGGTGGTCGCCGAGGCAAAAACCCGAGCGTGGGAAGAGTTCGGTGAGGCCATGGACGCCGACTTCCGGACGGCTTCGAGGAAATTCTGGTCCACCATCCGACGTCTCAGGAGGGGGAAGCAGTGCACCACTAACACTGTGTACAGTGGGGATGGGGCACTGCTGACTTCGACTCGGGACGTTGTGAACCGGTGGGCAGAGTACTTCGAAGACCTCCTCAACTCCACCAACACGTCTTCCTTGGAGGAAGCAGAGTCTGAGGACCCTGAGGTGGGCTCTCCTATCTCTGTGGTTGAAGTCACCGATGTGGTTAAAAAGCTCCTCGGTGGCAGGGCCCCAGGGGTGGATGAGATCCGCCCGGAGTTCCTCAAGGCTCTGGATGTTGTGGGGCTGTCCTGGTTGACACGCCTCTGCAACATCGCGTGGTCAATGGGGAGAGTGCCTCTGGATTGGCAGACCGGGGTGGTAGTCCCTCTTTTTAAAAAGGGGGACCGGAGGGTGTGTTCCAACTACAGAGGGATCACACTCCTCAGCCTCCCTGGTAAGGTCTATTCAGGGGTGCTGGAGAGAAGGGTCCGTCAGGAAGTCGAGCCTCAGATTGAGGAGGAGCAGTGTGGTTTTCGTCCCGGCCGTGGAACAGTGGACCAGCTCTACACCCTTAGCAGGGTCCTCGAGGGTATGTGGGAATTCGCCCAACCAGTCTACATGTGTTTTGTGGACTTGGAGAAGCCGTTTGACCGTGTCCCTCGGGGAGTTCTGTGGGGGGTGCTTCGTGGGTATGGGGTACCGAACCCCCTGATACGGGCTATTCGGTCACTATACTACCGATGTCAGAGTTTGGTTCGCATTGCCGGCAGTAAGTCGGAATCGTTTCCAGTGAGGGTAGGACTCCGCCAAGGCTGCCCTTTGTCGCCGATTCTGTTCATAATCTTTATGGACAGAATTTCTAGGCGCAGCCGAAGCGTTGAGGGCGTCCGTTTTGGTGGCCTCAGTATTGCATCCCTGCTTTTTGCAGATGATGTGCTGCTGTTGGCTCCTTCAAACGGGGCTCTCCAACTCTCACTGGAGCGTTTCGCAGCCGAGTGTGAAGCGGTTGGGATGAAAATCAGCACCTCCAAATCTGAAACCATGGTCCTCAGTCGGAAAAGGGTGGAGTGCCCCCTCCGGGTCGGGGGAGAGATCTTGCCCCAAGTGGAGGAGTTTAAGTATCTTGGGGTCTTGTTCACGAGTGAGGGCAGGAGGGAGCGAGAGATCGACAGGCGGATCGGTGCAGCGTCTGCTGTGATGCGGACGTTTTATCGGTCTGTCGTGGTGAAGAAGGAGCTGAGCCAAAGGGCGAAGCTCTCAATTTACCGGTCGATCTACGTTCCAACCCTCATCTATGGTCACGAGCTATGGGTCGTGACTGAAAGAACGAGATCCCGGATACAAGCGGCCGAAATGAGTTTTCTCCGCAGGGTGTCCGGGCTCTCCCTTAGAGATAAGGTGAGAAGCTCGGTCATCCGGGAGGGGCTCAGAGTCGAGCCGCTTCTCCTCCACATCGAGAGGAGCCAGATGAGGTGGCTTGGGCATCTGATTCGGATGCTTCCTGAACGCCTCCCTGGTGAGGTGTTCCGGGCATGTCCCACCGGGAGGAGACCCCGAGGAAGACCCAGGACACGCTGGAGTGACTATGTCACCCAGCTGGCCTGGGAACACCTCGGGATCCCCCGGGGAGAGCTGGAAGAAGTAGCTAGGGAGAGGGAAGTCTGGGCTTCCCTGCTAAAGCTGTTGCCCCCGCGACCCGGCCCCGGATAAGCGGTAGAAGATGGATGGATGGATGGAGGTATGTTATAACTGTCGGAAGAGTATCTTGAAAATATATTTGCCTTCTGCATTTCATGCCGCTAATTGTATTTGTTATTGTCATTTTAAAACTTGTGATGTTTTCCTTTACACAAAATAAGGGTTTGTATAATGTGAAAGAGTACAAGAGTGATTTGTTCAAATAATTTCTATTTATTGATGTATTTTACAATAATATCCTTGGCCAAGACAAGTACATTTATTTAGAAAGAAAAAAAATGTTTAATATCTTTGTTTTGGCGTTTTTTTTCTAAACAAAAAAAGTACCATATTTTCCGCACTGCATTATAAGGCGCAATCTACAATGCCTCCACTAGATCGTGCTATGCTCCTTCCATTCAACTCGAGAGGCGTCCATTCATTTTGAGAGGCGTTCATGACCGCCTCTGAAAAACGTAAATTAACTATTACTGTACTTACATGAAACTACGAAAATTGAAAATAATGCATCAAAACAGAAAATCAAGCGAGGAAATCACAAAATAAATTCTATATCCCCCATCTAGAGAATTTATTTTGTGATTTCCTCACTTGATTTTCTTCGTGGTTTCATTGAAGTAATAATTAATTCACGTTTTTTGGAGGCGGCCGTGAACGCCTCTCGAGTGGAACGGAAAAGAACGCACGGGGACGGACAAAGACGTACAGTACCTTTATTTGTTGAGACTGTGAAAACCATTAATAAAGTCTGCGTTTAAAAAAAATAATAAAACCACAACCACAGCTTTACTTTTTTCAACAGGTGCGTCTTTGTCCGTCTCCTTGCCTTCTTTTCTTCCGGTCAACTCGAGAAGTATTCATGACCGCCTCCAAAAAACACATTGGCATTTCCTTGATAATAGCTCCAACAGTACGATCAGATATCAGTCGTAGTTATTTATTCCTTTGTTGTGTATTCACAAATGATGAAATCACAATATCAATTCTGTAGGGGGGGGGGGCTATAGAATTTATTTTGTGATATCCTCGCTTGCTTTTCAGTTTTGATGTATTGTTTTCAATTTTCGTAGTTTCATTGAAGTACTCGTTACTTTACGTCTTTCGGAGGGGGTCTTGAACGCCTCTCGAGTCGAACGGAATTAGGCACGGAGACAGACAAAGACGTACCTGTATTTGTTGAGACTGTTTTAAAAAATGAACACCACAGCTCTCCTTTTTTCGGAGCTGCAACAAAAACTTATTTAATAAAGCAGCGACACAGTTCACTGAACCAACAGCAAGTTATAACATTGGAAGCATGTCTCCAGGAAGGAGCCATCTTGGAGTCGACGTATTACCGTAATGACCATACACAAGACGCACCGGATTTTAAGGCGCTCGGTGAGCTTTTAAAAAAATTTAGTCAAAAAGACTTTTTGGTGAGCCCTATAGTGCGGAAAATACAGTACCTATACTGTTAAGGCACCGGTTGGATAAGCATTATTGTTAATAGGAGTCTCAATAAAATCTTAGCAATACACATCCATCCTGATTTTCTTTGTGTTTTTTGTTGGTGTTGTTCCAAGACATTTGCCTATATCTGCTTTTATTTTGAAAAATAACGATGACCATTTTTGCAATTTTCTGACATGTTACTGACCAGGAAAATTAATCATACTTAATTCATGTGTGTGCATTTTCTGCATCGTCAATTTTAAAAACATTTTTTGAATAAAGGAATGAAAACTAAAACCCTACAGTACAATCAACCAACCTGCAAATTTACAGCATACCATCACAAGTTAATGGAGTTTTAAACGCTTGTCATTGTGTCCAATGTGTGAGAGTTGGATGACTAAATTGCACTATTAGAGGCTCAAGCATCTTGTTGATGCTGGATCAGTACATTCATTAGTATCATTAAAACACTCCCCATTTCGTCCACTATAAATGACATCTGCTGTGCTTTCAAGAACAGCTCAAAGCTAATTTGGGTTTTCTGCACCTTGATACTTTCATAATCACATTTGCCAGCTGTTTTTCTAGCTGCTGGGACATTTTTCACCTTGGAGACATCCAATTACACATCATCTTATGCTGTTTTTGTGACAACATAATGGAGTGTTTGGGGATGCCTCCAAGATTTGCTTTTCCTTTTTGGGAATATCAATATGCTCAGACAGCAGTTTACTTAATTGTAATAAACAAAACCACAACAAAAAATGGCCGCAAGTGAAGTTTTACTCCTTCAGGAGTAGTAACTGTGATTAAGTATTAGGATTTTCAACTGTGACTTCTGAAAAAAAATTATGTTTTGATACCAAGCTGTCAAAATCTGTCAAAAAGTGGCTTTTTGAAACAGGTTTTAATTTACCGTTTCTGTTTTTGTCCAGTTTTGGCTTTGACAATGATTCAGGCAGAGGCAAGTTTGGATTTGGATTTGGAGTATGGGATTTTCGAACTGGTGGGACCAAGGTTATGACAATAATCACAATCCGCTTCTTCTCACAATGGTCACGGACATGCTGGAGCCTATCCTAGCTGTCTTCGGGCAGTAGGCGGGGTACACCTTGACCTGGTTGCCAGCCAATTGCAGGGCTCACATGGACAAACAACCATTCACACTCACAATCAGATCTAAGGGACAATTTGGAGCATTCAATTAATGCTGGGAGGAAACCGCGAGCATCCAGTTCAGTTGACCCATAGCTCGTGACCATAGATGAGGGTTGGGACGTAGATCGACCGGTAAATTGAGAGCCTCGCCCTTTCGCTCAGGTCCTTCTTTACCACAACAGATCGATACAACGTCTGCATCACAGCAGACTCCCTTAGAGATAAGGTGAGAATCTTGGTCAACCGGGAGGGGCTCAGAGTAGAGCCGCTTCTCCTCCACATCGAGAGGAGCCACATGAGGTTGCTCGGGCATCTAATTAGGATGCCTCCTGGACGCCTCCCTGGTGAGGTGTTCCAGGCATGTCCCACTGGCAGGAGACCCCGGGGATGACCCAGGACACGCTGGAGAGACTATGTCACCCAGCTGGCCTGGGAACGCCTCGGGATCCGCCAGGAAGAGCTCGAAGAAGTGGGAGAGGGAAGTCTGGGCTTCCCTCCTAAAGCTGCTGCCCCCGCGACCCGATAAGCGGTGGAAAATGGATGGATGGATGGATGGCTCTTTCACCATTTTGGGTTGCCCACCCCTGACTTAAAGCAAGGATGCCCATTACATCGATCACGATCGACCAGTAGCTCGCTGACTGGTCCCAAGTCGATGTCGAGGGATGTAGAGGGAAAAAATAAAACAAAAAACATTTGTGTTTCTGTGCATGTTAGTAATATATCTATCTATATTTGTGTTAATGCTCACTACACCCGACATCCTTTCAGTCTCACTTTCACAAAAAGTATTAAATGAAGAAAATAAATTAAAGAGGGTCATATTTAAACTCGTGGTGGCGCGTGACCTGCGTTACCAGAAGTTGTTAGTGCTCAGCAGTCTGCAATTGCAGCTTGTGATAAGAGCTGTTGCGCCATATCTTTTATCGTAATCATTGTTCTCATTCAGAATTTGTTTCATGTACGATTCATCGAGGGCACGGACAAAGAATGGCAATCTGGAGGGCCGGGAGAAGCAATTTAAAATGCTACGCGTGATCTACAATAGTTAACAGGCTGCGCTGCATGCCAACGCATCAGGCTGTTGCTCACCATGGCCTGCGTATGTAAGTGCGTGCGTATGCGCGCGTGCGCGGTGACGTGTTGATCCTGGGAGGTTGGTTGATCGAAAAATAGATCTTAGGTCAAAAAGGTTTGGGCACCCATGACTTAAATGATTCAGTCTTTTGAACCAACCACTCATGAATGACAACATAATTGTGCACCTCTTTACCTCTGAATCTCTCCCTGCATGTCTGCATGAATGTCATCTCGTCTTAAATGTGGTGTGCGAGACAAGTGCAGTATACATCAAGGCTGATTTTAATTTCCCTTTAAAGGATGTAAATGACTATAATACAGCGTTGAACTTTCACATCAAAATGTATTTCATAATATTTCGGACAACCTTTTATGTGTTTTACATGAAAGAAAAAAAACAAACAAAATAAAACAATGTACCGGTACCCCTTTCCCCGAGCTCCATGCGTGGGAACCCAGTACAATAATGACCCCATCTTGACATACAGGCATTTGTGAGAAACAGACATTTCTTTTTCTTGTTTCTTTTTGGAGGAGGGGGGGGGGTGCTTTGAAAAACGGACACTCTGTCATCGTCTTGATAATTATTTGAACCAAAATAATGACTTGTCTGTTGACATCTGCAACGACAGTTTATACTGTACACTTACCTTGAAACAGAGGCTCACACGTTTGGGTTTCTGACGATTGTACACGGATTAAACTGATTTGTCAGCTAACATGAAGTGCTCTCGGAGGAGGTGCTTCTTTTGTCATCAACAGGCACAGACATCTTTAATGAAATGCTTATAATGAGAAAAGGATTCTTCATTTCAGTATAATGGACACAGAGGGTGTAATGGAAGAACATAAGAGCTTGTTAGTTACCATCATCCTGAGTTGGGCCTTAGGGGACTTCTTTTAATGAAATTCCAGAATGGGCAGCAGCTAAAGTACCCAAACTGAAGGATTATCATTGAGATTTACTTGTTTTTGCAGAAGTTGCCTCATTTGTCAACCATTGTTACTTCAGATCATCGACTGGGGCGGTCACTGCATGTGTTTAATAAGGCCATTGAACAAATTGAAAAGTACTCTGTTGAATGCCTTCATGTAGTGGAGGAAATAATTATTTCATCCCCTGCTGACTTGTGTCTTAGCTCACTTACAATTTTGTTTTGTTGTTCTGGTTGTTTATTCATAATGGGAATAGACCAAATGCATAAAAACCCCAACGTATACATGTTAAAACGCTGTCCATTTTATTGAGTCAAATATTTGCTCACAAAAGCAAACATAACTACTTGGTGAAGAAACTTATTGAAAAAGAAACCCATGGCAAATGACCCATCCATTATTATTATTGTTGCTGTTATTAACATTATTATTATTATTATTATTACTGTATTGACTGAAATGAAATACTTGTGAAACAATTTTCTGCCTGATTGCCCAGCCCTATCAAGAACATTATGTTGAAAAAGGTGTTTGTTTAATCGGTACACTGACCACATTGTTAGAATTGTTCATAGTTGCGTTGACTTCGTATTAATGACAAGCTTCGACAAAGCATCAACAAAAAAAAATCGCTGGCAACAACGAACCAGGAAAATCCATTCATCCATTTTCGGGCAGTAGGAGGGGGCACTCAAGTTAAGTTACTTGCTGTGTGGCTCAAGAGACTTGGGAACCTGAGAGTGACTGGTCGAAGTGAGACATAATTTCCTGTCCTTTCAAATGATTTGCTAATCTAATGCGCCATCCTGGAATTTTAGCTCACTGGTCAGTGCTGTGTGCTTCCAAACTGGAGCCGTGGTGGTGGCGCGGGTTCGATCTCTGAGTTGGCTGGTAACACGCCACCGGTTCCACATATGTGACTGGTTAGACATATGCGCATCCGCGGCAGTCCAATACACCCCACACACCCCACCCCTGTGTTGAGAAAAAAAAAAGGTCACTTGCGCGAGGTTGGCTATTTGAAGAGTAGATCTTGGGTCAAAGAATGTTCGGCACGAGTGTTAGTTCAGTATTTTAAGTCTTATTGTGCCCATGGAAAAGGTAACTTTTGTTACTATAAGCATGCTCTGGGATTTTCACTCATGATGTTTTCCCCACAAATACTCATTACATACACAGTGTCTTGGTGGATAACACTGCTGGCAAGAAAGGCATGCTACAACCAACATGTACTCAAGCCAGTGACCTGTATCATTCGTGGGATGACCACTGAGCTATACTCTGAGCAGTTGTCAAGGAAATTGGCCAAGAAGTTAAGAGCAGGTGATTGATGACTCGACTGCACCATATTTCGCCCTGCATTAAAAATGTTATAAAATAATCCAAAAGCTTCATAAATATACCTCTAATCAGATTGGATTCCGTTCCAGTTACAGAAAATAAACAGTCTATTTTATTTATTTTTTGTATCCTGAATATGGACCACCGTTACAGGTATGCGTGTCAAGACAGAACACTTGCACATAAAAATGGAAACAAAACAAAATAAGATCAAACGTGGTCAGACAAGACTTCTCAACATTGCTTCAAAGATGTTTCAAAGTATTGACTCTTTTTTACAATTTTCTGGTCCTTGTGATAATAGTGAGTCAATACATGTTTAAGAATGATTAAAATTGTTTTTTTGTTTCTTTTCAGACATGTCTGCATTTCTTTCCATCACATGACAGTAAGAGGAAAGGAAAAGAAAAGGTGGATAAAATATTTGGTTGCTCTTAAGCAAAAGCTGTAGTTGGGTCGAGTGTCCCTGAGTTTAGACATTTTTGTTGATTGGATAAGACCTATGGAGGATTTTTAGAGTACCGGAACTTTTCCCTAATCGTATTATTGATACAGTAATTAAATGGCAAAGACGATGTTTTTATTTTTTCAAGTTAATATGATGTAGCTGGGAGTTCCATTTGGATTTACATTTTGGTAGAGTGCCTTAAGCGGTCTGTAGAGATTCTCTCATTACTTTATAATATATATATTTTTAAATCAAGTACCGGTACATTAATTTTTATAAAAAGATCTGTGCCAGTTATGGAGGATTTGGCACCACCTGGTGACCCTAAATGAGATGAAGTCGTCCTGATGGAATACGCTGTGTAATAGCTTTATATTCTCTGAATCTAATTCCAAATTGGTATTTTGAGATAAAGGTTTCAGAGTTCAAGACGGCTCCGTCATTATCCACCAATTCTTTAATAAAAATTATTATTAAAAAAAAAAAAATCCTCATCTCACCACTCGGGTGGTGTCCGTTCCTCATTCAGCTCGGGTCCTCTACCAGAGGCCAAGAAGTTTGAGGGTTCTGCGCAGTATCCTTGCTGTTCCCAGCACTGCACATTTCTGGACTGAGATGTCCGATGTTTTTCCTGGGATCTGTTGCAACCACTCATCTAGTTTGGGGGTCACTGCCCCAAGTGCTCCGACCACCACAGGCACGACTGTCACCTTTACCTTCCAGGCTCTATCCAGCTCCTCTCTGAGCCCTTGGTATTTCTCAAGTTTCTCATGTTACTTCTTTCTGATGTTTCCATCACTTGGGACCGCTAAATCTACTACAACGGCTTCCCTCGGCCCTTTATCTATGATCACGATATCTGGTTGGTTCGCCATTACCATCTTGTCAGTCTGGATCTGGAAGTCCCACAGGATCTTCGCTCTGTCATTCTGCACCACCTTCGGAGGTGTTTCCCATTTTGACCTTGGGGTTTCCAGTCCATACTCCGCAGAGATGTTTCGGTAGACTATGCCAGCCACCTGATTATGGCGTTCCATGTAGGCTTTCCCTGCCAGCATCTTACACCCTGCAGTTATGTGTTGGATCGTCTCAGGTGCGTCTTTGCACAACCTACACCTTGGGTCTTGTCTGGTGTGGTATATCTGGGCCTCAATGGCTCTGGTGCTCAGGGCCTGCTCCTGAGCAGCCAGGATGAGTGCCTCTGTGCTGTCCTTCAGGCCAGCCCTCTCTAGCCACTGATAGGACTTCTTGAGATCAGCCACTTCAGTTATGGTCCGGTGGTACATCCCGTATAGGGGCTTGTCCTCCCATGATGGTCCCTCTTCCAGCGCCTCATCCTCTGTTCCCCATTGTCTGAGACATTCTCTGAGTATGTCATCCGTTGGAGCCTTCTCCTTGCTGTATTCATGGAGCTTGGATGTTTCATCCTGGAAAAGTGGCTCTCACACTCACTAGTCCCCGGCCTCCTTCCTTTCGGCTTGCGTACAGTCTCAGAGTGCTGGATTTGGGATGGAACCCTCCATGCATGGTTAGGAGCTTTCGGGTCTTAACGTCTGTGGTCTGAATCTCTCTTCCACCTTATTATTCTTGCAGGGTATCTGATCACTGGCAGGGCATAGCTGTTTATTGCCCGGGTCTTATTCTTGCCATTGAGCTGGCTTCTTAGGACTTGCCTGACTCGCTGGAGGTATTTGGCCGTAGCCGCTTTCCTTGTTGCCAGTTCGAGGTTGCCATTGGCTTGTGGTATACCGAGGTACTTGTAGCTGTCCTCAATGTCTGCTATTGTTCCTTCAGGGAGTGAGACCCCTTCAGTGCGGACTACCTTTCCTCTCTTAGTCACCCGATGTCGCCGCTGTAGATCCTGGTTGTGTGGATCAGGGAGTCTATGTCCCTTTCGCTCTTAGCATACAGCTTTATGTCATCCATGTAGAGGAGGTGACTGATTGTAGCTCCATTTCTGATGCGGTATCCATAGCCTGTCTTGGTGATTACTTGGCTTAGGGGGTTCAGTCCTTTGCAGAACAGCAGTGGGGAGAGTGCATCACCTTGGTATATGCCACATTTGATGGACACTTGAGTAAGTGGCTTGCCATTGGCTTCAAGTGTGGTTTTCCACATCCTCATCGAGTTCGCAACGAAGGCTCTTAGGGTCCTGTTCACCTTATACAACTCCAAGCATTCAGTGATCCATGTACGTGGCATCGAGTCATAGGCTTTCTTGTAATCAATCCAGGCTGTGCACAGGTTGGTACGTCGGGACCTGCAGTCTTGTGCGACTGTTCTGTCAACCAGGAGCTGATGTTTGGCTCCTCTGGTATCTCTACCAATGCCCTTCTGTGCTTCGCTCATGTATTGATCCATGTGTCCACTTATCTTAGCCGCAATGATGCCTGACATGAGCTTCCATGTTGTGGAGAGACAGGTTATTGGCCGATTGTTGGATGGGACTGCACCCTTTGAGGGATCCTTCATGATCAGGATCGTTCGCCCTTCGGTTAGCCATCCTGGGTGAGTCCCATCCCTCAGCAGCTGGTTCATTTGTGCTGCTAGGCGCTCATGGAGTGCTGTGAGTTTCTTTAGCCAGTAGTTGTGGACCATGTCCGGGCCTGGTGCTGTCCAGTTCTTCATATCTGAGACTCTTTCCTGTATGTCTGCCACTGTTATGGTAGCTGGGTTCTGTTCAGGGAGGTTGCTGTGCTCCTCTCTCAGGGTCACCAGCCATTGTGCACTGCTGTTATGTGCAACCTCCTTCTCCCATATGCCTTTCCAGTACCTTTCAGTTTCCAGTCTTGGTGGGTCAGCTCTGTTGTTAGGACCCTGCCACTGAGCGTACACTTTCGCAGGTTGTGTTGCGAACAGCCTGTTTATTCGTCTGGCCTCATTCTCTTTCGTGTACCGCTTTAGGCGGCTGGACAAGGCTTGGAGCCTTTGTTTAGCAGTTTCGAGTGCTTCAGGTCAAGTCAAGTCAAGTCAACTGTATTTATAGAGCACTTTCAAACAGCCATCGCTGCATACAAAGTGCTGTACATGGAGCAATTTAACATGCACAATAAACAGTAAGACAAATCGGTAATAAAGGCGGTAGAAAGCACCAAACAGTAAAACCAAGAACAAATCTAAGTCATGCTGAGTCGAATGCCAAAGAATACAAGTGAGTTTTGAGGAGGGTTTTTAAGATGGGCAGCGAGGAGGCTTGCCGAATGTTCAGTGGGAGGTCATTCCAGAGAGAGGGACCTGCAACAGAAAAGGCTCGATCCCCTCTGAGCCTGAGTTTAGTTCTTGGTACTTCTAATAATGTCTGGTCCACAAACCTGAGGCGCCGAGCAGGTGTGTAGGGGCGGATGAGCTCAGAGAGGTAAGGTGGCGCGAGATTATTCAGAGATTTGAAAACAAATAAGAGGATCTTGAAAATAACTCTAAAATGTATGGGGAGCCAGTGAAGGGATGCCAGAGTAGGAGTTACCGGTATGTGCTCCCTCTTACGAGTACCAGTCAAGTGCCGAGCAGCGGCATTCTGGACCAGCTGAAGGCGCTTAATGGAGGACTGGCAGACTCCAAAGTAAAGGGCATTGCAGTAATCGAGCCGGGATGTGACAGAGGCATGAATTACTGTCTCAAAGTGTTCATGTGAGAGGAGAGGTTTTATTTTGGCCAGCTGTCCAAGGTGAAAGAAGCTGGATTTGACAACGGCCCCAACACCAGGTATGCACTCGTATGCATCGGGGATATATATATACTGTTTTTTTAAATCTGGAACAGAGAGAGAAGTGATTGATTTCTTTTAAGTATGCAGCTGGTATTCCGGACATTTGTGGGAAGAAAGTCTGACGACAGCAAAGTTTCCATGCAGAAAGTGCTTATTTGTCAAAGTCTGAAAGTTTAACTGGTAGTTTTGCAACACAGTAGCTACAGTTCATTAAAAACTGTAAATGTTCACATATTTTGGGGGATAAAGTACCATCGTGATTTTGACTTTTTGATGCATATTTGTAACCATTTGCCTTGAAAGATGAAGTTTCAATCAAAAAAGTCCAACAGTTCAATTCCTCCTTCATCTCTCGAGGTCCCGTCAGTACATTCCTCTTTAAATGTAGGTGCTTATTTTTCCAGATCAAGCATACATATCAGGGATGGGTGAGTGCCATGATCAGGTTTCGGGCCGATCTTATTTCTGTCACGAACTAGGTACAGGTGGTTTGGTCTCAAATGCACGAATCAGAGTTCGAGAGGGCAAAAAATGTTTAATTCAGGCGAAGGTCGGTACACGTGAAAGACAAAATGATCAGGCAGAGGTACTCCAGGCATGAGGCAAAAAACAGTGTCAAAAGCAAAAAAAAAAAGGTTGATTTCATACAACGACTATGACGATGAGTATGAGACAAAAGCGCCGGAAGGTGACCTGAGTAGAATCAACAAACTGGCAATGAGACAAGATACACGAGGAGAATATATTTACTGTATCGGGCTTGTTTGGGGATGTGAAACAGGTGAGGACAAAATAATCAGGGGGCAGGTGACCTAGGCAAGGAAGGGGGCGGGGAGACAGAGAGCAGACAGCAGATCATGACGATTATAAGGTCTCGAGCCCTCACAACGGTGGCCAATACTTGCCACCAATATCAAGGCGCCCTCTAGTTTCTGTTTTACGATGAGGAATTAAATGGTATGCATGGTGTGTCTGAGCTGTCTCCATGTCAATCCTCTCATATGCCCTTTACGATGTAATTTCTGAAAGTTGATGTATTTTTAGAAGCTTTAAATGAATGCTTTGTTGGAACTGACATGGATGTCACCATTTAATACCTAACCTCAAGTCAGGTTTTGTTTGATTTATGTTGCATTATGTCTCAAACACGTGACACATTCAACTACTAGTAACACAAACGCATTTTAAGACACGGATAAATAGACAAACTTATAACTTAATTAAATGTAACCTGCCGGCGGCCTGAAGACGGCTGGCAGAGGCTCCAGCACGCCCGCAAGCCTCTATAAACAAGCCGTTCGGATAAATGATGGATGGATATTTCGGGAGCTTTGTGGCATAGAGTTGTTTTAAGCATTTGTGGAGATTAAACCTTTTCGCTCAGTGTAAACAACTGATACCTGATGCATAGTAAACAACATTAATCAATTAGGTTTTCCCATTTTTATATTTTCAAATGAAATAACTATTGAAAGAAAACATGTTCTTAAATGAGGTGTTATTTCTAATTTGAACTCTTATAAGAGAAATGCTGTTCCATTTCTTTGGAAGCATCTGCACTGTAAATCGCAAACGGAGCGGAGGACCAAATAAAACCTTGCCAAAGGTGCCGCATTGGGTAGGGTAGCTCAGACTACAGGTCGTCAACGCTGGCTCTTCGTAGTATTTACAATGGGAGAAGCCCGCCAGCCTAATTGGCATGGTCTATCCGCTTTCCGGTGGGAGCCCATCTGACAGGACCCCTCACTGAGGACTGCCCACGTAGTCTCCATATGTGTGAGACAGAAGGGCCCGTATGCACACTGCCCTTCAACTAATGAAGCAGAGTCTTATACATCCGCCCATTAGTTGCTTTTACTCAGCCATGAGACCCAAAGCAATTCCCTGTACAGGGTGCAGACACAAACTCAAGCATTTCCACTCAAACATTGAGTGCAAATATATGAGCCACAAGGGACAAGAGAGCAGCAAAACCTCCATCTTTGTGAACATTGAAAATGCAACGATGGATGAATCCAGCCCATTGCCGCACGCTAGATGATCTCTGACCTTTCGGCTTTTGGAGCGCATTTTCTCCAAAGGAAGTTTTGGAAAAATTAAAAAAAAAAAAAAAAAAGCTCAAGTGTCATCATCATTCTTCAGCTTGACAGATAATTGTTAAAAAATGCATTATGACATATGGTTAAACAAGTGTAAACATTAATATATAAAGTTAGTAAGCAGAGATTATTAGAAAAAGATAAATGCTGCTTGTTATGTGAAACTGTGTACATGTTAGCCATTACAATGAGCATACCTAATTTTCTGATCTACATTAACTCATTTACACCCTTTGACGTATAAATACGTCAATTAGCGCGTAGCCGTTCCCTCCCCATGACGTATTAATACGTCAATCACGGGTTTTCATGGGGCAGGGTGCAAGAGAGTCCAATGCAACTTCTCACCACAGGATTAGGCTTGACGGCAATGTTAAATAGCAAAACAATGGCCATCGGGGGGCAGTGGTGCAAAAATCAACCAGGATCACGCCGCAGAAGGAGTAGAAAGGGCGTACAGTGAAGGAGGGGCGTATGTGGATAGTAGATTGGAACATTAGCAACTAGCAACGATGGAGAAAAGGAAATAACTAACTAAAAATGATTTTGTTTTCGGTATAAAAGCGTCCTCGAAACAAAACAACAAAGGAGATGGTGTTTGTGTGGAAGAGAAAATGACGCTTCGGTCACTAATCGAAAGCGGCACCCGTCAAACGAACGTCGGCCTGCACAAACATGGCGTGCTACACGCAGCCCGCATAGCTCACGCCGAGTTTCGAGTTCATCTGATGAAGATGAACTTGCTCCACGTCAGCGATCATCGCTTGGCAGAGCATTTTGTGTCTCCCGATGCCCCACATCGCCCACAAATCGTCTCCCCGGCGACTTCCAGCGATGACGGCAAAGAGGCTGCATTGCTTCGCATGGCCGACGCCGGGCACACGTCAGCGATTCATTGGAAAGACGTAAAGACGACGGCGAAAACGATGAATTGGAGAGCGATTTGGATCCCGATATGTCGGACGAATACGTGCCTTCGGACATAACGGAAAGCAGCTGAGAGTCCTCGCCAGAGCCGCTGGAACGAGGAGGTAACTGCTGACTAGCTTGCAAGTTCCCATTCAAAACTTCATCACTTCTTATGCCTCCTCAGTCACTTTTATGTACCGCTACATTCCCCGCTGTACTATGAAGTTGCCAGTAACACTAATCATTATGTACGGTTGATGCGTCTCGTAGATGTGGATGAAAATAGGCGCCGTAAATGTGCTGACGTGCATGTCGCCATAGGTTTTAAAAAAACAAAACAAAAAAAACAGGACACATTTGGTCCGCTCAGCTCTGCTAAAACCAGTAGTGTTAAATTCATATTCCATTTCATGTCAAATTGGATGCTGAGCAACGTGGAATGAATAGTGTAAATAGCATTGTGCAAGCATTTATGTGTGTGTGTGTGATAGATGTTGAAATGTAAGTGGAAAGCAACAATAAAAAAAATAGAAAAATAAAAGTGTGGTAATTGTACATACTTTACAGATTGTCCAGCCAGAAGCCAAAAGATGACGACTCCTCGCTTTGGTGGTGGAAAGAAAGGTAAATAAAATTATTCTACCTCACTCTGCAGCAAGATATATTTGCAACGTTTTATGTTTCTATAATTTATAGGTCGTGCATCTGGACGTGGTGGGATGAATCGATGGTGACAAACTGGATGGAAGCCAAAAACCATCTTCTCCACAGCTGCACTTTTGTTCATAGTTCAATAGTTTTGTTGTGTGCAAATAAATTATTTTGCTACAAAAACATTATTTGTAATGTTCTTTCGTAGGAGGAACACATTATTGAGGTATTTGAGCTGCCACAAAAGCAAAAAATAGTGTAAAACTTGAAATGATGCTTGAAATGCATGCTTTTACAAAAAGCTCATTTTCTGTGGATTTCTGCAGAAAATCGGCCTTTGCCATAAAACTTAGCAGTTTTCTAATGCTGATTGCCAACGAACGGAGAAAGATAGAAACAAACTTTTTTTCTGCTGAAAGAAGAGAGTCTCACCTTTCTTTTGACAGGTTGCATGTATATATAGCCATAGAACAGAAAATTCTGTGGGCCTTGCAAATCAGTCAAAATTCAGTAAAATGTGAGGGATTGAGGGGGTTGCTCCAGTGAAAAGGGGTGGTATTCAATGAGTTAAAAAAAACATATTTCATGGATGTATTATTTAATATACATTGTAAAATATCTCTTTGTACAGTATTTTGGGTCATAGTGCACAGTACAAGAGGCAAATCGTCAGCGTTCAAGTTATGCGAGCACCAATGCCAACCCCATGAAGTACTGTATACCTGAGCTCCCACAAGGACGCTTTAATTCAAAGTATTCCATTTACATTTAAAATGTATCATTAATGTTGATGAAAAAGGGGAAATACAATATCTTGATTTTAGGATGACATTATTTACACATTATTGGTTAGCACGTCGACTTGGGGCTTTGGCCTCACAATGCAGAGGTGCAGAGTTCAATTCCAGCTCCGGCCTGCCTGTGTGGAGTTTGCGTGTTCTCCCCGGGCCTGCGTGGGTTTTCTCCGGGTACTCTGCTTTCCTCCCACATTCTAAAAACATGTATGGCGCAGGTGGGGTTTTTTTTATGCTGATGTTGAGTTTTAGACTGTCCCATGTGCCAATCTACTGCAGTGTCCTCGATTCTCAACAGTTTACAGACATATCATGCTACATTACAAAAAATAAATAAATAAAATAAAAAATAAAACTTGCACATTCACTTAACCCTTTGATGCACAACATGGATAAAAAATGACCCGCATTCATTTTCCATGTTATTTCATGCTGGCTGAGTATTTTTTTTCTGTTCCATCTTTTGAAATCAATTTATTTTTTCATCGGATATTCCAAGGGTTCTTTAGATACCTTGTTTTTGATTACCACTGAACATTATTTCCATTCTTCCTTTCATACTTTATGAACAAAAATCGTTTTTAGATGATTACGTTACGTTTACACACATGGGTCAAAATTGATCCATTCTTCCTAGCGTGACTAAATGACTTAAACTATAATAATTTGCCTCAAGTCATTACTATGGCAGTGAAGGAGGCCAAGCATTTGTGTTTGATATTTGCAACGTGTTTATTTGTCATTTTGTCACACAGCTTTGATAAGAGAGAATACGACTACTGAGTTTAGCTGTATCTTTAGTTTAACAACTGTAAACTGGCTGCATTGCATTTTATTCTATTCTGCCTATAAAGAAATAAAAAAATATATTACAATTCATGTAGGCATTGTGCTAAAACTGACTTTCTCTATTGTCCTGTATATTCACCTATCTGATTCCACTGCACAATTGTTGGGTGACATTCTCTCCTAAGTTTCTTTGAACCTGCTGTCTTGGCTGTCTCCCTGTAAAGACAGTTCCTTCTATTCCATAAGGTACCCATGCGTCACATATCCAGAAGATTCGTAGCCCATATTTTAAAGGCTTTCTGGGCATGTCTTGGCGGAACATTCACCTGCCCCAGAATGGCACAAACTACCGTATTTTCACGACCATTCGGCGCACCGTATGGTTGGGCGCAGTCTCATTAATGGGTGCTATTTCTGTATTTTACACATAGACAAAACGCACTGTATTATTGGGCGCAGTTTTAAAGTGGTAAAACATACGCCAGCTTAAACATACGGCATGCATGCGCGCACGCTAAAAACACGTTAGCTTGTAGCATACGGTAGCATGCCAAGACATACAGATACAAGCTAAAAACACGTTTTTAAAAAGGCAACGGAAGCAAAACTGAGTTCCGTTGTATTTTATTTAGCCATCGTACAATGTACTCACGTTTTTCGATCAATCATCACCCAGAAATCCATCAAAGTCCTCATCCTCTGTATCAGAATTGAACAATTGTGCAAGTACCGGTAATCCATCAAAAACGCCGTGTTCCCTCTCGTTGTCAGTCACTCTCATTGCCATCTGGCTCCACAGAAATGATGCCGGCTTTGCCAAAAACTCGAACAACAGTGCAAGCAGACACGTTCGTCCAAGCAGCCACAATCCATTCGCAAATTGTGGCGTAACTCGCCCGGCGCTGCCTCTCACTCTTTGTAAAGTTGTGTTTGCCATCGATCATTCATTGTTCCCATGCCGTTCGCAACTTTACTTTGAACGCCCGGTTGATGCCGATGTCCAGCGGTTGGAGTTCTTTAGTCAAGCCTCCGGGAATAACGGCAAGCTCAGAGTTCATTTGCTTGACTTGGTTTTTCACCGCTGCTGTGAGATGGGCACGCATGCCAAAAGCATAATCGACGGCTTGAAGTTTGAACTGAGCTTCGTAGGCGTGTCTCTTTGTAGAATTTATTTTCGGGGGTTCTTAGAAACCAAAACCGAAGTTGTTTTGCAACAATGCACATAGCCACACTCTATACAGGTGTTGGTACCTGCTTGGGGAGTCCCTTTAGCGTCCACTTACACGCCCACCCTTCACTCATTGGCGGACTTCTTCGCCGCATGCCTGTCCTCACTCACGTCTGCCTTTTCTCTCTCTCTCTCTCTCTCCATATATGTATATATACACGCCCACCCTTCACTGATTGGCCGACTTCTTTGCCGCATGCCTGTCCACAGTCACTTCCGCCTTTTCTCTATATAAACAGCGTGTCGGCTGTCAGTCAGGTTTTGGAACTCAGCGCATACACAAGACGCTCCGCATCATAAGGCGTACTGTCCATTTTGGAGAAAATTTAAGACTTTTAATGGCGCCTTGTAGTCGTGAAAATACGGTACTCATCTATGGTGACACAGTCCGCTGCAATGAGGGTCAAACTGATAAAGGCCATGAATTTTCTTTGTCAATGTTTCTCCACTATTTCCCTTTTGTTGTGGTGGTTCTTCGTCCCTCTAAGTTGGTGCATTTTAGAATCTCTTCAATTATGTTGTCACTCATGAAGATATGCCAGGCATCTTTTGGTGAAACAGCTGATGTTCTAGGAGAAGGCGCTGGACATCTCCTCAAGATGCTTGTGGCCTTGAGTGTGGGGGATTCTACACCCATGAGTGTGGGGGATTCTAATTCCAGTCAGATTTTTACTCAGTCTATTGGACTGAGTCTGAGTTTCCTCTTCAGAGGATTGATCGGAGGAATCTTCTGTATCATGAGAGGAGTCTTCTTCATCCAGGAAAGCTGGATTTCCAGATACACCCACAATTCCAGCTTGACCAGGTGGCAAATATTTTGGGTCATCATCATCATAAATTTCAGACTCCTCATCTTCCTCATGTGGTTCTCGCTGCAGCATTCCTACAACCTCCTCAACAGTAAATATGTGTGCAGCAGTACTCTGAATAAAGAAAATCAAAAGCATTTTTTTCTGATCCACATCAATATGCAAACACACACATACAGATTTATTTTGTTGACTTGACGAAGCAATCTACAGCGCTAAGTAGCTAACCCCCCAATGAAAATAAATCTGTCAGCACCCCCCCCCCCCACTACTAGCAAACACCACTATAGCGAATGAGCTAGCTAATTAATGTAATGTACTCATGCTCAAACTAGATGAAACCTAATCAAATATTGTGTGCCATTCACAATTGTCGCTAAATACCTTTTGAAGCAACATTAGAGCAATTTAAAACAATACTTACATGTATTAGAGATGGGCAAAGGGACCTGTACAGAGCTGTGAAATGTTTTTTTTCTCTCCAAATGCAATAGCTCGTAAATCAATGTGGGTCTTTCTGGCTCATGTGTGCAACCCTGAGGCAGAAATACAAAAGCGATACCAAAAGAAAGAAAAAGTGGAAATAATGACCAGTGGTAATAAACAACAAAATTAATTAATTGATAAAATTTAATGTTTTCAAAGTTACATCATTAAAAAAATCAGCCATGCATGACGTAACATAGAAAATAATTGTGGGTCCTTTTGGACCCATGTTGTGCATTAGAAAGGTAGTGATATAAACATGTTTTTTATTAAAAAAGCAAGAAAGGAAAAAATAAAATAATTGTGTAAGATGGTCAAAAACAAGTTAATTGAGGAATACCTTGAATACTGAATGATGAAATTAATTTACTGCAAAGATATCGAAAATAAAAACTCAGCCAGGTCACTTTTGACCTATGTTGTGCATCAAAGAAATCTGCCAGACTCTTACACACCAACAACCAACCAACAACAAGCCAGGCACCTTATTTCCAGTAGGCTGGGATAGGCTGCAGCAGCAGTACAGTCAATGAAGCCCATCTTGGCAGTATATGAAACCTCGATCGTTTGCCTCCCTCACGCCGTCACGCATGGCACAAAGTGAAAGCTATTTGTTCCAGAGAGAATGTCTTCTCAGCTTCAGGATGCTGCTGATGCCTGCCGGTTGAAGGATTTTAATTTTAACCAACTTAGATTTGATTGTACCTGTGCCTACAATGTGCAGAAGAATCCTGGTTAAAGTAAGCCATTTTAAACTTCAAAGTAAAATTTGGGGTGTTTTAGAAGTTAAAACAACAGCAGGCAGCCACCAGCGGAATGAACACTGGTGACTGCCTCCCACTGTATGCTACAATTCAATAGATGAAGTTTGCAAATAAGTGAATGTCAGGCTTTGTGATGCTTTTTGGTCAGTAACCATATGCTGTAGATATATAAGCATACTCCATTTACCATTTTAATCAAATTCACACTCAATTTAGAGATGACGGAAGTGCAGTTAAAATAACGATGATGGACTGACATTTTACACTTTGGTTCGGCTTGAAATAATGACGGAGTGACGAAGACGGATGGGTGGCCCCGCCGCTAGCGATTGACGACAAAATTTACCGGCACGCCCACCTTTGCTAACAGCATGCATTAGGTCATGCAATACTTTGCTTTGAACTCTGGAGGTTTGTGCAACTTTAAATGCATGTTTGGATGCTCGGCCCATACAATCCAGGTCAGATTCCTAATTGGATAACCTTTGGGGCATTTGTCTACATACTGAAACCCCAGTTGCTCCTGATGCTGTGTCATCAGTTGGTGAATGAGATAACAGTATGAAGCACTTTGAGGACCCGAGGTAGAAAAGCGCGATACAAGTGACAGCCCATTTACCATTTACCATTTGAACCGTTCCACTGTAAGCCAATTTACTTCAGGATAACTTGAAAGACGCATGTGGAGGAGAAAATGAATAAATCCAGTGGATGTGAGAAGCTGTGTGGAGCCAAGTGTCAATTTAGCCTCCAGCTGGGCAGCTGAAAGCACTTGGTCAGTCATTAGCATGCAACGGTCTCGCCTAGTTTCGTCTAGACATTTAAGGTTATTCATTCCCCAGGCCAATTCTCCCCACACTGACAACATGCTCTTCCTCAATCACTCTTAATAAACCCCCTTTACTAACGCTGTTATGCCCCCTACTCATTTTAATAGCTCAAAGCTGTCCAAATGCACTGCACGTTTTGAGTGTTTTGGGGACTGCAGATGTTACCTCACGCTTAATAAGCAATATCACACGGTCCCCAACCAAGCAATGTAATTTTACCCGAGGTGCATCTGTCAAGCTTGTACTCGCAGGAATCCCATGCTGGTGGAAGTGTTTCACAAAGTCACTCAAGTCAGACAGTTTCTAAACTGCTTCAATAACAGACAGCCCCTGGAAAGGCCAATCATGAACAATAGGGAATACAGTATATTGCATGACCATCCTTTTTATTGTTTGTTTGTTTTTGTACAAGTATGGCCACTAATTGTTTCCACTGCATATTCTCATGTTATTTTTACTCAACTCAACTCAATTTATAGAGCACTTTCAAACAGCCATTGCTGCATACAAAGTGCTGTACATGCAGCATATATACAACAACTTTTATGCGCAGTGTTAAGGTACACTGTACCAACACTTAATGTACCAGGTAAATTTCATCATTGAATGTTCTTCCATGGGGTAAACAGAATATTTACATTGCACTTGAATTCTGATCAAAAACACATACTCATAAAATGTACAATGTTCATGTATTTAGTAATATACAGTAGGTATGGGAAATAATTCTTTCAAAGAGAGAATTTGAATCTGTCTTGATTGAAAGGCATTTCACTGAAAAGGCTATGTACAATAGCCAAGTAAACAATGGCATTGATGTACTTCATGACTGACAGCCTTTGTGACAAGTATGTTAAATTTTGGGGACATTGCGTACAAAACTGACATTGTCCATTTACTAATTACATCATTAAATATCTCAAGGCTGACTGGTTGGCGCTTTGGCCTCACAATGCAGAGGTGCAGGGTTCGATTCTGGCTCCGGCCTTACTGTGTGGAGTTTGCATGTTCTTACCGTAATTGCTTGGGTTTTCTCTGGGTACTCCGGTTTCCTTCCACATTCCAAAAACATGCATGGCAGGTTAATGGAACTTTAAGTTGTCCCTAGGTGTGAGTGTGAACTCGGATGGTTTTTTTTTTGTCTCTGTTTACCCTGCGATTGGCTGGCAACCAGTTCAGGGTGTTGCCCTTGCTTTGTTTAATCAGTCATGTACAGCCTAAATTTACACTTTTACCATTCTGAAATCTTGTTTCATATTTAACTGCATGTGATTGGTCCCTGTGAAATATGAACATATATGAAGATGAAAGAACTCACCTCGAAGAGTGATTTCTGCTTTTGGCAATCCAACTTTTCAGCTGTTCTCTAAACCAGCCGTGCTGAGTTAATTCTGCAGATGATCATATTTTGGGCCCTGGTGGCAGCTTTACAACCTCATAATTTGTCATTTGTTTTTCTAGTGCCAAGATTACATTTTACAACACAGCAATTGTTCTAAATAAGAATTCTGCTGCAGTGTGGATTCATACTGCATGTACATGCGGTATTATTATTTTAATACTATTTTTTTCCACACAGTGAACATGTAATATGTATTGTTTTTTTTCTGAATGGTTTATGTGTTCTTATACCAAAAGAATAATGTTATACTATTATTGTAGCATGTAGTATTTTATATTATGGTATGTGATGTGTCAATAAGGACTTATGAGTATCTCACAAAAAAATAAAGAATAAAAACCACCAATGAAGGGACATTGTGATTTCCTAATAATATTGTAGAAATAATCATTTGAAAATGTAAACACTTGCGGGATTTCTGGAAATAGTATTTATATATTGACATGTTGAATCAATAACATGATTGTTGTCTTCACAGAGATGAATATAATTAACTAATTATAATAGTTTAATTAAAGGTCATTTTAGCAAATTTCTGAAGTGTGCATCAAAGTGGTAGCCATTTGCATGAATCAGTTCCCAAGAAGTAGCTTTAACTTTCAAAAAGGTTGGTGACCTCAGTATACACAGTACTGTAACAGACAATTTATTCTAGTGGAACCTCATTTGTCATACGCTCCAGTTTTTGAAAGATTTATGTCATTTCTACATTTATTCATTACAATGTGTTTTGTTTTGCAGGTGATTTTGATGCTGACCAAATTATTTGATTTCAACCTCAACAGTGTTACCGAAAGCTCGCTGTGGAGGTAAGTTATTGATACTTCAAAGAAGAGCCAACGAATTTGCTGTTAAAGATAGATGAAAGTTTACATATTTCAGTCTCATCCCCACAAACCATTGCACAGCCATTGCCCAATGTAACAATAATATCCAGACTTTACTGTATAATACTATTGAGCTTTCATCCTGGAGCCTGGAAAAAAAGAATGTTAAGCAAAGTCAAATGATGCGAGAGTACAGTATTTGCAAAAACAGTGGCACCTCGATCTAACAATCGAGCGGGGGGGGGGGGGTGTTATTATTAACTAAAGCACTTTTTGTGGCCTAAAAACACCCAATAAAGTAAAGCATTTTGTTCTTTTTTTCTGTCCTAAAAATTACAGTATAAAAAGAAATACAACTGTATACTGTACCAAAGATAGCATGTTCAAGATACAATGACAGTACATGACTAGCGCCCGAGTAAACAACATCCATGGATATGACACCATCCTTTTTAGTTACATGCCTATGGCCATGCTAAGCTAATGTGGATGATTTCCATGAACTTTGATTGGACAGTAATCCCTGCTAGCATGTTGGCCACGTAGGCACAACTGTGACCGACTCTCGTCGACTGTATATCTGTGATCTGTAACACAGAAACACGTGGACCAGTACATTTATGCATATGTATGGAACTGTTCTAATACTTTTGGTGCACTCATTGTTTCTGGTTTGACCTTCAAAAAGTGTTCCCGTTGGTGTTTTTGTCTCATATCATCTTTTCATCATTTTCCTTTATCTTCATTTCAAAATTTTGTCTATTAGAAAAGCTTATCTTTGTGGTATTTTATTCAGTTTACTGATTGATATGTTATTGTTGCATAGAGTAAAACAGATTTGCCGTCTGTGCAGCCCGACCACATTTAAATGCCCCTTGATTTATTTGAATGTGGTGATGAGTCCTGTGCAGATCCAATATTGCCTCCTGTGTATTTCCAGAATCAAAATATTCTTTGATAGCAGCAACTATGTTTCAATAACTGGATGCGCCTATTTCTCGAAAGAAAAAAAAAAAGATGTCACACGGAATAAGTTCCTGCTCACGTTGTTATACGCCAATTGTCTGTTTGTAAATGTTTATTTTAAAAAGTATCAATAAAAGAAAGTTCTGGGGTGGGGGGGGGGGGGGAGAAGAGAGGCAGGAGAAGCACGATGTACTGAACCAAATGTATGAACAAAAACACAGGAACACACTGAACAAACTAAATCAATCACAAAAACAGTCCTGAAAACCCCCCAAACTCAAAGAAACAAACAAAAACCCATGACAATGAGTGGTCGGTGTGGTAGTCCTTTTAAAAGAATCGAGCTAATGACATGATGACCAAAAGGTGCGTCGCTAGGGGAGAAGCCCTACAATGCCACAAATGGAACAGAACTATGACAGCTTTTGTGTTTGCGATTTGTTTTTGTGAATTGAACTTCAGGGCCACCGTATTCAGGAGGTAAATAGTAGAAAAACGTTTTAATGTAGTGTTATAAGAGATAGTAAATTATATAATAAGCGTACAGAATGATCATGGACAATTTTCCAATTAGCTATAGCACAGTGAAAAATATATTGCAAAAGTTGAATTGAAAACCAAATATGATCCGAAACAGTGTGAAACTAAATGTGACTGCCTGTGGGTCAATGGTAGGGGAAGATGCCAGGCTCACCTGTCAGAGCCAAAATATATTGTTAGGGTGTTATGGAAACATTCCATTGGCAGATGGGAGTTCCAACTTCTATGTCTAGCAGAACTTCGACCACTTACAAACACCCCTTTCTACCCCCCCCCCTGTCTATCAAAAATACAAAAAGTCCACCCATGTGTGCGGTTAGACTACACCTTGCGCTCGACTCGCGTTGGTCATGAAAATAGGGCTCCATGAGTTCAAGTGTATGACAAATGGAATATGGGTGTCTTTTCTTTTATGATCACATTTTGGTCAGAGAATCACATTACATATTTCAGTTTCATTAACCTCCATTTCACAAGCTTATATCAGAGTCACAGTCCACCCTCACATATCCACGACCTGTAAATAAACAGTTGCTAGCTCGTTAGATAATTTTCAGAATTAGCGTCCCGATAAAACTACAGCTTTTCATTTTTTGCATCTTTCATCATGTTGGAATCGGATGACTTCCGACTGTTACAGTCAACTGTGAAAGTTGCAGTGACACTGAGAATAAGTTATACCCTCAATGGCTCGTCGACAGAATCCCCGAGGGGCAGATCAATAACCTGATATCAATAACCTGATGACACTGTCCCATGGACCAGTGTGTTGATGATTTTGGAGTCACCCTGAGGAAATTGAATCCTCACCATGGAAAGCAGGCAGTGATATACGCAATGGGGTACTACATTTGCAAGCATAGCATGATTATAAGATAATAAGATAAGATAAGAAAACCTTTATTAGTCTCGCAATGGAGAAATTCACGATTCACAGCAGCAAAGTTATGAAAGGAAGAAGTAGAACAACAAAATATAGGAGCTGCTGGAAAGGCAGCCACTCACGCGGCGCCATTTTGAAGTCAAAATAACAAAAATAACACAACACAACACAACACATAGGACACAGACAGTCGTGCAATCTTCACCACTTTTCTGCATACACTTTGTTCTCTGAAGCAGTTCTAGATGAAAGAGGAGAGGATCAAAGTGTCCTTTCACCAGTGGATCAGAGACGTCATGCTGAAAATGTGCACACGTCTGCTACAAGCTAAGTTTTGAAAGTAAACACGAAGCTGTAGCGTCCATTGACGAAAAAGAGATTGGCTCACATCTCCTGTCCCATGTAAATCCACTTCAATTCCAAGCCGTGACTCCCAGTTCACATCCGCATCGGCGCTCCGCGCTAACGCTCCTTTCTTCTCGTCGGCTCCTCAAGCCTTACATCCATCCAGCCGCAGACCGTTCAACAGCACCGATCTCTCCGCTGAACAAAGCGGGGCTGTGAAAAATGCTGCCCATGACAGGCGCAAGACACAAGCGCCCCGGGGCTGTTATTATGTCTGCTTTTGTGTTTGGAGGGGCTCTCAAACAGCAACAACGTGCAAAACTATTTATTTATGCCGGAGTTAAGTTCGATAGGAATGTTCATGCAAATGACGGCTACAGTACTTTTGAAATCACCCGAGGAATTTCCTTGCTGCATTTTAGAGGTATTTATATATTCCTTACAAAATTACCCATTATCAATTCCATTTACTAATTCAATGCCATGCTTTGCAAAACACATTGAGAGTTTTTTCAGTAGTTATAAGAAGACAAAAAAGTAACTACAGCCATACTAGCTGAACGCCGTTGAGCACATGGTGTACTTTATGTGTGTGCTATCTGTTGCCACTCCATTGAAAAGAGTAGAGTTACAGAGACCAAGTTCAAACAGAAATTGCATTTTTATACTGTGATGTGTCTGTGAAAGAGGCATTACGGTACCTTGTGCTTATTAGTGCAACCAAATGATATAAATACAATTTAAGCCTCAACATCCAGATTAGGGTGCGCATAGTACTGGTATTTGAAGGAAAAAAAGCAGTTTAAATTGCCTTTTGAGAGAAATGCAGTGCCTGCAAGGTTGACCACAATTTGATTGAAAATGAGAAGATAATCTTGATTAGTGCCACAATGGGGAAATTTGCAACCTTTCAGCAGAATGAGTGGAGACAAAAAACAAAACAAAACAAAAATACACCAGGTCAACAGCATATCTCCCCACTGTTTATGTCAAAGCGCATGAACATAAAATTCTGTATATTGGCATGTAGACAGCGTAGAAGGCAGAGAAAAGATATTCATACTAGGAGCACATTGGGAAATAAAAAATCTAAATGTATTGTATATGCATCAACTGTTCAGTTTATCCATTCCAATCACTATCCAACCATCCAATCAGTGTTTATTTCAAAATAAAATGGAAATTGTTGTTGTTGCTGTTTTTCAGGTGAGTTTTACAGGTGACTGGTCACATCAATCGTGGAAAATGTTTCTTTTTCCGGATCACACAAGCATGGTCTTAGAACAAGGGTGTATCAAACTCAATATCCACTGTTGGTTAATTCTATCGATGCATAGATGTACAGATGCCTTTTGTCATTCATCAGTATTTTAGACCTGTTAAGGGTCACTGGCAGATTTTGTCCTTAGGGTGGGCTACACCTGGAATAGGTTGCTAGTCAATCAGAAGGCACAAACTTAACTATTCTTGTCGTCTTATTTTTCTTATGTTGCCAAAAACACCAGTGGGATTAATATTTGATGCCCATTACGATAAAATGTCATGACTTGCATCGTGCATAACGTTTAAGTTTTTGGGTCAGTTTGCAAATTGTTTGACTCGAGGCCATTCTCATTTGTAGTTTTCTGTGTACTTTAGAGAAGAGGCCTTTGACTGACAGATAAAGAACACAAAGGTATACATAACAAGCCTTCTCGAGCTGTGCTCAAACTACATTTACGTCTTTTTTTTCCCCGCTAGCATTATTACTTCTCTGAATTTTGGAAATATAAATTCAAATCTCAAACGGAGGACATATTGTGTGTAAAAATAAATCAGAGAAAGTGAGTATGGTGGCCATTAAAATGCGGCCACTGCGCTCCTGCGGGAGATCCTGTTGATGTGTTTAGCTCAATAGGGACTTAATTATATCAGAGCCTTAACCCGTGTCATACCCTGCTATCAAGGGGACTGTTAATTGCAACAAGTCATTTTTCAAATGTTCATCCGACCTTTCTATTCAAATTTCAGGTCAACTGACTATGGAGCAACATACCAGAAACTGAATGACAAAGTTGGCGCAAAGACAATACTCAGTTATTTGTACGTGAGTCCAAACAACAAAAGAAAGGTAACACTACTCATTTATTTTATACTTATGCTAATGTCAACCAATGTATTTTATTATTATTTCTGGGGAAGCAACATGAGCATTTCCAGAGAGGTTGCTGGTGCTGCACTGGACACCCCAGGAAGTCAATGACTCTAAAAGTGCCAACCAAAAAAATAAATAAATAATTAAACAGTTGTGCTTTTGCTCCTATCAATTGGCTTTTCAAACTCCTTCTTATTCCCACTCAAAATTCAAAATTAAATGATGACTCACTTGGAACATGATCACTCCACAGCATTGCCCACCACCTACACAAGACCACTTGCACATGGATAGTGCATTTAGTGGTCTCGAAATACTCCTATCTTGTTTGATAACATGAAAGTATTGTACGTGGTCATGAGTCATTTTACTGAAAATTGTTGCCATTTTAAGCACGATGATGCTCGATGAAGAGTAGAAAATCTGGCAAAGCATATGCAAGGGGGAAACTTTGTTTACATTCATGGGGTCCAGGATTCTTGTAAATACTGTTGCTGTCAAAATTATTCCACTCCAATTGTAAATCGTAAATGTCTAAGTTTACAATGAACCGAAAAAAAAAAGAACATTTAAATAGCTCTACACAACTAGCAATCTGCATGTTAGACTGTGGGTCATGGGGTAAAAATAGCTTCCATTTTTTAGTTCCAGGACCACCATCGGGGGTGAACATTTGATGACATGGTGCCCAAGAACCCTTTGAAGAACATACTTTTTTTCACACGCGCAAATGTTGTACCTGAGCGAATATCGTTCCTCTTAACTGGGCAATTTGATTTAAACTTTGGGAATTTTCAGATTTTACCAGGGAATTTTTATCAACATTTCAAAATCAAAGTGAAAATACAATTTGACACAAAGTGTATGTTTTAAATTCAGAACACTGAGAGATCATTAGTTGTAAAATAAACAATGATATTTTAGCTGAAGATATACTGTACAAGCAAACATTTCAATATCTATTATTGTGTGAGAACATGAACGAAAAAGTTTTTTTTATTTTGGTCAGAACAAATAAGATGCAGTTATTGAGAGCATTTGGATGTTTTTACTGCTCTGGATACAAATTCCAAAAAATGACTCTTTCAATCATTGGTTTGAAAAATAAGAAAGAAATGATCTTCATATCCTAAGCAAACAACCCAGTCTCACAATCATGCACTTAGGCAACCTAAGTGTGACTTCAGGGTAGGAATTTCATTGCTGACAGGTCAAGACAATTGATTTGTATCCCATCCTTCCATTTTCTAATCCGTTTATTTTCACAAGGGTTGCGGGCGTGCTGGAGCCTATCCCAGTTATCTTCGGGCAGTAGGCGGGGTACACCCTGAATTGGATGCCAGCCAATCACACATTGACAAACGTTCACACTCACAGTCACACCGAGGGACACTTTAAAGTGTTCAATTTACCTACTATGCACGAGTACCCGGAGAGAACATGCAAACTCCACACAGGAAGGCCTTTGCCTGGAATCAAACCCTTCACCGTCTTCAGGCAGTTGGTGGGGGACACCCTAAATTGGTTGCAAACCAATCGCAGGGCACACATGGACAAACAACCATTCATGCTTAAACTCACACCAAGGGACAACTTGAGAGTGTTCTCTTATCCTCCCATGCTCGTTTTTGTATTGTGGGAGGAAACCGGAGTAACCGTGGAAAACCCACGCAGGCACCGGGAGTTTATATTTTCCAAATCATAAGTAAATATAATAAAAAGTGATTCAACTCAACAGATTGGGGTGGGGAGAACAGTCGAGGTGGCTCTCTTAGTTCTCAGAGGAGATACCTATACCTACAATTGATTGTAACAGGACATAGTGAGAATGCAGAATGTGTGAAGTGTCAGTTGATATCCATGTGCCTTTTTATGAGTCTGTTATTGTAAATGCCAGTAAAGTGACTGCTGCTCTTGACCTGTAATTTTACTGCAGATTTGTATGATTTTATTGAGCATGTTTCCATTTCCAAAAGTAAGTGACCCAAACCAGGTGATGATATAAAACATTGGGACAGATTCAATAAAACATTTATCATCGGCAGTGAGGATGGAATGGTGAACCTGAAGGTTGCAGAACTTAAGGAGGAAGAAGAGACGCTATGGGCATTTTGAGAAAATATATTCAGTGTTCAGATGAAATGTGAGTTTAAGTTAGTGCTTCTCAAATAGAGGGGCGCCGTCGGGGGGGGGGGGTGCGTTTGACCTCGGGGAACATGATTTTTTATTCTTTTATTTGGATTTCTTTTAATGTCCTAGAATAATGTTGCACCTCCACTACATTAGGGGGCAGTGGCGCTCTCATTGGCAGTGTGTGCAGGGAGCATTCAAATGGAGGAAATATGACGAAGCGTGTGTAGCGCTTGGCTTCACTGTGACTACGGTGGGAGACGAGTAAAGACCGGTGTGCTTACTCTGTCTAAAAATGTTGGCAGTGGACAGCATGAAGCCAAATAAATTAAGGCGTCACTTAAAGACATTACACCGCAATCACGCTGATAAGCCGCTTGACTTTTTTCAGCTAAAACGTGCCGAATATTGCCAACAATCATGCCGCTTTGTGACTGCTACTTCACTAAACTAAAATACAGGTCCCGGCTATACATTGAGCAGGAGCTGAGAGTTGCTGTGTCCTGCTTCAAACCTCGCTTCGAAAAGCTGTGCATTGCAAAATGTGCTCATTGTAGCCATTAATCCAGACATCATCTTTGATTAAAAAAAAAAAAAAAGCACAAATTATTTTATATATTTTTGTTTTGCTGGTTAGTTTTTTTTTAATTGTGCTCCTGAGAACATGTTGGTGATTAGTTTGAATGTATTATTAGTTATTGATTTTATATAATCTTATTTTTCAGGATCGTATGGTTTGACATGGTCATTCAAAAAATGTTTCCAGTTTAAGGATTTCAGATGCACTTTATATTTTTTCTGTTACAGTTAATAAAAGTATTCTTTGTTGTAAGTTGGTCCATATTTCTTTCTTTTTTTATTCTCTTATACGTTAATGAGGATACAGTGTTATGCAGAGGTGTACTTATAACTATTTTAGACAAATACTATTTATAGTCGCGCGGGAGGGAGGGGGCGGAAGATGTTTTCTTCTTCGTAGGGGGGGGGCATGACAGAAAATAATTGAGAAGCACTGGTTTAAGGTCAATTACAGAGCCAATATATTTGTATGATATGTTTTCAATTGTGGGGTGAAGTGGCCGTGTTACCTGAGTATTTGATATGTGTGGGTGATGCTCCTGCAGTCATTTGTGTACAGTGTGAAGAGAATTGGAGAAATACCTTAAGGGCGACCGGTGGTGCTAAAGTGACCATTCACCCTGACACTCTTATCTCTCCCTGTGTGAAAGGATAGGACGCAGAGGATGAAGTGGTGGTTGATATTCATCCCAAGACGCTTATGTCTTATGAGGTGTGGTTGCACGGTGTTGAATGCACTCGAAATGTCCATAAAGACTAAACTGACATGGGATTTGGGCTTCTCCAGTGGGGGATGCCACTGGGCAGCATAGTGAGCACAGCCTCATCCACACCTCTGTGAAAATGGTATGCGAACGGATGTAGGTCAGGCAGCAGACCAACATCAGCCTGCAGCTGACCAAGGATGTTAATGCCACAGGTCGATTGTCGTCGTTGGAGCTGAGATTGCACTTCTTTGCCGCGGGGCAGATGATGGAGGACATCCAGATGGAGGCAATGGTGTGCTCGGCCAGGGAGCAGTTGAATAGTGAGCAGAAGACATCTGCCAGCTTTGTTGAATTTGAACTGCTTCAGTGTGCGTTCCACATCCACAGGTGACAGCTTCAGGTTCTGAGCGGACTGAAGCAGAGAGATGAATTCATCAGATAGTTCTTCCCTCTTCTGTGTGTAATCACACTGATCAAACCTGCAGTAAAAGTTCAGATCTTGAGCATGCAGACACACACTTCTGCACGGAGCCTCGTGATGAGGAGTTGGAGCAGAGACCGTCCAGGGTTTTGACACTCTGCCAACCATTCCTGGGTTAAAAAAGTCTGTCCATCCTGTCCTGTGTAGAGGAGGGGATCTGCCCAATTCCTTCAGGCCCTCCTTGGACACAGGTTCTTTTATTTCTCTATAAGGTGGAAGAAGACCCAACACCACGTCGTCTTTTCTTCAGTTTATCACAACGCAATACGAATCGATTCGGGCTCCTGAGAGTCTCAGGTTTCATCAGGAAATGTAGAAAAAATGCAGTCATGAGAAAATATAGAGACAATAGGATAATGAGAGGCGGGGAGTTACGCTCCCATGCAAGTCCCGGAAACAAAGAAATGAACATGTCATCTGACCCGGCGTGGCTGGAAAAAGTTGGGAGTGGTGAGGTGAGACCAGACCACCACTAACCACTATTGTCTTCAGTCTGATCTTTGACGTGATGGCAGGAACACAGATGCTTGAGATAACAGTTACTCTTTTGATGTCAAACATGTCCTCTGGAGGGGGCCCTCAAAGTGGTGGGGGCCGAGGGGCACTAAAGGTGATTGTCATCACAGTGAGCAGTAAATACCTTCAACAGCATACTACAGTAATCCCTCGTTTATCGCGGTTAATGGGGACCAAAACCACCCACATTAAACAAAAATCCGCGAAGTAGCGTCCAATTAACATAAGGGGTGTTCACACGGCACACATTTGCTCCGGCGCTGCACCGATGTATTTTGTTGCGATATATTTTGCACCGCAGCAAATTGTGTGGAGCGTTCACACGTACAAAGCCGCTGAGCGTGTCAGCACCGGCACAGCGTCGGTGCAGCCCCACTTGCGTTCACACGGCAGTTTCTGCAGCGGAGCAAAACGACAGAAAACAAATGAGCTGTCGTGTTGGTTCTTTTTAAAACATATACACAACTCAAGCGACTACTGTAAAGGCACGTCCTTCTCCTTCTTGGTCTCCGTGCCTTCTGCTCGAGAGTGACCGCCCCCGAAAACGTAAATCAACGATGACTTCAATGACACTCAGAAAAGCAAATACGTAATGCGCCAAACAGAAAATCAAGAGAGGAAATCACAAAATAAATTATATGGGGGGCGGGGGGTTGTGAACACACAACAAAGGAACAAACTACACAAACAACTCTGAGACAGTCCAGTCTCCTACAAAAGGAAAGATGTTACCAGCCAAGTCTTGTGTCGTTATTAAACAAACACATGACGGAAGTCCGACAGAGCGCGAAAGCAACGCATTCTCGCCGTACGTAAACTCTTCACAAGCATTTGCACTGGAGCAAATTTAACCCAGTTGCGTTCACACGTGCAAATTTACACCGGTGCTGCTTCGCAAACAAGCATTTGCTCCGGAGCAAATTTTTAAACCACCTCCCTGAGGTGGATCAAATTTGGTCCGGTGTAAGCTGTTTTCCGGGGCTACGCCGGAGCTAATTTGCACATGTGAACGCTCGACTGGGGCAGCCCCGGCGTTGCACCGGACCAAATCTTGCCGTGTGAACACCCCTATAAACAGGTAAAAAAAAAACATGTTTTTTTTTTTTTAAAGTCCGCAAACGGTCCGCGAGAAGCTGCAAAACAACAGTGAGTCACATAGAGCAACATATACAGTACTGTACTCCATGTATATGTAAAAAAAAATAAAAATAATAATTTATATGTTTGAAAAAATCCGCGATGCACTGAACCCGCGATAAACGAACAGCGAAGTAGCGAGGGATCACTGGATATTGTTTCTCTCAAGTGTTTGAACAGATGCAACTAAAAGAGAGGGGCTAGGAAGTCACAGTAAGGAATAAATTCCTTTACACCTGATAAGCTCTTTGAGCCGTGTTAATATCTTTATTGCATCTATTTTGCATGAGTTTACCTTCAAGTTTATTTCCTGAATTATTTTCCTTTAATTCAGAGTTGTTTTCAGTGATTTTGTTATCCAAGGCTTATTATTTAAAAATACGTTTATGGTTTTTGTGGGGCCCAACATATCCAGGCAAACAGAAATGTATGATGTGACTACATCAGTAGCCTCCTCAAATGTGTGTCCTTCTGTGAACACCTGCGACATTGTACAATCAAGACAGCCCTGAGGTGATTCTTGGACAGCATTATCCCACTGTCTTTTTAACTACGCCATCTCTCTGTAGTTTGGTTTGGTATGTTGGAACAAGTTGAACAACATTGTGGTCTGCAGTGCTGAGAGGAGGTTTCTTATCAGTTTTATATGCATCTTTGCCATTACCATACCATAGGTCTGTCATGTTTCGGTTTGTGACCAACAGGTGGCACTGTAGGGCTCCCCCTGCAGCTGCACACCTGTCGGTCGTTATGTCGTTAGCCGTTTAAAAGGACTCCCGCCCGAACACTCATTGTCTCGTCATTGTTTGCTCTTGGCTACTGTCATGTTTGTTTGTTGCTGTTTGTTCCTGTCAGGTTTGTTTCGGTCATGTTTTGAGAGTTTTAGCTTCTGCCATGGTTTTGTTTGTTACTTTGGATTCGTTTTGTTCTTTGGAGTTTGTTTTGGATTTCGTTTTCTCTATTGTATTTTAATACAATTCATCAAGTACAACCTGCTCCTCTCTCGTGCCTGCTTTTTGGGGTCCACCACCACCTCGCAACGTGACAAGGTCGTCTGTCTGGTGGCACATGTAGCATGCTGGTGATAGGTAAGAGTCTTATTTAGTCTGCAAGAATCCCCAAGAATGAAAACAAGCAACTGACGAAAGGCAGTCTCAATCTTTTGAACACAAGATGTAAGATTTTCAGATGCACATGCCGCTTTTCCTGACAAGGGGGATATACACCAAAACTAACGGGAGCTGAACAAACTCGCGGGACAGGTCCCTAGGCCGAAAAGACAGTGCGAGCATTTCCACATCACTTGTGCAGCAAGAGTCAATGACAGCAGCTGTCCTGCCCCTCGCCTGGTTGGTGTACACACAGACCCTGCCCCCGTGACTCATACAACTGTTCACAATGTCCCAGTTGGACAAGCCACTGAGGGAGAGCTGGGTTTCTGAAATTGTCCTGTCAAGCCACGTTTCCATGACACAGATCAATCCCACATCCTTGTATGTACGACATGTTAGCATGGAGCTCGTCCAGTTTATTGCGGAGTGACCTAACGTTGACGAGCAGTATAAAAGGTAACGGAGGGCTATGAATCTCGGGCCAAGGTACTTCAACTTCGGTTTCCCCCACTTTCTCCTCCTCCAGGCAGGCCCTTTGCTGACTCGATGCGTTGACCCGGGAATATGTTGATCCACTTCTGTAGACACGCTGGTACTGGATATTCCACATCTCGCACGAGTAATTAATCATCCCGGCTGTGCCGCAGTGTATTGCCGCCACGGATGATGTTGTCAAGATGGGCTTTATTCACGTATCACTTATTAGTTCTTACAGAAAACGTTCTTCCGAATTATTAAACCCCCGTTTCCTTGTTATTGTGTCAGTGACAAAAAAAAACAAAACAAAACAATTATTATCACAGCAACTCTACCTGCCAATTTCGCACCGACAGTGTCTTCTATTTTGACTTTTCACACACAAGTGTATGCTAAGATAAAGTATGTAGTAGCATTGCTGTCTGTGTCCAATCACTGCCAAATCAATCCAGCCTCAAGTAACCCAATTTAATGGCTGTAAGCAGTGACTAAAACATGATTTGCTAATCATTTAAAATAAACACCGGCATTTTCCCCACACACCGATGGATTACTAAATTTATGCAAAGATCCAAATGCTGCAACTGGTAAACATTGGTTTTTATGTGAATGAGTTTGTTACGATATGTACCACGTAAAAGACATAAAGTATGCAGTACACTCTATCAAGCACGGCTCCAGTAATTTCTCTCTCCAAGGGCTAAATTGGGCTTGATCGATACATAAGGGGGCTTAGAAAAAAAATGAATATGTATATTTAGAACATCAAATTCAATGCTGGAGAGGCTTAGCTCCGGCTACAGCAATTTCGGACAGAAATTGGTGTAGCCAGAGTTATAGTGGCCCTACCCCAGGTGTAGCGCCATGCCTGCACTTAATTCAGTCGTTTTCAAAATGAGAAAGGAACCCAAATACGTAGAGGGAAAGGCAGGAGGTACATTTCTCAGGTGTGGAAGCGGTCTGGGTAAGCTAAGATTTTAGGCAATGTTCCATTAGCCCTGACAGTAAATGCCTAAACATCAAAAGAGCTGTGTTTGTTTCATCCACTAGCTCAAACATCTGGTAGCACCTCAACGATGCAGCAGTAAGATAAACAGTCCGCAACAGCTTTTGCTTTGATGTGCTTTAAAGGCACACAGAATGGTAGCGTTAGCTTGTGTTTAATGAATATTCAGTGAATCAAGTCACCATCGTCTTATTATGATGTGCTGTCAGTTAAAACAAAAAAGAAGGCTGTTCCACATGAGTACACAGATCCCCGTCTTATATTTTAGTATTACAGGCAGCTACTTGCTAATTCTGCAATCTATTTAATATCATTCAATTTATCAAGCGGATGTAAAGAAGTACTATTATTTAATTTGAGTTGTCTTTGTTTATATATACTGTATCTTGCTTTCATAAACAAGAGCATTTGCCAATACTTTACCGATTGTTATCAGGTGATCAGTTTTTTCATTTGTTAACAAAAAGAACAGATGTGCACACTTGAAGATGTGTCATGGAGTGATATAACAAAACCCCCCAACATATTTATAAAATAAAAATAAATACACACAAAATCAACGTACAGGTATGCACTGTGTAATTTAAGACTGCAAATGCCTGATTACTCCTACTCATTTAACGTAATGAAGGCACCTTGAAGTGCATTCTTATTACTATTTGAGGTTAAAAACAGTCCAGTGTAGACACCCACTGAGGTAAAATGTTTTACTGTTGGCATGTTGGAGGGGTTCCTGCCAGCGAAGGCACCTTATTTTAAAAAGTAATTAGTTAGAGTTACTTCTTCCCAAAAGTGAATGGGTTACTTTCTCACTTTGTAAAAGTAATGGGTTACTCAGCAAATTCATTTAGATTTTTAAAATATGTTTATCTGCAGTGTAAAATATGCTTCTAATACTGTTGCTGTGCCGGCACAGTGGTCGACTGGTTATTATGTCCGCCTCACGGTGCATGCAGCGGTGCAAGGTTCCATTCCAGCTTCGGCGGTCCTGTGTGGAGTTTACCAACCAATCGTGCAGGTGCATATGTTCTCCCCGTGCCTGCGTGGGTTTTCTCTGGGTACTCCGGTTTCATTCCGCATCCCAGAAACATACTTGGAAGGTTAATGGAACACTCTAAATTGTCCCTAGGTGTGTGTGTGAGTGCGGATGGTTGTTTGTCTCTGTGTGCCCCGTGATTGGCTGGCAATCAGTCCGGGGTGTCCTCCTCCTACTGCCCGAAGACAGCTGGGATAGGCTACACGACAGCATGCCCCGCGACCCTTGTGAGGATGAAGCGGATCAGAAAATGGATGGATGGATGGCATTTTGTTGAACTCAATAGATTGCAGCTTGCAACATGATTAGAAATAAAAATGTATCAAAATTTGAAATTAAAAATATTCACACACTGCATTTAAGTGCAAAACTATGACAGACACGTAAACTTAAATGTAAAAAGAAATAAAGGAAAACTGGGCCATTGGGGCGTGCTCTCTGTATTTGTATATTATTACACAGTAAACTGAGCCTTATCCAACATTCAAAAAGAACGAATATGTTAAATTATATTAGTTTACTTCTAAATGATGTCCACACGGAGCTTGTCCAATGGTGTGGGCATCACACCCACCATTCACATGCATCGAGGTTCACTATCACGATCAACGGCCACTGACATTGGCAAGCTGGAAAGACGCATGCACGCGTGTGTGCAATCACATGTGCAAACAAGCGCAAGCAGTAGAAAATGGATGGCTGGGCAGATACCTTCCTTTTTTAAAAATTCTGCGCTATGTCTCATTCTTTCCAAAGATTATGCTCTTAACAGATACTGAAGTGGAGAACAGTCTTCTGATCAGTTCTGATGAAGGAGCAACATACCAGAAGTACCGACTGAACTTCTATATCCTGAGCCTGCTCTTCCATCCCGAGCAAGAGGACTGGATTCTGGCTTACAGTCATGAGCAAAAGGTAAGGGAATTGGTTCAGCCTTGTTTGACGAATTCAACAAAAGTGGTGGCTAATCACTCAGATCAGCAGGTTAAACAGTTGCCGAATCCCGTCACAAAAGTATTTCAGCAATTACAATTTACTTACTTAGAGCCACATGTATAAGACAATTTAACCAATTTAACAATACTTGTCTCACACCTATTAGGCATGGGTGGATTAATACCAATATATCGATATTTCGATCCAGAGGGCTCCGTTTTAAATATCGATCCTCAAGCTAATATATCCATACCTGTCAACTCATACGGTTTAGCCATAGTTCATACGGATTTTGTGGTGAATCTTATGTATATGGCCGTATCGCACTAATCATACGGATTCTGAAAATTTCCGTTTTTTGTTTTTTTCCCCCCCTAACAGGTAGTTCCGTTTGCTTTTGCCCAGAATGGTGATAGTCTACTCGAATGCTTTCATTTACATTTCCAAAGTAAATATGAATGGATGCTGTAACTTCGAGCCGATGGGTCAGCATTTGGAGTTGGTGAAAAAAGTAACGCAGGAATACAACTCTGAACACAGTAATGCCACTAAGTAGAATGATTATTAGACATTAACCAGACATTGTATTATGCAGATCTACAATAAATATCATTGAAATTTTCGTGGGGTTTTTTCTGCCGTTATTTTGACATATAAAATGCTTTGGTATGTTATAAGGATTTTTTTTGTAGTTTATACAGGTTGGCGCTCCGAAAGGTTGACAGGTATGATATATCGATAGTTTAAATTAATTCCCTACATTTTCTTAATCTCTATTTTTTGTACATATTTCCTGAAATACAAACAAATTTTCCTGACGCCTTCTGCGTGCACGTAAGCACTGGCGTCTGCTCCCGCCCACTCTTACTTTTATTACTGCGTTGTGAAGCTGACTTGAGAAGAGGAGGAGGGGGCGTGGAGGGGTTTCACAGCAGGCACATGTGCCCGCTTTCAGTAGGTTTGACATCTCACAAGACACAGAGGTAACTATTTATAACATGCTTGATTTTTTTTTCACCTTGCAAGTTAAAAACCAAAACAAAACCCAGCGTGTGAAAAAAAGCCCTTACAGTGTATTTTTGCTGTGTATTTTGTCATGTTTTAGCTGCCGTCGAATGTCGGAGCGCGCGTGTGTGTGGAACTACTGTCAGATGGTTGTCGGATGTGTCACTGCCCAGTATTTATTTGTTTGACGTTTGATTTACGTGTCTCTGGTGTTTGAGCACACGCACGGCGACTTGAGCCCTGACAAATTAGAACGCGATCCTTGCAAAGTGCTTCAGCGGTCAGACATAACGATGATAAATTCGGCCATAAGTGTCATAAATGAGCCCAACGACTGAAGAAAATATGTAAATTCACCATTTGAACGATGAGACGCCAAAAAGTTGTAATGCCTGTTAGGTCATAAGCAGGCATTATCGGATACTTGCTAACCGTTAGCGTGTGTGATGTTACTATACTAATATATATTCAGACCTACTTTATGTATGTTTAATTATTTTTTTCCGTCTAGTGAGACGTGCAGTTTGCATTTACATGTTATGTTTCGTGGAACAAAGTTATATGTAGAAAGTTAAGCTATTGAATCTTTTGCATTATTGTCGCACTCTGCACATTAGTGCCCGATTGATTTACAGCCTCATATACATTTTTTACGTCACACTTGTGTGGCCAAATTATGTTGTGGTGAACACTTACCAAACCGTACATCAAACGATTTAGTAAGTTAAACCTGTAATTGCAGCAAGTTTTCATATTAATGAATGCTTTATTTGCCGTTAACTTAGTATCCTATAGTGTATAATACATCTCATATTGTTTTATTGTAATGAATATGAATGGTTGAAAAATACATTAGAAAAGGACCGTGAAAAAAAAGACCAAATCAAATCACAATCGCAATTTCGTGGGGAAAGAAAATTGCAATTACAGTATTTTCCATAATCATCCAGCCCGTATAAATATGGCGGTACAGTCTTTCTGTTGTCTTCCATACAAAGAAATGTGCACTGTTGAATTTGCATTGTGAGAGAATGCTATACATTTAATTTGGTGAAAAGCAATCATTCATAACGTACGTAATGAACATTCGGCAAGCCTCCTCGCTGCCCATCTTCAAAACCCGCCTCAAAACTCACTTGTATTCTTTGGCATTTGACTCAGCATGACTTAGATTTGTTCTTGGTTTTGCTCTTTGGTGCTTTCTACCGTCTTTATTACCGATTTGCTTTACTGTTTGTTGTATATGTTAAATTGCTCCATGTACAGCACTTTGTATGCAGCGATGGCTGTTTGAAAGTGCTCTATAAATACAGTTGAGTTGAGGACTAAGTAACCAAATAAAACAGTAAAACAACTGCATTGGCTATATTTAACAGTGCACCGTGATGTATTATACCACACAGTGACCTGGAAAGGTTAACAAAATAATTTAAAGTCGTTTGGTTTAAGTGATGTTGTGTGCAAACCTTGATCTCCCCCAATTGGCGTGAGCACAGCGACAGCGCACATTGTTTCTTTGTCTGAAATATTAATTTAAAAATCACTTCCGGTCTTGATATTGGCTTGCGATATTTGGCCTAGGTATTAATTAATATTGGATCAAATCCAAAATCGCTGCTATCAACCATCCTTAAAAGGGATCTTATAAGTTATAGTCACAACTTCAAATCATACTCACTGCATTTTTCCAGAAGTACTACTTTTTCCATAGTTTGTTTGGTCCTGGGACATACTTAGGCGCGACTTGTATATGAGAAAATTTAAATCAAAATCTCCGTTCCCTAATTGTGTTGGATGTAGCTGGTTGGCTATTGCACCTCTTGTTGCGTAAAGAATAAATCCTTGTTCTGGCTGAAGTCAAGGTTACCCTGCTCAAGCTATTGCCCCTGCGACCCGACCCTGGATAAGTGGAAGAAAATTGGTGTTGGATAAACAAAACCGGGTTTATCAGAACGGAACTGCATGTCTCTATTGAGCACAATGTACTGCAACTGTGCAATGATAATAAAGATTGTAATTCTGATTCACATATCACATTAGGGCGGCCCGGTGATCGAGTGGTTAGCGCGTCGACCTCACGGTGCAGAGGTCTGGCCTCGGCCTTCCTGTATGGCGTTTGCATGTTCTCCCCATGCTTGCTGCTGTGCTGATTGAACACTCGGAATTGTCCCTAGGTGTGTGTGTGAATGTGGACGGTTGTTCGTCTCTGTGTGCCCTGCGATTGGCTGGCAACTGGTTCAGGGTGTCCTGCGCCTACTGCCGGAAGACAGCTGGGATAGTACGCCCCGCGACCCTTGTGAGGATGAAGCGGATCAGAAAATGGATAGATGGATGGAAGGACATCACATTAGGGCTGCAATTGCTGTTACCGTAAGAGTTGGGCACCCACCCTAGTAATGTTGCTCGGAATATCCTGCTGATTTACATGATTATTTTTGGAGGATTACTGTTTATGATCATTGCGAAAAGTCAAAAAAACAATAATGCTCATAAATGATCACTTATGGTCTTCGGGCATAAGCACAATCATGCCTGTTGTGTATGTTGGAGGGCAGATATTGGCTCAAGATCCATCCATCCATCCATTTTCTGATCCACTTATCCTCACAAGGGTTGCGGGCCCATTGAGAAGCATTTTCATTCTGAGGCGCTTTGGCGGGAGTGTGGTGTGTGGTCTGCAGCACACATATCCAGGTAGTATGATTTCTAAAATGGGAAAAAGGAAAAAAAAAAGTGTGTGCGGGTTCACCATGTTCAGCTTACACTCCCATTTGTAAAGGAGTCACCAGAATAATGTACTTTTCACTGTTCTGTGTTCGCGCTGATTTTTTTAAAATCGTAATTTCAGTGATGGAAAGTGGCTAGGCACTGTCGCCTATTGGGTTTGAATCTTGACTCAAGGTCATGATACCGTGGTGATGAATGCGCTTAAATTTGTGGACTTTTTAGCCAAGATCAAAAGGAAAACAAGCCATTGTTGTTGAACGCCACAAAGGAGCCTTATCTGTGCTAATTAGTATCAGTTAGTCACCATTTCCACATGTGAATTGCAAAAAAATGTCTCATTAATCTGAAGTAGATTATTTATGATATGACAATAGTAAAACAGATTATAGAACATGTAGTGTACCTTTCGCATACATATGCAACTTGTCATTCAAAGCTGGTATCTTTCCATCAAAAATGAAAACAGCTAAAGTCATGACTATTTATAAAAGTGGGGACAGACATCTGTTCTCAAATTACAGACCAATATCACTACTACCACAGTTCTTGAAAATATTAGAAAAAATATTTTCATGCAGCCTCAATAACTTCATTCAGAAACATCTGCCATTAAGGGAAATGAATAAACTACTGGTTCATGAGGTCCACAGTACAACCTTTGTAGTTGCCTTGAGCCTAATGCAGAGTTCGGCAATACAAAATGTTCAAAGAGCCATATAGGACAAAAAAAAACAAAAAACAAGTATGTCTGGAGGCGCAAAAAAATAAAAGCATTCTATAAAACTTGAAGGAAACACATGCTGTATGTATGTAGGAGACTGGACTGTCTCAGAATTGTTTATATTAATCATTCCTTTATTGTGTGTTCACAAACGCTTCCATATAATTTATTTTGTAATTTCCTCGCCTGATTTTTTTGTTTTGGTGCATTTTTTTCGCTTTTCTTTGTGGCAGTTAAGTGATCATTAATTTTCGTTTTTCTGAGGGTGTCTTTGAACGCCTCTCGAGTCGAACGAGAAGAGAGAAGGCACGGAGTGGGACGCAGACGTGTCTGTTTGTCAAGAGTCTTGACCAAGACTGTTAAAAGCATAAATAAAGTATACGTTTTAAAAAAACAACACCACAGCTCTCATTTTTCAGAGCTGCAACATGCATCTATATCTATTTGAGCTATATTAGCCTATCAAAATATTTTTTATTTTCAATTTTTTTTTATAAAGCTCCAGGGAGCCACTAGATGTCGCTAAAGCGTCGCGTGCGGCTCTGGAGCCACGTGTTGCCGACCTCCAGCCTAACGGATGTGACCAAAGTGTGATCACGTCTAAAAGGACAGACTGCATCACTGCAGGAAAAAAAAAATCACAAAATACTGGATGTTGTTATGTAACTATAGTTAAAATCATGACAGGAAAGTGGAAACTGGGGGTAAAGCAAGTATATACAGTCAAACCTCGGTTTTCGAATGTCTCTGTTCTCGACTAAATCGGTTTTTGACCAAAAATTTCGAGGTTTTTTTTTTTTTTGCCTTGGATGACACCGAATTTCGGCTCTCGAACAAACTGAGCGCACTTGAATGCGTCACTTGACTCCTCTCGCCTTCCTTACACGAGGAAGTGACGCTTCCTCGGGTAGCGTTCCATTGTGCACAGACGTGTTCAATAAAGATTTTTTTTAAAAAAGGTTTTCGAACAAATCGGTTTTCGAACAGCCTTCTGGAACGGATTATGGTCGAAAACCGAGGTATGACTGTATCATTCAGTCCATTAAGACAAACAAGTAAATAGTATTTTGCAAAATTTCTCATGATAATTGCAAATCAATTGATTGTAGGATATTCACTCAGGTTTTGCCAGGTTATTGACTCAATGCCACCCCAAAACTGCTTGCCTTTCAATGTCCTTACCTCTTTTTGGCAGTGATGCTGCATTTGTTGATTGAGGGATACTCACAGATGGTGAGTTTGTAAAAGTCTCACCCTTCCTTCTACTCCGCCTCCTGCTCTCTGTCACGTCACTGACTATTCACTTATTTTTTCCGTAAAAATAATTAGCCTTTATTACCGCAATGATCATTGTAGCTCCAGCACTGTTTTTGATAAATATTCCACAACAACAGACAATCAAGAACTCAAGAACTTTCTGCAGAACGCCACACCTTAACTTGTATACATAGCTACAAAGTAAACAGATTTGTCCATGCTAGTTCATGGAATATCGTTGCCTTGGTTAAAAAAAAAAGGAAAACAATTGTAAGCGCAAAATTGCTGAGCTTAGCAGTCTATATAAAGTCTCAGTCACTGTGTGGGTTCATACGAAGACCCTTTTTCAACACAACACAATAACAATCAAAACACCTTCACGCCCTTCTCCCTCCAAACAAAACAAACAAATAAACAAAAACACATTTCTCCTTATGAGGGCCATGCTCTAGTCCAGGGGTGGCCAACCAGTCAGAGACTAAGAGCCAATTTTATTACTGTGTTACTGCAAAGAGCCCCCCCCCCCCCCACACACACACACACATACACACAGACACAAGACCATGCACTCGCGCACATATGCATGCACGCCACGACGAGCAACAGCCGGAATGCCCGAACATAAATAAAACCTTAAGACACAAACACACAAATCTCCCGCCCCATTTCCTCCTCCCACCACGCGCGGTCGACTTGGGACCAGTCTGCTGGCTCTTGGTCGATTACGATCGATGTATTGGGCACCCCTTCCTTTAAAACAGAGGTAATTCGCTGACTATCTTTGCACTTAGAGCCGTTGTCTGCGCATGAGCGGTGATTCAGTCATCTGATTGGTTGCACTCTATGTCAATCAAATAACAGTTTGGTTTGGTTTGTTTATTGAACATAAAACATATACAGTAATAATTTGACAGAAAAAAGTAAAAAAGAAAGAAATCAGTCTTCATTCAACACAGTTATTATGTTCAAGGGAGTAGGAAGAAGTAAAAAACGTATCTAGTCCTACCCCGTTATGTGTTTATATCTAATATATCATTTTTATATCAATCAGAAAAGAAAGAAAGAAAGAAGAAAGAAGTCTCTATTTAGGCTCATACTTTACCCTTAACCGTGATATTTTTACAACTTTTGGTTTGTATCGGGATTATATACATCCACATCCTGGCACTCTTGTGTCAATTTTCTCTTGTATTCATAATGGATATTTATATACCTTTCTCTATTTATCAACTTAGTTCTGATTCATCATTATATTTAATGTTTAAAATTTATCATTTTAACTCTGATTGATGTAGGTTGTTTGTACTATTTATTTGAATTTGTTTTTGAACTCAGCAAGCGATTTACTCATTTTCAGGTCCGTTTCGAAATTATTCCACAGATTAACACCTTGGATAGATACACTTCTTTGCTTGATGTTTGTTCTTGTTTTGAGTTTTTTGAATAAGTTGGTACCTCTTAAATCATAGCAGCTTTCTCGAATTTCGAAAAACTTCAGAATGTTTTGGCAGAGCAGGTTATTGTGTGCTTTGTACATTAATTGGGTGATTTTAAAGTCAACCAGGTCATAAAATTTCATCGTATTTAATTTGATAAATAGTGGATTTGTGGGTTCCGTATATTTTGATCTATTAATAATTCGAATTGCTTTTTTTTTGTAGTTTTAGAAGAGTGTGTTTGTTTTGCAGGCATTTCCCTTATTTCCACACAGTAGGTCATATATGGTAATAATAATGAAGAGTATAATGTGTACAAATATCTCTTATTTAGCACTTCCTTGGTTTTGTAGAGGATCCCTACGGTTTTGGCTATTTTTCTTCTTACGTTATCAATATGTGGCTTCCAACATAGTTTTGAGTCTATTACTAATCCGAGAAACTTGGTTTCATACGCTCTTTCTATGTCAATTGAGTTTACCATAATTTTAGCTTGGTGTTTGATTAATCTTGTGCCAAAAACAATTAACTTCGATTTTTTCAGGTTAAGTGACAATTTATTTCTGTCGAACCAGTTTTTTAATTTGTTTAATTCATTTTCTACGGTTGTCAGGAGCTGTTTCAGATTTATTCCAGAACAGTAGAAAGTTGTATCATCAGCAAATAGGACACATTTAAATTGTTTTGAGACCTTGCAGATATCATTTATATATAAGGTGAATAGTTTTGGACCCAAGCACTGACCTCTGAGGAACTCCATGAGTGATTTTCAGTTGATTCGTTTTTTTATTGTTGAGCTGCACGTACTGATATCTGTTTTCTAAATAACTTTTTATCCATTTATAAGATACACCTCTAATGCCATATCTTTCGAGTTTGTTCAATAATATACTGTGATCTATTGTGTCAAAAGCTTTTTTTAGATCTAGGAAAACCCCAACAGTAAATTCTTTGTTGTCTATATTAGTGGCTATTGCTTCCACAAACTCCATAACTGCCATTGAGGTGGTCCGTTTTTCCCTGAAGCCATATTGATTCTCACTTAACAGCGCATGCTTTTATATACAATGAAGTCTGTATTCTGCTCATATTTAGTCATGCTGTATAACCTTCCCATGCCCACAGCGTAGCTTGGCGTCCTTGTAACCATCATCTCCTAGAATTGGAATACTCTTGTATTATTCCTCTCTTCTTAGTTAGGTTTGATGGTTAAAGTGTTATTCTTCTCTGTTAGTTGTGTTTGTTCAGACACTTGAAAGAAACAATGTAGAATGCTGTTGAAGGTATTTCCTGCTCACTGTTTTTACAATCACCTTTAGTGCCCTCGAACCCCACCACTTTAGGGCCCCCCTCCACAGGACATGTTCAATATCAAAAAAGGAACTGTTATCTCAAGTATCTGTGTTCCTGCCATCAAACCAAATGGTGGGTAGTGGTGGTCTGGTCTCACCTCACCACTCCCAACTTCTTCCAGCCACACCGGGTCAGATGACATGTTACTTTCTTTGTTTCGGGGATTTGCATGAGAGGCGTACCTCCCCGCCTCTCATTATCATATTGTCTCTATATAATCTCATGAATGTGTTTCTTTTACGCTTCCTGATTCAAATCTGGCCCCCTCAGGAGCCCGAATCGATTCGTAAACGGCAGAAAGATAAAGTAAACCCTTCGAAGGAACTGTTCATCGCCTCCAGCCTTTATTTGGTTTACCAACATTCTCCTCGTCCGAAATTCAACGAACACGCGGGGAAGAGGAGGCCACTCTTCCCCCAACAAAAGCTATCAAGTCTGCGAGAAAATAGTTTTTCTAATATTTTTGAGAATTGTGGTAGTAGTGACATTGGTCTATAATTTGTAAACAGATGTCTTTCTCCACTTTTATAGATTGGAATAACTTTAGCAATTTTCATTTTTGATGGAAAGATACCAGCTTTGAATGACAGGTTGCATATGTGCGTGAAAGGTCACACTACATATTCTATAATCTGCTTTATTATTGTCATATCAAGATTAAAGCAATCAGTTGACTTTTTATTTTTAAAAGTTTTTACAATATTTGATACTTCTTCTTGTTTTACAGCAGTAAGGAACATCGTGGAGGAGTTTTTTTCTACGGATCTATCTATTTCAAACAAGTTTGTTGGATCAGGAATTTGTTTTGCTAGGTTACTGCCGATGTTGACAAAATACTCATTAAATTCAGTTGCTATTTCTGCAGTTTTTTCCAGAATAGTATTTTTGCCTTTGATAAAATACTCTGGATAATCCATTTTTTAGGACTATTTCTGATTACTTAGTTTTTCTTGTGTGTTGCTTTTATTCTGCTCTAATAGTGCATGATAATGATCTCTTTTACTGGTTCTTATAATATTTACTAGTTTATTTTTATAGGTCTTATATTTTTTTTCTGCTTCTTCAGTTCTCAATTTTAAAAACAATTTATATAAATTGTTTTTCTTTTTACATGCGTTTTCTATGCCTTTCGTTATCCATGGCTTACTTGGGTCTTTATACTTTTTGGAGACTTTAGTTAATGGAAAATGTTTATCATATAAAGAGATTATGGTAGACTGAAATACTTCAAACGCTGTATTTGGGTCTTCGTTTGAGTAGACCTCGGTCCAGTTTTGTTTTTCTAGGTCTTGCTTAAAGGCGTCGGTGGAGCGTTGGGTTCTTAGTCTTATTTCTGTTATGTGAGTTGTTGACTTAGCTTTTCTATCAAAATAATTATGAAAAACTGCAAAAACAGGTAGGTGGTCACTTATGTCATTAATGAGAAGTCCACTTTCCATTTTATGGTCAATCTTATTTATAAATATGTTATCTATTAATGTGGCCGTGTCTACTGTTATTCTGCTAGGTTTCAGGATTACTGGGAAAAAGCTGTTGCTGTACATAGTATTTATGAAGCCGGTTGTTTTTTTGTGTCCATTTGGGTTTAATAAGTCAATGTTAAAGTCACCACATATTATTCGTGTTTTCTTATCGTTGTAGTAACTGAGCATATCTGTTAGTTTTTTATTGAATGTGTCAATACGTGATCCTGGTGTCCTATAGATGCAACTTATGATGATATTTGATGCCTTTTTATTATGTATTTCAATGGTTAGACATTCCATTAAGTTTTCTATTGTGTTTGTCAATCTCTCGATTTTACTGCATTTAAGTGCTTTGTCTACACATATTGCAACCCCCCCCTCCTTTTTTGTTTTCCCTATTAGTTGCAAACATTTCATAACCTTCTATTTCCATTTCACTTGTTTTATCTTCATCAAGCCAAGTTTCTGATATGCAATTATTTTAAATTTATTCAATTTAGTCAGGTATTCTTTGATTTTTGTGAAGTTTTTATAGAGACTTCTACTGTTTAAGTGTATTACTGAAAGTGCATTTTCCAATTTTATATTAGTGTTGAATTGTTCATCCAGGTAATAGGCAGAGTTTGTTACCCTTTGTTTGTTCTTGAAGAAGTTATTGTCCGGGTCCAAATTGTTCTCGGGATCGAATGGCTTATAGTCAGTATGTTCAAAGGGTTGGAAGTCCATGTTTTTGGGATGTGAATTTCCCACTCCCACGCGGTCGTCGCTGGCTCCCTCGCTGTCGTCGCTCGCTCTCTCGCCGTCATCGCTGGCGGGATTGATGATAGGCTGACGTAGTACGTTCTGTGTATTAAGCACCGTTGTTTGAATGGCAGCGCCATCGCCGAGGCGTTTTCGACAATTGTTGTGTGAAAGCCCAGGAGCTGCATGGAACCAGCCAAAGAGCCGCATGTGGCTCGCGAGCCACGGGTTGGCCACCCTTGCTCGAGTCTATCACAGCTGTCCTCGGGCAGTAGGCAAGTTACACCCTTGAACTGGTTGCCAGCCAATCACAGTGAAATGTTCATTCACTATCAATGATAATCTTATGAACTCGTTATTACAGCGAATGTTTTACTTAACCTCAGCTCTAATGGTTGAAAGCAAGTGATCCACAATATATACCGTAAATATTTGCATCATGAGTTAAGACTGACGGCTGTCAAAGTGCTTAATTTGCTTGACGTCCGTGAACTGTAATTGTTCTCATTAGGGTTGTGTCGAGCCTAAATCGATCCCCTGCAAACTTTTGCAGATACTGGTCGCCTGTCAATCACAGGGCACATACAGACAAACAGTCATTCTGACACTAATTCACATTTGTCGACAATTGAGAGAAAGGGTCACCAAATGTTTCGGAAGTGAGAGCTACTTCTTGGGTACTGGTTCATTTTTAAGGGCTACCAGTGTGAGTCACACTTCTGAAATCCAACATTTGCTCGTGTTATGTTCAATGTTATGTTATTATTCCTGATTAACGATCATGATTATTTTGAAGAAAAAAAACAATTATGTGAACGCTTCAACACAATAGCGAGGGAACAGATGAAATTGTGTTGGGACAATTAATAGACAATTCCTAAATAATGGAATCAATGGTTAATCCTTTTTAATAATCCCTTAATCTCCAATTTCTGTCAAGCTCCACAGAAGAAGTCTTGGTTTCTTTGTGCTGAATCAAAATTGAATTGAATGTGAAGATTTGCTTTAATGTGGAAAAAAAAAGATCAACATGTTTGCCTTTTTTTTCTGACATGTTACAGACCAAACCAATAACTCAAGATTGATTCATTAATGTTTGTGCATTGTCATTGTGAAGTCCTGTCCTGTTTAAAGGGATGGAAATGAAAGCTGACATTTTAAATCGGATTCATCGATACATTGACAAAGTGATAAACAGATTAATATATTTTCATCACACTTTGGAAAATAATCGTTATCTGCAGCCCGAATAAATATACAACATTTCTTCTATCAGTCTCAGATAGTCAAGTCAAGTCAAGTCAACAGTATTTATAGAGCACTTTCAAACAGCCATCGCTGCATACAAAGTGCTGTACATGGAGCAATTTAACATGCACAATAAACAGATAGTGTTGACATTTTTAAATGATCACTTCTACAAAGTTTCAAGGAAATCACAATGTCCCACTATAGGTGCGCTAACACGACCGCAAGCTTGGGGGAAACCTGTTGTCTTTGGACAGGATGTTAGTGACCGCTAACTTAGAGTCTTCAATCAAACTAGAATGTCTGTTTTGCAATTTGGAAGGATGCTAGAATGCCCAGAGAGAACTCATGCAACACCGCACTGAACGTAGGGACTCGAGATTCAAAATCTGAACCTCAGAACTCTGAAGCAGGCATACTAACGACTGTGATGCCGTATACCATCAAATTGTTTTTTTATTGAGGGGGGGGGGCACTGAAAAGTGTCAACCATATTTATGTATTCCCACAAGAGAACTCTGCCAACACTCACAGTTTAAAACCGATTGTGCATTCCTGCCAATTGACATATATCAACCAGATGTACTTTTTCTTTTGTTGCATAGATGCTATTCCAAAACACAGTTTCAGAAGGTTTTTACTGTATTGTAAAATAGTTCCATGCTCATTCTGGTTGGTTTGTGTTGCATACAGCTCTACAGTTCAGTGGAGTTCGGGAGGAGGTGGCAAATGGTGCATGAGAGAGTGACTCCAAATCGTTTTTACTGGTAAGTGTTGAGATCTGTGTCCAACAAACTGCGGGCTGTTTAACTGTGAATTAAACTCTGAATGGCAGAGACTTAAATAACTTCACTTGGGAGTTTTTTTGTTTGTTTGTTTTTAATCTCAACTCAAAAATAGTTTTGGACTGTAAGGACTTTGATAAATATAAAGCCATTGTGTTTTCTAATGTGGACCTAGTTTTGACATTGAAAATGTACTGATTTTGGTGATTACAGCGAGGGCTGCACAATTAATAATCATGAACATTAATCACAATTGCATATCTATATTTTTTACGGCACTACTTTTGAACAAAACAATATATAAACCGTTTTCAGTGCCAAATAAAATGTCAAATTAGTTGATTATTATTTTAGGATAAATGCTAATTAAAATTAAAAAAAATAATAAATTAATAACATTTACCCAAGAATTCAAAATTTGTTAAGAGCTAACTGAATAAAAATGATATCATCTCTCTGGCCCTAAATCCGAAACAAGTCCAGACAATGGATGCAGAGCCCTTTCGAAGCTCGAGCTCCTCCCCATGATGCTTCTCACCTCCAATTTTTTTTCTTCTCTTGCCATGACCCAGGAGGGTACGCTCTCTTGTTATTTAGTCAACTGAATGAAGCCATAACTGAATGTTCGCACTCTTTCTGACTACTGGTTGAGAAAGTGATTGATTTATTGATTGCTCAATCCCCCCCACTTCAAAAATCATAACTTTACTGTAGATCTCAAAAACCATTGACATTCACATCGTCAATGAGAGCAAGATAGTTCCAATATTATAGATCGGTCAATACATACACGACAAGATTGACAAGATTTGTGCGAAGAATATATTTACCACATTGTGACAAGAGGTTTTGGCCCAACGGCAGCGAAATGCAGAACCCGCATTTCGAATGTTAATATCGTCAAACGGTGTTAAAGAAAAAAAACAACAACAACAAAAATCCATGTACCGGTATGTGAAAATTGTTTGGATAAACTGACAGTATAATAATATTAAAATGATCTTTTGAAAAAGCATTCTGGAGATAGAAAGGTGTGACCCAAGATTCTATCAATCATGTTCCAATCTTCACGTACGCAGTTATGCATGCGATGCGCAAGCAGTCTGGTGGCTACTTCTGTAGAGCCCCATCAAGCTGATGGTTTTCATGGACAAGAGTATTGACCTCCGCTGAGCAACAAAAGTTGAAAGAAGGAATTGGACAGCCCTCATAACGAATCATGGGTAAACATACCTGTATGTAATGGTAATTTCCAATGTGGACGGCTGCATTGCTAGGCCTGGAAATACACAGCCAAAGTGTGTATTGGAAAACATACGCTAGCTTGTTAAAATACGGCAGCATGCAGCACGCTAGCGTATGTTTTTTAAAAAGTAGCAGGAGCAAAATTTAATTTGTTCATACTTTATTCTACTGTACTCACGTTATTTTTTTGATCAATGGTTCATCCATAAATGCATCCATCAAACTGCCAGGTTTCCTCTCGTCATTGTCAAGAGTCAATCTCGGGGCCGTGCGGCTCCTCAGAAATTATGCCATCTATTGTGAAAGCTCGAACAACAGTGCAAGCAGGAACGTATCTGTCATCCATCGCTCCCACGCCACTCGCAACTTCACTTTGAATGCCCTGTTTACACCAGTGTCAAGCAGTTGGAGTTACTTTGTCAAGCCTCCCAGAATGATGGCAAGCTCCGAGTTCATTTGCTGAACTTGGTTTTTCACAGCGGCTGTGAGATGGTCGCGCATGGAGTCACAGATCAACAGGGACGTTGACGCGTGGAAAAAAAATCATCCGGTTCCTTTATGTGCACCTCACTCAGCCACTCTCTCATTTTCTCCTTGTCCATCCAGCCCTTTTTATTGGCCTTAATGACAACTCCGGCGGGAAACGTTTCTTTACGCCGCGTCTTCCTCTTAAAAATCACTATTGGTGGCACTTTCTGTCCATGACCATGGCAACCAAGCACAACGGTAAAAGCCGACTTCTCGTGCACTGTTGTGCGAATCGTTACCGAGCTGGTCCCCTTCTTCTCTACAGTGTGGTTCATAGGGAATTCCAAAGTGAGCGGCACCTGGTCCATGTTGGTGATGTGGTTGTGCTGGATGTGCATGTCGGCAAACTTTTTATTGCAGTAGGAGCTGAAGATGGGCAGCCTTGTAATCCGCCGTATGTTGCTTCGCCACGCTCGTTCGTCCTTGCCCGAATGGAAAGCTTTTGTAACCCAGCCTTGATAAGGCTGTTATTTTATTGTTTGTTCTGGAGGGTGATATTTGTTTGTGATACTGCTGTTTCCGAGGGACAATGAACGCACCGCACCGCAGCGCTCGGAGCGAGGACCCGTTAGCGAGAGAGACAGAAACATTCTCGCACTTTTCCCAGGCGGGTCGAAACGAAAGAACGATAAATGAAAACTAGTCCTTGAACCTCTACCTGTACAAGATAGTAAGTTAAATCCTGTGGCAATCTTTCTTTTTTTTCTTCTCAAGGCAAGAGAAGGGTTTAGAAGCGATAACGTTCCTGGTGAGTGTTTTTTGTTGAATATGTCCGATTAGCATTTCTAGCATTCGATTTGTAACATAAAAAAACAGTCAGGAATGAAGTTGGTGAAAATGGAGATTGTTGTTCTGTTGATGTAAGATATAACTGTGCCGTTATAAAAGAAAGAAAAAGGGATAAACCACTGTACCGACACGTGCGCTCCATAGCAAGTGTATTAGCATCGAGCTAAGCTAACGTGCTCACGGCGAATAGCGCTGTGGCCTTCGTTCGAGCCAACTTTAGAAAATCGTTATTTTCCCTAGCCGATTATTGCCACGTTTAGTGAATGCCTTGCGCACTTTGTGCAGGCTGTTTTTTTTTTGGGACTCATAGACCATCAGAAGATTGGACTACGTAGTCTGGAGATTGGATGCCACGTGGGACGTTGGTGAAGGACATCTTGGACTTCAAAGCCACCCGTCCGCTGGAGGGTGGTAGGACAGTTGAAAGGATTTCCCTCTTTTTTTTGTTGAATCTGAGATCTCAGTCGTTTTTTTATGGGTCAGATCTGATACCCAAAAAACAATTGATAAGAACTGATAACAATTTAACTTACTGTATGTTTTTTTTCCATTTCATCTTTATGCATTCTGGTTCAGTTTCCCATCTACTCCTATTGTAAATATTCACCCAATATATTTTTTTATAAAAACCTCAGTCAGTGTGTCTTCTTCCTGTTGGAGGTTTCCCCTTGACTCTAACTAGAGTCTGCTGTTGCCAATCTCGCTGTGACCTTAAGTAGTGCACCCTAACTCAAATAGATTTGATAGATTGACACACTTCCCCTTGACTGACAACTTAATAGAAGGGTGCCACTAGTAGCTGCACCTAGGGTGGCTACACTATTTGGCGAGCCAGCCAGGAGATTGGCATAGCAGCTTAGTTACCTCCAACGCAACCCCAAAGACACAGGTGACAGGTTAGTCTATTTGATTTTCTTTGCAAAGAAAAAAATGGATCTTTGTGAACGATTTGGAATTGATGGTCAGAAAACCTTGTTTGTTACAGGGGTTGAACAAATTTGCACCGATGATAACATTTCTGGATAACTATCTTGTACAGGTAGAGGTTCAAGGACTAGTTTTCATTTATCGTTCTTTCGTTTCGACCCGCCTGGGAAAAGTGCGAGAATGTTTCTGTCTCTCTCGCTAACGGGTCCTCGCTCCGAGCGCTGCGGTGCGGTGCGTTCATTGTCCCTCGGAAACAGCAGTATCACAAACAAATATCACCCTCCAGAACAAACAATAAAATAACAGCCTTATCAAGGCTGGGTTACACTTTCATAAAACGAAAGCACCATGGATTTGTTGATCTTGAACAGGTGCTCGATTCCCATAATCCTCTATGTAACTGATAGCTTTCAGTTTAAACTGTGCTTCATAAGCCTCTCTCCCCATATGTGCCAGTTTTGGGGGTCCCGAGCCAAACTGATGTTGTTTTGCACAAGGCACATATCAGCACCACAGTATAAACCTACTGGGGGTGTGCCTTTAGCATCCTCTTTCACACGCACTCATGCCCCTTTAATGTCCGCATGCAGTTACGCTCGCCTTTCCTCGTCAAGTCACACAACAACATTCACAGATTTTGGACCTCGGTGCACACATTATTAGGCACCATTTTGGAAGAATTTTAAGACTTTTAAGTGTGCCTTATGGTCATGAAAAGTAGGCCAAATGTTACTGTAAATGCATGGAATTCAATACAGGACTGTGAAGATATGATTTTTGCATTATTACTGCCACTCAAATTGAACACAAACTCAGGTTGTTCATATTCTAGATGTTATAAAATGTATGGAACTTGTAAAAATATTGTCTTTCTTTTTTACCCTCTTTTTCTGCTTCCATTAATCTCCCCCTCCGAGTTCTCTCCTGTGTCACGTGCTTGCAGTCTTTGCTTCTCCTGTGATCCTCTGGTCTCTTTAACACATTAAGTGTCATAAGGATAATGTGCCATAATGAGGATATTCTGTTCCATCTGCGGGCATCTTTGCAGTCGAGAGAAATGGCTTTCCCTCTTCTGTTGTTGTCAGGAAAAAAATTCCTCAATATTTTGGGGTGGGGACGGACTTTGGAAGGACCTTTACATTTGTATCACAGAGTAAACATTTGTATTTATTCATTTGTTTTTCATGTTATCGATGGCCACCTTAATTATGTTGATCATTTCATTGAATCTATAGCATATAGTCAAATTCTGAAGAATGTAAAGTTGCATTTGCAAAGAAGGCATGCACTTCCTTTTTAAAAAAACAAATTTTCACCTTGCAGGTCAAAAATGGGTTTGGACAAGGAGCCAGGTTTGATTCACCTGGAAACCACCATCTCTGAAGGACGTGAGTAATTGAATTTTATGTTCAGTACTCCATTCTGGTATGTCTTTGTACTGTTCTGGGATATTTGATGAAGTACAGATGAGTTGGTGGAAGCTGCCAGTTTGTTCAAGGGTAATGCAAATGGTCGGCATGAATGAACAAGTCTGGGGCCTCAAAATGACAATACTGTATAAAAAATAATGCATGCATTACGATGTTATGAAAACCAAGGGAAACAACACCATCCCCCTCATGTGGGTTAAAAAAAAAAATCATGACTTTGTGAATTATAACGAATGAATTCAAATGAATGAACTGGGATATTATGTGCTGATACAATCTGTCAAAATCAACCCCCAAAAATCTAATTGTCTCATACTATTCTGAAAGGAAGACATGTCACAGTCCAACAAATTAAAATAGCAACTGGATTATTCAAGAACTATCGATTGAACCAGAAGGGGAATAACGCAGGTGTGTATTGACATATTTTTGCCTTTTAAGAGTTCAGACATCCATTTCCAGGTACATATTCTGATAGTTTTTAAAATTTGTTTTCAAGAACATCCAAACTATACACGGCACCGTGTGTATACATTTAACCCAAGTTGGGTACCAGCCGAAGAGGGGTATGGTTCTGAGGCGGCCGGGTCTTCATGGCACCGGCGGGGAGAGGCTCCTCTACGCCGGCCGCAGCTCGGCCGGGACTTGACTTGTGGGCTTCGCGGTGGTCTGGGGAGAGGAAGGGCCGCCTGGCAAGTGGGGAGATGACCCCTGCCGACCCTCCCCGCGGGCCCCTGCTGCTTCGGGCATGGGGCCAGGGTGTATCGCTGCCACCGAGAAAACCCTCGTTGGTGGCATCATGAACTCTTGAAACTCCAATTGCATTGTCTTATTTAATTCATAATGTCATTCAAGGCACATGTTAAAAGGACATCCCGATCCGATGAGCATTTATTCATTCGGGAACTTCCCAGTTCTGTCCAAAGTGGCAATTGGGTGTGGCGCTGTGTTCCGTGTGACTGTGTGACACGGTCACACTTGCTTTGCGAAGTCCAGGCTCATTCTTGGCTTATTTTGCGATCGATGGGTTTCCTCAAACATCTTGTCAAATTGGATCGACTCCTGACAGCCTTGTCGCTTCTTTGAGAAAGAGAGTGGGTTTTGTACCTGTCTGATGTAGTGATGGGAATTCCGGCTCTTTTGGCTCCCAAACGGCTCCTCAGTTATTTTGTTGCTTAAATCAATTTACTACCAAAAATAATGTAAAATTATGTGTAAAATGAATTACTAATGTAAAAAATATACAGTTTATCAAATATTTATTATTTATATGGCTTTATTTATATTCTTCTGAACATACTCAACATGGAGTACAACGCGGAGTGCTACAAAAAATAAATTACAAAGTACAAAAACAAAGACCCATCTCAAAACACGGTCAACAAAAGTTCCAATCTCTGATTGTCTATATTTATAAGCTTTTAACTATTTACAGTAAAACAACATCAGTAAGCATTGATTACCACACAACAAATTCTAAATTAAAATTTGATATTGGATATTTTAACCTTGCACAGTCTTCACGCTGCCTTTGAACTATCAATTAAGTTGAAATGAGTCCAAATTTCACTGCGTTTCCTATCCATTTTCTCACCTTTCCACTTTCCACCATGTTGTTTTTTTCTCTGTAGCGCTATCGAGCTCTCTCTCGTCTCCCTGTCTCTCCTGTTCGTGTGCTGCTCTCAGTGTGCCGCTGTGTGTCTCTTACTCATCCCCATTCTCTTCACTGCAGTGTGTGTGTGCGTGTGTGTAACCCTCCCCTCGCTCTTCTACCACGGATCTTGACCAATCACGTGCGGCTTTAACCGAGGGGGGGGGGGGGGGAGGAGAAAAAAAAAGTCGGCTCCTATTAAGAGCGGCTCCCTATTAGGAGCCGGCTCTAAGAGCCGGTTCGTTCGCGAACGACCCATCACTAGTCTGATGCACTGCTAGCGATCATCATCGCAAACAAACTCCTCCTAAGATTGTACTAGAATATGGTGCCACAAATTGTTTTCACGTTTTCAATTATGTTTTCGAAAATCTTGTTCTTGCACTGCATGCACTTTTAGTCCTTTAAGTGAGCTATGTTTTATTTCTTAACTTTGCTCCTACATCTCTTTATCTCTGTTTGTAACTGTTTTTAATTGTTGCACTTATAATTGCAATATGGAAAGCATATTCAGTTACGTTGCTTATATAATGCGCTATGAATCCGTTTTTCTATTCTATATGCTGGTAAATGTCTAAACAATGTGAAAACATTTTATTCTTCATTAAGCAGCTGATTTAAAAAAAAAAACGATTTAGGATCCATCCCCAAACTATTCAAATACTTAAGTCTATATACTACATTCAACTTTACTGTTACATTATTGTATTTTTATTTTTATTGTTTTAATAAAACCCTTGTGTCCACAAATAAGAAGTATTTGAGAAAAGGGCAAATACTTTTGCATGGCACTGTCCATAACCTGTAACATATAAAACTATGAAATGCAATTCAAATCGTAAAAGACTATTATATGCCTTAGTTTTAACTTCACAAGAACATAATTATTGTCTTCTCGGCCCTGTACTGACTTTAAAGTTCAAATCTTAATATAGTTTTGTGCATCTGCAGCATTTACCAGTACTACAGAATAACCTATTATGTCCAATAATGGCCTTGCCGACAGCATATGGCGCCGCGATTACGCTGGGACAAAAGAGGATATGTTTGTGTGCGTATGCATGTGTACGGGAGAGTGTGAGACGAGATGAGCGCGGGTGTGAAAAGCAATTATTGGGTGTGGGCTATTACTCTTTTGCAATTGAATACAAATTAGTTTCCACATCCTAACATGATATCTCGCCATGCTGGCATCAGGGTGTAACCACTGCAAGCTCCATGCATTCTAAGCAGTGATTGCAGGCTATATTAAATTAGCTTACATCACTGTTTATCTTACACGCACCACAGGCGCAAAGTAACGTAAAGCTAAGTGGATGCTTTCGGTTCAGGTGTGGAATCATCGTAGATGTTCTGTTGTGGTACGCTGTTGATGCTTAGACACATTATACTTTATTTTCTTTTTCTAAATGATCCCAAACTTTGGACTTGCTTTCTTTTACGAATGGTTTCTTGGGTCCCGCGCCAATGTGCCGCTTCATTTCTGAACAGAGTAGTGCGAGTCCGCAATGTCTGTATAGAAAAATGATCGCAGGGCTTAACAAGCCACATAACGTGTATGGTTTGAGTTAAATAACGCCTTGAGGCAACAATTTTGCTTTTTTTTCCATCTATGAATTATTCAAGATACGTGAAGAATCATGAAAGCATTAATTTTCATATGTAATTTCAATTAAAACAAACAAAAAAAAGAGATTTGACACAAAACAAAAAGCCCAAGTTGCCGAAAAGTCTGGAGTTTTTCCAGTAATGGTGTTTTTCCAGGTAGGCAGTGCCAAATGAAAAGTATTGCTGCAAGCATTATGGAAAAAGGAATCGATGCCTCTCTTTGACATCAGCACAACAAAAGAAAGGCCAATCATACAGTACAAGGCCACAAAGAAACATTTATTGTGTCTGATGTTACAATCAGATGCTAGAAACTATCACCATTGATCATGTGCATGTGTAGAGAGCTAGCACATATGCTCGCATGTGGGGTCCGACTCTCTCGACGGACTTCAATTGAAGGCGAAGAAAGCAATTGGCCTCTTTGGTCATCTATCTTAACCTCCAACTAGCATCAAGATTTATTGACACGAGTAATATGGAAAGGCAGAAAAGGCCGTCTGGCTTCATGGGAAGGTTGTCTATCTTCATCGGTTAACACCACGACTGATGCCTTCTGTGTTTGTGTGTGTTTGGGAGCAGAGGCACTCTATGTCACCTGCAAGCTGCAGAACTGCACAGATGCCAACAAGGGCAAACCATTCCCTGGCTACATTGACCCCAATTCTCTGGTGGTTCAAGATGAGTATGTGTTTGTCCAGGTGGGTGATTGTCCAAACCCGCATCACAGTTCAAAACAATGTAGCGGTGTTAAACGTCAAGACTTGGAGACACACTATTCTAAACAATTTGATCATGTTTTTCTTCTTTGTCTCGTTCATGCAATGGTCACCTGTAGGTGTCGACTACAGGGAAGCCTATCTACTATGTGTCTGCGAAGAGAGATGTCTTTACTCCAATGAAACTGCCAAAGTACACTTTGCCAAAGGTAACCAACACTGCGTGATTATTAAAAAAGTAAGATACAATATTTCAATGAATATAATGATGTTATCCCAAGGAAAATGCCAGATACCGGATTGTCAGTTTTATGACATGTTCATTAAATTGCCAATCCTCTTCCTTCAAAGTCTCTTACAAATAAGCTTCACATGCTGAGTAGAGCAGCAGTGGAATGCTGGGGTTTAAGCATTTAACACATGGAAACCAAAAATCATTCAGTGTATTGAGATTAATTGTGCTTTCTTCATTGTGACTATAGCTTGGTTTGTCATATCTGCATTGACAATTGGTCACTGTTATCGTTTTTGGGGTTTTTTTTCCAACCAAGCTGTAGGCACTGAAAGCTCTCTGCAAGGCTTTACAGGCAGTCGGAAAGAACATTGCCTCATCTGCATAATCTCTACTTGATTACAATGATACGAACTTATGGTGAAACGGATATATTTGTAATGATTACAGTCTCCTTTCTTTTGCTGTGTGGGTAAGATCATTTCACCATGAGTCACAGTCCTTAATACTGTAGATTGGAACAATAGCTACAATGTAAGAATGAAGCACGTGCGTAAGTAGTAGGACGTTTTCAAGTTACGTAACATTGTCCATGACCCTTTTCAAAGTCCCTTTGTCTCCTCGAATTGCTGTCCAAACAGGCAATACTCACTGAACAGCCAATGAGAACACAGTTAATTCTTTCATGTTTCAAACAAGTATGTCTTAGGCTGCCAGACGTGACCAGCAAACGTACTTCGTCTACAGTCCGATTCTTACACATTGAGATTAAAATAAAATGAAAAAGTACATAAAATAATAACACGTGATTCCTAAAAAGTCATTACAGATGGACATCGTTGTCAAGCAGGTGTAAATGCCAAATCTTGGTCTCCAAAAACAGAGCAATTTTGCAAAATAAAACCAAGGAAGCACATAACACGTGAGAAACAAGACAGCGCAATAAGAACATAAACGGCAAAACAGAAATCAACACACATGATAAAAATGCCACAGAAAGAAAGTCATAGATTACATTGATCAAGGAATGAACAAACGGTAAGCACAGCCAGACAAACGGCAAGCAAAAAAAAAAAAGAAGAAATAAATAAAAGCATGACAATTAGAGGTCATCTCAGAAATGTACAAACAATTCGACATTCACAGATATTATTTTGTTACTCATTGAGACTAAAGTTTGCTATTCCGAACACAGGGGAACGCTGGATTCCGAGGTGCGACTTACATTTTTTCTGATCATAGGTCAGTTTTACTTGAATCACTGTACGGGCGATCTCAAGATCTTCCATGTGCTTCTATTCATTTTTTCATCATAGCTTTTATGTTATTTCAAAGATAGTGAATTGTTTAATTTTAAGATTTAGGTGCCATGAATGCACTGATCATGAAAAATACTGAAGCTCTGTTGATGTGCTTGTTGTATTTTTTTTACTGTTGAAGACTGCTGTTCAGGCCCCTCTACCATGCTAAACGGTGATATTTTGTGACAGAATGTCCTCATGCTTCCGACTGTCATTTCCGAACTGCTTGAGTGCCTTTGGTCCATGTTGCGTTAACGTTGAGATGAAGTGACCCGCACCATTTCCTGTGTCTGTCCTTCTGTGCCTCCATAAATTTGCCTTATAGTGTCCCACCATACGAGCCAATATAACACTTCACTTGAATCTCATATATATATATATATATATATATATATATATATATATATATATATATATATAAATCCTCGTCTCACCCCCCCTCGGGTGGTGTCCGTCCCTCATTCAGCTCGGGTCCTCTACCAGAGGCCAGGAAGCTTGAGGGTTCTGCGCAGTATCCTTGCTGTTCACAGCACTGCACATTTCTGGACTGAGATGTGCGATGTTGTTCCCAGGATCTGTTGCAACCACTCATCTAGTTTGGGGGTCACTGCCCCGAGTGCTCCGACCACCACAGGCACGACTGTCACCTTTACCTTCCAGGATCTCTCCAGCTCCTCTCTGAGCCCTTGGTATTTCTCGAGTTTCTCGTGTTCCTTCTTTCTGATGTTTCCATCACTTGGGACCACCGCTACATCCACTACAACGGCTTTCCTCTGCCCTTTATCTATGATCACGATATCTGGTTGGTTCGCCATTACCATCTTGTCAGTCTGGATGTGGAAGTCCCACAGGATCTTAGCTCTGCCATTCTCCACCACCTTCGGAGGTGTTTCCCATTTTGACCTTGGGGTTTCCAGTCCATACTGCGCACAGATGTTTCGGTAGACTATGCCAGCCACCTGGTTATGGCGTTCCATGTAGGCTTTCCCTGCCAGCATCTTACACCCTGCAGTTATGTGTTGGATCGTCTCAGGTGCCTCTTTGCACAACCTACACCTTGGGTCTTGTCTGGTGTGGTATATCTGGGCCTCAATGGCTCTGGTGCTCAGGGCCTGCTCCTGAGCAGCCAGGATGAGTGCCTCTGTGCTGTCCTTCAGGCCAGCCCTCTCTAGCCACTGATAGGACTTCTTGAGATCGGCCACTTCAGTTATGGTCCGGTGGTACATCCCATGTAGGGGCTTGTCCTCCCATGATGGTCCCTCTTCCAGGGACTCATCTTCTGTTCCCCATTGTCTGAGACATTCTCTGAGTACGTCATCCGTTGGAGCCTTCTCCTTGATGTATTCATGGAGCTTGGATGTTTCATCCTGGACAGTGGCTCTCACACTCACTAGTCCCCGGCCTCCTTCCTTTCGGCTTGCGTACAGTCTCAGGGCGCTGGATTTGGGATGGAACCCTCCATGCATGGTTAGGAGCTTTCGGGTCTTAACGTCCGTGGTCTGAATCTCTTCCTTTGGCCACCTTATTATTCCTGCAGGGTATCTGATCACTGGCAGGCCATAGCTGTTTATTGCCCGGGTCTTATTCTTGCCATTGAGCTGGCTTCTTAGGACTTGCCTCACTCGCTGGAGGTATTTGGCCGTAGCCGCTTTCCTTGTTGCCAGTTCGAGGTTGCCATTGGCTTGTGGTATACCGAGGTACTTGTAGCTGTCCTCAATGTCTGCTATTGTTCCTTCAGGGAGCGAGACACCTTCAGTGCGGACTACCTTTCCTCTCTTAGTCACCATCCGACTACATTTCTCAAGCCCGAATGACATCCCGATGTCGCTGCTGTAGATCCTGGTTGTGTGGATCAGGGAGTCTATGTCCCTTTCGCTCTTAGCATACAGCTTTATGTCATCCATGTAGAGGAGGTGACTGATTGTAGCTCCATTTCTGAGGCGGTATCCATAGCCTGTCTTGGTGATTACTTGGCTTAGGGGGTTCAGTCCTATGCAGAACAGCAGTGGGGAGAGTGCATCACCTTGGTATATGCCACATTTGATGGACACTTGGGTAAGTGGCTTGCCATTGGCTTCAAGTGTGGTTTTCCACATCCTCATCGAGTTCGCAACGAAGGCTCTTAGGGTCCTGTTCACCTTATACAACTCCAAGCATCCAGTGATCCATGTATGTGGCATCGAGTCATAGGCTTTCTTGTAATCAATCCAGGCTGTGCACAGGTTGGTACGTCGGGACCTGCAGTCTTGTGCGACTGTTCTGTCAACCAGGAGCTGATGTTTGGCTCCTCTGGTATCTCTACCAATGCCCTTCTGTGCTTCGCTCATGTATTGATCCATGTGTCCACTTATCTTAGCCGCAATGATGCCTGACATGAGCTTCCATGTTGTGGAGAGACAGGTTATTGGCCGATAGTTGGATGGGACTGCACCCTTTGAGGGATCCTTCATGATCAGGATCGTTCGCCCTTCGGTTAGCCATCCTGGGTGAGTCCCATCCCTCAGCAGCTGGTTCATTTGTGCTGCTAGGCGCTCATGGAGTGCTGTGAGTTTCTTTAGCCAGTAGGTGTGGATGTATCTCTATCTATATATATATATATATAGATAGATAGATAGATAGATAGATAGAGCGGCCCGGTAGTCCAGTGGTTAGCACGTCGGCTTCACAGTGCAGAGGTACCGGGTTCGATTCCAGCTCCGGCCTCCCTGTGTGGAGTTTGCATGTTCTCCCCGGGCCTGCGTGGGTTTTCTCCGGGTGCTCCGGTTTCCTCCCACATTCCAAAAACATGCATGGCAGGCTGATTGGACGCTCTAAATTGTCCCTAGGTGTGAGTGTGAGCGTGGTTGGTTGTTCGTCTCTGTGTGCCCTGCGATTGGCTGGCAACTGATTCAGGGTGTCCCCCGCCTACTGCCCGAAGACGGCTGGGATAGGCTCCAGCACCCCCCGCGACCCTAGTGAGGATCAAGCGGTTCGGAAATTGGATGGATTGGATTGGATATATATATATAGATAGATAGATATATTAGAGCTGTCTAACGATTAAAATATTTAATCTAATTAAAAATGCAACTGTCAAAATTAACTCAAATGAACTAAAAAATTAATCGTCATTACTCACACATTTTTTATCGTTTCGGAATTTCCTTTTACATTTTTTGTCCTATTTTTCCCCATTTAAATGCTCTCATCAACTTGGAATCATGAATCAGTTTTCTATCTGCCAAATGCAAACATTTACTGAAATAACAATTTCGATTTTCAATTTTACATGAACATTTTTCACTTGGAGCAGTTGTTCACACATAATCTCTCACACAATATTACTGTCCATCAACAACAGTGAAAAAAATATTTTGTCATACAACAGCTGCTTTAACAGCTTTTTTTTTTTTATGAAATCAAAACAGAGCAATATAACATTATAAAGTGCACATCTAAGGTAAACTAGTACTCAGCCTATAGTGGATTTAAACCATGGTTGCATACTTAGTTTTTCTCAAGTTTGCTTTGAACACAGCAGTCTGTTTCTGTATGTTTGTTGGAGAATAACGAGACACCGGACACCAGTGTTCGTTATGTGCCGCTGTATTCAAAACTGCCGGCCGTACAAACAAGCGCACGCACTTCCCCCGTGCTGCTGGGACAAACCATTCTGAAAGAGGGGGGTTTCACTCTCCCTAACACAGTCAGGCTATGTTGATTGTGTTGGTCCTTCTTGCGCGTAAGTCTCTCTACGGTTTTGGGTAGACCTCATTTCGGATGACTACACTTGGTTCGATGACAACACTGGAGACGTTTTATTTTCGCTAGGTGGCTACCACAGCAGCGCACTGTCACTGTCAGACGAACACAGAGAAGCTCCACCCGCTCTATTTATATGGACACGGAACGCTGTAACCTTCCACACAAAATAGTTCCAAACAAGTAACAATCGCGTCAGTGGCATACATCGTATACCTGTATGATACACAGAGAGAGAAGAACAGGTAACTTTGGTCTTGTCAGTGGAGCAATCTGGCAACTTTTTAAAAGTAAACTTTCCATTCATAAACTCTTTAAGTATCCGTTTTCGGTGTCTAGCGCTGCCGTGGCTTGCAAAACAGACATGGGCGTGGACTTCTGCAGCGCGCTTGTTGTTTTGTTTCTGGTGTATTTATAGAGCAACGTAACATCCGCTTGTGACATGTCCCGCGTTAATCCCGCGAGAAAAAATGTAATCCCGTTAAAATTCATTTAAATTAATGCCAATAAAACGTGCTAAACTGACAGCTCTAATATATATATATATATATATATATATATATATATATATATATATATATATATATAGTCAAGTCAAGATGCCGCCCGAGTAGGCAGCCGTCGGCAAGTGCTCTCATGAGCCTTGCCTTTTTTTGTTGTTTTTGTGTTTGTTTTGTCACTTTGTGTTTGTTGTTACGTCGTGTGGACCTGATATGGACTTTTTTCAGCATTTTTTGGCCACGACATTCATCAAGGAGGAGACTCTGTGCTTGGTGGTTGCGCCTTCTCGGCAGCATGGGTATACCAGCACTGTTTTTTACTGGGAGGAATGTCGGCGCCATTTGACTGTCGTTGCTGGACAGTCCCGTGGCGCTTGTGTCTTGCACCTGTAATGGGCTGCACCGATGTATTTTGTTGCGATATATTTTGCACCGCAGCAAATTGTGTGGAGCGTTCACACGTACAAAGCCGCTGAGCGTGTCAGCACCGGCACAGCGTGGGTGCAGCCCCACTTGCGTTCACACGGCAGTTTCTGCAGCGGAGCAAAACGACAGAAAACAAATGAGCTGTCATGTTGGTTCTTTTTAAAACGTATACACAACTCAAGCGACTACTGGACAGGCACGTCCTTCTCCTTCTCGGTCTCCGTGCCTTCTGCTCGAGAGTGACCGCCCCCGAAAACGTAAATCAACGATGACTTCAATGACACTCAGAAAAGCAAACATGTAATGCGCCAAACAGAAAATCAAGAGAGGAAATCACAAAATAAATTATATGGGGGGCGGGGGGTTGTGAACACACAACAAAGGAACAAACTACACAAACAACTCCGAGACAGTCCAGTTTCCTACAAAAGGAAAGATGTTACCAGCCAGGTCTTGTGTCGTTATTAAACAAACACATGACGGAAGTCCGACAGAGCACGAAAGCAACGCATTCTCGCCGTATGTAAACTCTTCACAAGCATTTGCTCTGGAGCAAATTTAACCCAGTTGCGTTCACACGTGCAAATTTACACCGGTGCTGCTTCGCAAACAAGCATTTGCTCTGCAGCAAATTTTTAAACCACCTCCCTGAGGTGGATCAAATTTGGTCTGGTGTAAGTTGTTTTCCGGAGCTACGCCGGAGCTAATTTGCACATGTGAATGCTCTACTGGGGCAGCACCGGACCAAATCTTGTCGTGTGAACACCCCTATATATATCACCCGTGTGAACACCCCTACACACACACACACACACACACACACACACACACACACACATATATATATATATATATATATATATATATATATATATATGCGCGCGCGCCCAAAAGGTCCTTTAATGGCTTGATCTTTCTTGCAGGACTTGCATGTCATCAGCACAGACGAAAACCGTGTTGTGGCAGCAGTACAGGATTGGAACCAGAATGAAACATATAATTTGTATGTGTCTGACACATCAGGTGTCTATTACACTCTGGCTTTGGAGAACGTTGTCAGTAGCATGGGCCCCGAAGGAAACGTCATGGTTGATCTATATGAGGTAAACATATCATATTTTATTACTTTTTGAATGATGTTTTCTACCTGTACAACATAAATGATCCTCATTGGCGGTGGGATTCTTTCGTACATGAATGTATTGCAATTCTGTTCATCAGCATTGTCCGAGGTGTGCCGCTTGGGGGTTTCTGACTGCAACTCTTTTATCAGTTGCTAGAATAACAGGATATTTATGATGGCTGGATACGATGAAGCATTTTCTTTCTAAATTATTTTGAATTCCTTTTGGAATAAGAGCAAACATTTTTACATGATGCTTTTTTTTTCTCTCATTGTGTGAATGTAAAAAAAAGTTTCTGTTTTTTGTACAAATGCTACTTTTAACACAAACAGAATTAGAACCTCATTCAAAAATGGTTTTCAACTAAAATTAGTGTTATTTATGGGCCTCCGATGCAACATAGCGATAATTTACAGACAAATCAACAGCATGTAACAATTTACCGTATTTTCCGCACTAAAAGACACACTGGATTATGAGCCGCACCTTCAATGAATGGCTATTTTATAAATTTGTTTCCGACATTGGACGCTTCGCATCAAAAGGCGCAATCTACAATGCCTCCACTAGATGGTACTACACTCCTTGCATTCAACTCGAGAGACGTCCGTTCAACTTGAGAGGCGTTCATGACCGCCTCTGAAAAATGTAAATTAACTATGACTGTACTTAAATGAAACTACGAAAATTGAAAATAATGCATCAAAACAGAAAATCAAGCGAGGAAATCACAAAATAAATTCTATATCCCCCTACAGAATTTATTTTGTGATTTTCTCGCTTGATTTTCTTCGTGGTTTCATTGAAGTAATAATTAATTTACGTTTTTCGGAGGCGGCGATGAATGCCTCTCGAGTACAACGGAAGAGAAGGCACGGAGATGGACAAAGATGTACAGTACCTTTATTTGTTGAGACTGTGAAAACCATAAATAAAGTCTGTGTTTAAAAAAATAAATAAAACCACAACCACAGCTCTCATTTTTTCAACAAATACAGGTGTGTCTTTGTCTGTCTCCTTCCCTTCTTTTCTTCCAGTCAACTAGAGAGGCGTTCATGACCGCCTCCGAAAAACACATTAGCATTTCCTTTATCGTACCTCCAAGAGTACAATCAGATAAGATAAAATAAGAAAACCTTTAATAGTCTCACAATGGAGAAATTTCCGCTTCACATCAGCAAAGTTATGAGAGGAAGAAGTAGAAGAACAAACTAGGAGCTGCTGGAAAGGCAGCCACTCTCGCAGCGCCATCTTGAAGTCAAAATAACACAAGATATCAGTCGTAGTTATTTATTTCTTTGTTGTGTATTCATAAATGATGAAATCACAATATCAATTCTGTAGGGGGGGGCTATAGAATTTATTTTGTGATATCCTCGCTTGCTTTTCAGTTTTGATGTATTTTCAATGTTTGTAGTTTCATTGAAGTACTCGTTACTTTACGTCTTTCGGAGGGGGTCTTGAACGCCTCTCGAGTCGAACGGAAGAAGGCACGGAGACAGACAAAGACGTACCTGTATTTGTTGAGACTGTTTTAAAAAATTAACACCACAGCTATCCTTTTTTCGGAGCTGCAACACAAACTTATTTAATACAGCAGCGACACAGTTCACTGAACCAACAGCAAGTTATAACATTGGAAGCATGTCTCCAGGAAGGAGCCATCTTGGAGTGGACGTATTACTGAAATGACCATACAAAAGACGTACCGGATTGTAAGGCGCTCGGTGAGCTTTTAAGAAAATGGAAGACTTTTTCGTGCGCTCAATAGTGCGGAAAATGCGGTAATCAAAAAAGAAGAAAATAATAAAGCAGCTAGGGATGCTGCTCATGTCTTACTTTGGCTCAATCTAAGGAATCAAATTCACTGTCTTGATTGGGGTCACCACCCACAATGTAAAATATTCTAAATCCTGCCTCTGGGGCAGATTGAAGTAAAGTTGTAAAAGTAAAGTTTCATTGCCTGGTGCAACTGCCTCTGACTCACTTCAGTATCCCCAAGCTACTCCTCCTCGAGCAAGCAATCAGAAACATTTTAGAAACATACTGGGCATGTGCTAATGTACAGCCAGTCGATCATTTGCCACTCAGTGTTTGTGGCTGTCTTTGGTCTCGTTGGGAACACAAAAGAGGCAAGCGGGTTTGATTGGGTTGCATTTGGCGCTTTGGATTTTGATTCCAGTGTAATTGTTTTCATTTTCACTCGTGTTACTGTGACAGAAATCATTTCCAAGTTGTTTTTTTATTTTTGGCTTTGTCTCTGAGCTGTTTGATTTTTTTTCTGCTTTTGCAGGTGGCAGGAATAAAAGGCATGTTCTTGGCCAACAAAAAGACAGATAAGCAAGTAAAGACGCATATTACCTACAACAGAGGCAGAGACTGGAGGTTATTACAGGCACCAAACAAAGACCTGCGAGGCAATAGCATACACTGTATGCCAGTGAGTCTCTGCATTTATTTATCAGTCTATCCATTTTCTTTCTCTGTTAGTCCCCATAAAGTCCACTGTGGACTGGTTACCAGTCCATCCCACAGCATAGACAACATATCATTTACAAGCAAATGCACGCACATTGCGAGTTGTCAATGAACCTATCAAGCATTGGATTGCTGAAGGGAATGCAGACATTGCGAAGTGTGTAAAACCTTTTGGAATTACCTGGATAGGTTCATACATGGATCATAAAATGTCATGAGAGCTTCATGAGAGTGACACCATTTTCTTAAACTCATACTACCGAGTACTTGTACCTGTGTGTGCGTGCGTGTGTGCGTGTGCATGTGTGTGTGTGTGCGTGTTTATATATGTGACTGAATGGCAACCTGGCGGCCCGGTAGTCCAGTGGTTAGCACGTCGACTTCACAGTGCAGAGGTACCGGGTTCAATTCCAGCTCCGGGCTCCCTGTGTGGAGTTTGCATGTTCTCCCCGGGCCTGCGTGGGTTTTCTCCGGGTACTCTGGTTTCCTCCCACATTCCAAAAAAACATGCATGACAGGCTGATTGAACACTCTAAATTGTTCCTAGGTGTGGATGGGAGCGTGGATGGTTGTTTGTCTCTGTGTGCCCTGCGATTGGCTGGCAACCGATTCAGGGTGTCCCCCACCTACTGCCCAAAGACGGCTGGGATAGGCTCCAGCACCCCCGCGACCCTAGGGAGGATCAAGCGGTTCGGAAAATGGATGGATGGATGAATGGCAACCAATTCAAGAAGTCAGCTCGGATGGGCTCTAGCAACTCGCTGCAACCCTATTCAGGATAAGTGGCGTTGGAAATGGAATAAATAATCAAATAACCTCTTGATTTGTTTTTAATTAATTGATTCATCCATGGCGGCCCGGTAGTTCAGTGGTTAGCATGTCGGCTTCACAGTGCAGAGGTACCGGGTTCAATTCCAGCTCCGGGCTCCCTGTGTGGAGTTTGCATGTTCTCCCCGGGCCTGCGTGGCTTTTCTCCCGGTACTCCGGTTTCCTCCCACATTCCAAAAACATGCATGACGGGCTGATTGAACGCCCTAAATTGTCCCTAGGTGTGAGTGTGGGCGTGGATGGTTGTTCGTCTCTGTGTGCCCTGCGATTGGCTGGCAACCAATTCAGGGTGTCCCCTGCCTACTGCCCGAAGACTGCTGGGATAGGTTCCAGCACCCCCCGCGACCCTAGTGAGGATAAAGCGGTTCGGAAGACGAATGAATGAATGAATGATTCATCCATCCATGCATCCATTAGCTGAACCATTTTATCCTCACGAGGGAGCGTATCTTGGGCAGTGAGTGGGGTGCACTCTATCATACTTGCCAGCCAGCAGGGCACACATAGACCAACAACCATTGGGGCTCACACTCACACCTTGGAACGATTTAGAGTGTTCCATTAACTTGCAATGCATGTTTTTGAAATGTGGGAGGAAACCGGAGTACCCGGAGAAAACCCACACAGACACAGAGAAAACATGCAAACTCCACACAGGAATACCGGGGCCCGGAAGCCCGGAATCGAACCTGCCTCCGCATAATGAGGCGAACATGTATTGAGGTCACATAAAAAAAGTATGGATGTTTTGTGAGTGTGTATATGTGTGTGTGTGTATATATATATATATATATATATATATTATATATATATACAGGTATATAATTTTTTTTGTTGATTTTCTATCCCTTTATTTTTCAATAATATGACATTACTTCTAACTGATTGTGCACATATTGTGATTCAGTTGCTATTTTGGTCTGTAACATCTCAGAAAATAAGGGGAAATGTAGAGATCGCCAAAGAAAAAGCAGCTGGTTGCAAATATCCTATTTGAATTAAAGGAAAAGAGAAACAAAGCAAAACAGTCACTAGTCACATTTATGTGAGCCTTTGTATTCCAGTTTGAATCAAACAAATGGAATGGAAATACCCCACACATCACAGGGCAAATCTGAATGGAATTTTCATTTGGTTTCAAAGGGGTGGCATATTCCTGGTGCCAATCATGCTGGATTATGAGTATGAATTTACTGACTCAATATTAATTTCATTTATTCTAAATATAATCCTAAAAGTTGTAGAAGGAAAATAAGAAGAAAAAGTGACATTTCAAATGTCAAATGACATTTCAAAATAGTTTCCACTTCAACCAGTTTTCAAGTGAACGTTCGGTGGCACCCACCGCTGTGGCAACCCCTGAAAAGGGACAAGCCGAAAGGAGAAGAAGAAGTTCGGTGGCACCCACATAAACATGAAGAAGAAGCCTGACTTAGTTTCATTAAATTTTCACATGTTTACATTAACAATTGAGATTACCACAGCGATCAATCTTGAATGTCTGGTCCAAGTCCAGACAGCAACGCCCCCTCCACCCCTCCAGTCTGAAACTCCGCGGTCATTGAAGGTTTCCAACTGCTGAGCTGAGCACGATTAAGCTAGATGCTAAAGCTACTCCTCTGTGGCAGTGTTCGCTCTCATAGAAGGTAAAGCCCATGCAAGCAAAACTCTCATGAAAGATTTGCGGATGGAACTAGAAAATAAGACATAATTTGCTCAATTCTCAAACGATTTCCATGAGGCAGGTTTATTTATTTATTGTCAATGCCAAAGCTAATCAAAACCGTAGCATTTGTCCTTATTTTTCTGACGCCAATGAATTTAACGCAGGCATGTCATGTGATCTGCCCACTCGGTTCTCAGAATGAACTGCATGGCGCAATATATTTAATCAATGAAACTACAGGGACGTTAATCATTGACACATTCGTATTCCATGATCGACTTTGTAGTCGTGTCATCGGATTTGCGAGCACATGTTTTGGATACTCGGGTGAAGAGGAGGCCAAGCTGTCAACCTGGTGGTGTGTTGGCTCCGGAAGATGCCGGCCCGACCTTGGCAGACCCAAATCTCTTGTGAGGGGTCGCTGGGAAGGTCTGGCAGGATCCCCAGTCAGAAAGAGTTTCATCTCCGAACTCCAGCAGAACTTTGCCCACGTCCCGGCCAAGGCAGGTGACATTGAGTCTGCGTGGATCATGTTTGGTGCCTCCATTGTTGAGGTTGCCGACAAAGTGTTCTGAGCCAGGTCAACTTAAAAGTTATCCAGTTTCATGTCATCCAATAAGCAAAACTCTCATTAAAGATTTGCGGATGGAACTAGGCAAAACTGAAAAAAAAAATGCAATAGATGTTCTTTTGTCAATTTATTTCTAAAAGCAACTGGGAATATTTTGTTACTTTTCAAACATAGTAATGTACCTCTTTGTTTGGGGGTCTCACCCTGATGAATGAGAAAAATAGTCTTCATATAGTTTGATATCATTTCCTGAGGACTATGTGTTTGCAGATCAGAAAGAGCTTTATTCACCAACAGTCATTCTTCTTTCTTCAGTGTGCCGTTCTGCCGCAAGCTTTGCCTTCTACCTATATTATACGGCAATTTGTCAGCAAATGTCAACGTTTTAATAAACCCCTAAACATTCTGTCACCGCATGGCCTGCATCACTGGCATTTTGCTCGGCCGTAATGAGAATGGTGCTGTTAAAGGTTAACCAAATCAAAACTAATGGCGAGCCCAGCCAATAGAGGAATGGCATATGTGATACATTGACTGACATGGGATTATTGGATTATTACCCAAAGAGTTCCATCATTTTGGGGGGATTATTATTATTATTATTATTTTTTGTGTGCTGCTTTTGGTTAGGCTTTATAGTTTGAAGAATTAGGCCTGTGACTATTTTTGTTTTTGTTTATTTACACAGCCATATTGCTCATTGCATCTTCATCTTCATGTCTCTGCAAATCCCTACACATCTGGAAACATAGCAAGTAGAGACTCAGCACCTGGGATCATTGTAGCATCAGGTGAGTTTTTGACGCCTTCTTTGCCTACTCACTATGTCCTGCTAATAGCATCACTCAATAGAAGGTTAAACTGGGAAAAATCCGTAAACAGCATAAAAACACAAGATAAATTCAAAAGATAAAGTCAGTTGCATTTATTGCCTAAATCAGCGGTGTCAAATATACATCCCGCCATCCGGAGCCGGCCCCAGAGGAGGTTCAATCAGGCCCGCAGGATAATTAAAAAGTGAAAAAATGCATAAAAAACACGGAACGATATTTTTCACAAGATGCAATTCATGCATTATCCGCTGTTTTCTATTTAGTATGTAAAGTGTAGGCAGGAATTAAATTTAGATTTTATATGCACGTGTAACTGGTTTAAAAATTCCTTTCTTTATTTAGTTTCGTCTTGAAATGCATTACTATATTTTTCAATACCAATTATTTGTTAACGTTTCGTGCCTTTGTACAATCAGTGGGATTCGTTGCAATGCATATATGCAAATGATCAAAGTAAATTGCACATTTGTCTCAGGAAATCTAAGGTGTTTCATGAAATGTTTTGTAAAAGATATGTTCCTTAAATTTCAACATTTTCCTAATGTTCTTGTGCTTCACGATACCAAAACAAAGAAAATACATTGTTTTGGTTATTTATAGCAGAGTATGGTATAATTTTCATGGTCCGGCCCACTTGACATCTACTGAGGCCGTATGTGGCCCACAATGTGCAATGAGTTTGACACCCCTGGTCTAAATGAACCAATGCCAGTCTTATTTGAGTTAAGTACTTGGATACCTTTATATTTTATAATGCAAATGTTCTGGGTTAAGAGGGTGCCAGGCCATTGCTCATTCAAGGAATACAAACAACTGGAGATTTAACTGTACAGCAGTTCTTTAAAAGGAACATATCTATCTATCTATCTATCTATCTATCTATCTATCTATCTATCTATCTATCTCTCTATCTCCCTCCATCTCCCCCCGCTCTCTAATACCTTAAATTTTAGAGACACCTCTGAGTGCTGTGAAAGGGACTCACTAACAATATAAGAGAGATAATAAGATGTTCACTGCAACATGTGCCACCTCACAGAGAAAGGCAGAGCACCAACATTTAATTTCTGCCTCTGACCAGCAAAGTTTCTGCCAGAAAACGAGGCAAAGGAAATACTCATTGTAGCACACTGTGGAGGAAAAGTAAGAACTGCCAGAAAATGAGACCACTGACCCCCCCTGGGTAAATTCACACATCTGTGATATTTACTCCCACATGAATCCTCAGTGTCAATAACTCAGCAGCTCAGTGCCGCAGGTGTCTGGAGATGCACAAGTTTTCTTCAAAAGTGTGGGTGTGTGGACCTTGCCTTAAACACATGGAAGCAATGCGAGAGTGGGGGAGGGGAAACATATCGAATTTAAACATGTATACATTGTAGGCCTTTTTAATAACATACATTTTATCTCTGAATCACACATTTCAAAGTTTTTCCTGAAAGTCAGGATTTATTTTCCACCTAAAGTGTTGAACATAAATGACTGCACCCTTTTGGAAAAAGCAAGCTTTTCATCCATTTCTCAGTGAACAACAAAAAAATATGTTGAGAATTTTGATGATGATTAGACAAATCCGATGTTATGAATTTGAATTTTCAATCTTCAATTTCGCTTTGCTGGACTTTTTGCTGAATTTTGTAGTTGTGAAATTTGAATTCGGAAAGGAAATTTCCGATTTTATTCTCTGATAAACCTGTCCTGTTTGGCTGCTTCGTCATGGCGTATGTTGTTCTGTTTGCTTTATCATATCCGAACAGTTTTGCAGTGCAACGGGAGGTTGATATACCCCTTGTGTTGCAGTTTGTATTGAAATGGATTCTTATTGGAAATGAATTCGGACAGTACAAGGTTTGAGAGGCGAAAGTGTTGGCTGTCGGGTTGAGTCCGTCTGAAGCTGTACATTTTTCTAACAGTAGGGCTATCCGTTTCTGATTGAGGGCACATAAACCTAAAAAAACTGCATCCACCCAGCCGCCACCAGCTGTTGGGCATCAAGTGAGATTTGCACGCCACCAAAAGACCTGCAGTGTATATGATCCAAACAATCACTGTCCATTCCCTTGGCTTTAAGATCAACAACATATCCAGGGTGTCATTTGCTTGATGGCCAACTAGCATCCCGCGGATGAGCAACGGCAGTCTATTGAGCTATATTGTGACCATTTCTCTACTCAACTCCCGAACAGGTTGTTTGCCCCCCAAGTTTGAAAGCGCGCGCTCCGAGCTCAAATCTAAAACTGGTCTCTCTCTCCCCACATTAAAATGTAATCCTCAAAAATAATCTACATTTGTTTTATATATTCCTGGAATCTCATTCTTTTTTTTTCTTTCTGTTACATCAACGGACAACAGTTCATTTAAAAAAAAATGTTTGATCCTGATTACATAATCAGTGACAATGTTACAGTTTACCCCCAGTGAGTCCCAGGGACTCGCTGATCAGAAAAGTATGAGTCACATTATGCATTTAGAGAGTCCCAAATTTCGAATTCTGAAACGGTCTACTTATTCAATTGCATATGATAATAACACAAACAACAACATATACATACAATGATAAACAAATGCTGCAAAAAATTTTATTAATTCAGGAGCAGGCCTGAGGATTTCGGAAATTCGCGGTAACCGTTTTTCGGTTCCGTCGGATTACCCAATGGGAAACCACGGTAACTAATTTTGGGTTCCGTAAACGTTCATCATGGGAACCCTTTTTTTTTTTCATGACTGATATTCATAATCAAGAATTCTGAAACTCAAAAGTATAATGTTTCAAGGGTAAATGTTTGAAAACTATGCATTAACAATGAACATTACATCAGCAGCTGTGTACTCCAGGTTTATTCCAAAAAATAAATGGATCAAAATATGGTGTACTCATATGGCATCATGAATACAGCATACCACAAAATCAGAGTATTTTTTCCAATCTCAAACTGCAAAGATTAATTTACTGATAATCATTAATTCAGGTAAGTATTGATGTGGCTTGACATCCTCTTTCCAAGACGATGCATGTGTAATCTACTATCCATTGACGAAAGAATCTAACACACATCATCATTAGTGCTACCAACGTTAGCATTGCTACACCTTGTGACGAATGTTTTATTCCTAAAGTTACCATGCTACAACCAGTAAATTATAGAATAACCAAGACTTTGTCAGAGATTTTCACTCGGACGGTTGACAAAGGCTCGACGCAGGAACAGATCGACTTTCACTGCCGGCAGGAGGTGCAGTTCTCCATGAAGCCACTCAGTGTGCGCTTCCCACTGTCACCGACCTCTGCCGGCCTTTTTAAGAAATAAGAAATAAGATATCCTTTATTTGTCCCGCAATGGGGAAATTATTGACTGTATATGCAAATTACAAGGAATATATCAGAAAAACACTCCCATCTTCATTAACATGACACACCTCTGGAGGACCCCATTGGGTCGCCCCTTAGACAAAGCAATCTCTTGGTCCCATCACCAACATCCAAACACTAACAGACACATGTACATTTTAACGAGCGGCATCTGTAATCTGGCTCGTGACCCTTTCTCATGATGGAGTTTTTGAGTACTCCCTTCTGTCCAAGGTTAAATCTTTCTCTCTGAGGTACCATCTGCTCGTGTCCCTTGATCTCTCTATGCTTCCATTGTGTGCAAGATGCTCTGAACACAAGCATTTCGAGGTTAATCAAGCATGTAACAAGATGAAACTTGAAAACATGACAACATTGTCTTTTTCTATTCTAACACTGTTTCATAATATTTTTCATAGCGATTAGCCTATAGATCTAATGACCAACTTGCCTCGGAATCGTGCCTCCCGTCGTATCTCGCTCTCGTGTTCTGTGCATACATCGCAGGTGAGTTTAGTGATACGCCCTTCGGATGATTCATATGAAAAATCAGACTTGCATTACCATTTCTTAAATGTCGTAATTAGTAGACCTTTGTGAGTTTTTTTCGCCGCCATCTTAAACTTTCATCCGCTCGATTCCTCAGTTTGCACACTAAAATAGCAACCCGCATGCGCACATAACGTTATCTGTTCCGTCCCCCCAACACGGAAAACAAAATGAAAGTAAGTTAGAAGAAACACACTCACACACCACACCACAAACACACGTACAGGCAGGAAGTTGCGACACGCTTTGCGAAAATTCACATTGTTGTCTTTTGTTTGCATGAAAGGTTCCTTTGGTTCTGGGCTGACCACCAGCAACGTCAGTGTGTACATCACCTCAGATGCAGGAAACACATGGAGACAGGTGGGCTATATACACAAAATATGCTGTTATTCGCCACCCTTTTCATATGCTTCTATTTTTTTGTGGTGCATCGTAAAAGGATTTATGTGAGAGAAAAAGGCAGGTCAAAAAAAGTCAACACCGGTCAAAACATGTCAGGAGGAATCTAGATACACTAATGTTATGAAAATGAGACAATCCAGTATCAGAGGGATAGGGGGCTTTACTTTAAGATGATTCCAATACCCAATATGCAAATAAAGACAAAATCAAAATGAATATTGCAACAATATACTGTACATTTGTATATAGTGGAGCCCAGTCTCAATAGCCAAACGCCATAGATCGATCATGGATCCTCGACCAGTGTGCCACTCCTGGAGCGCATTATTTTAAGAGCTCTTGTGTGCCGCTGGAAATGATTAAACTTCACTTCATTGGCCAAAAAAAGATTTTTTTTTTTGTAACATATCCTTGTTTGTCCATGCCAATGATTCATAGAGGCAGACAGAACTAATTCATGATCCTCTTTTTGATAGCAGAAAGTATCAAACTGACATGTGTCTCCACTTAAGTGACATTTTTGTTTGGTGGTGTGCTGTGATATTTTTTGAACTTAAAATGGGTAGATGAATGGATGGATACTTTATTCATCCCATTATGTCAATTTGCTTGTTGTTGACATAATGTGTGAAATGGAGGAAAAAAAGACGACAAATGAAGTTTATTCAGGCAACGTTAAACCTCGCTCCCTTCAGCCATATCGCATAGGCACACACACACACACACACACACATTTATAGACAAGTCCCGTAATTGTGATATGGCGCGAATTTTTATTCCCTGTGCCACGTTTACCTGTTTTTTTATTGTTAATAGGGTTTTAAATAGTAATTCTGTAGAGAGTTTGTGACTCAAGGTAAAACTTTATGGTGCACGTATCGCGCTAGCATCTTAGTTCCATCAGAGCAAGACTTTGACCGCTCAAACTTTTATTTGGAAATATGATTGAAGCTAAATTGGTCCTTCAGTGAGTATGCTCCGAACAGCATCACCACTTTCTCCTTTCATTCGCGTGTGGATATCTGGAGCCACACGACATGGCCAGTTCACCCGCGTTCCCGACCGTCCATTTACACTTGCATGTTGCACGCCGAGCAACATGACAATTGTGATAATTTATCGACCTGTGTTGAGTGTTCAAATAAACAATGGCGTCACTCTGTCCGTGTAGAAAATGTCATCCTGAGTAATAATTCCTGTTTTTAATGAATGTACCTTATATGTCATTATATCTCTGTCTTATACCATATATTGTCATTATGAAACACCAGTACATGTATTCCGCATAGCCACAGCTTCGTGGTTACTGAGCAGACCATCAAAAGTCATTATGGATTTTGGTCGGAAAATTATGTAAAGCCGAACGGTTATGTCACAAGAGCACAAATCAGAGATCAGCCAAGCAACACAAAATTCTGCGGAGCTACAAGCTCTCGATGCATTCAAGTTACCGGTGTACAACATAGCACATGTAGCAATTTCTGTAAATATTAATCCAAGCACACCATTTACACCTCATTAACTTTTTTTATTGGTGTTCGTCAGAATGTTAAAAATTAAATCTGAGGAGTAATCTTTTTCACAGCATTCAGTGTCGGTGACCATCTTTGAGCTCAATTCAGATCCAGATGTTTTTATTTAGTTGGGCCTGTTTCCATTCAATTTAGTCTTATTGGATGTTTACAGACAAGTGTTACTATAGATGCGAAACAGACGGTAGAACATATTTAGTACTTTGTGGAGATTACAAATAAAGTACCTTAGGTTGTAAGTCTCTCTCTCTGTCTCTCTCTCTGTCTCTCTCTCTCTGGCCCTAAAGATATTCAATGAAGAGTATGCAGTGCTGTATCTTGACCAAGGAGGAGCCTTGGTTGCAATAAGGCATACTCCACTCCCCATCAGACACTTGTGGTGAGTCATGATGACAGAAACGCAATCAGTCACTGCATGACTCACTCCTGGAAATGAAACCCAAAGTATGAAGTTCATCAAACAAAAACAAATGAGTTTATCGTATAACCGGGGGGGGGGGCATTATTATAATGAGGTGAACTCCTTGCAAACCACTAAAAAAATCTGCATTGAATTGTCTTTTGATTGCACCTTCCTCTCTGAGAATTTATAGACTGCCTAACTGCCAGTGATCGATCTTCATTTGTAATACCCGAGCCCTGTGCAGACTATGAAATCAAGTTATTAGACAACGTTCGGGGTCATTAGCTTGTGTAACCAGTGTGGGCCGCAAATGTAATTTGATGTATATGTTCCCAGGTTGAGCTTTGATGAAGGACGGCAGTGGAACAAGTATAGCTTCACCAGTACACCTCTGTTCGTAGATGGTGTGCTGGGAGAGCCTGGCGAAGAGACACTAATCATGACGTGAGTGAAGATTTGCCATCACAGCAATCCATCCACCACACATCACAAGAAACTACAAATGTGTTCGCCCTACGTGGTAACCTCCGATCAGATGTTTGCATCCGCTTCCAAGTTATCCGTCATTCCTCTTTTCAAAACAAACGAGGTCTTGTCACCTTGCAAAATGTTTGGGCAGACAGCAAGAGCATGACTGCCGTCCGTTTAATTCGAGTAGCCTTCCTTTAAAAAAAAAAAAAAGTTTGAACTGCATTCAAAAGTGAGTTGATCTGATGCAATGAGTCATTGTGTACAGAACCACATTCATAAAGCCTCCTCTAGCGGTCGTTCACAATTATTAGAACAGCTCAGCGTGTGTGTTGTGTGTTGGATGGCACAGCGCAAGTCCCTGATTGCAGGAGGTTTGTACATGACTGGAGTACGAATACAATCAGAAGACCCTGCGATGCAAAACTGGTATGAAGAAGCGGAAAGCGTCTCACAATCTTCTCAGTGTTGAGAAAACACAGTTGGTGACGGTGTTGTCGGGTCTGTGTATAATGTTTGACTAACTGGAGACCCTGGCTGAGCAGGACATGTCGGCGATAATGATGCGCTGATTGGCTCCTCTGAACTGAAGGTGTGCCCATACATAAAAGTCAGCATATACGATGCGCTGATTGGCTCCTCTGAACTTAAGGTGTGCCCATACATAAGTGTCAGCACGCGTCTATCCCAATACACACGCATTCAAAATGGGTGATTGTGTCAGGAAACAGACGCATGCGCGACGCCACAGTGTGCTCACAGCTTCAGCCCAGGAGAGCCGCACACAGACAATTAGACAAGACGAATCGCGGGAGGTTTCGATTGTGTGCAGTTTTGCTCCCGTCTACCCGGGGATCTTTGCAGCTGTTTAACAGCAGAACACCGCAACATGGTAAATGAACATCCCAATGGCGTCCTCAAATAATATTTGCATGCCTCAGACATTGCATTCACCTTCAGTGGAAGAACAGCATTGCACATTCCTGTGCTCCCTTGTGTCAGTATTTCAAATGGTTCGTAACAGTCGCGCTGCTGCGGTCCTCTGCAATACATCTGTTTGTGCACGCAAAGAATACAACGGATAATTTTAACAAGCGATCGCGGTAATGCGCAGATTATAGTCCAAAAATAAAAAATGTATAACGTAAAAATCACTTTATAATTTATTATTTTATACAATTTGCCGAGGGTCCGGACAGAGGAGGTCGGCGGTCCGGTCGTGGATCGCGGTCCGCCAGTTGAGGAAGGCTGATTTAACGTTTGACACCCCACCCACGAGAATGAAGGATGGAAGTCGGGCAATCTGTTAAGGCAGGGGTGCCAATTACGTCGATCCTGATCGACCGGTAGATCTAGGACTGGTCCCAAGTAGATCCGAGGGGTGTAAAGGAGAAAAAAATAACCCAACCATTTGTGTGTCTTTGTACATGTTAGTAATATATTTTTTGTGTTGATGTACACTGCACCTTAATCATCCTCTCAGTCTCATTTTCACAAAAAAAAATTAAAAAATAAAATAAAGAAGGTAAATCTTTAACCTACGGTGGCGCGTGACCTACTTCACCGGAAGTTGTTAGCGCTGAGCAGTCTGCAATTGCAGCTTGTGATCAGAGCTGTTGCGAAATATCTTTTATCGTCATTTTCTCATTCAGAATTTGCTTTGTGTACAATTCACCAAGGGCACGGGCAAAGAATAGGAATCTAGAAGGTCCAGGGAAGCACTTTAAAACGGTACGTGTGAGCTACGATAGTTAACAGGCTACAAAAGTGCATCACATGCCTCCGTGTCAGGCTGTTTCTCATCATGGCGTGCGTGCGTGCGCGCGTGTGTGTGTGCGCGTGCGCGGTAAGTGGCGAGCCCGTGAGGTTGGTTGATCGAAAAGTCGATCTTCGGTCCAAAGAGTTTGAGCACCCCAGTGTTAAGGTATTGTAATACACAGTAAGCGACAAAATGGACCAGTGATTGCAATTAAGTCAAACAGCAAAGTGATTTTACCTCCATTATTCTTCTTCTTGTAGGTCAAGTCTTTTAGATTGATAGAAAGCCCTCATTGTTTCGATATTTTTAGCTATTTACTAGAGCTGTCAGTTTAGCGCGTTATTATCGGCATTAATTTAAATAAATTTAATTAAATAAATTTTAACGTGATGACATTTTTTTTATCGCGAGACTAATGCGGCAAAACGTCACAGCGGATGTTACGTTTCTCTATCAATAAAGCAGAAAAAAAACAACAAGCGCGCTGCACAGGTCCACGCACGTTTGTTTTGCCAGCCACGGCAGCGCGAGACACCGAAAATACTTTAAGAGTTTATGAATGGAAAGTTTACTTTTAAAAAGTTGCCAGATAGTTCCACTGACTAGACCAAAGTTACCTGCATGTTTTCAGTCGTAAACTGAGCTATCATCGTAGCACATCGAGTCTGAAATACCACTTAATAGCCAAGCACACAGCTGATGTGAGTACTCTGCCCCCTCGTCTCAGACAGACAGCTATGGATAATTTCAAAGCGAATAAAATGGATAATACAACGAAGAACAAATTTGCTGAAGCCATAGCTAAATGTATGGCTACTGCATGCAACCCTGTCAACATTGCCCACAGCTCGACTCAAGCTGAAATCATTCGCATTGCATCTAACGACTCCACTACGGATTGCCAGCAAGAGCCTCCATTACAAGCTGTGTACAGAGATTGTACGTAGCGGAGAAGGCTAAGGTACACCAAGCGGGAGAAGACACTGTTTCGGGAGAGAAATAAGAGACTAGGTTGATGAGCCTCTGGTGAAGAAAGAGCAGGTAGCCTGTTGAGTACGATGTATGCCACGGACACGACTGTTACTTGTTTGGAACTATTTTATGTGGAAGGTTACCGTGTTCCGTGGCCATATAAATAAAGGGGTGGAGCTTCTTTGTGTTCGTCTGACAGTGACGGTGCGCTGAGGCACGTCGAGAGTTCAGCGGTGCAGTGGTAGCGACCACACTGAAAATAAAATGTCTCCAGTGTTGTGCCTCGAACCAAGTGTAGTCATCCAACATGATGTCTACACAAAACCAAAGAGAGACTTCCGCGCAAGAAGGACCAACAGAATCAACATTGCCTGACTGCTGTGTTCAAAGCAAACTTGACAAAAACGAAGTATACAACCATGGCTTACATCCACTATGGGCTGAGCACTAGTTTACCTTAGATGTGCACTTTATAATTTTATATTGCTCTGTTTTGATTCCATAAAAAGAGCTGTTAAAGAAGTTGTTGTGTGACAAAATATTTTTTTCACTGTTGTTGATGGACAGTGATATTGTGTAAGAGATTATAGGAATAGTTTGTTCACCGGGGTGAGAGGACGCTGGCGTGCATGTCGCCGCTTCTCACTCCAAACTTTTCAAAGCTCAGATATTCCTTCAGATTTTTCTTTTGCCCTTCTGTTTTGGACTGTTTGGACTGTGGGCACTGTGATTGATGTAACCTGAATCATCGCTTCACCCGACCAATCAAACCCCAATCATAACTCAGTCCACGGGCTAACGCCAGTAGCTTAAACTTACCAGCTGTCACCGCACCGGCCTTTCTCCCTCGTCATTGGGCGCCAAAACTTCGCCGCCCTTTGGATTATTCCTGATGCTCCTGATGTTCTGCCATCATCCAGTGACAGGACTGCTCCACTATTCTGTCGTGGATCTTCTCCAGATCCGGTGGATTGCACCGGAGCCTCCGCCACCGGAGCTACACCATCATCCTGACATCGCTCGCCTGCCTCGATGTCGCTACATTCACCGCGGGTCGCGCAGACATGTTGAGTATAAAAACCCTGGCTCAATCAACTCGACCTGGTCCACTTCTTGACGTCCTCCCAGAAACTGCGGCCGCAACACCAACTATCATGCATTAGCCCGCCTGGCTAGGTCGGCTAACAGCACTGCCGCCGTCAAACATGACACCTCCGCCGTCAACTTTGGACTGCTGTACATCCGCTCACTCACGAACAAGGGACACCTCATCCAAGACGTCCTCGCCGAACGCAAACTTGACTTCCTCGTTTTAACAGAAACCTGGCAACAAACGACTTCGCTGCTCTGAATGTCTCCACTCCTCCCGGCTTTGTTTACATCTGCCGTCCCCGTGGCAACGGCCCTGGAGGAGACCTCGCGGTAATCCACCGCGAGAAGTGGAAAGTCTTACCTGTCTCCGTCCCTGCATCAAGCTCTTTTGAATGCCTAGTGTTTAAACTCCCTGGACCCTCGCCAACCATCATTGCCACAGTTTATCGCCCCCTGAAGCCACATAGTGATTTTATCAATGAATTTTCCAGCTTAATCACACACTTATCCACTCTCTCGCCAAATTTAATTTTGCTGGGAGATTTCAATATTCACATGGACAACCCCGACCTGCCACTCACCAGAGACTTCACATCCTGCCTGGAGAGCCTCGGGATACACTGTCTTATTGACTTCCCCACCCACATCAAAGGCCACACATTGGACTTGGTTTGCTGCTCTGGCCTCTCCCCCTCCAAGCCCACTGCTGATGTTTTTCTTGAAACCGATCATTTCCTCCTCACTTTTAACACCGTACTCCGTCTCTCTACAATCAAAACCTCCCGCCTCATTTCTTTTCGTAATACCAAAAATATCAACATTGACACCTTCTGCTCCATTATCGACCGTTCCCCGCCCCCAGACACCCTTTCAAACCCGGATGACCTCACCGCTGACTAAAATGCCTGCCTCACAAATATTCTAAATTCTCTTGCCCCCCTGAAGACCAGGACTGCTTCATTTTCTACATCTGCCCCCTGGTTTACACCCGCTCTTAGGTCAATGAAATCAAAAAAACGCCAACTTGAGCGACTCTATAAGAAAACCGATCTCACCATCCATAAGGACATGTACACTACCCATATCACTAAATACAAGGACCAAATTGCACAAACCAAATCCAGCTACTACTCCGGCCTCATCCTCTCCAACGAAGGAAATTCAAGAACTCTCTCCTCCGTCATGAACAAAATCCTCCAGCCACCAAATTCTCTCCCCCTCCACCTGTACTCCACAGCAACCTGCAACTCCATACTTCAATCACAAAATCCTTAAGATCCATCAGCACCTCCATCAAAACCTGCCTGCTCCCTCCCCATCTGAACCTCCTTCTCCTTGTCATTTCTTCTCCAGTTTTGTTCCACCCACGACTGCTGAATTATCTAACCTCATACTCAAATCCAAGCCCACCACTTGCCAGCTCGATCCCCTCCCTTCATCCCTTGTTAAATCCTGCCTTCCTTCCCTGCTTCCTCTCATATCTGCCATTATCCACTCCTCACTCTCTTCTGGTATTGCCCCATCACTCTTCAAAACCGCTGCTGTTACCCCCACACTGAAAAAACATGGCTCTGACCCCAACAACTTTGATAACCTCCGCCCGATCTCCAACCTTCCATTTATCTCGAAAATCCTTGAAAAAACTGTTGCTGCTCAACTCCACTCCCACCTGTCCCTCCACTCTCTCTATGAACCCTTTCAGTCTGGTTTCCGCCCCCACCACAGCACAGAGACTGCCCTAATCCGTATTGTAAATGATCTCCTCATAGCATCTGATCCGATCCGATCCTGGGCAGTCGGCCCCCGTCAGGGACTTGCCCCTCGCTCCCGGGTCCCACACCCGGCACGAATCCCGTTGGTGTCTCGCAAGGTTCCCCGCCAACATTTCCTTCCCACACCTCCCGCAAGCCACCCTTCTCCCTCCGCGACCCCCCTCCCCATTCGCCCTTCGCCCCCCCCCCCCCAGCCCCCCCTCCACGCGCCACGCCCGCTCCCTCCCTTCTCCCTCCTCCCCTCTCCACCTCATTCTCTCTGTCCACTCTTTCACACCCTCTCACGTGTCTGGCATAATTTGTTTTCGTCACCCACCTTTCACACCCTCCGCACTGTCTCCTTTCTCCCTTCTCCTCATACGCTCCTCCCGTGCAACTCCTTTCGTGACTTATTTTATTCCCTTTCGACCCAAACCTCCTCCCACACTTCCCACACTCAAACGCTACCTGTTCCTCGTTCCTGCGGTGTATGCGTTTTTCGTGCATGGTTAGACCAGCTCTACTCCTGCACACTTTTCCGCACCCCTCATACCTACATACCAACCCGTCATTCACTCTCCTAACATTCCTTTCCAGTCTTTCCTCGTTCCTTCCCACCTCATATCTGTGACCTTTCTGATTTTCCCATTTATACAGGTGATCCATTCGCTTGCTCACTCTCCGCTTCCATCCTTCCCTGTCACTCATCAATCTTTCCACCTCCGTCCAGTCCATTCCTGCATTACACATTACACATACCTATAGCACCTATCCATCCACTTCTGTAGTTTTCCCACATCCTTCTTCAACCACGTTCTTACCTGACAGTCATACAGCAAGCTGCTCTCTACACACGCCTCTACTACTCTCCCTTGCCACCTCTTTGATAGTCGTGTCCCTTTCAGCCACCCTTTCACACTCCCCCATAGCTTTCCTGCCCTTTTGATCCTGTTTTTCACGTCTGCCTGAGTACCAATCCAGCTTCCTAACACTCTAATCTCCTCCCCCTCTTGCGTTCCAAACTCCAGCACCTCCTCCTTCTCCTCATTGTTCCTCTCTTCCCACTGAGTCATCACACTTTTCACCCTCCTTACACTCTCGTGTATCTCTCCTTTCGTTCCCACTATAGTAGTGTCGTCTGCAAACAAGGCGCTCGATACACTCACTTCTTTTGTTTCCAAGCTCCCTCTCTCCCAGCCATGTTCACCTGCGAATGACCCTCCTGGTATCCACCTCCACACCACCATTTTCTCCTCCATGTTATCTCGGTTCCTCGCCGCCAGTGCCTGCCTCATCACCGCCTGATGGATGTTAAAGAGGATCCGTGATGTAGAGCATCCTTCTCGCAGCCCTTTCGCTGGCATCCATCCTCCACTCACTCCCTCCCTTCCCCTCATCTTATACTCTGTCGTCTCATGCAGGTCCATAATGGTATCCAGACATCTGCCTTTCAGCCCATACCGTTCAAGCAACATCCACAACGCTGGTTTACTCACTCTCGGATACGCCTTTTTCAAATCTAACAGTCTTGCACATGGCCAGTCGTCATCATTCATATCCTTCACCCCTTCCTGAGTCACTATCTTCTTACAATCTTCTACATCCTCCTGTATGCGTACCATCATTTGCGTTACATCCGCTGTAGACCTCCCTTTCCTAAAGCCCGCTTGGTTTTCGTCAAGGAGCCTCAGGTGTTCGGCCTACCAACTCAGTCGCTTCGCTAACATTCTTCCTAACACTCTGCTGCACATACTCAGCAGGCACACTCCCCTGTAGTTGTTTCTGTCATTCCTGTCCCCCTTCTTATGTAACGGTACCATCAGTCCCACTTTTACACTTCTATCCCACTGGTCCGCCCTCTGCTCAAACATCTCCCTCACTTAATCCCCCTTTCTAACACTTCCTCACACGCATTCCGTAAATATCCTATTCTCACCCCATCCTCTCCCGGTGCCGACTCTCGTATCTCCCACATAGCCTCCATGATTTCCTCCCTATCTGGCACCTCATTCATGATCTTATTTGCTTCGCTCACCCTACTATCGTCCCTGAGATCTACGGCTCCTCGAACCGCCTCCTCAATCACTCTTGGTTCTTCCTCGTACCTCTCTCTCGACACACTTTCAAAATGCTCCCTAAACTCATTTGCTGTCACAGTCGTGCTCCGAGCGGCCGGTTTATCCCTCTTTCCTATCTTCCTCAAACATTTGTACATTTCGCCAATCCTCCCTCTAGAACATGCTTCCTGACAGTCCTCAATCACTCCTTCCCACCAGTCTCTTTCCAGCCTCCTCAGCAACTTCTTCGATTCCTTTCGCGCTTCCTTCACTTCCGCTTTTAGTCTGGTGAGCTCTTCTTCCATCTCCCCCACTCCTCTCCCTCCTCCCCTCACTCTCAACCTTCTCCTCGCATTCAGTGTCTCCATTTTCTTATTCCTTCTGTCTACCCTCTCCCATATCCTCTTCTTTATCTCTTCTATCTCCTCCTCTCTCCCTACCGTCCACGGGTTGGATATTTCTCTTCTCTCCCTTCCACATACCTCCACTGCTGTTTCCACCATTATTTTCGCCAGCTCCGTCCACCCGCCCTCCTTTACCAGTCCTTCCTTGTTCAACTCCCCCAATTTCTCTCTTGTCCTCTTCTCATATTCTCTTTTCTTCTCCTCCACTTTCAACCCCTCCCACTTCGCTTGCACCACTCTCCTCTGTATCCTCTCTTCTGTCCTCCATCTCTTCCACTTCCCATTCACCTGCATACACACCGGCCTGTGATCTGACAGTTCATACTCACTCATAGTCCACATCCTTTTCACCATGCGGTGTCTCTCATTCCCTTTCACCAGAAATCCATCCAACTCATACCATTTTCCACTCGCCATGTGTCGCCACGTCCCCCTCCTTCTAAACCTCCTATAGCTATTCACATATGCCAGATCGTGCTCCTGGCACCATTCTATTAGGCCCCTTCCGGCTTCATTCATCCTCCCCAACCCATGCCCCCCACACACTCCTCCTATCTTCACATTCGTTCCCACACTTGCATTGAAGTCTCCTCCAATCACTAGTCTTTCACTCCCTCCCATCGCCACCTGACTCCCCATATCTCGTCGGCATCTCTCCATTTCTCGTTCATCCGTTCCCCAGCTCGGTTGGTAGACTGATACCAGCCTGAGCCCTCCCAGCACCACCGCCACCACTCTCTCTCCCAGCCACTTCTGTTGTCCTTCCTCTATCCACATCCTCAATGCCGTTCCCCTCAACATCACTCCGGCTTTCCTCCCATGAACAAGCGCTACCTGTTCCTCCTCCTCACCCAACCACACCACCCCAGCTTCTTCTGCCTTTAGTTCCGTCATCAGTACCACTTCCCATTTTTCCTTGTTGACTCTTTCTGCCACTCTCCTCAACCTCTTTCTAAATGTCTCTCTCACACTCAGTCGCCTCACATTCCATGTGACTATCACTCGTTCTTCATTCTTACCCCGAACTTCCAGTCTGTTGCCCCTTTCCCGTCCCACCCTTCCTTTCCTCCTGTCTCCCCTCCTTTCATTCCTCTCCCTTCTTTTATCGTCCCTGCTCCTCGCTCCCCTCTTCTAAGGGGAAATAAGACTCCGTGCGTATTTCCATCCAGGGGAAAGGCCAGATAGCGTTGTTTGTTTTGGAGAGACGGCCGCCAACAATTCCAGACAGCCATGAGTCCTTGGTCTGTATTTCCTCAGTGGCGCGATCAGTCTGATCCAGAAATTCTTTCCGCAGCGTGGATTCCAACGTCTCCATGGTATTATCGATCGCGCGGAGTCGCTCCAAAATCACAACAATATTGCGATTGAGCTCAGTCACCGCTTGAGTCTGAGTGTTGGACATTCGCGCCAAGCCATCCAGAGTGACCGGCAGCTTCTTCACTTCCAATAGAGCCGCTCCCGTCGGTTGAATTTTGCGATAGAACAGCAAGCTGCCAACACCAAACAGCAGCATACCTGTTATCAAAAGGCCAATAATGTAGATGTCTTCCACATCCTCCACGGACAGTACTGTCAGGCACACCGGTCTCCACTTTCTCCATGGATCCAGGGCGTATCCGGCAGCAAGTGTCCCCGGAGGGCAAGCAGGCTCCCCACTACCCGCTCTTTTCGTCGAAATTTTTTTGTCGATTACATCGAGAGACCAGCCAACTAATTCCATGGTTAGTTCTTCGGATAAAAACACGGTAGGAGGCTAGGGAAAAAAAAAGAAAAAGTTGGACAAAAGACAGCACAAGAAGACTAAGTGGCGAGCAGGGGAAAAAAAAGGTGGGAGGGCAGGGAGCAGTGCAGAAGCGTCCGCCTTCGTCGAGAGCCAAGCAGAAAAGATTTATGATTTTATGTCCTGTTTTTATACAATATCTCGCTTACCAATTTTTACATTGTATTTTCTTATTGTCTGTACAGTGTCCTTGGGTGGCGTAAAATGCGCTTTTAAATAAAATGCATCATTATTATTATTATTATTATTATGTGTGAATAACTGCTCCAAGTGAAAAATGTTCATGTAAAATTGAAAATCGAAATTGTTTCAGTAAATATTTGCATTTTGCACATAGAAAACTGATCCAGGATTCCATGTTGATGAGAGCATTAAAACGGGAAAAATAGGACAAAAAAAATATAAAAGGAAATTCAGAAACGATAAAAAAATGTGTACGTAATCACGATTAATTGAGTTAATTTGAGTTAATTATGACAGTTGCGTTTTTAATCAGTTTAAATATTTTAATCGTTTAACAGCTTTAATATGTATTCTTATTTACATAGGAATGCCTAAGAAATAGTAATGTAAAGAAAGATTTCTTTTTTCTTTTGGCTGTATGAGTCGGCATCTTTTTATATAATCATCAGAGGTATGCATGGCTTTTTTTCCAGGATATTTGGCCACGTCAGTCATCGCTCAGAGTGGCAATTGGTGAAAATAGACTTCAGGTCTATCTTCAACCGGAGATGCACGGAGGCAGACTATCAGCCGTGGCACCTTCACGATCAGGTATCATGACAGCACAGCAATACTTACTGATAGTACTGTAAATGTGTATAGTAGAGTAATGGTACATGTCTTCACACTTGCCCCAGCTCTGCGCAACGAGCCAAAGCAATAACCAATGCTATTAGTGTTCATGCAATCATTCAGCCTGTGCACTTGTACGGATTGTTAATTTCCGAAAAAGAAGCTAGTTGTTCCTGAAAATTAAAGGATTTAAGATGCAAAATTCCTTATTTTTATTTCCTCATGTACAATATTTTGTCTATTGGAAAGCTATTGAGAATTTACTGCTAGCAGTTTGCAATTTCATTACATTGAATTTTGCATGTCTTTGAATCTGTTTGTGTCACGCCCCCCCCCCAAAAAAAGGAGTTTTATATTTAGCATGTCGTTCACTTCCTGTGCCAAATGTTAACCAAACAATGTGACACTGAAGTGTGATTCCTGGTGTAATAGTCAAAGACTACTGATTAGACCACTTTATTGAACTTAAATAGTTTTATCAGGAATGTAAAATGGATGGGTTTTTTTATGCTCTTTCTTTTTTTACAAAGGGCGTTCAATAAGGAATTGGTTCGGGTTCAATGCATGGAAATTATGATACAATAGATAGGATAGGATACAATGCCGTTTGAGAATAACTGGGGATTGGAAAAAAACAAAACACTCACAGACTGCTGCACAGTGTAGACCATTACAACGAAATGAAATTGCAAGAAATTTTACAATCATGATTACAATCTTGTTTGATAGTACACTGTCTTCAGACAGATCATTTCAGGTCTGGGAGAAAGCTCTTTATGCGAAGCAGTGCGTCGGAGTCAGATTTAAGACTTGTCATCAGCCTCGTAAATGATGAAAAAAAGTTATGTTTTGCTAAACCTTCACCATAAACTCTCACATTGTAGAGATATACCCCAAACTAGGTATTTCTATTGTTTCTAAACACTGAATATGTCTGCAGTTTTCTCTGACGTGTGCTTTGAGTCAATTTTTATTTCTGCAAACACAGGAAGCCGTCAACCTGATCACACCTGAAGCCAAGCTGAAGACTTGTTTTCCCTTTATAGATACTGTAGCTCAATCTCGGCATCCATATGCTCAGAGGTTAATGATCGACATGCAGCACAGAACAGACTCAAATCAATGACTTTCTTCCATATGGACGAACGGTCAATCGCACTTACAACATGAAAAAGATGACATAGACATGTTCAGATGCTTGAATTTTCTATTTGTGGAAGTAGCCAGAATCTTTAAACATTTCACTACTGACACCTAATGGGCAAAGACAGAATCAGAATGTTGTGCTAAAAGGAGCAGTGCAGTGTATAACAAACAAACAAACAAAAAATTGTGTAACTCAATCAGAATCACAAGAGCTGTGTCAAGATGTTGAGCGTAGCATAATCCCCAAAACAGATATGCATGACATTCCACAGTAAATCTTAATCCAAATTTTGCATTTCCACATGGTGTGATACATACATGAATGAGATCCTCCAAGTTCTTATTCATGGCAGAGGTGACAGTTGGAAAAATATATGTCTTTCATCTTGTTACTTCTTTGAAATGGACCCACAGGGGGAGCCCTGCCTGATGGGAGTGAAAAGAGTCTATAGAAAGTTGAAGCCCACGTCCAGGTGTGTGATGGGAAAGCTCTACTCGGTTTCAATGTCATCAGGTCCCTGTGACTGCACAGAGGCTGACTTTGAATGGTAAGCTGTTTTTTTTAACTATATTCCTTCAGAGCTGCTCCTTAAAGGGTGCATTCCATCACATTTGACAAGCATTCATGAGTAGACTCAGACTGATGGAATCTAAATTTGTACTCTACTGATGGACTCCCTGTACCTAAACACTTCGTCCTCACATTCTCCGCCTCTGCCATCAAGTCACCATGTGTCATCTGGTTTTGGAAGTTCAAGACATTGACATTGAAACTCTGCACCAAAATTGACAATGTCATAATTCCAGACAATGGCTCCAAACCCGACACACAGGGAGCATGTGCTCCTGTCTTAGTTTTTTTTTGTTTGTTACTTTGGTTTCTTGTGGTTTTCAGGACTTTGTTTGTGTTTTTGATTTAGTGTTTTTCCAGTGTATCCTGCAAGTGTTTTTGTTAATACATTTAGTCCAGCCCACCCTGCTCTTCCTGTCTTCCTGATTTTTGGGGTTCCCTCTATCATCACGCCACAACATGACAGAAGCACTCGGACACACAATGACTGACAAAACCCAGGGAGTGAAATACACGCAAAGTGACGAGACAACAAGAAACACCTGGCAAGACACAAAGGGTTGAGGGAGCTGATTGGTTCAACACAAGTGACATGGATGACGAGAACAGGGGGAGACAACAAAAGGCACATAAAGGGAACCAGAGCAAATGTAACCTAAACAAAATCATAACACTATACCAGCTGTCTTCGGGCAGTAGGCAGGGGACACCCTGAACCGGTTGCCAGCCAATCGCAGGGCACACAGAGACGAACAACCATCCGTGCTCACACTCACACCTAGGGACAATTTAGAGTCTTCAATCAGCCTGCCATGCATGTTTTTGCAATGAGGGAGGAAACCGGAGTACCCGGAGAAAACCCACGCAGGCCTGGGGTGAACATGCAAACTCCACACAGGAAGGCCGGAGCCGGGATCGAACCCACAACCTCTGCACTGTGAGGTCGACATGCTAACCACACACACACACACACACACACACACACACACACACACACACACACACACACACACACACACAGAAAGAGGGATTCAGATTAATGTAACATTTTCATCAAAATGTCAAAACATTATGAAGTGTCAGTACTCTGTATCGGTGAGTACTGAAACATTGGTGCGTGCACTCATTCTCTGTCTGGGAAAAAATAAGTGGTAAATTCGCAGGTTGACTTCAATCCCCTCTCTAAAACAGACACTGTAAAAAGAGGCCAGTGAGTCCGTTCCAAATGAAATTGTTTCTGCTTGGATCGTTACAGTGATTATGGATACGACCGACGGACGGATGGCAAGTGTACTCCTGCCTTTTGGTTCCATCCATCAGTGATGTCCATGGGTTGCGCCACGGGGATGACCTTCTTGAACAGCACTGGGTAAACACAGGCTGAGTTCTGATTCAAAGGCTTTGGTTAAATGTGTAGATCGAGATTCTGTACGTTAAAGTGTCCGAGGGTCAACAAAGACAGATTGAGGGGTCATGAGGGCTGGAGTCTTGATTATACTGTAAATCAAATCAGAAAATAGCAATGATCAAAAGAAAAATATTGTTAACTTGATATCATTTACAGCAGAAGCAAATAAAATGACATTTCCCAATTTTTCTTTCTGACAACCAGAATGTATTAGAACATTTACAAAATTATTCATAATCCACTCCACAATACTTGGTGTTGATTCTTTATATCTGAGCTCAGATGCATTCTCTTTCAACTGATGGCCTTTGAGATGAACACTGGATTGGGTTTATCGAATGTATTTGACTCAATGAAATTAATCGTACACAACTTGTAAAGACAAAACATAAAACTGTTGAATAAATGCATTCATTTTTTTTGCTGATTCCATTGTGCAGGGTAACAAAACATCACCTTTTACTGACACCTATATAGCATTTCACAACATTGCAATGGTGGCATCCCTGAACCATTTGCATGAAAATGCAGGCTACGTCGAAAACAGCCTACAAGCATGGTGATGCAACCTTAAGCTCAAGCCAGGAGCACTTATTTTTCCGTGCCGCAATTGCATAGATGGAAAGTATGTTTTTCGAAATGGTTATAAGACCGTGTTGCCTCGCGATATCGCACTTCATTTATCGCCGCTTCACTAAATCAATTTTTTTTTCCAAAGTACTATATTCAGAAAAAAATGTCGAATGACTCAGAGGTTTTGTACATGACTCTACGCATGATTGGTTCCCGGCGCCGACATCGACCAATGAGTAGATTTATCCCGTAAGCTGATTGGCTTGATGGCCCACCCAGCACCTTCCCTTGTGTCTCATCACGTGGTTGACTCTGATCAGTGTCTTGTCATGCTGTTGACTCTGATCAGTGTCTTGTCAGTTGTGTACTCTCAGTCTCTTCACTCTGTTGTGGTTGCTGGGTGGCGATGAAAGCGAAAGCGAGCGCGAGCAAGCGAGAGAGAAAGAGAGGGGGTGATTGGGCTTGTCCGAAAAAAGCATCACGTCTCTCTTTGCCTCCTCCTCCTCATCAATTAATTGTCTTATCATAAACACATCGGCTGCATGGGGATAGCTGGCCCACAGCTAGCTGGACGGTCAGAGCGGTGTAAAGTGAAGAGTACCATCGCATTCGCCGCATTGCTGTGAGATGGAAGGCTGGCGGCTATTTGGTTCTGTCTCTTAAAGCCTGCTTTGTGACATGCTGGCTCCACGAGATACATTCAATCCTCCTGAGGGCCCTGGAGTCAAAGCCATCAAGCCTGGCCGCAAGAGAGTTATTCAGTGGCCAGGTTTCAGAGCCGTACAGGAGGACGGAGATGACTGAGGCATTGTAGAATCTGAGCTTTGTTGCCCGGCCGGGATATGTGCCGGTGGCGCCACAGCGGTCTCCACAAGGACCGCATGACTGAGGCTGCTTGGGCACGATGGCGGTCGACCTTTGTTTTGAGGTCTCCAAAACTGTGATGTACTGAAGCCGCGATAAATGAAATGCGATATAGCGAGGAATCACTGTATAATTTAATGCAAAAGTGGAAAGTGTATGACCTTCATTGGCTTCCATCCAGTTCAGAGTCTACTCCGCCTCTCTCCCAGTCAAGCTGAGATAGGCTCCAGCACTCCCCTCACCCTAATGAGTTTAGAAAATGGACGGATGGAAGGAAGGATAGATGGATGTTATGGATTAATTATTTCTGGGAGCCTTAAGTGTTAGGGAGGGGCCAGCCAGGCAGCCTCCTCAGCCAGGGTGCTCTGCACCTCACACCTGAGACTCGTCAGCTCATCACCCACCTGTTGCCTATCTGCTCGTTTGGCCTGGTACAAATTGACTCACAGACCATTCCCCAGTGCAAGTTCATGCCGTCACCACGCCAGTGGACTCTGTTGCCGTCTCCTGCAGCTTCTTGTTCCTTGTGTGGACATTTCCTTGTGGACTCCTCGTGCTTCTCCCTGAGTGACTTTGTGAAGACTCTTAAATAAACTACGCCAAGTGTTGGCTTCCACGATACCTGCCTGTTGTCGTGCTATTGGGGTCACATCCAAACCCTAACAGTACGAACTTGCCATGACGACCCCAGCCGACACAGAAAAGTCTGGTCTCGAATTGATCGAGGATGCTCTCGCCAACCAGGTTCACCTGACCGCTACCCACACCCAGCAATTACGGGACACTTCCGTCGCCTTGCAGGACCTTCAGACTCAGATCCAGCCCCTTCAGCCTGTAGCGCAGGCCTTGGCTGACCAGCAGACGGCGTTGGCGAGACAACAGGCGGAGGTTCTGCTGCAATTACAAGCTTTGACATCAGCACTCACCAACCGACCGCAGGCCTCGCCTACTCCCCATGTTTCGACGCAATAACTTCAGTGGTCCAAGCCCCTGTTAACGCCATAATAACCAACCCGGTTCCCCCTGAGCCCTCTCTCTCCGCTCCACGGCCATTTGATGGCAACTTCGAGACCTGCGCCACATTCATCATGCAGTGTGAGCTGGTTTTTGCCCACCAACCCAGCATTTTCGCAACTGACTCTACACGTATTGCTTACTTGATGAATCTGCTCACGGGTCGAGCAGCACAGTGGGTCACCGCTTCCTGGTCCATGGGGCCAGCTTCTGTCACGCCTACAAGGACTTTGTAACAGAATTAAGGAAGGTGTTCCACCACCCCATCCGCGGTCAGGAGCCTGGCACTCGGCTGAGTAGTATCCAGCAGGGCAGCGGCAGTGTCGCTGACTACTCGGTGGAGTTTAGGCTGGCTGCTGCGGAGAGTGGCTGGAACGATCAGGCACTACGTACAACCTTCCGGAATGGCCTCAGCGACGCCGTTAAGGACCAGCTGGTCACCCGGGAGGAGCCTGCCTCCCTCGATGAACTGATCGATCTCTCTATCCGTACCGATGGACGGCTCCGAGAGAGAAGGTGTGATCGAGCATGGAGTAGATCTCTGGTCACTCCCCAGACAAAGAGAAACTACATGACAGCCACCCCTCTCCTGTCCACTACCCCTCCGACATACACCTCTACATCCCAGGCCACAGTAGCGGAGGAACCCATGCAGCTCGGACGCACGCGTCTCACCCCAACTGAACGTGAGGCCCGGATCCAAGCCGGCCTCTGCCTCTACTGTGGTCAAAGGGGAAATCTAATCAGAGGCTGCCCCAACCGGCCAAAAGATCAGGCTCACTAGGACACCGGGAGATCCTGGTGAGCCGTCTAACTTGTTCCCGTCGTCCTGCCCCACCGAATCACCTGGTCAGCGTCACTCTGGCCTGGGCTGACCAGCAACTCACGGTAGGGGCTCTCCTTGATTCAGGTGCTGATGAATGTTTTCTGGACTCTGAATTTGTTGCTCAGGCCTCCATTCCGGTAGAGACATTGGAGAGACCCCTGGAGGCTTTCGCGCTCGATGAACATCGTCTCTCCAGCGTCACTCAACGCACCTGCCCGGTTTCTCTCACCATAGCCGGTAACCATGTGGAGACACGGCGGTTTTTCATAATTCAATCTCCCTTAGTCCCTGTGATTTTGGGCCGCTCCTGGTTCATACAACATGAGCCACACATTGCTTGGTCCTCCGGGACTATTCTGGAATGGAGCCCCTCCTGTCACGCCCATTGCCTACGAGCCGCGAATAGTACCGTATTTTCACGACTATAAGGCGCCATTAAAAGTCTTAAATTTTCTCCAAAATGGACAGGACGCCTTATGATGCGGAGCGTCTTGTGTATGCGCTGAGTTCCAAAACCTGACTGACAGCCGACACGCTGTTTATATAGAGAAAAGGCGGAAGTGACTGTGGACAGGCATGCGGCAAAGAAGTCGGCCAATCAGTGAAGGGTGGCCGTGTATATATACATATATGGAGAGAGAGAGAGAAAAGGCAGACGTGAGTGATGACAGGCATGCGGGGAAGAAGTCCGCCAATGGGTGAAGGGTGGGCGTGTAAGTGGACGCTAAAAGTACGCCCCAAGCAGGTACCAACACCTGTATAGAGTGTGGCTATGTGCATTGTTGCAAAACAACTTCGGTTTTGGTTTCTAAGAACCCCCGAAAATAAATTCTACAAAGAGACACGCCTACGAAGCTCAGTTCAAACTTCAAGCCATCGGTTATGCTTTTGGCATGCGTGCCCATCTCACAGCAGCGGTGAAAAACCAAGTCAAGCAAATGAACTCTGAGCTTGCCGTTATTCCCGGAGGCTTGACTAAAGAACTCCAACCGCTGGACATCGGCATCAACCGGGCGTTCAAAGTAAAGTTGCGAACGGCATGGGAACAATGGATGATCGATGGCAAACACAACTTTACAAAGAGTGAGAGGCAGCGCCGGGCGAGTTACGCCACAATTTGCGAATGGATTGTGGCTGCTTGGACGAATGTGTCTGCTTGCACTGTTGTTCGAGTTTTTGGCAAAGCCGGCATCATTTCTGTGGAGCCAGATGGCAATGAGAGTGACTGACAACGAGAGGGAACACGGCGTTTTTGATGGATTACCGGTACTTGCACAATTGTTCAATTCTGATACAGAGGATTAGGACTTTGATGGATTTCTGGGTGATGATTGATCGAAAAACGTGAGTACATTGTACAATGGCTAAATAAAATACAACGGAACTCAGTTTTAGTTCCGTTGCCTTTTTAAAAAGGTGTTTTTAGCTTGTATCTGTATGTCTTGGCATGCTAACGTATGCTTCAAGCTAACGTGTTTTTAGCGTGCGCGCATGCATGCCGTATGTTTAAGCTGGCGTATGTTTTACCACTTTAAAATTGCGCCCAATAATACAGTGCGTTTTGTCTATGTGTAAAATACAGAAATAGCACCCATTAATGAGACTGCGCCCAACCATACGGTGCGCCGAATGGTCGTGAAAATACGGTACCTTGCTCCACCAGGCCCCCTGTGTCCCCCCTCCCGATCTCTCATCTGTTCCTCCCGAGTACCATGATCTCGGTACTCGGGAGGAACAGATGAGAGATCCAGTGGAAGGTCCGTGAACTGCTGGATGTCCGGCGCCGGGGGCGCGGATTCCAGTATCTGGTTGACTGGGAGGGCTACGGCGTGGAGGATCGGAGCTGGGTCTCTTCCCGGCTCATTATGGACCCTGCCCTGATCACTGAGTTTCATCGTGCCCATCCCGGCAGGCCTGGCAGGTCGCCGGGTGGCTCCCGTAGGGGAGGGGGTACTGTTAGGGAGGGGCCAGCCAGGCAGCCTCCTCAGCCAGGGTGCTCTGCACCTCACACCTGAGACTCGACAGCTCATCACCCACCTGTTGCCTATCTGCTCGTTTGGACTGGTACAAATTGACTCACAGACCATTCCCCAGTGCAAGTTCGTGCCGTCACGACGCCAGTGGACTGTTGCCGTCTCCTGCAGCTTCTTGTTCCTTGTGAGGACATTTCCTTGTGGACTCCTCGTGCTTCTCCCTGAGTGACTTTGTGAAGACTCTCAAATAAACTACGCCAAGTGTTGGCTTCCACGATACCTGCCTGTTGTCGTGCTATTGGGGTCACATCCAAACCCTAACATTAAGAGGTTTATCATAGTTCAAGTTTTATCTGGGAGCATGTGAAGATTTTAATGTCATTTCAAACATGTAAACAGTGTATTATTTCAATGTTCCATTTTTTTCTTGGATGCCATTCACTTCGTCCACGAGCGGCAGCTGGTCGTGAGCAAGCTCACCGATTATCATGGCAGCATAGCGATGATATTCCTCAGGCAAGATTTAGGGAGTCAACTGTGAATTTGGCAGCTGGAAGCTGGCAGCAGCATTTGAAGGCACTTTGTCATTTCAGTTCAGAATTGTTGTTTGGATTTTCTGTTAAAGAAAATGTTATTCATTGTGACTCCTACTTTGGTGCGCTTGTATTTATAAATTAAATTAATTTTGGATGTTTTTTTTAAAAATCTTATTTTAAAATAAAGCTGCCACGCATGTTTTCTGTCATCGCACAGAAAGCTCACACACAAGAACAATGAATTTATTTTAAAGTAATTGTAATTTTAATTAATTGTAAATGAATTCATGAATGACAATTTATTTCGATCAGTCATCTAAATACATACATAGGCCGAAAAGGCATTGGCAAAAGCCCTCGCTTAATTTCAAATTCCCTTTTTACATGATCAACCTATGCAGAACAATTAACTCAAACATCACTCAGAAATCAAAATATATGAACACAAAACATCAAGACATCAACCTTCTTTCTCATATTTTTCAAGAACCTGACATTTAAACAACCGTTCAAACTCCAAATGTTTCTGGCACCCTTTCAGGTCATCAAGATTGTTCCAACCTTTCACACCAGTTGCAGGCCATTTGCGGCTCGGCATCAAATTTCCTGCGGCCCATGACAGGACAAAAAATATCTAATACTAAAAATGACACTTGACATGGGCCACACAGTTAGTTAAAAAAGATGAAGGTGGGCATGGTGAGAAGTGTACTATTGAACTGTTGAATTTGAGGATCAAATAAAAGTTTAATGAATAACACATCTCAACTTCAGAACACTGTAATGAATAAAGTTTATTCAATTTTAGAGACAAAAATAGTTTCTTCCACTTTATGGTTATCTTCAAGTAACTGGTTACCTTGTGAGCGGGTTATTTTTGCACAGCTGGATCTATTCTGTGAGATAGAAGGCTGTTGGCCACCCCAAAAATCAACTATTTTTCTTAACACCTTTAATAGAAAGCTGATGAAATTAACTAGACAATGCAAACAATGTACACCTGCTTTCTTGGCTGACTTTAGCGTGACGAATTTTAAAGTGGCCCTTTCATTCTTCCATTTTTCGGTATGCAGCCTTCAAATGAAAAAGTTTGGAAACCCCTGCCAGCATATGCAGTTTATTCACATGCAAAATAAATTAATTTGGTCCTTTTAAAGACACAATTTCATCATAAGATACATGTTGCCCCCTATCATTCAGTATATGTTCCTTTGGTTTTGATCACATTTGAGGGATGGATTAGAAACTCACATATTTTCCTTGAGCGTTTTTAAATTTATCTTTGATTATTTATTTACTAGCTTTTAACTGTAAACTGTGGGATGAATTTAGGCCAAATTTATTTTTAATCTACCTTTAATCTTGTTTTATTTTGATGATTAACTGCATTAAAAAAATATATACTTTCAATAATTCCTATCCACTTTCAAGATTTTGCTTCATGTTAGGATGACATGATTGTATGTTTAGGCTTGTGCTGTTGTATCATTCATACAGACGTTTTGCATATTTTTTTTGTCCCCCAACACTAGCTACAGGAAGGTGGTCTCGAACAACTGTACAGATGGAGTCATTGTGGAGTACACAGCCAAGAGGCAGCAATGTCCCATGCAAGCCCCTAAAGGTCTCCACCTGGTCACCGGTGATGGTACACTGTCAGCTGTACTGGGCACGAATGTCACCTTTCTCATTTTTCTGGAACAGGTAACTACCTTTTCTGAACTTCATGGACTTAATAGCTATTGCCTTTGATGCAGTGCACTTCTTCACGATCGCAAACTACACTCATGATCATAAAGATGTTCCAAGAAAAGTTCCTGGACTGCCTGTATCACAAAGGAGATAATTCAGATTTAAACTGCAAACTAAAACGTTTCCCCTTGAAAGGAATCTCCTGGATATCGATGCTGCCGGACATTGGAGTCCTCCTTATCTCCCTCACCCACTCATTTTTCTGTGCTTCATGTTTGATGCCATCTCCATGGCAATAAAACGATATGTTTTAGTGTGCCAGGTAATGCATTTGACACAGATTTATACATCCACATTCATAACGATACATTGCTTACCCAACCATATGATCCCCCACCTTTTCGTTGGATCTCTCACAATCCCTCCTTCCTCGTTCAAGATGCTTGTGTCACCTCCAGTTGGGGCATGGATTTTTAAAAATAAGCAAGCAATAAATCGGATCGCAAAATGGATGGATGCATGGATAGAAATACTCATGTTGACAGTAGTTGCTTATCACTAAAACTGTCAAAATTTAAAGAAACAATGGTGTGATTTTATCTGACTGACAGCCAGTATTATCTGCAACCGCCTATTACGGCCTAACTGAAAATATTGTTAGGTGTGCAGGCCTATCCACAACGAATACATCAATCTCGCACATTTTGCATTGTAAATCTACAAGATTTTTGTGTGTCATTGTGTAATGTGGCATGACATCCGTTAAATAGCCTGTGCACGAGAGTCAATAAACTGACACACGGGACAGTCTCGCTTACGTAACATAAGCATAAAAAAACACATCGCTTAATGTCACAAAACTGCAATCACTCATCACCAAAATTGATGTTGACAACTCGGCTTATGCAAACATGAAAACGTCACAATAATGGCCTCAATGGACGAAACATTTTCCTCTTTTAGCGACATGTACTTCTGTAGTGACTGTATGGAGAGGAAAACAGAAATATTGAGGTGATCGTTGTCATATTTTCACAGGTTGAAGTGACCGTAAGTTATGATCTTATGGGATCAAATAATACTAAGAAGTGGTCACATGACTTGAGTATCTATTTCCAAATCCTTCCATTCACCCTCTTAGTGAGTTTGACTTGTCTCTCTCAGCATCAGCAGTAGAAACAAAACAGTGTGTGTCCAATGGTGACCTCGACTGTCAGGCAGAAGTGTGAACTGTCCAATGGCCACCATTAGTTCATCTTTACATTCTCCAATGGTCAATTTCCTTCTGAAACCTCAATGATGTGGTCTTCAAAATGTTTCCAGTGGCAAGCATATCGGCCAGAAAACATTGAAAACGCTGTGCAGCTATGCAGCAATGTACTTGAAGCCAGCTGCATTTTAATGGCTGGCAATAGTCTTGATATTTTTAGCAGTTTTTAATGCTTCCATGCAGATCAACTTACTTTGTGAAACTTACCCAGTTTCACAAAAGTGATCCCATTTTCTTCACACAATTTATTCAGTGTAACAGTGCTTTTTGCACCACCCTTCTGTAAATAAAACTGCAGCAGCTTGATCACAGAGCGATTAAATGTCTCACAGCAAGGCACACTGCAATCATCTGACTCTGCACAGCTCTCCAGTGTGTGCGCGGTGCACAAAATGTGCACCAGGGAGCCTCCAACTGCAGCGAATTGATTACATTATGGCACAATGGCGTTGTATACACCGACGTTAACAGCAGCACCATCTGTGCACACAGCGATCAACTTAGCGGTCCACTTATCATAACGTCTATATTCAAAAAGTCTCACTAGTCCGTCATTTATGGCTTGTGTGGTTCGATCAGCACCCAGTTCAATTAGTCCAAGCAAGTCTGAGATGAGTTCTCCATTACTGGACACTGACACAAGGTAAACGATCTCCTGCTCAGTTTTTGTGATGTCCTCCGATCCATCAAAAAGCAGCTCCCAAAGTTCAGAAGACCGTAACTTGGCTCTCCACTCCCCGCTGATGGTTTGCGCGATGCTCTGAATTATCGGTGCGCCACCTTCACGAGAATGACACGCACCCCCGACATCCACTCCAAGCCGCTCCAGTAAGGGAATGTCCTCATAATAGGAAGACATGGGACGTGCATACTTAGCTTTATGAAAGGCGTAAAATATTACACAGAGCTTGCCGTTGTTCGTCATTGAGTCTGTCTCGCCACCTTGCAAAGGGACGATTGGATATTTCTTCTCAGCTAGTGTGTTTATCAGCAATAGCTTGTGCTATATTCTGTGCTCTTTGCTCTTTTCTTTTTTTTATTGTGAATTCACAGGTCCATACAGTCAATAAAAGAACCAAGTATACAAGTCCTTTATACATCTGATCTTACACAAGATTAGCTCAATTTAAAATAACCAGGACTGAGTAAGCAATACATAACTTGTAAGGACCAATCAGGAGTATCACCATATAACCTTTTCTTTTCAACCATAGTAAAATGAAAACAAACAAGAAAACAACAAACAGACAAAAAATAAAACAAAATGAAGTGGGGTAAACTTCTCTGACTCTTTACGCTTTCTATTACAAGAAATCTAAAATACAGACTTGGCTGTGTGAGTCCATCTGAAAAACACTCTGTAGAACCTTATGTACCTCCCGCCAAAACTGCACCAATGATGTACAGCACCAAAATATATGAAAATGGTTTGCTTCAAGGCACCCACATTGCCGCCAGCATGCAGAAGAATTTGTGTAGTGTCTCTTTTGAGCTGGAGTGACAAAAAATCGTATTCGCGTTTACCAGCAAAACTCTCGCCAAACCCGTGAGCTTGAAGTTTTCCATTGGATCTCACAGAGATTTTCCCAAACTTCTTCCTTTAAGACCATATTACCTTCCTGCTCCCATTTTCCTTTAATGTGCAGTGAGCTTTGCTTTATTTGTTGTAACCCCTTGTAAATTTTTGAGATGAGTTTCTGGTTAGAGCCGTTACCATAAGCATCATTAAACACTTTTAACAAAATATTATCCCAGCCTGATTGTGCACTCCCCTCTGTATTTGGTTAATATAATGCCTGAGCTGGAGGTATCTGTAAAAATCGTCCTTCTCCAAACCAAACTGCTTCTTCATTTTGGAAACTATTCATTGTCCCTTTATGTAAAAATGTGCAGTATGCTGTTCAACCTTGTGATCCCCATCTTTCAAATCTTGCGTCCCACTTTTTAGGTAAAAAATCGGGATTAAATGCTACCCATCTCAAGATCTTCACCTCCTCTTTCAAGCGATTTTGAGCTACTACCTTGTACCACATCTTGAGTGACAAGCAAATCCAGGGGTTGCCTAACTTATTCATTAGGCCCTTGTCTCCAATTGCAGATTGTATTGGAAAGTCTGTCGTTAATGCACTTTCAATGTCCTTCCACCTGGCATTGTATTTTGGGTTGCACAAACAAATCAATGGCCTTAACTGAGCCGCAATATAGTAATCTTTTAAACATAGAAGGGCCACTCCTCCTTTGTTTTTTGCCAATTGTAAATTCTGATATCTAATTCTTTCTGTCCCACTCCTGAAATTGTTGGTCAGGTATATCTAATGGAAGAGATTGGAAGAGGTATAATAGTTTCGGAAGAATGACCATTTTGACAGACTCCACACGCGAACCAAAATCAAGACAAGGTATAAGATCCCATCTCCTGATGTCTTCCTTAATATTTTTGGTCAGAGGGAGATAGTTAAGAGAGAACAATTTTGTCAAATCGTGTGGAATATTTACCCCTAACTAACTAATTGATTCCGATTCCCATTTCAAATTGTATTTTTTTCCTCCCAATTGCAGAGGGGTTATGTTTGAAACAGAGAATTTGTGTTTTGGGAATATTAAGCTTGTATCCTGAGAATGATCCATAATGTTCCAAGAGAACAAAACTCCTTGCTCTTTTCATGTTGTCAAATAAAGGATGGCTGCAATTCTTTGAGCATTTATAAAATTCACCTCTTTTAGAGTCTTTTACCAGCTAGATCTGGATGTGAGCAGCACTCTTTGCCCCACATCTCAGCGCACTCATCATTTCCTTCAAGCCATGGCACGTTTTGGAGCCAAAAAAAAAGCCTCTTGTTCGGCTCAGAGTCGGTTGGCTCTTCTTTGGTGGTGAAACATTAAAAAAGCCGCTTAAAGTCTGTTCGGGGTTTTTTTGGGCATCTTCTACCTTTGGCTCATTCGTAACGCTCTAGCAGATGAGAAAGTGGATGGATGGCAGTGTGTACAGGTATGCAAAGGTGTGTTGTGATGTACATGGTGTTACGCATGAGTCATTTCTGTTGCGCATGCATATCTGCGTACCAGTTATTGTCAGGTTCAAAATGAACCAAATAATGTTTTGGATCCCAAACATGCAGACACAGACAAAACGCAATAACTAAAATGTTTATTATCAAAAAACGCAACACCCACAAAGTACAAAACTGAAAACGCCGGACACAAGGATCCAGGAAAAAACGGGGAATCAACAAAAGGGACTTGCAAAAGGCAAAGTATTATATTGAGAAAACAAACGAAATGACAAGAGCCCATTTCACACGAAAAAAATGAAAACGAGATCAAATGACAAACCAATGACAATACTTACAATATGTGAAACCAAGGGAACAAGCAAAAATGTGGAACTAAGGTAACAAGAACGACTGATGAGATCGAGAGGTCCAGAAAAACAACACTTGAGCAAGAGGTCAAATAATTTGACAGCCTGCAATTCTTCAATACATAGAAGCTTGATTACGAGATGAGACACAGGTTTACCGCTGAAGGGTCATGCCCACCACTCCAGCTGATGCTGCAAACAAAACAAGAATAAAGCAGAGCAGAACATGACAGTTATGTGCACCCCTGATCATAAGTACAGATGTCAACATACGTTTTGGTGAAGATTGGTCAGTTTTCGGACAGTGGCCAATGTTAAGTTTACTGCGTTACAAGTTTAAGCATCCCTGGCATAATCACAGTACAGTAAGTGAGGAGGGAAATTGGGGTCAGCAACTCGGCATTTGAACCCATTCCATTAAAGTAACCACAGGAGCCACAAAACTTTGGACATTGAAAGTTTTCCTTTCTATTTCTGTTGCAAACACCTCCTTGACCGAGGTGGTGTGTTCCAAATGATATGTCAGCATGTTTGCCATATTAGATGTGGCCATCATTAAATCGTCAAATTATAGTTGTAAATTTGAATGACATCATAGAATCAAAAGCAATTACTAAATATAAATCCCATAAGTAGTGGCTCGAAGATTGCTCCAAATAGTAAGGGAATGCGGCATTTTCACAAATCACTTTACTTTGCCACATCCAATATGGCTGCGGCATCAACGTATTCAAGGTGGGGCCTTTGTTTATGGACTGCCAATGTTGTCTGTGGTAATACTTCACTGAGTATGTTGCAAACGGCGCCACTCAAGACTACTCACTGGGAGGGGCCGTGCTGTATGATTACTCCAATATCTGTAGCATCAAAATTATGGAGCAAAATAACTAACTGTCTGTAGGGTATTTAAAATAATTGCGCTCGCCCATGCATTTCACATGTCCCTCATGAAAGGCTGACGGCTGAGGATGGATGTCGCCACTGGCCTTGAAGGATGAACAATACCACATTATTTGTGGTAGACAAATAATCGTGATCAGACTAATGAAGTTTCCTGCGGCACACCTGAAAAAATAAATAATTGAGCTCAGGCACAAATTCAGTTGATTGGAGACTATTTTAGAAACCCTCCCAACTATGACTAGATCAAGTCCCAAAGTGGACAGTGCATACCAGTGCACAAACCAAGCACAAAGTAAAAGGACCGGTCTGTAGCTCTCCGAGTCAGAATGATGTCAAGGCATCATTCTGGCACAGATACTGGAAGTGTAAAGAAAAAAAATGCTGCTGCTTTGAAAATCTCAGTGAGCACAGTGTGGTGTCCATCATCCAGAATTGGAAGAAGACAGGACTGACTGGGGCTTTTTGTCAGGGGGCTAACCAAGAACCCAATGGAAACTTTGTCCAAGCTCCGTCGTTGCTCTGTGGAAAGAGGATAACCCTTCGTCAAAACATCTCAGCATCAGTCCACCAATTAGGCCTGTAAAGTAGATTGGCCAGATGGAAGCCACTTCTCAGTAAAGGGCACATGGCAGCCTGCCTGGAGTTTGCCGAAAGGCACCTGAAAGACATTCAGACTATGAAAGACAAAAGTTGCTGTTGTTTGATGAGACAAAGACTGAACTATTTGGTGTGACTGTCGAACATCATGTTTGGAGTAAACCAGCCACACCTCATCACCTGGCCAATACCATCCCCACAATCAGAGGTGGGCAATTTAGAACATTTTGCCAGTCCCTCATTCGTCATCCTCCAGTGGCCTAAGCACCAATCCGCCATCGTCAGTCCGTCGTTTTTTCCGAGACAAACCCTACTGTAATCTTTGTTTTAACCACACTTCCATCAGTCAATTTCATCGATGTGCCAGTCCGTCTATCAATAATAGAACAGAAAAAAAATTCAGTGTGATTAATTAAAATGGTAAATGGAGTGCACTTAATATCAATGTATCTACATCAGGGGTGCCCATTAGGTAGATCCTGATCTACCGGTAGATCTAAGACAGGTCCCAAGTAGATCCGAGGAGTGTCAAGGAGAAAAAAAAAAAAACAAGCAACCATTTGTGTGTCTTTGCACATGTTAGTAATATTTTTTTTTGTGTTAATGTACGCTGCACCCTAATCATCCTATCGGTCTCATTTTCACAAAAAATAAAATAAAAATAAAAAATAAAATAAAGTAGGTAAATCTTGAATTTACGGTGGCGCGTGATTACGTCACCGGAAGTTGTTCGCGCTCAGCAGTCTGCAATTGCAGCTTGTGATCAGAGCTGTTGCGCGCTATCTTTTGTCGGCATTATTCTCATTCAGAGTTTGCTTCGTGGACAATTCACAGAGGGCCCGGGCAAAGAATAGGAATCTAGAGGGCTGAGGGAAGCACTTTAAAACGGTACGTGTGAGCAACGATAGTTAACAGGCTGCAAAAGTGCATCGCATGCCTCCTTTCAGGCTGTTTCTCATCATGGCGTGTGTGTGTGTGTGTGTGTGTGTGTGTGTGTGTGTGTGTGTGTGTGTGTGTGTGTGTGTGTGTGTGTGTGTGTGTGTGTGTATGTGCATGCGCGCGCGCACGCGCACACCAGTAAGGGTAGATCCCGGGAGGTTAGTTGATCGAAAAGTAGATCTTCGGTCCAAAAAGTTTGGGCACCCCTGATCTACATCATAAGGTAGATTACACTGACAAATGAAAACTCACCTGCGTCAATGCTTAGTCCGTAATTATTTATTTATTTTTAACTTATCCTGCATTCATCACTTGTCAGGAAAACAGGAGTCAAAGAGTGGTGGCAGTCTCGTGCTGCAGGAAGGGTTTTCCAGCAGCAGGAACTGAGAAATAAGTCAGGATAGAGTGAAAGATAAAAAATGTGGCAATGTACAGAGACATCAAGAGCACTCCTGACCTCAGACTGTGGTGATAGTTCATTGTTCATGAAGACAACAACATTGAATGAAGGTTAACTACACTGCATTGGGGCAGCTTCTAATGCAAATAAAAATTGACAGTGCACTGCTGGAGGAGCAACTTTTCAAATTAAAATGTACCGGTATGCAAAAACACTTCATTGTATTCTTTCAATAGGTAAACAATGAATGAACTATCAATATTGACTGGTATTTGTCAGAGATTTTCTCGGACAAAGTTAAAGAAATGACTCGGCACACAGGAAAATTGTCTTCAATATCGGCGGGAGCGGATCTCTGAGAGCGAACGACGGTTAGTTGCTCCGCGATCACAGTCTCGGCTCCCTCTCCGCCGGTTCGAACTTTTATTGTAGAATCCAAGAAAAACACTGCCCCCGAGATTTGCATACCGCGCCCCCCGGCCCGGCCTCTCGGTAGTGATCTGATCTACCCGAATACACAAGTCACAGACTTTGCTGATGACAAATGATCACCTGGGCGTGACAGCTGTTCCCAAACTGTCTATTGGTACTCGACAACTCTTTGTTCCCAATTTGTACATTCCCACTCTGTGATTGAATCTAGTCTTCTTCCATCTGTTCGCCCCCCCCCCATGCTTTGACGTGATTACTCAAGAAAAGCCCAAACGGCCGACGCCTCTGCGCTCAGTATGTCCAGACATGCCCAAATTAACCGAAACTTTAAACATGATACAATTTTGTTCATAGATTTCTCTATCAGTATTAAATACTTATTTTGAGAAAAACATTTCACCCATATCACCCAGCTCTACTAAGCACATTATATATGATGATTATGATAATAATAATAACGCTGGTCGCGCATGCGCGGGGAGATGAAAAATAAATACTTGCACTGTCTCAAAATTTGGGCCAAAATGTCACCATTTCAGGGCCAGACCTATACTGTACTCTTTTTTTAAATATGTAAATGAACAAATGTGTGTAAGATGGCAATTTATGAACTGTTTGTGTTATGTTGATTCTTTCTATGAATATAGTTCGTTCAGTTTTTTTGTATTTGCTTTTTTTTCGCACGTTAACTAACAATGAATAAATATTGCCCTTTTTTTTATACGTTTGAAATTAGTGTCCAAATTATATACGTGATAATACGTTTAAAATTTATTATCCATCATTCTCAATATGTTTGTACTGCACGAAGACCAACTGTGCACGTCAATCTTTTAACAAGTCTCGAGTCATTGCCCGCTGTTCCCTAAAAGTTACAAAGAAAAAAAAAATATATATATATATATATATTATTTTTTTTAAAAGTATTTTTATTGTCATCTTTCAACTTTTAATTCTTGTATTTCATTATTTATTCTTGTGTCCTTCTCAAGGTGACACAGCTTAGCGGGAGGGTGTCACAACCCCTGGTGAAATCTGGATCTTGTCTCATATTCATCTTTTGATGTCAAACCCAAATGTTTTCACTCTACAGAAAAGCCTGGCAGGAGTGCGACTATTAATTATCTGATAGAGGACAGGAGTGCAACATACCTAAAAAGGGTATAATGACAATGTTCTACACTGCCGACCAGACCTTCAGATGTCCTGTCTCTTCTTTCCAGGGTGACGCAGCACGAACAAGCATCACACTAGATTTCGGGGATGGTCACGCTCTGACATATTCCAATCTGAGCTCCATTGAGTATGGGATCAAACACATCTACAAAAATGCAGGCATCTATCGGGTGACTGCAGCAGGGAAAAATAGCCTCGGAACAGACACTGCAATTCTCTACCTACACATAACATGTGAGTTCTACATAGACTTATATTTCTGTTTACAAATGTGTGTTTTTCGGGAGATCACATTTTTCATCGAATTTCATGGTCTTTATTGATTGACTGATTGATCACAATCAGTGAAAATATGGCTCGACAGTATTTACCAACAGAGTCCAATGTGCCACATACTGTAGATCAGGGGTGTCAAACTCATTTTTGTCAAGGGCCACAATGGCGTGACCGTTTTCCTTGGAGGGCCGTTATGACTGTGAAAACATTTAACGATCGTTTTTGAACGATTGTTTAAGTTGCTGTGATGAGGGGTTTGGTAACAAGAAAATGCTTAAAATATCTCTCTTATTTATTACATATGAGAAGTTGAAATTATGGTCCAGATTTTAGCAATCATGGTAGAAGGTGACATTTGATTTGCTTTTGCGGGCCACGTAAAATGATGTGGCGGGCCAGATCTGCCACCCGGGCCTTGAGTTTGACACCTGTGCTGTAGATACACCACAGGCCAGGGATGCTACTTATATCATAAATAAAACATACACAATACATTTCTCAGAGCATCGATGCATCTTCCTTCTATTTATGTAAAAGTATCTGTGTTTCCGAGTAGGTCAGCTGGAATCCATCCATCTCTCTGCACCCTTTGTGGCTGTGAAGAATAAGGAGGTGAACCTGACAGCAATTCTGCGGCCGAGCCTAGTGGGAACTGTTACCTATATCTGGTGGATTGGAAATAGCACAGAGGTAGTGAATATGTACAGTGCACTTGAATGTTTGTGCCGAATCCTCTGTTTGTAGATAATATTTTACAGCAAAAAGGTTCTTAAAATTACGTCTTTTGAGCACATTTTGCCAATGAAGACCCTAATTTCTGAAAAACACTAAGTTGTTTTTGTCTGAAATAACCCTTCCGAAAAAAATCAACGGCTGGTCATAATGCTGAAGAGTATGTGTATACACTGTATGTACATGGTGTGTTTTGGTGTCACTGTGCACTTGTCTTACGGACCCGTCCACAGCCCAAAAGGTTCAATGTGTTTCCCCTTTCCCATGAGCTCACCAGCTATGGGAGGGGCCATGGGGTCGGGCGCACTGTCAGGTGGGTAGTGGCCGAAGGCAGGGACCGTGGCACTCCAGTCCCTGACTCGGGAAGCTGACTTGAGGGATGTGGAATGTCACCTCTCAAGCAGGGAAAGAGCACGAGTTGGGGGGTGCGCCCCACTATTTGAGATTGACTGTCATAAACCATTCATTGAAGGTGAACCTTATACTCCGAAGCGATTTATAGTGTGGTAATGTACAGTAAGACACCCACTAAAGTGCAGATTACAAAAGTAACGCAAAGAAATCCATGGCTTTACCACTTCCTACATATCACTTACCGTATTTTCACGACCATTCGGCGCACCGTATGGTTGGGCGCAGTCTCATTAATGGGTGCTATTTCTGTATTTTACACATAGACAAAACGCACTGTATTATTGGGCGCAATTTTAAAGTGGTAAAACATACGCCAGCTTAAACATACGGCATGCATGCGTGCACGCTAAAAACACGTTAGCTTGAAGCATACGGTAGCATGCCAAGACATACGGATACAAGCTAAAAACACGTTTTTAAAAAGGCAACGGAAGCAAAACTGAGTTCCGTTGTATTTTATTTAGCCATTGTACAATGTACTCACGTTTTTCGATCAATCATCACCCAGAAATCCATCAAAGTCCTCATCCTCTGTATCAGAATTGAACAATTGTGCAAGTACCGGTAATCCATCAAAAACGCCGTGTTCCCTCTCGTTGTCAGTCACTCTCATTGCCATGTGGCTCCACAGAAATGATGCCGGCTTTGCCAAAAACTCGAACAACAGTGCAAGCAGACACATTCGTCCAAGCAGCCACAATCCATTCGCAAATTGTGGCGTAACTCGCCCGGCGCTGCCTCTCACTCTTTGTAAAGTTGTGTTTGCCATCGATCATCCATTGTTCCCATGCCGTTCGCAACTTTACTTTGAACGCCCGGTTGATGCCGATGTCCAGCGGTTGGAGTTCTTTAGTCAAGCCTCCGGGAATAACGGCAAGCTCAGAGTTCATTTGCTTGACTTGTTTTTTCACCTCTGCTGTGAGATGGGCACGCATGCCAAAAGCATAACCGATGGCTTGAAGTTTGAACTGAGCTTCGTAGGCGTGTCTCTTTGTAGAATTTATTTTCGGGGGTTCTTAGAAACCAAAACCGAAGTTGTTTTGCAACAATGCACATAGCCACACTCTATACAGGTGTTGGTACCTGCTTGTGGCGTCCCTTTAGCGTCCACTTACACGCCCACCCTTCACTCATTGGCGGACTTCTTCCCCGCATGCCTGTCGTCACTCACGTCTGCCTTTTCTCTCTCTCTCTCTCTCTCTCCATATATGTATATATACACGCCCACCCTTCACTGATTGGCCGACTTCTTTGCCGCATGCCTGTCCACAGTCACTTCCGCCTTTTCTCTATATAAACAGCGTGTCGGCTGTCAGTCAGGTTTTGGAACTCAGCGCATACACAAGACGCTCCGCATCATAAGGCGTCCTGTCCATTTTGGAGAAAATTTAAGACTTTTAATGGCGCCTTATAGTCGTGAAAATACGGTACTTTAATGAAACAGGATATGTGAACATGGACTGCACCTCTTAGCCATTCAAATCAACATTCTGTACCCCGATTCAGCCTGTTTTAGAAGACTCCTTGATGTAATGAATTTCTATTTCAACTATGGATAAGCGCCTGCAGCCATTACAACTCGACAGTGTCAATTAACTCATTTACACCCTTTGACGTATAAATACGTCAATTAGCGCATAGCCGCTCCCTCCCCATGACGTATTAATACGTCAATCACGTGTTTTCATGGGGGAGGGTGCAAGAGAGTCTGATACAACTTCTCACCACAGGATTAGGCTTGACGGCAATGTTAAATAGCAAAACAATGGCCATCGGGGGGCAGTGGTGCAAAAATCAACCAGGATCACGCCGCAGAAGGAGTAGAAAGGGCGTACAGTGAAGGAGGGGCGTATGTGGATAGTGGATTGGAACATGAGCAACTAGCAACGATGGAGAAAAGGAAATAACTAACTAAAAATGATTTTTTTCGGTATAAAAGCGTCCTCGAAACAAAACAACAAAGGAGATGGTGTTTGTGTGGAAGAGAAAATGAAGCTTCGATCACGTAATCGAAAGCAGCACCCGTCAAACGAACGTCGGCCTGCACAAACATGGCGGGCTACACGCAGCCCGCATAGCTCACGCCGAGTTTCGAGTTCATCTGATGAAGATGAACATGCTCCACGTCAGCGATCATCGCTTGGCAGAGCATTTTTTGCCTCCCGATGCCCCACATCGCCCACAAATCGTCTCCCCGGCGACTTCCAGCGATGACGGCAAAGAGGCTGCATTGCTTCGCATGGCCGACGCCGGGCACACGTCAGCGATTCATTGGAATCGTCTCGTAATGACGACGGCGAAAACGATGAATTGGAGAGCGATTTGGATCCCGATATGTCGGACGAATACGTGCCTTCGGACATAACGGAAAGCAGCTGAGAATCATCGCCAGAGCCGCTGGAACGAGGAGGTAACTGCTGACTAGCTTGCAAGTTCCCATTCAAAACTTCATCACTTCTTATGCCTCATCAGTCACTTTTATGTACCGCTACATTCCCCGCTATACTACAAAGTTGCCAGTAACACTAATCATTTATATGCGGTTAATGCGTCTCGTAGATTTGGATTAAAATATGTGCCGTAAATGTGCTGACTTGCATGTCGCCATAGGTTTTAAAAAAACAAAACAAAAAAAACAGGACACATTTGGTCCGCTCAGCTCTGCTAAAACCACTAGTGTTAAATTAATATTCCATTTCATGTCAAATTGGATGCTGAGCAACGTGGAATGAATGGTGTAAATAGCAGTGTGCGAGCATGTATGTGTGTGTGTGAGAGATGTTGAAATGTAAGTGGAAAGCAACAATAAAAAAAATAGAAAAATAAAAGTGTGGTAATTGTACATACTTCTATAAATTACAGATTGTCCAACCAGAAGCCAAAAGATGACGACTCCTCGCTTTGGTGGTGGAAAGAAAGGTAAATAAAATTATTGTACCTCACTCTGCAGCAAGATATATTTGCAACTTTTTATGTTTCTATAATTTATAGGTCGTGCATCTGGACGTGGTGGGATGAATCGATGGTGACAAACTGGATGGAAGCCAAAAACCATCTTCTCCACAGCTGCACTTTTGTTCATAGTTCAATAGTTTTGTTGTGTGCAAATAAATTATTTTGCTACAAAAACATTATTTGTAATGTTCTTTTGTAGGAGGAACACATTATTGAGGTATTTGAGCTGCCACAAAAGCAAAAAATAGTGTAAAACTTGAAATGATGCTTTTACAAAAAGCTCATTTTCTCTGGATTTCTGCAGAAAATCGGCCTTTTCCATCAAACTTAGCAGTTTTCTAATGCTGATTGCGAATGAACGGAGAAAGATAGAAACAAACTTTTTTTTCTGCTGAAAGAAGAGAGTCTCACCTTTCTTTTGACAGGTTGCATGTATATATAGCCATAGAACAGAAAATTCTGTGGGCCTTGCAAATCAGTCAAAATTCAGTAAAATGTGAGGGATTGAGGGGGTTGCTCCAGTGAAAAGGGGTGGTATTCAATGAGTTAAATAAAGGATAACACACTTCATTTTCGTCTGTCTTTGGTTTCATTAATGAAACATGCGGTCGAAATTATCACCTGAATATTTGACCGTTTGACAACTTTGTGCGACGCATTTTCATATCATTTGCCTGGAAGGTGATTTTTTTTTGGAGGGGTGGGGTGGGGGGTGCAGTGGGAAGAGGCATGTCTGGCAGCAGCAATAGTGGATGATTGTGGTTGTAATGTGGCATCAACTTCAAAAAAGTTCTTTCCACAAACCCCACCTGTCCAAAAAATGATTTTTGGGCAACATCGAAAATTGGTCAATACTTTTATTTTATACGTTTATACTGTACACAGCACACATCAGACAGCCGTGGTGGCTCACACACTCGCGTAGACAGTTGCTCCCTTCTCCACATGCACTCCAACATACAACAGTGGCCATAACAACACAAAATACACAAAACACATGCTAAAAAATTTTTTTAATCGTGTGAGGCAAAAATAAATAAATAAAAATCAAGCAAGATAGGCAGATATTCTCGTGAGACGGAAACCCCACCGAAGGCCAACGTTTCTGAACCGTTCCTCTCCGTTCTGTTCCCCTCCCCCTCTGCTCCCTTTTCCCTCTCCCCTCCCTTCCCCCTCTACCCCTCCAGTCTGCTCCCACTACAGTAATGACCAGTCAAATTGCAGAAAATCACAGCCTTTGCGATTAGAAAATCGCATTTAACAAAATCACGATATTTGCAAATGCAATTAAGTGTTGAGACCTTTTTCCAGAGAGGGTTGGACTCCCTTTGTCACAAATTCTATTCATATCTTTCATGGACAGGATTTCTAGGTGCAACCAAGGAGTTGGGGGAGTCAGGTTTGGTGGTTTTTGCAGAGGATGTGGTTCTGGTGGCTTCATTAAGCCATGATCTTCAACTCTCACTGGAGTGTTCACATCGAGTGTGAGGTGGTTGGAATGGAAATCAGCACATCCAAATCTGAGACCGTAGTCCTCAGTTGGAAAATGTTCCAATCTGATTGTGAACATACATCTTCGGCGAACATATTCATTGTATTGTTAGTTCGAAATTAGATCACTGTAGTAGAAGGTGCAAAATAACATTGATATAGCCAAAATCCAATGAAAATTAATGTGAGTAGTTTAGTAGTGAGTAGAATTTTTTTTTAGTTTTTAAAAATTCAGCCCCAGGGCCAGTTGAATACCAGGGCTTGGTACCCATCCCTTGCCACATCTGAGATACAAAAGAGTTTGTACACTTGTGCAACCATAAAAAATATTTCATTTATTGTTGTTGTTATGGACGGCCCGGTGATCAACTGGTTAGCGCGTCAGCCTCACAGTGCAGGGTTCGATCCTGGCTCCGGCCTTCCTGTGTTTGCATGTTCTCCCCGTGCCTGTGTGGGTTTTCTCCGGGTAGTCCAGTTTCCTCCCACATTCCAAACACATGCGTGGCAAATTAATGGAACACTCTAAATTGTCAGTAGGTTTAAGTGTGAGCCCGGATGGTTGTTCGTCTCTGCGCGCCCTGCAATTGGCTGGCAATCGGTTCAGGGTGTCTCCCACCTACTGCCAGAAGACAGCTGGGATAGGCTCCAACACGCCCCGCACCCCTTGTGAGGATAAGCGGAGCAGAAAATGGATGGCCAGATGGATGTTTTTGTCGTTTTACTTCTTCATGATACAGATATTTTTAATTGATTAAGTTTCATAGGCCATAGGTCACAGTAATGGCGGGGAAAGGTTTTGAGGTATTTTTTTCCGTCATTAACATGAACAGGAAGGCGCATAAAAATATATATCGACATAGATGACAGGAAGGAGTTGCTGGTACCCTGATACCTTACTCTACGCAGTGTGTTTGTGTGTGCATGTGTATTTGTGTGCGTGTGTGTGTTTGAGAGCTAAAGTGTATGTAGTGGAAATAACAGCGGTGTGAGACGTGAACCAGCTGTTTCTAAGTTTCCCTCATGGGAGCCCTGAGATTCTGACTCTTTCTCAACTCTCCTCCTCTCTCTCCCTGACTTTATTTTCCCAGCAGCCCATAATCACTCTTGAGGCAAGTGTGACATGTACATTTTCCCAGGAAGGCATCAGCACAGTCACCGTGCAGGTGTCAGCAGGGGATACTATTCTGCAGGAGCAAAAGGCCATCTCCGTCCATGGTGAGCCAACTTTGTAACTGCTTCTGAGATGCTGTCCTTGTAAGAAACATCTCATTAAACATGAAACAAAAATGCCATGCCAGCCTGTAATGGTTGCTCTGATCATCATTATTATTACTTTTATGTGTATGATGAGCTCTCTCTCGCTCTCTCTCTTTTTACACATATACAGTATATATATATACATATATATTTATTTTAACCTGGTGGCCTAGTGGTCGACTGGTTAGCGCATCGACCTCACAGTGCTGAGGTGCAGGGTTCGATTCTGGATCCGGCCTTCCTGTGTGGGGTTAGCATGTTCTTTTCTCTGGGTAGTCGGTTTCCTGCCACATTCCAAAAACATGCACCGTATGTTAATTGTTCACTCTAAATTGTCCCTAGATGTGAATGCGAGCACGGATGGTTGTTCGTCTATGTGTGCTTTGCGATTGTCTGCCAACCACTTCAGGTAATGCCCGAAAAACAGCTGGGATAGGCTCCAGCATGCCCCGCAACCCTTGAGAGGATAAGCGATATTGTGCCACTCCTCTGTAGGGCCATATTTACCTCCATAACAGTATCCCATACGTTTTTCTATTTTTTTGCAGATGACATGACTTGTACTTTGTCCGCATGTGTGTCACAACACGGACGTGATTACATTCGATTTTACAAAAGATCCGAATCGGGCATCATACCATGCAATGTGGAAGCAGCTGTAGATAATTACTTGGATATTAAATGACCTCCAAACTCTCCCGGTTGCGTTAATCTCAAACACAACCAGACAAAATAGAATTAGATGCAGAACAATAGAATCTCAAAGATGGCCTCTAATGACAAGGTAAAAGTGAACATAATTTCCTTTTCATACAGAATATTTCCAGTCTCGTCTGCTGGCCTTTTCTTCAAACTTGGACGACCACAACCCTGATGTTTCAGAATGGAGGCGGGATGTGAGCCGAGTCATTAAGAATTCGCTTATCCAGGTAAAAATGAGTAGCTCCTGTCATGGAAAATGCCTTTTTTTTTCTTTAAATACTGTCAGCTTGACTGAAGGCCAGTCTGCAATTGCAGCATGACCTCGCTGCCACTTTCAAAGTGAATCTGACTTTCATGATGATGGATCACAAGACAGAGAGGGCAGGGGAAATTTATAGTTTCAGATCATTTGGATTGCAAGGCTCTTGCCCACGCCAGTGTGCAGTGCCACACAAGCAATAGAAGTTGCGGCAATGGAAGCCTTAATGTCAAATGTGAGCCTACCCCAAAGGGGCAGTTTCAGGTCAATGCTTTTGCAGCTTGTCAAGCGAGAGGCATAGTTCAAACCTAGAAGGCATGTAAGTACAGAGTTTGCCTTATTAATTGGCTGCTTGATGCAACTTCCTGCAAATCTGCAATACATTTGCATCATATTTCCCCACATTTTCCTTTGACAAAATTCCACTTTGAGCCCATAAAATACACACCGCGTATCCTTCTACCAGCGGCTATGTCTGTTTATTTCTTATTAACGTCCGGCAGAATACCCATGAACGTCTAAGATCAAAAATATAACAAGATGAAAACACAAATCTTTAACTTGCACAACAACAGCAAATATATTATTTGCAGCACAAGCACAAGAATGAGTCGACGTACTGAGTAAATTTCAATGCAACATTTTGCCAAAGCAATAAGGCCAAGCGGCGAGCTTGCAATAAACTCTTTATTGAGAGCACAGGAAAGGTTAATGTTGGCCATAACCACGCCAAGACAACAACGCTAACCGGTTCATAGCTTATAACACCCATTCCACTCTCTCCTCACTCCTGCCACCCAACATCTTCACACTCCTGTTGCCTTCACAGCCTCTCCGGAAATGACAGAGCTTGTGCACTGTATACCACGGTTGCCACAATGTAAAACACATTGGATCTTAGCTACACAATTTGCAATATCTAAATGACACCGGGGTGCCAAATTATAAAACGTTCACATTTCCAGTTCATGTATACATGAGATATCGACAATATATGAAGCAAGTATGATTTCATAAAATCAATAGAAAATGATTGAATGGCTTGTCGAAAATCAAATTCGTGTGCATGTACAGTTCCCTCCTTCAGCAGATCGACATTTAAAACACACCAAAACATTGGACACATACATTTTAGCCAGTGCAATTATGCCTATCAACGTACCCTCAATTTCTCTCCAATATGTTCCCCACCAGGCCACGGGTGTGAATGGGGATCATCTACTCGTCACTGTCCTCCCAGGTTTGCCGACAACAGCAGAGTTTTTCCTCCTGCTTGACAAACCGCAAATTGAAGGGGAATACAAAAAGAAACATGCTTATTTAAATCAGGTAAGAATGTTGGTTTAGAATTTCTACTTCCTTGACTGTCAACATGTCTCCAAATCGGCCCTTCTTATTCCTACCTTTTGACAGCATTTGTATTGGCAGGGTGATTTCAGCATGTTATCCACGAGGAGATAATTGTCATTCATACTGTTTCAGCCTGGTCAACTCAGATATTGAATCCTGAAAAATAATAACCAAAAAGTGACTTCAGTCTTCTTCCAGTAGATGTCAGTATTTGCACATTAGTGCATGACCATCCTGGAAGAATTGCTTCATTATACTCATCGAAATAACCTGAGAGATATCAGAAAACTATCAGGGCGAATGATCTTGAAACTCTCCTGTGGCTCATCAAGCAGGGATATAGATATTGTCCGGATTGATGGATAAATCACTGAATCACTCCTGGCTAAAGGTGGACTAAGAGAAGCTTTGACTTTCTTATTCAAATAACTGATTGTAATCATTTTTGATCTGCTCTCTGTGGGAAAGGTTCCATGAGAGTGAGTGAAATATGAAATTGCAAAGGAAATCAATTTGGTTCACTTGCATGTGGTTAACCGCATGGAAAAGGTCCGTTTTTTTCCCCTCCTATCCAGCAATAAATCTTTATTCAAGGTCGTAATCGTAAAGGGACTGTGCATATTAAAATTTATAGTTAGATTTACGAACTTTGTCAGGTACTAGGACCATAAGGGAACTTAATTTAATATACAAAGAAGCATAAATGACTACACGAGTTACTCTAAGTTGCAGTAGTCCACTCTGTGTTTGTTTCGAATGTGCAAAATCATCCATTGAAGAAAATCTTTTTGGGATCATAATCACCTTAGCTTTACTGTCAGGAGTGTATTGATGTGAGCATTGGAATATCCTGTTTAGAGTTGCAATAAGTAGTTTAACATTGGGTTGTGCTCATCTATCTTTGCATCAACATTAGGTATCTTCAGTATAAAGGTAGTGTGCCCATTGAAGACAATGCTGATTAATCAAGTAAGGTTGCAAGTCATTCGCATTCAGACTTTCACATAAACCTAGGAGTTGCTGCAAGGGACTGAAATTCCTGTGGGACACAGTGGCTTATACATAATTGAGATGAATCCTAAACCGTTAACTGTATCGTCAGAACTTTTAAATATGCCCCTTAATTCAGGGTGCTTCACAGCAGGAGTATCTCAGGTATTTTGGACCGTTTCTTTTTTGTCTTCCCTGCTTTTTGTGCCATGTTTTTGTGGTCCGTTAACAAAAATAATCCCATAATTTGTATACAGAGGATCAAACCTTTTAACAGGGTCACAGACACGTAACAGCAAGCGGGCTGTCGGGGGCTGTGCCCGTTCACGAACATGCTTATGCCCCCAGACCCCCATTTGAGGCATAGATTTCTAAAAAAATGCTATTTTTGTGGTGTGAAATACTAATGTTGAGTTGCTTATCACAAAGACATGACATTTAAAGAAACAGTGGTGCTCAGTCTTATCTGCAACAGCCAATCAGGGCCTGACTAACATAATGTTAGCATACCTGTCAACTTTTCGGAGCGCCAACCTGTATAAACTACCAAAAAAATCCTTATAAAGAGCAAAAAATCCTTCTATAAGTCAAAATAACGGCAGAAAAAAACCCACGGAATTTTCAGTGATATTTATTGTAGATCTCCATAATACAATGTCTGGTTAATGTCTAGTCATCATTCTACTTAGTGTCATTACTGTGTTCAGAGTTGTATTCCTGCGTTACTTTTTTCACCAACTCCAAAAGCAAACGGAACTACCTGTTGGGGGGGGACGCAAATCTTCAGAATCCGTATGATTTGTGCGATACGGGCATATACGTAAGATTCACCACAAAATCCGTATGAACTATGGCTAAACCGTATGAGTTAACAGGTATGTGTTAGGTACACACTACGCAGGTTTATGCGCAACAAGTATGTCAATGTTTGCATGGGAGAGTCCTGCACATCTTTCAAAGTGAATCTGTATTTTTTTGGGTGGGTGGCATGATGTTCTGTTGCAAGACGTGTCTGTAAAATATGTGCTCTTTTGTAAATAACAAGAGCCGAGCACACTGCAATAAACTGGCACTTGAGGTAGCAGTCTAAAACTCAACATAAGTGTAAAAACATTTATCGGGACATTTCTAATTATGCCCACAAAAATGTCAAAAAATATTGCACCAATATTTTGTACGCTATGAATGAAGCGTTTCTCTCATGCAGTGACATAAGCTCTGCAGTGAGCACCTGAGAGGAAAACGCCAGCTCCACGAAAGACGTAATACTTGGGTGATCATTCTAATATTTCAGAAGCTGATGTGAGCATAAGTATAAATGTCAACATGTATTTTGGTGACTCTTTGGTGAATCTTTTTTTTTCTTGCTTTTTTTTTTTGAAGCAAATAAACGTGATACTGATACATGCATTTTAGGTGATTTGGTGTTTTTCACAAACTCACAAAGTAGGCAGTCCCACTGAAACATTTTAAGCACCCAAACGTTTTTCTGCTGAAGAAGAAAAAAACTGAAGACATAAAATAAAACATATAACATTTTAGGGTTCAGATTAACCTCAGTTTAATTCTTTGTACCAACAGTTGTTTGAGATGATGCTGAGTGCCTTGAATCAAAATCTGGTTCAGTTCACCCTGCGACCTGGGGTCCAGGTCACAGTCTACGCAGCACACCTATCAGCAGGTAATGAACAGCCACTGGTGTAAAACTATTTTGTGCTGCCTTTTTCAAGTCACTGTTGAGCAATTTAATAGTCAGCATACAGAAAGTATTTGGAAATTTATCTGATCTACACAGCGGATATGCACTGTATTATGTGCTGTACATGCTGTCCTCATTGCTGAATAATGCCAACGCTGTGTGTGATTGGCTTACACCATTTAGCAACACGATAAACTTTGAGAGTAAGAATTGTTGCAAGTATGTGTGCCTCTCTGCTAAATGGGATGCTGCTACTGTCCCGACCAAAAAAGCAAATGCCCTGCAATAAATGTAACCACTGTATACTTGTAATTACCGTAAACTCTTTTAACTATCACTCACCTGTATATTATACACCCCCTCCAAATCACCCTCAAAAGCAATTTTATTTCTCTGTACTTGTGTACGATTTGCTGGTACCCTTAGAAATGCTGCGGAAAATGATCAAATTTACGTAATTGGTTAAAAAAAATCATATATACATAATGGATGGATGGATGAAAACCAAATCATGGAGCTTTGTCTGTCATTGCCAGCCGATTATAGGGATAGACAGAGCAAATAAATTATTTTCTATTAAATGGCAGTCAGTATGTAACTGACATGGGCTCATCTCATCATCATCATCACGGTCTCCTGCTTATCTGAGATCAGGTCGCGGCGGCATTAGCTTTAGCAGGGAAGGCCATTTTTCCTTCTCCCGACTTTGTCCACTTTGTCTTGCTTGTCCTGGGAGATCCTGAGTCCTTCCCAAGCGAGCTGGTAGACAGTCTCTCCAGCATGTCCTGGTTCGTCCTCTGGGCCTCGTCCCAGTGGGACATGCCTATAACACTTCACTAGGGAGCCATCTAGGAGGCATTCTAATAAAATGCCCAGGCCATCTCATCTGGATCCTCTCAACGTTGAACAGCCCGTACTAGGGTGTTCAATACCCAATACTCCTGGAGCACCCCGCACAATATACCCTGGGGTACCCGGTCAAAGTCTACAAAACGCATGTAGACTGGTTGGGTAGGTGAACTCCCCGGTCCCCCTTCTTAAAATAACCCTGGTCTGTCAGTCAGTCAGTCAGTCAGTCAGACTCCAATGTCCATGCCCTGTTTTAGAGGGATCTCAACCAGCCCCACAACATCAAGAGCCTTTAGGAAATCCGGACGGATCTCAACCGCCACTGGGGCTTTGTCACCGAGGAGCTTTTTGACCACCTCAAGGACTTTAGCCCCAGAGATAGGAGAATCCACCTCTAAGTGCACAGATTCTGCTTCCTCAATACAATACATCTTTTTTTTTTTTGCGCTTTTACTACAGCTGCAGCTGTAACAAAGCGCTTTATAGAACAGTTAAAAAATAATAATCATACATAATAATAATCATAATAATAACAACACAACATAAGACACGGACAGTCATGCAATCTTAACCACTTTTACTGTGTACACTTGGTTATTTGAAGCAGTTATAGATGAAATAGGATAATCAATGTGTACTTTCATCCGGGGGATCGGAGACATCATGCCCAAAATGTGCACACACCTGCTCCAAGCTAAGTTTGAAAAGAAACAAGAAGCTGTAGCGTCCATTGACAAAAAAAACAAAAACAAATAAATATAGATTCACTTCTCCTGTCCCATGTAAATCCGCCTCAATTCCGAGCGGCAACTCTCAGTTCTTAATATGTATCCACGCTCCGCACCGATGCGCCTCTCTCCTCATCCACCAGACTGTCCAACAGCACCGCTGTGTTCGCTGAACAAAACGGGGCTGTGAAAAATGCTGCCCATTACAGGCGCAAAAAACACAAGCGCCCCCTGGGCTGTCCAGCGGGGACAGACAAATTGCGCCAGCATTCCTCCCGATCAAAATCAGTGCTGGCCCACGCATGCTGCCGAGAAGGCGCAACCACCAAGCACGGATTATTCTCCTTTGACAAATGTTGTGGCCAAAACACTGAAAACAGTTCATATCGGTTCTACACGAAGGACAACAAACATCATAGGACAAAACAAAAGACAACCAACTCTTGCAGACGGCTGCCAACTACGGCGCTATCTTGGAGTCTTCGATGTATTCTCCCCACCATCTCACAGTGTCTCGATTCGAGATCAGCCATGCCCCATCTCCACTATTTCAACCCGAAGCCCTCAGAAGCGTTTTCTCTCACACAGCATCATTCGTTCTGCATGTAATTCATCAGGTATGTTTGGTTTTCCTGCTGTAAATTAGGGTTTTTTTTTTTGCAAATGTAAATCTTAATTGATGAATACAAAACTTTGAATATCCTAAATACAAAATAGTACCTTCAAACTAGAACCATAAATTTAAAAAAACAACAACAAAAAAACATTCAATTCACAAAAAATGAAACTGTCTGGGTTATTTATTTATTTATTTATTTATTTTTGCATTTAAACTCAATTGTTTACAGCGGGGCTGTAAATGCTTTGCTTGGCAGTCCATTTCCATTCCTACAGCTTCAGCAATACAGCATGCCCATCAGTCACTGCTGTGCACATAATAGAATGCCACTTTATGGCAGTTTGTTTTTGGAATGGAACCCCTGCCAAAGAAAGACAGCCATCCTTGCCCAGTGGAGCTGCTGTGCGGGCTGGTCATCTGGAGAGGGCGCGGTGGCCTGCCAAAATACTCTCAGCTCAGTGTGCTCACAGCGTGTGTTTTGGGGCACTTGGAGCAGCTTAATAGCATTTCAATTTAGTTCAAAGAGAACGTTTTAATTCATGGACAAGAAAATGAAGTTATGTGCTTGGTCACGGAACAACTCGTAAGTCAAGCTACCACCTAAGATTACAGTATATTTGGTATGCTACCACTTAGTTTCGCTAGGTTGTTAGCGAAACTAACTTTAAGTTGTTTTTGAAGCGACATTTACGATGCTTACTTCCGTCTTCTGTTTTCTCCGCAGCACCGCTAGTGGACAGCAGCGGGAACCACAGCACCCCTGCCATGTTGATGTTGCTGTCAGTTGTGATTGTGGGTTTAGCTGTTTTTGTCATCTATAAATTCAAGAGGTAAAATCTTCCCGAAATGCTATGAGTATGAGGGCACTACAAGGGAAGCAAGTGAAAGGTTTTGTAGCTTGTAGGTGGGGAACTTGATAGCTTTGTCAACAAAAGCACCTTGCTAGGTTCCATTTAGTTTTGATAGCCGCCCTTCTGCAAAATTTGACGGAGGGGAATCATCTTTTCCCCTCACACATATTTTCAAATAACTTGGAAGTCTTTTGTTTGGTCTAAATGTCAGTCCGTCATCATAGTTTATCGATAGTAAGCCCTTTTAATGTCGGCAGTTGACCTTTCTCAAATGTTAAATGTCTGCTCACCAATGTGGTGTGTTGCACAGTAATAGGGCAGGAGGTATCATGACGATTCAGACAATCAAAAGAAAAGAGCAAAACCTTATCACCTGTACTTGTAATTGCTGAGACATCACACATATTTCAGAAATAAATGGTTTGTAGCTGGTGTGCAAATAGGAGAGCAGTACAAGTGAGGTGAAGACACTTGAAGTGGCCCCGCTCTTGTTAATTCAGTTAGGCTACACCCTTCATCCATTTGCCTCAATGTAAATCTTTTCTCAAGGAAGATCCCAGGCCTCAACGTCTATGCACAGATGCAGAACGAAAAGGAACAAGAAATGATTAGTCCAGCTAATCCAACAGAGGCCACGGCAAGCTCCCAGCGGGACGTGGTTCATTCTTTGGAGACTTTGGACACAGCTTTTAACTCACGGCTCATTGGTAAACATGCTGTTGATGGCGTTTCATTTTTGTTTTCACTTTTCATACCTCTGTGATTATGTTTGTGTTCCATCATGAAACTCATCTTTCACTTGTGTGTGTGTGTTTAGAACTTAAGTGGTCCAGTCCAGGAGGGCATAGAAACTAAAAAGATAAATGAGTATGATGAACAGTACATCTGTGAATATTAAGGGCTCTATATTCGTGCCCAGTGCAAGTTTAATCATTCTCTTCAAAATCGGCGCACAGTCCTTGACATGGCAGAAGCAACTGATTTGCTGGAATCCATGCAAGAGCTCGAATTGCACAAAGGAGGTCTAAAAGGAACAGCGAACATACCTTGTGTAATTTAAAATTTGCCAGGGCGATAATAGACCACCACCACTGTGATAAAAAAACAAATTTTAGTTCAATGAATTGATTTCTAGAGTGATTGAGAGAGTTTGATGCACGCTGTTGTTGTATTTATGAAGTACTTTGTATACAATGACATCCACCACACATCCGCTCAGAATCTTTCTGCTTGCACCTCAATCAGAGTCAATAAAATTGCTTTACAGTACCTGCTCCACTACTTAGATGTGGTTCCAGCACATGTAAAGTTCAAACTACTTTTAGCCTCTAAATTCACAAGTGAAACGGAGGCATCTCAAATTAAATGCCCTCATGACGCAGGGACGCCCACTAGGGCGCAAAAGTCGTCTGCCGAATTCCCAAACACGCGAAACACATCTTGCACTGGCACGAACATCACTATGTGCCAGATTTGACGCTCGCGTACACCTGCCCTGTCTATGAATATAGAGCCCGAAAAGTTTAGACAGATCAGATTTGATCTGATGTTCTTCAATGAAATACAGTGTTCCCTCACTAACTTCGCAGTTCAGTTATTGTGGGTTCACTCGAAAACGGATTTTCATCTGCAATCATAATTTCATGTATTGCAGTTTTACCTTCTTATTTTGGCATATTTTCTTGTTACATTTCTTCCTTTTTAATTGGACCATCAAAAAATGTAGTTTTTATTTATTTATTTAATTTTTATTCAAGGAAATGTTTTTGCAAAAACCGAGACCATAACAATAGCTTGTCACCGATAATCAGCAGCCTGGTATTCATTCTATATTTTGCCTTTTAAAAGTAAGATTTATTAAGTGTAACAAGTGTTTAGAAGGGTAGGCACCATGTGGGGGCGTTTGTAATGCCCCCCCCCCCAAAAAAGGTCAACATCTACTTCACGGAAATTCACTTATTAGGGGGGTGCTTGGAACGTATCACCCGCGAAAAGTGAGGGAACACTGCAGTGTGTTTTGCCAACTAACCAACCTGTTTTGTGTCAATATATATTTAATTTTATAACTAAAATTGTAATATAAAACATTAAGGCAAGCAGCAGCAATGTACTTTCAGCAGATTGTGTTGTGATTTCAAAACTAAGATAAGACAGTCTATAAAATGTGTATTTAGGGTGGCCATTATCGCTAATGAAAAGCAGATTCTTTCGCAGTTCAAAAATATATTCAACCACACATAGAGTTTATTGTCCCTTATCCTAGTAAGTGACAGGGTGGGCGTGATAATAAATCTGGCTTCATGTCTAAATGTCGAGTTAAGAAGTGACGGTGATTTTCTTTGCCTCGAAAACACACACACACACACACACACACACAGCAACATTAGCTCCCTGTGGTGATGAACAAAATACTGTCAATCCCTACAGATGCTTTGCCATGGATCGAATTATAAATTATTGAGTTATGCAAAGGATATTGACAACAGTGAAAACATCAAACATATCCAGTAATATATTCCTCAATGTGTTGTCAAGTAAATTCTCCTGTAGTATGCACTGAGCAAGAGAAAGAAAAAGACAACATTGCTTTCAAATTTAAAAAAAACTGTGAACATCAGAGTTTGGCAAAACAGTTGTCAGGAAACCATCTGTCAAATCTAAGGAATTCTACCATCATGCATTATTTCCTTCGATAAAATGGTGTCAGATGAAATTTTAAATGAACAGCTTCGAACAAAAGGGCCTGGGACAAAACTGATTGATGCAGATTAGCTGTTTAGCTTCTCAGTGTTGGGATGGAATTTTTCTCTTGGAGGGGAAACGACGGTCAGTGATGTTCAGTCATCTCTCTATGCTGTCCCCTTACAAGAACACTAAAATCTACCTACAAGCTGTTTTCAATTTATTGTCATATATTTTCACGCACATACACAAATGGTTTTGTCTTGATTCAAGTTCTGTTTTAACCCTTTCATACACCAATAATGAGAACTTGTAACCTGATAACATGATAAGCTGTCCACTGTAGTAATCACTGTCCCTAAAAGGGTTAATGATGAGCATCGGCGGTTTTACAGGGTGGCGAGCGCTGCCACCTTTACCAAACGCAAATACATATGCAGCATCCCAGTCATCAAGCTTGACCACCACCACCACTCTAACCGGCAGCCGCTTATTGGAGGGCCCCTGAACTCACGTCGTGTTCGGGTGGACAGCTCCTCCGTCCTGCGGGTCATTCTCCAGCACTGGGGAAACCACAGGTGTGCTCTAGCGCAACGCCTTTTTCCCTCTCGAAAATGATGTTTGTTATAACCCCATCCACCCCACGGTAACGGATAATAAAACATACATAACCCAGTATTAGGATTTACTGCTAATAAAAAATTAAAAAAAAGTTCCTTCTCACCATTGAGAAATTGTTTTTCAGTTTTAGTTTAGTTTTTTTTTGTTATCAATTTAATGTTTTTATTTGTACATACTCATAAAACGAAACAAAGTATTTTGGATAAATAAAGGTTACATTAAAAAAAAATCCTTGTAGTTTTCTTGAGCAAGGTACCTTATCCCAATTTTACTCTCCTGCAATAAAAAATAATGCTTGACACCTGTGAAGAGTGAAATATATTTAAAATGTTTTCTATTTGTATTCATTGTCATAGTGCAAGTGTGCCTAATGTACACAGTAGTTGTTGGTTCCATTTTAAATTGCACTAAACATTCACGGCTTAAAATGTGAAGGCCACAATGTCGTCTTCAATTGAAGTTGCACCAAAACCTATCAACATGTCACATGTGCTGGTACAAGACCTACAAAGTTCGATCAAAGTTGAATGTATAATAATTTTAATTCTTTTTACGATTAATTACAATAAATTGAACATACCTTAAGGAATTCAGGCTGTAAGATTATGATAGTTATGTAAGAGGAACTGCTTATGATATGCTGAGATTTACACATGATCCGATTTGCTGACTAATTGCAAACACTATCGGTGACAAGTCAGCTAGCAAAATAATCATTTGTGGCAACCCTAGTTGAACATTTTTATTGAATAGCCAACACAGACTGGATAAGTGCTCAACGTTATTCGCGTGACTCGCATAAGACCGGGTAATGCAGAAAATAACCCTTAAATGAAAAACGTGTGGTGCGCATGTGTGTGTGTGTGTGTGTATGTTCACTTGTGTGAGGGGGTTTATCACCTCCGCCCTCTCAACTGAACCTCCTACCATTTTTTTTTACTTGTCACAAGCTGTTTTCTTGACACAAAATAATTACGAACATGTTCAAACATGTTTAGTGCGATACCAGCTTAAGAAGCTGCACATTTTCTTATAAGATAATGCTTTCCCCAGCGCTGGCATTACAACTGTTTGTATCTATGCCTGTTTGTATTAAATTGTAAACTGTCCTTGAGACTCTTGGAATCATTTCACAATTGTTGGAATAAAAGAACATGCAAGCTGTTCTATTGTCAGCATAAGAAAGATGCATTTTTCTTTGAGTGACAGTTGACAATTGAGTGTGGTTTCGGCACATTGTGTTCTAGGGAAGGGAATTGTTAAGAATTTAGTGATTCCGATTTAATCCTACTTAGCGATCTGATTCCTTATTGTTTCTCATTGCTCGTGAATGAAATACAAGTGATAGACTGAACGGTGGCAGGAGGGAGGAGCAGGGTGGACTTAACAAAATATATGAACAAAAAAAAAAACTTGCAGGAGTACACTGGAAAAACTAACTGAAGTATACAAACAAAGTCCTGAAATCCACAGGAAAACAAAGTAGCAAAAAAAAAAAAACTGACAGAAACAAAACATGACAGGCACACACAGAATCACAATGATCCAACAAAGACTGACAGAATCCAGCGAACGAAATACATGCAAAGTGGCGAGACAACGAGAAACACCGAGACAAGACGCAAAGGGTTGAGGTAGCTGATTGGTTCAAGACGAGAACAGGTGAAGACAAAAGGGGCACGAGGCAACAAAACCAAATCTAAACTGAACAAAAACATAACTTTTTTTTCAATTATTCAAATATAAATGTATATATTTTTTAAAAAAAATCCTCGTCTCACCCCTCGGGTGGTGTCCGTCCCTCATTCAGCTCGGGTCCTCTACCAGAGGCCAGGAAGCTTGAGGGTTCTGCGCAGTATCCTTGCTGTTCCCAGCACTGCACATTTCTGGACTGAGATGTCTCATGTTGTTCCCGGGATCTGTTGCAACCACTCATCTAGTTTGGGGGTCACTGCCCCGAGTGCTCCGACCACCACAGGCACGACTGTCACCTTTACCTTCCAGGCTCTCTCCAGCTCCTCTCTGAGCCCTTGGTATTTCTCCAGTTTCTCGTGTTCCTTCTTTCTGATGTTTCCATCACTTGGGACCGCTACATCCACTACAACAGCTTTCCTCTGCCCTTTATCTATGATCATGATATCTGGTTGGTTCGCCATTACCATCTTGTCAGTCTGGATGTGGAAGTCCCACAGGATCTTTGCTCTGTCATTCTCCACCACCTTCTGAGGTGTTTCCCATTTTGACCTTGGGGTTTCCAGTCCATGCTCCGCACAGATGTTACACCCTGCAGTTATGTGTTGGATCGTTTCAGGTGCCTCTTTGCACAACCTACACCTTGGGTCTTGTCTGGTGTGGTATACCTGGGCCTCAATGACTCTGGTGCTCAGGGCCTGCTCCTGAGCAGCCAGGATGAGTGCCTCTGTGCTGTCCTTCAGGCCAGCCCTCTCTAGCCACTGATAGGACTTCTTGAGATCAGCCACTTCAGTTATGGTCGGGTGATACATCCCGTGTAGGGGCTTGTCCTCCCATGATGGTCCCTCTTCCAGCTCCTCATCCTCTGTTCCCCATTGTCTGAGACATTCTCTGAGTGCGTCATCCGTTGGAGCCTTCTCCTTGATGTATTCGTGGAGCTTGGATGTTTCATCCTGGACAGTGGCTCTCCCACTCACTAGTCTCCGGCCTCCTTCCTTTCGGCTTGCGTACAGTCTCAGGGTGCTGGATTTGGGATGGAACCCTCCATGCATGGTTAGGAGCTTTCGGGTCTTAACGTCCGCGGTCTGAATCTCTTCCTTTGGCCACCTTATTATTCCTGCACGGTATCTGATCACTGGCAGGGCATAGCTGTTTATTGCCCAGGTCTTATTCTTGCCATTGAGCTGGCTTCTTAGGACTTGCCTCACTCGCTGGAGGTATTTGGCCGTAGCTGCTTTCCTTGTTGCCAGTTCGAGGTTGCCATTGGCTTGTGGTATACCGAGGTACTTGTAGCTGTCCTCAATATCTGCTATTGTTCCTTCAGGGAGTGAGACCCCTTCAGTGCAGACTACCTTGCCTCTCTTAGTCACCATCCGACTACATTTCTCAAGCCCGAATGACATCCCGATGTCGCTGCTGTAGATCCTGGTTGTGTGGATCAGGGAGTCTATGTCCCTTTCGCTCTTAGCATACAGCTTTATGTCATCCATGTAGAGGAGGTGACTGATCGTAGCTCCATTTCTGAGGCGGTATCCATGGCCTGTCTTGGTGATTACTTGGCTTAGGGGGTTCAGTCCTATGCAGAACAGCAGTGGGGAGAGTGCATCACCTTGGTATGTGCCACATTTGATGGACACTTGGGTAAGTGGCTTGCCATTGGCTTCAAGTGTGGTTTTCCACATCCTCATCGAGTTCGCAACGAAGGCTCTTAGGGTCCTGTTCACCTTATACAACTCCAAGCATTCAGTGATCCATGTATGTGGCATCGAGTCATAGGCTTTCTTGTAATCAATCCAGGCTGTGCACAGGTTGGTATGTCGGGACCTGCAGTCTTGTGCGACTGTTCTGTCAACCAGGAGCTGATGTTTGGCTCCTCTGGTATCTCTACCAATGCCCTTCTGTGCTTCGCTCATGTATTGATCCATGTGTCCACTTATCTTAGCCGCAATGATGCCTGACATGAGCTTCCATGTTGTGGAGAGACAGGTTATTGGCCGATAGTTGGATGGGACTGCACCCTTTGAGGGATCCTTCATGATCAGGATCGTTCGCCCTTCGGTTAGCCATCCTGGGTGAGTCCCATCCCTCAGCAGCTGGTTCATTTGTGCTGCTAGGCGCTCATGGAGTGCTGTGAGTTTCTTTAGCCAGTAGGTGTGGACCATGTCCGGGCCTGGTGCTGTCCAGTTCTTCATATCTGAGACTCTTTCCTGCATGTCTGCCACTGTTATGGTAGCTGGGTTCTGTTCAGGGAGGTTGCTGTTCTCCTCTCTCAGGGTCACCAGCCATTGTGCACTGCTGTTATGTGCAACCTCCTTCTCCCATATGCCTTTCCAGTACCTTTCAGTTTCCAGTCTTGGTGGGTCAGCTCTGTTGTTAGGACCCTGCCACTGAGCGCACACTTTCGCAGGTTGTGTTGCGAACAGCCTGTTTATTCGTCTGGCCTCATTCTCTTTCGTGTACCGCTTTAGGCGGCTGGACGGCTTGGAGCCTTTGTTTGGCAGTTTCGAGTGCTTGAGGTATGATACCTCTCGGGTATCGGCCTTTTCATCACACCTCTCTGGGCCTCCGTCAATTGACTCACATCTTTCCGAGCCGCCTTGATCTTAGCCTCCAGCCGTCTTCTCCATGGTGGGTAACGTATCTCATGGCTTCCATGCTTGGCTTCTTATAGCCAAGCATCTCGAGGATCACTGATGCTGAAGCGTGTATCAGCTCATTGGTTTCTGTGATCGTTACAGTAGGGATCGCCCTCAGTGCCACATTCACACTTTCCATGAGACTTTCAGGTGGTACTTCACATAGCCGTTGTAATCGGTTTCTAGGTTGCCCAGCTTTCATTCTCGCCATGATCTTAGCTTTCAGGTCAGTTGCTGCCTCGCTCAGCATTTCATTCATTGGGGCTGGCCTTACAATCTCATCATCTGCATTCATTGGGGCTTGCCTCCCGATCTCTGGTATGACCTCCTCCTCTGATCTGGCAGCCTGGGGCACTTTACCATGGAACCTGCTGTACCTCATCAATCTCAAGTTGTGACAGCAGTTGCCGTTTGTGGATGTTGGAACACTGAGCTACTAGTTGTTTCGTGGTCAACCGTGACTGTGGGTTTCGAAGTAAGTAAGTTTAGCCCACATTCTCTGCATGTAACCCTTCTGACTAGGGTTGCTTGAGTAGTAGCATTCCAACAGAGCCATGTTGTCGCATCTCGCCCATCTCCGCTTTGTTCCAGTAGCCCATTTTTCATCAAGGTTCCGCAGCACCTGACGCAGACCTTGTTTGGCCGGGCGACGTCTGAGATGTCATTCGTTTTATTGTCTCTCATCATTTTATGATGGTAGGCATGAGCGTGAAGGATCTTGCCCAAGGACCCACACTGGATGGTGTTATGTGCTCATTTTTTTTGCCCCAAGCGGGATTCGAACCACCGTCTCCCATACGCCAAACCGATGCCTTACCAACTGAGCTATCCAGCCGTTCAGGAATTTTCCGCTATTCGTGGGCCAGCCCGGTCCCTATCCTCCATGGCTAGCGGGATCCACTATACTGCATATTAAATCATGGATGCCATTATAATATACAGTATAATATATAATTCTTTGTCATGCGATGATGTTTTTGCATATTGTAAGTGTTCCGCAGTGTGACAAAACTAAAGTAATCCCACTCTCTTCGCACGTAGTATAGCTCAATGAAATGAGAAAGAGAGAGAGCGGGAGAGAGACTTTAAATATATCCACACTTTGCTCTTTTGAGCTGGCGCAAACTGCACAGTGTCAGTGAAGGAACACACAGGTTGCTACAGAAAGAGTACGTGGGCCACAATAAAGGCAACAATGGGCATATATTGATTGACGCGGGTCAGTGTCATTCACGGGAATCCACAGGTATACATATGAAATTGTAAATGTAGCCGGGTCTCTGGAAAGACTGGACTGAACACAAAATAATTTTTATGTGGGCTTTATTCCCGACTGAACAATAAAAAATTGTACAGCATTAAGAGGAAAGACTGAGATGCAAATTGAATTTTGAAAGAGTTTGAAAAAGGATCTAAGAGATCAAAGAAAATTATCTAACAGATTAAAGACAATCATACCATAATAAACAACAGCAGTGGTGTGCTTGATAAGGAAAGAAAAATAAAAATACATTATTTCCAAGCCACAACAATCCATGAAATTTAAAAGTGCAAGCCGACTAATCATTACAATCCAATGTGATGAGAGGACACACTTACTCGACACTTTCCGGCATGTTGGGTGCATACAAAACACGTGGAAAAACACAAATAATCTCCCCTCTAAAGAACAGATACACAGTTCATATAATTTCACAGTCCAAATATATACTTACATCTTGTAACATTGCGAACACTTACGCTATACAGCTGTTCACACGACTCACTAGCGGCAGATTTCAAACTCCAAACCACGATATTTTGCTCTGAATATCGCCAGGGTTACGACGATCATGGGTGTATCAAGTGGGGACGAGCAGCATACACAGTTCAGTGACAATCTTCCTTCACATGACTGTCATCCTCCCCTCACTTCCTGGTCTAATTCTCGCTCGCGCTATATGTTCCCGCGTGTTTTTATCAAGCGTGCTCTTAAAGTGACAGTCCTTCATTTGTTTAAAAAAAAAAATGACAGCCTTCACGACAAAAGTCTGTGGTTCACCTGGTTAAATAGATATGGTGAAGTATCGTTAGAAAACACAATTCATACCAGGGGGGGGGGGGGGGGGGACTGACTGTAAATCTGATGTTGGCCTTTCTTAGTCCAATCATTGTACAATGTTTCCATTGTTCAATTAATCTTTAATTTTTGTAGATCATGTTAAACATTTTAAACTAGAAGATCTGGTGTTAATGTGAAAGAATCTACTTTTTATTAACGTGCTATGTTTTCAGTTCTCTTTTGTCATTGCTGTTACTGCTGCCAAGACATTAAAATTATTGTGCGCTAACTCTCACCTGATCCCAATATCCATTGAAGTGACAATACAGTACCACCAAATCATCATGTTTGAATTTTCATGAAAAATTCACATTATTTCTGCTTTGTTTCCTCTAGGATGTAATAAGCCTCATGTTCATGTACAATTCTCCACAGAACTCCCCACGTACGTCGTCTAAACTGTGGAATGGAACACCACTACTACTGCATCATATATTTGCTTTCAGCAATTTCGTACTCTGTTTTTCAGCTTTACACCTGTGCATGTTGGACCTTTCTGACACATAGTGTGTTTCGTTTTCTTTTAACATATATTCAATAAATTCTATTTTTATTACATCGTGGTTTATACAAGCCATCCCAGCAATTCAATGACAGCATGACCAAGAAGGGTGACAAATGTCACAAGAGGCAATGTTTTGGTTTTGCCTACCTGAGAACACTGTTTATATGCTATGCGAAACAAAGAGCGGCAGTGAATTATTTATTCATAGGAATATACATTTGTTCTTGAAGTGGATTTAAACTGATTTGTAAATCATGGATGTCAATCTTTGTTAATAATGTACAGTATGTATTTGAATAACATGTGTTACATCAAACACAATTTTTGTTTTACATTTGAATAGGCTACAGCAAGGGTGTCAAACTCATTTCACATTGTGGGCCGCATACGGCCTTGGTAGATGTCAAGTGGGCCGGACCATTAAAATTCTACCATACTCTGCTGTAAATAACCAAAATAATATGTCTTTCCTTTGTTTTGGTCGAAACAAGCACAAGAACATTCGGAAAATGTTGAAATTTAATGAACATCTCTTTTACAAAACATTTCATGAAGCACCTTAGATTTCCTTAGACAAATGTGAAATTTACTTTGATCATTCACAAATATGCATTGCAACTGATCCCACTGATTGTACAAAGACACAAAACTTTAACAAGTAATTGGTATTGAAAACTATAGTAATGCACTTTAAGATTAAACGAGATTTATAAATAGAGACATTTTAAAATAATTTACACATGTGCATATAAAATCTAAATTGAATCCCTGCCTACAAACTAAGGAGAGTGCTATTAAATGTGTAAAGAATAAAGTATTCACAAGTCCTTGACAGCGTCTGCTGTGTCGGGTCTGTCTCAGTGACATTCTGAAACTGTGGTTGTTTTCTTCTCTGATCAAAACAATGTTGGCTTCAACTCTGATCAAAATAGTGTGTCCCCTAGCGGATACTCAATTCAATTCAATTCAATTCAATTCAATTGTATTTATAGAGCACTTTCGAACAGCCATCGCTGCATACAAAGTGCTGTACATGGAGCAATTTAACATATACAATAAACAGTAAAACAAATCAGTAACAAAGACGGTAGAAAGCACCGAACAGTAAAACCAAGAACAAATCTAAGTCATGCTGAGTCGAATGCCAAAGAATACAAGTGAGGAGGGATTTGAAGATGGGCAGCGAGGAGGCTTGCCGAATGTTCAGTGGGATGTCATTCCAGAGAGAGGGACCAGCAACAGAAAAGGCGCGATCCCCTCTGAGCCTCAGTTTAGTTCTTGATACTTCTAATAATGTCTGGTCCACAGACTTGAGGCGCCGAGCAGGTGTGTAGGGGCGGATGAGCTCAGTGAGGTAAGGTGGTGTGAGGTAATTTAGAGATTTGAAAACAAATAAGAGGATCTTGAAAATAACTCTAAAATGTATGGGGAGCCAGTGAAGGGATGCCAGAGTAGGAGTTATGTGCTCTCTCTTACGAGTACCAGTCAAGAGGCGAGTAGCGGCATTCTGGACCAGCTGAAGGCGCTTAATGGAGGACTGGCTGACTCCAAAGTAAATGGAATTGCAGTAAAAGCAATTGCAGTAATCGAGCCAGGATGTGACAAAGGCATGAATTGCTTTCTCAAAGTGTTCATGAGAGAGGAGAGGTTTTACTTTGGCCAGCTTTCTGAGGTGAAAGAAGCTGGATTTAACAACGGCACCAATTTGCCGATTAAGTTTGAAATCACTGTCCAGTTTAAGGCCCAAGTTTGAGACTGTTGACTTAAGATAAGGAGACAGGGGGCCCAAGTCTACAGGATGGGATGTACAAGGGCCACTGGGACCAAACAGTATCACCTCTGTCTTCTTTTCATTGAATTTCAAGAAATTTTGTACCATCCAGGTTTTGATTTCTTCCAGGCAGGACAGAAGTGGCCTTAACGAGAAGGCGTCTTTTTTGCTTAGTGGGACATAGATCTGGCAGTCATCTGCAAGGGAATACCATGTTTCCTTAAGATGGAACCCAGTGGGAGCAGATACAGTGAGAACAGCAGGGGCCCCAGAATTGAGCCCTGTGCAACACCACATGACAGGGGAGCAGTGCGTGACTCAGAGCAGCCAAGGCTGACACAAAAGGTTCTGTCAGCCAAATAGGACCTAAACCACTCAAGAGCACTACCGCTAATGCCCACCAAGTGCTGCAAACGAGTCAGCAGAATACTGTGATCCACTGTATCAAATGCTGCAGTTAAGTCCAATAAAACTAGACACACATGGACTCCAGTGTCATTTGCCAGGAGGATGTCATTAGAAACACATAACAGGGCTGACTCCGTGCTATGCATCGTCTTGAAACCTGACTGGAAGACCTCCAAGATGTTATGTTCATCCAAGAAAAGTTTCAACTGCATGTGCACCACTTTTTCCAGAATTTTTTAAATGAAAGGCAGTTTGGAAATGGGCCTGAAACTTGACAGCACATCTGGATCAAGACCTGGTTTCTTGATCAAGGGTTGGACCACGGCATGTTTAAACTGTTGGGGAACTATACCAGAAGAGAGGCTGCTGTTGATGATGTCCAAGACCGATGCACCAACACTCCGGAGAACCTCCTGAAGGAAATGCGGGGGAAGGGACTCGTAGGGGGAGGCAGATGGCTTCGTCTGGCGAACTACATCCTCCAAAAGCGTCAAGGACACAGTCTCAAAAGAATTTAGCACAGAGGGGTCGGGTGCGGTATTTGAGACCGGAGTCCTAGCTGTAGAGACCTTATCAATGAAGAACCCAAGAAATCTGTTGCACATCTCGGGTGAAGAATCCGAGCAAGTAGGCAGAGGGGGTTTGAGTACAGAATCTATCGTTTTAAATAGTGCGCGTGGGTTGTGACGGTTAGCTTGAATAAGGTCCGACAGATATTCTCTTTTGGCCTCTTTTACTGTGAGCTGGTAGTTACGCCAGCGGGCTTTCCAAATTTGATAAGAGACATGCAATTTGTCTTTTTTCCACTTGCGTTCGGCTTTGCAACACCCCTGCCTAGCTGCGCGAGTTTTGTCGTTAAACCAAGGCTCGGGTTTAGGTTTTGGATCACAGTTTTTGAAGGAGCCACCAAATCCAGGATGGCACGGCATGATGAATTGAACCAAGAGGTGAGTTCCTCTGTGTTAGACGAGGGTACGCAAAGGTTATTGAAGGCATCAGAGAACCGACTAGAAGTGCGAGGGTTAAAAATTTGGCGTTTGCAACTAGGAGCGGCTGATTTTACAGCAGCATGCGAGAAGACTACGTTAAATAAAACTGCCATGTGATCAGAAATCCCATTTTCAAGGACTTCCAGATTTGACACCGGTAGACCATAAGCAAGGACAAGGTCTAAAATATGTCCTTGTTCATGTGTTTGTTCGGGCTGGTCACATATTGCATGAAATTAAAATAGTCGATAAGTCTTAAGAACTCCATGACTTGCACCTTATTAAAACTTTATTCTGTGTCTTTTATGCATTTTTTCACTTTTAAATGATCCTGCGGGCCTGATTGAAACTCCTGGGGGGCCAGTTCCGGCCCGCGGGCCATATGTTTGACACCCCTGGGCTACAGTATGACCACTGCTGCATTGTTTACAAAAAATCATATGACACATCACATAAGTTCTATTTGTAACTTTTTTATTTATGATCAATAGATCAGGGTGTGATTTTCTTCATGAAGAATAAGAAAAATGACTTCTTGCATACTTCAGGCTAATGTTCTGACCTGCTGTGGTTCATTTTTGCTAAATAAATGTATATTGCTCTGCAGGCGCTCAGGCTGAATAGAGCACTACTCTAGCAAGCTACACGAATGAACATCTTCCAGTCTGACAGACATAAAAGCCTAATTGATGCTATTCCACTTGTAAAAATGTACAGTATTTACTGTATATATCCATTTCCAGGAAGTTAGTTAAATGTCAAAGTTCAATATCAAAGGTAAACTGCAAATTTTAATTTTGAGCTAATCCTTGGTGTGTCACTTCATGTATTTTTGACCCCAATTTTTTTTATAAACTCATAAGGTTTTTGAGATCGTTTTTGTGTTTACGTTTGACCTAGAAAATTCCAACTGTTGCTAAACTGAACCCTCTATTCATAACTAGGACAAATTGCCTTATATTATTGTTATTCTGAAAACCTGGAGTGCTGAAAAAATAAGTTAATATTCAGAATCAGCGCCCAAAAAATATCAAGTAAAGTTTTGTTGTTTCTCTGATTCAAATACTTTGCAAAAATTTGTTGACCAGTGCATTTTTGGAGACCCAAAAACATTTTCATGCTGATTTTTAAGTTAGATAGCACTACCTTCCCCATGATAAAAGACATGAAAACGGACGGGATGATATCATCTCCCAGCTCAAAGCACCGTCCTGGCACACCTTCCCCCACTCTTCATCCTCAGCTCACGGTGGTGCGCGGCAAGGCTGCGCGTGGGCAGTTTGACAGTGCTTGTCTTGGGGCCCCAAATGACGAGCTACATCCCTGCCTGAGCCAAATACGTCGCCGGCTGGCTGACATGACCACTGTATGATTAGCGGCTTGTGCAAAAGGCAGCTCGTAGCGACGACACCTAATGTGAATTACACAACACGCTGACCATCGACAATTCATGTACGTTGCGGTAATATTCTTCAATTGTGCACTAAGAGGATCTCCGCTGTCTTTGGAGTTTTTCCTTGATCGATTATGAGGGAGGGATTGCTGGGCTGCGCTTCCCCCCGCAGCTTGGGAAAGCCTTCCTCCCTCGTCCCTACTCCTTGCCGAATTGAAGCATTTTATGAGGCAGAGGGAAAACTAAACTACTCAGTAGCAGTACAACTCTACGAATCATAATACAGTGGTACCTCTACTTACGAAATTAATTGGTTCTGGAAGAAATTTCTTCAATCGAAATTTTTGAATGTAGAGATGCGTTTTCCATGTAAAAGCCCCCTCCCCTCCAAAATTCAGACAAAAATGTTTACGAAAGGATAAAAATGCATCAAAATATGTAACATATACATGATGCAATTAGATTATTGCACAATAAATGACAGTTGTGCATTCATTCATTCATCTTCCGAACCGCTTGATTCTCACTAGGGTTGCGGGGGGGTGCTGGAGCCTATCCCAGCTGTCTCCGGGCAGTAGGCGGGGGACACCCTGAACCGGTTGCCAGCCAATCGCAGGGCACACAGAGACGAACAACCATCCACGCTCACACTCACACCACAGGACAATTTAGAGTGCACAATCAACCTGCCATGCATGTTTTTGGAATGTGGGAGGAAACCGGAGTACCCGGAGAAAACCCACACAGGCCTGGGGAGAACATGCAAACTCCACACAGGCAGGCCGGAGCTGGAATTGAACCCGGTACCTCTGCACTGTGAGGTAGACACGTTAACCACTGGACCACCAAGCCGCCTGCATAGACACATATCTATCTATTTATCTGTCTACACACACAGAATGCACACACACACACACACACTCACGGTAGAAGTCCCTCTGAGCCAATGGGATGTCAGGTAAAGCCAATGGCAGAGCAGCTTTAAGTATGTTGCATTCAGGAAACTCGGATCTGCGACACACAACCCATACTGTATTTTTACCTTCGGTATCTTGAAATTTATTTCGTAACAAGAGGCAATATTTTCCTGTTGAGACGTTTCGTAACTAGAAAACTTCATATGAAGAGACATTTGTAGGTAAATGTACCACTGTAATACTAATAATAATGCTATTTATTTGGCATGTTTGCATTTAACCATGAGTGTTCCGTGAATTCTGGAACAAAATATGGACGATCTGTAATACGACTTGACAGCTCTTCCTAAGTGGGCTGAAGCTGCCGAGACAAGCCGCCTGCTGCTTTGCAGCTCCAATGATCAAAGGGATTGGAAAAAAAGTGGTTATCAACAGATACATGTATCATTGCACCTCTATATATCAGGGTACAAATGCTTCATCAAAATGTGTACTAATCCTTACTTCATTAATTTTATTACCGGCAGGGTGTCAGTTTTGCTCAAATGAATTTCCTAAATTAAATGTATGAAATATGCATTTGACTCTGATACATTTCTGTTGAACATGTTATTACAAAAGTTTCTAAAACATAAAATCCAAAGGAATGTTACATTGATGTAATGTCTTAATTTCAAAAAACCAAGCGGAAGAATAGCCCTGGCTGTACTGATGCGGTAGGTAGACCAGGAGGAGAAGGTCATGAAAATGAGATGAATCAGGAAGTCTTTATCTGCTCACCAGCTCTGTGTGTGTGTGTGTGTGTGTGTGTGTGTGTGTGTGTGTGTGTGTATGCACACACACACACTCAATTCACCTGTGACCTTGAATCAGATGGATTATTTGGACATTTTAACACATGAGTCTTGAGCAAATGACCAGGATGTTTTGTCATCACCCTCTGAGGGTACTCGTAGTTATTTGATTTTAGAAACATTAAATTGTTGGATACAACAACAATGGATGCAACAGTGAAAATCATCGTTTGTATACTGTTGTCAATAAATGTGGAATGATTTTGAATTAATCTTCAAGTGACAATACATTTTATTACAATTCTGTGTATTTTATTGTGTTTTTCATTAATCTGACACTTCGACCTCTATATTTGTAGATGGCGCGGGCAGAAATGTTGGCGTATCATATTTGTGTTGGTGCAAGGCATGCTGCACCTGGTAGCCAAGTTGGCTAGACACTGCGCCGTGCTGGACGTTCCAGCACAGTGAGGGTGTGTCCTTCAAGATGCATAGAGTGACAATTTGGTGGCAGAAAGTGAAATGTGTGTTCAGGGGCTCCAGTACAAACAAAATATTTCTTCCCGTCAGTGCTCTTCTCTTCACTGAGTGTAACTGTCTTATAATTTGTGTATAATACATTAAGAGAAAACAATTAAACAGTCTCCGATGCTTTTTAAAAGAGAAGCCATACTTTGCAGAACAAATGTTTTTTCTAATGTGTTTTTGGAAACAACTCCAGCGAGCTGCTCCATATTTCTGCCAATGCATGTGCTATATGTGTGTGTGCTGGTGGGCGGGCGAATCCAAGCCGGCGGCTTGAGTGCTTGTTTGTGCTACTAAGTCATATGGCAGATGGCATCATATAAGATGGGAGAGGAGAGAGGGAGTTAGGTTGCAGGAGCAAACTGCCTAGACAGAAGCAGCAACCTGGCTGTTGCCTGTTTGACAAAACGGCAGTGGTCCATACAAGAGTGAACCTGAAACTAGTGAATTGATGTTATTGTGCTAATATCGATCAGATATTGATACTTGCTATATATATTAGGGCCCGACCGAGTGATCAGTTGGCCCATTAAATCACCCAATTCTGGATCAGATGGTTCAATGTTTATTTATTTAACACACGGCGATCAACATTTGTTAAATGTAACGTTGTTCTGTAGGTGCAATAGATTAATTGCTTTTCCATTCATTTCAACAGGTAACATTACCTCAGTTTCCAAATGTTTTGTTTTGAGAATGGGGTCATTGCACGAATGAAATTTGTAACCTAAGGTTCCACTGTAGTAACTAACTTGAAATATTCATTCATTCATCTTCCGAACCGCTTCATCCTCACTAGGGTCGCGGGGGGTGCTGGAGCCTATCCCAGCAGTCTTCGGGCAGTAGGCGGGGGACACCCTGCATCAGTTGGCAGCCAATCGCAGGGCACACAGATACGAACAACCATCCACGCTCCCATCCACACCTAGGGACAATTTAGAGTGTTCAAACAGCCTGCCATGCATGTTTTTGGAATGTGGGAGGAAACCGGAGTACCCGGAAAAAACCCACGCAGGCCTGTGGAGAACATGCAAACTCCACACAGGGAGTCCAGAGCTGGAATTGAACCCGGTACCTCTGCACTGTGAAGTCGACGTGCTAACCGCTGGACTACCGGGCCGCCCTAACTTAAAATATCAAATATAAATTTTCCTCCTCTTTAAAGCTTTGTGTTGTTTATCAACATTTAGAAATTAGTAAAAGTAGTTTATATTTGAAGCAATATAACAAGGACTTAGTTTTTAGACTCAAAAGTCAAAACAAAAATATCCTTTATCATACCAAAGAAATAAATGTAACCTTTTCCAGAAAATACTTGCCAGATATTACCAGGTGGTTAGGGTTAGGGTTATTTTAAAAATATATTAGGGCTCGCTGGATAAAAGGCAGTCCATTTGAGCAAGAGCTTTAGCCTCTGATTCATGATACACGGGGTGTGGGGAAACTTTAAGTGCCACTCTTATCCATCATCTCTTCCTGCCTGTAGAATAAGCAAGATTTTTTAAAAAGATAAATGCAAAGTATAACAATGTAAAAAAAAAACAAAAATAAGTTTTTATTATTGTACAGATTTTGATTCAGAATGTTACAATGTTATGGCGTTTTGACCTCAACTGTGTTGTGTACTTGATGCATTTACAGTCATATTTATTAAATGGGAACTATGTGAAGTGTGTTTTTGTTTCCTCTATGATATGCACACAGTGGCATATTCTCCTATTAGCACATACATACATTGCTGTCAGGCTGCTGAATAAAAATAATAATAATTAAATGATGTGAAAAAAGATTGTAAGTAGCACTGCGATTTATCCATTTGTATTTATATTGCACTTAATTGAACGGTGTTTGTTTTTTCTTTCTTCTTTCTACCCACATTCTTGCTGCTGTAGGCTGTAAATTTCCCCAGTGTGGGACAAATAAAGGATATCTTAATGCTTCCTTACACCCTTTTTTGCGCACTTTCAAGGCACTGCGATTCTCCTGTCAAGGCTTCTGACACACCCACTATGGATGAAAAGTGTTTCCCATTGAATTCTGAGGAGGCCTGCACGTCCTGCCACATTGTGGAGTTTCCCTGAGACATACAAACTCAGGTCCTGGAGGGCCGCTATCCTGCATGCTTTCCAAGTCTCCCTGTTGCAGCACACCTGTGTGTGGGCAGTGTGGGATTGGTTCCCACTCAGTGACGGTGAATGTGGGTGTGAATGGTCGTTTTTCTCCATATGTGCCCTTCGACTGACTGGCGACCAGTTCAGGGCGTAGCCTGCCTTCTGCCCAAAGTCATCTGGGATAGGCTCCAGCAACCCCCCGCGACCCTGTTCAAGATAAGCGGTGTTGAAAATGGATGGATGGATGCATGCATGCGTGGATATAAATACATACACTGTACAGATAGATGGATAGATGTAAATTCTTGTCATTCATTTATGCATGGATAGAATAATTTTGAAGTAGAAAATGATTAACTTACTCTTGTGAATGTCCTCAGAGCTTTCTCACTTCTTTAAGAAGGTCTGCTTGAACCCAAGCTAATATTGCCTACTCGCTGTTATGCATACGCTTATCCTTCTGGTGAGCTAATTATTCTAAATAAATCTTTGACTGCCTCATTGTGTGAGAACTACTACCCTCATCATTATCTCCATGCATTTATTTTTATTCTTTTAAGACATGAAACGGAAGGTACTCACGAAACGGTGGGAAACTGAAAATCCTTATCAGGCACACATACAGATGAGCACACACACATACACGCACGGCTGTTTATTTAAGAAGAGATACACACACACACACACACACACATACGTTTCTTTATTCAATAATTTGTAAGATAAATTCATTTTTCTCCTGTGTGAAATTGGCTTTTGCAGAAAAAGTTACAAATAACGACAATACAGGCACAAATGTGTCACCTTTTAGATAAATAGAGGCAAAAAAATATATTTAATATTACTAAAAATAATAATAATAATACATAGACAGATAACTTTTGTGCTGCATTTGTTCGAAGTAAGACAATCAGGCTTTGCGGGGTGTTTACTCAACATTCCACACAGCTCCTTTTTTGTGGCATTACAGTTGTTGCTCCATATCTGCAGTTAATCGAGACACGAAAATAAAAGAAACAAAGTCAGATCATACTGTATATCTTTTCGATTGACTGAGTTTTATCATTGCAATGAAATGTTATGCACACGCTTGTATTTCCACATTTCATATCCAGACGAGCCTTAAAATTGATCTGTGTTTGATGCGGAAATGGAGCATACGCGCACTCTGAGCCATGCATTTGCATTCAGCTGATCATCTAAATCTATAATTCACAGAGGGTATTTTCTACAGGTTTTGTTGATGGAAAACATCAAGCAGCACAGAACTGTTGCTGACTGCAAAGTCATTTGGTAGGAACAGATGCCGACAATAAACTACAGCCTACAAGGAGACCTTAGTCACGCAACCATTCATTTTCAGTCTCTTCCTCGGCCTGTTAAGAGTCACGGGTGAGCTGGAGCTTATCCCAGCCAACTAAAGGCTCGTGACGAGAGATGCAAATAAACTTTCTGCTACCAGATGACCTCACTACACTTCGCAAGCTGATAAACGGATCATTCCTCTGGGACTTCCATCTCTATCATTAAATAGGAGCGTGCAACAAATCTCAGTCTCTCAACTGAAACACTTTAATAAGACATGTTTTCTGTGCAGGAGTGAGTGATGAAGAAGGGCAGCTGATCTCATCTGTGTTAACCCTGAGAAATGAGGATCGCGTCTGATCTATGGTTGTCTTCAGCAACTTGCAAGTTCCGTCGCTCAATTTTAAACAATTATGATTGTTCAATTTAACTCCAACCATTGCTGCATTCAAAATGCTGTTAAAAATCAATCATACAAGAAAAGAGACAGTGAAAACACTAAATTAATAACACAAATCGAGTAATTATTCTTAACCAAAAATATTAACCAATTCTTCAATGAATGCCAACACAACTAAAGCAGACACCATAAACAATTGAATGTCAAGTCTCATGTTGAGTGAAAAGCCAAAGAATAAAAATATGTTTTAGGATGAGTTTTAAAAATTGACAAAAGGGGCCTCCCAAACATTTAAAGTCATTCCAAAGGGGAAGACTGGCAACATAAAAAGCTTGATCCCCAGAGGCCTCATTTTAATCGTTACCCCCGGGAGCTTTTAGTCCGCACAGCTGAGACAGGTGCAGGGGTGATGGAGCTCAGAGAGGTAAGGTCGGTTAAGACCATTTAAAAATTTGTTAAAAAATAAAAAGTATCTTAAAATGAACTCGAAACTGGACAGGGAGTCATTGAATGGAAACCAGAATTGGAATTATGCACTCCCTCTTATGAGCACCAGCTCGGAAGCGAGCAGCAGCATTTTGGACTCACCGGAGACGCTTGATGGAGAACAGGCTCACTCAAAGAAATCAAGTACATTTTTGTAATCCAGCCAAGATGTAATGAAGGCATGGATTCTCATTTCTTAATCGCGGTTGAGAAAGGAGAGGTTTTACCTTAGCCAGCCCCCTGAGATGAAAGAAGCTGGATTAAACAACAGCACTGATTTGCCAGTCAAGTTTCAAATCACTGTGCAATCTAAACCTCAAGTTCGAGACTGTTGGCTCCAGATAATATGCCAGGGGGTCCTGGTCATCGTGGGATGTGCAAGGGCCACTGGGACCAAACACCAGAACTTCCGTTTTCTTTTCATTAAAATTTAAGAAATTCAGTGCATTGAGTTTTTTCGAGACAGGACAAGAGTGGTCTGAAGGCCAATGCATCATTTTTGCTCAGTGGGACATAGATCTCACTGTGATCCACATAGCAGTGAAAGAGAATATCATATTTTCTTCGGATGGAACCTAGGGGATCGTCCCGGTGGGCGAGTGGTTAGCGCGTCGACCTCACAGTGCAGAGGTACCAGGTTCGATTCCAGCTGCATCTTTCCTGTGTGGGGGTTGCATGTTCTCCCCGTGCCTGCATGGGTTTTCTCTGGGTACTGATTGAACACTAAAAATTGTCCCAGGGTGTGAGTGTGGGCACGGATGGTTGTTTGTCTCTGTGTGTCCTGCGATTGGCTGGCAACCGGTTCAGGGTGTCCCCTGCCGACTGCTAGAAGACAGCTGGGATAGGCTCCAGCAGCCCTCACGACCCTTGCGAGGATAAAGCGGATCAGAAAATGGATTGATTGATGAATGGTAGGGGCAGCAATCACAGTGAAATCAGCAAGAGCCCCAAAGTAGAACCCTGTGGTACACCAAACGACAGATGGGCAGACCGGGACTCTGCATTCTCAGCTAACAAAAAGAGTTCTGCCTGCCAAATAGGATTTAAACCACTCATCACTGCGACCACTAATGTCTACCAGCAGAAAATTGATCCACTGTATCGAACGCTGCAGTCAACATAACAAGACAGGCATAGTGTCATTTGCCAGGAGGATATCATTACAACTTGTAACAGGGCTGACTCTAGTTATGCATCATCTTCAAACCTGGCTGGAAAACCTCTGTGACATTATGTTCAAGACAGATTTAACTATGTGTGCACCACTTTTTCCAGAATATTAGAAACAAAAGACAGCTTTGTAATGGTCTAAAACTAGACCGCACACTTTGATCAAGGCCATGTTTCTAAAGTAGGAGTTGCACTTCAGTATGTTTCAAATTTGGAGGACTACAAAAGGAGACTAACTGCCGTTTAAAATGGCCATGACAGATTCAGCAATACAATCCTGAAAGAAGTGAGGAGGAACAGAGAGCATCTTTTCACAAAAAGCTCTTTTCCTTAGAATTTTTCTTGAAAGTATTTTCAGAAATGTTGTTGACTAAAGAATGGTAAAAGGTAGAAATCTACTTTTTTCATGATTAAGGAAGAGGGTTAAGGCTTTCTTTTGGTAGGTTCCATACTCATAAAGCTCGAGAACTCAATTTTCTGTCAGCCCTCAATAATCAGGCAAAATTGTCAATTTATTCGAATTATTAATAGATCAAAATATACGGAACCCACAAATCCACTATTTATCAAATTAAATACGATGAAATTTTATGACCTGGTTGACTTTAAAATCGCCCAATTAATGTACAAAGCACACAATAACCTGCTCTGCCAAAACATTCAGAAGTTTTTCGAAATTCGAGAAAGCAGCTATGATTTAAGAGGTACCAACTTATTCAAAAAACTCAAAACAAGAACAAACATCAAGCAAAGAAGTGTATCTATCAAAGGTGTTAATCTGTGGAATAATCTCGAAACGGACCTGAAAATGAGTAAATCGCTTGCTGAGTTCAAAAACAAATTCAAAAAAATAGTACAAACAACCTACATCAATCAGAGTTAAAATGATAAATTCAAAACATTAAATATAATGATAAATCAGAACTAAGTTGATAAATAGAGAAAGGTATATAAATATCCATTATGAATACAAGAGAAAATTGACACAAGAGTGTCAGGGTGTGGAAGTATATAATCCCGATACAAACCAAAAGTTGTAAAAATATCACGGTTAAGGGTAAAGTATGAGCCTTAATGGAGACTTCTTTCTTCTTACTTTTTTCTTTTCTGATTGATATAAAAATGATTTATTAGATACAATCACATAACGGGGTAGGACTAGATAAGTTTTTTACTTCTTCCTACTCCCTTGAACATAATAACTGTGTTGTATGAAGATTGATTTCTTTCTTTTTTTATCTACCTTATTTTCTGTCAAATTATTACTGTATATATGTTTTATGTTCAATAAACAAACCAAACCAGCAGAAAAAAAAAAAAATGGCTGGCTTTTGTTGGTGTGGCATCTTGGCCACTGGGGCCAGTATAATATACCGGTAGTCATCTTGACACAAGTGAATTCAGTGAAGAAGGGTTTCACAACTACTTTAAGTGACTCAGTAACCTGCAGTAATACTGTATTAGTTTTTCACAGAGAATAAAAAATATATGTCTGTGCATGGTAATATTGTTATATTGTCTATCTTCATGTGTTACTGCACCATTTGTGTTCAAGTATCCATTCCTTGAACCGTTACCACTGAATAGGTACCATTAGTTAGCCCGTCTATGACATTTCTTGTTATGTGTTAGCATTAGGCTACTGGACTTAACGGCAAAGTTGTTTGTGGCTTTTGTGGTTGTTTTGAATACACAAGTAATTTGCTTTGTTTTACATTTCGTTTGACAATTAACTTTGAGTGGAAGTGGCATTACAAAGCTTGAAGCTCTTTTTTTTTTTTGACAAATTGTCCACTATGTGCAAAACTGTTGAATTTTGTGGCGTGACTTGAGGTCGCTTCTGCTATATTGTGCTCGAATCCCAAAAGTGTGCTTGCAAGTCAAAGCAAAAAACAACAACAACAACAACAAAAACCCCAAAAAGGTCAAATGACATCTTGTATCTCAAAAAACCCTCTTAATCGGGTCACTTGTATCTCAAGGCAACTAGTTTTTGTACCGTAGTCTATTTGCCAACAACAAATGCCAAATGGCATGCAAATAATGTGTTCCTTTATTAATTAACTAGTCATGTAAATGTTGAAAGTATTCCAAATGTGGATGTTTTATTGATTTTTAAATGTGGGAAAATATTTCATTTTATTTTGAGGGCTAATTTTATTGTTACCACCAGTCTTGTTGATATAGCTAGTTTTGTTCATGTATGTTATTTCTGGAGCAACAATTATCCATCCATCTATTTTCGAATCTGCTTATCCTCACGAGGGCCTGCTGGAGCCTATCCCAGTTAACTTTGAGCAGTAGGTGGGGTACACCCTGAGCTAGTTGCCAGCCAATTGCATGTCACACATAGAGGAACAATCATTTGGACTCACAATCCCACCGAGGGACAATTCAGAGTGTTCAATAACCTGCCTGAATTAAACTCCCGATAAAGAGGATATGGTAGGAAAATGGAGTACCTGGCGAAAACCCACACATGCACGGGGAGAACACTCAAACTCCACACAGGTAGGCCGGAGCGAGAATTGAACCAGGATCTCTGCACTGTGAGGTGGACGTGTTAACCAGTCGTCAACCGTGTTGTCCTCAGCAAGAATTGCATTGACTACAAGAGTCAAATAAATTACAATTAGTGAGATAAGACTGCTTTGGATGAATGACTGTGTTCTCTCCAAATGAGTTCGAGGATGACAAGGAGATTATCATCACCCAGTTTCATTGTATGTGTTTCACTTAGTTCATCCACAGATAGCGGCATCTCATGCAGAGATTTGACAAGCAGTATTTTTTTCCCCTCAACAGGGGGAGATGTGGCTCTGTTATGTTTGACTCAACCCATGTCAGTCAAAGATGCACCTTGGCCGGGTGGACTGCTTCCAGGCGGTGACAAGTACTGCCATCCTGCCTCACATGCCCCCAGGCAGCCGATCTGGTTTGAACTTGCTGTTTTTATGTAGTTTAATGGGATTTTCAGAGCAATGTGCTATTCCCTGCAGTATGTGATTTTCTCAGACTGAATGCATAGATAAACAAGAGAGCAGAGGATAAAATGGAGTGGGGGTGGCAAGCGGGGGCTGGATTTGGGTAGCATGGGGTCCTGTGGAGTTCAGTGTGGTTTCACCAAATGTTGCAGATCAACGGATTGATAGCATTACTCAGTACCTGTGATAAAATTACCTGTGTCAGACCCAGCTGTGTGCAGGATGCAATAAAATCAGGTAAGCAAATTCCATGATATGAAACTCGGCTTAGAAGAGGTCAAAATGATTGCGTATGATTGCATGCAGCTTATACCATCCATCTGTTCATCCATTTTCAACAACAGTTTCCTGTACAGGTCACGGGGCGCGAGAGCTAATCTGACCTCGGCCAGAAGTTGGACTATATCTTGGGCCAGCCGCCAATAAATAAGTTACATATTGTCACTATTGCGAGCATTCATTAAAAATGACTTTCAACTACTGTCAATAGTTATCTGTTCAAAATGTAGTCAGTAAAATGATCCAAAAATCACAGTGACACTTTCAATAACTTTTGGAATAATCCAATAGCAAAAGTGCTATCTACTCCTAAAAAACAAAAATAGCTAAATGTAAATAAAACATATTTTTACATGCCTTTGTTTGGGCTTTTCTGTCTTATTTTTAGTTAAAGGAGCCCACAAGATGAATTAAAATTTATTGTAGTGCTCTCCAACCAGTTCAACATAGAGTAATATTTTAACCGCCATTGCAACAAATATAGCTAATTATTAAAAATACAAGTCATAATTACGCTGAATGTACTTTACTTGATTGTTTTATTCAGTAGGTTTCTCTTCAATGAAAAAGTCCAATCTTGGTATCATGAGAGACAGCGGCACCTGAGGTGTGTTGCTTAGTTATGCCTCCATAATTTTGTCTCCTCTCTTATCTTGTTTTGGTCACAGTTATTGCAGAAAATGCTGCCAAACCAAAATACGATTTTGGAAACCTAAATGACGCATATTCAGTTTTAGCAGCTTTGAAGACTTCATTGTGAGACTGCTGCCACATAATTAGGCAACAATTACTTTTTTTTTCTTTAACTCATTGCTAGTGTCTTACTGTTTTTATAGACAGCGTTCCAGTGAGCTCACAAATCTCTGGACGTAAGTGCTATTGCCATATTGGAGATCATGCATCATTTTGTATTTTTTTTTTTCAGGTGATGATTGGCTGTTTGAATAAAGACATTTTGTTTTATAGCCAACGGATGAAAATGGTGAAATACTGTGGGGTGTTTGGGTGCAACAATTCACGTGGGAGGGACAAAGGCTCTGAAAAATGTTCACTTCTGCTTGTGGATCCTTGGCACATCCAATTGAAGAAATTGTGATGGAGTGATTTCAACGTGAAAATAACAAGAGATGCTTGAAGGAGAAAATAGACAATGGATCCTGTCGCACCATTATATTCGGATGAACCCATTCCTTTTGTTAAGTGTTGCTCATTCCTCATTCCTCCTCCCTTATAAGCGAAGCCAGGGCTTTCCATCAAAACAGTGACGAATACATATTGTTGAGCTGCGCCCTACTTCGTGTCCAAAGCAGCTGGAAAAGACAACACGCTGATTTCTGTTTAATTGCTTCCTAACCGGTGACTAGAATATGGATGGATAGATGGATGGATTGTTGCTTCCTAACCAGCGACAAATCCACAATTTGAGCAGGGTTACGCAAAACAATTTTGGTGTGGTTCTCAGATGAGCAGCAGGGGTAGTTAATTGGTGTTTGTCCATCCCTTTCATCAAAAAAAAAAAAAAAAAAAAGAATAAGAGCCATGGATTACCCCTTTTCTACCCTGAATATTGGACCATGCTCCATGATTCCTTGCTCCATGTATAAGGAATCTTGGGTCTTTGTAGTACAGGAAATAAGTGCATCATCCTCGCCGTAGTAAGCTTCACTTGGATTTCTCCGCTGCCCTTTCACATAATTTGACATAGTGCATAGACAAACTCACATATAAATGTGTATAAATCCGTACATCTGGCGCGGAATTCGCCGGCACTATACGAGCAGCGGTAAACAATCATGGCTAAACTCTGAGACACTGTCCAAAGGTGGTAGGAAACAGACTCCTTTTTTCCTCTGGTGAGTGATGTGAATATGATGTGTTTTATTGACGTCAGAAAGTAACAAGTCAAAGCGTTGTCTATATGCGCCGCGACGTCCGTGCGTCACCGTATTAAATCAGGTTATTCCGAATGCTTACGAAATTGGAATTTTGACCCTAATCCAAATATTGACGACATGTAAACAGAGTTGTAGATGACCATCCATCCATTTTCCAATCCGTTTATCCTCACGCAGGTCACGGGCAAACTGGAACCTATCCCAGCTGTCTTCGGCTCCGACACCCTGACCGGGTTGCCAGCCAATCGCAGGGCACACAGAGTAGAGGTAAAATCGGGCCTAAATAATCCAGCCCCACTCGACCCGGCCCGCGGGTATTAAAGCCCAGCCCGAGCCCGACCAATTAACTTGATTTGCAGGCCCGAGCCCGAAGCAAACCCACATTTTCATATTTTATTTGTGAGGACTCGGGAGCAGGAGTGTTGATTTATGATAACAAATTAAAGGATGTCTTTTGTAACGAAATCTAAGTTAAACAAGACTGTATAAACATTTACATCTTTTATATTTCTGTTTCTGCAGAGGGTACATTAACCGACAATTTTCAATCATTGATGGATTTTTTTAAGAGTTGACGGAATTTAAGGCCGTCCAGCATTTTGACAGGTTGAAAATTGGGCCATTAACCACAGCAGCAGTACGTCCTTAAGAACCTAGCGCGGCACTTTGAGAGAAGCAGAACGTCAAAGAAGAACAATGACGGGGGGATAATAGACAGAGACAGGAAGGAGTTCTTTGAATTGTCATTGCAAGAGTTTAGTACTGTACGTGTTGTGATGAGGCGACTCCTGTTTTTTTGCGAACCATGGTCTCTCGTGGCCAAAACTATTCACTGCCTCGAAACGCCTCAGCGCACTAAACTTATATTTATTTTAAAAAAGTCAGCGAGAGAGAAGCCCGACCCGAACCCGAAGCAATGATTGACATTTTAGGCCCGACCCAACCAGAATTTCGGGTCGGGCTCGGGCTTAACATCTTACCTCTAACACAGAGAGAGCCACCATTGGTGCTCACAATCACACCTAGGGACAATTTAAAGTGTTCCATTAACCTATGGTGCACGTTTTTGGAATGTGGGAGGAAACTGGAGTACCTGGAGAAAACCCATGCAGTGCAAGCAAGAGCAGCGACATGTTGCCAACTTCGAGATTGTGCCGCCATATTCAGTGACTTTTCCAAAATGTCATGTTAGCAACGACCTTATTTCCTGCATAGTGGAGCAAAAAGGGGGAATTTGTCCTGTGAATGATTTTTGAGTCCTAAGAACAGCTAATTGTGGCTTGTACCCATAATATCAGGATTATAAAAATATAGAAAAAAATATGGATACTTTATAAAACTTTGGGAAAGGTGCCTTGATGCAACCTTTAATCCACATTTAGCAAAGGTTTTTCGGTCCCAACCTACCTTGATGAAAGGATGTTGTCCACAGCTCTTTATGGCAGCAACATTAAAGCACCAGGACACCAACATAGTTGACAGACTACGCAAAGCTCCTCAAGTGTCATGCTCAAACTTTAATAATGTTTAAAAAAAACAAGTAAACAAAAAATAAAACTGTCACAAGTGGAAAATCAAAGAGGCCATAAAATATACATTCAAAGCAAAAAGGAAGTGTTCAAAAAGTGTTTGACACCCCACACCATGAAATATGACAGAACAAATGATATAAATAATGTCTAAGAGGTGTTGTATTGTTTTGTGTTTTTTGTTATTGTAAAGTGTCCTTGGGTGTCTTGAAAGGCGCTTATAAATAAAATGTATTATTATTATTATTATTGCTAATGAATGGATCAAGAGTTCTTTAAAAGACAGATGGTACTTTGTTGAAATCAACAATAAACTATCCAAATCCTGCAATATAATTTGTGGCGTATCTCAAGGATTGGTCCTCGGACCACTGTTTTTCCTTCTTTATGTCAACGATATTGTAACTGTTTCTAATTTGTTAAAATATATCCTATCTGCGGATAATACCACGTTATCTTTTGTTGGGAAAAAATATAAATGATGGGCTACAAGTTATGGAGAATAAGTTTCAGAAAATTATGAAGTGGTTCAACACAAATAGATTGTCTTTAAAGGATTACAAAACCAATATATGATTTTTAGTTGCAGGAATATGGACGTGGAGGTCACATTGACTGTAAAGGAAATTATTTTTAGGTGCTATGATTGATGGAACATTTAACATGGAAACCCCATATAGAACACGTTAAATCAAAGGTATCCCAAACTACTGCTGTATTACGTATGGTCAAAGTTTCACTTCATAAGAATACATTGCTTTTTTTGCACAGTTTGTTTGATTGTTCCACGTCTCATCCATTGCATTGGAGTGTGTGGGTGAGTTGGTACGGCTGGCACTGAACTGCTGTTTCATTTACAGAAACGTGTTTTTCGTGCCGTTAAAGTGGAGATAGGGGCCCTATAAATACAATATTTATGCAGTTCAAATCTTTGAAATCTTTTAAATGAATTTGTGGAATTTAAGATTCTCAAAATTATGTACAAAGCTCATCACCAACTTCTACCACATTGCTTGTAAAACATTTAAAAAGAGAGAAAATATCTAAAATTAAGAGGAACCATTTTTTTTTTGGAACCAGAACAAAGGGAAGGTTTCAATCCATTGCGTCAGTTTGTGGAACAATCTTAAGTATGAAATTAAAATGTCTCAATCCTTTTGTATTTTCAAGAAATGTGTACAACTAAAAAAATACTGTTGTTTAGCATCAGATATTATGCATCATATATTCTAAATTAGTAGATTGAATACATTTTGTTTTGTACTGTAAAATCATTTTTTACTTCTCTCGTCCCCTTATCGTTCCATTTCTTTGAAAGAATGAAGTAAAGAAATGAAATATTCCGTTTTACATAGTCAGACAGTGACCCCTCACCACGTCACGCTTCAAGTTTTGTGCCTTCAGTGTTCTTTTTTAACTGTGTATGCAAACATAATTCACAAGACCAGAGGTCGAGAACCCAAAATGTTGAAATAGCCATATTGGACAAAAACCAAAACAAAACAAAAAAAACAAATATGTCTGGAGCCGCAAAAATTTAAAAGCCTTATAATGAAGTCAATACATCCTGTGTGTACTGTATCTATACTCGCTATATTAGCCTACTATCAAAATGATTAAATTGGGTGGTGGGCGCAAATCGGACTTCCTGGTTTTTCACTTTTCGCGGCGAGGGGGGGTTCCGGTACCATTAACCACAAAAAACGAGGGATTATTTTACAATTAAAAAGATCTTTCCATAATTTATTCGAGAAAGGGCAATTAAAAAAATCAGTGAAAAACATCATCAGTGATCCTTCTCAAAAACAACGGTCGGTCGGTCGGTCGGTGAAGGCCCTCGTTATCGAGGAATGCGGCCCCCAGGACAAGGCGACGGCTCCTGGTGCTTGTGTCTCCGATGACTGTGGAGGCCCAGTCTTCCCCGAAAGCCCCGCCCGCAGGATTGACAGAAGCGGGTTAGGGGGCCGGGCGGTTGCCGGGCCCTCTCCTTCCTCCGCGCTCGCCGGTCCTCCTCCGCAGCGACGCGTCGAGTCTCGAGGACCTGGACCCCGCCCCGCACAGCCCCACGCCAGGCCGCCCGATCCGCGGCCAGGTCAGCCCACTGTGCCGGGGGAATCCGGCACCGCTGAAGATGACCCTTTAGCTGGTCTTTGAATCGTCTTTTCGGGCCACCGCGGGGACGGGTGCCCTCCAGCAACTCCGCGTAGAGGAGCTGCTTCGGGAGACGGTCGTCGCTCATCCGCTGCACGTGGCCGGCCCACCGCAGTTGGGCCAGGGTGATCATGGCCTCGATACTCATGAGGCCAGCCCGGGTGAGGATCTCATTATTAGTCACTCTCTCCTCCCAGGAAACGTTGAGGAGAGATCGGAGTCGTCCTTGGTGGAACCTCTCGAGCCTCTTGATGCTGCTCCGATAGAGGGTCCAACATTCGGCGCCATAGAGAAGGGTCGGGAGGACGACAGACTTATACACCATGATCTTCGTGTTGGTGGAAATGGCGTGATTCCTGAAGACCCGACGACCGAGGCGTCCAAAGGCTGTGTGGGCTGCCTGGATACGGTAAGTGAGGTCCTCCGTGAGGCCGGCGTCCTCCTGGATAATGCTGCCCAGGTAAGGGAACGCCGAGACCTGCTCGATGGGTTCGTCGTCTATGGAGATTTGGGGTGGACGATGGTTCAGGTGGAGGGTCTTTGTCTTTTTGGTGTTGACGGAGAGGCCAAAGGTCCTGTACGCCGCGGCGAAGCCGTCCGCGATGAGCTGGAGGCCCCCGGAGGAGTTGGAGACCGCAGCATTGTCATCAGCGTACTGGAGTTCGCTGACGGTCGTGACCATGGTCCGCCGCCTGCTCCTCAAACGGCTGAGGTTGAAGAGCGACCCTTCAGTTTGGTAGCGTAGAGTGATTCCGTGCTCCTGGACAGGGGTGACGTGGTGGATGAGCGCGGCGATGTAGAGTCAGAACAACGTCGGCGCCACCGTGCAGCCCTGTTTGACTCCGGTCCGAACCGGGAATGGGGGAGTCATTTCGCCCTGAGTCAGGACGCAACCCTTCATGCCGTCGTGAAACATCCGGATGAGGGATATGAATTTGGGGGGGCAGCCTTGACGTCCCAGCACTTTCCAGAGTGCTGCTCGGGGCACAGAATCAAACGCTTTGGCCAGATCATAAAAGATGGCGTGGAACTCCCTCCGCTGCTCCCGGCACTTCTCCAGGAGCTGTCTGGCGCAGAACACCATGTCCGCGGTTCCCCTTCCTGGACGGAAGCCCGCCTGGGACTCCGGAAGAACCCGCTCAGCGAGACAGGTGAGTCGGTCGGCCAGTATACGACAGATGAGTTTTCCAGCAGTTGACAGCAGCGAAATTCCACGATAGTTTCCACAGTCGAGTTTGTCGCCCTTCTTGAATATCGTGACGATGACGGAGTCCTTCAGTTCCCCAGGCACCGTCTCCTCGACCCAGCATTGAAGGATGAAGGTGTGGAGGCGGGTGAGGAGATGTGCACCCCCAGCTTGTAAAAGTTCTACGGGGATGTCGTCGACTCCAGCAGCTTTGTTCTTCTTCATCCTCCTCAGGGCTCCGGAGATCTCCCGGAGAGTCGGCAGCTCCGTCATCCAGTGTTGCACGGGGAGCTGGGGGACAGGATCGAGGAAGCCGTCTATTGCGCATGTCGGATGGTTCAGGAGCTCCATGAAATGCTCCTTCCATCGCTGGTGAGTATCCTCCTTTTCCTGCAGGATGGTGCCGTCCTTTGCCTTCACAGCCATTGGAGGACTGTGAGCCGGACCGATGATCTTCCTCGTTGCTTCGAAGAAGGATCTGGTATCGTGACGGTCAGCGGAACTCTGCATTTGGTGGGCAAAGTTGACCCACCATTGATTTTGGATCCTCCGGATCTCTCTCTGTGCTTCACTCTTGGCTGTCCGGTAGGCTTCTTCAAGTCTCTTGGAGGAAACGCAGTTCTGCCATGCAATGCGAGCCTCTCTCTTTCTTGAAATCAGTGGCTCAATTTCTTCCAGGTTTTCGGCAAACCAGTCGGGATTTCTCCTCTTCTGGACACCGAGGACCTCTTCCGCGGATTTGGTGAGCGCAGTTTTCAAGTGCTCCCAGTCTGAGTGGACAGTGGCAGGAAGGGTCCGAGGTTGAGTGTCCAGTTTGTCCGCGAGGGACGTCTGGTACTGTTCGAGGACTTGGGGATTCCTCAGCAGCCCAACATTGAAACGTATCCTCTTGGGGATCTTCTTCCTTCTTTTCGCAGGCGCGATCTTCAGCCTAAGTCTTGAGGCTATCAGCCTGTGATCGGACCATCCGTCATCCATGGAGCGGATGGCCCTCGTGACCATGACGTCGGATCGGTCGCAGATTCGGGTAAGGACGTAATCGATCAGGTGCCAGTGGCCGGATCTTGGATGTTGCCAGGTGGTCTTGTGCTTGTTGGCCATCCGAAACAGTGTGTTGGTTATTACCATCTCCGTCTCTGCGCAGAGACCAAGGAGTAGTTCTCCATTTTCGTTGCAGTTGCCAACGCCTTCCTTCCCCAGAGTCCCTCCCCAAAGCTGATGGTCCCGGCCCACCCGCGCATTGAAATCCCCCAGAACCAAGAGCTTATCCCGGGGGTTGACGCGGAGGATCAGGCCACGCAGCGCGGCATAGAAGGACTCCTTCGCCTCCTCCGAGGCGTCCAGGGTAGGTGCGTAGGCGCTGATGATGACAAGGGATTGGGATTGACACAGAGGTAGGGTGATGGACATGAGTCTCTCAGAAGTTCTTACGGGGATGATGTTGTGATCCCTAACCAGACGTGACTTAACGCAGAACCCTACACCGTGAATTCTTCTCTCCTCCACAGCTCGTCCGCTCCAGAAGAAGGTGTACCCGTGCCGAGGCTCCTCGAGCTGCCCGGCACCAGGGAGACGGGTCTCGGAGAGGGCCACAATGTCCAGGCCGAGCTTCTGAATCTCAAGGGCGATGAGGGCAGTCCTGCGCTCCGGTCTCTTTGCTCTTGCATTGTCCATCAGGGTTCGTACATTCCAAGTGCCGATTTCCAGGAAAGCAGTCCGGTTTTTGTATTTGTATTTGTTTCGCCCGCATAAAGGATGAATCTGCTGGAGGCGGGTCTCCAGCCGATCGATGGCGGTGATGGGCGTGTTTAGGCCGCCTTTTATTGGCCCTTCCTCGGATTGAGGGGAGCAGCGCTGCGACTAGAGAGTCCTGCTCCGCCACCGTGGTCGCTGCCTCTCCCCTGCACCATCACCAGTTCGCAAGGGGAGCGACCATCGTGCCACGGCCGCCGACGTGTGGTTGTGGAGCTAGGGACGTGGGCCCTCATCTGAGCCTGTCCCCGACGCCCCGCGCCATCGCCGCCGGACTTCTTGAGGTTGAGGGGATCGGGAGAGGGGGGAAACGGGTTGATGGGGCAGAGGGGAGGGGAAGAGGGGGGGGGGGGGAGAATCGCCATCCTGGGGGCTATGTAGCGTGAGGGAGGGGGACGGGTCGCAACCCCGCCCCCGCACTTCGACCCCGTGGCCAGGGTCCACGGCAGCGCGGTGGCCGACGGTGGTGGTCCAGGGGGTCTGCAGCACCCGAGGTTGGACCGTGGGTGCGCCGGGCCCGGTGTTTTATTTTGAAGGGTGGGCATTCCTTCATAACCCATGGGGATGGTCGGCTTGGGGATCCGGTCCGACACCTTGCTAGGCGCTTAACGCCAGGACTGTGGTGGATTTGTATACCGCCGGACGCGGTCCCGCGGGATTTTGCTGACCCCAAGGTCATTACCACTTCGCACCAACTCTCCAGTGATGGAAAGTCCCGTCAATTCGGCGTGGAGGCTCCCTTACGGACTTCACTGCGATCCACTAGGAATTGGCGACGGTTTGATCCGCACCTTTGAGCCTAGGGATCGCAGATCTTTTGCGGACTGAAAAACATCATCAGTGATCCTTCTCAAAAACAACAATTAATGTTTGAATCCTTTCAATTCATTTGAAACTGTGCCTCCCTTTCCTATGTTGGAAAAGAAGCACCTTGTCATCTCTCCTGGACCTGATGATATCATCCAACAAAGTTGAAGGAAAGGTGCCATAAAGGTCAGGAGGTTTGACTTTCCGAAGTGACCCCAAGATTGAAAGTGGAGCGCAATTTTCAATCAGTTCACGGTACACATGCGTACCAGCGTACTGCTTAGGTCCACCCCTGATTACGAGCAAGCTTGTGCTCTGCCACTGTTGTGCCTCTGCTCCTACAAGTACGACATCGCAACACACATCATCATGTATATATTCATTTGGCAGTTTAGCTATTGACACAGAACTCCGTGTCAACACTTAAACAAATCAGACTAGCTCTCTTGCCATGGTAACAAGTTGATAATTTTAACACATCTATGCTGAAGGATTTCTTGCACATCCTGCATCTCGAAGGAAAGGCAGAATAATGAATAGAGAAGCTGAGTTGAGTCAGCAAATGTCAGTGAAGATGACACTACAGTGAGAGTGAATTAATAGGGGGTCTCGGCCAGGGCCAGGTACTGAGCTGTTGGCACTTGTTGGCTGACAGCCAAGCAATAAAAGTCACATCTCCTTTAAAAAGGCCATAATTTAACATGACAGGAAATCCCGGACTTACAAAAGCCAGTTATTTAAGACAGGCTCAGCATGCCTATTTTTGGGAAAAAAAAACAATGATCTGGACTTTTGGGGAGTGGAAATGTTGGTTCAACTACCAATTAAGCAAGAAAAGGAAACACACACAGTCCAAACTTGCAGGATTTCAACCAAACCCCCCCAGTAGAGAGGTCTGCCTTATTATCGACTGTAGCTATTCCTTGACTGAAGTCAAGTAGAGTTCAGTCAGTTTTATTTATTTACTTGTTTACATGTATAATTCTGGCCTCCCATCCATCAGATCAGGAAGTGATTCTGGGGCACCTTTGCACGCTTTGCAGATTATGGTTGGGGCATTCTTCACTTCATTTTGGAACAATATGAGTTGGTGGGGGGAATACGTCCTCAATTGTGAGGGATCAATTTACCAACCAAACATGTTTTTGGAATGTGGGAGAAAACCGTGTACCCATGCAAGCGCGGGGAGAACATGCAAACTCCATGCAGGGAGGCTGGGGCCTGGAATCGAACTCATGACCTCTGCACGGTCAGGACATGCTCACCAGTTGCTCACCGTGCCGCCCTGATGTACGTATTTTGCAAAATTCAAGTTCATGTCAACTTTATTTTTTTCATTTCCTGTCCCATGTAAATCCGCTTCAAATTCAAGCCGCGACTCCCAGTTCCACATACGCATCGGTGCTCTGCGCTGACGCTTCTTTCTTCTCATCGTCGGTTCCGCAAGCCATCCATTCATCCAGCCGCAGACTGTCCAACAGCACCGACATTTCCGCTGAACAAAGCGGGGCTGTGAAAAATGCTGCCCATTTCAGGTGCAAAAAACAAACAAACAAGCGCCCCGGGGGCTGTCCAGCAACCACAGTCAGATGGCGCGGACATTCCTTTCAATCAAAATCAGGGCTGGTGTACGCGTGCTGCCGAGAAGGCGCAACCACCAAGTACATATTCTTCTTTGACGAATGACGTGGCCAAAAATGCCGAAAAAATCCACATCATGTCCACACGACATAACAACACCACCATGTGACAAAAAAAACTAAAACAAAAAAAACACACAAAAAAAGCAGGGCTCTTGAATAGCACTTGCTGATAGCTGCCTACTCGGGTGCCATCTTGGAAAAAGAAAAAAAAAGAAAGTCAATAAAATAGAAATAGAGCATGTCAAGGGCGTGCCAGTGCAGGTGTGGCTGGTCTTTGTAGCCTACCAATTGGAAAGGGAAACACACAAATTAGGATGAAAATAGGAACCTGGACAACATTTGTGTTTTCGAACGACTTTGAAGTTATTTTAACAAATCATTTTATTTTATACATATATTTTGCAATTGTAATGGAAAATCAAATGCTTCAGGCTATTTTTGACCATCATTGCAAATGGTTTTAGTAATAGCTGAAATTTTGGCCATTGTTTGAATCACATGGATCGAGCTTTTCAAATCGGTGTACTGCCGTGATTTACTTTACCAAGATTAAACATGATCTCACTGTATTGTGATCATACAATGTCATGAAAATAAATCTCATGGGATCCAGAATATCCCTCTGGTTAAGGCAAGTCAATCTTAAATTGAGGTCAATGACTCTGCTGAAATTGCAGTGGGAACAAACTCTCGCTGAAAGTGACTGATGTGGGAAAAAAAACAAGTTAAAATAAAAGATATGACGTTTTCTCTTACCGTATTACTGTATATGGGGTGATGAATGGAGACTAGCTGATGAAAGCTGAGCTCATCTATCATCCGCTATCCGGTTAATTCATTCTGTAGGAGGGGCACCGTCAGTGACTCATGCACGTCAGCAAAAAGAGTTACACCAGCTTTGCCTTGAGATACTCAGAAGCATGATTTTATGAGATGTGTACTGTATATGTCAGGGGTGTCAAACTCATTTCACATTTTGGGCCGCATACGGCCTCGGTAGGTGTCAAGTGGGCCGGACCATGAAAATTATACTATACTCTGCTATAACTAACCAAAATATCATGTATTTCCTTTGTAAGCACAAGAACTGAAATTTAATGAACATATCTTTTACAAAACATTTCATGAAACGCCTTAGATTTCCTTAGACAAATGTGCAATTCACTTTTAAGATATCCTTTATTTGTCCCACACTGGGGAAATTTACAGCCTCCAGCAGCAAGAATGTGGGTAGAAAGAAGAAAGAAGAAAAAACAAACAAACACCGTTCAATTAAGTGCAATATAAATACAAAAGGGATAAATCGCAGTGCTATTTACAATTGTTTTTCACATCATGTAATTATTATTATTATTATTGTTGTTATTTTCATTCAGCAGCCTGACAGCAGTCGGTAGGAACGAGCGTCGGTATCTCTCCTTCTTGTAGCGCGGGTGTAACAGTCTCTGGCTGAAGGAGCTACCTAGTGCTGTCAGGGCAGGCTGGAGAGGGTGGGAGGGACTGCCCATCATACCCTTTAGCTTAGTTAGCATCCTTCTGTTGCCCACCTCCTCCAGAGTGTCAAGGGAGCAGCCCAGGACAGAACTGGCCTTCCTGTCCAGTCGCTCCAGTCTCTTTCTGTCCCGGGCTGAGATGCTGCCTGACCAGCAGACAATGCCATAATGGATGGCCGAGGCCACCACCGAGTTATAGAAAGTCCTAAGGAGCGACCCCTGAACCCCAAAAGACATCAGTTTCCTGAGTAGGAAGAGTCCTCTGTCCCTTCCTAATCAGGGTGTCCGTGTTTGTAGACCAGTCCAGTTTGTCTTTCAGAAGAACACCTAGGTACTTGTAGGAGGTCACCCTCTCTATGTCCATACCCTGGATGTTCATCGGTGCCGGTGAGGACTGTTTCCTGCAGAAATCCACAACCAACTCCTTAGTTTTCCTAGGGTTGATCTGGAGGAGATTCTGCTGGCACCAGTCCACAAAGTCCTTCGTCAGTCCCCGGTACTCCCAATCGTCCCCCTCTGTAATGAGGCCAACAATCGCAGAGTCATCGGAGAACTTCTGAAGGTGGCAGTTTGGAGTGGCGTGTCTGAAGTCCGAGGTGTAGAGGATGAACAGGAATGGAGCCAGAACAGTCCCCTGCGGCGCTCCAGTGCTGCAGAGAAGCCTGTCCGACTCACAGCTCTGCAACCTCACGTACTGCGGCCGAATTGTGAGGTAGTCTATGATCCATGCTGTGAGATGGTGGTCCACTCTGGCGTTCTGCAGTTTGCCACCCAGTAATTTGGGCTGGATGGTGTTGAAGGCACTGGAGAAATCAAAGAACATGATTCTCACAGTGCTCCCAGCCTTCTCCAAGTGTGACAGCACTGAGTGGAGGAGGTAGATAATGGCGTCTTCCACGCCGATGCCAGGCTGATAGGCAAACTGCAGCGGGTCCAGTGCCAGGCTCACCAGCGGTCGAAGGTGGGCGAGGACGAGTCTCTCCAGCGTCTTCATCAGGTGAGACGTCAGCGCCACCGGTCTGTAGCTGTTCAGCTTCTTAGGGTGGGGGGTCTTGGGCACTGGGACCAGGCACGACGTTTTCCACAGCTGTGGAGCTCTGCCCAGCTTCAGGCTCAGGTTGAACATGTGCTGGACAATGTCACACAGCTGGTCAGAGCAGGTCCTGAGGAGCCGGGAACTGATCTTGTCTGGACCTGCTGCCTTCCTCACATTCATCTTCCTCAGTTGGTTCCTCACCTGCTCTGTTGTGACGGACAGGCAGGAACCAGGTGCCAGACTGGGTTGATGAGAGCTGGTCGAAAGAGGAGGGGGAGGAGAAGAAGTCCTCAGTGAGAGTGGTTGCAGTTGGTGGTTGGGGGAAGGGACAGACGACTGGTCGAAACGGTTGAAAAAACGGTTCAGTCCATCTGCCCAGTCCTTGTCCTTCTCAGTCAGTCTTTGGGCTGTCAGGAAAGGTTTGGGCTTTTAGCATTCTTACATATGCATTGCAACAGATCCCACTGATTGTACAAAGGCACAAAACCTTAACAAGTAATTGTTATTGAAAAATATAGTCACGCATTTTAAGATTAAACGAGATGTATAAAGAAATGATTTTTAAAATCATTTACACAAGTGCATGGAAAATCTAAATTTAATCCCTGCCTACACTTTACAAACTAAAGAGGATAATCCATGAATTGCATCTTATTAAAAATATTCATTCCGTGCCTTTTATGCATTTTTTTCATTTTTAAATTATCCCGCGGGCATGAGCGAACCTCCTCCGGTGCTGGTTCCGCGCCGCGGGCCGTATGTTTGACATCTCTAGTATATGTCGTAACAGGACGTAATACTTCAGTGGTGTCAAGTAACAAAGTGAAAATACTTTGTTACTTTCCTAAGTAGAATTTGTGGGTTTTTTTTTTAGTGGAGTCATTTTTTTGTTTCCAGCTTACTTTGCACGTCTCCTCCATATATTTTTTACGCGTCTGCACTTTCTATTTCCTTACACACACAAAAAAGCCTTAATGCTATTTCATTTTGAATTGTGTGCATTCCAGTTTAATAACACACCTATCCAGATAAGTCTTACGAGGATCGACTGAGTGATTTTGATTGCGGTTGGATGACGCGATGCATTGCCGGCACATGACACAAATCAACAAATCACTGACAGCTGGCCTCACACTTTGCTTTGCCTACAAAATGTCCAAGTCCCGTGCGAGTACTGGCAACGAGAAGGTTCATTCTTGACCAGAAAAGTCACCCTGAGCCAATCACTGGACATCCCTTGTCGTACTTGGAGGAGTAATTAAAAAACTACTCATTCCGAACGTGCTGCAAAATTTACTAACTGAAGTGCTACCAGCTAATGGCTTTAAAAAAACTCTTCGTCAAACTTGAAAAAGCATGGTGAGGTAAATTATCAAGGGATATCGAGGGTGTGATTAGACTTCAGACAAATGTTATAAGATTAATTTAATTTATTGCTATATGTAATACATAGTAGTAAGGTATTAGCTCGTGTTGTAGTCAAGACCACACAAACCGAGACCAAGATGTTATCGAACCTAGAGCATATCCAAGACAAGACCAAGACCTTTGGAGGTCGAGTCCAAAACCAGGACTAGAGTGAAAAGATCAAAGAAACATCACAAAAGGAAAAGTTGTCCATACTTAATGAAGACTGCCACTCGCATCTGTCCACCAAAACATTCAAAGGACTCTGGTGAAATAAAGGACACACAAACAGAAAGAAATGAACGCACGCACCGCGCTCAACCAGGTTTTAGTTTGACCTCATAACGACCTAACTTGCACGTCATAGGCCAGACGTGATCCACGGGTTGTACCATTCTCAAATTAGGTTTAGAAAAATCCCAAAAGGTTTTGTGATGCACCACTTTTGGTCGATTTGTAATCACTACCCTATGCAAGGCACTATGCAAGTGCATATTTAAGATGTGATCAAAAAAATAAATAAATCAGAAGCAATCCAGATGGTGAGCATCCTTGTTGAACACACCTGTGAAAAGACATCTGTTTCATCTCTCTGATCTTCCTTTTAGAGTGGAGTGTCAAGCACAGTGACCCACTCAACAACCCTCAAAAGCAAAACACAAACACACTTGGTGGCAGTATGAAATTACTATAATATAGAACGTTTTGTGTATACAGCCATGTTTTCTTCAATTTCTTGTTCATTTTAATGTCCAATGCCGCTAAAATTCTACAAGTGACGAATTGAACAACAGAAAACGTCGATTGCCCAGCAGGACAACACCATAGCTAATTGCTGTATTTTTTTAACCACAAGCCTTTGAACCATGCGGCTTTAAATTAAACACCTTTTAATTATTTATTTTGTCATTTTATTTTGTATTTTTAATGATGGGCTTCAAGATGTCACAAGATTTATCCATAATCTCATTACATTTGACCAATGAAATTATCAAAGAGGACAAATGAAATTATCCAAGCCCGCCTTCATATTCTACTGAATATTCATCAGACATTTGCAGTTGGAGTTGGTTGTGGAAGTGAATGTATGTGGTGGTATGTGGCTGTGTATGAGTGAAAATAGAGTACCCGTATACAATATACTCATGTATATCCATCCATCCATCCATTTTTTGATCCACTTATCCTCACAATGGTCGCAGGACGTGCTGGTGCCTCTCCCAGCTGTCTTCGGGCTGTGGGCGGGGTAAACCCAGAACTTGTTTGCAAGCCAATCGCACACATAGACGAACAACCTTCCGCGCTCTCACTCACCCCTAAGGATAATTTAGAGCGTTCCATTAATCTGCCACGCATGTTTTGGGAATATGGGAGGAAACCGGAATACCGAGAGAAAACCCACACAGGCACGAGGAGAACATCCAAACTTTACACAGCAAGGCCGGAGCCGGAATCTAACCCTGCTCCTCTGCACCGTGAGGCCGACACGCTAACCAGTGAACCACCAGGCCACCATACATAGTATATATCCATCCATCCATTTCCCGAAGTGGTTTATCCTCACAAGGGTCGTGGGGGATGCTGGAGCCTATCCCAGCCGTCTTCGGGCAGTAGGTGGAGGACACCCTGAACAGGTTGCAGCCAATCGTAGGGCACACACAGATGAACAAGCTTCCGCGCTCACACTCACACCTAAGGACAATTTAGAGTGTTTAATCAGTCTGCCACGCATGTTTTTGGAATGTGGGTGGAAACCGGAGTACCCGGGGAAAATCCACGAAGGCACGGGGAGAACATCCAAACTCACAAGAAGGCCGGAGCCAGAATCGAACCCGGCTCCTCTGCACTGTGAGGCCGACGCGCTAACCAGTCGGCCACCATACATAGTTTAATAGTACGGCAAAAATAAAAATTGTGAGTTGACTTTAATGTGCATCATGAACAAGTGCCATCAATACAGGCATGTTTGTTTGACAAGTGACTCCCAACATCGCTGGCAATGGACGACAGGCGCTAGCGGCTAACCCTGAGGAAAGCATTTATGGCCACGGAGTGACTTTATCTCTCAAACACGCAACAAATGGGTTTCCAAAGGCTGCACCGCCATGAACGTTTGTGCACTGCTGGCTGATAAAACTCATCTGGCCGTTAACCTTGAATTTTCATTACGTTTTTGTTGGATGAGATCAGGCAAAATGGAAGGGTTCAAAGATAATCCAATGTCCCATCTTTTTTATTTAGTCATGCGCTTTGAGTCCATGAGTGTTTATGTGGCTGCACCATCAGCTGTGATGTCAACAAAAGCAAACTCGTAGCGGTGCTCATTTCGAGTAATGAACTCTAAATGAACACCGCCACCCATTTTAGGCAAAATTTTCTGTTTGTGTTTTGATTACATTTGTGCTGCAGTCACATTGGCAGCTCTTTGACAGATATTCAATTTGTCACCACATTTAATGCCATGCTCTTATTTTATGCAGCCATGCCACATATCAGATTTGTGCGAATTGAGAGCAAAACAGGAATTGTTTCTTCGCCTATATATGTAAGTTAAAAATATTTTTAATTGGCCTGTGAAGGCACAATGGTTGAATTTCAGTGTATAAAACATCACTTGTTTTTGTTTTATCTCATAAATGAAGTGTCATCTTTAATATGTTGTTACTTATGCCAAACAATTTGTAAGTATAAAGCAGACGCGATTAGACAGCAGGTCAAAGCCTACTTTTTGACAATTTTTGCATAGAATTCATAATACGAATGTGATCTTTTGAAGGCTGAAGGTTATGAACACCAGTGAATCCAACATCAATGTATTTTCTTTTACATTTACATGCTTTGATGTGTTTCATCAATTGGAAGTTTCCAGACTATTATGTAAATTATTACACGACACTATTTTAGTCCAGCCTTGGACTAGAAAAATGCTATTTATTAGCTGGGCTCTGTGATTATGGAGATCCCACTCTAGGCACCTATTTGGCGCACTCGTGTCCTCTTTGTGCTACTTTTGCTTGGACAAACGAACCAGGAGGATCAGTGAGATGTGAACAAATTCTTTATTTCAGAACAAAACATTACTGTCGGTTGTTAACACGCCAAAACCTTAAACTCGTACTGGATTCTCTGTGACCTTCATCACTTCGAAGTACAGTGATCCCTCACTTATCGCGGTTAATAGGGTTCAGAACCTTCCGTGATAAATGAAAAACCGCAAAGTAGGGTTTCGCGGGGCATGCTGGAGTCTATCCCAGCTGGCTTCGGGCAGTAGGTGGGGGACACCATGAACCAATTGCCAACCAATAGCAGGGCACACAGAGACGAAGAACCATCCATGCTCACGCTCACACCTATGGACAATTTTGAGTGTTAAATAAGCCTGCCATGCACATTTTTGGAATGTGGGAGTAAACCCGAGTACCCGGAGAAAACCCACGCCGGCACGGGGAGAACGTGCAAACTCCACACAGGAAGGCCGGAGCTGGAATCAAACCAGTACCTCTGCACTGTGAGGTCAACGCGCTAACCACTCGACCATGCTAGCAGGCATTCATCTAAAAAGGTTGTTTTCGACCACCTTCCACTCTTCACAGTCTATTTCATGCGCTGAATAGGTGTTGCTTGACCCTAATCATAGTGAACCCATTCTTGCGGGAGACATGAATTTGGATTGGCTTAGTGAAGCCTCTTCCTGTGATTTTCGTATTTTGAATCATCTTATTGTTTCCGCCACCAGTCCAAACCCAAAGTGATATGAAAAGCCTACCTAAATTGACCACATTTAAAAAAATGCTTCTCATAAATATCATGCTCCTGGGGTGTTTTGCAATGATTTGAGTGATCACTGTTTCATTGTTGCGGTTATTCATCCATCCATCCATCCATCCATTTTCTGATCCACATATTCTCACTAGGTGCCCTGCGATTGCCTGACAACCAGTGCAGGCGGTACCCTGCCGACTGTCTGAAGATGGCTGAGATAGGCTGCAGCACACCCCATGACCCTTGTGGGGATAAGTGGATAAGAAAATGGATGGATGGGTGAATGGATGGATTCTCAATTATGCTGCGCTCAACTACGGTCCTGAACCACAGCCCCGCTGATAATGCCGCCACACCCTCTTTTGTATGACTCTCAAGAGTGTACTGTGACCGTACATTTCCACTGCACCAGATGACGCTCACACTCTCCACTCGAAATATTTATTTTTTTAATTTAAGATTTTTTTTCCTCATACACTACTCTGAACTGTTGTTTGACGCATAGGCACAAACAATCAGTACCTGCCTCCCCACCTGAAGGCAGACAGAGGCTACACTCACATCTACTCTGGTGAACCCCATTGTAAAGTCACCAAGCTGGTTTCTCACCATGCGCAACTCTTGAGTGAAAGTGTCCAACCCATCTAAAAAGGAATGGTACTAAATCACCAGCTGTGTGTGGAGGTGAGCAAGACTACATTGAGTCATAGCTTCTCAACCTTGTACAGCAGCTTTGGCTCCTTCCCTGCCAAAGAGGTGGCATTCCACATCTGTAGAGCCACCTTCTGTAGCTGGGGATGGGACCACCAAGGTTGTCACCCAGTTCTCTCTGCACCCAACCTTGGCCCCTCCACATTTGGCTCCTGTTTTTGCCTCTTCTGGCTCCCCATGGGTGCAGGCCTCATCACCAGCCTCCAGGCCTGGATCCAGAAGGGGACTCTGGTGACTCACATCTGGGCAAGGAAAAACTGTCTGCAAATATCGTTTTCGTCATAAGGGGTCTGTGAGCCCTGCTTTGTCTGGTCTCTCAACTAGGGGTCCCAGACAACTTGGCTCCCAAATCTGTTGCTTTTTTCATATGCACTAATTGGCATTTGCTCGCTAACAGCCAGTCGAAGTGATTGTTACAAGTACCATTGTGCTTCCTGCGATTAGTGGCTCATTCCTTCCAATCAGATCTAAAAAGGACACAAGGTTTAGGTTTAGGTTTGTTACTGTGTGTATCATGAATGTGTTGACCAAGATTCTGGATGTCTGTATTTTATTTCATGAAACCATGACTGTGAATTATATTACCAAAGAATGACCTCTCAGCCATGTTTATTTCCAGAGGTGGTTGTTCTGTTCGTATTGACTGAAGGTCCGTCAGGCCTCGTCACTGATGCCCGTTATGTTGAATAATGACGAATGATGACAAACTGAAAAAAAAATAATAATAAGCCCAACTAAGCACTGATGGAAGTGTATTTTTGGCCATCAGTGTAATGTCTAAACAGGTCAGGTACCGACTAACCTCTTAATCAGTTACTGATGACGCCTGTATCTCTGACGAGTACCAGAAACTCGCAGAGCACGACTCCTGCGTGTTAGTTGGTGCCGGTGAAAAAACAGGCCCCAAAATACCTGCAACAAGTTAAATCCATGAAGTGACTGGACTGGAAAAGGATAACAGCTGGCGCAAGAATGAAGTGAAACAAGAGAAAGCACGACATGCCGTGATGGTGAGATTACATTTTAGCATCCCAGTGCCCTTCTGCTGGTCAGTGGAAATGTGCATGTTCCTTTCTCTCGCTCTCTCTTGCTCCCCCCCCCCCCCCCTTTGTTATCGGCATTTTAGGACAAATCTCAACATGAAGTTGCTCGTTTTTGGTCCCTCCTCTGTGGAGTCTGACCAACTGCATATACCTTGAGGCCGCCACAGGAGTTGTGACAGAACTTTATTTGGGCAGCCCGGTGGCCAAGTGGTTAGCGCATCACCCTCACAGTGCAAAGGTGCAGGGTTCGATTCCGGCTCCGGACTTACTGTGTGAAGTTTGCATTTTCTCCCCGGGGCCTGCGTGGGTTTTCTGCGGGTACTCCGGTTTTCTTCCACATTCCAAAAACATGCATGGCAGGTGAACACTATATAACACAAGTGACAATATATTGTCACTTAGTGTAATTATCAGTGCGAATGGTTGGTTGTCTATGTGTGCCCTGCGATTGGCTGGCAACCAATTCACGGTGTACCCCGCCTATTGCCGTAGACAGCTGGGATAGGCTCCGGCTTGGCCGCGACCCTCGTGAGGCTAAGTGGCTCAGATAATGGATGGATGGATGATTGTGATGCACAACAATTCAATTTGTTACAGTTACTATTGTTTTTTTTTTTAAGTTGTCTAGAAATAAGGTTGAGTCCATTGCATGGGTGGTCTGAAGAAAAAGGGGAGGAACATCAAAATTATGTTGGCATGCGAGGATGAATGATGCGAATGTATGATTAAAAATCTGGGCTATTTTTCATTGCTACTACTGTTTTTTCTTTATTCAATTACTTTTTATAGCACATTTCTTTCAGGCTCATGAGGTGAAAGGCAGAGAAAGGTGCACAAAATTAATTTGAGCGCCAGTACAACAAGACTGTTGTCAGACTTCCCTGGTGAATAAAGACAAACCATTTTTGATTGTGCCAGCTTTGTCATCTTGCATAGCTAAATCCAATAATTCAATTCATGTCCAGTTCTCATCTGCCATGGCCAGCAATAATAACAACAATGAAATGAAATGTAATTAGAGGAGCCAATATGAAGCTGACAGTGTGTTTTCATACTCAAGTAATCCTTTAGTGTGGATAGAAGCAGAATGAGCGGGGAGTTGTTTTTCTGCTTCAAAGTCTGTGTTTGACTACAACATATCTTTCATTTTTTTCTTGACCAAATGGAAACATGAAATCACGGTGCTTGTTTAGCAGATATTTTCTCCCAAGTGCTGATCTATCCGTGCTAATGAGATATGGTGTCCATTATTAATATTTGCTGGATTTGTTCCACCCTTGCAACTAATTGTTATCATGATTAAGCTCCTCTACAATGTCAGAGCTGACACATGATTTAAAGTTTTGCAATATAACGGAGTACAAATTCTTCATTTTGCTGTGTTTACACCGGACACCACATGAATTGTGTTGTTTGATTGCAGGTGTTCATTTGTGCGATTGTGTCACTCGCACCACACGTATGGGCGAAGAGGTGGGGCACTAGGCTTTAAAGTTGGAAGTAAGGGAAGATGAACCACTTTCTTTTTGCCAGCAACCATTTACCACATAGCAACCGCTTCTGCTTTATTCATGTCCCACAAACGACGTGACCATTGAAAAGCGCACAAAGCTCATGAATTTCACTTCCTTCTCTGGAAAGTTTGTCTGGATGACTGGCGCTTGCAGTCGATGCAGCGCAACATAAGGCTGACCTGTGCAGTGCCCAGTTTGAGGACCAGTTAACTAGCTTCAGTGCCAGGATTTCAGGAATGAAGACCCAACTGCGGGCATTTCGTGGCGCGCCAGTGCAACTGACGTGACTGTTTGATATTGTTGATTGCTGTGTCACAAAATATTAACCACATCTACAGTCACACACTGGCAGATAGTGATAAAAGACCAACTGATTTTAATGAGGTATAGTAGCAATAAATGTTTCAAAATATTGTTGAGTAACTACTTCATGAAAACGCGCAATCATTGAGGAGGGCTAGTGGGTGGACGGCGGCCGTCACGGGGCTAAACGTAATCGGCGGGGAGGTGGGAATGATCGGGGGGTGGTACGAATGTCGGCCATCAAGCGCCTAAATCAGGGGTTGAGAACCTTTTTTGACTAAGAGAGCGATGAAAGCAAAATATTTGGAAATGTATTTCAGTGAGAGTCATATACATATACAGTATATGCGTGTGTGTGTGTGTGTATATATAATGTCAGTATAATGAGCCACCGAATGTATACTTTTAAATAATGTTGTTATAATACTCACCATGAATGTAAATAGTTTTCCGTTCCTCACGATTGCTAAAGATCCAGCAAAACTACCGGAATTATAGTCAGTTTGCCGGGTCCATACGCGGAGGTGCTGCTGGCTAGCTTGCACCCTGCTCAGTCGCTTGCACGCTTCCTTTCTGCTGTCTCCCGCAGCGTATTTTGATGCGAACGTAACATGGCGCGTGTCAAAGTGCTGCTTTCCATGCGACCGTTTCATCGATGGTATTTTGTCATTGCAAATTAGACACACCGCAGAACCTGTTCTCTCCACAAAGGCGAATCCTTAGTATTTTTTTTTTCTTTTCGCCATTTTATGCGTTGAAGGATTAGCTTTGAGCTAATGACCGAGTGGGCTGATTCAAAAGGGGGCATTTACCTGTTTCACCAGCAACGGCCTACGTCGGCCAGTTTCATCAAATTAAAATAGCTCCTGCCGCCAACTGCAGCCCTGAACAGTACGTGAGCAGTAAAAAATTGATGGATGGATTAAACAACCGATAATATTTTGTTTTATCTGCGAGCCAGATGCAATCATCAAAAGAGCCACAGCTGGCTTGCGAGCCATAGGTTCCTGACCCCTGTCCTAAATCGTCGACGGGTGGTTGTTAGGGAGGGGCAAGCCAGGCAGCCTCCTCAGCCAGGGTGCTCTGCACCTCACACCTGAGACTCGTCAGCTCATCACCCACCTGTTGCCTATCTGCTCGTTTGGACTGGTACAAATTGACTCACAGACCATTCCTCAGTGCAAGTTCGCGCCGTCACCACGCCAGTGGACTCTGTTGCCATCTACTGCAGCTTCTTGTTCCTTGTGTGGACATTTCCTTGTGGACTCCTCGTGCTTCTCCCTGAGTGACTTTGTGAAGACTGTTAAATAAACTACGCCAAGTGTTGGCTTCCACGATACCTGCCTGTTGTCGTGCTATTGGGGTCACATCCAAACCCTAACAGTGGTGTGTGTGTGTGTGTGTGTGTGTGTGATGTTCTACAGTGATCGCCACATGATGAACGTTAATTGGCAACGGAGGGCATCACGCGGTTCAACCGTCCAGGAATTAGACGGGCCTTTCAGGAAAATCAACACATTTTCCCAAATCCCACGATGCCCAGGACGACCTTGTATATTTATTTTACCTTACTAAAAGAACATTAGACTTGTTGTGCTGATCTGTTGTCTGGCACACCTCATGCTCATGACGCATAAGGTCTGACGTGTCAGAATTATAATTTTTTTTTTCTACATAGTGTGACATGACCGACATGCCCCCACAATTTGTTCCTAGACATTGACTCGTAGCGTGATGGAGCAAAACGCTTGCCTTTCACTGACAAGCGTGCTCCAGCTCATTTAACTACCCAAAATATCAGGTGGTTGCTCCCGACATCGGAATTCGCAGAGACCTTGCGCTATGCGCTCGTTGTTCCTACGGACCCAAGCTCCGCCACGGATCTTGCACCTGAGTCCCGTGGTCCTGAATGCCCACAAACTGTTTCCCTGCTGCTTGGACTCTATTTTTTTTTTGTTCCGCCTCCTCAACAAACTGTGTGACCGAGTTGTGCTCTTGGCCGCAGCATGCCATGAAGGGCAGAGGTCTGCTCAGTGCCAGACTTGTCCTGTGGCCACTTGCCCGGTTAAAGAAGACACATTTTATGACACCATATATGGTAAAATGACCGAGACTGTCATGAACAACAACGAAAAATAAGTCGGGCAGTCTGAGCACTACAAGCTCCGACTACTGGTTCGTTTGTGGCTTGTTTATTACCAATATGACACGTACAATATATGTCTGCGACCATAATGGAATCATAGATCGTGCTGAAGGTGTAAAGTTTTTCCAAGTGATGGTATTTTGTAAGGGTTTGGTGAAGTCAAATGAAGGCAATATTTGTTTCCTCTCAAATGTCTTTTAGTTTGAAAACTTCCAAAATTTCAAGCTGTAGCCTATTAAGAATATTTGTCTTCTTGCCCGTCAGCTGGTTTAAGATCATAAATGCACAGACATGAATCAACTGTAATACAGCAAGTCACTTACCAAAATGCTCGCTACTCAAGTGAAGTTGCATTCAGGCTGTTCATACCTGTTTTAAAAAATATATATATTTTTTAAATGAATACCTGTTGCTGATGTAAGAAATGCGAAATTTTAACTGAAGTGTGTATTTCTGTTTGAAATCATACACTTCTGAAAGCAAAGCATGAGGCCCATAAAGCTCTCCTGTCCTGCCCTACATCTCTCACCCGTAAAGCCACCTTTTCTGCAGTTAGAACAGTGACCCAGCGAGCACTCCGTATCATGGAGGACACCTGGTGGGTGCAGAAGGCAAATGAGATCCAAAATCTGGCAGACTGTAACAACACCCAGGGCTTCTACAATGCCATCAAAGCACTGTATGGTCCCAAGAAGCGGGCAATTGCTCCAGTCCGATCAGCTGATGGCTCTGCACTCCTCAAGGACCACCATGAGATCCTTGCCCGTTGGGCAAACCACTTTGAACATCTTCTCAACCATACCAACCCTGTCAATCCACACATTCTGGACAATCTTCCAGACCTGCCAACAATCATGAGCCTCGACGCCCCACCATCCTATTCTGAAACCCAGCAAGCCATTGCGGGCCTAAAGAACAACAAAAGCGCTGGACCTGATGGCATCCCTGCAGAGGTTTTCAAACACGGAGGTTATCTCCTCACGCGCCGACTGCACCTCCTGATTCAAAACATCTGGGAACATGGGACCGTCCCGCAGGATTGGAAGGATGCTAACATCGTTGTTATCTATAAGCAGAAAGGGGACAGAGCAGCCTGTGGGAATAGCCGAGGAATCTCTCTCCTCTCCACCGCAGGAAAGATCTTGGCCAAAATCATGCTCAGCAGGCTAGTCGAGCACATCTCAGAAGGTGTGCTTCCAGAAACCCAGTGTGGCTACCGGAAGACTAGATCCACCACTGACATGATCTTTGTTTTAAGACAGCTAATGGAGAAAAGCAGAGAACATCAAAAGGACCTGTACATAGCCTTCATCGATCTCAGCAAAGCCTTTGACACCATTAACCGTGAGTTGCTCTGGAAACATCTCTCCAAACTTGGGGTCCCACCCAAGTTTCTCAGCATCCTCCAGCAGCTGCATGATGGGATGCAAGCCAGAGTGCTCATCGGAGGACTCCAGTCAGAGCTCTTCAAGGTGAAAGTCGGGGTGAAGCAGGGCTGTGTCTTGGCTCCAGTGCTTTTTAACATCCTCCTCTCTGCCACCACGTGCCTCTTCCACCATGGCATGGGACATGAAGACGGTGTCCATATGGAATACCGCCTAGACGGAAGCCTCTTCAACATCAGACGGCTCCAGGCTCACACAAAGACAAAAATCTGTCAGATCTGTGAGCTTCAGTATGCTGATGACTGCACTATATTAGCTCACAGTTCAAACTCTATGCAGCACGCCCTCGACACCATTTCCAATCTGTACCAATCCTTTGGTCTTCAGATCAACATTAAAAAAACTGAGGTCATGTTCCAACTCGCTACCCCAACCTCCACATCCCCCAGCTTTCACATTAATGGCACTCCACTAAACGTAGTGGACCATTTCACCTACCTTGGCTCCACTTTATCTTCAAACTGTTCCCTTGACACTGAAGTCCACACCCGTATTAATAAAGCATCATCATCCTTTGGTCGCCTACGCAGCAGGGTCTTTGAAAACCGAAACCTGAAGACCTGTACCAAGATTGCTGTGTACAACGCAGTGTGTCTCTCCACTCTGCTCTACGGGTCAGAGTCATGGACTCCATATCGCCGGCACATTACTACCTTGGAAGCCTTCCACATCCGCTGCCTGCAAAAGATCCTTGGCCTGTCCTGGGAAGATCGAATTCCCCATACAGACATCCTCGAAAGCACCAATTCCATCTGCATGGAAGCGGCCGTGGCGAAAAAACATCTTCGGTGGATTGGACACACCATTCGCATGCCAGACAACCGCCTGCCCCGCCAGGTCCTCTATGGCCAACTGAGAGGTGCAAAGCGTTCTGCTGGGGGCCAAAAGCGGCGCCTCAAGGACTACAGCAGGGACCTCCTAAAGCGAGCCAACATCAACCCCACGCAGCTTGAAACACTTGCACTCAACAGACCAACCTGGCAGATCACTTGTGCTACTGCAATCTCTGAAATACACAAAATTAACCAAGCCAGACGAACCGAGAAACGCATTCAACGACACCAGCGGGCAGCTGGTACCCCCCTGGTATCCGGTTTCCCTTGCTCCATCTGTGGTCGAGTCTGCGGCTCAAGAATCGGTCTCTATGCCCACGAGAAGTGGCACCAGCGACAGAGTTGCTGACCCCCCCCCCCCCCACCCCCACCCCCCTACCCATCCTCCCCTCCCTTGGAGCAAGTGTCATCATCAGACATGATGGACGGCTAGAAGGACCTGTTTTAAAAAATATATATATTTTTTAAATGAATACCTGTTGCTGATGTAAGAAATGCGAAATTTTAACTGAAGTGTGTATTTCTGTTTGAAATCACTCCAGGGAAAATGTTTTTACACAAGAAAATAGTTTGCTGCTATGCACAATGTAAATTTAACACATACGAATTACAGATTTTTTTTAAACGGAAAATAATTGGTGAGATTTATAATTTCCTCCTTTGTATTTATAATAGCTCTTTTATCAAATAAAAATATATTTTATCTGAATATTTGATCACTTGATGTATGTATTTTGGTAGGATCCTCAACTACAAAAATAACTAAATAGCTGCATCCCTACAACTCCTCCATTATATTGTCATATTTTTATTGTTTAATTAAAGTCTTGTTGAGGTCACCGCAATTAACCTGCAAAAAAAGAAATTGCTCCTCAAATGATGGCATGGATTAGCCAAGAAAAAAACTTACATTAGAGTCTTACATTAAAAACAATTTATTTACATCACTGTCCAAACTTGCCACTAATTCAGCATTATGAATTTCACTTTTTCTTTTCAGAGAAGACTCCTGGTTTACATAAATCATTTATTATTATTTCAGAACATACTAAAACAATCCTACACTTGTCTTGAATGCTGTTTTGCTTCACTCCACACTCTAAACGCACAAAGAAGAAACTTTTACATAGTTGCTCAAGCACTCTGACGTGCAGAATTTGAGATTGCCTCTTGCTGGGAAACAGTACATACTGTATCATTGATGTAATTAATAAGATGCTAGCTTTTGAGAAATTTGCCTGAAGCTTTGACAGAAAACAATTTGAATTGAATACAATTTTATTGTCAAATGTGCTGTACGTATGTGTAACATACAGCACCAATATAATAATTATGTATTCTTACAAAATGTTCTAAAATGACTGTGTTACTGTCTAACTACAACACATGGAATGGTCCTCATCAGTGGCTGAATACTTTGACGACTGGTAACCATAACAACGGATTCGGTATCGTGTGCTCTGATACCGAGTCAAACTGTTCATTTACCGACAAGAGGCAAAAAAGCAATAATGCAGATTTATCTCAGTATACATTTTATACACAATACAAAATGAAAGTATTAACGTTGAACATGGCAATTTTCCAAATGTACATTTAATTCCCAGAAAATTCAGGGTATGAAAATGTGTAGAAAGAGATATACATTTCTCTCAAGATATGTCAAGAAGAGCAATACTCTTAAATTAAGTCAATGTGGGTTTTTTTGGGAGGGGGGTGTTGATTGACTGAAAACCAACTATTTACAGTCATTAATTATTTACATAGATGTCATCATTTGCAACAGGCACTGGTCAATGACCTTATTAAAACAAAGCTGGCATTTTAATTTTTCACAGACTTTCAAAAGCACACCATTTGCCTGATCGTTTGCTATGACACACTATGGGCCTTTAAAAAGCTACATGGTAAATACAAGACAGTTGATCGTGTATGCATTAGTAATACTCTGTTTAGTTAAATATTTAGACATTGTGGTTCATACATAAGCAAGAGATCATTTCCGAAGCAAAGTATTTAGCCAACTTTACAAACGTGTTACCTAGCTGACACAGGCACAAAACTGATTTGATGTTTGGTCTTCAGACAATAAACTCATCTCACTGAATACATTGATTTGTTGTGTGGATGTTGAAGGTGACTTCCATGCGCGGCTGTAAAAATGAGGTCTCTTAGAAAACTATTCACAGCAGTTGTGTCGAGAAGTTACAAAACTGAAAGAGACACCACTTGACGCTTGATTACTGTAAAGGACACACTCTACACACTAGTACAGTTTGGAATCTCCCTTGTGCTCTCGCGGGCATTTGCGACTCCCCCTGAGAAGACAAGAGGATACAGAAAAAAAAAATTACAATCATAAGAAATGATAGCTAGTACAACTACTTCATTTAAAAAAAAAATAATCATAAAATTATATACATACAGACACACACACACTTGTATCAAACATTGGTAAACCATGGTAGGCACAAATTGTTTGAAGAGTAACAAGTTGAACATTTGATCGTCTGTGACGTCTGTGGTTATCCAAAATGCACATGCAACAAGACACATATTTAGATTACCAAAACCGGATGTGATTCCAAATGTATTAGAACAACCCCCAAAAAAATGATTTACAAAAGTGGGGATGCTTTTCAATGAAAAAAAAAAACAGAACAACTTTAATATCATATTCATGACGCAGATTATATCCACAGATTTTTTGTTTGAAATCAGTCCAAAAAAAAAAAAAAAGAGATCAAGGTGGCATCAGATAAAATGCACCTTGTAAAGATACATTGGAACTAAACAACAGTTCAACGAAGTAAAAATGAAAATAATTATAAGATCAAGAAAAAGATGTTGGGATTGATAAATGCAGTTTATTGTGGAATTTTATTATTTATAATTGATTGACGACATACCGTGACTTCCAGTATGTCGTCCACTGCATGCATGTGCCGTATGTATTGTTGGTAGACTTGACTATTTTGAGTAACCACAATGTCAGCCAAAACTGAGAATTTAAATAGTCTGTACTTTCTTTTGGATGTTTGTGTGAAATGTCAGACTAAGGATGTAACGTACCGCATTTTCCGCACTATTCAATTTTCTCAAAAGTTGACAGTGCGCCCTATAGTCTGATGCGCCTTTTGTATGCAGTTGCAATCCCTTTATATTCCCCATTGAGTTGTTTCCATGTTAGTGTTCCTATGCCGTCTAGTGGTTATGAGCAGGAACCAATTGTAACCTAAAAGGGTTCTGCCCGACACTAACTGACATGTGTATTCGCCAACACACCAAACAGACAACTACTTTGTGAGCTCTGCGCAGCCATTGTGAAATGAACACTGAAAGCAGAGTTAAGGACTGACTGAACGAAGGAAGGAGACAAGTAAGACTTCTAAGGATCTTTCGCCCCTTGAGGTTTGTGCGCCTATTTGTTGAATCAATTGTCTTCATAAATTTTGTTCTATTCTATGCTCCTTATAATGCAGTGCGCACTATATATGAAAACAGTTTTAAAATAGGCAATTCATTGAAGGTGCGCCTTATAGTGCAGAAAATACGGGACTCTGGTTTAATTTTAACATGCGGTCTGTCATTTGTTTTTACAACTCTCAACTCCGTTGGCTTCAAAGCCACCGTTTGACCTTCTGAGTGAAATGGGGTTTGAGCTCAATCAACTGAAACAATGTGATCCATTTTGGTGGTTGATCACTTACTTTTGACTCTTGAATCCAGTTGTTTCTCCATGAGTTGTTTGGATGAGGAGAACTCATTCAGTGTTATTTTTGGCATGTTGTCGCCTTGGCCCACAGAGCTAATCATCTCTTGCTCCTTCTCCTGGTTCACCTCTGCGTATATGTTTAGCCAAGGTATTTTTCTAAAAAGTTTGCCAAAAGGAGACATGCAAATTTCAGTGGGCCTAAAGTCTGGCACATGAGGAGTAAAAGAAAAAACAAAACAAACAAATAAAAACCCCAGCATACCTTCCCCTTCCACATCAAGTCCAACATCAATTCCAGGTCACAATTTTAGATATTTTCAATTAGAGAAATACTTCTCTTTTGACTAGTAGGAGGCATTCCATATTCGTTCATAATATAATATAGTATAATATATAGATATAGATATATATTAGAGCTGTCAAACGATTAAAATATTTAATCTAATTAAAAATGCAACTGTGATAATTAACTCAAATTCACTAAAAATTAATTGTGATTACTCATGGATTTTTTATAGTTTCTGAATTGTCCTATTTTCCAGCCCATTTTAATCCTCTCATCAACATGGAATCATGAATCAGTTTTCTATGTGCAAAATGCAAATATTTGCTGAAATAACAATTTCGATTTTCAATTTTACATGAACATTTTTCACTTGGAGCAGTTATTCACACATAATCTCTCACACAATATTACTGTCCATCAACAACAGTGAAAAAATATTTTGTCACGCAACAGCTGCCTTAACAGCTCTTTTTATGGAATCAAAACAGAGCAATATAACATTATAAAGTGCACATCTAAGGTAAACTAGTACTCAGCCTATAGTGGATTTAAGCCATGGTTGCACACTTCGTTTTTCTCAAGTTTGCTCTGAACACAGCAGTCGGGCTATGTTGATTCTGTTGGTCCTTCTTGCGCGGATGTCTCTCTACGGTTTTGTGTAGACATCATTTCGGATGACTACACTTGGTTCGATGACAACACTGAAGACGTTTTATTTTCGCTAGGTCGCTACCACTGCACCGCTGAACTTCACCGTCACTGTCAGACGAACACAGAGAAGCTCCACCCACTCTATTTATATGGACACGGAACACTGTAACCTTCCACACAAAATAGTTCCAAACAAGTAACAATTGCGTCAGTGGCATGCATTGTATACCTGCATGACACAGGTAACTTTGGTCTTGTCAATGGAACAATCTGGCAACTTTTTAAAAGTAAACTTTCCATTCATAAACTCTTTAAGTATCAGTTTTCGGTGTCTCGCGCTGCCGTGGCTGGCAAAACAAACGTGCGTGGACGTATGAAGCGTGCTTGTTGTTTTGTTTCTGGTTTATGTATAGAGCAACGTAACATCCGCTGTGACGTGTGCCGCGTTAATCTCGCGAGAAAAAATTTAATCCCGTTAAAATTCATTTAAATTAATGCCAATAAAAACGCGCTAAACCGACAGCTCTAATATATATACAGTATATATATATATATATATAGTTTCACAGAGAGATAACGCATGAATGTCTTTAAGCCCAAATAAGGCACTTGGACTACATGATACACACTGCATCGTATTACTGATGATATTCTCAACATACTGGAATGATGCTGCCTGTGGCCTAATGGAAAATGTAAAACTCTCATTTCCAGACTTGACCGCGAATGACGAGCCTAGACCTTGCTCCTGCGGGACCATCAATAATGGGTTATACAGGATGGTAACATACACATTCGAGCTTTGTATGTAATTCTGTTGTGGAGAAGGGGAAGGTCATCACACAAGGTTAGTACCTCTTGAATTTGTAGATGAGAAACACGGCAAGGCCAAGGAAAACCACTGATAAGAGCATGAGCATAGCAGAGCTCCTATGTCGAGGGTTGGAGTCCACCAAGGGTGCTGTAGGAACACGGAGTAATTTTACAATTGCTCCCTTACAATATCGACAGTATCGTCCTTTTATGTACAGTATTATTAAACTCTACAAATCTATGGTTAAAAATGAATGGGAGGTGAATGAATCCTGTAGGAAAATTACGTTAAGGTTGATGCAAAAAAATCCTAACTCTGTTCAGGCCAATCATCTGCTGCTGCCAAAGGTTGTAAGTAAGACTGACGCGTTCGTCCCCTCCAACATTCACACGTCCTGAGTCAAATAAACATGCAGCTTTTGATTGATCCTCAGGAAAACTATCGAATTTGCGCTTGAAATGAAAACGTTTAGGTCACTGAAACATTTTGTCTCTCAGGCGCCATGAACAGTTGGTGTGGCATATTCTTTTTTCCCCACCGAACGAGATTGAGAATCAGACTAGCAAAGCTTTGTCCGGTCTGCGCATGCTTCTTTATGTCAATGCGTAGTGACGTCATCGTTTACGCACTTGAAAATGTTAGCGTCAACCTGAGCTCCTCTGCGACGGGAGAACTTGTTTCAACGTACTTGTTTTTTTTTTTTTTAATCAAGATGTTACTTTGATAAAAGTTTCATACGATTATAACTACTGTGCTCAATAGACAAATGAATGTGTGATGTTTAAAATGACGTCGGACTGTCACGTGGCTGTGACACAACTGATTTCATTCACGGAGTGGAGCATGTAAACCACAGAACAGAATAGCTCATGTCACATGTAAACAGATGACCGGAGATCTTTAAGTCAAAATGATTTCAATCAGAATGACCGAAAAGTCTCTGTGTAAGCATGACAATTGATTATTACCCAAAGTGATAAAAATAATGCCATTCTTGGAAACAACCACAGACATGCAAAGTGATGAAACCATTGTATTTTCACAAAACACAGAGGCTGACCAATCAACAATGGAGAATCATGAGCAAAAAATGTCATCGGAGACCATGCATTGATGTTGATAGAAATCGTCAATCATCAGATCACTGGAAACTTCAAAATGCAGAGATAGCCCCTAATTATTTACCTTTAATAAGACCTCACATATAGTATATAAACAATCAGTGATTACCAGATCAAAATCATGCCTGTATTTGCAAATGGTAGGTCAACATTTTCACACGGATGTCAGTACAACAACTAGCAAGTAAAGAAAGATTTCTCCTCACCTTTGACAAAATCACTGATGATTTTTATTTATTTATTTATATATTTTGGCAAAAACATCAAAGCTGTGCCGGTATTGTTAAAAACGACTATTATCAATGACGTCATACACAGGGGATGACAGGAAGTGCTTTGAGAATCCCTAAAACTAAATAAAGACTTTGCAAGGGGTATCTCTGCCACTCGCTGAAAGATGTAATCCCTTGCCAAATGGTGGTCACTAAATCGACAGACGTGAACGCACCAACTACAAAACGATTTGAATCCAAATCTTGATCTGTGTGTGGGCCGATTTCGTTAGGTAGTGCTGGACATTGAAATGAAAATAGTATGCTAAAATGATGGGATCCTTAGGGACTTATGAAGAAATTGTATTTACTTAAATATCCATCCATCCATCCATCCATCCATCCATCCATTTTCCACCGCTATCCGGGGTCGGGTCGCGGGGGCAGCAGCTTTAGGAGGGAAGCCCAGATTTCCCTCTCCCCAGCCACTTTTTCGAGCTCTTCCTGGCGGATCCCGAGGCGCTCCCAGGCCAGCTGGGTGACATAGTCTCTCCAGCGTGTCCTGGGTCGCCCCCGGGGTCTCCTGCCAGTGGGTTATGCCTGGAACACCTCACCAGGGAGGCGTCCAGGAGGCATCCTAATTAGATGCCCGAGCCACCTCATCTGGCTCCTCTCGATGTGGAGGAGAAGCGGCTCGACTCTGAGCCCCTCCCGGATGACCGAGCTTCTCACCTTATCTCTAAGGGAGAGCCCGGACACCCTGCGGAGAAAACTTATTTCGGCCACTTGTATCCGGGATCTCGTTCTTTCGGTCACGATCCATAGCTCGTGATCATATATGAGGGTTGGGACCTAGATCGACCGGTAAATTGAGAGCTTCACCCTTTCGCTCAGCTCCTACTTTACCACAACAGACCGATACAACGTCTGCATCACAGCAGACGCTGCACCGATCTGCCTGTCGATCTCTCGCTCCCTCCTGTCCTCACTCGTGAACAAGACCCCAAGATACTTGGGGCAAGATCTCCTCCCCGACCCGGAGAGGGCACTTCACCCTTTTCCGACTGAGGACCATTGTTTCAGATTTGGAGGTGCTGATCTTCATCCCAACCGCTTAACACTCAGCTGTGAAACCCTCCAGTGAGAGTCGGAGAGCCCTGCTTGAAGGAGCCAACATTACCACATCATCTGGTAAAAGCAGAGATGCAATCCTGAGGCCACCAAAACGGACCCCCTCAACGCTTCGGCTGCCCCTAGAAATTCTGTCCATAAAGGTGATGAACAGAATCGGCGACAAAGGGCAGACTTGGCGGAGTCCAACCCTCACTGGAAACGATTCCAACTTATTGCTGGCAATGCGAACCAAACTCTGACATCGGCAGTATAGGGGCCGAACAGCCTGTATCAGGGGGCTCGGTACCCCATACTCCCAAAGCACCTCCCACAGAACTCCCCGAGCGACATGGTCAAACGCCTTCTCCAAGTCCACAAAACACATGTAGACTGTTTGGGCGAGTTCTCACGTACCCTCGAGGACCATGCTAAGGGTGTAGAGCTGGTCCACAGTTCCACGGCAGGGACGAAGACCACACTGCTCCTCCTCAGTCTGAGGCTCGACTTCCTGACGGACCCTCCTCTCCAGCACTCCTGAATAGACCTTACCAGGGAGGCTGAGGAGTGTGATCCCTCTGTAGTTGGAACACACCCTCCGATCCCCCTTTTCAAAGAGAGGGACCACCACCCCGGTCTGCCAATCCAGAGGCACTCTCCCCGATGACCACGCGATGCTGCAGAGGGGTGTCAACCAGGACAGCCCCACAGCATCCAGAGCCTTGAGGAACTCTGGGCGGATCTCATCCACCCCTGGGGCCATGCCACCGAGGAGCTTTTTAACCACATCAGTAACTTCAACCACAGAGATAGGAGAGCCCACGTCAGGGTCCTCAGACTCTGCTTCCTCCAAGGATGGCGTATTGGTGGAGTTGAGGAGGTCTTCGAAGTACTCTGCCCACCGGTTCACAACGTCCCAAGTCGAAGTCAGTAGTGCCCCATCCCCACTGTACTCAGTGTGAGTGGTGCACTGCTTCCCCCTCCTGAGACGTTGGATGGTGGACCATAATTTCCTCGAAGCTGTCCAGAAGTCGGCTTCCATGGCCTCACCGAACTCTTCCCATGCCGGGGTTTTTGCCTCGGCGACCACCGAAGCTGCGTTCTGCTTAGCCAGTCGATACCCGTCAGCTGCCTCTGGGGTCCCACAGGCCATAAAGGCCCGATAGGACTCCTTCTTCAGCTTAACGGCATCCCTTACTGCTGGTGTCCACCAGCGAGTACGGGGGTTGCCGCCACGACAGGCACCAACCACCTTAAGGCCACAACTCCGATTGGCCGCCTCAACAATAGAGGCGCGGAACATGGTCCATTCGGACTCAATGTACCCCGCATCCCCCGGGACATGGGAAAAGCTCTGCCGGAGGTGGGAGTTGAAACTCTTTCTGACAGGGGAATCCGCCAGACGCTCGAAAAAAACCCTCACAAAACGTTTGGGTCTGCCAGGATGGACCGGCATCTTCCCCCACCATCGGAGCCTACTCACCACCATGATAATCAGTTGACAACTCCGCCCCTCTCTTCACCCGAGTGTCCAAAACATGCGGCCACAAATCCGATGATACAACCACAAAGTCAATCACCGAACTGCGGCCTAGGGTGTCCTGGTGCCAAGTGCACATATGGACACCCTTACGTTTGAACAAGGTGTTCGTTATGGACAATCCGTGACGAGCACAGAAGTCCAATAACAAAACACCACTCAAGTTCTGACAGGGGGGAGCCGTTCCTCCCAATCACGCCCTTCCAGGTCTCACTGTTATTGCCCACGTGAGCATTGAAGTCCCCCAGCAGAACAAGGGAGTCCCCAGCAGAAGTACTCTCCAGCACACCCTCCAAGGACTCCAAAAAAGGTGGGTACGCTGAGCTGCTGTTTGGTGCATATGCACAAACAACGGTCAGGACCCGTCCCCCCCACCCGAAGGCGGAGAGAGGCAACCCTCTCGTCTATCGGTGTGAACCCCAATGTACAGGCACTGAACCGGGGGGCAATGAGTATGGCCACACCTGCTCTGAGCCTCTCACCGTGAGCAACTCCAGAGTGGAAGAGAGTCCAACCCCTCTCGAGAGAACTGGTATCAGAACCCAGGCTGTGTGTGGAGGCAAGTCTGACTATATCCAGTCGGAACTTCTCTACCTCGCACACCAGCTCGGGCTCCTTCCCTGCAAGAGAGGTGACATTCCACGTCCCTAGAGCTAGCTTCTGCATCCGAGGATCAGACCGCCAGGGTCCCCGCCTTTGGCTGCCGCCCAGCTCACATTGCACTCGACCCCTTTGGTCCCTCCCATGGGTGGTGAGCCCATGAGAAGGGGGACCCACGTTGCCTCTTCGGGCTGAGCACGGCCGGGCCCCATGGGTGTAGGCCCGGCCACCAGGCGCTCGCCAACGAGCCCCACCTCCAGGCCTGGCTCCAGAGGGGGGCCCCGGTGACCGGGCAAGGAAAAACCTAGATCCATTAATTTCAATCATCATAAGGGGTCTTTGAGCCGTGCTTTGTCTGGTCCCTCACCTAGAACCTGTTTGCCAAGAGTGACCCTGCCAGGGGCTTAGCTCCTAGGATCATTGGGACACACAAACCCCTCCACCACGGTAAGGTGATGGCTCACGGAGGAGTTACTTCAATACAGTAAATATTCTCTAGTACGGACTCGTGTTTGCGCTGTCCAATTTGTCCTGATAACAGAAATTCCTCATTTGGGAAATGAGCATGGTCCATGTCCTTTATGAACCTGCAATGTTGACAAAATGCACGTGTAACAACACAATCAATAAAATGCAAAAATATATTGTCCAAAAACTGTTTACTGCATATAACAAAAACTGCAATAGTGTACAGGTACAAGTGTATCCAAAAATAATAATAATCACAAAAGTACAATACAGTACGTACAGTACAGTATTTTAATACTTATGGTTTGTCTACCTTGGGGGAAAATGTGTCTATTTTGGATTGTTTCATTGCGTGCATTCTTTGGTTTACGAGAATGTTCGCCTGCGTGTCATACAATTTTCTTGCTAGTTGCAAGTAACTGTCCCGTTCATCGCCGATGTCTGGTGATTCTTGTGCGTAGCTAAGGATTTTTATTGCCATTCGCATTGCCTCCTTGCTGGAAGGTGGCTTGTCATCAGGAGTTGAGCTGGGAAGATCATCTTCTTCCTCAGACTCAATCACATTGGTGGTTTGCTCGAGCAATTCTGTGATTTCTGTTGCTGTGTAATCTTTTGTGACAGCCAAATCACAGTCCACATTTAGAAGATCCTGGTTTGTCAGGCCAGGAATTATTTGACGCAGTGGAATAAGGTCAGTCTCATCAATATCTTCCCCCTCAGCATCGTGAGTGATGGTGTCTGTGGCAAAGCATTTGCCAATGGTAGAAGATTCTAATTTCATCCAAGCAGCTTCTATCCATTCAATGGCATCCCTGACAGTGATTTTTTTTACAAGGTCACTTGCTTTGCTGCACTCATCCATGTTGAGCAAAATACTTTTCAGCATGCTCTTACGATACTGCAGCTTGACATTCTGGATGACTCCAGCATCCATCGGCTGCAAGTGAGATGTTGTGTTTGGTGGGAAGAAAATTATCTTTATGTTTGACAAGGTTGCTGGGACGTGGGCTCCACAATTATCCATAAACAAAAGAATCTTTCGGTTTTGGATGACCATCTTGTTATTTAGCTGATACAACCACTTCATAAAGATTTCTGAAGTCATTCAAGCTTTGCGGTTGGCTTCATATGTCACTCTCATTTGTTGTTTATAGTCTTTTGAAAAGCACCGCGGGTTTGCTGATTTTCCAATGACCAATGGACGCAACTTTTCACCAGCCATTGAACTTGCCAACAGTACGGTAATCCGGTCTTTAGCAAGTTTGCCATTCTTTGCAGAAACACATTTACTCACATATGAGCGGGATGGCAGAGTTCTGAAAAATAATCCGGTCTCATCACAGTTAAAAATATCATTTGCTGAATATCCTTCAATGAGACCTGGCAGCTTCTCTTTCCACTCCCTCACCGTCTCACTCTTTACCTCCCCTCCCTCACCACACAAGACAGAATTGGTCAACTGATGCCGGGCAACAAACTTCTGCAGCCAGCCACCGGACGCTTCGAAGTCGTCTATGCCCATAGATTTCGCTATGGAGCTAGCCTTCTCACGAATTAGCGGCCCAGTTAGCGGGAAGTTTTTTGCGCGACAACAGTGAAACCATTCCAGCACACGATCATTTACCGCGCTGAATCTCGTCCGTCGAGCCACAAGCAATTTCCTATAAGCAGGCAGACTCCCACATTCGTACCGGGCAAGAATCGATGCCTTGTTTTTTAAAGTCTTATAGATTTGGGTTTTTCCGACGCCAAGTGTCTCCTGGATGCTTTTAACTTTGTGCCCGGCCGGCCTCGCTCAAACGGATGCATTTCACCGGCTCTGCGACAGTCATAACAGTTCTTGGATGTTTCGATGCCATGATCAACAGGGCACAAGTGAATACGTACAGTTAAAATATTTCGCAATTACGTACAGTAAAATGCACGCCAATAAAAACTCACTTACACGTCGTCGTTTTGGATCGGATAAATGTAAATTACGAAGTGAAAACCTGTCTCAGAGTCGTCTCTTTTCCGTAGCATCGGGTGGGCCTTGCATGTATTTAAGCTCCCGCGGCATGACGTCTCCATCCGGGTTACAGGTAGTGGTATTTCCGCATATGTAAGTGCCGATAACATGTAATATCGTAGTCAAAATGTTAATGCATAGGTTTTTATTCCGGGTGAAGGGAAATCAGGAGAGAGACTGCAGACTGCAAGTGTACAACATTACTAAGTTTAAAAATAGAAATTGTATTTCATTTTGCATGAAAGGCCAAGAATATTTTGTGAAACATGAATGGATTGACCCGGTGATCGACTGGTTAGCACATTGGCCTGACGGTGCAGAGGTGCAGGGTTCGATTCCGGCTCCAGCCTTCCGATGTGGAGTTTGCGCGTTCTCCCTGTGCCTGTGTGAGTTTTCTCCGGGTATTCCGGTTTCCTTCCACATTCCAAAAACATGCGTGACAGGTTAATGGAACACTCCAAATTGTCCCTTGAGTGTGAGCACGGATGGTTCGTCGATGTGTGCCCTGCAATTGGCTGGCAACCAGTTCACCTGCCCGAAGACAGGATGCCTCTAAAACCTTGTGAGGATAAGCGGATCAGAAAATGGATGGATAGATGGATGGATGTTGGATGGACGTGTGTGTTCATTTCAAGTTTAAATGTGACAATGTAAAATATGCTTGGAGGTGAAGAGCATTTTATTTCTGGGAAAATGTTCTCTCCTGAGAGGGTCCATGTCGGTTTCCGCAAGGGGGCACTCATTTGTCTGCTTCAGGATGCATCCGCAGAGGCCAGGCGTATCAAGGATGAGCCCTGAACGTGATGCAATGCTGGGACGGAGATGCAACCAACAAGACTGAGTTCCTTGGCACACTGCAGTTGGGGAACTATAAAGGCAAAAGGTTTCCAGTGGATCTTTCAGAATGAAATGGGTTACAGCTGATCTGCTTTGGTGCCCGGCAAAGAGTAGCTGGAAAGAGGTCTGGGACTCCATAGTGCACGCCTATGCAGGTTTCATCCTTGAGAAGCGGTGCACTTCTAGCACCAAGGTGTTCTGCCTGCCATGTTACCTGTGACAGCAGCAGTCCCAAGCCGCTTCAACGCTTGTGTCGGGGAATCCACTCTGTTTTTCCTCATTGTTGGTTTATGCAGTTTGTTGCACACGTTTTTCAATAAACTTTTAGTCATCTGCTCTGATGCTGTAAAAGTTGTCCGGTCACATTCTGTTGGATCGAGTGCAAGGCCCAGAGGACTGAGGATCCAGCAGAAGCATTCATCTACGCAGCAGGCGCCTAATGGTCAGCCCTCCCCCAGGCAGAGACTGAGCTGATTAATGCCGCATCTGCATGTGTTGAAAGCGCAAGGTCATTTGGATGCGAAAGAGAGGTTCACCCTTCCAGAGACAGCGGTTCCTATAGTGCCCAGCTTATCCTGTTATCAGGTTACAGATTGTCATTTTTGGTGCATAAAAGGGTTAATTTAATTAATATCAGTGTTGTTTAAGCACAATGTCTGGTGTGGTTTTGTGTTTGGTCCTTTTGTGTTTCAACACTGTTTTCTCTGACCTCCACACCAACGCTGCTGCCACCCAGCCCACCGTGCAGTGCCCAAGAAGAGTGGCCGGGTGTTCTTCATGAAGCACGCATGCTGGACATCAACGAAGACGGTCACGTCTGATGTCTTGCTGGACAAGCAACGCGGACAGAAGGAAAATGCTGTCGCTGGTTGACATGGCTTACGTCGCCATGGTTCTGTCACACTGTGCCCAACAGGCTGCTTCTCCCCACCACCGAGTTCCATTTATCCCGCGATGTGAAGCAGATGGAAAAGCTCTTGAACTTGAGCTCTTCCATGAAGACCGGCAGAGAACATGTTCCTGACTCTAAACTCTTGTGGCACTCTCTGACCGAGGGTTTCAGTGGTGAAGATGACAAGAGCTGTCTTCAATCTGCCCGTGGCGGCGCAGCATCCTCAGCCATCCCCTTCCCTTAACGAGAGACTCCATATGTAAAATCATAGATGAGGTCTTAGATAATCTTGGAGATCTGTCCGGCCTGTAGACTTGCCTAAGAACGGATGGCTCGACCGTCCACTACTTTTGCCAGGTAAGGTCCAACAAGTTAGTTTTTCTGCTCTAAAATGGTCCTTTGCGTGCACCTCATTACCTGTGTGTGTATTTTGTGTGTGTGTTTGTGAATACTGTAAAATGGAGTGTGTGTGGGGCGTGGGGGGGCTGTAATATTGGACATTCTCTATAGGTGCAATGTTCTTTTTTATGCTCAGTGGTCAACGGGTTGGGATCCAAGGAAACGAGTCAGGCAAAGTGGATGTCGTGTGTGAATAAAAATGTTTGTTTCAACTTAAATTGCAGTTGATTTTGTTTTCTTTTTTCAATGCAGTCAGTTTTCATGATGTACAATAAAGTCTTACATAAAGGCACTTAATGAAAATAAAGCCTCCGATTTAGGCAACTAATCACAATAAAGTTTCGAATTAAGTCGAACTGAAAAATAAAACATTAAGAAACTGTTTATGCACGTCTATAAAATGAATCGGCGTATTTGCTCGAAGATCATAAAACAGTAGAATGGCAAATTGCTTTAAAAGATTCATTCTCTCACAGAGTATTTGGATTTAAATGATTTTCAGCGTATTTATATTACATGAACCCTTTCAGTGACAGCGGTTACAAAATCCATCCATTTTCCGAACCGCTTGATCCTCACTAGGGTCGCGGGGGGTGCTGGAGCCTATCCCAGCCGTCTTCGGGCAGTAGGCGGGGGACACCCTGAATCAGTTGCCAGCCAATCGCAGGGCACACAGAGACGAACAACCATCCACGCCCACACTCACACCTAGGGACAATTTAGAGCGCCCAATCAGCCTGACATGCATGTTTTTGGAATGTGGGAGAAAACCCACGCAGGCCCGGGGAGAACATGCAAACTCCACACAGGGAGGCCGGAGCTGGAATCGAACCTCTGCACTGTGAAGCCGACGTGCTAACCACTGGACTACCGGGCCGCCCCGCGGTTACAACAGTGGACAGCTTATCATGTTATCAGGTTACAGGGTGCATGAAATGGGTAATATTACCAAATAGCTGCGAAAAATACTCTTGTCGTTTCATGCCATCAATTTCTGATTAAAACTGAATTTAGAATGCTCACGAATCAATATTTGAACAATTTAGGCACTTATGGGACATTTAGTCAAGAATCAAACTGACACATCCAAAGCATGAGATTCCTCTCAGGTGATTCCCAATGGTTCAGCATCAGCGCTATCTACGGCTCGCCTTCACGAGCCGACTGCATTTATTTACTCAATTGCCAGATGTCCAAATCACTTATTTGAAGGAAGGCATTACAGGCAGATGTTTATTTGCACATATGTTAGCCAACATGCTTCACATGCACACTTTGTCGTCGTGTGTTCCTATGAATAATGCGGTGCAGTTGCAGGCCTGACGAATTCCTTTCTTTCCTCGCGGTCACATTTTGATAGACGGACCTTCCCGAATAGTATGATTGAAGCAGATAATCAGGACTGGAGAAGGCGTCATATGTTTGTTATTCAGGCTCCAGTTGGGTAGAGTTAAAATGTACAGTACATAGAGTGCAGCACACCATAAAAAAAAGGATTTTGACTTAAATATTTGGAAATAAGAAACATCGACTTTTTAAAACTCGGAACTCTGCGTTTGCTCTCCAGAGCTACATTTTTTTGTCGTAGTAGTCGGAGTTCTTTTTTCCCCCCCGTGTGTTTTCTCCATTTCTTAATCATCTTATCTCATAATCAGTGACAAAGTATTCACATTGCTGATCACCTAATGGTCTGATAATAACTCAAGGGAAACAAAAAGAAAGAAATTAAGATGGTGAAAATGAGATGAACAAAAACAACAATAACAAAGAAACAAGACATCTCTTACCCAGTGTTAGCTGTGTGTTATATACGATTACCCTCACGCCAGGCTTTAGCTCAAACTCCACCAGATTCTGGTTCAGTGCACTGACAATGATGTTCGAAATCTGTTTCGGAAACACAGCAGGGTTTTTAATCAGAACAACATGGTTTGATCTCATTTTATCAACTTATTATAAAATAGTTGGCACTCATACTTGGTCAAGTTCCTCCTCACTCTTTTTCTTGTCATGTGACTGGTTCTTGTGTGGTAAGAGGAACAGCTCAGCGGCAGTTGGAACTCCGGGGAACACAGCGACCAAAAGCTGTTCTTCTGGGAACTCGGCCACCTATATCAAAGCAAGAATAAATAATGCAGACTGCAAACCAGTCTCGAGAAAGGAAGATACATTTTATGAAGCAACTGTGTCGTGCATAGAACTCATCATTTCCTGTCTTTTCTTGAAATGTTTGAGAAATCCAAATGTAATACCTTTGAAATGAACATACAAGAGCAGAGATGCATTGCTTACCATCCATATGGATGGATCATGTATTCATATAATAAATAGACACAAAAGAAATGCTCAAATGCTCACTGTCGTTGCTTTTATCTTCATCATATATTCCCTCCTATTCCAATCATTTTATAAACTGAACTCATCATAACAATGTAAGATTAAGTTTCAGTGGTGAACAATCCTGTCTTGGGTGAGTTGTTGTTGTTGTTGTTTTTTTTTTTCTGTAACGAGGGCAGACATTGCAGCAACGACAAAGGTACATCAATTGTGCAAAATAGAAATTAGCCTCTCAACCAAGAAATTGGACGCACGACATGAGAGGGCATTACTCAAAAATGATAAATGAAGTGGAGGAGAAGACCGGGTCAACCAATGGGAAACAAACAAACAAACAAAAACATTACCTGTGATTGCTGGAATTGTTTTTTTTTCTTCCAAGATGTCACAGTCACCAGCTATACAAAATTGGCATCATGTAAGCAAAAAGATGGCTTCTGGTCAAAAGGGCCAAAGGTTGTGCATGGGCATTTGACCTCATTCACAAATGAACGTGCAGAAATGTTGTTATTGTGCGCACGCATTTAGTGTATACACACTAACCCTTTTAGAGTCATTGCTGGGCAGGAGACTCAGTCTCTATTGCTGGTCCTGGGTCTGGTTCCTTTTGATGTGCTGGAGCAGTGGCTCGACCCGGATTAACAGTTTCTCACACTGTCCATCCATCCATCCATCCATCATCTACCGCTTATCCGGGGCCGGGTCGCGGGGGCAACAGCTTTAGCAGGGAAGCCCAGACTTCCCTCTCCCTAGCTACTTCTTCCAGCTCTCCCCGGGGGATCCCGAGACGTTCCCAGGCCAGCTGGGTGACATAGTCTCTCCAGCGTGTCCTGGGTCTTCCTCGGGGTCTCCTCCCGGTGGGACATGCCCGGAACACCTCACCAGGGAGGCGCTCAGGGGGCATCTGATTCGGACTTGGGCATCTGATTTCTCACACTGTCTCTACGAGAAACTCTGGAAACCCCACGGACCGAAATCATTTCGGCCACTAGTATCCGGGATCTTGTTCTTTCGGTTAAAACCCACAGCTCATGACAAACAGGTTAGGGTAAATGGAGAGTTTTGTGTTTTGGCTCAGTTCCTTCTTCACCACGTCAGAATGATACAGAGTCAGCATCACAAAGCACCAGCATCGTCATCGCCAATGCCTCGGCTGCACCTCGAAAATCTATCCATTCAGGTTATGATCAGAAGCTGCCCTTTTCTTTGCACTGTTCATGACAGAACGAACTGGCCAAAATATGGATCCAGCCGACTCAGGCCCATTGTGTAACGCTCTCCTGATGCGGAGCCAGCAGCTCACTAGGCAAGATGAGCCGCTTCGTGCGCTCAGTTTGAATATGAGGAAAACTGACCGACATAAGAATTCGATGGTGAGACAGGGGCACTCATGGTTAGATATGACAATGAACACACTACAGAAAAAAGAGCACATTTACAGGTTGTAAAAAGCACAAATGGATGAAAAATGTACTCCCACTGTTTGGAATTTTGGGGGCAAAGAGTTGTGTCAGTCTGGATGTCTGATTGCTTTTCATTGTTCGACAGCGCCCTAGCAGAAAAAACTGGAAACAATGATGTCCAAAGTGGGGTGTGTCCAAGAGAATTTTGCCTGCATTTGGCTTGATTCTTGTGGTGTGCAAGTCCTCAAGAGAGGGTAGGGTAGGTACTGATGATCCTCTCGGCAACACTAACTGCCCATTGCAGTTGGGTTTTGTCCTTCTTTGAAGCAACACCAAGACCGACTGTGATGGATGAACACAGAATTGTTTCAGCGACTGCTGTGTAGAACTTCCCCAACTGCTCCTGTGACAGGCCGGGTTTCCGTAGCACCTGAACCAAGTATATTCTCTGCCGGGCCTGTTTGAGGATGGAGTTGATGTTGGCCTCCAACATCAGGTCCTGAAAGACTGAAATCCCCAGGAACAGGATAGTATCGATGGTTGACACCGGGCAGTTAAACGGCGTGTTCATAAGCACTTTGAAACAGTAACTCATGCCTTCGTCACATCCCGGCTGGATGACTGTAATGCACTTTAGTTTGGAATCAGCCAATCCTCCATTAAGCGTCTCCAGTTGGTCGGAATGCTGCTGCTCGCCTCTTGACTGGTACTCGCAAGAGGAAGCACCTAAGTCCTACTCTGGCATCCCTTCACCGGCTCCCTATACATTTTAGTGCTCTTTTTAAGATCCTATTATTTGTTTTCAAATCTTTGAATGGCCTCGCTCCACCTTACCTCTCTGAGCTACTCCGCCCCTACACACCTGCCCGGTGCCTCAGGTCTGCGGCACCGGGCATTATTTGAGGTACTAAGAAAAAAGCAGACATTCAGAGGGGATCGAGCCTTTTCCGTTGCTGGTCCCTCTCTTTGGAATGACCTCCCTTTGAACATCCGGCAAGCTCCCTCGCTGCCCATCTTTAAAACTCATCTCAAAACTCATTTGTATTATTTGGCTTTTGACTCAGCATGACTCAGATTTGATCTTAGTGTTACTGTTTGGTGCCTTCTACCATCTTCGTTCCTGATTTATTGCTTTATTGTTGTATATATGATTTTTTGCTCCATGTACAGCACTTTGTATACAGCGGTGGTTGTTTTAAAGTGCTCTGTAAATTCAGTTGAGTTGAGTTGAGTGTTGGGCAGCTGTGGCAAAGGATGTTTCCTGAGGTCATAACCGTCTGTAGAGTGGGAAGGGTGCTCACTTCCAGATTGTGTTGGCTGCTCCAGAGCACCAGCCACTTCATTTCCTGTCGATATGCAGAGCTGTCAGTGTTGTCGATGAGGCCGATGACAAATGGTCTTTGTAAGATGTGAGCAATTATGGACCGCTCTGGCCCTCTCAGTGAACAGCAAATGTATGCAGCACCTATAAAAGTTCCAACCTGAGATGCGTTTGCACTCTGAATTTTCATCTTCTCCTCATATAAAAAAATTGAAAAGTTTTATTTGGCACATGTGGTTGAGGGTGCGGAAAAGAAAGATCTGACCAAAAAAAAAAAAAAAAAAAAGACGAAATGCTCAGTGATCACCCATGTCTTGTAATCATTGTCAAGCCACCCCAAGGTTAATTTTAACTGTTCGTGGGTCGGTCACGATCCTGTTCTTGTGTTTCTCCAGCAGGTGGCAGTGGAAGGCTTCTCTTCCAGCGTGCACACCTGCTGCCAATTGGCTCATCATGATGAACCCATGTCTCTCATCGAATTATTGACCTTGCCTGACATTTGCTCAAGAGATATTTTCGAGGCACCACTTTCATGTTTATAGTCGCTCTTGCTTTGATAGATTATTGTGTTCTTATTAATTACTTTGGATTTCTTGTTATTATTGGATGATTAAGTTTTGTGGAGTTGGACTTTAGTTTTTTTGTTTTGTGTATTTTTCAGGATTCAAGGTTACCTTGCCGTTTGCAAGTGTTTTCTTTTGTTTTTGGGCTCTTCCTTGGGCTGTTGCCAGCGCTTTCTGTATATACTTTGTCGGGCCTTTGTTTTTCTGTAAATAAATCTTATTTTGTTTGAGTCTACGTTAGTGCGGTCCGTTTACGGATCATGTCAGAATAACCTGACCATGGATCCCATAGACCAGGGCTGTCCAAAGTCGGTCCTCAAGGGCCTCTGTCCTGCCTGTTTTCCAGCTTTCCAAGGAGCAACGCACCTGAATCAAATCATCAGGATCGTTCTAATGCTGCTTCGGAGCTGTCTGATGAGCTGATCATCTGAATCAGGTGTGTTGCAGCCGGGAGAGCTGGAAAACAGGCAGGAAAGTGGCCCTCCAGGCCCGGAGCTGGACATGCCTGCCATAGACTCAAACAAAATTAGGACCCAAGGTCCGGTCTTCCTTTCCTGAGTTTGTAGCCGAGTTACGTCGGGTGTTCCACCACCCACTCGGGGAAGAGAGGCTGGAGGTCAATTATTAGATTATAAGCAAAGTAGGCAATCAATTTATTCCATTCTATCTGATTATTCCATTGCTTTTTGTATTTTGGCCGCCGAAAGCAGTTTTGATGACCTCGGCTTACGCACCATCTCCCAGAGCTCTTCCCTGAAAGATGAGCTTTCAGTCCGCGACGACACCACAAACTTGGAGGAAATCATCAGTCTAGCCTTTACAGATTGGGTCAGGGTCATACAGTACATGCCTTCTTTACGGTGATATTAATGTACTTTACAAACAATATTTCTCTGGCTGGGTCTCGGACAGGTTGAAAATGAGCAAAATTAGATGGCAGATGGTTGCAATTGGTTTGAGAACACAACAATAGCAGACACTGCATTGTTTAATGTTCGCACATTCCAATCGTCATCTAGTCAATCCTCTCAAAAGTCTCATATCACCGATCGAGAGAAAGAGCCTTAATGCTGAGTGACAATGTCTCTCCACAATGAAAGCATAGTACAGTACTGTGATGCTCTTAAAAGTGTCGATGGTCAATGTGCGCAGCAATTCACATGAGTTCTGGCAGCTCCAAGGTGCCTAATACGAGTCGCGAATGATCAGACTTTGGCTGGCTCATTCCAGGGTGAGTTATTTGGAGGATGGTTTCTTGTAAATAAAATTTGAGGCACAGGCTGTGGCCAGAGAGGACTGAGTTTTCTCACAGATCTGTTTATTCATGTACTACTGTCAGATTATAATGACAGTTTGAAGTATGACACAGTGTTAATATTCAAACTGTGCATGTCTTGTTTTTGATGAACACTTTGGCCTACTATGCTACTGTATTTTTATGTTGGTCGTAAAAAACACTTGTCTACAGTATTCACCGATTTCACTTCCACCGTAACAGGCTAATTTTTGTAAGATTCAGGTCAGCCTTATTCCCTTGCAATTGACACAGTGGCAAATTGTTTCTAGTCAGAAGTAGCTGTTCGAAATATCGTGACTGCTCACACATCTTCATTTCAGTCTGGAACGTGTACATACACACCCGCACGCAATCACACGCGCATGCACACACAGTAGAACATAAATAGGTCCCTTCTAAGCTCCCATGCTCAGAAGTTAGCAGATCACTGTGTGTGACTTTTAAAATTAATGAATTAGAGCTCATGAGTCAATTTCCTTAGGGAGATGGGAAGCAGAGACGTCTTCACACCTGTCTAATGATGAATCACAAGGTGGCCTGAGGGTCTTCTCTTGCCGCACCAATGACTTCAGAGTATTGGACAGCACAGTTAATAGGGATATAGGAAATAATCGAGAAAAAGCTAGACAAGGAGTCATCTAGCCAATACGAAGATAGAAAAAGAAGAATCAAAAGACAGTGCGACAGGAGAGGTGGAAGGAAAAGGAAGAGTGCATCATTGAGCAAATGAAAATAACTCACTTGGAGAACAGCCTTCTTAACTACTCTCCCCACATCCTGCCTCCACTCGGACAAATCAGGGTTGAACTCATCCAGATTTGGCGAGAATGACAAAAGAAGAGATTTGAAGAAGTCTGTCAAGGAGAGACAGAAGAGAACGGCTTTTAATTCGCTTGAATATAAAGGTGATGCTCATTTTTCAAAGTCGAGTCCTTCCACCGATCATTTGGTTGACATTCTGTCTGAGGGTTTTTCATATCCCAGGCACTACTTTTGGGCCAAATGCGCACATTTTAAAGCCAGTCAACATTAAAGCAGTACAGTCTGCTGATAATAAATCTTCCTTGTTCACAGATACCTGCCATTAGATGGCTTAATTCCAAATAAAGACATCCAATAATACGTTGAGGTTGTCAGTGTGACTGTTTTTCATTAAACATGAGTTTTAAGAAAATAATTGACTTACCTCTAACCGCTATGGTTTTGGTATCCTGGAATATGAGGTTGGCTGCAGCAACTTGAACTGTGAGAGAATACATTCCCTCATTGGGAAATGTGTATGAGACACTGCCATCCAATGTGACTATTGGCTGCAAACAAATACACAGATCTCAATCAATGCATCACTGTCAGTATATTGTACATATCACATGTTTTAGGTTTTGTTTTCCCCACCCCCCGTGGAACTTATCCTCAGGTATAGGTTCCGTGGAGTCTTCACTGCGTGTTTATGTTTTTGCTCTGCTGAGTGTCTATTAAAAAACTCAAGCTAACAAATGATGGAGGTTTTGTTATTGCTTGGCACTTGACAAGGGGCTGTGCGACACACACATGGAAGCAGTGTGTGCGTGCGTGTGTTTGTGTGTGTGGCAGGGCGGGGTGTAAAAAGGATACATCTTGGTCTCATTTTTTATTTCACAATAACCTGGCATTTGAACAGACGTATGCAGACTTTTAACAGCCACCGTCTCCACAGCCCCTGTGGATGGTGTTTCTAAAAAAAAAAATAGACATAAAATAAAGCTTGCAAAAAGTTACCTCTGTGTTGTTACCAAGCCACCAGAAATAGGTGACTGTGCGTGGGTGAGTGGGCAGGACAACTGCTGAGATGTTAACTTCCTTGTTTCTTATGACGACAAAGGGAGAGAGAAGCTGGATATGCTCCACAGGACCTAAGACAAGAGTTCAAGGGAGTGAAATAAACTAGCTGGTCTGAAGCTAATTTTGAGGATTAAAAAAAAAGAGAGGCTTTAGTATATACAGTACTGTTGATTGCAAATTAAACGCAAAAAAAACAAAAATAAACGTTTGTCCGCTCAGTGCTTCAAAAAGAAAACCGACCATAATTTTGGTGTAATGTTCAGGTGTTCCAAGTTTCTTTGTTTTGTGAATGATGGAAGGGGTAACAATTTATGTATTTAGAAAAAAAAAAAACTCTGAGAAAATTAAAATACTTTGCACTACGACTGGCCGGCCCGGTGACCCAGTGGTTAGCGCGTTGGCCTCACAGTGCAGAGGTGTGGAGTTCAATTCCAGCTCCGGCCTCCCTGTGTGGAGTTTGCATGTTCTCACCGGGCCTGCATGGGTTTTCTCCGGGTACTCTGGTTTCTTTCCAAAATGGTTGGATGTTTATTTGAAGACTGTCAGGTTTATAATATGATTTGACAAATATACACTTGCAAAAAGGAAAAGAGGAGTAAAAAGTAATTGTCATGACTTTTTTTTAACTCCTTCGTGGCCTGAAAATGCCCAGCACATTCCAAAATTCCAAAATCATTGTTAAAAGAATAAATAAATGTTGAAAGTGAAAAATGTTTGTTTCTCCAAACTAACTCTCGCCGCAGCATGGGGAGGACATGGGGGCTAATAGTGTGTGGCGATGTTAATGCGCTTCCTTTTTTCACCGCCATCATGACTGGATACCACAGATATGGGCTACCGTATACTGGACCAAAAATAGAGTGTTTGAGAGACAGTACTAAATGGCAAGAACCTGTTCCAGTAAACGATCATTGATCTGAATAGGCACGATACCATGTGCTCCTTTTGAGCCTCATATGCCTGACAGACTTGATACCATTTATACTGACACATTGCTATTATGTACAAAATTACAAAGCCACTTCAAGACAATCACAAAAAATACCACCTGCAAATCTAAAGCAGTATGAATCTTGTCAATTTGTTGTCAGAGGCAGGAGCGGGATGACTGCATTGTGGAATCCATGCGGTGTTCGTACAGTATCTGATGTATCTTTAAGTGTTTAGAAATGCATTTATATAGGAGTTTTTCGAACGTTTTCAAAATGTGTGGAAGAACTGAAATGGGATGGTAATTTGTTTTAAAAAAATAAATGAAAATCGCCTGACTTACAGACCTTTTCCAGTCTCTAAGTCTGCTTCTATAGATAATGAAAAAATGTGTGATAAGGGTTTCAGAATTAATTCCTTAACTACTTTAACAAGACATGCAGTAATTCCATCATGACCTACAGCAGAATTATTTAACTCTCTGATCTCTATCCCTACTATTAGGACATTCAAAATGGTAAACTGATGGAAAAGAGACTCTGAGATCCTAAGGTAAAACACGCACACATAGCAGTGTTTTCAGCAAAAACAGAAGGTGTCAGTAACTATAGCGAAGTAAGATGGCTTCCCTCTGGCTTCACCCGTGAAGGGCCAATTGTTAGTCCATTACATATATATATATATATATATATATATATACTGTATATATGAATAAGTCCACACGGCCACAACCCGCAAACACGTGAGATTGGCAGACTGGGCACTATTTCCTGCCTGTGAAATAGGGAGTCCCTTGGTTTTGGGGCGGTTGAATTAAGGGTCCACTTTATTGTAATATTTTATGGAAAGAACCGTGAGCCACAAACAGAAAAACGGGATGAATATCCAGTGGATCAACAAAAACCGACCTGTACCACAACCTGCCAAGGCTAAAAACTCAGAAAGCGTCAAAGGAAAAATCTAAAAATGGTTGAATAGAGAAAATGCTACTGGCATCTCGTCTCTATCTATCCATCTGTTCACAGTCAAGTGAAAACTTTACATTTACTGCATCCAGTCTCTTCCATGTACTTGTAAAAAATCTTGCAGCTTATGAAACCAACTTTTATGATGTCTTTTTATCATTACTAGATTTGCCACGATCCCCCAAAATGGCACTGCCGACATTCAACTAGTGGGTGTGAGTCAAGAACAACTGTTATTTTATTATGATTTAAAGAAATATGACAACCATAGACGTTTAATCGATAAGTCTGTGTTATGCATGTATCATATTTTCCGCACTATAAAGCACAGCTGGCAAGCATTACATTTCCTCAAAAGGGGACAGTGCGCCCTATAATCTTTATATATGGTGTTACAGTCTCTTTATATTTCCCATTGAGTGCCATCAAATGGTGGTTATTAGCAAGAACCAATTGTAACCTAAAAGGGTTCTGCTCGACACTAATTGACTTGAGCAGTCACCAACATTCTCTCAAACAAACAACTACTTTGAGAGCTCTTTGCAGCCATTATGATACGAAGATAATACCAATAGCATAGTTGATGACTGACTAAACTAGGGGTGGCCAACCCGCGGCTCGTGAGCCACATGCGGCTCTTTGGCTGGTTCAATGCGGCTCGTGGGCTCTCACATGACAAGCGTCGAAAAACGCCTCGGCAGCAGCGATGCTATTCAAACAGGGCGCCAACTTCACCGAACGTACTCCGTCAGCCTGTCATCAATCCCGTTACTTAATTGACATATAGAGCAACCAATCAGATGACTGCATCACCGCTCATGCGCAAACAACGGCGCTAAGCGCTAAGCTAGTCAGCGAATTACCTCTGATTTTAAGGCAGGGGTGACCAATGCATCGATCAGAATCGAACTGGTCCCAAGTCGACCGCAAGGGGTGGGAGGAGGAAATGCGTGGGGGAAAAAAAGGTTTGTTTGTTTGAGCTTTCATTCATTTTCGGCCCGTTCCGACTGTTGCTCATTGTGGTGTGGGTGCAAATGTGCGCGAATGCACTGGTGGGCAGCCGCTAGAGTGCGTGCGTACGCGCGCGCGTGTGTGTGTGTGTGCGCCCGTGTGCCCGCGCGTGCGCGAGGAAGGGTATGATGTGGCTCTTTGCAGGAACTCAGTAAAAAAATTGGCTCTTCGTCTCTGACTGGTTGGCCACCCCTCGACTAAACGAAGGAAGAAGGAGACAAGTAAGACTTCAAAGGGCAAATTATTTAACCCCTTGTGGGCTTAGTTATTAACCTTGTGGATGTGAGCCCACGAGGTTTGTGTGCCTTTTTGTTGAATCAATTGTCTTCTTAACTTTTTTCTTTCATTTATTGTATTGTAATGCCATTTGTATTGATATGTTTCATGTCCGTGTTTGTGACCAGTTCTCAAAGTTTTGTTACAGCTGCAGCGGTTGTGAAGGCTAACAACTTCCAGTGATGGAGGTCATACGCCACCGTAGGTTCAAGATTTACCTGCTTTATTTTATTTTATTTTTTAAATACTTTTTGTGAAAATGAGACTGATAGGATGACTCGGGTGCAGTGTACACGAACACCAAAAAATATGTTAAAAACATGCACAAAGGCGGTTTGTTTTTTTTCTCCTCGACACCCCTCGCGATCGATTTGGGACCAGTCCGCGATCTACTGGTCGATTGCGATCGACGTAATGGGCACCCCTGATATAAATAAAGCTGTATTGTATTGTATTCCCTTTAACATAGCACCATCTAGTGGATGCATAGCGCAACCGCAGCCACTGTTGTAGCTTCTATTCTATGCACCTTATAATGCAGTGCGCCCTGTGTATAAAAACAGCTTTAAAATAGGCCATTCATTGAAGGTGCCCCTTATAATCTGCAGCGCCTTATAGTGCAGAAAATACGATAAATTAGATCAGACATTTCCAGTTTTAGCTTCAGAACCTTGATGTTATTGTTCACAACTCCAGACACAAAACAGTCACCGCTTGTATCACAAGCTGCACAACGTTCAAAACACTGCATTTGTTTTTTCATACCTTCCAAGGAAGCTTGCACTCACAAAGTCATTGGTTCAAACAACTAATTTGTCATAAAATACCATGGGGACATTTCTTCAGAACACCCACACGCAATGTACACATTTTCAGTTGTTTCCATTCAACCTATATTGTCATTTAGTTTCAACAATAAATGTCATCTTTGTTCAATGATTGCTCTCTCTCTATCTATCTATATATATATATATATATATATATACATATACGACATACTCAGAGAATGTCGTAGACAATGGCGAACAGAGGATGAGGTGCTGGAAGAGGGGCCATCATGGGAGGACAAGCCCCTACATGGGATGTACGACCGGACCACAACGGAAGTGGCTGATCTCGATAAGTGCTATCGGTGGCTAGAGAGGGCCGGCCTGAAGGACAACACAGAGGCACTCATCCTGGCTGCTCAGGAGCAGGCCCTGAGCACCAGAGCCATTGAGGCCCAGATATACCACACCAGACAAGACCCAAGGTGTAGGTTGTGCAAAGAGGCACCTGAGACGATCCAACACATAACTGCAGGGTGTAAGATGCTGGCAGGGAAAGCCTACATGGAACGTCATAACCAGGTGGCTGGCATAGTCTACCGAAACATCTGTGCGGAGTATGGACTGGAAACCCCAAGGTCAAAATGGGAAACACCTCCGAAGGTGGTGGAGAATGACAGAGCGAAGATCCTGTGGGACTTCCAGATCCAGACTGACAAGATGGTCATGGCAAACCAACCGGATCTCGTGATCATAGATAAAGGGCAGAGGAAAGCCGTTGTAGTGGATGTAGCGGTCACAAGTGATGGAAACATCATAAAGAAGTAACATGAGAAACTCGAGAAATACCAAGGGCTCAGAGAGGAGCTGCAGAGAGCCTGGAAGGTAAAGGTGACAGTCGTGCCTGTGGTGGTCGGAGCACTCGGGGCAGTGACCCCCAAACTAGATGAGTGGTTGCAACAGATCCCGGGAACAACATCGGACATCTCAGTACAGAAAAGTGCAGTGCTGGGAACAGCAAGGATACTGCGCAGAACCCTCAAGCTTCCTGGCCTCTGGTCGAGGACCCGAGCTGAATGGTGAACGGACACCACCCGAGGGGTGAGACGAAGATTTTATTATTATTTTTTTTATACACACTCATTCATTTGTATGTTGTTCAATGATACGCAAGTGAAACTTGATCATGCGTGTAATTTACAAATGCAACAGTGAAGATGTACTTTTCATCAATGTGGAGACTTACATGTGACATGCAGATAGAGTGTTGTTGTGTCATAACCCAGAGAGTTTTCTGCCAGAGCTGTGACACTAAATATCCCTGCAGACTTGTAGACGTGTTTAATGCCCTCTTCAGCCCAGCTGAGGTTCGAATATGACACAGCTATGCCATCGCCAAAATCAAGTTGAATGTTAGTCCGGATAGAATCACCCTGAAAGAAAGCACAAGTGTTATTTGGTTCACAATTCAAAATACAGTAGGATGTTGCTGCTATTGTATCTTATCTTTCATGTAGAAGGACATGAGAGTGTATGTACATTTTATGAGCACATTTAAAAACAAGGCAAACACGAGGAAATGCAATTCACAGAGGGCAAAACGGCTTGTGGAAATTGAAATGCGATGAACTGAATTTTTGTGACACATCTGACATCTAATATATTTTGACACATGCTCACCCAGAAGAAGACAACCGGAGGTCATTTTGAAGGACACAGAATTCCTACACAGAACTGGCTATGCTCTCCCATCACTAATTTTCAGATTTTGCTCATCTTCACTACGTGGACCCATATCACGACGTGTAGCATGACGCGATGGTCGAATACAATATCTGATGCAGTAAAAAAAACATATGCACTATATCTGCTGCTCTTTTCAGGGAGAGAAAATGTCATTCGGTTCTTGCTGATAAAATCTGTCGAATCATGCAGTCACGCTTGTAATTGGCAATAATTGAAGACAAGACTAATCTGTGTCCTTCGTAGAGAGGACAAAGTATATCATTTAGGTTTATGTGATTTAATCTAAATTGGCACAATGAAAAAAGGGGAAAACAAAAGGTCAGAAAAAGCAAATGAAAACAACGACGACTCAAAAGGGGTGTAAGATACTGTATGTATGTCATCATGATAAAACTTGACAGTTATTAGCTTATATGAATCTATTGAAGGCATGTTGAAATGCTCTCATGGGTTCGCCTCCCCATCAAATCCTGTAAGTTTGCCATAATCCATCCATCCATTTTCCGTTCCGCTTTATCCTCACAAGGGTCGCAGGGGTGCTGGAGCCTATCCCAGCCGTCTTCGGGCAGTAGGCGGGGCACACCCTGAACGGTTGCAAGCCAATCGCAGGGCAAACACAAAAGAACAACCATCCGCACTCACACTCACACACAGGGACAATTTTGAGTTTTCAATCAGCCTGCCATGCATGTTTTTGGAATGTGGGAGGAAACCGGAGTACCTGGAGAAAACCCACGCATGCAAACTCCACACAGGAAGGCCGGAGCCGAGATCGAACCCATGACCTCTGCGCTAACCACTGGACCACCGGGCTGCCCTCTGTAAGTTTACTTGAAATTTATTTGCCCATAGTTGTGAGTGTGTGCTTAAATGATTAACTGTATGTTGACTGGTGACCAGTCCAAAGACAGCTGACACAGGCTTCTGCTTGGCAGTGACTCAGACTGTTTCGTCCATTTTAACGTAATTTCATTCCCACATTTATGCAAGAGAAGCATCACAATTATTCAGAAAGTATGTGACTAAAACATCAAATAAGATAAATGGTTAAGGCAAAAGAGGAATCGATTGGACATCTTGTATCTGTACAAATTTTGGAGGGATACAACTCATTTTGATACATCAGCACCTCCACATACACATTGACAAGACATGTTTTTTTTTTGTGAGTAAAAGAAGACTATCACGAGCACATACAATATTAAAAATAGACCTTGGCCTTATTTTGGAAGATCGTCATGAAATGCGATACATGGACAACAGAAATTGTCTAAGATTAATGCTTTTAATATTAATCTGCATCCCTAGTGTGGGTAATCTGGACAACCGGGCGATTTCCCGTTGGGGGAGTCTACTGAACCCTTATGCCGTTTCTTTTTGTGGTAAGGACGGTGCCGAACAAATCAATTTTAAGGCAAAGGGGTGGGGGATGAACATATTTATACATGTTTCTAGCGCATTCAAAACGGATATACTATAGTATAAAAAAAAAAAGAAGTGTTCCCAAAACAGGCCAGAACCGCTGCTTGTTGACAACATGAGGAAAACCTCAAACACGATACTTGTCATCGTCAGGAAAGGCGAAACCGATGACGAAAGCAGACTCAAAGACCGAATGTGTGAAAAACAAAGGATTAACCGATAGAGCAGGGGTGCCCATTAGGTCGATCCTGATCTACCGGTAGATCTAAAACAGGTCCAAGTAGATCCGAAGAGTGTCGAGGAGAAAAAAAGCAAACAACCATTTGTGTGTCTTTGTACTTGTTAGTGATATATTTTTAGTGTTAATGTACGCTGCCCCATAATCATCCTATCAGTCTCCTTTTCACAAAATAAATATTTTAAAAAATAAAATAAAACCGGTAAATCTGGAATTTATGGTGGCGCGTGATGACGTCACCGGAAGTTGTTTGCGCTCAGCAGTCTGCATTTGCAGCTTGTGATCAGAGCTGTTGCGCTCTATCTTTTATCGACATTATTCTCATTCAGTTTGCTTCGTGTACAATTCACCGAGGGCACGGGCAAAGAATAGGAATCTAGGAGGGCCCAGGGAAGCACTTTAAAACGGTACGTGTGAGCTACGATAGTTAACAGGCTGCAAAGGTGCATCGCATGCCTCCGTTTCAGGCTGTTTCTCATCATGGTGTGTGTGTGCATGTACGTGTGCGTGTACGCGTGCGTGTACGTGTGCGTGTGCGGGTGCGTGTATGTGCGCGTGTACGTGTGCGTCGGTAAGGGTAGATCCCGTGAGGTTAGTTGATCGAAAAGTAGATCTTCGGTCCAAAAGGTTTGGGCACCCCTGTGATAGAGCATGTAGAACATGAATACAGTGATCCCTCGCTACTTTGCGGTTCACTTTTCGCGGTTTTAGTGCATCACGGATTTTTCAAAAGCATTCATTTAAAAATGCCGCAAAAGGTCCACGAGAGGCAGCGAAAGTCAGCAAAACAACAGCGAGTCACATAGAGCAACATATACAGAACTACATGTACAGTAATCCCTCGTTTATCGCGGTTAATGGGGACCAAAACCACCCGCGATAAACGAAAATCCGCGAAGTCGCGTCCAATTAACATAAACAAGTTAATTATATTTTTTTTAAAGTCCGCAAACGGTCCGCGAGAAGCTGCAAAACAACAGCGAGTCACATAGAGCAACATATACAGTACTGTACTCCATGTATATGTTAAAAAATATATATGTTTGAAAAAATCCGCGATGCACGAACCGCGAAGTCGCGAGGGTTCGCTGTAAGGTTAGTGTATAAATAACAAAATACAGTAAACAAAGTTATAGATCATATATATACTGTATATTAGTATATAGCACTAAGTAATATTATTTACTACAGTGAAACTCCTCTAGAACGAAACCTACATGGGCGAAAATACCCCCTAATGTGAAAAAATCTTCATGCATGAACACCATTCCCATTCTCCTGCCGCCCATACGATGAAAAAAAAAACCCTGTTGCGTCATACAAAATCATTTTCTCTGCTGCAGCCTCGCGAAGAGATTCACTACAACAAAGTCTAATCCAACAGCGACCTGTCCTGCTTCGTTCGGAAACGGCAACAGCAACCACCACACTGGTTTAGAGAGCTCAGAGTTTCCTGAACGCAACATACTCATAGCTGCTCTGCCATTGGCTTACCGAGCATCATCCTGGCCTCCGATTGGCTAAGAGGGACCTCACTGTCTGTGTGTGTAGATACTGTAGCTAGATCCGTGGAAGATAGAGTGGAATGCATCCGACTAGCCGCTCAGAGTAAATTGCTTATGGCTCGACGGACATTCAAATAAACAAACGTTTCCTCGAATGCTTTACTTATCATGCTAAAAACCTTACGCTAACTGGAGCGCTAATTAGAGAGAGGGTGAGTTCCATCGCGCTAACTATGGCCATCAAGGACTACGAAGCATCCCGTGGCTGGCTTAAAAGTTCATTGCATGACATCAGCTGAGCAACGCTGTCTTGGGTGGCGATCAAGGGGAGGTTGAGTTAGAGACAGTGAGAGAGTGGAAAGAAAAGCCACCGGGTCCAGGAAGTATCTGTTATTGGTGGATTCAGACACAGCATGAAGGTTGCATTGCTAAAATGGCTACAAAACGGACCTTTGGATGTCAAACAGCTAAGACAAGAAGCACTCTGACGCTGGAAGAGAGGGTAAAAGTGATCAAAATGAAAGACGGGGGAAGCATAATAAAAGACATTATCTAAGAAATTGATGTAAGTGAAAGTGAATGCTGATCGTAAATTTTGCTTTTTCTTTCCCTTTTTTCTTTCGACACTAACTACAGTATATGAAGTGTCAAATAAGTGTGTGCTCATACTTATGCACTCTTGGAATAAAATTTGATAGTACACATACAATTGTGTGTGCGTGTACAAATACGTTTGGTGTTTGTGTGTGTGTGTGTGTGTGTGTATGTGTGTGTGTGTGTGTGTGTGTGTGTGTTTACATCTGTACCACAAAACACACATGCACAATGCGTGGGTACCAAGAATGAAATAACTGAATGCTAATCAACCAAAGGTCACTGCAGAAGATACAGCAATACACAATTTAGCTATTAACTAACTAATGGACAGTCCCACTGCAAAAAACAAGAACACAATAAAACACAAAAATCACCCCCCCCAAAAAAATAAATAAAGAAAAATCAAAAATAAGAAATACAGGAGATGAATAAAAAAAACACAGTAAGCACTCATGAAGAACTGCAGACATGAAACACGCAGCAAATACTGAGATGATAGAAACAACAACAAAGTGCATGGAGATAGCAATTGAATAACTCTCGGCCAGCGCACAGCAGTGGCTGCACCTATAAAATAGTTTGTAAAGGCACATAATGTAAAACAAAACAAAACAAGCAAAAAAAAAAAAACAATTCAAAATGCGTCGAAGCCCATAAACATAATAAATTTGCCCTTCTAACTGAACAATAATGTAACAAAAGTTCTGGCCTTATAACGTACTGTACAAACTTTTCGTTAATAATGTAATAACTTCTTACCATATTGGCTGATTATTAAAATATAGTCCTGATAACCCAAATAATCCAGGATAGCCAAGGCTATAATGCAATAATAAAACACAAATATAACCAGACGTGTGAAGTAATGAAGTAAAAATACTGCATTACCTTACTTTAAGTAATACTGCATTAAGTACTTTAAGTATCTATACATAAATCGAGTAATTATTTTTCACACTACTTTGCATTTCTATTGCTGACATTTTTATGTAAATATCTTTACTTTCCTCTTCCAACGAATGCACCCAACACACACACACACACACACATGCACACTCACATACAAAAAGCCACGTTCCTGTTTTATTTTTGACTTGTGTTCATTCTCATTTAAACTTGTGGACCAAGGAACACAAAAAGAAGAAAAAATATATAAAATAAGAGGATGAAGAAAAGAACAAATGAGTAAGTGGTAGTAAGTGTCGTATGTGTCATATGAGTGCTGCCACTTTGTCCGAATCACACCAAGATTTCTGACACGTTATTCACTAACATTCAACAGCAGACCATCTAATAAGATGAGACAAAACAAGATACTGTGTATATGTTTGAATTTGCTTACAAAAAAAAAACTTGACATGCCATACAGAGATAACTTGAAAGGCTAAGGAGCAGCAGAAGGCACTCGAGATCATGCTAAACATCAAGGTAAATTGGCAAATGGAGAGAGAGAAACTGAGAGACAGGTGGAGAGAGTATGTATTTTCACAGTTCGAGTATTTGCAAAAATTAAAAGCTAAATAAAATGATCTTTGGATGTTATGTTCTCCCCCTGCCTGCGTGGGTTTTCCCCGGGTACTCCAGTTGCCTCCCACATTCCAAAAACATGCATGGCAGGCTGATTGGGTCGCTATAAATTGTCCCTAGGCGTGAGTGTGAGTGCGGATGGTTGTTCGTCTATGTGTGCCCTGCGATTGGCTGGCAACTGGCTGAGGGCGTCCCCCGCCTACTGCCCGTAGATGGCTGGGATAGGCTCCAGCACCCCCAGTGACCCTTGTGGGGATAAGCGGATCAGAAAATGGATGGATGGATGGATGGTTTCAGGCACTCGCACAAGCAACAAAATAAATCCTGGATGTCAATGTTTCTAATATTCGGCGGCACATACTGCTCGTCAAAGCAGGTGCGAATGCATGAATGCAGAGCTGTAAATGTGCAACCTCCCACCATGTGATTTACGTGTGGTGGGGGAGTGTTTTACTGCATTTACAGATTCCTCTGGGATTCACATCTGGCACTATGTGATGATCTGTACCCATTGTGTGTGTTGAATGTGTGTGTGTGTGGGGGGGGGGGTGTCCATGCGTGAAGCTGAAAAGGTTTGGTCGAGTGTTCTGGGGATATTTCATTTTCCGACTGCCTAAAAATTTGATGTGAAAAAGATATGACACTGCAGGCATTGCTAAGAACTGTAATAAGTTGGCATTCAAACTTATGATATCATTTAGCTCCTCGTTGTACATGATGTGTCCAAGCTCTTCTCCTTATATCAGCCACTTGGACATTCACTAAACATTATGTGAATGCCCAATCTATATCTAAATATCATCCTTGTGTTTGTCCGTATGCGCGTATGTGTCAGTGGAACCAGATACACAGGGAGGGTTGGATACACAAGGCCAACTTCGGTCAGCAGTGCGTCAAACTTACATTATCAAAGCATGAATGGAAAAAGTGTGAAGGGAAAAGAGTGAAATCCATCCATCCATTTTCCGATCCGTTTTATCCTCACAAGGACCGCGGGGGGTGCTGGAGCCTATCCCAGCTGTCTTCGGGCAGTAGGCAGGAGACACCCTGAACTGGTTGCCAGCGAATCGCAGAAGAGTGAAATCAGGATTCTAAAATGATGCTTGATTCCATTAACCTCAAATTTCTTGTAATATGCGTTTTCTTTAGCTTCTGTCATGGTCTTGCTGTTTGTTTTTGTTTCAGCTCCAGCTGGAGTGGAGGGCGTTCCATCCAGCGGTGCACCTGTGTCTCGTAATCATCACAATATATGTATTCCAACTTATGTCATGCTTCGTCACATTATTGATCTTGGTTGCTATTTTTCTCAAGTGATGAGAATTTGCTTTGTATGTATTTTGGTTTTCAAGTCATTCTCGAATGATTGAAGTTTCTGTGTTTGGATAATTGCCATTTTGTTTTGTGTACTTTAGGGTGCCAATTTTACCTTGCCATTGGCAAGGGTATTTTGTTCATATTTGGTTTTCCTGGGTCTGTGTTGCCAGCGATTTCTATTTGTACTTTGTGTGTCTTTTGTTTTTCTATCAATAAATATTTTTGTTTCGTAGTTCATCTGAGTCTGCGTTTGCGGGTTCCACACAACATCTGGTTTGTTTGCGGACCTTGTCACGCCCTCCCTCATTTGCACAGAGACACTATATTTTTACCATAATTGGCCGGTATAAACATTGGTCAGTCAATATGTTATGCATTAAATACAGTACAGCACCAATATCATGATCTCATATAGTCTCCATGCAAGCTTTGATGAGTGTAACTCCTTTTCTAATTATCTAACAGCCACAAAGTTGACCTACATCATGTTTACAACCGCATGTAACATCCAGCAAGAAAATGTTTGGGGTCTCTTTTTCAATGTATTGCCTAATAGTTACATCACTCAACAAATGCATTTCTCTTGACATTTCTGACAGTAAGTCTCATGGTGGCAGTAAAAATGAGAAATTCACTTGCTGCTCCAGCGTCATTCTCTCAGCACTTCAATTCAAAATGTGAAAATCATCTTAAGCATATTCATTGAACACATGAACATATTTTACAGAAGAACAATCCTTGCATTATTTATATTTAAAATCCTTTTGTTTCTTATGTAATATACAGGTTTGTTGACATTGTGACTTTTGGGCTTTCAGTAGCTATGAATCAAAATTTAAATATAAACTCTTGAAATATTTCCTTCTCCTTGGAGCGAATCTTAGTTTCACTTTTTCAGTTGAGCGACTGAAATGAATGAGGTTTTTTCCACAATATTCCAATTGATTGAGAAGCCACGGCAACGGAAAATTAGGTTTGAGATTGGCTGGCCATCAAAATGCATTCAGCAAAGATGACCGGCTATCATGGGTGCAGTTTACTGAACAAAAGGACATGCATTGGCAACACACACTCACATACACATATGCACACACACACACACACACACACACACACACACACACACACACACACACACACACTCTCTCTCCATGAAGAGGCTTTAGAAGACATAAATAGGAGATTTGGTATTCACCTTGTCCATCAAGGTTTCTTGTCATCTTATCGAACCATTTCTAATTCAGTGTGAGATATCTGAGCGAGAACTCTATATCCTTTTAATCATATCCAACCACATGCTGTAGTCTAGAGCATTTCTTTTTTTCAGTTTTGTAGGTTCATGTGCGAACCAAATCAAAGATAGCATAGCAAGAAAAATAGCATTATTTTTCACAAGAAGTCAGCAAACGTCTTGGGACAGACACAGTTAAAAAAAACAAAAACAAAAAAGATTCAAGTGAATGATAATTAATATTTGTTTTAAACTAAATTGCTTTTTATAATCACATGAAGCCCACACCCCTCGTATGTGAGCAATGCACACCCATTTTGTTTTGTTTTACGTGGGCCTTTGGTGGGAATTATTTTTCTCTTTTTTTGTGAAAGAAAAAATAAACATGTATGTGTGGAAACCTAATGTGTTTACACATGTCATGTATGACTCAAATTACAAAATGTGATTGCAGTGAAAAATCTATTGATCAAATGACTTGATATATCCTCATGCAGAGATGAAAAAGTTATTATTGCTCTCTTTATTGTGACTTATTTTGGTCTCTATCGGTGCCCTGTAACTTGCTTTAGAGCTCTAGAGCCTGAATGCAATTGAAAAACCATGGGGTGACCTATGCTGGTCCCTCTCTCTGGAATGACCTCCCACTGAACATTTGGCAAGCCTGCTCGCTGCCCACCTTTAAAACCCGCCTCAAAACTCACTTGTATTCTTTGACATTTGACTCAGCATGTCCCAAATTATGATCTTAATTATACAGTTTGGTGCTCTCTACTGTCTTTGATACTGATTTGTTGTTTTGCTTTACTCTTGTATATGTTAGTTGCTCCATGTATAGCACTTTGTGTGCAGCGATAGCTGTTTGAAAGTGCTCTATAAATAGATTTGAGTTGAGAAATCCCGTTCTTATTTGTTTAAATACTGGTGTAATTTAAAAAAATGATTTGTCATGTCTTTGTTGTTTCGATTTGTATTTGGTTTTGTCTCATGTTTTCTTGTGGTTCATGCCTTGTCCTGCTTGGTGTTTTTTTATTTTTATTTTTTTGCTTGTTTTTTTTTCTTGTGTCTTCCAATCATCTCCCTTAGCCTCTTCTGTCTTGTCCAGGTTGTCCTCGTGAGTTATTTCCTGTAGTTCCCTGGTTTCTTTCTGTCTTAGTTGGTTCATTGTGTTTGCTGCTTCTGTTGCTCTCGCTGCGAGTCCTGTTTTCCCAGAATAATGTCCCGTTTCCTTTAGTAGTTAGTTTATGTCCATTTATGTTGATGTGATCATCGACCCGTAACACCCCAAAGTCGGCAATCAAGACGAATGTCTATTTTTTTCTGCCAACACGTATGCGTGACATAAAATAGAGATGGTCAAATCTCGTGATTCTCAGCAACTTAAAGTATGACAATCCAATGACACGCAGCTAAATATAAGTGAATATACAGTATGTTTCGTGTGTTCTCACCTCGTCTAGATGAACCAGGAAGGTAACATTAGTCCCCAGGTTGGCAGCCAGTTTACCATCTTTGGTAGTCAGCGAAAGTCCCTTTGGAGGTTTCCTGGGGCACTGTTGCTTTCGAGCTGTGTACATTTCTTTTACTCCCTTGGTGCAGTTATTTAACACCACTTTACGGTACCTTCACAAAGACATCCAAGTTGAAAATTCATTTGCGTTTTTGACATGCGTGCATGCAGTCGTGAAAAATTTCTGCATCGTGCTATTTGGGCTTAACAAGAGGTGCAGAATGCAAAGAGCGTTACTAGAAAACAAAGTTGTTGGAGAGCAACTGTGAGAAGAAGCTCCCTGACGGCCACTCCCGTATGTGGTCAGCTCAATATTCAATCTCGCCTTACTTTGCAACGTGATTATTCAAATCTCTTTCCTTAAATCTCAACGCTAAAAACAAATGAACAAACAAAAAAAAATAAATTTTTAAACTGGACGTTACGTCTTAAAAGATCGAATCGTATATGTTGGTGTGTGCATTTTAAATTCTTATGGCCGTTGTTGAAACAATAGTGCCGGAGAACGGCATGCATTGTTCTCATGGCGTATGCTGTTAAGCGGACTCTCACCCTGTGCTGTTGAGATAGTTCTGACCAAGACTGCAGCTCTTGGAGGTTGACGAGGGATTAAACCAAAAGGAAGGCCTGCAGTTCCCATTGCCGTGGCGCTCATATCCATAGTCACTGTCAGACAACAAAGTGCATCCAATACACAAAGGACTTGATCAATGTCAACATGCACAACAGGATAGATTATAATCGGGTTTCTATTTTGCAGCGATTGAAAAAGACTTGAATAGACTTGCACCATTATTAAGTATTGATTTGAACTACTGCACTCCAATATGTATACCGGTATATAAAACATTATCGAGGGGCACGCATCTGGAGAGGAGTATGTCTCAAAAGAGAATCATCTCTTGCCTGCTGAAAACGATCAATATGTTGCGAAGCAATGTAAAAAAAAAATGTCCTGACATAATTACCATGACCATGTAATTCAGTGGTTCTCAATTATTTTCTGTCATGCCCCCCCCCAGGGAAGAGGAAAACATCTCGCGCCCCCCCTCCCCCGCATGAGTATAAATCGTATCGTTTGTCTGTAAAATTGGAAAAAGAACACCTTTGCATCACACTGTATCCTTATTAACGTATAAGAGAATAAAAAAGAAAGAAATACGGACCAACTTACATCAAATAATAGCTTTAGTAACCTGAACAGAAAAGATTTAAAGTGCATTTGAAATTCAAAAATCACATTAAATCCTTAATTTAACTATAAATATTTTTTGACTGACCATGTCAAACCATACGAATACTGAAAAATAAAATTACATTAAATCAATAACTAATAATGCATTCAAACTAATCACCAACATTATCTCAGGAGAACGATATTAAAAAAAAAAAACTTTAACCAGCAAAACAAAAATATATAAAAGTATTTGTGCTTTTTTTTTTTTTTAATCAAAGATGATGTCTGGATTAATGGCTACAATGACCATGTTTTGCAATGCACAGCTTTTCAAAGCGAGGTTTGAACCAGGACACAGAAACTCTCAGCTCCTGCTCAATGTGTAGCCGGGACCTGTATTTCAGTTTACTGAAGAAGCAGTCACAAAGCGGCATGATTGTTGGTGTATATTCGTCACGTTTTCGCTGGAAAATAAACTCTAGCAACTTATCAGCGTGATTGGGGTGTAATGTCTTTAAGTGGCACTTTAATTTATTTCGCTTCATGCTGTCCGCAACCAACATTTTTAGACACAGTAAACTCACCGATCTTTCCTCGTCTGCCACCGTAGTCACAGTGAAGCCAATGAGACATACTTATCTCCTCCCTTAGAATGCTCCCTGCGCAAACTCTGCCAATGAGCGCGCCACTGCCCTCTAACGTAGTGGAGGTGCAACTGCATGTTATTTTACTAAAAAAATAAAAAAGCATGTTCCCCGAGGTCAAACGCCCCCCCCAGGGGGCGCGAGGCTCTATATGACACATATTTGCTCTATAAGACACATTCAACACTATGACAGGACAATAGGTGGCTAGTGGGCCGGATGCTGATGATATTTGTGGCACCCTAACTTCCAGCCTGTTCCAATATCAGATGAGACTCCCCACTTAGCACACTTCACTTTACACAGCTCAGTGCATAGTTAACACGCCCATTTATTTTGTGCAATTGTGAGGCTTGCACACACGAGGTGGATAACACTTGGTGGGAGAGGCACCCTAATTTTTTTTTTTTTCCTTCAGTACGTGTTTTGATAGTGTCAGCAGCATGTGTTGGACTTCATGCGGAGACTAGCGGAATGCATGTACCGGCGTTATGTAATTAGTTCTCCAAATACGTAGTCACATTACCAGTACATTTTGTAAAAACTGTGATTTAGCAGGATTGCAATTTTAATGCAGTAAGCGGCTGGTTGTTGACTTCAACCCTAAGTCACCATCAAACTAGAAAGCAGCTCAACAAGTGGATACATTGTCACAATATACAATAGCTTAATGAGGCACATTGGCTGCACTCACACAATCGTAGCTGCAATATTCTGAGCAAATCAGGTGATCATTTCTGGGGCCAGGGGAGCTTGCATTAGGTTTAAAGTTAGGTTGATGAGAAAGCCCAGTGGGATTAAAGTTGCTCATTCGGGAGCTGAAGTGAAGTTAGGAGCTGGCCTTGTTCAGCTTCCCAATCGTTTATAAACAAAATGGAGTAATTGGTGTCTTATTTTCCACCATAATTTACAATTAAATCTTCAAAACTCCTCCAAAGTGATTTCCGTGATCCCCCCCACATTTAGCCTCTCAGGTTGAAGTCTACCAATGATGAGAATTACAGACATCTGCCATCACTTTAAGTAGGGAACAATCTGGGGCTGACTACATTATATCAATCTCGATAAATGTACCTTTGACTCATTAAAATATTTCTTTGCGGCCCTTTAAAATTTGTGTTTCAGTCACCCTGCTCTAGAATACAAACAAACATACACTCTCAAACACAAAAGAAATCTAAAATATGTTTTCATAATCAATTACAATTGATACTAAAATGAACATTATCAACTTTATTAACGTTGCTACACAATACTGAGATGTTCCCGAAGACATCAACATATGAAATCTTTTGAATCTTTGGGCCGTTTTGCTGTGTGCTGAAGCCTCTTTAAAGTGCCTCTCTCCACTCTGGCACTTTTTAGATGAGGAGTATCTTCAGGGCTAAAATGATTTATGAATAGGTTTTAACAAGGATCAACACTGAATTGTAGGCGTACCCTGCCCACACTCCAAATCTTTATTCTGGCCTTTAAGAATTGCATCCCACAGGGCTATTTAGTCCGAGGATTCTTTATGGATACAGGCCCATGTGTTTGTACTCAATTATTGGAACCTGTTTCACTTTCACAATTTGGCGGCAAAATACTATACAATTCTATAAAACAACACTTGGTGTCCAAACTGATGAACGTTATTGCTTGTTTGGCAAATATTCTACAGCTTTCAATTGGATGCGTGCAACAATGTTACAGTTGATTTGTTTGGGACCAACAGGTGGCTCTGTAGGACTCCTACAGCAGCACACCTGTCATTAGTAGGTTCTCTGTTTAAAGGACTCCCGGCCCTACCACTCAGTGTCGGGTCAGTGTTTCTGTTGCTGACTCTTTTCCTGTTAATGTTTTTGCATCTGCAATGGGTTTGTGTTTGTTACTTTGGACTCTTGTTTTCAGATCTTTGTTCTGGATTTAGTTTTCTTAGTGTTTGATTCATACACTTTGTCCAGTTCACCCTGCTCCTCCCTCCTGCCTGCCTTTTGGGGTCCTCCACCACGTTCGTGACCCAGAAAAGCTGGGACAGGAGCAAGAAAAGACTGGGAAAGTTGAGCAATGCACAAAAAAAACCAGCTTTGGAACATTCCACAGTGAATGGATTTGTGTATAAAAGGAGCAGCCCTCAAAGGGATATGTAAAATGTACACTTACAAGGAATTTAGGGATTTCATCATCTCTGATCCAGGCTTTGTAAAGTGCTCTGGGCACCAGATGGTGAAGATAGAAGTGCAAGATGAATGCACTCCATATAATCAACAGATTCAGATAATCTGGACAAATCACTGCATGTAAGTGGCATAGCCGAAAACCAGTATTAAATGCCCATGACCTTCGATCACTCTGGCGGCACTGCATTAAAAACTAGCATAAATGTGGAAAGGATATTGCAACGTGGGCTCAGGAGCACTTAAGAAAAGCAATGTTCGTTCCTACATCTACAAAAGCCATCTGTAAACAACACCTAAAATGCTACCGGCTTTTCTTGGCAAAAGCTCAGATGAGATGGGCTGGTGCGAAATGGGTGAAGCAGTGATGGGAAAAGTAAGCATCAAGTTTGCTTCATGAACCAGTTGTATTTTTCTGACTCCTCTCTCTGTTCAACATTGGGTTGAAATCACATTGACTTGACATTTCTTAAATTCCTTCATTTAAACCATCTAGCGGAGACAAAAAAATACAACTGGTTCATGAAGTAAATCAAACGCTTCCTTTTCCCATCACTACTGCTAAAGTATGGTGTGGTCACATCTCCGAGTCCACAATTAAATTTTTTTGGGGAAATCAAGGACGTCTTGTCTTCTTGGCCATAGAGGAGAAGTACCATCAGAAATGTTCTCAGTGCAAAGTTCAAAAACCATCTGTGAAGGTATATGCCAACTGTATCTTGGAGGCACCATTAATACTAAAATGTACAGTACATACAGGTTTTGGAGCAAAATATACTCCTATTCGACAATGTCTTTATCAGATACATTCCTGATCATTTCATGGAGGCAATGCCAAGCCATGTGTTACAAAAGTGTGGCTTCATAGTTAAAGAGGGTGAGTACTGTACTCGACTGGCCTGCCACTGGTCAGACCTGTCTCCCACTGTATATGTGCATTATGAAGTGCAAAATACAACACAGACCCCAGACTATCCAGCAAGAATGGGAAAGAATTCCACCTTCAAAGCTTCAACAATTAGTCTCCTCATTTCCCAACTGCTTATTCAGTGTTGATAAAATGAAATAAGCCCCAGCTTTCTTGGAATGCTGTGCAGATATCACATTCAAAATGACAGAATTTATATATATGTGTGTATTATATATATATATATATATATATATATACACACACACACACACACACCGTATTTTCCGCACTAAAAGGCGCACTGGATTATAAAATGCAATCTACAATGCATCCACTAGATTGAGCTACACTCCTTCCGTTCGACTGGAGAGGCATTCATGACCGCCTCAGAAAAACGTAAATTAACAATTACCTGTACAGTACTTCAATAAAACTACGAAAAATTTTCACAGTTTCAACAAATACAGGTATGTCTCCATGCTTTCTCTTCTTCTGTTCGACTCAGGAGGCGTTCATGACTGCCTCCGAAAAATGTAAATTAACGATCCCTTCAATGACACTACGAAAATTGAAATAATGTATCAAAACAGAAAATCAAGTGAGGAAATCACAAAATAAACTCTTAGCCCTCCTACAGAATTTATTTTGGCATTTCCTTGAGCTAAGATCCAACAGAATGATGAGATGTCAGTAAAATGTAGTAGACTGGACTATCTCAGAAGTGTTTGTTATTTATTCCTTTGTTTTGTTCTGTATTCACAAATGAGGAGATCACAAAATAAATTCTGTAGGGGGGCTATAGAATTTATTTTGTAATTTCCTCACTTGATTTTCTGTTTTGATACATTATTTCAATTTTCGTAGTGTCATTGAAGGGATCGTTAATTTACATTTTTCGGAGGCAGTCATGAACGCCTCCTGAGTCGAACAGAAGAAGAGAAAGCATGGAGACATACCTGTATTTGTTGAAACTGTGAAAACCATGAATAAAGTGTGCGTTTTAAAAAACAACACCACAGCTCTCCTTTTTTCCGAGCTGCAACAAAAACGTATTTAATAAAGCAGCGACACAGTTCACTGAACCAACAGCAAGTTATAACATTGTAAGCATGTCTCCAGCAAGGAGCCATCTTGGGGTCGATATATTATCGTAATGACCATATACAAGGCGCACCGGATTTTTAAGGCGCGCTGTGAGCTTTTAAGAAAATGGAAGACTTTTCGTGCGCCTTATAGTGTGGAAAATACGGTGTACCGTATTTTCACGACCATTCGGCGCACCGTATTGCTGGGCGCAGTCTCAGTACCGGGTGCTATTTCTGTATTTGACACATACACAAAACGCACTGTATTATTGGGTGCAACCAGGCATGGTAAAACATACACCAGCTTGAACATACGGCATGCATGCACGCACGCTAAAAACACGTCAGCTTGAAGCATACGGTAGCATGCATGCACGCTAAAACATACCAGATATGTTAGCTTCAAGCATACGATAGCACCTCAGACAATACGGACACACGCTAAAAACACGTTTTTAAAAAGGCAACGGAAGCAAAACTGAGTTCAGTTGTACTTTATTAAGCCATTTTACAATGTACTCATGCGACTGGTACATGCTAGGGGCGTGCCTTTAGCGTCCGCTTACACACCCACCCTTCACTCATTGGCGACTGGTACATGCTAGGGACGTGCCTTTAGCGTCCTCTTACACGCCCACCCTTCACTCATTGGCGACTGGTACATGCTAGGGACGTGCCTTTCGCGTCCTCTTACACGCCCACCTTTCACGCCCACCTTTCACTCATTGGCGGACTTCCACATGCCTGTCGTCACTCACGTCCGCCTTTTCTCTGTATAAACAGCGTATCGGCCAGAAGTGCTCTCAGTCAGGCTTTGGAACTCGCCGCATACACTAGACACTCCGCATGATAAGGCGTCCTGTCCATTTTGGAGAAGATTCAAGACTTTAAATGGCGCCTTATAGTCGTGAAAATAAGGTATATATAAACAGTTGAATATAGGTTATAAATGATTTTCAAATCATGTTTTTTTTTTTAAATGTCCCATTTCGAATTTGCACCTTAGTGCGTTTGGAAGTGTACTGAGACCACCTTGTAGATCATGCGGTCAAAGATGAGTTTTTTTCAACTTTTTCAAGCCAGAAGTTGACACAGAGAGAAAGTAGGAGTAACTTTATCCTTGTTTGACAGAAACTAATCAGCGCAGACATGCTGGACTGCTCCAAAAACTATTTACATCACCCTGTAGCCTGGTGTGGCTCCCAACTCTGTTATTTGAAATAAAAAGGCAAACCATTGAAGATTTGCATACAAATTGAAATTATTAACATCCAAATGCCTTTCCCATCTTTTAATTGGAACAATCACAAACAGCATATTTTACCGTCAGACACTGGGGTCAGACATTATTAGCATGTTGTTTAAAACAATTTCAAACAAGTTTTCACATTATTAGAAAGCGTGTAGCACGTCCGTGTGTAAAAGAATAAATTATGAAAATGAGTGATGTCATGTGGGTGGCATGCAAAATTGTACTAATTTTACATCAAACAAATGATCAGAAATGTGACCATGAAGTTGATGGTCATCCTGGCTGAGATCGAGCGGAGAGAAATTTCAGGACTTCAACCCGATTGCTCCAATTATCAACAACAAATATATTAAGATCTTGACAATCTAAATGTTTGTGCCAAACAGTTAAAAGCTTATGATTTTGGTGATTTTGATCGAGGTGCAGGCAAACAGATTCTGAGCATCTCGACAAGTGTGGTGGATGTCATTGTATTTTATTCATAAATATGACATCAACATGCATCGAATCCTCCGAATCATGACAGAATTCAATTCATTGAGCACATTTTTATTATCATCAGCTTTATTATATATTTTTAAAATCATCCCACTGGCCGGGGGCACAGTTATGGAAGGTGGTGTGGATAGGGGTTGTCACTGAGTGGAAGGTGGTCTCCAAAATGGCCTCTTCACAGATCTATGATCTCCCTTGCCAACTTTGAATTATCCATCCGAGAATTACAGTTCCTTCGAAATTTACTTTACACTCCTTGACCTCTTGCAGGACTCAAGCACACGGCAGCCTGTCTCTTGCACATGGCATTGAAAGGTTATGAGAAGAGCTGCTTCGATTGGCCGTGAAACAAGTTGTCTCATGCAAAACACTTTTTTTTTAATCCGCCATACTGCAACACCTTGCATGGGTCTGAATACCAAAACGTAGTCTCGTCCGCCCCTACAGACATTTACACTATGCCGTCTGCAAGACTTGCAAATAAGAGTTCTTCCTTTAAGTGTAGTGCTTCCTAAATGCGTGCTGTGTGTGATAAAGAACATGTTTTTCCATGTTCATCTTACCATTCAAAATCATGAGCTCGGCAAATACAAGACTCAGCAGAGAGGATTCTTGAGTAGTCTTTGCCGAGCATGCAGTAGTTTCCTGGACGACGTTTCATGTAAATCTGTTTTTGTCCCATAATACATGGCTCACCCTGCGGAGGAGGAGGGGTGTGGGGGGGTTGGGGTGGACGGAGGGAGCCTTTTTAGTGATGATCTTGTCATAGTATACACAGCAACATGGACGGCAAAGTTTTTTTTTTCTCACCTGATTGTGCAAATGCCATGTTTGGTAATCTTCCTCAGTACATTTCCTACTGAAGATCGACTTGTAGTCTATCTTGATGAGCTGCCATTCTGAGCGGTGGCTGAAGTGCCCAAAAAATCTGAAGTACAACGCAGAAAATAATAGCTATTTTAAAAACATTTTACATGTAACTGCCTGATGAGTGGGTCAAAATAAAGTATTGCTACACAAGTAAAATTACAGTATTTGCACAAAAAAAAAAATCTCCATCTACATGCATGATATTATTTCACATGATGTACATCAGGGGTGCCCAAACTTTTCGGCTCGAAGATCTACTCTCCGGGATCTACCCTTACCGGCACGCGCGCATGCACACACACACACGCACACACACGCCATGATGAGAAACAGCCTGAAACTGAGGCATGCGACGCACTTTTGCAGCCTGTTAACTATCGTAGCTCACACGTAACGTTTTAAAGTGCTTCCCTGGACCCTCCTAGATTCCTATTCTTTGCCCGTGCCCTCGGTGAATTGTACACGAAGCAAACTCTGAATGAGAATAATGACGATCAAAGATAGAGCCCAACAGCTCTGATCACAAGCTGCAATTGCAGACTGCTGAGCGCTAACAACTTCCGGTGATGTAATCACAAGCCACCGTAAATTCAAGATTTACCTGCTTTATTTAATTTTTTTTAATTTAATTTTTAAAATATTTTTTGGTGAAAATGAGACTGATAAGATGATTAGGGTGCAGCATACATGAACACAAAAAAATATGTTACTAACATGTACAAAGACACAAATAGTTGTTTGTTTTTTTTCTCCTCAACACTCTTCGGATCTACTTGGGACCTGACCTGTCTTAGATCTACCGGGAGATCAGGATCGACGTAATGGGCACCCCTGATGTACATAATGGCGGGCTTTTAATAGATATGAAGGGACATCTGGTCGCGAACGATAGGGCAAAATAAGAATATTGGTACAAAGGCAGCATAAGACCAATGACAATTGAAAAAAAAATTAAAAAACAGATTTGGCAAAGTGTCTGCGCTGGATGCATTGTTTGCACATCCGTCTCACATGTAAGTGGTTGGCGATTTGAATCCGAATCTATCAGGTGTGCTTTCGTTGTTTTTTTTCCAAGTACTCCGATTCCATTCCACATTCCAAAAACATGCTTCTTGTTATATTGTGTGAACAATATTGTGAATGGCTTTAATTGGTTGGCGGCCAAACCAGGGTGTACTTCTTCTCTTGCCCAAAGTCAGCTGGGAAATGCTCCAGCTCAGCGGTGACCCTTGTGAGGATAAGTGGTATCGAACTGTACAGTACAAATATGTAGTTTTTCATATTGACAATTCTCTCACTTTCAATCACTATATCTAAAAATCTGGTTAAGAAATTAAAAGTAAGATCGGGTTACTTTTATATCACAAGTCTTGTTGAACATTTAACCCTTTCAGGGACAGCGGTTACTACAGTGGGCAACTTATCATGTTATCGGGTTACAGGGTGGATGAAAGGGTTAAAACCCAAAGGAAAGTTGTAGCAACGTTCCTCCCAGTCCTAGGGTTCGAGATTATGGTGGCATTATCTACAGGACATGCATCTGTTCAGGCACTGCAGTTGTTGGACATAGTTACGGCACTCTCTGATTCATCTCATCTTTCAAATCGCATAGTCATTTTTGTCTTCTTTATTCCAATGTTGGCTGGCTGTCTCTCTCTTGACATTTTATTTACTGGTACGTTTATTACGTACAGTTGCATATCACACTCAAACCAAGCAGTATCTTAATTCACTGGATCCTTCCTTCCAGTCCCCAAAGTCAGGGATATAGACTGTCCAACATACTTTAATTTAATAGATTTTTTTGTAATCATGCATGTCATAATCCCTCATGGGAAAACTCAACTTGCAATTTGCTATAATCTTTCCTTTTGACCTGATGGAGTCAGCTGCAAAATTAGCTTTGTGTTTGAGAACTGGGCCCCCAAATTTGTTTTAAAACTATTTTGGTCAGATTAGAACAAAAGCTTTTTGGTAGTAATTATTTCATCTGAGATGTATGTTCTTAGATTTGATTGTATTGTTATGGAGCCTCACGTGATGCTTCGTCTTGGCCAGGTCACTCTTGCAAAATAAACTGTAAATCTCAATGGTTTTGCAACCTGGTTAAATAAAGTTTTTGGGTGGAAAATAAATATCAACAAAAAAAGTGGTTGCAGTAAATCATTGCCGAGGCCAAATTGTGTTATGGATGAGTGAATTATGCATTACTGTGCATATCCTGATCGAGAAATAGTCAGAACTCCACACCGAATGTGGTCGGAGGTCATTTATGTTGCAAATCAAAAGGCAGTCACTCGTGGAGAAATGTATAGAGTTGCTGCACTCGTTCCACATAATCGAGGAAATGAGCAAGTTATCACCTTCGTGCAATTGAGGCAAGATTCTGGATTGCCTATGTATCGTACATGTAAGACAAAGGTGTGAAACTCCGGTCCTGGAGGGCCGCCGTTCTGCATGTTTTTCATCTCTCTCTGTTGCAACACCTGATTGTAATAATCAACTCATCAGAAAGCTCTGCAGAAGCCTCATATCGAGCCTGTTCATTTGAATCAGGTGTGTTGAAACAAGGAGAGCTGGACAACATGCAGGACAGCCGCCCCCCAGGATCTGAGTTTGACACATATGAAAGTCTTACATGTACACATATGATGTAAGTGCAGAAAATTGAGTTTTCGTGAATTGTACAGTATAAATTCTAGAAGTAGTCCAGGCAAAATAATTCACATCTCTACAAAATAAGGACAAGTGTAAAACGTCTAAATTTAGGGAATCCCCCCTCCCTATTGATCTAAATATAGTACGGACATTTGAATTGTGTATGATCTATGTATACAGTAATCCCTCGTTTATCGCGGTTAATGGGGACCAAAACCACCTGCGATAAACGAAAATCGTGAAGTAGCGACCGATTAACATATATATATATATATATATATATATATACTGTATATATATATATATATATATATATATATACATACAGTATATATAAATTGGCCCACGTGGGCCTTTATGCTTGAGCAGAGCGCACTAACACACACACACACACACACACACACACACACACACACACACACACACACACACACACACACACACACACACACACACACACAGGCCAGCGATCCGGGCTTGCAGCAGACGTGTTTATGATTAGTCAATTAAGGTTGTTTAGACAATTAAGGATGGAGAGACCTGCTTCTATTCTTATAAGTCTCTCTCTCTCTCTCTCTCTCTCTCTCTCACTCTCTCTCTCTCTCAGCAACACACATACACTCACCTGCGCACCCATGCGTGCAGCACACACACGTGCCCCACGTGGACCTTCCGAGCTTGAGTAGATTGCGCACACACTAGCATGCAGAGTAAACAACACTTAGACACTGATTTTTGCGGACTTCAAAATAAATAAATAAAAATACAATTTTTTTTAAGATTGTTTGAAAAAATTCGCGATGCACCGAAGCCGTGATAATCGAACCGCAAAATAGCGAGGGATCACTGTAAACACAATGTATTTTTTATGCCATTAAAAGTGCAACAAATTTCCGACATGTCCCTTAAACTGGCATTTCAAAATTGTAATTTTAAATGGCAGATTGCCTTTGGGTATTGTATAGCTCCTGAATCTGTTAAGTCTTTAAGCTCTGCAAAAAGTAACTCGGATGACCTCACGGATACAAAAGATTTTTTAACTTACAACATCACAACACTCCCTGAAAAGAAGTAATCATTTCATACTGAATGTTTGCAGTTCGGGAATTTGTAAGACTTACGTCATAATCTGGTTCTCTGCCCCAGCTTCTACCAAAACGCCATCCACGAACAGAGGCACAGAGGAAAAGCTGTGTTGGGTCCATTGCCTCCCTTCGTCAAAGCTGACCCTGTACATGTGTGTCAAAACACATTCCCATCACAAACCCAGCAACAGCAATGGCACGCAAAACAGAAACTCTCTATTCGAGCTTGGTCATAGGGGAGGATTAAGGTTGAGATCACAATCACTAGTCTCAACAGACAAGATTCACAGCCTCTGTGTACAGTGGCGTGAAAAAGTATTTGACCCCTTCCTGATTTCTGTGTTCTTTGCATATCTATCACACACAAGGGGTTCAGTTCATCAAACCAATTTTAATAACACACAGAGGCAACCCAAGGTAATACAAGGTACAGTTTATAAATGCCAATTGAATTTATTTGGACAAAAAAAAAAAACTACCTGTCCCAAAGTGAAAAAGTAATTGCCCCCTGAACCTACAAATGAGATGTGGAGCAGTAACTGAAATCCAGCATTTGCGATAATTAGTGATGAGTCATTCACATCACCGTGGGGGGATTTTGACCCACTCTTCTTCACAGAATTGTTTCAACTCTGCCATATTTTAGAGGTTTCTAGCATGAACTGACCCTTTAAGGTCACACCACAGCATCTCAATTGGATTTAAATCTGGATTTTGACCTGGCCACTCCAAAGCCTTAATTTTGTTTTTGTTAGCCATTCAGAGGTCGACTTGCTGGTGTGTTTTGAATCGTTGTCCTGCTGCATGTTCCAAGAGCGCTTGAGTTTGAGGGTGCAAACTGATTGTCGGATGTTCTCCTTTAGGATTTTCTGGTCGACAGCGGAAGTCATTGTCCCATCAATCACAACACGTTGTCCTGGTCCTGAGGTAGAAAAGCAGCCACAGACCACCACAGTGCCATCACCATGCTTCACTGTTGGCAAAATGTTCTTTTTATCAAATGCTGTGCCATATTTACCCGAGATGTAGCGGGCTGCACATCTTCCAAAAAGTTCAATTTTTGACTCATAAATCCACAGAATGTTTTTCCAAAAGTTTTGAGGATCATCAAGATGCCTTTTGGAAAATGTGAGATGAGCCTTTGTGACCAGTGTCTTTCTTGTGGTAGCTTCATGAACACTGACCTCAACTGATGACAGATCTGGAGTTCTTTGGGTGTTGTTCTAGGTTCTTTTGCAACCTCCTGGGTGCGTCGTCATCACAATCTCGGAGTAATTATAGCTGGTCAACCACTCCTGGGAATGTTTGACACTGTTCTTAGTTTTATCCATTTGTGAGTAATGGCTCAGACAGTGGTTTGCTGTAACCCCTGAGTTTTAGGAATGGCATTGTAACCTTTTTGAGACTGATAGATTTCAATAACAATTTTCTAATTCTTGAATTTATTCGGGTTGTGGCATGATGCGTTTGTTTCTTGAAGTCTTGGAGCGTACATCACTTTGTCTGACAAATTCTATTTATGTGATATTCTTGATTCAACAAATGTGGTGCTAGGGTGTTGCCTGTGAAATTGAACTCAGCTTTCCCAAAACTGTCGTTAGTCACAGTTACTTGTTTTTTTTTTTTTAACAAAGAGGGGCAGTTACATTTTCAGAGGGTCAGGGAGGTTTGGATTTTTTGTGCCTTAATAAAGTGAATTGGCATTCACATCTTGTATTTCCTTGGGTAGTGTCTGTTTGATATTAAAATAGGTTTGATGAACGGAAACCTTTGTATGTGATAAATATGCAAAGAACACAGAAATCAGGAAGGGGGAAAATCCTATTTCAAAACACTGTAATTAGCTGCAGAAGATTGCAGTAAATGGTATTATAACAGTCTGGTTATTAAAGTCAAGACCCCCACCCCCCCAAATAAATGCAGATAAAATATGAGAAGCAAAAACATTCATGGTAGATATTACAAAATCAACTTTAAAAAATAAACAAAAGTAGAACTGTTTCATGTGCAAGTGCTCAGGAGAGGGAGACCATGTAAGGGCAACTTTCATCATTTGGAGAATGAGCTCAATTGATTTTGACAGCAACTCAACTCTGAAGCTGAAGTGAGAACAAGTTGGAGTACCTGAGTGTATGTGGGATGCAGAAACACTGCTGAGGCCACAAATTTGGAGAGAGAGAGATTCCTCACCCCCCACACCTCCACCACCACCCGACCCTCGCACACACGCATGTGGCCGCAACAGAAAAAAAAAACCCTCACAGCCTTCATTTACCATAAACACTGACAACACAAATAGCTCAGATTCATACTTATTATAAGATACTAGGTTGGAAAGCAGTCACTGAATACCCAACAGTTAAAATCACATGTGCCACAGCAATATGCAGGCGGCATAAAGGTAGCTGTCGTTGTTGTTGTTTTTTCTTTCTTTCTGGCAAAGAAATTGGTTGCTAGATAAAAAGCATCACACTTACTTTCCAGTTGTTGTCATGATGAAAAATAGGAAAACTGAAATGTTTTTGACTTCGATTGGGGTGGAAATTGACCCACCACTACCAATTGGACGAGAGGGAGGCGAATATGTTAATGAACGTACTAATTGGGGCTCAAACAACCGAATGTTAATGATAAGTGGCTTGGGGGGTGCCCCCCCCCCCCCCAAAAAAAATTACTTTCTTGCCATCAGCCAAAATGGATGTACCCTCGAGAGCAAAGGGAAGAGTCAATGTGTATGTCACATATTGTACATCATCAAGCTTATTAATCATCCATCCATTACTCCATCTCTCCACTTTCTATTCGTCATTATGGTGAGCTGGAGCCAATACCAGCCAAATACACCTTTGACTGGTTGCCAGCCTTGGCAGGGTTACATACCAAACAATCATATCAAACAATCATTCACACTCACATTTAAACCAAAAGGACAATTTAGAGTCTTCAATGAACCTAACATGTTTTTGGAATATGGGAAAAAGCAGGAGTTCCCAGAAAAAAAAAAACACTCATGCGTGCACGAGAGAGAACATGCAAACTCCACACAGGACGGGCCACAGGATTGAAATCCCAAACTTCAGAACTGTGAAGCAGATGTGCCAACCACTTGTCCAGCATGCCGCCTATTTAAATCATAAGAAATGAATTAACTTCATGTGACTATGAAAAGCAATACAAAAGGGAACAAATCAAACTGACATACCATAAGTGTCTGGTTGGCACAGAAGGTTGTTTTACGGCAACAAGGGCCCCTCCTTTGTCCAGAAACCAAATATTGTGCTCCTCTTCAAAAATCTGAACATTAATGATCATACATAGATAGCATAGAGTGGTAAAAAAAAACAAAAAAAAAAACGAACGTAACAAAGACATGCCCATTGACATCCATCTTTAGACAAGGAGTTGTATTAGCTAAATCCTACCAAAGTAGCTTTTCATTAACAACTTGAAACACGCACACACGCACAGGAGATGCATTAGCTAAATCCTACCAAAGTAGCTTTTCAATAACAAGTTGAAGCACGCAGGCACGCACTCTCACACACACACACACACACACTGAAAATAGACTTGGTCATGATGAAGCTCTCACCTGTCTCCAGCTATTTCCGGCATCAGATGATATATACATGCCAACATTGTTGTAGGACAGCTCAGCTCCAATATTCCCTGCAGTCAGCAGAATAAATAACAGAACAAAACAGATAATCGATAACACAAGAGGGGCACAACATACTCACTTATGATTAAGAAGTACTATTAGGTTCTCCATTTTTTTTGTTTCATTTTTTTTAACTCCATGAGAAAAGAATTGCATCGTTCATGTTTCAATCAAATTACAAAATGTACGTCTTTTTATTCATCCCTCATTACAACAAATACAAGCAAGCACTCTCCACCGTAAAGCAACATTTTCTTCAGATTGGCTGAATTCCAGGAGCATGTCGAAAGTAGGCATCCTTTTATTTTACTGCCTTGCTGTGTCTGAAGTGGATGAATGTATCAAAGCTTCTGAGGGTAGCCACTCATCAAGTTAGAAAAACAAACAAAAAAAAAACACAAGAAACTGATGAAAACTTGGCATGCCTCCCTCCCCCCTTTTCTTTCTCACTCTGAGATTGCTCAAATATTAAGATAAATACTGGAGCAAAACCCCTACACCTACTTTCATGATAGCTTTCAGCTTTTCTTCACTTGAAAGCATCTCCAGCTAGTTGGATGACAACCAGCAGTCATTAGCTAATGATTGCTCACTTTGCTTTCAACATGCACAGAGCCACGTGAACAAAAAAACCTCCAGCAAAATTGTTACTACCTCAAATGCTATTCAGATTCTGGACTCGCTTCCAGTCAACTATGGGGCACGTATAGAGTAGATAGACACACAATTTACTGAAGTACACTGACAAAACCCATGCAAGCTGATGGACATGCGGTGGACATGTAATTGCCACGCAGAAAGGTTAGAGACCAGATTCAAACCCCAAACCTGATTATGGGGCAGATTTGTTTGCCACATGGCACAACATGCAGCCATGAAAATGACCACAGCCCTAAAAATCAAAGTAAGCCTAACTTTCAACAATGAGTTAACTAAATACTGAGATCTGGGTTATGTGAATCTATTTGAGGTATGTTTAAGTGATTGTTTGAAATATTTGCTCTGTTGTATCATTTTCAATGTCTGCATATGCAAAAAACGCCACAAAAGGCATGCATGCACACAGCAAGCTTTCAATCTCCCCATGTTTGTGATTATAATGCTCTTCACGCTCCACTCTCAGGGCTGTAAAACTGTTTTTCGGTGCATGTAAATAATAGAAGACTGCAAGTTCTCCCCTATGGATGCCTGCAGCATTCAGACAACATAATGCAGTATTTGCACTAGCTGATGTCTTAAAAGGTGCAGCAAGCAAATTCAATCACACCAATAAAGCACAAAAGAAAAGGCTCGCCCACCAGTAAACACGATACCAGGTACTGTAAAATTTAATAGTCCCCCCCCCCAAAAAAAAATTGCTGTCTATTTTGTGTGTCACGCAAGAAAAAGAGTCAGATCACACACATACAGGCATGCAGAGAGAGACTCCAAAGCTTGGGTTGCTAGTTACTCGTTGTCAGGAAGCAGACTGGCATCTCTCCAAGATCTAGGTTACATTTGATGTATTATTAATTGTATTTCTTTGGGCATATTCGGATTTGTTTTCAACAATTTAAAAGATTTTCAGCGACAAGAAAAACAGTTTGCGACCATTCAAAAGGTTTGCGAACGTCTGACGATCATCTTTGAAACCTTTGGCGAACCCCGACGAAAAACCAACATTCGCTACGTGGGCAAACACTCGCACGCATTTCGCACGTGGTGAGATATGGACCTAAAAAGCTATGCTTGATTTTTCTTGCGCTCAAGGACGATGGCCATCCCTCTACATCTGCTTATGCACAAACTCTTTCTCTCTGAGGCAAGTGCTTGAATTAGGTGCAAAATCGACTCTGTATCAAATGACATAAAATAATTGATGAAATTGGTTTAATTGCAATTTGACACATTTCTGTAGTTGCATAAATTATAGTCCACGTTGAGTTTTTTCCTACCTGTGGCAACAATAATCCCTGGTGCAGAGCTCTTTGTGGAGATTGCCCCGGACAGGTAGGGGTTCTCTGAAGTTTGTAGTTGAAGATGAAGGGAACAAAAAGGCTAGAAAATAAAATCAAAACAGGACTGCAAATTTGGAACATTGCCAAGACTACATTATAACCTAGAAAATGGAAGGATGATAACCTATAAATACAGTTGAGTTGAGTTGAGTAGTGTTGGAGGGGATCAAACGTCAGGTCGGAGAGTTACCAGGTCTGATAAATTATTGTAGAAATGCATTATGACATTTCTTCATAAGAATAAGAGCAATGAAGGCTTAACTTTGAAATGCGGATCCCGCCTGGATTCAGCGGTGAATCATAAATGGATGAGTTGCTTTGTTCAGTTTTTTTCATTTATTTGTTCATTCAGGCATTTATAGTTGGTTTAGAATTGCTTATATTTCACATTTGAACTGTGTGTCACTAGCCACCAAGGCCAAGCAGTAATATAAGGATGTGACAGTGGTATTGTGGTAGTTTCTGCTCAGCAAAAAAGTATGCAGACATTACAAACAGGAAGCAGGCAAGACAATTAATTATATGTAGCCTACTTAATCAGTCTCTCTCGCTCTCTCTCTCTCTGTATATATACTGTATATATATATATATATATGTGTACTGTATATACTGTATGTATATAATTATTCCATCATCTCCCTATCCAGATCTGCAGTAAAATATATATAATTTATTTGGTTAATTTTATTTAGAAAAAAAAAACCTCGGCATTTTGTGCTTGGTACTATGAATGTGTTTGTAAATTTTTGTTTCTGGTTTTAAACACAAGCATAGCAACTCACTGACTCTTACCAGTATGCAGTGAATTTCATTTCCATCCAGGTCGGTTGCCGGGGCTTGCAGGAGCCTCCAATCTCTGCCTTTGTTGTAGGTGATGAAGGTCTTTACTTGGTTGTCTTGCCTTTTGTTCGCAATCAACATGCCTCGAATGCCTGCGACCTAATGGCCACACACAATTAACACAATTCATTGAAACCTCATCCTTGTGATACTCTTGGGAAGTGTTCATGCTTGTCAGATGAGTTGATAAGAGTTTATAGCCATTTGACTTCCATTGATCTTATCGGCGATAGCGGATCAGCTCAGCTCAGTCGTTCATTTTCTGATTGACCGTAATTCCGTAATTCGACGGCATGTCATTGATCAGATCCGTGAATGGGGACATGAATTAAAGTTGAAGTGTGTCCCACATGTACATTAATCTGTGCGGGGCCAGATAATTTTGGTTCCTACGGTTGGATTTTGGCGCTACCTGCCAATTTTTAACAATTGTATGATATTAACTTGCTTTCGTTATGCAAAGAAGGTTTCGGTGTGCTCCTGATAAGATCCTTGTGTGGGTCTGGTAATCAATATCCCTACTGCTTTCCTTGGTGCCTCAAATGACTAAAGTATCAAATGTATTAGTGTTTAAGTTTGAGACTTGAGCTTGGAGGTATAAGAGGCATCGACAACTCAAACAATATTGATCCCCACACCAATTCAAAAGACGGACTGGCCGTCGTGTCACAGCACACTTTCGCTATTTTGTTATCTTTGTGTGGCTTTTCGCCTGGAAACACCGCTCTATGTTGGACAAAGCTTACATACAGTCATCAGGATATTCAGTCCGCTGCAAAAAATATTCTGATGGGAAGCGAATCAAAATTACAGCACCAGTGAGTGCGGCGATTGATTTTATTAACCCCCCCCAATGTATCCTGCATTATCCACATTTGTGCCACTTTAAAGTTGTGCACGTCATCTTTGCATCGCAAATAAATATATTTGCAACTGTGCACAATTACGATGACTACTGTCGAATGTCAGCATCACACTTCAATTGATACTGCTCTGCAGCTGGGGCATGAAAATCCACAGGTTTTTCAGGGGAATAATTTTGAAATGGGTCCAACGAAAGCATTTACATCAGTTGTGATTTTATTTACGGCTTGTTTTAAAAACAGCTACATCATGGGTGTCAAACTCATTTTTGTCGCGGGCCTGATTTTACTTTCCCTTAGAGGGCCATTATGACTGAAACCATGTAAAGAAGTCAAGAATAACGGTTTATTTACCTATTGTTTAAGTTACTGTAATGAGGGGTTTGGTAACAAGAAAATGTTTACAGTATCACTCATTTATTACATATGAGAATTAGACATTTTGGGAGAGATTTTAGCAAGCATCGTGAAAGTTGACATCTTTGATTTGCTTTTGCGGGCCACGTAAAATGATGTGGCAGGCCAGATCTGGCCCCCAGGCATTGAGTTTGACACCTGCGAGCTACATTGTCAATAAAAATCAAGCTCCACTCATTTGTTCAGGAATAATCGTTTCATATTCAAATCACACCCCTTGTTTTTGTTTGGTTTTCCTTTCCTTCCTTGGGGCATGTCAATGATTGATCAACATTGGCAAAATGCTTGATAATACGTTTGCTTATACTCGTAAGCAGTGCACAAATATAGGCTATTCAGCCAATAAATAAGTGAGTTAAATAGATATTTGCACCACCTTGTGATTGGATCGATGATTGAGATCTATATTTCAACTCGCAAATCAGTAATTGGCCACCAAAATCCTGATTGTGTACAGTCACGAGACACAGAAACTTTTTTTTTCTTGCATTGAAGCAGCACTCTTCACAAACTTGCACAGTTACATGCAAACGACCTGCTTGTGTTTGACTTCTGTAGTTGACAGAATAACAGACAGTCAGCCAGCAATATTTCTTGTTCTGTGTTAAGCATTATCACTAATTACATATCTTTGTGAATCAGTCTACACAAAACATCACATCCATTGATAAATGACATTTTATTGTGAGGAGATTGTGTCCTCACGAGGAAGGCCCACACATCTCAATTCTTCTTGAGACACCCTTGTTGTTGTTACACTGAAGTGAGAGATAAGCTTCAGCAGCTCCGAAGTATGATCGAAAAATGAAAGGACAGAGGATCTCCAAAAGGTTACCCTAGTGAGGGGTTTCGGTGTTCAGTTCGGTCTTTAACTCCCTTGAGAGGTACAGTCGTGTAAAGTGCTATGAATACAGGCATATCTCCTCTCACTATTATGTCTCTCACTGTTTGATCCACTACTGACTCCCACAATTGCTGGCAACGGACGGCAACCTCTGTGTCTCCCAAACACGTAACAGATGACTTTCCAAAGGCTGCATTGCCATAAACGTATGTGCTGACTGATGAAGCTCTTGGCAAACTTGCCTCGTGACAACAAGAGAGAAAGAGAGACTCAGAGAGGTTCTGTGACACTACAGTGTAACTGCTGCGTCCGGCATTGTTAGGGAGAAGAAGCATCTACTGACGTTTTAAGGAACCATAGTTTCCTCACTTTAAAGCATTACATTTTCTCAAAAGCCGACAGTGCACTTTATAATATGATACGCCTTATATATGGATCAATATTCTGATTTCTTGTACGTGGTATTTTAAATGTTCTGTAAAGTGCCTTGTTACAGCTGCAGCGGTTGTTCGAGCGCTATAAAACTAAAGCTGTATTGTATTGTATTCCCTTAAACCTAGCTCCATCTCGTAGATGGCAACCGCAGCCACTATTGTAGCTTCTTTTCTATGCGCCTTATAATGCGGTGTGCCATCCATCCATCCATTTTCCACCGCTTATCCGGGGTCGGGTCGCGGGGGCAGCAGCTTTAGGAGGAAAGCTCAGACTTCCCTCTCCCCAGCCACTTCTTCGAGCTCTTCCTGGCGGATCCCGAGGTGTTCCCAGGCCAGCTGGGTGACGTAGTCTCTCCAGCGTGTCCTGGGTCGTCCTCGGGGCCTCCTGCCAGTGGGACATGCCCGGAACACCTCACCAGGGAGGCGTCCCGGAGGCATCCAAATTCGATGCCCGAGCCACCTCATCTGGCTCCTCTCGACGTGGAGGAAAAGCGGCTCTACTCTGAGCCCCTCCCGGATGACCGAGCTTCTCGCCTTATCTCTAAGGGAGAGCCCGGAGAAAACTCATTTCGGCCGCTTGTATCCGGGATCTCGTTCTTTCGGTCACGACTGCGGTGTGCCCAATATATGAAAACAGTTTTGAAATAGGCCATTCATTGAAGGTGTGCCACATACTCCGAAGTGCCTTATAGTGCGGAAAATATGGTAAGTAAAAGTTGTAAAAAATCAATGTGTGAGCTCTTTCTTTGCAAATATCCCATGTTATTAACATGGAGAACCGCGGCTATTCATAAAAATGGGACACTGTGTTTACAAATGTGTTTCTGTGGTTAAATTGAGCTGCTCAGACTTTTTATTAGGTGCGTTTTTCCATGCTTAAATTACAGTCATCGACTGTAGTAAAATGGCATGTACCGTATTTTCACGACTATAAGGCGCCATTAAAAGTCTTAAATTTTCTCCAAAATGGACAGGACGCCTTATAATGCGGAGCATCTAGTGTATGCGTCAAGTTCCAAAGCCTGACTGAGAGCACTGTTTATACAGAGAAAAGGCGGACGTGAGTGACGACAGGCATGCGGAAGTCCGCCAATGAGTGAAGGGTGGGCGTGTAAGAGGACGCTAAAGGCACGTCCCTAGCAGGTACCAGTCGCCAATGAGTGAAGGGTGGGCGTGTACGAGGACGCTAAAGGCACGTCCTTAGCAGGTACCAGTCGCCAATGAGTGTTAAGGGTGGGCGTGTAAGAGGATGCGAAAGGCACATCCCTAGCAGGTACCAGTCGCCAATGAGTGAAGGGTGGGCGTGTAAGAGGACGCTAAAGGCACACCCCTAGCATGCCGTATGTTTAAACTGGCGTATGTTTTACCATGCCTGGCTGCGCCCAATAATACAGTGCGATTTGTGTATGTGTCAAATACAGAAATAGCACCCGTTACTGAGACTGCGCCCAACAATACGGTGCGCCGAATGGTCGTGAAAATTAACTAAACCTGACAGGGCACAGTAACAAAGCCTGGAGTCGGTCCATACTGTGACAAGAAGCGTTGTTGCCTACAAAAAAGATAAGCCATGCGTTTAACTTAATATTGAAAGTGTGTGTGCAAGACCGAGAGAGAAAGAGAGTGAGAGAGAGAGAGAGAGTGAGAGAGAGAGAGACCCGAGTATGTTTTACGTCCGATGTCCAACGACAACTACCGGTAGTGCTCTCTCCGCTCAAATGTTGACAAAGCAGCAGTGATGGGTGTGATGGTCATGTTGCCTGACGTTTTGCAACACAGCTCATGCTTGTACTTTCAGTACACCAAAGCCAGTTTACAACTGAGGATAAATACACTGAACGAGACAAAATATTTCCATGTATTCGTCTATGCTGGAAGCCTCAATGACAGCTAGCAATGGTGCTCCCGAAGGCTTTTTAATGTTCAGGCGAGTACAACACACTCCAGAGGTTCCTTTTGAAGCTGTTTGAACTGTCAGGATTTGGGAAGGCATCCCGCTTTGCTGTCTCTAAATGGCCCCGGAGATAGCAAACCTTCTGAATTGATGGATTGAGAAAAAGTTGCCTGTCTTCATGCTCTTTTTGACTTATTTTTTTCCCTTTCCTGAGCAAGGACATCAAATACCTGACTATCTCATGACTTATAAAATTGTACTATAAGTTTACCCTTTGGCCTGAGGTGTGTATTTTTTCCAGATATCAGGGTGCAAAATGGATCAGGGGTGACCATCACAAATTTTAAACGTGTTCAATATTTATGAAAAAAAAATCTTTATGTGTGTGGAGAAACCAACTACTGTACTCTTGAATCATTGAACTCTGTAGACTCTGACATGAACGAAGCGTAGCTAATGAAACAAACCCCCTGGTGGACAAATAAACGGCAGCAAATAAAACAAAATATGGCCTACAGGTGCTTGTTTGTTGTATTTTGTATTTTTAAAAAAGTGGGTTCTCAGATGGAAGAAGTATTTTCTAAAGCAATTCTTTTCTTGTTGACTTCCCAATTTTCCAACATTGTCATCCTTTTTGGGTCATTCCATGCCTAATCACGCAGTGGATTTGACAAGGCTAATTTAAAAAATATATATTTATATTTATTTATGTTTGTGCTCACCCTTGTGTATAACCGCCCTGATCATTGTGGCTACAGCTGTCTACATACTTTTGCCGATGAGCAATACTCCACAGCACCAGAAATTTTAAAGCGCTCAAGGACTTTCTGTATAGTTGCACACCTAAAGTTGTATTGCAATGACTGCTAGTGGTCACTTAATAAACGGTGCAACAATTATCTGCACGATCTGTACAACCGACATGGTATATTGTATTGCACCACTGATCACTCTATCTCTCGATGAACCTGCACATTGTCGCACCGCTGTCACGAAGTGGTACTACTACAAAATGGTACCCGTACATTACGGAATGTCTCTCTATACTTATATGTCATGTCTTCGTTTATCTTAGTTGCTTGTTATTGCAGTACTAGTACAGCCTATACTACTGGAGACAAATTTATTGTGTGTTTTACACAGAGGTGTCAAATTATTGTGTTAATTGCGTAAAAATAATTACAGTCATATTTAGTGAGTTAGTTAGTTTAGTTATGTTTAGTTTGGTTTGGTTTGTTTATTGAACATAAAACATATATACAGTAATAATTTGACAGAAAATAAGGTAGATAAAAAAAGAAAGAAATCAATCTTCATACAACACAGTTATTATGTTCAAGGGAGTAGGAAGAAGTAAAAAACTTATCTAGTCCTACCCCGTTATGTGATTGTATCTAATAAATAATTTTTATATCAATCAGAAAAGAAAAAAGTAAGAAGAAAGAAGTCTCCATTAAGGCTCATACTTTACCCTTAACCGTGATATTTTTACAACTTTTGGTTTGTATCGGGATTATATACTTCCACACCCTGACACTCTTGTGTCAATTTTCTCTTGTATTCATAATGGATATTTATATACCTTTCTCTATTTATCAACTTAGTTCTGATTTATCATTATATTTAATGTTTTGAATTTATCATTTTAACTCTGATTGATGTAGGTTGTTTGTACTATTTTTTTGAATTTGTTTTTGAACTCAGCAAGCGATTTACTCATTTTCAGGTCCGTTTCGAGATTATTCCACAGATTAACGCCTTTGATAGATACACTTCTTTGCTTGATGTTTGTTCTTGTTTTGAGTTTTTTGAATAAGTTGGTACCTCTTAAATCATAGCTGCTTTCTCGAATTTCGAAAAACTTCTGAATGTTTTGGCAGAGCAGGTTATTGTGTGCTTTGTACATTAATTGGGCGATTTTAAAGTCAACCAGGTCATAAAATTTCATCGTATTTAATTTGATAAATAGTGGATTTGTGGGTTCCGTATATTTTGATCTATTAATAATTCGAATTGCTTTTTTTTGTAGGTTGAGAATAGGGAGTGTGTTTGTTTTGCAGGCATTTCCCCATATTTCCACACAGTAGGTCATATATGGTAATAATAATGAAGTGTATAATGTGTACAAAGATCTCTTATTTAGCACTTCCTTGGTTTTGTAGAGGATCCCTACGGTTTTGGCTATTTTTCTTTTTACGTTATCGATATGTGGCTTCCAACATAGTTTTGAGTCTATTACTAATCCGAGAAACTTGGTTTCATACGCTCTTTCTATCTCAATTGAGTTTACCATAATTTTAGCTTGGTGTTTGATTGGTCTTGTGCCAAAAACAATTAACTTCGATTTTTTCAGGTTAAGTGACAATTTATTTCTGTCGAACCAGTTTTTTAATTTGTTTAATTCGTTTTCTACGGTTGTCAGGAGCTGTTTCAGATTTATTCCAGAACAGTAGAAAGTTGTATCATCAGCAAATAGGACACATTTAAATTGTTTTGAGACCTTGCAGATATCATTTATATATAAGATGAATAGTTTTGGACCAAGCACTGACCCCTGAGGAACTCCGTGAGTGATTTTTAGTTGATTCGTTTTTTTATTGTTGAGTTGCACGTACTGATATCTGTTTTCTAAATAACTTTTTATCCATTTATAAGCTACACCTCTAATGCCATATCTTTCTAGTTTTTTCAATAATATACTGTGATCTATTGTGTCAAAAGCTTTTTTTAGATCTAGGAAAACCCCAACAGTAAATTCTTTGTTGTCTATATTAGTGGCTAATGCTTCCACAAACTCCATAACTGCCATTGAGGTGGTCCGTTTTTCCCTGAAGCCATATTGATTCTCACTTAACAGCGCATGCTTTTGTATAAAGCTATCAAGTCTGCGAGAAAATAGTTTTTCTAATATTTTTGAAAATTGTGGTAGTAGTGATATTGGTCTATAATTTGTAAACCGATGTCTTTCTCCACTTTTATAGATTGGAATAACTTTAGCAATTTTCATTTTTGATGGAAAGATACCAGCTTTGAATGACAGGTTGCATATGTGCGTGAAAGGTCGCACTACATATTCTATAATCTGCTTTATTATTGTCATGTCAATATTAAAGCAATCAGTTGACTTTTTATTTTTAAAAGTTTTTATAATATTTGATACTTCTTCTTGTTTTACAGCAGTAAGGAACATCGTGGAGGAGTTTTTTTCTACATATCTATCTATTTCAAACAAGTTTGTTGGATCAGGAATTTGTTTTGCTAGGTTACTGCCGATGTTGACAAAATACTCATTAAATTCAGTTGCTATTTCTGCAGTTTTTTCCAAAATAGTATTTTTGCCTTTGATAAAATACTCTGGATAATACATTTTTTAGGACTATTTCTGATTACTTGGTTAAGTATCTTCCATATTTCTTGTGTGTTACTTTTATTCTGCTCTAATAGTGCATGATAATGATCTCTTTTACTGGTTCTTATAATATTTACTAGTTTATTTTTATAGGTCTTATATTTTTTTTCTGCTTCTTCAGTTCTCAATTTTAAAAACAATTTATATAAATAGTTTTTCTTTTTACATGCGTTTTCTATGCCTTTCGTTATCCATGGCTTACTTGGGTCTTTATACTTTTTGGAGACTTTAGTTAATGGAAAATGTTTATCATATAAAGAGATTATGGTAGACTGAAATACTTCAAACGCTGTATTTGGGTCTTCGTTTGAGTAGACCTCGGTCCAGTTTTGTTTTTCTAGGTCTTGCTTAAAGGCGTCGGTGGAGCGTTGGGTTCTTAGTCTTATTTCTGTTATGTGAGTTGTTGACTTAGCTTTTCTATCAAAATAATGATGAAAAACTGCAAAAACAGGTAGGTGGTCACTTATGTCATTAATGAGAAGTCCACTTTCCATTTTATGGTCAATCTTATTTATAAATATGTTATCTATTAATGTGGCCGTGTCAACTGTTATTCTGCTAGGTTTTAGGATTACTGGGAAAAAGCTGTTGCTGTACATAGTATTTATGAAGTCGGTTGTTTTTTTGTGTCCATTTGGGTTTAATAAGTCAATGTTAAAGTCACCACATATTATTCGTGTTTTCTTATCGTTGTTGTAACTGAGCATATCTGTTAGTTTTTTATTGAATGTGTCAATACATGATCCTGGTGTCCTATAGATGCAACTTATGATGATATTTGATGCCTTTTTATTATGTATTTCAATGGTTAGACATTCCATTAGGTTTTCTATTGTGTTTGTCAATCTCTCGATTTTACTGCATTTAAGTGCTTTGTCTACATATATTGCAACCCCCCCTCCTTTTTTGTTTTCCCTATTAGTTGCAAACATTTCATAACCTTCTATTTCCATTTCAGTTGTTTTATCTTCATCAAGCCAAGTTTCTGATATGGCAATTATTTTAAATTTATTGAATTTAGTCAGGTATTCTTTGATTTTTGTGAAAGTTAGTTTAGTTATGTTTTTTTAATCATGTTAATCTAAATTTTAATCTCTAACTTCATTGTTTCTGTAGGTGGGTTGCCTTTTTATAATATCCTTTTTATGTGTTGGCTTCCTGTATTCGGGTTGTTGAGGGTGGGGAAACAATGGTCAGTCACAACCTGAAGCGGACATTGATTGGCTGTGATTATGTTTGGGCTTGTTTCGCATAATAAACGGATTGGCTCCCATTGGAGTTGGGAGGGCCAGCTAGGCAGTAGTGAGGAGAGGAGCGGTGAAAATGGAGGAGCATGTGAGATTTCTCAGGCCAATGAATGTAAAATGTACATTCCAAAAACACCCTGACGGCACTATTGATAAAGGTAGAGTGTTGTGCCTAATTTGTAAGGAGTTTGCTTCCCACCGACGCAGCTCAACTTTAGCCTACCACATCAATGCAAAGCACCCAGTCGCGGGTGCAGCTACAGCTAACGTTAGCACCGAAAGCATAAGCAATAGAGCGAGCCATAGCAAAGCTCTTCGCCAAACTAAACTCGAGGAGAACACCCGGCGTACGAGGCATGAAGTCAGAATAGCCTCTGCATCCTCTGTAGCCTATGAGAAGTGATTGATGTTTATTTCAGATCTTTATTTTATAATGATGAACAGTGTTATTTCTGAAGTGCTAACTTACAACACTGTGATTTAAGTGTCTGTTTTATTTATTGTTTATTATCTGAAGCAAGTTCAGTGTTGAGTACTTGTATTATTCCGAAAAGTGTTTTTACTGTTTTTGATATGTTAAACTAAGCATTTTTAATGGATCTGATGTTCTATTTTATTTTTATTTTGTAATTATTTGGAGATTTACAAAAAAACAAAAACAAAAGAAAACAGTGATTCCCCCTGGTGGTCGAAACTAAATGTTGCATGTAGGACTTAGGACTAGTCTCAAATACAGCACAAAGTAAATGGCTTGGATTGCATCTGTTCAAGTCTGTTTAAAAACAATAAAATACTTTATAATGCCGCTTTTTTTGTGATGTCAATCTTTTGATCTGTCTCAATGATGTAATGGATTTGAAATGAAAATAGGAGTTTTCTCATCAATTTTTTGATGAGATTAACATATAGGTTAATTTGATCAATTAATTACCGATCATAATTAATCACACAATTTTTTTTAATCTCTTGACAACACTAGTTTTACATACTTGGCCAATAAAGATGATTCTGATTCTGAATTAAACTTGCTGTATTTGTTGATTGTGAGGGCACAGCACAGAATCGTAAATTTTGACTCATAAGGAACATGAGTTTTAAATACTTTGTCAAAAAAAGGGTGTGGCCACCTTTCTTTGAACTCTGATCCAGTAGTTCTTCAGATATAAATCTTCGCAAAACATGTTGGGAAGGGAATTCAACAAAGAACCCATACATTTTAGTAAATTGGCTTTTTAACCAATAATCTGACCTTGAAATTGACCTTTGGATCACGCTACCTTTTTTTTTCTCTTAGATGTTCTCTAAAACATATAAAAGGTTCCAAGATGTGTTTTTTTTCCCCCAGCAATAACGAGTCAGTCTCCATACCCTCAGATTTGCAATGACAATTCAACTTTCAATGAATATTCCATTAACCAGGACAGCCCCACAACATCCAGGGTCCTTTAAAAACTCTGTAACTTCCAGGCATGTTGGTGGTATTCAGGAGGTTTTCCAAGTATTCTCCCCACTGATTCACAATGGCCCGAGTTGAGGTCAGCAGAGTGCCATCTCCACTAAACACAGTGTTAATGTTGCACTGCGTCCCACCTAAAATGCCGCATGGTCAAGTCAAGTCAAGTCAAGTCAACAGTATTTATAGAGCACTTTCAAACAGCCATCGCTGCATACAAAGTGCTGTACATGGAGCAATTTAACATGCACAATAAACTGTAAGACAAATCGGTAATAAAGGCGGTAGAAAGCACCAAACAGTAAAACCAAGAACAAATCTAAGTCATGCTGAGTCGAATGCCAAAGAATACAAGTGAGTTTTGAGGAGGGTTTTGAAGATGGGCAGCGAGGAGGCTTGCCGAATGTTCAGGGGAGGTCATTCCAGAGAGAGGGACCAGCAACAGAAAAGGCTCGATCCCCTCTGAGCCTCAGTTTAGTTCTTGGTACCTCTAATAAAGTCTGGTCCACAGACCTGAGGCGCCGGGCAGGTGTGTAAGGGCGGATGAGCTCAGAGAGGTAAGGTGGCGCGAGATTATTCAGAGATTTAAAAACAAATAAGATGATCTTAAAAATAACTCTAAAATGAATGCTCCTTCTCCTCTGTTCGTGAGCAAGAATTTCCTCAAAGCTGTCCCAAAGTCGTTTGTCCGCAGGCATTGGGGCTGGAGTTGAAACTCTTTCTGACAGGGGATTCTGTCAGACATTCCCAGCAAACAGTCACAATACATTTGGGTCCACCAGGTTGGCCCGACACCCCTCACCCCCCACCCGTCCCCCGCCATCAGAGCTGGCACAACACCAGGTTATAATCAGTTGACAGCTCCGCCCCTCGCTTCACCAGTCGTGTCACCACAAATCTGGAGACACAACCACTAAGTCAGATCATTTGCAATAAAAAAACTTATTTGACAATAATAGTATGTTTAAAAGTCCCATATTAAGGGTGATCTCTGTTTTCAGGTCCTTTTCCGAATACTGTGATTTTGTGGCAAGGTTCGAAGGTAGTTATGTTGGTTAATATTTATACACTGTTGTCATTTGTACTCCTCTCTATTGGCGGTTATGACAGGAATATGCATCTGCTCATGAGTGAGGAGGATATCAGGATTTAATTCATCTGATGGCCTGTGGGTTGATTGTTGCTGTAAATGGGCATGAGCTACCGAGGTATCATTGCGAAATGTAGGTGATAGCCTCTGTGTAATTAATGAGACGATATATTTGCAGTCGAACAGATACGTAATGTGTGATATGAGCAGAGAGACTGTGTACTGCATGTTATCAGCTCAAACTGACCTGCAGGGAGAGTTTAGAGGAACTGACAGTGGCGGTTCTGGGGGGGGGCAACGGGGGCCAGTGCCCCTGTAGCACCGATTCTGGCCCCCCCTTTTTGTCCCCGGCAGGCTGGTACCATATCATCCCCTGGCTTGAATATTCTCAACAGACGTATTGTTACGCTTGCAGACATTTTAGCCCTCCTAATACTGTTTTTTTCTCATCACTGTAATGTTATGACTACAATTTCAAAGTCTGAAGAAATAAAAAGTCAAATAAGATTTCAAATCTGTCTTTTTAGCCCTGGGTTGAATGTGCCCCCCCATCAAAACCCCTGGCCCCAGCCCGGCCCCCTCAGCGAATTTGATCCAGAACCGCTGGGAACTGAATAAATAAAGAATAAAGAAGAGTGATTCCAGAGGAGATTAAAATGATCAATAAAAAGGTCAAGATGACCGCAAATGCGTGCCAGCCAAGTGTTTAAGTCTACCAGCATAATGAAACATTTCATGCTGCAAGATAAGGCCGGGAGAGGGCCACTGATAAAAGGCTGATCGACCATGTGTTTTTAACGAGGCAAAATGAGAGTGGAAGTCTCTTCACCTGCTTGGAGAGTCGGCGTGCTGTCTCTTAAGTTCCCCTGTGAACGGATGGAGAATGGGAATCCAGTAAAACAGGAATAATATTAATGTCCATAACCTTGGCTGCGGGGTAACAATGTGCAATGGCACTGGAATAATGGTTACGCCTAATTACTGCATATAGTCTCTCGCGATGAGAGTGGTGGGCACGAACAGAGGAGAAGGAGCATCGAAAGAGTCACAGCATCCAGAAGCACAGAGTGACACTGGCGAGGCCAAGTGACTGAAATGGTGGGGTTTGGGCACTCTAAGAGAATGGCGGAAAAGGACAAGGTAGCCTACGAGCACGCTGGGATACTGAATACCTAAGCAGGTAAATGCAGCTCCCATGGTAAAAGCCACCCATTCACAGCAGAGAGCCACCGTGTGTGGCATGGAAGTCGAGGGAACAGGACCAGAGACCACAGCACCTGAGCCCGGACTCGAATGAGTAGAGCGATTGAACCGTTATGAATTGGCCATATTTTGGAAGGGAAATCACTAAACTTTATATGCCTGTAATTCAAATTGTTATGAATATTTTCAAAATTCCCACGTCACGTAATTGCGCAAACATATTGAAAACAAGAAAGAGTTCCGAGACAATTGCAGATTCGTAGACTGCAGTGACTTAGTACTCAGGCATTCACAGTTGAAGCAAAACTGACAGGTCTGGCGTTAGCCAGAAGCTAATGATTTGAGGCAGTCAAGTCTGCATCCCAGGCAGTAATTGTCTGAGATGCATGCAGATCTCACAGAAAGACAAAGCATGGGAAAGAGAAAGAGACTTAGCGTGTAATTTGTATTGAAGACCAAAAATGGGAAAACGTTCAGAAAATGACCAATAAAGGAAGAGAAAATCTGTAACAAATGCCGCTCTCCTCAAGCACAATATCGAGTTTTCCCATTCACCTACTATGCATGTTTTTGGAAGGTGGGAGTAAACCAGAGTATCGGAGAAACCCCCCACAGGCTAGGGGAGAACATGCAAACTCCACACAAGAAGGGAATCCCACATGCAGGACCCGACTCAACATATCGATTTTATTTTTAAGAGGATTCAAATTAAAGTATTAGGGATTTCATAAAAACACAGTCATTCAACCAAAGAAAATTATGAGATGGTCCTTGTTGACTTACGTCTTATTAAAAATATATACTGTATTTTCGAAATTCTGCAAGAGAATGTAAACTTATGAGCACAATTGTACAAATCAGCAGTTTTAGTTCTTTGTTATATTTTAGAATGATAAAGGCCAACACGTTTTTGAATTGAATTAATTTAATTCGCTATGACTGTATTGATTATAAGCAGATGTAGATATGACGTTATAGCTACTTATGTATAGATAACAATCACTGAATAATTATTTATTTTGAACATGTGTGAAAATGACAAGAATAGAACAGCCAAAAAACAAAAAAAAAATAACTAACATAAAAGTAAAATTTCAAGTTCAACATTTCAGATTGTACATGTTCAAAAAAGAGGAGCAATAAGAAAAACATGTTTGTATTCGCTTGTTTCTATTCCTTTTCAAATACTTACTCCTACCACTTCCTTATAACCTGAGATAATTTTTACAATATACTGTAGCTCAACAGTATGATAATAAATATAAAATATTTTGAAAAAAATATTGCTAAAATGTACACACCCTTATTCCTCAATAAACCAAAAGTAATCACTTTATCATTGCAAATTATCATTCTCATTTGAAGGTTGAGCTGGGCAGAACATTTCTGTCACAATTTGGAAAATTTCCCATTTTTTTCACAATTCTATAATAATATATTGGTCAGTCCACACGTGTGGTTGTTATTTGTACACATTATTGGCTAATCTAAGCGTCATATTTTGGGGGGTCTCCTGAAAAGTAATGACTTTGGAGGTAAGAGGATTCCACCTGCCAGTGATAGAACGCTAACACAATAATACAAAAATTATATTAGGAAAACAAGGTTAAAAAAAAAAACTATACCTATATAAAATACATCATGAATCATTTTTGTCCCTTATAATATATTTATAATGTACCTACTTTAAAATATATCGGCATTTTTCCTGCCTCGAGAACCCGCTTATTTACGTGTACACTGTCAGGAAGAAGAAGTCATTTTAACCACAGCAACAATTGTTCATGCTCTACATGACGGTAACACGCCGCCACTGCAGAAAGAAGGTACCTTACCAAGTAATATATGGACATCAATACATTGGTGCGTGTTTATTTTGACGTCGTTCCTGGCAGCATGTGTGTGTGTGTGTGTGTGTGAATAGTGTCACAAGTGACAGTGAGGAACACCCCACACGCTGATCAGATGCATTTCAAAACATTTTTGTGTGCTTATTAACGAAGTGTGACGGTCAATATGGATACATGGATACATTGAAAGCTCCCAAATAGCCCTTTTGATCAAGACGACAAGAAACCGAATAGAATTTAAGCGAGAACCTGTAGTATGTAAGTATGACTCCGTATGAAAGTCATTTTATTTATTTTACATTGTTTTCTGTGTGTTAAACTGTATTTTTCCTCTATTAAATGTATTTTAAAAATATTTTTGTGTGTCTGGAATTGATTACTTCGACCAGTGTAATCAACAAAACCAAAGGGTCCATGATGGAGGTATCATGTACTGAGGCAGGACCGGTATGAATTGGAATTTAGAATTGTGGGAAAGCCATCTGTTAGTTGAAACACAAACCGTATTTTTACTCACTGACATTGATCACTAAGCAAATGCGGATGTGTATAATCGGTGGGTCCTATTAAATGCTTATTTAACAGCGTGTCTCAGTATAGATATATTTCAGCAAAAGTAAATGCTTGCATTACAAATTGCAGTTGTGTCCCCTTTCCAGTAATTTTCATGGTAATGTGCAGGTGATTTATGGTAGGTCCCAAATTGCAGTAAGATAATAATAGTTTCTGTGACTTCCCATTAATTAAATCGTGAGAGGTTTCCTTGCATTTATGGCCAATTTCATTAGGAGCATACCTCGTACAAATCCAGCATCTGGTTCCCTCCTATGCCGTTCGTAGTTTTGACATTTTCCATGGCCAAGGTGAAGTAGATGCCTCTCGTGTCAGACAGGTAGAGGTTATAGGTGTCATTCTGGTTCCACTCTTGGACAGCGGCAAATACCTGCTTTTCATCTGTGCTGACAATGTGTAAATCCTAACAAGGAGCAGGGAGAGATTAAAAGGAGTTATGACTGGAGTCTTCGCGGTGAGATTAGAGCAGGATGACCCTGTGGAAGTGGTCATAAGATCAATGATGTGCTATGAATATAGACAGAATATAGACAATGACAAATTGCATTGGATACTGTTTCTTGTGCTGTATGGCAGTTGCTGATACAAGAAGTATTACTTGCAAAGAGAACCGGTAAAAAAATACACAATACCATCATTTGAAATTAGCATTGGAGACACCCTTCGTGAGTGTCATTTTAACCGATGAACTTTTGTAGTGTGACGTTTACCATACGACACCCACACCCCCCTTTGTCTTTTACGTTGGGTAAGTTGGGTAATATCCGCGCAAGATTCTCCGACACCCTCCTTAGGATTTATCTCCTGTTGTCGACCCTGCTTTCCGATGAACCTTGTAACTCGCCGTTTTCCTGGTAATCACCCTCAGCTTTCTGTTCCCGACTATGAATTCTGCCTTGGCCATTGCTGCATTCTGTTTGCCCGTCCCCATGGCTGTTTGGTGTTTCCTGTTGTGCTAACAGTAAATGGCGGACATTAAAAGTAATTTCCAATGATTACCATGGTTTGGTGTCCTGTGTTTTGGTTTTAATTTTACCTCTGAAATTCCCACTATTTCCGGTACGCTCTGAGCACCTTCATTCCTTCAGTGCCTATTTCCAGTTAAGTACCGTGATAATAACGTGGCCCATTTCTACCACTACAATGTGCAGTTAGCCATCAAGCTATGACTACAATCTGAGGACATGTGCATATTACATTATAATGTCTTTTGTGTTACTTGTCCTACTGTTTCTCGGTTGTGTGGACCCTCGTGAGACACACAGTCAGGCTGGGGTGAATTTGACAGCGAGTGTTGGGGCTGTCCAATTTGCCACAGCTTCGCTCCCTGCGCCACATGTGGTTAAACACAACAGAGACACGTAAGGGAAACTGTTTATTATAATCAGTAGTCCACAATCTAATGAGCTACCAAGCTCATGAGCAGACTGGCAGTGGGGTCATCAAATATGTCAATGTGGGTCCACACAACGCAGCACAATTTATTATCAAAGATAGTATCACACATTTTGCATCCTGTGGCTCATTCTGCAGATATTGTGTGAGCCATAGTAACATATTTAGCTGATAGGCAAAGGTCGAGTGGAGCGTGTTTTCACAGCATCCAACAACTGCGAAGAGGGTTTCATTTTTTCCGTTTTTCAGCCTCATTTTAAATAGTGAATGTCAAATTTACTAAACATTTTTCTTTTCACTTTACAAGGACTTTAAATTTAAATTGGCAAACAGCAATCCATCCATTTTCTAATTTGCTTATCCTTACGAGGGTCGCAGGCGTGCTGGAGCCTATCTCAGCTGTCTTTGGTCAGCAGGCGGGGGACACCCTGAACCGGTTGCCAGCCAATCACAGGACACACATTGACTAACAACCATTCACATGCACAACCACACCTAGGGACAACTTAAGAACACAACTAGGGACAACTTAAAGAGTGTTCCATTGACGTGCCACGCATGTTTTTGGAATGTGGGAAGAAACAATTACCCGGAGAAAATCTCAGCTCAGAGGTGATCAAGCTTTTTCCATTGCCAGGCACTCCCTTTGGAATGGCTCCCATTAAATGTTAATCAAGCCCCTTGCTCGACTATCTTAAAACACATTTTTATTCTTTGGCTTTCGACTCGGTAGGAGACTTGGCATTGTTTTGGGCCTTTTTTGTGTTAACTGTCTTTGTTTTTAGATGTATGCACTTTGTATGCAGCGGTGGCTGTTTTTAAAATGCTCTACAAATCAAGTTGAGTTGAGAATATCCAGGTGCTTTATTGCAAACTTCAAACCTGTAGCAATGCTTGTTTGTTTGTTTTTGTGGATAGCATTGGCATGTGTCATGGTGTGCTCCAATGACAACCATTCTTGTTTACTTATTCATAGCGAGTCAACCGAGATGTTGTGGCATGTGCCAGAGATTTCTGTAAAGCTTTGGCTGACACTTGGATTTTTATTCACTTATTCAGCATCCTGCACTGTACTGTTGCGGCCACTCCAAGTCGAGTAGCGAGAGTACTGAACTTTCTACATTTATAGCCATTCTGTATAAACCTAGACTCATGAAGTTCAAGGAATTTAGAGATTGTTATGACCCTTTCCAGCCTCTTGCAAGTTAACAATTCTTCACAACATCACACACACACACAGACCACTTCACAACAATCATTCTTCAGATGTGTAATAAAAACCTCAATGCATATCGAGTGGTACGTTGATTTCCGAGGTCAATTCATTCTGTGACTGAACTTGAAATTCAATTGATTTACTGTATATCTCAGATGATGGAATGCTGAATTTAAAAGTGTAACATATTTCACACTTTATTGCATCACCTCCTTTTAACAACACACGATGAGAGTTTGGTAACTGAGGACACTTATTGTTGACGCTTTAATGGTGAATTATTTCCCATTCTTGCTTAACGTAAGTTCGTTGCTCAACAGTGTATGTTGTCATATTTTGCATTTCCTAATGCGCCACATCTATTCAAAGGGCAACAGGTTTGGATTGCTGGCAGGTCGGTCTTGGACTTGCATCTTTTACTACAATCCTACGCTGTTGTAACATGCAACATGTGGCTGGACATTTTCTTGCTTAAATAAGCAGGGAAGTCTGTCAAAAACACATTTCTTGCATTGCAGCATATGTTGCTCCAAAAACTGTATGTACCTTTCAGCATTGAAGCGTCACAGATTTCTTCAGTTCTTTTAAGCTTTTGATGATATTATAGACCATAGATGGCGTAATCGCCAAATTCCTTGCAATTGCACGTCGAGAAATATTGCTCTTAAACTGTTGGACTATTTGCTCACGCAGCTGCTCACAAAGTGGTGAACGTGGAGTAGTTACTTGTGAACAACTGAGACTCTCAGGGGTGCTGCTGTTTTACTCGCCTGTTTCTAATCATCCTGTTTGACTGTGTAATGATCTAAACAGGTGTTTTTTGGGCATTCCACAACTTTTCCAGACTTTTGTTCCGCCTGTGCCAGCTTTAATTCACCCTGTTGCATGTATCGAGTTCAAGATGAGTATTTAAAAGAAAAAGACAGTATGTTCATCAGCTTAATTGAATTGAATTGAATACAACTTTATTGTCAAATGTGCTGTACGTATATACATTAAATATCAGTGTGTTCAATTCAAAATAGTTTCAATACAATTTGAAAATCATTTAAATCGGTTTTTATTTACATGTTCCCAACTTCATTGGAATTGGGGCCACCATTTAGCGATGATGTATTTGAAGCGCACTCGTATCTCACATATTGATATTGTTTTAAACAAGCTGTTTGTCTGGCGCTGTGATTTAGATGGTGATCAGCTCATACTTTATGACCAATTTATGCAGAACTCCAGGGTACCCTCAAAGGATTCTCATACATTTTCAAGCAACTCTACGTATGCATTGACAGACACAATGAACGTGATTGAACCATCACAAAGTGACCACAAAAAAAAAAAAACCTACCTTGGGTAAGGAATATTTTGGAAGTTTAATTTGGATGAATACGTCTCTCTTGTAGGAAACATAATAAGTGGCTCTTCCCGTAGTCGGTACCTATAAAAACATAATTCTCAGTTACACAAATAAATCATTTTTGTCATTTTGCTGAATATGAGGCCTGAAACAAACAATTATTTTCATAATTGATTCATCAGTCTATTTTTTGATTAATCATTGAATCAGGAAGAAAATCCAACCCCCCACAATTCACCGAGGGCACGGGCAAAGAATAGGGAATCTAGAGGGCTGACGGAAGCACTTTAAAACAGTACGTGTGAGCTGCGATAGTCAAGAGGCTGCAAAAGTGCATCGCTTGCTTCTGTGTTTGGCTTCTCATCAAGCCGCGCGTGTGCGTGTGTGTGTGCGTGTGCGCGAGTCCCTGGGACTCGCAGGGCTCAAACTGCAAAATTAACACTGCATATACCGTATTTTTCGGATTTTACGTTGCTCCCGATTATAAATCGCACCAGCCAAAAAATGCATAATTAAGAAGGAAAAGAACATATACTCCAGTGCGACTTGCGATAAATGTATAAGTCACATTTTTGGGGGAAATTTATTTGATAAAATCCAACACCAAAAACATACATGTCATGTTGAAAGGCAATTTAAAATAATAAATAAAATAGAGAACAACAGGCTGAATAAGTGTACGGTATACTCACGTTACATGAATGACATGCCTGGTAATGTCAGTAACGACGTAACATATTAAGAGTTATTCAGATAACTCTAGCATTAAGAACATGCAAACAAGTTTACCAAACTATCAGTTTCACTCCAAATCACTAAATCCAATGAAATCTTCATCCTCGGTGTCACTTTTAAACAACTCCCCCAACTCGGAGGTAAACGATGTGCCGCTTCCTCTTCTTTGTCGCTTACGTCAGACTTGATCAACACAGGCCGAGAGCGCCCTCTTGTGGTTTAATGTGAAAACAACATGTGAAATGACATAATCATGTGTGAATAATTTCACACATAAGTCGCTCCACAGTATAAGTCGCACCCCCGGCCAAACTATGAAAAAAAAATGTGACTATATATACTGTATATAGTCTGGAAAGTACGGTAATAAAATATATACAGTTTAGCACATTATACAATAGTCTGTTGAAATCCTTTGTGTTGTAAGGGTTAGTGACTACGTTTTCGATGCAGTCACTTACCCTTTCAAAAGCCGAATATTGGCAGTATTTGGCTTTTGAAAGGCCACGTAAGCGCAAGCAAAAACCCGACTACAGTATGCTTTTATTGTTTATTGTTTATTGAGCATATATAGTATACACAATAACAGGTTGACAAAAGTCAAACAAAAATTATGTAAGGAAAATTAGAAAGTAGATAAAAGAAGAAAACACACATCATCACAGTTGTATGCTCAAGGGAGTAGGAAGAAGTAAGTAACTTATCTAGTCCTACCCCTTATTTTGTAGCAATTTGATTTGATCATTTTTCAAAACAAAGAAGAAAAGAAAAATGTACATATCATCAAATGCTTTTACCCTTATGTATACTATACTATTCTATTTATACACCCTTTGGTTTGTATATATATAGTTATTCTTTCTCCTTTTGTATTTCAATTTTCTGATATTCATTATAATTATCATTTCTTGAATACAATTGATAGGTTGATCAAATCCAAAACAAGAACAAACGGTTGTCTTACTATATTTTATAAGTATATCAAATGTATCTTTTTAATTCTGATTCATGTAGTTTTTTTGTACTAATCTTTTGAATTTGTTTTTGAACTCCTCCAACGATTTGCTCATTTTCAGGTCCGTTTCAAGCTTGTTCCACAGGTTGACACCTATTACTGATACACACCTTTGTTTGATGTTTGTTCTTGTTCTGGATTTTTTGTATTGATTTGTACCCCTTGGATGATAACAGCTCTCTCTAATTTCAAAAAGCTGCTGGATATTTTGGCAGAGGAGATTGTTATGTGCTTTATACATTAATTGGGTAATCTTGAAGTCAACCAAGTCGTAGAATTTCATTGTGTTTAATTTGATGAATATTGGATTTGTGGGTTCTATATATTTAGACCTATTGATTATTCAGATTTCTTTTTTTTTGTAGTTTTCAAACAGGGAGTGTGTTTGTTTTACAAGCTTTTCCCCATATTTCTACCCAGTAGGTCATATATGGGAGTAATAATGAGTAATATAATGTATACAAGGAACTCTTACTCAACACATCCTTCGTTTTGTGGAGTATCCCGATAGTTTTGGATATTTTTTTTTTATAATGTTATCTATGTGTGGCTTCCAGGATAGTTTTGTATCTAGTCCAAGAAACTTATTTTCATAGACTCGCTCTATTTCAATTGAATTTATCTTTATTTTAACTTGGTCTTTGATTGGTCTCGTGCCAAAGACAACTAACTTAGTTTTTGTTAAATTTAAAGATAGTTTATTTCTGTCAAACCAGTTTTTTAATTTTGTCAATTCATTTTCCACAATTTTCAGGAGTTGTTTCATATTTTTTCCAGAGCAGTAAAAGGTTGTGTCATCGGCGAATAGGACGGATTTGAGTTGATTTGACACCCTACAGATATCGTTTATATATAAAATGAATAGTTTTGGTCCAATCACTGACCCCTGAGGCACTCCATGGATAATCTTCAGTAAATTGGATTTTTTGTTTTTGAACTGCACATACTGATATCTGTTTTCTAAATAACTTTCAATCCATTTATATGCTGTGCCTCTGATGCCATATCTCTCTAATTTATTCAATAATATAGAATGGTCTATAGTATCAAAAGCTTTTTTTAGATCAAGAAAAATCCAGACCGTGTATTCTTTATTATCTATATTAGTGGCTATTGCTTCCACAAACTCCATTGCTGCCATTAAGGTGGTCCGTTTTTCTCTGAAGCCATATTGATTTTCACTTAATAGCGTGTGTTTACATATGAAGTTGTCAAGTCTGCGAGAAAATAATTTGATCTATAATTATATAGATATTGGTCTATAATTTGTAAAGAATTGTCTTTCTCCACTTTTAAAAATTGGAATGGCTTTGGCTGTTTTCATTTTTGATGGAAAAATACCGTCTTTAAATGACAGGTTGCATATATATGTAAAGGGTCGCACTACAAATTCTATAATCTGTTTTACTATTGACACATCAATATTAAAACAGTCAGTTGACTTTTTACTTTGATAGGTTTTTACAATATTTAATATTTCATTTTGATTCACAGCAGTAAGAAACATTGTGGAAGGATTTTTTTCTATGTATTTATCTATTTCAAAAGAATTTATTGGATCAGGAATTTGTTTTGCTAAGTTACTGCCGATATTAACAAAATATTCATTAAATTCATTTGCTGTTTCTGCAGTTTCCTCAATAATGGTATTTTTGTCTTTCATAAAATACTCCAGATAATCTACTTTATTAGAGTTATTTCTAATTACATGATTTAAGATTTTCCAAATTTCTTGAGTGTTGCTTTTGTTTTGTTCTAATAATGCATGAAAATGGTCTCTCTTGCTAGTTCTTATAATGTTTACTAATTTGTTTTTATACGTCTTATATTTTGTTTCAGCTTCTTTAGTTCTGGATTTTAGAAACAATTTGTATAGATTGTTTTTCTTTTTACATGCATTTTCTATGCCTTTTGTTATCCATGGCTTTATTCGGCATTTGATTCGTCCTGACATGCATGGGGTGGAGTTACACCCAGCCTATATAGGCTCATAGACTGCCCAACGGCCATAATGTGTCCAGACATTATTCCGACCACTGAACATTGACACACCTATAAATTGGTGAAAAGAATTCAGTGCCAACAAATGTTTTCACCGGGGAGGAGCATTTTTTCAGGCTGAAAGGGGCTTAGCATTTGAACGCGCCAATTACGCTCAGTATAATATAGACTTTAAATCATTTGCTAATTTGATCCATGTTGGTCATGACTCATGCATTACAAGCCCTCACTCGCTTTCTTAATGATGCAACAGCTCCAAACATGCGTTCAGTCACGAGCAGAGTATTCTGATTACTTGTTATTGGATTGACAAAGAACAGACTGTCAATACTGTACGGCACTGGCAACGATTAGTATAACTTCCAAGTCCACGATGCACGCTAATCTTGCATTCAAAGAGTGACATATTTCCAAAAGGGAGCTCTGTGGAGTCCACGTCTCATGGAAAATGACTTTTTTTTTTTTTTTTACCGTGAGTTCTTTTTAAGATTGATGCTTGATGCATCGGCTTAGTCTGCGCTGACCCATTACGTTATTTCAGCAACCACACAGCTTCAACACAAGCCAACATTGTCTGCAACGTGCACCTAAAAAAAATCTTTAACATATGCGGACTGTCTGTGCAGGAATACATGACGGCCGAGCAAAAGCTGTTATAAACAACAGTGTTTTCTACTTCCCGATTCTTTTATTTTCATTTATTTTATTAAATGTATGTAGACTACTGTTCACCCCGAATTGTTGCAGTCGATAGTTTACTCAATGAAGAAAAAACAAAAAATATTAATTACCTGTATTGTGGCGAACTGCTGCTCTTTTGTCATAGATGCTCTTCACTGCCTCCTATAGCCTGTGAGAATATCGACTGACAGCAGGGGCAAGCCAAATACAGGGTGACCCAAAAAGATGCGTACCCATATTTTATTCGATAAAAAATCCATTTTTTAACGAATGTCTTTTCTGTTGCAGGACGTGAAAGGTGAACCTATGGATGATCGTTTTTAGCTATAGTTGCCCCAAAAATGTCTTGGACAAATCAGCAGAAGATATTCTCCCTGGAGATCTATTTTGCAACAAAATCATACCAGAGTGTACAGATTCAGTTTCGAAAACGTTTCCATTGTCGCAACTTTCCACCAAAATCAACGATTGTTAGTTGGGTTACGAAGTTCAGAGAGCATCGGACTGTAGTGAACTTATGTTCTAAAGCCACAGGGGGAACTTATTCAGGCAGGAAAAAGAGTGCAAGGACAGAAGAAAACATTGCTGCAGTGAGGGACTCAATAGAACGCAGCCCTAGGACACATCTTGGGAAAGCCATAAATTGACTAAAAATTGACAGAAATAGCTGAAACTCTGGTGAATGGTCTTCCATAAACTGAATAATGTGTGGTTGTAATTTGAAATAAATAGCTTTCTAATCAAACTCACAATTGAAATTTTCATGGGTACGCATCTTTTTGGGTCACCCGGTATAAAAGACTGCTCACGTCTCATTCCTACGCAGAACGGACATGCGTCAACCATAACCCAACCTTTACACCGACAAAGTCAATCATCGGAACTTAACACAACAGAGCACGCATTTTAACTCCTGAAGAGGACAGTAAAACCCCCAGAAACAAACAAGATCTGAGGCTACAGGATAGGCCTGGAAAAATATGTCAAATGAAGAATGCAACAGTCTGGTGGAGTCAGTGGTTGGCCAGCTTAAATTAAATGTTATTCACTTTAAGTTAATTTAAAGATGTCCCTTACAATACTTTTGCTCACTGAAGAACTCGGTGGTTTCAAGCAAAAGGTGCCCCGTCCGGGGTTGTTGAACACACCTAGATGTAAACACCCTGAAATAAAAGTTGAAATTCAAAACTTTTGTCTCATGTTCATCTTGTCTGAAACTCGAGTCCTCAGTATGCAACAAAAACAACAGAATTGATCTTGCCGTTCCAATACTTTTGGGGGGACTGGATGCCTGAAAATGTCCGTTCTCACCCAAGCAGGAATGTTCGTCAAAACCATTTTCCAGGTCCACGAAATATGAGTCAGACCACTAGCCAAGTCTGTGGCAGAAAGAAGCTGGATGACCACTGACCAAAGGCAACCATTTAGCCTGCATGGCGTAAGGACACACATTTCGGTCAAAATCCTCCTTCTCATTTAAGGTCTGCAATAGAATGACACATTTCCCAAATCCTTGAACTGTGGTGAATATTTCAGTTTATGCCCTTTTTGTCTCTTCTGTTCCTTGATAGCACATAGCTTCAATGAAGTGTATTACCTTGGCAAAAATTGTGAAAAAACTGTGGTTTTGAAGATTTGAAGAGCTCCACTGACGTCTATATTTGACAAAGAGCTTCACATATGGGCCAAAATTAAAGCTTTGAATCTGCCCTTTGAAATAGTAGCAAACACAATATTATCAGCCACTGACCATCGGCGTCACCAGCATTTCCACTGGCATTTGAAAGCCGAATATTTGTTAATATTCGGCTTTCATGAGAGGGCATTTTACTTCATGAGGTGATAACCACTAAAAACTTACCAGTCTGGGAGGTCTAACGTGTCAAAAACATAAACTAGGCCGGAAAAAAATAAAATAAATCACAACTGGGTGGGATAGGCTCAGCACACAGCAGTTTAGATGATGGATGTGTGGCTGAAGTTTGTTATCAGGGTCGGTGTTGACATTCCTTTTATAGAATTCTTCATGGTATGTTTTTGCTGGATTAAAACACTTCTCAATAATGAAATTCCCTGGCCATCGTCCACCCAAAGATCTGCATCAGCATTGAATCACTCTTCACGTTCAAAGATACATACCGAACGTTTGCCGGCTTAGCTGGCAACCCTTTCCACAGTATAATTAATTAAGATATCCTTTATTTGTCCCGCAATGGGGAAATTACAATCAGAATTCAGAAAGGAAAACGCTGGGTAGGGAGAGGGAAAAAATGATATTAATCAATAGTAAGCCTCTTGCAAAGACAACAAAATGTATCCTGCAATACATTAAATACAAGGACATTGTCAGACAACGCAAAGATGGCTTTTCAGACAGCCTTGATGTTTTGAGTCATGCAAATCTCAACTGTGATGTATTTGCTTTGTTTCTCTAGTCATCTTTTTTTTTTTTTTTTTGGACTATCGTTGCTGGACATCCCCGGGGCGCTTGTGTCTTGCGCCTGAAGTAGGCAGCATTTTCACAGCCCCGCTTTGTTCAGCAAAAAGGTCGGTGCTGATGGACAGTCTGCGGCTGGATGGATGCATGGATTGAGGAGCCGACGATGAGAAGAAAGGAGTGTCAGCGCAGAGCGCCGATGCGTATGTGGAACTGGGAGTCACGGCTTGAAATTGAAGCGGACTTACATGGGACAGGAGAAGAGAGCCAATCTCTCTTTTTCGTTAATGGATGCTATAGCTTCTTGTTGCTTTCAACTTAGCTTGTAGCAGACGTGTGCACATTGCAGCATGACGTCTTTGATCCACTGGTGAAAAGGACTCTTTGATTCGCTCCTCTTTCATCTAGAACTGCTTCAGACAACAAAGTGAATGCAAGAAAGTGGTTAAGATTGCACGATTGTCTGTGTCTCATGTGTTGTTTTGTATTATTTTGTCATTTTTTGTTGGCTTTTCTTTTGGTGGCGGTGCGGACACCCGCAGCGGCTCCTCTTGTTTTATGTTGAGAGGGAAGACATTTCATCTGTGCTGTATGTTACACATACAGCGCATTTGACGATATAGGTTATCCAATCCAATCCAATAGCTGGCATTCAAAGGATGTTGACCTTGCAATGCACTTTGATGTTTCAAAAACGGACTGGTAAATACACCTTCGGACAATCAATTGTCCAATTATTCTTTGTTGAGGGGAAACATTTAAGTTTCACAACTAAGCCTCGTGTGACGTCTGGGAAATGCAGAGTACCTCAACCTCTTTTGAACCATGGATCGTTTTATATGACGCTATAGTTGACAAACCTTCATAGAAGCCAATTATCAAAAATGCAACCCACCATTAAGCTTGAATATATTTGTAATTAGTGGGGCCCTTGCTTCTTTTCAACATCACAGTCTTATCTTGGAATAATGGGAGACAATGACATCCACTTTTACTTACTTTATGTCAAGATGATGCCATCATTTTTGGTTTTTATCGCCATCAATGCAGAAAATCCCGCTTCACAAAGGTAGGATGATGGAAATTATTTTCACGTTTTTTTTGGGGGGGGGGGCAATTATGAAGACTTCATTGCCTCAGTTATGAGCCTGTCACCACACATTACGGCAAGTGGTCTTGCCGTGTGAGAATCACAGATAGACGAGCCTTTTTAGAAAGACTTCTGATATACATTTCTCTTTTCCTGACAGTTGTAATACGTTCTTCTTCTGGCTCATCACTTGTCTGTTTTCTCTTTTCCAAAGCTCTCCAAAGGCTTTTTTTTTTTAAATTTAACCTAATTTTTTTGGCTTGTACTTTTTCCACTTTACACCGTCACATTCCACTCACCTTACCTTAATAATATTTGGTAAAACTGGTTTTGGCAGAAAACTTTCAACCAAAGCATCAAGAAAAGATTGGCTAAGAAGTGACACCCACAGGAATTCACGCAAGACTGGTGTAGTAAATGAGCAATACATTGCATCGAAAGATACAAAAAAAAGAGCTTCTAGCCGCTAGGACGCAAGCAGGAACACATAGGGTATTTGGTGAACACTGCACAAACAGTCCTACATGCAATCCAAGGAAAGAGCAGTTGATCGATAGCGAGATTGCCTGAGGCTGTTTGAACTTTAAAAGGAATTGGTATGATTGATTCCCCATCGCTCATCGTAGGATAATACAGTATCAGCCTCACTTTGACAAACACCAACAGAACAGTACCAAGTTTGACTGAACAAAACCACCTTTGTACTTAAACTGTGCTTTTTCGGTTGAATACAGCTGTATGTTCCGCAACCTAATTTGCCCATCCTCATAAAACATGATAATCATGATGTTTTGGAAACTAAAATACAGATGAGAAATTGCGCCTGTGTTACTTGGAGTTTCCAACATTACCACTTCAAATGCGTCCGTCACACTAACCATGATTAATTAAACACACCAGGCAGTGAAAATGTATGAGCACATATGAATATTCAAATATTTGTGGGTGAGCACAATGTTCTGTATGTTCTGTTGAGTTTTCAAACTAACACAATATTCATACATTACACATGAGATCCAACAACAATTGAAAACAAATGGTGATTTGGAGTAGGTGGAAAAGTATTACACATCGGGGTTTGAATCGCAGCTCTGACCTCGTTGTATGTGCATGGTTTCCTTCAAGTACAGTTTGGCTCTCCCATTCAAAAAAGCAAACCTGTTAACATTTTTTCCACACTATAATGCCCACCTAAAAGCATAAAATTTTCTCAAAGGCCGGCACTGCGCCTAATAGAAAGAGACTGTAACTCTCTTTACAGACCCCATTGAGTTGTTTCCCAGTTAGTGTGTTCCCATTCCATCTAGTGGTGATTATGAGCAGGAAACAATTGTAACCTAAAAGGGTTCTACCCGAAATTAATTGACATGTGCAGTCGTCAACATACACTCAAACAATTACTAGCTCTGCGCAGCCATTATGAAATGAAGATAATACCAAAAGCAAAGTTAACGACTGACTAAACGAAGGAAGATAGATGCAGACAACATATATTTTGGGGATGTGTGCCTTTTTGTTGAATCAATTGTCTTCATAACGTTTGTCTTTTGTTTATTGTTTTGTAATGCCATTTGTATTTATGTTTCATGTCCATGTTTGTGACCAGTTCTCATGGCTTTGTTACGCATGTGAAAGCTCTATATAAATAAAGCTGTATTGTATTGTATTCGTGTAGCGTACCTCCATCTAGTGGATGCATAGCGCAACCGCAGCAATATTGTAGCTTCTATGTGCCTTAAAATGCAGTGCGCCCTATATATGAAAACAGTTTTAAAATGGGCCACTTACTGAAGGTGAGCCTTATAATCTGAAGTGCAAAACTGCCCATACATGTGAATGTAAGTGCAATTCAAATGGCAAGTGTCGATCGGCCCTTTCACACCAAAATTAGCAAGACATTCCGCCATTTCTGACCCCTGATTTTGTAATGAGGAAGCACGATGCACTTTCGAGCCAGTTGCTTTGAGCAGTGCAAGAATTCATTTCAATGACCCAATGGAGTTCATTTGTAAGGTTAACGGCCTTTCCAAACTACACGACTTTTTGGACGTTGACGACGGTTGTGCTGTCAGACAACCAGACAAATATCGTTCTGTGTCTTGGACCGGGTTAGCCGTCACACTACAAGTCCTTCAGTGAACAAACCCCGCCCAGGTTGTCAAAGTCATGCTGATGGAGGCATTATGTATGTGTGCGTTTGAAAGCACCCTGTTTACTAATTAACTACTAGCTTTGCAGTTAGCAAACGTAGCATGAATTGACATACGTATACATACATTCCAATATTTCCCCTTTGGTTCAAGTCATGTTTTAAATACTGTACACAACAGTGTGATTGTGTGCGCCACATCCAGTCTCTCGTTAGAACTAGGAGGGCACTGTCTTCCTATTGGGCAATGCCGAAGAACAAATCGAAGAACGACATTGGACGTGTCACACATGGCAAGACAAGCAAAAATTCCGACATTCTCGAGCACCAGTTACAATTGCACAGGGACCGGTGATTGCAATCAGTCAGGCTTATATTGTTGTATTTAATTGTCAATGAAACATTTGGGCTTTTTTCAAAGAACTGGCTCCTTCTTTATTTTAGTTAGATATTTTAGGGTATGCTATTATTATGCACCAGTTGAATAGTTTGCCACGAAAGAGAAACTGCAAACGTATTCCATCACTCTGTAATGTTCAGACACTACTGGTGTACATTGTTTATTACCTCAAAGGTAAAAAGCCAAAAACAAAAATAAAAGCTGGTATATGAATTTTGGCCCTTATTGAAACAAATAAAGCAGTACATCCCAAAAAAAGATCTTTTAACACCGACCTGGATGAATATGTAGTCGTCCTGAACCACCAATGAACTGATGTCAATGTGTCCAGCGAAGGGGTAGTTCCTCTTGGCTTCTGTGCACATCTGCGCTCTGCACGTGACATACTGCACACCTGGACAATGGAAATACGGTCAGTCTGAGACCTTTGTAATGACACCATAATACATATATATATATATATATATATATATATATATATATATATATACACTGTTTGGGGAAGTCTGTGAGGGGATGAGGACTGTAACAGACAGCAAGTGAGTCAAAGCACAATCAAGGATGACACCGAAAGCTGAACCAATCAGTTTACAACAAATTTGATTGTGATGCTAATATGTCATCTCACCAGTTTCTATTCCTCTCATTCTACGTCTTGTCTTTTAGGGTTGCATTCAATATTTTGCGTACTACAAGTCAAGTGAGGACAAATTTACATTTCTGCTTGATTGCGATCTTTCTTTTTTGAGACAGAAATTCTTTTGCTTTGTCGAAGTCCCGTTTCTTGCGTTGGGCTTAAATAATAAGTTGAATTCCTTTGTGAGGAAATGCCGCTAATGAAATCACATCTTGTCAGTTATATAGTCGCGCAACAATGCTGATATTCAGCTACACGACTGCAATTTCACTCGCTTGCATAAACACATCCAGCAATGTCGGAGTTTGGTGCCTGCTTTTCATGGAGTGCAAAAGATAATATTAACAAAGAGAATTGCACTTGGCTTATTTGCAGAGCAAGCCATAGGGTTGTTGCCATGTAGATGTGTTTTATTATTATTATTATTATTATTGATATATACGTGGGTAGCATAAACTCACTTCCATCTGGCGTGTGGGCCTCCATGTGGACAAGATCTGACTCCTTGTCTAGGCCTGACACAGACCTAGGAGTAAACGACAGATCACACGACTATTTGACACAAGATGGTTATGAATAAAGAAAAGGGGTCATAAGCTGTTTTCTGTGGAATGCAGAATATGAGACGAAAGTCAAAACTGATTTGAATAAAAACATAATATCTTCCTTGCCTACAGTAAAACGCAACAATAAAAAGCATTGATTCCCAACCAGTGTGCTAAGGGACATGTGCAACGAGAGATCATCGAGTGCCATTGATTTCAAAATGTATTCAACTACTAAAACTCTCCTACTCCAAACTATCATCATAGCCTCATGCCCATTCATCCCTACACGCTGGACACTATTCTTTTTGTGAAGTACAAAATGACCTTGTAAATATCATGAGAAATGTTCATTCTGCTTCATCCACACCTTTGAAGCCTTGAAAAAGCATTACTTGTATCTCTTTATCTGTATATATATGTGTTTATTTGTTTTATCTTGTTATTTTCACAAGTCTTGGGTCTTACCGCACTGCTAGTATGGTATTACGTGCCATGTCACGTGGAAATACATTTGAACTCTGTTAATTTAACTCGCTTTTGACATATTAGGAAGAATTTGTGTCTTATGAGTAGCGTTATCTCCCGTGTGTATGTTTTCCCCATGGCGTTTGTGTGTGAATATTTGTTATTTGAAGGAGTATCAATCTCAAAATTGATGCTAATTCCCCGTTATCATTATCATGGGATATTACATTGGCATTGGCATTAGCATTATTTGTTGTGTTTTAAAAGCAAAGCATGTTTTGAATATACAACGTGTGTAATTATTTTCGTCGCGTGGTTAGTCTTACAGTAAACTCCAACTAGGGTGTCATTAAACAGCTCGAAGGATGCTTACTGATGGCAGAATCACAAGTCCTCCACGCCTGCAACGCAGGCAACATGGTGGTTTCAGGGTACTTTCACAACGTCGGGAACTTGTAAATGCGCTACGCCGTTCTGCACATTAATCGTTGATCTTTAAAATGTTATCATCAAAGAAAGAGAGAAGCCAAAATCGAATTCACAATTAAATTTGTATTAATCATCCAGCCTTACTTACTTGGTCTGAAAATTATTCATTTACTGCAAATAATATATCTTTGGTCAATTATCTATGCCAGTAAGAGAGATTGACAAGTAGAACAAGTTGGTGCTCTTTCACTGAACGGCAGAAGCTACAAAATCAACCATTGTATCCACTTTTTGTGACATTGTTGTTTGGTGGTGTGCAATGGGATGATTCTGAATTTAAATATATTCCTTACCTCAATAAATCTTTTGTAAAACACTGGTATAAAGGAATAGACATGCAGCCACAACTGTTAGGGTAACAAAGAAACCGCATACTCTGACTGTGTTACGATCTGAAACTAAATCTTCCTTAGAATACATTTAATGCATGTTAGATAAAATGGGCAGTAGCTGTCTCACGGGCAAAGGCCACTGTGGAAAAAAAAATACTGTTCATATATTTGATTAATTTATTCATTAGATGCCAGCTATGAGCAAGATATATGAGAAATGAAGTCACAGTGCTTCAGATCCAGTATACAATTTACTTCACGCTGCCTGATTGTGTCAAGATTAGCAAATGGGCAGAATTTTAGCAACATCCCTAGTCAGCCATGCTTGCTGCAAATCATCAATACCATTTGGCAACGTGTCACAAAACTCAAGCAAGGGCCTTAGCATTCCCACATAAGCGGCACTTTGAAGGAGAGGACTGGAAAAGAGTAAAGCGAAGCGAAGATGTGTACAGGTTGACTCACCAATAGAATCTCGTAGGGGTAACATGTTCATGGACAAGCTGCCATTTCCTTCCAAAGTCTAATGAGCTGTACAGCTGTAGAGAAAAGATAAAAATAAATACATAAATGTTAGCAAGATAAATGTATGTTTCAACATGAATGTGGCCTCAAATTGGAGTAGCTCATTTAAAATTTGAAACAACCTTGAGTCATGACCAGGTGATTTCAGAATAGAGGTTAGTCTGGGGTTACCAACCATCATCAGGGGGACATCACTGATCTGCTGTCATCATTAACAACTACCCATTCAAGCATGCATACTGTCATCAATATAGTATTTTGCTCCCCCTCATCAATTAGAGGGACAAGAATACATTATAGTAATGATAATTAGGAACCAAAATACAGCCACACAATTAAGTATGGATCTGCTTACATGAGGATGGTGATTGCTGATGGCAACTTGAAGAGTACAGTGATCCCTCGCTATTTCGTGGTTCGTTTATCGCGGCTTCAGTGCATCGCGGATTTTTTTCAAACATATTCATAAAAAAAAAATCTAATACATGTAGTACAGTCCTGTATATGTTGCTCTATGTGACTCGCTGTTGTTTTGCTGACTTTCGCAGATTCTCGCGGACCGTTTGCGGACTTTTTGTGGACTTGAAAAAAAAAAAAAAAAAAAAATATATATATATATATATATGTTTACTGTATTTTGTTATTCATAAAGTAACCTAACTTATACGTGTTTAAATCTATTAGTATCCAGCATTAAGTCATGTTAATTACTTCAAAATTTACTTCTACATGCATGTATACCATTAAATTTGGCCTTATAAATATTATGTACATGTATCTATATGGGGGGGTCGCTACTTCACAGATTTTCGTTTATCGCGGGTGGTTTTGGCCCCCATTAACCGCGATAAACGAGGGATTACTGTAATGCCATGGGTACCTTCATTTTGATCTATGCTGGGAAGAATTTTTCAGACATAACAAAACTGATGAAAATATGCATGGAAGCTAGTCCCCCACCATCACCCCCTCCCTCATACATTCCCTTGATTCACCGTCTTCATTGTTTATGTCTTGTGACCTGTTGTAACTGTCATATGCTTGTGCAGGAGTTTTTTTGCCTCACTCAAATTATCCTCAAAATGAGGGTAGTTCGAGCGTGGGTTTTTTTCTCCCTCTCTCCCTCCCCTGTGGTTTCTTTCTGACCTTCGGGTTGAGTGAACGCTGGCGCGTTTTGGCTGCCGCTGCTCAACCCGTATTGTTTTGTGTTTTTTGTTCTTGTAAAGTGTCCTTGGGTGTCTTGAAAGGTGCTTATAAATAAAATGTATTATTATTATTATTATAAAACCGTAAGTTTAATATTCTTCGTGTGTATTTATTGTTACCACCCCCCCCCCCCCCCGGTGATGACACCTTTGGTGTTAATTAAATGCAGTATGCATTTGCATGTTGTTTCAGGTTTTTAGTAGCTCTAAACATAGGGATATGGATCACTTAAAACATACATGAAATGTCAATAGATCCCCCCTCCTGACCCCTGCCCCCCCCCAAAAAATGTGAACATAAAACTGTTAACCAAAATCAGGCACCGAAAATACAGTGTGAATCTATCCCAAATGAGTACAACTGTGAAAATTACATGCAAAATGTGATTTCATCAAATGATGAAATCTGGAAATGTGCTTCAGCAATAGGTATGAAGAGAAGAAGAATGTTATAAGAATATACACAATATATGGTGACCATGGGATGCATTTGGTGAGTCAGGTTAATTTTATCTTAAAGACTGAATATATGATTGTATTTACATTTTATCATTACTATCTATGGAGGCCATACATTGTAAATAGCACAGCCACCTTACACAGCATATATGCAGTTGCATATATGCTTATACTGTATCTATATTTTATATTGCATGCTGTACTGTGTACAGTTATTAATTCTAAAACATTTATTTTGTGCATGCAATACTTTGTTTTTCTCCCCCCCCCCCCCCCCCCCCCGCCCTCCCCTTCAATTCTGCTGCTGTAGATTGCAAATTTCCCCAGTGTGGGACAAATAAAGGTTTTCTTATCTTATCTTAGAACTTATATTTTTTACTTTAATGTTACTTGCCCTATTGAATACAAATTACAGGACCAGCCTCCCAAAAGAGATTGTTTGACCTTTCTGTCCCTTTAAAAAGGCCTAGCGGTCATTCAGTACTGGGAAAGCTGTTTATGAATCGTTGCGAACCGTCGGCTCATTGTTTTGAGTCCAATATACAGTGAATGACTTGAGGGCTTTTGAGAGATGTGAGGAGACCACCACTTTCTTTCCATTCCATCCCAGAGGTGAAGGAATGGATTCTGTGTTAGTTGGAAGCACACATTTGTCAAGACCTTGGTGAAGTTGAAGTGTAATACACAGTAACCCATGGGCATCTGATTTGCCCTGAATTGGCTCTCTGATTCTTCTAGCTTCTGTATAAAAAAAGGTTCCCTGCTGGAGCAGTTGGCCTGATGTAGCATCGAGCCAAGCAGGATATCTCATCTCTTTGGACAGGGACATATGGACCAGCGGGCACAGCTTCTACCCTCTCTATTCATCAGTTCATTGACATCTTGGATTTTCAAACCTCTGAGCTGTCACCCAGTATGCTTCATAGTTTTCCCCACTCACACGGTTAAATCAAATGCGTGGTCACTCAGCTGCCACACGAGCCCGGGGACTTTGATGGCTAAATTACAAATGTTTATTCAGCAAGAGCAACATGTTTCTTAAAGTCTACCTGATCTGATTGTTGTTTTCTTCCGAGGACATTTTGGCATTTGAGTAATTATGATGATGATGATTATTTGATCTGAGATCTTATTTGGGCTCAGCCTGAATACAAATGTGTCTGTCCAGGATGGCAGGGTTCAAAGTGGGATTGTGTTTACAGTAATCATTAGTTCATGTTATTCATTCATACTTTTCCAGGACAAAATATAAAGAGGCTTCCAAAGGAACGTCACTACAAAACGCACATCTAATATGAGGCACTATCATATTCAACAAAATCCAACAGTCATACAAAACATAAGTGTGCGCGTGTGTGTGTGTGCGTGTGTGTGTGTGTTGGTGAACAAAGAACTGTTACTTGACAGTTAATCATTCAACAAAATCGTCCAAATTATTTTTTGTTTTGTTTTTTTAAGTTGTACTCCCCACCAATATGTATTGCACCAGTTAAGTCTATACATGTACCGGTAGTTTTTTTTAATCCTAAATGGATTTTAAATTGAGGGAAAGCCAACACATGACAAAAATACATCTATCCATCCATTTTCTGATCCGCTTTATCCTCACAAGGGTTACGTGGCATGCTGGAGCCTATCCCAGCTGTCTTCGGGTAGTTAGTGAGGTACACCCTGAACCGGTTCCCAGCCAACCACAGGGCACACATCGACGAACAACCATTTGCGTTCACACTCACACCTAGGGACAATTGAGAGTATTCCATTAACCTGCCTTGCATGTTTTTGGAATGCGGGAAGAAACCGGAGTACCCGGAGAAAACCCACGCAGGCACCGGGAGACCATACAAACTCAACACAAAGAAGGCTGGAGCCGGAATTGAACCCTGCATCTCTTTGCTGTGTGGCCGATGGACTATCCAGTCGACCACTGGTCAAAATATCATGACAAAAAATTGTGTGCAAATTGTTCTTATTGCGTGTTGTATACTGTACTTCAACATGAACAACACAGCACAGTCTTCACATCATCTGCCACTGACAATAAAAAGTCTCGTCCCCCAAAACACAGAGGTCTTGCGCAATCAAACTTGACATAGTCGCCGGACTGACTCGTGAGAGACGGTGAGTGCCACGGGGCATTCAGATTGCCCCAAAAAATAAAAATAAAAAAATAAAAAAGGAGAAGGTCGTCTAGCTCTTTTTATCTCGAATCACTGCCATGTCCACTGTCATTTCTACTGTTCCAAAAACTGGATGACGCATCCTCTATCTAATATTCTCAGTTCTTTTCTGAAGCCGTGTTCTTACACATGTTGACCAACAATCTAAGCTTTAATAATTAACTACATAATACTCTTGATACTTTAAACTGCTGCTTGTTTCTTTTTTTTCCTTTTTTTTTTATGTCACGCCACAGCAAAGCAGATCAAATTATGATTGGATACAAATGGGATATATTGTATGTCACAGGGCTATCAATCAAATTTAGTCGAAGCTCACTAGAAGTCAATCACTTTCAGCTGTTACGTATTGCAAAGTGTGCTCGAGTGCACGGCACAAAGGATTTCTCACAATATCCTTCTTGGATGCTGTTGAAGTCCAGTGGGGATTATGTCTGACCGTTTATTATTTTATGCATTCTTCTGTATTGCATTTTCCTTCACAAGCTTCTTACAGGGAAAAAAAAGATGGAACTGAATTCAATCAAACACAGGCGAATTGAGAAATGATTTAAGCCTCTCGGAGTGAAGCTTACTGTACGTAAAAGTCACTCAAGACTGATGATGATTTGACAGTTTTGATTTTATCTTCAAGGTTTATTTGTTGTTGCAATGTAACTGGTTAAAAGGATTTTGTATGAGCCTTTTTACAAAAGATGAAAAATAAAGTAGATGTGATTGAACAACTTTTCTGCAGCTCCACATCCTTTGAATTCAAAGAGGAAATCAACATGTACAGGTCGCAGTGAGGTGCTCATGTCCCTTGGGCGCAGAATGACACAGGATTTCCGGAACGCAAAACTCACTCCAACGGCTAACCCTGCTCCTTGCTTTCTGTTGCAAACACAGAACGGCTACTTTTTAACATTGAAAATAAAGCTCTGTGCTCCGTCTTCTAAATATAACTGCCACAGACAGTGCTGGCTGGGTTACAAATCATACATTTCTTTAACTCTCATCATTAGTCAATGTTCTACCAGGAAAAGTGTAAACAGAGAAAAATACATTTTCTCACACAAAATGGGAAAAAAAAAGTAATTTCTGACAGGGGGTCTCTAGAGGGCTGCTATTTATTTATCTGTGGCATCATCAGGTCCCATGAGTTTTCTATGCTGTACGTGGAAGTCTTGCAGACATGCTGTTGTCGACTAGCAGTCAGTACGCTCTATTTTGCGCTATAACAAGACATTATGGCTTGTTATTGTGCAGACAACGGGTAAGGAAAAATGTCAGGACCCCTGCATCTGTGTCCTAGCTTGCGGTTTGTTGTGTTCGTTGGCAAATTATAAAGGTCAAATGCTGAACTTAAGAGAGTTCATATATATATATATATATATATATATATATATATATACTATTTCAGATGTCAGCGGTTTTGAGTATGTACGAGTTCAAGTGGACCTTGACAATGTACTGTATGGATGTCGTACATTTTACAATTAACCCTTTCGGGGACAGTGGTTACGACAGTGGAAAGCTTATCATGTTATCAGGTTACATGAAAGGGTTCATGAAACCATTTTTGTCTAATAATCTGCAACCGCACATACCTTGAAAGAGTATCACTGACATTAAGTATCATGAAAACTGAGAGCAATTGTAATATCAGGCTATTGTTTTTGTGAATTGCCAGGCTCATCCAGAAAGAGTCAAAAGATACGGCCATATCTCTTGCATTATAGATTGTATTGTCACACACCATTACCATGAGTCACTTTTATTCATCGACAATAATAAATAACATATTCTCATTGTAGGCACGATCAAACTCTTGTTGGCATAATCTTGACATGAGCAGGCGATTGGACAGCTGGTTGTTGTGATTAATGGTGCGTGCGCGCACAGTACATAGAGGTGAGGATAATACAATGGAGGCAGTCTTGTGAAAGGGCAATGGAAATTGGTGACCGTATTTTCTGCACTACAAGGCGCTTCGGATTGTAAGGGGCGCTTTCAATGAATGGCCTATTTTAAAACAGTTTTCATTTACAGTATAGTGCATTATAACGCGCATAGAAGCTATAATAGTGGCTGCGGTTGTGCTATGCATCCACTGTATGGTGCTCCACAATAGGAATACGATTCTGAACAATTCAGCTTTATTTATACAGAGCCTTCACAACCGCTGCAGCTCTAACAAAGCCATTAGAACTGTTCATAAACACGGACATGAAACATATAAATACAAATGACATTACAAAACAATAAATGAAAGACAAAATTCATGAAAAACATTGATTCAACAAAAAGGTACACAAACCTTGTGGGCTAACATCCACCAGGGACTAAATATCCTGAGAAGTCTTACTTGTCTTCTTCTTCCTTTGTTTAGTCAGTAATTAACTTTGCTTTTGGTATTATCTTTGTTTCACAATGGCTGCGCAGAGCTCACAAAGTAGTTGTCTGTTTGAGTGTGTGTTGGCGAATGCACATGTCAATTAGTGTTGGGCAGAACCCTTTTAGGTTACAATTGTTTCCTTCTAATAATCACCACTAGATGGGATCAGAACACTAACAGGGAAACAATTCAATGGTGAATGTAAAGAGAATTACAGTTTCTTTATTCTGTATTAGGCGCATCCAATTACAGCGTGGACTGTCGGCTTTTGAGAAAAGTGAACGCCTTTAGATGCGCCTTATGGTGCGGAGAATACAGTACTTTAATTTTAAGATAAGATAAGAAAACCTTTATTAGTCTCGCAATGGAGAAATTCCCAATTCACAGCAGCAAAGTTATGAAAGGAAGAAGTAGAACAACAAAATATAGGAGCTGCCGGAAAGGCAGCCACTCTCGCGGCGCCATTTTGAAGTCAAAATAACAAAAATAACACAACACATAGGACACAGACAGTCTTTTATGTTACGCTTTTACGTTTTCTCATTACTATCCACAGTATATGTCTCCTCACATTTGAAATTTAGTTGTCTGAACCCATTTTTCATTAATTTATTTTGAGTTTTTGGGTGCCCATGCCTCATTTTGTGATGTAAGGTGAAGAGCAGTTGATTCTGCTGGACCAGTTACCTTCCTTATTACTTTGTGTGTGTGTGTGTGTGTGTGTGCATGCGCGCATGTGTGTGTGTGTGTGTGAATGAATGGTGCAGCGCATTTTTGATATCCCAGCATTGGCGTGCATGTCAATTTTTTTACCTCTTGTCTTTGTCTCTTCACGACACTGACCCGGTACGTTACACAGTGTTGCCAATATGCAGCCAGTGTCTCCTTCGATAATATTGTGAAGAGTAGCCCGGCCTGTTTAAGTAGATGCTATTACAGTAATGAGGCAGCAGATGGCAACGCTTAAGAGTTGCAATATTGACTTGTTCAGTGCCATTGAACACAAAATGCTGGCGTATTCCTTCTGCCACCAGACTCTGCGCTCTGGGTTGCAAAGTTAGCATTAAACACAAAAACACAATCTAAAACCTAACACAAATAACATAAAATATAACAAGCAACTATCTAGACCAGGGGTGGGCAAACTACGGCCCGCGGGGCCGAATCCGGCCCGTTGGTCTTTTTAATCCGGCCCGCCGAAGATTGGTGCACAATTAAGGTTTGATTGCATTCATTTTGTTTGGACTTGTAATGACAGGTATTTCAACATCAGGTGGCGCAGTTACTTCAAGTTGCAGAGCACAGGGAGGGAGCGGAAGACAAAGAAAGAGGCAGAGAGTAATGACCATGGTAGGGAAAGTGATATGTATCTGATTAAACAAAGCGGGTAACAAAGTACGAAACATTCAGGAGACACCTGGAGTTGGAAAGACTCAAATCTACGAGACTTTGAAAAACAAGGAAGCGATTCTTACTCAGTCCGATTCTGGCGATTTCCATGCTCAGAGTGAATTGCTTGTGGCTCGAGTAAATGAACATTTCCTAGAATGGTTTGATTGTTATCATGTTAAAAACTTTCCGCAAACTGGACCGCTAATAAGTGTCGGAGAGCAGTCAAATGTGTAGAGCGTGAACAACAGGGGGCTCAGTACACATCCTTGAGGAGAACCGGTGCTGAGTGTGATGGTGGAGGAGAATGTTATATTATTACTGGCATACAAAGACATTGTGCTATCTTCTTTATTTTCTATTTCTATTTCTAACTTTTGGCTCGGCCCTCCACAATATTTTCTGCTTCTCATTTGGCCCCCCCCGGGAAAATAATTGCCCACCCCTGATCTAGACCATAGGATATGTTCGCGGTACAACCATGTTTTCCTCACCTGGTGAAATACAGGTCTGACGCCATAATAAAAGGAAAAATGGAATGTACTACGATTGTAAATACGCCATAGCGTGACAACTGATGAGAACTCTTTCAGACATAATTGTAATGATAATTGCAATGATTTGTGTGTGTGTGTGTGTGTGTGTAAAACACCACTAACGTTAGCAGTATATTGAAGGGAATGTAATATTCCTGGCAATACATTTTCACTTCGGGGATGAAATGGTGGATGAATCACTCCTCAAGTATGACCAGCGTCACCCATGCCTTCGTGTTGGACATCGACATAACAGGGACAGTGCTCTTCTTCACGTTTTTGAGGGCTTGGAGGTTAGCTGCCCTGTAGACTAGCAGTGGTTTCAGCTTGAAGGTACGGTCAGCATTTCCGCCAAGCATAAGGGTTAACCGATCTTTAGCCACTTTAAATCCGGGCATGGTATTCTCTTCATGGCTAATGTAGGTTTTTCTGGTATTTTCTTGCAGAAAAGACCGGTTTCGTCTACCTTATAGATCTGCTTTGCAGAGTAACCCTCCTTTTTGATGATTTCCTTGAGCTCTTGCAGGAAGTGTTTGGCAGCTGCTTTGTCTGCTGTTGCTGCCTCTCTGGGGCCACGGCCATGTGATGAAGATGCCCTCTTCTTGAAACGGGCAAACCAGGGCTGGCAGGAAAGGTTTCTTATGTGTGTGTATATATATATATATATAGATATATATATATATATAGATATATAGATATTAGAGCTGTCAGTTTAGCGCGTTTTTATTGGCATTAATTTCAATGAATTTTAACGGGATTAAATTTTTTCTCGCGAGATTAACGCGGCACACGTCACAGCAGATGTTACGTTGCTCTATAAATAAACCAGAAACAAAACTACAGGCGCGCTGCATAGGTCCACGCACGTTTGTTTTGCCAGCCACAGCAGCGCGAGACACCGAAAACGGATACTTAAAGAATTTATGAATGGAAAGTTTACTTCTAAAAAGTTGCCAGATTGTTCCACTGACAAGACCAAAGTTACCTGTATCATACAGGTAAACGATATATGCCACTGACGTGATTGTTCCTTGTTTGGAACTATTTTGTGTGGAAGTGTTCCGCCTCCATATAAATAGAGTGGGTGGAGCTTCTCTGTGTTCGTCTGACAGTGACGGTGAAGTTCAGCAGTGCAGTGGTAGCGACCTAGCGAAAATAAAACGTCTCCAGTGTTGTCATCGAACCAAGTGTAGTCATCCGAAATGATGTCGACACAAAACCGGAGAGAGACTTCTGCGCAAGGACCAAAAGAATCAACATAGCCTGACTGCTGTGTTCAAAGCAAACTCGAGAAAAACGAAGTATGCAACCATGGCTTAAATCCACTATAGGCTGAGTACTAGTTTACCTTAGATGTGCACTTTATAATGTTATATTGCTCTGTTTTGATTCCATAAAAAGAGCTGTTAAAGCAGCAGTTGTGTGACAAAATATTTTTTTCACTGTTGTTGATGGACAGTAATATTGTGTGAGAGATTATGTGTGAATAACTGCTCCAAGTGAAAAATGTTCATGTAAAATTGAAAATCAAAATTATTTCAGAAAATATTTGCATTTTGCACATAGAAAACGGATTCATGATTCCATGTTGATGAGAGCATTAAAATGGGGGGGAAATACAACAAAAAAATAGAAAAGCAAATTCAGAAACGATAAAAAATGCGTGAGGAATCACGATTAGATTATGACAGTTGCATTTTTAATTAGATTAAATATTTTAATCGTTTGACACCTCTAATATATATATATATATATATATATATTATATATATATATATAAACACACACACATATTTATAAAAAAAAATCCTTGTCTCACCCCTCAGGTGGTGTCCGTCCCTCATTCAGCTCGGGTCCTCTACCAGAGGCCAGGAAGCTTGAGGGTTCTGCGCAGTATCCTTGCTGTTCTCAGCACTGCACATTTCTGGACTGAGATGTCCGATGTTGTTCTGATCTGTTGCAACCACTCATCTAGTTTGGGGGGTCACTGCCCCGAGTGCTCCGACCACCACAGGCACGACTGTCACCTTTACCTTCCAGGCTCTCTCCAGCTCCTCTCTGAGCCCTTGGTATTTCTCGAGTTTCTCGTGTTCCTTCTTTCTGATGTTTCCATCACTTGGGACCGCATATATATACATATATAGCTAGATAAACAGATATAATTAGTCTTTTTCCCCAAAGAAGGATAACCACGCCATGAGTATATCATCACATATGGACAAGAAGCGTCACTACCTTTCCATTGTGAGGGCAAGGTCACTGTCTGTTCTGTCCTCATCACGTGTTTCAAATTAAGTCCATTAAAAGTACAGCGAGAAAGCGCGTCTGCTTCAGTTCAATGGAGCGCAGCAGAGATCTCGCAGCCAGAGACATGGATGCTGAGCACGAAAGGTACTTGCCATCTGGAGAGCCAGTCAGCTGAGAAATGCACTGCTGCAGCTGGAATATACCACTTTTCAGATGGGGCAAGAATGAGGAAAGATGTGAATCTTTTTTAAAAAATCTAAATTTAAAAGCCCACATTCCAAAAACATGCATGGCAGGCTGATTGGGTCGCTATAAATTGTCCCTAGGTGCGAGTATGAGCGCGGATGGTTGTTTGTCCTTGTGTGCCTTGCGATTGGCTGGCAATCGGTTCAGGGTGTCCCCCGCCTACTGCCCCAAGACAGCTGGGATAGGCTCCAGCACGCCCCATGACCCTTGTGAGGAAAAGCAGATCAGAAAATGGATGGATGGATGGTTGTAACAGCTTTGTAGGTGTTTTTATTTATTTATTTTTTATTTTTGGTGACAAATCATCAATGACATTCATTTATGATCACTGGTGACCAGGGCTGGAGTGTGACTCATTTTCAGCCCTGGAGTTGCAGGGCCACTTTAATTTACAATGTTTTCAAAAAGATATTCAATTTCCCCTTTATCAGTGTATCAATCTAAAATAGCCCTCGAATGATATTCATTTTGTATTTGAACGGCTATGAGAACAGAATTGGTTAAAATGGCAAACTGGATAAAAAGGGAGCTTTATGCAAGTGTGCGTAACATAGCATAAGACATTTTACACTTAACGAGACCAATTTATTAAACGCTGTAAAGACATCAATATTAAGGCAGATTACATTGAACTTTGTCTTATTTTGAAACCTCCACACCACTTGATGCTGACTTTGTGGTCACAACACTGTGACAGTAATGGGAGGAGTGGAGTCTTCCCCATCAAGCTTTGTTGCCATTACATTACATTGCATTAACATTTGTGACTGTGTTGCCTCTTTAATATGTTATTTTGTCCAGATAGCGTGTGGTATAATTACAGTGTTGTTTCTAATTGGGTATTAAATTTTTGCTACTTTTGGTTTCAAATTATTACGACTTGGCGACAAAACAAAGATAGTGCAGTCAATGTCGTGGATGCACGATATTAGCGACTTTCAAAATGGATCCACGTGCCAGAGGAAACAAATATGAGGGCTGGAGTAGCGACGAGAGTAGAGGCCCGAGCAGCCTATGGAGATTGCTGACAGCAAAAAGCCCACTTTGCTCTTTTGATTGAAACAATTATAGATTGAACCAGTTATATACGACTGTTTTCCTGCTGACAGTCTCTTTCTAGGTCTGCTTCTGTGTGAGCACGCAGAAAATGACTGCATTATGGTCATCTACAGTAAATCGATCTGACCTTCATCAGCCTTTCACACAGAACTCAGCAGTGCAGAATATTACTGTGACTGTGCACACTGTCAAACAAGTGTCATAGAATTGTGCATTCATAAAATAAGATGTGTGGCAATGTCAGGGCCCGTAGTTGCCATCAAATATAAAATACTTGTCGGACAATTTATTTCAATGCAACAGAGTGAGAGAAGTGTCATCAGGTGTTAGACTTCACACCCTCTTTCCAGCTTCCAACAATGCCCTTCCTAAAAGCCACTGGAACAGCTCTCTTGCTAACTACCACCACAGCTGGAGATTTTTAAGCACACCTCCCTCGGACCTATCTTTGTCATACTGAAGATTAGAAAAAAAATAAACTGCATTATTTAATCAGTTGCACTTGCACGGTATGTGTATGCACCACAAAGCAAAATGTAATTTTTTTTTTTGGAACACTCATCCAGAGCACATTGTAATGTCGCTACAGGATGGATTGGAGTTCACCCCCTGACTGCATGGATTTTCTCTGGGTTGTCTGGTTTCCTCCTACATTACAAAAACATTTGTGGTAGGTTCATTAAAAACTCATTGTGTCAAACTCATTTTTGTCGCGGGCCACATTCCAATTACCATTTCCCTTGGAGGGCCGTGATGACTGAAACTGGATAAAGAAGTCAAGAATAACTCAATTATTGTTTAAGTAACTGTAATGAGGGGTTTGGTAACAAGAAAATGCTTACAATATGTCACTGATTTATTACATGTGAAAATTTGAAATTTTGATACAGATTTTAGTTGTTACGTCATGGAATAAGTCATGGAAGTTGTCATCTTTAATTTGCTTTTGCGGGCCACTTAAAATGATGTGGCGGGCCACATCTGGCCCCCGGGCCTTGGGTTTAACACATGTGCTGTAAATTGTATGTAGATGGGAATCGTTTGTCTACATGTGTCCTGCGATTTCCTTGCGACCTGGGATCGGCTTTGGCAGACCCGTGACCCGAAGGAGGATAAAGGAAAAGGAATGGTTGGATTGATTTAGAATGGGAATAAATAATCCTAAAGGCATAACCGATCATGGATTCATAAATAGGTTGTTTGGAAAAAAACATTATATATATCATTAAGTGCCTTTTGGAAGGCATTTTGCAAAAACCTCTGCTCCAGATTAAAAGTGTGAATCCTTGGAATGAATTGTCAAAGTAATCGGAAATAATATCCTCTCCTGCTCTCTCTGAATACACATCCCCATGTTTATGAATTTGTTGGGCCTTTCGATAATTCAGCTCGAAATAACAACATAAATTGACATCATTAGGGTTGATTGAATTAAATCATGTTTGCATCGCAAAGGATTGAAGGGGGATGAGGTGTGCTACTTCTTAGTCCTTTGAAATGGACTTTTCCAATAAAGCAGGCCAGAGGAAAAGATGATTTTCCGCATATCATCACTCCTGCCTTTTAATGGAACGAAATTACACAAAATATATTGTTCAATATGAATAATATTAACATACACTGATGCATGCAACTTATGCTGTGTTTTCTACTCTATTGCTAATTTATTCTATTTATTCTACAATATACTGTATTGCTAATGCTATATTTTATATTGCACTTTTATTGAACTGCGTACAGTTCTTTCTGAAAGATTTATTTTGTGCAATGAAACGCTTTGTTTTTGGTTTTATCCCCCCCCCCCCCAATTTTGCTGCTGTAGACTGCAATGAGACAGTTTGATCATGTAATGTGGGCACTTGCCAGCGTGGGCGGGCTCCTGTTCCTCCTGAGATATCATTTTGAGGTTTTGTAACTTATTCAAAAATTATTGCATGGCTTTGCACCTTCCAATCTTGCTCTATTAATGATACCTTTCATTCCATCACCCAAGCACTACAAGTCAGATTGAGACAGTGTTGGTCAAGTCCACAGGTCTTGACTCTACAACCTCCTGATTTCTTCACTCAAAAATCAAAAGTAGTATTTTACAAGTAGAGCAGCTTCCTGTGTAGAAATGTTTCAATTTCCTCTTTAATATTGGGTGTTGTCCAACCCTAACCCTACTGCAGCCCGGCCTGACATTTCCAGATTTAAACGTGGGAATGCTAGCTGTCGCATCTTAAAAGAGAAAACATTTCAATACTGCTTTCTACTAATGTAGCTAGGTAGGAGGATGACATCAAAACAGTGGCCGCTCACATGTTTAAACTACTTTCTGAACACTGTTGCTTCAGACGGTGAGCCAGTGAGCAATCTCAAAAGTTCAGAGGTGTATCAGTACCGACACAGTAATGAATTTGGTCCCGTTTAGCTAAGAGAGGTTGGGCACAGTCTCATTTACATTAAACAGCGGTAAAGCCAAACATCTTACAGTATATTAAACAGGGTTCTCAATGATAACCACCAATTTCAAATTCATTTTGGCGGGTGTTAATAAAAACATGTGAGGCAGTTTGGCAGGTGATGCATGAGGCAATCGCGTCGGTCAGATATAAGTAGAAAGCCAAATCCAATGAGGTTAAAACTCGTCTCAAAACTAAATTGTATTTGACTCGGCATGACTCAGACTTGATCTTAGTTTTACTGTTTTATGCTTTCTACTGTCTTTGTTATTATTTTTTAAAAATTGTTGTATGTATGATATTTGCTCCATGTACAGCACTTTGTATACAGCGATGGTTGTTTTAAAGTGCTCTATAAATACAGTTGAGTTAAGTTGGGTTGAGGTTGGGACGTTGTGTTGTAGATAAATAAAAAACGAATTACAATGATTTGCAAATCATGTTCAACCTATATTTAATGAATACACTACGGAGATGAGATATTTAATGTTCAAACTGATAAACTATATTTGTTTTTAGCAATTGATCATTACCTTGGGGTTTTATGGTTGCAACCCGTGCCAACAAAAATGGGACAAGGTCATTTTTACCGCCGCGTTAGATCACCTTTTCATGAAACCGGTGGTCCCCAAACCCTGGGCCGCGGGCCGGTACCGGTCCTTGGGTCATTTGGTACCGGGCCGCACAGAAAGAATAAATAACTTACATGACTTCCTTTTTATTCATTTTGGAATCTGAACTATGTTTTATTTTGAAAAATTACCGGATTCTCTGTTACATCCATCTACAGTATGTCACTCTTGACACAGGTGAAGGTGCGCTTCTCGGTCACGTGATAGGTTGCCGTAAAATGAAACCCAGGAGCTAGCAAAGGTCTTTGGAAAGTTTCTTTGGGAAGGGGAAAAGGCCCAGCCAGGAGACAGAAGAGGAACCTATGACTTAAAAAAAAAAAAAGGCTACATTTAATAGACAGCATCAGGAGTCCTACTTAAAATACGGATTTCTCTCAACCGGAGATTCCCATGCACCGAGCCACACTGCATGATATGCGGCCATAGTGAGTCGTATTTTTCATGCCTTTTGCAGTGTATCTTATTTTGAAGGCACGTTTAAACATTACCATAGCGACCAAAGAGTGTTCAGCCCAGATAGGACGTTCCTCCTGTCATGATTCGTGTTTATTACTATGTTTTGAAAATACCACAGTTTTCATGCAGGTCATATCATATTATTTTGTTGCATTTATCCGCCACACCTTAAGGGCCGGTCCCTGAAAATATTGTCTGACATTAAACCGGTCGGTCTATGGGGCAAAAAAGGTCGAGGACCGCTGATGTAGATTATTTTCTTCAGCAAGTAGTTCTCTTGTTTGTTATGGGTCAAAGTTGAGCTACAGATTCATTGTTTTTGTTTATTTTTCATTGTTTAAAGTTGGATCTGAAGACTATTCTTCCTGGGGACCCTAAGAGAAATTACAGATGAAACAGTTATTATCTCGGTCTCGTGCAAAATATATCATACAGTTCTTGTCTTATTCCACAACTATTCATAGTAATGTGCCTGGTGTGTAAATTATCACGTATGAATCTGTGACATGATAGAAGTTATGGCACACACGCAGACCCACGCGCAGAGTAAATCCATCCATCCATTTCTCTACTGTTTATCCTCATTGGATGCATTAAGAAAAACAGCCATTCACATTCACACCTAAAAACAAGTTTGAATTGATCTTGGAAATCCCAGAAGAGAGTACCATATTTTCCACACTATAAGGCACACCCAAAAGCATTCAATTTTCTGAAAAACCGACAGTGCGCCTTATAATCCGATGTGCTTTATATACGGATCAATATTCGTATTCTTGGACGTAGTATTTTAAATGGTCTGTAAAGTGCTTTGTTACAGCTGCAGTGGTTGTGAAAGCTCTATATAAATAAAACTGTATTGTATTCCCTTTAGCGTAGCTCCATCTTATGGATGCATAGCTCAACCGCAGCCATTGTTGTAGCTTCGATTCTATGCGCCTCATAATGCGGTGCGCCTGATATATGAAAACAGTTTTAAAATAGGCCCTTCAGTGAAGGTACGCCTTGTACGCCAAAGTGCCTTATAGTGTGGAAAATAAACAATTATTGTATGCATGAAAGAAAACCATAACGTCACCAGTCATGCATGGCTTGGGGAGGCTTTACTGATTTCAACAGTTATTTCACTTCTCGTCACAGAGAACAGAAATAAAAGCAAAATATACTTTTGAGCTACGACTTATTTACAACAGATAACTGTTATGTTGTTATGTCTCGTTATTCTTCAACAAACATACAGAAACAGACTGTTGTGTTCAAAGCAAACTTGAGAAAAACGAAGTATGCAACCATGGTTTAAATCCACTATAGGCTGAGTACTAGTTTACCTTAGATGTGCACTTCATAATGTTATATTGCTCTGTTTTGATTTCATGAAAAAAGCTATTAAAGCAGCTGTTGTGTGACAATTTTTTTTCTTTCACTGTTGATGATGGACAGTAATATTGTGTGAGAGATTGTGTGAATAACTGCTCCAAGTGAAAAATGTTCATGTAAAATTGAAAATCGAAATTGTTATTTCAGTAAATATTTGCATTTGGCACATAGAAAACTGATTCATGATTCCATGTCGATGAGAGCATTAAAATGGGGAAAAATAGGACAAGGAAATTGAGAAACGATAAAAAATGTGAGTAATCCCGATTAATTTTTTAGTTCATTTGAGTTAATTATGACATATTTTAATCGTTTGACAGCTCTAATATATATACTGTATATCACCTGCCGTGGGAGCGTGCGCCCACTGAGTGAAGGTGGTAAGACATTATGCTTGTTTTCATTTCAAGACATGAAGAACACGCTTTTGTGTTTTGGGTTTTTATTTTCGTCAGTTTTGCATGAAAAAAAAAGTGCATACATTCAACAATCGCTAGCTGCATGGAAAAGCAACAGAAAAGTGAGATTCACTTGCATTGGCTTGAGATGCGTTCAATGACCACTCACTAAGTAGGCCATCTCAGAGTTACAGTACTTTGGTGCATTGGATGAGGGTTTCAAACAGCAATGACAAGTATGTGAGCACACTGCAGGGCGTATGTGGAAACATTTTATTATAATTTAGTTGACAGATCAATAAGCTCTGGCATAGATGCACCAAAATGAGAAGAATCATTACATCATCTGAATCATTATAGTTCAGAAGACTCATGAAAACTGCTCTCGCGGGTGTGAATATAATTCATTTTCAGTGTTTTGTTTCTGATGTTGAAAGTTTAAACACCCGTTTACATGGAACATATTTGAAGGGGTTTTTTTTTTTTTTTTGGGGGGGGGTGGGAAATATTGTCAGAGCGCTATATAACAAATTCCATAATTTGATATTTAAAATAGGGCCAGTAAATACTGGGCAACTTAAAAATTTGCAATTTCAGCCATTTAAAACGAGAAGAGGAACTTCATCATGAGTGCACATCACGCGTGAGAGACAGAATGAAAAAAATCTAACAATTTATTTAAGTATATCATTTATGTGTATGTGTTTACTTTGAACATATATTTCTTGGCCTATTTGACTATTCACTTGTGACAAACAGAAAAAGTCTTGAGCGTGAAACTCGAGCATCTTTGCACAATCTCTCAACTACGTCAGTGCTCTGTTGTTGCCGTAAAGAATTGTGGGTAATATCCCAAAAATAAAAGTCATCTCGCTCGGATATGATAGAAAAGGAAATTTTCTCGCCATAAAAGAGAATCCGAAGAGGCCCCTCGCGTAAGCACAACTAAGACATGTTGCCCATCTAGTGACGATTGGTGATATTACAACTTTAAATTACAGTCAACCTCTATGGATTTGCATATTTGTGGATCCCCCCCCCCTCTTTTTTTTCAATTTAGGACTTTTCCCTTTGTTCACGGTACTTATTTTCCCCATTTCCCCTTGTTTTTCATGGAAAACATTTGTTGTTGTCTAATGTTAATCACTGTTTGGGGGGGGGGGGGGGTTGCGGGAGGAGGGGGGGGGGTGTTTTATTATAAAAAATGTTATGTGGGGCGGGAATTCATCAAGGGGCCAAATAGTCCTCTGGCTGCCAGTTGCCCATCGCTGGGGCAGAGTAACAGTCCAGTATCAATGTTGTGCATCATTAAGCGTAATCATATGACATAATTTTTCTCCTCTTTACAATCACTTGTCCATTCACTGGTACATTGTGTGGTTTCTCTAGTCGTAATTAATGCAAATTTCTTCTCATTTCTATTGATACATTCTACAGACTCTTCCATCTGCTGTTTTGACAATGGATTACCAAAAGCCTATGTCTACCGTACCAGCAGTTACTCCATCTGTTGTGTTTGCTGCATGTTGACATGCAGCTATTATATGACGGGTAATTTTCCTCAGTACTCACTTCCACTTTGCCATACTGAGTAAAAGCGTGTTCACATATGAGAGGTGACTTTAGTTCTTTTTAACCTGGTGGTGCAACTGTTTCAACATTCTCTTGTTAAGTCTTCAAATTTGCCTACTGCTTATCACAAATGTGACAATCCTCTGGGACATATCTGTTCATTTGCGAAATCGCTTAATTTGTTCAGGTGTGAGGCCACGTCATTTGCTTTTATTTATCATTAAAAAAATGTATTCCATGCTATTTTGTGTCGAGCAGATGTTTTGTAAAATTCACGCAATGGATTTTCCTCAGCTCTGTATCCAGTGTTTGTGTGTGGACAAGAAAAATTGAAATTTTTTTTTTGCCTTCGTCTGGAGTACGAGGGAAGAGCCCACACAAACGCAGCACTTCTTGTAGCACAGGAGTGGAAACGACTCGGTGTGCTTCCCAATGCACATAAGAGCCACTGTTTTGCCCTGCGTCCCATAGTGCACGGCCAGAAGATTTCATGTGTCATAGACATTTTTACAAACGAGTGATGATTGGATGGAAACTCACAATGCATTCCAAAGCAGAATTTCTATACTTTTTTTATGGCAAATTGACTGTTCAATTGTCCGTATGCAAATAGTTGAGTCTCTTGAGTGCAAATCTGTGAACAAGCTGATTTGAATTTGTCCAAGTCTGAGTGTCTCTGCCCAAGAATTGGCAGTCCCCGCAAAGGGGTCCCTTACTTCCAGTGGTGGCTGCTGAACTCCACCCCTAACAGATGGCTGACATTGGTTTGATATCAAAGACACATCACCAAACAGTCATTGCAATCACACGTTGCCCATCGAAGAACTCTCTGTTAGGGTTCCCTACTCACAGACTGTGTGGAAATGGCGTCTGCAGTCCAACAAAAACAAGCAAATGTATCCATCTGGGCAGGCAAAAAAAAAAACCAACAACAAACAAAACAAAAAAAAAAAAACAAGTATGCATTTTTGTTAAATGTGAAATGCAGTATTGATTTATTGATGATTTATTCATTTATTTCGTTGGGACAGTGTACGTTAATCAACACAAGAATAAGCAGTGTAAATGCGCCGGACTAGTTTTCAGCTGTATTCCGGAGCAGGTTTCTAAAATAGCACAGTGAGACACATAAAACTTTAAAACCATGATGACAGAAATAAGAACCGAATAAGTAATGCCATCCCAGTTTACTGCACGTTATTAGATAAAAACAGTTAGTCAGTAGTCCCACTCCCAACCGGAGACAAAACAATATAAACTCCATTTGTCTGAATTTGGTTCCACAGAGAAGTCTATGCCATTATTACTCTTACTGCGTTAGTCCTTAGCTTACTTGGTAATAAAACCTTGGTTCATTTCTACCACTCCAGTTAACCATGGCTAGCCATCGAGAAATGCCTACAACTCCCAGAAATGCAACTTCCCTTTCGTGTTATGTCTCATGTAGTGCGAGTGTGAGACTGTGGTGAATTGGGGTAGAAGAAAAAAAGGCTATTGAGCTCTATATTGCACCATAGTAATGACTATGAATCGCTGAATTACAATTATGCAATGATGTAGAACGATAAGACAACATAAACCCTTGTCTCACTTATTTAATTCCAGAGTTACAAAGTGCTGCCACACAAAGTTTGGACAAAAAAAGTTATATTTCGGTGAAATAAACTTGTAACATATACTATTTCAAGGCTCATGCAGGCCTGCACATGGACAGGCTCGTGTGCACGCACGCACGCACCATCTCCTCTGAAACTGAGAAGTCATTATTTGTCATACCATCCACAGTAAGGGTTTGAGGAATTAAAATGCACACATTTTCAGAACTTTTACCACATGTGTCAAGCTCATTGAGCAAACGCATTTTTCAGTGCACGTATCGCTTAAAAAAAATCATATGACCCACACGGGCAACTGTGATGTACGGCGGTTGGCGTGCCATCCACCTTGCTTTCATTTAGTCAGCACTTCAATTAGTCATGTGATGTTCACTCTGTCCACTCAGGCAACGCACTACAATCTCATCCAGACAGCCTGTAATGTGTTTTTAAGCCCACCAGATGTCCCTAACGGCACAATTGGAGAAATGTCGCGCGCTTCGTGAGGGCGTCATTTACCAATCATAAAAAAAAAAAAAAAATTGGAATCACATGAGCTTTACTTCTGCTCAGCACTTTGATCAGTGGTTGCTTTTTAAAAAAAGTACAAAACAACATTTGGCTTGGCTTGGTTTGGCTATCCACCAACCATCCAAAATTGAATCCAACTGGACCATCCAAAGTATCACTGAGGGAAAAAATGATTTGAACATTAGTCTTAACGTATTTCTGAGCCCAGTGAAAATGTTTCCCCTCGTGAGATTGGCTTTGGTTGAGATTGGTTGTTGAAATTCAGCAACACGAATGACTGCAAGCATTTGGAGGACCCTCCATCGAGATTTTATTGAGACTCCAGAGACACCAGCAGCTTCAAATACCTGCTGCTTACGTTGCATTTTCCTGACAAAAATATTCTTTCATACGACGTTATCGGAAAAAAACCACCCCCAAAATAATCTGATTCTCACACAGGCGGCCCCGGTAGTCGAGTGGTTAGCACGTCGACTTCACAGTGCAGAGGTATCGGGTTCAATTTCAGCTCTGGCCTTCCTGTGTGGAGTTTGCATGTTCTCCCCTTGCTTGCGTGGGTTTTCTCCGGGTCCTCCGGTTTCCTCCCACATTCCAAAGACATGCTTGGCAGGCTGATTGAACACTCTAAAATTGTCCCTAGGTGTGAGTGTGAGCGCGGATGGTTGTTCGTTTCTGTGTGCCCTGCGATTGCCTAGTAACCGGTTCAGGGTGTCCCCTGCCTACTGCCCGTAGACAGCTGGGATAGGCTCCAGCACCCCCCGCAACCCTCGTGAGGATAAAGCGGTTCGGAAAATGAATGAATGAATGATTCTCACACACATTATTTAACAGTAGGATAATTTTCATGATTTTCATGTCATGTTTTCAGTCTTTCCACAAGGCAGGGGACTATTTCATGCTTTTCATCAGCAAAAAGATCCCTCTGTCCAACCCAATATGCTTAAAGGTTAAATGACTTTCCGAATAATTTGGAACACCTCCTCAAGAAATGTTGCTTAAATTAGGCTCAGCATGGGAATTAATGATCAATTTTGTCTATTTGGAGATTTTTTTTTTTTTGTCAGTGAGCTCAATTGACAGGACAAAGAAATTCACACGCTGTGCACCAAAAATAAAGCCAAATGTTGATTTAGTTTCAAATGTACAGGTATGTGCATATTAATTTGGGAACACACCCGGTGAAACAGCATTTCAGTTTGTGCCGTTTCTTTCTTCCACAATAGAGCGTTTATATAATACCATCCCTTGGCGGCTGCAAAAAAGACTTTCTTTTCTGCCAGCTAAAGTCTAGATCAGTGGTGGGCAAACTACGGCCCGTTGGTCTTTATAATCTGGCCCGCCGAAGGTTGGTACACAATTAAGGTTTGATGTCAACGACTGCATTCATTTCATTTGGACTTGTAATGACAGGCATTTCAACGCCAGGTGGCGCAGTTACTTGAAGTTGCAGCGCATTGGGAGGGAGGGGGAGACGATACGGAAGCCCGCAGTAGCGCCAAGTCAAGCAAATCCCATTTGATATGACGGAATAAGTGTGTCCGTGCCGCTATTTCCTATCATTGGATCCAAAACAGCGACATGCAAGTGACTCTTTATTGCAGTGCAGTATTGAGTTTAACTGAAATAGCGAAAATGTTTACGTCCTGTAGATCATGGCATCCAAACGAAGAGGAACAGTAATGGCTGCGAAAGAGAAAGTGAAGTGTATCGGATTAAACGAAGAGGGTTACGAAGTATGAAACATTCATGAGACACTTGGAGTATGAAAGGCTCAAATCTACAAGACTTTGAAAAACGAGGAAGCGATTCTTGCTCAGTCTGATTCTGGCTGTTTCCATGCTCAGAGTGAATTGCTTGCGGCTCGACGGACAGTCGAGTAAATAATAAACGTTTCCTGGAATGGTTTGACTGTTATCGTGCGAAAAACCTTCCGCAAACTAGACCGCTAATAAGAGAGCAATCGAGTTCCATAGTGCTAAGACTTCGAAGCGTCCCGTGGCTGGGTTCAAAAGTTCGTTGCAAAACATCAGCTGAGCAACGTTGTCTTGTGTGGTGATCGAGGGGAGGTCATAATCGAGACATTGAGTGAGTGGAAAGAAAGCCACCGGGTCTTTTACTCGTCTCATTTTGTAGCAAATAGTCCTAACTTTGTTAGATTTTGTCATATACCTGTACTGTATGCTGCAGTTTTTGGACAATATCTTGTTGCACTTTGTTGCTTTTGTTGTCACACATGTACAGTATGTTGTTAACATACTTGGACGTTCATACAGGACATATACCATAATTGTTTCACGGTTCTCATTAAAAAAAGTATGGTAATACTTTAATGCTTTTGTTCTGTTGATGTTTGGTATGGACTGTCAACATATAGTTTTTTATATTTACCGTATCTTGTGCTGACCCGGCCCACCGAGAAATCAATATGGCCCCTGAGCCAAAACGTTTGCCCGCCCCTGGTCTAGATCAATCAGTAATTGTTTCCGCACACTGCTCACTGAGAAAAGATAAGAGTCTTGAAAGGTCAGTGTGAGTTTAACATCATCTAAAATAAATAATTATGCTCAATGAAGACAGCGACCTGATTTTTTAAAAAACAAAAATCAAGTATTAAAACACAACAGCTTGCTCCTTTCTATCCCCCCCATCATGGATTTCAAGATTGTACAAAATAGAATTTCACCCCTGCACGCAAGTACTAAAAGCCCCACTTTCCCCTTGCCTAACATCAACACACTGCTGATTAAATTCAGAGTGACACAGTTTGAAAACCATTAGTTCGTTACACGCTGAAAATGACCGTTTAAAAGCTGCTTGCTGCTGGGTTGAATGTCAAAATGAAGGGTAGAGCCTGTGAGGGGGAATGAAGAGACCACTAACATTGGCATAAACTCTTTGATTTATTAAATGAAGAACTTTTTATTTTTAAACCACCCTTAGGATGTCTGCAGATGAGACATTCGGAGTGGAATGAAAACAAGTGCAGCAGAAGCAGTCAGCTTCTGGTGCTTTTTTTCTTTTGGTGTCAGTTTCAGAATGATGATGCAAATGCAAATACAAAATGCATCTGATGGCATGGATCAGACCCGACTGTCTTCTGAGTTGCCAAATGCCACCACGCAGCCTTATTGAACTGTTTGGCTTGATTTGTATCTTGTCTTTGTTGCTGAGGTGTATTTATTCAGTGAGTTGTGGCTCCGTGGCTGCCATTTATCTTCCCAAGTTGATGGTATGCCAGATGCACCGCATATTTTTGTATACAGTGTAACGCACAATGGAAGCTGACGAGAGCCTTTTCGCTCATGACGAGGAAATCATGTTGAAACATGGATTCAAAAGCTTGATTTGAATGCAGCGGTTTGCTCCATCAGTCAAATGAGGTGCAGACGCCAGCAGCCTCTCTCTCTTTGTGTCTCTCTCTGTCGCTCTTTCTCTCAGTCCGTTTGTCTCTCTTTCTAATATTGTCACTCATGCTTACACAACACTGTTTGACACGTTCATTTCATTTTTCCGTGCAGAGTAGCTTTCGCAGACTTTCATTGTAAGGCTTTCTGTGACAAATGTGTGGAATAAATGACCCTGGGCCGTGGAATCATTGGATAGGGGGACAATTTACAGAGTTACTGTATGCATTGAATAGTTGCTCAATCCACATCTAATATGTATGTTCTTCGAAATTGCGACACTATCTTATGCCTTCTGTTCTTATGTGTTATATGTTCTTCTGAACAACAAACTGGACTGGTCTACAAACACGGACAACCTGATTAGGAAAGGACAGAGCCGACTCTTCCTACTCAGGAAACGGAGGTCTTTTGGGGTTCAGGGGTCGCTCCTTAAGACTTTCTATAACTCGGTGGTGGCCTCGGCCATCCATTATGGCATTGTCTGCTGGTCAGGCAGCATCTCAGCCCGGGACAGAAAGAGACTGGAGCGACTGGTCAGGAAGGTCAGTTCTGTCCTGGGTTGCTCCCTTGACACTCTGGAGGAGGTGGGCAACAGAAGGATGCTAACTAAGCTAAAAGCTATGATGGACAGTCCCTCCCACCCTCTCCAGCCCGCCCTGACAGCACTAGGTAGCTCCTTCAGCCAGAGACTGTTACACCCGCGCTGCAAGAAGGAGAGATACAGACGCTCGTTCCTACCGACTGCTGTCAGGCTGCTGAATAAAAAATAGCAACAATAATATTTAATAATTGAATGATGTGGAAAACAACTGTAAATAGCACTGCGATTTATCCATTTTGTATTTATATTGCACTTAATTGGACGGTGTTTGTTTGTTTTTTCTTCTTCTTTCTGCCTACATTCTTGCTGCTGGAGGCTGTAAATTTCCCCAGTGTGGGACTAATAAAGGATATCTTATCTTATCTTATCTTATCTTATGCCCTGTGCTTCAGGAGTCAGACCCCGTTGGATCAAAATGGGCTACCAATCAATCACCTACACTTTTGACATCATGTACAGTATCGTAAGAAAGAATCTGATTTGTGGGGGAAAACATCTTTTTTGTGGATATTGCAGAGTGATTGCAATTACAGATCTTTAAAAAAAAATGAGGCTTGCGGTACCACAGGAAATCTACACTGCATACCTGTCAACTTGTATGTTTTCCCCATATTTTATAAGTTTTTTATCATTTCAAATCATGTACGGCGTATTACAACTTTTATACGGGAAAAAATAAACAACCAATTGTGAACCGATCTCACAAAGACCATTTTGGCTCAAATCCAGATCGTCTCACCTGCGGGTAGCCAACGACAATGCCGTCGTCGATCGCTACTATTGTCACGGCAAACCAGCAAAAGTTATCCTCAATCGTATATTTTTTTTCATCGCTGCGTACGGTCGGATTGATAAAGCATGATGTGCGCATGCGCTGTAAGCTGTTGTACGGGTTTTTGTTGCTTTGTAAGGGGAATCGTAATCATTTATAAGGGCAGCTATTAGCCGAGGTTGACAGGTATGAGCCTGCCAAAAATACAAAGGGGCAAAACAAGTAGGGGAAGAAGATAAAACACAAGCTAGGCTGAGTTTGACCACATTTGACAAGTCTATTGGTGTGGCAAACCCTTCTTTTTGCTATTTTCGAATGAAGAATCAAATGTAGCTCAATCTTACCTTCTGATCGTGACTGTAAGCTAAGGCCCAGTCCTCCTCAGTATGGTGGAATAATAGGCTTAGAATGTAGAAAGTGAGGCGGTACTTCTGGTAGCTGGCTCCTTCATCAGAGCTGATTAGCACACTGCTCTCAAACTCAGGATCAGTCAACACCATAATCTGAGAGAGAGAGAGAGAGAAAAAAAGGTATTTGTTTGTTTTTCCTTTTCTTCTTTTGGAAGGGACAACCAGTTAAATTTCTTGACAGAATCGATGACAGAAGCATTGTTTAAAATAACACGACGGAATGAAGAATACAGTTTTGTTCAGCTTGAAAAAAAAAAAAAGATGGACTGACGATGACGGACAGGTGCCCAGGCTACTGAAGAATGACTGGCTGGCAAAATTTTGTTCATTGCCGACTACTGGAAATCACCAACTGTGGTGGGCAAGCCAACAAAACAAATTTAAAACGCTAATACTAAAAATACCATCCTACTAAAATTAATTTTGTTTGATCGACCCAATGTTGGGATGTGGCCGAAAAGCTACAAGAACGTTGAATTTTAAAATTAAGTAGAGGTACTAGAGATTGGTGACGTGTAAATCGCAACTGTTTTCCTTCAAGACTGGAGCAGGCTCTTGATTGGGAGACCATTTTGTATTTTTTTTCTCTTCTTTTCCTCTCTTAAAGCTGCATGCGATTGGATGTGTGGTGGCGTGTTGGTCCATACAAGGCGGAGGGGGGGTTATAGACACGCAGCTCTGTGAGCTCATAAACTGGAGGGAGATCAGAGAAGAGAGCATTGCTACACTGTTAGGATTTACATGCACTGCCACAAATGTTAAAAAGAAAGAAAGAAAGAAAGAGTGCATCAAAAAATAAGCCAAATGTAGACACATTTTAAAGTTAATAGTTCGAGGGCAAAGTTAAAACTTGGCAAAATTTGAATTTCATATTGGGCAGGCTCCACAAACAAACTATATTCGACAAAACCTTAACGTTCACCTGTTTCTTCAGTGAGAGGGGAGTGGAGAAAAGACAAGCCACAGAACTGCTGTTCATGAATGTGCAAGTATGCCGACTGCAACAGTTGCTGTTCCAACAATAATGAAAATAACAATTTTTTTTGATGGTCTTTTTTTGTGTGTATTCTGGTTTTTTAAGCACTTCATGTATGTGACCTAATGAAGCAATACAAAATATGTGCATTCAATATAATGTATATTTTAATTGAATAATTCATTTCACAAAATAAATTGGTAATAAAGGGAAGCAAATAATAAATAAATAAATAATCAAGGGTTCACTTGGGGACGAAAAATCTATTTTTCAGGACCTGTGCCTTAAAAAAAAATGTCTGTTGACAAAGAGCCAAATTGCCATTGTTTGTTTTTCCAGGTGATATCATATGATTATATGAGACATTAAATTTCTAATCACGAGAAAACTTACAAATGTGTCCCGGCTGCATAATGTTCTTGAGTTACATGGTTTAGGACGCCATTTTGTCAGCCAGGGTCTCCATTTTAGAGAAGATTTCAACTTAAAAATATATTCATGATTACTACACACTTATAAAGAGTATAACACATTGAGTCATTGATTTGTATTCAGGTATACATTGCAATTCAAAAGTTTGGGGTTCCTCAGAAAATCCTTACTTTTTAAAGAAATGCAATGCCTGTTCATTTTCTTAAAAACAAAACACACAATATCTAGAACTGTATTTCTAATTGTTATCATCATTGATAAAACAGTGAATAAGAATATTTTTAAGTGACCCCAAACTTAAGAACGCTCCATACACTTGTCATTTTTTTAAATACAAAAAAGACAACAAAAAAGGGCACTTCTAAGTATTGCAAATTTTTTGAAGCGTAGTGTAAGTGCATAGATTCTTTTTTCCCCACTGCAGATTGTGTATAGTTAGATGTTGATGAAGCAGTTACAGTAATTTTAACTTCAGGTAAGAGTTAAAAAAAAAAACTCCTGCTCAATTTGTTCATTGAAGTTTACAACTTGCCCTCGTACCCACAAAAATAATTATTATTTTATTATTTGTTGCAACACTGTGTTAGGACGACCAGAATTCAAAATTTGAATTTGAAAATGATGGTTCTGGGAAGAACCATCATTTTGAAGGCTTGTGGTCTGGCTATGACATCATCGGCTAAAATGATCATCACTCAGTTTGTTGAGCTAATGAAGGTTTTTGTTGTAGTTTTATTTAGTTTTTAACCCTGGAGAACCCAAGAACCTTTTTCTTCTTTGGAAAATGATGAATTATACATCAAATGACTGCCATATGTTCACTGAACACCAAAATATATGTTTTTTCAAATATTCAATGCTTTAATTCTAATTTAGGATTAGGGCTATATCTGACCCTTTGGGATTTAAGGGGAGCATTTGAGAAGCAGAATTTATAGGGGCCAAATTTGACCATGTGGGTTCTCCAGGGTTAAATTCTGTTGTGAATATCCTTTAAAGTCAATTATGGTGAACAGCATCTATTGAAACCGACGGCGCTGTCCCACTGGTGCGTACAATTAACACTGCCAATATTAGAGCCGCGGCCCGGTAGTCCAGTGGTTAGCACGTCGGCTTCACAGTGCAGAGGTACCGGGTTCGATTCCAGCTCCGGCCTCCCTGTGTGGAGTTTGCATGTTCTCCCCGGGCCTGCGTGGGTTTTCTCCGGGTGCTCCGGTTTCCTCCCACATTCCAAAAACATGCATGTCAGGCTGATTGGACACTCTAAATTGTCCCTAGGTGTGAGTGTGGGCGTGGATGGTTGTTCGTCTCTGTGTGCCCTGCGATTGGCTGGCAACTGATTCAGGGTGTCCCCCGCCTACTGCCCGGAGATGGCTGGGATAGGCTCCAGCACCCCCCGCGACCCTAGTGAGGGTCAAGCGGTTCGGAAATGGAATATTAGAGCCATCAAATTATGTCATGTTTCGGTTTGTGACCAACAGGTGGCACTGTGGGGCTTTACCCTGCAGCTGCACACCTGTTGGTCGTTAGATAATTAGCGGCTTTAAAAGGACTCCCTGCCCAAACACTCAGTGTCGGGTCATTGTTGCTGTTTGCTTGCAACTGTCATGTTTGTTTCTGTCATGGTTCTGTTCCTGTTAGTTTTTTGCCACAGTCATGGTTTTGTTTTGCTACTTTGGATTAGTTTTGGTTGTTAGCACTTTGTTTGTTTTGGATTCAGTTTTCTCTGTTTTATTAAATATAATTTGTCAAGTTCACCCTGCTCCTCCCTCCTGCCTGCTTTTTTGGGTCCACCACCACCTCGCAACGTGACAAATTAGGAGTTGGAGGAATAAAAGGTGCAGTGAAATATGAGGTGCACCTTCAATGAATGGCCTATTTTGTAAAAAAAAAAATTTCATATATTGGACGCACTGAATTATAAGGTGCAATCTACAATGCTCCTTCTGTTCGACTCGAGAGGCGTTCATGACCACATTTCCTTGAGCGTAGCTCCAACAGAACGATCAGATGTTGTCTTGTCTGTTTAAGAGGGAGGAAATTTCATTTGACAATAAAATTGTACTTGACTTGACTTGAGATGTCAGTAAAATGTAGGAGACTGGACTGTCTCAAAAGTGTGTGTTATTTATTCCTTTGTTGTGTACTGTGTGTTTTAAAAAAAACAACACCACAGCTCTCCTTTTTTCAGAGTTGCAACAAAAAGTTATTTAATAAAGCAGCGACAGTTCACTGAACCAACAGCAAGTTATAACATTGTAAGCATGTCTACAGCAAGGAGCCATTTTGGGGGCCGGCGTATTACCGTAATGACCATAAACAAGGCGCACCAGATTTTAAGGCGCGCTGGGAGCTTTTAAGAAAATGGATGACTTTTCGGTGCGCCTTATCGTGCGGAAAATACCGTATATATTTTTTAAATATGAAAAAATGGCATCATAGGATACAAGTGTCATAGGGACAAACAACCATTCACATCCACACTGTCACTGAGTGTGAACCAATCCCATGCTGCCCGCACACAAGCCAGGCGAGTATACCACGAGACCATCAATAACATTTATTTGAAATATCATATCCTTTATATGTTTACGAATAAATGTTGCAGCCATTAGCCAGATACAAAAAAAAAAAAATACATTAAAATAAAATGAGCAACTCTGGTGCCAGAGCAATAATATGCCTTGTAGTATCACAAGTGACTCAGTGTGAAGGAAATGGCACAACAGAATATATTTCAAACAGATAACTATTTTTATTTTATTCCAAATAATTCATTTCAAAACATGTTTTATTAAGACCTAGGCTGGGTCAAAGATGTTGATTAAAAGATTGATCATAATTGATGGTTTCGATAGCTCAACATGGAATTCATTCATGATTGATGGAAGCCCAGTTTGAGTGTAAAAGAGGTGTATGAGTGAACAACTCATTCAAAAAGGAGAACAATTTATACATACACACACACACACGTTTAGTGTGAGTAACTCTGTATGTGGGTACTTGCATACACATGTGTGAATTTTATTCAAATTAAAATGGATGTTTATAATTGATAACGTTTCCAAGTTTTTGTTTTGTGAATCCCCTGAGATAGCTCTGGCCACCTATGGCTACCCCAAGGATAAAAGTCTCGCTCCGCCACTGTACAAATATTCGTCAGTTGGACATATGTGACATAAGGAGCACCTGTTGTTATGTTTCTGTTTGGTTACGTTTGGTTTTGTTCCCTCATGTGCCCTTTTGGTCACCATTGTGTTGTCTCACTTTTGCATAATTGAACAAGCTTAACGTATCACTCCGTTACAGCCACCTGTTCTCGTCATCAGTGTCCCATGTGTTTAACCAATCAGCTCCCTCAATCGTTCTTATCTTGCCCAGGTGTTTCTTGTTGTATCATCACTTTGCTTGTATTTAGTTCCCTGAGTTCTGCCAGTATTGGTTGGGTCATTGTGAGTGTGCGCATGATATCTGATTATGTGTGATTCGCTCCTGTCATGTTTTGTTTTCTGTCACAGGTTTATTTTGTTACTTTGGCATCCTTGTGATTTCCAGGACTTTGTTTGAATACTTCTCGTTAGTAATTTTCCAGTGCACTCTTGTTTGCGTTTTTGTTAAATACATCTTGGTCACTCCACCCTGCGTCTCCTTGCCTCTTCCCTGCTTTTTGGGGTCCTACAACTACAGTTCCACCACGAAAAACTTGACAACTGTATTACAAATTCTTAGAATTGTCATTGCGAGAGTTTAGTATAGTACGTGTTGTGATGAGGCCACTTCTGTTTTTTTTTTCGGGGTTTTTTTGCGAACCACGGTCTCTCGTGGCCAAAACTATTCATGGCCTCGTAACGAACAAAAAAAAAAGTCCGCGAGAGAGAAGCCCGACCCGACCCGCGGGCTCGGGCGGCCCGATCTTACCTCTAGTCAGTGTCACCTGTCAGCTCATTGTCGTCCCGGTGCGCTGAATTTATTTCGATTCGCCCGCAAAACTATTTGTTGGCAGTGACGTAGGAATCCCGTCCCGCGAGGCTTCGGGCGGAGCAACGCGCGTTCCGAGGCATCGGGCGTGCCCACAAGCGTAATTGACACACGCCTCGATGCGCGCTTCGCAGATTTTCTTCCGGTTTACTTGGAACACTCATCGGAGCCTCGGCACAGTCGGGCACATCACTAATCATGTGGCTCAAGTTGTAAATTGAAAGAGCTTTCAGACAGCTTGTAATGTTAATCAATGAGGAAGTTTCAAACGTTCATTTCCGTCCTCACATAGCGGCTGAAAATAAATAAGGGTTAGAAAAATATGCAGCATCTTACCTTTCTCTTGTTGGTTGGACAGACATAAAGGTAACTCAGAACAGTCTTGGATCCAACTTTGTCATTCATTTTCTCATATGTAGAGCCCGAGTCAGGAGATCTGAACAACCAAAAAAAAAAGGAAAATATAGTCAGTAGGCTTCAAGAAGCTAAGAAGCTTAACAAACCAAGGACGTTTGTTAAAATAAGTTAAAAAATAAGTGTGTGTGTGTGTATATATATATATATATATATATACAGTATATATATATACACACACACACTGTATTTTTGCAAGAATGAAACAGAAGAAAGTAGAACAACCTCATGGACAGGAGTGAAACATCTGGCAATCGAAAAGATGGGGCTAGAGGGCATCTGCCAATTATATACGGCAGCCAAAAGAAAGTAACCCTTCAAAAGTGTTTCGGGAGCAGCATTGTAAATAATTAATTCCCTCCAAATAGTTGAATCTACAATAAAATATGACAAGTGCAATAAACTAAAATGAAAACATGTGGGCATTCCGGTAACCAAAGGCTTTAATAATGTAGGAGTGAGAATGAGCCTGTTAGCTGGCTTGGTCCCCCAAGAGCAGTGACTCTCAACCACTTTGCCATAGCACATACATAGCCTGAGATATCATGAGGTGTGCCACAGGATATCAACACATTTCACTGTATTGGTTAGGAAATTTGCATTAAGTACAAATAATGCATCTTTGTTCATTTATCTGTGTCCAGGAAGCACGATGAAATGATCTTCCATGAGATGGAAGAGGATGCAGTCAATCTGTTGCTATTCAGACAACGGAATTATTTGTATTATTTTTTTATTATTTTATTTGTGTTCAATTTTCAGGCCCGGATTTCATCTTGAGTAAGTACATATGTGAGGAAATTGTGACAAGATTTAGCACTGATTATAATTGGTTACTGTTTTTTTTGTTTTTTTTTGAGGGGTGGTGGGGGGTTACAAAATATTTACCTTGGCTCAAGAGAACCTCAACGTGGATCTGTTTTCACAAGTAAATCCCAAACTTACCTTTAAATCGAATATTATGACATTTCCAGCACAACACTGACAAGTCACCCTAACTAGAAGTCAGAAGTCTTCAAATACTGCCTCTTGCTGGGACAGAATAGCTTAAATTAGATGTGGCAAATGTAGCAAAGCAAATACATATACACCAGTGGCGGATGCTGGTCTGTCAAGGAGGGGAAGCTCAATTTCGGCCTACATCATAAAATGTGTCCGTTTATTTGTACACGGATTCTACTCTCCGTTCCTTTTCAAGAAAATTATCTGTGACCCTGTCATACCAACAATGCGTCTTTTCCAGTGTCCTACAACTACAGCAACTACAATAAAACCACCAGAAATAAAAGATTAATTTGTTGCTAGTCGTTTTCAACAAAGGGAGTGTTGCTCAGATGATTAGAAGAAGTCTCCAGTTCAACTCAGAACAGAATGAGAATTGAAAATGCTCCCACAATGCCTACACCAAAAGATCGGTGATTGGCTCATTTCGCTGTCAATCAAAAAGAGGTTCAGCCTCAGACAGATCATCCAATCATCATGCAGAAAAGCTCAACGTCCAGGCCAGCCCATAAACACCCACTGTCCATAGACTCCCAGAGATGCTGAGCGTCCGACGGGCGGGACAAAACCAGCATTTGTCCAATGACTCGTCTCGTTTCAATGCATTGGAAGAACCTACACTGAACTCTCCAGACGCCCAGCGTCCACACAGTTTAAAGCACAGTGAAGCTGCGAGAATGAATGAGAAGGGAGTCGCGTCGTAACCAGTAAGAAGAAGCTGATTCGGAACAAAAGTTGAGCACCTTGTAGCGCATATTTAGTCAATGACATGTACACACAATTGTATGTACACGCATGTATTAGATCACTTATTTTTGGACATTTATGGGGAAGTTGAGCTTTCCTTGCAGTCTTAGAGCAATCGCCTCTGATATACACAAATGTATGTACCGGTAGTAATTTTTATGAATTGGTAATTTGAAGATTAGTTGTGGTGTTTGTTGTACAGCGACGGTTCACAGTTCTTTCCACCTTTATAACTTAGTATGGTCTTTTATTGGGCCTCGGTGTAGATCAACGTGATGCAATTGCTACCAAGATCTTTTCCTGCCTTTTGAACTTACATGTGGCACCAGTCCCTTTTTAGATTAGCTGTCCACTTTAAAGTGAAGATGATCCCAATTTCAGCTTCACCGACCCGACCTTTTTATTTTATTTATCTATTTTTACCCAAGTTGTGCTGCTTGGACTTGGAGGTTTTGATGAAATTGCAAAACATCCCTGATTGAAATGTATCTGCAAATGCTTCAGAGAGAAAGTGTTGTTGCTATGATTATAGAGCAGAATTATTATTCAGAGACTCATTTCTACACTCTCTTACAGTGGTGAGGTGTTTTACTGATGATAAGTCTGATGTTCAAGATGTTGGGGAAGGCATAATGCATGTTGACTCATGGCTACTTTTTCGACACTGTAGTTTTTAATTTGAAATCTGGATATTCATTATAAACTACAAACTTGTACGACAGGGCCTGCCTTAGTGTGTGGTGGTTCTATTTGCTTTGGATTGTTGTGTTGACAATTAGGAGGATGAGGGATATTTGGGAATTGGAATGATGGAATGAAAAAAAAAGATAATGGATCAAAGATTTACAAATATCTCGCGAAGAGAAAAAAAAACTGTCAAAACATAGTGCTCAGTCGAGGTTCTTGATTTCTCGTGTCTTTACTCTTTATTTGTGATCGAGGGACAATGTAGATTAGAGAACATTGCAATAATAAAATGGAAATGCACACAATCATGGGCTAAAATCCATTGGTAGTCCCCTTGCCAAAAAGAACATGGCAATATGACCTGATATTAAAAAAAACAATGAAAAAAGTTGATCGCAAAACAAAATACAGCTGCAATATTCAAACCGCAACTAGCTAACAAACTAATTAATTGACTAATAACCTGACGACAGGTATTAATGTTGACAAATGTGATTGTCAGTTAGCCATTTGTTTAAATTGTATTGAAATAGGTTTGACAGGTTATGAGTGGATTGCCCTCTAAAACAAAAAACAACAACAACAAAAAAAAGACTGAACCTCATTGCAGGTGATGTAAATTATAAGAGGCTACGGAGTGGAAGAGGGGCTAACGTGACAGATATACAAGGCAGCAGTCCGTAAAAATGTTTTTCCATCTTAGTAACCTGTATGTATTGAGGGTTGTGCAATGATGGTAGGATCTTCATGTTTTAAACCCATACTTTTAACTGCTTTACTTGCCCTAGGTGGGTGGACAGTAATTAATATGAGACAATATAAGGGAAAACATTTACACTGGTGCAGCTTCTGTCGACAAATCATTTCTAAGATGCCTGAAATTTGCTGGTGTGAAATTGAGAATTGGATTCACTTTTTCAAGATGATGTTTACAAGTCAAATTGTTAATGAACATAATGCCCAAGTATTTAAATCAGTCATGCCCAACCTTTTCTAACCAAAGAGCCACTTTTCAACCAGCCAGCCTCCCACTATCGGCCTGTCTTTGGATCTGCACTCATGTACGTGCACACATAAACACACACATGCCATGATGAGCAACAACCATAACCATCGGACCCTAACATGAACGAAACAGTTTTCTGTTTCGTTCATTTTAGAAACTAGATACAAGACAAGCGTGAGTTTGTTCAAAGGAAATCGCTGCCTACATTAGTGGGACACCTGACACAGGGAAGCACTTTTATAGTGTGTTATGTGCAGAAACATCACTATCGTAGCTCGCGTGTGCCATTTTTAAATGCTGCTCCTGGCACTCCAGATTGCCTTTCTTAGCCAATGGCATAGGTTCATTGCAGATCAAACAGACATTGAATGACAATAAACAAAAAAATTGAAAAATCTCAGCACCTCTCATCGCCAGCTGCAATTGCAGACTGCTGAAGTTCCTGTGTCGCGGATCATGTATCACCGTAGGTTAAAGGAGACTAACTTTTTTGTGGCCGTGAGACTGATATGATGCTGCGCGTGCAGTGTACACTAACACAAAAATATGTATTAATAACATGCACACAAACATTTTTTTTCCCCTCTCCACATTTCTCCCTACACCCACCGCAGTCGACTTGGGACCAGTTCTTGGACTTTCGGTCAAACACAATCGACTGGTCAAGCACTCTTGATTGAAATTAATAGACAGTTTGGATTTTCTGTTCAGAAATAAAAACATTAGGTTCTAAGTGTGATTTATTTGTTTGGTGAATAAACAGCAATCATTTTGGAAGCATTAAGTTGTAAATGAAAGTTACTCAACCGGTTTCAAACATTTACATACTGTAATATTTGTGAGATGCTCAGCAGCCTCAGAATGGTCTTAAGCCTTGACAAAAATAACCATATGATCCATATACATAACGATACATTGCACATTTGAAACACAAATGGTAGATCATTTATATGTATGAAGACAAAGACAAAACAGAATTGGACCTAAGACTGAACCTTGTGGAATACCAGTGACAACAATCTTGAAAGTAGATTTTGTACAAACTATTTTAACACATTGAGATTAGGTAATGAGATATGATTTAAAACAATTGGAAGTATTGATCCATGCATTATCTGAACTGTTTTAAACTCACGAGGGTCGCGGGGCGTGCTGGAGCCTATCCCAGCTGTCTTCGAGCAGTATTTGGTGTACACCCTGAATTGTTTGCCCGCCAATCACAGGGCACACGAAGACAAACAAACATTCGTGATCACAATCACACCTAGGGACAAGTTAGAGTGTTCCATTAACTTGCCACGCCAGAGAAAACCCAATGCCGGAACGAGGATAGAACATGTAAACTCCACTAGGAAAGCTGGAGTGGGAATTGAACCCCGCACTTCTGCACTGTGAGGCAGACGTGCTAAACAGTCAACCACTGAAAGCTGAAAGGGAAAGAAAAGGTCAGGTATTGGCCACACCAGACCGGCTTCTGTTTTGCAAAGAGCAAATAGAAATGTCCCCCTCCGGCTCCCGACACCGGTCTGAAAGATCAGGATCACTCAAGAGGCCCGACTGCCATAATAGATGCTGAATGTCACCCATCTTAATTGCAAACACAAGTCTCTCTGAAGTTGGCTGTATGACTCATGAGGTCTTTTATGGATCATAAATCTTTTCATTTTTGAATGCATGACATTGGGTAATTTATGTATTTATGTACAGTATATTGTATTCTCTTTTCATGACGGAGCAAGTGCTTTTATAACACGTAAGGACATGTTATAAAAGCATTTCCACCACAATAAGAACGACATGAACAGTTAGCAACCACAATGTTGGACTTAGATAAGCTAACCTTGAGCATAGATTCTTTTATTTCTTCTTCCATTGCTATTACTTTTTGTCCCGATTATTTTCCAGCAGTTTGGGTGCCCTGTGGCACCATGCTGCATCACACAGCTCTTCCTTGGTTCTATTGTCGACAACTGGTTTGGGGAAGCAGACTCACAGTGTTCAATGGGCATATTCTAATGTGTGTGGTGTGTCGTGAGCATCGACTCCATCACACACTATAAGAGCAGTAAGTAAACACGTGACAATTTTGTTGTCATGAGTGGGTCACTCACATTTTAAAAATTTCTACATATGTTCAAAACCAGTATGTGTTTCCATATAGACAAGTTTAAAAATCCACGCATGTCAAAAGCTCAGCAATGTCACTACGCTGTTTTTAAATAACATCAGCTAATATATGCACAGGACAGTGGTCTCAAACTCACAGTCCAAATGCGGTCCCCAGGGAGTTAGTTTGAGGCCCGTGCCTTGATATGAACGTTTAATGTTGGTAGGGCCCGCGCGAGTTTGATATGGATGCTGTATGTGTAAGCACTACCTCCGTGCTGAATAGTTAGGTCCGTCTCATTCGAAGGCCGACAACTTCGGAGCACGCGGCAACGTGACCTTGCCCACGGTGCCCTGTACCAGCTCGAACACACGTGTAAACCACGGATGTAAACAACCCACCTCTGCTGCTGAATACACATTTAAACAGACAATCAACACACCAGTGTGGCTTTCACTGGAACCGGGTGCTCCGAAGCACCAAACCTGATGTTACACATGCACAAGAACGGAGAAAATTAGTGCTAAGACACTAACACAGAGCTAGCACGATTCCATAAACATAAGTGAAGTTTTATGTGAATGTGTCCGTGTTAGCATTAGCTCCATGCTCGCCAATAGTGAACTTTTCAAACTTTATTAAATGTTTTATTTATTTAATTTATTAAAATGACATCACTTTGTGTTTCCATGGTTTCTGACCTCCAACCAATTACTAACTGTGCCACGTACGACATCATGCAGAGACAGGACCCTTAGCCGATCTAGTAGTTTATTTTTTTACATCTGATTTAGTGTAGAAAAATAAAAAAATAAGATTTGAGAACAGTGAAATGTTTTATCAGAGCTTTTTGTGTGGAACCATAGCAGTGAAAAAGTGTAGGGTATAGCAGAAGCAAAAACATTGAAGATTTATATACTATACATATACAGTATACATAATGTGTATTTATTTATTTTTCTTCTGTTTTTAATGAATGCATTTTTTGGGAAAACCTGATGTGGCCCAGCCTCTCCCAGACCGTAGCTCCAGCAGCCCCCAGGTAAATCAAGTTTGAGACCCCTGGTGTATGGACATTAAACATGTCTCCAGGATACTCTGTTGGGGTTAATTTGAGCACAAAATGGATGTTGCATATGAATCTGCATTTGAAGCAGAACAGAGACGAAACAATTACAACACAATAAACTCACACATTCAATTCATATTCATCAGCATACGAGAGATGAAAAACGCATCATATGTTTGTTGAACCAAATACAACAGCAGGTCAAATTTCTCTTCTGAAATTCACAGACATGTAAGTCTCCAAAAGCAAGAGAGACCGAGTGAGAAATGTTACCCAGGCGGACAAACCTCAGGCAAGATCAAGCCGGAGGACTCTGAAAACTTGTTGACTGATTTGCTTGAAAAACCTTCTCGGCACCACTGAACCGAAGACTTACAATACAGCGTTAAAAGGTCAACATAAGAGATGCTTGGTTACATGGCAGACATTTCCACTACAATTGTCTAAACTGCAAATTGCTCCAGTCTTTGGACCTGTGAAAAGACTCTCTGGGATGACGTCAATTCTGTTACTCGACAAAAGCTCACAGACAGAAAAAATAATAAAATTAAAGCAATATTTCTCATATCTATCAAGCTATCTATTTATATTTACCTGTATATATATATATATATATATATATATAGTGAGGCAAGTCCTAAGAAGCCAGCTCAATGGCAAGAATAAGACCCGCGCAATAAACAGCTATGCCCTGCCAGTGATCAGATACCCTGCAGGAATATAATAAGGTGGCCAAAGGAAGAGATTCAGACCACGGACGTTAAGACCCGGAAGCTCCTAACAATGCATGAAGGGTTCCATCCCAAATCCAGCACCCTGAGACTGTACGCAAGCCGAAAGGAAGGAGGCCGGGGACTAGTGAGTGTGAGAGCCACTGTCCAGGATGAAACATCCAAGCTCCATGAATACATCAAGGAGAAGGCTCCAATGGATGACATACTCAGAGAATGTCTCAGACAATGGGGAACAGAGGATGAGGCGCTGGAAGAGGGACCATCATGGGAGGACAAGCCCCTACACGGGATGTACCACCGGACCATAACTGAAGTGGCCGATCTCAAGAAGTCCTATCAGTGGCTAGAGAGGGCTGGCCTGAAGGACAGCACAGAGGCACTCATCCTGGCTGCTCAGGAGCAGGCCCTGAGCACCAGAGCCATTGAGGCCCAGATATACCACACCAGACAAGACCCAAGGTGTAGGTTGTGCAAAGAGGCACCTGAGACGATCCAACACATAACTGCAGGGTGAAAGATGCTGGCAGGGAAAGTCTACATGGAACGCCATAACCAGGTGGCTGGCATAGTCTACCGAAACATCTGTGCGGAGTATGGACTGGAAACCCCAAGGTCAAAATGGGAAACACCTCCGAAGGTGGTGGAGAATGACCGAGCGAAGATCCTGTGGGACTTCCAGATCCAGACTGACAAGATGGTAATGGCAAACCAACCAGATATCGTGATCAATAGATAAAGGGCAGTGGAAAGCCGTTGTAGTGGATGTAGCGGTCCCAAGTGATGGAAACATCAGAAAGAAGGAACACGAGAAACTCGAGAAATACCAAGGGCTCAGAGAGGAGCTGGAGAGAGCCTGGAAGGTAAAGGTGACAGTCGTGCCTGTGGTGGTCGGAGCACTCGGGGCGGTGACCCCCAAACTAGATGAGTGGTTGCAACAGATCCAGACATCTCAGTCCAGAAAAGCGCAGTGCTGGGAACAGCAAGGATACTGCGCAGAACCCTCAAGCTTCCCGCCCCTGGTAGAGGACCCGAGCTGAATGGAGGACGGACACCACCCGAGGGGTGAGACGAGGATTTTTTTATATACACACACACACATACATATATATATATAATATCTGTGTGTGTGTGTGAATAGGGTTGTGGGTTCTGGCAACAGGCCCTCTTAACTGTTGCCAGCCAGTCGCAGGGCACACAGACAAACAACCATTCACGCACACAGTCACATGTGAGGACAATTTTGTCACGTTTGCGAGGTGGTGGTGGACCCCAAAAAGCAGGCAGGTTGTACTTGACGAATTGTATTAAACATAGAGAAAACTAAATCCAAAACCAACAAAGTCCAAAGTATCAAACAAAAATCATGACTGAAAATAAAACATAACAGCAACCGAAACATGACTGAAACAAACCTGATTGCAGCAGACAAACATGACAGTAGCCAAGAGCAAACAATGATCCGACACTGAGTGTTCGGGCTGGGAGTCCTTTTCAAGCCGCTAATTATCTAACGACCAACAGGTGTGCAGCTGCAGGGAAAAGCCCCCACAGTGCCACCTGTTGGTCACAAACCGAAACATGACAAATTTAGAGTGTTCAATCAACATACCATGTATGTTTTTGAAACGTGGAAGAAACCCCACGGAAGCACAAGGAGAACATGCAAACACCACCAGGAAGGTCATGGGCCTGAATGCTAACCAGGCAACAACCATGCCACCAACAATGATCAATGATGAGTTGCCAACCGTTCCGCATCACTGAGCAATATCATTATAGCCACACACCATGTGGTGGTCCGGAGATTGTTCACATTGCCCAAAAAGGTTGAAAATGATGAAAAATGCAAATACTTGGGATATTATTTTGACCTATGTTTGCCAACACAACACAACACAACACCAGTGGCTCCGGTGATACCAGTGTCACTGTGGTAGATATGGGACACTAGCAGACCACAGTCCAAAGTTAGCTGAAAACTAATGACTTGACTCGACCCCAATCCTTGCTCGTTTTAGTTCTGCCTCTGATTGAGGTTTACCGGCATTTCCCAAATCCTATGTTCAGAAGCCCTTCCTCTGAAGGTGCTGACTTGGTCCTCTGATTCCCCACTTCCCCGGATGAAGGCTCTCAGTAAAAAGATAGTCTGGACATTCAGAGGCATGGAGTTGCTGGCGACCGTCTTATTCCCAAGTTCAGCAGCCAAGCACTTAAGCACGTGATTGTGCCGCCAGGTGTATCTTCCTTGAATTAGGCTGTTTTTGTAAGATGTGTTAGAGCACATATGTAAAAGTGCCGGCCCGCGGGCCGGATATGGCCCGCGAGAATGTTTTCAGTGGCCCCTGGGATAATATTTATTTATTATTAGAACCGGCCCACGGACCGCAGCAAGCCGGGAGCCCGCAGATCTTTTACACGCACCAATACTACATTTCCCACAATGCAACGGTGACGCGCCAAGCAGTGGCCGCTTTATTTCAATATTAGTGCAGCAGTCGTTCGCATAGCAGTGACGTTAGCTTGCAGATACCCATCAAAAATGGCAAAACGGAAGGTGAACACAGAACCGGGGTTTTCAAACAGGGTGGGAGTCGGAGTACATGTTCATGGACGTAGCTGGAAAACCTGTGTGTCTTGTGTGCGTAGAAAGTGTGGCGGTATTGAAAGAGTGTAATCTGAAACATCATGAAATGAAACACGTGAACAAAAACAAGAATATGGACATGGAGGGGGAAGGAGGATTTCATAAAAAACTGTATACTTAAAGTTTGTGATGAAGTTTGCCACGAATAAAAAGCAACTCTTTTTAAACGTGAGCATGAGCAGAAACGCAATTGCCGAGCGAGTAGAGCAGTTGTCCATTTATCTACAAGACCAGCTTGTGAAAAACGGAAAAGATCTCATCGCATATTCCTTGGCTGTGGATGAGAACGCTGAAGTTTCTGACGTTGCCCAGTTGTCAATTTTCATCCGCGGAGTGGAGCCTAAGCGTGACAGGAGTTTTTGGCTTTACATCCTATGCATGACACAACTATAGTGCATGAAAAAGATACAGCAGTGGGTGCTGCGCAGTTTGCCCGTTTCCTCCCCGACACAGTGGCCCAGCTGCGCATCCAGGCTGACCAAACGTCGAAAGTTTGGCAACACATACGTGTGTGAACAACTATTTTCTTTGATGAAGCTGAACAAAACATCACACAGAAGCCTGCTGCTGAACACCTTCACTCAATTTTGAGGATTTGATCAGCTCAAATCAACCCCAAATATTGATGAACTTGTAAAAAAGATAAGACACCACCGAGTACCAGCCCCAGCCTCAAAGAAGTGAATATTACTGTGCAATCACGTTAAGAGTTTTTACTCACTTCAAGTTTAAAAATCTAAGTATAATATTTGCTTTCACTGCATGTTATTTCTCCTTGAAGAAAGTGTTGTTTTCGGTTAATACATTTTTGCACTTAAATTTATTGTATTTAAATCCAATTACGTTTTAAAAATATTTTATTCGAGTAAATGATCGAAAATTGCTATTATTTGTTTTTCTTGGAAGTAAATTTGGCCTACTTTTGCTAAAAGAGAAAATATGGGCGATTGATGGTGCCTTGAATAATACCGGCTTCTTTCATTCATGTTATGGGTATTTTTATCAGTCCGGCCCTCGGCTTGCAGCAAAATTTTTTATCTGGCCCTCCGTCCATTTGACTTTGACACCCCTGTGTTAGAGGGTTGCTGGGGCTGCACACCGGCAGCAAAATTTCATTTTCACCACACAACAAATGTGAGTTAAATGGAGAGGGGAGGACATTGTATTTGGCCTCGAGGATGAAACTTATCCAATTAGACACCAGGCACCTTCTCTCGCTCCAAGTGATTTTCCTCCTCTCTTGGTTATATAACTAGTCACTCATTACAGTGTTGTGAAATAGTATTAGCTGCCTCCCTGATTACTGTTTTCTTTGCATATTTATCACATACATAGGTTTCAGTTCATCACACCAATTTTAATATCACACAGAGACTATCTTAGGAAATACAAAATGCAGTTTCTAAATGCCAATTTAATTTATTAAGACACAAAAACAAATCCAAAACTGCCTGCCCTGTGTGGAAAAAAGTAATTGTCTTCCCTTGTTAAATCGCAAACTAGCTAAGGACAATTTTAGGAAAGCTGAGTTCAATTTCACAGGCAAAACCCGAGCACCACTTTTGTTGAATCAAGAAATCATATAAATAGAATCTGTCAGCCAAAGTGAAGTAGGCTACAAGATCTCAAGAAACAAACTCATCATGCCACGATCCAAAGAAAATACAGTCAAACAAAAGTTCTTTCCCGGAAAGTTACAAAGACATTTCCAAGACTCTCGGGCTAAAGCAAACGACTGTCATAGCCAGTATCCACAAATGGAGAAAACTGGGAACAGTGGCCAACATTCCCAGGAGTGGTCAACCAGCTAAAATTACTCCAAGAGTTTGACGACAACTCATCCACGAATTTGCAAAAGAACCTAAAACAACACCTAAAGAATTCCAGACCTCGCTGGCCTCAGTTCAGGTCAGTGTTCACGACTCTACCATAAGAAAGTCGCTGGCCAAAAATGGCATCCATGTGAGAATATCCAGGCGAAAACCACTGCTGTCCAAAAGGAACACAAAGATGTGTCTCACATTTGCCAAAATACATCTTGATGATCCTCAATACTTTTGGGAAAACATTCTGTGGACTGCTGAGTCAAAAATGGAACAGCATTTGATGAAAAGAACATTATGCCAGTGAAGCATGGTGGTGGCAGTGTGATGGTCTGTGGCTGCTTTGCTACTTCAGGAACAGGGCAACTTGCTGTGATTAATGGAACAATTAATTCTGCTGTCTACCAGAAAATCCTGAAGGAGAACATCCGACAAACAGTTTGCGCCCTCAAAATCAAGCGCTCTTGCATCATGCAGCGGGACAACGATCCAAAACACACCAGCAAGTCCAGCCCTGAATGGCTTGAAAAATAAATAAATAAATAAAACATAATTAAGGGTTTGGAGTGGTCAAGTCAAAGAAATTTGAATCCTATTGCAATGCCGCGGTGTAATCCGAAAGGGGCATTTCATGCTAGAAAATCCTCCAATATGATGGATCTGAACCAATTCTGCAAAGAAGAGTGGGCCGAAATTTCTCAAGAGCGAAATGAAAGACTAATCAAATGTCACAAACGTTTAATTTCACTTATTGCTGCCAAAGGTGGCGCAACCCGTGAATAGGTTCAGTGGGCAATTCGATTTTCACCCAATTTTTCAGATTCTGCTGAGTGAATATTTTCCCCAAAAACTAATTGAACTTTGTTTATTGTGCAGCTGAATCCAGATTGAATCTGTGTATCATTCGTTCTTTCGTTTTTCAACTGCCAATCGAAAACAAAAATTAAAAAGTGTTCTTAATCCAACATGAAAAACGAATATATGCCTGTTTTTTCATATTTCGATTTTAGGCTCAGATCAAAAGTACGAAACGGAAAAATGGGCCACTTGACTGAATTTGATTTTTATATTTAATTGTTTGTATTTACGTGACCCGGAGGTTCTGTGGGCTAATGAGAATTGCGAAGTTCTGCAAGCAGCAGTTCAGGTAGTGCAGTGGCGGCATGGCGGCGATGGAACAACACTCTCCTATAGTCAAACAGTTATTCAACAGCGGTTTGACCCACGCCGAAATTTCCTCGAAGTTGCAGCAGATGGGCATTTGGCAATGCTCGGAAATGAGCGTCAGAAGATTCTGTGCTCAGCAAAATCTGAGGAGAAAAGGGCATTTGTCGTATGCGGAGCTGGAAAGTGCGTTGCTTCGATCAATATATGAGGTAGGTTTTCTTTCAGACATACACTTAAGGCTACCATGTTGTAAATGTTAGCCATATAGAAAACACTAGTCAATGTGTAATCTCGTGACAGACAGGACCATCATATGGCCGGAAATTCATGACCGGCTGGCTACCTGTCCACGTTGGGACTGCATGCGGGAGAGGGTCGGGTTGGAAGAACGCTAAGAGAGCTCCATCAGCCGTACCATGAATACCAGCGTCAGGTGATGCTTGTCCTTTAGCAATAGAATCGCCAAAATTCTAATCATCATAATCATAGGTCCCAGGCCGTTATGTAGGCTATCGTTGTTCGGATTGAGAGCTGTCAATCACTCAGATTAAGTGATTGACAGCTGTCTTGTCCTGTGTTTACGTCACTCACGTCTCAGTTGAAGCGACACAAGAGATGATGATGATGTTCACTGGATCATATTTATTTATTTATTTATTCCTATGTCAGTTTATTGTCAACGCCAAATTGCTCTATGTGGAGATGACGTAGTTTACATAGACTCAGAGATTACTGGGCTGGAATAGCTCCGAGCTATGAAAATAATTAATAAGGATGACTACATGGCATAACCAACTATATTTATATCCAACTCGTGATAGTCTGGGTAGATGATAGTCTGAGAATTACCTGCACGGATAACCTGCTTGCATGTGTATGCAGCTGCAGCTTCTGCAGTTTCATCATTTTATTGAGCCAACATCCAACCTTGTCTGTCTCACGTTCTAAGAATTTTCCTGGACATAACCTATATTCAGATTATTTTTCATTCTGTTATTATTATTTGAAATTGTAATTTGTAATTATTATTTAATTTTTTCTCTAGGGTGCTCGTAATTTAAATCCAACTCCCTACCATGCTGAATATATGGGTCATAAACTTCATCTAGATCAAAACGAAAAGCGTCGTTTGGCATCGTCCATGTCTTGGCTGTTGATGGCTACAGCAGCAAAATTGTTGCACATTCGACCATGCCAGTGAAAAATAATCTTGTGATTTATGAGGATGTGTACAGGTGAATATATTCACAACCACTGTTATTAGTGTCATGACTTTTCTGGCCTGCATTATCTTTTAAATTCACACTCTTATTGATTTAGCTAAAATTATTGCAGAAAGAACATTAGCTTGATTTTTATTTATTTATTTTTTCCCCAGATCTGCAGTCGTGAATCATGGCATGTGGGACCAAGTTCGGGTTGATCACGGCAGGGAGTTTTACCTGAGCCTTTACATGCAGGAGATGCTGTCACGCTACAGAGACAACCTCAGCAGGCCACTATACCTCCAAACCACAAATGTACACACATGCACACGCACGCACACATCTGGCCGATCACGCATGAATTAGTTTACACAAAACACTCTTAAAATACTCGACATTCAATGATTAATCTTCCTTTTGTGTGCACGCGTGCACCCTTTGTGGTTTCCGTTCTCGCCGAAATTTCGAAATCTCCGAGATATGGCGAGGCCATGAGAATGCAAGGCGAAGGTATTACTGTTGTGGCGACGCCACTCAAGCTAAGCAAGCCTCAGCAGTAGATAGTCCGCTGCTCTCTGCTGTGCGTGCTTCAGCGCGAACATGTACGCACGCGCGTCTTTTGATGTCAACGACACCCGACGTCACACATGACAACAGCTAAGCTAGCCGAGACGACACTCGAAGTCGGACGGACACATTTTTCTGCCAATCTGTGTGTTTCCCTTTTTGTCCAAATATATATTTTATGACAACTGTCTTGTCCACTGCGTCTTTTATTCGTTCCACTGGGGTTAAGCAAGTGTGTTTATTAAGAGACGAAAATCTCTTTACTGTTACTAGTGCTAGTGTCTCAACATGGCTACGCTCGTGAAAGTAAAACAACGAACTCAAACGTGTCTTCGTTCAATGTTGTCAACTAATATCCGGATTAATTTGAGGCAATTTTTCCTCAATTCTCTGGAGAGATTTTCATAAAAATTTGAAAAATTCCGGGAAAATCCGGAGGACTTTCATCTCTGAGGATAGTATATTAAGATGACCCAGATAAAAAAAAAAGAGCCCGAAGAGGCAACGTGGGTCCCCCTTCCCATGGGCTCACCACCCATGAGAGGGGCCAAAGGGGTCGGGTGCAATGTGAGCTGGGCGGCAGCCAAAGGCGGGGACCCTGGCGGTCCGATCCTCGGCTGCAGAAGCTAGGTCTTGGGACATGGAATGTCACCTCTCTGGCAGGGAAGGAGCCCGAGCTGGTGTGTGAGGCAGAGAATTTCCGACTGGATATAGTCGGACTTGCCTCCACACACAGCCTGGGTTCTGGTACCAATTCTCTCGAGAGGGGTTGGACTCTCTTCCACTCTGGAGTTGCTCACGGTGAGAGGCGCAGAGCAGGTGTGGGCATACTCATTGCCCCCCGGCTCAGTGCCTGTACATTGGGGTTCACACCGGTAGACGAGAGGGTTGCCTCCCTCCGCCTTCGGGTGGGTGGATGGGTCCTGACTGTTGTTTGTGCATATGCACCAAACAGCAGCTCAGCATAGCCACCCTTTTTGGAGTCCTTGGAGGGTGTGCTGGAGAGTACTCCTGCTGGGGACTCCCTTGTTCTGCTGGGGGACTTCAATGCTCACGTGGGCAATAACAGTGAGACCTGGAAGGGCGTGCTTGGGAGGAACGGCCCCCCCGATCAGAACTCGAGTGGTGTTTTGTTATTGGACTTCTGTGCTCGCCACGGATTGTCCATAATGAACACCTTGTTCAAACATAAGGGTGTCCATGTGCACTTGGCACCAGGACACCCTAGGCCGCAGTTCGATGATCGACTTTGTGGTTGTATCATTGGATTTGCGGCCGCATGTTTTTGACACTCGGGTGAAGAGAGGGGCGGAGCTGTCAACTGATCACCACCTGGTGGTGAGTAGGCTCCGATGGTGGGGGAAGATGCCGGTCCGTCCTGGCAGACCCAAACGTATTGTGAGGGTTTGTTGGGAGCGTCTGGCGGAATCCCCTGTCAGAAGGAGTTTCAACTCCCACCTCCGACAGAGCTTTTCCCATGTGCCGGGGGAGGCGGGGGACATTGAGCCCGAGTGGACCATGTTCCGTGCCTCTATTGTTGAGGCGGCCAATCTGAGTTGTGGCCGTAAGGTGGTTGGTGCCTGTCGTGGCGGCAACCCCCGTACTCGCTGGTGGACACCAGCAGTAAGGGATGCCGTCAAGCTGAAGAAGGAGTCCTATCGAGCCTTTATGGCCTGTGGGACCCCAGAGGCAGCTGACGGGTATCGACTGGCCAAGCGGAACGCAGCTTCGGTGGTCGCCGAGGCAAAAACCGGAGCGTGGGAAGAGTTCGGTGAGGCCATGGAAGCCGACTTCTGGACGGCTTCGAGGAAATTCTGGTCCACCATCCGACGTCTCAGGAGGGGGAAGCAGTGCAACACTAACACTGTGTACAGTGGAGATGGGGCGCTGCTGACTTCGACTCGGGACGTTGTGAACCGGTGGGCAGAGTACTTCGAAGACCTCCTCAACTCCACCAACACGCCTTCCTTGGAGGAAGCAGAGCCTGGGGACTCTGAGGTGGGCTCTCCTATCTCTGTGGTTGAAGTCACCGATGTGGTTAAAAAGCTCCTCGGTGGCAAGGCCCCAGGGGTGGATGAGATCCGCCCGGAGTTCCTCAAGGCTCTGGATGTTGTGGGGCTGTCCTGGTTGACACGCCTCTGCAACATCGCATGGTCAACAGGGAGAGTGCCTCTGGATTGGCAGACCGGGGTGGTGGTCCCTCTTTTTAAAAAGGGGGACCGGAGGGTGTGTTCCAACTACAGAGGGATCACACTCCTCAGCCTCCCTGGTAAGGTCTATTCAGGGGTGCTGGAGAGGAGGGTCCGTCAGGAAGTCGAGCCTCAGATTGAGGAGGAGCAGTGGGGTTTTCGTCCCGGCCGTGGAACAGTGGACCAGCTCTACACCCTTAGCAGGGTCCTCGAGGGTATGTGGGAATTCGCCCAACCAGTCTACATGTGTTTTGTGGACTTGGAGAAGGCGTTTGACCGTGTCCCTCGGGGAGTTCTGTGGGGGGTGCTTCGTGGGTATGGGGTACCGAACCCCCTGATACGGGCGGTTCGGTCACTATACCACCGATGTCAGAGTTTGGTTCGCATTGCCGGCAGTAAGTCGGAATCATTTCCAGTGGGGGTAGGACTCCGCCAAGGCTGCCCTTTGTCGCCGATTCTATTCATAACCTTTATGGACAGAATTTCTAGGCGCAGCCGAAGCGTTGAGGGGGTCCGTTTTGGGGGCCTCAGTATTGCATCCCTGCTTTTTGCAGATGATGTGGTGCTGTTGGCTCCTTCAAACAGGGCTCTCCAACTCTCACTGGAGCGTTTCGCAGCCGAGTGTGAAGCGGCTGGGATGAAGATCAGCACCTCCAAATCTGAAACCATGGTCCTCAGTCGGAAAAGGTTGGAGTGCCCTCTCCAGGTCGGGGAGGAGATCTTGCCCCAAGTGGAGGAGTTTAAGTATCTTGGGGTCTTGTTCACGAGTGAGGGCAGAAGGGAGCGAGAGATCGACAGGCGGATCGGTGCAGCGTCTGCTGTGATGCAGACGTTGTATCGGTTTGTCGTGGTCAAGAAGGAGCTGAGCGAAAGGGCGAAGCTCTCAATTTACCGGTCGATCTACGTCCCAACCCTCATCTATGGTCACGAGCTATGGGTCGTGACCGAAAGAATGAGATCCCGGATACAAGCGGCCGAAATGAGTTTTCTCTGCAGGGTGTCCGGGCTCTCCCTTAGAGATAAGGTGAGAGGCTCGGTCATTCGGGAGGGGCTCAGAGTCGAGCCGCTTCTCCTCCACATCGAGAGGAGCCAGATGAGGTGGCTTGGGCATCTGATTCGGATGCCTCCTGAGCGCCTCCCTGGTGAGGTGTTCCGGGCATGTCCCGCTGGCAGGAGACCCGGCGGACGACCCAGGACACGCTGGAGAGACTATGTCACCCAGCTGGCCTGGGAACGTCTCGGGATCCCCCGGGGAGAGCTGGAAGAAGTAGCTAGGGAGAGGGAAGTCTGGGCTTCCCTGCTAAAGCTTTTGCCCCCGCGACCCGATAAGCGGTAGATGATGGATGGATCTCCCTTTCCCTGAAATATACCATTTGGAATTTTGATTAACAGAACATTCGAGTGGAGAGGATGTGGCCAGAGGTGAACAATCGTGTAAACTATCCACTGAAACAGGCTCTTGTGCACCGGCTTGACCAAGAGGTTGTGAACATGGAGGACAACCTCATGAGATTCTGCATCTCAAACCTGTCATGTCAAGTAAGCCAAATTGGACTTCACAGAGTGGTGGGTTCATGGAATGCACACAAAATCCCAGGTATATATCATAATTATTTACAATTAAGAAATATTGACCTTTTCTCTGTCCCAATCCATCTGACCTCTTGCTTTGATTCCATATCTTAGGTCGAGGAATACCTAATGAATTGGCAGCAGATGGCTGCCGAGCTAGAGTTACAGAGGAGCTGCTGCCATGTGCTTCTGTTGTGGCAAACATGTATGAGCAAGACTTGGGATCTTTGCTGACTTGGGAGTCCTCTTTTGGAACTGATCCATTTTCCTCAGACGAGGGTAGATGTCATGCAGAACAGAGCTTTACAGAGAACTACCCTGATATCTCTCTTCTTTTTAATCATGTGGTAAACAATGATGATGGTCCTTTCCAAGATGCTTTAATCTGCCTAATTAATGCAGCTGCAAGATATGTATGAAAAAAAAACTTAGTTGTGCTTGCTCACAGCCTGTGATGTTCTTGAGTAACTGAATAAGCAAATGATTAGTTCTCTTTTCGACATTTTGAAGACCTAATCAGGGGTGTCCAAAGTCGGTCCTCAAGGGCCGCTGTCCTGCCTGTTTTCCAGCTCTCCAAGGAGCAACACACCTGATTCAAATCATCAGGATCGTTCTAATGCTGCTTCAGAGCTGGCTGAGGAGCTGGTCATCTGAATCAGGTGTGTTGCAGCCGGGAGAGATGGAAAACAGGCAGGACAGTGGCCCTCCAGGCCCGGAGCTGGACATGCCTAACCTAATATGTTACAAATCTGTCATGTGTCCCTATGTTGTAAGATGAATAATTTGGCAAATTAAAATGTATTTCTTTGAATAGTTTTATTTAACATTTCAAGTCTTACACAGGTATAGAGAAAATATTACATTTGTGTGTTGAGACTGAGCTGTAATATAAAAAGTGTAGCAACACAACCAAGTCCTCAGTTTATAAAATTATCAATACTTGTGGAAAACATTAACAAATAAAACATAAAACAGTGAAATATGAGATACCTGAGCACAACTGTCAAGAGACACTGGGAATAGATGCACAGACATTTTAAGTCAAAAGTGCTTTGAATGCAAAAAACAGTCAAGTGGAAACAATCTGAACAATTCACAGCATGACTATATGCTGTATAGTTTAACGAGTACAGTGTGTTTTCCAGCACAGCCAATGCATCAGACAGTCCGGAGAGTTTTTGCATATTGAGGTCAAACTCATCCCCTCGACATTTTGGGCAAGTTGTGGAATTTTTCTGCCATTGTTCAATGCAAATCCTACAGCCAACAATGCTGTGGCAAGACGATGACACCATGGGCTCAACCACTAGACCTGCAAATGTGATTCAGAAAACTTTTTTTTTTTTTTTTTTTAATACAGAAAGTGAGAAAATTATCTTTTTTCTTTTTGGACATGGGTAGTTGAGCTGCACAGACATCTGTCTATAAAACACAAAACTTTCATTCGGTCTCTCCCCTGGGGTTAGCCTAGCCTGGCTAAGCTCCAGTAGCTGTTCCTGAGCCTAAACAACCGAACCATGGCTGTGTGTAGGCAACCAAATGCGGACAACACAGTAGCTGTTACCGGTTCAAACATGTTACGCCAGACATGTCTAGCTCCGGGCCTGGAGGCTCCACTGTCCTGCCTGTTTTCCAGCTCTCCCGCCTGCAACACACCTGATTCAGATGATCAGCTCATCAGCCAGCTCTGAAGCAGCATTAGAACGATCCTGATGATTTGAATCAGGTGTGTTGCTCCTGGGAGAGCTGGAAAACAGGCAGGACAGCGACCCTTGAGGACCGACTTTGGACACCCCTGCGTTACACGGTCTATGTTACGTTGAGCATTAAGGTTAGCAATTGCAGCTAAAGCTGTGTAACTTGAGTCACCCCAAGTGCCAAAATGGCTGTTGTGAATCAGCCGGCGCATCTCAAATTAGCGTGTTGAGGTGCGATGAGCGGTGCAACATGGGTCCAATTTCACAAAAAAGTTGTTTGTCAAAATATTTACCTGGAAAATTCTGCTGATTTTGTCAGCATTCATGTCTTCCTCCTACAGGGTGACACGCTTGGCTCCTCGAAACAAGACATAGCTATCCATGGCTGCGATAGGTACCTCTCGTAGTACCTGTGTGCTGGTAATTCTCATTAGCCCACAGAACCTCCGGGTCACGTAAATACAAAAAATTAAATATAAAAATCAAATTCAGTCAAGTGGTCCGTTTTTCCGTTTCGTATTTTTGATCTGAGCCTAAAATCGAAATACGAAAAAACAGGCATATATTCGTTTTTCATGTTGGATTAAGAAAACGAAAAACAAAATTGTCAGTCTCCTTTTTAATTTTTTGTTTTCGATTCGCAGTTGAAAAACGAAAGAACGAATGATACACGGATTCAGCTGCAACAAATAATTGCTATTCTATTCAAGTTCAATGACGAAGGATGATTTGTGATTCCTGGTACATTCCTGTAGATAAGAGTGTTGACACGGAACAAATTAAACTTGTATTTCAAGGCACCATTGTCCACCACTTTCTTTAGATTTACCAGACACGTTCTGTGTATTTTCTCAAAGTACTGGTACTTCTGATGTATTGTATTTTATGGATCTGTTCTTGTAATAATATGACTGATTTTTACTTCATGTACAGCATTTGTCATGCAGCAAAGTTTGTTTGAAAATGCTGAATGAATAAAGTTGAGTTGAGGTATCAGCATGAATGTGACTCAGTGTTGCTAATGTACTGATATGCTCAAGCTTGTATCTATCATTCCCAAGTCAGCTGCCGTTCAATGCACTGATGGAAAATCTACTCAATCATAATTACTTTGGAAAATTGCCACACGGACATCCGGGAGGCAGCATTTGCAGGTTTCAATTGGTAAGTATGATGTCAGTAAAACACATGAGAGTCAAGGTTGCTGAAGCAAGGAAAATTTAATGGAACCTCCAAAGAGTGAGCACTGCATGCCAAAGTCTGTCTCTCCAAAGATTAAGAAATGTGTTTGTGCATGTGCATGTGTTGTTTTGTTGTATTTGTCTGTGTTAGCAAGAGATAGTGAAAGGCAAATGTTGAAGCAAGTCATGTGTGAAACAAACAAAGACAGCTACCCACGCTTGCTAAAGCTCTGGGAGTTGATCTTGGAATGTAAAACAAAAGATTAAACATAAACACATCTGGAGTGGACCACCGGTAAGTGAAAAGAGGACAGCAGGTGAGATTAAAAAAAAAAATCCCTTCATATCCCTCAGTGCCACCAGGACTTCCTGAATTTTGCCTGAACACCATAACAATGTGGTGCCACACAAATGTATGAAGGGAAATGCCCTAAAGGCACAGAAGGGCTGACATTGAAGACTTTTTCTCAGTGTCAACGTTTGTAATGTATCCACTCACTGCTCCCTGTTCTCCAGTCAACCTTGACAGTGAGTGGGAGAGTATCTTACTTGAACTGCTCGCCAGGTACCAAGATGCTTTTCCATGAATGAATTTTTTAAATAAAGTATAAAACTTTAAATTTTGCTCCCAGACGGAATAACTTTTTCATGAAGTCCGAGAGGACTCTTGGTGTTTAAAATCTTCTTTGACATTCATCTTCTTTTCACTGTGAATGTTCAGCAGTGACCTGAAACTTATAATATAATGCCAAAGTGAACCCTCCCTACTGTTTTTTTTTCTGAGGTGAACAAGCAGCATCCTCTCACAGTCAGACACAGATGCAGCCCACTTGTGATCTTATCCTTTGTCAGACTGCAGATTTTGGGACCACAGGTCTGACCGCTGATGTGGACAAATAAAATATGGAAACTGACAACTGCATTGGAGAGACTCAGCAGTAGTGGACTAAAGTGTAATTGCAAATGCAGTATGCAGTGCAGTATGTGGCAGTGGAAGTCTCACTTTTTTTCCCAGGCATATTGATGCACTTCAAGTCTTTTCTGTTACAGACCAAAAAACAATGTTATGTTATTTGATGTTTTTTCTTAACGTTGAAGGGGAAGTCAAGTCCAAAATGCTCTTTACAATCATACTTTCTATGCGGCCCCACTCGTCTAAACATGGTATTGTCATTCATGTTGCGTTTGTGAAATTCAAATTAACTCATTTACACCCTTTGACGTATAAATACGTCAATTAGCGCATAGCCGTTCCCTCCCCATGACGTATTAATACGTCAATCACGTGTTTTCATGGGGGAGGGTGCAAGAGAGTCCGATGCAACTTCTCACCACAGGATTAGGCATGACGGCAATGTTAAATAGTAAAAAAAATGGCCATCGGGTGGCAGTGGTGCAAAAATCAACCAGGATCATGCCGCAGAAGGAGTACAAAGGCCGTACAGTGAAGGAGGGGCGTATGTGGATAGTGGATTGGAACATTAGCAACTAGCAACGATGGATTGTAAATTTCCCCAGTGTGGGACAAATAAGGGATATCTTATAAAAGGAAATAACTAACTAAAAATGATTTTTTTTCGGTCTAAAAGCGTCCTCGAAACAAAACAACAAAGGAGATGGTGTTTGTGTGGAAGAGAAAATGACGCTTCGGTCACTAATCGAAAGCGGCACCCGTCAAACGAACGTCGGCCTGCACAAACATGGCGTGCTACACGCGGCCCGCATAGCTCATGCCGAGTTTCGAGTTCATCTGATGAAGATGAACATGCTCCACGTCAGCGATCATCGCTTGGCAGAGCATTTTGTGCCTCCCGATGCCCCACATCGCCCACAAATCGTCTCCCCGGCGACTTCCAGCGATGACGGCAAAGAGGCTGCATTGCTTCGCATGGCCGACGAATTGTCTCGTAAAGATTACGGCGAAAACGATGAATTGGAGAGCGATTTGGATCCCGATATGTCGGACGAATGTGTGCCTTTGGACATAATGGAAAGCAGCTGAGAGTCCTCGCCAGAGCCGCTGGAACGAGGAGGTAACTGCTGACTAGCTTGCAAGTTCCCATTCAAAACTTCATCACTTCTTATGCCTCCTCAGTCACTTTTATGTACCGCTAAATTCCCCGCTATACTATGAAGTTGCCAGTAACACTAATCATTTATGTACGGTTGATGCGTCTCGTAGATGTGGATGAAAATATGCGCTGACTTGCATGTCGCCATAGGTTTAAAAAAAAAAAAAAAACAGGACACATTTGGTCCGCTCAGCTCTGCTAAAACCACTAGTGTTAAATTCATATTCCATTTCATTTCAAATTGGATGCTGAGCAACGTGGAATGAATAGTGTAAATAGCAGTGTGCGAGCATGTATGTGTGTGTGTGTGAGAGATGTTGAAATGTAAGTGGAAAGCAACAATAAAAAAAAAGAAAAGTGTGGTAATTGTACATACTTCTATACATTACAGATTGTCCAACCAGAAGCCAAACGATGACGACTCCTCGCTTTGGTGGTGGAAAGAAAGGTAGATAAAATTATTGTACCTCACTCTGCAGCAAGATATATTTGCAACTTTTTATGTTTCTATAATTTATAGGTCGTGCATCTGGACGTGGTGGGATGAATCGATGGTGACAAACTGGATGGAAGCTAAAAACCATCTTCTCCACAGCTGCACTTTTGTTCATAGTTCAATAGTTTTGTTGTGTGCAAATAAATTATTTTGCTACAAAAACATTATTTTTAATGTTCTTTTGTAGGAGGAACACATTTTTGAGGTATTTGAGCTGCCACAAAAGCAAAAAATAGTGTAAAACTTGAAATGATGCTTGAAATGCATGCTTTAAAAAAAGCTCATTTTCTCTGGATGTCTGCAGAAAATCGGCCTTTTCCATAAAACTTAGCAGTTTTCTAATGCTGATTGCCAACGAACGGAGAAAGATAGAAACAAACTTTTTTTTCTGCTGAAAGAAGAGAGTCTCACCTTTCTTTTGACCGGTTGCATATATATATAGCCATAGAACAGGAAATTCTGTGGTCCGTCAGAACCAACAGAAGGTCCCTCAGTCTGTCACTGACAGACTCTCATTTTATTTTTGGACTGGAAACTTTGAAACACCAACAGAATAAGCGCAGACAGAAGTGATTTTCCCAAATCAGGACTCAAAGACGACCTTTGGCAAATAATGCTTTGCGGCACACGTTGGTGCGTTAGCCTCGTCCAAACTACATAATTTTCTGCCTGACCGTGCTATGTCATATCAATAACCTACTGGCTTCTGTAATAAAAGGTCTGTCGCAAGATCTCCGTTTCTGTAGTGCTGAGAGCCAGCATTCAAAATGGGAGCCTCCCCCAAGGAGCACATCGTAGTGTGGGTAGACTTATTCATTAAGTACAACACCACTCTCCCAAACTCCACTACCATGGACATCCTCAGGCCGAAGAGCCACCAAATTCAAAAGGGTGGTGTTCGTCAAGGATAACATGTCCCTGTTGGAGTACCCCAGCCGGTAGGCATGGCAGGAACGCCCACTAAGACATAGCGCATTTACCAAATTCACAAAAACCATTACCCTGGCACGAAAATCCTGATGCGGCCGTTTATAGTTACCAAATTATCGAATGAGTCAGAGACGAGGCAACTCCGTGTCAATGAATGCCCAGAGAGGTGCCCCAAAACACAAAAAATGAAATTAAGCCAGTTTTTTTGCCGACCGTATGCCGGTCAACCAATTTAGGTGTCAACATAACCACTGGTGTCAACATAAATAATATTTTCTTCAACCTTTTGTGTCCAGATCAGTGTTGTATGCTACATTTACCTCATGAGTTATTTCGGTGGGTCAGTAACTGTAGAACGGCTGCAACTACGCAACTACATTGTTTTAGTTTTTTGTTTTTTTTCTTGACTGACTGGGCCGTGGGAACATGCTAACCATGCTAATCGCAAGGGTTAACCGCATCATTTACACCATTTGTAAAAGAACAAAAATAAGGAACTCTGAAGACCTTAAGATTATGATTTATTGATCCATTACGATTATGGCAGAAAAAAATCATCCATTACTTTTTGAAAATGTGAAATTTTCAACACTTATGGCTGTTACATCATTGGAGGAATTTACCCATACAATGTAAAACCGAGGTAGCATTAAAAAAATGGTAAATTTTGCAGAACACTGGCTCTTGATTTGCATGTTGATTAACTCATTCACTCCCAAAGACATTTTTAAACGTCTTTTCAGACTTGGTCCAGAATTGGCTGTTACTGAACGAGTTGAGTCCCCCCCCCTTTCCCACCACCAATTTTTTAATGATCGATTGCACTTGTGGCAACATGCATCATCACCATCAATATTTGAGAAATATAATCTCACTTCTGACCTTTTCAGTCTCTCGCCATGATTGGCAATCACTTATTATGGTCAGCGGCGGTGTGCTAAATGTGTGAGACTGCTGCATGACGTACTTATTTCTATCATCCATAGAGAACTTTTGCCGTCACCTGACGGCGAAGAGTAATGGAGATGACAAAAGAAAAGCTGACGTTATCCCTCCATCCCTCTCCAGGCATGATCACTCAAACCAAGAACAACCAAATGTTTCCATGAGTGTAACAGATGCATTGAGTGTCAATCGATTAGTCATCCAGAGAGAGTGAAACGTTCCGATGCTCCATAGTAACAGAGCTAACCCAATGTAAAGGATGGCAGTTTGCACCGCGTCAGTGTACGTCAGTAAAACCTCACTTCTTGGTGCCTTTAGAGCCGCTGCCTTGTCCACCCATACTCCCAAACTGGTGATGTGCTGCTGGCAACGCTTTAAAACCCGAATGGGTCGGGCTCGGACGGTGAGTTTCCACCGTTCCGGCAAGACCAAAACCACACATCAAAATAACAATATAAAAAAGGTAAGGTTATATGGCACAAAAGACATTTTGACAACAAGAACTTCTTTGAAGCATCTCAGCTTCTTCCCAAACCCCGTCTTAATGGAGTATTTTGAATCTTACTTTTCATTCATGTCTACCACAGTCCCTTGATGTTATGCTCACTGTGAGTTGTGTATCCAGAGTCAATGTTCAAATCATTCTTACTTTTTTTCCCCATCAACGCACTTGTCGCTTGCTGGGAACATGTAAGTCACAAATATTTTGCAGAACACTGGCTCTTGATTTGCAGAAGAGTTGTAAAAGCCACACAGTCTGTGCAAGCTCTGAACATTTTTGTTTGATTGCATTCTCATTTAACAGTGTGCATTCATTTGCGACAGCACTGGGGTAAGTACACTCACTTGTCACTATTTCAAGAGAAATAAAAGTGCTCTCCTGGAAGGTGAGCGGGAGCCATCCGAAGCGACTCGGCAGTACCTTTATCTGCTACCTTTCTTCTTTATGATAAGCAGCTGGAGAGCCAATCTTGTGTAACTTAAAACTCAGACATGCGAATATAAAGTTTCACGGGAGAGCAAGTAGAGAAGGCATAAATTAATCGTAAAGTTTTCGCAAAGCTTTGCTCAAACCTTTTTCCTATTCTGATACACTCATATTGGCAACATTGTCTATCTTCGCAGATCTGACCCTGACTCTGAGAGGAGTGTTGAACTGGCATCTTTCATGGCACCCACTCAACCAACTACATCCCGGCCACCACAAACTGCCAAAATGCCGTGCTGCATGGACATCCATCCATGCATTTTTCCATCCGCTTTATCCTCACAAGGGTCGCAGGGCATGCTGGAGCCTATCCCAGCTGTCTTTGGGCAGTAAGCGGGGGACACCTTGAACCGGTTGCCAGCCAATCGCAGGGCACACGGAGACGAACAGCCATCTGAGCTCACAATCACACCTAGGGACAATTTAGAGCAGGGGTCGGGAACCTTTTTGACGAAGAGAGCCATGAAAGCAAAATATTTGGAAATGTATTTCAGTGAGAGCCATATATATATATATATATATATATATATATATATATATATATATATATATATATATATATATATTTATAAACGGTATTTTAAAAGTGATTTCAACAAAATGTCAGTATAATAAGCCTCTGAATGTATTCTTAAAAATAATTTTGTGATAATACTCACCATGAATGTGAATGGTTTTCCGTTCCTCATGACTGCTAAAAATCCAGCAAAACTATCAGAATTAAAGTCATCTTGCCGGGTCCATATGCGAAGTTACTCCTGGCTAGCTTGCACCCTGCTCAGTAGCATGCACGCTTTCATTTATGCGAACGTAGCATGGGGCGTGTCAAAGTGCCACTCTGCATTCGACCGTTTCATCGATGGTATTTTGTCATTGCAAATCTGACACACCGCAGAACCTGTTCTCTCCACAAAGGCGAATCCTTTGGTCCATTTGTCTCGAAGTCTACAAAACTCGTCATCTTTTTTTATTTTCGCCATCTTATTCGTTTAGTATTAGCTTTGAGCTAATGGCCGAGCAGGTTGATTCAAAAGGGGGCGTACACCTGTTTCCACAGCAACGGCAACGTTGGCCAGTATTATCCAATCAAAATGGCTCCTGGAGCCAACTGCAGCCCGAACAAGGAAATAAGCAGTGAAAATTTGATCGATGGATGCATTAATAGACAAACAAGATTTTTTTTTTCATCTGCAAGCCAGATGCAATTATCAAAAGAGCCATATATGGCTCACGAGCCATAGGTTCCTGACCCCTGATTTAGAGTGTTCAATCAGCCTGTCATGCATGTTTTTGGAATGTGGGAGGAAACCGGAATACCCGGAGAAAACCCATGCATGCACGGGGAGTAAATGCAAACTCCATACAAGAAGGCCGGAGCCGGGATCGAACACACAACCTCTGCACTGTGAGGTCGACACGTTAACCAGTCGACCACCGCCTACTGCTTTTTGTAAAACTCTCAAAATAAACTCAAAGTTCTATTCCCCCCCCCCCTTTTTTTTCAACAAAATTTTATTAAACGCACGTTGAACATTTGAATGTCTCGTGGTTCATCTCAGAACTCATTTTATCATATCAGTTTTTTGTACTGAAAATCTTAGTGGGTTTTTAAGCACACATTTTGCAAGTTCTGGCTCCATAGCCATGCCATTTACACTAATTGAATGTTCACTTTAATCATAATACATATCAGAGTGGAGGATACTTTATAAAAATGTATTTTCATGTAATTGCCTCGGGATGTAAATGTTACCAATTTGGTTGAATGGCCCATTTAAGCATTACCTTAATGGAATGAGCAATTCTTCTGTTTGATAAATTTGATTTAGCGAAGGGGAAACGAGACATTTACATTGTTATGTTTGGGATTGTACGGGCTAATATGACACGTCCATGCGGCTACGTAATTGTTGGGTACATGCATGACTTCTCTCATCTGGAAACGACACTACTGATTTATGACCTTGTTAAATGCAACCAATGGGGGAGAAGCTAATTTGTGACCAAATAATTTACACTCGTTAAACTTCTATTTGAAGTTATGTCATTTGGATGTGTCACAATCGCTAACCTGTCTGTCGCACTCTGAGCTCATTGACGATGCTGTTTAGTGAGCAGCCTTCGTTCAGAGTAGCTTTGGGCTAACCTCTCTTTCCAAGCAAGCGATGAAGACAAACCCACCGCTCTGTCTCTGCCTGCAGAACCGCTGTGCCCAGCGAAGGTGACGTGTCTGTAGGTGTGTGCATGTAACACTAAGTACATCGTGAGTAAAGAAAAAAGACTTAGTATTGTGTAATATAAACCTATGCTAATATTGTTGTATTTAGCCTGATATTTGCACATTTGGATGATTTTGTAGCTTTGAGAACAAATAATAAAAACAATTTTTTTCATTCATTTCCATTCGTCTTACAAATGACTGTGCAGAATGATTCGGTTAATCCACTGTCCCTCGGCATGGGGCATATACCCCTATTCGCGCATAAGTCAATTCATGACGCCCATTTCTTATGCACTTTCAAGATGTGGTGATTCTCCGGGCTTCTTTCACACTTGGTAATTTGATTGGAGTACTGGGGTCATGATGGAATGTACATTTGGAGCGCTTCCATTCGTTGAAAAGCAGGTGAGGTGGCCATTACTCAAGCATGTCAGGCGGCTCTAACTGGTGAAGAAGGAAGCAGTTAATTTCATCAATATGTTTCAAAGGTAAGCACAGTGATTATCAGCCCGATAAGGGAACAAATTACGTAACTTGTGTTTGTACGATATTTAGGCCGCTATTGAAAGGCGTATTAAAATACATGAACGTAAAACCAGCCGAAGTCCCCTCACCTCTAAAATCAAAATTTATGATCAATTTTGAAACTTGGGGTAACCATTTTCACGAGCGCACGGTCCCATTCATTTGAATGAGAGCCGCAGCCGAGGTTAATGTAATCCAGCCCGACGGTATATATATATATATTCCAAAGAGTACAGTAGGACTCTCGATCCATCCATCCATTTTCTGAACCACACATCGTCACTATTTGGATTTAACTGAGCACTACAGGTCGGTTGGCCTTCCCCACTTTTTTTTTTTTTTTGCATCGCCTGCAATGGCTACCAGACCCTACATCAACCGCAGAGATCCCACTGGTCGGCGATCTCCTCCAGGATGTTGAAAAGTGCAGTGCGGCTCAGCTGGCCTTCTTTTGTTTACATTGCCGCCGACAACTATGACCCTGCCAGACCCAACAGCAATCCACGGAGGTCCCGCTGGTCATGCGCCATCTCATCGGTGATTTTGAAAATTTGCTGGAACTCATCAATTTATGCTGTAATCGAATGTCAATTAAATCCACACAATTATAGTATCCAGCAACCAAAGGTAAGAGCACAGTTAAAAAAGGAAAAAGCATGGCTCAGTCGCCATCTCTCTCCAACATCCACCTAAAACAGGCCGCCCCTGTTGGGCCTGGTTGCGCCGAAGGAAGCCTGGCTGCGGCTATTATTCAAGTGAATATGGCCATGTCCTTATGAAAATGGTGACCTCAAGTTTCGAAATCTTGTTCAAATTCAAACGATGCCCGATTCTTTGTTTTCAATCAGTTCCACGCCTGGCAGTGACTCCTACATTTCCAATAAATACTTGGCCATAATGCTATCTAATGATATTTAACATGCCCATTGGCAGTGTTACTGCTTGTATTTAACACTACTGTTGGCTGGTCTTCACAAAAGTTCATTTAGAATCATGCTTTTGACGAATGGAATGTGGGAGTCTGAGACACCCAAGAGTCCTATTTCTTGGCTTCTTTCATCAGGGTTCATCATAGCAAGTCACGTTTCTGACTTTCACATTTGTTGCTTGTCACGATTACGAAGAATAGTGGTTGGACGGGTGAGAAAAGTTGCTCAATGTAGTGTGTTATGTTTCGTCGGGTCACAGGGAAGAGCTTCTTTAAAAACATTTTAAGGGTTAGAAATCACATCAATCAATCAGCAGGTCTCTTAAGAGTAGCTCTTTTTATAAGATGTTCTGTTGAGTTTAGGTCATGATGGTGAGGCATGGAGGGAAATAGCAAATCCAATTGCCAAAGGTCACAGATACCAGGTGGGTGTCTCTCAGAGTTAGATACTTATTAGAGGCACTGACCTGTGAAATACCACATCGCCTGCGGGCATGCCTAGCAAAATGATGCAATTTTCGAGGATGTTCTTCTTCACCTGCAAGTGACCCCATTCAGACTGCGTAGCAGAGTAGTCGTCATGAAGTGATAAGACACAGCAAGATCCTTCTCTTTCTGTTCCTTTCAATTCACCTGAGATTGGAGATCCAAAGTGGCTCTTGTGCCAAAACATATTGCAACTAAAGCGAGCAATGTTTAAGTTGTCAATAGATCATTGTTGGCGCGAGCGAGAGAAGACCAGAGATGGAAGACACTGGTCATGACTTGACATAAGTCAGACTTGAATTGCCCATTTTGGGACTTTCTTGGCTAAAACCTCTCGAAGACTCAACTTGGCTTCGACCCGGTGATCATGAGACTTAACTTGACTTTGACTTTAACTGCATAACTTTGGCACGTCTCATTATATAAGCAAGTGGACCTTTGTTGCAAAATATGTGGTTTCAGTGAACATGTTGGTGTTTAAATTAAATATCCATCCATCCATCCATCCATCCATCCATTTTCTCATCCGTTTATCCTCACAAGGGTCGCTGGGTGTTCCGGAGCCTATCCCAGCAGTCTTCAGGCAGTAGGCAGGGTACACCCTGAACTGGTTGCCACCCTATTGCAGGGCACACATAGACGAACAACCATCTGCGCTCACACTCACACCTAGGGCCGATTTTAGAGTGTTCCATTAACCTGCCACACATGTTTTTGGAATGTAGGAGGAAACTGGAGTACACGGAGAAAACCCACGCAGGCCCGGGGAGAACATGCAAACTCCACACAGGGAGGCCGAGCTGGAATTGAACCTGGTACCTCCACACTGTGAAGGCGACGCGCTAACCACTGGACCACTATATATATCCATCCATCCATTTTCCACCGCTTATCCGGGGTCGGGTCGCGGGGGCAGCAGCTTTCGGAGGGAAGCCCAGACTTCCCTCTCCCCAGCCACTTCTTCGAGCTCTTCCTGGCGGATCCCGAGGCGTTCCCAGGCCAGCTGGGTGACATAGTCTCTCCAGCGTGTCCTGGGTCGTCCGCGGGGTCTCCTGCCAGCGGGACATGCCCGGAACACCTCACCAGGGAGGCGCTCAGGAGGCATCCGAATCAGATGCCCAAGCCACCTCATCTGGCTCCTCTCGATGTGGAGGAGAAGCGGCTCGACTCTGAGCCCCTCCCGGATGACCGAGCCTCTCACCTTATCTCTAAGGGAGAGCCCGGACACCCTGCGGAGAAAACTCATTTCGGCCGCTTGTATCCGGGATCTCATTCTTTCGGTCACGACCCATAGCTCGTGACCATAGATGAGGGTTGGGATGTAGATCGACCGGTAAATTGAGAGCTTCGCCCTTTCGCTCAGCTCCTTCTTGACCACGACAAACCGATACAACGTCTGCATCACAGCAGACGCTGCACCGATCCGCCTGTCGATCTCTCGCTCCCTTCTGCCCTCACTCGTGAACAAGACCCCAAGATACTTAAACTCCTCCACTTGGGGCAAGATCTCCTCCCCGACCTGGAGAGGGCACTCCACCCTTTTCCGACTGAGGACCATGGTTTCAGATTTGGAGGTGCTGATCTTCATCCCAACCGCTTCACACTCGGCTGCGAAATGCTCCAGTGAGAGTTGGAGAGCCCTGCTTGAAGGAGCCAACAGTACCACATAATCTGCAAAAAGCAGAGATGCAATACTGAGGCCACCAGAACGGACCCCCTCAACGCTTCGGCTGCGCCTAGAAAGTCTGTCCATAAAGGTTATGAACAGAATCGGCGACAAAGGGCAGCCTTGGCGGAGTCCAACCCTCACTGGAAACGATTCTGACTTACTGCCGGCAATGCGAACCAAACTCTGACATCGGCAGCATAGGGACCGAACAGCCCGTATCAGGGGGCTCGGTACACCATACTCCTGAAGCACCCCCCACAGAACTCCCCGAGGGACACGGTCAAACGCCTTCTCCAAGTCCACAAAACACATGTAGACTGGTTGGGCGAGTTCCCACGTACCCTCGAGGACCCTGCTAAGGGTGTACAGGTGGTCCACAGTTCTACGGCCGGGACGAAGACCACACTGCTCCTCCTCAATCTGAGGCTTGACTTCCTGACGGACCCTCCTCTCCAGCACCCCTGAATAGACCTTACCAGGGAGGCTGAGGAGTGTGATCCCTCTGTAGTTGGAACACACCCTCTGGTCCCCCTTTTTAAAAAGAGGGACCACCACCCCGGTCTGCCAATCCAGAGGCACTCTCCCCGATGACCACGCGATGCTGCAGAGGCATGTCAACCAGGACAGCCCCACAGCATCTAGAGCCTTGAGGAACTCCGGGCAGATCTCATCCACCCCTGGGGCCTTGCCACCGAGGAGCTTTTTAACCACCTTGGTGACTTCAACCACAGAGATAGGAGAGCCCACCTCAGGGTCCTCAGACTCTGCTTCCTCCGAGGAAGGCGTGTTGGTGGAGTTGAGGAGGTCTTCGAAGTACTCTGCCCACCGGTTCACAACGTCCCGAGTCGAAGTCAGCAGCGCCCCATCCCCACTGCACACAGTGTTAGTGGTGCACTGTTTCCCCCTCCTGAGACGTGGGATGGTGCACCAGAATTTTCTCGAAGCCGTCCGGAAGTGGGCTTGCATGGCCTCACCGAACTCTTCCCATGCCCGAGTTTTTGCCTCGGCGACCACCGAAGCTGCGTTCCGCTTAGAGAGTCGATACCTGTCAGCTGCCTCTGGGGTCCCACAGGCCATAAAGGCGCGATAGGACTCCTTCTTCAGCTTGACGGCATCCCTTACTGCTGCCAGCGAGTACGGGGGTTGCCACCACGACAGCCACCAACCACCTTACGGCCACAACTCAGATTGGCCGCCTCAACAATAGAGGCGCGGAACATGGTCCATTCGGACTCAATGTCCCCCGCCTCCCCCGGGACATGGGAAAAGCTCTGCCGGAGGTGGGAGTTGAAACTCTTTCTGACAGGGGATTCCGCCAGACGCTCCCAACAAACCCTCACAATACGTTTGGGTCTGCCAGGACGGACCGGCATCCTCCCCCACTATCGGAGCCTACTCACCACCAGGTGGTGATCAGTTGACAGCTCCGCCCCTCTCTTCACCCGAGTGTCAAAAACATGCGGCCGCAAATCCAATGATACAACCACAAAGTCGATCATCGAACTGCGGCCTAGGGTGTCCTGGTGCCAAGTGCACATGGACACCCTTATGTTTGAACAAGGTGTTCGTTATGGACAATCCGTGACGAGCACAGAAGTCCAATAACAAAACACCACTCAAGTTCTGACCGGGGGGAGACGTTCCTCCCAAGCACGCCCTTCCAGGTCTCACTGTTATTGCCCACGTGAGCATTGAAGTCCCCCAGCAGAACAAGGGAGTCCCCAGCAGAAGTACTCTCCAGCACACCCTCCAAGGACTCCAAAAAGGGTGGGTAAGCTGAGCTGCTGTTTGGTGCATATGCACAAACAACAGTTAGGACCCGTCCCCCCACCCAAAGGCGGAGGCAGGCAACCCTCTCGCCTACCGGTGTGAACCCTAATGTACAGGCACTGAGCCAGGGGGCAATGAGTATGCCCACACCTGCTCTGCGCCTCTCACAGTGAGCAACTCCAGAGTGGAAGAGAGTCCAACCCCTTTCGAGAGAACTAGTACCAGAACCCAGGCTATGTGTGGAGGCAAGTCCGACTGTATCCAGTCGGAACTTCTCTACCTCGCACACCAGCTCGGGCTTCCCTGCAAGAGAGGTGACATTCCACGTCCTGAGAGCTAGCTTCTGCAGCCGAGGATCGGACCGCCAGGGTCCCCGCCTTTGGCTGCCGCCCAGCTCACACTGCACCCGACCCCTTTGGCCCCTCCCATGGGTGGTGAGCCCATGAGAAGGGGGATCCACGTTGCCTCTTCGGGCTGAGACCGGCCGGGCCCCATGGGTGCCCGGCCACCAGGCACTCGCCATCGAGCCCCACCTCCAGGCCTGGCTCCAGAGGGAGGCCCCGGTGACCCGCGTCCGGGCAAGGGAAACTGAAGTCCATTTGTTTTGTTCACCATAAGGGGTCTTTTGAGCCGTGCTTTGTCTGGTCCCTCACCTAGGACCTGTTTGCCATGGGTGACCCTACCAGGGGCAAAAAGCCCCAGACAACTTAGCTCCGAGGATCATTGGGACACAAAAACCCCTCCACCACGGTAAGGTGACGGCTCACGGAGGGGCCACTACATATATATATATATATATATATATATATATATATGGCACACACACACACACAGGCGCTCCCCGACTCACGGCAATATGTAACATTAAAGGTGAAAAATGGTTTGAATTTAGCTTTGTCTCTTTTTTTTTGTATATCACAAAAACCGTTGAATTGGGGTGTCAAGACTTTTTTATACCTATTGTATATCGTATTCGTCTGTAATGTTAATAAGCTTGCATGAAAAAACTCCATGATTGAAGGTGACTTATCCTACATAGAAGAGTGCTCTGAACAGGAGGCTGTAATTATAAAATATTGACATTATACTGCAAAATGTTTGTGGTTCTGCTTTTTTCCTCAGGTATTCATTTCAAGATGATTCGGATTTTAAATGAAAAGCAGCCGTCTGTCTGCCCCTTCCCCCAACCATCTCTCTTCATTAAACATGACAATTTTGCAAACAGATGGACTAGACTTAGAAATAATGGATTTCGTTAGCATAAAACATTGAAGGCTTTGCTTTCTGCTTGCAGTGTCGCTCATCGTATAAAAAGGTATTAAGGCAAGACATTTCAATAGTTGCTGCTTTAATGTTGGGCCAGTAGCCATTTAATGTTTTCACCAGCACTATTATTATAAATTGCAAAATCTCATACAAATTCCCATCAGCTATAAAACACTTTCATGGACGAATATATGGCTGACATTTTTTGTGCCTGTTTGTGTGTGTGTGTGTGTTTTGTTTTAGGCTCAAGGCAAAGGTCACTTTTTCCAACCAAGGCATCACTTGGGTCTATCTGTGCATGGTCCTGCTGCTTACCGAAAGAGCAGCTTGACTAAACCCCTCCCCCCATATGCCTGGACCTCTTGCATGTGACAATGAGGCGGAATAAAGTAGCAGTATTCCCACACTGAACTGATTTCGTCTGAGAGCATAGAACCGCGTGTTGAAAGTTGTGAAAGCAAACAGCAGCTGAGGCTAATGTTATCTATCCACTTCTCGCAAGTCGCTACACGCACCCACGCACAGGCACTTGCGCAAACACACACACACACTCAATGTGAATTTTTTTTTTTTTTTAAAACCTTAGTCGGCATTCAGCTGCCTGATTTTCCTTGTACACAAAACGGTGTAATGGTCAATGTGTAACATGAAGCAGAAATAAGTATTTAAAGGACATTTCTTTTGTTATTGTTGTTTTCCAACAACAAACTTTGAACAAAAATATGATCACCGTACCAAGCCAGTCAATGCTTTCTAATGGCCAGTGACTCCAGCTGCAACTCATTTATTTCAGCATGTGTGAAAACCAAACACGAGTTCCAAACTTTATGACGGATGATTGTTCATCTGAAATTGAACAATTGCTGCAAATGATCTTGCACAATCATTTGGAGCTGATGATGCGTAATTATTTTACAGGACAGAAGAACTGTCCAAATCCAGCCCAGGAAAACGTTCTATAAAATTTGATTGTGTTTCAGAATGATGAAAATGAGTTGCAATCTCCACTAATAATAGATTAGAACTATTGCTTCTTCGTGAGTGTGTCGTAATGTGCATGTGTTCGATTCAAATGATAATAAACCAGGAAAAGCCAATCGCGACCCCTAACCCCGAGTGACTGGTTTGACACCAGACCACATTGGGCTCATTGTACTGAGGAAACAAAAACAATGTGATAACATTCCCACTGTAGTATTTGCTCTGGTGGTGCATTTAGACGTAATGACCATTCAGAAATGACAAACTTTTTACTCACCTCCAAAGGGTGCTCTCAGTGACACTGCCAATATGAAAGTCGTACAGCTTGGTTAGTATCAGGATAACCTGGAAGTGAAGAATTCAGTTTTATCAACCTTGTAACAAGAATGTTTCACTTTAACAAACATATGTGTAAATAAATAATTGTGGACTATGGTAGATGAGTAATCAAGTGATTATTTTCTCCGTTTTCTTTTTTAACTATTATGGAAGTGAGTGCCAGAGATGAGGGACGGCATGGCTCTGGACCGAAAAGAGGAGCGACAGGTTAGATGAACAGTGATGAGTATGGAGGAGGAAGAACAGTGGCATCGTGATTTGGCACAAGGATAGATGAAAGAAGAAAAACAAAACTGTCAAATTATAGACGGGAGAATGCCATTTTAATCATTACGCTGACTAGCAGCCACTGCATGTTCTATGGGGATGTGTTCAAAGGAGTTTTAGGAAGGATGTAGGCATCCAACAGAGTTCTGGATAGTTTATGATGATTGCTTTTGGCTGTAAGGAAGGGAAAGTAGTTACTGTTGCATACAGTAAGTGGAAGTCTGCTGGCTGTGTTAAGTTATTGAAATGTGCGTTGAAGAATAATGTGCAAGGGTGTTGAAGTTGACATTCAGACTCTTGGAGGAGGCAAGGACAAAGGACGATGCGAGACCCACCAGAATTATATGACTTGAACAAGGAGAGAGGTGGAGCTGAAATCCAATGGGAGTTAAGTCTGTCAAGTTTGGTCAATAATTAATGTCTAAAGCTGCACGGAGGTCAAGGGGGATAAGCATCACAAAGAATCCAGAATTCATTGCTATCAACAGGTCCTTGGATTAAGCAGGGCTGTCTCATGACTGTGACTGAATGAAACCACACTCAAGAGCTTCAAACATATTGTTGCTGAAAAGGAGAATGTGGACTTGGTTGAGCTGCTGTTATTTTATTTTATTTTATGGGGGGGGGATACAAGCAGTGGGTTGGAGAGTGGGCACTGATGAATTCCAGATAGAGTTCTGGCAGGTTTATGGATGGCCATGATATCCCACTAAGCCTGTAAATAGCAAGGAGTTGGAGGAATGATGTTATGAAGTTGAATAATGAGCATTGATGGATGTCCCATTTAGAGTGCCCAAATGTGTCAAAATTATCTCAGCAAAATAGTTGGAGCTTCGAAGTAACCCTTTGCTGCCATGGTTTAAACAAAAAAAAAAGAAGTAATAATAAAAGTGCCATTCCTTCTGCAATACAAAAATGCTCATGGAACAATCCTACCCTGCATAAGATAGCATTGATGATTTGAGAGGAAAAGGACAAAAAACACATTGTATGGCCACAATTATCCTCAAACCTTGATCCAATTGAGCACCTGTGAAGCATGCTTTAAAGGAAGATCTATGATGACAGTGGATGGCCATATACCTCCAAACAGCAATTGGTATACAGTTCTTGCATCCTCAAATACCAAAGTGTGCAGTTCGGATCCTCGAGGGACGGTATTATGATGTTTCATAGGTCTCCCTGCTCCAACAAAGCTGATTCAAATGACCAGCTCATGCTCATGAGCAAGCTCTGCAGAAGCTTGATAACGACCCTGATCATTTGAATCAGGTATGTTGGAGCAGGGAGACCTATGAAACATCCAGGATATAGATATATATAGACCCACCTCTGCACCATGAACAAGACTGTTATATATATATATCTATATCTATATATATATAGATATAGATATATAGATATATCAGTGGCGATTGCTCTCGGGCTGCAAGGGAAGCTCGGCTTCCCCTAAAATGTCAAAGAATAAGTGATCAAATATATGAATGTAAATTTCTTTGCGTGTACATGTCATTGACTAAATATGCGCGACAACGTGCTCAACTTTTGTTCCGAATCAGCTTCTTCTTACTGGTTACGACGCGACTCCCTTCTCATTCATTCCCGCAGCTTCGCTGTGCTTTAAACGGTGGACGCTGAGCATCCGCAGAGCGTCTACTGCCCGGACGCCGAGCGTCTCGAGAGTTCAGGGTAGGTTGTCCCAATGCGTTGAACGGAGACGAGTCATTGGATACAAGCTGGTTTTTGTCCTGCCCACGGACGCTCGGCGTCTCTGGGACTGGATGGCAGTGGGAGGGTACCGGACGCCAGGCTTTTCAGCATCAGATTGGATGACCCGTCTGAGCCTGTGAGCCAGTTTGATTGACATCGAAATGAGCCAATCACCGACCTTTTAGTGTAGGCATCCGTGTGAGCAATTTTTCAATTTGCATTCTGTTCTGTTGAGCTGGTGACTTCTAAACATTTTAGCGACACTCTTTGTTGTAAACAACTAGCGACAAATTAATCTTTTATTTCTGGTGGGTTTTATTGTAGTTCCTGTAGTTGTAGGACACTAATTAAGTCCCTGGAAAAGACGCCTTGTTGGTATGACAGGGTCACAGATCATTTTCTTGAAAAGGAACGGACAGTAGATTTCACATATAAATAAACGGACACATTTTATAATGTCGGCCAAAATTGAGCGTCCCCTCTTTGATATATCCAGCATCCGCCACTGATATATATATATATATATATATATATATATATATATATATCTCAACATGCCCCCTTTTGCAAAATTACCGTATGGTCCTCATTATAAGGCACACCTAAAAGCATTCAATTTTCTCAAAAGGCGACAGTGCGCCCTATGATCCGATGTGCCTCATATATGGTGTTAACAGTCTCTTTATATTCCCCGTTGAGTTGTTTCCCTGTTAGAGTTCCTATGCCATCTGGTGGTGATTATTAGCAGGAACCATTTGTAATGTAAAAGAGTTCTGCATGACACTAATTGACATGGGCATTCGCCAACACATACTCAGACAACTACTTTGTGAGCTCTGCGAAGCCATTATGAAACAAATACCAAAAGCATAGTTAACTACTGACTAAACAAAGGAAGAAGGAGACAAGACCTCTAAGGATATTTAGCCCTTTGTGGATGTGAGCCCATGAGGTGTGTGTGCCTTTTTGTTGAATCAATTGTTTTAATAATGTTTGCCTTTCATTTATTGTTTTGTCATGTCATTTGTATGTATGTTTCATGTCGTTGCTTGTGACCAGTTCTCGCGGCTTGCCAATGAATAAACCCTGTATTTTTCTGTACTTCGCGTTGTACTTCATGCTGCATCCTGAGAGAGCTACATATGAATCAATGTTCTGATTGTAGTATTTTAAAAGTTCTGTAAAGTGCTTTGTTAGAGTTGCAGCAGTTGTGAAGGCTCTATATGAATAAAGCTGTATTGGATTGTATTCCTTTAGCATAGCTCTATCTAGTGGATGCATCATGCAACTGCAGCCACTATTGTCCTGTAGCTTCTATTCTATGCGCCTTAGAATGAAGTGCGCCCTATACTTGAAAACAGTTTTAAAATAGGCCATTCATCGAAGATGCGCCTTATAATGTGAAGCGCCTTATAGTGTAGAAAATACGGTAATTGTCCACCTCCCCATTAGTCTCTTTATTAAGGAAACATTTGTTTTTACACTGCGGTATTGGGCAGGTATTGACCCACACTCCATACAAACTTCACATTGACACCTAACATCAAAACGTGTTGCTTTGACGTAGTCGTGCAAACTGCTGACTGTACCTGCTGTCCTGCATACCAAAGTTGTTTACTTACTTCCTCTGGTTTCCGTGTCTTGTTTTGCAATGCATAAGCACATTTCACCACATCATGAACCTTGCTATATGTCAACAACATGGACTACTGTATCTCAAACTTCTTGATCAGCCCCTGACTGCACAAATAAAGCGTAAACAATAATTGGACAAGACAGCTGATTTTAATTTATTTTGTAAAGCTTAGAAATGAATTGGCTTTCTCTGGAAAATAGCTATTTTTGTTGACATGCATGACATTGCTGCAAGTTCATTTCTCACGTGATGGTATAAAGAAGTCTTTAGAAACACTTTACTTAACTTGTCAAGCTTGAGTGCAGCTGTGAAAGTCTCTGTCAACCAATTAGAGCAAAAAAGGTCATACAAAGCCAGCGAGACATAGAGATAAAAGCCTCATTTTTAGTGTGTCATCGTTACATTTTGACCATCACACATTTCCCATAGCTATTCAGTTCAGTTAGGTAAGTCGGGAGAAAAGGCGACTGCACTCATGTCAATGAATATATAAATAAACCGTTTCCATAGATAGCACCAAAAACCATACTTGATTAGATTCAATCCTTACAATAGTTTGCCACAGGCATCTTTTTAAAAAATCATCAAATAGTTTCTCTTTAGTCTTGGTAAAAATCATCTTGCCCTTCTCTTGTCCAGCAACATGAAGGTCATCATGCATGTGCACCAACAGTCAAAAATATGATTAAAACCAAATGACACTTCCAAAACCTATGGATTTTTTTTGACCCCTCTATGTGCTCGTGAAAGCAGCTGACCCCTCGTGTAGTGTGCTCGAATGACATAAATGACCATGACATTTATTTCTGCTATTCATCGAGAAGTTTCACCCACTGGTTTAAGAGCATGTGGGTGTGGAGTATGTGTGAGAGAGAAAATGATGAAGACGTATCCTGTTATTTTGCTCGAAACTTTTCTTTGATCGATCTTAATCACTTAGCTTCTCTCTATCTGCCTCTCCCTCTTTTCAACTAAAAGCTTTGTCAGGAGAGTCGTCTTCATGATGGTTTACCTCGTTAAATCGGCCTCTTGAGCATCTTGAAGATTATCGTGCATTTGTCCTGCAACTTCTGCACATACATTTTGATGCATGACTAAAAACAATGTCAATGCAAAATTCAATTACCCACAATGCTCGAGCATCCTCTTACTTATATGACTATAAACTTCCTATCTCACTGGGCGATTCCTCTTTTTGTAGCAATGCCAGGCACTTTTTTACTATAAATAGTCCCCCAGAAAGGCAAGGTAATCAAAATGTCAGGATTTTGGAATGAAGACTGATGCCTTAGCTGTTAACGTAAGTTTCCCCATTTGACTGATATATCATTTAGGTTGATCTCCCATGATCAACTCGAAGGATTATGAGCCCCAAATCTCCAAGAGGAGACTCAGCACTTCTCAAACTAGGTGCAGTAAAGATTTAGCGGCAATCGTGGCAGGACATCTCTCTTCTCTCAGATTGTCTTCAGCTACCTTTTGCCTGTACTCTTAACCACCCCCCCTCTCTCACATTTACTGCTGCCTTCTTCTCCCCTGGCCATTTTGGGTCAGTCTCTATGGCAAGCTTTCATTGCTTTCATACTGTCTCCAAGTTTAAAGGCTTTCATTAAAATAGCTGGCTTTCCCCAGGACAGGAAAGATGAATTCACCAATCCTAAAGCTGACATCTCTTCTCATTTAACCCATTCAGTATTGGATGGGGAAGTAAATTAATCATTTATTCAATAGCTTCTACTTCATACTGTTATATAGAGTTCAATTTGTAATTCCCAAATAATCCCCCTTTGTGGTTTGTTTTCTGTGAAGTTGCCATTTTGTGTTTTTCTGCTGCATTGCAAAAACTGTCCGAAAATCATTTTGATTTTTGTGCTGCATCTGACTTAAAAGAAAGTGGTCCAATCTTTTGGTTCCAGAGTGTCTCTTCAATTTTTGTTGTTTCTTCAGTTAGTTTATAATCAAGTAATGTGTAAACTATGGGTCACTGATGGTGTAGTGGCACATTCACCTGTCTGGGGTCTCATCGACCCCTCACCTGAAGTCTTCTGGGATAGGTTTTAACTCCCCGTGACCCTGAACAGGAAAGGTGCTACAGAAAATGGATGGATGTGTAAAATGTTTGATTCATTTTAAAAATACAGTGGAACCATTGTTTAGAAATTAAACGTGTAAATCCTACATTTTGTACCCAGAGGTAATTGAAATCCCACTGAAATAAATGGAAAATGCAATTAAGCCATTCCAGCCTCAAAACTCAATTCTGTGTGTGTTTAAAAACTATATAAAATAAAAGGGCAATACAGAAATAAGTGAAAATATTATTGAGAATTAAGACACGAAATACACATGATAACTGTTTATGGCTACTACAACAGGACAACGGTTCCTCCATTAATAAGCAAGTCTTCTTCCATCATAACGTAGGAACATTTTGATTCAGTAAAATTTTTCCTTTTAAATCTTTTCAAATTCAATGGTTGATTTGGGCACAACGAACAAGGGAAACTTGTCCTTTATTTTTCAGAATTTTTTTCATAAAGTCGGATATCACTGTCATTTAACCCTTTCAGGGACAGAGGTTACTGCAGTGGTGCACATTCCAGGGTATATGAAAGGGTTAAAAGATGACATTTCTCTGTTGGCCACATTTTTATTTCTGGTGATGCTTTTCAATCAATCCCTGCCGATCACTCAATCTTTCTTTTGATCAATTTGATCCAACCCCCCTCCCAAAAAAAATAAAAATAATAATAATCCAGTTTCATCGCAATTAAAACTTAATGTGGTAGGTAGCCTTCACTTCACTCAAGTATTGATAAGTTATTGTTCACGTGTCTGAAAATAAACATCCTCAAAGTGTGATACTTATGTGAATTGTTGAACTATTAAAGCAACAGTTGTAATAGACACACTAACACATTCATGAACAGCAGGTTCCCTTCTTTTTTCTCCTGTAACTGAAATAATGAATGAACAGTACACTTCTGCCTAATGTGGGTTGTTTATAGAGCCTCCTCGCTAATAAAGTTAATATGTCTTCAAATTTTAATTTGTTTTTCAATAGCTATTTTCTTCCCTTTATTGGTGTGTAGTCTCTCACTACGCAGCGATTCTCTCTCGCTCTCACTTGTCTCTCCCTCGCTCCAGTTTGTGTAGTCACTGCGCCATATGTCTATAACATGGGTGCCCAATATGTCGATCACGATCGACCGGTAGCCCGCGGACTGGTACCAATTCTAACGCGAGGAGTGCAGGGGGTAATGGGGAAATTATTCTTATTATTATTTTCATTCAAAGTTTGTTTCATGTACAATTCACCAATGGCACTGGCAAGGAATAGAAAATGCCAGGAGAAGCGTTTTAAAAGGGTAGACATACGTATGATAATTTCTGCACTGAACAGGCTGCATAAGTGGATCCCAGGCCTCCACGTCAGGTCTCGACTAAGGTTGGCAGTGATTTCCTTTTCACAGACTCAAAAAGTAATGTTCTACTTTATTTTTCTGTTCGGTTTATGTTATGGGCCATTATGGCTGTTGCTCATCGTACACGTATGTGTATGCGTGTACATGCGGTGATGGTTCGATCGCGGGAGGTTGGTTGCTTGAAATGTAAATCTTTGGTCAGAAAAGCTTGGGCACCCCAGGTCTATAACATCCCCCTTCCAACCTCTGCTGAGTGTGGCCATACAAACACCGCCACACATCTTCACAAATCACATGTTTTACACATCAAAAAGCAGGCTCTAAGAACTGGATTCTTCCCAACCGTTAAGTTGAACAAAGTGCCGATTGGTCACAGTCGACACATGAAAAATGCCTGTCTGGCTACCCCAGTTCTAAATAATTGATTCCCGGGAGAAAATATGGAGTTCATTCATTGAAAAAAAAAAAATGCAATTTGGGACTAATGTGTATTTACTGAACAAATCTTCATGAAAGGGGTACATTTTGTCCTGCATTTCTGGATCATGCTTGTTATACTAAAATACTATAGAACAGTTCAGGGGATTTCTGGGAACAAAATACTGTATAGTTAACTATACCTGTACTTTTCTTTTGGGGTACAGGCAAGCTAAAAGAATATCACTGTACAGTGACCAACATTTTTTGCTGTGTACATGACAATAAGATTTCATTGATTCATTGATCCAGGTGTCGAGGCAACTTCTCTAGGGAGTGTCTGCTTGTGGAGGCTGGCCAAGTGATGCAGGTTGCAAATCCACCTATGCACTCCCCGGTCCAGGAGGTACATACAGCGTTCTGATAAGAATTTAAAGCGGTATTCACCAGGCAATGGAGGATCACAGCTTTGTGCAGTCTATACCCCATCAGAAAAGTGGTGGCAAACATGTGGGTGTGTGTTCACAATTCGCAGGAACATGGACGTGTGCGGTGTACATTGTGACCGAAGGTTATTCGATGCTGAAGACGGAGAAGGAAGTGGCATCGCCTTTACAGGATGCTTTGCAGGTTCCTGTGTTACACTCCATTCAAGATTTTTCACTTGAGCTGTCTACTAATGAGAGGCTTTTGCTTTTGATAAAGTACTACAAATATATCGTTATTTCGTACACAGTGCAAACACATCCACACTTTTCATCAGTAAGGGGCAGACTATACAGAGTGAGCTGTGAAACTTAGACAGGAGAGGAAATTGCCCAGTTGTGGGTTCCACAAAGCTGCCAGCAAGGTGGCTCATTGTACCTTAATTGCTCAGTAAATGGTCTTTGCGCTAACTACACTGCATATTGGACAAATCTTAATGGCCCGGTATTAGCAAAGATGTATGCTGCTGGTAGGCATCTTCCACCGAATGTCAGCTGGTGAACCAAGTGACATCGGAACCACAGCTAGCGACTCTGCCGGATTAAACAGTATAATTGAGTAAACCTGGTTGGTTAAATAAGTGATGAGTAGGAACAGCAACCGTGTCGTGCTGTAAGCATCAAAATGTGCAGTCATAAAAATGACTTCGACAAGTAATCCGAGTGCTGTTGTCAGGAGGGGACTTGCTGCTAACGCTGCTAGCCGCTAACGCTGGCAACAGGCGCTGTATAACAGATTATCAATGTGATTAAGTAATGTTACCGTCATGAATTGGTGATTAAACTTGATTTCAAGACGACAATGTGCTGTTGACGTCGGTGGCAACGCTTTGTGACAGGAATGTAAATACCCCACTACACTCAGGAAGACGAGTTAGGTCAGCCGTTTTACCGCGACACACTGCTGTGAGCAACTTCAAAATAAAAGCGAACCTAGGAATTAGTGTCCACATATTATTTGGGAATGTAAGGTTTATGTTAAAGTTGGTGTTCTCACCGAATAGGTAACGTCTTACTGTGATTCATTGCATGAGAACTCGTTCTGCAGTTAGCTTGACTTCTTCGTGAAATACAAGGCATGACTCACAATGCTTCTGTTTACATCACGGATGACCTGCATAACCACTAGTGGGCATGTGCAACACAAACAGGCAGACATCTCGTGGGAGAAGCTGGAGACCAGGCAGTTTTGAGGGAAAACCAAAGTGGCAAATAAATAAATACATAAATAAATGACTCGTCAACTGTTAAATTCATTGTCGTCAATTTTGATTGGTGGCATAGTCATGACTAGTTGACTAATCTTGGCAGCCCAAGTTGATGAACCAAGATATTACGTGAGGTTTTTCCAGTTTGATCAGATTTTGTCCTTATCCTGTATCCCCAGCCCAGAATGTTTTCTTTAGACCTGAATTGAATATAGTTGAAAAAGAAAATTACAAAGACACCCTATCAATTTCACCAGACTGTCGTAGCAAATTATGTAATTGTGTTCTTTATTGAGTGGACCCATAACCTTCTTATGGTCCATGTTTTAAGCCTTTGTTGTTGTTGTTTTATTTTTAAGACCTGGCATAATTGTTGCATGTATATCTAATTGTAGAAGTGCTCAAATAAGAAAAAAAAAATTCACCACAGTATGAACATTGATCTCCAAGACCTCAGCTGGCTGCTGCCATGACCGGAAGCAACTCTTAAACAGGGAGGGGAGGAGTGCACAGACCAGGCAGAACAGAGGCAGGCAAAGTGGTGTTTGAGGGGAAAATGAAATAACAATCGGTCCCCTGTTGCAACGCTGAAAATCATTCTTTTCTTTTCTATAAACATTGCTTGGAATGGGGCAGACGTTCCAGTTACCACTTCTATACTGTGACTATATTTGATATTATGAGTCAGTCAGTGCATGACCTGAGTCAATGAGTTGAAAGTTCTTTATTATTTTATTCTATTTATCGAGGAAGCATATTTCATATTTGCTACAGAAAATGAATTATAGTCAGTGGTGTCTGACAACTCCGGTCTCATCCCAGCTCGGTTTGTTGGCTCTTTTGGAAGCATCTGTCAGGGGGCTGAAGCAGTGTGTGACCTTTCAAATACTCTGCACACACATGGCACCCCCTAGTACCCTCTTCAGACTTGACTTGGCATGTGAAGACGCTGCTGAAAGCTCCGTAATTTCCACCGGCTCAAGCATATCTTTGAATGAGACATGGCACACCGTACACTGTACCTTCTGCTTAGCACAGTTGTGTTGAGTTACAGTACTGTACATCACCAACAACACTTGTCTTTCTAACATTAGAAACACTGCAAATCCCCCCCACCCCATTAGAATCCCTTCTTCTCACCATTTCATTTATTAACATAGCTGGATGAGACAGGTTTCAAGTGAGGTTTCATTGCTGTTGCACAGATTTTCCACACAGTTGACTGTACATATGCTGCCATGGCGGGAAAATAAACGGCAAATGACAAATAAATTCAAGGAAATCCAGTGATGCTGTCAGTTGATCAACTGTACTGATCTAGTTTGCTAAGTCAAGTGCCAGTGATTCTCCTGCTACGCATCTATTTAAGGTGTTTGCCCCTAATCTCTCTCTTTTTTTTCATTCATAAATGTGATTAATCTCTTCCTCCTCCAACGGGCTATCTGAGGATTGCAGTATTACTCAATATGGATAATATTGTCAATGTATTTTCACTTGCTACTCTATCAAGCATAGAGCTGCACTTTGTCAAAGTGATCAATAGCTGTCATTGAAATACCTCCCAGTGTGACGTTCTAACCTGAAATTTCTTTTGAAGACAAAGCAGACGCTATGACAGGGATGATACATTAGTTCTGGGTTCAACAGGAACAGCCTATTTATATCAATAATAGGGACCTCCAGGGATAAATGTTTTTGGTCTGAATTAGATGAAGATCGTTTGGTCTCACAGTGATTATGAATAAAACATCCGATACAGTTTGATTCCTCGCCGTTAATGGAAAAATGAAACAAAGACTTTCATGCCTGGTCGTTTGCTTATGTTCCCCTTGCTCCCCTACCCATTCATCAAATGCCACTCTGGGCAAGACAGCTGGCTGGTACTGAAGCATAATCACAGTTCAGCAGTCCATCAAATGGCACCAAATACAGTAATTTTTCAGTCAAGCGGGAGGAAACCGGAGGACCCGGAGAAAATCCACGCAGGCAGGGGGAGAACATGCAATCTCCACACAGGAAACCCTGGGCCGGAATCGAACCCTGCACCTCTGCACTGTGAGGCAAACGTGCTAACCAGTCTTCAACCGTGCGGCCTGTTTGTCCAGCATTCACAAGCAAATCAGAATCAGACTCATCATTCCTGGCCAAATATGTAAAACACACAAGGAATTTGTCTCCGGCAGTATGAGCTCCACAAGTATTGTCTTAACAAGTAACTACGAGCGGTGCGATAATGTCCAGAGTCATCAAGTAGAGATAAAGATAGAATATAGATATAGATAGAATAGAAAGGCTAGTCGAAGCAGTTGAATTCTTGTTGTGTGTGTGTGTGTGTGTGTGTGTATTTTGTGCAGTCGTGCCAGAAGGAAGGAATTTAAAAAAAAAAGGCAGTGTCCAGGCTAAGTATGAGTGAATTTTGCATGGCCACTTTGAAGATTTGCAGTGTACAACTTCTGAAAATTGGGAATAGGGGCACCAATTGTATTTGCAATGGGATTGTGTCCTTTGTAGCAGCACCAGAACAGACCAAGTTAATTCAGTCAAAGGATGCCGTCTAAAACTTCTTCAGCACTAACAAAATCAAGTCAAATGTATGTGCATGTCATAACATATCAGTATTGTCTGTCAGGAATATGAATTTTAAACTCAAGGTGTATTATTGTGGCAGCATGTTTTATCCCCAGGGAATATACTATGCTATGATTTTTTGTAAATGGTTAAATCAGTACTATTTGCCCACTTGCTTTTCCATGTCATTGGAGTTTAGGGCATTTTTACTCGCTCGCCAGATCCAATGAAGTTACTTCTGTTGCGTCATCAGGCAGATTTACATAAATGGAACTGTGGGCGACTGGTTAGCTCATCCGCCTCCTGTGTGGAGTTTGCATGTTCTCCCCATGCCTGGGTGGGTTTTCTCCAGGTACTCCGGATTCCTCCCACATTCCAAAAATATGCATGGCAGGGTAATGGAACACTCTAAATTGTCCAAAGGTGTGACTGTGATGTGTGCCCCACGATTGGCAGGCCACCAGTTAAGGGTGTACCCCGACTATTGCCCAAAGACAGCTGGGATAGGCTCCAGCACACCAGCGAACCTTCTGAGGATAAGCGGATTAGAACATGGATGAATAAATGGATGTTCCAGTGATCTTGGTTGCATGCACCACAGGAACTTCTTTTTTCCAGAAACTGATGCACACTGTATTAAGAGTTCCTGATAATTGTGGTGAAAGTGGGGGCAATTTTAAACACACAATGCTTGGCTAGAAAACTTGAAGCCATCTGTTCAACTGAATAAAATGTTTCCAGTCATGTTGACTGACTACTGGGACTGTTCACTGCATTTCAACTTCACACTTGATGTTGATGTTTCTTTGCTTAAGACTGCAACGGAAAAACAAACAAACAAACAAAAAAACACTTTAATTAACTTTTTAATGAGGTAGGAGACAGCTTGTGTGCAGCAGTTACCCTGCTAGTGCAATAAATTTACATATTCATGTATTCTAGAATCTTAATGACTAGTAGTACTTCATTTGAGATATTTTTGTCATACTCTGTTAGTTCATGTGGGGTTAATATGTTATTGTATGCTTCACATGATCGTTACAAAATATCAATGATATTGCATTCGGAATCTGGATGTCTGAATCTTCTCGTGTTTTTAGTCTTCAATGTGACCCTATATATTTACCAATGTTACAAATTATGTTCTTTTGTTTTCAGCCCATTGAACTCAACCTTATGAGAATGACCTGAGCATTAGCTCCTGTTACACCTCTACTTCTTTTGCAGTTCCAAAGTGTAAACTTCATCTTTTCTGGTATCAATTAACAACTTTTATAGTATTCTGAGGACTGGATCAAAATTTTAATAATGATTTTGATTATGGCTTCTCTCAATCTTTAATACGTTATGTGTATGTATAAGCTCCTGAAGTTGTGAAAGAAGCCTGAATGTGATTCTGTCATTCCTAAGTGTCCTTTAAGCTGTTTAATGACACCAGTTCAAATTAATTGTAGAACTAAACACATGAAAAAAAGAAAATCCACACATTGTGAATTTGAATACAAAATGTGCTTCATTTTGAAAACATTGCTAACACTCATGTTGAAGTTAATGAAGGATCCCATTCAAATGCCAATAGTAACTTGCATCAACTTAGGGAATGATTGTCCTTCTAATATCCTTCGAAACACTTACAGTTGAGATGACCATACTCAACGGCACAAATTCTTCCAACTACGTGGAAAATGTGTTCTTTTAACTCCTTGACATTGGTTGTCAGGAATTCACATCAAACCCCTTCCACTCCAAATGCCGTTCTAAATAGCATATGTATTCCCCACCACTTACAGTTGATTGAGTAAAAACATGTCTTTCGAAACCTTTTGCAAGCATGAATTTCTCTCGGGTGCAGGCGGAAGAGACACTACAGCCATTTGTGTGCCACGAAGTTTGACTCTTTGAGGACATGGTCATTTTGAACAGCTAGTTGCTGTATCGGTTTAATTGTGAGTCACTATGTATTCCAAGGAAAAAGCAGAAATATTTGTTTGCTTTCAGTTTTTGCCTCGGCGACCTCTGAAGCTGCGTTCCGCTTGGTCAGCCGGTACCCATCAACTGCCTTCAGAGTTACACAGGCCACAAAGGCCTGATAGGACACTTTCTTCAGCTTGACGGCATCCCCTGCTGCCGGTATCCACCCACGAGTTCGGGGGGTGCGGCCACGACACAACTTTAATCCGCCCAAAAAAGGCTGCTTATGAATTGATGCATGGGGCTCTGTGGCGCTTAAATGACGGACTCGGAATGCTCACATTAAACCGGGGTTGTACTGCAATTGGTCTGTTCACAATTTAGAAGGCATTCTTCTTTCTACAGAATTTTTTGGGGCACTGTTACATCTGCATGAAAATTTGAGCAAAACCATATTAAGACCATCGCTGACTATCCAAGGGAGATGTGTGGATCATAAAGAAATGGCTGTGAGCAAAACTTTCTGAGAGGTAGCCAAATAAAATAGAAAAAAGGAAATTAATTATCAGCTTCCCAAATGGATTCAGCATTTCATAGATCTGTGAGCAGCCAAATGATGAGCATCAATCAAGTTTGATCTCTCCGTTACTATCTGTATCACTGGACTGGATGAAAAGCATCTCTTATTAGTCTTTCAGTTCCTTTTGGAATCACACTGCATTGATTTACCCCCACCCACCACCACCAAAATCAAAACCTTTATCCTAGTAAAGACCATCATCGGCATGGAGAGGGAAGAAAAAAATATCTTGGTAATTTGCTTGAATTATAAATGATCCTCTGCTTGAATATAGTTGGACAAACTGTCTAACACTTTTCCCTGGCTCGAATCATACACAAATAATGTAGAAGAGATAGACCTAACCTTGACTGTAGCTGCTGTGGTGGGTGGCTGATCGAGGAGCGGGGGAGTGGAGGAGGAAGAGGTTGTGAACTGCCCATCTAATGCTAAATGGATAATTCAACTCGATTCCACTAAAAGACCTACTGGAGGCAGAGGAGTTTGTAGAAAACATTGCACCATCAACTAACATAACCAGCTCCATCACTTCTTTGAATAAAGGAATGGGATGGTGTACCGCCCCCTGATATAAATACTCTCCTCGCTCTGCTCTCTTTTCGATTACTTGTTTCTAAAGCCTGAGGCTCAATGTGATCCATCATCTGCTGGAGCTGTGCTTCCTCTCTTTGCGTGCTAACCGAACCATATAGTGATCACAGCATTTCTTTCTCGAAATCCAAATCCCATCAGCTCTTGTTCGGTTGTCATTATGCAGTTAATGGACAATTGAAATCACTATTAGGGAACAGTTAGAGTAGAGCAGGGGTGCCAAAACTTTTTCGTTTGAAGCCCGCATACAAAAAAATGGAAGGATTAAAGGGCCACTTTAATTTTTTTTTTATGAAACACGCTAAAGTCAATCAGGAAAGCAGTTATATATTGTTTATATTGTCTCGTTAAGTTCATCAGCTTTTTGTTAAAGGTGTTAAGGCAATTAGTTCAGGATTCTTCCAAGTGTTTCAGTGGCCAACAGCCCTCTATCTCACGGGATCGATCCGGCTCTGCACTTTACAGCAGCCGAATCCCATATCCACATTCAGAACAAAACAAAACAAAACAGTTTTTTACCTACTTGAGGATCATTCATGTGATGTCTTCATAAATCAGCCACAGATCATGAAGTGGAGGGAATTATTTTTACCTCTAAAATTGAAGTACAGTGATCCCTCGCGATTTCGCGGTTCGTTTATCGCAGATTTTTTCATTCATAAAAAAATATATATATAAAAATATATATATATATATATTTATATATATATATATATATTTTTTTTTTTGGAAGTCCGCAAGAATCAGTGCTAAGTGTTGTTTACTATGCGTGCTAGTGTGTGCGCACTCTGCTCAAGTGCGGAAGGTCCACGTGGGGCACGCATGGGCCACGCAGGTGAGTGTACGTGTGTTGCTGAGAGAAAGAGAGAGACAGAGAGAGGAGGCTTCTCAGAACAAAAGCAGGTCTCTCTCATCCTTAATTGTCTTAATTGACTAATCATAAACACGTCTGATGCACAAGCTGAATCGCTGGCCTTTGTGTGTGTGTGGGGGGGGGGGGGGGGGGAGAGAGAGACACATAAGAACAAAAGCAGGTCTCTCCATCCTCAATTGTCTGAAAACCTTAATTGACTAATCATAAACACGTCTGCTGCACTCTGCGGGATCGCTGGCCTGTGTGTGTGTGTGTGTGTGTGATAAATTGATTATTTTTAGTTATCATACATTCGCTTATCATTAATGTTATTATTAATGTTATATTCATATTGAGTGATTGATTGATGAATTATGCTCGCAAAGAAGAAAGCTTATGCCTGACATGATAAATTGATTATGCTTGCAAAGAAGAACGCTTATGCCTGCAATCATTAATTGACTATGCCTGCAATGAAGAACGCTTCTGCTTTTAATAAAGATATATTCTTCATTATGTACTCACATTTATCCTTTATACACTCACATTTATACTCAAGAATGCTTAGTGCACTGTGTGGAGGTTTAGGGACGCAGCCACCTTTCCGAGGACGTGGTTGGGGAGAGATAAGTGTTAAGACTAAACAGTGAGCAAGGGTGAACAGTGAATGGAGCCATCAACACCAGCTGCAACATAATGTTTTTGTAACAATTGCACACATGTACGTTATTTACACTCACACACATAGTCAAACAAGTTCAGTGTGTGTTCAACAGCCCCCACCCTTTAGGTTGGACACACCTATGTAGTAGATTTCCCAATAAATGAGGAGGTGAAGGGGGAGAGCGTTAGGGTGACGTGCCGAGAGCTGAAACCGAACGCTTCTCCTCGTTCCCTCCTGGTACCAGAATTGAGTCTCCTGTCTCCTCCTTGTGTTTTATTCCTGAGTGTCAAATTGGACAAACCTGACATTTTTGGGGGCTCGTCCGGGATCGCAATATACCTGACGCGTCCAGACGCTGAGTCAATGGCCAGGAAGACCGTGGCCACGGCTAAAACACCCTTTCCGGGACTGGGTTTCGGCTCCTCGTCTGGGGCTGAGGGTTGAAGCGAATCCAGAGGAGAGAGGACTACTCTTGGTGGTAAGTAGGGCGGCGGTGTCCTGTACGTACTTAAACTCTGCATTAACACTCTTTCAAGTGTTGGATGAGTGTTTGCGCGCCGGGTTTGTAAAGACGAAGGTCGGGGTGGTCTTTAAACCTGTTTTTAATTGAAACCCTCTCAGGACAGGTGTTGCAGATTTGTAACAACCGGATACCTAGACTACACCTGGTTCGAGAACCTAATTTGAGCCTGAGAGGGGTTTGTTGAGAAGGGACTCTTCCAAGCGTTGATTGAGTGGTTGCGCGCCGGCAAAAAAAGACGTGGTCTTTATAAGCCGTTAAAGCCCTGAGCCATACTAGTCCCTATCAGGCATATAGACCGTCAAGTCTCTAAAATTGTTGAGGGTGGCGGTGTCCTGCACGTGCTTAAACTCCGTGTGTAAATAGAGTGTGTATATAGTACGTTACCTCGGGTGAAGGTAATCGGATAAATCGAATTAAATGCGCTTAATGAGTTACTGTGTAACTGTGTGAGTGGAGGTTTGCTACCTCATTAGAACAGGACATTTGTTGTGGCAACTGTCTGAGGAAGCAGATGCAAGAATCTCCCGCCACTTTGGTGGTAGAAGGTTGGAAATTACCTCAGTTGGAGAAATTGTCACCCTGGTCAAGGGAAATGTCAGCATAGTTACCCTAGGTAAACCGCTGACTCTCAAATTTGCAAAATGGGGATACTAAATAGTAAGACCACAGATAAAATGAATTAACATGTACGGACCGGAAATTCGTAGAGAGCCAATGTCCTTCAAAGATAAAACATCTAAATTTGTGGATAAAAAAATAAAATTTCGCTGGCCGGCTGAACACACAAACATTACTGCACCTGCAGGATAATATTAGAACTATGTGCGAAAATGACAGAGAGACAAATGGATATGGATGGGTTCGAAGACATTGAGTTCTGGATGTTCTTGGCTGAAAAGAAGCAGAAAGTGAAAGAGGAAAAGGGAATAGAGAAAGTTGAAAGAAGGGAACGTGTCAGTGAGATGGAATTTAACCATGACAAGAGCAAAGGAAACGTTATGTTTCACAGGAGAGAGGATGATGAGTTGGGACCGGTAGGTTTACGGACAGGAGTAAAACAGAAAGTGGAGAGGGAAAATGAGCTTGAGATGACTTCCACATATCCTGTTACACCATCATTCTATTCATCCCTTCCAACTTCAACATCTCCTTTTCCACCATCCCCTCCACCCTCGTTTCGAGGGGGCCATCCAATGACCTCTAGGGGAAGGGGAGATTTGGAAGTGGACTTTACTCTCACATACACACGCACAATCCGCGCCGAAATAGGGGCAGAGGAATGCCAAGGAAGAGACGTGGGACTGATCCAGGGGAGATTATTTGTTGGTGTTGTGGGGCGAAAGGCCACGTTTCCCCGTGACTGTCCCAAGAGTAAATTTGTAAGTGCATGACGAGACATTCCTGCTTCTCAGCAAGAGATAGCAACTTTCCTTGTTGGCTTCGTGATGGAAGGAAGTTTCATTTTGAAGGAACACGAAAAGCGATAGTGGCTTGTTTGACGGTAAATTGATGGTGCATATCGATATTTGGATGAAGTGAAGTGTTCTACCAGGTGACAAAAGTTTGTAAATGCTTGACCTGGTTGAGAGTGGTAGCAAGGTAAATATTTTGGTTTGTCTGTAGAGTTGTGTCTGCGACTATGTGCTTAATTTGTCTTTGCATGTGTAGTAGATAAGCGTGACTCTTGCCTCGTCTCATGGAGTCTTGTTTGTTTTATTTTCTGGCTTTTGCAGTGTAGGAGGTTTGTACGGCATCTATTGTGATTACTTGTAATTGTCACAGTATTAATTGTGATTCCTAACGCCACTTAAGCTTCATTATTTCAACCGGCGCTACATGAAGTATGTGTAAATCAGATAAAGAAAGGAAATGGTTGAGTATGGGTGTGGTGACACAGAGAGTTTTGGATACTTATAGTGGGTGAAAGGCAAGTGAAAATGTTGATGGTGAGACGTAAGGTGATGATGGAAGTTGAGTATGTTGAGAATAAAGAAAGGAACAGGCAGGTGAGGTTTGACACAGTGATGCTACGAATGAGGAGGTCACCGTGTGTTTAGGTTGAAAAGGGCCGGAAGGTCACGAGATGCTTAGATAGTTGTTTGTAAGTCATAGACACAATTTTTTGTGTTAGGTGGTCGTCAGTGGACGTATGTGGGACGTTGTTAAGTTTATGGGTGGAGGTAGAATGTGTAAGTATACAGTGCAGGCCTTGATTTGGATGATTTGTGACTGTTACATGTCTGTGGGTTTTAATTATCTTATTATTTGTTTTATAACTGCTTCTGTTACGTTGCTATTTGCCAGAATGTTCCGATTATATTACATTGTTTTATAGATTACGTTCACAAGATGCACATTTCTCTTGAAACATGAGAAGAGCCATCACAGCTCCTGATGTGGGAGACATGATGGTCTTGTGTCATGAAATTATGTAAATTCAGTTACAACTTTGCTATCATTGGGTTGTGGAGGTTCCACCGAGATGTGGAATGGTGTGCCTTCCCTCATTCTGAAATTTAATGACTAGAGTTGAAGCTATGAATTACCAATCATATCGTCTAACATACAAATTCATGTTGGTTTGAGTCATGAAAAAAAAAAACCGTAAGATTTTAAGCCATGTCTCATTTGTGCATACACAGGCTGGATTTCTAATTTCGTTCGTCACAAGAGCAAAATCTTCCAGATGTAATCAATGTTTGTGTTTCAAGGACGCGTGTGGAGTATTTGAAATTGGCTTCGTTAACTTTGACGAACGGACTCTGCATGCTGGAAGAGTGCCAGGAAGAAAAAAAAAAGGGATGAGCTGCTGCACACTAGCATGACGTTTTTTGGCGCCTGCTAGGCATTTATTTAGCATGGCTATGTTGAAATGTCGATCCCATTTAACACTGGAAACATGCACAGTACTTAACCCTGCTGCTTTATTACTGCTTCCTGATGGGTGTTTGTTTGTTTGTTTGTTTGTTTGTGGGGTATATGAACAGGTAATCGTGATTTGAGAGGTTGTAGGAGGAAGTGCAACAAACTCATCTCATCTTACCTCTCGTTCTTTGTGTGTTTTAATTTGTTTGATATTAATATTGCAGTAACATGCATGGAGGGCTGATTAGACACACTAAATTGTCCCTAGGTGTGAGCATGGGCTTGGATGGTTGTGTGTGTGTGTGTGTGTGTGTGTGTGCACGCGCGCTCTGCTCAAGTGCAAAGGCCTACGCGGGGCATTTTTTTTTTATATATATAAGTTAATTGGTCACTACTTCGCGGATTTTCGTTTATCGCAGGTGGTTTTGGTCCCCATTAACCGCGATAAACGAGGGATTACTGTATCTTGATACACTACAGTGTAGTGAAGATAAATTGTGTTTATATTAATAATGTGTGTCTTGCGCCCATGTCAAATGTCATTTTATTTGTTGTTGTTTTTTAAAGTTGTGGGCCGCCAAAAAATGGATGGTGGGCCTGAAATGGCCCCGTGCCATAGATTGGACATTGTGCTGTTTGGATCTTAACACAGACAGCAGAAATACAACATTTTACCTTTCTCTCGAAACCCCTTTTATTTCATTTCATTTTAGTGACAATTCAAAGTGGCTTCTTTTCATCACAGCTCTTACTCACGTTCAAGTTTCTGATATTGGCTTTTTTTGGATTTGACTTTTCATGCACCTCAAAGACATGCTACGTAATAAATGCAGAGTAAGGTAACAACAATACAATGATGCTGCCTTCAATTTCAAAGAAAATATGATTGATATTATAATGTTCTTTGATTGTAGTAACTTACCTCGTTATCTGGCCGTGTCCATTTTCTTGACCATATAACAAGTCCGAAAAATGACAAATGATTCAATCTTCCTTTGTATAACATTTTAGCTATCGAACTGTCCTGTGATTCAAAGCAGTTTTGGAAGGCTGTGTAGCACAATGTGGAGTGGTGAGCATGTTCACCTCAATAAAACATAAATGCTAGTTTATTTGAAGACTCAAACTGATATTGGTCGTGGGCCACATGTACTTTTGTAACAAAGTGATCGATGTTCAACTATTCTATAATAAGATTTACTTGAAAAAAGTGTGTGATGATTGAAACTGCTTGCAATATCTCAACGTTATTATTTATTACATATGAAGATCATATATTTTCGGAAAAACATTGGGGCATGACTTTTTTTCACAGGCCACATAAAATGATGTAGCAGGCCAGATGTGGCCCCTAGATCCTGAGAATTTAACGTCAAAGTCTCTGGCTTCGCTTTTAGTACATGAACGCCTCTCGAGTGGAACGGAAGAAGAGAAGGCACGGAGATGGACAAAGACGTACCTTCCTTTAATTGAGGCTGTTTAAAAAAAAACAACAACACCAAAGCTCTCCTTTTTTCGGAGCTGCAACATTAATAAAGCAGCGACAGTTCACAGAACCAACAGCAAGTTATAACATTGTAGGCATGTCTCCAACAAGGAGCCATTTTATGACCATACACAAGGCGCACCGGATTTTAAGGCGCTCGATGAGCTTTTAAGCAAATGGAAGACTTTTGCGTGCGCCCTATAGTGCGGAAAATACGGTACACTGAAAGTTCAGAGCTTCCAGCGCTTCCAAGCATTATAAATACAATAAAGCATGCGGCTGCTGTTTATGTGAGTCAGACAGCATGAATTCTATGTTGGGCTGCTAGGATTCATCTGACTTTCTGAGTTGGAGCGCCAGCTTCAGGTGAAGGAGTTATGATTACAATTTTGACTTAGAATTCATAAATACCAACATTTATGGATAACTTCAATGCACCATTAGTCCGTGCACACAAACGCCTGGCACCTCAATGTACACTTTAATGTAAATTAATGTAATATTTTTCTATTTTACCAGAGCTGTTTTTTGACTTGACCCTTTCATGCTCACAAAATGTTTAAAAACAAAAATTATCACATTTGTATTAGTATTTAGGCACAAAAATAAATAAATAAATAATGGTAGTGGATGGCAACACACATAAGGGTCCATTGTAGTAGTTGATGCAGGACTGTGACTTTAAGATTACGATAATTAAAATAAGAGAAAACGACATTTGAATCGCTGTCCACTTGAATGGGTTAAATAGCAAAAGTGAGTTGAATGGATTGGGTTGTACATGTGATGTTCGCTGATGTTAGCCATGATAGTTAGCCACATTATCTGCCTCAGAAGGAAGTGGACAGTAAGTATGAGAGGGCACAGGTTTAAATTTCTGCTCTTCTTTTTTGGAGGGATTGAGCCAAACTGAAATTTTAACTCGAAAGCTAAAAATTGAAGATTTTATGTCAAACATGAGGGGTACATATCTTAAAACTGACCACCCAATTGAACAAATTATTAATATACAGTATATTGGATAGAATCAAGACAAATGCCAATAGGTTGAAACATTAGCTCTAATCGTCAATAGAAAATAATCCACTATTTAGAAGTCAAGTAATTTAATGAGTAGCCTTTTATAGCCTTTATATAGAAATTACGATGGCTAATACACTTTCTCTAAACACTCCTTATGTTCAAATGGTAAGCGGGAAATGAATGCTTAATGTTTATTTTTATTTATTTATTTTTTCTCTAAAGAGTTTTCAATGTGACGGCCCAGTGGCCGACTGGTTAGCATATCGGCCTCACGGTGCAGAGGTGCAGGGTTCAATTCCGGCTCTGGCCTTCCTGTGTGGAGTTTGAATTTTCTTCCCATGCCTGCGTGAGTTTACTCTGGGTACTCCGGTTTCCTCCCACATTCCAAAAATATGCATGGCAGGTTAATGAAACACTCTATATTCTCCCTAGACATGAGTGTGAGCGTGAATGGTTGTTCGTCTCTGTGTGCTTCGCGATTGGCTGCCAACTGGTTCAGGGTGTACCCCGCCTACTGGCCGAAGACAGCTGGGATAGGCTCCAGCAAGCCCTGTGACTCTTGTGAGCATAAGCGGATCAGACAATGGATGGATGGATGGATGGGTTTTCAATGTGGGACTACCACGACACTCTGTGCAGCTCACAAATTTGTAAATCTGACTGTAATGCCTCACCAGGCATCAACCTCATCACACATCACTGATGTGAAAATAATGCCTGTACACATTGAGCAGTAAAATTACAAACAAACCCTGTAAGACTTGTAATATTTGTCTCAAATATGTAACATATAAATAATGTTTACATATGTTAAACATGTTGGTACCCACATATACAAAGATTCCTGGGGGGGGGGGCAAATCCTACCTTGCGGTTTTCACCTTTCACGGGGGGCTTCTGGTCCCCATTAGCTGCGAAAAATGATGGATTACTGTATAAACATACACATATATATACATACACACACACACACACACACACACACACACAAAAGTATGGCTCACCTTCAAATAACAGACAACCGTGATTGGCAGTTACCTGAGCCCAGAGTAACTATGATGTCATTTTCAGTTGGCAGCAAGTGGCAAAATGGCCACCCTCTGAGATGGCTACAAAACGGGAGGGTTTCGCTGCTTAGCTCATATTCCAAAAACACAATCCATCCATCCATCCATCATCTACCGCTTATCCGGGGCCGGGTTGCGGGGGCAACAGCTTTAGCAGGGAAGCCCAGACTTCCCTCTCCCTAGCTATTTCTTCCAGCTCTCCCCGGGGGATCCCGAGACGTTCCCAGGCCAGCTGGGTGACATAGTCTCTCCAGTGTGTCCTGGGTCTTCCTCGGGGTCTCCTCCCGGTGGGACATGCCCGGAACACCTCACCAGGGAGGCGCTCAGGAGGCATCCGAATCAGATGCCCAAGCCACCTCATCTGGCTCCTCTCGATGTGGAGGAGAAGCGGCTCGACTCTGAGCCCCTCCCGGATGACCGAGCTTCTCACCTTATCTCTAAGGGAGAGCCCGGACACCCTGCGGAGAAAACTCATTTCGGCCGCTTGTATCCGGGATCTCGTTCTTTCGGTCACGACCCATAGCTCGTGACCATAGATGAGGGTTGGAACGTAGATCGACCGGTAAATTGAGAGCTTCGCCCTTTGGCTCAGCTCCTTCTTCACTACGACAGACCGATACAACGTCCGCATCACAGCAGACGCTGCACCGATCCGCCTGTCGATCTCCCGCTCCCTCCTGCCCCCACTCGTGAACAAGACCCCAAGATACTTGAACTCCTCCACTTGGGGCAAGATCTCCTCCCCGACCCGGAGGGGGCACTCCACCCTTTTCCGACTGAGGAGCATGGTTTCAGATTTGGAGGTGCTGATTTTCATCTCAACCGCTTCACACTCGGCTGCGAAACGCTCCAGTGAGAGTTGGAGAGCCCTGTTTGAAGGAGCCAACAGCACCACATCATCTGCAAAAAGCAGGGATGCAATACCGAGGCCCCCAAAACGGACCCCCTCAACGCTTCGGCTGCGCCTAGAAATTCTGTCCATAAAGGTTATGAACAGAATCGGCGACAAAGGGCAGCCTTGGCGGAGTCCTACCCCCACTGGAAACGATTCCGACTTAGTGCCGGCAATGCGAACCAAACTCTGACATCGGTGGTATAGTGACCGAACTGCCCGTATCAGGGGGTTCGGTACCCCATACCAACGAAGCACCCCCCACAGAACTCCCCGAGGGACACGGTCAAACGCCTTCTCCAAGTCCACAAAACACATGTAGACTGGTTGGGCGAATTCCCACATACCCTCGAGGACCCTGCTAAGGGTGTAGAGCTGGTCCACTGTTCCACGGCAGGGACGAAAACCACACTGCTCCTCCTCAATCTGAGGCTCGACTTCCTGACGGACCCTCCTCTCCAGCACCCCTGAATAGACCTTACCAGGGAGGCTGAGGAGTGTGATCCCTCTGTAGTTGGAACACACCCTCCGGTCCCCCTTTTTAAAAAGAGGGACCACCACCCCGGTCTGCCAATCCAGAGGCACTCTCCCCGATGACCACGCGATGTTGCAGAGGCGTGTCAACCAGGACAGCCCCACAACATCCAGAGCCTTGAGGAACTCCGGGCGGATCTCATCCACCCCCGGGCCTTGCCACCGAGGAGCTTTTTAACCACATCGGTGACTTCAACCACAGAGATAGGAGAGCCCACCTCAGAGTCCCCAGGCTCTGCTTCCTCCAAGGAAGGCGTGTTGGTGGAGTTGAGGAGGTCTTCGAAGTACTCTGCCCACCGGTTCACAACGTCCCGAGTCGAAGTCAGCAGCGCCCCATCCCCACTGTACACAGTGTTAGTGGTGCACTGCTTCCCCCTCCTGAGACGTCGGATGGTGGACCAGAATTTCCTCGAAGCCGTCCGGAAGTCGGCTTCCATGGCCTCACCGAACTCTTCCCACGCTCGGGTTTTTGCCTCAGCGACCACCGAAGCTGCGTTCCGCTTGGCCAGTCGATACCCGTCAGCTGCCTCTGGGGTCCCACAGGCCATAAAGGCTCGATAGGACTACTTCTTCAGCTTGACGGCATCCCTTACTGCTGGTGTCCACCAGCGAGTACGGGGGTTGCCGCCACGACAGGCACCAACCACCTTACGGCCACAACTCAGATTGGCCGCCTCATCAATAGAGGCACGGAACATGGTCCACTCGGGCTCAATGTCCCCCGCCTCCCCCGGAACATGGGAAAAGCTCTGTCGGAGGTGGGAGTTGAAACTCCTTCTGACAGGGGATTCCGCCAGACGCTCCCAACAAACCCTCACAATACGTTTGGGTCTGCCAGGACGGACCGGCATCTTCCACCACCATCGGAGCCTACTCACCACCAGGTGGTGATCAGTTGACAGCTCCGCCCCTCTCTTCACCCGAGTGTCCAGAACATGCGGCCGCAAATCCGATGATACAACTACAAAGTCGATCATCGAACTGCGGCCTAAGGTGTCCTGGTGCCAAGTGCACATATGGACACCCTTATGTTTGAACAAGGTGTTCGTTATGGACAATCCGTGACGAGCACAGAAGTCCAATAACAAAACACCACTCGAGTTCTGATCGGGGGGGCCGTTCCTCCCAATCACGCCCCTCCAGGTCTCACTGTCGTTGCCCACGTGAGCATTGAAGTCCCCCAGCAGAACAAGGGAGTCCCCAGCAGGAGTACTCTCCAGCACACCCTCCAAGGACTCCAAAAAGGGTGGGTATGCTGAGCTGCTGTTTGGTGCATATGCACAAACAACAGTCAGGACCCGTCCACCCACCCGAAGGCGGAGGGAGGCAACCCTCTCGTCTACCGGTGTGAACCCCAATGTACAGGCACCGAGCCGGGGGGCAATGAGTATGCCCACACCTGCTCTGCGCCTCTCACCGTGAGCAACTCCAGAGTGGAAGAGAGTCCAACCCCTCTCGAGAGAACTGGTACCAGAACCCAGGCTGTGTGTGGAGGCAAGTCCGACTATATCCAGTCGGAAATTCTCTGCCTCACACACCAGCTCGGGCTCCTTCCCTGCCAGAGAGGTGACATTCCATGTCCCAAGAGCTAGCTTCTGCAGCCGAGGATCGGACCGCCAGGGTCCCCGCCTTTGGCTGCCGCCCAGCTCACATTGCACCCGACCCCTTTGGCCCCTCTCATGGGTGGTGAGCCCATGGGTGTAGGCCCGGCCACCAGGCGCTTGCCAACGAGCCCCACCTCCAGGCCTGGCTCCAGAGGGGGGCCCCGGTGACAAGGGAAATCTAAGTCCATTTATTGTACTCATCATCAGGGGTCTTTGAGCCGTGCTTTGTCTGGCCCCTCACCTAGAACCTGTTTGCCATGGGTGACCCTGCCAGGGGCATAAAGCCCCAGACAACTTAGCTCCTAGGATCATTGGGACACACAAACCCCTCCACCACGGTAAGGTGACGACTCACGGAGGGGCAAAAACACAATATTAATCAGAATGACGTGTTTAGACTAGTGTCCAAAAACCCTGTTTTCGTGTTAACAATTGGACAAAAATCCTCATCTGTTATCCCTTTAAACCATTTGGTGTGCTCCAACTCTCTCATCTTAACCGAGAAAGATGTGGCCAATGTCAAGCCCATTATAAACCATGAAGCATCCCAAGGAGGCGAAACTGGACAATGCTCACAGATAAAAATCTGTGCTCAGAATCTTGGACCATCTTCATCCTCTAAAAGCCTCTTAACAAGATCAGAGATTGAGTCATCAACTTTCTGAAAACCGATTAATAACAGAGGCATGAATGGCATGCAGCTTGGGAATGTTGCCACATTTCTAACAAGCTGAGGAAGGTACATAAATTAGATTGGATCAATTAACAGGAATTAATGTTTGTTTTGTTTTGGGGGGGTTTCCCAGAACTGCAATGTGAAAAGAAATAGCAAATTAACAGGGTCAAACAATAATAAAACAAAAAAACTTACCATCTTAACATTTTCAAAAAAAGGCGTTTGAAGAAGCAGAATCTTATTTAATCCTATCCCTTCTCTACAGTTCAATTGCAAATGAAATACAAATACTACATAAAGCTAGATTTAAAAAAAAAACAATTTAAAATTGAGAAATCATCTGACAAAATACCTTCCAAAAAGGCTTACAAAGGCTTATTTTGAAAAAAAATGGCATGCATGTTGTCACTTCACATCCCATTAAAATAACAATTACACCTTTGCTTTTAGCCATTTTATTACTTAATTAATTTTTACATACATAATATATATTGTAAACTACTCATTCCTTCACTTACTGTACTTAGCTAGGCTCTTACTAGCTCATCTGAGCTGTTAACTTAGACCACTACCAAAAGCAATTTGTACCCTTTTTCTGCATAGTTTTTACTATCAAATTCGCCACCCTGCTTTCTCGAGTGACAATACAACTTGTCTGTCAGACTATTGAGTCAATGACGGGTAGCATGGATGACAGTAATTTACTGCTATTTTACAATGCACCTACTGTTATGTCTTTTAACAGGACGGTTCTGTATCTTGAATCGCACAGCATATCAAAATAAGATAACAGTGGATGGTGTGGTAATTTTACTCCACATCTACTCTACTCTAATTTACTTTAACAGTAAATGTACAACTGTATTTTGGATTACAGTATTTGAGAGTAGAAGAACTGTTTTATTCTGTTTTTGCAGTACACGCCAGCTTTTATCAAAAATAATACATCCGATTTATTAGCAGCTTTTCTGTCAGGCACTCAAAGCGTGCACAGTGGATATTCAAGTACACATTCACACTCTGATGCAGGTAAACTTCATATTAACCACAATGACACAATGACTTAGGGCGAGCGGGAGTGGAACAGCGGACGCTTCAGTTACTTGACAAGGAGCTCTGCCTCCTGAGCCACGGCCGCTCTGTATTTTGATCTCTGATTTATTTTACTGAAATTGTGCTTCTAAAGCCTATCACATACAGTACATCCAGCAACATGTCACCCTATTCGTCTGCCTATGCCTCCTGAAAATAAGTAGCCAGTTAAAATGTACAGCTGATGGCCTGTTGTGAGATATTGATGGGGAACCGGAGCAATATTGTAAAGTTTGATATATATCCCCATCTTTGTGTCTAGACGGTCTTATATTTAGCAAAAGAGTGTGCCCGCAATCCCAGTGCAAAATTTCAATGCAAGGCGATGAATAAAGAGCTGGGACATATATTTCCTGTCAAGCGGTGAAAATAGAAATGTGGTACCTATCTTCCCCTCGTGACAGAAAATGCAGTTTTGTACCGTTAAATGACAGTTTGTTATTCCTAACTAAGCATTAACTGTTCATTCGCGCATGGAGATGAATATTTAACAGTGACTGACATAAAAAAGAATACAGTAAGAAACTGCCCTAGCATCAGCAATTCATAGCAATTCACAGTTTGATGCCATTTAAATTGCCGTTATCTTCTGTTCTTGTTCACTGACTGATAACTGTTAATTTATAAGAAAACCTTTATTAGTCTCACAATGGAAGAATTCCTGATTCACATCTATATGTGATAGATGAATGTTTAACGGTATTTTCCAATTATTATTTTAAAGAAAAGCGTAAGAATCAGTTGTAAACTCACCAAAAATGTACAGAAATTCATTTCAGTGTATGTTTTCATGGAGTCAATAACCCTTTTACAACCTGAACATTAGCAATATTCGGGTTTCAAAAAGTCATGTGAATGCGCCAAAACCCGAATGAGAGCCCTGGGTTTTAACCCGAATATTTGGCACAACTGAATAATTATTAAAAACTGATTGGTGCCATTTTTGTATGTTCTATGTTGTTAAATACTGGATTTAAAAACACATATTCGCTGCTTCTGGACGTCTGCAACCCACTGGAAATCTGCAAGCAAACATGTTCGAAACTCAGACCAGCACAGCAGCACACTTTTGGAGCGAGGAGGAAACCAACTGCTTTTTTTTCCCAAGTGAACAATATGAATATAATGCCTTTTATATATGCTATTGAGAAGCAGAAATATACATTTATTTGCGTCACAACATTGACCGTGTGTCGTGGTTTGGATGGAGATATTCCAATCAGTCATGATTACCATGTATGCAGGAGTAATGCTGTCTACTCATGCATGTGAACATGTTATTCACAATGTTTCAGAAAATGGAATTTTGACCTGCACCCAAAATTTTGACGGCATGTCTTTGTCAAGCCAGCCAGCTATCAGCTGGTGCCCAAAATGTGTTACTCCTCTGTTTTCTGTTTTGAAAAGGAGACGGCTGGGATAGGCTCCAGCACCCCCCGCGACCCTAGTGAGGATCAAGCGGTTCGGAAAATGGATGGATGGATGGAGGGCCTTTTGGTGGCATCTTGTGACATTACCGAGAGCCCCCCCCCCCCAAAAAAAAAGATAGAAAGGAATAGATCAGATTTGGGGAAACAGCTGTTCATGCTTTTCCACCAAAAAAAAAACCAAAACATTAATTCGGGAAATAGGGAAATTTGCAACAGGCAGGATTTCACTGTTCGATATTTGTAATCACAGTCTTAACCTGTACAGTCCAAACCAAGTCTGTCCAACAGCTTCGATACACAAATAAAAACTTTGTGTTTTTTTAAGACAAAGTTTATGGTTGTTTCATTGTAGTGTACATTATTTGTAAACTCTGAAACACGAACAACTTATTTTCATGAACTGTTTTGATGGGGACACTAGCTTCTTTTAAGTGCATGTCAACATTATTTTACAATAACAAAACATAAAGATTTTGGATTGACATGCCCAGAGGACTTCACCAGGGAGGCATCCAGGAAGCATCCTAACCAAATCCCTCAACCACCTCGTCTGGTTCCTCTCATTGTAGAGGACCAGTGGCTCGACTATCAGACCCTCCCAAATGACTGTTCTAAGTGTTGCAGGGTATTACAGAGGTATTGGACACAGTTAACGTTCAAGAGAGTACAGTGTGTTAATGATGTCATTCTTTCAGGGTGTCTCATGGACCGATATTGGTCGATATTACAGAGCACCGGTTGACGTGACATCAAATGGCAACATGATACAGTTCAGAGGCACATCTTTCAAAGTTGAAACTGTGCCGTAGAGTAAGAGTGAGCGATTTTACATGGCATGCTTGAATGCAGCATTGCACACACACCAGCGTTTGCAGGCAGACTTAAAATATATTTCCGTGTTGGAAGCCAGCAAGACTGGACCGAATGTGCCTCGTCACGCTGTTAAACCAGACAAATATAGTAAATCAAGTATATTGCAGCAATGGTAAAGCTGCAAACTTTCCAGCATGCTTTGACTGTGTGCGGGGAGATGGACTTCTTGGTCAGAGACGGACGGACACCCATTTTGGGGACAACAAACAGAAACACGGAAAAAAGGACGGACTAGGCAAGGACGGAAGTGGGTCTTCGTCTGTCCCTTTTGTCATCCCTAACCAGGTCAAGTACTTACGGACACCCATTTCACGAACGACTGACAAACACGGCCAGTCTTTCTTTTGTGTGTAATCCGCCCATAAACTACTTGAGACAAAATGTGAAATATCGCGACGTGCATGTGCACCATGTTTGTATGCGGGAGGGACTTCACTTTGCTTCAAGCGAACAAGAGAAAGAGCACTTGTCCTCGGTAGATGTGCTAACTCGTGGTTTTAAATTGGTAGAAATTGATAATACTCCCCTGGATTCATTGTTAGGCCGAAAGTAGTCAGTAATTAAAGGTATCAAACAATTACAAATGTTGAAGAGTACTTTTTTCAGTGTAAGATGTTCAAAATATAAAGGAGCAGTGATGTCATTTTTGTTTGATTCATGACCAATTGTATTTGTCAGAAAAATGCGTCATTGTCCCAAAAATGAAAAATCCATTTTGATCATAATAGCAAATGGTAATTGGAGAGCACTTGCAGTACTTTACAGACGCCGTAATGTTGTTCAAAGATTGAAAGCATACCAGAGCCGACACTGATGCACTAACACAGCCATATCAACCTTCAGGAAGTTTTTCCTTTTCCTTTTTAGTTGAAAATAATTTATTGAAACCTTCAAGATCCCACAAGATCACAATGGCCAACGACAGAACCCAGGATCTCTTTTTGGACCTACAGTATTTTAAATGCATACATTTGCGTCATACCAACTGCTAGCTAGCGTGAGACAACTTGGGTTATTTTCACATTTCATCTACCTTGCTAGGAAGGTGCGAGAGGCCAACAGCAAATAAATAAATGATAGCAGCTGCTATCATTCAATTCAGCTGTAAAGTTAATCAATATTAAAAACCAAGTTCAATGGGGAATGTCTTCAGTGTTATTGATCAAATTACACGAAAATTACCCATATATTTACAGTATTTATAGAAAATATATCCGGGTTTTTTTTCTATTCCATACGTATAGTGTTACCAACTATTTAGGTCGCTGTCATGCCATAAATTACAGTACTTTTGTGCTTGTTAAATGTGATTAATTAATCTGTCGGTGCCCTGGGTTTATAATTTGGACAGTAATTTCAAAACTAAGGATTATAAAATAACTTTATGAACACTCGATGACCCCACTGCTTTATTAGAATGGAGAGGGCCAACCAATGCCCATACCCTGCCATGAGCAGAATTGTTATATCACACCAACTTATTTTGGTTGGAAGTTAAACCAACAATAAATATCTACTGAACTCTTTTTTTTCCTTTTTTTTTACAGTGTTAAGGGTGACAGTCCTACTTTTAAATATGATCGTAAAAATAATCTACATGAGAAAATTAATGAGCATTTTAGAAGACAAATGAGACAATTCAACCAAATGGGTAGCTGCTCATTATATTGTGGGGATTCAATTTAACAAATTTCAACCCAGGGAGTCATTATGATAATTTCCCTGCAGTATACACTCGCTCTGCCATTCATGAATAGAATAACACCTAAATTCTATAAAGTGATCCAAACCAAAAAGTTAACAGGGTTCCTTCATGTTCTCGAAAACAGTGGCTGCGGGTTCATTGGTCATCAGTGAGGAAATGTTCAATATTCTTCTTAACTCAACTGCGTCAAGATTCTGGAGAAAAAAAAAATCTGAGATGCTAAATTGAACCGGAACTGGAAATGAATTAATTTGCATGGCCTAATGTTAAAATTGTATTTGTATAGTATGAAATATGCATACGTTATGAGTCATTTCATTTGTTTGTTTTCAACATACGGAGTTACAAAATACAAAGTACTGAGTTTTGACTCCGATTTTTGAGGTCTGCACAATACATGTTCTCCAAATTACATCACAGCAGTGTTTTTTTTTTATTTCTAATCAGATGTCTAGAAACAGAAGTTTGCTGCTATACACAATGTGAATTTAAGAAATATTCTTTAAAAAAAAGAAGACAAATTGTTCATTTATTGTATTGTCATATTTTCATTGTTTGATATAACCGGGGACCTGAAGCAAAATCCCCGGGATTAACCAGGAAAAAAAACAATAATAAAATTGCTCCACAAAGTTACAAAGTTGCTCCTCAAATGAAGTCAATTATTTGCAAAACTGCGCCGCAAAGAGGAAAAAAATGTTGTTTTGTTTTGTTTTTCTTATGGTTTAAGTGTAAGAAGAAATCTGTTCAATACATATTACTTGAAAATGTAATGTACACATTTAGTGGAATGCCACATTTGCAGTCACAAATTTACTATTCAAAGCAGGCCCCGCATTTTCGGAAGACTGTGTGAGCTGTTGAAAAAGCACAGTGGGAGCTTTGGTACAGTTAATGAAGGGTTATTTACAAGTCTTTACGAATCATATTTGGCCTGAGGTCTCACATCATCTCTGCCAAGACTCCCCTGGGAGCACCCATTCTGTCGGTGTAACATAACAATGAGACAAATTAAAAGCAGGCATAGATACCCTCAAGCTCAGACCACGCAAAGGCTGAAGTTCATGATGTAGACTGAGAAAATGTCAGCACCGAGAGAATTTTGCGACTGAATGTTGAAAGATTTAATAAAATCACCAGACAAAAAAAAGCCCAAATTCAAAGCATATAGTAATGAAGAGAGGGTATTGTTTCAAATGAACAATTAGCATACGTTTCTTTTTTGCTTTAATTTACCTTAATACTCTGAATAATGTGACTAAGAGTGTCGCAAAAGATTTATGAAGTAATGGCTGCACTAAAGAACATTTCTTCAAAACGTGAAAGAAAACCGTCAAAACTATAGATAAGGGGTGACAACTTCCCCACGACAGCATGCCGCCTCCTGTCTGCACCTCGACTAACCCAGAGGTGCTAAACTGGCAGTCTAGGCCTTTGTGGTGTTATGTCATTATTCAATTATTCTCTTCAATTAAACCAGTGACATAACATGCCCTCTGACTGCACTGAAGGCTCATTATCACAGTGACCTTGCCTCTATGTATCTCCGGTGACAAACACCAAAGTCTTGCCAAGTGTTGATATTGCCCCACAGGAGGGTGTGAGGGATTCTTCTTGTCGTTATTTTTATTTATCACTTGCCCTGTGATTGGCTGGCAACCAAACCAGGGAGTAACCCGCCTCTCACCGTAAATCGGCTGGAATAGGCTCCATCTTACTGAGGACCGATGAGGAAAAGCAATATAGGGAATGCTGTGCTGTTCCTCTTGGATGTTGTAATATTTTATATGTGCTGTAGTTGTTTTGTTAGTGTGTGTGGCTGTTGTCTCATGTGTGGTGTGTGTACGTATGCACGTATGTTTGTACGTAAGTATGTGGGAGTGAGTGTCAGAAGGAGGTGCCCTTCCTGATTGGCCAACAGCCGCAAGTTGAAAGATCCTCCGTGGAGTGACAGGAGCGGTAATGCATCTGACAGCAGTAGCTCGTTTGCTCTCGGCCTCCAACCAGTGACTCTTGTTGAAACAATTCGTGCTTCCTTAGTTTATGTGCCACCTGACTCCGTAGTTTGTTGTTTGTTTTTGTCTTGGTTAGTTTTAGGGTGAGCCGCTGATATTGTAATGGTAGACTCGCCTGACTTTTGTGCAGGCAATTTGGGATGGTGAGGGTGTGGCTGTGCATTTGAATGGTTGTCATCTCTGTGTGTTCTACAACTGACTGCCAACCAGTTCAGGGTGTAGTCTGCCTTCCACCCTGACGTCAGCTGGGACAGGTTCCAGCACCTTCCCACCCCCCAGGATCCCTGTACAGGATAAGCGGTGTTGAAATTTGATGGATGGATAGTTTTTGGGTAGATCCTAAGTTTGAGTGTCAGCCTTTGCTAACATTTGCTTTTGACCCATTTCTTTGATCTTTTTGTTTCATAAATTGGAAATAGCGCTTGTAAATACCCTTTTAGCCTTTGGACATTTTTTTTTACATAAAATCTGGCAAATTGATTCTTGCTCAGACTGTGGGTTTTTGTACAGTATACCACCCGTGGGGACCTAGAGTGATTCTTTTATAATACGTACCTAACCCTAGATAGGTGCATAACAGATGGTGTGTTTCTTAATAAATGAGAGTTCACTGACTAATGCCTTCATAATCGACACTACAATATTTCCACATACCAAAACAGGACATCGAGTTACATCAAACACACACATTATCCACGTCACTGAGTTCGCCACACTGCTTCTGTTGACCACTACTGAGCATGTGTGTCACAGAGAAGAATTTTACAGCTAGCGCTGCGGGATTATTGAAGTGTATTTTATCGAAATGGGTTGAATAAATATGAATTATAATTTTGAGTATAAGTGTGTTGTATATTTTATTGAGATGGATAGATAGATAGATTTGTTTTTTGTTCCAGAAATGGGAATACATTTATTGAACATTCCAATACACTGAGAAGCCAGCCCTGTCATTTTCTAATATTAGTTTGAACCCTCACCCTCTGTCCAGCTCCCGGAGGGCCACTGGCCAGGTGTTGGAGGAGGTTACTAGGTCAGTGCCGTGCTAGCGGCCAGAGCAGTGTGTGAAAAGAAGCAGAAATAGGTCAAAGTGAGAGATGATGGCAAATGGGAAGTGACACTGAGCCCGCCCCAAACCCTCCTCAGTGAATGATGGGGAAACATGTATGTAAAGACGGAGTTCAGTGACTTCTGAAACAGTTACACTGTTCATTTTGGGCACGAATGTATTTGTTTTTGAGGTGACTCCCGTCATTATATGTTAAATGCTATTTCAGGGATTTATTTGCCAAATCTTCATTATATTTTCCGATTAACATCCATTGTGATTTGTTAAGCTCACATCTGTGTTTTATATCAAAAAAGGAGGAGTATGGATCATATATCCACCCAAACTGAGTGCCCTTTTACAGGACAGTGGTACCTTTACTCACGAATGTCTCTTCAATCCAAATTTTTCAAGTTACGAAATGCCTCAACAGGAAAATATTGCCTCTTGTTATGAAAGAAATTTCAAGATGCAAAAGGTAAATATAAGTATGTGATGCTACTCGCAGCTCCGAATTTCCTGAACACAACATACTTATAGCTGCTCTGACATTGGCTATTACCGAGCATCTTCCTGGCATCCCATTGAGTAAGAGGGTCTTTTACCGTATGTGTCTATGTATGTAGATAGAGAGATCCATGTCTATGCAACGTCCTCGTCATTCGTCCCTCGGGCCATGAAACGCTCCAATAGTTTTATGTAAATGTGAATCACCCAGAAAAAGTGTTCACCAGTAGGGTGATCGCTCACTATGCTTTTTGCTTTGGACATTTTTGAAGGATTGTTAAATGCCGACAAAAGCAAACATCCATGGATCAGTTATTTACAAAATGCCAGGCAAAACCCATTTCTGAGAGAGAAAAAGAGGGCAACAAAATGATGAGGACGCAGTAAAAGTTAAATGACCATCATTTTATTCTTTGCTCCATTCTTTGTTTTTTTACATTATGCACAACTCTCATTTATTGTGCAATGATCTAATTGTAACATGTATTTTCTTTACATATTTTTATGCATTTATATGCTGTAGAAAAAAATGTATTTGAATTTTTTTTGGGGGGGGGGGGCTTGAAACGGATTAGGACAATTAGATGGAAAACGCGTCTCTACTAACAAAATTTTCTCATAAAGAAATTTCTTCCAGAACCAATTAATTTCATAAGTAGAGGTAACACTGTATCTGCTATTAATTAACCTGCTGAGAGTGGAATGCAAGTTTAGCAAATCAGTCAGTTATTGACAGACAACTGACACCTATTCAGAAGATTAAGTCTATGGTGATTCTGACAGCATGTGGGTGTGCATCATTGTGGTACTGTGATGCAGATGATCACATGATGAACAGGTCGATGTAATGACAGTTGAGTTGTGTTTCCAAGTCATCATATTAATACATTCTTTGTAACCCACCTCAAAACGAATACAGTATACAGCATACATTTGATGTAAATTATGACTTGGTGTACACCAGAATTATTGGTGACATGTGAATTCAAATCATCCAATGTCACAATCTTTCTCACTTCATTTGAAATACACCTGTTTTGGCTCACTTTTTAAGTTCATAATCACAGCACTGCGGAATTATGGATTGCAGGTCGCCAGGTTGCTGATAAATAGCATGTGCAAGGAAAGCATGGCAGTCATCACCGTTCACTTCAGTTTACTGTGATTTGTCAGCATTCATCTGACATTCACACCGAATTTATCATTATACAGTCCATGGCCACCTTAGGGCTGCATGACTGTGGGAGAAATGGTTGGAGGGGTTCTGTCACCTACCAATTGCATTCTGGGGTTCCTTTCATCAGGCTTTGTGACAAATAAAATGTTTCTCTCTCTCTCTCTCTCTCTCTCTCTCAGTGTATATATATATATATATATATATATATATATATACTGTATATATATATATATACAGTATATATATACGCGTCATCGATTCAGAAAGAAGGAACACGAGAAACTCGAGAAATACCAAGGGCTCAGAGAGGAGCTGGAGAGAGCCTGGAAGGTAAAGGTGACAGTCGTGCCTGTGGTGGTCGGAGCACTCGGGGCAGTGACCCCCCAAACTAGATGAGTGGTTGCAACAGATCCCGGGAACAACATCGGACATCTCAGTCCAGAAATGTGCAGTGCTGGGAACAGCAAGGATACTGCGCAGAACCCTCAAGCTTCCTGGACTCTGGTAGAGGACCCGAGCTGAATGGGGGACGGACAGCACCCGAGGGGTGAGACGAGGACTTTAATATACAGTATATATATATATATATTTATACACACACACACACAATGTGGTTGGCGCGTCGACCTCACAGTGCAGAGGTACCGGGTTCAATTCCAGCTCTGGCCTCGCTGTGTGGAGTTTGCATGTTCTCCCCGGGCCTGCGTTGGTTTTCTCCGGGTACTCCAGTTTCCTCCAACATTCCAAAAACATACATGGCAGGCTAATTGAACACTCAAAATTGTCCCTAGGTGTGAGTGTGGGCGTGGATCGTTGTTCAGTACACCACCTACTGCCCAAAGACAGCTGGGATAGGCTCCAGCACCCCCCACGACGCTTGTGAGGATAACTGGCTCGGAAAATGAATGAATGAATGAATATATATATATATAATCCATAAATCTCCTAAATTTGCATAGGGATGACCATTAATGTCAAACAAGGCTTCTCTAATTGCATCCCATAGGCTTGAAAACAGTACACATCATGGCTTCACTTTCAAGGTTTTATTGGACCAAGGGAAATGTTTGTTTTTTATTTCTTGAAGCATGACTCTGAAATCAATCCACCAGAAAGTGAATCTGCTGTTTTGAAAAGACTATTTTCATGCATTCTGGTTTCTTTTACTTCCTAAAAGTTGGCTGCTATGCTTTCATTTCGGTTTGGCTGCCTCAACCCCTCATCGATCCTGACGAGGGTAAAATGTTCTCATCCCTAGGGTGCTTCGTTGAATGACTAGAGGAGAGTATTGTGGGCTTGATTTTCTAAAGGTTCGTGCATGCGATAAAGGGGCCCTTGATTGCGATCGAAAAACATGGCACACCCATGATTACGTCTGCCAAATGCACAAAATTGCCGGACAGGTCATTTTGCACATTTTGGGAGCAGTAAATGCAAATTAATTGATTCATCGTGTTCAAATGTGATTTATCAAACCTGAGACGAATTGCGCTTGCTCTTTTTGCATCTTTAAATAGCGAGGCAAGCATAAACCAGCTTGCAAATTGATGCCAGTGTAGCACAGGCATAATGAGAACTTTTATCCACTCGTGAAAATAGCTTTTAAAACGAACAAAAATGATCAACACATACCATCTCTCCAGAAACTCAGTTTGGGGTTTCTGAAAAATCAAAGGGCTGTCTTGGAACCAGTCACAAGAAGGAGTCATATACAGTAATATCATTTCTATCACATAAAACTACACAAAAAATTCTTGTCAGATGAGCTCTGAAACATGAAACAAGAGCCTCAAGGTCAAGAGTGAAGTCATTTTAGAAAATCTCAAACGAAAAATGTTTACATCACGAGTAAAGTAATTAAACAAAACACATTGAATAAAGCATGAAAAATAATTTATGTTTGGTCAATTTGGGAAAACTATTATTTTGTCAAAGTGAGATCCTGACGAGCGACAAACCCAGAAGTGTGATGTCCCCTCAAGACAAAAGCAGGGGAAGTGCCCAAACCCAGTCAGAAATCGTTTCGGAAGGTGATGTTTCAAACTTATCTGAGGAGACCCATGGTGTTTGAAGATTTAGAGGAAGAGGAGGTTGTTGGTAAGCTGTATGTTGGACCATACCCATACGAGCCAGATGCATGCGGAAATGTTGTGCCCGAATGGCCAGACATGGAGTGGAGATGAGCCTCATAGGGATTGCAAGAACAGTAAAAGCTATGTAGGCTGTGGTTATTAGCCTAGCGTTATTATTTGCAATTCGATGCTGTGCTGTGCTGTAAATTGCGCACGATGGGATTACCTACTTGGTCCATGTATTCCCACTTGCATGGAGAGTTTACGTTATAGCCGTCTTCCTCAACTGGCGGACCGCGATCCACGACCGGACCGCCGACCAGTGGCGGTTCTGGGGGGGGCAACGGGGGCCAGTGCCCCTGTAGCACCGATTCTGGCCCCCCCTGGTGCCCCCCCTCCGAGCGTAGATTACGCAGTCGTGCCGAGTCGCCGACGCGAAAGGTGGAACCAAAGTGCGTGATTTAACATTCTAGTCGGACCCTTTAGTGCGCTGCGCCACTTAAAAATGAGCGGGAAAATGAGAAGCAGTCCGCAGAGAAGGAAATTACCACGACACGAGTGCTATTTGCGTGTGTGTGTGTGTGTGCGCGCGTGTGCGTGCGTGTGTGTGTGTGTGTGCGCGTGTTTGTGTGTGCGCGTGTGTGTAACTTTTTTAGTCTCCCTTTTTATTTTAATTTTTATTTAACAGGATCAATATATAAGACATTGCCATTTAAAATTTGGATAATTATATGCATGTAAAACATCTAGCTTCAGTGTATTTGCAATTTTTGTCCCCGGCAGGCTGGTACCATATCATCCCCTGGCTTGAATATTCTCAACAGATGGACACGGCGTATTGTTACGCTTGCAGACATTTTAGCCCTCCTAATACTGTTTTTTTTCTCATCACTGTAATGTTATGACTACAATTTCAAAGTCTGAAGAAATAAAAAGTCAAATAAGATTTCGAACCTGTCTTTTTAGCCCTGGGTTGAATGTGCCCCCCATCAAAACTCCTGGCCCCAGCCCGGCCCCCTCAGTGAAATTGATCCAGAACCGCCACTGCCGCCGACCTCCTCTGTCCGGACCTCCTCTATCCGGACCCTCGGCAAATTGTATAAAATAAAAAATTATAAAGTGATTTTTACGTTATACATTTTCTATTTTTGGACTATAATCTGCGCATTACCGCGATCGCTTGTTAAAATTATCCGTTGTATTATTTGCGTGCACGAACAGATGTATTGCAGAGGACGCAGCAGCGCGACTATGTGTGTATAATGTTTGACGAACTGGAGACGAGCAGGCTGAGCAGGGCATGTCGGCGATAACGATGCGCTCATTGGCTCCTCTGAACTTAAGGTGTGCCCATACATAAGCGTCACGCATTCAAAATGGATGATTGTGTCAGGAAACAGACGCATGCGCGACGCCACAGTGTGCTCACAGCTTCAGCACAGGAGAGCCGCACACAGACAATTAGACAAGACGAATCGCGGGAGGTTTCGATTGTGTGCAGTTTTGCTCCCGTCTACCCGGGGATCTTTGCAGCTGTTTAACAGCAGAACACCGCAACATGGTAAATGAACATCCCAATGGCGTCCTCAAATAATATTTGCATGCCTCAGACATTGCATTCACCTTTAGTGGAAGAACAGCACTGCACATTCCTGTGATCCCTTGTGTCAGTATTTCAAATGGTTCTTAACTCCTCTTCTGATATATTTTTCAGTGATTTCAGAGGGGATGTGAAAAGGGGAATTGTACAAATGAAAAGGATATTTTTGTTTTCATGTTTAGTATTTATTTTGGTAAAATGAGTATTTTGTTTTGCTTTTGTTAAATTAAGGGGAAAAAAGACAACTACTGTTTAACAAAGTTAAAGTAAAAATGTCTTATTTCCCTAAAAGGGCTATTTCTGTTATTAAGCAGGCACAATTGAACAAAATAAAAGAGTTCCTCTGCCTCAACACAATACCTCTCATTATTTGCTGTGTACTGGCAAAGTGAATAATTGTTATTTTCACGCACCCCATTATTGGTTGGTTGTGAGGAGTGTTGATTTGTATAAGTTTGGCTTGACCATACTAAATTGGCAGGTCTTCAAAGTTCTTGTAACAAAGACTGCTCGTTATCACAAAGGTGAAATTCATTTGTTTTGCGAGAATTAATCGTTCCAACTTTCTGGTGCATTTACGTGCCATATTCTTTTCTTTTGGGCACTCAAACAAATGTTTGACTGATTAGTCAATCAACAATGCATTACAATTGCTGACTAGCGACTTGGCATTCTGTAAATGATGTCACTCGCCGGAGATTGTCGAACAAAGTCATTTTCGTTGTTAAGCGCATTGCTATGAGTCTATCTATGAACCTAGATGGGTTGCGATTAAAAAAATACTGAAAGTATGCTTAAAATAATTTAAGCCCGAAATATTATTCACGAGATGGTTGGCCAAGTTTACGTCATGCTTGACCTTTAAGGGGCTTGTAAACTAAACCAATGTTTGAACTGTCAGCACCTTCACATCAGTGGTGACAGTGAGTGTATATGTGTATGGTTCAAACTAAAGGAGAAATACTGAATGTGCACCCTCAATCGCACTACTGAAACTGTGAGCGAAGTGGGAATGGTGTGGTGTCCTGTTTGTTGACTAATCTATGGTGGAAATGAAGGAATAAATGTAATGTGTGTGCGTGCGTGGTGCACCTCAGTGTAGCCGTGTCTGCTGCGGGGGTGAGAGCAGTCTGCAATTGCTCACACATGCAGTTGAGAGTAAACATTGATGCTGGCCTACCTAACCAAGAGGAGTTTTCTGTATGTGATGTCCCAAGGTTTGAAGACAAAGTTATGCAGAATGGTCACATACCTCGGGTTAAATCAAACAAAACGTGGGTTTCAGAAAGTTGCTGGATTCCCCAAAACAATCAGAGATTTAATTTGTTTTATATAACTAAATGTGGATTTGCCTCTTCCACAAACACATTATCTTGCGCTTGCGGTGCTCTCCCATATTTTCCATAGTGAAAAGCATCTAAGCTATCAAATGTGCAAAACCCTTTTACACCTGCTGCCAATAGCACATGGCAACCTATGAGAGCAAGCATGCAATTTACCAGCCGTTATTTAGAATCTTAGTAAATCAGGCTCAATATTTCTTCCTGAAGGACAGATATCTCACAGCTCAAGGTCAGAGATCTAGATCTAGATATAGTATCTGCAACGAGGAGGGAGACCCACATTTGACAAACAGTTGAAGATTATTTACACTTCTGTCCTATGGGAAATCACTTGGTAGCAACTGAATGCACAGTCAACCCACACAGACATATAAACAACTCATTTACGGAAACATGCCACTGCGTCAGTCTTGTGGTGGCAGATATTGGCAGTTCAGGTAGACATTATCTAATGGATTAAATGAGATGAATTATAATCACAGGAAATGAATACATTCAATCTGAATCTACTCTAAATGTATCCTGAATAATTTAATTCTGGTGGCACGGTTGTGACTGGTTAGTACAGTGTTAGTACAGCCTTGCAGTGTTAAGTTTATATGCTCTCCCCGTGCAGGCACGGATTTCTCCGGGTACTCGGGTTTCCTCCCACATTCCAAAAACATGCATGGTAGGTTAAGTAGACACTCTATATTGCCCCCGGGTTTGATTATGAGTGTGAATGGTTGTTTGTCTCCGTGTGCCCTGCGATTGGCTGGCAACCAGTTCAGAGGGTACCCCACCTACTGCCCAAAGACAGCTGGGATAGGCTCCAACATGCCCACGACCCTCGTGAAGATAAACAGATTAAATAATGGGTGGATGGATGGTTTAATGTTCCACATTAAAATATAGAGATTGCACAATTCATACACAGAATACTAATTTCTGCTAATGAATAGTACTGTGATGGCATTTCTACAAATTACATACTTATGTGAACGTGTCATTATCTGATTGTAACATAACCACCTAATGCTATTCAGATTTTTAATGAGAAATAGATGGAGAAAAATCAATCTAAAAAGGCACCTATGAAGATTGACTTTTTAGAGATTTAACAGAGAGAAGCATTCTCAACACCTTAGGGGATGCATAGCACCATCATTTACAAGCTAAACAATTTATTCATTGCAAGGCCTGTCCATTTGTAATCACTTTAACCCAGATTATCAGATGAAAACAGTGTGGGGATTGGGGTTCATGACAGCAAAGAGATATTATGATACAATACAGTATATATTTGACTTAAGAACCCTTAACTGTTTTTTAATTTAACAGTAATAACAGTAAGTAAGAACCCCTTCTGTAAATCAGTTTCAGTGAAACCACACTAAAAGTAGAAAATGTTATGTGTTGTTGGATGGAAGGGTTGCCCTTCAGGCATGTAACAGTCATCGTCACTGTGCTATGGACTCAATCCTCCCTCTTTCCCAGGGGTACAAGTGCAGGCACAAAACCTAAATAGGAGCAAGCGCCAATGCTGATCATAGACCAAGTACCTGCAGAAAAGATATTATAGTCAGTTTGCTGGTCACATCAATCATTAACTGCTGCCACTGTATACACCAATGCACGGTGTTCAAAAGGTTGGTGTTCTACAAGAGTGACAGTCTGGTAAAGAGAAATGAAAAATGTAGAGTGTGTTCTTTAAGTAGGTTCATCGACTGTATACCCCAACACGTACATCTGAGCCCGAGGAGCAGCTATGTACTGAAGTGTCGATCTACACACATGCATGTCACTCCCATTTTGCTGAAATTTGCTCCTGGCATCCATGTTGTTTGGAGACATAGCGGTATGCATGTATAAATTGTGTATACAATCCGTTGTAAATATTCAAGCAAATAAATAGAAACTGCTTCCAATAAATAGATGTAATTGATTACATAATAAACTAAGATATTCACATTTGTATACATGTGTTTCTAAGGCCGACAGTTATGCATCTGCGATAATTATCTGGGATCTTGATCTTGCAGCAATAGTTCGAGTGTGAGAGGGAATTTAGGCATGTTGGCACATTCTTATCTGCCCTTTTATAGGACACTTTCCACTCGGTTGAGTTCCCCACTCCATGATGTCTGAGTGCAGCAGAGCAAACAATTATTCTCCCCCGACTAGCCATATATTCAGATTGCTCACTTGGATTTCTCGGGCCACCCCCATGCTACAGACCTGCAAAATGTGGTGAATATGGGCTGTTGTGGAAAAATATATATTTTAATATCCTGCAAATAGGAATGTATATCTGTATGCCAGCACAACTGTACGTGGTGCATCTTTTATGTCAATGCATGTATCTGGATTCAAAAGTGTTTTAACGAGAGCATCTGAAGACAGTTATTTTGTGGAGGTATTGCAATGCACTGCAATTAACGTTATGATATTGCCATTTTTAAGAAAAAATGTGAAATTGTTTATCATCGCATGAAATAAGGATGATTTTCATTTTAATAATTTTAATTTCTAGGCAAAACTTGGATGCCATACATGTATAACCTATATTTGCATTTATTTTAATCATAGACAGAATAACTTTTCCTCCTTCTCATAGCCTCAATGCTTTTAGAACAGTTTCTAATGCATTTGTTGAATGTGCACAAATGTGAAATTGGCCTAAAGTATTTGGGTGGATCTCAACTGGTGCAAACGCTGACTCTCATTATTTTCTTCCCTTTACCATCTGTCATGAGATTTCACACTTACAATATTGAAGACGTGGCGCAGAGATAAAATAAACAACTGGACTGAGATTTGTGCTGTCGTTAGTGCGTGAAATGTATTTTGAGTGGTGAAAAATAGCCATCGTGATCACATCCTCTGTGCCATGCCTACATATCCATGTAATTAAGAGCCCTTGACACCCATTAAATGCATGATGGGTGCAAAAACATCCATCCATTTTCCAATCTGCTTATCCTCACAAGGGTCTTGGGGAGTGCTGGAGTCTATCCCAGCCGTCTTCGGGCAGTAGGCGGGGGACACCCTGAACCAGTTGCCAGCCAATCGCAGGGCACACAGAGAGACGGACAACCGTCCATGCTCACACTCACACCTAGGGACAATTCCGAGTGTTCAATCAGCCTGGCATGCATGTTTTTGGAATGTGGGAGGAAACCGGAGTACCCGAAGAAAACTCACACAGGCCCGGGGAGAACATGCAAACTCCACACAGGGAGGCCGGAGCTGGAATTGAACCCGGTACCTCTGCACTGTGAGGTTGACGTGCTAGACCACCAGGCCACCATGTTTCAAAAACAGTTATTACCAATAAATTGAAAGAAAGTCAATGCAAGACATTGACATACCGTTTCATGGAGTGTCACGCTGTCCTTTATACAATACAATACAATACATGCTGATTTATATCGCGCTTTCACAACAGTGGCAGCTGTAACAAAGCGCTTAACAAAACAGTTAACATAAAGTAAAATAATAAACACAACACATAACATAAAACACGGACAGTCGTGCAGTCCTAACCACTTTTCCGTCACACGCTTTGTTGTTTGAAGCAGTTTGAAGCAGTTTCAGATGAAAGAGGAGAGAATCAAAGTGTCGTTTAACCAGTGGATCAGAGACGTCATGCTCAAAATGTGCACATGTCGGCTATAAGCTGAGTTTCAAAGTCAACAAGAAGCTGTAGCATCCATTGACAAAAAAAGAGATTGGTTCACTTCTCCTGTCCCATGGAAATCCATTTCAATTCCAAGCGGCGACTCTCGGTTCCAAATACGCATCGGCGCTCTGCGCCAACGCTCCTCTCACCTCATCCTCAACTTCAGCAGCCCAGGCAAAATACAATGAAAATTTAAAAATGTTTAATTCTCCGACAAGCTAGTAAGCTACTGTATGTGTCAAGCGTGTAGGCCAGTTTTATTGGTCACGCATGTTCAACATAATAGAGTGATATATTATTAAATGCAATATTTCTTAAGGGTATTCTTGTTTATGAGCCACAGAGATTTGAAGAAGGTTCAGTTGCAAGCATTACATATTTTGGAAAAGGAGCGCTGCTCATTTGTCGGTGTCACCCGTGGTGATCAGTGGAAAGCTCCTCGCTTCTCTTCCCCTGAGTGTCCAAAATATACCAATGGAGACCCCTCCTGAGCAACCTACATCAAAGCTTGAACAAATAGTGTCCTCAGTTGCCAAATGCTTACTGAGTGCCGTTAAAAGGAAAGGCATTTTCAAATGTCAAATGTCCGATCGTTTTCGGAATGTCTTGCAGGCTTTAAAAAAAAAAAAAAAAAAAGTAAAGATTTGCAAGACAAACTACGCATTTGATCAGTTTCTTATTTCTATGCCCAGAGCAAGTCTGTGTGCGTGGGCGCTGTTTGTTTGTTTTTGATTTTGTTTTTTTGGTGGTATTTTGCTAGACTCGCTCAGGTAGGAGACAGAGTTTGTGCCTTTGTGCGTCATCGTGGGAAGGAACGCAGCTGACTCTCAATCAAAGCGACTCCCCTCAATCCCTTTAAATTCAGGGCAGAGAGAGCCATGCGGTTTACGTGGCATGTAGATGCAGGAGTGCGGCGGGCGTAAAGTGCATTTAAAGGGAAATGCAAGAAGCTCTCCACTTGCAGATGATCTTAAGGTGGTCGCTGTGGATGGGCACTTGGAGACCACATTCCACCTCCGAGTGAGCGCCTGTGTATGACAACACTCCCAATACCCTCAGTGCCACCTCCCCATAGCCCCCCTGTGCCCCAGGCCGCCACCACCACCAACGATAGTTGTGCCACACGGTCAGGGTGTTGCTTTTAAAAAGATTTTAAAGATAGTCATGTCATTTCCGACAACGTTTATCCTGTACAGGGTTGCAGCGGGGGTTGGAGCCTATCCCAGCAGACTTCGGGTGAAAGGTGGGGTACACACTGAACTGGTCACCAGCCAGTCAAAAAGTGCACACAGAGACAAACAACCATACACAGCCATTTTCACACCGTCACTGAGCGGGAACGGATCTCAGACTGCCCGCATAGAAGTCAGGCAAGTGTATCACTACACCATCAGTGACTATGTTAAAGATGATAATAATTTGTTCATGCAGCCATCCATCCATTACCCAACCTGCTTTATCCTCACGAGGGTTGTGGGACTGCTGCAGCCTATCTAGCTGCCTCGTAGGCGGGGGGACACCCTGAACTGTTTGCCAGTCAATCGCAGGGCACATATAGACAAAAAAATAATTCACACTCACAATTTCACCTAGGGACAATGTAAAGTGATCAATCAAGCTGCCATGCATCGGGCGTACCCAGAGAAAACCCAGGAGGCACGGGGAGGCTGGTTGGGGCCCGGAATGGAACCCATGACCTCTGTACTGTGAGGCAGACAAACTAACCAGCCAATTAATTCATTTTCACAATGATTCCGCGGTATTGTCCCATACTGTTGTCATAATTGTCAATGGAAACGTACACGGAGCTCATAATTTGTCTTCCTGCACCTCAATCAGACCCACCAAAATCTCATTGCAACACTTGCACCACAACTTTACCTTTATTTAGTTCGTCTAAAATATAGTCTACTTTTGGTCCCCAAATTGCAAGATGTGGCCAGGCATGCAGTAGAATACACCTGACCATCAACAAAAAAAAGCTTAATTGGACTGACCCCAGCAGGAAAATGTAGAAGTGACCGTTTTCACACCGATCACTTGGGCGCTTGTCTACAAAAATAGGGCCTAATACGGCTTGTCTTTGTTGTGTATTCGACTGAATACAGGTTGAAAATGATTTTAAAAAATCATTGTATTGTGTGTGTTTTTTTCCCCCACCCACTTTGGAACTGGGTTTGGTAGTTATAAAACTATTAGAAAACACTTACATGGTGTTCAGTGCAATACCATAGTGCAGCAAATTATACGATAAAGCGACAAAATTAAACAAATTATGTTGATGTATTATCTACCATTCGGTGCTTCTCTTTTATCGTATCATCATTCGAATTATAAGTACATAATGTTCATCATTTATCAAAATAAGATCACTGTGTACAACCACGGGGGGGGGGGGTGATGTGTTAAATTCACTCAATTTTATTTGGTTGCACGGAAAAAAATCATCTGGATCCAGATACAATTTTTAAGTAGGATATTCACTGAAAAATGTAATGTTGAATGTAGTCAGTTTTATTTTGTCAAGTGGCTGCAAAAATATATCATCTGCAGTGATAATTTTACAGTTTACCCCCCCCAGGGACTTGCTGTTCAGAAAAGTATGAGTCCCATTATGCATTAAGAGAGTCCCAAATTTCGAATTCTGAAATGGTCTACTTATTCAATTGCATATGATAATAACAAAAACAACAACACATACATACAATTTAAATAATTCAGGAGCAGGCCTGAGGATTTCGGAAATTCGTGGTAACCGTTTTTCGGTTCCGTCGGATTACCCAATGGGAAACCACGATAACAAATGTTGGGTTCCGTAAACGTTCATCATGGGAACCCATTTTTCTATTTTGACTGATATTGATAATCAAGAATTCCGAAACTCAAAAGTATAATGTTTCAAGGGTTTGAAAACTATGCATTAACAATGAACATCACATCAGCAGCTGTGTACTCCAGGTTTATTCAAAAAAATAAATCGATCAAAATACGGTGTACTCATATGGCATCATGAATACAGCATACCACAAAATCTGAGTATTTTTTTCCAATCTCACGCTGCAAAGATTAATTTACTGTTAATCATTAATACAGATAAGTATTGATGTGGCTTGACATCCTCTTCCCAAGACGATGCATGTGTAATCTACTATCCATTTGACAAAAGAATCTAACACACGTCATCATTAGTTCTACCAACAGTTAACATTAGCATTACTACACCTTGTGACGAATGTTTTAATTTACCATGCTACAACCAGTAAATTATAGAATAACCAAGACTGTTTCATAATATTTTTCATAGCGATTAGCCTATAGAACTAATGACCAACTTGCCTCGGAATCGTGCCTCCCATTGTATCTCGCTCTCGTGTTCTGTGCCTACGTCACAGGTGAGTTTAGTGATACGCCCTTCGGACGATTCATACGAAAAATCAGACTGGTATTCCCATTTCTTAAATGTCGTAATTAGTAGTCCTTTGTGAGTTTTTTTCGCCGCCATCTCAAACTTTCATCCGCGCGATTCCTCAGTTTGCGGACTAAAATAGCAACCCGCATGCGCACATGACATTATCTGTTTCGTCCCCCCCAACACTGAAAACAAAACAAAACGAAAGTAAATTAGAAGAAACTCACTCACACACCACACCACAAACTCACATACAGGCACAGTGAAATCGCGTTGATCATACAGGAGACATTTGATCGCGTACAGTCAACTCGTGTGCAGTGACTTTTATGGTTAAACGATTTTTCGGTACCGTCAAAATGACACCACGGAAACAACACGTTACCATGCAATCCTTAGGCCTGCCGTCGTTTTTTTTTTTTTTGTCTTGACTGAGAAATTTTCTTGCGTCCCAAAAACGCACATTATTTGGAATTGTGCGTCCTGCGGGAAAATTATGCGTCTAGGACGCGGGACGCAGAGGTAACAAGATAGCTGCATCTGGGTCCAGATACAGTTTGAATTCGATCTATAGTCTACCTAAAATATGTATCTGCATCCAGATGATTTTGTTTCGTGCAACCACTTGAGGAAATAAAATGGATTACATTCAACACATTCTCTTCAGTGTACGTTTCCTTGCTCAGTTGAAATTTAAGCTTCTGACAAAGAGAGAGAGAGAACTTGAAGACGAAAATCATCTTAACTGGATTATTGTTCTCGTAGCGGCCCGCTCTACAACTGCCTTTTTGTCCGGTAAACCAAGTAGCTCTAATTCAATTAGGCTCACATAAACATTTTCATGTGTTGCAAGTGAGCTGTGAAAGGGCAGCAATCGGGATCAGGCCGCAGTTAGGAGAGACGAGTTAGACGCTGATCTGATAAAAGATGGAGGATGGAACAGGTTTGCAGAGCAGAAATTGGACAGTAACAAATCGTACAAGACTAAAGAGATTCTAAGTGGGACCGATTCTTTTTTCCACTGGATATGAACCCATTTAGCTACATTTTCAACATTCATTATTTAACTGGATTGAAGTTGCATCGAGTCATCGATGTTCTGTCCCATTCGTAACAAATAATCACAATTTCTCCCTTATGCTACCATTCAGCTATGGTAAGACTCTAACAGGTACCGTATTTTCACGACTATAAGGCGCCATTAAAAGTCTAAAATTTTCTCCAAAATGGACAGGACGCCTTATGATGCGGAGCGTCTTGTCTATGCGCTGAGTTCCAAAACCTGACTGACAGCCGACACGCTGTTTATATAGAGAAAAGGCGGAAGTGACTGTGGACAGGCATGCGGCAAAGAAGTCGGACAATCAGTGAAGGGTGGGCGTGTATATATACACATATGGAGAGCGAGAGAGAGAGAAAAGGCAGATGTTAGTGAGGACAGGCATGCGGGGAAGAAGTCCGCCAATGGGTGAAGGGTGGGCGTGTAAGTGGACGCTAAAGGTACGCCCCAAGCAGGTACCAACACCTGTATAGAGTGTGGCTATGTGCATTGTTGCAAAACAACTTCGGTTTTGGTTTCTAAGAACCCCCGAAAATAAATTCTACAAAGAGACACGCCTACGAAGCTCAGTTCAAACTTCAAGCCATCGGTTATGCTTTTGGCATGCGTGCCCATCTCACAGCAGCGGTGAAAAACCAAGTCAAGCAAATGAACTCTGAGCTTGCCGTTATTCCCGGAGGCTTGACTAAAGAACTCCAACCGCTGGACATCGGCATCAACCGGGCGTTCAAAGTAAAGTTGCGAACGGCATGGGAACAATGAATGATCGATGGCAAACACAACTTTACAAAGAGTGAGAGGCAGCGCCGGGCGAGTTACGCCACAATTTGCGAATGGATTGTGGCTGCTTGGACGAACGTGTCTGCTTGCACTGTTGTTCGAGTTTTTGGCAAAGCCGGCATCATTTCTGTGGAGCCACATGGCAATGAGAGTGACTGACAACGAGAGGGAACACGGCGTTTTTGATGGATTACCGGTACTTGCACAATTGTTCAATTCTGATACAGAGGATGAGGACTTTGATGGATTTCTGGGTGATGATTGATCGAAAAACGTGAGTACATTGTACGATGGCTAAATAAAATACAACGGAACTCAGTTTTCCGTTGCCTTTTTAAAAACGTGTTTTTAGCTTGTATCTGTATGTCTTGGCATGCTACCGTATGCTTCAAGCTAACGTGTTTTTAGCGTGCGCGCATGTATGCCGTATGTTTAAGCTGGCGTATGTTTTACCACTTTAAAATTGCGCCCAATCATACAGTGCGTTTTGTCTATGTGTAAAATACAGAAATAGCACCCATTAATGAGACTGCGCCCAACCATACTGTGCGTCGAATGGTCGTGAAAATACGGTACATTCTTTACTGTATACTAGAAATACAGATTTTTAAAGCTACCCCATTCCCTCTAGCGATGATACACACTGCCCAAGCAGCAGCCAACAAGCAAGGTGACAGACTGTACAGAGAACTATTGAGATTCATCCGCACCTAAGACAGACTGTTAGTTGGAATCAATGTATTGGACAGAAAGAAACAGATTATGTAATTGACAAACATACAATAACTGCTGGAATAAAAAGGCAATACATAATCATTAAAATGCGACTAATTTATTTCAGAAACTGCCAAGCGCAAAAAAAAAAGGCTCCCAAAAGCAGAAACAAGCATGACAGCAAACACCAAGGCACACGAAAACAGGCTTAATTAAACTGATCTCCACTTTGGAAAAAAATAATAATAAATCCATCCCATCCATCCATTTTCCGAACCGCTTGATCCTCACTAGGGTCGCGGGGGGTGCTGGAGCCTATCCCAGCCGTCTTCGGGCAGTAGGCGGGGACACCCTGAATCAGTTGCCAGCCAATCGCAGGGCACACAGAGACGAACAACCATTCACGCCCACACTCACACCAAGTGACATGCCAGAATAATTATGTGGGCAGTGTTACCTCAGAGCTGCATCTACTGTTTAAAATGATGTTTGCAGCAAACTCTCCTTTGCAGCAAGGTCTTTCCCCCGCCCCCATCTCGAACACTCCTCAGGCAGATATTTTACTTGTCTACATGATGCTGTGATGTCTTCATCATGGCCCTACCGGATTGACCGTTCTGATAAGTTGCTGTGTCCCTATCTTGGGTAGCAAGGTGAGCAGTGAGCACGTCTGCATTACAGTACAGAGGTCATGGGTTCAAATCTGCGTTCTGGTCTTCTTGTGTGTGTGGAGTTTGCATGTTCTCCCCATGGCTGGGTGGGTTTTCTCTGGGTACTCCAGTTTCCTCCCACATCTCAAAAACATGCATGGCAGGCCGATTGAACACACCAAATTGTCCCTAGGTGTGAGTGTGAGTGCTATCAACCGGTTCATGGTGTACCCTGTCTACTGCCCGAAGACGGCTGGGATCAGTTCCAGCACACTTGCGACCCTTGTGAGAAAAATGGATGGATGGGTGATTAAAAATAACTTCTTACTCTACACAGATGGTCACCAAGAAACATTACTTTCAAATGCAAGTAACAGGTAATATTAGTAACTTGCCCAACGCTGGTTATAAAGTATTTTCAAAATTAGTAAAAAATTTTAAGAATAATTTGGTAATGAATTAATTCAAGCAGCAAGAAAATTGACTTGCCACTTGGGAGCCTCAAGAGCTGGATCTTTTCAGGGAGCTGAGCCTTGAATACGGCTCCCAAAGAAAGGCCAAAATTACCATGACTTTTTCAATGTTTGATTTTCTCTTCCTTCTAAGAAGAGTGCCACCCAGTGTCAAAGGTAAGAAGTAAAATGCAGATAAGCACAAATGCAGTCTCGAATAGAATCGAAATAGGGCTGTATCGAATGCTTTTTTTTTGTGAGATCTGCTGCTGGACATACCTGAACCACAATCAGACCAATCACTTTTCACCACTCGTAATTGGTGTGTATTTCATGATTAAATACAAGTGATTGAAAATCAACTATTTTAGAACACGATACAGTGAAAGCACACTGGTCAAGTCATACTTGAAAATCGGTGTTGCGACAAGCTTTTCTGGATATTTTCCATACTGCTGCCCAACACCCAGAAATGTACAGCATGTAGTGTGTTCCCAAATTACTGGATGATGACAATGTGTTGCGTTGTGAATGATGTTTGCATTTTACTTGTTTCACTCAGACACTTCTATTCTCCCATTTACAAAGGTCAAGCTGAATGATAGCCCCTGCCATCTCATTGTGACACTATATCGATAGCTACAACGTGTGATCATTCAAAAGGCTTCAACATATAGGCCGTACCAGGAATAAATTGTGTGCATCTATGGGAGATGTGCATCCAGAAAAGAAAAGGGCCATTCACAAGAAACGAGCGACATGTAGACAAACTGACACAACAAATTACATTAAAACTAATTGAGTTTGTCTAAGTGCGAGTATCATTGAGCTTGCTTCACACTATCATACATACATCCATTTTCTAATCAGTTTATCCTCACAAGGGTCACGGGTGTGCTGGAGCCTATCCCAGCAATCTTTGGGCAGAAGGCGGGGGACACCCTGAGCTGTAAGCACACTTACAATCACACCCAGGGGCAATTTGGAGCATTCAATCAACCTACCATGATTGTTTTTGGAATGTGGGATGAACCCAGAGTGCCTGGAGAAAACCCACACATGTACGGGCAGAATATGCAACCTCCACATCTGAATCGAACCCACAAACTCTGTGAGTTTTGAATTTATTTGCCACTTTTGACATTATAAATTCTAACTAGGGTGGCCCGGTGGTCCAGTGGTTAGCGCGTCAACCTCACAGTGCAAAGGTACAGGGTTTGATTCCAGTTCCAGCCTTCCTGTGTGTAGTTTGCAGCGATGTGTTCCTCGAGCCGGTCCTTGGCCTCAAGGACCGGCTCGAGGACCGAGGGGCGGTCCTTGGTCCTCGGCCTTGGCCTCAGAGTCAAGTCCTTGGTCCTTGGCCTTGGCCTCGGGAGTCAAGTCCTTGGCCTTGGCCTCGGATTGCCGGTCCTCGGACACAATGAGGGATTAGAGCCTCGAATCCCTTGTTTAAGGACCGCAAAAATCACGAAAGAATCTAACAAATTCCATCCAAGGAAACCCATACTGATGGATTAACTCTGGCGCTTTAAGAGGGGCGGGTCTGCCACTGACACGTAACAGGTAGCGCAACGTATAAAGAGCGGCATCACAGTTAGTTTCAATCACGGTTTGTTGCGTTCGCGATCGGCAGTTTAAATAGCGTGTAAAGCCTTTCTGTAACAGTGGTGTCTTTTATTTAGTTATTTTTGCACAGTCGTCACGTTGTGCGGTCGCACTAGAATGTTTGTTTGAACCAAGTAATTTGCGTTACAGCTGGAGTCAATAATGTCGGCAGTTCACTTCTGGGTTTGGCCGTTGGGATTTGGAGTCCTTTTGCTCGATTCCAGTTATGTTTGCTGAATGCTTTCTCATGTTTGGAATAATGAATATTGATAATATTAATTTAAAATCATGGTTGATTTAATTATTTATTATTATTGTGACGTTGAAGGTATTAAATGAATTAATGTAGTATTAGTGGTAGTGGTAATAATAGTCGTACTCAGAAAATGGTTAGAGATTCAGCCATCTCGTTACCTCTGCGTCCCGCGTCCTAGACGCATAATTAACCCACGGACGCACAGTTCCAAACAATGTGCATTTTTGGGACGCAAGGAAATTTCTCAGTCAAAACAAACAAACAAACAAAAAAAACTACGGCAAGCCTGAGGATTTCACAGGAACAATCGTTACCGGTAGCATGTCGTTTCCGTGGCGTCATTTTCACGGTACCGAAAAATAGTTTAATTATAAAAGTCACCGCACTTGAGTTGACTGTGTTATCCACGCGATTTCACTGCGCCTGTATGTGTGTTTGTGATGTGGTGTGGTGTGTGAGTGTGTTTCTTCTAATTTACTTTCGTTTTGTTTTGTTTTCAGTGTTGGGGGGGACACAACAGATGACGTTATGTGCGCATGCGGGTTGTTATTTTAGTCCGCAAACTGAGGAATCGCGCGGATGAAAGTTTGAGATGGCGGCGAAAAAAACTCACCAAGGTCTACTAATTACGATATTTAAGAAATGGGAATGCTTGTCTGATTTTCCGTATGAATCGTCCAAAGGGCGTATCACTAAACTCACCTGTGACGTATGCACAGAACGCGAGAGCGAAATACGACGCGAGGCACGATTACGAGGCAAATTGGTCATTAGATTTGTAGGCTAATCGCTGTGAAAAATATGATGAAACAGTATTGGTTATTCTATAATTTACTGGTTGTAGCATGGTAACTTTATGAATAAAACATTCGTCACAAGGTGTAGTAATGCTAATGTTAACTGTTGGTAGAACTAATGATAACGTGTGTTAAATTCTTTCGTCAAATTGATCGTAGATTATACATGCATCGTCTTGGGAAGAGGATGTCAAGCCACATCAATACTTACCTGTATTAATGATTATCAGTCAATTAATCTTTGCAGTGTGAGATTGGAAAAAATACTCTGATGACGCCACATGAGTACACCAGTTTTTGATCCATTTATTTTTTGGAATAAACCTGGAGTACACAGCTGCTGATGTAATGTTCATTGTTAATGCATAGTTTTCAAACATTGACCCTTGAAACATTATACTTTTGAGTTTCGGAATTCTTGATTATCAATATCAGTCAAAATAGAAAAATGGGTTCCCATGATGAACGTTTACGGAACCCAACATTTGTTATCGTGGTTTCCCATTGGGTAATCCGACGGAACCGAAAAACGGTTACCATGAATTTCCGAAATCCTCAGGCCTGCTCCTGAATTATTAAAATTTTTGCAGCATTTGTTTATCATTGTATGTATGTGTTGTTGTTTGTGTTATTATCATATGCAATTGAATAAGTAGACCCTTTCAGAATTCGAAATTTGGGACTCTCTCAATCCATAATGGCACTCATACTTTTCTGATCAGCGAGTCCCTGGGACTCGCTGCCGGTAAACTGTAAAATTATCACTGAGAGATTACCGCTTTTTCTGCAGTCAGTGATTGACTTCTATGCAAAGTAATTTCTCAACTTGTGTTCCGTGCCATGTCATGCCTGTTGAGTGTTTGTTGTTTATTGAACATAATAGAGTGTTGATTTACTTCATATTAAGAAACTACTGCACTAAAACATTAATTCATAAATGTATACCATATGATTTTTTTTTCTCAGTATAAATAACACTGACTGTTCTACTCTTTGAATAAAAACACTTCATTCAAGCGTTAGGGAGTGCAAAGGGTTATGATGGAGGGGTGTTGCAAATCATGAGGATCTGCCAAGTGGTATGATAGCATTGTTTTATACATGTCCTCGGCTAGGCCTCAGTTTCAAAATCAGTCCTTGGTCCTTGGCCTTGCCCCGGAAAATTTTCCAAGTCCTAGGCCTTGGCCTTGGCCTCGGAGTCAAGTCCTTGGCCTTGGCCTCGGGTTGCCGGTCCTTGGACACAACACTGGTAGTTTGCATGTTCTTCCCGTGCCTATGTGGCTTTTCTCCGGGTACTCCGGTTTCCTCCCACATTCTAAAAACATGCCCTCAGATTCAAAGTAGGGGTAGCGTTTCAACATTTCAAGACCTTCAAAATGTGGTCTTGAGATCAGTCTCAAAACCAAGAAGTGTCTTCAAGTGTTGCAACACAATTGGGCTTATCAATAAATAAGTATGAATCTGATACAAATCAGATTCAGAGATCAACAAATTCCCATTACAGGTCATAGACACATCACAGCCGAATGAATTTAAAAAAGATATGCAGCGATTAGGCTGGGCACCATGACTGCTGATCACATACTGTACAAGCTGAAAAGGCATTTTGGTGTTCCCTCTTGCGGGACCACACATCAAAGAAACATGTCAAATCTGAATTCAGTGATGATGAATGGAGTACTGAAGTTGGAACTTAAAAAGGTGTGATGGCAAAGGATGTAGTCAGTGAAGGAGGAAAACTTGCACGGTGAAGGTTTAAGCAATGAAAACCTTTGACGGCCACTGCTCTTCATATCATTCCCTTCAGAGATAGCGTATTTTCACGACCATTCGGCGCACCGTGTTGTTGGGCGCAGTCTCAGTAAGGGGTGCTATTTCTGTATTCGACACATACACAAAACGCACTGTATTATTGGGCGCAGCCAGTTTAAACATATGGCATGCATGCACGCAGGCTAAAAACACGTTTTTAAAAAGGCAACGGAAGCAAAACAGAGTTCGGTTGTTCTTTATTTCGCCATTTTACAATGTACTCACGCGACTGGTACCTGCTCGGGGCGTGCCTTTAGCGTCCTCTTACACGCCCACCCATCACTCATTGGCGACTGGTACCTGCTAGGGGCGTGCCTTTAGCGTCCTTTTACGCGCCCACCCTTCACTCATTGGCGACTGGTACCTGCGAGGGGCGTGCCTTTAGCGTCCTCTTACACGCCCACCCTTCATGCCTGTCGTCACTCACTCCGCCTTTTCTCTATATAAACAGCGTGTCGGCCAGAGGTGCTCTCAGTCAGGCTTTGCAACTCGGCGCATACACTAGACGCTCCGCATTATAAGGCGTCCTGTCCATTTTGGAGAAAATTTAAGACTTTTAATGGCGCCTTATAGTCGTGAAAATACGGTAATTGTATTGGTCTGACTCTTGACCTGAGTGGTGTTTGTGTTGGCTATCATAGCACAAAAGATGGATCAAGGAAAGCATTGTTGTCATGATTCGGTTTGGGACCAACAGGTGGCACTGTAGGGCTCTCCCTGCAACTGCACACCTGTTGGTCATTATGTAATTAGTGCTTTATTGGACTCCCAGCCCGAACACTCAGTGTCGGGTCATTGTTTGGTTTGCTCTTGGCTTCTGTCATGTTTGTTTCAGTCATGTTTAGTTCATTGTTATGTTTTAGCTTCAGTCATGATTTTTGTTTGATACTTTGGACTTTGTTTTGGATTCAGTTTTTTCTATGTTTTAATAAAATTTGTCAAGTACACTCTGCTCCTCTCTCCTGCCTGCTTTTTGGGGTCCACCACCACCGTGCAACATGACAATTGTAAAGGCACTGAAGCACATTCAAGTCTGTGGTTTTGCGGGGGGACATGAACTACAATAGCCCTTTAAAAACAATAAAAGCGGTTTAAAAATCGGCTTGTTTCACATGATACCAACTGTGTGAACTTTCTCCTTTTGTCATTGTCTGTTACAAATGTCTCAATATTTTTGCATGAACCCCTGTCAGAATACAGTCATTGGAGTTTACTGAAATTTTGGATAAATGTGTCTACGTTGTCTAAACCGCAAGATTTTAGCATTCTAAAGGTCTCTCCTATCCTGAATTGTTTCATGGCTTATTTTCACCAATTTCTCAAGGTACAGACACATGAGGAATGATTCTCAGGAGCCACTGATTGGAAAACTCCCCTATTAGTTTCTTTATGACAGGACTGGAGCAGCAGGTCCACCTCTCTCAATAATTATTGAGGTACAGAGGGTTGTTATTTTGTGGCCTGAATAGTAGCGCCAAGTGAATAACAACCAATGAGGCTTTCATTTATGTACTGTAATAAGCATGACCAGCCACGGCACAGAAAACCTCACATGATGGACCAGGAAAATTGCCAGTGTACGTTTAATTAAATACCTTGTTCATTACTAATTAGAGGGAAGTGGGAAGTCAACTGCTTTCACACAAATCTTTCACTGAAGTACAGGCCCCAACATGATGCCATTTTGGTATTCCACTTAACTAAATAAATGCTTCCCAAATCGACACCACACTTTTCAACTCAGGAAAAACGGTCACTTACTATAATTAAAGTGTTAACTGCTGACTGTATAGATTTTCCTGAACAGGGACATATGATGGAAAATTGACGAAGATTTGCCAGTGTTGGTCATTCTACACCATTGAGCTAGTCATACGTACAAGGCCTCAGCCTGGCCCACTGCAGAGACAGAGCCACCTCTAAAACCTGGGAATTGTTTGATGTTTTCAGAAATTGCACAGTATATCTTGTTTAATGGGGGTGTGCCGAATCCAATTTACAGCAATCCCAACTCCACACATGATAAAATCGAAAAACAGTTGGTTTCTTCCTTTTTGTTTGTCAAGGACCATTTTTCACTTGATACTGAAGCTTCTGAGCGCCGCAATTTTCATCAGCACAAGTACCTGCACTGTCATTAATCTGAAGCCTTTTAGTAGTTATTGTTCATGTTGGCATGGAACAAGTCTGGGAGACTTTTGCTGAATAAGGACAATAGTAATGCTTGTTTAAGCATTAACAACAGCGCAAGTAGAAAGAATCTTGAAGTCAGCAGCAATACTAGGATAGAATGGAACTTTTTTTTTTAACTATCTCATTCAACATTCCAAGACAGATTGATGGAATACATGCAACCTCCCAATTCTATCCAATCGGCAAACTCTGAGGAGAAAGATTGCAAAAGTTTCAAATTAGATGTGACACAAGCTGGTGCAAAATACGGTTGGAGAATGTCGAGTGGTTTGCATACCTGTCAACTTGTATGTTTTCCCCGTATTTTATACGTTTTTACAACTTTTATACGAAAAAAACAAACAATTATGAACCGATCTCACAAAGACCATTTTGGCTCAAATCCAGATCGTCTCACCTGCTGGTAGCCAACAACAATGCCATCGTCGATCGCTACTCTTGTTACGGCAAACCAGCAAAAGTAATCCTCAATCACATATTTTTTATTATCGCTGCATACGGTCGGATTGATAAAGCATGATGTGTGCATGCGCTGTAGGCCGTTGTACGGGTTTTTGTTGCTTTTTAAGGGGAATCGTAATCATTTATAAGGGCAGCTATTAGCCGAGGTTGTCAGGTATGGATTTGTAGATCTGTCTCACAGACTGCTGTTGGGGGTTTGTATCCAGGTTCCGGCCTTCCTTGTGAGGAGTTTGTGTGTTCTCCCTGTGCTTGTTGCAGCTATTTTGGCTTAATCCAGCAGTTTGCAAAAATTGCATAGGTTCAGTGAAGACGAAAGCGTCCTCAAAAGTCAAATTTGTCCATATCTGCCGTGTGATTGGCTCGTGATCTTATACAGTCGAACCTCGTTACGTAACGTACTTCGAAGGGGTGCCCATTACGTCGATCCTGATCGACTGGTAGATCTAGGACTGGTCCCAAGGAGATCTGAGCGATGTAGAGGAGAAAAAAAAAAAAAAAAACATTTGTGTTTCTTTGTACATGTTAGTAATATATTTTTGTGTTAATGTACACTGCACCCTAATCATCCTATCAGCCTCATTTTCACCAAAACAATATTTAAAAAATAAAAAAGATAAATCTTTAACCTACGGTGGCGCGTGACCTACGTCACCGGAAATTGTTAGCGCTCAGCAGTCTGCAATTGCAGCTTGTGATCAGATCTGTTTCGCTCTATCTTTTATCGTTATTATTCTCATTCAGAGTTTGCTTCGTGTACAATTCACCAAGGGCACGGGCAAAGAATAGGACAATAGAGGGCCCACGGAAGCACTTTAAAACGGTACGTATGAGCTACGATAGTTAACAGGCTGCAAAAGTGCATCGCATGCCTCAGTTTCAGGCTGTTTCTCATCATGGCGTGCGTGTGCGCGTGTGTGTGTGTGTGTGTACGTGCGTGCGTGCGCGGTAAGGGGTGATCCCGGGAGGTTGGTTGATCGAAGTCGATCTTTGGTCCAAAAAGTTTGGGCACCCCTGCTATAACGGGAGTTTGCTGTAACCATTTTCAACAAAATGGCCACCAACCACAATGTTTAATACAGTACAAACATTTATAGATGTAATAACACGAACATGTAATACAGTTTAAACATGTCAATTATGTACTTTATTACATAATACAGTATGAAGAAAAAAAGATTTTATCAGACATGAAACAAACAACTGCTGCGTTCCTACTTCATCTCTGAAAACATTCAATCAACAAAAGTGCATCTTCTCCAGTTCAGGATGTGTCGCGCCCCCTGAAGCCGTTTCCGATCATCTTTCAATCTGTTTGCCTCCCCCATGATATTGTTTCCATTACGGATGACTGTCGAAATCGTGGATGTTCCAAATTCGTAGTCGTGGCTGAGTTTTGTCTGGGGGACGCCCTTTCAAAAATGAGAGACAATTTCAGCCCCCACAGACAGCGAGATTTGCTTCCGTTTCCCAGACGATGTGCTCAGAACCGTGCCGTGCCTTCGGAAGTACAACAATGTACGAGTCGGACAGTCGCATTGCTAAGCAACAGAGGGGAATCATTTTGTTCACAAGCAAGATCGCAGCAGCGGTTATCTTTCCACAGTTCATTGTAACGAAGGCATTTTCACAATTTTGTGGGAAAAATCTGGTTGTTAAAATGTTTTTTAAAGTTGTTCGGCAAATGGAAAATGAATTCTGTGAACTCTGGACTTTGAAATCTGAAGATTATCAGAGTAAATGGGGTATGTTGAAAATAGGCTCCCGCTCATTTGCCACCCGAGCGTAGAAAACTGGAATAATGACATAGCCACAGCTGTACAGGAATTTAAATTCATTCCTACATTGATCGAAAAGCAAAAATGGTGTTTCTTCCAACATCCATTGGCCAAATGGCACTGACTGACATCCATGCCAGTCAAATAGAAAAACACAAGTTCATTGAATTATCTAAATATATTTAATCTTCAAGAAGTTAAAAAAAAACTCATTTACAGTATGTTCTATGCGCCAATACCATTCCAAACACAGCAATCTGATTATTGTTGCCTTGTTGGAATGAGGACTAAGCAGCAAAATCCTCCTGTTTATGTCCATCTCAGGGGCAGCCATTTTTAGACTTGACCAATCACGGCTCACCGTTTTTCTGGGATTTTGCTACTTAATTCATGTTTCACAAACGCAACATTAATCTGAATGCTATGTTTAGACCAGTGGCGGCGCACTGAACATATTGTCAAGAACATTTTTGACTTCACTTCCGCCTTACAGTACAGAGACAGTCTTGATCTGTTTGGCCCATCATGGCAGAAGGTTGTACCAATCAGCCTCCAAATGTATGTATTTAATTAAATTTTCTGCTTGCCAATAATTAGGTTTTACAAAACAACCTCAACCAATTGATGTGCAATCTGTTCAGGGTGTACACTCCCTCTCGCCCAGTGCCAGCTGGTAACGACTCCTGCTACCCACAGCTCCGCACGGAATAAGCAATGTGGAATACAGAAAGGTATATACCATCTAAAAAGACAGCACAAATGCTCTCGGACGACACAGAAGAGCAATAAATTGTGCATTACAATGCATCATGTACTTGTTTGGTCTCTGTAGTCACTAAGAATCTCACTAAATTATTTTCTAATGGGGCCCCAATGGAAATTAAAAGCCAAGTTTGTCAGGTTACAGTGTTAAGTGTCCCCTCAATTCATTGACTCGCCAAAGGGATCGTTAGTGGCTTTGCTTTCACTCTTAATGGTTCCCAGTATCTTCCTCATCGGACTGAGAGAGCTTTGTGATTTCAGCTGGAGAAAGGTTCCCACTGTCACATTAAAAAAAACTGAAATAAAAGAGCTGAAGGATTAATAATTGCTGATATTCTTGACTCCCCTTGAGAGAAAAATCTTGTATAAGCCTTTTGCAAGCAGTCTGAACAACTTTTTTTTCAGGCTCATTACAATTTAAAAAGCGGAGACAAAGGTAAATAAAAGAGAATGATTGATCTGGTATGGCGATATTGTGGTTCTCATTCTACACAACACCTGAAAAGCCCTGAAAATGAGAAGGGCAAAATAGTCCGACTTTTTTTTTTCCAAGGACACTTCTCAAACTGAGGAAAATACTGGGTTGAATTCAAATTTGTACTTCAGCGCGATGCTTTAAGACTTTCCAGATTGTGAAGAGCATTAAAAAAATAAAAAATGTGAGACCAAAATTATGATGGTCCATCTCCTCGTGTCTGCGAAAGATGATCTCACATCATAATGTGTTTGATAATGACAGATGTTTAAGCGAGTTATTAACATTGAAACCCAAATGGAAATAAAGAAGCAGACCTGGTTTTAAAGTTAATGCAGCATGAGCTCGTTTTACAGCCACTTTCAATCTCTCATAGATATACCGGTAGATCACTTTGATTAGACACTGTGTTAATTGACTGCAGATCCTGGGGTGTGATGTGTCAACATTGGTCTCTATTGATGATGGCCTCCTCCAGGCATGGCACCATTCACTCAGACCAACACTAAGAATGACGGCATGCCTCTCTGTATGCTTATCATCTTCAAACCTAATTCAACAAATATCAGTGCTTGGACAGAGATTTTGCATCAAACCACCCTACACGGTGCTCTAAAGCATAAGTTTTAGGAGGTGCAGCATTATTTGAAGGATTTTTAAAATAGCCACTTTACAGGGCATGTGTGAATGTTCTAAGCAGCAATTAAGTCATTTCAGCATTTTTTTTCTCAAATTGAGAGAGGGAGTGCCAGCCATTTCTGACCATTTTGACACATTTTTGAAGGTCTACAGAAAATTGAAGTCAAGATGGCGCCCGAGTAGGCAGCCGTTGGCAAGTGTTTGTTTTGTCACTTTGTGTTTATCGTTACGTCGTGTGGACCTGATGTGGACTTTTTTCAGCATTTTTTGGCCACGACATTCATCAAGGAGGAGACTCTGTGCTTGGTGGTTGCGTCTTCTCGGCAGCATGGGCATACCAGCACTGTTTTTGACTGGGAGGAATGTCGGCGCCATTTGACTGTCGTTGCTGGACAGTCCCGGGGCGCTTGTGTCTTGCGCCTGTAATGGGCAGCATTTTTCACAGCCCCGCTTTGATCAGCGGAGAGATCGGTGCTGTTTAACGGTCTGCGGCTGGATGGATGTAAGTCTTGAGGAGCCGACGATGAGAAGAAAGGAGCGTGAGCGCGGAGCGCCGATGTGGATTTGGAACTGGGAGTCGCGGCTTGGAGTTTGAAGCAAATTACGTGGGACAGGAGAAGTGAACTAATCTCTTTTCGTCAATGGACGCTACAGCTTTGTGTTTGCTTTCAAAACTTAGCTTGTAGCCGTCACGTAGCAAGGTGGTGGTGGACCCCAAAAAGCAGGCAGGAGGGAGGAGCAGGGTGTATTTGAAGAATTGTATTTAAAACAAAGAAAACTACATCCAAAACAAACAAAGTCCAAAGTATCAAACAAAAACCATGACTAAAGCTAAAACATAATGAACTAAACATGACAGAAACTAAGAGCAAACAGCAACACACATGACAGTAGCAAAAAGCAACAATGACCCGACACTGAGTGTTCGGGCAGGAGTCCTTTTAAAGCCTTAATTAGCAAATGGCCAACAGGTGTGTAGCTGCCGGGGGAGCCCTACAGTGCCACCTGTTGGTCCCTAAACCGAATCATGACAGTAGCAGACCTGTGCACATTTTCAGCATGACGTCTCTGACCCACTGGTGAAAGGACACTTTGATCCTCTCCTCTTTCATCTATAACTGCTTCAGACAACAAAGTGTATGCAGAAAAGTGGTGAAGATTGCACGACTGTCTGTGTCCTATGTGTTGTGTTGTGTTGTGTTGTGTTATTTTTGTTATTTTGACTTCAAAATGGCGCCGCGAGAGTGGCTGCCTTTCCAGCAGCTCCTATATTTTGTTGTTCTACTTCTTCCTTTCATAACTTTGCTGCTGTGAATTGAGAATTTCTCCATTGCGAGACTAATAAAGGTTTTCTGAAAATTTAGTTCTGTAGCTATGTAAGTATGAAACCTTCCAAATGAAAGCTCTTCTTTTATCAAGAAAGAAAATGTATGTTTCTTCCTTTTACCATTCTTTAGTAAACAGCAGTTGAACATTGGTAAGTTTCTTGAATATACTCGTTTCCAAGAAAAATTCTGTGGAAAAGAGCTTTTTGTGAAAGAATGCATTTCAGGCACAACTTTCACTTTGATGCTATTTTTTTTTTTTGGGTGGGGGGGATTTGTGGCACATCAAATATCTAAACAATACTTTCCTACTCAATAGCAACATAAACAACACAAAAAAGAGCACTTTGAGTGCAAAATAATCGTTTATTGCAAGAAAAACACTCCACTGATGCATGAACTTTGCGTGAACTTTCCATGAACATTGAACTTTATCCATGTTCTCACCAACACACTGCTTTTGGACGCCACCTCGCCAAGCACGTGGGATCACCGTACTGTATACACAAAGACTCACACGATGTGTGGGCCAAGATCTGATCATAGCCACTCTTGCCACATAGTGGCGACTTATCATACTGAAATAATCCCCAATGCCTTGATACTACTGCTGTGTGAAGCCCTTTATAGTTTTTTTCAATCATAAAAAACACTGAAAACGTAATTTTCCATTTTGACACTAAATGATCAGGTTTTTGCAAATGTATGTTTTGCCATTAAATGAGTTAAGTAACTAATGCTTCTTTGCCTTGAAGACATAAATGCGGTGATCAAATGGGGTGGTGGGAAGCCACCAATCTCCAACTATAAGGAGATGCCATAAAGGCAGTAAAAACATACCCATTTGTCAACATCTATTATTAAGCTGCCTTTAAGGGCGAAGTCTGGTAAGTGGGAGTCTGGTAGCAAAGCAAACTCTGAAGTGTGGCTACACTGCGGAGATGGCTTGATTGACTGCAATGTTTATGAATGTTCATTGGACACTATATTTCATCACATCTCAATCCCTTCATACATAGCCACGCCGAGACTTTCTGATGGTAGTGCACCTCTCACGCTTGCACACGCTGTGCAGACTTAGGTCACAAACCGAGCCCTTAATCATGTTCAGTTCAATCAAGATACCTGCACCGCTGTACTGTAGCTTTCATCTCCATACACAGAAACGCAGTGACAACACTGCCCATTCTATTCCAAATAAAAAGACGTATAATACATACAACACAATAAAATTAATCATTTCAAAGAGTTTCTGCATTTACGACTATCTTTACAAATTCAACTATGCATCGATCAATGTTCGATACAAGGGCTGTCATCACGAATATTTTCACATCGTAGTTTGTATTTTCAAAATAGCACACTTTATTATTCATCGATGAATACAATTTTCTTCATTAAAGTGTCACACAAAAACATATTTTTTCTTGATCACTATTTATCAATTATTTTGTTATATTGTTTAGTTATTTAAAAAACAATAATTTGACAACAATGAAGCAATATTACATGACAGGGAGTGACATACTCATCATCTTATTTGAAACTGATTCACCTGCTTTGGTTATTGTTTTCCAAAACTGGAAGTTTGTGAAAGGCTTACAATGATTAAACACCAATGCTAAGAATTAGTCCACTTCCATGAAGCACGAAAGAAATCCTATCCCATCTGACTTTGGTTGCCACTGATTCCCGCCCAAATACATTGAGCCAAAAACTAAACATTTACACCCATGGGCCATATACAATAACACTCAAAACAACTTGTGGAGTTGTGAATGAGAGTACCGATTGATTGTGTCCCTCTGATGTCTTTTAAATTGATTGTGAGAAGGCATGCGTGTTACAATTTCCTGAATCTACGCACCCAGCTTTGTCCCTGGGTGCATGTGATGACCGTGTGAATATCAATCCGAGGCATATGATTGGACATTGTTGCCAAATGACAACAACGAAGAGGCCAGGGAAAAAGTGAGATGAAGGTTGACACAAAGAGAGAAAACAGCGTGTAGAATTGTTTCACTATGGGCTGACTTGAGGAGGTGCTCATTGCCTGGCTTTTCTCCCGCGATTGCCAAGGGACATCAACATTAGAAGGTATCGCGCTTGGCTATGAGGGAAACCAAAAAAAGACAGTAGATAAGGTCACAGTGCACAGAGCGCTTCGGAAGTCTCAAAGTTCAATATTCCATGAGGTCAATCCACTCGGATTTAAGTTAGCACGATAAGAGAAAACAATATCATTGTGATGTACGTTAGGTTTCTCTCGAAGTGCTGGGAAAAAAACAAAAAAAAAAGACATTGAGGTCTAACAACATAACTGACTTGATTGATGAGTGCCTGGGTTTCTGATTATGCACACCCCTCCAAATCAGAAGACTGTGTCTTCTATTAGTCCCCCCCCCTCCCCCCAACAAGCCTGCAACCATACAAGAAATACAGTTTAATGAGGCCATTAAGCGTTGGAGAGAACCTGTCTTGCAGACTGGAATTCCACTGTGCACAGTCACATAGCTTCAAAGATTGGAGTGGCTTTATGCAATCTCATATCCTGTGTGCACTGTAGAAGCAGGTGCATTTCGCCCTGATTAGATAGCTTTTTGAATCGTCTCTTTAATGTGCTAGCAAGGATGGACTTGAGCACAAAGGAGATTTTTAACATCATGTGACATTTTAAGTGCGATCCGTCACCTAGATTCATGAGAGTTATATCATGCAATATCATATTGTGCTGACTTGGTTATCTTGAGGTTGATGGAAATAACTGAATATGCACTTTTGAATATTGGTGCATTATAGGCAAAGGTAGTCTCAGGCCTGCAGAAGAGTAAATAAAGTCTTAGTGCTTGCTTTCTGGCCACAGGAAAAAAAAAAGAAAAAAGAACAAGTGAAACAAATTTGTAGACTAATTAGAGGGAGGGGAGGGAGGAGAGATTGAGCGATGAGGGAGATAAGGTCCGCTGGAAGGCTGCATTATTCATGATATTCTATTTTTTCCCCCTCGCTCTTCTTCCAGAGCAGAGGGCCATCAGGACAGCAGGAGAGGATAGAAGCCACTCTATAATGTATTTGCATCAGTAATTTAGGTGGAGGGCTGTGATGAGTTGGTAAAAAGTGAGCGGTAACAAGCTGCCTACCGACAAGGACTACAACCTAAATCAAATCACCTCACTGCTAAAGGAAATGCTTTGTATGACTTGCCAGAAAGGTCCTCATTGGGATGCACTGAGACAGATATTGGTCGTGCCAATACGTCTGCATTTGTACCCGGACTCGAAAAAATGCTCAGGTACAAAACATTGAAACCTCTGTACGAGCCTGACATAGGGAAAATGACGGGCAGATGGATTAAGAGTCATGTCAGCCGTGTGGAGATTAACATTAAGTTAAAAACAGGTGACAACACTTGGTGAGCTGACTGAAATTTTTTCTGAGCAAAGTGGACGCTCGCGTAACAACCGACGGCAGCCGACAACTGGTAAGTTTCTCAAGCCTCGTCACCAGCTCCGAGCTCCTTGAGAAAGCGAGGACGGAGACACGCTGTGGCGTGGCACGTCGGGAAATTATGAAATACCACATCAATTGTCCTGTCTCAATTTTATTTTATGACTTGTAATATTCTCAAGCAATCTTGCATTTCATTCTCTTTTTTTTAAACTCACTGCCCTACAGTATGTTGTTCTTCTTTGTCTTGTATTTCTTCTTCCTTATTTACTATATGTACGCTTTTACATAGCGCTTCCTAGTGGACAGAGTGACATACGTAAAACACCTTGTGTCACAGGAAAATTTCAGTGACATGTGGGACAAGGCTTTTAGAGAAACATGCAATTAGATCGTGAAAGTTGTTACTTTCAAAAGTGTTTCTCTAAAGTTATGCCAACAACAAAAGTTTGTGTTTTTAAACAATAAACACCTTCATCGCAATTGAAATACGTGACGACATCACTAGTACGCTGTCTCGGCGAGTACTCAAATGTATTAAGTTGTACTCATATATGGTCTGGAAAAAAAGTGCCGTTGGTGCATCCCGAGGCTGTGAGCAATTGGAAGCTTCTTTGTTTTTTTTCCACATCTCGTCCAGAGGCTGTAAAATACCTTTGATAAGTTAGTAAGGGATGCCTGTGAATGAGTTGACAGGCTATTTTGTAAGATGTTTTTCAAAAGTATAGAACCTTTACATTTTATGGTGTGCGCATATAACGGTACCAATAATACAAATAAAATAAAAGCAAGTCCCATATTTTATCACCAAACAGCACTGTGATGGCAGTGTATAGCTGTTTCTTTTAGCTCTTGCGTTAGTCAGTTCTAAGAAATGAACACATGCTCTACCCCAAAGGTATCATGGGCAATTTAATCTTGAAGAAACATTTAGTTTGGAGCTACCCATGACACACAATGATACTCACAACAACTGTAAGCACTTTTGATTAAATTACTCAGTGCTTCAAGTCACAAATGGTAACACACACAGACACGCACACACACACACAGACACACACACACACAGGTTCATGTTTTGCCATGCACATCTTTTTTCCTGCATGACATTTCGGCTCTCAAATAGCACTCACTTTTGCCCTTCCTGTTCTCAAGGGGGATTTGAGAACACCCATCACACACAGTTGGCTGAAGTGATGCCTTGCCAGATATGACTGACCTGTCTCAGCGTGAGTTCCTGTAACTTTGAAGAGGACTAGACTTAAATCCATGCTCAGTTCACAAAGGGAGTGCCACTGGCACAGCAAATGAATTAATATGGGGGTGTGGAAATGCGGTGACAATGAACTATACACATTCTGCATTGGTCACAACATGTTTTGGGTTCTTTTTAAAGAGGTCATATGTACCTTTTGAACTGATGGATAGGGATCCTCACTGCTCAATAACGTATGTGATTTCTTAGGGATTGGAGTCGCTAATACCCAGTTAGATGAGAAAGAACTGATGTGACATTAGAGTGGAGATGCTCATTTGAAATTATACACATGGGCGCAGGCCAGTCTTCACCAACGGGCTTGAGCCCAGGGGCTGACAATAGTCAGGGGCCAATCAGAATTGAAAAAAAAAATTAAAATCTCAATTTGTTGATTTTTCCGTCAGTCACTTTACATTGGCATGAGTTGACCAATCAAAGGACAATTCTGAGCAGCGCCGCGGGTGTAATTATAGTGAGTGCCAAAAGAGGGCTCATCAGAAGTATTCATCGTTTCATATTATTCTACCACTTGTTCAATTTTCTCTTAGTCACTTGCCGCTGCACCAATTCACAAAGAAAAATGCTATAGAGGGCACACTTAATGCCAAAGGGCCTCTCGGAAGGCTGGTTAGAATCCACATTATTCTGCCATTTGCTTATTTATCAGTCAATTATATCATTGCGACATCTGTAGATCGGTCACACACCCATACATCACGTGAATGATGCCCAAGCTGGATAGGAGTGGTACCAGGCCAAGGAGTCCCCCCCCCCCTCACACACACCGTATTTTCCCCACCATAAGGTGCACTTAAGCCTTGAAAAATCAATAGGGTGCATTATAATAAGGTGTGCCTTTCATGTGCACCGAGTTAAAAAAAAATCTGTAAATGTTGCTATGCGACTTTGGTAAGTGCGCCGCTTGGTTGACAGTTAGAGCAATTCCCGCCTACACATGGACGTTATTAAGTAGGCTGATAGCAATTAACCATCCATCAATCCATCCATTTTCTGATCCACTGATCCTCACAAGGTCAGGCTGGAGCCTATCCTGCTGTCTTAGGGCAGGAGGCGGGGTACATCCTGAACTGGTTGCCAGCCAATCGCAGAGCAATTACCGTATTGGCCCGAATGTAAGACGGCCCTGATTATAAGACGACCCCCTCTTTTTCAAGACTCACGTTTGAAAAAAGACTTTTTGAACACTAAATTCATTTTCATGGAGAAAATAATTACAGTACATCTGAAACAAATTATTATAACAATATATTTGAGAGGAAAAGCATGTTATTTTGCCTCATTCAAATCTTAATATCTGAACATTTGAATATGTAAACTAAAGTGCAATCACATTCATAAATGAATGGCTTCTAGTTTTTGAAATGTATATTACAGCATAACTTCTCCTCAGCTGCCGGTTAACCTGGCCGATCTTCGACCCACTTTTCTCCAGATTGTCGCTACCTTTCTCCATTTTCTGTTATCTCTTCTATTATTTATTCTCTTTTCTTTATTACCGCTATTTTTTATTTTTCTTCTTTGTGCTACCGCTATTTTTATTTTTATTCTTCGTGGCAGGGGTTCACTTTGGCCTGGGGAATCAAGTTCAGCATTCGTTTCAATGATATCTGTCGTGAATGGGTATACATGTAATGTCTAGACCCCGAATATAAGACGACCCTCACTTTTTCAGTCTTATTTCAATGCAAAAAACACCGTCTTATATTCGGGCCAATACGGTAACCCAGTGGTTCTTAACCTGGGTTCGATCGAACCCCAGGGGTTCGGTGAAACAGTCTCAGGGGATCAACGGAGCCTCTGCCATGGAGGTTAAGACACAGATGACTCAACATGTCAATTAGTTATGACACACCTGTTTGGCCATCACTGGCTGTGGATGATCACATTACATTGCTTGTCCAATCAGTGCTGCGGGAAATTTAGTTCGCTCAGGAGTCAACGTGTTATTTGTTTATTTATTTATTTTTTATGTTTTAACACATGCTATGTTGAGCAAAAAGGGAAAGTGGTCGGACGAATATGTATAACATGGACTCACATGCATCACGGAACGTGATGAGACTCTGCCTCCTATCTCAAGACAAGTTGAGCAACTCCCGTCTCGCACCGGCAAAGCTGAAGGAACACTTCTCGAATTATATTTTTATTTTTCACTAAGGGTTCGGTGGATCTGCATATGAACTGGTTGAACCTCTAACAAGGTTAAGAACCACTGCATTATCCAATCGTTATGTAAGACATAGAGTATGTAGGTATATTTCCGGGATGTGCAAAACAACATCAGTTTGGCTAATAACCCCCGAAAATGGCATCGGCTAAGAGACATGCTTCGGAAGCACAATTCAAATTACAGACAATCAGTTATGCCGAGGTACATGGGAATACAGCAGCTGCAAGAGAATTCCACATCTATTAATCCACGGTTCAGACGTGGAGGAAGGGAAAAAATGAACTGCGCCAAGTTAGGAAGACGAAACGGAGTTCCCGCGAGAACAAGGCAAGGTGGCCAGACTTGGAAGACTGATTTGAACAACGCATTCGTGAAAAAGGGGACCAGCACGGTTGCGATACGCACCAGGCGGCATCAGAAGTTGGATGCCACAGAAATGGACAGAAACTACTCCCGAAGGTCCTTTTGAAGAGCCCAAATAAAAGTTTGCAGGCGTAGTCATTGTTAAGACCAATCAAAAGGGCTGGATGGATGTGAAAAAAATGAAAGAGTGCCTGAGAGAGGTGTACGTAAAGACACCTGTTGGTTATTTTCATGCATCTCTGTGCCTGTTGATCTGCAACTCAATGCACGCTCATTTCGCAGCCACTGTTGAATAAGTACAGCAAATGAAATGGCAGCTTGCCATCATTCCGGGAAGATGAACAAAGAAGCTCCAACCGCTGGACATTAGCGTAAACAGGGCATTCAAAGTTGAGTTGCGAGCATCGTGGAAGTGATGCATGAGATCTGGCGAATGCACCTTTACTAAGACTGTTACAACACTATACATGAATGATTTGTGGATGCCTGGGCTGGATTATCAGCTTCAACCATTGTCCGAGCTTTTGAGAGAGCCGCCATCGTTGCTGAAGAGTCACGCAGAAACGAGACTCACTTCGAGAATGACGAGACGGAACCTGGCACTTTCCACGGCGAAATTGTTCAGCTGTTCAGTTCGGATACAGAAAATGAGACGTAGGTAGGCGCACGCGCACGCACACACACGCACACACACGTTTTGAACAATATTTACCCATACTTATAATGTGACAACTTGTGGCCAAAATGTAAAGATAATTACAGACTGCCTCGGGTACATTCAAATGATAATGATCAGGATGATCCTAATGAATGTTTTCACTTTCATTCACGTAGGTTTTTGCGATGGTTTGGTCTAAACTGGATTCAAACTCATCGTGCGGCATGTGGCAGGTCTTCGTGCTCTTGGAAAACAACTGCACATGCAACAGATAAATAAACACTAATATATTTATAATTTACAGTATCTTTACAACCCTACGGTGCACCGTATTAAAAGGCGTAGCGTCCGTTACGGGTGCTATATCTGTATTTAACACATACATAACACACACTGCATTATTGAATGCAGGCATGGTAAAACATACACTAGCTTAAACAATATGGTAGCATGCATGCATGCTAGTATATGTTTTTAAAAAGGCAGCAGGAGCAGGATTGAGTTCGGTGGTACTTTATTGAAGTATTTAACAATGTACTCATTATTTTGGAATTAATCCTCAGCCACAAATTCATCAAAGTCCTCATTTGTGTATGAAATAAACAGCTGGGCAAGTTCTCCATCGAATAGTGCTAGCAACCACAATCCATTCAAAAATTGTGGCGTAACTCGCCCGGCGCTGCCTTCCGGTCTTTGTAAAGCTGTATTCACCATCTGTCATCCATTGCTCCCACGCCGCTCGCAACTTCACTTTGAATGCTCTGTTTACACCGATTACATTTCCTTCGTTAAGCCTCTTTCTCTTAAAAATCACCAGAGGTGGCAGTTTCTGTCCATGAATGTGGCAACCAGTAAAAGCAGAGTTCTCGTGCCCAGTTGTGTGTGTCGCTACCATGCTGGTCCACTACTTTTTGACAGTGTAGTTCACCGGGATGTCCAAAGTGAGCGGCACCTCATCCATGTGAGTGAAGTGGTTGGGATGGATGTGTTTGTCGGCAATCTTTTTACGGCAATAGAAGCGGAAGGTAGCCAGCTTTTCCTTGCGGTCTGCTGGATGTTGCTGCGCCACAGAAAATGAAAGCAACAAGACGAACCTCCTTGAAGATGTTTGATTTTCATTTATTCTGCAAGCGTTTTTCTCTTCAGTCAAATGGTGACTGTAGAGACGTTTTTCCGGGCTGTTCTGTGACCGTGAATCCATTGCTCGTGTCTTCCAACCCTACCACTACGCCTTGTTTCTGCGGAATGTCAGCTTCGTTTTCTTGACTTGGCGAACTTCGTTCTCGTGCTTCCTCCACTTCCGAACCATGGATTAGTTTATCTTAAATTCTCTCGCGGCTTCTCTATTGCCAAGTTCCTCCCCAGAGATGGCTGGGATCGGCTCCGGCATGTCCGCTACCCTTGTGAGGATAAACGGATTCGAAAATGGGTGGATGGGTGGATGACGTTTTATGAGCCAGACTTCAAGGTGGAGTAGAAAATGAATCAAATTATCTCAGTTCATACTATTAGTTTGATGATATTTATTCATTAGGGCATTAATGAATCAAAATTGTGTTCATATTCTACTTGTAAATACCTTTATAGTGAATCTCACAATTGCACTAATTGTAATTGTCACAAAGTACCAGACAATGCTCAAATGTACATCTAAAGACTATTTCTCTTACAGTGCTGTGAAAAAGTATTTGCCCTCTTCTCAAGCTATTATTTATTGTGCATAGTTTCCCCACTTTAATGTTAAGGATCATCAAACAAATGTCAATAGATAAAGGTAATGCAAGTAAACAGACTGTAAAATGCATTTTTAAATGATTATTCGATTAATTAAGTGAAGGAATAATTACACATTTCAGTGCTACCTGGCTGGCCCTTTGTGAAAATGTAAGTCACCACCTTGTTAAATCATCAATTAACTGTGGCTAATCAAATCTTTTGGAACACTGACTTCATTTTGTCTGGCCACACCCAAGCCTGATTACCTCGAGACCTGTTCGATCAAGAAATCATTTAAATAGAACCTTTCAGCCCGAGCTCAAGGAACTCAAATACAGAGGAGAAGGTGAGTAAGTGACTATCAATCTGGATAGGGTTACAAAGTCAATCCTGATCGGACTCCAGCGAACCACAGTGAGAGCCATTTATCCACAAGTCGAGAAAACATGGAACAGTTGTGAACCTTCAACAACTTTCCAGCCTACAAAAATGATCCCAGAGCACAGCAACGACTCATCCAGGAGGTCATAAAGAAACCCAGGACAATATCGAAAGAATTGCTTCCCTTGTCTCAGTTAGGCTCAGTGTACATGACTCAGCGATAAAGAAGAGATTGAGCAGAAATGGCATCCAAGGTATGTAGTTCCAAGACAAAAACCACTGCTGACTAAAAAGAACATCGAGGATTGTTTTTCTTTTGCAAAATATAAGAAATAATAAACCTCTGAATGGCTTAAAAAATGTTTTGTTTTGTTTTTCGTCACATAGTCAAAGTCTGGATTTGAATCTGATTGAAATGCTGTGGAATGACTTTAAAAAGGCCATTCGTGCTTGAAAGCCCTCCAGTGTTGCTGAATTAAAGCAATTCTGGAAGGACGAGTGGGCAAAAATATCTCTCCAGAGATGTGAAAGGCTCATTGCCAGTTTGAAAAAAAATGTGTGATTTCATTTGCTGCTGCTGAAGATGCTGATGTGCCCATGACAGGTACTCTTGCGTTGGTTTTCATAACGTCGTGAAAGACTATGGTCTTTCATTACTGCAAAAACAACTTTGCTGCTTAAACAGTTACTTTCCCCTCGACATCTAATTAAATCACCAATACTGTTGACAAAAGGTCTCAGCAGTGCAATTAGGATTCCAAAAAATAGAATCAAATAGGCGGTTAAAAAAAAGCACTCAGGGTTAAAGTGACTGATCCATACAGAAGCCATGCAGTTTTCCTTATTAGCCAGCCACTTCTGTTAACTACTGCCGCAGACGAGTCCAAGGACTTTTTGGTTTACCTCCTTGTCTTTCGAACTATCCCCCTTGATGATAATCCTGTAGCCGTGCATTATTTTACTTTTTTCATGAAAGGGAGAGAAAGACGTAGAAATGATAGCCAGGGTGGTTAAGATAATAATTCACGATCTTAAGCCCCCAGGGGCAGTGGCACACAGTGCAGTGCAGCACGCAACACACACTCACTCGTACACATATACATGTGCACACAAACATGTTCCGCTCACATCCCCTCAATCTTGACTGCGGGTAAAAAAAACAAGTTCAGGCAGCATGTCATAATCAGCTTAGACAAGCGCGAATATTACATTTTCTTTTTTCAAATGGAATAAAACAAGAGCAGAAACCACAGCAACACATTAAAAATGTGAAACCACTGAGAGGACAAAGGCCCCTTGCAATGGACCTTGATTCTGTCATGTTTCGGTTTGTGACCAACAGGTGGCACTGTGGGGCTTTTCCCTGCAGCTGTGCACCTGTTGGTCGTCAGGTAATTAGTGGCTATAAAAGGACACCCGGCCGACTACTCATTGTCTCATTGTTTGTGGCTGTTTGTATGCTACTGTCATGTTTGTTTCAGTCAAGTTTGGGTCATTGTTATGTTTTATTTTCAGTCATGTGTTTTGTTTGATACTTTGGACTTTGTTTGTTTTGGATTTATATTATAGTTATAGTTTTAATACAATCTTTCAAGTACACCCTGCTCCTTCCTCCTGCCTGCTTTTTGGGGTCCACCACCACCTTGCAACGAGACAGATTCATTTTGTGGCATACGAAAAGCTACGAAAGCTCTCTCATGTTAATGGGGGCTGTGCTGTCATCTATTCCGTGTGTGGTGGTAAAAGTGTTGGCAGGTGTACATGTCATGTCATCAAACTGCCAATTTTTGATGCTCAAATGTTTACATCCCACTACCACTGTCAGGAACAGTGATAGTTGATCATTTATAATTGGCAATGACATACAGAAAATAGAAATAATGTTTCATGTGACATGAACAAACAAAAAAATTAAATAAATATATAAATACATTTTGTGATTCACATTTTGGTGCAGGTCAGTGAATTATTGAACCCTGATCAGAGTAATTAGATAGATAGATAGATAGATAGATGTGTGTGAGTGTGGTCATGAGAATAGAAACACAGAAATTATTGTAATATTAACCACTGCTCATTTGAGCAATTACTACATTACCAATCAAGGGAGCAGAACCATTCTAGCTGAAATATCGAATAGAAAAATATTTCTCTCACAAACTAAAGGGTTCATGGAAGATTGAGCAATAATTTATGAGTTCCTCCGCCATATCAATTAATTTGGATGAAAAAACTCATTTCGGCGGAGGGGGGAATGAATCATACATTAGCATATCGCAAATAGATCATCGCTATTTCTCCCTCTCCAGCTATAAATCACGACAAACTAAATCTTTAAACTTACAGTGCGTGACCTTCGAGCCGCGCACTGAACTGGATTTAAAAGGCTATATTCGGAAAATGTCAAGCAAATAGATAGCCTGCCAGAGCAGAGACGGCTTTTCGTGCGTAACAGCAAGACGAGTCTTGTGTCCTGCTTGAATTTCATTCCTAGCGGCGGACCGGTATGTTGCGCTTTTGCCCGTTTGTTACCGGCAAATCAGCGCACGCACGACCGGCCCCAAAGAAGAAGTTCAATGCGTGGTACTCCGCCGATCGCTGTCAAAATGAGCAGTTCGTTTGAATTGCGGCTGTGCGGGACAAATTGTAATTGATTCAAATTTGACTTACGCTGCTGTTTTGTCCCGACCAGTAGACGACAGCGTGGTTATGTGCCGAGTCCCCAGTCAGGGCGAAAGTGTCGCTGGTGATCTTCGGCTCATCCTGCTGTTTATTTCCTCTGCCGTCGTCCCTGTTCTTTCTTAACTCCGCTCGACTCGGTCCAAAAGACCTGAGCCCGTCCAGCAACGAGCCCCGTTCTTCCGAGGTACCGTGATTCAGGGCAGCTTGCCCCGTCAACCCACTCTTGCGCAGCTCCGCAAACTCGGGGTTGTTTCTCTTCGCCCTCAGCAGCGCAACGCCATCACCAAAATCCCCTTTTCGGTTTGATCCGCCGCGGTGGCTTTGTGCAATGGACCCTCGTGTGTTTTTCCTCAAGTCAGGTGCATTTTCGCGGTCTTTGTCCTTTCCAGCATTTTGTCGAGCAATCCCGAGTTCCCTAAACTCCACTTGGATGTTTTTAACAGCGCTCAGTCCATCTGTTGGTTTAGCGCGTAATTCACCGGTGTGAAGTTGAACTAGGGACCGGCGAGATGCGTAACTTATCTCCGCCTTCGTATTTTGGAAGGAGTGAGCAGTTATCATGAGCCAGACACCCAGAGCAAAGTGCAAGCTCGGGCAGAAGCCCGTCCAAGTCTCCATCGCTGACAGAAATTTGGGGGAGGATGGAGCTCAGGGGTCCTTATCCAACAACCTTAACTCCTCTTTCTCGGGTCGGCAAAGAATAACTGACGCGCGGGGTTGTCGGTCTGCTGATTTCAGAGGGGAAAGTGCTCTTAAGCGAAACTGTTCACGTCCAAGGATCTTTGGTGAGGAAAGCCACACATTGGAGGGAGGAGCTGTAACGCAGCCAGCTGCCTAGTGCGCGCCCGGAAGAGACGGAGAAGGGAGGGAAGGAAGCGACTGTCCATGGCACTGAGCTCTCATCTATCTCTTGTTTCCCCCTTGTAGAGATCAGACCAATGCGGCACATATGTGCACATGGTGATTTTGATTCTTAATCATTCAAATGTTGAATTGACATGCCACAATGCATCAATATTCGCTGTCTACAGCACACGAATACATTTCGTCTGCAAATTATAACACTCCGTTGTTATTTTTGTGAAGTGGAGAGTTCACCTTGGGCTCAACTCATATTGTACACCTCGTTATCCATAACGCAGGATTTAGCAAAATACTTGACTTCATTGTAAGCAAGTTGAACAAAGTCTTAAAATCACGTCCTCAGAAACTCACTATCACCAATGTTGGCTTGCACTGAAACGGGGGTAGGCAACTCCAGTCCGAGGGCCGAAATCCTGCTTGTTTTCGACATTTCCCAAATATTCTATTTGGAATGGAACTGTCAAAAAAGCAACAATAATACTGTATATGCCATAACGTTGTAATTCATAATAATGGTCAGAAAAAATAACAATAAAGAGACACTCACTTCACATCAACTTATCATGTCATTCCATACAAATTTTGTTTTACAAATGTAATGATCAAAATCCTTTGACTTTGATCAATTAAATAGTGCTTCACACAACAGACTGCACGAATGTAATATTTGCTTGCTTTATTCTTTCCTCTGGTTTCTGCTATGTTCAATGCATTGTCAAACACATGCAAAATATCACAACCGATTCTACACTTAATAGGTTAGCTTATTACCATTTGTCAACTTGATTCACCATGTGAATCTCTTAGTGTCAGGGGTCTGCCCATACACAGCATACCAATATGAGAATGAAGGGGTGAGGAGACGAGGTCAGTCTGACAGTTGGGGCCATGCTCGTGCTGCTTCAGGGGAGCAGAACACTCACTGATGGATTGGGGAGAATTGGCAGGGAGTTGCACCATTCCCAGGGGAGGAATAAGGTAGTGCCTCAAGCCATAGTGTATCGAGAAAGGAAGGAAAGTGTGATGGCTAGGATGTATTCTCAGGTTTTGCGCATGAACGAATAAGAGCAACAATGAAGTGATAAATAGCAAGAAATGTGTGAGTGTGTGAGAGCGGGAGCGAGAGATAGAGAGACATGAAGAGAAAGTCCATGAGTGCAGTAGGAAGAGTGAGAGAGAGAGAGAGAGAGTCAGCGTTTGAGGGTTACTCATGTGTTGTGTCCTTGTCTGTCAACTCGCCTGTCAACAAAATGTCCATGAGGGAAAACCCAGGAGACTCAATTTGAATTTCAAGTGACTTTTAATCATATCAGTTTGAAAATAATAGTTTTTTTCAAAAATCAATTTGGTGTTTATTTCAGTACAATGGATGTGTAATTGATCTACAGGTGCAGCTCAATAAAATTCAAAAAGTCAAACTCACGATTACTATTTTACTATTGTCATTTTTAGATAATAATTTTGATAAACTATAACCCATATTGCCTGTGTCGGAACTGGCTGCTCAAGATTCGATCCCTACTGCGGACGAATGTTTTTAAAAAAAAGCTGTTAGGGAGATGCCAGTCAGCTTCCTGACGACTGTCCCAGTGCCCTTGTGCAAGGTGAAGTTTGCCGAGGTCACGTGCCACAACCTGTGGTCTCGCATGACATCTTATAAGATGTCAGTTTGATCGTTTTGTGTGACCGTTTTATTTATTTTTTTACATTAAAAAAAATCATTTTACAATCTCAGTTCAACTTTTGAGATTCTACTTAAAGATGGATTTGGCATACAGTTAACAGATTCAAGACATACAGGAACTACATGTGACTGACTATGTGTGATCTTATAAAATAAGATGACACCATATTCTAACCACCCTTCATTTGCTCCCGCCAGGATTTGACATTTGACAAGCAGGGTCAAGAAGTGCAGTATTAAATATTGAGTTTTCCGCAGCCCAAATTTTAGGAGTTTCCCATTTAGAAATAAACTGAAGGAGAGATCTGTTGTTGCTGTTGTTTTTTGTTTTTGTATTTGTTTTTGTTTTTTTGGTAAGAAAATGTGGCTGATGAACCACTTACTGTATCTATCACATTGCACTTGTCGGAGGTCGCACTTTGCAAATATACAAGGACAAGAGCAAATACATTAAAGACACTGGAATCGGGGGACTCTCGCCTTGTCAGGAGGTGACAGTTGAATGAGCCTCTTGTGAGTTTCCAGACACATGAAGCTAAAAGGTCAAGCTGTGATAGCGCATCCTTGGACATGCAACCAAAACAGACCTTTTACTTTCATAATCGGGCATTATTTTTGATTGACAAATGCCTCTTTTGGGGCTTCGCATCAGTCACGGTCGCACATGTATAATTCCTTCTTTCTGTGGTGACACACCCAATTGAATTTCATTTGGGTAAACACTTACTTTTACTGTGATGAGTATTTTAATTATTGGCAGTGATCATTCAAAAGGTAATAATTGTTTCTCAGAAAAAAAAGTCATGTTATAGAACAGGTGTGTCAAACATACGGCCCGCGGGCCGGCACCGGCCCGCAAGGAGGTTCGATCAGGCCCGCGGGATCATTTAAAAGGGGAAAAATGCATATAAGACACGGAATGAATAGTTTTAATAAGGTGCAATTCATGGAGTATCTGCTAGGGGACACACTGTTTTGATCAGAGTAGAAGACAACATTGTTTTGATCAGAGAAGAAGACAACAGCAGTATCAGCCTGTCACTGAGACAGACCCAACACAGCAGACGCTACATGTGAATACTTTATTCTTTACACATTGAATAGCACTCTCCTTCGTTTGTAAGTTGTAGGCGGGGATTAAATTTCGATTTTATATGCACATGTGTAAATGGTTTAAAAATTCCTTTCTTTATAAATCTTGTTTAATCTTAAAATGCATTCGTATATTTTTCAATACCAATTACTTGTTAAAGTTTTGTGCCTTTGTACAATCAGTGAGATCAGTTGCAATGAATATATGTGAGTTGTAAGTAAATTGCACATTTGTCTAAGGAAATCTAAAGTGCTTCATGAAATGTTTTGTAAAATATATGCTCATAAAATTTCAACATTTTCCTAATGTTCTTGTTCTTCTTTAGACCAAAACAAAGGAAAGGCATATTATTTTGGTTATTTATAGCAGAGTGTGGTATAATTTTAATAGTCCGGCCCACTTGACATCTACTGAGGCCATATGTGGCCCACAATGTGACAAGAGTTTGGCACCCCTGTTATAGAATGATATTTGTCACATTAATCGTGTCAGAATATCTTTACCATTTGTGTACTAAATGAAATTTCATGATTTGCAACAGGTTGTCCAATTATGCTAGTTCCATTTTTGGATTACAATATTTTTCTCCTATTGCTAAATGTGTCTTTTCCATGAAAACTAACAAAAATGCATCTTTAGGCTCCATTCCAGTCTGGAGTGAGGCACAGGGTAAATCTGCACAGGGGCAGTCAAGAAAACATTTTTGTATTTTCGCAGACCTGGGCAAGCTGGTGCAGGGTCGCACATTTTAATCAGGCTCTGGCAGTTTGAGATAATGAGTGGGGAGCCATCTTGCCCCTCTGGGACATTTGTGGCCGGGTAAACCTTCGATCCTTGGCAAAAGTGGAGAATGCTGTGCCTGAAAATACTGTCCATAGAAAATGTGGATGATATCTACATTATTGTTTTTCTGATAACAGGTATCCTGCTGTTTGGAGTTGGCCTGATGTATTGCATAATTTAGCTGACGTGAGCAGCTTCATTGGATGGTAAGTATGGCTCACATGGGGGGTGGAGGGCAGATCATAAATTCTCAGACTCATGTGTTTACCGGACTCAATCAAAAAGTGGATGCAGTATGAGAGTTGCTTTGCAAAATGGAAAAGAATGAGCAGTAGTTGGCCTGACCTCGAAAAATTTATGCCATTGAGAGTCACAAGCTAAAATACTTTCAAGGCTGTCTGAAATTGTTGATGACCTGTTCCGAAAACAACTGTTTTCTGGACTTTACCCTGGATGAAAAAATACGCTCGGGCGCTAGCATTCCGATCAGCCCCTTACCACTCCTTCCCGAACCCAATACTGATAAGCTTGGCTTTGCAGCTGCTTGACCCGCATACACAAACACAGAACAAATTAAAACGCCAGTAATATAGCAATTATGGTGTAATGACGATTGAGGAAATGACGCCTACAGTCCTTGAGCTCTTTAAATTGTCCACTGGTTTGGAATAGTGCTGGGCGATGTGGAAAAAAAAATCGATCACGATAAAGGCCATTTTATATTACATTAATGATATCCTACAATATATGTTCAATTATTCTATTAAAAAAGGGTTATAAAGCGCAACTTGTTGGTGCTGTTGCTGTTGTTGAGCAACCTTCAACTGGGTCCCAAAGCGGCTCCGAAAGCCGCAGCTACCCGGGTACCTGCAGACCTAGTTGTCGGCTGTAGACTGGGAACTGTTTGTAGCCCGAAGGCACGCCCAACACTGGCTGGAGGTCGTTTCCGAGTTGCGCTGTTGGTGCTGTCACTGGTCATGTGTGAATGCACTCGACTTGGAGGATGAATCAGTTAAAATTAGACTATAGAACAGGGGTGAGCAAACTACGGCCCGTGGGCCGGATCCGGCCCATTGGTCTTTTTAATCCGGCCCGCCGAAGATTGGTGCACAATTAAGGTTTGTTGCATTCATTTCGTTTGGACTTGTAATGACAGGTATTTCAACACCAGGTGGCGCAGTTACTTCAAGTTGCAGAGCACAGGGAGGGAGGGGAAGATGAAGAAAGAGGGAGAGAGTAATGACCATGGAAGGGAAAGTGATATGTATCTGATTAAACGAAGCGGGTAAAAAAGTACGAAACATTCAGGAGACGCCTTGGAGTCGGAAAGACTCAAATCTACGAGACTTTGAAAAACAAGGAAGCGATTCTTACTCAGTCCGATTCTGGCAATTTCCATGCTCAGAGTGAATTGCTTGTGGCTCGAGTAAATGAACATTTCCTAGAATGGTTTGATTGTTATCATGTTAAAAACTTTCCGCAAACTGGACCGCTAATAAGAGTCAAAGAGCAGTCAAATGTGTAGAGCGTGAACAACAGGGGGCTCAGTACACATCCTTGAGGAGAACCGGTGCTGAGTGTGATGGTGGAGGAGAATGTTACTTTATTACTGGCATACAAAGACATTCTGCTATCTTCTTTATTTTCTATTTCTATTTCTAACTTTTGGCCCGGCCCTCCACAATATTTTCTGCTTCTCATTTGCCCCCCCCCCCTGGAAAATAATTGCCCACCCCTGCTATAGAACAATGATAGATTTTATGTGTTTCTAGATTTAAATAATATACTCAAATTCAACAAGTAAAAATATACTTGCATTCCATCATGACTTTAATGCACCAGTACTTGATTGGAGCAAGGCTTTACGTCTGCCTCAAAGTGTTTTTGCACACAATCCAACAGCTGAGAAGTGGGTCCTGTCCAAACTGCATTCAACAGTGTCTAACCTCAACTCAACTGTATTTATAGAGCACTTTCAAACAGCCATCTCTGCATACAAAGTGCTGTACATGGAGCAACTATCATATATACAACAATAAAGCAGTATAAAAGACGGTAGAAAGCACCAAACAGTAAAACTAAGATCAAGTCTGAGTCATGCTGATTCAAATGCCAAAGAATACAAGTGAGTTTTGAGGTGGTTTTAAAGATGGGCAGTGTGAGAATGCCCTGCTCTGTGGGGGATGCTCCAGGAGTATAGGAACCACTACGATGAGCCACTGGGTCCCTTTATAATCGGAATAGGACCTTGGTTCGCATTGCAGGCTGTAAATCAGCCTTTTTCTCAGCGGATGATAATGAATGGCGCGATGGACATTAGTACATGGAAAAAATGAGCAACGCTGCAACAGGGACAATTGAGGACACGTCTAAGACTTTCAAACAATAAGACTTTGGATTTCAACTACTGGTACATATCCCCTGCTAGCCGTTTGAAGTTCAGCAGTTTCAAGGCACTTCAACACTCGTTGCATCTGTCAGGCCCGGTGGCTCTACTCCAAAGGTCCCTCATCACCGATTTGAAGTGCAAGTGAATATTTAATAAGATAAGAGTTTTATGACAAATCAGTCTAAGGCCTTGTCTTGCTCCATCAGTGCATGTGCTCTCCTCATTACCCAGCTATTAGTCACTCTTAAAGGATCTAGTACAGTGTACAATAGCAACTAATTCACCATTTGATTAGAAAATCAAATCACTTACAATGTTTTTTTTGGGGGGGAGGGTTGCAAGTGATAGAGTATTGATGTCCTCAGAAGTCACCAATCACATTCAAATCCTATGCTGTTTTGTTGTCTAGATGTATTGATCAAGTCTATGTATATTTAGAAGCTAAGTCTTATGCAAAACAACCACAATGTGTATCCATGTGTGTGGGAGAGAGCTAAAAAGAGAGAGACAGAGAGAGTGGTGTGAAGATGAGTGTCAGATAATGAAACCGAAGGAATGCTCAAACTGCCCTGTGGTGTGTGGTTGCAGACAGGCAGATCCCCTCCCTCTCTCACTCATTCTTTTTCCCAGTTTCTTTAATATGTCCATTTAAATCCTTCGCAATAATCCTTTCATTTAAGAGTAATCCCAAAATACGAGCAATTTTAAAGGATAAATCCAACAAATTGCAATCAATAGGTAAACCACCCTGCCGCCATGGGAACCACAAATATAGTCCATACTAATGTCAGTGGGGAGGTTGTCGTTCATCTCACCTGAGATGATTTTTGGTATAAAGGAAATTGCCATAATATAATTGCAATTTGAGGGATGATGACTATCAAGAAGAAAAAAATAATTCCTTTCCGCTGAGGCTAAACACATAAAAGTCATTGCTGAACATTTCCATTTTTGTGCCGGTAATGGATTTACACATATGAACATATGAACAAAATTGACGGAAAGCCTTCCATTTAGGAAGGAAAAAACCCAAAATGGATTATGAGCCTTTTTCAGCCATATGATTGCAGATCCAAAATAAAACAGAAAGAAGTGAATACTGCAACTGACAGTGAAACATGAATGAAGCTTGATCGTGTTCTGATGTGCAGAGTACAATGAACTCTCAAGGCTATCGAGTCATCCTGGAATGTTATGCGCTGCCTGGTGTCAGCCACAAGTCATTGATAATGAACCAAAAACAGACAGGTAAACTCACCAAAGAATTGGCTCAGAACAACACAGTGGAGTGTTATGAAGTGGCCGTTAATGAGGCCTAATTAAAAGCCTATCGAACATCTGTGGAAGGCGCTGAATCATGAAGTCTCGAGGAAGAACGGACAAATCACATTGGATATCCACCAGTGTCATATATTTTCTCATGTTCCTTCAAAGGAAGTAATTAGATACTAAAAAGTCATTATGTCTCTTTGGACAAAAAGAAAAACACATTTATTGTTCTTATTTGCTGTGGGCTGAATCTTTCATCCTTTTGGAAATGCCATATCCTGAACTCACGTATCATACCAATTTTGTAATGTAGAGTAGACAATACAAATATACCGTAAACAGCGTATATGGATAAAGGTGACATCGAATTTATTTCTGGGATCACCTTTTAACCCGTACGCACGCAAAAATGCATGCCATGATGAGCAACAGTCATAACGGACCCTAACATGAACGAAACAGAAAAATAACTAAATATTACACAAGACAGAGGTGATAAAAATGATATCACTGGCTATCTTTTGAAAATACCTGACACAAGGAGGCAGAAATGCACTTTTGTAGCCCAGCCGCTTCAAACTCGGCTACAAAATGCTACAGTGAGAGTTGGAGATCACGGCTTGATAAAGCCAACAATATTACATAATTTGAAAGAAGCAGAGATGCAATCTTTAGGTCTCCAAACTGGACCATTCAAATGCCTTCGCTGCACCTACAAATTATGTCCATAAAGTTTATGAACAGAATTGGTAACAAAGGGCAGACTCGGCCAAGTCCAACTCTAGCTGGAAATCAGTCCAATTTACTGCCGGGTAATAATTAATACCAAACTCTGACACCGTTCGATATTAAGGACTTGGGGTCACCCATACTCCCAAAGCACTCCCCTACAGAACTCCCCAAGGAACACAGTCGAACGCTTTCTCCCAACTACACAAAAAACATGTAGACTGGTTGGATGAACTCTGATGTAGAGGTGATCCACTCTTCCATGGCCAGGACGAAAACCACAATGCTCCTCCTAAATTTGAGATTCCACTTCTCGACAAACCCTCCTCTCCAGCCCCCCTGAATAGACCTTTCCAGGGAGGCTGAAGAGTGCAATGCCCCTGTTGTGGGAAAAAACCCTGCGGACCCCCTTCTGAACAAGGCCGGCCACCATCCCAGTCTGTCAATCCCCATCTCAGCTGCACCCCTTTTCTCCTGATTGTCCAAGACATGCGGCTGCAAGCTGACACGATCACAATGTCGATCATTGAACTGTGACCATAGATGTGGAAACGCTTGGTCTGATTTTGGATATATCCCAAAACAACCTTACTGTCACAGTTGAACTTAACTGAGTCAAGCTTTAAATCCAGTTCGTCTTGAATAAGTTCAGTGACCACTACCGCCAACATTGAACCACACAAGTCTAATCTAGAGATATTTGGCTAGGAGAGTGGGGTCAATTTAGCTTTTCTGAGAACAAATCGTACCATCCACTTTTCCTTCAGTGTGAATGGTCCTGAGATATGCCACACCTCCAGTGGCTTTGGTGGATGCATCAGAGAACATACAGAACTTACTGTGGTTGGTTTTAGTGAGTGTGCTAGAGGTGTATGCACTTGGAATGCAGTTTGTGTAAAGACTTTCTCCATATCTGCCATTCTTTGCTTCAGGCAGAGGATCATCCCAATCACACTTTTCCACACAAAACTCTCTCAACATACTGTTTCCTTCAATGGTGACTGAGATAGGATTCCCAGAGACTCAAATATGCTGTTCACTGTGGACAGAACATTACGGCATGTGAATCCCTTTTTGTTGTCTGCCACTTGGAATGTGAAGGTATCTGTAGTCGTCATCCACAGCATTCTCAAACTAAATGACTGCATGTGGTGCGAATGCCTGCAGGACAGTGTTGCTGTTTGAAGCTAGCTACCTTGTGAGCTTTAAGTTAGATTCACAGAAGGAGGCTCGGTTTCTTTGCAGGTGACTAATAACTTCAGTTCCTGAGGGAACACTAATAAGGCCATTGTCAACTTAAAAATGACACTCAACATGGAGCTGTGTCTCCTGTATCTTTGTGTGCCTTTTCCTGAATGGGCCTCTTGAGCCTATCGATGTCCAAGTCTAATGCCAAAAACATGCACCCTCATCTGGCAGTCAATGATTTTTTTTTAAATGTTTTATTTTTTGGGGGAGGGGGGTAATCATTGTATTTGTGCCACAAAAATCTTGGTGGTCCTTGTGAATGAGGAAGCAGTGAAACATCGACAGGCACAGCCACTTGTTTTTATTTTTTTGTTTGGTTGTTTTTTTTGGAAAGTTATTCAGAATTCCAAGAAGGGTGTTCTTGAGGGTGGCCCGGTAGTCCAGTGGTTGGCACGTCGGCTTCACAGTGCTGAGGTTCAATTCCAGCTCCGGCCTCCCTGTGTGGAGTTTGAATGTTCTCCCCGGGCCCGCGTGGGTTTTCTCCGGGTGCTCCGGTTTCCTCCCACATTCCAAAAACATGCATGGCTGGCTGATTGGACACTCTAAATTGTCCCTAGGTGTGAGTGTGGGTGTGGATGGTTGTTCGTCTCTGTGTGCCCTGCATTTGGCTGGCAACTGATTCAGGGTGTCCCCCGCCTACTGCCTGAAGACAGCTGGGAAAGGCCCCAGCGATCCCCGCGACCCTAAGGTGGATCAAGCGGTTCGGATAATGGATGGATGGAGTTCTTGAGGTCCGGAGCCTTGAGACGTTTCTCGTTCCTGAGTGTTTTGTTGGTAGAATCAAACACAAGCTGCATGTTTTGGGGCTTCTGCCAGTGAAAGACCCCAAAAATGGGCAGAGACCAACACTTCTCATTTTCCTTCGAGGGTGGGGCCACCTCTGCATGAAGGTTCTCGAGCACTGTACTTTCTACTTGAAGTTTTGTTTCCGCTTCAGCAAATGAGCCTTGTGCCTTAGCAACATATATTTCTGCTCGTGCTCGAAATGCTGTGCTGGGAAGAGAAGAGCGAGTGCTTTTCATGGTTCTTGTGTGCACTGATGCGTTATCAGGTGTTTCTATTTTCCTTTTTGGTTTGCATTCACTTTCAGAACTCCAGGTGATCCCACTTTTTCACTGAACTGTGCTTGCTAAGACATATATGAGCTTAGTCTATGCTAGACAGTGAGTTAAACTCTGAAGTGATGATGCAAGAGGTCCTCATAGTTGTTCTTAACTTTACATACAAAATCTTGACATCATTGGCAGAATGAAACTGAAAATGAAGACGAAATAAATTCATCATCCATGTGGGTCAATAAAATACATATTCACTGCTAATGCAAAACAGACACTCAAATACCTGCTAATTCAACATTAAACCACCTCTAAAACACAATCATAAACATTAGTCATTTGTATATTAATATTCAAAACAGCCTGCAGATGTCTCCACAACATATGTTCCATGTTCCACCCAAGGGATGCCTCTGTAGGAGTTAAACAAGCCTCTCATTGCAGCGCATGGAGTCAAAGCCATCTCCTTTTTTCTTCCTTCCTCATCTCCTCAACTCCTTCACGCACTTACATGAGCACATGAGCCCTCAAAACGTTTTGCTGTACATTGTCTTTGCTAAAAAACAAAAGAATGGTTTTCCAAATACGCGTCAGCATGCAGAAATGAACTAAAACTCGCCTGAAAGACAGAAAAGCTGACATAGCAATAAACTATTTTTCACCAATCTCAGTTTTGGGGGCAGGGCTTAAAACAGGGCCCAGTAATGCACTTGGGCCGTCATTTCATGAGGAGCTATTTCATGCAAATGCAACTTCCATAGTGATAGTAATGTGGCTATGTATCTCTCTCTCTCTCTCTCTCTCTCTCTATCTATTTTTTTTATTTATACATACTGTACCACTACCGCATGCAGTAAGTTATACATCCAACCCAAAAATACATTTTCCCCGAAGTGTTATGTGTTTTGTATTATTGGGCTATAGTTCAAGAAAACCAAAGGTCCTCTTTTGCCCACTTTTCTACACCCTGTCTGGCCATGTAGGGGAGTTTAATCAATTCATGAAAATGTCTGGGTTTCGTTATTTATTTTGTATTATTGTTATTCTATATATTGTGGTAGGATATAGAGCAGCCTGTGCACCTAACAGTTTCGAGTCCACAATTGTTTTTTTTTTTTTAAAGTATGACACCTTTGTAGGTAAAACTTCATTCCCTATCACTTTCAAAAAGGTGCTGAGCTGAGCTCACGGCCCTGAATTTTAGCTCACTGCTCAGCGCTATGTGCTCCAAAACCAGAAAAGTGTTGGCGGTGCGGATTTGACCCCCAATTTGGGTGGGCAGAGTAAAGTTAAAAGACCACCGGTTACAAATATCCATCCATCCATCCATTCATTTTCTACCACTTATCCGGGGTCGGTTCACGGGGGCAACAGCTTTAGCAGGGAAGCCCAGCCATTTGTTCCAGCTCTTCCCGGGGGATCCCGAAGCGTTCCCAGGCCAATTACGAGACATCGTTTCTCCAGCGTGTCCTGGGTCGTCCTCAGGGCCTCCTGCCAGTGGGACATGCCTGGAACACCTCACTAGGGAGGCGTCCAGGAGGCATCCTAATCAGATGCCCGAGCCACCTCATCTGGCTCCTGTCGATGTGAAGGACAGGCGATTACAAATATCCGCCACCAATAGTATACTCCACACACAGCAGCCCTGACAAAAAAATAATAATGGTCAATCGCAGGAGACTGTGTGCTTGAAAAAGTAGATCTTAAGCCAAAAAGGTAGGCATCCCTATTATGAGTGTTCATTTCAGAGCAGAAATTTCTTTTTGGGTTGGCACCCAAACAGTCTGTGGACATTGATTATGATGTTCCAGCAATTTCAAGTTCATGATTCCTGCATTGTTGCTGTCCTATTTTTTCCGATTTGTTGAATATATACTCTCTCTCTCTCTCTCTCTCTCTCTCTCTCTCTATATATATATATATATATATATATACAGGTATATATATTTATTTTTTTTCAATCTTAGATTCAGCAACCGGAAGACAACACTCTAAAACTGATTGAGCTTCAGCTACATGGAGATAATTGTTTCAATTAGTATTGCCAGAGTATTTTTTACTTGCTCCCCGACAAGTTTGTTTATCATTTACTATCAAGATGAAGAAGGCATTGTAACCACAACTCATTATCATCACAAGTATTCTGTGAATTTAACCATCCTTTTTTTTTCGTCCAAGAACGGTTTGTCTGCCTTTGCTGCCATCCCTCTCGAGATTGAATACTTTGCATTTAAAAAAAAACGGGCCATCCTGGCAGCTTGACAAATGAAAGCAATAGCATATTTGGAGACACCTGGTTCAACAGTTATTGAAGTTGATCACATATAATTTGCATATAGATAAGGCATTCGTACCTAGAGTAAATCTCAGCATACAAAGTAGCTTTATTTTACTGCAACCACTATTATACTGACAAATACTACCATAAAATTTAAACCTGGAATGGTTTTAATATTTTGTTTTCAGCTCACTTACTAAAGGCAAGTCTTTAGATGTGTACGACTGATATTCACTAGCCATCCATAAAAGATGCAAGAGGGGAAGATTTTCTTGTTTTAGAAAGACGTACTTGCTTAAGAAGAATTCATACCCACATTTACCCTTTGGTACTGTGGCTATGAGCATAAATCACAAAAGTGTCATCTCAATTCAACTCATCTGTAATTATGGGGCACTTTAAAACAACCACCCTGTATACAAAGTGCTGTGCATGGAGCAAAATAATTCATACAACAACAAACAATAAAACAATAAATTAAACGCAAAGTCAGTAGAAAGCACAAAGGCAGCAAAACTTAAACTCAAGTCTGAGTCATGCTGAGTCAAAAGAATCAGCATCAGAATTGCCTTTATTGCCATTGTATTGCATACTGTACAACGAAATTTGGGTGCCACTCCTTCGTGCATTTCGTAAAAAAATAAATACAATTAAATTTAAAAAATAAAATAACGGTTTAATAAATACAAAACCCAACAACAACACAACAACAGCAGCAGTCGTGGTAGTGTGGAACTGAGGCTTATATTGCACACAGGACACATATTGCACATGAAATGGCTCAGATATTGCTCATTATTGCACAAAGCTAGGTAAGTCAGTTTAGGTTTAAAATGCAGTAGATTTGATTTATTTTCTATGGTTATTTATTGCATTAATGGCTCTAGAAAAAAACCTGTCCCTGAATCTGCTTGTCGGGTTTTGTGTGATCTGTAACGCCGGCCCGAGGTTAACATGACAAACAGGTGGTTTCTTGGATGCATCCTTGATGATGTTGGCAGCTCTGCTGAGGTAACGTGAGCTGGTAACATGAGCCAAAAGCCAAAGAATAGAAATGAGTTTTGAGACGGGTTTTAAATGTAGACAGCGGGAGGCCATTCCAAAGAGCGGGACCAGCAACGGAAAAGTCTCGATCCCCTCTGAACCTCCGCTTGGTTCTTGGTACCTCTATTAATGTCTGGTCTCCAGACCTGAGGTAGGTAGGGGTGAAGGAATGAGAGAGGTAAGGTGAGGCGAGTCCATTTTAAGATTTGAAAACTGTCACGGTTCTGTTTTCGGTCTGGCCAGCAGGTGGCATGAGCGGACTTCTGGGTGCACACCTGCTGCCAATCCATCATTATGGGACTCTGTATTTAAGGACTCCTCTGCTGTTCACCTTTTGTCGGAGTATTGTTTATTGCCTTGCTGCTTCCATGCTCATTGACCAATTTTCGCTATCAATCTCGTCATGTTTTTGCTTTTTGGCTTCTCTGTACCATTTATTTTGCTTTTGTTATTTTTGTGATTTGGCTTTTCTCGCGTGCATTTTGATACGTAGTTTTTCATTACTCGTGTACTCGGTTCTTGTTTTCTCCCCTTGCCTTTTGTTGCAAGCGCTTTTTGTTATTTGTTTCGTGTTCTCCCTGGTCCCTGTTTGGACCAGCGCTTTATGCTAAATTTGTTGTCGGTTAGATTATATACATTAAAGTATTCATTTGTTACGGAGACCTTGTTGGCGTCTACATTTTTGGGATTCCAAACTTTATTCAGCTTGCCCGAAACGTGACAAAAACAAATAATAGGATCTTAAAAAGAACTCTAAAATGTATAGGGAGCCAGTGAAGGGATGTCAGAGTATAAGTTATGTGTTCCCTCTTACGAGTACCAGTTACGAGCAGCAACATTCTGGACCAACTGGAGATGTTTAATGGAGGATTGGCTGACTCCAAAGTAAAGTGCAGTACAGTAATCTAGCCGAGATGTGACAAAGGCATTAATTACTGTTTCAGAGTGCTCTTGAAAAAGGAGAGTCTTTAAGAGCTCGACTTAGTAACTCCAGTTTAAGACCCAAGTTCGAGACTGTTGGCTTAAGACAAGGAGCTAGGGGGCATAATTCGGCCACTGGAACCAAACACCATGACTTTTTTCTTCTTTTCATTGATATTCAAGAAATTGAGTGCCATCCAGGTCAAGCACAAACATATGTTTGCGCCACTGACGTGTGGTGAGGTTCATAGCTGGTGAGGCGCTGATATTAGAGTCATATTTACACGCATTTTTGAGTCGTGTACGGCAGGACTGTAGCGAAAGTCACATGAGAGGATACAGCCAATCAAGAGGCTCCATATTTACAGAGATATATGGACACATTTAACCAATTATTTATGCATACAAATCAATGTACACATTTGCAAAGTTGTATGTTGCATATTTGTGACTTCAGGTACGCATTTGTAGATTCATGCTACACGGTGGTTACGGATACAATTTCTTTTTACATTTTTGTGGATTTAAATATGCATTTCGAAATGGTTATGCTACAATAATGGTCACTTAAAGTTGCTGAATAAATTCAATGGAGTCAGAGTTCCATGTCTTGGACAAACATCATTCTGTCTGACTGTGACATGTAACAGCATAATTGTTTCATAAGTGCAACTATGTTGGTGTTTAATCAACAAAACGAATGATTATGGTTACTTTGAAAGGGATTAAAATCGTCAGGCCAATGAATCCATCGGGACACCACAGCCACATTGAAGGAGGTTGCCTGCCACAGCGTGGAAGTGCAATACTATCTGCCACACCTCACACTTCACCTGCTTTGTTTGCTTACTCTGTTTTGCGCGATCAGCAAAACTAAATATGTAACACGCATCATCATCATCATCTGACAAACCATCTCAACTGCCTCTTCTCAATGTGGAGGCGCAGTCATTCTACAGTGATTCCCTCCCAGATGATCAAGCGCATCACCCAATGACCCCAGCAACACTGTAAAGGAAACTAGCTTAGGTTGCTTGTATCCGCTCAGGCCCTGCCAGGGGTTTTTTTTTTCTTTTACTACCTCAGCAATTTCGACACCAATGATTGGCACGTGTGTGTTCATGTCCTAAGGCTGTGCTTTAGGAAAGATGCGTTGGTTGGATTGAGAGATGAACAAGAGCCCCACTGTACTACTTCCACCAGCCAACTCCAGCCCCAGTTCAAGCCAGCAAGCTCCTGCCGGCACTGCAAACAGTGAGAACAGGGTATTGAGTGGTTTTCCAGAACCCCTTTGACTGAAAATTGTGTTCAATCCCCTCACCAATCTCCCACACTGCCAACTGTGCCGTGGGCTACACAACAGTTTGGTGTCACTTAAATTAATCCTGGTAGCTCAGTAATAGGTGTGTGGGTTTATCCAGTTGCCGTAAGCAAACTGTGGATATAAAAACATACATACCCTTGTACAATAACATACAAATGTATCGTCAATATATGTAGACATATCTTTCATTTAATTTTAGATTCCAACTTAATCCTTTCAAGGACAGATATTATTGCTGTGGACAGTTCATCATGTTATCAGGTTACAGGGAGCACAAAGGGGTTAAATTGTACAAATTTGTATCCATATTTGCGATTTTTTTCCCCCTTGTATCAAAGAAACATTGCCAATTGCAATCATATTTTTAAGCAGTAAGGATGAAATATAAAACAGTGAAGCTATGATTTTTATTTGTATTTAAAAAACACTCATTATTTCTATTACAGTCACTCTCAAATTAAATGCATTTTGGTCACCTTTCTGGAAATGATGTACATTCTCAAACAGTGCTTGAAAGCCCAGGCGGAGATCATTGTGCTGGCCTAAAATGCATTCCTGATCTGATTGGCTGATTGGCCGCTGCACAACCCCAAACTACAGGGGAAAAAAGAACACTCAGTCCAAAGCCAATGTGGTAATGAGGTGACCGGGGAATGCCGGTTTTCTTCCAAAGCTAGTCTCAAAAAGTTTGACCCAGCCCAATTAATCCTGGTAGTTAAAAAGGTCATGGCTCTGTGTTAAAGGGCTTGGGAAAATATATACAAAGACCTTTTAGAGGGACCTCATTACTTAAGTTTCATCATTCATTATAAATGCATTGATACTGGCTAAAGATGACAAGGAAGATCCAATAGGAATAGAGGGTGGAGAACTTTCGCAACAGTACATCTCACCAGCTGTTAACCTGGGACCTGCATTTTTCTTTGGCTGCAAAGTCATGACCCACTTTTATTAAGTTAAGAATAATACAGAAAATGTCTCGAAAAGAAAAAATTGCCTGTGAAATCATATGTAAAGTAAACCCCACAAGAGCAATAAAACAACTTTTGACATCTTCCAAAATGTTTGTAATCTGTCATATATTTGTATAATATACATGTGTAAATGGTTTAAAAACTCCTTTCTTTATAAATCTCTTTTAATCTTAAAGTGCATTACTATATTTTTTAATACCAATTACTCGTTAAAGTTGTGTGCCTTAGTACAATCAGTGGGATCAGTTGCAATGCATACATGTGAATGATCAAAGTAAATTGCACATTTGTCTAAGGAAATCTAAGGTGTTTCCTAAGGTGTTTTGTAAAAGATATGTTCATTAAATTACAACATTTTCCGAATGTTTTTGTGTTTCTTTATACCTAAACAAAGGAAAGACATGATATTTTGGTTATTTATAGCAGAGTATGGTATAATTTCAATGGTCCGGCCCACTTAACATCGACCGAGGCCGTATGTGACCCACAGTGTGAAATGAGTTTGACACCCCTGGTCGAGATATTCAAACACTTGGTCCAAGAGTCGTGAGCAAGGCTGAATAATCCGACTGCGAGTAGTCAGCATGGCAGTCCTTTTAAAACAGGGGTGTCCAAAGTCGGTCCTCAAGGGCCGCTGTCCTGCCTGTTTTCCAGCTCTCCCAGGAACAACACCCCTGATTCAAATAATCCGGATTGTTCACGTGCTGCTTCAGAGATGGCTGATGAGCTGATCGTGTGAATCAGGTGTGTTGTAGCCAGGAGAGCTGGAAAACAGGCAGGAGAGCGACCGTCAATGCTGATTGTAATCCGTGACAGGTGCGGCTCCGGAGGAAACGCCCTCCGATCCCGCTTGAAACTGAAACCCAAATAGAACAGAACCATGACACAGTGTCATGCAACTGTGGATCCAAATACAGTAAAGACAAATATAAGACACATTCATGTTGCATCCTCAACCGCAAAATAATGAAATATTGAAGTCTGAATAGGCTAATTGTAAACAGAATCAATACCAAAATGGAACAAATACAATAGGCTAACCCTACATTTTGCAACCTTCAACCAATGAGGCCAACCAATGGCTTCTCTGCTTTGGGTCTTGATGGAGGCAGGCACTTTTCTGCTCTGCTTCTGCTACCTGGACTTTCCCATGGATGAAAAAAAACTCGATCGGACGCTAGCATTCCTATTTGCCCTTTACCCCTCCTTCCTGAGCTTGGGACTGGCCTTCAGTCACAGGTGCTCGACACGCAGACATAAACAAACGACAATAACACATGCACACACTGCAATATCAACGTCTTCGTCGAATTCCTATTCGCTCCAGCACCACGTGTTCCAACTTGATTGGCTGTAGTGCTGCCATGCTTCACTTCCTTGCCGGTATAATTGTGATGCATCACCACAACCACATCCATCCTCCCTGTTCACTGCATGTCAAGGTTTGAGATTTGTTGTACTTGTCTTTTAAATATACGCTACATGTGTGCTGCATTTTCTTTCAGGCTCAAACTAAGGAGAATGGTTGGAGTCTGTCGTTTTTTACCACCTATTTTTCCCTATTGTTTTCTGTTCACATCTAAGATATCAGGGCGCTTAACAGCGAACTGCAAGGCTTCCCATTCTTTTCCCCCCTGTTGATCATTGTTTTGTTGATGGTACTCAGGACGGGCTGTAACTGGGAAAGTAAATTCCTTGTGTGTTTTTAACACCAATAAATTTGATTCTGACGAGGCTGTTTCAAACACACAAACACAGGTTTTTCTAATAAGGCTCCCAAGGCATAGCAAAAAAAAGCATCAGGAGTATTCAGGAAACAAGTTCCAGCCGCGGGCAGGTACATTGTGACACAAAGTGTCATCTCTTTCTGTGGGCACGGACCTTTGGGTGTTTGGCAGGGTCCACCCTGGACAAATTTGGCGATCAATCACAGGTCAGATGAAGGGAAACAACCACTGAAACAAGCAAGCACGTGGAGAACATAAGCACTATGCATAGAAAGGTCCAAAGGGACATTTAAACTTTGATGCAGATGCACAAAACTCTTGCACCACAATGACACAATTTTGATCAGCCCTTTTAACATTTGTAAGCTTGTGAAATGCACAATCCGAGCCTCAAATACTGAGTACCAAATGCTTTAAGTTTACCTCGTGTTTTCAGAATTCGCCTGTGAAAATTGGTGGAGATGGGAAACACACACACACAAAAAAGGAAAGTTGTGTTCATTTTCAGTTAAGTGATTCTTTATCCTTATTTCACTGATTTTACTGGCCATTGGAGACAAAGTCCTGCGATTGGCTGGCGACCTATTCAGGGTGTCCCCCGCCTGCTGCCCGAAGTCAGCTGGGATAGGCTCCAGCACCCCTTGCGACCCTAGTGAGGATAAAGCGGTTTGGAAGATGAATGAATGAAGACAAAGTCAATCGTTTACTTTCATTTCAGCGTTTTTTCCACCCCTTTTGTCTGACCCTTCTCATACCCTCTTCTGCCTCTTGTCTCTCACGTCGACTGATGGGGAAACTTAAAGAGATAAGATAGCAAACCCTTTATTTGTCCCACAATGGAGAAATTCCCAATTTACAGCAGCAAAATTATGAAAGGGAGAAATAGAAGAACAAAACTCTGTAAATATGATTTATAAAATATAAATAGAAGCATATTGAAAAATGGGTGAGTGGGGGTGAGTCCAGGTTTTCAGGTCTGTCTATTCAATAGCCTGGCAGCCGTCGGGTGAGGGGTACAGTCTCTCACCTGCTTGCGGAAGTAGCTGCTATTCAGTGCTTTTTCACTTCACAATAGCAAAGCACATCAATAATTCAAACGGAAGTGTCATAAAGCAATTGAAGACCTTGATTCCTTAAGGAGAAAAGATGGAATTATACAAAGGTTATGGATTCAATGTTACATAAAACATCTGTATGTGAACAAGTCGTGCAAAACAAAGGCTCCTTCAATGAAACATCCCTGAATAAACTGCTTTGTAGCATTGGAGAAAAGAAATCTTTCATGAAAGTGAAAAGAGTTTTTTCTGCTTGAGAAGCAGACACCTTTCCTGGTCTCCCCTAGTCCGAAGTGGTATCAGGTGTGTTAAAAAATAAATAAAAAAATAAATTAACCAGCAAAATAAAGTGTCCTGACCAAATGAATGAATAAAATTGATGGCAAGTGGATCATCGGCAAAAAAATATTGATTCAGCAATTGCAATAGTAAAATACCAAAAGCACATTATGCTCCTGATCATCATGTTTTCATAGTACGTTGTTGCTCTTGGGAAGTCGTACTAGCTGGCCTACTGACCCTTGCCTGGGGATTCAGCACGATAAATACTGAACACACAACTGAAGCCAAAGGAATGTGGAAAATGTCATACCAATATCAACATCCTCATCAGAGCCATCCTCTGGAGGATTAGCTGTAAGGAGGAGATCTTCAAACTCTTTGGTTTTTGCATTGTTGGATTATTTTATTCCTGAATGTGGGTGGCTTTTTCTCCAGAAAGGTGCCGAAAATATCTTCCCCACGCATGAGAACATAATCTACGGGCTGATTGGTTGCCCTCTATGTCAATCAAGTAACGGGAATGATGATAGGCTGACGTAGTACGTTCTGTGTAGTTAGCGCCTTGTTTGAATGGCATCACCACTGCCGAGGCGTTTTCGACGCTTGTCATGTGAAAGTCCGGGAGCCGCATTGAACCAGCCAAAGAGCCGCATGCAGCTCGCGAGCCGCGGGTTGGCCACCCCTGTTATACAGTATATTTAATTCATTTGAAGTGCGTTCACTGCACTGGATAGGTTTTCTTGAACAGAATCATGACAGCAAAATTGACATTCTGTTCAATTTTGCCATCCAGGAGTTGAAACGGCACAAATAAACTGCTCACCAAGATAGTTGTTGTTATGAATCGTTTTTTCTCGTGAACAAAAAACATTCTCTTCACATAGAAGCAGGACTGGGAAAGCAGAAGCTTTCAATCACAATGTTTTGGTCTTTGAAATTTGCAGAATTTGCAGTAGCTTTCTCTATGTTAGGCATGTGTTGGAATTTTGAAGTAGAGATTAAATTCCTGATAATTTGGAATTTTCATACATTTTATTAATCAATATGTGGTTGTTTTATTGCAGGCCCGCAAGCCTCTCTTGTTTCAGAGAGGGAGCAGTCGGGTCCAAATGACCTGAACTGCAAAGGGCTTTTTTGTTCACTGAAAAATTATGGAAAATGTATATGCTGTATTTCCCGAAATAAAAGACAGATTGCTTGGGACAAGAATTTATTTTTTAAATTTTCATCTGTGACATAAACAACTCTGATCTCTCTTTGGCAACTTCCTTGAATGTCTCCTGGCCACTGGCCACAATGAGAGCCTGCAACAAGATGTTCTAACCAGATTTGAAGAAATCAGAGATTGGATTTATTTGCTGTGGTGCAATTAGTCTTTCTACTGTAAAGGGTTATCGGATGTCAGATAGAACAATTACGTGTTCACTGTCATGGGGAGAGTCTATTCAGATTGCTGGATTTGGAATGTCAAGTCCAACTTTATTGTCAAATTCATTCATGAAAGCAACAGCAACCTAAGCAAGTGCAGTGACATAAAGCCTTTAAAAAATTCACATTATTATTATTATTATTATTATCATTATTATTATTAACGGTTTATAGTCTGAATACTTAACACCGGTACATGTGCTGTATTCCGTTACACCCCAAGGCTCTCCATTTGTAGCTTCAACTGTCTAAATGCACATCTTGTTAGCCGCTCCAAGCCAGAAAGCTCACTTTTGTGCAACGAGGATGGAAGCTGGGAAGAAGAAGGCCCACTGGCACCGCTGGCCCAATCTTAATGGTCATCATAGCAGACAGGTCTAATGCTAGTTGGAGGGAAAGGGGGGATAAATCAAAGCACCGATCGCCGCTGTGAGATACAATACTTTTATTTTTTTACTTACTTTTAATTGTCAAGTTCCATTTGCATTCATGTCTTTGGGGTTGGGGGTGCTCAGGTGGAGGCTATTTGGGAATTGTGAGCAAAGGGCAACAAAGAAACAAACACTGCAATGCTATGTGGCAAAATGAATACAAAAACTGCCCCTCCTCAATGCCAAATGCCAATGTGAAGGTGTTGTATTGTTATTATTATGATCATTATTTAGTCTCCGGCCCGGTGGTCGACTGGTTCGTGCGTCGACCTCACAGTGCAGAGGCCCCGGCCTTCCTGTGTGGAGTTTGCATGTTCTCCCCGTGCCTGCGTGGGTTTTTTCCGCGTAGTTCGTTTTCCTCCCACATTCTAAAAACATGCATGGCAGGCTGATTGAAGACTCTAAATTGTCCCTAGGTGTGAGTGTGAGTGAGGATGGTTGTTCGTCTATGTGTGCCCTGCGATTGGCGGACGACCGGTTCAGGGTGTCCCCCGCCTACTGCCCGAAGATGACTGAGAGAGGTTCCAGCACCCCCCGCGACCCTTGAGGCTAAAGTGGATCGGAAAATGGCTGGAAGGATTATTTAGTCTTGTGAAGAGTGCTTTTGTACAGCTGTGACTGTTAAAGTGCTATATGTAAAGTTGAGTTGAGTTAAAAATTGAATTGAGTGCAACTTTAATTGTCGTAAGCCACAAGAGCGACTCGTGAACAGCCAAAACATCTACATTAACACTTTCATGCATCCTGTAACCTGATAACACAATAAATTGTCAACTGTATAAACCGCTGTCCCTGAAAGGGTTAAGCTCACAAGCTATAAAATTTCAACAAGATGTGATTTATAATGGGTATAATGTTTTTTTTCCCGTTTGTTAATGATAATTAATGAGATCTAAATCAGTTAAGCCTTCTGCTCAAGGCTTACAACTTGTTACTCACATTTTCCAAGTATGTTTTCCTCTTTCATACACTTCGGTGTATATACCCCTGACTCCTTCCATCTTGACGATTCATGAACCGGATATAACACGGCTCTTCAAGCAACTAAAGAGCAAGAGGGCATCAGGGCTGAATGGACTATCTCCCTCCTGAATGAAAGTCTGCGCTGATCAGTTTGCTCCAGTCTTCACACAGATGTTCAACAGATCGTTGTGTCTGTGTGAAATCTCGGCTTGCTTCAAACACAGTTAAGTGGATGACACAGTCAACATGAGGCTGCACATTATCCGGAAACACTGGGAACAAGGGCGCAGGGATGTACGCAAAGATCCTGTTTGTGAACTTCAGATCTGCGTTCAACACCATCATCCCTGAACTACTTCCAGCTCGGTGTGTATCCTGTCATCTGCCAGTGGAGGACAGCTTCATGACAGGCAGGACATAACAGGTGAGGCAGGGGGTGGGCGGGGCGATATCCTCAACACACACCATCAGCACCAAGGCCCCCCAAGGATGTGTTGTCTCTCCGGTCCTCTTCTCTCTCCACACAAACAGCTCCACCTCATCGCTCTCAGCTGTCAAACTCCTGAAATTGGCAGACAATTCCACAGTCATCGGCCTCATGAACGATGGGGACAAGCCTGCATCTTGACACAAAGTGGAGCGGCTCGGGCTTTGGTGTGGCCAACACAACTCAGGGCTGAACATGTTCAAGACTTGTAGAGATGATTGTGAACTTCAGGTGACATCCTTCAGTCAAGTGACATCCTAAGCTCCCACTAACGCTGTGCAAATGCCCTGTGCCAATCGTTGAGACCTTAAAGGTCCTGGGAATTACAGTCTCTCAGGAACTGAAGTGGGAGACTAACATCAACTCCATCTTGAAAAAGACACAGCAGAGGATGTACTTCTTGCAACTGTTGAGGAAGTATGGTCTGCCATAAGGCATGACAAAGAATTTGTCATGATCGTGTGTTAAAGACAGTTTTCCATTCATCTCCCTTTCTGATTTGAACCAGGTAATAAGCATTTATCCCGTCTATCCATCCATCTATTGATTTACGAAAAAACGCTATTTAAAAGGTCGCCTCCCTGGTGAGGTGTTCTGGGCATGCCCTCCTGGCAAGAGGACCCGAGAATGACCCAGAACACCAGGACACGCTCGAGAGACTATGCTGCTGGCTGGCCTCTGAAGGCCTTGGGATGCCCCGGGACTAGCTGTAAGAAGTGGCTGGGGAGTCTGGACTTTCCTGCTAATAGGTGCTGTGCCTGCGAACCGAGCCTCGATAAGCGATAGAAAATGGATGGATGGCTATTTACAATGTATTAAATAAAGGGGTTTGATGCCGGAGATGGTTTAAGAGAGGTGAGGTGAGATTGCCCCGCACAGTAGGGAACACAATACAATGTGTCAAAAAAGCAGCTTTTGAGACAGAATCTACTTTTTGATCATTTCAATAAATGATAATTTTGTCAAGAAGACACATCTTTAATTCTTCCAATAGGAATAACTCATGAAGTTGAGCAAAATCCATACTTTTAGTCACGGAACACCATTTATCAAAAACTAATGACTTCTCTCATGCAAATTCTACATGTGTTTGGCTGGTAGATGTTCAAACAGAATGAAATTTTGGGCGAGATGCCTCAGCCACTAATTCATAAGCTCTTAGCATGGTTGCTTTTACAATAGTTCAATGGACAAACTTGAATACATTCCCTTGCACCAGTTTGCATTACAGCAATAATCGCCATACCTCATTCGACCAATGGAGAGTTGCTGCAATGGGCTCAAAAGCATTGAAATAGGAATCCACTTTGAATTTTGAAAATGTGATGACCAATTTTGTGGCTGACATCAAACTGGTCTGATCCTGAGGTGGGTGGATTCTTCCAGCTCCAGAGCTTGGATCTGGAGGTGCATCAGCTCCACCTCACAAGTTTTTGATGCTCCAATTTCTTTAACCTCAGAATGAGCCTGAGCGCCTTGATTTTTACGTCAGCTTGTGGAACTTCACTCAGCTCTGTAGCGGTGGCAGCCTCCGCCGCCATAACCACCTCGCTGGTGAGGGCATGTGCTGATGTGGCAGCGTCAGCTTCCATGCCAAACTGCAAACCCTTTCGGCCATTCAAACATCGAAGACATTTGCCATTTACAAAAGATCGGCCTGAGTACAGCAATCCAACTTTTCAAGAGTGGGGTGTAGTGCAAATTCGTCCAAATCCAGCATGTTGACAAAACCACCCAACCAAAGCACTGAGGAAAACAAAAGAGAGATAGAGAGAGAGAGGATAGATGGGTGAGAAAGGCCGCAAAATAATTTTAAAAAACACGATTGGGTTTCAGGGCATGGTAAGCAGTAGCAATGAAGCAATGATGGTTGGAATGGGACCAGACAGTTTGCAGACAGCAAATTCAAACATGCTGGATGGAGTCCCAGACACTGGCGAAACTTTCAAAGTCTCACGGTGAATTATTGTGAGATCTTACCTCCGGGGTTGACAGATGTAAACAAACCCAGGCGGAGTGGACTGAGTCAGCTGCAAAAAATCATTTGGCTGTTGCCATGTCTCAGTTACGTAAAGAAAGTCTAGCTGAAATAATGAGGTCCTGGATAGGGGCGGCATGGCTCAGTGGTAGAGCGGTCATCTCCCAATGCTTGAGCAAGATACTGAATCCTGAGTTGCTCCTGATGTTGCGTCATCAGTAGGTAAATGAGGTAACAGTGTGAAGCGCATTAAGGTATGAAAGTACTATGCAAGTGACAGCCCATTTACCATTTTGACAGCGAGAAGATATTGAGCAGACCGAAGTTGAGTGAGATGTCGCCGTTGGTGCGAGCTAGGCTGACTAGCACGCTGTGGTTGACAGCCCGGCTGGTGGAACTCAATAATAAATCAAAGCACAGATTATATCAATAACGCAAACAAATCTGTGGCATTAGCACGTCAACATTTTGAGCCTTTTGATTTGATTTGGTGAATGCACCCTGAAATAATCTGCCCATTTTAGAAAATGGTTCTTTCTGCTGGATGTATCAACCTCACAAATGAGGTTGTCCACCCTTCACTTGGTAGTTTGGCTGACTTTGCTGAGTTTCCTGCTCAGCAATAAATGTGGCCTCACTCTATGTGCTCAAGACCACCAATGGTTGAGGCAACCCCATGTTTGAAAAGACTTAATGACTGTATGTTTGGTATTAATACATACTGTTTATTTGTTTGTTTTCATTTGAACTCATTAAAAATAATTACAATAATTACGCAGATGACTGGATTCCTCCGCAAAAGGTTTTCAGTCTTGCCCGAGCGTTTCATTTTTGCATTGAATGAAGCCGCCACCCTAGTGGTCCAGTGGTGAGCGTGTTGACCTCATAGTGCAGATGGACCGGGTTCAATTCCAGCCCCGGCCTCCCTATGTGGAGTTTGCATATTCTCCCTGGGCCCGCGTGGGTTTTCTCCAGGTATTCCAGTTTCCTCCCACGTTCCAAAAACATGCATAGCATGCTGATTGAACACTCTAAATTTTCCCTCGGTGCGAGTGTGAGCGTGGATGGTTGTTCATCTGTGCGTGCCCTGTGATTGGCTGGCAACCGGTTCAGGGTGTCCCCCGCCTACTGCCAGCTGGGACAGGCTCCAGCACCCCCCAGCGACCCTGGTGAGGAAAAGCGGATTGGAAAATGGATGGATGGATACTGCGTGATAGTGGAAAGCTTGATATTGACAGTGCTTGTGAGCACAAAGTAGTTAAATGCACCGGGGTGTGTTTTAATCAGTGTCTCAATTATTTTCTGTTACGCCGCTCCTAACAAGAAGAAAACAATTCCCACTCTGCCGCCACTATCAATATAATTTGTCTAAAAAATTGTTATAAGTACACCTCTGCATTGCATTGTATCCTCTAACATTATAGAAAAGAAAAAAACTGCCAGCAAAGACTAACTTTATTAACAGTGTTTTTTAGTCTGTAACAGAAAAGATTTTAAGTCCATCAATTTACCTGAAAAAAAAACATTTTGACCGCCGCCCCAGCATCGCACCGCACCCACCACTATTTGAGAAGCACTGGCTTTAATGAATCTCTTATAAAACACAATCATGATGAAGCACATGATTGTTGTTTTTTGGGTTTTTTTTGTCAAACATGCAAAATAAGAACACCCTAATCATATTTTATTGTATTAAAGTAGATTTTAGATTTACTGTACTGTTAATGTGTGCGAGTGTGTTTGTGTGTGCGCGCGCTGTGTGCCTGCGTATTTTTGCACGTGTGTGCGCGTGTGTGTGTGTGTGTGTGTGTGTGTGTGTTAAATCAAATATAATTCCGTAAACGTTGCAACTGTGAAATTGTGTATGGCATAAATGTGTGTATCTTTTTTCTTTACCGGTAGAAGCGTAGCTTCCCATTTGACAAAGCAGGCAATTGCCAACAGGAGCCGCCAGAGGGCCAACAGAATTGACATAAACGGCATATCCTTCACATTAGTATGGCCGAGGTGCCATCACAATTGACGTCTCAAATTCCCTGAAGAGGCCCCATGAGCCAAACTCAACACCGACCTGTTGCTCCTCAGAGTCTGAGAGAGAGAGAGCAGAGAGAGGACCACGTGTGCTTCTTGTGGAAACAAATGACTGTGGCTGATTCTCTGACAAGATGAAGAGGAGCTATCTCTCTGCGAGAGAAAAACAAAAGAGAAAAAGACGGAGTCGAGAAAACACAATAAGACAGTGATGGTGAGTCGAGAGTGTAATAAGTAAAAGTTGTTATGGCTATCTGTAACTGGTTTCCAGGTTTAAGATGTAACTAGCTAGTCCACCTTATATACAGGCCCTTTTCGTTGATGTCATTTTACCCACAATGTTTAATTTCTGGCCACCATATTTGAGGGCATGCACACGGTAGAGAAACACGACGAGAAGCCTTATCCATTGTAAGTACTATCGTTCATCTGTCTCCTTATGTCTAGTTTTGAATAAAGGTCACTATTAGGACATCCGTCCATTACATCGACACATGGGAACCCCTTGTTTGAAGATCTGCTTGTACTTGCAAAATCCAACTGGTCAAATTAATTTTCCGCATTCAATTTTCTCAAAAACCAAGAGTGCACCTTATTATCTGATGCACCTTATATATGGATCAATATTCTAATTTCATGGACGTAGTATTTTAGATGTTCTACAAAGCGCGTTGTTATAGCTGCAGTGGTTGTGAAAACTCTAAAGCTGTATTGTCTTGTATTGTACAGTAAACATTCTCTAGTACGGACTCATGTTTGCGCTGTCCAATCTGTCCGTAAAACAGAAATTCTTTATTTAGGAAATGAGCATGGTACATGTCCTTTATGAACCTGCAAGTATGTTGAAAAAATGCATGTGTAACAACACAAGCAATAAAATGCAAAAATATATTGTCCAAAAACTGTTTATATAACAAAAACAGCAGTACATTATACAGTACAGGCGTAGAATATAAAAAAAAAACACAACACAGTACAGTACGTACAGTATTTTAATGTTGACTTTTTTCCGTCTTGAGAAAAAATGAGTCTATTTTGGGTGATTTTGTTTTGTTTTGTTGGATTCTTCTTTTAATTGCTTTTGATTGCTTTTTAAGCTAGCCGCGATCTACAGGACGTAAGTAAATAAACTTAAAATCGTTCGGAATTACAGTAAAACGCACGCCAATAAAAAGTCACTTACACATCGTCGTTTCGAATCCAATGAGAGGAAACGGCGAAGCAAACACGTTTCTTCCATCGTGTCTCCAGTTGTGTCGAGTGGGCGTTGCTTTTTAAGCTAGTGCCACGATCTACAAGACGTAAGTAAATAAAGTTAAAATCGTTGGCAATTACAGTAAAACGCACGCCAATAAAAAGTCACTTAGACGTCGTCGTTTCGAATCCGATGATAGGAAACGGCGAAGTGAACATGTGTCTTCCGTTGCATCGGGTGGGCGCTGCATGTATTTAAGCTCCCGCGGCCTTCCGTCTCCATCCGGGTTACGGACAGTGGAATTTCCGCTTACGTAAGTTCCGGTAAAATGTAATATTGTAGTCAAAATGTTAATGCATAGGTTTTTATTCTGGGTGAAGGAAATTCCTTTTTATAGAATTCCGGGGATGGGAATATTTACTGTATTTCCTTTAGTGGATGCAAAACGCAACTGCAACCACTATTGTAGTTTATATTCTCTGCGCCATATAATGCAGTGTGCCCTACATATGAAAACTGTTTTAAAATAGGCCATTCATTGCAGGTGCGCCTTATACTTTGAAGTGCCTCATAGTGCGGAAAGTGCATTACTTGATTAAAAGAAGAGTGCCGACACTGGGGAAGACTTTGATGCGGCAAAGAGCATGGACTTTTTGATGGCTTTCTATGTGGGTGGGTGAAACATGTCGGCTGCATTCGACACAACCATGTTCGTCTTGTGACAGCAAAGATAAGTTGCTTTTGGTTGACACAGTACGTCGATCACGACTTTAATGGTTCATTAAATCGTTTGTGTCTGGATAAACTTGCTGTACATTGTCGAAGCCATTGAGGCAAGCACTTAGCTTGTCACGCACTAACAAGAGATGTGCTTGCAACACATTAGCAAACATTAAGCAACATTAACTAACAAAAAAAGAAAAAGATTGGCGTATAAAATTTGTATCCCGACATAATTAACAGACTAACTTTGAACGGCAATGCAAACTAAAACTTGCCAGAGTAAGCATCATATCTGCCTCAAATTTACAATCAAAGGTTAATCTTAGGACCCACTGCACATGAAAGAAAAAATATATTGATATAAAGTGATTTCTTTGTTGAAAAAGATCCTTGTTTATTGCTATTGCAATGATGCCAAATCATTGACTTTTTGTTCAAAAAGGAATACTTCACACAATATAATTGCAAGCCTTTCTCCAGTGCATTATGGAGCCTGCTCTACGATATATTCAACATCATGTGGGTTCAGGCAAATATGCCATGATGTGTAGATAATAAGATAATTGCATGTTTAGTTGCCTCAGTTGCACTTGTTTAGACAACACAATAATGGTGGCAAAGAGAGTAATGTGTCTGTTGAAGAGCGATAATTTTTATTTTCCTTTTTTCAGGTTCACTTACAACAGTGGTTCTTAACTCGGGTTCGATCGAACCCCAGGGGTTCGGCGAGTTGGTCTCAGGGGTTCGACAGAGCCTCTGCCATGGAGGGTAAGACACACGCAACTCTACATGTTAATTAGTTATGACACGCCCGCTTGGCCATCACTGGCTGCAGATGATCACATGACATTGCTTGTCCAATGCTGTGGGAAATTTAGTTCGCTCAGTAGTCTAAGTGTGACTGTCGTGATAGTATGTCGTACAATAAAAAAATATATATATATACAGTATATATATGGTATATATATATATATGGTATATACGGTATTTATATACATATACATATATATATATATATATATATATATATATATATATATATACCAGTGGCGATTGCTCTCGGACTGCAAGGGAAGCTCAGCTTCCCCTAAAATGTCAAAGAATAAGTGATCAAATATATGAATGTAAATTTCATTGTGTGTACATGTCATTGACTAAATATGCGCCACAAGGTGCTCAACTTTTGTTCCGAATCAGCTTCTTCTTACTGGTTACGACGCGACTCCCTTCTCATTCATCCCCGCAGCTTCGCTGTGCTTTAAAGAGTGGACGCTGAGCATCTGCTGAGAATCTACACTCAGTTTTTCTGCATCAGGGTGGATGATCTGTCTGAGCCTGTGTTCCAGTTTGATTGACATCGAAATGAGCCAATCACCGATCTTTTAGTGTAGGCATCCGTGGGAGCACTTTCAATTCTCATTCTGTTCTAAGTTGAACTGGAGACAACTTCTAATCATCTTAACGACACCCTCTTTGTTGAAAACGATAAGCGACAAATTAATCTTTTATTCCTGGTGGGTTTTATTGTAGTTGCTGTAGTTGGAGGACACTAATTAAGCTCCTGGAAAAGACGCCTTTTTGTTATGACAGGGTTACAGATAATTTTCTTGAAAAGGAACGGAGAGTAGAATTCGCGTTTATATAAACGGACACATTTTATGATGTCGGCCAAAATTGAGCTTCCCCCCTTGACAGACCATTCTAAGTTAGCCACTGATATATATACTTATCTCATGAAATTGTATTAACTTTTTTATGTTTTAAATATATGTGGGGGAGGGGGGGTTAATACCTTCAATTTATAAAAAAAAAAATCAATTTATTTTTCACTCATGAAGGGTTCAGTGAATGTGCATATTAACTGGTTGGGTTCGGTACCTCAAAAAAGGTTAAGAACCACTGACTTACAAGGTTTCTTGCTAAAGTTCATGCTTCAAATCCTGAACGTTCATCAAGTGAACATTTCTTAGCTATGGTTTTACTCAGATGTGCTTTGACTTCATAAAATGATGTTGTTTTAATATTCCTTGTTTGTAGCTCAGTCACATGGTAATACGTCACCCAGTTTTATGACATCTAGCGCGGCTACCTGCTCCACTGCTCCTGTCCAAAGCACATCAACCTCCCTCGAGTGCTCCTCTCTGAAGCTCTGCAATAAGAAATATTTCTTCATCATCTGATTCAGATGACCAGGGGGACATACAACCACAGGAGTCCAAATCAATCAGATTTGGGTGTTTAATAACCCCGAAGTGATTTTGACGCTCATTGGGAAACTGTAATAAGAATGCTCGCTCAGTTAGCATTTGATACATCCACACCAGCAACTCCCACAACGACAACAATGACATCTGATGGCCTTGAAAAGCACGCAAATATACAGCGAGCATATACATTCATTTGTCTTTCAAATTCTGTGTTTGTTATGAATATAATTATTTTTTTAAAGAAATGTAATGTAATTTTATTTAGTTTTTCAACAAGTCACTTGAATGAAGAACAATTAGTGGTGATTGTTTAAGAAGCAGACGTGCAATTTTAAAATTAAACAATATGTATACTAATGGTTCTCTGTCGTGGTCAGGTGGAATTTTGAACTCGCCCCTGCAACTCTCTGTGTTCTCACCACATTTGCATAGGCAAGAGAGACTGTTAATATATTTTAGACAATTCTAATGAGAATATTCTTGGCCCGGGTCAAAATTGACACAAAGCATACACCAGTGCATGGAAAAAGAATAGCATTGTCAAGCTTAAGACACAGGTTCTGAACCACACTCCTCTTCTTCATCATGTCTCCTGGTTTGGATCATGTTGGACCTCATGCACACAGAATATGATGTATTTATATATATTTTTTCCGTCCACGATGAGCTTCAGTATGGTCTAACCGGGCACACATCAGGAGGACGCGTTGCGTGTTTCAGGAATGCATCTTTGTGCTTGCCTATCTTGCGCTTTAGCTCGGGTGGGTGTTGTACCCCTTCATCAGAAAAGGTGTAGGAAGCACCCACGTGGCCTACGATGACAGTTTTGGTTGGGAGGGACAAAATATGTTCAAGTTCTCCCCTGATGTGCGCTTTTGGCTTTTAACAGCTCGCATGTACCATGGTGTTAGTGTCTGAAGGGAGTTTTTGCTTTTGTTGATGTGTCTGATTGTTACAAATTTATTTAAGTTAGTATTGTGATCCTTAATTGAACTGGAACAAATTTACTGACGCCATTTTGTCACCATTTAGTTCCATTTACTACAACTCACCACTTCAACTTGTACCACAGCAGATGAAAACCATTTCCATAAACACTATAAAAGCTTGGACAAAGTTGACTTTTCTACCCCCAAAATATCCTGCAACCAGTAATAATTCGACAAACATTCATAAACAACAAGGAGCTCAGTGTTTATCTTGAGAAAAACAAATAAATAAATAAAGAAGAAAAAAAGCTTTTGTTCCCAAAGGCAAATTGTCTGACCCACTTAAAGGCTGGATCTGAATGGAGGGTCTTCACGCTAAATGTTCTGTAGTCTTTGCACTTCAAAGATCTTCTCTTATCACTCTCATCTGGTCTTGGCTGACTCTGCTTTAGTGGAGCTTTTCTGCGCCCACTCACACCTTCTGTGTCCATATAGAACCATTACAAAATGAGCATTTCTACTTGTGGGACTTTGATTTCATTTTGTGCACTTTGTCTGGCTGAAGAAAGCTGATATTTAAAGCACAAGCCATCGAGTGACAAGAAAATTGTATTGTGCTACACTTTGGGAAACAACATATACAGTAGCTGTAAGAGACCATAATTGGGATGAAAATAGAGCAAGGCCAAAAGCTGTTTACCACATTCTGCAAACGTTTGGAAAAAAAAAAAAAAAGGAACCCGAGCTTGACATTCTGGCAACAGCATGGGTGATGAGAATTACATGAATACAAGCAAATAAATGGTGACGTATTTACAGACTGATGACATATACAGTGATGCCTTAAGATACGAGCTTGGACATACTGGGCTCATAATTCGGCCAGGGAGTTTGAGATGGAGAGGCCCCTGGTGTGTGTGGCCAAAAGCTGAACATTTTTTTATTTCTCCTGCCATATGACGAGGCCCCAAATGCTAATCAAGGAGTGGAGACAGTGACTTTAAGAAAACCTTTCCAATATGAGACATTTGTCTCATATTGGAGACATTCCTAATTTTCAGCAGCAAAAAATTATGAAAGGGAGAAAGTCAAAGACAAAAAGTATATAAATAAATATAAATATAAAATATGAAATATAAATATCACCATTTTAAAAATGGGTGAGTGGGGGTGGTTCCAGGTTTTCAGGACCTGGGGTAGTTTTCAGGACTACTCAATAGCCTGCCAGCAGTCGGCAGGAACGAGCGGCGGTACCTCTCCTTCTTGCAGCGTGGGCGTATCAGTCTCTGGCTGAAGGTGCTGCGCAGTGCTGTCAGGGTGGCCTGAAGGGGTTGGGAGGTTCTGTCCATCATAGCTGTTAGCTTAGCGAGAATCCTCCTATCTCATCTTTCTGCTATTATAGTACCTATAATACAACTGTCTAAAGTACGGGAGTCTGCCACACATTTCTATCAGTCTGGTTATTGCTGGTTGCTCATTTCTCTCGCCTTTTCCCCAATAAGACCGCATCTTCCGCCTCCTCCTTCAAGACCAGCGCCACCTCCGCACCACCGGCACCTGGTTAGGTCTGACGCTCACAGCGCTTTTACTGTGCTGCTTTGTTGGTCGCAACAACAAGCAACTGTCCAACAAAGCATAAATATGTTGAAACTTTTTTTGTTGTTGTGTCTGACACAGTCCTATTCTGGCCGACTGCACTCGGCCAGCCAAGTGTGCTGCAGCTCTTTGGCATGGCGAGGTCGGTGCAAGCAGGTTACCTTACAAGTTGTCTGTATTTGTTGAACACGAGACTGTATTTATTAGGGATGAGTGAGTACACCATTATCTGTACCTGTTTATCCATCGACTGTAAGTTATCGTCATCCGTATCTGTATTTGTAGTGGGCCGGGCATAAACGTGGTTTAGCCAGAAATGGGCTTAAATCAGTCCATTATTTTAAGTCTGAAAATGATATGGATTGATCAGACGTTGCTACATTTATAGCTTATTTGAAAACTATTTAAAATGTCTAAAATGACATTAAAATTATATTTTTGATGACAAAAGTAACCAATTACAGAACATGTTTTTTATGATATTGAATGATTTGTTAATTATTTGTGTGAACTAGGTGATTCATACAAACAACCAGTGATGGGAAAAAAAAACGGTCAGCCTTGTTCACTGTATTTTTCTCAAAAGCATCTTGGTCAGTACTCCGAGCAGTTTTCCAACTGACTCAGGGGTATTCCGTTGGGGCCTTCAAAGCCTTGTCAGGGCCAAACACTATCAGAAACACAGGCCTACATTTAAAACTTAAATGAAGTTGGATTTATTATCAAGAGACTTTTGTCTTCATTTCGGAGTGTGTCTTGGCTACACAGCTTCTAGTGCTCTGTGAGTTATGTATTTATTTATTTATTTATTTTGGGTCCAATGAGATTTCAACTTGGATGTGTTGCCATGCACATATTTTGTCCAATGCCTTTAGAACCGAGAATGCAGGCGTTCTACCGCACACACGCCATTGAAATTGATGGGTCTTCTTTTACCAGTCCGATTGTAGACTCATCTCCATTCTGCAGCCCTTGTGACGAGTGAGTTTCTCCCTCTTCTCATTGGTTCAGCTCTATGTGCGGCTGAAACCTGATTTACAATGCAGGACGACATCGCACCATGATTGAAAATTAACTTTCAAGGCATTCTTTTCAAGAAAAAAATTGACTTTATGAGGCTATTTCAACCAACACTACTTTGCAGAGTGATTTGCTTTCAAGCCATTCTTTTTTGTTTTCAGGAGGAGGAAAATTCAGAGTACTCCTGCATGACTGGACAACAGCCTACACGTACAGGTAGGAGCTTCTGCATTTTATTGATGAAAATTTATTGTGAAGTACTATATTGGACTGTAGAGGTTTGGGGTTATGGGCTAGCAGCTAGCTAGCGATAGCCAGTTTCGCAACGAGCTTCAACAAATGCCTGTTAAACGTTTCACCCGCTCTCAAAGGCTTCCTCTAATCGATCTTCCAAAGGAATCGTTAGCTCCAGCAACAACGAGGACATGTCTGGCCACACGAGGACATGTTTGGCCACAGGCTGGTGACAGTTATGTGGCTAGTGAAATTCAGTTGTCGTTGAAGGCTAGCTGCCAGTCTCTCGCGAAGTCAGGATGCCAGCAGATGTTCTTGTGGGAGGGGTTGCCTCTGACAGCTTGCTTTGCCCACACCAGTCCAGTGCTGTAGGTTTCAATAATTGTTTTAAAGACTTGGTCATGCCTCCAGTGGTACCTTCCATCTCCAAGTGCCCTGGTGCAGCGGCTGAGCATATGCTCAAGGATTACTCACTTGAAACACAAGGGGCAAGTTTCTGTTTCTGCTAAGCCCCACATGTATAAATGTGATGGGCTGGGGAGCACATCGTAGATTGTGTGGATGAGAAAATTGATGCACTGATGCTCGGCTCTCCAGATCACTTTCCTCTCCATCGCATTCCCCCATCTTGTCCAAGCTCCCTGTTGCTTCATCTCCACGGTCTTGCAGGATCTTGTCTCCTCTGCCTCTCCTTTCCCTTGGTGTTCAGTTGGGGAGCTAGGAAAGACTCTAGCCCAGCTCGGCCCCATGTGAGCGCTCCCACCAATGTTTCTGTGGAGTAGCCTGACCTCAGCTTCTTGGACATCATCCTCTGCTCTCCACTTCCTGCCAGTCCTCACTTCGATCCCAGCGTTGGCCACCTTTGGGTCACTCGAATCCCTGTACTGCATCTCTTCTCTCGCTCTTGTCACCTTAAATTCCTCCTCCAAAGATCGAAAGGGCAGCTGTAGCTTGTTGCGCTCATAGAAAGCGATACTGCTCAGGCTCCTTGGTAACCCAAGCCATCTTTGGAGGTGACTGCTGACCTTCTTCTCCATGGGAAGGTGTAGATGAGGAGGGACCACAGGATCATGGGGAGCATGCCGTGCTGGTAGACCCAAGCTTTGAACTTCCCTGGGAGGCCTCAGCAGAATGCATTCGGCAGGTCAAGCCACAACACCTTTGTTTTCCCTGCCCTCCCGGATTAGCTGAGCCACCACACCGTTTTGCTCCATACAGCCTGGCATCCATAGAATGCCACACCTCTGGACTGATGTATCAATGTAGAATGAGATCCAAACCCCGCCACACCTCGCCATTGCTCTGGGATCTTCTCCAGAACACTCGCAAGAGTTTACACAGACATTGTAGGAGTTTGTGTCATGTTTCGGTTTGTTTGTTTGTTTGTTTTTTTTGTTTGTTTGTTTATTGAACATAAAACATATATACAGTAATAATTTGACAGAAAATAAGGTAGATAAAAAAAGTAAAAAGAAAGAAATCAATCTTCATTCAACACAGTTATTATGTTCAAGGGAGTAGGAAGAAGTAAAAAACTTATCTAGTCCTACCCCGTTATGTGATTGTATCTAATAGATCATTTTTATATCAATCAGAAAAGAAAAAAGTAAGAAGAAAGAAGTCTCCATTAAGGCTCATACTTTACCCTTAACCGTGATATTTTTACAACTTTTGGTTTGTATCGGGATTATATACTTCCACACCCTGACACTCTTGTGTCAATTTTCTCTTGTATTCATAATGGATATTTATATACCTTTCTCTATTTATCAACTTAGTTCTGATTTATCATTATATTTAATGTTTTGAATTTATCATTTTAACTCTGATTGATGTAGGTTGTTTGTACTATTTTTTTGAATTTGTTTTTGAACTCAGCAAGCGATTTACTCATTTTCAGGTCCGTTTCGAGATTATTCCACAGATTAACACCTTTGATAGATACACTTCTTTGCTTGATGTTTGTTCTTGTTTTGAGTTTTTTGAATAAGTTGGTGCCTCTTAAATCATAGCTGCTTTCTCGAATTTCGAAAAACTTCTGAATGTTTTGGCAGAGCAGGTTATTGTGTGCTCTGTACATTAATTGGGCGATTTTAAAGTCAACCAGGTCATAAAATTTCATCGTATTTAATTTGATAAATAGTGGATTTGTGGGTTCCGTATATTTTGATCTATTAATAATTCGAATTGCTTTTTTTTGTAGGTTGAGAATAGGGAGTGGGTTTGTTTTGCAGGCCATATTTCCACAGAGTAGGTCATATATGGTAATAATAATGAAGTTTAATGTGTACAAAGATCTCTTATTTAGCACTTCCTTGGTTTTGTAGAGGATCCCTACGGTTTTGGCTATTTTTCTTTTTACGTTATCGATATGTGGCTTCCAACATAGTTTTGAGTCTATTACTAATCCGAGAAACTTGGTTTCATACGCTCTTTCTCTCAATTGAGTTTACCATAATTTTAGCTTGGTTTTTGATTGGTCTTGTGCCAAAAACAATTAACTTCGATTTTTTCAGGTTAAGTGACAATTTATTTCTGTCGAACCAGTTTTTTAATTTGTTTAATTCATTTTCTACGGTTGTCAGGAGCTGTTTCAGATTTATTCCAGAACAGTAGAAAGTTGTATCATCAGCAAATAGGACACATTTAAATTGTTTTGAGACCTTGCGGATATCATTTATATATAAGATGAATAGTTTTGGACCAAGCACTGACCCCTGAGGAACTCCGTGAGTGATTTTCAGTTGATTCGTTTTTTTATTGTTGAGTTGCACGTACTGATATCTGTTTTCTAAATAACTTTTTATCCATTTATAAGCTACACCTCTAATGCCATATCTTTCTAGTTTTTTCAATAATATACTGTGGTCTATTGTGTCAAAAGCTTTTTTTAGATCTAGGAAAACCCCAACAGTAAATTCTTTGTTGTCTATATTAGTGGCCAACAGGTGGCACTGTAGGGCTCTCCCTGCAGCTGCACACCTGTTGGTCATTATGCAATTAGTTTGTTTGTTTAAAAGGACTCCTGGCACGACTGCTCTGTGTCCGATCATTGTATGTGTTGCTTGTTAGTTTCTTTGTTGTTTGTTTGCTTGTTTGCTTCTGTCAGGTTTGCTTCTGTCATGTTTCTGTTATTGAGCGTTTTTAGTTTCTGCCATGGTTTTTGTTTGTTACTTTGGATTTGTTTTGTTCTTCGGACTTTGTTTTGGATTTAGTTTTCTGTGTTTTATTAATACAATTTGTCAAGTACACCCTGCTCCTCCCTCTTGCCTGCTTTTTTGGGGTCCACCACCACGACGCAGGGTGACAGTTTGGGGGAGTACTTGTACACTTTGTATGAAGTGCCACTTGGTCATGGAGCAGAGCTCTGCTTTTCAGATAAACTCTCTGACCTCTCTTACTTCCTTCAGCTGCAGCTCCAACATGCCGAACTGCACATCTGGTTCAAGGAGGGAGATGGATGGATGTTTTGAACTGTTCCTGAAGGCAACACCTGATATAGCTAAACGATAAACAGACAGCAAAATATATTTGTTTGCGAACAATTTTGTTGGCGTGTCGAATGGAGAAAAGAGGACGAATTAAACGTATAAAGGTAACATTTGCAGTGGGAGCTTGAAACCTCAATCCCCTCACTTAAACCGCTTGAGCACATACTGTCATGTTGTCACACTGATCACCACAAACAAACAAAAAAAGCATAACTGTAAAAAGATGGCAATAAGGCCTTTTCTGTCTTTACTTTTTCTTGGAACATGGTTACTTTTTCTGCAGCGGTATTAAACCCAGTTGCTACTTTCTGGATCTCACCACTCCTCTCACGGCATGCTCGTGACCATTTCGAGCACTGCTCAAAACACCACTCCTGCACCATACTCATACAGTGACCAATGAATCCAGCTCAGCAAAATGAATAGAAAAGTGTGTGTGTGTGTGTGTGTGTGTGCGTGGATGTGTTCGTGTGTGTTCTACAGGAAATAAAGCAATAGCCGCCCTGATATCCAATTACTTTAAAGAAGCATTCGGAAAAATCCAATCTGTATTGAATTTCATACAACTTCCCAATGTGTTTTCGGATCCATCTTGCTCAAATCAGATTTCATGTAATTTTTGCTGTTCAGACTTCATAAAATCAAGATGGATACAGCCTTGGTAAGACAAAAATCTGATTTTGGGAAAGCAGACTGAATAAGGTAAAAAAATCATTCAGCCAAACCCTTTCATGTTTTGAGGGCCAAACAGCAGTCCCTTTGGACAATCTACTGAAGCAACGTTAAAATATTTTCTCCGATTACTGATTAAATGCAGTTTATTCTGTGGTATCAAAAAATGAAAATAGCAGGTTATTCCTATCTATAAAAAGTGGAGAGAGACATCTGTTCACTAATTATAGACATATCACGACTACCACCACAGTTCTGGAAAATCTTTGATGCAGACTCGATAATTTAATTCAGAGACATATGGTTTTAAGTGAAAATCAATCTGGCTTTCAGAGAAAAATGGACCACCCCCATGGCAGTAATGGAGCTTGTGGAAGAAATAGCCACTAGTATAGACAATAAAGAATTTACTATTGGGATTTTTCGAGACCCCCCCCCCCCCCAAAAAAAAAAAACATACATCTCATCCACATCTACATTTCATCCATCCATTTTCCGATCCGCCTTATCCTCACAAATGTGGCGGGGGGTGCTGGAACCTATCCCAGCTGTCTTCAGGCATTAGGCGGGGAACACCCTGAACAGATTGCCAGCCAAACGCAGGGCACACAGAAACGAACAACCATTCGCACTCACACTCACAATGTGGGAGGAAACCGGAGTACCCGGAGAAAAAATAGTATATTATTGAATACCGTATTTTATTGAATACCGTATTTTCCGCACTCTAAGGCACACCTAAAAGCATTCAATTTTCCCAAAAGCCGACAGTGTGCCCTAAAATACAATGTGCCCTATGTATGGTGTTACACATTCTTTTTATATTCCGCATTGAGTTGTTTCCTTTTTAGTGTTCCAATGTCATCTCGAGGCGATTATTAGCAGGAACCAATTATAACTTAAAAGGGTACTGCCCGACACTAATTGACATGTGCAGTTGACAACACCCACTGAAACAGACAACTACTTTGTGAGCTCTGCTCAGCCATTATGAAATGAAGATAATACTGAAAGCATAGTTAACTACTGACTAAACGAAGCAGGGAGACAAGACTTCCAAGGATATTTAGCCCATCGTGGATGTGAGCACATGAGGTTTGTATGCTTTTTTGTTGAATCAATTGTCTTCATGACTATTGTCTTTCATTTATTGTTTTGTAATGTCATTTGTATTTACATGTTTCATGTCCATGTTTGTGACGAGTTCTCATAGCTTTGTTACAGCAGCAGTGGTTGTGAAGGCTCTATATCAGGGGTGTCAAAATCATTTCACATGGTGGACCACATACGGCCTCGGTAGATGTCAAGTGGGCCAGACCATTAAAATGATACCATACTTTGGTATAAATAACCAAAACAATATGTCTTTCCTTTGTTTTGGTATAAAGAAGCACAAGAACATTAGGAAAATGTTGAAATTAAATGAACCTATCTTTTACAAAACATTGCATGAAGCACCTTACATTTCCTTCGACAAATGTGCAATTTACTTTTATCATTCACATATATGCAATGCAACTGATCCCACTGATTGTACAAACTTTAACAAGTAATTGGTATTGAAAAATATAGTAATGCACTTTAAGATTCAACAAGATTTATAAAGAAAGGAAATTTTAAACCATCTACACGTGCATATAAAATCTAAATGTAATCCCTGCCTACACCTTACAAACTAAGGAGAGTGCTATTAAATGTGTAAATGTGAGAGTGCTATTGATAGCATCTGCTGTCATGGGTCTGTCTCAGTGATGGACTGAGGCTGCTGTTGTCTTCTTCTCTGATCAAAACAGTGTGCCCTTGCGGATACTCAATGAATTGCAACTTATTAAAAATATTAATTATGTGTCTTTTATGCATTTTCTTCACTTTTAAATTATCCCGCGGGCTTGATTGAACGTCCTTGCGGGCCGGTTCTGTATGTTTGACACCACTGCTTTACATAATCATCTTGCGGGCCGGCTTAAACTCCTTTGCGGGCTGGATCCGGCCCGCGGGCCGTACGTTTGACACCCCTGCTCTATATCAATAAAGCTATCTTGTGTTGTATTGTTTTGTATTTTCTTTAGCATAGCTCCTGGAAGACACCTCGTGAAGGTTTCACTTCCTCTGTGGATATTTCCTCTTTGTGCTCCCCCTCAAATGTTAAGTAAATTTCAGTTTGAATTCTCCTGAGTTGATTTTGCAAAACTAATAAATTACGCCAAGTGTTGGCTAACGTTATCCCTGCCTGTCGTTGTGCGTTTGAGGTCACATACAGACTCTAACAATGATTGTCCTATTCTAGTATTACTGTACTGCGATTGGCTGGCAACCAGTTCAGGGTGTCCCCACCTACTGCCCAAAGATTGCTGGGATAGGCTCCAGCACCTCCTGCGACCCTTGTGAGGATAAGCGGATCGGCAAATGAATGAATGGTATTACTGTAACCGGGAACAAGTCAAAATAAAAAAAGAACTACAATTAGGCCTAGTTTTTTTTACTTCTTCCTACTTCCCTTTGAACACAAACTGTGCTCAATGATGACCATTTGGTTTTTTTTCTTTTAAATCTTTTTACTTCCATTTTCTTCCTCTCAATCTGTTTATACTGTATGTCCGATAAAATTATTAGCAAACACTAATAGGTGTGTTGTTCTTAAGTGCTATTATTCTGTTTTCCATGGTGTTTATATATAACATTACACAAATGATAGATTGTCTATCATGTTTGCACATTTGTATTTCACAAGCAAACAACCGTTCTGTTGCTTTATTGTAATTAAACACATGATAAATGGTCTGTGCCTGTCTGCTGGCACTGCTTAATATATTTACACGGAATCTTCTGAACCGCTTTTAAAAATTACAGTTGAGCAATGGCATACCTCATAAGTTACACAGCTTATAACTCAGTCATCGCTCATAAATCTTCGTGTCACATGACTGTGTGACGTGACAGCAGACCCAAAAATAAAGTACTTACTATACTATGCCACAACCATTTCAAAAGTACCCAGCTTTCTGCAGCCTTCCTCAAAAACACATAACTGTCAGACAACATTTGTCAAGGGAGAATTTGAGTTACATGACAGAGCAGGAGAACTTGATGTCATGCACTTCCACCATCACTTCCCTGTGCGTCATTAGCATTGGTTTACAGTGGCACCGCCTGTCACTTGATAGGCCAAGGCCTTCTTCTTCCTTCATTCCAGCAGAGAATTGCTGGCGAGCAAAGGACTTTAAAGCCAAACTGATTTATTCCCGGACTAATGGAATGGCAGGTGTTTGAAGTACACTTATGATAACCAAATGATAAGAGCAAAACAAATTCTAGATGTAAGGGAGAAATTGGCACACCGAGTTGAGTCTGTTTGGAAAGTAGACTTCCCATCGAAACCTCCACAGCATTTGTGTCCCACATGACATCCTTGCACGTTGCTCCTGCACCACAACAATCCACCCCCAAATTGGAAAGTTTGAAATGGCAGCAATAAGCAGGAGGAGGAAAACAAAAAAGAATGGGAAAACAAAAATTGAAAGAGTTGCTATCCGGCCAAGTGGCACCGGTGCTGCTGCACAGACGAAGGTGCCAAAGCCTGTCAAACACAAGGCACCTGCCCAATCCAGTGGCTGAGGGGAGACCTGACTGCCACTCATCCAAACCTACAGAGGAGAGACACAAAAAGGACCAACAATCACCACTGTGTACTGTCCTAAAAATGTCCAATGCAGCACAAACTGGCTTTGAAGTGACGTGAACAGCACAAATAAATGGTCGTTTGTCAACTTTTTCAATTATAGGAGTGTATTTGGCTGAGGATAAGCGCTAGCATTTTTAATAATATTCGACGAAGAGGTATTAATTCACCAAACCATATACGATTAAACCAGATGTTCTTCCCTATGTTACTTCTATTGCACCATATAGATCACTTTAAACATAGTTGTAAATGGAAAACGGAACAAACTGAAGACAAACACACACACACACAAGACTGTAAATGGAGGGGCATCGAGCAATGGTTGTTTGAGATAACGCCAAACAAACATTAACCGAATAAATTTGCATCACATACCTCTTCATAAATATCCCAAAAGACCTGCCAAAACAAACCTCATGAAATTTTTCAAGTGAGTTGTGACCTAAGCTATGAATCTTTTCTGGAGATGTGCCCAAAAATGTGTTTGCAGGTGGTGCACAGTTCGTCCAGTTCTGGAATGAAGCAGTGAGCTAATATTGATGAAAATGCAAAGTGCAAATGACTTGTTGAGACCCCCCATCACTAGCTTGTCCCACTCCAAAAGTTGCAGCGTAAGGATGATTTCCTTTTTACAAATGTAAGAGAACGTGGTAAAAATTTCGGAGTAGTTATGTAAAGCTTGCACATAACCAGAAAATACGCGCCAAAGAGAGCTTAGTGACCAGCCATCTCGTTACCTCTGCGTCCCGCGTCCTACAGTTCCAAATAATGTGCGTTTTTGGGGCGCAAGGAAATTTCTCAATCAAAACAAAAAAATCTTTTTTTCCAGCAACGATCGCAGTTTGACAATCGCCGCCATTGTTGTTTTGATCTTGCGTTAAGTAATCTCGTGTGACGAGATTTCTGTTCTCGCGAGACGAGATTGGCGAGATCGGCAGACAATTGCAAAGATGAAACAAGTGTTGCGAACACGTGTTGTGAAAGTTTATTGCGGAGATATCATAGAGGAAGCAGCTAAAGTTGGATAGCCTTGCATCATTGGAAGCAGAGAAAAGAGAGGAGAATTTATTAACTCAAAAACTGAACCGTGGGATGAAATAATAATAATAATACATTTTATTTAGAAGCGCCTTTCATGCCACCCAAGGACACTGTACAGACAATACAATGTAAAAATAAATAAGAGAAATATTGTATAAAAACAGGACATAAAATCACAAGACAGAGAAAATGGAAGAATTATGTGTTGTAGGCAGTCCTGAACAGCTGTGTTTTTAGATGGGACTTGAAAGTGGAGAGAGGTTTGTTTGTTTGTTTGTTTGTTTATTGAGCATATATAGTACACACAATAACAGATTGACAAAAGTCAAACAAAAATTATGAAAGGAAAATTAAAAAGTGAGTAAAAGAAAAAAAACACATCGTCACAGTTGTATGCTCAAAGGAGTAGGAAGAAGTAAATAACTTATCTAGTCCTACCCCTTATTATGTAGAAATTTGAATTGATCATTTTTCAAAACAAAGAAGAAAAATCTACATATCATCAAATACGTTTACCCTTATGTATACAGTAAATATTCTCTAGTACGGACTCGTGTTTGCGCTGTCCAATTTGTCCTGATAACAGAAATTCCTCATTTGGGAAATGAGCATGGTACATGTCCTTTATGAACCTGCAAGTATGTTGACAAAATGCACGTGTAACAACACAATCAATAAAATACAAAAATATACTGTCCAAAAACTGTTTATATAACAAAAACTGCAATACAGGTGTATCCAAAAAAAAAAAAAAATCACAACAGTAAATTACGTACAGTATTTTAATGTTTATTTTTTTCTGTCTTGGGAAAAAAATATGTATTTTGGATTGTTTTGTTGGATGCATTCTTTGGTTTATGACAATGTTTGCCTGCGTGTCATACAGTTTTCTTGCTAGTTGCAAGTAACTGTCCCGTTGATCACCGATGTCTGGTAATTCTTGTGCATTCTGAAGGATTTTTGTTGCCATTTTCATTGCTTCCTTGCTGGATGGTGGCTTGTCATCAGGAGTTGAATCGATGCCTTGTTTTTTTAAAGTTTCGTAGATCTGCGTCTTTCCGACTCCAACTGTCTACTGGATCTTTTTAACTTTGTGTCCAGCCTCGCTCAAACGGACGCATTTCACTCGCTCCGCTCCAGTCATTACAGTTCTTCTACGTTTCGATGCCATGATCTACACGACGTAAGCGAATAAAGTTAAAATCTTTCGCAATGACAGTAAAACGCACGCCAATAAAAAGTCGCTTACACGTCTTCGTTTCGAATCTGATGAATGAAAACGGCGAAGCGAACACGTTTCTTCGGTCGTGTCGAGTGGGTGCTGCTTTTAAGCTAGTGCCGCGTTCTACAGGACGTAAGTGAATAAAGTTAAAATCATTCACAATTACAGTAAAACGCACGGCAATAAAAACTCACTTGCACGTCGTCGTTTAGAATCTGATGATCGAAAAGCGCAAAGTGAAAACTTGTTTCAGCGTTGTCTTTTCCGTCGCATCGGGTGGGCGTTGCGTGTATTTAAGGTCTTATATTTTGTTTCAGCTTCTTTAGTTCTGGATTTTAGAAACGATTTGTATAGATTGTTTTTCTTTTTACATGCATTTTCTATGCCTTTTGTTATCCATGGCTTACTTTGTTCTTTGTACTTTCTGGTGACCTTAATTACTGGGAAATGCTGTCGTATAAGGAGGTTATGGTTGACTGAAATGCGTCAAACGCAGTATTTGGATCTTCATTTGTGTAGACCTCAGACCAATTTTGCTTGTCTAGGTCGAGCTTGAAAGCTGCAATGGAATGTTGGGTTCTGAGTCTTATTTCTGATATGTGGGTTATTGGTTTAGTTTTTCTATCAAAGTAATTGTGAAAGACTGCAAAGACCGGTCGATGGTCACTTATATCAATTATGAGAAGTCCACTTTCCTTTTTATGATCAATCTTATTTATAAATAAATTATCTATCAATGTGGCCGTATCAACTGTTATTCTGATGGGTCTCAGAATGACTGGGAAAAGACCGTTGCTATACATTGTATTTATGAAATCTGTTGTTTTTTTGTGTCCATTTGGGTTTAATAAGTTGATGTTAAAGTCGCCACATTATTCGTGTTTTCTTGTCATTAGAACAACTCAGCATATCTGTCAGTTTTTTATTAAATGTGTCTAAACAAGATCCTGGTGTCCTATAAATGCAACTTATAATGACATTTCATGCATTTTTAATGTGTATTTCAAGAGTTAGACATTCCATTAGATTCTCTGTTGTGTTTGTCAGGCTCTCAATTTTGCTGCATTTCAGTGTTTTATCTACATATATTGCAACTCCCCCTCCTTTTTTGTCTTCCCTATGAGTTGCATACATTTCATATCCATCAATTTTCATTTCACTTGTTTTTTCATCATCAAGTTTCTGATATGGCAATTATTGTAAATTTATTAAATGCAGTCAATTATTCTTTGAGTTTGGTGAAGTTTTTATAAAGACTTCTACTATTTATATGTATCACTGAAAATGTATTTTTTTGTGTTGAATTGTTCATCCGTATAATACTCTGAGTTTGTGATGCTGTAATTATGATTGAAGAAATTATTGTCTGGGTCCAAGTTGTTCTCTGGGTCGAATGTCTTGTGTTCAGCGTAATCAAAGATTTTAAAGTCCATGTTTGTGTTGTTTGTTTCCTATATCTATTAAGTCAAAGTTTTTGTCTGGTGGTAATCAGCTCTCACATGTTGAAGTCGAGCCCGTTGAATTGGAGTACTGGTGCGGGGGTGGACGATGAATTTGTCGTGCCTCAAGTAGGCAATTTCCCCTCTTTCACGTGCCGCTTTTAGTTTTGGAAGCAATTCTTTTCTTTTTTGATGTACAATATCTGTATAATCTTCATTAATGTAGATTTTGGTACCTTTTAAGTATTTTGCTCTCTGTAGAATCATTGTTTTGTCCTTATATTTTTCAAATTTCACCACGACTGGCCTTGGTCGAGGTCTTCCCGATTCGTGTCTCCCTGTGCGGTGGGCTCTTTCCACCTCGATTGTCTCCTTTTTCGGGTTTTGTTGTTAGCCGTCTGTCAGCTAGTTGATGAGGTGTGCTGTGGTCTTTCTGCCAACCAGGAAGTTGGTGACGTGGCAGTGGGCATGTGGCCTCCCCGGACGGCACCGCCGCGGTGTTCGAATTTTACCGCCACTGCTGCCGGATTAACCGTTCAGCAGGCTGGCCTCAAGTGGTGGTGGCTCCAGCTGCCAGCGCCGCCGCCACCGGAGCTCCGAAGAGTCCTCTCGCCCAACCACGCCAACTGGCTATCGCTTGCTCGTGTTGCTTCGGTGGTCGAGTGTGTTGTGCCTCCGCCGCCTGGCTCACCGATCGGCCGGTTGGTTTTCTAGGGTGGACCCCGCTGCCCACGTCCGACCAATGGGTCGACCGCCGCTGGCCCCCCAGGCGTGAACCCAGCTACCGGCGCGGAACCAATGGATCAACTGCCGCCGGAGCCCCAAACAATCGGGAGCCCCAAACGACCACTGGCTGTCGCTCGCTCCAGGGGGGCAGGGGGCACTGACAGGCGGAGGGAGGACGAGGATCTGAGGGAGCGAGTGGGGGTATGCACCTGAAGAACCTATATCTCAGCAAATCTTGTATGCCTGTATTATTAAATTTTTTGCAGCATTTGTTTATAAGAAATGAATCAATTATCAATGTATATTGGTGTTGTTTCTGTTAGTATCATATGCAATTGAATAAATAGACCATTTCAGAATTCGAAATTTGGGACTCTCTAAATGCATAATGGGACTCATACTTTTCTGATCAGCGAGTCCCTGGGACTCGCAGGGCTCAAACTGTAAAATTATCACTGGGTGACTCTGTCTAAAGGTGGGGTTACAGTCGGATAAAATCTGTCCAACCCTGGGGAGGTGGAGCCGTTTGAAAACTTTAAATTGCAACAATCTTTGTCTCACACAGTGGTTCTTAACCTGGGTTCGATCGAACCCCAGGGGTTCGTTGAATCAGTTTTAGGGGCTCGACGGAGCCTCTGCCATGGAGGTTAAGACACACCCGACTCAACATGTCAATTAGTTATGAACGCCCGCTTGGTCATCACTGGCCGCAGACGATCACATGACATTGCTTGTCCAATCAGTGCTGTGGGAAATTTAGTTCGCTTAGGAGTCAATGTGTGACTGTCGCGATAGTACGTCGTAGAATTTAAAAAATAAAATAAAAGTATACTTATCTCTTGAAAATGTATTTACTTTTTTCCTGTGTTTTATGAATTTTTTTTAATATCTTCAATTTGTAAAAAAATATATATATTTTTTTTTTTTCACGAATGAAGGGTTCGGTGAATGTGCATATTAACTGGTTGGGTTCGGTACCTCTAAGAAGGTTAAGAAAATGCATAGCGATGATGTACATATCTTACAAACAGCTCTTACCGAGATTTCTTCTGGTATTTCTATATTCAAATCCTCCACCATTGAAGTGGGAGTAACGAAGGATATTTTGTGGACTGTACAACAAACAGTATAGAGCTGAGGCACACCACTCGACATGTGAGGCCGAGTCGCTAGATAGTCAAGAGGACAAATAGCCGGTGTGGACGGGTACGATGGAAATTTGCTACGTACAAATTCTTGAAAAAATTTGCGGCCAGTAATTTTTACTCTCTGAAAAGGTGATCAAATAATACAAATGTGTAATCTACAAACAGATGCCTCACACCCCAAATTTCTCCAGATGGAGAAAGGTCTTGTCCATCAGAGATGGTTCAAAGAGAACATTTGCTTCTAAAGGGGTTAGGAATTCCTAGACGAGGCCACCAGGCGAGAGGCCCTTCTGCCTTGGCAGAGAAAAAAGTATCTTAAGTGGAATTCCTACACCTTGGTTCTTGTAATGTTTACAGGTGATATTGTCCATCCATCCATTTTCCGATCCGCTTCTCCTCACAAAGGTTGCAGGGGGTGCTGAAGCCTATCCCAGCTGTCTTTGAGCAGTAGGCGAGGGACACCCTGAACCGGTTGTCAGCCAATCGCAGGGCACACAGAGACGAACAAGCATCCACACTCACACTCACACCTAGGGACACTTTCGAGTGTTCAATCAGCCTGCCATGCATGTTTTTGGAATGTGGGAGTAAACCGGAGTACCCGGAGAAAACCCATGCAGACTTGGGGGGAACATGCAAACTCCACACAGGAAGGCCGGAGCTGGAATTGAACCTGATACCTCTGAACTGTGAGGTTGACGCGCCCACCATTGGACCACCGGGCCGCCTAGGTGATATTGTATTCAATGAAATTAAAACACACTGAACTTGTCTTTGAGTATTTAATACAACAAATAGTAAGTAGCAGAGGTGGGCTAGTTGCAAAAGTGTGTCATTCGTCAGCGGCCTGGGCACCCGTTCATCATCGTCAGTCCGTCATTATTTCAAGCCAAACCAAACTGCAATCATCAGTCAGTGACTATTTTTTTTTTTTCCCCATCCATGTACGTTGAAATACTAACTCCTTCTGTGAGATATAACAGTTGTATTTAGTGCCCCATCATCTTCTACTCTTGGGAAAGATGTAAAATTATATTTTTACATTTTAAAGGAGTGATCTGCATTGCTTATTTTCCAATTTGAAACAGTTCTTAGCTCTTCTCAAGAAAATGGCACACTTGTATCAAAACCCATGCATCAAGGACTAATATGGCATTTTGTTTGGTGGCTGGCCAGTAGGCGCCAGACGATCACCACCAAGAAGACCTTAGAAAAATTCCACTCAAAAAAAAAAAAAAATTTTTTTTTTGAAATACTGTATATTTATCGGTCTACGTAGTCTACTGTATCTATTTTATATCTCTATGTATTTGATACATATTATAACTATTTTAGATAAGCAGAATAAATCTATCACTAATGATAAGAAATGTTTCCTTCATCTGCGCGTCTGATTTTGTGACTTTTCCAGTATGGAGGGTGGAGGGGGGGGTGGTGTCTTCACCAGCAGACTCTTGTTACAAGTTGGACAACATCTACAGTACATGACTGCTGAACAGGCTCTATGCATGCACTTGGTGTTCAGTGCTTGAGACTTTCCCGTTTATGGTCTATTTTTGTCTCTTTTAGCAGTGACTCTCAACTGGTGTGTCCGGTCCCACAAGTTGGTGTTGGACTTGTTTTCAGTGGTTCGCCGTACTATGACTGGGAAGAAAATCAAGTTTAGGAAACTGAAAAAGTGCACAGAATGCCAGCTCTTCTCAATCCTACCCAGTAGTTGGCAGTGATGCCCTGTAATGTTCATAGACTCCCACCATTGGATAGACTGAAAAAAAAACTTTATGCTGACGTCTACTCACAGGTATGTCCTTGACTACAAAAAATTTGGATTTTCTTCAATTGGTGACAAAAGAGAGGAATTACCACATTTGGTGCAGTACAGTATTGCCACAAGAATTATCCTAACTTACTTTGGCAACAAAATACTGATCTCACAAGGACCTGTTTTATTCAATGTTGGCTCATTTGTCTGAACTTTTTTTTTCTCTGTGGATGTGCTGGCTTTTCACCGTTGTTTAGCACATTACTGATGCCAGCAGTAAAAAGCGATGATGAGAGGTGAGTGTCATCTTTTAAGATGCTGCCAGCTTTGCAAAAGCAGCATGTTGTCAGGGTGTCACCGACTGTGGGCGGGAGTGGTGGATAATGATTATCTGTGATGTTTAAGAAACGAAAGTTTATTTCTGTCAGATCCTGTGCAATTTTCATACCTGCTGTGATGCTTTATGGTAAAATGAAAGAGCAGTGCTATAACCCAGTCAGCAGTTCTGGAAAACGATGACTGCTGCTCTTCCCCAAGCCTCCTAACAACCTGCCCACCACACCTGCACACACATTTTGGCTGAATATGTGCAGCACTTTCAAATCGCCAGGCTATCTTCGCTGCTTCCTCGTCGTAGAGTAGATGGTCAAATGACGAAAGTAGTCATACCAATGCCTAGGTGCAGTACTGTACTTCTTTAACTAGTCAACAAAACATTTGCATATTGGACCCGTAAAAGCGATTTTGAACGGAAAACAGAACTGAACTTGGGACATTGTGCCGAGCCACAAAGAGTAAAGAACATTCAAAATTATCCCAATTAAACTGTTAATAAATAAGACATAGACGAATAACAATTTAGGGTAAGGGTTATCGTTATAGTGAAACAATAATATGAATGCAAAGGTAACAGGATTTTTGATCATCATTTTTTGGTGAGTGTTTTTGGTGTGTGCGGGACTTCACAAAAAGCTAAAACCAAACTTCACGAAAAATTGCACAGGCTTATCCCAAATGCAAAGAAATAACCCAATTCATTGCCAATCACAGGGCACACAGAGACGAACAACCATCCGCGCTCACACTCACAACCAAGGGACAATTTAGAGTGTTCCATTAACCCGCCATGCATATTTTTGGAATGTGGGAGGAAACCCACGCAGGCACAAGGAGACCATGCAAATTCCACACAGGAAGGCTGGAGCCGGAATCAAACCCTGCACCTCTGCACTGTGAGGCGGAAATGCTAACCAGTCATGCACCGTGCCGCCAATGGTAGCAATTTAGGCAAATAAATCTAGTGCTGTACCATGATCTATTTTGCTGAGCGAATTTTTTTTTTACACTTTTTTAAATTTTTACAATTAGTATCACCATAGAATTGTTTCTCATGCACCAGAATCATACAGGGTATGGTCTAATTGCCTTACCTCTTTCTCTGTGAATCACCCGCTGACTTATTTTAGCATCCTGCAGGGCAGATGCAGCTGTAACGGTACATTGGAGGATGAAAGCGCCGCTGCAGAAAATGAGCACACACACGCATGCGTGCGCACACACACACATTCAACATTAAGTGATATAAACAGGTTGGCCACAGCTTGCATAATGTGGTAAAACGTAAAACGGTATTGCTTTTAAAGAATTGTGGTCAGCGATTGCAGGAACTTTTCTATATGCGACAGTGTCTTTCCACATGGATATGCATTTACGAGTTATGTCCCTGTCATTCACCAGTTGAACCAACTGGGCCTTTTATGGAACATTATGCTTCTTGCTTGGCTCTCGACGAAGGCGGACGCTTTTGCTTTCTGCTCCTGTCCCCCACCCCCGCCCCCACCCTTCCCTGCTCGCCACTCAGTCCATGTGCTGTCTTTGTCTGACTTTTCCTAGCCTCCTGTCGTATTTTCATCCTAAAAACAAACATGGAATTGGTTGGCTGGTCTCTCGATGCCATCGACAACATTTTCTCGATGAGAAGAGCAGGCAGTGGGGAGCCTGCTTGCCCCTCGGGGACTTTTGCTTCTGGGTACACCCTAAATCCTTGGAGGAAGCGGAGAATGGTGTGCCTGTCAAAACTGTCCGTTGAGGATGTGGATGACATCTACATTTTCGGCCTTCCGATAACAGGTATGCTGCTGTTTGGTGTTAGCAGTTTCCTGATCTATCGCAAAATTCAACTGACGGGAGCGGCTCTATTGGAAGTGAAGAGGCTGCCGGTCTAAGGATGGCATAGTGCGGATGTCCAACACTCAGACTGTGCTCAACCACAAACTGTTGCGGTTTTGGAGAGTCTCTGCAAGATGGTCAACAACTTTGAGAAACTGGAATCTGTGCTCAAATATTGACTGAAATCACGGATTTGGCTGATCGACGCCACTAAAGAGACATAAGCCACGGACTCAAGGCTGTCTTAAATTCTTGGGCAGCCTGCTACCAAAACAACATCTGCTATCTCGACCTTCCCCTTTGATGAAAGTATGCACGGAAGCTAGTCCCCCACCATCACCCCCTCCCTCATACATTTCCTTGTTTCACTGTCTTCATTGTTTATGTCTTGTGACCTGTTGTAACTGTCATATGCTTGTGCAGGAGTTTTTTGCCTCACTCAAATGATCCTCAAATGAGGGTAGTTGGAGCGTGTTTTTTTTTCTCCCCCTCTCCCTCCCTTGTGGTTTCTTTCTGACTTTCGGGTTGAGTGAACGCTGGCGCGTTTTGGCTGCCGCTGCTCAACCCGTCTTGTTTTGTGTTTTTTGTTATTGTAAAGTGTCCTTGGGTGTCTTGAAAGGCGCTTATAAATAAAATGTATTATTATTGTTATTATTATGTGAAAACATTATCAGAGTAGACAGGGTGACCCTGAAGTAGATTGTGAGCAACTAGTATCTCGTGAAGGGAGTGTCGGTAGCTCTCATGGGATTAACTCAGTCACTGTCAGCCTTTCCAGTTCCAGCTATTAACAAATGTAGACTCCTGCCTATAATCTGTTGTGAAATTTGTCACTTCATTGACATACAGGGCAGCCAGTCATATGCCCGTTGCATGCCTCATAAATATAAATGTATATATATATATATATATATATATATATATATATGGGTTCCATCCCAAATCCAGCACCCTGAGACTGTACGCAAGCCGAAAGGAAGGAGGCCGGGGACTAGTGAGTGTGAGAGCCACTGTCCAGGATGAAACATCCAAGCTCCATGAATACATCAAGGAGAAGGCTCCAACGGATGACGTACTCAGAGAATGTCTCAGACAATGGGGAACAGAAGATGAGGCGCTGGAAGAGGGACCATCATGGGAGGACAAGCCCCTACATGGGATGTACCAACGGACCATAACTGAAGTGGCCGATCTCAAGAAGTCCTATCAGTGGCTAGAGAGGGCTGGCCTGAAGGACAGCACAGAGGCACTCATCCTGGCTGCTCAGGAGCAGGCCCTGAGCACCAGAGCCATTGAGGCCCAGATATACCACACCAGACAAGACCCAAGGTGTAGGTTGTGCAAAGAGGCACCTCAGACGATCCAACACATAACTGCAGGGTGTAAGATGCTGGCAGGGAAAGCCTACATGGAACGCCATAACCAGGTGGCTGGCATAGTCTACCGAAACATCTGTGCGGAGTATGGACTGGAAACCCCAAGGTCAAAATGGGAAACACCTCCGAAGGTGGTGGAGAATGACAGAGCGAAGATCCTGTGGGACTTCCAGATCCAGACTGACAAGATGGTAATGGCGAACCAACCAGATATCGTGATCATAGATAAAGGGCAGAGGAAAGCCGTTGTAGTGGATGTAGCGGTCCCAAGTGATGGAAACATCAGAAAGAAGGAACACGAGAAACTCGAGAAATACCAAGGGCTCAGAGAGGAGCTGGAGAGAGCCTGGAAGGTAAAGGTGACAGTCGTGCCTGTGGTGGTCGGAGCACTCGGGGCAGTGACCCCCAAACTAGATGAGTGGTTGCAACAGATCCCAGGAACAACATCGGACATCTCAGTCCAGAAATGTGCAGTGCTGGGAACAGCAAGGATACTGCGCAGAACCCTCAAGCTTCCTGGCCTCTGGTAGAGGACCCGAGCTGAATGAGGGACGGACACCACCCGAGGGTGTTTTTTTTTTTATATGCACACACATTCTGTGTGTGTGTGTGTGTGTGTGTGTACGTGTGTGTGTGTGTGTGTGTGTGTGTGTGCCTCGATGGGATCACCACCTTATCGTGGTGAGGCACTTTGCGCGTCTCCATGACCCCTAGAGCTATGTCGGCAGGAGTCCCGCACTCCTGGCAGGGTCACCCAAGCCGAACAGGTCGAAGGGTAGAGGCCAGACAAAGAGTGATCCCAAACCGGCACCTGGGGGCAGGCACAGGCGGAGTCCAACAAACCGGACTACCGGCAGGCCCCTGCAACTCTTGCCAGGAGAAGGTCGTCATGGGTACCCTCATGCCACCGGAAACCATCTGGCAGGAGTGAAGATGGTGGGAGTGAGGACTGTACACCCACACCCTCACCTTAATCCGAACCTCTGCGCAAGCTTCTTGCCCCAACCCCACACCCAATCCCCCACCCTGCATCCCCCTAATCCCCCAAAGTCCTGTGGCAATGTGGAATGGCGGTGGGCACAGGCCAAGGATGTGGCTGGGAGTGCCTAGCCAAACCATGCACACAGGCGGCAATGGAGTGATGGTCGTTGACACTGCGGGATGGAGCAGCGCATCTCTTCGGCAGCTTCCATTGTGACTGAGCAGCTCCACACTGCTCACCCCTGTGATGGGGAGGGACCTAGAAAAAATGGTCTAAAAATTGTCTGCTCTCCACACTCCGGACGGTAAACCGCAATCGTCGGAGCATCCCCCTTGCGGTCGAAAGGATAATAAACGAAATAGAAAAAATCTATGCATAGCTTCGTGGAACGTCCGCACACTGCTGGACCTGGCTGAAACTCCTGACAGGCCCCACCGGAGGACAGCACTTGTGGCCACAGAGCTCGCGAGGTATAACATCGATATCGCAGCTCTCAGCGTGACCAGGATACATGGAGAGGACTCCCTGACAGAAGTTGGTGCAGGGTATACCTTCTTCTGGAAAGGGGTCCCTGAAGGCACTCGTTGAAACCATGGAGTTGGCTTTGCTGTGAAGTCCCAACTGCTGAAGCGCATCCCAGAATCCCCCACCGGCATCAATGAAAGGCTGATGACATGGCGCATTCCCCTGGCAAAGCGACGCTTCGCCACACTCATCAGTGCCTACGCACCAACTCTGAATGCCGAAAGTCGGGGTGAAGCAGGGCTGTGTCTTGGCTCCAGTGCTTTTTATCATCCTCCTCTCTGCCACCACGTGCCTCTTCCACCGTGGCATGGGACATGAAGACGGTGTCCATATGGAGTACCGCCTAGACGGAAGCCTCTTCAACATCAGACGGCTCCAGCCTCACACAAAGACAAAAATCTGTCAGATCTGTGAGCTTCAGTATGCTGATGACTGCACTATACTAGCTCACAGTTCAAACTCTATGCAGCACGCCCTGGACACCATTTCCAATCTGTACCAATCCTTTGGTCTTCAGATCAACATTAAAAAAACTGAGGTCATGTTCCAACTCGCTACCCCAACTTCCACATCCCCCAGCTTTCACATTAATGGCACTCCACTAAACGTAGTGGACCATTTCACCTACCTTGGCTCCACTTTATCTTCAAACTGTTCCCTTGACACTGAAGTCCACACCCTTATTAATAAAGCATCATCATCCTTTGGTCGCCTACGCAGCAGGGTCTTTGAAAACCGAAACCTGAAGACCTGTACCAAGATTGCTGTGTACAATGCAGTGTGTCTCTCCACTCTGCTCTACGGGTCAGAGTCATGGACTCCATATCGCCGGCACATTACTACCTTGGAAGCCTTCCATATCCGCTGCCTGCAAAAGATCCTTGGCCTGTCCTGGGAAGATCGAATTCCCCATACAGACATCCTTAAAAGCACCAATTCCATCTGCATGGAAGCGGCCGTGGCGAAAAAACATCTTCGGTGGATTGGACACACCATTCGCATGCCAGACAACCGCCTGCCCCGCCAGGTCCTCTGTGGCCAACTGAGAGGTGCAAAGCGTTCTGCTGGGGGGCAAAAGCGGCGCCTCAAGGACTACAGCAGGGACCTCCTAAAGCGAGCCAACGTCAACCCCACGCAGCTTGAAACACTTGCACTCAACAGACCAACCTGGCAGATCACTTGTGCCACTGCAATCTCTCAAATACACAAAATTAACCAAGCCAGACGAACCGAGAAACGCATTCAACGACACCAGCGGGCAGCTGGTACCCCCCTGGTATCCGGTTTCCCTTGCTCCATCTGTGGTCGAGTCTGCCGCTCAAGAATCGGTCTCTATGCCCACGAGAAGTGGCACCAGCGACAGAATGAATATATTAATATATATCCATCCATCCATTTTCCGAACCGCTTGATCCTCACTAGGGTCGCGGGGGGTGCTGGAGCCTATCCCAGCCGTCTTTGGGCAGTAGGCGGGGGACACCCTGAATCAGTTGCCAGCCAATCGCAGGGCACACAGAGACGAACAACCATCCACGCCCACACTCACACCTAGGGACAATTTAGAGCATCCAATCAACCTGCCATGCACGTTTTTGGAATGTGGGAGGAAACCGGAGCACCCGGAGAAAACCCACGCAGGCCCGGGGAGAACATGCAAACTCCACACAGGGAGGCCGGAGCTGGAATCGAACCCGTTACCTCTGCACTGTGAAGCCGACGTGCTAACCACTGGACTACCGGGCCGCCCTATTAATATATATATATATATTAATACATTCATTCTTTTTTTTTTTAATTCACTGCTGTTGACAGACAGCAATATCAATAGCATAAAACGAGGAAGGTTGGCAGTGATTGTGTTTATGCTATGAGAGTTACCAACACTCCCTTCCCGAGATACGGTGAGTTTACAATCTACTTATGGGCACCCCTGGTTTACAAGAACGCTCATCACCGTAAAAATTGTTTTGTGTTGAACTGGATGTACCATTAAAACCACCTACAATATAAATAATAAGAATAAGAATAATACATTTCATTTATAAGCGCCTTTCAAAACACTCAAGGACACTTTACAATCAAAACAAGAACAATAAAACCGCAGATTAAATTATAAATAATAAAAGAAGAGATGAATTTCAACTGAATTTAGCGACTCGAAAAAGTTGACGCCGGCAACATCGCCGTCGCGAGGAACACTAGCCGACCCAGCCAGGCCAGCCAACACGCCGTGGTCCGCGGATCCTAAAAAGAATAATTGCGGGTGAGCAGCGGCAGCCAGACGCGCCAGCGTTCACTCAACCCAGAAGTGACAACCCGGAATATATAATAGTATAATATAATAATAATAATGATAAAATAAGTACAAAAGAAAAGTGTGCAAGTTTGCACAGGGGCGCCCAAATTTTTTGGACCAAAGATCGACTTTTCGATCAACCAACCTCCCGGGATCGCTCCTTACCGCGCACGCAAGTACACACACACACGCCATGATGATAAACAGCCTGACACGGAGACATGCGATGCACTTTTGCAGCCTGTTGACTCTCGTAGCTCATACGTACCGTTTTAAAGTGCTTCAGTGGGCCCTCTCGATTCCTCTTCTTTGCCCGTGTCCTTGGTGAATTGTACACGAAGCAAACTCTGAATGAGAATAATGACGATGAAAGATATTTCGCAACAGCTCTGATCACAAGCTGCAATTGCAGACTGCTGAGCGCTAACAACTTCCGTTGACGTAGGTCACGCGCCAACGTAGGTTAAAGATTTACCTGCTTTATTTTATTTTTTTAATATATTTTTTGTGAAAATGAGACTGATAGGATGATTAGGTTGCAGTGTACATTAACACAAAAATATATTACTAACATGCACAAAGACACACGAATGTTTTTTAGTTTTTTTTCTACTCTACACCGCTCGGTTTTACTTGGGACCAGTCCTAGATCTATATGTCGATCAGAATCGACATAATGGGCACCCCTGCCTTTGCACAGTCGGGCTTTCAGTGCTTTCTGTTCACTGTATATAAATTATCTCAGGTCATTTTGAACCTATTAATATTGATTGTTATTTAAATGTGTGGGTTAATGACTCAATGGACCTGATTCCCACATGATGGGGTCAAACTCTGCAGTCTAACAGCAGTGTGCCTATTTGCACTTTCATTAGTGTACTTTTGATTTTGTATGCTCACCATGTGTTTGGATGTGAAAGGAATGTTTTTTTCTGGGAAAAAAAAGTTACATCTTAAATTCCTGTAAAGTCATTTTCATGATTTATTTCATCCATCCATCCATTTTCGGAACCTCTTTATCCTCACAATGGTCATGGGGCGTGCTGGAGCCTATCCCAGCCGTCTTCAGGCAGTAGGCGCGGGACACCCTGAACTTGTTCCCAGCCAATTGCAAGGCACACAAAGATGAACAACCATCCGCACTCACAGTCACACCGAGGGACAATTTACAATGTGCCATCAACCTGCCACCCATGTTTTTGGAATGTGGGAGGAAACCCGAGTACCCGGAGAAAACCCACGCAGGCACAGGGAGAACATGCAAACTCCACACGGGAATGCCGGAGCCGGAATCAAACTCTGCAAGTCTGCACTGTGAGGCTGACGTGGTAACTAGTCGACCACCGAGCCACCCTGATATATTTCTAAAAACATTAAATATGTTTAAAGATATGTTTTGACAACATATGCAAAGGCCGACACAAATTTACTACAGAATTTTTGATAAATAGCATGAAAGGTCTTTTTCACTTTATGAGTTGTCAAGACGATTGTGGCGTGACTAAAACAGGGACCAGTATTGCACATTTTGTCTCCAAAGAGCCATGATGAGTGCATCACAACTTTGTTGCCATGAAGGAAAAGGCCGTCAACTAAATTATTTTGTCGTTGCTGATGAAAAGAACACTGGCAGTCATTTTTTAAAAATTCATTCAATTTAGACCAGCTTTTTAACGACTGCACTCTCAAATTCACAATTTTCTTTCTTCTTTCTTTTCAAATACAACCAGGCAGTTCAACATGTATTACACGTCATGCAGAAGCCCCATAAAAAGTGTGTTATCAAAAAATACAAAGAAAATATTGATAAATTATGTCTGCCATTTTAAAGACTTTTGAAAAGTAGGTTTAAAGTTTATCTTTTCAGGATAACGACAACACGTTTGAGACTTTTTTTCCCTTGGCTTCTCATTTCACAGAGATCAGACAAACGTGTCATGTCAATAACACCAAGTAATGGCTATTGCAGGGCCGATTCTCACAGCCCATCAGATTTCTATCAGATGTTTTATCAATATTATCAGAGTCAACAGCTGTTGGGGAAATGCCTGTAAAACAAACGCACTCCCTGTTCTAAAACTACAAAAAAAAAAGAAATCCGAATTATGAATAGATCAAAATATCCACAAATCCACTATTTATCAAATTAAACACAATGAAATTTTATGACCTGGTTGACTTTAAAATTGCCCAATTAATGTACAAAGCACACAATAACCTGCTCTGCCAAAACATCCTGAAGTTTTTCAAAATTCGAGAAAGCTGCTATGATTTCAGAGGTACCAACTTTTTTTCAACAAATTGTGTTGTATGATGACTGTTTCCTTTTTCCTTTTTACTATTTTACTTACCTTACTTTCTCTCAATGTATTACTGTATATGTTTTTATATTCAATAAACAATAAACAAACAAACAAACAAACAGTGAAGATTTGGCATAATTTTACATGGGTGCATCGCACATGTAGTACTCATCTGACAAATGTTTGGAAAGGGAAAAAAAATTCATCGGCATTACCCAACTTATGGTGAAAAGTAGAACACAGAATTGAGTTCAAAATCCAACACATTTCAGTTGTCAATATGTTTTGATCATAGAAGGGGATGTTTGAGTATACTGAAGTGCACTCTTGAATGGTGCATGGTTACACATCCCTTGTGTAAATTTAAGCTAAGAAAATTTACAGAATTATTTTCGAAACCCTGTTCAATTTAATGGTTTTCACATGCAAAAAGTGCCACAAACGTGATTGCTCATGCCAAAAATATATGGGGGCTGATTTGCTAAATGGTTGCACGCGTTATATTCATGCGCAGCTCATTTTGGGTTGAAGCAGGTAGTATAATACAAAACCATAAATTTAGCGCCGCTGCATGAGGTTTATCAAGCCACCAATTGTGATTACTGATTTTGCATCATTTAATATTGATATAGATGCATAACCATGATGAGGAGGCATCGGCAAAAAAGAGACAACGGGGACTTTGTTGCTTGTAAAGCTGGGGAAACACTACGCACGAGTTCAAATCTAATATTGGGTTTCTTAAAATGTTTTACTTTACGAGACTTCCCGTTCCCGAGAAAGATAGGAACGAAACTCTTTTGTTTCGTACTGTGTTGAATCTGAATTAAACCTCCTCCTTTTACTGGAATAAAAGCGCGCAGGGAACAAACTGACTTCCGCATAGCCACGGTTGAGGAACTAGCACCACTCATTGACAAAAATGGTATTACATGGGTGAATTAAACTCTAGAGCAGGGGGGTCCAAAGTCGGTCCTCAGGGGCCGCCGTCCTGCCTGTTTTCCAGCTCTCTCGGCTGCAACAGACCTGATTCAGTTGATGTCTCATCAGCCAGCTCTGAAGCAGCATTAGAATGACCCTGATTATTTGAATCAGGTGTGTTGCTCCCGAGAGAGCTAGAAAACAGGCAGGACGGCAGCCCCTGAGGACCGACTTTGGACACCCCTGCTCTAGGGTTTATGTGCCAAGTAGATTTTTTCGTATATATATATATTTTTTTAACCTGGTTACATAAAATTATCGCGATGTGGATCTGATGCTTTAGGGCAGGGGTGGCCAACCAGTCAGAGACTAAGAGCCAATTTTTTACTGTTACTGCAAAGAGATACACACACACACACACACACACATTTTTTTTTTGCCCAGTCTTCTGATTCAATCAAGTAACGGAATTGATGATAGGCTGACGTAGTACTTTGTGTGTATTAAGCACCGTCTTTGAATGGCAGCGCCTTTGCCGAGGCGTTTTCGACAATTGTGTGAAAGCCCGGGAGCCGCATTGAACCAGCCAAAGAGCCGCATGCGGCTCGCGAGCCGCGGGTTGGCCACCTCTGCTTTAGGGGTTAATTTGAGCCAACTCTCACAATTATCTGGTGCTGGCCTCTTCCAGGTTTAATGTTTTAATGCTACATAAGATGTGCACTCCGGACAAGTTAAATTAAACAAAAAATGGTGTGTGTACTGTTGCTGGCTTCAAAGTTATTAGAGTGAAAGATTGCTTTTCTGGGAATAAGCAGAGGTGGGCATTCCGTCAGGACAGAAGGTCCGTTTTGCTGACGAATGACGAAAAGCTAAAAAAGAAAGAAAGACTAAACACTAACAGAAGTGGGTTTGCGTCAGTCTATGTATTCGTTACTAACCACTCGATCTCTTGGTCACTGACGGACACCCTTTCGGCTGATGACTGATGGAAACACGCACAGCGCGTCTCCTGCGTGGTTTTGCCGGCGATGAAGAAACAGCATATGTATTCTGATGAGGCAACACTTCTGACGTTGATATCACCCAAAATAATGAATAAGTATGTTTTACATACTTGGCCAATAAAGATGATTCTGATTCTGATTCTGATCATGTTTTCTTCCAATATTTTCAGACTATGATTATTATATCTTTACTCATGTCCACATCGGTCATGGTTTTGGGACATAGCAGCTTCTGTGAAAACTGCTGGAAACTTGCAGGCAGGCTTGCATTACTAGCCATTGTTTCAATATCTCTCTTTTTTTTTTTTGCCTCCAAGGAAGAACATGTAACCTGACCAGAAAACAAGTCCAAAATAAACATAATTTATTATAAGTGCTCTATCAGTGAAAGCAGAGATTAAAACATATTTTAGGCCAAAACATTTATTTGAGAGACAAGAACAATAACATCTATCCATTGATTTTCTTCAGCCTTATACTGTATATGGTAGATTTTAGAAATAGCTAATTTTAATGATCACTTTATGAGGTTGGGTACTTAAAAAAATATTAATAATTCACTTGAATTTCACAGTTCCCTGGCCGTGCCTCTCCATCCTAGCGCCAGTGTATTTTAAAGTTTTTCCAATGAAAAACAATATTTATGGGGAGTTGTTGGTGCTGTTTTTTTTTCCTTCTTGCCAAGAAGATGCTTATAAACAGACATGCCAGCTTTATGTGCATGGCGAACCAGAACGCAATGATCGCTCATACGCTGTTTAAAAAAATGTTTTCCGGACGATAAGGCACGTCTAACAGCATTCAATTTTCTCAAAAGCAGACAGTGTGCCCTGCAATCCGAGGCACCTTATATATGTATCAATATTCTGATTTCTTGGACGTAGTATTTTAAATGTTCTGTAAAGCACTTTGCTACAGCTGCAGCGGTTGTGAAAGCTCTATATAAATAATGCTGTATTGTATTGTATTGTATTGTATTGTATTGTATTCCTTTAGCATAGCTCCATCTAGTGGCTGCATAATGCAAGCGCAGCCACTACTGTAGCTTCTATTCGATGCGAATTACAATGCAGTGCGTCCTATATGTGAAAACACTTTCAAAATAGGCCATTCATTGATGGTGCACCTTATACTCCGAAGCACCTTATAGTGACAAAGATATGGTAAATAACATGACGGACTGACCGTCATGTTAACCAACTGACTAACTGACGATGACGGACGGACGGAGCCCAGGCCGCTGACGAATGATGGAGTAACCAACATTTAGTAAATTGCCCAGCTCTATACAGTAAATAAGTAACATGTTTGCCCTTCTTCCACGAATACTTTCAAATCCATCACTTTGCACTTTGTTTTTCAATTGCGGTGCACTCCTATATTTTCCCAACCTAAAGCGCAAACCCTCTTCTTCAGAAGGCTGTCTTTTCCACTTTTTCATCTGCTGCCAACCAACCCTGATTTAGAGTCTTCACAGTCAACTTCACCACGTATCCTCCTGTGATACGTGGTGAAGGTGACTGTGACGATTCGTCAAAGAAGGAGAATCTGTGCTTGGTGGTTGCGCCTCGGCAGCATACGTGTACCAGCACAGATTTTGAGTGGGAGAATGCCGGCGCCATTTGACTGTCGTTGTTGAACAGCCCCGGGGCGATTGTGTTTTGCGCCTGTAATAGGCAGCATTTTCATAGCCCCGCTTTGTTCAGCGGAAAGGTCGGTGCTGTTGGACAGTCTGCAGCTGGATGGATGCTTACTTGCTTACTTGCTTAATGCTGTCCGTCGTTGCCGACAATGACATCACTTCCTCCATGGCTTGAGGAGCCGACGATGAGAAGAAAGGAGCGTCAGCCCAGAGCGCCGATGCGTATGTGGAACTGGGAGTCGCGGCTTGGAATTGAAGCAGGGAGACAGGAGATGAGAGCCAGTCTCTTTTCGTCAATGGACGCTACAGCTTCGTGTTTGCTTTCAAAACTTAGCTTGTAGCAGACGTGTGCACATTTTCAGCATGATGTCTTTGATCCACTGGTAAAAAGGACACTTTGATTCGCTGCTCTTTCATCTATAACTGCTTCAGACAACAATGTGTATGCAGGAAAGTGGTTCAGATTACACGACTGTCTGTATTTTATGTGTTGTGTTGTATTATTTTGTCATTTTATGTTAACTTTTCTTTTGATGGCGGCGTGGGCACCCGCAGCGGCTCCTCTTGTTGTCTTTTTGTCTAGTTGAGAGGGAGGAATTTGACAATAAAGTTGTACTTGACTTGACTTGATATGGGAGGAAGCCAGAGAATTGGAAAAAACCCGATCAAATACAGGGAGCGTAGACTGACTTCATAGAAGGTCTTGAGTTGAGATTTGAACCCAGAACCTCTTGACTGTGAAGCAAATGTGCTCACCACAATTTGACCTGCTCGTCTCATTTATCCATCCATCCATTTTCCGAACCGCTTGATCCTCACTAGGGTCGCGGGGGGTGCTGGAGCCTATCCCAGCCGTCTTCGGGCAGTAGGCGGGGGACACCCTGAATCAGTTGCCAGCCAATCGCAGGGCACACAGAGACGAACAACCATCCACGCCCACACTCACACCTAGGGACAATTCAGAGCGTCCAATCAGCCTGCCATGCATGTTTTTGGAATGCGGGAGGAAACCGGAGCACCCGGAGAAAACTCACGCAGGCCCGGGGAGAACATGCAAACTCCACACAGGGAGGCCGGAGCTGGAATCGAACCCGGTACCTCTGCACTGTGAAGCCGACGTGCTAACCACTGGACTACCGGGCCGCCCTCGTCTCATTTAACTTCTCTAAAAAACAAATACACTAAATAGTATATTGCCAACACAATCATTACTCTAATTTTGAAAGTGACATGATAATGTGGCCCGATAAGCAAGTTGATGCTTACAAAACATGCTCACGCTATAAGGACCAACTGAAAGTCACAACGTAACCGCACATAATATATGTCTGACTGTTCGCTGTTCCACAAATCATGTAGATGTCATAAGCATCCTTTCATACTGGCGGCTACTTTTAAGAGGAAAAAAGAAGCAATTACTGCCATTAGGGGACATTAAATGCAAGTGGTTTAAAGTAAACAACAAACAACTGTTTCTTATCAGGTAAAATGTTTAATCGATGAGAACACATATGAACAACAATATGAGATCATTGATTGGGTAGACACCATTTTTCTTCTCTTTTGAGACAGTATGGCACATGTTGGAATACCATGCCTGCACAACACCACATCTGCTATTAAAAAAAAAAACGTCTCCCTCCTAAAGGTCTCCACAACCTAGCCACTTACATTACCTGTGTGACTTTCTTCATGAATACACTGCATCCTGGAATCTCTGTTCTACATCTGCTGGTCCCCTAACCATCCCCATGTCACATTTTATGAACATGGGTGCCCGAGTCTTCAGATGCTCAACATAGAGTCTCTGGAATTCTCTGGCTCTACATATAAGACAATCAGACTCAAAGGCAGCATTCAAATCCTGACTCAAACGTTACCTGTTCAAACTGGCCTTCTAACTGGAAACGATGAATTTCACTTATGTTAATATTCTGTTTAATAAGCTTTTTGTCTTTTCATGCTTTTATCTTGTGTAAGGTCACACTGACCTTGGGTGGCTTAAAAGCTGCCTAAAAATAATTCTTATTTATTACTTTACCAGAGTCTCCACAGGCTTTCGTCTTTATTATTTCATCCATTTCAGTATCTGTTTTCAGTCTTACTTTCATTCTGACATGCATACGCTTTGTATTTGCTTATCTGCCCTTTGACATATCAAGGTTTCACTTGCAATCCAATAAATTGCACTATTTGTCATTTAATGTTCCACCCTTCTACATGGCTCTCTTATCTTTTTATGGTTGACGCTTCCGCTCTCTGTTCTGCAGTTTCCATATCTCTTCCCATTGGCACTTTGTTTTTAAGCTGCATCATACTTTGTACAATTATGGCACTGCAGCGCATGTTAAAACCTTTAACAATTCAATCAGTGCAAAGGTATCTGATTGTTGTCCTCTATTATCATTTCACCTTCTATCTCAGCATGTCCATCAGCCCTTCTATCCTTTGAGCTCTGTCCTCCATCCTGCAGAGGGCTTTTTAGACTCCCATTAATCATCTGCTCACTCACAGATGAGATGTGAGTTCAGGGCAGTTCTCTTAAATAAATGATGAGCCTACGAACACTTCCTCCTACCAGTATCCCCTAATTAAGAGCTCAGCAAGAGAGAATTATGGCAGCTACAGCATACTTCAGCTCATCAATCAGAAGCATCGTGTCTATGTTTGATGCTGACGCGGGAGTGGATTTTTACTCCCATCTCATCCCACTTCCACAGAAAATATTTCGTCCTGTCCCAGTCACGGACCACAGCAAAAAACATTTCCTTCCTACTCCCAGTGAAAATGACTCGCACTCCTGTCTTGTTCCCATTCAGAATGACTCCCACTACCGCTCTCCTTTTGGAGGTCAGCCACGTAAAAAATGACTGCGCATCTGTCTACGCCCCCCCATCCCATTGGAGAATTGCACTCCAGTCTGCTTCCGTGAACTTTTTATCCTGTACTTTTCCAATCGCTGGATTAATGAGTAAAGTTGACTCCCAAGCTCATGGAATTTCCGTGACCGTGAAATTTCAGAAAAGATCACCCTCTAGTCTACATTACGTGTTACCCATACTCCTATATTCCTTGCCTTCCCTTTCCCGGTGGATCGCAAATGCTAGGTGCTAAGCTAGCTTGCGTCACACCACGTAGTTCACTCTTTTAGTAATTAGTCCTCGGTTCAGTGTTGACAAATGAGCTGCTCTAACTAGTAGCACTTTCACGAAAGGCGGATGAAGAGCATGCAACACACCAAGGAGACAAAATATGAGAAGATGGAGAAGCTCATGCTAATCGCCAAAGTGAAATGCAAAGTCTGGAAAGAAAAAATAAGTACTTTGGACAGGAGTACAGCACGCTTTTCACAGAAGCCTTCCTGGAACGACATTTGGGCCAAGACCAAGCAGCTATGAACAGAAGAGTAATATTACAATTAATAAGTATCTCGACTGATAAAATAAGAAGATATATACATATTGGGGTTTTTGCAGCACACTTATGGCTGACATCAGCCATGACAAGGAGTTAGAGGTCAAAAGAAGATAAAATATTTATAATATCAGCAATGTTTTTGGCATGTGTTTTGGGATCTTTTTTTAAAATTAAATTAGCTTTAGCAACTCACAGTTTTTTTACTTGTTTAATAGATTAATTATTTTCAATTATGTGTCGCTGATGGTATAGTGGTGCATTTGACTGAGTTGTGTGCGTTTATGTACGAATATTACATTGGCACATCATGTAAAACACTGGTTAAAAAAGGTAGTTTTACATACGCTACACATAGTTGTACATACACGACTCACAAAAAGTTAGGGATATTTGGCTTTCAGTTGAAATTTATGGAAAATGTAAAAATGTTCACACTACAGTGATGTCGTATCATGAAAGTAGGACATTTAAGTGGAAGGATGCACTGGTGATTTCTTCATCTCAAACAATTCATTGAAACAAACATTAACAACAATGGTTAGAACACTACAACAAAAAATTTCAATGTCTCAATAACTCGTCATGTGCCCTTGAGCATCAATTACAGCAAGGGTCGGGAACCTATGGCTCGCGAGCCATATATGGCTCTTTTGATGATTGAATTTGGCTTGCAGATAAAAAAAAATATTCTCGTTTGTTTATTAATGCATCCATCGATCGATTTTTCACTGCTTATTTCCTGTTTGGGCTGCAGTTGGCTCCAGGAGCCATTTTGATTGGATAATATTGGCCAACGTTGCCGTTGCTGTGGAAACAGGTATACGCCCCCTTTTGAATCAACCCGCTCGGCCATTAGCTCAAAGCTACTCCTTAGCGAATAAGATTAATTAATAATGTTATAGATATAATAAAAGATATAATTTTATCTTCTTTTGACTGGATTAATAATGTTATTCAGGTGGTATGCAAGATGATGACGCCTGTGCCCGGCGGTGTGGTCAGGTACCCTTGCAGGTCATCTCGCACGCAGACCACCCTGATTTCGAATGGTCTGACGTGACACTTCGGTGCCTCTCACCTCTTTTGAACGTGCTTGGAGTACAGTGGGATTCATCATTCCAGTTTCTCAGGGTATTGTTCACAATGTAGCATTATACATTATAAAAATACCAATCCCACACATCTAAATAACATTATAAAAACTAAAGGGTTAGACGGCACAATGGATGTTTTTAAATTAGTAAGTAAGTAGTGATCAGCATGTATATAAAAAAAGATAGCTATTTTTTTCTTGATGTATGTCAGTCTGTCTCTCTGTCTATATATCTGTCTTTCTTTCTTCTGTAAAACACTGTGAATGGGCATTCATATTTCTGAACCAAATCTTACCAGAGTTAGTTTTGCAAAGACACCAAAACCTCTTCCCAGGCTCAGTCCCCCTGTTTAGTGTGTACCAAGATTTGGATGATAGTGTTCCCTCTTTGAAGGGATACCTGGCTTACACCGTGCATGAGTCAAATTTGGGGTGATTGAGTAAGGACAGCATTTGGAAAAAAAGTAAATATGGGAGTAGACTATTGGAGTCGAGGAATATAACAGAGGTCAGAAGACAGATAATGAATATTTGCTGATCCATGCAGACTTTATAATTGACCCGAAGGCAAGACGTTTGCACCCAATTTATTTTCTTTCTCAAATCCAACGATGCAGACATATGCCGACCATGTTTCCTCGGATTTCAAACAAAAATTATAGATGAGTTAACTTTTCTCCATGAATGCAATTATTTAAAGGTGTGCTTTCCCCTCTATTCAGGCCGACCAAATTAAAATGTCATTGCATTGTCTTATTTGCAGACAACACTGACCTCCCCCACCACGACATACCTTCTTCTTGGCCATGTTCAAATGATGCGGCCTGATCTTCACCCGTTATGCCAGACACAAGTTTGGTAATCATTTACACTGTAAATGATTACAAACGTTCTGTTACTTGTATTCCTGTAAATTTTACAGGAAGAATTGTGATAGATATAAATATTATTGCCGATAAATAAATAATTATTCTCTCTGACAACACTTGTGTCATGTCTCATCGTTTATGTTGTCCGTTTGTGCATGGACCCAACCTTGAAAAAAAGCAATCTGCAACCACAGGGGGCGAGGAGAGGCAAATGATGCTTGGAGGCAGCAAGTCACTTTTGTTGGTCTCCATGGCCTTTCTTTCAGGACCACTAATGGAGAGCAAGCATGCCGGGCATGTAATCACTGGGCCGGTGAGGTTGTAATAATTGGCTTTGGCCTTACTGAACACCTCAGCAAATTTATGGTACTCCGAGGGCACCCCTGAAATCAGGCTTGCCATGGGGAGGTGATGAGTGCAGTGGTGCCGCAGAAATTCCCCCATGAAAAACACCAGTTGACCAATCATTGTTGCGGCTGTGATGTCAGAGCCAGAAGAACACAAGGACAAGTGGAATGTGAAGAGAATGCACAGCATTAAGCTGAATGATCTCAGAAGGTGTGCACAGTCTGATCAGTGATTGTGCCAGGCAGATGACCATCAAGGGCTCTGGCAGGGGAAAACAGGTGAGTCCCAGCTTAATGTCAAGCATGTCATGATGATAATGTTTGACCTAGACACCACCAATGTGGCAAGAAAATAATGAATTAATTGAGAACCTTCAGGCAGGATAGATGGAGCAAAGTTGGAGGAGCAAAAGGAAGTGAGCTTACTGTTCAACCCTTCATCTCCTGACCTTTATCCTATAGGGCAGTGATTTCCAACCGGTGTGACGTGGCACATTTGTGTGCCATGAGAGATCATCAGGGATGCCGTAGTAAATTGTACCACGTCAATTGTATTAGTTTCACTCAAAATTACTTTAGATAAAAAATGTTTTGTTAATTGATCTATGCCAACCACGTACTGTAATAGGCAGAACAATAAAATGCTCCTCCACTAAGGACAGAAGATACATAATTTACTTGTGTACCCACTTTTTATGAATCATTTCGCTAAATACTGTGCCTTTAAAAAAATCCAATTGGAAAACCCCACAGGAAATTATGAATGGCAATTTTATTATTTGGACTAAAAATTGTGTCTATGTTAAAAAAGTGTTTTGTTAATTGATCCATGCCAAGTTGCGAATCACATATCATAACAGGCAGTACAATCAAATGCTTTTCCGCTAGATGACAGAAATTCATAATTGACTTGTTTATCCACTTTTTGTTGCTTGTGATTTTTTTTTCTGATATGAAATATGTGCCTTGGCTCAAAAAAGGTTGGGAAACAGTGCCACAGGGGATGAAATGAAGTGGCAGCCACATTACAGGGAGAGGTTAGCCTGGTAATGTTGTTGTATTTCCACAATGGTCATATCATCTTTATTTATATATATACTGTATATATATATATATGCGCACACACACACATGTGCACAACAAGGCTTCAATGCCAATTTCATGTATAACAAATAAGAATAGATCATTGGAAGTGGCAGTCGCATTTTCCTAAACTGTTTTGATAAAACAGTATATTGACTTAATAATAATCAGAGACCCGAACTGTCTTGACTGCTGACGACAAGGTGGATTTTCCATTATGAGTTTCACACCTTATGTTTGTGATACACCCACGCTGCTGTACTTGCATCAGTAATCACCCTGCAGGAAATCGTTGAGGTCATGAAGCAGCACTGACAGTTAAGATGATTGATAATGGAATGTTTTTGAAGGGAGTAAATTACTTGTAATGGATTTTAAACAGCGACATGAATTATGCACAGCCTTAGGTGTGTAATCACAGTTGACGGCCAGCTGCTTTATAACCGAATATTATGTAAAGAGAGATATTTTTTTTTTGCACACAGGAAAGACAGAGCTGTGCATCATGGTTGACCTCTCCTTCTGCAGGGTAGTAGCGAAGGAGAGCCAAACTGTCACAACAAATAAATAGCATAGTAAAGGCCAGTGCTTCGGTTTCAGCATGCTTCCTTTGTACAGATAAAAAGTCCTATCTGGTTAAGGCACTAGATCAAGCCTTGCCTGCATCAATCTGGTCACCTCAGTTGGCTGTCATTCAAAAACTCCCTGGCCATGACTCTCGGACAGTGGCACATCAATGGGAAAACGTACTATGTTACTGCATGCAGGTTGACTTCAAATGTCTTTGGATTTAGAATCCGTTTTTCTCCTGAATATTTTTCAAGCCACGAAGTCACACGTACAAGTCAAGTCAAAATTATTTATATAGCTCTTCATCACAAAAGGTCTCAAAGGGCTTCACATGTCCAAAGTTGACATATATTCACGACATCCCCTGATCTTAACCCCCAGGAGGGAAAGGAAAAACTCCAAAAAAAACTTCATCTTGGGGAAAATGAGAAACCTTGAGAAGGGGCTGTAGATGGAAGAATCCCCTTTCTGTCACGTTGCGAGGTGGTGGTGGACCCCAAAAAGCAGGCAGGAGGGAGGAGCAGGGTGTACTTGAAGAAGTGTATTGATAAAACAATCATAGTCCAAAGTAGCAAACAAAAATAGCAACTGAAGCTAAAACAGAACCGTGACCAAAACAAACCTGACAGCAGCAAAGGAACAGCAAACAAACGAACATGACAGTAGCAAAGAGCAAACAGCAACAATGACCCGACAATGAGTGGTCGGGCTGGGAGTCCTTTTCAAGGACATAAATTACCTAATGACCAACAGGTGTGCAGCTGCAGGGGGAGCCCTACACTGCCACCTGTTGGTCCCAAACCGAATCATGACAGTTCCCCTCCCTCAAGGGACGGATCCCAGATGTCCCAAAGTTGTCCAAAAGGCTTGCCTCACGGGGAACGGGAACTAAAAGCGACGGCATCCTTTGTCTGGGCATGGCCGGAGCTCGACGTAGCGGGGGACATGGGACAGCCGGAGGTGAACGGGGGCTCGGCCTGACGTGGGTGTGGACGTGGCACGGCTCGTCGTGGACGTGAATGTGACTCATCTCGAACAGACACGTGACTCGGCTCGGCTCAACATGGACGCGGACGGGGCTCGGCCTACCGTAGACGTGGCTTGACGAGACGAAAACATGGAACAGCCGCATAACCTGCGCTGCCTGAAGGGGGAACATGGGACAGCCGCATCACCCGCGCTGCCTGAAGGGGGGACATGGGACTGTCACGGTTCTGTTTTCGGTCTGGCCAGCAGGTGGCATGAGCGGACTTCTGTACGCACCTGTTGCCCATCTATGATTAGTAGACTGTATTTAAGGACTCATCTGCCGTGCACCTGTTGTCGGAGTATTGTTTATTGCATTGCTGTTTCGCTGCTCATAGACTGTTTGGCTTTAGACCTCGTCGTGTTTCGCTTCTTGTATTCTCGGTACCCATGGTTAGTAAGTACAGATTTGGTTTTGTGATTGGACTTTCTTGCGTGTATTTTTGATACATTGTTTTTTGTTGGTATTCGCGATCTTTATTTTTCTCCCTTGCCTTTTGTGCAAGCGCTTTTTGTTATTCGTTTGTGTGCCCTCTGGTCCTTGTTTTGACCAGCTCTTTATGTTCCCTCTTTTATCGGTGCGATTTTTGCATTAAAGCATATTTTTCTACGGAGACCTTGTTTACGTCTACGCTTTAGGATCCAAACTAACCTCGGCTTGTCCGAGACGTAACAGGGACAGCCGCATCACCAGCGCTGCCTGAAGGGGAAAAGGGTGTCGGCCGCAGACGTGCTCCGCCAGGCACATGGTGGAACAGGGACCAGTCCAAAAAGTATTGGTCCAAAATATAATATTTTTTAAAAACATGGCACTAACAAATGTGATTGGATTAGGCACCAGAAACAAATTGCAACATCCAACAATCCATCCATCAATTTTCTGATCCGTTTTATCCTCACAAGGGTTGCAGGGCATGCTGGAGCCTATTCTAGCCGTCTTAGGCAGTAAGCGGGGGGCACCCTGAACCGGTTGCCAGCCAATCGCAGGACACACAGAGATGAACAACCATCCGCGCTCACACACACACACACACACAGGTCCTTATTCCTTTACTGTAGGCGATAATGGTGAAGATTTCTTTGATTAGTTAACAGCAACTGGAGTTTACTGCCTGCAGTATACTCAACCGCCATGAGGGGGAACATGGCTTTTTTTATTTATTACATTTAAAAGTCTTCAATGAAAAACCTCTGAAATCAGTCCGCAATTAGAAGGCTGCTCCGTTTAAAGAGTTTTGAGTTCATTTTGAAGCTGAGAGGTAAATAACTTTTATTTTTATGTCATGAGCATTTACATTGGGAATTTTATGAAGTACGTCATAATGAAATTACCAATGGTGAAAAGAGTAGCAAAGAATGAGAATTTCATAAAATTCTAAAAATGAGCAATCTACCCCAGGTGACTTTGGGCAGATGGCGGACTACACCCTGAACTGGTTGCCAGCCAATCGCAGGGCACATCCAGAGACGAACAACCATTCACTCCGACATCCGCATCCACAGCGTCACTGAATGGGAACTGACCCCACGGCGCCCGCACACAAGACTGGCGAGTGTATAATTACACGACCAGAGACACGTGGGAAGTCATGAGGTTTATAAAATATTGAGGGTTTGGCTAGGTCTTACGTTTGGTAAATATGACTGTGTCCAACCTTTTTTTCAACAAAATGCGAAGTTTTTTTTTTTTTTTTTTTGTGCAGGTACAACTGATACGCTTGGGAGCATTTGATATTTCCCTTTGGCTCACTGTCTGCATTGTCAATTCATAAAATAGTTAAACGTGCGAGTGTACAATGTTCCTGGCTACTCTTTTTGTCATCCTTCTACCCTGCTACAGGAATTGGGATCGTAACGTTTTCTCTTTTCATTTAAACGGTGACAACCGGGGTTGCCACAATGTTTGAATCTGCAACCATCACGAAAACAAAACGCCGGTTCCGGTTCATACAGGAACTGGGCATGATGAACGATGCAGCGATGGGCGAAAGAAAAGTACGGGCTGCTGCCCAGCGACAGCACCTTATTAGAAAGTCAGGGAAGCAGATTGGTATTTCAGCCATGTCAGGTACACATCAGAGTCTTCCCTCAAATTGGTCAGATTCCAGTCATTCTTGCAATGCGACATTGCCGCAATGCCCTGCGCACAGAGCGTGGTCTGCGTTAAGGGAATGGTGGCCCTGTCCACAAACATGAAAAGCACGGGAACACAAAGAACACTGCCATATGAGCCTGATTTAGCAGATCTATGCTCCCCAGAATGCATTGCGTTTGTTTAATGCATTTAATAAATGATGCTGTAAGGATGTCAACCATTGGTTGTCATGTGTGTTTGTGTTACTAGTCGTTGAATGTGTGTCATATTTCACGCATTCATGTTTGATTTATATTGCACTCTTATTTTATTCGTGTTTTTTTCAATAAACTGTGACTTTAATAGGTTTGTAAAATTGTGATTTACAGGCCAATTTTAAGAACAATGTGCAGTGCTTTTTCAGCAATTTTAACAAGCATGTCAACAGCATAACAAATCTGACACCAAACCTTTTCAAAATAAATTCAGTATAGCAGACTTTAAAACCTAGGTATCGTGTTACCTGTACAATCTGGCTATTTATTTTGTCGTTGTGTGACAATCTTTGACTAATTTGTGGTTTGGGTCCGAGAATCTTTTATACTTTACATAATCATTTTGCAGGTGGATGAAACCCATTTGTGCGCCGAATCCGTTTTAGATTGTTACACCAGCTGCACTTGTGTCTTCCCTCATTGCATTTGACTACGTGTTTTTGTGTGTGTGTGTGTGTGTGTGTGTGTGTCTTCCTGAAGCGCTCTTGCCTGGCAGTGCTAACCTCATCATGCTTCTAACCAATATACTCACCATCTCTCCTCTGGATGTGTTCGACCCATGTAATTCTGGTCTCTCGAATTTTGTCTGTAAAACATCTAACCTCGGCTTTCCCTCTGATGAGCTAATTTCAAATCCCTTCCAAATTGGCCATTAATTTAGAGAACATTGAACATCTTCATTGCTGTCACATCCAGCTCTGCCTCCTGTCTCGTCAGTACTCTTCTGTCATAAACGCAACCGACGCTTTCTTCCACTCGTTTCCACACTCACCTTTGCTCTGGTCTGTTGAATTTAAGTATTTAAAGTCCTTTACCCATACAATCGCTTCTCCTCACACCCTCCACTGTTCTCCATTTACGCACATGCATTCTAATTTACTTTGGCTAATCTTCATTCCGCTCAAGTGTTGGCCTCTGCCTTTCTAAATGTTCCTCCACTTGCTTCCTACCACCCCGCCCACCCCCCAAAAAAAAAAATTTCACACCTCTTTTCGGGAATTTCATCCTTTTCCTGTGGTGGTTCAGCGCCAGACCACAATGTGACCGTATTTCATCATCTGCATTTTAATACACAATGCAATTAGAGCTTAGTGGGATTTTAATGAGATGCAGATGAGCCAGCTGACCCTCTTTGAAGGCAGGTCTTCAGCAAGGATGTGTGTGAGGGGGGAATAAGGTGGGAACATTGCACAGATATGACTCGAGAGAAAGAGGTGTCATTTTCAGAAAGAAAATGAAAAATCATCACATTCACTGTTCGCTCACGAAGAGCGTCGCTTTAGGGAAGATATCATATCTTTGCACTCCATGAGGGCAAATTATGAGCAGTACTGTATTTATTGTAAAAGACTGATGTCAACATACAGCATATACTGTACATTTCCTTAGTCCTGCAAATTCAAAACAGCGAGTAAATCAACACTGGCAACAGATCACGATAAAAGTAGAAACAGAAACTAATTAACAGCAGAAAACGACCTCTGACCCAAACACTCACTCACTAATTAACTTCAAACATCTCCTTGTATCAATATTGGGATCAGCTCTCCATAACAGGAGTTACATTGCTCTCAATTTGGATAAGATTATACTTCTCTTAACTCATTGAATACCACCCCTTTTCACTGGAGCAACCCCCTCAATCCCTCACATTTTACTGAATTTCGACTGATTTGCAAGGCCCACAGAATTTTCTGTCCTATGGCTATATATACATGCAACCTGTCAAAAGAAAAGTGAGACTCTCTTCTTTCAGCAGAAAAGAAAGTTTGTTTCTAGCTTTCTCCGTTCGTTGGCAATCAGCATTAGAAAACTGCTAAGTTTGATGGAAAATGCCGATTTTCTGCAGAAATCCAGAGAAAATGAGCTTTTTGTAAAAGCATGCATTTCAAGCATCATTTCAAGTTTTACACTATTTTTTGCTTTTGTGGCAGCTCAAATACCTCAATAATGTGTTCCTCCTACAAAAGAACATTACAAATAATGTTTTTGTCGCAAAATAATTTATTTGCACACAACAAAACTATTGAACTATGAACAAAAGTGCAGCTGTGGAGAAGATGGTTTTTGGCTTCCATCCAGTTTGTCACCATCGATTCATTCCACCACGTCCAGATGCACGACCTATAAATTATAGAAACATAAAAAATTGCAAATATATCTTGCTGCAGAGTGAGGTACAATAATTTTATTTACCTTTCTTTCCACCACCAAAGCGAGGAGTCGTCATCTTTTGGCTTCTGGTTGGACAATCTGTAATGTATAGAAGTATGTACAATTACCACACTTTTATTTTATTGTTGCTTTCCACTTACATTTCAGCATCTCTCACACACACACATACATACATGCTCGCACACTGCTATTTACACCATTCATTCCACGTTGCTCAGCATCCAATTTGAAATGAAATATGAATTTAACACTAGTGGTTTTAGCAGAGCTGAGCGGACTAAATGGGTCCTGTTTTTTTTTGTTTGTTTTTTGAAAACCTATGGCGACATGCAAGTCAGCGCATTTACGGCGCATATTTTCATCCACATCTACGAGACGCATCAACCGTACATAAATGATGAGTGTTACTGGAAACTTCATAGTATAGCGGGGAATGTAGCGGTACATAAAAGTGACTGAGGAGGCATAAGAAGTGATGAAGTTTTGAACGGGAACTTGCAAGCTAGTCAGCAGTTACCTCCTCGTTCCAGCGGCTCTGGCGAGGACTCTCAGCTGCTTTCCGTTATGTCCGAAGGCACATATTCGTCCGACATCGGGATCCAAATCGCTCTCCAATTCATCGTTTTCGCCGTCGTCTTTACGAGACGATTCTAACGAATCGCTGACGTGTGCCCGGCGTCGGCCATGCGAAGCAATGCAGCCTCTTTGCCGGCATCGCTGGAAGTCGCCGGGGAGACGATTTGTGGGCGACGTGGGGCATCGGGAGGCACAAAATGCTCTGCCAAGCGATGATCGCTGACGGAGCAAGTTCATCTTCATCAGATGAACTCGAAACTCGGCGTGAGCTATGCGGGCTGCGTGTAGCACGCCATGTTTGTGCAGGCCGACGTTCGTTTGACGGGTGCCGCTTTCGATTACGTGACCGAAGCATCATTTTCTCTTCCACACAAACACCATCTCCTTTGTTGTTTTGTTTCGAGGACGCTTTTATACAAAAAAAAAATCATTTTTAGTTAGTCATTTCCTTTTCTCCATCGTTGCTAGTTGCTAATGTTCCAATCCACTATCCACATATGCCCCCCTTCACTGTACGCCCTTTCTACTCCTTCTGCTGCGTGATCCTGGTTGATTTTTGCACCACTGCCACCCGATGGCCATTTTTTTGCTATTTAACATTGCCGTCAAGCCTAATCCTCTGGTGAGAAGTTGCATCGGACTCTCTTGCACCCTCCCCCATGAAAACACGTGATTGACGTATTAATACGTCATGGGGAGGGAACGGCTATGCGCAAATTGACGTATTTATACGTCAAAGGGTGTAAAGGAGTTAAAAGGGAAGAGTTATGGTAGGGCTGTTGGATTATTCTCCATGGATTTTGCACAGGGCATTTTAATAAATTAGGAAGATCTGCATTCAGAATTTGTTCATATGTGCATAATTTTCATAGTTGCTCTTTATCTGATTAGAGATGCACAGAGACAATGCGCATGTGCAGAAAAAAATAGGCCATTAACATATGCTATTGCAGACAAATAAAAATGTGTACATTAAACCTTTCATGCACCCTGTACACCAATAACATGATAATATGTCCACTGTAGTAGCCACTGTCCCTGAAAGGGTTAAGCACACATTATAGCCATTTCATTGTGCAGTTGGTACAGGCAGAACTGGGCACTGGGTAATATGAGGTAACTGTTAGGGTTTGGATGTGACCCCAATAGCACGACAACAGGCAGGTATAGTTGAAGCCAACACTAGGCGTAGTTTATTGAAGAGTCTTAGCAAAATCACTCAGGAAGAAGCACGAAGAAGCCACAAGGAAAATGTCCACAGGAAACGAACCCTAACTCAGGGAGAAAACTGGGACTTACTTAAACGCTCAGGGGGAAGCACGAGGAGTCCACAAGGGAAGGTCCACACAAGGAACAAGAAACTGTAGATGATGCCAACAGAGTCCACTGGCGTGGTGACGGCACAAACATGCACTGAGGAATGGTCTGTGAGTCAATGTATACCAGTCCAAACGAGCAGATAGGCAACAGGTGGGTGATGAGCTGACGAGTCACAGGTGTGAGGTGCAGAGCACGCTGGCTGAGGAGGCTGCCAGGCAGGCCCCTCCCTAACAGTAACCAACAAAAAAGGTATGTAACAGGCATGTGGGTAATGTGTTGTGGTTGTACAATAATTGTTTTGGGTTTTGTTTTGTTTTGTTTTTTTTACATAAAGTTGAAGATGTCATTATAAAATGAATCAATTGTATGAAGGCAAATTTTATTTCATTCCAAAAGTCTACTGCCATTGATGCCAAGTGGCCCTGCACTTTTCATCACTGATCAGACAGATTGGTACTACTGCTTGTTTGTTTGTTTGTTTGTTTGTTTGTTTATTGAACATAAAACATATATACAGTAATAATTTGACAGAAAATAAGGTAGATAAAAAAAGTAAAAAGAAAGAAATCAATCTTCATTCAACACAGTTATTATGTTCAAGGGAGTAGGAAGAAGTAAAAAACTTATCTAGTCCTACCCCGTTATGTGATTGTATCTAATAAATCATTTTTATATCAATCAGAAAAGAAAAAAGTAAGAAGAAAGAAGTCTCCATTAAGGCTCATACTTTACCCTTAACCGTGATATTTTTACAACTTTTGGTTTGTATCGGGATTATATACTTCCACACCCTGACACTCTTGTGTCAATTTTCTCTTAAATTCATAATGGATATTTATATACCTTTCTCTATTTATCAACTTAGTTCTGATTTATCATTATATTTAATGTTTTGAATTTATCATTTTAACTCTGATTGATGTAGGTTGTTTGTACTATTTTTTTGAATTTGTTTTTTAACTCAGCAAGCGATTTACTCATTTTCAGGTCCGTTTCGAGATTATTCCACAGATTAACACCTTTGATAGATACACTTCTTTGCTTGATGTTTGTTCTTGTTTTGAGTTTTTTGAATAAGTTGGTACCTCTTAAATCATAGCTGCTTTCTCGAATTTCGAAAAACTTCTGAATGTTTTGGCAGAGCAGGTTATTGTGTGCTTTGTACATTAATTGGGCGATTTTAAAGTCAACCAGGTCATAAAATTTCATCGTATTTAATTTGATAAATAGTGGATTTGTGGGTTCCGTATATTTTGATCTATTAATAATTCGAATTGCTTTTTTTTGTAGGTTGAGAATAGGGAGTGTGTTTGTTTTGCAGGCATTTCCCCATATTTCCACACAGTAGGTCATATATGGTAATAATAATGAAGTGTACAATGTGTACAAAGATCTCTTATTTAGCACTTCCTTGGTTTTGTAGAGGATCCCTACGGTTTTGGCTATTTTTCTTTTTACGTTATCGATATGTGGCTTCCAACATAGTTTTGAGTCTATTACTAATCCGAGAAACTTGGTTTCATACGCTCTTTCTATCTCAATTGAGTTTACCATAATTTTAGCTTGGTGTTTGATTGGTCTTGTGCCAAAAACAATTAACTTCGATTTTTTCAGGTTAAGTGACAATTTATTTCTGTCGAACCAGTTTTTTAATTTGTTTAATTCGTTTTCTACGGTTGTCAGGAGCTGTTTCAGATTTATTCCAGAACAGTAGAAAGTTGTATCATCAGCAAATAGGACACATTTAAATTGTTTTGAGACCTTGCAGATATCATTTATATATAAGATGAATAGTTTTGGACCAAGCACTGACCCCTGAGGAACTCCGTGAGTGATTTTTAGTTGATTCGTTTTTTTATTGTTGAGTTGCACGTACTGATATCTGTTTTCTAAATAACTTTTTATCCATTTATAAGCTTGGTAAATAATTATGGATGCTGTAAAATTTAGGTTACCATGTGGGATTATGAACTTCTAAATAACTCGTTCTTGTTGCTAAAGATGAAAAAAAAATACTACACTCATACTCTCACTGTGATCTCGTTTTCAAAATGCAAAGCCCAATTCCAATGATGTTGTGAGATTGGGTATTCATACATTCATTTTCCGATCCGATTAATCCTCACAGGAGTCGCGGGGGGTGCTGGAACCAATCCCAGCTGTCTTTGGGCAGTGGGCGGGGGACACCCTGAACTGGTTGCCAGCCAATCTCAGGGCACACAGAGACAATCAAACATCCGCGCTCACACTCACACCTAGGGACAATTTTGAGTGTTCAATCAGCCTGCCATGCATGTTTTTGGAATGTGGGAGGAAACCAGAGTCCCCGGAGAAAACCCTCGCAGGCCCGGGGAGAACATGCAAACTCCACACAGGGAGGCCAGAGCCGGGATCAAACCCACGACCACTGCACTGTGAGTTCGACGCGCTAACCACTGGCCGCTGAGATTGGGTAAAATGTATATAAAATTGGAATTCCGTATTTTCCCCACTAAATGGCGCACTGGATTATGAGGCGCACCTTCAATGAATGGCCTATTTTGTAATTTTTTTTCATATATTGGACGCACTGGATTATAAGGCGCAATTTACAATGCATCCACTAGATAAAGGTATGCTCCTTCTGTTCGCCTCGAGAGGTGTTCATGACCGCCTCCGAAAAACGTAAATTAACGATTACGTCAATGAAACTACGAAAATTTAAAATAATGCGTCAAAACAGAAAATCAAGCAGAGGAAATCACAAAATAAATTCTATAGACCCCCTAAAGAATTTATTTTGGCATTTCCTTGAGCGTAGCTCCAACAGAATGATGAGATGTTGCCTTGTTGTCTGTTGAAGAGGGAGGAAATTTCATCACATTCGACAATAAAGTTGTACTTGACTTGACTTGACTTGAGATGTCAGCAAAATGTAGGAGACTTGACCGTCTCATAAGTGTTTGTTATTTATTCCTTTGTTGTGTACTGTATTCACAAATAAGTAAATCACAAAATAAATTCTGTATGGGGGCTATAGAATTTATTTTGTGATTTCCTTGCTTGATTTTCTGTTTTGATGCATTGTTTGCAACTTTCATAGTTTCCTTGAAGGAATCGTTAATTTACGTTTTTCGGAGGCGGTCATGAACACCTCTCGAGTCGAACGAAAGAAGAGAAGGCACTGAGACGGACAAAGACGTACCTGTATTTGCTGAGACTGTGAAAACCATTAATAAAGTGTGCGTTTTTAAAACGCACACTTTATGCAGCTCCTTTTTTCAGAGCTGCAACAAAAAGTTGTTTAATAAAGCAGCGACTCAGTTCACTGAACCAACAGCAAGGTATAACATTGGAAGCATGTCTCCAGCAAGGAGCCATCTTAGTCGACGTATTACCGTAATGACCATACACAAGACGCACCGGATTTTAAGGCGTACTGGGAGCTTTTAAGAAAATTTATGACTTTTCGGTGCGCCTTATAGTGCGGAAAATACGGTACTATGATTTATGAATCATTTTCAGTCTATGTTGAATTGAATATACGACAAAGCCATTGTTTTTTAATGTTAAGAATGATTCAAGTTTTGTTTTGTTTTTTGCTTTTTCAAATGTTCCCTTATCTTGAATTTATGGCTCTGACTTGTTACAAAAAAGCTGGGACAGGGCAACAAACAACTGGGACTATTTGGTCAGCATGGTACTTTTTTTTTTTTCGAAAATCAAAACTCTCTTTGATCAGGGAAATGAAACCTGCTTGTAGGGATGGACAGTAATTAAATATCAATTCATATCGCTATAGATACGGGATCAATTTCAATTTTAATGACGCTCAACATCATATAGATGCAATAAAAAAAAAAAAATATATATATATATATATATATATATCAGGAAACAAACCCTGACTTGGAATTATTCGAGCAGAGGCTACATGATCACGTTAGATTTGTGCCAAAATTGCAAGTACCTAAGTGGACATCGAGAGCAAAAAAAGTGTGTTTTCAGTGCATAAGAACAATTTCTGTGAACCTTGTCCACTGAACCAGCAAAAATGAATTGTGTTCACGTGTGTGGCATTCAGGAAGAAAACTGCTTTAACCGCGTAACTTGCCCTGTGAATGAAAATAGGGTGCTCTATGTTTGATTTACATCAATGTCTCTTCCTTCAATGGGTTTCCCCTTGCTTGTCTCTGCATAACTTTTGTTTTGAATTTCACGAACTGATAGATGGCCATTTCAGGTGAATGCCCGGGATTCCAAGTAAGCAGTTGCAAAAACAGAGGTAACAGTCCTGGGGGCACATCCAGGTGAATTAAACATTTACGTATAATCCTCCTCATAAAATATGTGAGGAAGTAGCAGCCAAAATATTGTGCACTCCGTTGCTGAAAATTAAAGAAAGGGGGAATGTGTTTACAAGCTTTCATTTTTTCATTGCTGAGTGACAGAGTTGCTCAGTTCAGCGCAAACACGAAAGGTTCACAAGAGGATGAAATACTTGCTTTAGAGAAATACAGAGCAGCACAAACCCCCTAAAAGCTAGTTCTAAGCAAAGGATCAGTTCTTTTATGTGAGACCTTTTATACTGAGAGTGACAGACGCATGTGTACGAACAATGATTTGAATATAAGGCTTGAAAATGTGGGCGAAACATGGTAGCAACAGCATTCTGGACTATTCCTGTCAGAATTGCTACTATATACAGTAAATGATAAAAGGAATTAGTCCCACCTGTCATGACAAATGTCGTCGTGATGACAAATGTCGTCGGGTGAGCTGCTACACACATGCCTCATAGAGTATTTTAACATTGTTAACTGTAAAAATGAAGGTAAGGTTATGAATGGATGAATTTTTGTTTTGAACATGTAAATAACACAAGTAATTGAACTTTTATAAGTATCTCCTCATATTTCAGCACAATAACCAAAATAGGACCAAGGAACAATGCAATACATGCAGTGATTTTTTTCAAATAACCCTATGTATGATAAAAAACAAAAAAATGCTATGGAACACTGATCAATAAGTTCTAACAATTGAATACTTGACCCTTAGCGTTGATTTCAAATTAGCATGCATTGTGATGACTAGGGCTGGGTTGGGTCATTTAATATATTCTGTCATAGTTCATACTTTGTAGTTACCTGTTTTAAAAAAAAATAGCAACTTAATACATGTTCCACAATATTAAAATAATGAAGTATACAAAAACATCGCCATAGGAAAACAAAGTCTATCAGTCGACTCCATTACCAACTGCACCAGGCAGCATGGCTCAGGGCTCGAATTGTCATGTCTCCTCCCAGGGATTTTTGGCCATTTCAAAGCGTGCTTGAGCAAGATACTGAAGCACCTGATGCTAGTGTTCAACTGGTTAGCATGTCGGCCTCACAGCGCAGAGGTTGTGAGTTCGATCCCGGGCCTTACTGTGTGGAGTTTGCATGAGTTTCCTCATACATGTGTGGGTTTCTCTGGGTACTCCGATTTCCTCCAACATTCCAAAAACATGCATGGTAGGTTGACTGAATGCTCTAAATTGTCCGTATGTGCGATTGTGAGAGTTGTTTTGTCAATGTGTGCCCTGTGATGAGCTGGCAACCAGTTTAGGGTGTTCCTCGCCTACTGCCCAAAAATAGGCTCCAGCACACCTGTGACCCTTGTGAGGATAAGTGGGTGTGTTTACAGTACTTTATATATATATTAGAGCTGTCAGTTTAGCACGTTTTTATTGGCATTAATTTAAATGAATTTTAACGGGATAAAAAATTTTCTCGCGAGATTAACGCGGCACACGTCTCAGCGGATGTTACGTTGCTCTATAAATAAACCGGAAACAAAACAACATGCACACTGCACAGGTCCACGCACGTTTGTTTTGCCAGCCACGGCAGCGCGAGACACCGAAAACGGATACTTAAAGAGTTTATGAATGGAAATTTTACTTTTAAAAAGTTGCCAGATTGTTCCACTGACAAGACCAAAGTTACCTGGATGTTTTGCAGTCGTAAACTGAGCTATCATCATAGCAAGTCGACTCTGAGATACCACTTAATGGCCAAGCACACAGCTGACGTGAGTACTCCGCCCCCTTCGTCTCAGACAGACAGCTATGGATCATTTCAAAGCGAAGAAAATGGATGACATGACGAAGAACAAATTTGCTGAAGCCATAGCTAAATGTATGGCTACTGCATGCAAGCCTGTCAACATTGTCCACAGCTCGACTCAAGCTGAAATCATTTGCATTGCATCTAATGTCTCCACTACGGATTGCCAGCGAGAGCCTCCATTACAAGCTGTGTACAGAGATTGTACGTAGCGGAGAAGGCTAAGGTACACCAAGCGGGAGAAGACACTATTTCGGGAGAGAAATAAGAGACTAGGTTGATGAGCCTCTGGTGAATAAAGAGCAGGTAGCCTGTCGAATACGATGTATGCCACTGATTGTTACTTGTTTGGAACTATTTTGTGTGGAAGATTACAGTGTTCCGTGTATATATAAATAAAGCGGGTGGAGCTTCTCTGTGTTCGTCTGACAGTGACGGCGCGCTGAGGCACGTCGAGAGTTCAGCGGTGCAATCGTAGCGACCATACTGAAAATAAAAAAACTCCGGTGTTGTCATCGAACCAAGTGTAGTCATCCGAAATGATGTCTACACAAACCGTAGAGAGACTTGCGCGCAAGAAGAACCAACAGAATCAACATAGCCTGACTGCTGTTCAAAGCAAACTTGAGAAAAACGAAGTATGCAACCATGGCTTAAATGCACTATAGGCTGAGTACTAGTTTACCTTAGATGTGCACTTTATAATGTTTTATTGCTCTGTTTTGATTCCATAAAAAGAGCTGTTAAAGCAGCTGTTGTGTGACAAAATATTTTTTTCACTGTTGTTGATGGACAGTAATATTGTGTGAGAGATTATGTGTGAATAACTGCTCAGAGTGAAAAATGTTCTTGTAAAATTGAAAATCGAAATTGTTATTTCAGTAAATATTTGCATTTTGCACATAGAAAACTGATTCATGATTCCATGTTGATGAGAGCATTAAAATGGGGAAAAATAGGACAAAAAATATAAAAGGAAATTCAGAAACAATAGAAAATGATTGAGTAATCATGATTAATTTTTTTGTGAATTTGAATTAATTATGACAGTTGCATTTTTAATTAGATTGAATATTTTAATCGTTTGACAGCTCTAATATACATATATATATATATAGATCCTGTATATGTATACAGAGAGAGAGAGAGAGAGAGAGAGAGAGAGATGTAGATAAATAGATCAATAGATAGATTGATAGGTCGCCAAGTAGAGTGCACATTAAATGGTCTCAGTCTGATTTAGTGGGCTTCAGAATCGAATCATGGGGAAGATTGCTGATTTGACAGTTGTACATGACACCCTCCATAAGGGAAAAAGTTCTCAAAAAGAAATTGCAAAAGAAGATGGATGCTCACAGACAGCACTGTATCAAATGGCCGCAAAAGGGGCCCAAGTAACAGGGATGACTGCAGCCTTGAGAGGATTGTCAAGCAATGGTGTTTCCGAAATCTGAGGGAGCTTCACAAGGAGTGGACTGAAGCCTGTGTCAGTACATCAAAAGCCACCATTTATAGACGTCTGTATGACATGAGCTGCAGGTGTAGAATTCCATGTGTTAAGTCACTCATGAACCAAAAAAAACAACTGGGCTAAGGAGAAAAAGTACTTGCCCACTCATCCCAAATCCTCTTCAGATGAAAGTCACTTGCATTTAACTTGGAAATCCAGGTCCCAGAGTCACAAAAGTCACACTGTCAGTCAGTTCAGTGTGAAGTTTCCACAGTTATAAATGGTTTGGGGTGCCATGTTTGCTTGTTTGGGTCCATTGTCTTTTATCAAGTCAACAGTCAATGCAGCTATCGACCAGGAAATTTTAGAGCATTTCATGTTTCACGCTGCCGACAATGATTTTATTTTTCAACACAACTTGGGACCTTCCCACAAAACCAAAAAGTACCAATACCAGCTATGGAATAAAAGTACTTCCTCTGCCATCTAACTCAGCTGATGTGAACCCCATTGAAAATTTATGGGGTATTGTCAAGAGGAAAATGAGGGAAGAGAAACCCCAAAATGCAGACGATCTGAAGACCAATATCAATGCATCTTGGGCTACGATAACGCCTGAACTATGCCAAAGGCTGATCACTTCCATGCCACGCCACTGGAGCGTCGGGCCCACACCCGGCCGTCGCCGGCAGAGGAAAGCCGCGAGGGCTAGGCTGCGACGAGTAGGAAGGCCGCCGCAGTGAGCACAGAAGCCTCGGGCGCGATCCCTGGTGGAGCCGCCGCGGGTGCAGATCTTGGTGGTAGTAGCAAATATTCAAACGAGAGCTTTGAAGGCCAAAGTAAAGAAGGGTTCCATGTGAACAGCAGTTGAACATGGGTCAGTCGGTCCTAAGGGATGGGCGAACGCTGATCGGAAGCGTGGGGCGATGGCCTACGTCACCCCCGGTCGATCGAAAGGGAGTTGGGTTCAGATCCCCGAACCTGGAGGGGCGGAGAGGGGCGCGCGGCCGCGGCGCCGTCGGTCCGGCGCTTATCCCCGCCCGCGAGGGCGCCCAGTGCGGTAACGCAAACGATCTCGGAGAAGCCGGCGGGTGCCCCGGGGAGAGTTTTCTTTTCTTGGTGAAGGGCAGGGCGTCCTGGAATGGGTTCGCCCCGAGAGAGGGGCCCGTGCTCTGGAAAGCGTTGCGGTTCCGGCGACGTCCGGCGAGCCCCCGTCGGCCCTTGAAAATCCAGGGAAGAAGGTGTAAATCTCGCGCTAGGCCATACCCATATCCGCACCCATATCCGCAGCAGGTCTCCAAGGTGAACAGCCTCTGGCATGTTAGAACAAGGTGGGTAAGGGAAGTCGGCAAGTCAGATCCGTAACTTTGGGACAAGGATTGGCTCTAAGGGCTGGGTCGGTCGGGCAGAGGATCTCAAAGATACCTCCAACTGGAGACCGGAGATGATCGGTTCGATGCTACTGAGGCTCTTTTCACGCATAATGACGGTGAGAATGACTCAAGCCTGCCCAATCAACCCCAGGCAAAGGAGGTTCTTAGCTGAAGCCAATGGCTGTGCTGAAAACCTGCTGGTACTCGACAGAGTAATCATGAAATCAAGATCAGAAAGGAAACCGCTGGCAGTGTTTTTTTATAGACTTTGCTAAAGCCTTCGACTCGGTTGCCCACGAACACATACTATGTTCCCTCAGGAGACGGAAGCTGGACCGCCATGTGTGGGGGCTGATTAAGGACAGCTACGGGGGAAAGGAGTTGCAATGTTCCCGAATGACAAAATAAGCAACTCATGGCTGAGAGATCCGCAAAGAGTATCCTTCACCCAGAAGCAATACCTAATGGGGCTAGCGCTGAGATCGGGAATTGCACCAACTCGGGGTGGAAGGAGCGACATGAAAGCATGTATGACTACATGGTGTAGAAGATGCTCCACAAAGCATGAATCACTGTCTCACATACTGGGGCAATGTGAATACGTGAAAAGGAATATCATCAGGAGACATAACAAGATCTGCAAAGACCTCCAGGACGAGATGGTGAAATTGAAATGGGAGGTATTCAGGGAAATGAGGATCCTTGATGGCAATGGCAAAATGAATATACCGGACATAGTAGCGGTCAGAAATGGGAAAGTACTGATCATCGACGTAACCATCCGTTATAAAACGGAGGACTTCCCACTTGAAATGGCGGCTGAGGAAAAAGTGATTAAATACAAGAAAATTGGCAAGAGAGTGGTACACAGGATGTGTGCCAAAAGTTTTGAAGTCTACGGCTTTCCCATTGGAGCGAGGGGAAAGTGGCCTAAATGCAATGACAAGGTGTTGAGGAGCATCGGCTTATCAGAGACCCAAGGACCAGTATTTGCGAAGTTCCTGAGTAGAAGAACCCTCCTTTACTCAATTGATGTTTTGAATGGCTTCAACACAAAATAAAAAAATAAAAATCTTTGATATATATACAGTATATATATGTATATATATATATATATATATATATATATATATATGTATATATATATATGTATATATATATATATATATATATATATATATATATATGTATATATATTATCTCTACCAAGGTCCGGGAGTTACCAGGAGTCGGTAGCCACGGTGGACATGAGGTCGCTGGTCGAGTGGCCATAACACCTACAGGTGAAGACAGAATATGGGAAACCAGCCAAGGACTGGCAACCTTGGCGTTTGGTGAAATTGAAATGGCAGGTATTCAGGGAAATGAGGATCCTTGATGGCAACGGCAAAATAAATATACCGGACATAGTAGCGGTCAGATATGGGAAAGTACTAAAGTGCTTAGGGCATACAGTAATACTTTCATACAATTTTCTAAAAGCCAACATTTCTGTGGTTAAGGACTTTCAAACTTCTTGGTACTCACTCGTGCAGTGTGTGTGTGTATGTATATATATATATATATATATATATATTCAGTGGTGGATGCTGGTCTGTCAAAGAGGGGAAGCTTAATTTCGGCCTACATCAAAAAATGTGTCAGTTTATTTATACGTGAATTCTACTCTCCGTTCCTTTTCAAGAAAATTATCTGTGACCCTGTCATATCAACAAGGTGTCTTTTCCAGGGACTTAATTAGTGTCCTATAACTACAGCAACGACAATAAAACCCACCAGGAATAAAAGATTAATTTGTCGCTAGTCGTTTTCAACAAAGAGAGTGTCGCTAAAATGATAAGAAGTCTCCAGTTCAACTCAGAACAGAATGAGATTTGAAAAATGCTCCCGCAGATGTCTCCACCGAAAGATCAGTGATTGGCTCATTTCGCCGTCAATCAAAAAGAGATTCAGCCTCAGACAGATCAGCCAATAATCATGCAGAGAAGCTGAGCGTCCGGGCCAGACCATAAACGCCCACTGTCCATAGACTTCCAGAGACGCAGAGCGTCCGATGGGTGGGACAAAACCAACACTAACCCAATGACTCGTTTCGTTTCAATGCATTGGGACAACGGGCTCTGAACTCTCTAGATGCCCAGCGTCCACGCTGTCGACGCTCAGCGTCCACACAGTTTAAAGCACAGTGAAGCTGCGGGAATGAATGAGAAGAGATTCGCGTCGTAACCAGTAGGAAGAAGCTGATTCGGAACAAAAGTTGAGCGCATTGTAGCGCATATTTAGTCAATGACATGTACACACAATTGTATGTACACGCATTTATTTGATCACTTATTTTTTGACATTTTAGGGGAAGCTGTCTTAGAGCAATCGCCTCTGATATCTATCTATCTATCTACAGTATCTCTCTCTCTCTATATATATATATATATATATATATATATATATATGTATACAGTATATATGTATATATATATATAAAACATCTGGAGGGGCTATCTCAAAGCAGTGTGTTCAGGGAAACAGAAATATTGAAAGGCTGCCAGCTTTATTTTCTGATTGAGATGACAAACAACTCCGCCTATGAGAATGCTTAGCTAACAAGGAAACATCATTAAAGTTTGACAAACTGGAACAGTAAATAAAATAATAATGAGTAATTGTATGTATTTCCCTAGAGTTTTAAAATAGACACATACTGCGGTGAGGGGACTGGATGAACATTCTGTCCATCACTTCCCCTTCCTGATCCAGTATGACAGGAAGTAATTGGCTTGGCGACCAGAGAGAAATAAAGAAAACACGTTGCTTCAATGCTTCTGTCACGTACCTGTATGTCTATATAGTTGAAAATAAAATAATTGTACCGTATTTTCACGACTATAAGGCGCCATTAAAAGTCTTAAATTTTCTCCAAAATGGACAGGACGCCTTATGATGCAGAGCGTCTTGTGTATGCGCTGAGTTCCAAAACCTGACTGACAGCCGACACGCTGTTTATATAGAGAAAAGGCAGACGTGAGTGACAGGCATGCGGGGAAGAAGTCCGCCAATGAGTGAAGGGTGGGCGTGTAAGTGGACGCTAAAGGGACGCTACAAGCAGGTACCAACACCTGTATAGAGTGTGGCTATGTGCATTGTTGCAAAACAACTTCGGTTTTGGTTTCTAAGAACCCCCGAAAATAAATTCTATAAAGAGACACGCCTACGAAGCTCAGTTCAAACTTCAAGCCATCGGTTATGCTTTTGGCATGCGTGCCCATCTCACAGCAGCGGTGAAAAACCAAGTCAAGCAAATGAACTCTGAGCTTGCCGTTATTCCCGGAGGCTTGACTAAAGAACTCCAACCGCTGGACATCGGCATCAACCGGGCGTTCAAAGTAAAGTTGCGAACGGCATGGGAACAATGAATGATCGATGGCAAACACGACTTTACAAAGAGTGAGAGGCAGCGCCGGGCGAGTTACGCCACAATTTGCGAATGGATTGTGACTGCTTGGACGAACGTGTCTGCTTGCACTGTTGTTCGAGTTTTTGGCAAAGCCGGCATCATTTCTGTGGAGCCACATGGCAATGAGAATGACTGACAACGAGAGGGAACACTGCGTTTTTGATGGATTACCGGTACTTGCACAATTGTTCAATTCTGATACAGAGGATGAGGACTTTGATTGATTTCTGGGTGATGATTGATCGAAAAACGTGAGTACATTGTACAATGGCTAAATAAAATACAACGGAACTCAGTTTTGCTTCCGTTGCCTTTTTAAAAACGTGTTTTTAGCTTGTATCTGTATGTCTTGGCATGCTACCGTATGCTTCAAGCTAACGTGTATTTAGCGTGCGCGCATGAATGCCGTATGTTTAAGCTGGCGTATGTTTTACCACTTTAAAATTGCGCCCAATAATACAGTGCGTTTTGTCTATGTGTAAAATACAGAAATAGATAGAACCCATTAATGAGACTGCGCCCAACCATACGGTGCACCGAATGGGCGTGAAAATACGGTATTTCAAAAATAAACTATTTGTCACAAATATAAAATATAGGCTCCAGCACAACCGCAACCTGACTGAGGACAACCGGTACAGATTGGATTGGATTGGATAAAACGTTATTGTCAAATGTACTGTATGTGTAACATGTAACATACAGCACAGATGAAATTTCTTCCCTCGCAACATAAAACAAGAGGAGCCGCTGCGGGTGTCCGCGCCGCTATCAAAAGAAAATTTAACAAAAAAATGACAAAATAATACAAAACAACACATGAGACAGACAATCGTGCAATCACAACCACTTTCCTCCATACACTTTGTTGTCTGAAGCAGTTATCGATGAAAGAGGAGCGAATCAAAGTGTCCTTTTCACCAGTGGATCAAAGACGTCATGCTGCAATGTGCACACGTCTACTACAAGCTAAGCTTGAAAGCAACAAGAAGCTGTAACATCCATTCACAAAAAAGAGAGATTGGCTCTCTTCTCCTGTCCCATGTAAGTCCGCTTCAATTCCAAGCCCAGACTCCCAGTTCCACATACGCATCGGCGCTCTGCGCTGCCACTCCTTTCTTCTCATCGTCGGCTCCTCAATCCATGCATCCATCCAGCCGCAGACTGTCCATCAGCACTGACCTTTTCGCTGAACAAAGCGGGGCTGTGAAAATGCTGCCTACTTCAGGCGCAAGACACAAGCGCCCCGGGGATGTCCAGCAACAACAGTCAAATGGCGCCGACATTCCTCCCAATCAAGAAATCAGTGCTGGTACGCGTGTGAGAAGGCGCAACCACCAAGCACAGATTCATCTTTGACGAATGCCATGGCCAAAAACAGTCCACATCAGGTCCACACGACATAACAACAACACCATGTGACAAAACAAAGACAAAAACGCAAGGCTCTTGAAGAGCACTTGCCGATGGCTGCCTATCCAGGCGCCATCTTGGAAAAAAAATCATATTTTTAATATTTAATATTAATTTTTAATAAGATAATGGATGGATGGATGGATGGATAATGTTCCGCAAAATTTGTTGTCTATCACAGAGGAGCTGAATTAATACCACACCCAGATGATGAGTCAGTGCGTGGGAAAACAACCTAATATCTATGGCAGTGGTTCTTAACCTTGTTAGAGGTACCGAACCCAACCAGTTCATATGCACATTCACCAAACCCTTCATTAGTGAAAAACAAAAATATGACTTTTTACAAATTCAAGATATAAAAAACACATTTTTTAAAAAAATTTCAAGACAAAAGTATAAGGTTTTTTTTTTTTTTTTTTACGACATACTCTCACGACAGTCACACGCTGACTACAAAGCGAACTAAATTTCCCGCAGCACTGATTGGACAAGCAATGTCATGTGATCATCTGCGACCAGTGATGACCAAGTGGGCGTGTCATAACTAATTGACATGTTGAGTCGGGTATGTCTTAGCCTCCATGGCAGAGGCTCTGTCGAACCTCTGACACAGTTCGATCGAACCCTAACCCCTAGAGTTCGATTGAACCCAGATTAAGAACCACTGATCTATGGTTTTGTTTTTGTCATAGGGCAAATGGTTTTGTTTGAGGGCCGCATACAGAAAAATGGAAGGATGGAAAGGCCACTTTTCCATTCTTCACATTTTTAAAACACAGTTCAGTCGGTCAAGAAAACAAATATATTGTTTGTATTGTCTAGGTATTTTTATCAGCTTTCTGTTAAAGGTGTTAAGGAAAATACTACTAAAGAGTAGATCTAGCTCTTTACTTAATAGCAGCCAAATCCCATCTCCACATTCAGAATCAAAAAGAGAACAAACTGTAATAAAGTGGCCATTTTTCAAACAGTCTCTTGAGGATCATGAATGTGATATCTTCATAAATCAGCCATAAAGCTCAAAGTGGAAGAAACATTTTTTGCCTCTAAAATTATCTTTATTCACAACAGTGTTTTGAAGATAAATTATGCTTTTAATCACAAATGCTTTATTTGTCTCTTCGAACACAGAGAAAACCTCTACAATATATTTAAAAATAGTAGTAATGGCACTTTTTTTCTGACAACCTGCCTTCTCAACATACCCACCCTCACCTCTTTTAACTAACCTTGCGGCCCATTTGAAATGTCATTTTGAGTTTGTTTGATTTTGTTTTGTTTTGTCATGTTGCGGGCCGCAAAAAGCGGATGGTGGGCCGCAAATGCCCCTGATCCGTCGCTTGGACACCCCACTGTCAAAGTGGCTCTTACTGATTCTGAGTGTGCTTATAAAGGGCCTCAAAGCAAGGTTGAGGGTTTTAATCTTGGGTTACATTATTCAAATGTGTGTTATGCCTTATATTGCTATCAATTATTATTGCACAGCAGCATCTACACAAAACCTCTCCAAAATCATGTTCAATCGCTCATTGAATTCACTTTTCAAAATAATTAATATGCTGTTATTGATTTGAATTTTAGAGTCATGTCACCGGTGCCGACACTGTCCAACAAATCTGCAACCATGACAAAAGAAAGGCTTCCATAGTTAACACGCTATCGACTCTGTTGATGCAATCTTCCTAAAAAATTTCAAAGGTTTAAGAAGCATGAGTGATGCAATCGAAAAAATGATGAGCTGACAAGGCAGTGCAATATGCAGAAAATAATTTGCACGCAAACATCCCTTTGTGGCTGACGTCTTCCTTCCAGAACAAAACATTACAGCTGTCAAGTTTTAACAACCAAGGCCTACTGAAATGTATCTAATCTCACTATTTTGATACGTTATTATCCCCCACAAAAATGATCAACTTTCATTCTTGAAGCAACATACAGTAATGCCGTAAGTCAAGTCAATTTTATTTTTATTGACAGAGCCCTTAATCACAGAAGAGTCTCAAAGATCCAAGCCCACAGTTGACAAATTACTCTATAATAGGGCAAGGAAAAAAAAAATCTGAAGAAAAATAAGAAACCTTGAGAAGAGTCTGCAGATGGAGGAATCCCACTTTCAGGTTGACCGGCTGCAATGAATGCAGAGTGTGCAACATTCAACACATAATGTGATGCGATACAATGTTAGTGAGAACAGTATGAAAGTACATTCAATCAGATGAAGCGCTGTTGGAAGACGCATTCCAAAAGGTGGATCCATCTCAAAACCTGGTCCAGTTAGTCAACGCAGAAATCTCCACAGCAGTGCCTCTGGGGAGGTGCTCCAGCTCAGCAGAACTGTCGCCACGGGCGGGCCAAAGGGGGCTGTGCCCCACCGAATTGAGTCAGGGTTCTCTAAAATTGAACAAAATAAAACATTTTATTTTATCATCACAGATATTTTGTATTATGAAATTCTGTGTTTTTGAGCCATAACACGTCAAAGTTCAAAGCATTTGTGTGCGTATGATGGAAGAGCATGTCTCTGTCGACCAATTTTACTACACCAACTAAAGCTGGTTATCTTTGCTGTAGGACTCATTACTGTAGCTGTATCTGGATGTGAATAGAAAATAAAATGTCCCTGCTTGAAACTGCATTTAGAACTAATTTTTATGCTTGTCCTTGAATGCAATGTTAAGGCCAGCCAATCACAAGCCTCATTTCACGCTAGCCAATGACAAACATCCGAAGGGGGGAGCACCAAGCTCCGAAGGCCTAGCACAATTGTAAAATGAGTGCAGACACATTAAACAAGTCACGCTTCATTATTTTGAGGTACTTTTGATGGAAGGGGAATTTCTTTTGAGTAATGTTTTAAGATAAGATAAGATAAGATAAGATATCCTTTATTAGTCCCACACTGGGGAAATTTACAGCCTCCAGCAGCAAGAATGTAGGCAGAAAGAAGAAGAACAAACACCGTCCAATTAAGTGCAATATAAATACAAAATGGATAAATCGCAGTGCTATTTACAGTTGTTTTCCACATCATTCAATTATTAAATATTATTGTTGCTATTTTTTATTCAGCAGCCTGACAGCAGTTGGTAGGAACGAGCGTCTGTATCTCTCCTTCTTGCAGCGCGGGTGTAACAGTCTCTGGCTGAAGGAGCTACCTAGTGCTGTCAGGGCGGGCTGGAGAGGGTGGGAGGGACTGTCCATCATAGCTTTTAGCTTAGTTAGCATCCTTCTGTTGCCCACCTCCTCCAGAGTGTCAAGGGAGCAACCCAGGACAGAACTGGCCTTCCTGACCAGTCGCTCCAGTCTCTTTCTGTCCCGGGCTGAGATGCTGCCTGACCAGCAGACAATGCCATAATGGATGGCCGAGGCCACCACCGAGTTATAGAAAGTCTTAAGGAGCGACCCCTGAACCCCAAAAGACCTCAGTTTCCTGAGTAGGAAGAGTCGGCTATGTCCTTTCCTAATCAGGTTGTCCGTGTTTGTAGACCAGTCCAGTTTGTTGTTCAGAAGAACACCTAACACCTTTATGCAGCGGAACGAGTCTAAACATGGTAGTCTGATTAATACTGCTTTTGTGGAATATGAGTAAAGTAGTAAAATACACCTGTTTATGTCCATCTCGGGCGCGACCATTTTGAAAGTTGCTGTCAACTGAAAATGACATCACAAATGCTCAGGGTCAGGTAACAACCAATCATGGCTCAGCTTCACAAAACAGGTGAGCCAATTCAGTCAACGTCACCTATAGCACCATTTCTCAGAGAGTGGGTAGCAGGAGGGTGCAGGAGAGAAGAAGCAGCAGTCAAATAGACCAACAGGTAGTTCAACTTTTTGTTTTTATTTTTACTATGTTTCAGGATGGGACAGGATTTTTTTTCCACGGGAGTGGGATGGAACGGGAGGGGCAAAACTTTGAAATCGCATCTCAAGTGGACATGGATCTGATTTGGATGCCTCCCGTGTTCCAGGCATGTCCCACCGGCAGCAGGCCCTGGGGATGACCCAGGACACGCTGGAGAGACTATGTCTCCCAGCTGTCCTGGGAACGCCTTGGGATACCTCGGCAGGAGCTGGAACAAGGGGCTGGGATGAGAGAAGTCTGGGCTTTCCTGCAAAGCCATTGCCCCTGGCGACCCAACCTCGGATAAGCAGCAGAAAATGGATGGATGGATGGATGAAGTGGATATGGAACCAATGCAAATTGGTTCGTATTGGAATGATCAAACTTTCTCGTCTTTGTCAGGAGTCTGGCTGCAACATTTTGTACTAACTGCAGACTTTTGATACTAGGGAAGATCAGAGAGCAACACGTTACAATAGTTGAGGTAAGACATAACAACCACAAAATGATGGACTCTGCATCATTTGCAGAAAGGATGGGACGGATTTTAGCGATGTTACCAAAGTGAAAAAAAATGCACTTGTGTAATAATATTCTTATGTGCTTTCAAAAAAGAGATTTGAGTCCAATACCGGGATTTTCTGCTGAGTCGCTTCAGGCAATAGTACATATATCAAGACACACAGTGGAGTCCTTAAACTGGTGCAGATGACAAATGGTGCCAATAATCAACATCTTGGTTTTAACAGGGTTAAGAAGCAATTTGAAAGACATCCATTGTTTAATCCCAACAAGGCACACCTCCAGCAATTGATCAGATTAGTTTTTTCCAACAGCATATATAATTGGTAATCATCCGCATAACGATGAAACAATATAGATTATTTATTGATAACATAATTTAAAATTAATAGAAATATATTTAAAAATATCACCAAACTAAAACAAGTAGAGGCAATACAATGGAGGACCCAATACTGATCCCTGTGGGACTCCATATGTAACATTCCAAACCTGGAACCCATGGATTACGTGAAGCGTCCTCTTTGAGAGGTAAGAACTAAACCAAGAAAGTGCTGAGCCTGAAAAAAAAAACTACACACGTTTGAGGCGTTCTAATATGTTATGATCGACAGTGACAAAGGCAGCGCCAAGATCGAGTAATAATAGTGTTGATGAGATGTCGCTTGGAGAAGATCATTGCTCAATAGAGTGAGAAATTCTGACTGAAGAATATCAAATCGATAGCGGCCATGAAATCATTTAGCTTTTGCGCTGACTTTTTCAAGAATTTTCACAAAAAGCATGAGATTTGATACCAGCCTAAAATTACAGAGACTCTCTGGGTCGAGGTTTGGTCTGGTCGCTTAAGTAGGCGTTTAAAAACAGCTCCTGGCACAGTGCCAGAGGAGAGTGATAAATGAATATTCAAGATAGAAAGTCCTAAAATTGTAAACAATTAACGTGCTTACCAGGAAGTGGGTCGAGCATGCAAGTTTTGCGCACTAACCATTTGTGAAAGGCTTTCAAGGAATACTTAATGAAAAAATAGGAGAGGATTGTCAGACAATTATCAGCCTTTCTGCCCCTATTAACATCAATAATTCCGGGATTAGACTGGGTTTTAGGAACGGTGTCCTTAATTTCTTGACTAATAACTTTAATCTTCTGATGAAAAAAATGCATGCAATGATGAGCTGAATGAGGGGAGCTGTTGGAGGTGGGCTGCGGTTGCTTCTTTGAGAGGACGCGCAAAATGTAAACTCACAAAGTTTGGAGGAAAGGCCTCTTTTGCCTGCAGGAACATGCTATTGTGGGTCATCATTGTTGTCTTCAACTCAACTTTCTTCATTTATGCTGTTGATGTCCTGACCAGAGTCAAGAAGAGGTGGAGTTTTACAATAATGCTCAGAGTGCCCAACAGTTATTTTAATATTACCGTATTTTCACGACCATTCGACGCACCGTATGGTTGGGCGCAGTCTCATTAATGGGTGCTATTTCTGTATTTTACACATAGACAAAACGCACTGTATCATTGGGCGCAATTTTAAAGTGGTAAAACATACGTCATGCATGCGCGCACGCTAAAAACACGTTAGCTTGTAGCATACGGTAGCATGCCAAGACATACAGATACAAGCTAAAAACACGTTTTTAAAAAGGCAACGAAGCAAAACGGAGTTCCGTTGTATTTTATTTAGCCATCGTACAATGTACTCACGTTTTTCGATCAATCATCACCCAGAAATCCATCAAAGTCCTCATCCTCTGTATCAGAATTGAACAATTGTGCAAGTACCGGTAATCCATCAAAAACGCCGTGTTCCCTCTCGTTGTCAGTCACTCCCATTGCCATGTGGCTCCACAGAAATGATGCCGGCTTTGCCAAAAACTCGAACAACAGTGCAAGCAGACACGTTCGTCCAAGCAGCCACAATCCATTCGCAAATTGTGGCGTAACTCGCCCGGCGCTGCCTCTCACTCTTTGTAAAGTTGTGTTTGCCATCGTTCATTCATTGTTCCCATGCCGTTCGCAACTTTACTTTGAACGCCCGGTTGATGCCGATGTCCAGCGGTTGGAGTTCTTTAGTCAAGCCTCCGGGAATAACTCGGAGTTCATTTGCTTGACTTGGTTTTTCACCGCTCCTGTGAGATGGGCACGCATGCCAAAAGCATAACCGATGGCTTGAAGTTTGAACTGAGCTTCGTAGGCGTGTCTCTTTGTATAATTTATTTTCGGGGGTTCTTAGAAACCAAAACCGAAGTTGTTTTGCAACAATGCACATAGCCACACTCTATACAGGTGTTGGTACCTGCTTGTAGCGTCCCTTTAGCGTCCACTTACACGCCCACCCTTCACTCATTGGCGGACTGCTTCCCCGCATGCCTGTCACTCACGTCTGCCTTTTCTCTCTCTTTCTCTCCATATATGTATATATACACGCCCACCCTTCACTGATTGGCCGACTTCTTTGCCGCATGCCTGTCCACAGTCACTTCCGCCTTTTCTCTATATAAACAGCGTGTCGGCTGTCAGTCAGGTTTTGGAACTCAGCGCATAGACAAGACGCTCCGCATCATAAGGCGTCCTGTTCATTTTGGAGAAAATTTTAGACTTTTAATGGCGCCTTATAGTCGTGAAAATACGGTAATTAACTTTCACACTGGAGATTGTTTAATAATTTGGAAAAAATTAACAGCCTAGGGTGGCCCGGTGGTCGATTTAGCACGGCGGCCTCACAGTGCAAAGGTGCAGTGTGTTTGGCCTTCCTGTGTGGAGTTTGCATGTTCTCCTGTGCCTGTGTGGGTTTTTTCTCCCGGCTCTCTGGTTTCCTCCCACATTCCAAAAACATGCATGGCAGGCTGATTGAACACTCTCAATTGTCCTTAGATGTGATTGTGAGGTGTGGTTGTTTGTCTATGTGGGCCCTGTGAGTGGCTGGGTGTACCCCGCCTACTGCATGAAGACAGCTGGGATAGGCTCCAGCACACCCCGTGACCCTTGTGATGATAAGCGGATCAGAAAATGGCCATATACATATGCTGCCGCCTATCCCAGCTGTCTTTGGGTAGTAGGCAGGGGACAATGAACCGTTTGCCAGCTAATCGCAGGGCACACAAAGACGAACAACCATCCGCGCTCATACTCTCACCTGGGGACAATTTTGAGTGTTCAATCAGCCTGCCATGCATGTTTTTGGAATGTGGGAGGAAACCGGAGTACCCGGACAAAACCCACGCAGGCACAGGGAGAACATGCAGACTCTCCACAGGAAGGCCGCAGCTGGAGTCGAACCCGATACCTCTCCACTGTGAGGTCGACGGCTGTAGTGAAAGTGCTATATAAATAAAGATGTATTGTATTGTACAATTCAAAACGAACTATGTATTCCAAACATTTAGCAATGTAAATGACATGTTGCAAAGAGCAGTAAAACACTTGTTTTTTTTTTTTTTTTTTTTAAATTCAAAATCCCTCTTTAAAAGATTTTTTTTTTCAGCAGATGGGGCAATTTGGTAGAGTTGTTTTAAAAGGATACCGTTCATGCAATGGCAAATGAGGACAATGTTGGACAACTATGAATACATTTAGAATGAAGAGGAAAATTATTCTCAGGGTGATGGGCAGCCATCAAGGTAGACCATAATGTTAGACTGCTAATTATTCCCCCCAGGAATAAAGCCCTCCGTGCAAATTAAAGCAATTTGCGAATATCGGGCGAGGTGAAGAATATTACATTTACATGTTGTTTTCATCCAGGTAGCGAGATGTCACAGTCAGATAGACAAGATATCACTGCAGAGCATGATACTCAATTCGGATTTGTTTTTTGTTCAATCCAATCTTTTAATGTCCTTTTATTGTGAAGAGATTGCGTTCAGGATATGACATGCATTCACACAAAGCACGACGTTGAGTGACACGCACAAAAGATGACTTAACGCGACATGAAGGGGCTCATTTTTTTTAAATCATATTATCGCGATAGAGGAGCAATGCGGGAGGAATTACAAATATTTTGAGGAAATGACGAGCGGCTTTGCAATACGTATATTCGTTTCGCGGAGACGTCTACGAAAGGTGACCCCACGTCACGGAGACGTCTGGTAAAGACGGCGTCACGTTATTGCAGTGCCGAATAAATGAACTAGCTGAATTACTATTCATTATCATACTGTATGCATTATGTTTACAATATCCAGGACAAATGGATAGTTTACACTTTGTTTCAGTTTTTGTTTTAAAATCACCTGTTGAGAAACCAAACCCATAGGTGAAATGTTTTGCTTAATAAGTAATGCAATAAATCTGCCCAAGAGGAACAAAGAGAATGTTGATGTTTGTTATTTTTGACCACAGTATTTCACATTGTTTTAGTCTTGTAAATAATTTCCTAAAATAATTCTTACATCGTTATTACATTATTTTGCTTTATAACTGGCCATTTTAGGTTGTTCATTAATGCCCGCGGAAAATCAACTTTCAAACTGCGGAATCCATTTATTTTCTCTGCAACTTGCTGGGGAGACTTCAGGACCATTTTATCAGCCATACATACATGATTTTAACTTAAGACAAATTCTGATATTCTCCATTTCTTTATCACAATCATTATGTCAGTTTAGCAGGTGGTGAGGTACAGCACAATTCAGTACCTTGTCTGAGGGCACATTTAATGGAATTATACTAATTGCTGATGAAAGTAACTTACTTGTCTTTGTTCTCATAATGAGATTCATTATCTTAATGTATTCTCAGAAGAAACAATGAAAGTGCTTTCACACTTCGGTTCAGGTTCAATGCTTCTGGTTTGTAAACCAGTTGGTTTGCATATGGATGCCTTGACACCATCAGTGTGTCATTTGAAAGAAGGTACAACATTCACTAACATGAAATGTGAAAAGCAAGTGATTGGGCAACTGTCATTGCTGTCAGCTGCAGGGGAAAAAACTTTTAATCATGAATGCTCGTTGTGTATTTGTCGCCTACTTAGTCATGTTGATAGCAGGCTAATACAGTATATATAGCTCATATAGACACATACAGCATGTGTTGCCTTTATTATCAGGCTTTTTTAATTTTTTCCGACTTCAGACATATTTGTTTTTTGTTTATTTTGGTCCAAAATAACTCTTTCAACATTTTGGGTTGCCGACCCCTGGTATAAGATAATCAGTGAAATCCGGAATAAAAATTTTTTAAAAAGAAGAAAAGAATAAATCAAATCAATAGGGAGACTGGATTACTATCAGTGCAGCGAAACTGCTGTATGCTGAATGTGACCTTTGATGCCAGACACAATTACTGTCTTATCATGTTCATGGTGATCTGAAGCACAACCCAACTGACTTTGGGCCACATCCACTAAAGACAGAAAAATAATTTACAATGCACTCACATTCACAGTTTGGGGCAATATCGAGTATTCATTGAACTTTACACACTAAAAAATGCTGGGTTGTTCACCCTGAACTGGTTGCCAGCCAATCGCAGGCCACACATAGACGAACAACCATTCACTCTCATAAATCACAGCTTGGCACAATTTAGAGTGTTCCATCATTCTGCCATGCATGTTTTATGAATGCGGGAGGAAACCGGAGTACCCGGAGAAAACCCACACAGGCACGGGGAGAACATGCAAACACCCGGAATCAAATGCTGGACCTCTGCACTATGAAGTGGACGTGCTAACCAGTCGACCACTGTGCCACTCACCCCCAATCCAAAATGGGTTATTTCATTGACTTGACTGAAGGGTTATGAAATATTGTATACATCCTTCCATCCACTTGTAGCCACCCTAGGTGCAGCTACTAGTGGCACCCTTCTATTAAGTTGTCAGTCAAGGGGAAGTGTGTCAATCTATCAAATCTATTTGAGTTAGGGTGCACTACTTAAGGTCACAGCGAGATTGGCAACAGCAGACTCTAGTTAGAGTCAAGGGGAAACCTCCAACAGGAAGAAGACACACTGACTGAGGTTTTTATAAAAAAAATATATTGGGTGAATATTTACAATAGGAGTAGATGGGAAACTGAACCAGAATGCATAAAGATGAACAAGGAAAAAAAACATACAGTAAGTTAAATTGTTATCAGTTCTTATCAATTGTTTTTTTGGTATCAGATCTGACCCATAAAAAAAACGACTGAGATCTCAGATTCAACAAAAAAAGAGGGAAATCCTTTCAACTGTCCTACCACCCTCCAGCGGACGGGTGGCTTTGAAGTCCAAGATGTCCTTCACCAACGTCCCACGTGGCATCCAATCTCCAGACTACGTAGTCCAATCTTCTGATGGTCTATGAGTCCCAAAAAAAAAAACAGCCAGGAACGTTATCTCTTCTAAACCCTTCTCTTGCCTTGAGAAGAAAAAAAAAGAAAGATTGCCACAGGATTTAACTTACTATCTTGTACAGGTAGAGGTTCAAGGACTAGTTTTCATTTATCGTTCTTTCGTTTCGACCCGCCTGGGAAAAGTGCGAGAATGTTTCTGTCTCTCTCGCTAACGGGTCCTCGCTCCGAGCGCTGCGGTGCGTTCATTGTCCCTCGGAAACAGCAGTATCACAAACAAATATCACCCTCCAGAACAAACAATAAAATAACAGCCTTATCAAGGCTGGGTTACACTCTCCCCCTCTAAACGGCATGAGTCCCTTCATGCCCCGTTACCCATCCTGGACATTATGAAGGCAATGCCGCAGCCTTCGAGAACGCAACACATAAAGCTTGTATAAAAGAATTAATGGCTAAGCTCAGTGGCTCTTCCAACTCATCATAGGTAAACTTTTTAGGTCGACGTCTTTCTCTACCAGAGCGTCGCAAGCCTACCGTCTCTACGTCAACATCATCAAGTTCGATAGCCTCAGCAATAGGTCTAGAGTCTGATGGAATGGAAACCCTGTCAGTCAGGGTGTTTGTCATGTGAGGTTTTTGGATATCAACTTCAACCTGGTCTGGACATCTAGCGTCTGTGGATGATAACTCACCACTACCCAAACCAGGAATCTCATGTTGTGAGGCCTTGTCAGATTTTTCAAAGTCAAGTGTCGATCTGTCTGGCACTGCAATATCAGAAGGTGACGCTCAGGGTTGAATATGTGTAGGAGCTTGAGATTTTGGGGGAAACTTTTCAGTTTGGACATAGGGGCCCTTCGTGATTATCTGTGGCTCCCAAGAGCCAATATAAGTGTCCTCTTCATCACTCTCTTCTATGTCACTGTACACTGCTTCAGCATCACCGTCGATGGTTTTCATCTTGCTTCTTTTGCTTCGTGTCCAAATCTTTCTCAAATTTCCTCCTTGAGGATCTGATTCACTTTGGTCCACAACAGGTAAGAACCCACAAGGGAGAAGTAAATCCCTGTGTAAAGTGCGGTGAGGGCCATCTCCGGTTTCTGGTTTAACAACATAAACAGGACTGTCTCTGATGCGTCTTACAACTGTGTGAATGGTTCGTTCCCAACGGTCTGCAAGTTTGTGTTTTCCTCTGATGTTAACATTCCTTACCAGGACTCTGTCACCGACATAGAGCTCAGCAGCCCTTACCTTTTTGTCAAACCGTGTTTTATTCTTCTCACCCATCTTCTTCGAGTGTTCGGAAGCAAGAGCGTAGCTCTCCTGGAGGTTGTCACGAAGAGTTCTGACATAATCTGCATGTGATTTGGGGCCACTTTTACCGGGGTAAGTACCAAGGACAAGATCAATGGGCAATCGAGGCTGCCTGCCGAACATTAGTTCATATGGGGAATAACCTGTTGTGTCATTTTTTGTACAATTGTAGGCATGTGTCAAGGGCTTCACAAAGTCTCGCCAATGGGATTTGTCCTTTTCCTCTAATGTGCCCAACATGTCGAGCAGGGTCCGATTATAGCGTTCTACTGGGTTTGCCCGGGGATGATATGGAGTGGTACGAATCTTTTTTACCCCGACGAACTCACAAAGCTCCTTGACTAACTTAGATTCGAAGTCTCTGCCTTGATCACTGAGCAGGCGACAAGGGAAGCCATATGGAATGATCAAATTATCCCAAAGAGCTTTAGCTACCGTCTTAGCTCTCTGGTCTCTCGTAGGCACTGCTATGGCAAATTTCGTAAAATGATCCGTCAATACTAACACATTTCTTGTGTCTCGACTGTCTGGCTCAATGGACAAGTAATCCATACACACTAATTCAAGGGGATAAGTTGCATGGATGTTCTCCAGTGGAGCAGCCCTCTGGGGAATCCCCTTCCTCATGACACATCGGGGACATCTTTTGCATTTGTCTTCAATGGACATTGCCATTTTTGGCCAGTAAAACCTAGCTCGTGCAAGATGTAGGGCACGGTCAAAGCCAAGGTGACCAATCTCATCATGTACACCTCGCAAGGCTCTTTCACGGTACTGATGAGGTAATACCAACTGGTAGACAGGTGAATCTTTGTCTTTACACTTGCGATATAACACTCCATTACTGAGCTCCAGTTTGTTCCATTGGTTTAGCATGGCTTTAACATCAGTAGATTCACGCTTCATTTCCTTGGGTCCAGGTTTCACACCTCCTTCTAACAAGGTAATGACGCGAGCAATAGAAGGGTCAGCTCCTTGTTCTGTGCGCCAATCGGCATCTGTCATTGAGGGCAAGACGTCTTCCCCATAGGCTTCAGGAACTGCTGAAGGGTCAATAGCTAGGGACTCCACAACAACAACCGGTTCTGATGGAAATGGAACAGAATGGCGCTGACACAATGCAGTGAAAGTTCCATGGTCTACTTGGTTGGATGCCTCAATGAGGCGTTCTTTCATGTCATTAATTCGAGTTCTCTCCTTGCAAAAGGCCTCATCTTCATGAGGTGGCTCTTGTGGCCGCCGGGACAAGCCATCAGCGTCTTTGTTTGCTTGACCTGCCCGGTACTTAATGGTGAAATGATACGTAGACAAGGCAGCCAACCATCTATGTCCAGCTGCATCCAGTTTGGCACTTGTCAAGACATATGTTAGGGGATTATTATCAGTCAGGACAACAAAAGAGGAACCATACAGGTAATCATTAAACTTGTCGCATACGGCCCACTTGAGGGCCAAGAATTCAAGTTTATGTGTGGGATAATTTTGTTCACTTTTGGAAAGCCCCCGACTAGCATAAGCAACTGCTCGAAGCTTCCCCCCCTGCTGTTGATACAGCACAGCTCCCAAACCATCCTGACAAGCGTCAGTGTGTAGTATGTATGGAAGTTGTGGGTCTGCAAAAGCGAGAATAGGTGCTGAGGTAAGTTTCTCAATGATCGAATGAAAAGCTGTCTCACACTCTGGAGTCCAGAGGTCAGCAAGTGAGTGATTGGGACGACGGGACAACTGGGATGGCTCTCGTTTGTAAATCTTTCCTCGTTTCTTTGGTGGATGATAGTTTGCAGTGAGGTGGTTAAGGGGTTTAGTTATCTTGGAGTATCCTTCAACAAAACGGCGATAGTATCCAGCGAAGCCTAGAAAACACTTCAATTCTTTGAAAGTAGATGGACGTGGCCAGGTTTTCAAAGCTGAGATTTTGTCAGGATCGGTATGAACTCCACGTGCATCCACAACATGACCTAAGTATTTCACTGAATCTCGAAAGAGTTGGCACTTTTCTGGGGACAACTTGAGTCCATAGTCTCTGAGACGTGACAACACCTTCATTAACCTGTTTTCGTGCTCCTCTAATGTGTCTGAGAACACAATTAGATTGTCCAGAAAAACAAGCACTTCGTTGAGGTGGAGGTCACCAACACACTTCTCCATGAGGCGTTGGAAAGTGCCTGGAGCATTTGTGACGCCTTGTGGCATCCTGTTAAACTCATAGAAGCCAAGGGGGCACATGAAAGCCGTCTTAGGCTTGTCCTCTTCGGCTACTTCGACTTGATAATAGCCAGACTTAAGGTCCATGACAGAGAACCACTTTGCTCCACTGAGAGCTGCAAAGGTCTCTTCAATATTCGGTAGGGCGTATGCATCTCTAATGGTCCTCATATTTAGCTTGCGATAGTCTATGCATAGGCGAATTGAGCCATTCTTTTTCTTAACTAAGACAATGGGTGAAGCGAAAGGGCTTTGAGACTCACGAATTATTCCAGCATCGAGTAACTGTCTGAGATGCTGCTTCACTGCTTCTCTGTCACTTGGGTGGATAGGTCTTGGTCTTTCTTTGAAAGGTGTCTCATCATGTAACCGGATCTGATGTTTTACAGCAGTGGTGTGGCCATACGACATTTCATCAAGGGCAAAAACTTCAGAAATAGATTGTAGCTTTTTCTGGATGCGCTCTTTCCATTCACATGGGATGGGAGACTCATCAAGACTGAATGGGGGTCTATTGGTTTCCTGTTCCGGTTGACTTGGGGAAAACTGAGCTTGCACAGATTCTAAAGGGGAAACCAGCTGGGCTGCACAAGCTTGAGCCACGACACTAGTTGGCCGTAATGTCACACTATGTTCGCTCACATTATGCACTATGACCGGTACTTTGGTACTGGCCCTAAAGGGGATGTCCACTAAAGTCGATTCGATTAGCAGTCCTCCTGGTAATCTGTACTGGTCATGCTGTTCAAGCACAAATCTTGTGTTCTGGTTCTTCCGTCCTAATCTCACAATCCCCATAAGGCACAATTTTTGGTTTGCAAGGACTGTGATTGGCTTCTTACTATGCAGCATGACAGGGTAGGAATGAGTATCACTTCTCTGTGCCTGGGCAACATGTTGGAGGATCATTGCAAACTGTTTAGAAGGTAAGATCTGAATAAACTTGGGCCCATTTTGCTCCACTAATTGCTCATGGAGTCGCAAAAGCACGTTTGTCCCAATCAGTAGTGGGATTCTACTGTTGAAGTGGCATTCAGGAACCACAAGTGCGAGTACGACCAATTGCTGCTCTTTTCCCGCTATGTGCTGTGGAAACGAAATGTTCGTTTGAATGTAGCCTAAGTATGGGACATTTTGTCCTCCAGCTCCTTCAATCTCAAGAATAGTGTGGATGGGTTGGATGAGAAGATGGGAAAGGTGCTCTTTGTGAAAAGTTTCAGAAATTGTCGTCACTTGTGAACCGGAATCTATTATGGATTCGCATGGCGTACCTTCAACAAGTACAGAGGCTGCACAGCGTGGGCCTATAAGACCTTGGGGTAATATCAATTGAGGGTTAAAAATGTCAACAGGTTGGGTTTGGCATTCAATGCCCAGGGATTTGGGACTCAGAGAATCAAGGGTTTCAACTCCTGGACGTCCCACCGCAGGAGCTGTCACTAGTTTAAAGGAAAGGGAGCTGTAGTTTGTCTTGCAGCAAAGTCTGCTTGTTTCTTCTTTAACTCTGCATTCCTTTCCTTGACAAGCGTGGGATTTGGCTCATTCGTGCAATGGACTGCTATATGATTTCCTTCCCCACACTTGAAACAAAACCATGCACGAGGCATTCCAGGGATTCTTGTAGAGGCCTGTGTTTGTCTCATATTTACAGCCGAGAACTCCTTCGGATTGGGGGGTTCGGATTTGCATGTAACCTTCTGGTTCTGGACAAGTATTTGAACTTGTCTGGTCAATTCAGCAATTTGATTTTCAAGTTTAGCGGTTTCATTTGGGGGTTGCTCAATGGGTTGTGGGGATACAGCGGTGTTTGTCAGTAGGGTGGTGTCTCTCTCTTTTTTGCTCAACTTATCGACTTGTCTCATGAGTTCATTGATTTTCAAATCAAGTTTCACAGTTTCGTTATCTGATGAAGTGGGGCCTACAAGCGGTACTTGGTCAAAGACTGGAATGCCAAATGCAGAGTGGGCATGTGCAGCAGCCTTTGCTGTACCCAAATGTTTCTTGATACGATCAAACTTGGCTGACCGTCGGTCTTCTTCTGTCCTCAACATGAGAAGGAGGTCAGGGAATGAGGGAGGAGAACCCTTTTTCCCTTCAAGTTGGAGACCTATTATCAAACTCTGGTCCCAGCAACCCCGAATAAATTGTTTAAGGAGCAGCCCATCTGCATTCGTAGCAGCTGCTCCCCCTCTAAAAATTACTCTGGTGAGAAGACTGTGGAGGCGGCTCAAGAAAGCAGAGGATTTTTCTCCGCTGTTTTGGTTCGAGCAAAGAAAGGAAGTGAAGAGTTCTTCTCCATCCTCGACAACACCGAAAGCAGATTCTAGCTGATCGACATAAGTGTTTGGTGACGCAGTGACACCAAGGGGCTTTACAATTTCAGAAGCAGGGCTGAGCAAGCTCTCAAGGATCCTCCTCACCTTGTGTGCATCAGTCAAAGAAGAGTCACTGAGTAAGAGATCGACTTGGCTGCGCCATGTCTCATAATCCACTTCACCGTTGGGCCTAGGACTTCGACCTGAGAAAGTGCGTATTCTCGTGTGTGATGTGTGAGTTGGCTCACTACGTACAATGTGCTCAACTACTACCTTCTGAACATGAGGAGGGTTGTAAAGGCTCTCATCTATGCGGACATTCCTAGGGCTAAAAGCGCTACTGGGTTCCATTGGTTCACTTCGATCGGAATAGTGAGTGGCAGTGTCAACATTCTGGTCGTCATTCGATTGTGTTGCAATCTTTGGTGTGGGGTCTGTCTGTGATTCACTTTGAAGAAAGCTAAGGAAGCCAACCTTCCCACTACTCCCCATAGACTCAAGTTCCCTAAGGTATCGACGGGCCACTTCTTTGCCCATCTCGCCTTGAGTGATGTCTCTAACAGTTTTAGAAGTCCAAACTGAACTTGGATCGACAGGGCTTACAAGTCCCCCTAAAGTCAATGGATCAATTTTCAGAATAGCCTGTTCTGATTCATAGACAACAAGAGTTCTGCCTTTAGGCTGATGTAACTCATCAGGAACTCGAATGACCTGAGCTATTTTGCCATTTATCACAAACACATCAGAAATGTTATCATCGGTGCAAATTTGTTCAACCCCTGTAACAAACAAGGTTTTCTGACCATCAATTCCAAATCGTTCACAAAGATCCATTTTTTTCTTTGCAAAGAAAATCAAATAGACTAACCTGTCACCTGTGTCTTTGGGGTTGCGTTGGAGGTAACTAAGCTGCTATGCCAATCTCCTGGCTGGCTCGCCAAATTGTGTAGCCACCCTAGGTGCAGCTACTAGTGGCACCCTTCTATTAAGTTGTCAGTCAAGGGGAAGTGTGTCAATCTATCAAATCTATTTGAGTTAGGGTGCACTACTTAAGGTCACAGCGAGATTGGCAACAGCAGACTCTAGTTAGAGTCAAGGGGAAACCTCCAACAGGAAGAAGACACACTGACTGAGGTTTTTATAAAAAAAATATATTGGGTGAATATTTACAATAGGAGTAGATGGGAAACTGAACCAGAATGCATAAAGATGAACAAGGAAAAAAAACATACAGTAAGTTAAATTGTTATCAGTTCTTATCAATTGTTTTTTTGGTATCAGATCTGACCCATAAAAAAAACGACTGAGATCTCAGATTCAACAAAAAAAGAGGGAAATCCTTTCAACTGTCCTACCACCCTCCAGCGGACGGGTGGCTTTGAAGTCCAAGATGTCCTTCACCAACGTCCCACGTGGCATCCAATCTCCAGACTACGTAGTCCAATCTTCTGATGGTCTATGAGTCCCAAAAAAAAAAACAGCCAGGAACGTTATCTCTTCTAAACCCTTCTCTTGCCTTGAGAAGAAAAAAAAAGAAAGATTGCCACAGGATTTAACTTACTATCTTGTACAGGTAGAGGTTCAAGGACTAGTTTTCATTTATCGTTCTTTCGTTTCGACCCGCCTGGGAAAAGTGCGAGAATGTTTCTGTCTCTCTCGCTAACGGGTCCTCGCTCCGAGCGCTGCGGTGCGTTCATTGTCCCTCGGAAACAGCAGTATCACAAACAAATATCACCCTCCAGAACAAACAATAAAATAACAGCCTTATCAAGGCTGGGTTACACACTTAATCCTCACAAGAGTTGCGGGGGGTCAAGGGAGCCTATCCCAGCTGTCTTCGGGCAGTAGGTGGGGGACAACCAAACCGGTTGCCAGCCAATCGCAGGGCACACACAGACGAACAACCATCCACGCTCACACCAAGTGACAATTTAGAGTGTTCAATCAGCCTGCCATGCATGTTTTTGGAATGTGGAAGAGAACCGGAGTTCCAGGAGAAAACCCCACGCAGGCACAGGGGGAACATGTAAACTCCAAACAGGGAGGCCGCAGTTGGATTCGAACCCTGCACCTCTGCACTGTGAGGCCGATGCGCCAACCACTCGACCAAAGGGCCGCCATAGAATAATTAATGCAAAAAATAATTATAATAATTTCATTCCAAAGGACAGTTTTGTTATACTTTGACAGTGACACATAACAGAAGATTGAAAGCTAAGAAAAAAAAAATCTCTTCCCCATCCATTGCCTAAAGCAGGCATGTCCAGCTCCGGGAATGGAGGGCCGCTGTCCTGCCTGTTTTCCATCTCTCCCGGCTGCAACACAACCTGATTCAGATGATCAGCTCATCAGCAATCATGATGATTTGAATCAGGTGCGTTGCACCTGGGAAACCTGGAAAACGGGCAGGAAGCGGCCCACGAGCACCGACTTTGGACACCCCTTGGCCTAAAACCTGCAATGCTGCACAGGGATGATTTGGATAGTCATGGAGTTGACTGCATTACTTTGTTTATATCAGGGGTGTCAAACTCATTTCACATGGTGGGCCACATACGGCCTCGGTAGATGTTAAGTGGGCCGGACCATTAAAATGATACCATACTTTGCTATAAATAACCAAAACAATATGTCTTTCCTTTGTTTTGGTATAAAGAAGCACAAGAACATTAGGAACATGTTGAAATTTAATGAACATATCTTTTACAAAACATTTCATGAAGCACCTTACATTTCCTTCGACAATTTTCTTTTATCATTCACATATATGCATTGCAACTGATCCCACTGATTGTACAAACTTTAACAATTAATTGGTTTTGAAAAATATAGTAATACACGTTAAGATTAAATGAGATTTATAAAGAAAAGAAGTTTTAAACCATTTACACGTGCATATAAAATCTAAATGTAATCCCTGCCTACACCTTACAAACTAAGGAGAGTGCTATTAAATGTGTAAATGTGAGAGTGCTATTGATAGCGTCTGCTGTCATGGGTCTGTCTCAGTGACGGACTGAGGCTGCTGTTGTCTTCTTCTCTGATCAAAACAGTGTCCCCTAGTGGATACTCAATGAATTGCACCTTATTAAAAATATTAATTCGGTGTCCTGCGGGCCTGATTGAACCTCCTTGCGGGCCGGTTCCGGCCCGCGGGCCGTATGTTTGACACCACTGGTTTATATGACTCTGAATATAATGACCTGTTTTGTCATATATTAGCTGTCTTTTGGAGGCTTTCAGTACTTCATTATAGTTTGTCATGATAAATGAAACATGTTGTCACACAGTTTTGTTTTCTTCTCGAAGATGAGGCTCATGGTTACTACAGTGAAACTCCTCTATAACGAAATGTGAAAAAATATTCATGCATTAACACCATTCCCATTCTCCTGCCCCCCATACGGCGGAAAAAAAACCCTGTTGCGTTATACAAAATCATTTTCTCTGCTGTAGCCTCACGAAGAGATTCACGACAACGAAGTCTACTCCAACAGCGATCTCTACTGCTTCGTTCGGAAACGGCAACAGCAACCACCACACTGGTTTACACAGCTCCGAGTTTCCTGACCGCAACATACTCATAGCTGCTCTGCCATTGGCTTACCGAGCATCATTCTGGCCTCCGATTGGCCAAAAGGGACCTCACTGTCTATGTGTGTAGATACTGTAGCTAGATCCGTGGAAGATAGAGTGAAAAGCATCCGATTAGCTGCTCAGAGTGAATTGCTTATGGCTCGATGGACATTCAAATAAACGAACGTTTCCTCGAATGCTTTACTTGTTATCATGCTAAATACCTTACGCTAACTGGAGCGCTAATTTGAGAGAGGGCGAATTCCATCGCGCTAACTATGGCCATCGAGGACTACGAAGCATCCCGTGGCTGGCTTAAAAGTTCATTGCATGACATCAGCTGAGCAACGCTGTCTTGGGTGGCGATCGAGGGGAGGTCGAGTTAGAGACAGTGAGATATTGGAAAGAAAAGCCACCGGGTCCAGGAAGTATCTGTTATTGGTGGATTCAGACGCAAGATGAACGTTGCATTGCTAAAATGGCTACAAAACGGACCTTTGGATGTCAAGCAGCTAAGACAAGAAGCGCTCTGACGCTGGAAAAGGGTAAAAGTGATCAAAATGAAAGACGGAGGAAGCAAAATAAAAGACATTATCTAAGAAATTGATGTAAGTGAAAGTGAATGCTGATCGTAAATTTCGCGTTTTCTTTTCATTTTTTTCTTTCTACACTGACTATATGAATGTTAAATAAGTGTGTGCTCATACTTATGCACTATTGGAATAAAAATAAAGAGTACACATACGATTGTGTGTGCGTGTACACATACGGTTGTGTGTGTATGTGTGTGTGTGTGTGTTTACATCTGAGATCAAATTTGCTACAGTGAAAAAACCCCTGTTGTGAAAAATTTCTTGCTGCAAACATGATTTTGTTGTAGAGGAGTTTCACTGTATGCGTAACTGTTTGCAATAATCGGGCTGCTATTTTATATATTTTATTTGGCCGCATGAAGAAAACATAAGCTATTTCCTGCAAACCTGGGGAAAAAAAACAAATGATTGGTTCGGCATAGTAAATGAGGCATCTATCCATCCATTTTCTGAACCGCCTAATCCACACTAGGGTCGCGGGGGGTGCTGGAGCCTATCCCAGCCGGCTTCGGGCAGTAGGCGGGGGACACCCTGAACCGGTTGCCAGCCAATCGCAGGGCACACAGAGACGAACAACCATGCGCGCTCACACTCACACCTAGGGACAATTTAGTGCGACCAATCAGCCTGCCACGCATGTTTTTGGAACGTGGGAGGAAACCGCAGCACCCGGAGAAAACCCACGCAGGCCCGGGGAAAACATGCAAACTCCACACAGGGAGGCCGAAGCTGGAATTGAAACCGGTACCTCTGCACTGTGAAGTCGACGTGCTAACCACTGGACTACCGGGCCGCCCTAAATGAGGCAGCACAATCAAATCATTCTGGTATCAAATACGAACTTAAATAGAAGACACTCAGCAAAATATTAGTACGGTAATGTGAAGATACATTTGCTTCATGAACCAGTTGTTGTTTTTTTGACTTCCCAGTGTACTTTCAGCCCAATGTTGAACACCGAGTGCCATGAATCAAACAATACAACAGCTTTTTCATGATGCAAATTTGAAGCTTCTTTTACCCATCACTACTAAATATGTATATTCAAACCAAAATGATGAAGGAACGATAGGAACTGACGATAAAACTATTAAATCTGAAGTCATATGACAAACTAAGAATCTTGAGACGAGCCCTGGTTGGATTCAAATCAACCAATCTGTCCTCCCGGGTGAAATTAATGCAAATGGGAGTTCAGATGTACCCCTAATTTTAAATCGTCGACTTTGGAACACCCGGAAGGCCTTCATCCGAGGATGTGAAGCTGCGGACTGGCTCATACAGTGAAAAAGGTTTAACTACAATATATAGCTCAGAGCCAGGCCCATAATGCTTTCAAAGTAGTCACTAAAATCTTAAAATCGATTAAATAACAAACTGTAAGCCAATGGAGTGATGCTAAAATTGCAGTTATGTGTTGGTGGCTATTTTACTCAGTGAGAAGCCTCGCTGCTCAATACTGATAATAATACTGTATTATTAATAATAATAATAATAAGAAGAATAATATTATTATGCACTGATGCAGGAGAGTTTATGGAGGGGCATCTATTATCCCTGTGGCTTTATAAGGTAACGACTCAATCTTACACTAACAGTATGCCTTTGTAGTCAAAACTTTATATGTTCTAATTTCCCACACATGGATCAAACTGATGAAATGTCCGAAATCCAGCTGAATGTTTGTGTGCACATGTTCAGTTGTACAGTACAGTACACAATGTATGGTACCTGCATCTGGCAGTCTGTGATGTTTCATATTTCTATTCATGCAGGAACAAAGTCGGCATCCATCTAATGAGACCATTACTGGGAGCAGCATATGGTATGTTGTGCATGGCTCTCTTGACTCCACTAATGGAACTGGTCAGAGCTGAGAGAGAGACAGAGAGAGAGAGGGAGGATGGGTCAGCTTGCGTGTGGTGGGGGATGTGCACGAACATGTTTTTTGCTTGGAAACACAATGCTGCTGTGTGATTCCAATATCTCTCTGGGAGTTCAAATAAAGGCTACAGGCTTCGTGAATATAATGCTTTTATTAAACACACACAATCACACACACCCACACGCACACACACACGCGCACACACACACACACAAACACACACTTCAGATAATGGTCAAGCTGTCAAAAAGAATCAGTGTCTCAATTATTTTCGACCATTTCACGTAACAAAACATTCTCACATGAATATCTTTCACTGCAGGTGCATACAGAAGCATTGTACTTCCTCTTTATTTGGTCTCTTTTCTATTTTTTTTTTCTTTCTAGTCCGTCCAGGTACTCCCGCCTTGCCCTGCCGGTTTCACCTGTATGCTGCAAATGTAAATACTGGACATTGATTCATTGATAGCGCAAAAGCATGCCAGGCTCAGACACTTTGCTTATAGTGTTCACCCTAATAGTTCTAATCTATGATGCTGTCTAATGGTCATGTATTTTGAATTACTTGCAGCTCATACTGTATCTACCGGTGATCTGTCTCTAATTTTGCAACACCTTTTTTAATATGCATTTTCATCCAAAAGTCCTGTTTCCCTTCAAGTTAGCTGCTTGGATTATCAACTTTTTACAAGTAATGATACGTGATTTTTTTGCTGACAATATAAATAGATATAATATAAATTAATGATCGACTGTTACAATGTACAAAGGAAAGAGATGCCTTGTTTCTTACAGAGTTTCTTTACAGCAAGCTCTGATCTAAGCTAACATTATTGAACTCTTTTTTTTCTCTCTCTCTCCCGTTTTCTTTTTTTTTAAGTTGTCAATTTATATAAATAAATTCTTTATCTCTACTCCCAGCAACGGTTGTGGTCAATGTCCACCAACTTCGCTCCTTCATAACATTTTGACGAATGGTTTCATTGCAAAGATGACTAATCTAATGGAACCAAATTTGTCACTGCCATGTTGACGCATTCGTTTGTGAGTAGCTGAAATGTGGTCTGACATCGAACATCCTGTCTGCAGACTTTCATTCACATTAATATAATCCGACTGACAATAACATGGTGTAAAATGTATTATTTAGCACACATGGAAAATGTCATTTTAAGTTATGAGTAGCATGTAGCATTACAAAAAACACATTTAGATGAACAAAACAAAGCAAAAATGGGTAAAAGAGATTAAAATGTGTTAAAAGCATTGCGGAACAGGTGAGTTTTAAGAGATGATTTGAAGGATTGGAGCCCAGTACAGTTGCGGATGTGTTGTGGTAGAGTGTTCCAGAGGGTAGGGGCAGTGACAGAGAAGGCTCGGTCCCCCCAGGTTTTGAGCTTGGTCACGGGGATGGTGAGGAGGTTTGTGTTTGAGGATCGGAGGTTGCGGGAGGGAGTGTATTGGTGAAGAAGGTCGGCGAGGTAGGAGGGGGCCTGATTGTGAAGGGCTTTATAGGTGAGGAGGAGGAGTTTAAACTGAATACGCTGGGCCAGTGGAGGTTTTTAAGGACGGGGATGATGTGATCACGAGTGTGGGTGAGTAGACGGGCGGCGGCATTCTGGATGTTCTGCATTTTATTGAGGAGTTTGGAGGTTGTACCGTAGAGGATGCTATTGCAGTAGTCAAGGAGGGAGGTGATTAAGGCGCGGATGAGGGTTTGAGCGGTGTTGAAAGAAAGTGAAGGGCGGAGACGAGAAATGTTTTTGAGGTGGAAGAAAGCAGTTTTGGTGATTTGGGTAATGTGTTGGTCGAAAGAGAGGTTATTATTAAAAAGGACACAGAGGTTGCGACAGTGAGAGGAGGGGAACAGGGTGCAGTTGTCGATGGTGAGGTTAAAGTTGGAGGCTGTTTGGGTGAGGGGCCGAGGACCGATTAATAGCAGTTGAGATTTAGTGCAGTTAAGAGTGAGAACGTTTGTTTGCATCTAGGATTTGATATCTGAAAGACAATTAGCCAGGGTGGAGTGGGTTGTGGGGTAAATGATTTGGTGGAGATGTGCAATTGGACGTCATCAGCGTAGCAGTAGAACTGGAGACCATGATGACGAATGATTTAGCTGAGGGGTAGAAGGTAGAGGATGAAGAGAAGAGGACCAAGCACAGAACACTAGGGGACACCTTGGGACAGTGGGGCAGTGTAGGAAGAGCAGTTGTTGATGTGTATGAATTGTTTCCTGTCTGTGAGATATGAGCGAAGCCAGGTGAGGACTTTGTCGGGGATGTTTAGCGATTGCAGACGAGAGAGTAGGATGGAGTGGTTGATGGTGTCGAAGGCAGCTGTAAGGTCAAGAAGGATGAGGATGGAGATGAGGCCGGAGTCAGAGGAGAGGAGGAGGTCATTGGTGATTTTGAGGAGGGCTGTTTCAGTGCTGTGTTGTGTGCGGAATCCAGATTGAAATTGTCCGAAGAGTTGGTTATTGTCGAGGTAGGTTTTAATTTGAGATACGACGGCACGTTCTATGACTTTAGACAGAAAGGGGAGGTTGGAGATGGGTCGAAAGTTGCTCATGATGTCAGGGTTGAGTCCGGGTTTTTTGATGATGGGGGTTAGAGCAGCCAGTTTGAGTGAGGAGCAGACATAGGCAAAGTTGAGGGAGGAGTTGACAATGTTCATGACGAGGTGGGAGATGGTGGGAAAGCAGTGCTTGACGAAGGAAGATGGAATGGGATCCAGTGTGCAGGTGGAGGAATTCATTGTTGAGATGATGTTGGTGAGTTCGGCTATGGAGACAGGTGTGAATTCAGAGAAAGGTGGGGTAGTTGGAGTGATGGATGCTAGTAGGGGGGATGGATGCGGTGGTGAGTGAACTGTAGAGGATGTCAATTTTGTATTGAAAGTAGGATAGGAATGAATTGCATTTGTCGACGGTAAAAGAGGTTGAAATATTGTCGCTGGGTTTGAGGAGTTGTTGACGGTAGAGAAGAGAGCCTTGTGGTTGTTGGAGTCGGTGTGGATAAGGTTGGAGTCGTAGGCGGAACGGCTGGAGTTGAGTGCGGTCTTGTAAAACTGAAGGTGATTGGTGTAGGCGAGGAGATGAACAGTTAAACCGGATTTTTTATGGAGTCTTTCTCACTGGCGTTTTCGGGTTTTAAGTTTGCGGAGTTCCGGGGTGTACCAGGGGGCTAAGCAAGTGAAGGAAACAGATTTGGTTTTGATGGGGGCAAGTTGATTGAGACAGGAGGAGAGAGTGCTGCTCTAGTAGTTGGTGAGAACAGTGGGGTCATGGGACAGTGGAGGAGGTAATATGAACAGGTGGTTGAGGTTTGTCACTGCCATGTTGACGCATTCGTCAACATGGCAGATTTGAGGTTTCTGAATGATATGGTGCGCTTTTCCTTGGGAAGGGGGGTAGGGAGGTGGAGGTCCAGAGTGATAGCCAGGTGATCGGAAATGTTGAGGTTGGTGCTAGAGAGTTTTTCAATGATGAGACTGGTTGAACAGACCAAGTCCAGAGTGTGGCCATGGGTGTGGGTGGGGAAGTTGACATGTTGAGTGAAGTTAAGGCAGTCCAAAAGGTCAAGAAATTCAGAGGCACGTTTGCAGTTGGTGTTGTTGATATGGAAGTTAAAGTCGTCAAGGAGCAGAGTGAAAGGTGAGATAGGTGGTAGCTGTGTGACAAAATCTGAGAAGTCTGAGAAAATGATGGGTTGAACTTCGGGGGACGGTAAATGACAGCAATAACCAGGGGGGAAGGACCAAGGAATTTGAAGGTGATATATGTTCAAAGGACTCACTGGGTAAGGTGGATATAGTGCTGATTTTAAACTCTGTTTTATGGACTGAGGCCACCCCACCACCTCGGCTAGTGAGGCGGGGCTTGTCGATATCGGTGTAACCAGGTGGGGTGGCTTGGTTACTGAGAAGTAGTTTAAGTGTTTGTGCCAGGTTTCAGTGAGAAAGAGGAAGTCCAGGTTATTGTCAGTTATGAATTTGTGTAAGACGAGTGCTTTGTTGTTGAGTGAGCGTGTGTTAAATAGAATCAGTTTGAGGATTTTGTGATGTATGGGAGACAGTGAGGAATGGGGGAGTGGGCGGAGATTTGGATTTGGCATTTTAAAATATTTTCTCTCGTTTTTGTAGGAGGGGGTCTGGCTGTGATGATGGATTGAATGGGGTAGATGGCAGCAGGATGAGACAGTGACAGCTGGGGCCTGTAGAGGGGACTATCCCAGGTGGAAGTGCTGTGTGTTGGTAAAGTGGAGGAAGGGGAAGGTGCAGGTGTGTACTGGTTAACATTCATCTCTTCATTTGAATGTATAACACGCTTCTCAGCTGCTCTGCTGGTGTTTTCCGAGCAGCTGGATTGTCACAGAGCATTTGCTCTGCACTTGGTGGTGTAGACCAACAACCTAAAAACCAAGAAAATTGGAAGTCTTACTGGTCGTAAATTGGAAGTCTTGCGGGAGTTTTGCAGGTCTATCGAGACTTAAAGCTCTTGGGAGCACAAATGAGAAAGAAGAAAATGCAAAAATAAAGATTGCCAGGAAGCTGGAGCTCACCAGAAGGATTTATTTTTTATTTTAAGCCACACGCTTTCAGCAGGGCGCGTCTGGTCACGGTAGCAAGAGAGCGAGCAGAGGAGCTTCAGAAGAGAGTTTTCAGAAGCAAGGCTTCAGAAGAGAGACTACTTTGTTCATTTTAGCAGGAAAGTTAGTCTTGACTCCATGTCTCCGGTTCCTTTTAAACATTTGTGCTTTTCACAATTTAATATCACTTGCATCATGTTTATGCTCGGGATGCACAATATTTATTGGACCGATAATTATCGGCCCAATACTGAACAAAATTATCACTTTTTTTGTCCGATCCTGTAATATTAGGTTGATATTCAGACAGATATCGAAAGCCGCATTAAAACACACAAATATACAACCAGCTGAAGTCTTCTCAACTCTCAAGACAATATTTATTACAAATTTAGAAATTTTCACAAATGCACAATCCCATTCACTTGAATCAGTGCGATGGCTGAGACTCCCTTGGCGGTCATGCGGTCTGACAACCGTGGCAACCTGCTGGAGAATGATGACAACCGATACCTTTTCCTTTTTTACTGTACTATTACCTTCGATGTTAGACACTATAATCGTGTGGACATAATAAACATTGGATTACAGGACAAGTTAAGGAGTTCCAGCGACTTTACACTCCATTTTTGAAAATGCGGACGGGATCATGTGCGACAAGCGGGACCTTCGTAAATTGTTGTTTGGTCGAGCGGGCATTGTAGGTGGCAAAAGTTACATAAACAAGAGTGGACCGGTCAAGCTTCACCGCACTTCCACCATCCCAGACAAGATAGATGACCAGCAGGACCTTTGTTGTATTGTTGTTGGGTCTGCTAGGCACCAGAGGCAATATAAAGAAAAGTGGGGAAGCCATGTGCAGCGATGGTGAGAGTTATTCTTTTTACTTTTTTTTTTTTTTTACTTTGGTCCATGATAATGTCTTCACATCAGCCTGTCACTCGAAAAAAATATATATATATACTGTATACAAATATATATATTTATATATGGGCGGCCCAATGGTCCAGTGGTTAGCGCGTCGACTTCACATTGCAGAGGTACCTGGTTCAATTCCAGCTCTGGCCTTCCTGTGTGGAGTTTGCATGCGTGTTTTTTCTCCAGGTACTCTGGTTTTCTCCCACATTCCAAAAACATGCATGGCCGGCTGATTGAACACTCCAAATTGTCCCAAGGTGTGAGCGCGACTGGTTGTTCATTTCTGTGTGCCCTACGATTGTTCAGGGTGTCCCCCGCCTAAGGGAATCAGAAAATGGATGGATGGATGTACTCACCAGAGATGCTAATGTAGAAGTTCCTACCTGTCTAACTTGCTCTTGTACCATGCTTGGGATTTGTTGGTTATATATGGCAATAAAGATTCTAATTTTAATGGGCAAATATTGCTGCTGGAACAATTACATTTCACTCATGGGATGAACAGATAATCTGTCCGTATGTCTGAGGAGAACCGCTAAAACAACTAGAACAGCAGAGAGAATGAAAAACAAGGGACATCAAGGCACTGAAGACAAAGAAAGTGTGAACTAGGAAGAGTGGGATGAAATAACTTGTTAACGGAGAATTTTCCTGGTTCACAAATGTGATTGGCTTTACTGAAGATAACAGGGATGAACGAGTGATTTTGTCGTCTAATCCAAGCTCATTAAACTCAGAGAATGGCTCTGCCACAAGAAGTTCACGGCCTTGGTGACCGTGATACCCCTCAGCAAAATATATGCCGAAACAATTCGCAGCAAGCAGATTACTCTCAATTTAAGGTCAAACAATCTCGACAAAATTGGCTATGACATTAGTGTGTGGTACTTCCTTGTCGGTGTGTGTCTCGAATCTCATGAACTACAGTTTGTCACACTTTCTGTTTGAGCAGTGTACTGTACATTTTGTTGGATTCTGTAATATGTATTTTTGATTTTAGAAAGGTAGCTATTCCTTTGTGATGAAACAGTCATCTGAATGTTGTTGCTTGTTGGAGACACATTCTCATGCTTAAGTCACATTTATTTTCTTGGTTGTGCAATTCTGCATATACGAAGGAGAGACATTGTGGTCAGAAATGAATGGGAACTAAATAGCCTTGTGGTGTCTTAATGGTGTGATTGAGACAGTGATTTCAGAAAGGACATTTTTACTTGCATCTTAGCTATGAATAAGGTTCTAAGACATCAGATGTTTGATCATGCTGAGATATAACTTAGATGAAAGTGTATTTAGAAACCATACTGCATGATCAACTCTCAGTGAAAATTTGAATGTCAACTGTATGTCAATTTCAGTTATCTGTGGAGAGGTTCATGGGTGGTGAGACACTGATAATAGAGTCAGACTTTCAAAATGATGAACCAAACACATACCTGTCAACTTTTCGGAGCGCCAACCTGTATAAACTACCAAAAAAATCCTTATAAAGAGCAAAAAATCCTTATAACATACCAAAGCATTTTATATGTCAAAATAACGGCAGAAAGAAAACCACGAAATTTTCAATGATATTTATTGTAGATCTCCATAATACAATGTCTGGTTAACGTCTAATCATCATTCTACTTAGTGGCATTACTGTGTTCAGAGTTGTATTCCTGCGTTACTTTTTTCACCAACTCCAAATGCTGACCCATCGGCTCGAAGTTACAGCATCCATTAATATTTACTTTCGAAATGAAAGCATTCGAGTAGACTATCACCATGCTGGGCAAAAGCAAACGGAACTACCTGTTGGGGGGGGGGGGCAGAAATGTTCAGAATCCGTATGATTTGTGCGGTACGGCCATACACGTAAGATTCACCACAAAATCCGTATGAACTATGGCTAAACCGTATGAGTTGACAGGTATGCAAACAGAGAGATATATTTGCCATCTAATTGGCAGCCAGGTGTTAAAAATGGTTTGAAAAGTCTTGGGTGAAAAATTGATCGATCCACAACTTGGGTCAATTTGACCCAACTTTTTGTATTGAGTGGCCTTTTCATTGAGTGAGAAACTTTAAGGTCACTCAAACTTGAGAGACTCCGCCTATACCTTGAGAGTATTATAAACTATAGTCAAATGTCAAGTCTCCCCTTTATCACCCAAATTCTTGAAATAATACTCGTCTAACCCATTCAAGTTTGCCACTTGTTTTATTGTTGTATTGCCTGCAGTTTTTGCCCTGCAGGGAGCAAAAGACCCCATTAGTCCAGATCTTCACGTTATGTCATTTCATCTTCTCACTACAACATCACATTGACATTGGGGACAGTATCTCTAGAGTGGCAGACTGGGATGGTAGTCCCCATATTTGAGGAGGGGGACCAAAGGATGTGATCCAACTACAAAGAGATCACACTCATCAGCCTCCCTGATAAGGTCTATTCAGAAGGAGCAGTGTGGTTTTTGTTCCGGCCGTGGAACAGTCTACTACCGGCTCTACACACTTGGCAGTGTCCTCGAGGGTGCATGGGAGTTCGCCGAACCAGTCTACATATGTTTTGTAGACTTGGATAAGGTGTTTGACTGTGTATCTTGGGGAGTTCTGTGGGGCATTCTTCAGGAGTATGTGGTTATGAACTCAATGATACGAGCAGTTCCACTGATGTCAGAGTTTGGTTTACATTGCAGGCAGTGAGTCACATTTGTTTCCAGTGAGGATTGGACTCCGCTAACGCTGCTCTTTGTCACAGATTGTGTTCACAACCTTTTTGGACAGAATTGTGCTACTGTTGGCTTCTTCAAGCTGTGATCGCCAACTCTCACCAAAGTGTATCACAACAGTGTGTGAAGCGATTGGGATGAAACTCAGAACCTCCAAATCTGAGAGCATGGTCCCCTGTTGGAAAATGGCGGAATTTCAGGGTCGGGGATAATATCCTGCTTCAAGTGGAGGACTTCAAGTATTTTGGGGTCTTCTTCGGAGTGAGGGTAGGATGGAGTGGGAGATCAGCAGACAGATCGGTGCAGCATCTTCTGTGATGCAGACTCTGTATCATGGTGAAGAAGGAGCTGAACTGCATGGTGAAGCTTTCGATTTACTAGTCAATCGATTTACCTTCCCTGACCTCTAATAAACTGGGTAGACCTCTCCGGTTGTTTTTGTGTAGTTGAAGAGAAAATTATGTCCCATTTCTGCGGCATAAAGATGAAGACCAACGCGGCAGCTGATTTTGGTGAGAGGGCAAAAGAGAAGCATCTTGAGCGTTCCACAGAAAGACCCAGACTACTTGGGAGACATTGATTTTGAAAGAGGATACAGTGCAGAAAAGAGAGCCGTCTCTCTATAGATTCTGAGATTGAGGAGGCTGAGCGTGAAATACAAGCAGTGTGAGATAGGGACAGAGAAAATACAGGAACTTGATGTTGGGCAAAAAAATGGACTACATAATTCATGTGTGTGTCTGTGTGTGTGTGTGTGTGTGTGAGAGAGAGAGAGACTGATGCTTTCCTCATTTGGTTGAAATGTATCGAGTCACTTCTAGTTTTGCTGATTTTGGAGCACTTCTGGGTCACTTCTTGCTGATTTCTGGGCACGATGGCTGTGTTCAAATTCACAGGCTGCGTCCTCCGAAAGCTGCATGATGTCAGTTCCAGCGCGAGTCGACTGGTTTCCACATTATAGAAAGACAATTCTCCTCCTCATGTAGCCTCTGTGGATCGCATAAACTGTAGCAAATGTGGACAGTGTGCAGTCGAGTCACGCCGGAAGCGATGCCATGCGGCCAAAAATGCGACCTTCGGAGGGCCAAGTCTGTGAATTTGGACACAGCCCTTCTGTTGAGTTTGTGGTATTTTCAGGCCACTTCCTGTCCATTTAGGGTAACTTCCTATTAATTTTGGGCCACTTGCAGGTCACTTTCTGTTGAATTTAGAGCACTTCCTGTTGATATTGGATCACCTCTGGGTCACGACTTGGAGAAGGATCAAAGAACCCCATGCGTCTCTGGAGTCACTATATGCCAACATGTTTAAATACAGACTTTTGTTTTTAATCATGGTTATTTTTACTATGATTTTTTTATCATGGATATCATCTATCATGCTCAATCTATTTTTTCTCTTGTATCAGTAGATTTTGTTGTTTTGAAGTTACAAGGCAAAATGTGACTCACGCAAGGCGGAAAGACAGGACTCACTGACACAAATTGCAGTAGTTGACACTTAAAGAAGTTCAATTCAATTATTTTCAATAGAATATTTGGCAATAGACTTCCTCTAATCTTATGAAATTATATTTTTATCAATTAGTACTGTGTGTAGGTGGCCTGGTGGGCGACTGGTTAGCGCGTTGACTTCACAGTGTAGAGCTTGTGGGTTCGATTCCAGCTCCGCCTTCCTGTGTGGAGTTTGGATGTTCTCCCAGTGCCTTCGTGGGTTTTCTCCGGGTACTCCGGTTTCCTCCCACATTCTAAAAACATGCATGGCAGTCTGATTGAACACTGTAAATCACAGGTGTCAAAGTCAAGGCCCTGGGGCCAGATCTGGCCAGCCACATCATTTTATGTGGCCCGTGGAAGCAAATCATGCACGTCAAGTTCCATGGGGATCAACCATTTACAGTATATGGTTTCCCAAAATTCATAACGGCCCTCCAAGGGAAACCATAACTACAACGTGGCCCGCGACAAAAATGAGTGACACCCCTGCTCTAAATTGCCCTGAGGTGTGAGTGTGAGCGCGGATGGTTGTTCGACTCTGTGTGCCCTGTGATTGGCTGGCAACCGGTTGAGGGTGTCCCCCGCCTACTGCCCGAAGACAGCTGGGATAGGCTCCAGCATGCCCCGCGACCCTTGTGAGGATAAAGTGGATCAGAAAATGGATGGATGGATGGTCGTACTGTGTGTACTTAGTGGACATTTGGTTAAGTGTACCACCAGAATCAGATGGATCGTGAGTTGTATCAAGATATCGATCTTGTAAAGATCATAATGCTGAATTTTCATTGATAGTGGCAGGAATGTATTGGTTTAACAATATTTCTACAATTATCAAATATTTTCTCCCTCTCCTGAAGTTAAAGTCAAATACATTAGGCATTCAGGATTTGAATCATTTCAATAAATCCCTCCAGCAATGTGGATGTTAATGACTATATTCAAATGTACACAAGTTGCCAAGGTTTTAGTATCAGTTACTGACAAAACATGTAGCATTATCGCTCCTCTCGAGAAAATACCTCTCATGAAAGTTGCATTAGTTTCTTGATAGCCCTTCATTGCTGTAGGCTAAAAGGTAACAATAACTCCTCACTCCAAATGGTGGATCTACTTTGGGGAAAATACTTCCGCTGTAGTGTTACGTTGCCGTCAAAATAAATACTGGGGAAAAAAATAAGTCAGTAAGAAAACGTTTTTTTTTTGTTTTTTTTTAATGTAGACTTCAAAAACAGTTTCATATTGGGACATCAGAGATGAAATGAGGGGGTTTCTCCTTGTGTGAGGTTCAAAGCCAGTTTCTTTGATTAGAGACTTGCCAGTGTTGCGCTGCTCCCTTTTCACGCAGAAATGTATTCTTAATGTGGAGGTGACCAGGAAATTTGCTATAAATGTGATTAGTTACCGTACTGTTATGACGAGAGCTGTCAAACGATTAAAATATTTTAATGGATTAAAAACGCAACTGTCATAATTAACTCAAATTAACTCATAATTAATCAGGATTACTCACACATTTTTTACTCATCGTTTCTGAATTTCCTTTTATATATTTTTTTGTCCTATTTTTTCCCGTTTTAATGCTCTCATCAACATGGAATCATGGATCAGTTTTGTGCAAACTCAAATATTTACTGAAACAACAATTTCGATTTTCAATTTTACATGAATATTTTTCACTTGGAGCAGTTATTCACACATAATCTCTCACACAATATTACTGTCCATCAACAACAGTGAAAAAAATATTTTGCTTTTTTTATGGAATCAAAACACTGCAATATAACATTATAACGTGCACATCTAAGGTAAACTAGTACTCAGCCAAGAGTGGATTTAAGCCATGGTTGCATACTTTGTGTTTCTCAAGTTTGCTATGAACACAGCAGTCAGGCTATGTTGATTCTGTTGGTCCTTCTTGCGTGGAAGTCTCTCTATGGTTTGTATAGGCATCATTTCGGATGACTACACTTGGTTCGAGGCACAACACTGGAGACGTTTTATTTTCAGTGTGGTCGCTACTGTGGTAATAGCTGTTATGCTTTTACTTTGAAAGCACCTAACAGTATGTATGCTGGCCCAAATGTCGTTAGCTTATGAGGCCTAGGCAGACGTGTGTTTGACTACTGCTAGAGCTAGGTCGATAATAAACTCTTGCTTGCTTGAAACCGACTGCATCTTATTTACCCACATTACGACATGGTGTCGGAAGTGGGATGCCAATAGAGGATTCTGGCAAATCCCATTGTCCCCTGAGTCGTCACTATACACCACATTCATAACTCCCTTTGGCCGCTTCCGCCTTAACAGATTGCCCTTTGGCATTGTGTCAGCCCCAGAACATTTTCAGCGGCGCATGTCAATGATCATCGACGGGCTGCAGGGAGTCGTATGCCACATGGATGATATCCTCATATGGGGAAGAGATCAACAAGACCATGACATCAGACTACACACAGTTCTCAACAAGCTCCAGGAAGCCGGTGTCACACTTAACATGGAGAAGTGTGAGCTGGGAAAAAGTGAAGTTTCTGGGTCATATTCTGTCCGCAGACGGAGTGCAGCCAGACCCAGACAAGGTAAAGGCTGTCATGTCCATGAGAGAGCCGTCCAACACAGGAGAGGTTCGTAGCTTCCTGGGAATGCTAAATCAGCTGGGAAAGTACATTCCAGGCCTGGTGGAAAAAGACAAGTCGTTGAGAGACCTTCTCTCAAAGAAGAATCAGTGGGTCTGGGAATGTGCACAACAGAGAGCGTTTGATCAGCTGAAAAATTATCTCACATCACCTCCAGTACTGACACTTTACGACCCCAACAAAGAGCTGAAACTGTCGATGGATGCCTCGTCATACGGACTAGGAACAGTCCTCCTACAGAAGGAGGAAGAGCAGTGGAAACCAGTCGTGTACGCATCACGTGCAATGACAGACAGAACAGAGGTACGCCCAGGTGGAGAAAGAAGTGCTAGGAGTGACTTGGGGGTGCGAGCGTTTCCGGGATTTCCTTATTGGGAGACATTTTGCCAAAGAGACTGACCACAAGCCACTTGTCAGCCTGCTAGGTCACCAGGCACTTCCCGAGCTTCCTCCCAGAATCCAGCAATTCCGACTAAGACTCATGAGGTACAGTTACACTATCTCACACACCCCTGGCAAAGAACTGTTTACAGCCGACACACTCTCACGCTCACCTGTCTGCAAAAACTCAAGCCTGAAACCGGCAGACAAAGACTTAATGGAAGAGACAAACATCTACGCGGATGAAATCATCTGTAGCATGCCAGCCAGCTCAACGTACGTGGCACAACTGAGAGAACATCTGCAGGAAGACAGCGTTTGCTCAGAGGTCATGTCATACTGTCAAAATAAATGGCCTGACAGCGGCAAGCTAACAGCTTCAGTTAATTAAGGCTTACTGGCCTGATCGAGCCTTGCTTACAGTACACGATGGACTACTGCTCAGAGGCTCCAGACTAGTTATTCCCACAGCAATGCGCAACTCTGTCCTCGATGCAATACATGAGGGACATCAGGGGGTGACCAAGTGCCGGGAGTGGGCCAGAGAGGCTGTATCCTGGCCAGGATTGAGCAGCCAACTAAACGAGCTGGTGAGAAATTGCAAAACATGCATCAAAGAGCGTGCCAACCCTGTGGAGCCATTGATAGCTGGTGAACTCCCACAGAGACCTTGGCAAAAAGTAGGTTCTGATCTATTCTCACTCAACCACGAGACCTACCTACTAGTAGTGGGCTATTATTCTAAGTTTGTAGAGATTGCCAAACTAACTCCCACTCGATCTCAGGATACTGTTGTGCATCTCAAATCGATGTTTGCTAGGCACAGAGTGCCTGAAATTTTTGTTTCCGACAATGCCCCTCAATACTCCAGTCGAGAGTTCAAGGACTTTGCTGCAGCCTACGGGTTCACTCACACTACTAGCAGCCCTGGGTTTGCTCAGAGTAACGGGCAGTGTTGTGTCCAAGGACCGGCAACCCGAGGCCAAGGCCAAGGCCAAGGACTTGGAAAATTTTCCGAGGCAAGGCCAAGGCCAAGGACTTGCCTCCGAGGCCAAGGCCAAGGACCAAGGACTGATTTTGAAACTGAGGCCTAGCCAAGGACATGTATAAAACAATGCTATCATACCACTTGGCAGGTCCTCATGATTTGCAACACCCCTCCATCATAACCCTTTGCACTCCCTAACGCTTGAAGTGTTTTTATTCAAAGAGTAGAACAGTCAGGGTACGTGTTATTTATACTGAGGGAAAAAAAATAAAATCCTATGATATACATTTATGAATTAATGTTTTAGTGCAGTACTTTCTTAATATGAAGTAAATCAACACTCAACAGGCATGACATGGCACGGAACACAAGTTGAGAAATGACTTTGCATAGAAGTCAATCACTGACTGCAGAAGAAGCGGTAATCTCTCAGTGATAATTTTACAGTTTACCGGCAGCGAGTCCCAGGGACTCGCTGATCAGAAAAGTATGAGTCCCATTATGCATTGAGAGAGTCCCAAATTTCGAATTCTGAAATGGTCTACTTATTCAATTGCATATGATAATAACACAAACAACAACACATACATACAATGATAAACAAATGCTGCAAAAATTTAAATAATTCAGGAGCAGGCCTGAGGATTTCGGAAATTCATGGTAACCGTTTTTCGGTTCCGTCGAATTACCCAATGGGAAACCACGATAACAAATGTTGGGTTCCGTAAACGTTCATCATGGGAACCCATTTTTCTATTTTGACTGATAATCAAGAAGTCCGAAACTCAAAAGTATAATGTTTCAAGGGTCAATGTTTGAAAACTATGCATTAACAATGAACATTACATCAGCAGCTGTGTACTCCAGGTTTATTCCAAAAAATAAATGGATCAAAAACTGGTGTACTCATGTGGCATCATCAGAGTATTTTTTCCAATCTCACACTGCAAAGATTAATTGACTGGTAATCATTAATACAGGTAAGTATAGATGTGGCTTGACATCCTCTTCCCAAGACGATGCATGTGTAATCTACGATCAATTTGACGAAAGAATTTAACACACGTCATCATGAGTTCTACCAACAGTTAACATTAGCATTACTACACCTTGTGACGAATGTTTTACTCATAAAGTTGACATGCTACAACCAGTAAATTATAGAATAACCAATACTGTTTCATAATATTTTTCACAGCGATTATCCTACAAATCTAATGACCAATTTGCCTCGTAATCGTGCCTCGCGTCGTATTTCGCTCTTGCGTTCTGTGCATACGTCACAGGTGAGTTTAGTGATACTTGCCCTTTGGACGATTCATACGAAAAATCAGACAAGCATTCCCATTTCTTAAATATCGTAATTAGTAGACCTTGGTGAGTTTTTTTCGCCGCCAACTCAAACTTTCATCCGCGTGATTACTCAGTTTGCGGACTAAAATAGCAACCCGCATGCGCACATAACGTCATCTGTTGCGTACCCCCCAACACTGAAAACAAAACGAAAGTAAATTAGAAGAAACACACTCACACACCACACCACATCACAAACACACATAGAGGCGCAGTGAAATCGCGTTGATCACACAGTCAACTCGTGTGTGGTGACTTTTATAGTTAAACTATTTTTCGGTACCATGAAAATGACGCCACGGAAACGACATGGTACCGGTAACGATGGGAGAGAAATTTCCTTGCGTCCCAAAAACGCACATTATTTGGAACTGTGCGTCCCGTGGATTAATTATGCGTCTGGGCCGCGGGACGCAGAGGTAACGAGATGGCTGATCTCTAAACATTCTCTGAGTACTACTATTATTACCACTACCACTAATACTACATTAATTCATTTAATACCTTCAACGTCACAATAATAATAAATAATTAAATCAACCATGATTTTAAATTAATATTATCAATATTCATTATTCCAAACATGAGAAAGCATTCAGCAAACATAACTGGAATCGAGCAAAAGGACTCCAAATCCCAACGGCCAAACCCGGAAGTGAAGTGACGGCATTATTGACTCCAGCTGTAACGCAAATTACTTGGTTCAAACAAACATTCTAGTGCGACCGCACAAACGTGACGACTGTGCAAAAATAACTAAATAAAAGACACCACTGTAACAGAAAGGCTTTACACGCTATTTAACCTGCCGATCGCGAACGGAACGAACCGTGATTGAAACCAACTGTGATGCCACTCTTTACACGTTGCACTGACTGTCCCCTGTCAGTGGCAGCCCCGCCCCTCTTTAAGCGCCAGATAAAGTCATCAACATGGGTTTCCCTGGATGGATTTTGTTTGATTTCTTCATGATTTTTGCAGTCCTCTGGCCCACTTTATATCTGTGGACGAAGGATTAGAGGCTCAAATCCTTCGTTGTGTCCGAGGACCGGCAACCCGAGGCCAAGGCCAAGGACTTGACTCCGAGGCCAAGGCCAAGGACCAAGGACCGACCTTCGGTCCTTGAGCCGGTCCTCAAGGCCAAGGACCGGCTCGAGGAACACATCACTGGTAACGGTGAAGCGGAGCGTCATGTGCAGACTGTGAAAAAGCTGCTAAAGAAGGCTAAGGATCAGTATCTGGCTCTGTTGGCGTATAGAGCTACACCGATCGCAAACGGCTAAAGTCCTGCACAACTCCTCATGCGCAGATGACTTTGCACCCCAATGCCCCAGCATCCTTCTCTTCTCGACCCAGAGCTTCCAGACGGCACTGTCGTTGCAGCAAAAGAAAGGGAGAAGAGAGGTAAAGACACTGCAAGTTTCAACAACAGACACCGTGTGAGAGATCTGAGTTAACTCACTCCAAGACAACTCGTGTGGATCACTGATGCAAAGTCTCAAGGCACAGTGGTTTCCTCCCACTCAGCCCCACGTTCATACGTCGCGGAGAGCCCTTCAGGCACCCTCAGGAGGAATAGACACCACCTTGTCCCTTTTCCAGAGACTGTCCGACACACACTTCACACACCGACACCCAGCACTGCACCACAACCAAGTGAGCCTACAGTGGGTTCTCCAGAACGCCCCATATCACGTCCAACGCCGGCTCCCGAGGGACACACAACCATCTGTCACACACCCGTCCATGCACACACACAGGATCATACCACTAGGGGTGGCAGAGTGGTGAGAAAACCTCACAGACTGGACTTGTGAACTGTGGGGTGGGGAGAGAAAAAAAATGATTGTGAAAAAAAAGGTAAGTTGTGAAAAAGAAGGATTGTAGAATATCCAAAGTTGTGAAAAAGAAGGATTGTTGAATATCCAGAACTCTGTTGTTAACAATATTTGCCTCCACAGATATGTCTGTTCAGTGTTCTAGAAGGGGAGATGTGGTCATAGCTGTTGTGCTTTTACTTAGAAAGCACCTAACAGTATGTATGCTGGCCCAAATGTCGTTAGCTTATGAGGCCTAGGCAGACGTGTGTGCAAATCCTGCCCGAGCTAGGTCGATAATAAATTATTGCTTGCTTGAAACCGACTGCATCTTATTTACCCACATTACGACAGCTACCACTGCACCGCTGAAATCTCGACGTGCCTCAGCACACTGTCACTGTCAGAGCCTTTTATTTATATGGACACAGAACACGGTAACCTTCCACACAAAATAGTTCCAAACAAGTAACAATCGTGTCAGTGGCATACATCGTATTCGACAGGCTACCTGCTCTTTATTCACCAGAGGCTCATCAACAGTCTCTTATTTCTCTCCCGAAACAGTGTCTTCTCCCGCTTGGTGTACCTTAGCCTTCTCCGCTATGTACAATTTCTGTACATAGCTAGTAATGGAGGCTCTCACTGGCAATCCGTAGTGGAGTCATTAGATGCAATGCAAATGATTTCAGCTTGAGTCGAGCTGTGGACAATGTTGACAGGCTTGCATGCAGTAGCCATACATTTAGCTCTGGCTTCAGCAAATGTGTTCTTCGTCCTGTTATCTATTTTCTTTGCTTTGAAATGATCCATAGCTGTCTGTCTTAGACGAGGGGGCGGAGTGTTGAGTGCGATGTATGCCACTGACACTATTGTTTCTTGTTGTGGAACTACTTTATGTGGAAGGATACCATGTTCCGCGCAAGTAGGATCAACACGGAGTACGCACATCAACTGTGTGCTTGGCCATTAAGTGGTATTTCAGACTCGACGTGCTATGATGATAGCTCAGTTTACTACTGCAAAACATACAGGTAACTTTGGTCTTGTCAGTGGAACCATCTGGCAACTTTTTAAAAGTGAACTTTCCATTCATAAATTCTTTAAGTGTCCGTTTTCTGTGTCTCGCGCTGCCGTGGCTGGCAAAACAGACATGGGCGTGGACCTGTGCAGCGCGCTTGTTGTTTTGTTTCCGGTTTATTTAAAGAGCAACGTAACATCCGCTGTGACGTGTTGCTGCGTTAATCTCGTGATAAAAAATTTAATCACGTTGAAATTGATTTAAATTAATGCTGATAATAATGCACTTAACTGACAGCTCTAGTTATTACTAATTTGATTTTGTAGATGGAGCTTGACTCAGTAACTTCAGTGGGTGTATGCGCATGTAATATACCCACAGTGCAAGTACTGTATGTTACAATTGTGAGGTTGAAGTGGTGGACAAAGGAGAACTACTGGACAGTAATGCTGGTAATGCATTAGAAATGAATGTGTGACCCTAATATATCCGTTTATTTTCAGTCATGACAGAATCGTTGCATTTCACTTTCGTTATCTGACTGCAGTTATTTTGCAAAGTCACTTTTCATGGCTGTATTGTAGTCAACAATGATAACAATCAACACACAGAATGCGAACTGCCACTTACAATTCATTTCCAAGTGGTCGTGCTGAAACTTACCACAGCAGTGAGTGAGTGACGATTTGTCTTACTGTTTATTGTGCATGTTAAATTGCTCCATGTACAGCACTTTGTATGCGGCGATGGCTGTTTGAAAGTGCTCTATAAATACTGTTGACTTGACTTGACTTGACTTTCAACAGCACTTGAATAGGAATCACATTTTTTCAATCAGTTTTCTCTCATGTGTGTGCGTGGAGCAAAACTGAAAATGAACAAATAAGAAAATACAGGTGGTGACACCATTTCCGAAATAAAGACACAGAGTAAACAACTGCACATTCTCGAACACATAAGAATGGGGAACTGCAGTGTTATCAGCTTGAAAAGAAGCCCTCAGAGTTTTCACAATTTGCACTTCCATCTGCGGGGAGTGATGTTTCAACCACATGAAAAGCAACAATAGAGGAAGATGTGAGATTTGCGTTAACTTTTCAAGCTGGAAATATAGTCACGATTTTGAGTTTGTGTCAGATAACACAAATTTGAAGGTACATCGCACATTTTTTAATGTTGACAGTCAACAGACAATAAATTAATAATAAAATATATGATTATATAAAATATATGTATTATTTACATATATATATATATACAGTATATATATATAAAATATATACATGTATATAATAAATAAATAATAAAATACACGAAATAAATAAACAAACAAACACGCGGGCCAGTGGTCATCTGGTCGGCCTCACACTGCAGAGGTGCAGGGTTTGATTCCGGCTCCGGCCTTGCTGTGTGGAGTTTGCATGTTCTCCCCATGGCGGCGTGGGTTTTCTCCGGGTACTCCGGTTTCCTCCCACATTTCAAAAACATGTATGACAGGTTAATGGAACACTCTAAATTGTCCCGAGGTCTGAGTGTGAGCGCGGATGGTTGTTCGTCTGTGTGTGCCCTGCGATTGGCTGGCAACCGGTTCAGGGTGTGCCTCGCCTACTGCCCAAGGGCAGCTGGGATTGGCTCCAGCACTCCGTGCAACCCTTGTGAGGATAAAGCGGATCAGAAAATGGATGAATAGATGGACAAACAAACCTAAAACATATGGATCACTTTTTGCATTTTCGGGGATTTCACTGAACGTAAAAAGGTACGGAAGAGGCCTCTTCCGTAAAAAGGCTACTTGTTTTTTTATTTAAAAAAAAAACTTCTAAAAAGTCTTTCACCTAATATGCTTGTGTGTTTTGGCCTGACATTGTCATGGCAAACTGAATGTTTATAATGTACATTGCCTCATGTTTTTTTCTCTTCTCATGAATGTGCTCGTAGCATCTGATTTCTTCAGAAAAAAATAAAAAGTTGTTCATGAGCTTGCTGATCTACATTAAAAACATAGGTTGGGAGAACGCTTCTGTCAAGATGTAATGCTCCACTATCCTTTGCAAGTTGTATAGGTTACAATTGTATTCATCTATCAAATGGATGGATGGAATTGTTTTTTGAGCACCAAATCGTATCATTTGGAGAAGCAAAATATGGTATTGTTACCTAAATTTCTGATCACCGTAGGTTGCACTGCATTACTGGTATTAAATTCGTACTTTAAATGGAATTTATCCGATTAGTGTGTTAGTCATTTGACTTCAAATTTGTGATTCCCTTTCCCTGAAATAGTGTGCTACACTGCTATCCAAGCCACCTGAGAATGAAAAAGGCACTCATGTGCTACTTGTAGGCAGCCATTCAAGCACATGATCATCTGTGAGCGCAATCTTTTATGTTGCATCTCATTTCAGAGTGGTGATGCGCAATCCTGGCCCTCTTTCTCAAGAGGAGACGTGATTGGTACTTAAACAGTGCACGTGGCACACCTCTCCACATCAAAGCCTGGATCGCCTTGAGAAGCCATTGAGAGACAATAATCCCTGCCAAATATGCAAGTGGCAACTTCGATCATGTGCTCAAAGTACTACAAAAAAGAAACACCATAATGAATTACATGCATTTTATCTGTCAAAGGTTTATGCAAATTGGGTTCGGTTACAAACAATCACATGATGTAATTTTCTACTACAGACTTGATTATTGCATACAGTACGTTATGTCCTTTTTTTTTTATCATTCAGAGTGCTTACTTTCATCACAGAACTCATCATCGCATCACATTTTATGGCACTTCAGCAATAGAGTTAATGGGTATTTATTAGAGCTGTCAAACAATCAAAATATTTAATCTAATTAAAAATGCAACTGTCATAATGAACTCAAATTCACTAAAAATTAGTCGTGATTACTCACGCATTTTTTATCGTTTCTGAATTTCCTTTTATATTTTTTTGTCCTATTTTTCCCCATTTTAATGCTCTCATCAACATGGAATCATGAATCAGTTTTCTATGTGCAAAATGCAAATATTTACTGAAATAACAATTTCGATTTTCAATTTTACATGAACATTTTTCACTTGGAGCAGTTATTCACACATAATCTCTCACACAATATTACTGTCCATCAACAACAGTGAAAAAAAGATTTTGTCACACAACAGCTGCTTTAACAGCTATTTTTATGGAATCAAAACGGAGCAATATGAAATTATAAAGTGCACATCTAAGGTAAACTAGGACTCAGCCTGTAGTGGATTTAAGCCATGGTTGCATACTTCGTTTTTCTCAAGTTTGCTTTGAACACAGCAGTCAGGCTATGTTGATTCTGTTGGTCCTTCTTGCGTAGAAGTCTCTCTACGGTTTTGTGTCGACACAGTGGCGAGCCGTGCATTTCAACCTTAGGCCTTCAGTGACGTCACATACATACACAACACTGTATCGGCTCGTCAAGCAGCACTTCATTTCAGGACATTTAAAACCATCAAGTATGCATTCACAATTAAGAGCCAGAAACTAAATTTACAGATATTGTCAAAAATAAAAAGATGATTTAAAAATACTAAATAAAATGTCACCCAAATTACGCTGTGTGATCTTAAACAAGTCTGTCCAATAAATTGTGCAATGTCGCAGTTTCATATCAGACACCAAACAATAACAAAACAAACTATTCTTTGAAAATAAAGTAAACAGATCATTTGCATTTTGAAAATCGGCGATACAACAGCAAATAACTGAAAATGTTGAGCAGCTGAGATTGAACGAACTTTCGTGCACGAAGGTGACTACAATGCACCATTATAAATTGCAGGTGAGCAGATTTATTTGATACATTTTTGTATCTTTGTCATATTATTTCGTTACCATTAATTTAATACTAACGAAATAAAATGACAAAAAGAAATGTAAAATAAAATTCATTTACTCACCAATGTAGTGCCTGTTCACTGAGCTGCAGATCTACGCGAGTGTCCCCAAACGTTTTTAAACGCACCGAAGCTTGTTAAGTGCCCAGCCGTGCTCTGATGTTTCCTTGCTGCCTTGGTAAAAACAATTAAATCCAGTGTGGCTCCAAACACCAAATCGGTCCGTTTCAAGCAATAGGCATTCCCAGCAGTACAATTTGCAGCGTTTCTCAGAGGCTGTGAGCCACAGGTGCCGTTCATAATTGCTCGTCTGAAAATGACGGACAAACCCTTTTCCTTGCTGGGACAGGCTAGCTATTGCAGGAGTTGGGTGATCTCTTCGCACAATATCCATCTTTTTGTGGAAGACCCGTCTTGAAAATTGTGTGGAAAGTAGTTCTGCAACCAGATCAACGTCTTCTCCTTCGGCCATTTTGGGTTCAAATGGAGTGATAGCTCGTGCAGGTGCTCATCCAATCTTTTTTTTTTTTTTAAAGAATCTTTATTGAACAAGTCAGGATACAATTCACAGGAAACAGAAAAGGCGCAAATCCAATCACCGAACGCGCACGGCCAGTCTCGACGTAAGGCCTTCTCGCTGGCCCTGGTGCGCAGACTCGTGATCTGATTGGCTATTGCAACCTGACTGTGCCCGTTCACTTACAGCGCACAGGGGCCTGCTCTGTTTAATCTGAAGGCCACGAGCAAGTTTAATTTACCTGGCAACACAAGCTAGCTGAAATATGATTGGTTAAAAACTCTACCATAATAAATAAGTTATTTATCGAGTGGCTTTCAATGTTATTTAAAATAACATTGAAAGCCACTCGACTAAGTGGAAATAATACGACATAAAGAATACAGAGAATAATTTTGTTTACATATTTATGAAAATAAAATAAATTAAATTTATGTTATTCTCTGAAAAGTAAATTTATTAAATTAACTTTTCTGAGAATGTTTAGGCCAGCAGAGAAGGCCTTGCTGGCCCTGACGGAACGCCACTGTGTCGACATCATTTCGGATGACTACACTTGGTTCGATGACAACACTTAAGACGTTTTATTTTCGCTAGGTCGCTACCACTGCACCGCTGAACTTCACCGTCACTGTCAGACGAACACAGAGAAGCTCCACCCGCTCTATTTATATGGCCACGGAACACTGTAACCTTCCACATAAAATAGTTCCAAACAAGTAACAATTGCGTCAGTGGCATACATCGTATACCTGTATGATACAGGTAACTTTGGTCTTGTCAGTGGAGCAATCTGGCAACTTTTTAAAAGTAAATTTTCCATTCATAAACTCTTTAAGTATCCGTTTTCGGTGTCTCGCGCTGCCGTGGCTGGCAAAACAGACATGGGCGTGGACTTCTGCAGCGGGCTTGTTGTTTTGTTTCTGGTGTATTTGTAGAGCAACGTAACATCCGCTTGTGACGTGTGCCGCTTTAATCTCGTGATAAAAAATTTAATCCCGTTAAAATTCATTTTAATTAATGCCAATAAAAACGCGCTAAACTGACAGCTCTAGTATTTATTTATAATGTTTTTAAATTCAGAAAACCTTAATAAATTACAGAATTGTATCGATTATAATGATATTTATTTTGGATGCACAGAGAGTAAAGAGGAGGAAATTCTGAGGCCTCTGCTGTTCTCGCTGTATCTGCTCCCATTGGGTTCCATCTTAAGGAAACATGGTATTCCCTTCCACTTCTATGCAGATGACTGCCAGATCTATGTCCCACTGAGCAAAAAAGACGCCTTCTCATTCAGGCCACTTCTCCCCTGCCTGGAAGAAATCAAAACCTGGATGGCACAAAATTTCTTGAAATTCAATGAAAAGAAGACAGAGGTGATACTGTTTGGTCCCAGTGGCCCTTGTACATCCCATTCTGTAGACTTGGGCCCCCTGTCTCCTTATCTTAAGTCGAGAGTCTCAAACTTGGGCCTTAAACTGGACAGTGATTTCAAACTTGATCGGCAAATTGGTGCCGTTGTTAAATCCAGCTTCTTTCACCTTAGACAGCTGGCCAAAATAAAACCTCTCCTCTCTCATGAACACTTTGAGACAGTAATCCATGCCTTTGTCACATCCCGGCTCGATTACTGCAATGCCCTTTACTTTGGAGTCAGCCAGTCCTCCATTAAGCGCCTTCAGCTGGTCCAGAATGCCGCTGCTCGCCTCTTGACTGGTACTCGTAAGAGGGAGCACATAACTCCGACTCTGGCATCCCTTCACTGGCTCCCCATACATTTTAGAGTTATTTTCAAGATCCTCTTATTTGTTTTCAAATCTCAAAATGATCTCGCGCCACCTTACCTCTCTGAGCTCATCCGCCCCTACTCACCTGCCCGGCGCCTCAGGTCTGCGGACCAGACATTATTGGAAGTACCAAGAACTAAACTGAAGCTCAGAGGGGATCGAGCCTTTTCTGTTGCTGGTCCCTCTCTCAGGAATGACCTCCCACTGAACATTCGCCAAGCCTCCTCGCTGCCCATCTTCAAAACCCTCCTCAAAACTCACTTGTATTCTTTGGCATTCGACTCAGCATGACTTAGATTTGTTCTTGGTTTTACTGTTTGGTGCTTTCTACCGTCTTTATTACCAATTTGTTTTACTGTTTATTGTATATGTTAAATTGCTCCATGTACAGCACTTTGTATGCAGCGATGGCTGTTTGAAAGTGCTCTATAAATACAGTTGAGTTGAGTTGAGGAAGAATACAGGAGCCTCGTGTAGGTTTTAAATCAGGGGTGTTCAAACTATAGCCCAGGGACCATATGCAGCCCACATTGAGACTGAAAATAACACTTGACAGGGGCCGCAATGTTTAAAAAAAAAAAACAAACAGTGACAAGTTAGATGGTATTGTATTGAGCTCTGATACACAAAGATGTAAAGAAGCTATTTACAATTAAAATGGTAACAACATTTCTCTTCTCCATCCATCTGCTGCCTTCTAAAATTGGTCAGATATGTCCATCCATCCATCCATCCATTTTCTGAACCGCTATGTCCTCACAAGGGTCGCGGGGCATGATGGAGCTTATCCCAGCTGTCTTCGGGCAGTAGGCGGGGGACACCTTGGACCGGTTGCCAGCTGTCAGGTTTGTCCAATTTGACACTCAGGAATAAACAAAAGGAGGAGACAGGAGACTCGATTCTGGTACCAGGAGGGAACGAGGAGAAGCGCTCGGTTTCAGTTCTCGGCACGTAACCCCAACGATCTCCCCCTTCACCTCCTCATTTATTGGGAAAGCTACTACATAGGTGTGTCCAACCTAAAGAGTGGGGGCTGTTGAACACACACTGAACTTGTTTGACTATGTGTGTGTATGTGAGTGCAAATTACGTACATTTGTGCAATTGTCACAAAAACATCACGCCGCAGCTGGTGTTGATGGCTCCATTCACTGTTCACCCTTGCTCACTGTTTAGTCTTAACACTTATCTCTTCCCAACCACGTCCTCGGAAAGGTGGCTGCGTCCCTAAACTTCCACACAGTGCACTAAGCATTCTTGATTATAAAAGTGAGTATATAATGGATAAAATGTGAGTACATAATAAAGAATGTATCTTTATTAAAAGCAGAAGCGTTCTTCATTGCAGGCATAGTCAATTAATGATTGCAAGCATAAGCGTTCTTCTTTGCAAGCATAATCAATTTATCATGTCAGGCATAAGCGAATGTATGATGACTAAAAATAATCAATCCAACACCAGCCAATCCCAGCGCACACACAGACGAACAACCATTCACGCTCACACTCACACCTCGGGACAATTTGGAGCGTTCAATCAGCCTGCCGCGCATGTTTTTGGAAAGCGGGAGTAAACTGGAGTACTCGGTGAAAACCCACACAGGCACGTAGGAGAACATGCAAACTCCACACAGGAAGGCCGGAGCTGCAATTGAACCCGGTACCTCTGCACTGTGAGGTTGACACGCAAACCACTCGACCATTGGGCCGCCCTGGTCAGATATATATATTGATGACATATTTGATGCAAATATAACTGGCTATGGCAATTTAATGCACAATTGTCTCGGTACAATTCCTCTGGGTTGCCTTATTTTGTAAGTTCACTCAGGACAAAATTGGACACAAGGTAAAAAGTGGTATGGTCCAATATAAATCTTGCCAACAACCTCCTCTTCCTCCAACTCTTCAAACACCTGGATCACCTCACATAAGTTTAAACTGAGGGCAACTTTGCAAAAAAGGCCTATGGAAAGGTGCACCCAAAGTAAATTTGTAGCTGTTCTTGAACCATTGGAGTGTCAGCATAGTTTTGGTCTCTTTTTGAAAGATTCAAAATGTTATCATTTTGAATATTTCTCCCATACAGTAAGAATCTGTGTACGTGCTCCTGTCACTGAACTATGGATGTTCGAAAACAGAAAAAAAAGGTGAATCTTATGTTCGTCTCATTTCTTTTCACAAAATCTGCCTTGAAAATGGATTTAGAACGTTGATTAGGACTTGAAAACACGACAGGATCAAAGCTTGAGGTCTCCCCAAGTTCCGGTTCAAATTCGACAATTGTAACATGTAGGGTTCCATTCAAATCTCCCGAAACTCAGCTTTTAAAAGATGTATAACATGTTCACACATGTATTCAGCTGACGATGTGCATCAGCGATTTGTTTTGATGGATGACGGAGGGCCCTTCGGTGGGCCCTCCTAACTTTAAGGGTTTAAAACATTGCTTTCTGAATCAATTTCTGGGTTGCTTTGTATACTGTCCATACACATCACACTTCCAGGTTTGACGCTCATCAGGATTTGGGAAAACGATTACTTTTTTTTTGGATTTTTTTTCATGCTTTATTGAATTAATTTTGTTTAATTACTCTACTACAAATAATTATTTTGATTTTCTGAAATTACTTAACAGTTGGCCTTTACGGTTGACCTTTTCTTTCTTGGACAGCTTTTACTATTTAATGTTGTTGTGCATGACACCTGTGACAGGAAGCTAATTCTTAGTGTTCTTAGTACAGAAGAGACCCACACATTACAGATAAAAATTGCAATCCATATTAAAAAAAATAAATAAATAAAACTTGGGGAAAAGTCTAAGTGTACGAGCATAGATAACATTTAAAACTCCAAAAGAAAGGGCAGACAGAAGAAAGAAAACTAAAGACAAAAAAACAACAACAACAACGACACCTAAGATATTAGAAATGACTCAGAGCATCAAAAAGCATGAGCATCCAAGTTGACATATAGAAATGGCTATTTCGTGTCCCTTTCCTCACTCTGCAGGAGATTGTGGCCACTGACCGCCCAGTTGAATCCAAGCCTCCCATCCATCAGCCCATGGAGACATACTAACATGACAAGGTATTGTGAGCTCATCCATCACATGAGCTACCCCACACAGCAGAAAATATAGTCAGACCGCCATCTAATAAAACGGTACGTGTCAGGGTGATTTGTAATAAGGAGATTAAAAGAGTATTGAGTGGTAATTTTATGCAAATTTGACAAAGATTTCCCAGCTCATAAAAAGCACAATCATCAGTCAATCACAGGGTGGTTGTGAGGGTAGTGACCGAGGGGCAAGCCTGCGCGAGCTGCATCAGTCCGCTTTGGACAGGTACACACATCAAGACCATCGGGCTATCTTTATCCTGCTTTTGCCCCTTCCCAACCAAGGATGTCAAACGCCTGACAATCTGATTGTCAACCATCAGTGCATACTCGGAAGTGGCTGCTTGTTTTTGTTCATGTGGGATCATTTGTGATCACATGAGATAAGATAAGAAATCCTTTATTAGTCTCGCAATGGAGAAATTCCCAATTCATATCCCAAAGATCTCTTTTTCAGTGGTTTTACAGAATTTTTAGATTATCAGAGCAGACCACACAATCTGACCAAAACAAACAGTTAAATGCCTGATTTTTGTTTTGTTTATGTATGGGGTCTGTCACAGATTTAAAAAAAATCTTTAAAGATTTGAAAAAATCTTTTTATATGTTTGGGGAACCACTCAAAAACTATGAGGCCATTTTAGCTTATCAGAGGCATTTGGAGAAAAGCAAACCCTACAGGATTTTCAAAAAAAGTGACCAATAAAATATAAATGGACGATGCATGAGAAAAGGGGCGCATCCTGTGTTTCGCACCCTGATGGGGTGTCCCCTTTGCGTGGTTTAAAAGTAAGGCTTTTTCAAATCTACCATTTCTTTTTTTTTTTATGATAATTATCTGTGACAGACGGCAGTCACAAAGAGCAGGCGTTGAACAGTTTTGGTTTATTGTGTGTGGTTTACTCTGATAATCTCAACACACTTTGAGAATCTGTCCCACTGTTGAGCTTGAAACAAAGTCCTCTGAGGCAGGGAACTTGTGTGATCAGACGTGATCGCTCCAAATAAGAATAGCGCTTAAGAACAGACAATTAGGCTCCAATGTGACCCGAGTGTTTCCAATGTGGAACAAAGGCGAGAGTGTTGTCAGAAAAAAAAGACTTGCATTACACAATACGAACTGCCCTCTGGGGAATCCATTAGGAAAAAAAACAAGACATTGGGTTGGTTATATTTATTTTATTTGCTTATGCTTCCATGTTCATCAGTCAGCACACCACTTTGATTGGTTACATTCCGTTCATGTTACAGTCCACAGAGTCAAATGACTTTAGAGTCGTTGGCTTTCCCCACTCACATGACGATTTTTGGTCGTAAAAGGAGCTGGACAGGCCGTTAAGTGTCGTGGGTAAATGCCTGGTGGGCTGGCAATTTCAAGGGCACCCATCCATCCATCCATCCATTTTCCACGGCTTATCCGGGGTCGGGTCGCGGGGGCAGCAGCTTTAGGAGGGAAGCCCAGACTTCCCTCTCCCCAGCCACTTCTTCGAGCTCTTCCTGGCGGATTCCGAGGCGTTCCCAGGCCAGCTGGGTGACATAGTCTCTCCAGCGTGTCCTGGGTCGTCCCTGGGGTCTCCTGCCAGTGGGACATGCCCGGAACACCTCACCAAGGAGGCGTCCAGGAGGCATCCTAGTTAGATGCCTGAGCCACCTCATCTGGCTCCTCTTGTTGTGGAGGAAAAGCGGCTCTACTCTGAGCCCTTCCCAGATGACCGAGCTTCTCACCTTATCTCTAAGGGAGAGCCCGGACACCCTGCGGAGAAAACTCATTTTGGCCGCTTGTATCCGGGATCTCGTTCTTTCGGTCACGGCCCATAGCTCATGACCATAGATGAGGGTTGGGACGTAGATCGACCGGTAAATTGAGAGCTTCGCCCTTTGGCTCAGCTCCTTCTTCACCACGATACAACGTCTGAATCACAGCAGACGCTGCACCGATCCGCCTGTCGATCTCTCGCTCCCTCCTGCCCTCATTCGTGAACAAGACCCCAAGATACTTAAACTCCTCCACTTGGGGCAAGATCTCCTCCCCAACCCAGAGAGGGCACTCTACCCTTTTCCGACTGAGGACCATGGTTTCAGATTTGGAGGTTCTGATCTTCATCCCAACCGCTTCACACTCAGCTGCGAAACGCTCCAGTGAGAGTTGGAGAGCCCTGCTTGAAGGAGCCAACAGTACCACATCATCTGCAAAAAGCAGTGATGTAATACTGAGGCCACCAAAACGGACCCCCTCAACGCTTCGGCTGCGCCTAGAAATTCTGTCCATAAAGGTGATGAACAGAATCTGCGACAAAGGGCAGCCTTGGCGGAGTCCAACCCTCACTGGAAACGATTCCGACTTATTGCCGGCAATGCGAACCAAACTCTGACATCGGCAGTATAGGGACCGAATATCAGGGGGCTCGGTACCCCATACTCCCGAAGCACCCCCCACAGATCTCCCCTAGTGACACGGTCAAACGCCTTCTCCAAGTCCACAAAACACATGTAGACTGGTTGGGCGAGTTCCCACGTACCCTCGAGGACCCTGCTGAGGGTGTAGAGTTGGTCCACAGTTCCACGGCCGGGATGAAAACCACACTGCTCCTCCTCAATCTGAGGCTCGACTTCCTGACGGACCCTCCTCTCCAGCACCCCTGAATAGACCTTACCAGGGAGGCTGAGGAATGTGATCCCTCTGTAGTTGGAACACACCCTCCGGTCCCCCTTTTTAAAAAGAGGGACTACCACCCCGGTCTGCCAATCCAGAGGCACTCTCTCCGATGACCACGCGATGCTGCAGAGGCGTGTCAACCAGGACAGCCCCACAGCATCCAGAGCCTTGAGGAACTCCGGGCGGATCTCATCCACCCCTGGGGCCCTGCCACCGAGGAGCTTTTTAACCAAATCGGTGACTTCGGCCACAGAGATAGGAGAGCCCACCTCAGGGTCCCCAGACTCTGCTTCCTCCAAGGAAGGCGTGTTGGTGGAGTTGAGGAGGTCTTCAAAGTACTCTGCCCGCCGGTTCACAACGTCCCGAGTCGAAGTCAGCAGCGCCCCATCCCCACTGTACACAGGGTTAGTGGTGCACTGCTTCCCCCTCCTGAGACATGGGATGGTGGACCAGAATTTCCTCGAAGCCCTCTGGAAGTCGGCTTCCATGGCCTCACCCAACTCTTCCCATGCCCGGGTTTTTGCCTCGGTGACCACCGAAGCTGCGTTCCGCTTAGCCAGTCGATACCCGTCAGCTGCCTCTGGGGTCCCACAGGCCATAAAGGCCCGATTGGACTCCTTCTTCAGCTTGACGGCATCCCTTACTGCTGGTGGTGTGATGCAATTCATTTTTAATATATACATACATACATACATACATTTTCCGAACCGCTTTTATCCTCACTAGGGTCGCGGGGCGTGCTGGAGCCTATCCCAGCCGTCTTCGGGCAGTAGGCGGGGGACACCCTGAACCGGTTGCCAGCCAATTGCAGGGCACACAGAAACGAACAACCACTCACACTCAGACCCACACCTAGGGACAATTTGGAGTGTTCAATCAGCCTGCCATGCATGTTTTTGGAATGTGGGAGGAAACCGGAGGACCCGGAGAAAACCCACGCAAGCACGGGGAGAACATGCAAACTCCACACAGGGAGGCCGGAGCTGGAATCGAACCCAGTACCTCTGCACTGTGAAGTCTACGTGCTAACCACTCGACTACCGGGCCGCCCATTTTTAATATATATTTTTGTAATTCTTTAATTTAACAATAGGTTTTCCAATGCTTTTTTTCCTCAAGAGCCTTGCCCACAAATTGGTGGGAGCAGACCATGAAGCATTTTACAAAATAAAATGTCTTTGGAGAAAAAAATATTTGATTTTTGAAGTCTATGTAAATCAAACTGCCTTCGCAGCCTAATAAGGAATCAGATATATCGATTAGTGATCATTTTTCATACCACAGTCATGGTTTCATGAAATAAAATGCATACAAATCCAGAACCTTGCACGACACAATCATAATACAAGCACAAACCAACCTGAAGTAAAAAGCAGTCTTTGGAATTGTGAAGGATTAAGAGAGTTTGGTGTCATCGTGCTTTTTTTATATGATCTGAATGAATGGGCCACCAATCACAGTATACAAAATGGTTTTGGTGACAATGACTGTGATTGGCTCTTGACTAACAAATGCAAATCACTGCATGAGATAGAAGCTAAGCCTTCGCATTGTTGAGTAAATTAAGCTCATGAAAACCTTGGCTTTTACTGTCTTTGTATTATAAATATGGATGTTCTGGATATGTGTGAATTTTAAGAACCCAACTCCTATGATGTTGAGACATTGTGTGAAACATAAATAAAAAGAGAATATAATGATTGGCAAATAATGTTAAACCTATATTCAATGGAATACACTACAAAGACAAGATATTTAATGTTCAAACTGACAGTTTATTGTTTTTAGCAAGTAATCATCTATACTTCATCACTTCATTTCGACAGGACATTTTCATACTATTAACGATATGATTTGCTATTTACTTCATTTCACTTCTTGAGGAGGACAAGAACAGGGAGAGACTGCTTTTCTCGAGAAGATGTACACATTTTTTTACTCATTATTGGGGGATGGTTTACTCCAGAAACATGCATCCTGTGAATGTGTACATTAAGGAACTGAACATAACAAGTAAGCAACTCAACTGGGCTGAAGTCAAGACTTTGGGTCTTCTGAAGCCATCCTATTGTTGTTTGCCTCTATTATTTGGATTATTGTCATATTGCAACAGCCGTCCTCTTTTGAGATTCAACCTTTGGACACATGGTTTCGAATTCCTATGCAAACCATCTTGTTAAATGTCCATCCATTCATTTTCAACACCGCTTATCCTGAACAGCGTTGCCGGGAGTTGCTGTAGGGCTGCAGTGTAGCCTATCCCAGCTGACTTTGAGCGGAAGGCAGATTACACCCTGAACTGGTCGCCAGTCAGTTGCAGGGCAAATATAGAGCCAAATGACCATTCACACCTACAGTGGGAACCAATCCCACGCTGCCTGCACACAAGTCCGACGTGTGTACCACTACATCATCAGCGACCATTCTTGGTAAATGTGTGAATTAATTTATTGATGATAGAAAGCTATCCAGGCTCTGAGGAGGCAAAGCATGTACATACCATGATGATCCTTCCACCATGCTTCACAGTTCGGATAGGACTTATGCTGTGCCATTTTTCCTCCACACGTGGTGGTGTGTGTTGCGCCCAAACATTTCAAATTTGGTTTTTTTCCACAGAATATGTTGCCACGAGACCCGTGGAACGTGAAGCAATATATTTAGATTTTTAGACAGCAACAGCATTCTGCACCATTGCTTGGAAGAGAAGCAACAATGCTGAACTTTCTCGCTCTACTGTGTCCAACTGTGGAATGAAGTGTCATGGTTCTGTTTGTGACCAACAGGTGGCACTGTAGGGCTCCACCTGCAGCTGCACACCTTTTGGTTATTGTGTCATTCGTTTGTTTGTTTAAATGGACTCCCGGCACAACCACTCGGTGTTGAGTCATTGTTGCTGTGTGCACATGTCATGTTTTGTTTTCTGTCTTAGGTTTTTGCTACTTTGTAGTGATGGCCAAATGAAGCAATGAAGCTTTGCAGCCAATTGGTTTGCACATGTAGCAAAGCTTCATTGTGCATTATACTCTATGGCGCATCAAGTGGTCCAGAAGCCCAACAGGTCAACAGTGTTAAGAATTCAATGGCTATTTGCCGAAGACAAAGATACAAATGTGCTTGTGTTGGTAATTTAGTATGTGAACAAAATACAAAAAGTGCTAAGGATAATTTGTTATTCATATTTATTTCGAAATAATAGCTTTCCCACAGTGGCTTGCTTTAAACGGTTTCTTTTTTTGGACAATATTTCACCAGCTTTAGAAAATATTGTTTCACAAGGCACAGATGAAGCTGGGGTGCAGAGAAATGCGAGTGCCAGTTTATATAAATTTGGGTAGGTATGGCCCAGTTTCATGGCTCTCCTTGCTCTCATGCAAGGCTCTATAATGCCTCAACATACAGATAGATAAGGTGTTATTGTTGTATACAAGTTCCCTTGCACACAACAGACACTTCACCTGTGAAATAACAATAGTTAGACAAAAGAACAATTGAAAAGCTGCATTGTCACATTTATATTCATGTAGTTTTCTCCCTTACATTATTGGAAGCAATCAAATCAAAATGTTCCCATACGGGAGGGGAATCGCCTTTTTCACACGGGTTCCATCGCAAGCAATGGACAAGGCTCGAAAAAAGATAGCACTAGTTGCACTGTTGCGCACAGGTGTAACAAGTACAGCAGCCCGAAATCCACAAAATGTGAGATAACAGGAGATTGCCATTGCGTTTTGCAACCTATTTATACCGTAGTCTGTATGTGTTTGCAATGCATCGGACCACTCACAAAGCGTTCACGGGGTCCAGCCGGCCGGCAAGGCATCACACGTCATCATTTCCGGGTTTTGCCGAAATGAAGCACGCCTCGATACAAGCTTCGTGGAAACGCCCCTCCCATTACTCGACACAAGCTTCGGAGCCTCGACCCATTTCGTCCCATCACTACTATTTTGATTTCTTGTGATTTTGCTGGACTTTATGAGTGAGTTTTAGAGTTCGTTCCTCCTGTGTATTCCTGTTTGTATTTTTGTTAAATAAGTTTAACCCTGCTCCTCCCTGTCTTTGGGGTCCTCTAACTACCACCTAGCAAAACATGACAGAATGACCCGACCTAACTGGATCCCGCAGGACCAGAGGCCTGGTCCCACTGCCACCCCTTCCTGTTGTCACGTTGCATGGTGGTGGTGGACCGCAAAGAGCAGGCAGGAGGGAGGAGCAGGGTGTACTTGACGAATTGTATTAAATATAGAGAAAACTAAATCCAAAACCAACGAAGTCCAAAGTATCAAACAAAAATCATGACTGAAGATAAAACATAACAGCAACCAAAACATGACTGAAACAAACCTGATTGCAGCAAACAAACATGACAGTAGCCAAGAGCGAACAGCAACAATGACCCGACAATGAGTGTTCAGGCGGGAGTCCTTTTATACAACTGGTACTAATCATGTAACGATCAACAGGTGTGCAGCTGCAGCGAAAAGCCCCACAGTGCCACCTGTGCCAACAGTGTCACAAACCGAAACTTGACACCTGTCTCCGGCGAGGCAAGGGTTGCCGTCGCTTTTGTTCCCGTTCCCCGGTGAGGCAAGGGTTGCCATCGCTTATGTTCCCGTTCCCTGGCCAAGCAAGATTGTGGGTGACTTTGGGACGTCTGGGATCCATCCCTTGAGGGAGAGGTACTCTCATGGTTCTGTTTGTGACCAACAGGTGGCACTGTAGGGCTCCGCCTGCAGCTGCACACCTGTTGGTAATTGTTTCATTAGTTTGTTTATTTAAATGGACTCCCGGCACAACCACTCGGTGTCGGGTCATTGTCGCTGTGTACGTGTCATGTTTTGTTTTCTGTATTAGTTTTTTTCCTACTTTGATTTCTTGTGATTTTGCTGGACTTAATTTGAGTGAGTTTTTGAGTTAGTTCCTCATGTGTATTCCTGTTTGTATTTTTGTTAAATAAATTTTGGTCAGCCACCCTGCTCCTCCCTGCCTTTTGGGGTCCTCCAACTATCACCTCGCAAAACATGACATGATGAACATCAAGACTTTTTGAAATTGTCATGTAAACCTTCCCATTTGTATAAAAGTTTACATCCAAAGACCTCCGCCCGATGGAGATGCTGTGGAATGGCCGCAAGAGAGTTCTTCAGACCAGACATCCCAGGAAGTTTTGCTGAATTGCAGAGAGGATGGTCCAAAATTCATGCTGATGACTTTGCAAGTCTGTTTTGCAACTACGAGAAACATTTGGTTTAAGTTATTATGGCCAAAGGAAGGTTATTACATTTTTTCAGTGATTAGTTAAATGTCATGTGAATGTTTGTATTAATTTCAATAAAAATAGGAAAAAATAATTCTTTGTGGTATTAGTGTAAGCAGACTTCAAACCATGTTATATGACCGATTTTTATCGAAGATATTCCAAAGGATACATTTTCAGCCAACTGTACATTTTGATAAATCTGGTCTTCCATTTTCAGTGACTAAACACTGATTTCACTCATTTTAATGAAATTATTTTTGCACGTTATCTGTGAACACTGCTGACCATTGCAGTCATTTTATTCTCTGTATGGAAAAACAGCCAAACACACACACCTCTCAGCCCCCGAATGAAAAGAGATCCAACATCTTACCACTGCTTTCGACCTTTAAGAATCCAATTATGAGCTTCGACATGAGTTTGATGATGATGTACAGTTTTCCAGTACATTCAAAATTGTGAGATGAACATTGATGAAACTAGTTTTCGTGGTATGGTTTAAGTTTGAGAACATGTGGAGAAGAAAAACTATTTCCAATTGTTGCAGTCTTTTTCTGTCTCTGTCAAATTGTTGTAAAGATGGAGATGATAAAGATGAACTCTTATTGGCAATATCACATCAACAGTTCTTTTTAGCTTTTGGTCATGTTGGTAATTTAACGGTGGTCATTGATATTGTATGTGTGTATCTTTGTCCCACTCCCCCCGCTGCCCCCTCCCATTTCCCTTGAAAGAAATTATTCACATTCACATCTCAGGAAATGGGAACAATTCCATAACAGCATGATGTCAGTCTGCATTCAAGAAAATCAAAACATCTGTCTTTACACCACCAAATCTAATGAGCTGGGTTTCATAAGGGGCTCTAATTGTTATTTGCTCATTAAACCTTCCAATCACGGATGCATCTTTTTGATATGATAAATGAAACTAAGATAATTCTCATGCATAAAGGCATACCCAATCCCAACTGGCTAATCTCTTGGTGGTATTGTAAATGGTCTCAGCTGGTGTGGCTCAAAAAATGTCTTGAACTGTGTCCAAAGAGTGCCCTCCTGTGGTTGTACTTTGCCTGCGTGTGACAAATGATTTATTTTAGCCTTTCAACAAAAGGGAGAAAATAGTGTTATTTCAATTGAATGTATTACGTCTTGTGTTAAAATGGGACTCGGGAGTCTATTAATCCAAAGTGAGTGTGATCAAATGGAGACAGACGCAACAAAGGACAGATGAAGCAGGATATTATGGTGCAATAAGAAAGACATCCAGGCATTGTAGAGGACAGTCCAAATCCAACAAATCATCAATCATTTCATAAATACGGAGCTATTTTATGACCATACATGATTTACAGCTGCAATAACAGATGTGGGAAAAGAAAAAGCATCAGAATCATCTCACATGTACTCTTGATACTTTGCATGCAGTGTTGCCATCAGCCAAAGGCAGTCTTTTGATCGAAGTGTGTTTTTTCCGAAGAAGAATAACAGTAGAAGGCTCTTCACTTTTCTGGAAAGGTCAAATATCATTCATTTCCTGTCTAGCTGGGGGCTGAAGAAGCGGCAGCACCTAAATCTGCAATGGGCTCACTGAGATTTTTTTTTTTTTTACAGGGGGGCGGGGGGTTCCTTTCTCAGCTACACACACTTGTGAGATGACAGAAAAGTACATTTTTTTTATCTATGATGTGAACCAAGTGTCAGATCTGTTATTCCTACTCATCTGCCTCTCCCTGGTGCAAGTATGTGCACACATTGTAGGCATGCGGTACTGCATAGAAAACAGTACAGTCAGTACATGGATGCACTTGCACACGGGGAATATCAGATGCCAGGGTGGGCCAAAGGCATAGGTGTCAAACTCATTTCCTGGAGGGCCGCTGTCCTGCATGTTTTCCAAGTCTCCCTGTTGCAACACACCTGATTCAAATGAACAGATTCAATGTCAGGCTTCCGCAGAGCTTGCTGATGATCTGATCATTTGAATCAGGTGTGTTGCAACAGGGAGACTTGGAAAACATGCATGACAGCGGCCCTCCAGGACCTGAGTTTGACACCTATGGTAAGGCAGGGGTGTCCAAAGTCGGTCCTCAAGGGCCGCTGTCCTGCCTGTTTTCCAGCTCTCCAAGGAGCAACACACCTGATTTAAATCATCAGGATCGTTCTAATGCTGCTTCTAAGCTGGCTGATGAGCTGATCATCTGAATCAGGTGTGTTGCAGGAGGGGGAGCTGGAAAACAGGCAGGACAGTGGCCCTCCAGGCCCAGAGCTGGTCATGACTGGCCTAAGGTGTTCTTTTTCTCTAGCTGTGCGGGTGATGGAGAGTTTACCTTTAGGTCATAGGTGTCAAACTCAGGTCCTGGAGGGCCGCTGTCCTGCATGTTTTCCAAGTCTCCCTGTTGTAACACACCTGATTCAAATGATCAGATCATCACCATGCTCTGCGGAAGCCTGACATTGAACCTGTTCATTTGAATCAGGTGTGTTGCAACAGGGAGACTTGGAAAACATGCAGGACAGCGGCCCTCCAGGACCTGAGCTTGACACCGATGCTTTAGGTCATTCCATCAGAACAGCCCATTGCTGATGTAACCCACTTCCACTGACTCTGTCACTTGTCCAGTAACTTGTTCACCCTCTCACCCTTACCCAACTGCCAGAAGCTTGAGCGATTCGGCACAAAATTTTCACCTTCACACAACACATTAAAGTTACAAGAAAAGATGTCAAAGGTCTTATGCATCAACCTTTGGATATATGTTCATTGACACTCTGGGTGGAACTCACTTCCACCCGACATCCGTAATATTGACTATCTTTCTATATTTAAATCCCGTCTTAAAACCCACCTACCGTATTGGCCCGAATATAAGACGGCCCTGATTATAAGACAACCCCCTCTTTTTCAAAACTCAAGTTTGAAAAAACACTTTTTGAACACTAAATTATTTTTTATACATTAAATAATTACAGTACATCAGAAACAAATGATTATAACAATATATTTGAGAGAAAAAGGTATATTATTTTGCCTCATTCAATTCTTAATATCTGAACATTTAAATATGTAAACCAAAGTGCAATGAAATTCGTAAATGAATGGCTTCTGGTTTTTGAATTGTAAATTACATCTTAACTTCTCCTCAGCTGCCGGTTAACCTGGCCGATCTTCGACCCACTTTTCTCCAGATTGCCACAACGTTTCTCCATTTTCTGTTATCTCTTCTATTATTTTCTTCTCTTTTCTTTCTTACTGCTATTTTCTTATTTTTATTTTTATTCTTCATGACAGGGGTTCGCTTTGGCCTGGGGAGTCAAGTTCAGCATTCGCTTCATTGATATCCGGCGCCATCTAGCGTCGTGAAAGGGTATAATGTATAGACCCCGACGATAAGACGACCCCCACTTTTTCAGTCTTATTTCAATGCAAAAAACACTGTCTTATATTCGAGCCAATACGGTATTTCAGATTGCATACTCTGTTTAAATGGTATCTTTGCTTTTTTACTGTTTAGTTTTATCTGTGGTTTTATTGTATTGTTCTTGGTTGTAGAGTGTCCTTGGGTGTTTTGAAAGGCTCTTCTAAATAAAATCTATTATTACAGCATATATAATCTTAAACGGTGGATGTACATACACATCATTACCGTCGAAAAGTGTGGCTATAAAAACAAATGTGCGCCACATTGTCAATACAGGTTGAAAACGTGTAAAAATGCGGATCTATTTTGACAACATGCAACTCCTGCCGGTGGCTCCGGTGACGTAAGTGCGTCGCTGTGGAAGCTAGCAGACGAGTCCAAAGTGAGCTTGAAATGACTTCAGGCTCATCCCGATCGCAACCAGTTTCAAAACATTTATATTAGTGGCAGAAATCAAGGGGAGCCGCACAAAATTAGGCCTCATGAGCAAATTATTATGTTTCGTGACATGCAGACAACAATTGTGTGCTAACAAAAACGTTGTCCTTCAAAAAATAAGAAATCATACTGCATTGTGTTGGGAATCCCGTCATTTGCATAATTCTTGTTGGACTATGCCAATGGACACGGTTATGTGAAGCGTAGCTAAGAGGGAGAGTGAGTGACAGTTTTGTTTGTTTTTGTTTTGGTCCTTTAAAGTATGTCTTCACATGTTTACCAAATATGTTTTCAGAGCATGTGCTCAGAAGCGTGCTCAGCAACGGAGGGGAATCCCGCGCTGTACATTTTTTTTCATAAGCAACGTCGCGGCGGCAGTTAGCTTCCCACGGTTTCTTGAAACGAAAAACCTTTTCTACTATTTTGTGGGAAAAATTCTGGCCGTTATTGTAATAGTATTGTTAGATTGAGTTGATGTTGCTAGGAGGACAGCTTTGATTCAGATTCAGATTCAGAGGGTGAGGAAACAGGAAGTGACGTGTATTCGATGTTACAAAACTGTGATGAGTAACGTACTTGTACTGCTCGAGTTATGCCAATAAAGGTTAAGTAAGCCAGATGCTTCAACTGTCCACTCTGTATGGTCAGTGAGAACGGAACAGAGTGAAACAGTTATAATGAAGTTTACATTGAAAATGTGTTCACAAAGGTGTGAGTAAAATTGTCAAATTGAAAATGAATGACGTGAAATCGGGACTTTGAAATGTGACCGTTATAGCAGTCAACGTGTTGTAAATGGGGTACGTTGAAACGAGGTTCAACTGTGTGTGTGAGTGTATGTATTGAAGTCTGTATTCTGCTCATATTTAGTCATGCTGTATAACCTTCCCATGCCCACAGCGTAGCTTGGCGTCCTTGTAACAATCATCTCCTAGAATTGGAATACTCTTGTATTATTCCTCTCTTCTTAGTTAGGTTTGATGGTTAAGGTGTTATTCCTCTCTGTTAGTTGTGTTCGTTCAGACACTTGAAAGAAACAATGTAGAATGCTGTTGAAGGTATTTCCTGCTCACTGTTTTTACAATCACCTTTAGTGCCCCTTGACCCCCACCACTTTAGGGCCCCCCTCCACAGGACATGTTTAACATCAAAAGAGGAACTGTTATCTCAAGTATCTGTGTTCCTGCCATCACACCAAATGGTGGGTAGTGGTGGTCTGGTCTCACCTCACCGCTCCCAACTTCTTCCAGCCACACCGGGTCAGATGACATGTTACTTTCTTTGTTTCTGGGATTTGCATGAGAGGCGTCTCTCATTATCATATTGTCTCTATATAATCTCATGAATGTGTTTCTTTTACGCTTCCTGATTCAAATCTGGACCCCTCAGGAGCCCGAATCGATTCGTAAACTGCAGAAAAATAAAGTAAACCCTTCGAAGGAACTGTTCATCGCCTCCAGCCTTTATTTGGTTTACCAACATTCTCCTCGTCCGAAATTCAACGAACACGCGGGGAAGAGGAGGCCACTCTTCCCCTAACAGTATATACAGTGATCCTTCGCTATTTCACGTTTCGTTTATCGCAGCCTCGGTGCATCGTGGATTTTTTTAAAACATATTCATAAAAAACTTTGAAAAAGCGAAAATGCCGCAAAAGGTCCGCGAGAGGCAGTGAAAGTCAGCAAAGCAACAGCAAGTCACAAAGAGCAACATATACAGTACTACATACATGTGTTTACTGTATTTTGTTTTTCATACACTAACCTAACTTATACATGTTTAAATATATTAGTATATAGCATTAAGTAATGTTAATTACTACAAACATGCATGTATACCATTTTGGCCTTATAAATATTATTTATATATTTACTCGTACACATGTACATATACCTATATGTATAGGGGGGGGGGGGGGGTTCGCTACTTCGCGGATTTTCGTCTATCGCAGGTGGTTTCGGTCCCCATTAACTACGTACAGTATATATATACAGTATATGTAGATGTAGTGGATGTAGCGGTCCCAAGTGATGGAAACACCAGAAAGAAGGAACACGAGAAACTCGAGAAATACCAAGGGCTCAGAGAGGAGCTGGAGAGAGCCTGGAAGGTAAAGGTGACAGTCGTGCCTGAGGTGGTCGGAGCACTCGGGGCAGTGACCCCCAAACTAGATGAGTGGTTGCAACAGATCCCGGGATCAACATCGGACATCTCAGTCCAGAAATGTGCAGTGCTGGGAACAGCAAGGATACTGCGCAGAACCCTCAATCTTCCTGGCCTCTGGTAGAGGACCCGAGCTGAATGAGGGACGGACACCACCCAAGGGGTGAGACAAGGATTTTTTTTTTTTTTTTTTTTTTTAATGTCCAGTACATACAACATTTTTACACATGAAGATGCAGCAATTGTCTTGTTGAAAAGCTTCAGGTGAAGTTCAGGAACTGATCCTGACACAGTATTATTTAAGTTCTTTCCTGAGTGTGAGAAGTCTGTTCTCTTTTCTGCATCGTGCCCATGTTTTGTTCACACAACAAAGGGGTTAAGTGTCTGTTATCTAATTTCAGAGTGTTTGTTTCTGAGGATACAACCTCATTGGGGCATAGGCAAGAGTGTTGAACAACAAATCATTCATGCAATCATCTTGTATTTTCTCTACAAGCATCTTGTCAGAGGCAGCAATGTATCTGGAATATCAATAGTGAAACAAATAACAGTCCTTACAATACATAATTACAAATTTGTTTGCTACGGGCAGTCCCAGTAGATTACTGAGCTGGGATACTATTAGAGAGAATTTAGATAGGCAAATTATCTAAATTTGTTTGGGCTATACAGCCATGTGCTGTCTTTCTGCTGATTCTGTTACTCTACAGCAGAGGAGGACAACTCCGGTCCTTGAGGGCCGGTATCCCAGATGTTTTATACAGTATGTCTCTCTGTTCCAACACACCTGATTCAAATGATCAGGATCATTATACAGCTTCTGCAGAGCTTGCTGCTGAGCTGATCATTTGAATATGATGTGTTGGAGCAGGAAGACATATAAAACATCCAGGAGGCCCTCCAGGACTAGACTTGCCTATCCCTGTTCTACAGACAAGTCCGGCGGTGCTGAAGAACAAGTCCTTTAACAGCTTGTTAAAGTGTGAATGTATTTCATGGAAAACACACACAAACACATACACGCACACATATTCAAGTAAGTATTCTATAGTAAGGAATTTGCGTCGTCCAATCATATAACAGAATTTCCTTATGTGGGAAACGACTATGGTACATGTCGTTTATGCAAGTATGTTAACAAAATACAAGTATGTGTAACAACACAAGCAATAAAATGCGAAAAAAGGGGGCATTTGTTACTCATTGCACCCCCAAGAAATCATCACTGCTGAAAGAGAATAGTCACCAAAATGACATTATACAAATGATCATGGTGCAACACTGTGCATGCGTGGTTTGCACATTTGCAACACTGTCAAGATGTCCTGGGCTTTAACTTCGGGTTTAGCCCTTGTGAGTGGAATTTGTACATTCATTTTCCCAACAGGGCGGCCCGGTAGTCCAGTGGTTAGCGCGTCGGCTTCACAGTGCAGAGGTACCGGGTTCGATTCCAGCTCCGGCCTCCCTGTGTGGAGTTTGCATGTTCTCCCCGGGCCTGCGTGGGTTTTCTCCGGGTGCTCCGGTTTCCTCCCACATTCCAAAAACATGCATGGCAGGCTGATTGGACGCTCTAAATTGTCCCTAGGTGTGAGTGTGGGCGTGGATGGTTGTTCGTCTCTGTATGCCCTGCGATTGGCTGGCAACTGATTCAGGGTGTCCCCCGCCCACTGCCCGAAGACAGCTGGGATAGGCTCCAGCACCCCCCGCGACCCTAGTGAGGATCAAGCGGTTCGGAAAATGGATGGATTTTCCCAACAGATTTCAAAAACATGCATGTTTAATAAATTGCTTTAGTTTAGGACTAAATTATCCCCGGTGTAAGTATAAAGGTTGTTTTTATTTTATTGTTGTGTTGTAATTGACTGCCGACCAGTTAAGGGTGTCCACTACCTCTTGCGGGAACTCAGCTGGGATCAGTGGTGTCCAAAGAGTCAGGGCCCGATGGGGCAGCAAAATGTCCTCGGCCGGGCTATACTCCAAATGCATGTAAACCACAAATATCTACCTCCTACCCGTAGTAAAACAAATGTTTAACGGGTCATAACCATGTACAGTATTTGGTCCAGGCATCCACTGCTTCACACGCGACTGGTTCAGATAGTCTCCAACTCACCTGGGACCTAAATGAGGACATGATATCGAAAATGGAGGGCAAATAATATTCACAATGCCAGTTAAAATTAAAGCTTCTGCTCTAATTTCACTTTTCTGCCCATTTGAATGTATAGTTTGCTCTTTCCTCCTTCTGTAGCTACACTGAAAAAGCTCGGCTATTTTCAAATTGAAGGAGAACGGTGCAGAACAAGTGACTCAGACGAAAAGAGAAAAGGGCCAGAATTCTGCCAGGTTTCCCTGACGACCACCCTGCACAGTCCAACAGTTCCCATGGTAATAGATTCCGAATATCTCCAGTGACCTCTTTACAGATCAAATCTGATCACGTCTGCAGCACCCACATCATCAGAGCACATTTATTCTCTGCGCTGACTTCCCTTACACTGCTGAATCACCTGTCCATGAAAACAATCCATATACTTGCTACAGTTTTTTTCTCATGCCCTAATTAAACAGCTCCCATATTTGTTGTTTACATATGTGTTGTGTTATACATATACAGTATGTATACACAATCCCCTTTTTGTAAAATGCTGCCCCAGTTGTGTGAAAAATGCTGATGAAATGATTATGCTAGCAAACAATGGAAATAGCTATTTAGCTTCAACCTCACATCTAATTATCTCTGACTTCAAAGGACCAAACATAATTAAAGCATAACTGGGCATCTAATGTTTAAAAACAGAGACATATCCACTAATGCTTACTCAGGGGAGTTGGCACAGTACAATGCAACTCATCTGCACCATGAAGATCTAAGAGAGATGTATCACTGTGCAAGTGGACAAAGAATATTCAGACAATTTCAGGCAAATAAGTGAATATATGTTATTGTATCAGAATTTACTTTTGAATCCTGCTATTTTATCAACGAGTGAGAATGTGCGCCTGTCTTCCACAACATACTCGACCAGAGGTCCCCAAACTACGGCCCGTGGGCCGCATCCGGCCCGCCTCCACATTTGGTCCGGCCCCCCTGAACAATACCAGAGTATTTTATTTTTCATCTATGTGTACTTATATTTAACCACAAAGTTGGGGTTTTAAAATAAAATGTTCCTTAGTTCTGAACTATTTTCATTATAAATTATTAGTAACTATTTCATAAACACATATAACGTGACATTTGTTCCATCCTTCTGCGGTCTGAGCACTTATCTGGCAACCCCAGAAAAAAAAAATCCTAAACCCGCCCCTCTCACAGAGGACGGAATCATGGCGAAAAGAGAAAATTTGATTCAGGAGACAGGGTATTTAACCTAAAGTGGACAAACGATTTTTTTTTTTTCCAATGCAAAGAAGCTGTCTGTCTCATCTGTCAAGGGGAGGTGGCGGTCGGCATTCTAAGAATACAATCTGCGGAGACACTATGAATCCCAATCACAAAGACAAGTACGATCGCTTGCAAGACCAAATGCGAGCAGACAAACTGTCAAAGCTAAAAAGTGGGATGTTAGCTCGGCAAAATACATTTGTATGCTAAGCTAGCTTTCGGGTTGCTCAACTAGCTAGCAAGCAGTGGTAAACCTTTTACTGATGGAGAGTTTGTCAAGAAATGCGTGAATGCTGTTGCGGAGGAAGTGTGTCTTGAGAAGAAAGATGTCTTGAACACTGCAAGTCGACCAGCAAGTACAATCACCAGATGTATTGAAGAAATCATGTATAATGTATATGCCCAGCTGCTGAAGATGAAAGAATTAGAATTTTTTTCATTAGCACTGGATGAGAGCATGGACGTGCAGGACGCCGATTTCCAGGAAAGCAGTCCGGTTATTGTATTTGTATTTGTTTCGCCCGCATAAAGGATGAATCTGCTGGAGGCGGGTCTCCAGCCGATCGGTGGCGGTGATGGGCGTGTTTAGGCCGCCTTTTATTGGCCCTTCCTCGGATTGAGGGGAGCAGCGCTGCGACGAGAGAGTCCTGCTCCGCCACCGTGGTCGCTGCCTCTCCCCTGCACCATCACCAGTTCGCAAGGGGAGCAACCATGTGGTTGTGGAGCTAGGGACGTGGGCCCTCATCTGAGCCTGTCCCCGACGCCCCGCGCCATCGCCGCCGGACTTCTTGAGGTTGAGGGGATCAGGAGAGGGGGGAAACGGGTTGAGGGGGCAGGAGGGGGGGGGGGGGAGAATCGCCATCCTGGGGGCTATGTAGCGTGAGGGAGGGGGACGGGTCGCAACCCCGCCCCCGCACTTCGACCCCGTGGCCAGGGTCCACGGCAGCGCGGTGGCTGACGGTGGTGGTCCAGGGGGTCTGCAGCACCCGAGGTTGGACCGTGGGTGCGCCGGGCCCGGTGTTTTATTTTGAAGGGTGGGCTTCCTTCATAACCCATGGGGATGGTCGGCTTGGGGATCCGGTCCGACACCTTGCTAGGCGCTTAACGCCAGGACTGCGGTGGATTTGTATACCACCGGACGCGGTCCCGCGGGATTTTGCTGACCCGAAGGTCATTACCACTTCGCACCAACTCTCCAGTGATGGAAAGTCCCGTCAATTCGGCGTGGAGGCTCCCTTACGGACTTCACTGCGATCCACTAGGAATTGGCGACGGTTTGATCCGCACCTTTGAGCCTAGGGATCGCAGATCTTTTGCGAACACGTGCAGGACACAGCATAGCTGTTACTTTTTATTTGTGGACTCAAACTTTGAGATGTGCGAGTAAGTGGCAGCTCTCCAAAGTCTCAAAGGGATTACGACGGGGGAGGATATTTTCGTCAAAATGCATATATATATATATATATATATATACTGTATATATACAGGCAAACCTTGGTTTTCGAATGTCTCTGTTCTCGACCAAATCGGTTTTCGACCAAAAATTTCAAAAAAAATTTATGCCTCGGATTACGACTGAAAATCGGTTCTCTACCAAACTGAGTGCATTTGAATGCGCCACATGACTCCTCTCGCCTTGCTTACACGAAGAAGTGATGCTTCCTCGGGTAGACGAAGAAGTGACGCTTCCTCGTGTAGCGTTCCATTGTGAGCAGATGTGTTCAATCAAGATATTTTTTTAAAAGAGCGTGGTTTCGGTTTTCGAACAAATCGGTTTTCGAACAGCCTTCTGGAACGGATTATGGTCGAAAACCGAGGTATGACTGATTTATATACTGTGTATATATATATATATATATATATATATATATACAGTGATTCCTCGCTATTTCGCGGTTCGTTTATCGCGGCTTCGGTGCATCGTGGATTTTTCAAACATTCATAAAAATATATATATCGCGTGGGTTACTCTTTGATCTTTAATCAGTTTCTAAATGTTGTTTACGATGCTGCTAGTGTGTGCGTGCGTGCGTGCGTGTGTGTGTGTGTGTGTGGCTGAGAGAGAGAGAGAGACAGAGAGAGAGGAGGCTTATAAGAACAAAAGCAGGTCTCTTCCATCCGTAATTGACTAATCATCCTTAATTGACTAATGATAAACAAACTGCAAAACCGTGAGATCGCTGGCCTGTGTGTGTGTGTGTGTGTGTGTGTGTGTGTGTGTGTTAGTGTGCTCTGCTCAAGCGCAAAGGCTCACGCGGGGCAATTTTATTTTTTATGTATATGTTAATTGGTCGCTACTTTGCGGATTTTCGTTTATCGCGGGTGGTTTTGGTCCCTATTAACCGCAATAAACGAGAGATTACTGTATATATATAAAAGCTCACCGAGCGCCTTAAAATCCGGTGCGTCGTTTGTATGGTCATTATGGTAATAAATCGACTCCAAGATGGCTCCTTCCTGGAGACATGCTTCCAATGTTATAACTTGCTGTTGGTTCAGTGAACTCTGTCGCTGCTTTATTCAATAGGTTTGTGTTGCAGCTCAGAAAAAAGGAGAGCTGTGGTGTTAATTTTTTAAAACAGTCTCAACAAATACAGGTACGTCTTTGTCTCCGTGCCTTCTTCCGTTCGACTCGAGAGGCGTTCAAGACCGCCTCCAAAAACGTAAACTAATGATGACTTCAATGAAACTACAAAAATTGAAAATAATACATCAAAACTGAAAAGCAAGCGTGGATATCACAAAATAAATTCTATACCCCCCCTACAGAATTTATATTGTGATTTCATCATTTGTGAATACATAACAAAGGAATAAATAACTATGACTGACATTTTGTTGTTATTTTGACTTCAAGATGGCGCCGGGAGAGTGGCTGCCTTTCCAGAAGCTCCTATTTATTTTGTTCTTCTACTTCTTCCTCTCATAACTTTGCTGCTGTGAAGTGGGAATTTCTCCATTGTCAGACTCTTAAAGGTTTTCTTATCTTATCTGATCGTACTGTTGGAGCTACAATAAAGGAAATGCCAATGCGTTTTTCGGAGGCGGTCATGTATGCCTCTCGAGTTGACCGGAGGAATAGAAGGGAAGGAGACGGACAAAGACGCACCTGTATTTGTTGAAAAAAGGAGAGCTGTGGTTGTGATTTTATTAATGGTTTTCACAGTCTCAGGAAATACAGGTACTGTATGTCTATGTCCGTCTCCGTGCCGTCTTCCATTCCACTCGAGAGGCGTTCATGGCCGCCTCCGAAAAACGTAAATTAATTCTTACTTCAATGAAACCACGAAGAAAATCAAGCGAGGAAATCACAAAATAAATTCTGTAGGAGGAATATCGAATTTGTTTTGTGATTTCCTCGCTTGATTTTCTGTCTTGACGCATTATTTAAAATTTTCGTAGTTTCATTTAAGTACAGTAATAGTTAATTTTCATTTTTCAGAGGCGGTCATGCACGCCTCTCAAGTTGAACGGACGCCTCTCGAGTTGAATGGAAGAAGCGTAGCACCATCTAGTGGGGAGGCATTGTAGATTGCGCCTTTTAATGCAAAGCGTCTAATGTATAAAAAAAATTCCAAAATAGCCATTCATTGAAGGTGCGCCTCATAATCCAGTGCGTCTTTTAGTGCGGAAAATACGATAATATAAAACATGGATAGAATGTACCGTATTTTCACGACTATAAGGCGCCATTAAAAGGCTAGAATTTTCTCCGAAATGGACAGGACGCCTTATAATGCGGAGCGTCTAGTGTATGCGCAGAGTTCCAAAGCCTGACTGAGAGCACCTCTGGCCGACACGCTGTTTATACAGAGAAAAGGCGGGCGTGAGTGACGACAGGCATGCGGAAGTCCGCCAATGAGTGAAGGGTGGGCGTGTAAGAGGACGCTAAAGGCACGCCCCTAGCAGGTACCAGTCGCCAATGAGTGAAGGGTGGGCGTGTAAGAGGACGCTAAAGGCACGCCCCTAGCAGGTACCAGTCGCCAATGAGTGAAGGGTGGGCGTGTAAGAGGACGCTAAAGGCACGCCCCTAGCAGGTACCAGTTGCGTGAGTACATTGTAAAATGGCGAAATAAAGTACAACCGAACTCAGTTTTGCTTCCGTTGCCTTTTTAAAAACGTGTTTTTAGCGTGCGTGCATGCATGCCGTATGTTTAAGCTGCCGTATGTTTTACCATGCCTGGCTGCGCCCAATAATATGGTGCGCCGAATGGTCGTGAAAATATGGTATCTGTCTTGTCTCTGCTCTCAGGATGTATTTTGTGTTTCTGAGTCAAGTTGAGCAATCTCCTTTTCCTCGAAGTCAATCTGTTTCCCCATTGAGTCATTGTTTTTTGTGGTTACATTTTTACACTGATCTTTGGCGTATTTTTGAGTGGCTTAGCCCACCTCCCTTAGTTTATTGTTTACCCCTATAATTAGAATTACCGACCGCGTTGTCATGTCGCCTTATGTTTGTTTCTGTTGACCTTCTCTGTCATTGTGTTTTGCAAGCGTTTTTTGTTTTTTTATGATGCACAATTGTCGCGCCATTTGTCGAAAATAAACCAGTGTTGTAAATCTAACTGACATTCACGGCTTGCCGTTCATAACAGTAAGGTAGTATAAATCTTAATATTACCCCCTGTGTTCAAATAGATCTTGAAACTTATTCTCCAAATTGAATTAAGCGAAGAGAATTGCTTAGCACTTACACTCTTGATGCGAAAGTCTGGTGCGAAGACTTGGGTATTTTGGCATGGGGTCAAGCATTCTATTCATGGCAAATCGCGACGTCATCAAATGGGAAAACTGACATCATCTGCCTTTTTTGTCCTGTGGTGCTCATACATAAACACTCCCTTGGAATACATTCCAATAATTTTACAGGCATAAAGAAAAAGACTGGTCTCTCTTTCACACTACTGTGCACAGCTGCAATAATGTTGCTGATGAATGTGCAGGCCATGTGAGGAGGGAGGGGGGTTACATATTTATTTGGGGGCATTTTCATCCTGCCTTAACCATCTGCCGCCTGTAGTGTGGTCATAGGACATTTACAAGAGCTTTACTTAAGTGCCTGTTGAGAGCGAACTGTGGAACTAGTGTGAGTCCATAACAGAGAAAAGGGGATGTTCCCTTTGTCCCATTTTCTTTTCTGGAACTGTTTCCATCATCAAACTAGCGCGATATCTTAAAACCATACAAAGCACTATCTGGGATATATTTTCCAACAATACAGTCTCCAGTTTAAAATTACAATGTCATATTGTCAAGTATCATGAAATTAACCCTTTCAGGGGCAGCGGTTACTGCAGTGGACAGCTTATGTTATCGGGTTACTGGGTGCATGAAAGGGTTACTATTCTGTCCACGGCCTCTGTTAAAACTCTGTGGCCCGATCAATGACAAATTATTCGACAGAATCATTGTTTTATATGACATACTGTAATACAAAATACACCCACAAATGTGGGTCATCCATCCATCCATCCATTTTCCGAACCGCTTGATCCTCACTAGGGTCGCGGGGGGTGCTGGAGCCTATCCCAGCCATCTCCGGGCAGTAGGCGGGGGACACCCTGAATCAGTTGCCAGCCAATCGCAGGGCACACAGAGACGAACAACCATCCACGCCCACACTCACACCTAGGGACAATTTAGAGCGTCCAATCAGCCTGACATGCATGTTTTTGGAATGTGGGAGGAAACCGGAGCACCCGGAGAAAACCCACGCAGGCCCGGGGAGAACATGCAAACTCCACACAGGGAGGCCGGAGCTGGAATCGAACCCGGAACCTCTGCACTGTGAAGCCGACGTGCTAACCACTGGACTACCGGGCCGCCAAATGTGGGTCATTGTTTGCAAATTTTATTTGTATTGTTTGCAAATTTTATTTGCAAACAATACATACTGGGGATGCGAAGGTACGGTACTCTGTAAAGCTGAGTATCATTCGGTGCACTCTGCGCAATGCAAAATGCCTGGACTACAGTTTTTCAGATTGACAATAGACTTTGCATTGCAAGCAGAATGATCAAGTTTCTCCTGTGTACTCAGTCCTGATGTAACACTTGCTGGACACATGACAGTTGAGCAATTCAAAAAGGTAACACCAGCAAAACAATAAGTGCCTGATAGGTATTGACTAAAGTATTAAGAAATGTTCTCAGCATTTGGCCTACATGAAAGCAATACATTCGAAAATTGAGTATGTAAAAATTAGTTATTTTTACAGTTATGTCAATATTTCCGTTCACCCTTTTCTCCTGTAATGCAATGGGTGACGACACCATGGCATTATGGGGGGGAAAAATACTATGATTTCAGCATTTAGTTTATTTTAAGATTAAGATTAAGATATCCTTTATTTGTCCCGCAATGGGGAAATTACAATCAGAATTCAGAAAGGAAAAACGCTGGGTAGGGAGAGGGGAAAAAAAACACGCTCGCACAATCCTCTTCCGAGGATAATTGAAGTCCAGGATAAAAAAAGACCCTAGCACATAAAATAAGCATATGACAGTTACAACAAGTCACAAGACATAACATGTAATAAGGGGGAGGATGAATGGGAAGGGGGAGGGAGGGGGGGGGGGGGGGAGGGGGGGTAACCGCGACGCAGCCGTAATGACAAGCCGCACGGTCAACCGTTGCGCTCCGCATTATCGAACCACGTCACGGGGGAAAAAGAATCGGAGCGATGAAGACAGTGATAACAAGGATGTGTATGCGCGTGTGGTTGTCCAGTTGTGTATGTGTATGCGTATACAGGTCATAGCTGCATCGTCGAGGTCTGCTCATCATGAAGACAGTCCCGGCTTATTAGTCCATGGCCGAGAAGGAGGGGGGTGGTGGTGGGGGCCCTAGACTCCGTGCGTATTTCCATCCAGGGGAAAGGCCAGATAGCGTTGTTTGTTTTGGAGAGACGGCCGCCAACAATTCCAGACAGCCTTGAGTCCTTGGTCTTTATCAACACGTCTGAACATACTATGCAAATACATTTGAACATGTTTGCAAATACATTTTTGAACGTGTACTAACTTGAACCGAACACACAAGTAACTGAAAGAGTCACCCTGCCCTCAAAAATACACAAGGGAGCACAAACACAGGAACAGGATTTGTACTGGAACAGGAAGGTTACTTGTGAACTTTTGAATGCTTTTAAATTGAAATAATTACATAAATTGGGCACGGGGGGGTAAGAATGATTTCTGATCGGGCTATCGCAACCATTAGCCTCAGTGAAGGGCCAGGTGTATTGTACTGTATATTATTCAGTCCACTACAAGATACACATTTTGCTTACAAGTAAAATAAAGAAGCAGAATAAAGCTTTTTTATGCACAAAACCCATACTGAAATGAACCAAAGTATTTCTCAGGCTTTGCGTAATGGTGGTTGGGTAGTTGAACCCCAGAAAGCGGGGAGACGCAGGGTGGATTGACCAAAATGTATTTAACAAAAATACACAGGAGTACACTGGAAAACCACTAACTCGAAGTACTCAAACAAATTCCTGGAAATCACAAGGAACCAAAGTAACAAACAAAACTATGACAGGAAACAACACATGACAGGAGCACACGTAGACTCACATACTCACACCTCACAGTGACCCAACCGAGACTGACAGAACTCAGGGAACTAAATACTGTTCAAGCAAAGTGACGAGACAACGAGAAACACCTGGACAAGACACGCAGGGTTGAGGGAGCTGACTGGTTAAACACAAGGGACAGTGATGACAAGAACAGGTGGCGACAAAAAGGGCACAAAACCAAACGTAACAGTACCCTTCCCTCAAGGGACGGATCCCAGACGTCCCAAAGTCACCCAATGGCTTGGCCCGTTGGAAACAGGGCGGGAGGGTGGGATGCAACACAACAAGGGGTGACGGCAACACGTGCCTCATCGAGGGGGAATGGAACGGAGGGCAATGGCAACATGTGCCTCACCAGAGATAGGAACGGAGGGCGACGGCAACACTTGCCTCACCGTGAACAGGAACAAATGGCAGTGGGACCAGGGCTCTGGTCCTGCGGGGTCCAGTCTTGTGGGGTCATTCTGTCAAGTTTTGCGTGGTGGTAGTTGGAGGACCCCAAAAATCACAGAGGCAAGGAGGAGCAGGGTGGATTGACCAAAATGTATTTAACAAAAATACACACAGGAGTAGTACACTGGAAAAGTGGAAAACCACTAACTCCAAGTACTTAAACACATTCCTTGGAAATCGCAAGGAACCAAGGTAACAAACAAAACTGTGACAGTAAACAAACCATTCGTGATGGGACGAAATGGGTCGAGGCTCCGAAGCTTGTGTCGAGTAATGGAAGGGGCGTTTCCACGAAGCTTGTATCGAGGCACGCTTCATTTCGGCAAAACCCGGAAATGATGATGTGTGAAGCCCCGCCGACTGGCTGATTCGCGTGAACGCTTTGTGAGTAGTCCGACGCATTGCAAACACAGTACAGGCTATGGTATAAATAGGTTGCAAAACGCAATGGTGATCGCCGGTTATCTCACATTTTGTGGATTTCGGGCTCCTGCACTTGTTACACCTGTGCGCAACAGTGCAATCTTTTTTCGAGCCGTGTCTGTTGCTTGCGATGGAACCTGCGTGAAAAAGGTGATACTCCCCTCTATGGGAACATTTTGATTTGATTGCTTCCAATAAGGTAACTACATTAATGTAAATGTGTCAATGCAGCTTTTCGCTTGTTCTTTTGTCTAACTATTGTTATTTCACAGATGAAGTGTCTGTCGTGTGCAAGGGAACTTATGTACAATAATAACACCTCCTCTATGTTGAGGCATTATAGAGCCTTGCATGAGCGCAAAGAGAGCCAAAGAAACTGGGCCATGCCTTCCCAAATTTATATAAACTGGCACTTGCATTTCTCTGCACCCCAGCTTCATCTGTGCCTTGTGAAACAATATTTTCTCAAGCTGGTGAAATATTGTCCAAAAAAAGAAACCGTTTAAAGCCAGCCACTGTGGGAAAGCTATGATTTCGATATAAAAATGAATAACAAATGATCCTTTGCACTTGATGTATTTTGTTCACATACTAAATTACGAACACAAGCACATTCATATCTTTGTCATCTGTGCTGGATACAGCACATTTGACAATAAAGTTGTACTTGACTTGTCTACGGCAAATAGCCATTGAATTTTTAACACTGTTGACCTGTTGGGCTTCTGGACCACTTGATGGCGCCATAGAGTATAATGCACCATGAAGCTTTGCTACATGTGCAAACCAATTGGCTGCAAAGCTTCATTGCTTCATGGGGCTTCATTTGGCCATCACTACAAACCATGACAGGAGCACACGTATGCTCACAACTCACAATGACCCAACCAAGACTGACAGAACTCAGGGAACTAAATTCAGGCAAAGTGACAAGACAACAAGAAACACCTGGACAAGACACGAAGGGTTGAGGGAGCTGACTGGTTAAACACAAGGGACAGTGAGTACACATCAATGAAAGTCGAACAAAAATTGAAATTGAAATGAAAGAAAGTCTAAAGCAAATCCATTTTAAATGAAATAAAATCGTTTTGATTTTAAAAAATAACAGATTCATCACTTTAAAGGCTTCATGATTTTTTTTTAAGTTTGTCACACTTAAATGTTTCCGCATCATTAAACACATTTAAATAGAAGTCAAAGAACAGAAAAATAAACACAAAATGCATTTTTTTCATTAAAAGTTCCAAACTGGCATTGCCCTGTGTGAAATAGTAATGATGTGATGCTTAGTGTAATTTTTATTTTCGGTGATTTTGCTACTTTGGCCGCATTTGGCCGCGAGTTTGAGGGCCCTGATATGGAGCCTTCACAACCGCTGCAACTGTAACAATGAGAACTGGACACGAACACGGACATGAAACATATAAATACAAATGGCATGATACAAATGGCATGACAAAACAATAAATGAAAGACAAAAGTTATGAAGACAATTGATTCAACAAAAAAGGCTCACAACTACAAGGGGCTAAATATCCTATCCTAACAATTCTTGTTTCACTCCTTTGTTTAGTCAGTAGTATGCTTGAGGTAGCTAACTATGATTTGTTTCATAATGCATCTCCGCTTTTAGGTTTTGTTGGTTGTAGCGCGACACATTTCTGCAGCAGGCTCTCGTCACAGTCGCCAAAGTGGTTCGCTAATATGTCTAAGTTGCTATAATTTACGGGAAGCAAGTAACAGACATTTATCTACCATTTTGTTTGGTGAACCCACTGACCGTTTTATTTCGCGCATGCTCAGAACAACATTCTCGTGCACGCAGGCATGCATGTTCGTCTGCTGCCAAGTGTATATGCCAGTGGCGGGCTGTGAGTTTTGGACCTGGGCCTTCAGTGGGTATTTAGTGGCCTTATTCATCTCTTAATAACACCATAACATCACAATATGTACCCCCCAGCTCCTCCCAAACAAAAACAAAACACTATATACATCTGGCTACATTAAAAGTGCAGAGTGTGTGTTGCAGCTCCGAAGCAAACAAAGCTGTCGTGTTGGTTTTTAAAATATGCACTTTCTTAATTTGTTTTACAATGAAGCAAATACAGATGTATCTGTTGGACTACGCGCCTTCTCAACTGCCGTCCAACTCAAGAGACGTTTAAGGGCCGCCTCTGAAAACCCGTAAATTAAATGATTACTTCACTGACACTCAGAAAAGCGAAAATAATGCAACAAAACAGAAAATCAAGTGAATAACATAAACCTTCTCCTACATGTGTTACTCAACTGTTCTGAAAAACACCTTTTCAGATTCACAGACAATTTTCTGGATAGTCTCCTTTCCAAGATCTCTCACCCGCATGCACCGATAGGGAAGAGGCCAATGTGTGACTTTAAAAAGCATTTCATGTATTTGAGGATATTGCAAAAAGAAATAAAACTTGGTACCTTTATCAATATAAAAACTTTAAATTAATAAATAACATTGGAAGTTGGACTTCCGGGGTGAGAGGACGCTGGCGTGTATGTCGCTGCTTCTCACTCCAAACTTTTCCAAAACTTTTCAGATATTTCTTCTGATTTTTCTTTTGCCCTTCTGTTTTTGGACTGTTTGGACTGTGATTGATGTAACAAATCATAGCTTCACCCGATCAATCAAACCCCAAATCGTAACTTAGTCCACGGGCTAACGCCGGTAGCTTAAACTTACCGGCTGTCACCGCACCGGCCTTTCTCCCTCGTCATGGGGCGGCACAACTTCGCCGCCTTTGGGTTATTTCTGATACTTCTGACGTTCTGCCATCATCCAGTGACAGGACTACTCCACTATTCTGTCGCGGATCTTCTCCGGATCCGGAGGATTGCACCGGAGCCTCCACCGCCGGAACTGCACCATCATCCTGACATCGCTCGCCTGCCTCGACGTCGCTACATTCACCGCGGGTCGCGTAGACATGTTGACTACAAAAATCCTGGCTCAATCAACTCGACCTGGTCCACTTCTCGACGTCCTCCCAGAAACCGCGGCCGCAACACCAACTACTATGCAGTAGCCCGCCTGGCTAGGTCGGCTAACAGCACTGCCGCCATCAAACATGACACCTCCGCTGTCAACTTTGGACTGCTGAACATCCGCTCACTTACGAACAAGGGACACCTCATTCAAGACGTCCTCGCCGAACGCAAACTTGACTTCCTCGTTTTAACAGAAACCTGGCAACAAACAAACGACTTCGCTGCTCTGAATGACTCCACTCCTCCCGGCTTTGTTTACATCTGCCGTCCCCGTGGCAACGGCCGTGGAGGAGGCCTCGCGGTGATCCACCGCGAGAAGTGGAAAGTCTTACCAGTCTCCGTTCCTGCATCAAGCTCTTTTGAATGCATGGTGTTTAAACTCCCCACGCCAACCATCATTGCCACAGTTTATCGCCCCCCCGAAGCCACATAGCGATTTCATCAATGAATTTTCCAGTTTAATCACACACTTATCCACTCTCTCGCCAAATTTAATTTTGCTGGGAGATTTTAATATTCACATGGACAACCCCGACCTGCCACTCACAAGAGACTTCACATCCTACCTGGAGAGCCTCGCGATACACTGTCTTACTGACTTCCCCACCCACATCAAAGGCCACACATTGGACTTGGTTTGCTGCTCTGGCTTCTCCCCCTCCAAGCCCACTGCTGATGTTTTTCCTGAAACCGATCATTTCCTCCTCACTTTTAACATCGTACTCCGTCTCTCTACAATCAAAACCTCCCGCCTCATTTCTTTTCGTAATACCAAAAATATCAACATTGACACCTTCTGCTCCATTATCGACCGTTCCCCGCCCCCAGACGCCCTTTCAAACCCGGATGACCTCACCGCTCACTACAATGCCTGCCTCACAAATATTCTAAATTCTCTCGCCCCCCTGAAGACCAGGACTGCTTCATTCTCTACATCTGCCCCCTGGTTTACACCCGCTCTTAGATCATTGAAATCAAAAAACTGCCAACTTGAGCGACTCTATAAGAAAACCAGTCTCACCATCCATAAGGACATGTACACTACCCATATCACTAAATACAAGGACCAAATTGCACAAACCAAATCCAGCTACTACTCCGGCCTCATCCTCTCCAACGAAGGAAATTCAAGAACTCTCTTCTCCGTCATGAACAAAATCCTCCGGCCACCAAACTCTCTCCCCCTCCACCTGTACTCCACAGCAACCTGCAACTCCATAATGGAACACTTCAATCACAAAATCCTTAAGATCCATCACCAACTCCATCAAAACCTGCCTGCTCACCCCCCATCTGAACCTTCTTCTCCTTGTCATTTCTTCTCCAGTTTTGTTCCACCAACAACTGCTGAATTATCCAACCTCATACTCAAATCCAAGCCCACCACTTACCAGCTTGATCCCCTCCCTTCATCCCTTGTTAAATCCTGCCTTCCTTCTGTGCTTCCTCTCATATCTGCTATTATCCACTCCTCACTCTCTTCTGGTATTGTCCCATCACTCCTCAAAACTGCTGCTATCACCCCCACACTGAAAAAACATGGCTCTGACCCCAACAACTTTGATAACCTCCGCCCCATCTCCAACCTTCCATTTATCTCGAAAATCCTTGAAAAAACTGTTGCTGCTCAACTCCACTCCCACCTGTCCCTTCACTCTCTCTATGAACCCTTTCAGTCCGGTTTCCGCCCCCGCCACAGCACAGAGACTGCCCTAATCCGTATTGTAAATGATCTCCTCATAGCATCTGATTCCGGTTTAGTCTCCATCCTCATCCTCTTAGACTTGAGCGCTGCCTTTGACACAATCTCTCACCCTATCCTCCTCAATAGACTCTCCTCCATTGGTCTCTCCCACACTCCCCTCAGTTGGTTCCACTCCTACCTCACTGGCCGCACTCAGTTTGTCCAGCTCAAATCCTTCACCTCAAAGCCCTCCCCAGTCACCACAGGTGTACCACAGGGATCTGTCCTAGGTCCCCTTCTCTTCATCATCTACCTCCTGCCTCTTGGCCATATCCTCCGCAAATTTAATATCCACTTTCACTGCTTTGCTGATGACACCCAGCTCTACCTCTCCTGCAAGCCAAACTCCATACTCCCAGCCCCCTCCCTCACCTCTTGCCTCTCCGAACTCAAAACATGGTTCACAACAAACTTTCTTAAATTAAATACTAATAAAACTGAAGTCCTCCTTCTTGGCACCAAATCCACTTTATCCAAAGTAAACAGTTTTTCCTTCAACATTGACAGCTCCCTAGTGTCCCCCCTCCCCCCAGGTTAAGAGTCTGGGTGTCATCCTGGATAGCATGCTCACCTTCCACTCACATATCGACACCGTCACCCGCACTGCTTATTTCCACCTCCGCAATATTACCAGACTTCGCCCTTCCCTCACCCCCCGCACCACTGCTATTCTTGTCCACAGTCTTGTCACATCCCGCCTTGATTACTGCAACGCTCTCTTCGGCCTACCTCAAAAGTCCCTTCATAAAGTCCAGCTGGTTCAAAACGCCTCTGCTCGCATCATCACAAAAACATCTTCCCAGCAGCACATCACCCCCGTTCTCCAACAGCTCCACTGGCTCCCTGTTCAACATCGCATCAATTACAAACTGCTTCTATATACATATATGGCCATTCACAACCTGGCCCCTCCTTACCTATCCGACCTTCTCCAGGTGCATATCCCCTCTCGCTCCCTCAGATCCTCGTCCTCCCTCCGCCTGTCAGTGCCCCCTGCCCGACTGAGCACCATGGGAGCCAGAGCCTTCAGTCACGCTGCTCCAAAGCTCTGGAACAACCTACCTCCAGACCTCCAAAACTGCACACCTCTTTCCACTTTCAAGTCCCGTCTAAAAACACACCTGTTCAGGATTGCCTACAACACATAGCTCTTCCATTTCTTATGTTTTTATGATTTTATGTCCTGTTTTTATATAATATCTCGTTTACTAATTTTTACATTGTATTTTCTTATTGTCTGTACAGTGTCCTTGGGTGGCATGAAAGGCACTTTTAAATAAAATGCATTATTATTGTACTCAACGGGGTGGCTCCCCCGCCTACTGCCCAAAGACAACTGGGAAAAGCTTCAGCACAGCCCACGACCCTTGTGAGGATAAAGCGGATCAGAAAATGGATGGATGGATGTACTCACCAGAGATGCTAATGTAGAAGCTCCTACCTGTCTAACTTGTCCACTCATATATAACGACTCTGAAATTACCCCTCTACCCCCCCCCCCCCCCATTTCCTCCTCCCACCACTTGCGGTCGACTTGGGACCAGTTCGTTGGATCGTGGTCGATCGCGATTGACGTATTGTGCACCCCTGCCTTAAAATCAGAAGTAACTCGCTGACTAGCTTAGCGCTTAGTGCCGTTGTTTGCGCGTAAGCGGTGACCTAAAGGTCAAAATTCAGTTGTCATCTGACTGGTTCCCCTTTATGTCAATCAAGTAGCAGGATTGATGATAGACTGACATCGTAAGTTCTGATGTACTAGCACCGTTGTTTGAATTGCAGCGCCACCGCCAAGGCGTTTTTGACGCTTGTCATGTGAAAGCCCAGAGCGACATTAAACCAGCCAAATGTGACTCGTGAGCCGCGGGTTGGCCATCCCTGCATTAAATCATTCTGTTCATTTGTGTTAAGATCCCACATGGGAAGAGAAGCAGATCAGCCTTGGGCAATATCTTTGGTGGCAGCTCCTGTGTCTAATCAAAGAGATTTTTACTTAAAAAGGAGGACATTTTTTTCTTTCTGCCAGCTCCATGGGATAACACTTTCAATAACTCTTCATTTGATCTAAATGCAGTGGAACCGAGGGAGAAGACTTCTGGTGTTGTAATGTGATACATTAGAGAAAAATGGATTGAAACCCGTATGACTGAATAAAGTGAGCTCTATTAATGTGTCCGAGTGCCTTGCTTGACACATGCTGTCAAGACAGATACAACAGAGATTCAAAAATCTTAAGTCATTGGCTCTACCCATGCAGCAGATGCCTCATATAAATCAAGCAAATTGAAAAATAAACATCCCATCATGATTATAATCATTGCAGTATAACAGTTGCAGTGGCCTGGGAGAAATTAAAACCACATTTGAGAGAGAAGGAAAACAATGCTTTTCATTTGTCTGTCAAACTGCCAGTCATAGTCTGACAAAGAGAACTGGATAGCAGAGTCTGCAGATTCGAGCTCTTCCAATTTTGTTTTGCATTGACAATCATAAATTGTGGAACAGATGTAAATAGTGGCTAAAGGCTGATTAAAAATACAGTGTATGTGATCCAACAATCCATTCTTCTTATTTTTGGTGGGTTGTAGGGGCAGCAACTAAAGCATGGAAGGCCAGAATACGCAGCGACTTTGTCCAACTCTTCCCGAGGTGATCACAGACACTCCGGGAGACATCTGCCCCTTTGCCATCAAACTCGTTCTTCCCTTAAACAGCTTGATTCTGCCTTTTAGTGTCACTTTCCCAATACACTTTGAGGACGTGCGGTTACAATGGCACAGTTTCTCAGAATCTATTCCACCTACGTTCTAGAATGCAGGATGAAGTGGGAGTTTTTTAAAGCAATGCAGCAAGGAACTCGACTTCACATGCCTATTTCCTGATTTTAAGCAAGCAAGAGAAACCAGTAAGTCATAAAAACAGAATACACAGTCCACATTTATTCAGTTTAATAGCAATACACAACCATATTTACAATTTCATTTGTAGATGAAATAAGTGAAATTTGTAGAATGTTTTTTTTCCACAAACTGTGTGCTTGTCGTTGAAAATATTTGACATAAGCTTCACTTATGTACATATGACATTGTAAATCTGCTTAAGCAAGGCTCGAAATAAGCATCTCAGTTCACTAGTCGAAATTTGCAGGTTGAGGCAAGTGCAATGCTATTTACGCCGTACCAAGTAGCTCGCAATGACCTTTGGGTTGGCGACCGAGTGTGGCTAAACACGTTGCGGACTTGCTATCAAGTCGTCAATCATCATCTCCATGGAGGAAAATAAGAAACACAAAAATCGTTCTCATGATGGGACTACAAGGAAAGATAGAGAAGTCATGCTCATTGATAAGTTCACCTAAAACTGACAAATAATCATTTATGACTGTAATTCTGTGCTTGGTGATTGTGTATAATTTTCACAGTCTGGCTGGAAGTGCGTTACAGCAGTGCATATGACTTTGAACAGCAAAACAGCAGGCAAATTAATAAATCTGGAGATAAAATCATTCATAAATTAATTCATTTTCCAAACCGCTTTATCCTCACTTGAGGCACAGGGGGTGCTGGAACCTATCCCAGCTGTCTTCGGGCAGTCAGAGGGGGACACCCTGAACCGTTTGCCAGCCAAACGCAAGGTGAGATAAAATCAAACAGGAAATTAATCCAGCTCCATTATGGCCTTTGTCAACCTGGAGGAGTGGCCTACAAGATTAAAAGTATATCAGGATTGCATAAAATATTTATTATATCAGTAATCTTATTTTTTGTTTTTACAAGAGTCCTGTATTTTAATTTTGACTGGAGAGGCCTGCACAATAAATGTTCTCAAAATGACATGGGATCTTCCCTTTTATTTTTTAATCAATGTAGCTTTGCTGAAGATGAAAGGTATATTTGTGCCTGAAATTGCCCCACTAAAATTTTTTCTCGATATGACAATATCGTTTGCTGCTCTGAACAATGTGAATTTAATAACAAAATAATTGATTATATAAAAAAGAAAACCAAGATCTTTGTGACGTTGTTTTTATTGTTTGATAAAACCCTTACCTCAGTTTAATCTGATTAATTTCCCCAAAAGAATTGCTGTTCAGAATCAGATATTTGTTCCACAAATTAAGTAATTGACTAGCAAAGAGAAAATGTATACATTTCAGGCCTTATCGGGTATTGCTGTAAAACACAACATGACATCACCACAACCAAGCAACTGCAATTCATATTTTGAGTCACAGCAAAACCAGTAGCCGAGACATGGCCACTCATGAAATCTGTGGCAGAACCCCATACTGTCGCGTTTCGGACAAGCCGAATTAAGTTTGGATCCCAAAAGTGTAGACGTCAACAAGGTCTCCGTAGCAAAAATGTTTTAATACAAAAATCGCACCGACAAAGAGTAACAAAAAACGCTGGTCCAAACAGACCAGGGCGTACAATAATGATTAACAAAAAGCGCTTGCCAAAAGGCAAGAATGCAAACGAAAAACAATGTGACCAAGCACACGCAAGCAAAAGCCAAATCACAAAATGAAAACCATACTTACAAGATCAATAGTACCAAGTAGTGATGGGTCCAGTGACACCGATGCCTTGACGCATGCGCCGGGCTCACAGAGCAAACCACGTGTCGGTGCAGGTGCTGCTTCATTACGTCACGTGATTGACACGTGAACTGCACCGGCGCAGTTTAGACTGCATCGGCTGCGTTGACACAGTCCAGGCTGCTAATTGACACGTCAACTGCACCGGTGCAGTTTAGACTGCATCGGCTGCTTGGCACAGTCCAAGCTGCGCCGCTTAGTCCAGGGGGCGTCGACTCAGTGCAGGGGGCGTTGACGCAGCAAAAGCCCGCACAGTGTATCCTAAGGAAGTGCGTCTGGCGACACGATGCCGATTGCCGAAACAAGCCAGACCTCACCCTCGCTCGAATAAAAATATATGTTTGGGCAATATGGAAAACACACTGATTATCAGAAAAAATGTGTCCGTCTGACTTCGAGCGTCATGTCGGCTGTCATATAATAGGCTATTATTATATGAGAAGTGCTTTATGAACGTTTGTACTGTACGTCATACTCCAGTTGATTGAGAGGTCCCGCCTATAAGGAGGAGTTCCAGAAAGTGACTGCGAGTGAGCACACCGCATGTTTGATGACTCTGCCACGTTGCTATTAAAAGTCACATAAAACGTAAACCTTGTCTGCTGACCATCATTACATCGGCTAGGCGAGTTTAGCTGTTGTCGTAGTTCAAAGCTTAATATGTGGCGTGGGTTGGGTCGGCGCCGCGAGTACGTTCTCGCGCTCACAACAGAGAGCAGCAGACTATCGACTGCTGAGACGCGCTTCACTCGAGTGACGTTGCTACAGTACGTGCATATTATGGAGCAGCTTCCGGACAAATACAAATTGTCAGCCGTGTAGAGCCATTTTGATCTCCTTTTGGAGAATAAGGTATTTATTAAAATCTCCTTGTCTCTCCAAGTGCCTCTCGGATTTTTGACATATCTTATCCCATTGTGTGTGTGTGTTCTCCACAACAGGGGAAATAGCATGCATTAAACGCAACAGACTGAAATTTAAAACACTGGAGCATCTTATTTTTCTAAATCAAAATTTGTGAAGACAAAGCCCACAAGCATCCTCATTCACATGATTTTCACATTATTGAAACACATTGAATGATACAATATGAATGCATGGATGTGAATGATATTGTCAAGGGTCAATGTCATCTTTATTGTCAAATATGCTTTATGTATGACATGCAGCATAGATGAAATTTCTTCCTCTCAATCCTCAGTGCATACATGCATGCAAACATGCTGTGCATTAAACACACACAGCTAAGAAAGAATAGCAGCTACACTGTATAAACAAGACATGTAATCTGAACAGTAGTAGTAGACAATATAAACAATATAAAAAGCATAAACAACAACATAAACAAAGGCGCTTGTGGCTATTGTGGGTAGAGTGAGGTAGTGCATTGTATACATGTCATCATCAAATCAGTTTGTTCAGTCTGTCAAGTGGGTTGGCTGCAGAGATTTTGAAGGTCCAGCAGGTGGCAGTGGTCAGCGACACAGTATCAGTACAGTATCAACACAGTGTGTCATTGTGTCGACACGCCTCATGAGGCCTCATGGACCCATCACTAGTACCAAGAGTATCAAAAGCGAAAAACGACGAGGTTTATAGCAAAAGGGTCTATGAGCATGGAAACAGCAAGGCATAAACAATACTCCGACAACAGGTGAACCGCAGAAGAGTCCTTAAATACAGAGTCCCATAATGAATGGATTGGCAGCAGGTGTGCACCAGAAGTCCGCTCATGCCACCTGCTGGCCAGACCAAAAAACAGAACCGTGATACATACATTGGGAGTGTGCAGTGGAGGCTTGCACAGTTCACTTGATCTCGCCCTAATCCCACCCCAAAGATGTGGTGCCAGCTGTAATCGCAAAGCAACAGAAACCAAGGTAAGGCCAGTTAACGACCAATCACGGTGCACCTGTTTTAAAAGCCGGGTCAAGATTGGAGCCCTGAACAACTGTGATGTCATTTTCATTTGACAGCAAGTGGCAAAAATGGCCGCCTCCTGAGATGGACAAAAAGGAGTAGGTTTTACTGCTTAACTCATATGCCACAAAGATGATATTAATCACAATGCCATTCATCGTGGGGCTGCATAGAACATATTTTTGTAAAGAACATTTTGGGGCTTTACTTCCCCTTCAATCATGTAAGGGATTGAGTTCCCTCGTGTAGTGATGGGTCCATGAGGCCTCATGAGGCGTGTCGACACAATGACACACTGTGTTGACACTGTGCTAATACTGTGTCGCTGACCACTGCCAACTGCTGGACCTTCAAAATCCCTGCAGCCAACCCACTTAACAGACTGATTTGATGATGAAGTGTATACAATGCACTACTTCACTCTACCCACAATAGCCACAAGCGCCATTGTTTATGTTGTAGTTTATGCTGTTTATATTGTCTATACTGTTCAGATTACATGTCTTTTTTATACAGTATAGCTGCTATCCTTTCTTAGCTCTGTGTGTTTAATGCACAGCATGTTTGCATGCATATATGCACTGAGGATTGAGAGGAAGAAATTTCATCTATGCTGCATGTCATACATAAAGCATATTTGACAATAAAGATGACATTGACCCTTGACAATATCATTCACATCCATACATTCATATTGCATCATTCAATGTGTTTCAATAATGTGAAAATCATGTGAATGAGGATGCTTGTGGGCTTTGTCTTCACAAATTTTGATTTAGAAAAATAAGATGCTCCAGTGTTTTAAATTTCAGTCTGTTGCGTTTAATGCATGCTATTTCCCCTGTTGTGGAGAACACACACACACAATGGAATAAGACATGTCAAAAATCCGAGAAGCACTTGGTGAGACAAGGAGATTTTAATAAATACCTTATTCTCCAAAAGGAGATCAAAATGGCTCTACACGGCGGACAATTTGTGTTTGTCCGGAAGCTGCTCCATAATATGCACATACTGTAGCAACGTCACTCGAGTGAAGCTCGTCTCAGCAGTCAATAGTCTGCTGCTCTCAGCTGTGTGCGCGTGAGCGCGAGCACGTACTCGCGGCGCCGACCCAACCCACGCCACATATTAAGCTTTGAACTACGACAACAGCTAAGCTAGCCTAGCCGATGTAATGATGGTCAGCAGACATGGTTTACGTTTTATGTGACTTTTAATAACAACGTAGCAGAGTCATCAAACATGCGGTGTGCTCACTCGCAGTCACTTCCTGGAACTCCCCCTTAAAGGCGGGACCTCTCAATCAACTGGAGTATGACGTACAGTACAAACGTTCATAAAGCACTTCTCATATAATAATAGCCTATTATATGACAGCCGACGTGACGCTCGAAGTCAGACGGACACATTTTTTCTGATAATCAGTGTGTTTTCCGTATTGCCCAAACATATATTTTTATTCGAGCGAGGGTGAGGTCTGGCTTGTTTCGGCAGTCGGCATCGTGTCGCCAGACGCACTTCGTTAGATACACTGTGTGGGCTTTTGCTGCGTCAACGACCCCTGCACTGAGTCGACGCCCCCTGGACTAAGTGGCGCAGCCTGGACTGTGCCAAGCAGCCTGGACTGTGTCGACGCAGCCGATGCAGTCTAAACTGCGCCGGTGCAGTTCACGTGTCAATCACGTGACGTAATGAAGCAGCACATGCACCGACACGTGGTTTGCTCTGTGAGCCCGGCGCATGCGTCAACGCATCGGTGTCGCTGGACCCATCACTACCCTCGTGTATGAAATGTGTTACATAAAAAAAGCTGGCGAGCGACAGCCCCGTAAGTGTGATGTCATTCAACAATGGCAGAGCTCAATATGGAAAGTGTACAAAGCCAGTCAGAAATCGATTCAGAAAGCAAGTTTTCAGACTTATCCGAGGGGAATCCAGGTGTTTGAAGAGTTGGGGGAGATTGCCGAACAAAAGCATTTTTATTTTTAAGCACATTTCTATGGGCTTGACTATGAACATGGGTGGGTTACGTTTCAAAAACTAACAAAAGTATGCTAAAAGATAGTATTACTCAAAAGATGATTGGGCAAGTTTACTTCACACTTAACCTTTAAGTAAAGGCAATGTTTTCAGTAATATTTCAATTATTACACAAGTATGGTTAGTGAAATTTACAATATTTCTTTTTCACTGATAGTGATGACAAAATGTACTTTAACAACATTATATCAATGCCGATCCGCTTACATGACTTTCAGCTGACCCCCAAATTCACCCCCGAACCCAAACCCCAGCAATTATTCCTCCCTAAAAGCTTTTTTTTTCAGCTGTATACCAGACATGAAAATACTATTTTAAGTTCCCGCAGAGACAATAAGGCATTTCTTTGAAACACCAAGCCCACGGCTGAACGGGTCAAAGGATAAACGCATGGTGAAAGACATAATTAGGAGCTTTCCACTTTTCCTCCTCTAACTCTTCTGAAAAGTAATGCATTACACTGAGGACCTTATGCCCTCAAAATAACTTTCACCTTTGCTAATACCTGAATATGTAATTATCTAGGAGACCTGCTGAGTGCATGTCTGAGAATAGGCAGAAGGGGATTTCAACTCATGAAAGGAAGAGACCATAATTATTCCAACGCTTGCTGTGCAAATGCCCCCTACTTGTGATGATCTTTCTTTTATTCTCCTTTCCTTTGTTCCCCCACCTGCTTGGCCAAGTTCAACGTAGGAGGCAGGTGGTGATTTTTCCTGGATTTTTACATCGGCAGAATAGGGAAAAAGTACTCAATTTAGTTCCATGAACTTTAATGGCATCGGCCAGGGAGCAAACTATTGCATTTTTCAATTTTGCAAAATCTTTACCATGTGTGATTACCATGTGTGATTGGGCTTTTGGGACTGCATTGAATAGATTTTCTTTCCACACACGTGGCAGGCTGCACTTGTCGGACAATACCAACCCCAGGAAACCTCGACTCCTAACCTATAACTGCTTCAGACAACAAAGTGTATGCAGAAAAGTGGTGAAGATTGCACGACTGTCTGTGTCCTGTGTGTTGTGTTGTGTTATTTTTGTTATTTTGACTTCAAAATGGCGCCGCGAGAGTGGCTGCCTTTCCAGCAGCTCCTATATTTTGTTGTTCTACTTCTTCCTTTCATAACTTTGCTGCTGTGAATTGGGAATTTCTCCATTGCGAGACTAATAAAGGTTTTCGTATCGTATTCGTAGCTTCCATCCAGCACCTGCTGCCAAATTCCCTTTCTTTCACTTCAACAAAAATTATATCAGAAAAATGACCAGACCCGATTAAGGATGTCATGTTGCCCTTGTGGATTTGCTTACTTGGACACAGTTTAAATTTTAATTTGCTATTTTATCATTTAATTGCTGTCTGTCCTATTTAATTTTCTAACTGCATGCCACTTTTTCAAGCCATTTCGTCTCATTGAATTAATGGACACTTTTCAGTGGGGTTTCCGGGATGAGGGGAGGAAGAGAGCTTGCTCAGGTCTGGTTCCTGGATGTCAGAAAAGACAGAACCATCCTGGAAGTTGAACTTGACCAGTTCTGCAGCCATATGATAGCTGCTTTGTTTGTGGAAATGGCAGCTATGGAACTTTTGAACATTTGATGGAGTTTATGTAATTTAATGAATTATTCATGTCTGTGGGCTGTTAGCAATTTAGTTTGATTGATGTAACTAAGAAAGATAAGATATAAGATTTAGTAATAACGTTACATATAAAAATCCATCCATGCATCCATTTTCCAAACCGCTTGATCCTCATTAGGGTTGCGGGGGGTGCTGGAGCCTATCCCAGTCGTCTTCGGGCAATAGGCGGGGGACACAGAGACGAACAACCATCCACGCCCACACTCCCACCCAGGGACATTTCTAGAGCGTCCAATCAGCCTGCCATGCATGTTTTTGGAATGTGGGAGGAAACCGGAGTACCCGGAGAAAACCCACGCAGGCCCGGGGAGAACATGCAAACTCCACACAGGGAGGCCGGAGCTGGAATCGAACCCGGTACCTCTGCTCTGTGAAGCCGACGTGGTAACCACTGGACTAGAGGGCCGCACATAAAAAATTGTATTCATATATGGTTTTAAAGGTTCTGGAATGAATAATCAAGCGGATTTTAAAAAAAGTATCTGTGCATACAGTAGGTGGTTTATGCCTATGAGAGACTTTTAGCATCTTTTGACTTCAGTTCATGATGCAAAGGGTCTCTTTGGCATGGAAGTTCCTTGGAGTCATCGAAATAAATATATCCTAAGACACAAGTGAGATCATATTTTATATCTAAAATATGCACATTTTAAAAAATTCTCCACGACTGCACTTCAGAGACCCAATGTGAGAGTGATATTGAAACATTTGGTGTCAAAGTGGACATTGTTCTGTCCCCAATTTACAGTTAATCTAAGTTTGAATGTTTCATTTAAGTTACACTGAAGTAACGTGAATATTTCTATGCATAGTTAAGAGTATTTTCTTTATGCAACGTAACTTTAGTGATTTCATTGCAAGCAGCGGAGTTCACAACCGGACGTGACGTCATGAAAGCGGAAGACGCGTACGCAGAAGCAGAAAGTAGAGCGATAGATCGTCACCAAAAAAAATTATAAGTTAAATAAAAATAAAATAAATAAAGATCGTCACCAAGAGAGAAACGTATGGTAGTCAAGTTTAATCCAGCACAATCCACAGACATCTCACACCTTTGGTAGCATCGTGGGTATGTACTAGTGATGGGAAAATGAAGCCTCATGAAGCAATGAGGCTTTCCATCCAACTGGTTCGTTCCTGGGACGAAGCATCATGAGGCTTTATTTGTACTACTGCGCCATCATGTGGAAAATAAATGTTACGACAGTGATTAAAATGATACCATGGATTTGATGTAGAGGTAAAATCGGACCAAAAAAATCCAGCCCGACCCGGCCCGCTGGTATTTAAGCCCGACCCGGCCCGAGCCCGACCAATTAACTTGATTTGCAGGCCCGAGCCCGAAGCAAACCCGACATTTCCTATTTCATTTGTGATGACTCGGGAGGAGGAGGGGTGATTTCTAATAACAAATTAAAGCCTGTCTTTTCCACAAAATCTAAGTTAAACAAGTCTGTATAATTATTTACATCCTTTAAACATGTATTTCTGTTTCAGCAGAGGGTACATTAACCGACAATTTTCCATCATTGACGGATTTTTTTTAAGAGTTGTAGGAAAAAATTAAGGCATTTCGTCATTTTGACGGGTTGAAAATTGGGCCATTCACCACAGCAGCAGTACATCCTTAAGAATCGAGCGTGGCACTTGATGAGAGAGAAGCAGCGAGACAAAGAAGAACAATGACGGCTGGATCATAGAGACATGAAGGAGTTCTTTGAATTGTCATTGCGAGAGTTTAGTATAGTACGTGTTGTGATGAGGCCACTTCTGGGGGGTTTTCTGGGTTTTTTTGCGAACCACGGTCTCTCGTGGCCAAAACTATTCATGGCCTCATAACGAACAAAAACAAAAAAAAAGTCAGCGAGAGAGAAGTCTGACCGACCCGCGGGCTCGGGCGGCCCGATCTTACCTCTAGTCAGTGTCACCTGTCAGCTCATTATCGTCCCGGTGCGCCGAATTTATTTCGATTCACCCGCGAAACAATTTGTTGGCGGTGACGTAGGATTCCCGTCCCGCGAGGCTTCGGGCGGAGCAACGCGCGTTCCGAGGCATCGGGCGTGGCCACAAGCGTAATTGACACACGCCTCGATGCGCGCTTCACAGATTTTCTTCCGGTTTACTCGGCACACGCATCAGAGCCTCGGCACAGTCGGGCACATCACTAGTATGTGCAAGTTCGTGTCTTTACCGATGAGCAGTTCTGTCATGCTTTCTGTTAGAAAATCCTGTTCTGCAACATGCATAAAAAGACATGTTAGGATTTGAGCTAGCGCTCGCTAATTACATTAGCACGATGACATCTTGCTAGTTTTGCGGTTGAGGCAATGTTAGCTAATTGGTTGTGAACGAAAAGTGTTTTTATATACACTGCGAATTCAGTTTGTTTTTGATTGTAACATCAGTGCATGGTGTGAATTGAAGGTAATTTCGCCTCACCTTGTATGTTACAGTTTCACCTTTTTCTCCGTCATTAAACCTGTGGACTAAGAATAACGTCTTCAGAGTCGTGGTGTAGAAGATGAGTTTAGCTGACTGTCCAAATCTGGCCGAGACAGTACAGACATATTTAGGGTAAAAAAAAAAAAAATCTAATAACATTTTCTATTTTAAAAAAAAATACAACAACATTCCCCTTTCCATGACAATTGGTGTAAAATATGCAATTGTTTATTTAAAAAATGCATGCCAAAAACAGAGAAGTCTATTTACAACTCAACTCAACTGTATTTATAGAGCACTTTCAAACAGCCATCGCTGCATACAAAGTGCTGTACATGGAGCAATTTAACATATACAATAAACACTAGTTTATTAAACAGTAAAACAAATCGGTAATAAATACGGTAGAAAGCACCAAACAGTAAAACCAAGAACAAATGTAAGTCATGCTGAGTCGAATGCCAAAGAATACAAGTGAGTTTTGAGGAGGGTTTTGAAGATGGGCAGCGAGGAGGCTTGCCGAATGTTCAGTGGGAGGTCATTCCTGAGAGAGGGACCAGCAACAGAAAAGGCTCGATCCCCTCCGAGCCTCAGTTTAGTTCTTGGTACTTCTAATAATGTCTGGTCCGCAGACAACAACAACATATATCCATCCATCTTCTTCTGCTTATCTGGAGTGTGGTCGCAAGTGCAGACGTCCCTTTCCCCAGCCAATTCTTCCAGCTTTTCCCGGGGCTTCGCAAGTCATTCCCAGGCAAACTGGGAGACATACAGATTCGTCTCTCCAGTGTTCCATTTCAGTGGAACGTGTCTGGAAGCCTCCCCAAGAGGCACCCTAACTAGATGGCTTGTCACGATGTTGAAGAGCGGCTATACTCTGAGCCCCTCCTGGATGTGTAAGCTTCTCACCCTGCGAAGGAAACTAATTTAGGACGCTTGTATCTGTGATGGGCGGCCCGGTAGTCGACTAGTTGGGTGGGCAAACTTTTTGGCTCAGGGGCCGCATTGACTTTTAAAATTTGACAGAAGGGCCAGGTCAGCACGAGATATGGTACATTAAAAAATGCATTTGTTGACAGTCCATATCAAACATCAACAGAACAAAAGCATGAAAGTACTGTATTAATATACTTTTTTAAATGAGAACAGTGTTGTTGATCACCTATTTTAGCCAGTGCATTGCTGCAGATGGGTTGTGATCAGACCAGTAGAAGTAGAGCGATACAGAGGTCCAAAGGTGGTAAATAAGATCTCTTTCCCTCCGTCTCCCCCCGCACCCCTGTGCTCAGCAACTTCATGTCAATGCGCCACCTGGCGTTGAAATGCCTGTCTTTACAAGTCCAAATGAAATGAATGCAGTCATTCACATCGAACCATAATTGTGTACCAACCTTTGGCGGGCCGGATTAAAAAGACCAACGGGCCGGATTCGGCCCGCGGGCCGTAGTTTGCCCACCCTGAGTTAGTGTGTCGGCCTCACAGTGCAGAGGTGCAGCGTTGGATTCCGGCTCCGGCCGTCCTGTGTGGAGTTTTGCATGTTCACTCCATGCCTGCGTGGGTTTTTTTCAATGTTCATTCATTTTAAAAACCCACTATCGATTTCAAATTTTGGCAAACAAATATGTTCTCTCATTTCAAAGTACATTTTTAAATATACAGTAATCATAGGTCGAGTAATCGCTAAATATATTACATGGGTTGCGCCTCACCTTACAGGACGCTGAGATGTTTCGCAGCCATCTTTCTTTCTGTGGATATACCTGAAGGCGACAAATCATCCGATCAAAAAATGCTGGATCAAATAACGACAGCATGCGTCACATATGCAATAAACTTATTTTGTCAGTTAAGGAAATACTAGAAGTCGTTTGTGATCGCATTTAGCTTGCACATCTAATGAAGAAATTGATGATTAGCTTGTAAAGCAGGGGTGCCCAAACTTTTTGGACCAAAGATCTACTTTTCGATCAACTAACCTCCCGGGATCTACCCTTACCGGCACGCGCACGCTGAAGTCTGTATTCTGCTCATATTTAGTCATGCTGTATAACCTCCCATGCCCACAGCGTAGCTTGGCGTCCTTGTAACCATCATCTCCTAGAATTGGAATACTCTTGTATTATTCCTCTCTTCGCTCCTTTCTTCTCATCGTCGGCTCCTCAAGACTTACATCCATCCAGCCGCAGACCGTTCAACAGCACTGATCTCTCCGCTGAACAAAGCGGGGCTGTGAAAAATGCTGCCAATTACAGGCGCAAGACACAAGCGCCCCGGGACTGTCCAGCAACGACAGTCAAATGGCGCCGACATTCCTCCCAGTCAAAAACAGTGCTGGTATGCCCATGCTGCCGAGAAGGCGCAACCACCATGCACAGAGTCTCCTCCTTGATGAATGTCGTGGCCAGAAAATGCTGAAAAAAGTCCACATCAGGTCCACACGACGTAACAAAAAACACAAAGTGACAAAACAAACACAAAAACAACAAAACAAGCAAGGCTCATGAGAGCACTTGCTGACGGCTGCCTCCTCGGGCGCCATCTTGACTTCAAAGATGGCGTCATGAATTATCTCACGCGTTGGCGGGGGGAATGGTGTCTCTGGTTCGGGAACATGATACAACCTACGGTTTAACCTACATCGAGAACATATTGTGTGAACAGACTGATTGATGAGATTGAATGCATGCTTCATTTTGATTTGAGACCCCATAGCTCCTGCCACACACAATCTGCAGGATTGGTGAGGAGTATAGTTCCACAGTTAAAAGTCAATTGAAGAAATGCATGGATGAAACACGCAGGCCCTGGAAACTATGTCAAACGATACTAAGCTAAGTTGGTTAATAATTTGTGAAATTCCATGTATGATTCATAAAATGTGTGTAATGAACTGATTTGGCTGATTACTGTATATGCTAGAGACTCAAAAAAAAAACTATGAAAAATTTTAATTTGCCGGAGAGCATGAAAAGGAAACATTGTAACTCTCTGAGGTGTTGCTGACCACACTGATTGCCGTACATTGTAAAAAGGTCTTCTGTGCGTTTCTGTCGACATGAATATCGATGATTGCGTGACCCCATTTCCTGTCACTGATCTTTTTCTGGTATATGTGTCTCCGTTGGCACATGTGAAAGGGGTTGTATTTTTGAATAATTATCTACACTTTGCTCACTGATTTGGACCAGGGGTGTCAAACTCATTTTTGTCAAGGGCCGCTTTGGGGTTGCATCTCCTTCGTTGGGCCGGTACGACGGTGAAAGTATTTTTATGTATTGTGTTCCTGAATTAATGTTGCTGAACTGAATGCGAATAAATTATCGTTTGTTGAGTTGTTTAAATCTGTTTTCATGTTTTCAGAATGGAGAAATGGTGCATTGTTTTGATTTTAAAAAAATTAATGATACGTGAATATTTATTGTTTACTTAATTTTCGTTTGATGTTGTATTGTTGTGTTTAGGTTCTCTTCTGTTACGGTCTAAAAACCTATGTTGATATAATCATTCTTCGCTGTGAGTGTTGCTATGTTTCTTTCTTTTGTTAGTCGATGGTAATCACGTTTCAATTTAATACAGAAGTATAGTTCTAACAATTTTGTAGGCATATGACAATTATCGCGGCAGAGTTTTCCTTTTGTTTTTATTAAATATAAAAAAGATAAAGAGGGAGAGTTATGGTTATAGAGGTATAGTAATAGTTAAGAGTTAGAGTTAAGCTGCTTTTACCAATGACTATGTTTCCGTCCACAGCAGAGGATATTTGAGATTCCACCTACGTTGGTGCAATTGGAATTCCTTGTGGCGTACCAGATAGGTATAAATTGGTTAACCAGGTTACTGACGGAATCAGCTACCTCCACTACAGTGTCCAGAAGCTTGCAAATTATATTGAGGAAGCCTTTTTGGCTATTGGAAGTGAAACAATTGACAGTCACCTCTCTGATGACGTTCTGGGACCGCACAGCGGTGGATGTGCTCTTGGCTGAGGCCAATGGAGCGTGTGCGATTTGTGGTGAACAGTGCTGTTCAACCACGCCGAGGCCCCGCACACTGACCCGGACTATTCCGGCGTGACCACGCCCTTGTCGTCAGAAGTAGTGGGTAAGACCTTTGTGACGTTTATGTGTGTATCTATGTGATAACATGTGATAACATGAGCAAATGTGGTATAAACAAGGGAAGCGTTAGGTTGGTTATTTTTCGTTATCATACACTTGCATATCGTATGCATGATTTTGCTTCCAATGAGAATACTTATGCCTGCAATCATTAATTGATTATGCTGCAGAGAAGAACGTTTTTAATAGATAGATGATCATGCAGTCTTTATTGGATTAAGTATTGCACGCATATCCACCAGCTGCCCCCGATTGGTGACACCATTCAACAGTGGTTGGTTTCACGGTATACGGGCAGAATAACCCCGGTGAATATCGACCTGGGACCGGGTAGTCTACCCTAAGGTCCTGAAGAAGTCCTCCCCATTCATGACTGCGCCATACTTCACTCCATCACTGCAGTGCTCGAGGTCAGCTCTCGTAAGCTTACATGACACTCAAAGACGCTTCGTCGCCTTAAACACTCAACTGCTCTAATCTCAAAGACTCTGAAAAATACGTTGGTCGTCTTGAAAACACTCAATCCTAAAAACGTAACTCTCAAGCACCCAAAGATGCTCGGTCGCCTTAAAGACGCAAAACGACGACCAAAGACGCCGAGTCAATTGAAAAAGTCAAGGATACTCAAGACGTTTAGCCGCACACTCAAACACACCTTTTTGCCTTGACAACTCAACATCTGAAGACACTCAAACATGCTTAGCCGCGTTAAGCCACAAACATTCCCGAGACACTCAGATACTTATTCACCTAAAAATGTCAACAAAAAAAAAAAAATCAAAGATGGAGTCACAGCCATCTCGCTACCTCTGCGTCCCGCGCCCTAGACGCAGAATTTTCCCGCCAGACGCACGGTGCCAAATAATGTGCGTTTTTGGGACGCAAGGAAATTTCGTAGTCCAAAAAAAAAAAAAAAACTACGGTAAATCTTTTTTTCCAGAACGATCGCAGTTTGCCTCAACGCTAAAGGCACTCAAAGGCACGGTCGCCTTAAAAACTCAAATTCAGCCAAAGGCTCACGGCCTCCTTAAAACTTAACACTCACACTGAGAGCGTCTTGAAACAAAAAAATCTAAAATTAATGCCGAAATACTCACACACTCAGACGCCAAGTGTCTTAAACCTCAAAGACTCTAAGCTACATGTAAGTAAACAGCAATGGTTGATTTAAAGTGCCCTAAAAATACAGTTGAGTGAAAAAACCCCAATACTCAAAGACACCTACAAAAAGCTGCCTTCAATTTTTTTTACACTTCTGTTAGCATCTTATTTCATTTGTGCGCAGCATAACGGCTAAATGCTACGTCACCATGTTTGCTTTGAACTGGGGCTCCACGAACTGACCCCGGCGGGGTCTGCTGACCTCCGAGACCTTTTAGGTACATATGTTCATTTCTTTCACGTCGCTAAGGACCTTAACGATTCAGTGATTCAGAAGCAGAACTTGAAAGTCTTTTCCACAGCTGACTCAAGACATTCCAAAATGTTAAGTTGCGCTCAAAAGACATGCGGTCCATTTAAAAATTTCGGAATGAACCGCATTGGAAATCCAAAATTCCACTGGCAGTTGGGGAGCAGTGGAACAAAGCAGGCGGTCACGTCAACACCTTCCTGGTTCGCGGGGTGCCGTCTATGTGCAGGAGTTATGTAATCGTTTTTGGAAACGTCCTCTTTTCTCCTTGTGAATTCCAGCTGGCGTCCTTTTTGATCTCCTGGCAATGGGGAGGATGTGAGGAAGGAGACACTTGGGGAATTGAGGGAGTTAGCAGTTTCTCTGCACTTTTCCAGCGCCTGTGATTAAACGCGTGCTGAATTAATCTGCGGAGCTGCGAGAGAGGAAAAAAAAAAAAAACACGCAGTGTGGCCTGCGGCAAACTCCTCCTCACGACGCCCGTCCCGCTCTCATCCTTGCCCTGGACTCGACCCCCTCTTCGGCCGCTCCATCTCACGTCTGTGTTTCGACATCGCAAAGCTGAATTTTGTGGACAACTTCTTAGAAGTTAGAACACAGAAAAACAGCACATTTTAAGTGAGATTTGTACAGGTGTTGTTGACTTATAAGCACCTATTTCCTCAAATGGAGGACGTCCCTCTCATGGTGTGTCGAGTGGTGAGTTATCCAATTGGGAAATCAAACATGCCCACGGCCTCACCTTGGTGCGGTGCACCAACTGTGAAAAGCCCCGTGTCCAGGGCGTGGATGTAGGAATTGTTGTGCATCTCAATAGCGACCGTGCCCATGATCTCGCCAAAATGTCGGACGGCCCACCAACCGCCTGGAGACGAAAGAAGAAGAAATTCCATTTACTAAATCACTACTTTTTGCAAAACATGAAGACAGGGAGATGATTACCGGTACTATTAAAAAGGAGGAGGGGCACATGCCACAACATCCAATTTGGATTGGTTATCTGCTGCCTTTCTCTTCTTGTTTTTGTCTTTCTTCTTTTTCCTGTCAATAAGAGAATGGAGTGGAAAAATTGGAAATGGCAACTCTCACATTTTCTTCTTCTTTTTACCCATTACTATTTTGTTTGTTTATTCACGGATACAAATGTGTGAAACCAAATTTACCACTCAAAGACGTTGAGTCGTGAAGAAAAAAAAAAGAACAGAATTAAGACTAAGTCGATTTGAATTCTGTTAATTGTGCTGTCCCGGATATCAATAATTGATGCCTTATTTCGTTGATCACTTGACCGAATTCAACTCCCCATCAGCGTCGCGCGGTTGCACGATATCGCCAGCAACACGCTTCTTGTTGCGCTTACTAATATTTAGGAGACGTCAATTGACACCAACGCAAAATAAGACACATTATATAAAAATAGAAAATTTCAGTTTAACGGTGGGCTGCCTTGTCGTTCATTATCTCAATCACGTCAACTTTCGCCTGTCAGCATTTATCTTGAATCGCTAAAGCTCCAACTGAAATGACACCGTAGCTTTAAAACACCCCACAATGTACACCTCCGCAAGACATGTCCCACCTTACCCTTTATTCTGTCCCTTCAGAACCAATTTGGTCGATTTAACGCTGGAATATTCCGCCATTATGTTTGCACGGCGACGACAGGGAAGCGGAAGTTGGAAGAACAACTACGGCGGCCGCAGAGGCACGCTCCATTGCGACTTCGACTTTTTCGCAAAAACAAATCTTGCGGTTTGAGTCGAAGTCTTGGTTTAACGCCCCAATCTGAACATTGCTGTATTATCCTACGTGTGGCTTCCTAATTTAGCTATTATTAGCTGAAGGATGCTGTATATTCAACTCTCGTTTTCTTTTTTTTTTTAAGTACGTCAAATGTCAATTTAGGATTTGAGCATGCAGCAGCCACGCGGCACAAGTGTAAAATCCTCTCCTCTGAGCCTCTTTCTCCAAACAACCTGCCCTCCACAGTGACATCCATCTGCAGAGTCAAAGCTCCGTGAAGCAGAGCAATGGGGCGCTCCGGTCCGACGTGAAACCCGTTCAGACGCACCTCCACTCTCATCATGTTAGAATTAAAGAGCTCATCTTTACTTAAAAGAGGGGGAAAAAGTGAAACCAAGAAAGTTTTTGATGTGGCAGAGAGCAATGAAAACGGCTTTAGTCCCCGCAGGGGGTGTTTACGAATTAAATTCCTACATCGCTCATTAAAGGAATAAGCTCTCACGTAGAAGCAGAGGTGAGACCGGTTAATAACGATATGAATAATGTGTAATAATGTTAGCAACTAATAAGGAGGGCTAATGAATGTCTTTCTTCAGAGCTGGATCCTATTCCATGGTGAATTTTGGTGAGAGAAGCGGGAAACATCCCGCACCAGTCAATCATGTTCTATAAAGCTACTTTCTTGCAATGCCATCCATGCTTTCGAAAGCGCTCATCTTTTGGCTTGCCGGTGAGCTGGAGTCTATCGCATTTGATCTTTGGCGAGAGAAGCGGGGTACACTGTCGGGCTGGTCATGAATAAATCAAGTGTGGAGCAAGTCCGGTACAGTGAAATGCCTTCCAAGCATTTGTTGCCTTAACTGCTCGCTCTGATTGGTGTGGCAGGTAACAGAAGACAATGCTAACGCTTAGCAAGAGAAGTGGAGTGCACATTAAACTAGTTAACTGTGTATATAAAGGTACGTCGGTGCAATACCATATCTAAGCCATACATACTTTTTTAAGAGGACATACATTAAGGTCGCGGGCAACTGGAGCCCAGCTGACTTCTGGTAAGAGAAGTGGGGAACACATCGGACATAAAATTACCCTGATGCAATGCAATACAATGCATCCCTTTTCTGTCGTGCTTATCTCGGATGAGCAGGTGAGCTCAAGCTTACCCCAGCTGACTTTTAGCAAGAGAAGTCAGGCACACCCTGGACTGGTGTATATACTGTAGCTACAGTTACACCAATGCTAGATAATACAATCCATCCATTTTTTAAAATGCTTTTCTCAACAGGGCCACAGCTAACTGGAGCCTCCCCCAGTTGACTTTTGTTGAGCGAAGGGGGGCACATCATGGACGGGTTGCCAGTCAATTTTTTAGAAGATATGCCGATGCGGTACCATACCGGCCGTTTTCTCTTGCATTTTTTTTCTCAATAGCATTGCAGCTAACTGGAGCATATTTTGGGCTGTCTTTGACCAGAGAAGCTTCCTACGTGCACCTTGAGCTGGACGCCAATCAATTCCAGGGCACATACAGACAGTGCCCTGGAATTGATTGGCGTCCAGCTCAAGGTGCACGTAGGAAGCACACATTTACAACACACATTCACAAAAATAATTACCTAGAGTCTTGCGGTCTTCTACCATGATGCATGTTTTTGGTGGGTGGGGAATCAAACCGAGAACCTCTTGACCGCGAGGCGGACGTGCTAACCACGATCTAACTTGAACGCATCCAAGTGACGCCTGAACAGCTTGTAGTTGCGCATGACGTCAGTAGGTGGCAGTATACAAGCATACACACGCTGACCCATTGCATTTGCCAAGGTGGCTTTTTCAGAGCAATGCATGAAGAAGACTACTTTGTTTTTCCTTCGTTTTTTTGGGTGGAGTACAATAACTCATTTAAAATTCGATACACAGACTGCCCATATTAAGACACACTCATGGTCCAAAGGTCACAAAAAGTTATTTTTGAATTCCTTGGGTACACATCGTTTTAGTCTCTGGAGCCCCCACCCCAAGGGCAACTTTGCCAAAAACACCTGTGGAAAGGTGCACCCAAAGTAAATTTGTAGCTGTTCTTGAACCATTTGGAGTATCAGCATTATTTTGGTCTCTTTTGAAATATTCAAAACTTTATCATGATGAATATTTCTCCCATACAGTCCAAATCTGTGTAAGTGCTCCTGTCACTGAACTATGGATGTTTGAAAACAGAAAGAAAAGGTCAATCTTTTGTTTGTCTCAGCTGACGACGTGCATCAGCGATTTGTTTTGACAGATGACGGAGGGCCCTCCTAACCTTAAGGGTTTAATAGAACGCTCAATATTGTCCCTCGGTGTGATTGTGAAGGGTTGTTTGTCTCTGTGTGCCCTGCCTTGGCTGGCGACCAGTTTGAGTGTAGCCCGCCTATTGCCAGCTGGGATAGGCCCCAACCTCACCTATGACCCTCGTGTCACGTGACTGATTGGCTCGACCCTTTCCAGTGACTCCGCTCGAACACTATGGCACAAAGCCGAAAAGTAAGCCTTGGCTGCTGCGTTAGCATCGATTCGCATATCGGCTAATCAGATTAGCTGTCAGCGCTGTTGGAGTTCACTTCTGATAAGACGATAAGCACAAACCGGATTGCTCATTGAAACTTGTTCAAGCCGCAAATGTGTGTGTGTTTGTATGTGCGTGTGTGTGGGGGGGAGAGGGGGGGGGTTCTTTGTCTTTGTGTCCACTGCATCTACCACATACCCAAATCTGCAACAAAATGCAATTTGGAAGCTCTGAGATAAAGTGATGAGTTCACTCGTGAAAATACATGTCAACACAGTGTGTGTGTGTGTGTTGGGGGGGGGGGTTTAATATGTCTGCTGCATGCACCACATGTACAAAGCTGCTCCACGAATTGACAGGTGTTATTCAGGCATCTTGGTGATGAAGTGCTGTGTCCACCAGAGAATCTACATACAGTCTGTCAACATGCTTGGTGGATAATGGAATATTTGTCACACTCGAGGACATGGAAAGTTTGGAGTGCGGAGGGCATTTGGTGTGTCCACTGCATGTGCCACATGCACAAATTGTCCAATGTAATTAGGGCAGTTTGGTGAGGAAGTGCTGCCTTTATCGGTGAAAATACAATGCTTTTAATGATTTTAAAATTTTGGTGGAACCTAATTTTGTTGACGAGCTGGCATCGAAAAAGCCTCGGTGGTTGCCAGGGGAAATGGTGTGAATAATTGAAAAAGGCTTTGGTGTATTTTTAAACTGCTTTTTACATTTATAATGCAGACACTTGAATCCCAGTGACACTGACACACTGCTGCTCATCATCATCGTCATCATCATCATCATCTGGTAATAAAAACCGACATCACTGCATTGACACAGACGACCGCCTGGCGCTCAGAGCTATCAGTCAAAAACTGAAAATCAGCCAGATGAACGCAGGTTCCACAGAAAGCGACGCGGTCGTCCACGTCGCCAGTTGGAACCCTCATAACTCACGAATTACCCAGATTCAACTTTGCGGGTTTCCTCACAGTCAAAAACCAAATCATCTCGAAAACCTCGCATGTGCTCATTTAAATTTGTGAACGAGCCAACAAAACTCCTTTGTGTGGAAAAACCAATGACATGCCTCCCACAGCGTGTCACAGATTAAGTTCGCACGTGCGTGTGAGCCGCCACAATGTTACAAATAAATAAAACGCTGAGTTATTTCGACCTTGGGTCAAGGATTTGAGCTAGCGCGTTGGGTGAAGATCCAACGAGGCGTAGAAAATACAGTGAAGGAGAAATATGTTACCAGGTTCTCAGAACAACCGGCGCGAGTTTTATAATCAACAATTTCTAAGAAGAAACGATGATTACGATGACTTTGGTGGCCACGGTGAGTCATTGACTCCAACTTTCGGACACAACTGTTGAAAATGGCAAACAGCTACAGCTCTTCAACCCAATTTGCTGGGTCAAAATAATAAACCCAAACTTGGGTAAGAGTAACCCAATGTGCTGCAGATCCACAGCTACCCGCAGAGTGGGTTCGGAAAACAACCCGGGGAATATTTTGCTGCTCTGTGTGTGTTTGAATGTTTCCTCATTGCCGTACGACTAGCTATGCTCATCTGTGGCTTGAAGCCAGATTCTATGCACCTACTGTAATGTTGAAATCTTAAAATCGACTTTTTGGCCCGCTCACGAATCACCGCTGGCGAACCAACGCCCGCGATCATGCCAAAAAGGAAGCGGCGTGGCGCTCGGCAGAACCGTAATGAACAACCGGTCCGGCCCCCCGCCCACGTTTAACATTCAACACGGTTGGCGGCGTCAGCTTTTGAGGATTCCAAGTGCGCCTGCTAATTGACTCGGCACAAAGGACAATGGGAAAATAATTAGACGCTAATTAAATGCCAAAGCTGAGCCAATTATTTTTCCTTGTTGTTCCTCATCAGTTTTGCCATATTGGGGCAAACAGAAATCCAGTCCAGGTGGTTGGGAAACAATACGAGAACACCCAACTGGGACGGAAAGGGAGAGATTGAGAAAACGAGCGAGAGAGCAGAGACCTCTGCTCAGGCTCAAAAGTTGGCCAAACCAATCAATGAATTGACCGTCCAAAATGTTGCCCTTTGTCGATTAATCGTGTCTTGAAGCATTTGGAACAACGCGGAGTGCACTCCTTGACTAATAAAATGATTTCATTCTCCGTTCGAGTGTTGGGTGGCTGAACTTGCCCGACTTCCAACGGACGCGACAGGCTAAGATTCATCCTCCAATCTTTTGTCTTCAACTCAAAAGCTGTGATGATCGCAACTCCAGCGTGATGCAACGCCACCATCCACTGCCGACAGTTTGTCATTTTTAACCGTGATGTCGTCACGAACATTTGGAAAATGAACTTGCCGAGACCCTCTTCCAAACTGACCCGTTGCTAAATGTGGTAGCTGCTGGATTGCGCTTGATGAATACAAACGTCAACGGCGGCGACTGACTCATCACGATGGCATGAACCCTTTGATGTTGGGACGTCCCACCGAGATCTGTCAAAACAAATCGCTGATGCACGTGGTCAGCTGAGTACATTTGTGAACATGTTATACATCTTTTAAAAGCTGAGTTTCTGGAGATTTGAATGGTGCCCGGCATTTTCCAATTGTCAAATTTGAACCGGAACTTGGGGAGACCTCAAGCGTCGACCCTGTCGTGTTTCTAATCAACGTTCTAAATTCATTTTCAAGGCAGATTTTGTGAAAAGAAATTAGACAAACATAAGATTGACCTTTTCTTTCTGTTTTCAAACATCCATAGTTCAGTGACAGGAGCACTTACACAGATTCGTACTGTATGGGAGAAATATTTATCATGATAAAGTTTTGAATATTTCAAAGGAGACCAAAGCTATGCTGATACTGCAAATGGTTCAAGAACAGCTACAAATTTACTTTGGGTGCACCTTTTTTCCGGGAATTTTTGGCAAAGTTGCCCTCAGCCTGAGGGGTTAAATTGGCTTTTTATGACCTCTTTTTTGAGGTCCTTCTTTTGACTCGTCCTTGAAAAACTCGGATGCGTTTCCCCTTGGACTCGGCGTTTGCGTGTTAAACGAAGGGCGGATTGATAACGATGACTTTGCAGGCAGGCTCACGGTCGTTTGAGACGCCCATTCGTCCCGCGTTATCCCGGACAAATCAATGGAAGGCCGCCGGTGCCACTGGTGAATATTCCCAACACGTCTTGGTCTGCGGCGGCCTGTCGGGACCTCGCCTCGAGGGCGCACGCGGGGGCCACCGAGGGCCTAATCAAACCTCGGCCCCCCCACGCCAGGGTCGCCGGTAATTACAATGTGAGGAGGATTTTTCTCGACGCCCGTCACTTTCCTGCCCATTGCACACACCGGCCTGTTGCCTTTAAAATATTGACCTACGTGGCGAATAGTTGCGATCGAGTCAAGCGCTGCAGGGCTACGTGGTTTCAATCTGAAACGTGCTTTGGAGTTGAGGGAGAGTTGGAGCACTTGGGCTGCTTTTAACAAACATCTCTTTATCTCTCTATCCTTTTTATTCTGGAAATCTTTGTTTAAAAAAAAAAAACAAAAAAAAAACAGGATTATAAAAAGACACGTGGCCCGGTGCAAATCGTCGAAAGTGCAGCATGCTCGCGCATGAAAGTGGCAAGCGAGTCTCATCCCGGAGGCAGGAGTGATTAAAACAGATGGGCGACATGATTGGCGGTGCGGTGTTAATTCATGTCACAGGCATTGCCGTCGGCCGCACTGCGCTGCCGCCTCTCCTTAAGGTTGACTCACGCCGTGTTTATTTATTGATTTATTTTTAAACCCGGGTTGCTTGTTTACCCGGCAGATTTTTTGGACTACGCCATAACTCTTCCTCGATTAGCATATACACAGCGTCTATAAAAAGTGCGTCGGTGGAGTGATGACAATGACGGGATTCGCTCACGGTTCCACGTCCTGCCGCACTGCAAATCTCCCCAGAAATCTGAACTATGCTTAATATTGGTGACCTAAAGGATGCACCCCCCCACCCCCCACCCCATATTGATCAGTAACATTCGCTATTTATTATTCAGCCCTATAAATAACCAAGCGGCAAAGATTTGAGCGAGCTGACCGAACAAGTAATTAGCTAAATGACCGACTGACTTACTTGTGGATGACCGACAATTGACTTGACTGAGAGACTAACTGATTGACTCACTTTTATTATTATTAGTAGTATTTTTTGTGGCTGTCTGACAAATTACTTGACTGACTGACAAACTATCTGGTTGACTAACTAAACTTGTGAATGACAGACTTACTGATGACCATCCTAGCGGATTCCCGATTCTCTACCCGCCAACCTTGAGGCGAACTAGCTAGCTAGCTCATCTAAGAAATTGGAGTAAGAGCAAGAGAAAGTAGTTTGGCTTCATCAACTCGAGTGCGGTCGTGAGACTTTCTGTATGAATGTTGAGAATTTGCCGCTTTTAAAGCACACTTGCGCGTTTTCTTTTTTTCCCTTTTCTTCGGCGGCTGAGCTGCAACGTGATCATCAGCACTTTGGAGGAAAGTAAGTCTGACATTTTGTGAAGTAAGCCTCTCGATGGAGCACTCATAAAGCCGCCTGCCGAGGGATTTAAGACGACTCCGACTAATGCTCTGCATTCCCCACATATCCTTATGTAACACAAAAAAAACAAAAAACAAAACCAAGAAAAAAACTAACGACCCCTTGTTTTGTCATTCCTGTTCTCACCTGACATTGAGCATTTTTATGCCTTGGATGACAAGACCTGTCTCATGGTAAGTTTGTCGCTCAGTCAAGTTGATTTCCCTCGAGGAGGGGAAGCGAGGGGTTGAGGTGAAAATCCTCCCAGCGAGATAAAGCAAAACATGGCTGACAAATTCAAGTCGTTGGATACTTGCTCGGGAATGAGAAACGCCTGAAAAGGCATGACAAAGAATCAACCTTGGGATGGTATAGCCACAACATCCATCCATCCGAAGGTGGATGGATGGATAGTTCATGAAGTGTGTCTTCTGCCCATATTTAGTCACGCCTGTATAACTTTCTCACGTCTGCAGCGAAAGTCTGTTTTGTAGCCAGATGTGTCCTTCATTTTGCTACACTGCTTCCCGGAGACTTTGCGGTGACGCGCAGGACATTGGAACGCGCCGTGAGTTGGCACAAACTGGAACAGTTTCGACAAAAACGAAAGTCCGTCTGATGATATAAATATGTGGCGAGTCGTGTCTTGGCACTTGTGATCTACTCTCAGTAGCTCACGGGCCCGCAATATTCTGCAAATCAAACCTTCGAAGAAACTCTTCATCGTTTCCAGCCTGTGCGAAGCACGCGGAGGAAGAAAAACAGTCGCGAGGTAAGAAAAGCAATTTGCTCAAGATTTCACGATTGCCTGTTTTTTCCATTTCATGGTTTTTCTTTCGCCTCGAGGTCGACGCGCGGCCAGGATGGGGATGCCAAGAACACTGTTGCCGTTTCTGATTCTGCAGCTCATGATAAGAGGATCAGGTGAAGTTTTCACCTGATTTGCTTTGATGTCCTCTCACACTCAGCGCCAAAAGAACGGAAGTAATTCCGAGGGGGGGGGCATGACAGAAAATAATTGAGAAGCACTGCACTAGTCCAATTTATCCTTTACCAACAGAACCAGCGGATGAGGGAGACGTCTGTCTGGTGAATGGTGGAAGCTCCACCTGCTCCGGCAGAGTGGAAATCTTCCTACGCGGACGGTGGGGGACAGTGTGTGACAACTACTGGGACCTGAACAATGCACAAGTGGTGTGCAGACAGATGGGCTGCGGCAGGGCTCTGGCGGCCCCGCGGGAGGCTCACTTTGGACGGGGCGAATATCCCATTTGGATGGACGATGTCCAATGCACCGGAAGTGAGGCAAAGCTGGGAGAGTGCCGGCACTGGGGGATTGGGACACACAACTGTGGTCACGACAAGGATGCCGGAGTTGTTTGCGAAGGTAACTTTGGATTGAGTTTTGGCATAATTACGTTGAAACCACGAAATTAATGAACTCATGCATTATTTTTGTTGTTTAGATGACCAAGCTTCACTCGGACACTCACGCCCATTTTGTGGTCTTGACAAAATCCAATTTGGCCTGAATTCGCTTTGGGTAACAAACGCTGGTTACGACCCACGTTCTGGACACCTGGAAAACCCCAAGTGTTCCCCGGTCAGGGAGCAGAGTGGCATTGTGTGGTACGAGGCCGACACTCGGGCAAGGGCCTGTGGAAACACACTGACGGTAAAAACAAAACAAAACAAAACTGTAAATTTCCCCATTGCGGGACAAGTAAAGGATATCTTAATCTTAAAAGAAATGCTGAATGATTTCTTGCATGTGATAATATTGCCACTGCCAAAAGTGGGAAAAAAAATCATTCGCCTGTTGCCAGCTCAATTAGGCCGGGGGTTCGGGCAGATCATTTAGTGAACAAATCAATAAATATGACACCATAAGAAATGAACACATACAGTTATCCACCCATCCATCTATCTTCCGGTCCGCTTCTCCTCACAAGGGTCGCGGGGCGTGCTGGAGCCGACCCGATCCCAGCCGTTTTCAGGGGGGCACCCTGAACCGGTTGCCAGCCGATCATGCACATAAACGATCAAGGGAAGACACCGCAAGCTCATCAGATGGCAACGGAGGGCCTGTCTTTTCACTTATGACTTTGTGTTGTGATGGATGATTGCCGAGTGCATCCGACATATGTCTCATACGTGATCAGAGCCTTGCGTTGAGCTTGGAGTCGACCGCGTGAGCGGCAGGATGGAGACATGTGAAAAGTCTTTGACCAGGCCGAAGCAGAACTTGATGCTCCGGCGGGTTGAAGACCCACATTTCCAATTCCATGTCATTGGGTCGCCGCTTGGCTGCCTGGTATTCCGCTTGTCCCAGTCACTTTCAATAAGCACTAATATTGCGTATAAGCACTATTTTTGTCACAAATCTATAAAAAGTTGCTGATGTGTTTGTGTGTGTGTGTGTGTTTGATATTTTAACGCATATTGCGTTTTATTGCACCTTTCACACACTGTACGGTGTATGGTTTGGTGTACGGTACATTTAAAAAAAAAATGTTTTCAGCCGCAATATTGTGAATTACTTCTTTGACGGTGTGTGTGAGACGTCATACCTTTGGAAAGGTGGCCAGAGGACACGTGGTGGATGCAAGTTTTGAAACACTTTTGTTGGTGTTTTTGTTAATATGGTTGTGTCACGTTGTGTGGTGGTGGGAGGACCCCAAAAAGCAGGCAGCAGGGAGGAGCACGGTGAACTTGATAAATTGTATTCAAGAAATACAGAGAGAACGAAATCTAAAACAAACAAAGTCATAAAAACAAAAAGAATCCAAAGTATCAAACCAAAACCATGACTGAAGCAAAAAACTAGAACAGAACCATGACAGGACAAACAAACAATAACCCGACACCGAGTGGTCGTGCCGGGAGTCCTTTTAAAGCAATAATTACATGCCGACCAACAGGTGTGCAGCGACAGGGAGAGCCCTACGGTGATTTTTTTTTCAACAAGAGATCAAATTTTAAAAATGTAATTGTGTATGTGTACATATATATATACGGGAGACGGTGGTTCGAATCCCGCTTGGGGCAAAAAATGAGCACATAACACCATCCAGTGTGGGTCCTTGGGCAAGATCCTTCACGCTAATGCCTACCTCATACAATGATGAGAGACAGTAAAATGAATGACATGCCGGCTCAGACGTCACCCGGCCAAACAAGGTCTGCGTCAGGTGCTGGGGAACCAGAGCACCTTGATGAAAAATGGGCTACTGGAACAAAGCGGAGATGGGCGAGATGCGATAACATGGCTCTGTTGGAATGCTACTACTCAAGCAACCCTAGTCAGAGGGGTTACATGCAGAGAATGTGGGCTAAATGGTTACTTCGAAACCCACAGTCACGGTTGACCACGAAACAACTAGTAGCTCAGTGTTCCAACATCCACAAACGGCAACTGCTGTCACAACTTAAGATTGATGAGGTACAACGCAGGTTCCATGGTGAAGGGCCCCAGGCTGCTAGATTAGAGGAGGAGGTCATACCAGAGATTGGGAGGCAAGCCCCAATGAATGCAGATGATGAGATTGGGAGGCCAGCCCCAATGAATGAAATGCTGAGCGAGACAGCAACTGACCTGAAAGCTAAGATCATGGCGAGAATGAAAGCTGGGCAACCTAGAAACCGATTACAACGGCTATGTGAAGTACCACCTGAAAGTCTCATGGAAAGTGTGAATGCAGCACTGAGGGCGATCCCTACCGTAACGATCACGGAAACCAATGAGCTGAGCAGCATCAGTGATCCTTGAGATGCTTGGCTATAAGAGCAACCATGGAAGCCATGAGATACGTTACCCACCATGGAAAAGACGGTTGGAAGCTAAGATCAAGGCGGCTCGGAAAGATGTGAGTCAATTGACGGAGGCCCAGAGAGGGGTGATGAAAAGGCCGATACCCGAGAGGTACATCCAGATGACCATACCTGAAGCACTCGAAACTGCCAAACAAAGGCTCCAAGCCTTGTCCAGCCGCCTAAAGCGGTACACGAAAGAGAATGAGGCCAGACGAATAAACAGGCTGTTCGCAACACAACCTGCAAAAGTGTACGCTCAGTGGCAGGGTCCTAACAACAGAGCTGACCCACCAAGACTGGAAACTGAAAGGTACTGGAAAGGCATATGGGAGAAGGAGGTTGCACATAACAGCAGTGCACAATGGCTGGTGACCCTGAGAGAGGAGCACAGCAACCTCCCTGAACAGAACCTAGTTACCATAACAGTGGCAGACATACAGGAAAGAGTCTCAGATATGAAGAACTGGACAGCACCAGGCCCGAACATGGTCCACACCTACTGGCTAAAGAAACTCACAGCACTCCATGAGCGCCTAGCAGCACAAATGAACCAGCTGCTGAGGGATGGGACTCACCCAGGATGGCTAACCGAAGGGCGAACGATCCTGATCATGAAGGATCCCTCAAAGGGTGCAGTCCCATCCAACTATCGGCCAATAACCTGTCTCTCCACAACATGGAAGCTCATGTCAGGCATCATTGCGGCTAAGATAAGTGGACACATGGATCAATACATGAGCGAAGCACAGAAGGGCATTGGTAGAGATACCAGAGGAGCCAAACATCAGCTCCTGGTTGACAGAACAGTCGCACAAGACTGCAGGTCCCGACGTACCAACCTGTGCACAGCCTGGATTGATTACAAGAAAGCCTATGACTCGATGCCACATACATGGATCACTGAATGCTTGGAGTTGTATAAGGTGAACAGGACTCAAACTCGATGAGGATGTGGAAAACCACACTTAAAGCCAATGGCAAGCCACTTACCCAAGTGTCCATCAAATGTGACATATACCAAGGTATACTCTCCCCACTGCTGTTCTGCATAGGACTGAACCCCCTAAACCAAGTAATCACCAAGACAGGCTATGGATACCGCCTCATAAATGGAGCTACGATCAGTCACCTCCTCTACATGGATGACATAAAGCTGTATGCTAAGAGCGAAAGGGACATAGACTCCCTGATCCACACAACCAGGATCTACAGCAGCGACATCGGGATGTCATTCGGGCTTGAGAAATGTAGTCGGATGGTGACTAAGAGAGGAAAGGTAATCCGCACTGAAGGGGTCTCACTCCCTGAAGGAACAATAGCAGACATTGAGGACAGCTACAAGTACCTCGGTATACCACAAGCCAATGGCAACCTCGAACTGGCAACAAGGAAAGCGGCTACGGCCAAATACCTCCAGCGAGTGAGGCAAGTCCTAAGAAGCCAGCTCAATGGCAGGAATAAGACCCGGGCAATAAACAGCTATGCCCTGCCAGTGATCAGATACCCTGCAGGAATAATAAGGTGGCCAAAGGAAGAGATTCAGACCACGGACGTTAAGACCCGAAAGCTCCTAACCATGCCAGGAGGGTTCCATCCCAAATCCAGCACCCTGAGACTGTACGCAAGCCGAAAGGAAGGAGGCCGGGGACTAGTGAGTGTGAGAGCCACTGTCCAGGATGAAACATCCAAGCTCCATGAATACATCAAGGAGAAGGCTCCAACGGATGACGTACTCAGAGAATGCCTCAGACAATGGGGAACAGAAGATGAGGCGCTGGAAGAGGGACCATCATGGGAGGACAAGCCCCTACACGGGATGTACCACCGGACCATAACTGAAGTGGCCGATCTCAAGAAGTCCTATCATTGGCTAGAGAGGGCTGGCCTGAAGGACAGCACAGAGGCACTTATCCTGGCTGCTCAGGAGCAGGCCCTGAGCACCAGAGCCATTGAGGCCCAGATATACCACACCAGACAAGACCCAAGGTGTAGGTTGTGCAAAAAGGCACCTGAGACGATCCAAAACATAACTGCAGGGTGTAAGATGCTGGCAGGGAAAGCCTACATGGAACGCCATAACCAGGTGGCTGGCATAGTCTACCGAAACATCTGTGCGGAGTATGGACTGGAAACCCCAAGGTCAAAATGGGAAACACCTCCGAAGGTGGTGGAGAATGACAGAGCAAAGATCCTGTGGGATTTCCAGATCCAGACTGACAAGATGGTAATGGCGAACCAACCAGATATCGTGATCATAGATAAAGTGCAGAGGAAAGCCGTTGTAGTGGATGTAGCGGTCCCAAGTGATGGAAACATTAGAAAGAAGGAACACGAGAAACTCGAGAAATACCAAGGGCTCAGAGAGGAGCTGGAGAGAGCCTGGAAGGTAAAGGTGACAGTCGTGCCTGTGGTGGTCAGAGCACTCGGGGCAGTGACCCCCAAACTAGATGAGTGGTTGCAACAGATCCCGGGAACAACATCGGACATCTCAGTCCAGAAATGTGCAGTGCTGGGAACAGCAAGGATACTGCGCAGAACCCTCAAGCTTCCTGGCCTCTGGTAGAGGACCCGAGCTGAATGAGGGACGGACACCACCCGAGGGGGGGTGAGACGAGGATTTTTTTTTTATATATTGCAGGTGAACTGCAATAAAACCCACCAATATTTACTAGGAAGTTGTAACAAACATTCATTCATTCATTCATCTTCCGAACCGCTTCATCCATGGCGCTGGAGCCTATCACAGCTGTCTTCGGGCAGTAGGCGGGGGACACCCTGAATCGGTTGTCAGCCAATCGCAGGGCACACAGAGACGAACAACCATCCACGCTCACATTCACACCTAGGGACAATTTTGAGTGTTCAAGCAGCCTGCCATGCATGTTTTTGGAATGTGGGAGGAAACCGCAGTACCCGGAGAAAACCCACGCAGGCCCGGGGAGAACATGCAAACTCCACACAGGGAGGCCAGAGCTGGAATTGAACCCGGTACCTCAACATAACTAGTTAATTGCAAAATAGTCACAATCAAGTTAACTAGTCCTTAGACAGCCAGTGATAATGAAGCTAACGAATGAACTAGCTGGTTATTAGTTACATACTGTTAATTTATATATATATATATATATATATATATATATAGAGAGAGAGAGAGAGAGAGAGAGAGAGAGAGAGAGAGAGAGAAACTTCCAAGTGTTTACCTGTCATCTCTGACAACTGCACCAGCTACGGCTTACTTAGGCCCTGCATCGAATGGAATGTGTTGTTGTGGGAACTGATTAAAAAAAGGCCGCACGTTACTGGCCGAAATCTCATGCTATCTTGGATGGCTAACATCGTGCTGCATTACTTAAAATGCTTTTAGAAAATGTTAAAAATGTTCAAGGAAAAGATAAGTAAAATCACCAGATGATAGGATTCTCTATGTCAAATGTACATAAATGTAGTTCCACAGTGACCAAGTTTGTATTGAAGACATGGTGAGTTAATTTGATTATTTACAGTCGAACCTCTTTTCAACGTACCTTGTTTACAATGTTTCCACTCCACCTCAAATAGCGCAGTGAGAAACCGTGATATCAGAAAGCTTAATCGTTTGAATGTGTACATGATTTAGGTGAATGTGTCAAGGACAGGCCCAAGTAAAGAAACCTAAATAGGGGGACTGGGAAGCCTTTTCAGCACTGTTGCATTTACACCGGACATGAAATGTGTCATTACTGTATTATGTTACAGTGCTAAAAACAAACAAATAAAAAAACAAACAACAACAACAAAAATCCTTACAGTCTTTCAGGGTTTTTTTGTTCAATTCTAGTTTCCGCGGCAAACCACATTTTGATTTTGTTAATCAATGTAATGCTTTTAATTGAGACATGGTAGTGAAGCAAAGCAAAACATTTTGGATAACGAAAGGTTGCATAAAAATAAAATAAAAACCAATACAAAAGTTTATTTTAGCTTACTTTAGCATAGTTATTTTTCCTGATTTTACTCATCTCATTTCGCTTCTGTCTTCTGCATTGAAAAAATTCTTGATACCTGAGAAGTGTGAAATATGTATTTCAATCTGTACTGTTACAAACTCCTATCTTCCGAGGGTAGGGGCCCTCTCCTGCTCTACTGATCCTCTGCCTATTTTCCCCCACAGAATACAGTACTTGAGACCACGTGTGGCAGATTTGGCTAAAGGGTGTCCACCACATTCAAAAAGTTCTGGATCAGTCTTCCTCTTCCTTTTTGGACCAGCATCTGCAGCCACCACTATTTTTTTTCCTGCCATGGTTGTCTTCTTGCCTTTTTTCAACACACAGCACATACAACAAAACACATAATATAAGTTACATGTAAGCTGATACTATATTTTTGGCCTCAGTTACCAGTGGTAAAATAAAAGCATTTTGAATTGGTCCATCTGCGTGATCTCCCATTGTTGTTGTTGTGCTAGCTTTTGAACCAGGCTGGTCATAACAGTATTTATAGATGCTTTTTGGAGGAGGGGTGGGACTGTGTACAGCGGTGGTCAAAGTAGAGCAGTGACGTCAAACACTACACCTGCTGGATGACACCTCCATTCGGATGAGGTCAGCACCCTGTCAGATGGCTCAATAACGTGGCGCAGTCTGAACAGGGCCAGATCTTGCGACAAAAAACAATGTGGACAGTTAGCCCTAAAAATCCAATTTGAGGAGGAATCTGATTGGAAACAAATATGCCTGCAGCCTGAACACACACAACACATAGTGTAGTCTTCCTTGACTCATGCCTTATGGTGAAAATCAAACAAATCTGTTTGAAAGTCCTGATACATTGATTTAAAGTGCAATGAATTGTGAGCTGCAAAGCACTTTGTGTTATGTAACACAACTGTATGTACAATTCCCTGAGGGATGAGTCTCATTCTATTGCGGGGCGGCGGGGGGGGGGGGGCTTCAGACAAACAAAGAGAGCTCTTAAAAGGTTAAGGCCAAAAAATCAGTTCTAAAACAGGAAGCAAAAGGTACTGTAAAAAGGAAGGACGTTGAAGTGACTAATGGTGTACACATTGAGCCTGACAACAGCAGGAAGCACAATTCACTTCAGGCCTTTTCTCCATAATGCATCAAAAGGCTAAATGACATGCAGTAAACAAACGTTGATATTTTTTCCCCCAAAATTGTATGGGCGCTGTCAAAAAAAATGTATCTTACTGAGCTGAGGTTTTCTCAAGGGTAAGGGTAGCTTTGGGTATTTCAAGAGAGAAGCTCTTCGGTGCAAAAAATGCAGTACATTGCACAGAATGCTCATGTACTGTAAATAAAAAGCCATATTTTCCCAGTCCTGGCTGTATTGTGTACTGTCCTTTTTGGAACAGGCCCGCATGCTAGTCATGTGGTTCTTGGGACCAAAGACACTATCCATCCATCCATTTTCCGAACCGCTTGATCCTCAGTAGGGTCGCGGGGGGTGCTGGAGCCCATCCCAGCTGTCTTCGGGCAGTGGGCGGGGGACACCCTGAATCGGTTGCCAGCCAATCGCAGGGCACACAGAGACGAACAACCATCCACACTCACATTCACACCTAGGGACAATTTAGAGTGTTCAATCAGCCTGCCATGCATGTTTTTGGAATGCGGGAGGAAACCGGAGCACCCGGAGAAAACCCACGCAGACCCGGGGAGAACATGCAAACTCCACACAGGGAGGCCGGAGCTGGAATTGAACCCGGTACCTCTGCACTGTGAAGTCGACGTGCTAACCACTGGACTACCGGGCCGCCCCAAAGACACTATAGAAAACAAATAACAATGACTACACATTTGGAAACTGACAGTCAAACAAACAAGGAGACAGATACGAACTTGCAAAAGAATCGAATTGACAGAGAGAGAGAGAGAGAGAGAGAGAGAGAGAGAGAGAGAGAGAGAGAGAGAAAACGGAAGTACTTGGGTGGAATAAACAAGACTCGCGAATATGCAAACGTAGCTTGGAAAAGGCCCAAGATCATGCAAGGGCAAAGACAATTTTTCAGCGACTACAGAATTCAACGCGCTAACCACAGGACCACCGGGCCACCTTGGCTTAAACAAAAATAAGAAAACGAATATGTAATTGATGAAATAGAATGATTTATGTTCGACTTAATTTTTGTTTTCATTGATGCATTTGGCAGTTGAATTATTTGGCTTTTATGCATTATTATTATTGTGTCAGTTGGCAGTTGGGTTATTTTGCGACGGCATAGAGGAACAGTTGAATGGAGGATGAGAATGAGAATGAAATTCGTCTCCCTCCTTGTGAACTTGTGAAAGGACGCCCCTGATAATAGTAGAACAGAACTGTACAGAAGTCGACCCTTGTATCATTAAAATTAATGAAAAAAAAAGATACAAGACATGACGCGCAATTTCAGGTAAAGGGGCGCTTAGGACAAAAGCATTGGGCACAGAACGAACCTCCTGCACTGACGACCGTACACTGAGAGTTCGCTTTGTCAAACGTCACTGTTGCGGCAGCGACAGCGTTAAAAGCTGGAGTCTCCACCTTCTATGTAAATACGCGTGGCAGATGCGGCTCAAGGCGGGGAGAGGTCTCGTTGAATGAGGCGGTAGGTGGCGGGGGGTTGTCGTCATGGACGTGTAGCCACGCTCACAAGAAGAGGAAGAAGGAGGTGTGGGTCGCGCTCTCCTATACTGTATTTGCATCTGTTCGATCCCCTTTGGATGGAATCATGTCGCGAGCGCCCCGGCCTTGCGACGACAGCATCAGCGTAAATACACGGCGGCGATAAGCGGCTGCGAGGCATACAGAAATGGGTGGTCAGATCACGCGAAATGCTTTGTACGGTAAGGAATCAACTGTTTCATGCAGGTTTCGTGATAAACGCGTTACCATATGAATCGGTATTACAAAGGGTGTTGTCAGGTAGCGCGCCGATACAGTGGCGATAATGCTAGAGATGGGGCTCCTGCAACTGAAGAGTCACATCTACTATTAATGGTGACATTGAAGGTGGTTTAAACTGTAAAAGTGTTTGTCGAGTAGGTCCTGAGGCAAGTTGTGGTGTTTCCCATTGCCTTGTAATGAGGGGTGGTTTCCCCTCATTAATAAACAAAGGGCGACTGTGCTTTGAGACAAACGTCAATAATTTGTTGTACACTATTCAGGGCTAACAGTGAGGTGGGAACATCCGTCTTTACCATATGACTGATGAACTGAGCCTATTGCAAAACACTTGGTGGGCATAATAGCAGAAGTCGTAATTTATTTATTTTTTTGATAATATGTCATAATCTTATGTGTGGCCCAGTATCGTTTTTAGGGACCACTTTCCCCAAAGTACACTTCACTTTCATTGTAGAAGTCATCAACGTCATTAGCCCCTTATCGACCAATGTGTTTGGTAAAGCAAGAACATTTGTTTCGTATTGCAATAAACATAGGAGACGTTGTGATTAAAGGGGAGGAATTGATAGGTTGCTACTTCTTTCTATTCCTTTTTCGAACATGTATGTGGAAGCGTTCAATTTACAGGTGTCAAAACTCGAGCCCTTTTATGTGGCTCGCAAAAGCAAATAATGTTTGGCAACTTCGATGATCCCTGTAAAATATGATCAGACATTTCAAATTCTTGTGTGTAGAAGAAAATAAAAGTTGGGACTTTGCAATAATTTTTAGTTGCGCTTTTTACAGAAAATGAATAGTTGAACAAACTACTATCTTGACTTGATTTCAAAACCCATCATTTTGTTGTGGAGACTGTATGTAATAATATAATGAGATGATTATACATTTATTTGGTTTCACAGGACTTGGGAAAGCAGTAATTACAATATGGCTTTCCAAAATGATTTTGACACCCCTAGCTTAATTCATTACCTAAAGACTGCCCTGACTGCTCAACTTTCTCGTGGTGATATCAGTGTGTTTCAGTTGTATGTTTGTTGTGTATTTTGACCTTCACAAGTGTATTTATTTAGATGAAAATTATTTACTGTATTTGGTTATATATGTTCAAAACGAAAAAAATAACCTCCCATCCATCACCTCCCCCTTTTTACTTGACCATAAACCTATCAAAAGAAACAATATTAATCCACAAAGGCAACACACGATGGTAACCATGCTTCAAATTCTGAAATAATCTTGGAACAATCAACGGCTCCATTTTAGTGAGCCTTGATAAAGCCTCTTGCAGCTTTTATACATTTACACCACCTGATCATTCTAATTAAAGCCCCAGCATGAATCCAATTAGTTAAAGAAGGACAGACTAAGACAGAGGGAGATTTAGCTCCTTCTCACTGGGATGCATCAAGGTCAAGCATCTGAGTGAAACCTTACGTCAGCATAGTATGTCAGTCCTGAATTACTTGATTATGGTGTAAACAAATTTTCAGTTTGTTTCAGAGCAGAATGTAACTTCAGTCCTTTGTTCAAAAATGAGTGAAAGTTAGTTTCTTCTTAATTGCTTACGTGGGACTTGTAATCAGCTGCAGCACAGATGTCCCAAAACTGAAAATTGTCTATTTAAATATAGTCAGAGTTACATGTGAGTGAACACACATTTCAATATTCCTTTACATTTCAAAACTAGTTTGTGTGTGTGCGTGTGTGTAAAAACAAAACACAATTGAAATTGAAATCGAAAAAGAAACACAATTGAGTGCAGGTACATTTGATGTGTTTTTAAAACCAAATCAGCTTGACTGATTCCAAAATGTAAAAAAATAACAACATTGATGTCAGAACAAGCTTTTTCTCTTTTTGTACACTAACTTACTCATAATCCGAGGCGTAAAAATCTCGAATTTTCTGGCCGAAAACCAATTTGGTTGAGAACAGAGGCGTTCGAAAACCGAGGTTTGACTGTATAAGTTTATTATAAATAACATTCAAGCCTGAATAAAACATGAAAGGTCATTGGGAATTTTGAGTATAGCTTGATTTTGTTCATGATATCCATCAATCAATCAGTAACATAAAAATGAGGTTGTGTCGCAATCAGTAGCATAAAAATGAGGTTGTGTCGATGTGTGGCTAGTGTCGATCGATGTAGGTGGATTGCGGGGTAGGCACATCGATACGTTGATGAAATGGACGTATTGTTACACACCTAATATGTATATCAATGTGTGTGTGTGTGTGTGTGTGTAGTTGAAATAATGAAATGATTTTAATAATAGTGATTCAATCTTACACTGTATGATATTGCAAAACCATGCAATATGGAAGTAGAATACAGCGATATCAACATTTATTGCGATATTTAACATGTACCTGAAGAAATGCTATTTTTTTATGATCCAGTAAAAAAATAAAAATAAAAATCACGAGTCAAACTCAGCATTTACTGAATGAGGCTCATTGAGAGCACGCAGAGGAGTGTCTTCCTGCCAGACAACATGTAGAAGAGCTGATATTTTTAAAAAGAATATGAAGAGTTCTTTCCGCGTGGCTTGCATGTGATTGTTCGTGGAGGAAATCCAGCAAAGTTGCGCCACTCAAAGAAGAGGTGGTTCTTTGTCTCCTAAAAAAAAAAAGTAAAATTTGAACATTGGAATCAATCAGGTGGCAGGTGGTTTTGCTCAAAATTTGCCTGATGCTAAATGCTGTCTTGCTTGGTTCATACAGTTCACCAAGTCAAAGTTAATCCACTCATCAGATATGCCGGATTCCTCGTTCACCATTTTCCAAGCCTGCTTCTTTTTGTCTTTTTGGCACGGTCCTGGATGATATTGGAAGGGCCATGTTGACTAGCTCTCGGCGCCACAATGATTATTGTATCCTACATTGTTTATTTTACCATGCTGTGTGTATGTGTGTGTGTGTGTGTGTGTGTGCCTGTGCGTGTGTGTGTGTGTGTGTGTGTCATACTTGATACATTCTTGACGCGATGCTGCTTTGTGTTGAAATGGGAGTGAATGGGCCAATCAGCGAATTTGCAATTGCTCACCCTTACTCATGTCGCGCCATCCGCACTGCCTGGGACAGATTCACACCCTGCGGACACTGTGTTGACTGTATATGGAATTGTGCCGTGAGAAACACTCAACTTCGCCTTCGGTCTGGGCGCAGCATTAGAGACAATAAACCAGATATTTCTTCACAAATTACTTTGATTTGGAGATTCCGTGACTGATTTTATTATTATTTTCGTCCCATCTGCTCTTTGTGAAGATTCACATTGCAACATTTACCGATCTGCCTTGAGGCGAGCTGGTCTCTAGCTTGTCTCTGGTGTTAACAGGTTGTATTTTCAATTAGATGTGTGAAGTGTATCAATATGCAACATACAGTATATATACAGCCGAATGTTGATGTGTGTAGGACTGTTTTTTTATTTGCAAAAGTTGCACCACTGCACGTGGTGTATCTGGTTTAAGGTAGCAGAACCCAATCTTTGATGGGTGGGTTACATAATTGTGTCTGCCAGTGTGTGTGGGAGCTGTGCTTCTCTCCTGCCGTTTTGCCTGAATGTGGGCCAGCGTCTGAGGCTACTGAGAGTGTCAATATTCTATTTGAAATCAACTACATTCAGGATGTACTGTAAACACCTATTAAGAAGCAGGAGAATAATCATCAATCAACGATTTTGATATTGAAATGATGACTAATAAACACAATTATTCATTGACTTCAAAACTCACTTAAAAGAACAAACACAAAATAAATGACTACAAAGTATAATACTACTATGTTAAAATATGTAATATAATAGCAATAAAAAATAAAAATGAATATGCCTACCTCTTGTTCCTGCTGTGTCCACCTTGTCCTCGTAGGAGTAGTCTGATATACCGTATTGGCCCAAATATAAGAAGTGTTTTTTGCATTGAAATAAGACTGAAAAAGTGGGGGTCGTCTTATTTTCGACCATGATGTGACTCCAGTATTTAACTAGGTTCACACTGCAGGTCTGAATGCTCAATTCGGATTTTGGGATGAAATCCGATTCAATATTAAATATGAACGCTTGACTGAGCATTGCACTTCAGTGTTGATCTATAAGATTAAAAACAAGCGCTGTATCCAAAACTGCATCCAACTGGATACCCTCCAGTTGATGATATGATAATTTTGGTATCTATGACCATTTACACCACAGGTGTCAAACTCAAGGCCGGGGGGCCAGATCCCGGCCCGCCAGGTCGTTTTATGTGACCCGCGAAAGCAAATCATGTGTGTGAACTTGCTAAAATCTGTACCCAAATGTCAAATTGTCATGTGTAATAAATAACGTTGAGATTTTGTAAGACCGGATTGGCCCGAATATAAGACAATTTTTTTTGCATTGAAATAAGACTGAAAAAGTGGGGGTCGTCTTATATTCGGGGTCTAAACATTATACCCATTCACGACGCTAGATGGCGCCAGATATCATTGAAGCGAATGCTGAACTTGACTCCCCAGGCCAAAGTGAACCCCTGTCACGAAGAATAAACATAAAAATAGCGGTAGCACGAAGAAGAAAAATAAAAATAGCGGTGAGAAGAAAATAATAAAAGAGATAACAGAAAATGGAGAAACGTAGCGACAATCTGGAGAAAAGTGGGTCGAAGATCGGCCAGGTTAACCGGCAGCTGAGGAGAAGTTATGATGTAATTTAAATTTCAAAAACCAGAAGCCATTCATTTACGAATGTGATTGCACTTTAGATTAAATATTTAAATGTTCAGATATTATGATTTGAATGAGGCAAAATAACATGCTTTTTCTCTCAAATATATTGTTATAATCATTTGTTTCAGATGTACTGGAATTATGTTCTGTATAAAAATTAATTTGGTGTTCAAAAAGTCTTTTTTCAAACTTGAGTCTTGAAAAAGAGGGGGTGGTCTTATAATCAGGGCCATTTTATATTCGGGCCACTCAACTGTATTTATAGAGCACTTTTAGACAGCCATCGCTGCATACAAAGTGCTGTACATGGAGCAACTAACATATACAACAGTAAAGCAACAAATCGGTAACAAAGACAGTAGAAAGCACCGAACGTTGACATCAAGAGAAAACAAAGCATAAAAGAAGAAAATTGTTTATCCATGTAATTTTTTCACAAATTAGGAAGACTAAATGCCTGTGACTATTGTTATGTTACCGATCATTATTTCTTACTCCACCATTTGTGAATGTTGGTTATTTTTCTATTAGACTGCTAATAGGATTTCACATTCACTGCTAGCATTAGCACTGACAATGTTTGTATATCCATTTTCTGAACCGCTTTATCTTCACAAGGGTTGCAAGGCGTGCTGGGACCTATCCCAGCTGTCTTCGGCCAGTAGGCGGGGGACACCCTGAACCGGTTGCCAGCCAATCGCAGGACACACAGAGACGAACAACCATCCGCGCTAACACTCACACCTAGGGACAATGTAGAGTTCCAATCCGCCTACCATGCATGTTTTTGGAATGTGGGAGAAAACCGGACTACCCGGAGAAAACCCACACAGGCCCGGGGAGAACATGCAAACTCCACACAGGAAGGCCGGAGGCGGGATCGAACCCATGACCTCTGCACTGTGAGGTCGACGCGCTAACCACTGGATCACCGGGCCGCCCATGTTTGTATGTGTTGCAATTAAATATAAAATGTGTGTAGTTATTTTTGTTGTGGGTTTAGTTTTACAGTAAACTCCCATTGCATGTCTTTACACAGCTTAAAGCACGCTCGGGAAAGATAGAATAAGATATATTGCACGCTTGCTTCAAGCAACACTGTGCATTTCACAACGTAGTAACTTGCGTACAAACTCGGTGACGTTCATCACATGATTCATTTCTCCTCTATTATGTTTTTTTTATGATTGTGAGTATCCAAAATCAAAATCATAATTACATTTCGATCAATAACCTCAGTAAAAACAAAGTCATGTGTTGTGCCCGGGGTTAATGTTAGCGCTCAAATGTATTTTCGTCATCCATTACGTTGCTTGTAAATGTGAGCAAGAGCAAGAAGTGCAAAACTTTAAACAGAATGCAACAGTTGCTAGGGTGTGACAGAAACATATGTCTGAAGGTCAGATGGCACCGCGGAGATCACTGTCATACAAATGTGACTTTTGGCTTTCGGCATTTCATTGGGCAGCATGTCAACTTTATCAGTGTGTAAAGGAGGATCCCTCACAGGACAGATACACAGTATGTACCAATGGACAGTTCAAAATAGCACAGACACTTGTTTTCTCTTCACGGCATCATACACATAATTTACCTTCAGCCACCACATTACTAGCACTCAGTCAATACACACAACAAACAGTATCATGACACCTCCTCTCTGCTGCAAAAGAAGCATTGTGTTCCATTGTGTAGTTCAGAATGTATTAATTATTTATTATTCTCGTATAATCCAAGTAATGATGTGAGTACTGAAACAGCAGTAGAGCTATACCACTACTTTCCCACTAGACTTCATCAACACACTGTTCTTGTGTTGACTGCTTGCTATCATAGTTTGACGGCTGATAACATACTGTATTCTTTGAATACCGCTGTTGATCTGACTTGTGAAAAAGTATTTCGTTATCCACTCTCTATTGAACACCCGGCACTAAGTCACCACTTTCCTTTTCTTTGATCCGCTCATTTTTTACAGTAGGGCTCAAATGGCAACATGTAACGAAAAGCAAATTAGACATCATAATTTTTAAACACGGGAAAGCGGACCTGAAGTACCAGCGATTGAGCCTGTTGGCCGCCGAAGAGTGAAGTCAATTTTCACAGATTTGGAATGACGTGTAGGACAAAAATAGTGTTCTCTCATGGTGAAGAAGCAGCTGAGCCGAAAGGTGAATCTCTCAATTTACTGGTTGATCTACACTCCTACCCTCACCTATGGTCGTGAGCTGTGGGTTGAGACCGAAAGAACAAGATCCCAGATATAAGGAGCGAAAATGAGTTTCCTCCATAGGGAGGAGAGCCTGGACACCCTACGGTAGATAGAGATAGAATACGAAGCTTGGTCATCTGGGAGGGACTCGAGAGTCGTGCTGCTGCTCCTCCCAATGTTGAGAGGAGCCAGATGAGGTGGCTCAGGCATCTGATTAGGATGCCTCCTGGACGCCTCATTGGTGAGATTTTCCGGGTATGTCCCACTGGCAGAAGGCCCCGAGGACGACCCATGACGCACTGGAGCCACTATGTCTCTTGGTTGGGCTGGGAATGTCTTGGGATCCCTCCGGAAGACTTGGAAGAAGTGGCTAGGTATGGTAAGTCGGGACTTCCCTGTTGAAGCTGCTGCCCCCACTACCCGACCTCGGATAAGCGGTAGATAATGTATAAATGGCCGGATACTTTTAAACAAAAATATGTATGGAACAGTTTTCAGTGAAAAATTGAAGCTGGGAATGTCTTGGAAGAAGTGGCTAGGTATGGGAAGTCTGGATTTTCCTGCTGAACCTGCTGTCTCCAGGACCCGATCTCGGATAAGCGGTATATAATGGATAATTGGCTGGATACTTCATCAAACAATATGGATGTAACAGTTTTCAGTGAAAAACACAACTAAAACTAATTATTTTAAAATAATTGATAGCATATGTGTATATACACACACATATGTACAGATCTATATATGCATGTGATTGAGAGCGCAAATGCTTGTTCGTCTGCGTGCTGTGCGATTGGCTGGCCACCAGTTTAGGGTGTGCCCCGCCTACTGCCTATCCCTACAGCTGGGATATATATATGTATATGTATATATATATAAAAATGCCACACATCGGCCTCTTATCGATGCGTGTGGGTGAGAGTGCTTGGAAGGGAGACTATCCAGACAATCTGTGAATCTACAAAGGAGATTTTGGAAACTGTGTGAAGTGTGAAAGTTACCATAGTTACACAAAGTAGTTTTTTTTTGGGGGGGGGGAGCGGTGGGGACATATTGTGATGTTATAGTGTTATTAAAAGGTGGATTAGATCAATACCCACTGAAGGCCCTGGTCCAAAACTCACCGCCCGTCACTGATAAATATACCTACGAGCAGTGCGATTTGGAGCAGTCTAGAGCTAACAAAGCAGGTCATGAAAGAAATGGAGAGCTCTGGTAGTTCCCTGATAGGGAAGAAACAGGATGATAAGGACAATTTCGTTATCATTCTTGCAGTCTGTCAATGGGTGGTTTTAGACTGTGAAAGATTGCTGAAATATTGACATGACCAATCCATTTAAGATGATGCGGCTTTCATCTATTGTATATTCAAAAATGCCAGTTATAATTCATTATTTATTTATATCTGAAATGTGATGTACAAATCAATTTTGACTCGCTAAAAATAAAAATAGCAACGTTAAAACAAAGATGTTTTTTTTTCTCATTTGAAGAGGTTGAAATTGGATCCTGTTTGTGTCCTGTATAAACAAAAGCATGTTTTGACTGGATTTGCTGTCGAAAGCGGCGCAAGACAACGGCACAGATACAAGGGGTTGCTAAGGAACATGAATTCACACATAGCAGCTGTGCCTCTTTAGAACTCGGTAATGCATTCAGCTCAATTTGCCCTGCGCCATGTGCCCCAAATTCATTTGCTCTCTTGTGGCTGTATCAAGACAAAAGGCCATATCAATGCTTTTAGTGGATACCCGTGCAGGATGAAATAGTGCAAGGGTCTTTCCTGAATAAATACAAATGGCAGGAGAAAATCTGAATCAAAGAAGGAGAAAGAGTGCCACGTAATCTGACGGTCATCGGTCTATCTCTGATATCTGTCACTGCCATTTCAACGGTTTTTCAATCAACACAAATCTATGTAGGATCTGTTGAAGTTCAATGATGATCTTTGCCTATGAAGCACCAACAGTAACTTTGTTCAATATGTTTACCCTTTCATTTTAACAGTCAATTTCCAAGCGTTTTGAGATTTACCGACACCGATGCCCCAATTTTCTCATTTTCATATTCTGTTCCAGAACAATTAGCAACGGAGGCAGCAATAAATATTTAGTGTCCTTTTTCTTCATCAGTGTCTTTTTTTTTCTATCACCATAACAAATTGCACAATTTGTTTTGAGTTTTGTGGCTTTTATTTTGATAAATGCCCAATGTGACACATAAGGCTTTTGTAGCCAGCAGTGTCCATAAAAATCATGCAAGTCAAAAATACTGCACTAATTTCTCCAATGCATGGATGCCCCATTTTTCTTTATGGAACACAAAAGAGTGCCAATGCAGTGAGTGGGGTGGATCTTAAGCAGCACATACCAGGGAGACTATCAAACAAAGCCTTGTCTTAAAATAGTACAGTTACAACGTAGCATGACAGTCAAACTAAACACCATGCACTTATTTATATTTATACTATTTTTATTGTGCATTTGCTGTGTTGCTCACATTCAGATATACTATGATGTGTCCATAAGAAAAGTGGCATATTTCTAATATGCACCATAAAGAGGTGTCAAATTACCGCGTTAATTGCGATTAATTAATTACAGTACATTTGATGTGTAATTTTTTTGGATCGCGTTCATCTAAATTTTAATCTCTGCCTTTATTGTTTCTGTAGCTGGATTGCCTTTTTCTAATAGCCCTTTTTACTGTTGGCTTCCTGTGTTCGAGTTGTTGAGGGTGGGGAAACAACTGTCAGTCACAGCCTGAAGCGGACATTGATTGGCTCCCATTATGTTGGGCCTTGTTTAGCCAAAGCTGATAGGCTCCCAGTGGAGTTGGGCGGGCTTAGTAAGCAACGGTGAGGAGTGGAGAGGTGAAAATGGAGCAGCATGTGAGAGTTCTCGGCACAATGAATGGACAATTTACATTTCAAAAATGCCCTGACGACACAATTGATAAAGGTAGAGTGTTGTGCCTAATTTGTAAGGAGTTTGCGTACCACTGAAGCATCTCAAATTTAGCCTCCTACATCAATGCAAAGCACCCAGTTGCGAGGGCAGCCACCGCTAACGTGAGCACCGAAAGCATTAGCAACATAGCGAGCGAGCCATACATAGCAAAGCTCATTGGCAAACTAAACTCGAGGACACCCCACGTATGAGGTATCGTTGATGTGTCCTCTGTAGACTACTGGAAGTGATTGATGTTTATTTCAGCACTTTTAGTTTGTCATGATAAACAGTGTTATTTCTGAAGTGCTAACTTACAGCACTGCGATTTAAGGGTCTGTTTTATTTATTGTTTATTATCTGAAGCAAGTTGTGTTGAATACTTGTATTGCTCAGAAAATTGTTCTCACTGTTTTTGATATGTTAACCAAAGCACTTTTTAAGGGCCTGATTTTATTTTTATTTTGTAATTTTTGGGAGATTTACAAAAACAAACAAAACAGTGATATTCCCCCTCTTGGTCGAAACCAAAGGTTGCAGGTAGGACTTCGACTAGTCTCAAATACAGCAGAAAGTAAATGGCTAGGACTGCATCTGTCCAAGTCTGTTGAAAAACAATAAAATACTTTATAATGCCACCTTTTTCTTTGATCTTTTGATTTGCCTCAATAATGTAACAAATTTAAAATGAAAATAGGTATTTTCTCTGTAATTCTTAGATGACCTTAAAATGTAGATTAATTAATGACAGACCCTAATTAATTAATCACACTCTTTTTTTAATCGCTTGACAGCACTACATATAATTAAATTTTGTTATGCACATTGATTTGAGTGACTTGTCTTTTCCTCCAGACTCCCTCGGTGGCCCTTTCCCATCCACATCCCACCGCTGTCATCACAAACACAAGAGATGTCTGCCTATCCAATGTGGAAGTGTTTGTGGTCCCCTTCCAGCCAGCCCACTTCTCTTTCACCCGAATGCAAAGGGTTCCCAAATTGTCATGGACCTTGCCCAGAAGATAGTCAAGAGGCAGGGGAGTTTCTGCAATGCCATCACTTTCAGCAACAGGCCCATAGCCCTGTACGAGCAAGTCCGACTCAAGGTAATCAATTTAATATTTGGCTGGATGATAAATCTGTTTGAAAAAAAAAAAACTATTTGAATGAAGTGCAACAAGGAAACACAGAAGACAGGAACTTTCAAATCATGATTCAACCGCTATGTAACTGAATTCACTACAAAGACAAGATATTAAATATTAAAAGTGATGAACTTTACTGTTTTAAGCAAATAATCACAAACATAGAATTTTGTGGCTGCAACACGTTCCAAAAAAGCTGAGACACGATCATGTTTACCACTGAGTTACATCACGTTTTATTTTAACAGCATTGAATTAACATTTGTGAAATTCCTCAGTTCCACAAATCTTTGAAGCTTTGACGCGTTCCCATTCTTGCTTGATGTACAGCTTCAGCTGTTCAACATTCTGGCGTCAACGTTGTCGTATTTTACGCCTCACACATTTTCAATGGGAGACAGGTCTGGACTGCAGGCAGACCAGTCTTGTACCTGCACTCTTCGATTACGAAGCCATGCTGTTGTAACACATGCAGAATGTCGTTTGACAGTGTCTTGCTGAAATTAAGGCTTCCTTGAAAAAGACGTTGCTTGGATGGCAGCATATGTTTCTCTAAAACCTGTATGTACTTTTCAGCATGAATGATGCCTTCCCAGATGACACAGATGACTGCCCATGCAATTGGTACTCACACAGCCCCATACCATCGCAGATGCTATGATCTAGTGCTGAACTGTTTATATCAGTGTTTCTCAAATAGTGGGGCGCCCCCCCCCCAGGGGGGCGCGAGGCTCCGTCAAGGGGGGCGCATTTGACCTCGGGGAACATGCTTTTTTATTTTTTTAGTCCTAAAATAACGTGCAGTTGCACCTCCACTACGTTAGGGGGCAGTGGCGCTCTCATTGGCAGAGTTTGCGCAGGGAGCATTCTAAGGGAGGAAATAAGACGAGGCGTATGTAGCACTTGGCTTCGCTGTGACTGCGGTGGCAGACGAGGAAAGATCGGTGAGTTTACTGTGTCTAAAAATGTTGGTTGCGGACAGCATGAAGCTAAATAAAATAAAGCGCCACTGAAAGACATTACACTCCAATCACACTGATAAGCTGCTCGAGTTTTTTTCCAGCGAAAACGTGCCGAATATTGCCAACAATCATGCCGCTTTGTGACTGCTACTTCAGTAAACTAAAATACAGGTCCCTACACATTGAGCAAGAGCCGAGAGTTGTTGTGTCCTGCTTCAAACCTTGCTTCGAAAAGCTATGCATTGCAAAACATGCTCATTGTATCCATTAATCCAGACATCATCTTTAAAAAAAAAAAAAAAAAAAATTAAAATTTAATATTTTTGTTTTGCTGGTTAAAGTTTTTTTTTTAATATTGCGCTCCTGAGATAATGTTGGTGATAAGTTTGAATGCATTATTAGTTATTGATTTTATGTCATTTTATTTTTCAGTATTCGTATGGTTTGACATGGTCAGTCCAAAAATATTTATAGTTAAATTAAGGATTTAATGTAATTTTTGAATTTCAGATGCACTTTAAATCTTTTCTGTTCCAGTTACTAAAGCTATTCTTTGTTGTAAGTTGGTCCGTATTTCTTACTTTTTTATTCTCTTATACGTTAATAAGGATACAGTATTATGCAAAGGTGTTCTTTTACAATTTTAGGGGACAAATGATACTATTTATAGTCATGCGGGGGAGGGGGGAGCACAAGATGTTTTCCTCTTCCTAGGGGGGGGGGCATGACAGTAATTATAAAATTAAATATAATATTAAAGATAAAATATTAAAATAATTGCGCACCACTGGTTTATATGAACAGTGGTTTTCTGAAGTGTTCCTGAGCCGATGCGACATCGTTTACTCATCGATGTCAGTTATTGATGAAGTGTCGCCTGAGGGATCGAAGATCATGGGCATTCAATATTGTTTGCCGTATTGCATGCAGTGATTTCTCCAACTTCTCTGAACCTTTTGATGATGAAATCCCGAAATTCCTTGTAAATTGAGGAATGTTGTTCGACTATTTTCTCATTTAGTTCATCACAAAGAGTTGAGTCGCGGCCCATCTTTGCTTGTGAATGGCTGAACAATTCAGTGAAGCTTCTTTTATACCTGTTCGCATTTAGCCTGTTCACCCGTGGGATGTCCCAAACAGGGGAGCATTCCTCAACTTTCTGAGTCTTTTTTTTTTTTTTAATCACCTGTCCCAGCTTTTTTGGGAACCAGTTGCAGCCACAAAATTCTAAGTAACAATAACGTGTATTTGAACATGGAATATCTTGTCTTTGTACTGTATTCATTTAAATATAGGTTTAACATAATTTGCAAATCATTGTACTCTTTGTATTTGTTGAACCCAATGTTCCAATTTCATTGGAATTGGGTTTGTATGACACTACTGTTGATTCAGTTCCAATGTCTGTGGTACAATAGAGAAAAACATTTACAATCGATAATCATGGGAAACTGGTGCCGGAGTTTGTTGTTTTACAGAAAAAGAACATATGGTGCGTCTTTTCTCTGACCTTGTTGTTAGATCAGTTTACCATTCAAACTTCACTAAGAGCTGGATGATTATGCCTTTAAATGAACTTTCGTGATATCCTGATCACTTCAGCTAGATAAAATTAAAGCTGAAGTGATCAGGCCAGTATCAAAATGACTGCAGAGAAAATGTGCAATTAGTGCAACTTTATCAGTCAATTACAGTGCCTTGGTGTTGGAACCATTTTGTTACATTGCAACCTCTAATTTAAACAATTTATCTGAACTTCATTTGATGTTAACATTACACTCTTGGTCTTTGCTCAGCTGTAATAATGGAAGTTTTCAGGCTACCCCGCACGATTTGTGGAGAATAGCCGGCCTGCAAATTGAAAAAAATCGCCCCCCCCCCCCAAAAAAAATATTTTTTTTCAAATGTGGAAATATGTATAGAACCGTGGGGGTCGACTCTTATTTCCAAAATGGAATTAGCACATTCAGATTTATGTTCATGTTGCAGATCATAAAATTTCACATAATGGTAAAGACAATTTTGGCAGAACAAAAATTCAACAGACTTTCATTTATGTATATACGTGTCTGTGTGTGTGTGTATGTTTGTGTGTGTTTATTTCTTTTTTTTTGGATGGCTCCCTATTCCAACATCACCTTATGATGCTGTCGCAAATCAGTTTTCTTCATGGGCAAAGTCATCTCAAACTGCTAAAGTTCAATTTGTCTTGGATTATCTTCGTACTGACTGAATCGCTTGGTTAACTTTTTGGTCCACTCTCAAATCACCGACTTCATAAAACACTTTTTTTCCTCCCTGTCAGATTACTAAAAAGCAGTGTTGTTGGAGTGGAGCTCTGCGTCTGGGGTTCACCTCCAAAGATCCCTGCAGGATCAGCCCAGACAGCTTGCCAAAGTACGCCTGCCCAGACTTGGTGTCCCAAAGCGGCTTCTGGGCGAAGGCTCTACCTGAAGAGTTTGCTAATGAGGGGAATGTTATCGCCTTTTGGGTTGACAAGAAGGGCCGTGTGTTCTACCGCATAAACGAGTCCAGCCCCTTGCTATTTTTCAGCGGCGTCCGAACCAGCGAACCCCTCTGGGCTCTAATTGATGTTTATGGTCTGACCCGTGGAGTGCAGCTGCTAGGTAAGCTGGTTTATCTGGGTTAGCAACTAACTAAAATCTCGCTGCCAAGAGGCGATATTTTTACTTGTTTTTAAACATTCAAAAGTGTGCACTATGTTTTCCTCATCCTTTTTAGACACGTCTAAAAAAAAACATTTCACATTTTCACTTACAAATCCAATTACAATGAAGCTGGGATGGTGTGTTGAACATAAATAACAACAGAATACAGCGGTACCTCTATTTACGAACATATCTTCATACAGAATTTTCAAGTTACGAAACGCCTCAACAGGATAATATTGCCTCTGTTACGAAAGAAATTTCAATATACGAAAGGTAAACTACAGTATGGGCTGCTACTCGCAGCTCCGAGTTTTCTGAACGCAACATACTTATAGCTGCTCTGCCATTGGCTATTCCCAAGCATCATCCTGGCATCCCATTGGCTAAGAGGGACCTCTATGTGTGTGGATAGATATGTGTCTATGCAGCGTCCTCGTCATTTGTCCCTCGGGCCATGGAGGCGTTTTCCGATGGTTTTACGTAAATGTGACCGTGACCTTGATGTGAATCACCCAGGAAAAGTGTTCACTGGTCGGACGATCGCTCACTACGCTGATGTTTGCCTTGGTCATTTTCGAAGGATTGTTAAAAGCAGACAAAAGCAACCGTCCTTGGATCAGTTCTTTACAAAACACCAGACAAAAACCACTTCAGTCAGAGAACATGAACAAAAGAGGGCAAAAAAAGAAGAGGATGCAGTTAAAAGTTAAATGACCATTTTTATTCTTTATTCTTTTTTTTTACATTATATGAAATACTAATTTATTGTGCAATAATCTAATTTAGCATGTATTTGTTATATACTTTGATGCATTTTTATGCTTTATAAAACATGTATGTCTGAATTTTGGGTGGCTTGGAATGGATAAGGGCATTTAGATGGAAAACACGTCTCTACTTACAAGATTTTCGAGTTAAGAAATTTCTTCCAGAACATATTAATTTTGTAAGTCCATGTGTCACTGTAGAATGATTTGCAAGTCATGTTCAACTTATATTTAATTAAATACATGACACAGAAAACATATTTAATGTTAAAACTAATCAACTTTATTTTTAGTAAATAATCATACATTTAGGAATTTATGGCTATAACACATTCTAGAAATGCTGGGACAGGTGGCAAAAAAAGACAGAGGAATGCCTGGTCATAGGTCATAGGTGTCAAACTCAGGTCCTGGAGGGCCACTGTCCTGCATGTTTTCCAAGTCTCCCTGTTGCAACACACCTGATTCAAATGAACGGATTCAATGTCAGGCTTTGGCAGAGCTTGCTGATGATCTGATTATTTGATCTGATCAGGTGTGTTGCAACTTGGAGACTTGGAAAACATGCAGGACAGCGGCCCTCCAGGATCTGAGTTTGACACCCCTGCCATAGGTGAGCGGACAAACTGGGAACAGGTGGGTGCCATAATTGAGCAACCCAAATTGCTCAGTCATTCACATGCAAAGTTGGGGAGAGGTTCATCACCTCTTTGTGAACAACTGCGTGAGAAAGTTTAAGGAGGATGATCCTCAACGTACAATTGTAAGGAATTTAGTAAACTCATCTCAAAGCCACTACGAGGTTCAGTTAAAAAAAAGACCATTTTAGACCATTACAAGAAGCTATTGGCACTGATTTCACCACAAAAACAGAAAAATATATATTCATCAAGAATATGTCACAAATTTCACCAATGTGATACTACCAGAGGTGTGAAATCCATGTCCAGAAAGTTAAAAACCCTGCCAAAGTTTGGCTGTACCCTTTGGTGCGTCTTCGCATCTTCTCCTACTTGCTGGTGGCTGAAGCCAAAATGTGGCAGGGTCTTCAGAGCTGTCAAACGATTAAAATATTTAATCAAATTAAAAATGCAACTGTCATAAAACTGAACTCAAATTCACAAAAAATTAATCGTGATTACTCACACATTTTTTATCGTTTCTGAATTTCCTTTTATATATTTTTGTCCTATTTTTCCCCATTTTAATGCTCTCATCAACATGAAATCATGAATCAGTTTTCTATGTGCAAAATGCATATATTTACTGAAATAACAATTTCAATTTTCAAATTTACATGAACATTTTTCACTTGGAGCAGTTATTCACACATAATCTCTCACACAGTGTTACTGTCCATCAACAACAGGGAAAAAAATATTTTGTCACACAACAGCTGCTTTAACGGCTCTTTTTATGGAATCAAAACAGCAATATAACAAAGTGCACATCTAAGGTAAGCTAGTACTCAGCCTATCGTGGATTTAAGCCATGGTTGCATATTTCGTTTTTCTCAAGTTTGCTTTGAACACAGCAGTCAGGCTATGTTGATTCTGTTGGTCCTTCTTGCGCGCAAGTCTCTCTCCGGTTTTGTGTAGACATCATTTCGGATGACTACACTTGGTTCGATGACAACACTGGAGACGTTTTATTTTCGCTAGGTCGCTACCACTGCACCGCTGAACTTCACCGTCACTGTCAGACGCACACAGAGAAGCGCCACCCGCTTTATTTATATGGACACGGAACACTGTAACCTTCCACACAAAATAGTTCCAAAAGTAACAATCGCGTCAGTGGCATACATTGTATTCGACAGGCTACCTGCTCTTTATTCACCAGAGGCTCATCAACCGAGTCTCTTATTTCTCTCCCGAAACTACGTACAATCTCTGTACACAGCTTGTAATGGAGGCTCTCGCTGGCAATCCGTAGTGGAGTCATTAGATGGAATGCGAATGATTTCAGCTTGAGTCGAGCTGTGGACAATGTTGGCAGGCTTGCATGCAGTAGCCATACATTTAGCTATGGCTTCAGCAAATTTGTTCTTCGTCGTGTCATCCATTTTCATCGCTTTGAAATGATCCATAGCTGTCTGTCTGAGACGAGGGGGCGGGGTACTCACGTCAGCTGTGTGCTTGGCCATCAAGTGGTATTTCAGACTCGACGTGCTATGATGATAGCTCAGTTTACGACTGCAAAACATACAGGTAACTTTGGTCTTGTCAGTGGAACAATCTGGCAACTTTTTCGAAGTAAACTTTCCATTCATAAACTTGAGTATTCGTTTTCGGTGTCTCGCGCTGCCGTGGCTGGCAAAACAAACGTGCGTGGACGTGTGCAGCACACTTGTTGTTTTGATTCCGGTTTATTTATAGAGCAACGTAACATCCGCTGTGACGTGTGCCGCGTTAAACTCGCAAAAAAAAAATGTAATCCCGTTAAAATTCATTTAAATTAATGCCAATAAAAATACGCTAAACTGACAGCTCTAATATATATATATATATATATAAACAATGGAAGTCCACAACCGTTTTAATTTTAGAATCGGATGCATTCAACAGAAAGAAAATAACTTGTTTTGGGTATGATGTGATTTTTAATCTTGAAATGGTGCTTGAACTTGAAATAACATCTTGTCTTGGAATTTTGGTCATTGCCTGTGCATGAGTGTTTGAACTATGCTCTGGCAGAAATCCGATGGCTAGAGTAGCAATCAGTTATCTGGCAAGTCTTTATTGTGTTCTTCAGCTCGTGAGAGAAATCTGGGAGAAACATTCAGTCAATGATGGATATTTTAAACACTTGACTATCTTTGATGTTTCGCTTGGCTAAAGTATGACCGTTTTGGATTGGGTTACTCAAAAGTAACATTTGATGTGTTTCGACATGTCAATCACTTCAGTACACATTTTGTATATTTGGCTTGATACTCCAGAAAGTTCATTTCCTTTTCAAATTGACATCCTCAGTAAACAGTTGCTAATGCCTTGCACAGCGTTTCTCACGATGCATGATGGTGACAGCGATGCACCCATACCAGTGTCAGTATTTGTGTTGATGGAAATCTGTACTCCCACTCGGAGTGAAAAAAAGATGCTCCTGCAATAGGCACTGATATCACCAATTGTGGTAAACTTCATTGGTGGCCTGTTGCTTTCGATCAGAGGGTGACACGGGAGTGTCTCATCCCACTCTCACAGAAATATTCCGTCCCGTCCCCGTCCCATAGCTCCCCCGGTAAAAACAACTCCCACTTCCATCCAGCTACTGTTGAGAATGACATCCACTCATGTACCACTCTCATTTGGGGTCAGCCACATTAAAATAGGCTGCATTTTTTTCTCCTGGATAAATCCGCTCCCAACTCCCGTCAACCAAGATTGAAGGTAATGTAGACTCCCCAGAGGGAGCGCTCTCCAGCACACCCTCCAAGGACTCCAAAAAGGGTGGGTACTCTGGAATTCTGTTTGGTGCATGGTGACAAACAACAGGGAAAACTGAATCCAATATTTTTCTTCTTCGTAAGGGGTCTCTGAGTGGTGCGTTGTCTGGTCCCTAACCTAGGATCTGTTTGCCATGGCTGATTCTGCCTGGGGCATAAAGCCCCAGACAACTTATCTCCTACAGGATCATTGGGACACACAAACCCCTCCATCACGGTCAGGTGAAAGCTCATGGAGGGCCCCATGAGAATAACAGGAAATGTTCAACCTCTACCTTAGGGATATCTGCTGGTCAGAAATACGAACATATTTCCTTTCGTAAAGATTGGTCAGGAGTAACCCACCAACAACCATTGCTTCATAGGAAAGGAAAGGGAAGTTCTTAGGCAAAACCTGAATATTTCAGAGTCCCAACATTTTTCATTGTCTCTCAATTCTTCTACTTATTCTGAGCATTTAAGGGTGTTTTTTCAAACTGATAGGCTGGGTCTCAGTCTATTCACTAACTTAAATGTCTCGTTCCGTGCTACAATTAAGTGAGTTTACAAAAGTGGTTTTGTTACATCCCTAATTGTGGCCCTGGTTTGTTTGCTTATCGTGCCTGCATACAAAAATAAAACAAAGGGCTTAAATTTAAGTACCTTGTGATGGAGGTTATTATCATTAAGAATGACCATGCTTAATTCTGCTGACGACAAAGGGGACAGAGCATGTTGCCTTGATCTTTGATATGGCCATGTGTCAGAAGAATGACGCTCAAAAGCCGACAGTTCAAAGCCATCTGGCCTGATGAGGGAATGTGAACTTATTAGCCTTTGCCAAGAATAAAGAACATCGCAAGCATCTAGAACAAATTCCCCTCTGACTTTATCCCCTTTCTATGACTACCCCTCCTCCACTGTCATTTTATTTCACCTCACACATGTATGACCTAATTGCCTGGCCTGGGAAATGGAGGAAATGTTGCTGTTTTTAACTTATATTTTATGTTGTCTTCCCATGAATTACTACTGAGAGCCAAAAACTTCTATTTTGATCTATATTGCCCATCGTCTTTCTTAGCTGAAGATATCTGGGCCATTTCCTTTGTATTTGCTCTCTGTTGTTGTATAACCTTACCTATTGTAAATCTCATATCTTCCATTTCATTTTTTCTTCACCTCTGTCTTCACATTTGCTGACATCAGACAATACCCTCCCGAGACTCCGGACAAAGATAACATCGTTGCGCATGTGCACATCTATGTGTGTGTGCGTGACATAGTAAATCCCCTCTCCCACCCACACTTCCAACACTGGCTCACACTCCTGACATGTTTCATCTGCCCTGGCGAAAAGATCTACTAAGCCAACATCCCTCTCCCCATCTCCCCATGTACAGCATTAGCTTGCCATTCCCTAATCAAAAACATTTACTGTGTGAGCCAAAGTCTGTTAGGGCCAAAATAGACATGCTGTATTTCTCCTCCCATCAACCCTGGCCCTGTGTCTTATGTGTCGTGCTTACAGTGGATTAGCCTGCCAGGTGGTTTATTCTTCCAATCAAAATGGCTCTGCTGGGGGCGGGCGGGCGGGAATCGCAAGCCAAATGAGTTTTAATTCTTATTTCAATGAAAGGGTTTACTTGTTGTACCTTTTGCACTCTGAATCCATCCTCCCTTGGTTCACGTGTAACTGAGCACACACTGTCCTGGTACTGACAAGTTGCACAAATGTGGCATGAATACCAATAGGCACTGTGAGATTGGGCGATTAAAAAGGGGCCACGGGCCAATAGGACAAAGGGATTGTACCCTAAAAACGCAGGTGCACCATCATTGATGGGCAGCAGCTGGTGAAGCCACAAAAGAACAAAACTCACACACACGCACACGTGCATACATTTTCAAGTGGTTTGTGATATTTTAATACTTGCACATGAGTTATGAGTTTTACATCTTTCTTGCACCATTATTCAGGATTTACAACCATTTCCAGCAGAGTAGTTTTTTCAGGGGCTCAGTAATATCGTTCAGCGCAGACATTGGCATATCTTTTCCAGTCAATTACTGCCTGAAGTCTGCATCGCTCAAGTGTAGAGACTTTGGCTTTGGAACCGGATGGTCAGAGTCTGTGAGTACCACTGTGGACGAGGTGAGGGAATTCATATGAATGTAGCTATCGCAAATCCATGATTGATACAATTCATTTATACAATTTCTTATCTAGTCTCTTAGCAATTACTATAGCGAGATAGCGAAATGAAATACTGCAAGTGGGGTTGTTATAGTGTGTGGTTTTGAAAAAAAAAATTGTTTCACCTTTTATTTATCCACATAAGGCATATGAGAACAGATTCTCACTTGCAATGTTGACCTAGCTGCAGACAGCAGAGGTTTTATCAATTTTATCAATGCATGTAAAGTGCTTTCCGTCACCTTGTTGAATTGTGCTATCCAAATAAACTTGCACTGCCTACATATGCCAGCATGTTGTCGCAGCCTGGCTCAGAAACGTAGGTCCGGACAACCTTTCCGTCAAAGGGAATATGTGTACATTGAAAATAAATCAAATTGCTAATTCCTCAACTGATTTTCATGAGGTCTATAGAGGCTAAGGATGTTCTATTAATACAGAACAGAGCTAAAAACTATTCTTACCCATGCAAGGTTATTCCCAGTTGCCCTCTTGTGATTGTACTGCATGCGTGCAACCATAAACAGCCCTATGTTCAGGCCGCTCTGTTATTTTGGTTTTCATGCCGTCCACAAATGTGGAATGCACTTACACTTTGCCCTTGCTACCTTTTTAATCTCACTTTAGGTACACAGCGCGAGGGGCATGTCATCTCTACCTATTTGTACTAGTGATGAGATGAACAACACTGGTGCATCAGCACTGTGCAGAGTGCACAAGTGTGAAATCCCTTATTGGTGCGCGCATTGCTTTAACAAAAAATCATGTGACCAATACAGGAAGTGTGTCGTTTAGATGTGCCGCGTCAAATTGCGTTTTTAAGGAAACAAACTGGATCAACATGTTGTGGGTTTGCTGGATGGAGATTATACCTGTACCTGTGGCAGGTGTTGGAGTTTTGCTTTGCTTCTATATGGATCGTTCTAGAAAATTTGTCTGACATTTTTTTTTTGATCTTGACGCCAAATGAGGTAAATCTTTTCCTCCTTTGGGCATGGTTAACTGTTAGTTTTTAAATCAAATATTTCTACGCTTTTTCTCGTAAGATTAACTTTTTATTTTTGTGTCTTTGAAGTTTCGGTTCCGCTCCACAGAACCGTCTTATGTCCATAAGAACACTTCATCAATGTATCGATGCATACCATCTTCATCTGTTCCCTGTGAACGAATATTTTCTGAGGCAGGGGAACTGGTGTCCAAGAGGAGAAATCTCATTGGAGCAAAGACACTTAAAAACTTTTTGTTCCTAAATAAAAAATAAATGTATGAATAAATCAATATTTGCATTTCTTTCATATGATTAAACAACTTTGGTACACATAATCCCATACATAAATTAAACATTTTAACTATGAAAGATATTACAGACAAATTTGCTATATTTTGCAGCAAATTTTGAACGCTTCTCAGAAACTTAGCTCAGTTAACAAACGGAGCAAATTTAATTATATTTTCAGTTAAAGAATAAAACTAGCAATTGAATAAAGTTGAAATATTATTTCACAGGCTATTTTTGCGTTGCCAGCATGCATTTTTTATTTTGTTTACCTGCAAAGATTTTAGATGTACAGCAGAGGTCCCTATTTACTGACCAACACAAGTATCAATACAGTGTCAACACTGTTTGTGTTTACGGACCAGTTTTGTGTTTAAAAAAAAACACCTTCAAATTAGTAAACCAGTATAACTTCATTATTTCTCAACCTATTTCTACAAGAATTCAATTTTAAATTTGTTCCTCATGAAGATGCTCATTTAAAGGCCCTAATTAGCCTGCAAAACTCACACAGGCGTGGGAAGAACATGCAGATGCCACACAGGAAAGCCGGAGCCCAGATAACAGCCGCAAGGTGAATATGCTCACCAGTTGGCCACTGTTCCACCTTTATCGGACTAAATTTAGTATTTTCTACTTTCGTAAACAACCATGTTGTACATTTAGAATGTGGGTTTTGCCTGTCTTATAAAAGTGTCTGAATCATTTCAACAGTTTTCAGCCCTTTCAGTTCCATTTTTATAGATGAAAAGTATTACATAAATAGTTCGATATTTATTGACAGTGACCTGTTTGACAAATTAAAAACCTCGAGAATTATACAGATTCTTTTATTCTCACAATTTAGGCTTGTTCCCCTTGGTGTATTCCCAATGATTTTTTTTTAAAAGCACATTTTTTAGCATCGTTTTGAAAATTATTGGGCTTAACTCCTTTAAAACAACAATGTCCTGTTCGGCTGCGGCATTATTTGTGTGTGCTCTCCTGACAGCTGTTTACAGGCCAGTGGCTTGACCCACAATCCTGGTCATTGAAGCCAAGAGCTTTATCTGGAGTCAGACTCTTACGTCCGGATCTAATAGAGGCACCCAGACTCGACCAGTACTGAGAGGCTCTTCAGAGACAGACAGGCCTCTTGCCCTTTTTTTTTTTTGCCCCAGTTGCTCTCAAAAAGGATCCCTGATTCTATCTACTTTCTGCAGTGTGTGTGTGTGTGTGTGTGTGTGTATGGGGGGGGGGGGGCAAAGGGGGGGGGGGTCAAGAAGTCTTGGCTAGTTTCCTTACTCTGTATACCAGGCTAATTTTAACCACCACTGAGCAGGACACTGAAGAGAGCGCAAGCAGAGTTGTTATTTTGAGCAATCATGTCACGTTCTTAGATGAGCCACTTTATCTCTGCTGGAGTAGTGCCAGTGTGTGACCCTGTGTTCTTGGCCAGAAAATTGATGGATGTGTTGTGTGGCTTGGAAAAAAAAGTCAGTTAACCTCTCACCCCAGCACATGGACGAAGTGTATGTTTGCACTGATGGTAATGTGCTGTGTGCACTCTCCGCAATACGAACTATAGCAGCCTGAATCGCGTTTTGAAGCTTCCCATACAACTTTTTTTGAATCCTGAAAAAGATAGTGGTAGTCAACGAAGACGTGCCTTGCAACAGAAATAGAATGTGGGTGATAATCATGAGCAATGTGTGGGTATATTGAAAGGCGAGGCTCACTCTAATTCAATTGAATGGGCCGGCGTGGCGCAGGCTGCTTGTACATTTTTAAAAGCTTTAATCCACTGGTAATCGTGAAATTATAAATATGGTCATGTATTGTTCGAAAACACAATATGTGTATCGTATATACTAAACAGCACATGGTTGTGTCTTGCAAATGGCGCTAACCCCGAAGTGGATTTCTTGCATAGGTGTGTGTGCTCTCTAGCAGCAGCTTTGTGTCTCTCCCTCCCTCCGCATGATTATTGTCATTGGCTCGGTTTAGCTGCCGATCAACACCAAACTTGAAATAAGGAATGCGGTTGGTTGGACTGAGCTTTACATGCAACACAAGCGTGGCAAAGTCATTTGACTGATCTCGTCCTATTTTCGATATAAGTTTTTCATTCCCTTTACAGTCAATCACCAGATTCCACTGCTTACAATATTGTCCATTTCATACATATGTCATACAAACATAAAACAAACAAGTTGACCGAGGTGCTGCCGTTTGTGAATGTACTGTATTGGCCCAAATATAAGACAGTGTTTTTTGCATTGAAATAAGACTGAAAAAGTGGGGGTCGTCTTATATTCGGGGTCTAGACATTATACCCATTCACGACGCTAGGTGGCGCCAGATATCATTGAAGCGAATGCTGAACTTGACTCCCCAGGCCAAAGTGAACCCCTGTCATGAAGAATAAAAATAAAAAATAGCGGTAGCATGAAGAAGAAAAATAAAAAATAGCGGTAAGAAAGAAAAGAGAAGAAAATGATAGAAGAGATAACACAAAATGGAGAAACGTGGCGACAATCTAGAGAAAAGTGAGTCGAAGATTGGCCAGGTTAACTGGCAGCTGAGGAGAAGTTATGATGCAATTTACATTTCAAAAACCAGAAGCCATTCATTTACGAATGTGGTTGCACTTTAGTTTACATCAGTGGTCCCCAAACTTTTTCCTGTGAGGGCCACATAACTTTTCGCTTCTCTGATGGGGGGGCCGGGGTCAGTTTGTAACAGCAAAAGTGTGACTGCAAGAGTACCTAGACGTAAAAATGTATTGTTTCCCAGAAACACACACAAAATCAAATAACTTTTTTTGATACACTCGCGGTATTAAAGGCGTCTTCTCGGGACACACCACCTCCGCGACAGCATTCATGCATTTCTTGACAAACTCTCCTTACCGCTGCTTGCTATCAGTTGAGCAAACCGAAAGCTAGCCCGAACAGATGGCTGGTTCAGCTGAGCTTTGCGTACAAATGTATTTTGCTGAGCTAACGTTCCTCTTTTTAGCATTGACAGTTTGTCTGCTCTCATTTGCCCATGCAAAAAATCGTACTTGTTGTCGTTACGGGATTCGTAGTGTCTCCGCAGATTGTATTCTTTGAATACCGCCACCGACAGATGAGACAGACAATCTTTTCTTTGCATTGAAAAAAAAATTGTTTCTCCATTTTGGGTTAAATTCCCTGTATTCTGAATAATTCTTTTCTCTTACCTCACCTTTTCGCCATGATTACGTTCTCTTTGAGAGGGACAGGTTTAGGCTTTTTTTTTCTGGGGTTGCCAGATAACGGCACAGACCGCAAAAAAAGGATGGAACAAATGTCACGTTATATGTGATTATGAAATTGTTACGAGCTAATAGTTAATCATGAAAATAGTTCATAACTAAGGAATATTTTATTGCAAAAGCCGAATTTTATGATAAAATACAAATATACATAGATGAAAAATAAATCAAAAGACTCTCTGGTATTGTTCAGGGGGGCCGGACCAAATGTGGAGGTAGTTTACATATTTAATGTTCAGATATTAAGATTTGAATGAGGCAAAATAACATGCTTTTTCTCTCAAATATATTATTATAATCATTTGTTTCAGATGTCCTGGAATTATTTTTTGTATAAAAATTTATTTGGTGTTCAAAAAGTCTTTTTTCAAACTTGAGTCATGAAAAAGAAGGGGTCGTCTTTTAATCAGGACCGTCTTATATTCGGGCCAATATGGTAGTTTGCGTGACATGCCAGCACACACGTAATTCAGAGACTTTTATACCATTAAAATGCAAAAGTTTCGAAAACGGATGTTTCCAACGAACTGGTCGTATGTCAGTCCAACACAATACCGTTTAATCAAGTCCCATGCTACTAATACTAATACTGTGCTTAATTCATTGCCAGAAAGAAATTATTTGAGGTACCTTTCGGGCTGTGTCCACAAGGTGACACCTACGATCTACTCCTGGATTTTTTTTTCCATGTACTACATGAGTTTTGAGCCTATTCTAGCAGACTTTGGGGGGGGGAGAATACTTAGGACTGGTCGCCTGCCAAATGCATTGCACTTAGTTACAAATTTAAATGAAGTTCAAAACTACTTGTGACATTCTTTTTATCTTGGATTTCGCTAACCACAAACTAAATTGCTGAACATAACTATGACAATGTTTTTTATCTAAATTGCTTTTTCCACCTCTCTTTTCAGACAGTGAGATTGTTCCTCTCGACTGTTTGCGCCCTCGCTCTTTCACAACGGTGCGCTCCTCCTCTCTCTGCCGAGGGGCAGACAACTCCCGTCTCTCTATTAGCCTGTGTGACCTCAACGTTCAGCAAGAGGAAGGAGGCAACTCCCACGCACACCATCACACGCTCCACCTGGCCTCAGCCTCCTCCAGCTGTCCAATCCCCCAGAACTCCCTCAACTCGCAGCAATCATCTTTGTTGCCGTCTGTCATAGAGAGCGATCTCCACTTCCACCAGTTGCGCGGCGCCCATATTAAGACGCTCGATGAACAGACTGTGGCGAGATCCGAGCATTCACGGGAGGAGCGCACGCTCGTCTTTACCAACCGCCCTCTACAAACTGGAGAGTGTGTGTACATCAAAGTCACCAAATCCAGTCCAGCCCGCTCAGGTTCCTTGTCCTATGGTGTGACATCATGCGACCCGGCTGTGCTGCGCCCCAGTGATCTGCCATATAATCCAGAGGCTCTCGTGGATAGAAAGGAGTTTTGGGCGGTGTGTCGTGTGCCCACCCCTCTACAGAGCAGTGACATCCTTGGCTTCTTGGTCAACCAAGAAGGGGAGGTCATTTTAAGCCACAACGGCACCAACGTTGGCATGCAAGTCTGTGTGGACAACTCGCGCCCACTCTGGATGTTCTTTGGCCTACATGGTGCTGTCACTCAGTTGAGAATTCTGGGTAAGCATGAGCGTCATGCAATCACATTTAACACAAACACAGGTAGACAGGGATTATAGTGTTTGTTCAGCGTGCTAAAATAAGAAGGATTATTACAACGCTGTGAACCTTGGAGAGCTACTCAGCAGGAGTTGTGTTAATCTGGCAGTTCATGGCATTAAGATAATGGCAGTGCTATGAGGACTTGGGCTTTCTTTCAAGCCAATTTGAGTCCCACTGCTGACTGAAAATGCCACATTGGAAACTTGATTGTTGGAGAGATGCTATTCTGCTTGCTTGCTACTGTCAAGGTGCGGTGCCCTTGAGCGAGACACCATCCGCAGCCGCATCGTCTAGCTCCAAAGATGCAGCATTTTTTGCACCCCACTTTTGACTCGGCATAATTAACTGGCGGTCTCTTAGCGTCCTACATTAGCGTTTGAATATGATTTTGGAATGGTGTTGGTCGCCACTAGGATTGTGTGATATGGCTAAAATTTAATATCGCAATTTTTTCGCCAGATATCTAATGATTAATGATACTACTGTGGGTTCAGTGAAAACTTAAGCGAAAAAAAAGAATCAATCCAAAAGATTGTGGAAAGTTTTTTTTTTAACTTGCTGACCGCCGTCAACATTAAAGTCAGCAACACATTTTAAATAATTAAATTCACAGTGTACTTCAACATAAGTGTTTGTTGTGTGCGTGTTAACTGCATCAGCGTGTGATGTTATGTACCAATTTGTCCATGAACGACTGCAGTAAGGATAAACGATTCAGAATGTGGATAAATGAATGTGAATTTGGGGGGGGACAGTTCATCACTCAACCGCACGTGACGACGGTTGTTTGCATTGCTGCATTGCATTGCGTTGTGATGTGTAAACGCCCAGCGATATCAACTACGCCTGGAATGCATTTCGAGGGACCCGATACAATGTTTCATTTGATCACTTTTTATGAATCCACAAAAAGATGGTGGCAATCAATGAAAATGCACGCACTGACCGAAATAGGACGCCGCCCGCGTGCTCGCATATTTTTACAACAAGCTCTGCTATTTTATCCAGCGGTAATCTTGAAATTATTAATATGAAATGTTCCAAAACCCAAAATATGTGTACCATCCGTATACGCTTGACAGCGAACATGGAAGTGGATTTCTTGCGTGTGTGCTGTCTAAGTAGCAGTGCGTGTAACTCCCTCGCTCGCCCTGCACGTGTCCCCCCCATCCCTCTCGCCATCCACAAAATGATTGAGAGCAAGGTGAGTGTCGGCTGATTTTAACTGTCGATCAACGCCAAACTTCAAAGGAGCAATGTGGTTGGTTGACCTGTGATTTACTTGCAGCACAAGCGTGGCAGGGGCACATGATCTTCATTTCCATATCACTATCTTAAATGTTGGTAACTCATTTTGATACGATACGTATTTCCGAAGGCCGTGATCATTTAGTGGTTAGCTCCCTGCGTTGTGGCCGCAGCAATCCTGGTTCGAATCCTGGTCGTGGCATGTACAAAAACCATACTTGACTTCTGGGCGGCCCGGTGATCCAGTGATTAAGTGCGTCGACCTCACAGCGCAGAGGTACCAATTCAATTCCATTTCCGACCTCCCTGTGTGGAGTTTGCATGTTCTCCCCGGGCCTGTGTGGGTTTTCTCCGGGTACTCCGGTTTCCTTCCACACAGTGGTTAGCGCATCAACCTCACAGTGCAAAGGCACCAGGTTCAATTCCAGCTCCAGCTAAAAAACATGCGTGGTAGGTTAAAGGAACACTCTAAATTGTCCGTAGGTGTGAGCGCGGATGGTTGTTCGTCTTTATGTGCCCTGCGATTGACTGGCAACCGGTTCAGGGTCTCCCCCGCCTGCTGCCCGAAGACAGCTGGGATAGGCTCCAGCACGCCCGCGACCCTCGGGAGGGTAAGCGGATCGGAAAATGGAATTTAGGAAAATCACGATCCATGAAGCTACTGTATTGTACTTCGCTTTTTTTCCTTGTTCATTTTTGTACACCAAAGCAATCACTATGTCACAATGTATATTAGTCAATGGAGTAATCCCTCACAGACAACATGCTCCCTTCACCGTTAAATTCCATTTTGGCTTGACAACTAACCAAAGGAGCAAACCACAAAAAAAAAAAAACTTGGCACAACACCAAATCAGAAACACTGTGTCTTCTGAGCAGCTTTCAGTGTGGAATCCGCGAGTGTAATCTTTCCACATTCTTGACATTCCGATATGTAACTTCTCTCGTTCGATGCTGATGTATTGCCTTGTGTTGACAGAAGAGCAATTTGGATTTCAATGAAGGTGAATAGAAGCCAAATTGAATGTTGCTAGACATTCTACTGCACAGGAGGGGCCAGATTAAGCATTCGTGACAAATGTGTCAAGTCAAACCATGTTCTGTATAGCAGATAAATGCTGTCTCCACTGATGCATCTTGTTTCTTTCCTAGTGCCCTGGGTGAATTGTACATGACACAAACTCTGAATGAGAATAATAATTATGATAGATACAGCTCAACAGCTCTGATCGCAAGCTGCAATTGCAGACTGCTGACCGCTAACAGCTTCCAATGATGCAGGTCACACGCCACCATAGGTTAAGGGTGACCTGCTTTTTTAATTTAATTAGATTTTTTAACAACTTTTTGTGAATGTGAGACTGAGAGAATGCTAAGGTTGTAGTGTGCACTAACACAAGAACACGCACACAGACACACACATGTTTTTGGGTTGATTTATTTATTAATTTATTCCCATCTCCACAACCTCGTCATCAACTTGGGGCCAGTTCATGAGCTACTAGTTGATCGCGATCGACTTACTGGGCTCCCTTGATCTACAGTGTAAGATATGACAATTGTATTGAAGCATAATATCATTTTCTTTCATGATATTGACATGACTTCACTGGCTTGGAGGAATAAGTGGTTTGACAATGTGTTTTTGCATACGTGCTGCTGTAATGCGCGTTTTGATTGTCAAGGAAAAAGAGCCACTTTGTCTGTTTTGATGTCGGTTTCAGACAATAGTAACCTGCTGGGCTTCTGAGAAATAGAATTTTAAAAAAAACAACAACTCACCCTTAAAGAAGCAACGTGTCAGTATCCGTCAGCGTTTATGACATATGTCATGCCTCATGTTCAGGTGGTGACGGAGATAAGAGGGTTTTACACAGCTGTTACTCAGATCCTCACAGCGCACCGCGTGCTGCTGCACGACAACACGCCTTCTTGATACCGTTGCTTCCGATTCTTTCATCTGGATCATCTAGTTTGTGATTTACCACACCAAATTTTAGTCCCACCTTATCAACTTGAGCCTTTTCAACCAGTACTGCAGATTGCATGATCCTTCCACTGCTCATGCAGCATCAGGAGCAATCTTCATGATCTTGTTCAAGAATACTTGCGGGGAAGGAATGAGAGACAGTCACTCATTCCTGAATCACTCCAGCCGACGTTTGTCCTGGTCAAGTCTCACTGGGTAAATTAGGAAAATACTGTATTTTCCACACTATAAGGCGCACCCAAAAGCATTCAATTTTCTCAAAAGCTTACAGTGCGCCCTATAATGGAATGTGCCTAATATAAAGAGACTGTAACTTCCTTTACATTCCCCATTGAGGTGTTTCGCTGTTAGTGTTCCTCTGCCATCTAGTGGTGGTTATTAAGGAAACAATTGTAACTTAAGACAACAACTTTGTGAGCTCTGCGCAGCCATTATGAAACGAAGATGATACCAAAAGCATAGTTAACTACTGACTCAACACAGAAGGAGACAAACAAGGATATTTAGCCCCTTGTGGATGTGAGCCCAGGAGATTGCATCATAAGGCGTCCTGTCCATTTTGGAGAAAATTCTAGCCTTTTAATGGCGCCTTATAGTCGTGAAAATACGGTATATAAAACTGCATTGTATTATATTGTATTGTATTCTCTTTAGCAAACCACCACTTAGTGGATGCATAGAGAAACCGCAGTCACTGTTGCAGCTTCTATTATATGCACCTTATAATGTGGTGCGCCCTATGTATGAAAACTGTTTTAAAATAGGCCATTCATTGAAGGTGTACCTTATAATCCAACGTGTTTTATAGTACAGAAAATACGGTATATTCCCTATTCCCATATCTACCAGAAAAGAGAGAACACTCCGGGACCACCACCTATAAAAAAAATCCAATATTAGATATCAGTCCTCTCTTGTTCTAAATGCTCCATAATTATTAAGCGAATCATACTTTTCTTATTTTTTGGGCAGTGGATTTCTATTGGCAACTTCCAACTTTTTGCTCAACCGGGTTTAGCAAAATAAAATGTTGGCATGCTTTGTGACCTTCACTGGTCTCTTTGTCACCACACAATATTGCTTGTCATTTATCCGTTGAGACCAGTGGGAGTACATTAGTGATCTGTCAGGGGATTGACTCAAGGTTTAGTGTCGCACTCAAGGACAGTTTTGACACATTAGAAGAGATGGAGATCACTTCCCCTACCTGAGTCTCACCCAGGCTCTCCTTTGTATTGAATCATGCGTTTTGCCAATGGCAATATGTCAGAGCCTCGGCCCAAACGGAAGCGAGATGACATCTGCTTGAATCATTCTACCAGGAAGTGGACACTTTGCTGACAGTGATGCCATCTTTTCCTGTTCTTTTTATCTTCTGTAGGCTCCACTCATGTTGGCGACACACAGGCAGGGTCGAACCCCAGTTCGCCCTCCTCGTCACCACAAACTCCAAGTGCCCTGGGCAGCAGCAGCTCGGATACCGTTCTCAACCGAGGCATGTGCTTGGCAGCTTACTGCAGCTCACCCGGGGGTAGGTCCACTCGTGTGGCCGAAACAGAAGCAGGGGCTCAGTCGGCCCTCAGGAGACCTGATAGAATCCATTCTGAAATTGTCAGCGGGTGACATCCTGTAGTAGTCTCGAAACAACGGCCTGCACTCTTTGCAGACTATGTCGCTTCATCGGCAACCTGAAGCAACAGGATGTTGTGTGTGTGTTCTTCTTTCTTGTAAAGCTTACATGTGGGTAACCTCCAGTGAGATCATACATACATTTGAACCCCTGAAAATGGACATAGGTGCCTGTGATTTTAAATCAAATTATTGAGCCTAGGGTGCTCTGGCGTTTTTTTTTTTGTTTGTTTTTTTGCTTTGGCAGCATTTTGCGAGCATGACGTCTACAACTAGAGCATGCTAGGAATAGAGCTTTGTGTGCATCTTAACATCATATTTCTGCCTTTGTCCAGGAACAACTCTGAATTCTCCAGTCAGCCTGCCCAAGTCACCCACATTTCCAACGGATCGCGGGCCTCGCTCTGATGAGTGCTCCATCTGTTACGAGAACACAGTGGACACGGTCATCTATGCGTGTGGACACATGTGTCTCTGCTATAGCTGTGGCCTGAAGCTCAAGAAAATGTCCAACGCCTGCTGTCCCATCTGCAGAAGGCAGATTAAAGACATCATCAAAACCTACCGAAGTACATAAGAGCACACGATTGGGACCGCAAACTCCCAGAGATGAGGGAATTGTTTAATCTTGAACTGTTTGTAGGTCGAATCTGAATCCGAACTCAATTGGGGTACAGTACTGCTCGTATGTGCTCTCACACAGAGGCAGCACTTGAAGGGAAACAAACACAATACACACCACAAGTGTTCCCACCTCAACAATTCTAGATGGGAACCACGAAAACAACTTGATCAAAGATTTTATTTGTTGAGCCTTGCCGCCCCAAAGCAGGGACTGCGCTCAGATGGTCTGAATGTTTCTTTCACAACACGGCGTGGAATTCAGTCAACCGGATGTGTACAGCATGTCTGACTGGACCGGTGAAAACAAGCACACGCATGCTCACACACACACACACACACACACACACACACACACACATGCACAAATACACACACATCATGTAAGTCATCTCACTATGTCACACCTTGTGTATGCGTTGCTGAGTTCCACCTGGAAATAAACGAGTCGGGCTCCAGCAACGCATCAATGAACAGATGAATCATTGACATCGTGCTGGTAATCGGTAGTGACATGTTTTAGAAACGGTGCTGAGTTTACGCTTGTACTCGTTTTATTTACTGTATCTTTATGCTAGTTCTACTTCAAATGGTGGTAGATATGTTGTTGTGCTAGCTAGCTAGCTAGCTGCTTGCTCTACAATGTGCTATGTTGCACTGAAATCGGAATCCTCGTGGAAATGCCCCAATAACAAAACCATTCAAGGACATTCATGGGTTTGAACAATTGGAAGACTCAAGCAGCTCACAGTTCAGAAAAAACATGACACATTCTCAGGGCCAGTACTTTTATGGTTTTATTTTTAAGATGGAAGGACTCTTTTTTTTCTTTTTTTCCCCAAACTATAGTCCTACCGTGCCTGATGCACTGGGAGTAATCCTGACATTCACATTGCCTCAAAAATAACTCCGTAAGAATTCAGGTGATTGTTGCCGTGGTATCAGAAGGCAGTACGGTTACGACACAACAGCCTTAACCAGCATTTGTTACAAGCAGATGTACCTACAAGAAGGAAAATTACCAAAAATACTGCCGTGTGACATAAAGCGGTCACATTTTTCACTCAGTGGAAGAAGGGGGAAAAAAAGCACACAAAATGTTAATTATTTTTCTAAATAGACAGAAGTTCCCATATTATATGAACATGTCTTCTAATCTTTGACAGGTTTTCACCAGCAGCAAAAGAGCCTTTATAGAAATGAAGTTACAAGACAGTCATAAAAAAACGCTCATTTCAAATATTTGAATGATGCCTCTCCCACACTTTCATTCCAATTTCTCCTCGTCAAATCATCTACATGGGGCTCAAAGTTTTGCTGCTATTGCATTTGCCAGCTGTCTTTTTCCGGTAAATGCTGACAGTGGTTAGCATGGTCCACACATCCCTCCACACTTTTTTTTATGCTACTGCTTGAAGTGTTGAATCACATTTGAATGTTAATTTATGCTTTTAGAATAAATTATTGTGGGTTTTTTTTATTATTGTGTTGTGTTATTATAGTCTGTTATTTTCGTAGGATTGCTTTTTTCCCTCCTATCCTTGGTTGTATTAATAGTTTTGAGCCTATGCTTTCTTGAGCTCAACATGAAAATTGAAATGTATTCTAGTTTTGTAAGTGTGCAAATGATTTGTTTTACATTGCAGTACACAAAGTTGCAGGATATAAACTACGGTATTAAGTTTATTACAATCCCTGATTTTTTTTGTTTTTTGCGGGGGCTATATTGTGGAAAACCTGTTAAAATTTGAGTCCATCCCACATAAAGCTCTTATAATATTGTTTGAAAACCATCACTGTGTACGTATCACTCGTTTGGTGGTGATAAATGTCTCTTAAGCAATTGATTGTACATTTGGAAATATTCAGGCCCGTGTTGCAGTCCTGGCATGTTTTGTATTGTGCACTCTGACCAAATATATACTTAACCCATTTGCATTGCATTTTCTATTTTTTTTTAAAATCAATGCGTTGAAACATCCTCATATGTTGTGCTACCGTTTTAGCCGACTGTCATTATGGTTATCAACTCTTACTTTTGCATTCAAAATATTCAAACAGCTCCTTGAATGTTACTGACCTTGTAATGTGGTTATTATCCATCACTGATGGGAGAACTAAATCGTGAATTTGTTTTTCTTGATTCTGTTTTGTGTGTTTGCAATATTTTACATTGCCACTGTTTGACTTGTGTGTGTGTGCCCGCGCGCGTGTGTGTGCGCGTGTGTCGCGCTCGCTTTATGTTACGACACAGCAATTAGATTTACACAATCGATTTTGTGTCATGTATGACTGATCGGTTTACCTCATGTAAAGTTCAGGACCAACTGTAGACGAGCACTCATGAGTTTGCTTCTTTATCCGTCTCAGTTTTGCCATTGTGGCACAGCAGCGTTCTGAAGTATTTGGTGAACCTCGGTTTTCTTTCACTTTATTTCAAACATTGTAAGCAGTGATTCGGTGCGTCAGATGATTTGTGTTTAATAAACTTTCCATGTGGTTGCGCAAAATGTTTTTGTGTTTGTGAGAGAAAGAGATGGGCACTTGACCCTATTGTGCCGGTCCCTCCTCCCACCTGCGACCTGGGCACCCTTCCATCATCGTCCCTCCATCCTTATTCGTAAAATAATCATCCTCAGTCCCCGTCTGTTACACTCCTTTAAAGCGCTTCCATCGTTACATTAAAAGAGATTTTGGTCTCTATATCAGTGGCGGTTCTGGGGGGGGGCCAACGGGGGCCAGTGCCCCTGTAGCACCGATTCTGGCCTCCCCTGTGGCCCCCCCTCCGAGCGCAGATTACCCAGTCGTGCCGAGTCGCCGACGTGAAAGGTGGAACCAAAGCGCGTGATTTAACATTCTAGTCGGACCCTTTAGTGCGCTGCGCCATTTAAAAATGAGTGGGAAAATGAGAAGCAGTCCGCAGAGAAGGAAATTACCACGACACGAGTGCTATTTGCGTGTGTGTGTGTGTGCGCGCGCGTGTGCGTGCGTGCGTGTGTGTGTCTGTGTGTGTGTGAGTGTGCGTGTCTGTGTCTGTGTGTGTATGCGTGCGTGTGTGTGTGTGAGTGTGCGTGTCTGTGTGTGTGTGCGTGTGTGTGTAACTTTTTCAGTCTCCCTTTTTATTTTAATTTTTATTTAACAGGATCAATATATAAGACATTGCCTTTTAAAATTTGGATAATTATATGCATGTAAAACATCTAGCTTCAGTGTATTTGCAATTTTTGTCCCCGGCAGGCTGGTACCATATCATCCCCTGGCTTGAATATTCTCAACAGACGTATTGTTACGCTTGCAGACATTTTAGCCCTCCTAATAATAATAATAATAATAATACATTTTATTTATAAGCGCCTTTCAAGACACCCAAGTCTGAAGAAATAAAAAGTCAAATAAGATTTCGAATCTGTCTTTTTAGCCCTGGGTTGAATGTGCCCCCCCATCAAAACCCCTGGCCCCAGCCCGGCCCCCTCAGTGAAATTGATCCAGAACCGCCCCTGCTCTATATAAACACATTGGATAAACCCCGGTGGAATAAAAGACGCCGTGGACGAGAGTGCTATTGTGTAGAAAAAATATATCTATTTGGATATAGAAAGAAAAGAGAAATACAGATGGTTGGAGAGAGCGTGTCCGTCCGACCTCGAGCGTCGTGTTGTCTCAACTCGTGTCGTTCGCGAACGAACCGTCTCTGAGAGCCGGCTCTTTGAAGTGAACGACGGGAGCTGGCTCCTAATAGGAGCCGACTTTTTTTTCTCCTGCCCAACCCCCTTCGGTTAAAGCCGCACGTGATTGGTTAAGATCCGTGGTAGAAGAGGGAGGGGAGGGTTACACACACGCTGCAGTGAAGAGAAGGGGGAGCAGTTAGAGACACAGCAGCACACGAACTGGAGAGACAGGGAGACGAGAGAGCGCTCGATAGCGCTTCAGAGAAAAAACAACACAGTGGAAAGGTGATAAAATGGATAGGAAACGCAGTGAAATTTGGACTTGGAAGTCAATTTAATTGATAGTTCAAAGGCAGCGTGTAGACTGTGCAAGGTTAAAATATCCCATCGATCAGGCTCCACAAATAACCTGCACAGGCACATAAGAACAGTCCACCCATCAGTACAATTTGAAGAGAAAAGACAAGCAAGGGAACCAGCTATTAATGAAGGTGCTAGTGTGTCTGCCTCAAAAATGTTGATCCTGTGCAAGGGTGTTCAGAAAGCATACCTGTCAATTTTTCGGAGCGCCAACCTGTATAAACTACCAAAAAAAATCCTTATAAAGAGCAAAAAATCCTTATAACATACCAAAGCATTTTATATGTCAAAATAACGGCAGAAAAAACCCCACGAAATTTTCAATGATATTTATTGTAGATCTCCATAATACAATGTCTGGTTAACGTCTAATCATCATTCTACTTAGTGGCATTACTGTGTTCAGAGTTGTATTCCTGCGTTACTTTTTTCACCAACTCCAAATGCTGACCCATCGGCTCGAAGTTACAGCATCCATTCATATTTACTTTGGAAATGAAAGCATTCGAGTAGACTAGCACCATTCTGGGCAAAAGCAAACGGAACTACCTGTTTGGGGGGGGGGGGGCGGGAATTTTCAGAATCCGTATGATTTGTGCGATACGGCCGTATACGTAAGATTCACCACAAAATCCGTATGAACTATGGCTAAACCGTATGAGGTGACAGGTATGAGAAAGTGACAGCTGAGCATCAGACCAGAGTAACCACAGGGAAAGTGATAGAGTTAGTGGATGCTCTCTGTGCATCCATGGACAGAAAATTCCACAGAATGGAATGGTGTTCTGTCAGCAACCACCATTCTTGACCCAAGATTCAAGAAGCTGGCCTTCACTGACAATAGAGCGGTTGATGAAGCTCTTCAAAGAATAACTGCAGCAGCAGAAAGACCCAGCCAGTCAACTCCACTGCCAGGGGGCCAAGAGGGAGAAGAGGGAGCAGAGCACCAACAAGAAGAGCCACAGGCATCTGCTGTTTGGAGGTTCTTTGAAGAACGAGTAAATGGAAGCACTACAAGACGGAATCCTTCATCAGATGCAATTCTGGAAGGGAGATCCTATCTTGAGGATCCCCTTTTCCAGAGAAATGCAGACCCTTTGAGCTGGTGGGAGGCCAAGGATTCAGTGTACCCACGTCTTACACATGTGATGACACGGAGGCTGTGTATTGTCGCAACATCTGTCCCCTAAGAGAGAATCTTCTCCAAAACAGGGCAAATATTAACAGAGAGGAGAAACAGGATCAACCCCTCAAAGCTGAGGCACTTGGTTTTTCTTAATGCCAATCTTCGCTAAAGACAAGCTAAAACTTTTACCTGGATGCTGCTTTTTTCTTTTTGTTTTACAAATTTTAATTTAGAATTTGTTGTGTGGTAATCAAAGCTTACTTATGTTGTTTTACTGTAAATAGTTAAAAGCTTATAAATATACACAGTCAGAGATTGGAACTTTTTGTTGACCTTGTTTTGAGATAGGTCTTTGTTTTTGTACTTTGTAATTAATTTTTTTGTAGCACTCCATGTTGTACTCCATGTTCAGAAGAATACAAAATAATAAACATTTGATATACTGATATATCTTTTTTTACATTAGTAATTCATTTTACACATAATTTTACATTATTTTTGGTAGTAAATTAATTTAACCAACAAAAAAACTGAGGAGCCATTTGTTGGTTCCTCAGTTTTTTTGGCTCGGCTCACCGGCCCTCTAAAAAGAGCCGGAATTCATCACTACAACTCACTAGCTTAGCTGTTGTTGTAGCTAGGCTATATTAGCTTGTGTGGTGGATCAAAGCTTTTTGATGTGTAACGTCCGTTGCGTCAGCACTGATTGGTTGAAGCCAAAAGACGTGCTTGCGTACAAGTCCGCGCTGATGCGCGCACAGCGGAGAGCAGCAGACTATCGACTGCTGAATCGCGCTTCACTCGAGTGGCGTCGCTACAACATTTCACTCGTCCAGTCTTCCTCAACTGGCGGACTGCGATCCACGACCGGACCGCCGACCTCCTCAGTCCGGACCCTCGGCAAATTGTATAAAATAATAAATTATAAAGTGATTTTTACGTTATACATTTTATATTTTTGGACTATAATCTGCGCATTACCGCGATCGCTTGTTAAAATTATCCGTTGTATTCTTTGCGTGCACTAACAGATGTATTGCAGAGGACCGCAGCAGCGGGACTGTGTGTGTATAATGTTTGACTAACTGGAGACCCTGGCTGAGCAGGGCATGTCGGCGATAACGATGCGCTGATTGGCTCCTCTGAACTTAAGGTGTGCCCACACATAAGCGTCAGCACGCGTCTATCCCAATACACACGCATTCAAAATGGATGATTGTGTCAGGAAACAGACGCATGCGCGACGCCACAATGTGCTCACAGCTTCAGCCCAGGAGAGCCGCACACAGACAATTAGACAAGACGAATCGCGGAAGGTTTCGATTGTGTGCAGTTTTGCTCCCGTCTACCCGGGGATCTTTGCAGCTGTTTAACAGCAGAACACCGCAACATGGTAAATGAACATCCCAATGGCGTCCTCAAATAATATTTGCATGCCTCAGACATTGCATTCACCTTTAGTGGAAGAACAGCACTGCACATTCCTGTGCTCCCTTGTGTCAGTATTTCAAATGGTTCATAACTCCTCTTCTGATATATTTTTCAGTGATTTCAGAGGGGATGTGAAAAGAGGAATTGTACACATGAAAAGGATGTTTTTGTTTTCATGTTTAGTATTTATTTTGGTAAAATGAGTATTTTGTTTTGTTTTTGTTAAATTAAGGGGAAAAAAGACAACTACTGTTTAACAAAGTTAAAGTAAAGATGACTTATTTCCCTAAAAGGGCTATTTCTATTATTAAGCAGGCACAACTTAAAATAAAAGAGTTCCTGTGCCTCAACACAATACCTCTCATTATTTGCTGTGTACTGGCAAAGTGAATAATTGTTATTTTCATGCACCCCATTATTGGTTGGTTGTGAGGAGTGTTGATTTGTATAAGCTTGGCTTGACCATACTAAATGGGCATATAGCCCTGCTCCCCATGACCGCCGTGCATGGGACAGGACCTTGGTCTTATTAAAAAAAAAGAAGTGGACCGACAGCATTTCTAGTTGAGGACCACTGCACTAGTCTGTCTCCCTCCACCCCCTCTAAAAAAAAAGTGTCCGTGCATGACGCCATGGGAGAGAGGCAATTCACAAAACATTATTTAAAGCGCTTGCTGCTTCTCCTCAAACTGCTCCAATAAGGGACATGTTCCCCTTGAGGAAGACCGGCTTGTTGAAGCTGGCATTGGCCAAGGTGGTCCTCATTGGCCGGAGGATGTCGCCGGCTGTTGAAAAAAACCCTCTCCACAGCAGCTGTTGGGTGTTGTTTTTAATAAATAAGTCCACCCACGTCTCTCTGTGCTTCACCGGCACGTTCTCAATGCAGTATGCGCGGTTGGGTGACCAATGGCGCGTTTGAAGCGTTCCAAGGCATTTTTTTGTCTTTTGTCCATCGCACCCTAGTAGGTTGAAATGAACTTTGGCCGATTTGCGTCAGCTTAGAAAACGTACGTAGTATATCACATGCATGCACATGAATAAGCAGAGGCAGCCAAATAAAGTGTGTGTAGGTGGGGGGGGGGGGGGGGGAGCGAGAGGCAGAAAACACAGCCAGTTTTCTTACCCGGCTGGATTGCATTGTTTACTACTGTTAAGTGTCAACCATTTAGCTGCCAAGTAACACAACCACTGTCATTCACCAAACTGACTAGTGATGTGTAAGCTTCTTTGTACCATATGACCAGTGCTCCTCCTCTTGAAGCAAAGAGACGTCACTCCCCGCAATCGTACACAGTGAACACACACGAGACAAGCCGCGCGTCACATTCGGTCTGTAGTGTTATTGGCGGATTACACACGTAAAACAACCTGAACGTGCTTCTGTCAGTACTACTTACTGACAGAAGCTTACTTACTTACCATCCCTTTAAACGGTAAGGACGTTTAAAGGGATGGACAAAAACCCACCTCTGTCCTTGCTCAGTCTGTCCTTCAAAAAAAAACTTCGGAAAGTAGCTGTCCTAATGCTTGCTAGAAGTTGCTAAATGACTCCTCACTGCTGCTGACTGCAGCTGGGGGAGGGGGTTACGTGAAACTGACCAACCTTTATTGGTGGGGATTCAAGGCAGCACCAGCTGCCTTTTGAGGAAAGTAACTGCAGATTCCTCTCTACGCAATATGATAAAATAGGAACTCCATCATCCAGCTGTTTTCACAACCGGACATTAAGAAAATTCAAACTCCATACATCAAATATCCGGTCAGTGCTCACAATCGCACCTATGGACAATTGAAAGCGTTCCATTAACCCTGCATGTTTTTGGAATGTGGGAGGAAACCGGAGTACCCGCAGAAAAACCATGCAGGCAAGGGGAGAACATGCAAAGTCCACACAGGAAGAATCGACCTCATGATCACTGCATTGTGAAGCGAATGTGCTAATCAGTCGATCACCGTGCCGTGCCGCCCTCTATTATTTATTTGTGCATTATTTGTTTCTCCCTTTATTCTTTTTAATGTGAATGTTTAATTGCTTATTTTTCTTTGTTTATTCTGATTAGTTTGTGGGGGGGGGGGGGGGTTCGGGTGTATTGGTTGATTCGTTATGTGCCTTTATTTCAGAACAACACAAGAAACCACCAACAGACCCAGACCCCTTCTGTCAATAATACAACAATAAATAAATAAAACAATTTGCCCAAGTGATGATAGGGTACACATAGGAGCAGCTATTCAGCAGCTAGCTGGGGTACGCCAGGTCTTGTGTAATGTGGACAACTCATGTTCTGTAATGTTAAGCATGATGGCTCTTCACCTTCAAAAGTGCAGGTAGAGTATACATTTGTTTGGGGGGAAAAATGTTGGTTGAGAATTGGACTGAGGTCAGTTTGGTGAAAAAAAAAACATTTGACTTGAACCTGACATAGTTATGGGTACACCTAATTATTTCAACAACAAAAACAAAAAAATCAATTTCAAGTCTTAAAGCTTGAATAAACATAACAGTCACAGATTCCGAAGGGAAAAAGCTAAATTCTTGTTCAATAATTGGCCCTAAATTAAGAGCAATAGCATTTATTTTCCTGGTACAATGTGTGGAGGTTACTCCTTGCTGCTGCATCCAGCAAATCACTGTTGGAAAGTCACCTTACAGAACAAAAATACATTACAGAGCATTGGGTTACAAAATACTAGATCATTTCAAAGGTTCGTAATATACAGTACAGCAGGAGTGCAGCATTTTAACAATTTCAAGGTGTGCTTAACTGAAACTACTTTTACAACAAGTAATGATGTACCTGTCAATCTCATTGGATTGCAAGTCTTTGCATTTCCAGTAGCCGCACAGGACACTTTGTGTAAAATTGGACATCTACAAAAGCAGCGCCATCGCTTGTATTCACTTGACCATTGAAGGAGACGTTATGAATACATTTATTTTTTAATTTTCTACCGCAGGTGTTTTTGTTGAGTGACGATGTATGCCACTGGCACTATTGCTCAATGTTTGGCACTATTTTGTGTGGAGGGATACCATGTCATGGGGTGTATATAAATAAAGGGGGTGGAGCTTCCCTGCAGTTCGCTTCTGGCAGTGACGGTGCACTGAGGCACGTCGGGTGTTCAGCGACTCAGTGGTAGCGACCACACAGAAAAATAAGAAACGTCTCCAGTCTTGTGCCTCGAACCGAGTGTAGTCACCAGCAATGATGCCTACACATGACCAGCGAGAGACTTCCGCAGCAGAAGGTTCAACAGTTTTTACAACTTGTCCGTGAAATGGTCCAAAAATCAATGGCAATGGCAGACTTTTAATCTTGCTAAAATGGGCCTGTGGCTCCGTCTAATCAAATGCAAGTAAACCACGATCGTTATTCCATCCCATCTACTGCTGGGTAGGGCCGATGGCAAATATGGATTTCGTTACCATCATGACCCAGCGAGTCGGGGTGGCTGCGCGTTGAGCTTCAAATGTAAAATAATGACGATGAACTGCGGAGCACCCCCACAAAACAGCGTAGGTTGTGTTTCCCCTTGTGGAGACAGCCTTTCATCATCAAACTGCTGACTTCCACTTGGCAAGAACATAATACTAAGTTGTGAGTCACATCGTATTCTGTTATCCCTTATCTCAGCCGTAGCTGTGAATGGCTTCAAATATGAGAGGAGGGAGCCACAGCAATCGCTTAAAAAGTACAACTGACCTACTTCAAAACTCACTCAATATGAGGAAGCGATTTTGGACAGTCTTGTGTTTGAGGGAGCTAAGTAATATGAATAATAATCTCGTGAAAAGAATCATTTAGGGGTCCTGGAAAATTCAATCTTGAAACCGTTAAATTTATCGACCGATGGAAAGGGTTGGGAAATCTAAACTGGTTCAAGAGAGACATCTATAGGACAGTAGCTGACATGGTTCTTTGTAATGCAATCGGTTTGGTTCTGAAAGAGATTGAGCAAGATATCAACACAATATCCCATTATTTTTTCATGAGCTGAACTCAAACATCCAAAATGTTTTCAATACCCACTAAAGAACTAAATTTCTTCAAGATTGTTCACAAATTTCTCAATCCTCTCTGTGAACACTTTCATTTGCAGAGATAATCCATCCACCTCACTGGTGTGTCTTATCAAGATGACAGGTGGGGTGGGGTCAGTATCTGGCATGACCACCATTTGCCACATGCAGTGCAAGAAATTTCCTTTGCATCGAGTCGATCATGTGGTTGATTGTGATCTGTGGATTGTTGGTCCACTCCTCTTCAATGCAAAACCCGCCTTCTTTTTCGAGGGTGGCATTGCAAATGGGAAACTGTTTTCAGTTGCCTCATCTGGATAAAAAAAAGGGGAAATAAATAAATGGCTGTGCCAAGTTGCTGAATAATGATATTTTCCCCACTGAAACAGTCATGCTGTCAAATAAGCATCTCGATATCTCACACCAGAGGGCAGCGATCTTATGTTGCCAACTGTGACTGTCAACTTATTAGATTTTTTCCGCTAAAAACACAGTGCGTGCTTTTCCGCTAGGATGCCAATATGGAGTAATGAGAGCCTCTCAGAGAACAAACTTCATGCGATTGGACGATTAAACATGATTTCACTGTGGCAGCCTGGTGAGCCAGTGGTTAGTGCGTCGACCTCACAGTGCAGAGGTACTGGGTTCAATTCCAGCTGCGGCCTCCCTGAGTGGAGTTTGCATGTTCTCCCCGGGCCTGCGTGGGTTTTCTCTGGGTACTCCGGTTTCCTCCCACATTCCAAAAACATGCATGGCAGGCTGATTGAACACTCTAAATCAGGGGTGGGCAATTATTTTTTGCATAGCGCCACATGAGAACCAGAAAATATTATGGAGGGCCGGATCAAAAGGGTGAACTAAATTCAACATTATATTAATTGGATTTCTTTATTTAAAAAGCAGTATTTAGCATTATTTGGCACGCTTTTCAGACTTTAAGAGTACATTATTCCGTCGTATCGAACGGGATTTGCTTGACTTGGCGCTACTGCGGGCTTCCGTATCGTCTCCCCCTTCCTCCCTATGCTCTGCAACTTCAAGTAATTGTGCCACCTGGCGTTGAAATGCCTGTCATTACAAGTCCAAATGAAATGAATGCGGTTGTTGACCTTAATTGTGTACCAACCTTCGGCGGGCCGGATTAAAAAGACCAATGGGCCGGATTTGGCCCGCGGGCCATAGTTTGCCCACTGATGCTCTAAATTGTCCTTCGGTATGAGTGTGAGCGCGGATGGTTGTTCATCTCTGTGTGCCCTGTGATTGGCTGGCAACCGGTTCAGGGTGCCCCCCGCCTACTGTCCGAAGATAGCTGGGATAGGCTCCAGCACCCCCCGCTATCCTAGTGAAGCGGTTCGGAAAATGAATGAATGAATGGTTTCACTGTCATAACGGCCCTCCGAGGGAAGACGAAACTCCAGTGCCCCGCAGCAGAAGTAAGTTTGACACCCCTGGTCTATTGCATTGTACGTATCGGTCAGCTCGGGTGGGCGGTGCCTTGCCAACACACTTGTTTGTAACAACTAGCTGCTATTTAGGGGTACAGTATTTAGTGGGCTGCTGTCAGAGGATTTTATTGTTTGTTCCCGTGCTTTCTCTTTCCCTTTGCTTAATTCCCTCGATACTTGATCAGAGTGTTTGGTCCATACGTTTATATTTTTGACCCCCCGCCCCAAGGTACATTTTATTCCAACAGTTAAGAGGGTTATTGTCCTGTTTTATTTCTTTTTTTCTATCGTGGGTAGTACCGTGTCACAGTCCATCTCTTTTATTTCTAGTGCCTTGTCTTTGTTTTTGTTAAACTTTTTTTGGCCAACCTTTTGTCGTGCTGCTTTGAGTTATTCTTGATCCTCGCGTTGCGGGTGCTCCCTTTCTTTATTTGCATGTATACCGTGCAACCTTGTCTAATAAACTTGATTTTATAAATTTAGATTGAATCTGTAATTGCACGGCATTGTCGAACTCGTAACACATGCAGTAGCACGACAATCATGTACTGTATCCCTCAATTATCATGCGGTCAAACCAGCCTCCACTCGAAAAAAGACATCAGATTTGGACGGGACATCTTTTGGTGGAGGGGGCATAGTTGCTGACTGGTTAGCACTTCCGCCACGCAGTTGGGCTGCGGTCTTCCTGTGTGGTCTTTGTATGTTGTCCGCGTGCCTGCGTGGGTTTTCTGCGGGTGCTACGATTTCCTCCCACAATCCAAAGACACGCATGGTAAGTCAATTGAGCACTCTGAATTGTCTTGAGGTGTGATTGTGAGCGCGAATGGTTGTTTGTCTATGTGTGTCCTGCGATTGGCTGGCAACCAATTCAGGGTGTACCTTGCCCGCTCCCCGAAAACTGTGGTCTCATAAAACATATTAATTTAACATGCAGACAATGTGGCTCCTACTACCCACCCCAGACCCCCAATAAACAAATACAACCAAGTAAACACATTTAATCTTGTTCTGGGCAATGCAAGATACAATGTAAACATGTACAAGATACCAAAAAAAAGACAAAGGATTGGTAGTGAAATGGTAGAAAAGAAAATGGCATTTCCAAAAAGATTGAGTGCAGAACGTTTCCAATCACAAGGGGCCAATGTTTGTTTTGATTTTATTTCAGTCCTCATCAGAGGGTTAAAAGATTTTCAAGACAGATCAAGTTGTTTCGTCGCCTGATGACTCACTACTGGATGGTTCATTGACATTTACGAGTACACTTAGACTTGAGCCAAAATTTAAAGTGTTTCCAAGTAATTATGCTTGAAACTACAAAACGAGTATACAGAAGCACCTAATGAGTCCGACGCCAAGGGTGGTGGTAGATGTGTTCACTTGCATGCTAGATAGAGCATGTCATCAGAATTTATAAAATTATTTGTCATCACTAAGTTTTATTATTCTACAAATGCAACAACAGTCCACCTTTCCCAGGGATCACTCAATGTTACATCTGACAGCTCACTTCTTACCCTAAAATATCGCTGAGCCTCTTAATGGTACCAGAGGCCGAAGGTCACCCCACTCTACTCGATGAAGGAATGCATTCCTGCTGGAATATGCCATGCTTTGTTGATCAAGTTTTTGCACGCTGTTGTTGTAATTCGAGAGTGGAAATCTGCAACCAGCCTAATTTTTCGAGACGGCGCGCTTCTTGCGTCACATCTCTTGCTGAGAGCCGCTGGCAAAGCAAATAAGTCAGAGTGGGACTTCACACTGAGATGAATCATGTGAGCGTGGGGAATTTTTAAAGGCAACGTGCTTGATATTTTCCCCAAAAGCCCCTTTTTTTCGTGTAAACAAAATTGTGCAAAAGGGAAGACCCCCTGCCTATATACCTCTGAACTGCAGGTTCATTTGTGCGTCTCTGTGCATGTTATTAATATATTTTTGTGTTAATGCACAATGCACTCGAATCATCCTATCAGTCTCACTTTCACAAAAACTATTTAAAAAATAAATAAAGCAGATCATCTTTAACTTCCGGTGCCACGTGATTTGCGTCTCCGGAGGTTGTTAGCGCTCAGCAGTCTGCAATAACAACATGTGAACAGAGCTGTCGCGCTGTATCTTTTATCATTATCATTATTCTTATTCAGAGTCTGTTGCATGTACAATTCACCGAGGGCACGGGCAATGAACGGGAATCCGGAGGGCCAAGAGAAGCACTTTAAAACTGTACGCGTGAGCTACGATAGTTACCAGGCTGCAAAAGTTCATCGCATGCCTGCGCGTCAAGCTGTTGCTCATCATGTCATGCGTGGGTAAGTGTGTGCGGATGCGCGCCTGCGCAAAAGTAGATCTTAGGATAAAAAATTTTGGGCACCTCTGAGCTAAACCATCATTAAAATGTACTTCCCCCAACCAAATAGCCGAATCATTCTGCGCCGGGCTAAAAGGCTTGAATGCGTCAAAGGCAAATTAGGGAGTGGAGAGTAACGTGTGGCCAGAACATCAAATCTACCACAGCAGCAGCTAATGATTTGTTTTGAAGGCGCTTCATGCCTGACAGTGTCATCCATTTTGAATAAAACGAGAGCCTTGGGAATAGGCATAACGACACCTGTGCCGTCTCGACAGGTTGATCTCAGGGATATATTGGAAACTCATTTCGTTTGGAAAATTTCAATATATAGACTGTGCAAGTGTCTGCCGTGCCATTCTGCCATTTGTATGCACAAAATGTGTACACTTTTGTGTTGTTTTACAGGCCTTCTGCATGTCTTTGTTATTCTTACACTCGAGTAGGTGACAACATTAAGCTCCAAACCTTTGTTGTGGTGATTTGTAGAAATTCAATGTGCCCAAAACGATGTCATTACTCATGAGTGACAAAGTTTGAGTTTTAAATTAGGCTTCAGCCCGAGCAGAACGTAATCAATATCAGTCTTGGATACCCCTTACTACACCGAAGGCCATTTTCAGTTGATTAGGTTCAAGACATTTTGAGAGTTAGGTGCCACCGCGAACAACATCCAATTCAATTAGGACGGGTTAGGATCAAAACTGTAAATGTCAATGGAGGCATCCATGAAGATGAGGAGGAAACACACAAGGAAAAGTTCCATTCAGGCACAAAGGTGACCGCTCAAAGAGGTTGCCGCGACTCTCCATGTGTGAAGAAGACCCAAATGGCAACAATGACGACAACAACATCAGCAAATTGGGTTTCTGTCTTGCCTTTGTGATTGTTCCAGGAATGATGAGCAAAGACTCATACAATATTTATGTCAAATCCACCAAGGTACAAGAATATAGGGCATCACGTACAATCGCTTTGGTGCATTGAGCATGGATTTTAGTTCAATGAGAATGTGAGGCTTTGTCATGTTTGCTCTTGTCAACAAATGCAGATATGACAGACTCGAAAGCATTGGAAAAGCCCCCCCCCCCTTCCCTAAAAAAAAAAAAAGGTTGCTAGGTAGGGAATACCGTACTCAAATCCAATATGTAACATGTAATCACTTTCATATTTGTTTTTTTTTTCTTGACCTGCAATCATTTTCCTTCACAAATGACTATTGCACATTTTCTCTTGGGCTGATTATAGGGTGAGAGTAAAGTATAACTAAGACAATTCCCTTGCAATCAGCCAAGTAAATTCAGCGAAATATAAAAAGACAAAATATGATATACTGTCGAATACTTGCTTAGGCAAAATTTTCCAAGTGACACATATCTACATAATGCCTTTGTCTTGTTATGCTGCTTTATGACAAGAGAGGATCTGTTTTGAATCATTGGTCCATGACTTACTTTTTTTTCTTTCATTAACAGCAAGTCTTCCATGCCACAATACAATTCTTTTGGTGGCTGTGCAAATATTTTGAAGCTTTTTTCTTCTTCAACTCACATGCCTGACTCCATATTTTAATGTGAAGCTGATTGTCAAACCGATATGAAACTGCTTACAATATAGACCTCAATCAGGCATTATGTAAAACACAGCACAGCACAGATGAAGGAAGTACCCATGGTTTGTTGAAGGTGCAGCGCACAGCAGGTGAAAAAAACCAAAATCTACTTTTAAGGAAAAAAAAAAAGCTAATACTACCAACATTTTAGCTGCGCCTCGGTTTAAAAAAAAAATTGACATTCAATTGTTTCGTTTTTTTTTTAACTCGCTGACAAGCAGTGCATCTTTCATTGCACTGGGGTAGACTGGCTTGTAAGTTGTATACAAGATAAAATAAAATCTTTTGTCCTTTGTTTCCTTTTCATAGCCACAGGTGGTCTCGCTTTTGCAATTTTACTGCATCTGGACAATGAAGTAATTTTTACAGAGGGAATCTTGTGACAAAGCGTTATTTCAGGGTGAGAAATATCCATGCACCCATTCTCTGAACCCCTGAATCTTCACGAGGGTCGCGGGCGTGCTGGAGTCTATCCCAGCTGTCTTCGGGCAGTAGGCGGGGGACACCCTGAATTGTTGGCCAACCAATTCGCAGGGTACACAGAGAGTCCCATTTGCGTCTAGGGCCAATTTTAGAGCGTTCAATCAACCTAGCATGCATTAGAGGTAAGATTGGGCCGCCCGAGCCCGACCCGAAATTTGGGTCGGGTCGGGCCTTAAAATGGTTCGGGTTCGGGTCGGGTCGGGCTTCTCTCTCGCTTCTTCTCTTCTCACTTTTTTTTTATTTTTCCGAGGCCGTCAATAGTTTTGGCCACGAGAGACCGTGGTTCGCAAAAAAACAGAAGCCGCCTCATCACAACACGTTCTGTTACTAAACTCTTGCAATAACAATTCAAAGAACTCCTTCCTGTCTCTGTCTATGATCCACCCATCATTATTATTTTTTGTCTCTCTGCTTCTCTCTCATATAGTGCCGCGCTAGATTCTTAAGGACGTACTGCTGCGGTGGTTTACGGCCCAATTTTCAACCCGTCAAAATGACGGACGGCCTTAAATTTTCCCCGTCCACTCTTAAAAAAAATCCGTCAATGATAGAAAATTGTCGGTTAATGTGACCTCTTCAGAAACAGAAATCTAAAAGATTTAAATGTTTATACAGTCTTGTTTAACTTAGATTTCGTTCCAAAAGAAAGGCTTTGTTATCAGAAATCACCCCTCCTCCTCCTGAGTCCTCACAAATAAAATATGAAATGTCGGGTTTGCTTCAGGCTCGGGCCTGCAAATCAAGCTAAGTGATCGGGCTTGGGCCGGGTCGGGCTTAAATACCCTCGGGCCGGTCTCGATTTTTTAGGGCCGATCTTAGCTCTAGCATGCATGCTTTTGGAATGTGGAGAGGAAACTGGAGTACCCAGTGAAAACCACGCAGGCACGGGTAGTACATGCAAACTCCTCACAGGAAGGGCACGGCCGGAATCGAACACTGCACCTCTGCACCGTGAGACCGACGTGCTAACCAGTTGACCACCGTGAATGAGAAATGTAGAAATGATTAATACTGTAATCCTAACTACTATGCTGAGTGTTCAATGCATCTTCAAATTAATGCCCAGTAAAACATGTTTTGAAGTGCACCAATCAACAAAACAGAAGCACTTCACTCCTCATTACTGTAATTGTGCAGTCACATTTAAATTAAAACATAAATAGTTTTGCCAAAATAGATTACTGCAATCTAGCAGATAAGGTAGGTACCTTTTTTTAAGTGATACTGTCCAGCAGAAAACAAATAATAATAAAGTTAGCCCTGTTCATTAGAAAATGTATTTCAGCAGTCTTGAACATTAGCCATTTGAGCTGTAAAAACTCTTAAAATGTATCGTACGAAAATCTTTTTCCTGTTTTTTTTTGTTGTTGTTGGGTTTCGGGCGGGGGGTCTATTACCGTAATAAACAACAAAAAACATATTTATACCATATGCTCAGACACGACAGTGTTCAACAAATATGTTATGATATTAAGACGGCACAGTGGCTCTCAATTAATAGTTTTGGCAAAGTTTTTTTTTTTTCTGCAATAGTTAATACACCAATATGTAGAAACTGTTAAATCATAATGATATTTTAATTTTTAAATATGATTATAAAGCATTGTTTTGCAGATAGCAAGAATAAAGCAAATTGTAATTTCTCGATTAATATGTGGATTTATTATTACATTACAAAAAAGAAATTAAGGAATGCTTGATTACATTCTGACTTCTCAGACTCAATTTTGGGGATAAAAAAGTGAATTCAGTTTAAGCTCTACATACTGTACCTGTTCGATATGGGGCGGGGATGGGGGCGACGTCACACACTCACTGAAAATGAAAGAGCCTGCATTAAAGCACTCTGAGGCAAGTAACGTCAACTACATGTGTCGAGGCGTAGTGTTTAGGGTCGTCAGTGATGTCAATTCTTGCCTCCATCGCTGACTACTTCACATTGTACTGTCATTATCTAGTTCAGGGGTGGCCAATCCGCGGCTTTGGCTGGTTCAATGTGGCTCCCGGGCTTTCACACGACAAGCGTCGAAAACGCCTCGGAAGTAGCGATGCCATTCAAACAAGGCGCTAAGTACATAGTACGTACTACGTCAGCCTATCATCAATCCCGTTACTTGATTGACATAGAGGGCAACCAATCAGATGACTGCATCACTGCTCATGTGCAAACAACGGCGCTAAACTAGTCAGCGAATTACCTCTGATTTTAAAGCAGGGGTGCCTAATACGTCGATCAGAATCGACCGGAAGCCAGCGAACTGGTCCCAAGTCGACCGCAAGGAGTGGGAGGAGAAAATGGGTGGGGAAAAAACATTTGTTTGTTTGTATCTTTAGCGTTCGTTCATTTTCGGCCCGTTCCGACTGTTGCTCATCATAGTGTGCGTGCATATGTGCGCACGCGAGTGCACTGGTGGGCACCCACGTGAGTGCGTGCGTGTGAGCGCGCGCGCGAATGTGTGCGCGGGGAAGAGTATGATGCGGCTCTTTGCAGTAGTAACACAGTAAAGAAAATTGGCTCTTTGTCTCTGACTGGTTGACCACCCCTGATCTAGTTGTTCCCAGTTGTCGTGTTTTTCAGTTCAGTAACTTTATTCTATGTACTTTGTGGAACGCTTTGGATTAGTCGTACCATAAATACAGAAAATGTGGTGTGCTCACATGTTTGGGCTAAATGCAGTGCAAGGGCATATATACTGTATGTTCCTGGAAAGTAATTATTTCCCGGCCTTTCCGGTCCTTAAGTAATCCATTCGCACAACGGCAGTACAATCTTGTTAAAGATGACAACTACAGTGCAGTGAAACAAACTATTAATCACTTTGGAAACGATTTATAACTCATTTACTCATTTGAACTGTTATGTATTGGATGTTTTGTTTTACCTGGCGCGACATTTGCCATAAAAATGCAACTGATTATCGACAACACGATACTTTGCCACTAATTCAACTGTTGTGTGTTTTGTAAGTGTCACTTCAAATGGTAGAACATTAAAAGAGCTTTTACTTTTGTAACATAAAGCATTTGGCGGTTCAAAGATGTCACAAGAGAGCAGAAATAATTATCTAAAGATATCAACCCAAGAGACATTCAACACAAACACAAAATAACACCAACAAATAATAGATTCCTCTTTGCTTGATTAGTAGAATTTGAAGTGACATAATTCTCAGCCAATCAAACGTGTCCGTCTTCCATACGAGCCCCCAGATCCAAAACGGCTGTTTCAACTTGATGTCGGAGCCACTAAGTGGTGGTGTTCAAAGAAGTATGGCACATTTCAAATATTTGGTTGGTGTTACAGTTTGCCATCCACCATTTAATATTTCCATTCAGGTGAAATACAAAAGGCACTTGACCATCACAGCCTGTGATGGAAATATAGAAAAACCCCTTTTCCTACCATCTATTTAAGGTGGTCCTTGTAAATATGACCAATCCGTCGCTTCCAGATAAATACTTCACAATCCTCTTTGTATATATTTTAGTAAGCCAGCACTTGTGTCCTTCCATCTCAGATCACACAGTCTTTTCTCTGTAAGTGACCATCGTCAAGGACGTATTGCTTGCAGGAGACGGTGGGTAACATTCTTGAGGGGTGACATCACCCACTTGCTCAGGGACATCAAAAAGGTGTTAGTGAAGTGAATATGGGTGGCCATTATTTCTTGCGCTCTAGGTAGTTAGACGGGACCCAGCCTTTACGGGGAAGCAGGCTGTCCTGCACCTGGCAGTACCACCAACCGTTGGGGTTTCTCTCCAAGACCTCCAGACACGTGCCCTCGGTGAAGCCCATCGTCTCTTCGTCACCGCGGTAATCGGCGATGGACACGTACACATCCCTGCCGAGATTATTTTTGATCAGCTGGCTCTTCTCTACGGGTTTGGGACGGACTGTGGACACAGGGATACCGTTCCGCTGGGTAAATCTGCCAAGGGGATCCGGGACATTGCTTGAACTGAATCCGCTCACCGAGGAGCCGAGGTTCGAGCGCTCGGCAGGTCGCGTCTGACTTTCAACAACCACGTGGGGGCGCACTGTGCTAAAGGAGGCATTTCGGTGGACACCAAGTGTGGCAGAACCTGAGCTATAGCGATCACTCCTGCCAAGAGAGTCATTTCGTCTCAGAGAACCCGTCATGTAATGTGTATCCTTTGCCGGCTGCGTCGACGTTACAAATACAGACTGGGGCCTCACTGCCACTTGGCGTACCCCATTCCTCATCCGCACACTTCCATTGACCATCCCGGATGGCTTGGTGAAGCCACCAGGAGGCTTTGAAGGAATTGGTGGCGTGTTCCTTCTCAAGCCTTGATGCTGCTGGGTCAGACCCTGAAGATTGACGTTATTTAGATCCATGACGTGCTTTTCGTTTTTCTCCAGGCTATCGGACTTACTACCGTGTCCATCTGATTCTCGCCTCACAGCGTCACCCACTCGCTTGACAGGTTCCAGAAAGTATGAGGGTGCCCAACCCTCCTCAGAACCCCAGCGCACATACCACCAGCCACTCTCTTGCTTCTCCTGAACCTCGACTTCCACCCCAGCTGGAAAGCTGATCTCTGATTCTTGGACTTTCTTGTATGCATCCAGGGAGTGGTACAGGCAGGATCCCTCTACGTCAGAGTCTCCATAGCTACCTTTGGAGTAAACAGATGAAAGATCTGCGGTACTGCGTGAACACATAGATTCCCCTGATGATTTTGCAGAGGCGGCATCCGAGTCTTCTCCTCGAGAAGTCTTGTGTCCATGTCGTAACTGACTTGTGGGCTTCAATTGGCATCTCAAGGAACTGATATCCATCCTCTCAGGACTCTGAGGCTCTGATTTCGTAAGGAGTGGTTTAGGTCTGACAGAAGGCTTCGGTCTGGTAGACGGGCTCTGACCTATTCTCTGTTCCACATCCCGGCTAATGCTCGCGCATTTCTTGGAACTTCGATTCAATCCGTCTGACGAGGAATGGGGACTGTTCTCCTGGGGCCGGAAGTGAATGTCTGTTTGTCTACCAAGAGTCTGGCTTCTTCTATTCATCTCTGGGGTCATTGTTTTTGTGGGGTGACCAGGCAAAGGTGAAGATCCAGAGGGTTTGCGTGGAACTGTAGAGGAATGGTACGTCCTTGGAAAGTCAGGCTCGGTGGCCACTTCTGCCGTTTTTTCTTCTGTACCACCACTAGATTGAAAGCGATCATTTTCATAGATTCGTTCCTCTTTAGCAACTTCTTCAACAGATCGGAAGGAGGCCCTTCGATGGGCGAAAACTGGTGATTTTTTGCACACAAGAGGGGAAGTTTTACTTGAGGGAGGGGAACTGCGATACTTGTTGCTGACTACATTACTAATCTTAACATCCAAGGAACGTTCATCTTTGAAAGAATCTGTATCCGATTCACCTTCACAGCCAACTGCTGGAACATCATATTCAGGTTCCTCATACACAGATCTTTTGACAGAATCTGTTACTTTAGGAGTGGACGTGCTAGGAGGAGGAGTTTCCTCAGAATCATGCTTTTTCACAGGTGGGGCCGGGGGTGGGACTTTGGGCCTGGTCAGGGTGCTGGTTCGACGGCTGAGGTTGGGCTTCTTGCGTTTGTCGATGTAGGAGCATGGTGCCCATCCCTCCATCTCTCCAATCTGCACATACCACCAACCTCCGGGGTTCTTCTCTATTACCTACGCAACAAAGAAAACACTCTTTAAAACTGAGGACTTTGATTCTTTCTCTCTTCTGTCTGTTACGGATGACATGGTACGGTAAAATATGCCCTTCTGCTGTGTCGGTATCATGACATAAAGCATTGTTTGCAAAAGATTTGCAGCTCTTTTCTATGGTCACTTAATGAAACCGCTCAACTCAACTTGCGTCAAGCTTCTTTTGTTGATTGGTCATGCCCGAAGAGTGGGGTGCAAGCATGAGCACTTGACCGACGCTACATTTTGCTGTTTTGACTTGTTTTACATATTTGAAATACTTCTGTATTATGTTGTATGCCTGTAAAAATAAGAGGCAGTCTCCCACTTAAAATAGTTGTGTTTGTTTAAATTAGTTAAACGTGTTCACATTTATCAGGTTTTAGACACCCTGGCTGACTTGAAGTACCGTATTTTCACGACCATTCGGCGCACCGTATGGTTGGGCGCAGTCTCATTATTGGGTGCCATTTCTGTATTTTACACATAGACAAAACGCACTGTATTATTGGGCGCAGTTTTACCGTGGTAAAACATACGCCAGCTTAAACATACGGCATGCATGCGCGCACGCTAGCTTGAAGCATACGGTAGCATGCCAAGACATACGGATACACGCTAAAACACGTTTTTAAAAAGGCAACGAAATCAGAACTGAGTTCGGGTGTATTTTATTTACAAGGTACTCACATTTTTCGCTCAATCATCACTCGGAAAGCCATCAAAGTCCTCATCTTCTGTATCTGAATTGAACAATTGTGCAAGTACCGGTAATCCATCCAAACCGCCGGGTTCCCTCTCGTTGTCAGAGTCACTCTCGTTGTCATGTGGCTCCACAGAAATTATGCCGGCTTTGCCAAAAGCTCGAACAACGGTACTAGGAGACACGTTCGTCCAAGCAGCCACAATCCATTCACAGATTGTGGCATAACTAGCCCGGCGCTGCCTCCCACTCTTCGTGAAGCTGTGTTTGCCATCGATCATCCAATTTTCCCATGCCGCTCGCAACTTCACTTTGAACGCCCGGTTGATGCCGATGTCCAGCGGTTGGAATTCTTTCGTCAAGCCTCCGGGAATGACGGCAAGCTCGGAGTTCATCTGCTTGACTTGTTTTTTCACCGCTTCTGTGAGATGGGCACGCATGGAGTCGCAAATCAAGAGTGACGGCGAGGCATGGAAAAAGCCATCCGGTCTCTTAACATACACCTCACTTAGCCACTCTCTCATCTTCTCCTCGTCCATCCAGCCCTTTTGGTTTGCTTTCACGATGACGCCGGCTGGAAACTTTTCTTTCGGCAGCGTCTTTCGCTTAAAAATCACCATAGGTGGCAGTTTCTGTCCGTTGGCATGACAACCAAGAACGACAGTAAAAGCAGACTTCTCGTGCCCCGTTGTGCGTATCGCAACCGTGCTGGTCCCCTTCTTCTCCACCGTGTGGTTCACCGGGATGTCGAAAGTCAGCGGGACCTCGTCCATGTTGGTTATGTGGTTAGGCTGGATGCGTTTGTCGACAATCTTCTTACTGCAGTAGGTGCGGAAAACGGCCAGCTTTTCTTTGTAGTCCGCTGGAAGTTGCTGAGCCACGGTCGTCTTCACTCTCACGGATAGATGGTGCCGTTTCATAAAGCGAAAGCACCAAGACGGACCTCCTTGAAAATGTTCAATTTTCAATTCTTCGGCTAACGTTTTCGCCCTTAGTTGAATGGTGACCGTGGAGACGCTTCTGCCGGCTGCTCTTTGATCAAGAATCCACCGCTCCAGTTGGTCTTCCAACTCGGGCCACCTCACCTTCTTTCCACGGAAACTCAGCTTCGTCTTTTTGACTTGGCGAAGCTCGTTCTCCTGCTTCCTCCATTTGCGAACCATGGATTCGTTGACCTTAAATTCTCTGGCGGCTGCTCGATTCCCATGTTTCTCTGCATAACCGATGGCTTGGAGTTTGAACTGAGCTTCGTAGGCGTGTCTCTTTGTGGAATTCATTTTCGGGGGTTCTTGGAAACCAAAACCGAAGTTGTTTTGCAATAATGCACATACTCACACTTTATACAGGTGCTGGTACCTGCTAGAGGCGTGCCTTTAGCGTCCGCTTACACGCCCGCCCTTCACTGATTGGCCGCCCTCTTCGCCGCATGCCTGTCCTCACTCACGTCCACCTTTTCTCTCTCTTTCTCCATATATTTATATATATACACACCCGCCCTTCACTGATTGGCCGCCCTCTTCGCCGCATGCCTGTCGTCACTCACTTCCGCCTTTTCTCTATATAAACAGCGTGTTGGCCCTCAGCCAGGATTTGGAACTCAGCTCATACAAAAGACGCTCCGCATTATAAGGCGTCCTGTCCATTTTGGAGAAAATTTTAGACTTTTAACGGCGCCTTACAGTCGTGAAAATACGGTAATCATCTCTTAAGACAAGTCCCGGGATATGAATTTTTATCTGCTGCAACACCACCCCCACCCCCCTCACTCCAAAAGGAAAAACACACACACACACACACACACACACACATGCTGAACATTTCCGTGATAAGTGATGTGTTCATGGCTTCTCACATCAGCCTTTTGTCCTCCACGGAAGCTGATGCCATCGGAAATGGAGGACTGGAAATCTGCAATGGTGTAATATTCTGCTTCCACAGCAGGTGGCTCTGGTGGCTTAGGCAACTGCAAACCCTTAAAGCAAAGAAGGCAGAGATAACATAACATTATACAGTATATCTTGTTTGATCATGCATTCAGAGGTAATCAAATGACAAAAAAGAAGATAAGCAATTCCAAAACATTTAAATATTTGGATTAAGAAAGACTTGATGCAATTGTTGTAGCTATTGTACAGTTGAGAGTCCACGGAACAATATTCTGATGCTTTACAACACTCTGTTGTGTGTGAGTGTGTGTGTGTGTGTGTGTGTATATATATATATATATATATGTATATGTGTATATATATATATATATACATATATATAAATAAATAAAAATCCTCGTCTCACCTCTCGGGTGGTGTTCGTCCCTCGTTCAGCTCGGGTCCTCTACCAGAGGCCAGGAAGCTTGAGGGTTCGGCGCAGTATCCTTGCTGTTCCCAGCACTGCACATTTCTGGACTGAGATGTCCGATGTTGTTCCCGGGATCTGTTGCAACCACTCATCTAGTTTGGGGGTCACTGCCCCGAGTGCTCCGACCACCACAGGCACGACTGTCACCTTTACCTTCCAGGCTCTCTCCAGCTCCTCTCTGAGCCCTTGGTATTTCTCAAGTTTCTCATGTTACTTCTTTCTGATGTTTCCCTCACTTGGGACCGCTACATCCACTACAACGGCTTTCCTCTGCCCTTTATCTATGATCACGATATCTGGTTGGTTTGCCATTACCATCTTGTCAGTCTGGATCTGGAAGTCCCACAGGATCTTCGCTCTGTCATTCTCCACCACCTTTGGAGGTGTTTCCCATTTTGACCTTGGGGTTTCCAGTCCATACTCCGCACAGATGTTTCGGTAGACTATGCCAGCCACCTGGTTATGGCATTCCATGTAGGCTTTCCCTGCCAGCATCTTACACCCTGCAGTTATGTGTTGGATCGTCTCAGGTGCCTCTTTGCACAACCTACACCTTGGGTCTTGTCTGGTGTGGATATCTGGGCCTCAATGGCTCTGGTGCTCAGGGCCTGCTCCTGAGCAGCCAGGATGAGTGCCTCTGTGCTGTCCTTCAGGCCAGCCCTCTCTAGCCACTGATAGGACTTCTTGAGATCGGCCACTTCAGTTATGGTCCGGTGGTACATCCCGTGTAGGGGCTTGTCCTCCCATAATGGTCCCTCTTCCAGCGCCTCATCTTCTGTTCCCCCTTATCTTATCTTATCTTATCTTATCTTATCTTCTGGGGAACAGAGGATATATACATATATATATATATATATACATATATATCTTAGCATATATAGACAAACGATTGTTCACATTCAGATTCACACCTGTGGGTACACACCTGTGAGTACTGCCCTTCAATTAAACTAAAACGTTTGTATTTCTATATGGTGGTGTACTTAACTCATTCAATCACAGCCATTTTCACTGGAACAAAGGCCTCCAACCCACCCAGCCGTTTGACTGGATTTTGACTGATTTGGTCCCCAGATTATTGTGTTCTATTGCAATATAGTCATTCTTCCTATGAAAAGAAAGATGAGATTTTCTTCTTTCAGCTGGAAGAACAAGATTGATTGTTTTCCATTCTTTAGCAATCAGCATTAGAAAATAGCTAAATGTTATCTGATTTCCATTTTTTGAGGGGAAAAAATGCAGAAAAAGACCTTTTTGTAAAAGCATGCATTTCAAGCGTAAATTTCAATTATGGCACCACTATTTTTTTACTTTGGTGAGATCTCAAACATCTACATAAGACTTTCATTCATTCATTCATCTTCCAAACCGCTTCATCCTCACTAGGGTCGCGAGGTGCTGGAGCCTATCCCAGCTGTCTTCGGGCAGTAGGCGGGGGACACCCCGAATTGGTTGCCAGCCAATCGCATACATAAGACTTTCCTTCTACACCACAACAACACCACAAAATGGCTTTTGAGGCAAATGTTGTTCATGCACACGGGAGCCTCTTTTGATGGCTGCTTCTTAATTTTGAGCAGACAAAAGTATCCTGCTGCTTTGCGAAACTCCTCTGCCTAGTCATGGTCAAAGATTTTCTTCCCCAAAAGCAATCCTCACGGGTTAATTGTTTAGATTTCTCCATTGCTACTGGTTCAAATGCACTCCCTACTAACTATGCTACTCCACAACTCCTCCCATGCATCCCTCCACCTCTACTTGTACTTGTCCTGTATCGTGATCCTGGCTGATCCCTTAACACACACTGCCACCTGCTGGGCAGATTTTAAATGATTTATAATGCAGACACCTCTAATCCTTCGTCAGAAGCTGCCTCAGACCCTTCTGCACACTATGGCGCAAAAAAAAAGAAGTACGTTTCCAAGACGTATCAATCATGGGGAATGAATGAGTTAAAGGAACCCTACAGCACAAACTGTAAACCTGGGATAAATATAAAAACTCCACACCACAAGGACCAAACCAAAATTGGAACGCAGACTGTGAGGCAGACATTTGTTTGTTTGTTTGTTTATTGAACATAAAACATATATACAGTAATAATTTGACAGAAAATAAGGTAGATAAAAAAGTAAAAAGAAAGAAATCGATCTTCATTCAACAGTTATTATGTTCAAGGGAGGAGGAAGAAGTAAAAATCTTATCTAGTCCTACCCCGTTATGTGATTGTATCTAATAAATCATTTTTATATCAATCAGAAAAGAAAAAAGTAAGAAGAAAGAAGTCTCCATTAAGGCTCATACTTTACCCTTAACCGTGATATTTTTACAACTTTTGGTTTGTATCGGGATTATATACTTCCACACCCTGACACTCTTGTGTCAATTTTCTCTTGTATTCATAATGGATATTTCAATACCTTTCTCTATTTATCAACTTAGTTCTGATTTATCATTATATTTAATGTTTTGAATTTATCATTTTAACTCTGAGTGATGTAGGTTGTTTGTACTATTTTTTTGAATTTGTTTTTGAACTCAGCAAGCGATTTACTCATTTTCAGGTCCGTTTCGAGATTATTCCACAGATTAACACCTTTGATAGATACACTTCTTTGCTTGATGTTTGTTCTTGTTTTGAGTTTTTTGAATAAGTTGGTACCTCTTAAATCATAGCTGCTTTCTCGAATTTCGAAAAACTTCTGAATGTTTTGGCAGAGCAGGTTATTGTGTGCTTTGTACATTAATTGGGCGATTTTAAAGTCAACCTCGTCATAAAATTTCATCGTATTTAATTTGATAAATAGTGGATTTGTGGGTTCCGTATATTTTGATATGATAGCGAGTACAGTACATGCAATTTCAATGCTACCTTGCAGAAAAGTGAGTTTGTGAAATGTCTTACCAAATTGGTCTCTCTTCTTGGAGGAGGTTTTTGTCTCAGATTAGGAGACCCTAAACAAAAAAGAAAAAAAAAACAGTCATAACGATCAAACAAAATGATGACAAGTTCAAAACAACATTCACTCGAGATGCAAACAATTAACAGGAATGTTTTTTGTTTTTTTTAGTAGGTGAGCACAATGGAAATCTAAACAGCAAAGCAGGTTATATTCTCATATGTTAGGTTTTCATTCTGTAGAGAACCAATGTAGCTTACCAATGGAGTCAAAGCCTATAGAGAAGGAAAATTGCTTCATTTAAGATAAATGCTCATATTCACAAATACAATCTACACTCCATGAATTGCCACACATTCAAGGGTTTGTTGGTGAAAATGCCATCCCACAAACTCACCGATTTCAACTCTGTGTGGTGCTACTCTGGCAACGGCGGGGGAACTTGGTTCGCCTCTCACTTTGGCTTCATTCCGGGCAGAGCTCGCTGCTGCTACTCCCAGGCAAGGACTGTTAGTATCACGGCCTGCGCTCAACCTCCTGCCTGTCTCGGCATTGATCTCAGAGCTAAAGGGCATTGGCAAGCTGATCTCGCTCTTGGAGATGTGGCGCTCTGGTGTGGTGCTACCATCGCCGTCTGTCTGGATGTCCTTTTCGCTGACTGATTTCTTTTGTAAAAGACTGCTGATCTCCATGATGTTGCCAATGATTTCCACAGGACCCGACAGTGTCTTCTTACGAGGGGAGAAGTCTTCTTTTAACTTTTTCAAGTAGGAAGCAGGGGCCCATCCTTCTTTCCCCAAATATCTGAGGGCAAAAGGAGAACTTTAGTGTGAGAAAAAGGGCCCCGTAGCAATAAAGACACAAAAAAAGCCCCCGACATTCATCATGTTTCTGTGCATACTATACAGTATAAAGCATGCATCATATATCGAATAGCATCCTTAGCATGATACTGTCAATAAGCACAAATTGTTTTATTAGAAATGATTTTGTTCTGAGAATCACTGCTCAGTAAGATCAATGAACTGGAAACACGCAACCGACTGGGCGCTGACAAGACATGAAAATTTCACTTCAGCCATCGTGTTGTGTTATCCACTGAGAATGATCAGAATTTTTATTGCCATTGCAAGAAAAGGACGGCACTCTCCTGTTCACGATTTGTTGCCCATAAATTCATCTACCCGCGAAAAGACTTATGGAAACAATTGTCAATGCCACAAGATGGTGCCAAATCTCGACTGACAGTTACAAACATTTTGAAATTGTCTCTCTTTTGAAAAGGAGTCTCCCAGACGAAGCTCAGCCGAGACTACGAATTGGCAAAGTCAATTATTTCCACAATCGTCCGTATTGGCAACATAATGGCAGCGTTCAAAGCTAACTTGAACTCACATCCGGAACTGAAGAAGGTACTTTTCATTTGCTGACTGAATGTTTTCTTCATACTGTATACACATACTTGTAATTGACATGTTTACAATCTAAACATGTCAGTTTTTAAATCTATAAATTTTGTATTAGACATCGTAGTTGGCGGCCATTTTATTGGAAATGGTTACAACGAACTACCGTTATAACGTACAGATTCGTTATGTCCCTCGAGGTACGTTGTAACGAGGTTCGACTGTACTGAACATAAGCACACAAATTCTTAATGGAAATGCATATGTGTTAACATTTTACTTAAATTGCAAGGTGGCACTCACCTGATGTACCACCAGCCTTCTAGATTCTTTTGAATAACTTCCACGGTGACCCCTTTCTCAAAGCTGACTTCATCCTTCCCTTGACTGGTATATGGCTGTATTGTTACATATTTCTCCTCTGTAGGCAAGTAAGTGTTGAGGAAGAAGAGGGGGGAAAAAAGGAGAAAATGAAATTAAATTTAGCATTTAACAATATTTCATTGGTTAGATTACAGGTGTCAAACTCAAGGCCCGGTGGCCAGATCTGGCCGGATATATGATTTTGTGTGGCCCGCGAGAACAAATCAAACATGTCAACTTTTTCATGATGCTTGCTAAAGTCTGAACCAAATTTTAAAATTGTCATATGTAATCCATTATTACATAGAAATATTGCAAGCATGATCTCATTACATACTTTTTACATTAACGTAAACCTGTTATGTTTCTGTTTGGTTCTGTTTGATTTTGTTCCCTCGTGTGCCCTTTTTGTCGCCACCTGTTCTCGTCATCAGTGTCCCTTGTGTTTAACCAATCAGCTCTCTCAACCGTTCGTGTCTTGTCCAGGTGTTTCTCGTTGTCTCGTCACTTTGCTTGTATTTAGTTCCCTGAGTTCTGTCAGTCTTGGTTGGGTCATTGAGAGTTGTGAGAATGTGAGAATGTGAGTGTCTGTGTGCCCCGCTACTGTCAGGTTTTGTTTTCTGTCACAGGTTTCTTTTGTTACGTTCTTTGTGATTTCCAGGACTTTATTTGAGCACTTGTAGGGGTCCATGAGGCCTCATGAGGCGTGTCGACACAATGACACACTGTGTTGATACTGTACTGATACTGTGTCGCTGACCACTGCCACCTGCTGGACCTTCAAAATCCCTGCAGCCAACCCACTTGACAGACTGAACAAACTGATTTGATGATGACGTGTATACAATGCACTACCTCACTCTACCCACAATAGCCACAAGCGCCATTGTTTATGTTGTTGTTTATGCTGTTTATATTGTTTATATTGTCTATACTGTTCAGATTACATGTCTTTTTTATACAGTGTAGCTGCTATCCTTTCTTAGCGGTGTGTGTTTAATGCACAGCATGTTTGCATGCATGTATGCACTGAGGATTGAGAGGAAGAAATTTGTGTTGCATGTCATACATAAAGCATATTTGACAATAAAGATGACATTGACCCTTGACAATATCATTCACATCCATGCATTCATATTGTATCATTCCATGTATTTCAATAATGTGAAAATCATGTGAATGAGGATGCTTGTGGGCTTTGTCTTCACAAATTTTGATTTAGAAAAATAAGATGCTCCAGTGTTTTAAATTTCATTCTGTTGCGTTTAATGCATGCTATTTCCCCTGTTGTGGAGAACACACACACACAATGGAATAAGACATGTCAAAAATCCGAGAGGCACTTGGAGAGACAAGGAGATTTTAATAAATACCTTATTCTCCAAAAGGAGATCAAAATGGCTCTACACGGCGGACAATTTGTATTTGTCCGGAAGCTGCTCCATAATATGCACGTACTGTAGCAACGTCATACGAGTGAAGCGCGTCTCAGCAGTCGATAGTCTGCTACTCTCTGTTGTGAGCGCGAGAACGTACTCGCGGCGCCGACCCGAGCCACGCCACATATTAAGCTTTGAACTACGACAACAGCTAAACTAGCCTAGCCGATGTAATGATGGTCAGCAGACAGTGACTTTTAATAGCAACGTGGCAGAGTCATCAAACATGCGGTGTGCTCACTCGCAGTCACTTTCTGGAACTCCACCTTATAGGCGGGACCTCTCAATCAACTGGAGTATGACGTACAGTACAAACGTTCATAAAGCACTTCTCATATAATAATAGCCTATTATATGACAGCCGACATGACGCTCAAAGTCAGACGGACACATTTTTTCTGATAATCAGTGTGTTTTCCGTATTGCCCAAACATATATTTTTATTCGAGCGAGGGTGAGGTCTGGCTTGTTTCGGCAATCGGCATCGTGTCGCCAGACGCACTTCCTTAGGATACACTGTGCGGGCTTTTGCTGCGTCAACGCCCCCTGCACTGAGTCGACGCCCCCTGGACTAAGCGGCGCAGCTTGGACTGTGCCAAGCAGCCGATGCAGTCTAAACTGCACCGGTGCAGTTCACGTGTCAATTAGCAGCCTGGACTGTGTCAACGCAGCCGATGCAGTCTAAACTGCGCCGGTGCAGTTCACGTGTCAATCACGTGACGTAATGAAGCAGCACATGCACCGACACGTGGTTTGCTCTGTGAGCCCGGCGCATGCGTCAACGCATCGGTGTCGCTGGACCCATCACTAGTAGTTAGTAATTTTCCAGTGTATGCCTGTGTGTATTTTTGTTCAATACAATTTGGTCAGTCCACACTGCTCCTCCATGCCTCCCCCCTTTTTTGGGGTCCTCCAACGACTCCACCCTCATGCAGAATGTGACATAACCATGCCTCAACTAACCATTATTCTTGATTACTGATTTCAAAATTAGTTATCCACCTATTTGTGGTGCACTGTAATATGTAGAGGTGATCAAACATTTTATTCAGTTTCACAAAATTCACAGCCATAATGACCCACTCAGGGAACCCAGAGCTACAATGTGGACTGCAAAAATGAGGTTGACACCCCTGGGTTAGATCAAAAGAGGTAGGGATGTTGACTATGTTTCATTTCTACATCACCACACAGTTATGTAACAAGTGGCAATCCCCTCACTTTTGTCCTTCAAGATAACAAACAGTCCCTTTCCCAGCAATCACAGCTGTGTCTGGTAATCGAGAGCTAGCTGGACCCCGATGCAGCATTCATCAAAGTTAATATTTATTAGATGCTAAGAACAGAAATGTCCGCCGTCAGACAACCAATATGTGTTGGGCCGCAATTCTCCTTTAAGGAAACGGTACACTTATTTGTTTTTCTTTTTACTGTTTTTTTAATTTATTAGGAAGTAATAGACTGCTGATTATCTGCTTATAGTACTTGATGGTGAAAGCAAGCAGCAGAGGAAGAGGCCAAAGTGGGATAGATTAGGACTTCCAGAAAGGGTGGGCAGATTGGTGAACGGGACATTGGATGTTTACCGTGGATAAAATCAATTATAATGATAGGCAGCAGAGAAACATCCTTTAAATATGCAATGCAATGACTTAAGTGATAAATAACAGTAATCCGAGGAGTGATGTAAAAATGAAGAACCTGGTGAGTTGCAACAGCCTTTTTTATATTTACTTGACAGGTGGGACCATTCGTTTTTCTGAGATGGCTGATGGAAAGAGATTTGGATATAGGAGTCATGTCTGAAGGACGTTTTTCTTGAATAAGGGATGTAAAGTAAAAGAGGTTGCTATTCCTCATCTTCACGTTACTTCCATGCAGCCCAGTTCAATAATGTGGAGAAGATTCAACTCTGCCCATAAAGCCGATTCTCAAACTGAAGCAAGTAGATGAGAATAATGCAGGTGGAAGCAGTAACTGCAGATGGACGTAGAATAATAAATGACAAAGCTGCTGCACTAACAAAGTCAATATGTAAGCGTGCTTATTGTAATTGTGTTTTTTGTGTAGGAATCTGTATTTATTTTTAGGGGATGAAAGTTGATCATTTCCTTCTCCAATGGTGAGGTTGAGAGGCATTGTTTTGAATTGTGTTGGTTAGAATGATTCCGTAAAAACTAGTTTTAATGAAACTGTGGAACCCCATTACAGTATGTGCCCGTCAACAAACCATGACATTTTGCCGCAGAGCGTGATAGAGCATTTATTATCAGTAATAGTATTTTTTAAAGACTATTCTTTAGGCCAATCACCGTGAATATGAAAGTCATCTGCAACTTGACTAAGATAAGGACTAAACACCACACATGCGGTCATCCATACAGAGCAACAGAGAGAGCTGAGTGAATGCTCAGAGGGATTCTGTAAATCTGATTAGGGACCTGCTGTCAGTAATAGCTCGCAGTGATAATACAAAGCTGCCTGCCAAATACAGACAAGCTGGCTCTCATTGCACCTCGAAACCTTGAATATACAACAAGGTCACTTGGACATCAGTCGCAAATCAAGGTCAAAGCCTGTCCTGTCCTGGCTGTGTTGCAAAAGGCAATTGGGAGCAGTTTCATGTGGGGTGGCCCCTTGTTTTATTGTCAAGGTTTCAATTTCTTGTCCTAGTTGCAGAATGAAATGAAATTTGTCTTGTATGAAAAAACAAGCATTGGTGGGTCTTGGAGACCACAACTGTTTTCTTCCATGAACAAATTGCTTGTAGCCCATTTGTAAATCTTGAGTGGGATGTTTTCCTTTTCATTCTTTGTCAATACTACTCAAACAAACTGTACCTCAAATGCCAGCACAGAGCAGTAAAATCACATTCATTCATCTTTTTGTTACAAAGCCTGCAATACATAATTCGGCATTAACAATGGTGCCTCAATTCACTGAGGCAAAGGAGGATAAGGACAAGACAACGGAATCACAATAATGACTACATTTTTAAAGTCTGAGGCAAAAACAGTAAGGTATTCATCACTGAGAAACCCATTTACAAAATTCACGTCAGTTTTTTTTTTCACCTCAAAAGTAGAGTAAGTTGCCTCATAAAACCACGGCAGCCGCAATGCAGCCATTCCTTCCCAGGCATCATAGCACTAAATCACTCTTGAACCCATGCGACTTGAATCTCACATCAGGAAGACGAACTGACCATATGTGACCTCAATCCCACAGAGAGCGGACAATGTCTTTCAGAGGTTAATGGTCTGAACTCATCACCATCACCAGACATAGGGCTCTCGAACAACAAAACTCCCAAGACAGCAAGGTGGTATTGATGTGAATAAGAGGAATTACAATTTTCTCAATCTGGAGTTGGGCGAACTCTTCCTGAATCGTTTTTTTATGCGAGCAAAACATGTTTGCGCCTTCTATGATCCCAATTTAATGCAACTGTTTTGGTGAAGGCCCAACAATACCCAAATCAAGATGTAGTTTGGTGTGAAAGAACATGATTTGCCCACACTTCAGGATAAACTAATCCAGAGATTATTTATGATCATTGACTTTTTTGTTTGTTTGTTCATTTAGTGTTTTTCCCCATTTGTTGGATTATTGTGTTAGAATAGGCTGTATTTTTCTTCATAAACGATGCAATGAGTTGAGGAAATTCATCAGAAAAATAATCTCAAATCACATCATTTTGCTGTTCTGCTGCATGCAAACAGAATAAACTGCCAACAGAAGTGAAGCCAGCGCCAAGTGTAAATGCTTTTAAATCGTGATTCAAAACTATGCTTTTCTTTCCCCCATGACTTTGATGAAGGACTTTTAAGCATTTTTGAATAAATTTCACTCTACGGTCTTTTAGTAAATCTCGAGCTGTTTTATTTGTAAATTCTTCTAGTTGTTGTGCCTTTGGTTGTGTGAAGCACATTGAGTTGCCTTGTGTATGAAAAGTGCAAGATCAATAAAGCTGCCTTGCCTTGCCACCATCCCGCGAGTGATGGAAGCAAACCTGAAGCTCAACCTCACTAAACGTGCGTCTTCTCTACTAGTAAATTAGCATGTCTGCCTCGAGTTCTGGTTGTATGATGTTTGCATGATCTCACCGTACATGCATGTAATTCTCAGGCAAGACTCTACATTGTGTACTGGTGTGAATGAGTGTCGATGCCATTTGGATGCGGTTGGTCAGCTGTGTCGAAAGATTCACCTCTGCTCTGTTGGCGATTCACAATACCCCCAAGTGTCCATCGACGGTCAAGCCTCTTCAGATGGGCCTTGCGTCTTTTAGTCACTGACGATGATGATGATGAGGAGGAGGAGCATGAGCAACAAAAATGGGTGGGTAAGATAAGAATGGGTTGTTAGTACTTTGCAGGAGGGCAAATAAACAATTTATAGAAGTCAAAAATGAAGGCAGTTGATCTATTTTAGAGCTACAACAACCAACCAAATTCAAAAGATTAGTACAAAAAAACTACATGAATCAGAACTAAAAAGATAAATTTGATATACATGTAAAATATAGTAAGACAACCGTTTGTTCTTGTTTTGAATTTGATCAACTTATCAATTGTATTCAAGAAATGAAAACTATAATGAATATCAGAAAATTGGAATACAAAAGGAGAAAGAATAACTATATAAACACTATTTATACATTTATACTATACTATTATACTATTTTTATTATTTTATACTATTATGATACTATTTATACTATTTATCTATTTATACACCAAAAGGTGTATAAATAGAATAGTATAGTATACATAAGGGTAAAAGCATTTGATGATATGTAGATTTTCTTTTGTTCTTTGTTTTGAAAAATGATCACATCAAATTGTTACAAAATAAGGGGTAGGACTAGATAAGTTACTTACTTCTTCCTACTCCCTTGAGCATACAACCGTGATGATGTGTGTTTTCTACTTTTATCTACTTTCTAATTTTCCTCACATAATTTTTGTTTGACTTTTGTCAACCTGTTATTGTGTATATTATATGCTCAAGGCTCAATAAACAAAACAATAAACAATATTTCAATGGCAAATTAACAATTGTCAGTCAATTATGAGGTTATCAACAGAAATGCACAGTTAACATTGACCAATATCGGCAGACACAAAGTTCCTCATTAAATCTGGTTATGCAGTGCAACATGGTGGGATTAATAAAAGGTAGCTAAGGTAATCAAATCAAAAATACCGCATTGGACCCTGTTATCCACTCAGATCTCTTTCACAGGATAAAGAGTGGGTCCAATTTAGCTGGTTTGGACCATATGTCAATATTGGTTGTACAATAAAACGTACAAAGACGCTTTCCGTAGTGCCTGACCCAACCTGAGCTCATAAACACGTCATCTGAGAGGGTTTCTGAGGTTGCCTTTCCTCATCCATGTCAGGTCCAACGAAGCCTAAAGTGTTAATGGTCGAAATTGTTCCACGAGGTAACGATATAAGACAATTCACTCCACACAAAATAAAAATACATGTGTCTGAACAAAAACAAAAAAATTTGATCTATGATACTTCAATTTTTGAGCGTCACTACCAGAATGTCGGACCAGCACAGTGCATCTGTGTTAAGGTTTCCATTTTAGAGCTACAACAACCAATGTTTCTTAAATAATCAATTCATTTTTTAAATTAATCGAGAAATCAGATTAAAACATTTGTTTAATTTCTATGCCTTTATTATTCAAAAACTGGACCTTGATTTTTATTATTATTTTTTGGTCAACAGCAAAACGTTTGCTATCAATACAGAACTTAAATCCTCAATGTATTTTAAAAATGTATTTATGTATTATTTATTTTGGGTGACGCGAATGAACATCGAACACAGCAACACTTTGCCGGTACATTATAGTATGTACATAAATATATATAATGTGTTTATTTCTTTGCACATACCCTCCCCTGTCCTGGAGGTGCCTAAATCCAAATCGTCTCTGGTTCCACTTTGAGAGTCAAGATATGTGGCAGGCACCCAGCCCTGCTCCTCTGCTGTACTGACAAACCACCAACCTTGAAAGAGATGGAAGACAAATCAGAAATGAGCATCCAAGTTTGTATATTGTTCAAACTTGGGACGTATGAGGCATACATGACAAATCATTGTTTCTTTGTTGAACCATAATGCTGATTAATATTATTTTTCGTTCTTTTTTTTAATGAGCCAACATTGGCTGCGTTACCCATTCAGCTCATATAGGATGCAAGTCTTTGAGCAGCAGATTTGCTGCAGCCTGACAGATACAGCATCGATACAGTATGAGGCAAAATCATGGTTCATGGAAGTTTAGCCGACAGTATTTACAAACAGCCAAGCACCAAACCGTATATTGACAAATGAGGAGGGAAGACGCGAGTAATGTGGCGCTTCATGCAAAAGAAACAACAGTGACCAAGGCCCTTCAGTGACCCATGTTGCACATTCAGTAATTTAATTTCCCTCTTTTAATTTTACCGGTATTTTCATCTCAGAGAGATACAATTAAACGATTAGATTCATTAGAAGAATGAGAACAAAGTTATCTAAAAAAAGGTTTGACCTCCGTTCACACTAAGTCTTGCCTTGGACATGAACGGCTCAGTTGGTTTTTTTTCTTCTGTTGTGTCAACATCATTCTTTAGCTCTATGTTTAGCTCTAAAGAAATTGAAAACTGCTGGCAAGAGTATTATTAGGAGGCCAAGTGCAATGAGAAAAAAAAAAAAGCTAAACATCGACTATCTTGATTATTGCAAGTGTTGGATGCAGCATTGGTCGACTAGCCATGACTGAAGAGTGAGTCATCCTTGCACATCACCGTCCAGGCATGACAAGCTGATTAGCGCTGAATTTAACTCATGCACTAATTTTTGGAGCAAAGATACACTCAAGAGGGCTGATATGCTAGAGGAGTGACTGTTTTGACAAGTAAAAGACCTAAAACCATTCCAATTACCGTATTTTTCGGACTATAAGTCGCTACTGAGTATAAGACGCACCAGCCATAAAATGCATAATAAACAGAGATGAAAGTGGACTTTCCTGAAAATTCCGGAAATTATATATATATAAACTGTATATATATATATATATTAGAGCTGTCAAACGATTAAAATATTTAATCTAATTAAAAATGCAACTGTCATAATTAGCTCAAATTCACTAAAAATTAATCGTGATTACTCACGCATTTTTTGTCGTTTCTGAATTTCCTTTTATATATTTTTTGTCCTATTTTTCCCCATTTGAATGCTCTCATCAACATGGAATCATGAATCAGTTTTCTATGTGCAAAATGCAAATATTTAGTGAAATAATAATTTCTATTTCTCTCACACAATATTACTGTCCATCAACAACAGTGAAAAAAACATTTTGTCATGCAACAGCTGCTTTAACAGATCTTTTTATGGAATCAAAACAGCAATACAACATTATAAAGTGCACATCTAAGGTAAACTAGTACTCAGCCTATAGTGGATTTAAGCCATGGTTGCATACTTCGTTTTTCTCAAGTTTGCTTTGAACACAGCAGTCAGGCTATGTTGATTCTGTTGGTCCTTCTTGCGCAGAAGTCTCGCTATGGTTTTGTGTGGACATCATTTCGGATGACTACACTTGGTTCGATGACAACACTGGAGACGTTTTATTTTCAGTGTTCGCTAGGTCACTAACCACTGCACCGCTGAACTCTCGACTTCAGCAAATTTGTTCTTCGTCATCTCATCCATTTTCTTCGCTTTGAAATGATCCATAGCTGTCTGTCTGAGACGAGGGGGCGGGGTACTCACGTCAGCTGTGTGCTTGGCCATTAAGTGGTATTTCAGACTCGACGTGCAATGATGATAGCTCAGTTTACGACTGCAAAACATACAGGTGACTTTGGTCTTGTCAGTGGAACAATCTGGCAACTTTTAAAAGTAAACTTTCCATTCATAAACTCTTTAAGTATCCGTTTTCGGTGTCTCGCGCTGCCGTGCCTGGCAAAACAAACGTGCGTGGACCTGTGCAACGCGCTTGTTGTTTTGTTTCTGGTTTATTTGTAGAGCAACGTAACATCCGCTGTGACGTGTGCCGCATTAATTTCGCGAGAAAAAATTTAATCCCGTTAAAATTAATGCCAATAAAAACGCGCTAAACTGACAGCTCTAATATATATAAATATAAATAAATATACTGTATATATACATATATGTGTGTGTGTACACATACACACACATGCGCACACACACACACACACCTGGCCGATCACGCATGAATTAGTTTACATAAAACGCTATTCAAATACTCAACATTCAATGATTAATCTTCCTTATGTGTGCACACGTGCACCCTTTGTGGCTTCCGTTCTCGCCGAAATTTCGAAATCTCCAAGATTTGGCAAGGCGAGGGTATTACTGTTGTGGCGACGCCACTCGAGCTAAGCGCGTCTCAGCAGTAGATAGTCTGCTGCTCTCTGCTGTGCGTGCGTCTTTTGATTTCAACCAATCAGCGCCGACCCAACCGACGTCACACTCGATAACAGCTAAGCTAAGCTAGCCGAGACGACACTTGAAGTCGGACGGACACGTTTTTCTGCCAATCTGTGTGTTTCCCTTTTTGTCCAAATGTATTTTTTTACGACAAAAACTGTCTTGTCCACTGCGTCTTTTATTCGTTCCACTGGGGTTTAGCAAGTGTGTTTATAAAGAGACGAAAATCTCTTTACTTTGTTTACTGTGTTACTAGTGTTAGTGCCTCAACATGGCTACACTCGTGAAAGCAAAACAACGAACTCAAACGCGTGTTCGTTCAATGTTGTCAACTAATATCCGGATTAATTTTAGGCAATTTTTCCTCAATTCTGCGGAGAAATTTTCATTAAAATTTGAAAATCCGGAATTCCGGGAAAACCCGGAGGTCTTACATATGTTTTTTTGTTCTTTATTCAGAGATGAAAGTCGCACTGGAGTATAAGTCGCATTTTGGGGGGAAATTTATGTGATAAAATCCAACCCCAAGAACAGATATATCTTGAAATGCAATTTAAAAACTAAATAAAATAGAAAACAACATGCTGAATAAGTGTACAATATGCTAAAGTTACATGACTCATAAACGACGAACTGAGAACGTGCCTGGTATGTTCAAGTAACATATTAAGAGTTATTCAGATAAATATAGCACAAAGAACATGCTAACAAGTTCACCAAACCATCAATGTCACTCCAAATCACTAAATCCAATGGAATCTTCATCCTCTGTGTCACTTTAAAGCAGGGGTGCCCAAACTTTTTGGACCGAAGATCTACTTTTCGATCAACTAACCTCACGGGATCTACCCTTACCGGCATGTGCGCGCGCATGCGCGCGCACGAACACACACACACGCCATGATGAGAAACAGCCTGAAACTGAGGCAGGCGATGCACTTTTGCAGCCTGTTAACTATCGTAGCTCACACGTACCGTTTTAAAGTGCTTCCCTGGGCCCTCCTAGGTTCCTATTCTTTGCCCGTGCCCTCGGTGAATTGTACACGAAGCAAACTCTGAATGAGAATAATGTCGATAAAAGATAGAGCGCAACAGCATTTTATTTTTTAAATATTTATTTTGTGAAAAGGAGACTGATAGGATAATTATGGTGCAGCATACATTAACACAAAAAATATATTACTAACATGTACAAAGACACACAAATGGTTGTTTGTTTGTTATTTCTCCTCGACACTCTTCGGATCTACTTGGGACCTGTTTTAGATCTACCGGTAGATCAGGATCGACGTTAATGGGCACCCCTGCTTTAAAGCAACTCCACCAACTCCGGAGGTAGAAGATGCAGCGCTTCCTTTTCTACGTCGCTTACATCAGACTCATCGTGGTTTTATCAACACAGGTCTAGAGCGGCCTCTTGCGGTTTAATGTGAAAATAACATGTGAAATGATATAATAATGTGTTAATAATTTCACCCATAAATCGCTCCAGAGCATAAGTCGCACCCCCAGCCAAACTACAAAAAAACTGCGACTTATAGTCTGGAAAATACATGTACAAAGAGACTATTGTTCGAAATAACTATACTTGAGTTTGTTCTTAGGAAGGCGGCACGAGCAGAGTTCAAGTGAACCTACTCTGCATTCTTGATATAAAGAAAGAGCAATAGGCTACATAGCAACAGCGTTGAAAGTTCTCACCTATTGACAGCGCGGTACTACGCAGCAGTAGTATTGCATCTGATTATTTCCAGAATCAACAAACCAATAAGATATTGCTATCACGGCAGAGGAAGAATGACACACACAACCTGCCTCACCTGCGGAAGAACTTTAATACAAAACAGGCGATACATTCGTCCTTCCAGACATCTTTCTCTATTTCTATCACCAAGAAAGGGGAAACTGGGACAACCTCTCTCTAGGACATGTCTAGTGAGCCAAAAGCTCACGCTCAGGATAATTCATAAATTGCTGCTTTTTTTGAACAGCAGCTCATAAACTGTACAATACACTCAGGAGGAGCCACATGAGCAGACTTTCTTTTCTCAGCCACAGCTTCAGGTTCATTCTTTGACTATGTTGTAAGTACTTGTTGACACTGTGGAATGAAGTAGTTAGGACTCTTTGTCCCAAAAGATGAAGTTGTTCATCCTACTGACCCGAGACAATAGATCCTAAGTTCCATGAAACCGAGAAGTAAATATATCGATTTGGATGAAAAAAAAAATATATATATATACACCGTATTTTCTGCCCGAAAAGGCGCACTGGATTATGAGGCGCACCTTCAATGAACGGCCTATTTTGTAATTTTTTTCATATATTGGACGCACTGGATTATAAGGTGCAATTTACAATTCATCCACTAGATGGAGGTATGCTCCTTCTGTTTGCCTCGAGAGGTGTTCATGACCGCCTCCGAAAAACGTAAATTAACGATTATGTCAATGAAACTACGAAAATTTAAAAGAATGCGTCAAAACAGAAAATCAAGCGAGGAAATCACAAAATAAATTCTGTAGCTCCCCTACAGAATTTATTTTGGCATTTCCTTGAGCGTAGCTCCAACAGAACGATCAGATGTTGTCTTGTCTGTTTAAGAGGGAGGAAATTTCATCTGTGCTGTACATCACATTTGACAATAAAGTTGTACTTGACTTTAGATTTCCTCGCTTGATTTTCTGTTTGGATGCATTATTTTCAATTTTCGTAGTTTCATTGAAGGAATCATTAATTTACGTTTTTCGGAGGCGGTCATGAACGCCTCTCGAGTCAAACGGAAAAAGAGAAGGCACGGCGATGGACAAAGACGTATTTGTTGAGACTGTGAAAACCATTAATAAAGTGTGCGTTTTAAAAAACAACACCACAGCTCCCCTTTTTTCAGAACTGCAACAAAAACTTATTTAATAAAGCAGCGACACAGTTCACTGAACCAACAGCAAGGTATAACATTGTAAGCATGTCTCCAGCAAGGAGCCATTTTGGGGGTCGACATATTACCGTAATGACCGTACACAAGGTGCACGGATTTTAAGGCGCGCTGGGAGCTTTTAAGAAAATGGATGACTTTTCGGTGCGCCTAATAGCGCGGAAAATATGGTACATGCATTTAAGCATTGCCTAGAGCTGCTTCAATGACAATGTGTTACTCCTGCACATAACATGTTTTTGAGAAAGTAAGACTGTCAGCATGCAGGCAGAAACTGCCAAAGGAAGCCGGCGCGTACGCACGAGGACACTGCTGGCCTTGAACGAGGGAAGCGCCTATTATGCAAGTGCTTTAATTTGTTTGTTTTGACATTGTCGTCTAATCGTCATTGTCAATGTTACTTCAATTCCCAGAAACTCTCCAAAGCACACAGTTCCAGACTTCTTGAGCAACAAAACATTACGCTTGCCAGAGATCAGACCCACAACAACAACTTCCCATTTAAAAAACTCTGACAGAAGGAAACTAAAGCAGAGAAAGAAATACGATGCCTACATTGTTGAGGTCATTCTTGAGAATCCATTAACTTCTCCACCAATTCCACACCACTGCAGCCATTTCTGTGCAGCTGCTTTAAACTGTGTCATGCTTCCATCCTCTCATGTGACAGGACAGAAACATTGGAGACTGGTTCGGTGTTCTTTAAAAGAAAGAAAAGGAGACTCTGAATCATATATAAAATAGCCTATAGCTAAGTAGGTTGCTGTAGGTTATCTTTCAGCCAAGATATTTTCTACAGCCTATTACTGTAGCTATTAGAACTAAACGACTCGTCTTCTGATTCAGATTTTTGTATAGCTGTTGTGACACTCATAAAATACTGAAATGAACAGACTCACTTTTCATAAACTGGGTATACACTATATACAACACAATACATATTTATTTACATAGCGCGTTTACCACAGCTGCAGCTGTAACAAAGCGCTTTACAGAATAGTTAACAAAAAATAACGAAAGACAGGAAGATAACACAACACAACAACATAGAACTTGGACAGTCATGCAACCGTAACCACAGTTGTAGATGAAAGAAGAGAGAATCAAGTGGGTCAGAGACGTCACGCTCATAACGTGCATGATGTCCCACATATCTGTTACAAGCTCAGTTTGAAAGTGAACAATAAGATGGAGCATCTATTGATGAATAAACAGATTGGTTCACTTTTCCTGTCCCATGTAAATCCGCTTCAATTACAAACACCGACTTTCATTTCCAAATACGCATCGGCGCTCCACGCCGATGCTCCTCTCGCCTCAGCCCCACCAGCTCTCCATCCAGCGCACCAATGCAGACTGTCGAACGGCGCCGACATCTCCGCTGAACAAAACGAGGCAGAGAAAAATGCTGCCCATTACAGGTGCAAAAAACCACAAATGCAGCGGCGACATCAAATAGCGCCGACGTTCCCAAAGCTGATATGCGCGTGCTGCCGAGAAGGCGCAACCACCAAGTATAGATTCTTCTCGTTTGACGACTGTCATGGCCAAAACGAAAACTGTCCACAACGGGTCCACAAGAAGCACAACAAACACCATACGACGAAACAACAACAGATATCACACAGTGTCGTCTCACTGTGTCGGGTACGATCGCTGTCAGTGAACCAACCAACAAGAATACACAATGAAACTATGTGAAAACATCTCTGACAAGCTCTAAATTTCGGCTCACGGTCACTGTGACAACAACCTGAGCTGGACTCACAAGGGGGATTGAACGACGGCATGTTTAGAGCTTGAAATTCAAATCATAGTCTTGTCATTTTGTCATGCAGTGTGGCTTTTAATCTTATGACTTGGGCATAGAACAGACAGCAAGTTGATAAGAGACGGTATAAGAGCTACGTATCTTAAACAGGCCTAGATTGTCTGTTTAATGTGTTATTTTTTCCAGGACCAACTTGGTCGATTTAGAACATTCTTGGCAGGAAAATAAAACAGCAGCAGTTGTGTAGCAGTTGACTGAATTGGAGTAAATTAAAGACGCAAGCAAGGAGCTAGCATGTATACACAGCAAGACACATTTTTGTTTACCCGGTACAGTCAATGTGAGAGCAAATTCACCTGTGGAATCTCAAACGAAAGCCGACGACACTGCAATACTCGGGCAAAGGGAAGTATCGGAAGCCTTTCCCTTGAAAATCATCTGCAGAAGCTCTTTGTTTACACTGACGAGTATTCTTGGTTGGACAAGCTTCTGTACCATTTGAAAATTGAGTTACTTATAAACACGAAGGGATGTTAGAAATATTGACCTCTACAATGGAAGGAACACATTTCTTTTGGCCCAATAATGTGTTAATGATGTGTAAAAACTAACTCCATGATCAAAGTTTAGGTTATTTTGGTTGTTTAATTCCAATATAATGAGAAAAAAAGATGGTAACCAGTATAAGGAGGATTGTGTGTGGACAAAATGAGTAACCAGCAATTCCATAATAGCAGGGTTGTTGGTTCAACAAAAAAGCAAACTATATTACAAAATTGTACAACTCTACATTAAAAGTCGCAACACCACACATAAATTTAGCCAAACATGGGATGTGTAAATACATTCACATTAGGGTACTCACCACTTTCGCTCTTCTCAATCACGTCCACTGTCTCGCCGGCTTTGAGGTTGATCTCAGAGTTCTCCTGTCTTTCGTAGTTGGCCACAGCCACATACTGCTCCAGTACCATAGGCTCCAAGCTGTCAATCCCTGGGTGGAAGAAACACGCCGTCAACCACCTGCCTGCTTTGACAGATGGCAAACACCCGCTGCTTCCAACTGCATTCCTGCCTCTGTGGACCCGGTATGCTGCCATCAGCCGACCCCTGCACTCTGTCACCACGTATCCTCAATAGCCGAGCATGAGACAAACTGTCGATTAGAAGGCATAGTTCCAAAACTTCAGCCATATGGCTGACGCGCACCTTGCCTGACTGCGATGCACTTTAGGTGCATAAGAAGGGATCAAAACAACAAAAACGAACGCAGCGAGGTTGTTTGTAGGAGTTGCATCTAGGACCTTAAGTGGACTTATGATCTGAACCAAACGTAAGATCTACACTAAAATAAGTGGGACAAAATGGTTTGTGGAGAACACTGGCTCGTGAATGGAAAAGCAACAGTGTGGCTGAGAGAAAAGGCCTCCCCTCTCCTGCCATCGGGAACCAGTCGCGGACAGGGGGGAGAAACACACCAATCATGACACTCGACAATGCTGGCCTTAAATAGAAACATATGAGAGGACTGCAGGGGAGGGAGAGGGACAAGGAAAGAGACTGGGTAGGAGTTTGTCAATAAAAAGAAACCCTTTCAGTTTTCGTTGTTTTTTCTTCTACCTCGATTTCTGACCTTTTCACTGAAAATGTGTGTATATCCAACGACATCAATCTGTTCGGTACAGAAGACATCAATTTAAAATTGTTTTAATAGGTAATCAATCAATTGTATTGATACGAGAAAGTAACATGTTAGATTCATGCACAGCAGACTACAGTCAAACCTCTTATAAACAGACCCCGTTTACGTTTTCACCCCCATAATGTTCACATCACAAGTCCCAATTTCAAGTCATTCATTTTCCATTTGCTGATTTTGCTTACAACGACCACCAGTGAAAATGCCCTCGTCACAATGAACCGTGGGAAGCTAACTGCCACCGCGACTTTGCTTATGAACAAAATGTACAGCAGGGGATTCCCCTCCGTTGCTTAGCAACGCTACTGACCGACTCATCCATCGTTGTACTTCCGGAGACATGGAGCACATGGTGTGAAAACATCTCTGGTAAACGGAAACAAATGTCACTGCTGTCTCTGAAGACTGAAATTGTCTCTCACATTTAAAAAGGAGTCTCCCAGACAGAGCCCAGCCGAGACTACGAATTGGCAAAGTCAATGATTTCGACATTCATCCGTAATGGCAACAAAATCATAGCAGAGTTCGAGGCCAACAGACTGAAAGATGATCGTAAACGATTTCGGGGGGCGGCACATCCTGAATAGGAGAAGAGGCACTTTTCATTTGCTGACCGAATGTTTTCTTCAGCCGCCCGGTAGTCCAATGGTTAGCACGTCGACTTCACAGTGCAGAGGTTCAATTCCAGCTCCGGCCTCCCTGTGTGGAGTTTGCATGTTCTCCCCGGGCCTGCGTGGGTTTTCTCCGGGTACTCCGGTTTCCTCCCACATTCCAAAAAAATGCATGGAAGGCTGATTGAACGCTCTAAATTGTCCCTAGGTGTGAATGTGAGCGTGGATGGTTGTTCGTCTCTGTGTGCCCTGCGATTGGTTGGCAATCGATTCAGGGTGTCCCCCGCCTACTGCCCGAAGACAGCTGGGATAGGCTCCAGCACCCCCCGCAACCCTAGTGAGGATCAAGCGGTTCGGAAAATGGATGGATGGATGGATGTTTTCTTCATACTGTATACACGTATTTGTAATTGACATGTTTATACTGTATTACATGTCCATCTCTAAATGTTCATACTGTATTATAGATCGTAGTTGGTGGCCATTTTATTGAAAATGGCCTAACCAGTCAAATAATAGCTGAAAATAACTGCCTGCTGTAGACCACACATGGCCAAATTGCGGCGAGTCACATCCGACCAGTACGTATTCTCTGATCTGCCCTCGCAGAGTTTATGAAGTCAAAATAATTGTGGTGTTTTTTTTATTTCCATGTGTATCTGTGGATGGTACAAGCAAGCAAAAGCTGCAGTGTCAGCAATGTTGGAAACCTGGCGACATTTTCGCCGTATTGTACAGTATATAGTGACATTTCCGACCCGTCTAATGACGAAATTTTCAAAACAGATTCCTGACAATAGCAACAGTGGTCCTCATCTTAGCAGCATTCTTCTTTCCTGTATGCTAGAGGAAAGAAGCCAGGGGATTTGTCCTGTTAAAATATATTAATGTCAATAATAATATAGTTACCACTTTCCACCTGCTTGTCTGCCTGTGCATCTATCTGCTCATCTATCTCCGACGATTATGAACAGCTAATGAGTTTGGATGGCTCAAAATTTCAGCACACATTTAAAAATTACAATAAGAAAAAAACTGTCGACAGAATTTTTATGGATTTTATATATACAATGATCTCTTGCTATTTCGCATTTCAAGTTTTGTGGCTTCAGACACGATTCAGAGGCTTTGTCCATGCCTGTACTGTACAGTACTTGCCCACTCAAACAAGACGTGTGATTGGTTCCCGGCGTGACATCGACCAATGAGAGCATGAGTAGATTTATCCTGTGAGCTGATTGGCTGCACATCATCTCAGCCTCACCCAGCATTTTCCCTTGTCTCGCATACTGTATCCTAGTGTTGTGTTTAAGCGAGAATGTGTTCCTTTTAGTTAAGCTGCGCCCAACACCTTGCCGTCACCATAGCAATGCAATGCTGTGTGGGAGTATGTAAACCAGCTCGTCGGAGATGGCACCATCAACAAGGACACGTTGCTTCAACGGCGGCGGGGGGAGGTTGGTTCACAGCCTTGACCAGATCGGGGAGCCTTATTTTGAAGGTTTACCAACCAGGTCAGCTGACACGTTTACAAGGAAGCCTTGACAGCTAAGACAAAAGGCTGAAGTGACAGCCGAAACTGTCAGCTTGGTATGCGTCTTTTTCTTCGCTATTAAATCGTCTTTTAATGTCTGATAAAAAAAAGAAACATTAAACCTATTTCAACAAATAAAAAGACAAGATGAACGTCATAGCGCTACCCATCACCATGTTTTTCTCCAATTTAAAAACCTCAGCTACACCGTCAGCACCTCCAGCAGAAGAGTCTCCGAGTGAACCTAAGGCCTCTATGAGTCAAGTGAGAGCCGCCTTCTACGCCACCAACACAAGCCTATCTCAGAAGGCAATGTTGATGAATGGTAATTACCGTAAAAGGTTACATAATTAAAGATTTAAGTGAATATGTGTAATGTTGTAATTTTTGTCTCAAATATGAAGAGTACAAATACGGTTTACATATTTCAAACATGCTGGTGGGGGATCTTAGGTTCTAATTAACCTAAAAAAACCGAGGGATTAATGTGTGTGTGTGTATATAAATATATATATATATATATACAGTATATGTGTAGAATCCTATGTGTAATAAGAAAATGAAAAAAAATGTTCACTTAGAACAATATCAGTTTCATAAAACAAGGCAATTTAATGACTATGTAAATGAAAATAATTTATATTGCACACAGTTGAGATTAGCATGCTGGCATGAGCCTCAATCATTCCAGTTTGTCATGTGGCCCTTTTGGAAAATTAACTGCCGACCCTTTTTAATCAACCAATGTGCATGCTGAAGTAGCTAACATTGCACAGGCATGTTTAATTTAACCAGATGGGTGAAAGGAGAGGCTGATGACAGTGCATGTTAATCGGATGCCTTGAGAAGGGTGAAGTGTGAAAAGAAAAAAAAAGGGATGCAGCTGACAGGGCACACTCACATAAACACAGTTGAGCATGCGTTCAACGGTCAGTACGTTCACATGCGTACATTCGTGGAGATACCCGCATAATTCAATTTTAATTTGATTTCTTTCCTTGACCCGTTTCAAATGCATTAGGGTAAATGAAATGATTGGATGTGTCGGTATCCCCACTTTCAGATTGTTTCGCAGTGTGGCTTTTCCATTTGGTGGTTGGTACAGTCGCTAAATAGGTCACCAATGTTGGTTTTTCCGCCATTCATGTACTTTAAGATTCTACTCCTGAGCCTCCAAACTGCTGCAGCATGAACTCAACGAGCATCCAAAGTTTAGTACCTGGGAATGTGTCCTAAGTCACGGGCTTTCTGGCTCTGTTCTCTGCTGTATTACTTGTAATAATAGTATTCAACATTCAAGGGAAATGTAGCGGTAGAGCCTGGAGAATATGCAGAAAAAGGCTGCTCTACTGTCATGCAACTAAAACCAAACAAATAAAATGTGTTCAGATCACATTGTGCAAAAGTATTAAATATTGGACACAAAAATGTGGCAATTAAAATCTGAATCGGGAGTTGTTTTTTTTAAGTATTGGAATAATATGGGCATTAAATGCTTACTTGGATCATGCAAACGTACTGATTTGACAAAGACACACAAAGCTACCTGACGCCTCTTTCCTTGGGCTGTCGGTAATGCCGTACATCCATACTGCAGATGTAAAAGAGAACGGAAAAAAGCAGAGAAATATTATTCAGTCTGACACAAAGAAAATGGCCACAGAATGGTCAAGAAAAAGCTAAGCATACCTCTTCAACAAAAAGGGGATAGGTTCCTACATCCACTGCTTTAAATGAAGTGATGCACTCAATGAGGGCAGCTCACGATACTGTACATAAAGATGTAGAAGACTAAGATTGTCACTATAAAGATGACAAACTACACTCACATTCTTATCCATTGTTCAGGCTCAAATTACACAATTCCCTCTCGCCTCATGAATTTGAGTACTCTTCTCTCATTCCCTTTGCTTGGGTTAGCCACTTCTAAAGTAATTACTCCTTATTCTCTACTGCCTTACTTTCCTTTCTCTCTTTCTTTCTTTTTTTTTCCTAAAGTGACATTGAAGCCCCCATACAGGAAATTATTTTTGAAAGTAGACAAGGATGGCGGCCCGGTAGTCCAGTGGTTAGCACGTCGGCTTCACAGTGCAGAGGTACCGGGTTCGATTCCAGCTCCGGCCTCCCTGTGTGGAGTTTGCATGTTCTCCCCGGGCCTGCGTGGGTTTTCTCCGGGTGCTCCGGTTTCCTCCCACATTCCAAAAACATGCATGGCAGGCTGATTGGACGCTCTAAATTGTCCCTAGGTGTGAGTGTGGGCGTGGATGGTTGTTCGTCTCTGTGTGCCCTGCGATTGGCTGGCAACTGATTCAGGGTGTCCCCCGCCTACTGCCCGGAGACGGCTGGGATAGGCTCCAGCACCCCCCGCGACCCTAGTGAGGATCAAGCGGTTCGGAAAATGGATGGATGGAAGTAGACAAGGACAGATGGTGTGCTGACAAAAGATTTGGGGTGACAATTTGGTACAGTGTAATTAAAAGTAGATTTTCAATGTTTAAACAAATTAACCATCGAAGTATCAGTGCCAAAAGCCTTTTTCAGGAGGTGATTTTGCTTTGGCTTCAGGTCCGACAACAACAAAATAGTCTTTAAAAAAAATTATGTGACCGCTGGGTCACAAAATGACAAATCATATCAATGATAATCAATGACATTATGTTTACGTCGATTATCTTGAACTAAATAGGATTTCAGTATGAATTAGAGTGCAACTCAAATTATAACTCAATCTCTTTTTTCGTCAATGGATGCTACAGCTTCTTGTTGACTTTGAAACTTAGCTTGTAGCCGACGTGTGCACATTTTGAGCATGACGTCTCTGATCCACTGGTTAAAGGACACTCTATTGTATTGTATTGTATTGTATATTAAGTACCAAAAGAAATACTGATGTTTCAGTTGTTTGTAATCAAATTATTACAGAAAATAATCTTCCGGGGCACACTCGTACACATATATCCTACACATTCATCATTTTTCTCCGATTACAATGTACAATTAGAAAAGCCAAAATCGAAATCACAATTAAAGTATTTTAATTAATCCTCCAGCCCTAGTTTGTATGTCTAGTGGTAGCAATGAGGGAAGCGGAAGAGAATCCGCACAGTCTCCTGGGAGGGAGGATCAAGTGAGTACAGGAAGGAGTTGCGTATTGCAAAGTTTACTCGATGGAAACTGAAGTTGAATCCTTCTCGATCAGGCTGCCGCTGGAGGGGAGGCAAATCTCCTGAAGTGCAGTGTTACCGATGTTAAACTTCAACAACTCCCAGTTGATGATGGTGGTTTTCCTGGCATTGTCAACTTGCTGGAGGTTATCAGAGAGGACAGGACACATGGTTCTGACGGCCTAGGTAGCCAGCCAGAAGGCTGGTGTTTTCTTATTCTTTTGTTTTCCTGGTACAGGTTTCTCAGCCTGCTCTACGGTGTTTGACCTAAGCTCCAAGCTCCCAATGAAGTAGGCAGACTGTGGCAATCACCTCAGGTGGGCAGGAGTTGATATATAGGAGACAACCCATAAGCGCCCGGACTTATGCCAGTAGGCTCTGACCTTTTAAATTGGAACTAATTAAATCCAGTGTTGCTGCATCGATAATACAATGACACTGGAAGGACCTCCAGATGCAGGCCCATGCGAGGATAATCAAAGTCTTGGTGTGTCAAGTCGTCTGTACCCCCTGCTGACAGTCAGACGGAAAGCCGAGCGGATAAGGTCGGTGTTAGCGCATCTGCAGGAGTTGCCAACCATCTGCAGTGGAACTACTCCTGATTTTCTCCACAAACAACATAAAGCATTACATCTTCTACCATGTGTCAAATTCTAGGCCCGCGGGCCACGTCTGGCCCGCGTCATGATTTCATGTGGCCCGCGAGAGTTTGAAAGTCCTGAATGTGCAAAAATAAATAGTTTAAAAGCATGCTTTGACCAAAATTTTAACATTTTTGGTCAAATTTTTAACATTGTGTTTGTGATTTTAACTGCTTGTTGTAAGGTGTCCTTGAGTTTCTAGAAAGGCGCCCACAAATAAAATGTATTATTATTATTATTATTATTATTAAAATCTAAATTTGCCAAAATGCCTGTTGACTATGTTACTCGCTAAGTGACGGCTCACCGACACTACGTGGTGGTCTTTCCAAATCAATGCTCATAAGTGGAATCGGGAGAAAATAATGATCCCAAAATGTCAAGGAAGAGAAAAGTTGATGCAGACGAAAGACTATTTCAAGAAAGATGGGAGGGAGTAGACTTGTCTGTGCTTCAAGGAGAAAAAACTGCATGTTTTTTATGTTCAGAAACGGTGTCAGTTGTCAAAGACTATAATCTGCGTTGGCATTTTGACACAAAACACGGCGTTAAGTACGCTAAAGCTAGCCTTGAAGAAAAGCAACAAACTGCCCAAGAATTAAAAGACAAACTGCGGCAAAATGTATTTACAAAATCCCCAGCCAAAAGCAAAGCAGCACTGAAAGCTAGCTTTATTGTGGCTGAAAAAATTGCTCACACTTCCAAGTCTCTTTCAGAAGGAGAATTTTTGAAGCAGTGCATGTTAAAGATCTGTGAGCAGGTGTGTCCTGAAAACTTACAGACTTTTAAAAACGTGAGTTTATCAAGAAACACCATCTCGGACTGAGTTAAGGAACGAGCAGAAAATCTTGCAACACAGCTTGCCGATGAGACACGCAGCTACACAGCTTTTTCATTAGCTGTTGGTGAAAGCACAGATAACAAAGAGGATCCAAGTGTTGTGTTTAAGGATGGGCGGCATCTCCTCTTCAAAAACCTAAGAACTTGACCATTTATTTGTCACCCGAGTCAACCTTTATTTTGTTATTTATATTCGATTACATATTGTTAATTTGCAGCTGCCGCTGCAATTATTTGACATTTGCATGTTTTGTATGTAGATTTGTATGAGGATTTTTAAGATGACAAATTAAAAGTATTTGTTATAACAGAGCAATAGGAAAACATTTTTTAATAAGTAATAAATTCTGAGTTATTAAAGATTAAGGAGTAGGAGTAGATTTTATATTGTTATATTATTTTTATATATATTAATTATAAATTACATCTGGCCCTTTGAAGACAGCCATTTTGCTGATGTGGCCCTCGGTGAAAATGAGTTTGACACCACTGTTCTACCATAATGGAAATGTGTTTGAGCAGTCCTATCTTGTACAGATGTACAAACCCAATGCCAATTAAGTTTGGAACGTTGTGTAAAACAGAGATAAAAACAGAATATGATTTGCATGTATGTGGCAAGGCCAAAATAAATAACATTGAATGCCCGTCACCTTCGAACCCTCAGGCAGCATCAAAAACTGACATCAATGTGTAAAAGATATAATGAGCTAAGGAACACTTCAGAAAACCGATTTCATCAACAATACTCAGAAAAGCCGCCAGCTTCCCTGGGCCCGAGCCCATCTAAAATGCACTGATGCAAAGAAGAAAATAGTTCAAATGTCAAATTGTTTTTGGAAATTGTGGATGCCGTGTCCTCCGGGCCAAAGAGGAAAAGAAGCATTCGGACTGTTATGGGCCCAGATCAAAGTTCAAGCTCAAAAGCCGTGATGGTATGGGGTTGTGTTAGTGCCAGTGGCATTGCTAATTAAAACTCTGTGAAGGCACCATTAATGCTGACAGGTACATACAGCTTTTGAAGAAACTTATGCTGCCATCCTAGTCGTCTACCTAGTCGTCTTTGTCATGGACGTCACTGCTTATTTCAGCAAGATCATGCCCAACCACATTCTGCACGTTACAACAGTGTGGCTTCACAATAAAAGAGTGTGGGTACTACACTGGCCTGCCTGCAGTCCAGACCTGTGTCTCATTGAAAAGGTGTGACGCATCATGAAGCATACATTTACGACAATGGAGACCCCAGAATGTTGAACAACTGAAGTTATACTTAAAGCAAGAATGGGAAAGAATTCCACCAATAAAGCTGCAACAATTTGTGTCCTCAGTCCCCCTATGTTCATTGAATGTTGTTTCAAAGAAAAGGTAAACATGACCCAGTTCCAGCTGTTTTGGAATGTGTTGTAGACATAAAATTCATTCATGATTAATTGCTCAAAACAATAAAGTTTAGGTTTGAACATTACATATCGTGCCTTTGTAGAGTATTCAATTGAATGTAGGTTGAACGTGATTTGCAAATCATTGTCCCAACCAATGTCCCAACTTGAATGCAATTGGGTTTGTACTCCCCACGAAGCAACATCATATTCCTGATCTTAAACTCAAGAATATTGGTATTTTTGCAACGATTATAGTCAGTCTCATATCAATAGTTTTACATTTGAACGTGGCATTGAATTAGGATTTTAAATGAACTCACTTCTACCATGGTCCACAATGTTGGTCATCTTCAGCTATTGAAAATTCTCTGGTTTTGCTTATTATTAGGCTCTCACTCCTTTTGTGTGACTCGCCTTGTCATTTCTGATAGAATTGATGTAGGTGCAACACAGGAAAGCAGTGATTTGTGATACAAACAAACACTCTCTAGGAGATGGCTTGTGGCAACAAAGCCTACATCTTAAATGTGCCATAAACTGCTTCCATTAGAAGCTGCAATTATGTTTCAAATCTAACAGAGATTATGTTTTATGTGCAGGCAGGTCACGATGGCACAAATAATAGCCTGGTTGTAACTTGCTCAGTTACGTTAACCGCTAAATAGACGTGTGCGTTATACTGTGTGTGTGCACGCGCGTGTGTGTGTGGGGGGGGGGGGGGGGGTGTGAAGCGACTGTGTTCGTTTGCCCTTTGCCTGCCGGGAATGTGGTGGGCGTGACCAAGCAAGGATCGGTTGGAGCAGTATTGCTGATATGTTTTGACAGGCACATTGCATGCCCAACAGGAAGAGATGTATTGCAATTTGAACGTCTGACAGACCACACGCTCACAATTTTGTCCAGTCTCGTCTCGTCAACGAGAACCCACATGACGTCATTTGGTAATCAAAGAGCTACCTGAGCTCGTCATCGTCTCGTTATCGTCAGGAAAAATGCAGCGTTCACGAAATAAATTCGTCATCGTTGACGAAAACAACACGGCAGCCAACATCATAGGGCCAGCAAAATGCTCTGAAACCAAGTCCACGTTTTTGAAGAAAAGATAAATAAAGATAATTGTTTGCCTTTGCTTCTTTGCAGATTGTTGTGAGAAAAGCAAATTAAATTTAATTTGGTCAGTTACGTTTTGGTCGATGAAAAAGAATAAGTTTATCACAGAGAGAGTTACAGAGGTCCTACACTTGTAAATAAGCACATTTAACGGTTATCAATCAAAAATCGAACATCATTTGTCATTTGACATTACGTATTTTAATGTCATTTTATACTGGATACAGATTTCATTGGAATCTGTGGCAATAGAATCATCTTCTAAAAATATGCAACATACATTTCAAGCATGGCTCCATAACGTATACCCTGCTGGGTCATTCAAAAAAAAAAGAAAGAAAAGGCCCGACACACTACTTGGGTAAATTTTGGACAAAAAATGTGTTGTTATGACACAAAACAACCCGGAAAGTTGTATCAAATTGACCAAAGTAGCAGGTCGGTCCAATTTTTCACCAACATCGGGTTATCTATGACCCAGCAGCTTTAAGGATGTAAATAAAATGTTATGAAAAAACAATTACTGTATTTTCCGGACTATAAATCTCAGTTTTTTTCATAGTTTACTCTGGAGCGATTTATGTGTGAAATTATTAACACATTATTGTATCATTTCACGTGTTGTTTTCACATTAAACCGCAAGAAGGCGCTCTCGGACTGTGTTGATGATTTCAACATTGGCGGTAACTTAAAATAATACTACCGGTACTGAATAAAAACAATTGAGAAGGGCTGAAGAAAAATGGAACCGAAGAAAAAAATCATATTCTGCAGATTACAAGATGCAAGGAGCGAAATACGCAGGTAAACGAGCAGCAGAAAGAAAGCTTGGACCACCCAGTCAACATTTAGAAAGGCAGGCATAATTGGAACTGCAACTGACGATGTTATGTCAACGATATTTGGTAAACCGAAATTGTAACATTTGAACGGGACCAGGAACAGATCAAACCATCTTCATCCTGGACTGCTACCCATACCAAGAACAGTGGTCCAAAATAAAAACACTAACCCAGTGTCTCACCGTGGAAGAAATAAAAATATACATACGCAAGCAATAATTGCCAGTGGCATGCATAAAAGAGTGGATTGAGATTCGTGAATCTTGAAGCTTAAGGTGACATGTTTTTATCTACAGAATTTTTGAGAAAGAGATCACGAAAGTGACATAAGGAAAGGAAGTGTGAAGAAAAACAGGTGACTTACCCGACTTGCGCTTGGAGCCATAGTCCCTGAAGGGATAGCAGCACAAAAGCGACATGGTTAGTGATCGGAGATGCCACTTGGTCAACAACAATCTCTGCTTTCACTTGTTTCTAACAGCCCGTAAACACAAATATTGGTCACTAAGTTGCCATGAAGTCTCCAGCATGTGTTCAGGGAAAAGACTGGGTAATGATGGGAGGGAGGGTTGACTTTCGCCACCCGCCCGGACCCTTCGCAACGTACGCAGTCATGTGACATCAAAGGGCTCCATCAACTTCTTCCTCTCTTTCTTCTACTGTTGCTGAGTCAAAGAAGACAACCTTTCCCCACATTTGAAACCAGCAGGATCCGTTTAAACTGCCTTGCTTAATGGTTGCTAATGGGATTACAGCACATGGATAAACTACAGGCGCAAATGTGTGGCTTTTGCTTGCTTTGCTTTGCTCTTGCTTCGTCAACGGCAACTTTTGGACTCAGGCTGCATAATTGAGTTAAGGGATGGAGGAAGCGAGGTTCTATTTATAGAAGCAAAGACCCAGCAATCTGTCCATTGTCACTCCCCATTTACTGGGAGTACATTTCCTCTATCCCCCAGAGACCAATCAAAACCATCATCTCACCTCCAATGAAGCCATGACACCCCACCGCAGTACAGCTGGATTTGTGAAACTGGATATATACTGTATATACTGTATGTATGTATGTATATATATATATATATATATATATATATATATAATGTTTTATGAATGTGCGTATAAAGTTTTTTACTGTCTCTAAAACATCCCCGTTCACATCAATTGATTGGCTGCAAATGTAGGAGAAAGTGATAAAATTCTCAATGGTGAATTAGCGTAGACGTCAAAGGAGGACAAAGTCTTCATACTGTAGCGACAGGACATTAGAAATCACGTGTAAAAGACCACACCTGCATTTATTTTCAATTCACGGCGCTAACAGCTGTATTTCTCTGACTGCCTGTGTGACTGTCTACAAATTACAGATTTAGATATGTCACCCATATACTGTATATGTGGCACAAATCATCTTCCATCAAAAAACAGATTAGGTTTCTCATTCGAATTGCTGTAGTAGTTAGTAGTGGTAGACCAGTACTTGCTGCGGCTTAAAATGTGATCTGTCATTATGGAGACGTTTCTTGACATAAATATTCACAAACAATCAATGAAAATATCCAATATAGAATGGCAGAATTAAATGTCTTCTTCGTCAAATATTACTGCAGAATATCATTGTAGAATGTTTTTGTGGGGAGCCAATCCTCGTATTCCATGGTAAACAGATACTGGATGGAGGTTTCTCAACATTTTTGGAAGAATTTTTCTGGTTTTAAAACAAAAAATGCATCTAAATGGGTGTCAGTTAGATGTGGATTTTCGCTATTCGTGGGCCAGCATGGTCCCTATCCCTACAAATAGAAGAGTCCACTGTCGATCATAATATACTGTTGAATAGTTTGGAATCTTTGGTTGGATTCAATGAAACAGTCCTTGAGTGATTCAGGTTTTATTTGGAGGGAAGGAGTTATTTCAGCGGCCCGGTAGTCCAGTGGTTAGCACGTCGGCTTCACAGTGCAGAGGTACCGGGTTCGATTCCAGCTCTGGCCTCCCTGTGTGGAGTTTGCATGTTCTCCCCGGCCCTGCGTGGGTTTTCTCCGGGTGCTCCGGTTTCCTCCCACATTCCAAAAACATGCATGGCAGGCTGATTGGACGCTCTAAATTGTCCCTCGGTGTGAGTGTGGGCATGGATGGTTGTTCGTCTCTGTGTGCCCTGCAATTGGCTGGCAACTGATTCAGGGTGTCCCCCCGCCTACTGCCCGAAGACGGCTGGGATAGGCTCCAGCACCCCCCGCGACCCTAGTGAGGATCAAGCGGTTCAGAAAATGGATGGATGGATGGAGTTATTTCATGGTTATTGCAAGTTTTGGATCTGATCGAATGGCTATGACATTTGGGGTCCATCAAGGGTCAGTTCTTGGTCCACTTTTGTTCAGCCATCATATTCTACTCTAGGACATATGATACACAGTTATTCTAGAAGTGTCATTACAGAAACTCAAAATATTGAAATTGATTATTACCAATGCTGTTTATTTTGGACAGTGGCGGACCCTCAGGGCCAGCAAGGCCTTCTCTGCTGGCCTAAACATTCATACAACAACATAAATTTAATTCATGTCATTTTATTTTCATAAATATGAAAACACAATTATTCTCTGTATTTTTACGTCATAATATTTCCACTTAGTCGAGTGGCTTTCAATGTTATTTTAAATAACTCGATAAATAACTTATTTATTATGGTAGAGTTTTTAACCAATCATATTTCAGCTAGCTTGTGTTGCCAGGTAAAAATAACCGAGCCCAACTCCTGCGCTAACGAGCCTGTCCCAGAAAGGATAAGGGTTTGTCCGTCATTTTCAGACGAGCAATTATGAACGGTACCTGTGGCGCACAGCCTCTGAGAAACGCTGCAAATTGTACTGCTGGGAATGCCTATTGCTTGAAACGGACCGATTTAGTGTTTGGAGCCACACTGGATTTAATTGTTTATGGTATGGTTAATGGTATTCACACGGCAAGATTTGGTCCGGTCCTATGCCGGGGCTGCCCCAGTAGAGCGTTCACACGTGCAAATTAGCTCCGGCGTAGCCCCGGAAAACAGCTTACACCGGACCAAATTTTTTGATCCACCTCAGGGAGGTGGTTTAAAAATTTGCTCCGGAGCAAATGCTCGTTTGCGAAGCAACACCGATGTAAATTTGCACGTGTGAACGCAACTGGGTTAAATTTCCTCCAGAGCAAATGCTTGTGAAGAGTTTACGTACGGCGAGAATGCGTTGCTTTCGTGCTCTGTCGGACTTCCGTCATGTGTTTGTTTAATAACGACACAAGACTTGGCTGGTAACATCTTTCCTTTTGTAGGAGACTGGACTGTCTCGGAGTTGTTTGTGTAGTTTCTTCCTTTGTTGTATGTTCACAACCCCCCACCCCCATATAATTTATTTTGTGATTTCCTCTCTTGATTTTCTGTTTGGCGCATTACGTGTTTGCTTTTCTGAGTGTCATTGAAGTCATCGTTGATTTACGTTTTCGGGGGCGGTCACTCTCGAGCAGCAGGCACGGAGACCGAGAAGGAGAAGGACGTGCCTGTCCAGTAGTCGCTTGAGTTGTGTATACGTTTTAAAAAGAACCAACACGACAGCTCATTTGTTTTCTGTCGTTTTGCTCCGCTGCAGAAACTGCCATGTGAACGCAAGTGGGGCTGCACCGACGCTGTGCCGGTGCTGACACGCTCAGCGGCTTTGTACGTGTGAACGCTGGACACAATTTGCTGCGGTGTAAAATATATCGCAACAAAATACATTGGTGCAGCGCCGCAGCAAATGTGTGCCGTGTGAACACCCCTGTAGTCACTTTCGTGCACTAAAGTTCGTTCAATCTCAGCTGTTCAACATCGTCAGTTATTTGCTGTTGTATAGCCGATTCTCAAAATGCAAATGATCTGTTTACTTTATTTTCAAAGAATAGTTCGTTTTGTTATTGTTTGGTTGGTGTCTTATATGAAACTGCGACATTGCGCAATTTATTGGACAGACTTTAAGATCACACAGCGTAATTTGGGTGGCATTTTATTTAGTATTTTTAAATCATCTTTTTATTTTTGACAATATCTATAAATTTAGTTTCCTGCTCTTAATTGTGAATGCATACTTGATGGTTTTAAATGCTCCTGAAATTAAGTGCTGCTTGACGAGCCTATACTGTATTGTGTTAATGTATGTGATGTCACTGAAGGCCTAAGGTTGAAATGCCCGCCACTGATTTTGGACTATTCCTGCTCTGGCTGGCTCAATCGCCATCTGTCTTCATCCATCACCCTATGATCTGATGCATCTGTCCAGCAGAAGAATAAACCCTTTATCGTGACCTCTCCTCCCAGCCCTGTGCGCTTGCAACAAGAATATGCTTCATTGTCAGAAAAGTGGGACAAATAGAGATCAGGACGTGACTCCTTGCCTCACCCCATCCATCTCAAGCCACAGTAGACATGTGACCTCAAACAGAAGGGTAAGAGACAGTATTCGAGTAAAGTGCAACAACCTATAATGTAAGCGCATTACACTGCAAAGAAAGAGTTTGCATGTAAATTTGACTGTGAAGGTCTTTTACATAAAATAGTGACATTTTATTTTTTGGACTATTACACCGCTGCTGTTGTGTTGTGGTTCAATCTCCTGACTTCTGTGCTTGGCAGAGGGGCTTCGGTACCCACCCAGTGACACCAAGTGACAGTGAACGGTTGGCTGTCTCAAAAAGTGCCCTCTGATTGATTGACTGGTGACCAATCCAGAGCATTGAGCACCCTCCACCTGAAGTCAGCAAGGATAGCCTCCAGATCCTCATACAGCATATCGGAAATTGATGGATGTATTCTAACTACAGATTAGTAAATTATGGTTTTTTGAATGGTCATTTAGTCATGTTGTTCATATGGTTTGCATTTTAGACTATTCATCGTATTTATGAGGCATTTTATATTTTACTTCATGTTATTGACTGGATTATTATAATATTACAATGTGCTATAATGCATTATAGCTGCAACTAACAGTCATTTCATTAATCGTTTAATCTGTAAATTAATCAATGAATCACCTTAAGAAAAAAAAAGTTTTAATTTCCATCCTCTCATTCAAAAACAGGACAGGTTGACAGATTGAAGGTGCAGAAAATGCACACACAAATTATTTTTTAATTGGTTTACTCCATACCTTGGCAGAAAATGGGCAAAAACGTTCATCACCAGTAAATGATCACCACCACCACCATCACCAGTAAAAGTAAATGTTTCATTTTGATAGAACACAAAGGAACCTCCCAAGGCATATTTCCTACAGCGAGTCAGCTTCATAAAGAGGCTGTGTTTGCTAATTTTGTTGATTGGTTTTAGTTGACCAAAAAAAAAAGAATGTAAACCACAATGGCTAGGCAAGAAACCACTGGATGATTAACATTTCATTTAATCTAGGCCTAAGGAAGAAAATAAATCGTAAATGGTCTTGATTTTTCCATGGTATGCAAATAGAAGCATCTGCAACACCGGGTGGGAGATAGACTGGAGCAAATTTACAGTAAAGCTGTGAGCGTCATCACGTAAATCACTTCATTTGAGTTCCTTTATTTTAATTGATTTTTGGGGGCAGATTCTGTAGTTCAAAGCACTTCTCAGCCGACGTACACTTCTTACATTGACAAGGCCACAGATAAAGAGGAGCTTGTTCACTGTACACAAAGCAGTCAGTGTTGCCATCTTAGCAATTCAGTGACAGTATTTTGTGACTATTCTGAGCCATATTTGAAAAACATGAGTGAGTTTAAATCTCGTGAACAAACAGACAACATGATCACTTCCACAAAGTTTTGCTCATGACAAGAAACGAGCCAAAGTGATTTACAATGCTGTGTTCAGAGTATACAATGATCAATGGATCCGTCCAAATATTTTGTCCTAGTGACACTGAATCAAGATGGACAGGCATTGTTAAATTAGAACACCCAGATTAAAAGGTTATACTGTATGAAAAAAATCCGAAAATAATTTTGTGGTTTAGTAAAAAAGAATGGAGCATGAGCAGTGGCCATTGAAGCAAACACTTGAATCTGTATCTCAGTATGCATACTGCACCTATTTGATTTTTATCATAAAAATCGCATGCCGCACCACCAAACAAAAAACTTTTTGGTATCGAGTGCAAGAGCATTCAATTGTTCTGCGTGTCACTAAAGGTTGCTGAGATGAATACACCAACAAAGATGTATTATTGAAAGTAGGAAACTGATTTCAGATTAACTAGAATTTGATAATAAGACTTGTTTTGTCAATAACAATGATGAAAAAAAATTCATGCCAAAGAACCTTGATCATGATGATGAAATAGGTCGTATTGTTGACAAATAAAAACAAAACTAAATGTGCTTTACAGAATAAGAATGCTGCTAAAATGTCTTATTTTTGTTGGCCAAAATGAGACATGACGAAATGTTATTACGTTTTTTCATCTTGTTTCACAGTTTTCTCAGCTAAGATCTTGTGTTCCTGTAACATGGCCACAGCATCAACGAAAAAAAAAACCAACCGCCGCAAATCTTAAAAACATGTCAAGGCATCCCATAATGAAATTTGTGTATGTCAAGACAATGGCAATGTTAGTTTCGATTTTGCTGTTGCCAACTAATGAGGCCGTGGTTCAGGCTGGCAACCGGTTCGGGGTGTCCCCCGTCTACTGCCCGAAGACAGCTTGGATAGGCTCCAGCACCCCCCGTGACCCTTCTGAGGATGAAGCGGTTCAGAAAATGGATGGATGGATGGATTCTTTTCTTTTGTTGTTGATGTTTGGGACAACCAGTCTTAAAATAACACCTCCAGGACGTTAGAGTTTGTGTAGTTTCTGTTGAGACTGCTGATTATTTGGTTGAGTCATTGGCGCAATTCAGAACTGGTGGCGTATTTCTGTCAGTTAATGCATGCACTCAATGCATCCCAGGTAACAAACACACACACACCTACACATTATAATTTTTTTTCGAAGCACCTTTTTTATATTTGCTAAACTTGCCTGAATTATTATTTTTTCTGGCATTGTGATGCTATTTTATTCAAATGGTTTGTATGAGTACTTATAACATTCTTGGTTGGTAAAATAAATACAGTATATTGTGTTCCTGGTTGATGTAGAAAGACGAACTTAATATTATCATGTTTTAAAGTTTCATTTCAGTATATGTTTGATTGACCTCAAACGGTATGTTCTCACAACTTGTACACAATGGAACACACAGAAAAAAGAGCCAACTTGAGCTGAATAAAGCCAAGTCCTCATTAACTGATAATGTCGGCAGGAAGGTTCAACTTTGGGAAGGCAACATGATAAGATGTCTTCAGTTTGTTACAGTGTCTCAATTCATGCGAAATCTACCCATTGAAGTAACAAGGTATCCATTGTTTGTACAGAGAGATGTTTTGGCCTCTGAGGGGCGTATCGTGGGCTTGGTTGAGAGGTGTGATATGTAAATGAAGGAGGGAGTGTTTTTCTGATATATACCGTATTTTTCACACTAAAAGACACACTGGATTATGAGGCGCACCTTCAATGAATGGCTATTTTGTAAAATGTTTTCATACATTGGACGCTTCGCATTATAAGGCACAATCTACAATGCCTCCACTAGATGGTGCTACGCTCCTTCCATTCAACTCGAGAGGCATCCGGTCAACTTGAGAGGCGTTCATGACCGCCTCTGAAAAACGTAAATTAACTATTACTGTACTTAAATGAAACTACGAAAATTGAAAATAATGCATCAAAACAGAAAATCAAGCAAGGAAATCACAAAATAAATTCTATATCCCGCCTACAGAATTTATTTTGTGATTTCCTCGCTTGATTTTCTTCGTGGTTTCATTGTTTTTCGGAGGCGGCCATGAACACCTCTCTAGAGGAACGGAAGAGAAGGCACGGAGACGGACAAAGATGTACAGTCCCTGTATTTGTTGAGACTGTGAAAAGCATTAATAAAGTCTGCATTTAAAAAAAATAAAACCACAACCACAGCTCTCCTTTTTCAAACAAATACAGGTGCGTCTTTGTCCGTCTCCGTGCCTTCTTTTCTTCCGGTCAACTCAAGAGGCGTTCATGACCGCCTTCGAAAAAGACATTGGCATTTCCTTGATCGTAGCTCCAACAGTGCGATCAGATGTCAGTTGTAGTTATTTATTCCTTTGTTGTGTATTCACAAATGATGAAATCACAATTTAAATTCTGTAGGGGGGCTATAGAATTTATTTTGTGATATGCTCGCTTGCTTTTCAGTTTTGATGTATTATTTTCAATTAGTTTCATTAAGTTTAGGTTTTTCGTAGGCGGTCTTGAACGCCTCTCGAGTCGAATGAAAGAAGGCACGGAGACAGACAAAGACGTACCTGTATTTGTTGAGACTGTTTTAAAAAATTAAGACCACAGCTCTCCTTTTTTCAGAGCGGCAACAAAAACTTATTTAATAAAGCAGCGACACAGTTCACTGAACCAACAGCAAGTTATAACATTGGTGTCTCCAGGAAGGAGCCATCTTGGAGTCAATGTATTACCGTAATGACCATACACAAGACGCACTGGATTTTAAGGCGCTCAGTGAACTTTTAAGAAAATGGAAGACTTTTTGGTGCGCCCTATAGTGCGGAAAATACGGTAAATTGTAATTTGCATAAACAATCAATAAAAAGGCCGGCAGAAGTTGCAGGGGTCAGGTGTCAGTTGGTAAGCGCATACGGAGTGGCTTCGTAGAAAACTGCGCCTCCTGCCGGCAGAAAAAACAATCTCTTCCTGAGTCTGTTCAACTGTCCGAGTGACCATCTCTGACACTGGTGTTCCGCCTGCCCCATGAACACTCAACTAGCACAATCTTGGCCTTCAATCCCCAGCAAGCAGGCTGGAGACGACCCACAGGCGTCCCCCGCACTCACCGGCTGGACCTGCTTGCTATGGTTGGCTCTATGCGCCATGAAGTGCAAGAGGACTAAAGAAGAAAAAAGATATTGTAGAACATAATTCAAATCAGAGTGTCTTCTGTGTCTGAAATTGATGTGTTGTTGAGTGTATCAGGCAACAATGAGGTTTGGTGAAAGGAAAATGGTTGCTTTTGTTTATATGACAAGTGACTTGTACTATTGAGAGTCATTCATTCATCCATTTTCCGAACTGTTTTATCCTCACTAGGGTTGCAGGGAGTGCTGGAGCCTATCCCAGCTGTCTTTGGGCAGTAGGCGGGGGACGCCCTGAACCGGTTGCCAGCCAATCGCAGGGCACACAGAAACGGACAACGATTCACGCTCACACTCACACCTAGGGACAATTTGAAGTGTTCAATCATCCTGCCATGCATGTTTTTGGAATGGGGAGGAAACAAACTGAGCAAACCCGAATACGCCACTCTACCCCTCTCGGCTTCCTTACACGAGGATGTGACGCTGCCTCGTGTAAGGTTCATTGTGAACAGACGTGTTTGTTGTGATTTACGCAAATCTGACTGTTTTTTTTTCTTATTTCTGCATAATCGTGGGCTAATAAAATAGTTTTGGATTTCGAACAAATCGCTTTTTGAACAGCCTTCTGGAATGGATTATGGCCAAAAACCGAGGTATGACTGTATAGCGAAGATGTCTGTTGTTTTTATCCGTGTCAATTAATACCAAACATGAAGTTTTGGGTGTTCATTTGAAATTTAAATTTTGGTATTGCTGTACATCCGTACAGAAGAAGGAAGGTCAATCAGTCGTTTGAGAATCGTAGTTTAATTTATCACATATGACATAATGACTTATTTTTATCTTGCACTCAACAAACACTCGATATATGTAAAAATTAAAACGATTATTAAACCAAATAAAATCTCAAATTAAAACGAAGCATTTTGGAAAAAAATAAAAACCTAATAAAAAAACAAACTTGCTCAAAAAACTAATTTAATAATAGAAAAAAAAGTCTAAACGAAATAAAATCTAACTGCAATGAAAAATCCAAAATGGTTAAAACCCTGACACACAAACACACGCAATGGCGATTCATGGAGGACACGTGGTTCAGAAAATGGAGGGATGGCTTTTTCAGACGGAGCATTCGCTTTCCGAGCGATTGCAATGGAGTGACGTCAGTTTGGCTCACTGAGGAGTAAGCTGTTGTATTTTTCTGTGCTGGCAGGGGTCGCTCCTGCTCAACACAGACAGAGAGCTGAGAATAGGTGGTCTGCAACTGCAAATCTTGCCCAAGCTGCGAATGGTTTTAAATTGCTTCCTGCCTGATTCTGGACGAGCCCTTTTTGCAGATAATTTGTCATGAAAATTACATTTTATACTACCAAGACTTTAATGGCCTCTTTAATATCCCCGAATGAATGTATTGCTTATTTCTCTTGCTTATCCTCCTATTCAAGGAAGCAACAAAGCAGACACATATCATCATCCAGCGAGAGCAGGCTGTGATATCACCATCACGCTTATACAGCCTGGTTCTTCTAATAACATGTCAAAGTCGCACCAACTCCTGGATGCTGGTCTACCCCAGATTTGTTTGGACTTCAAAACTATATATGCCATAGTAAATAAATACACTGAAAATCAGTGCTAAGAGTAGACTGTCACCACAAGCAAATGAGCAGCATATTTTAAGAATTGATGTCTAACATTTTAAAGTAATGGAAGTGTCAAAATAAGTTAACCACTGTTAATAAAACACTCAAAGGCATAATGTGAAGGTTATGCCCAAGGCAGACATGTCTTAAAGGGGAAGTCAACCCTGAAGAATATGTTCGATGTAGCCCCAGTGTATATGTAGTGTTTTTATCCATCTCAGGGGGCGGCCATTTTGCCAGTTGCTGTCGACTGAAAATGACCTCACAGTTGCTCAGGGCTCAGGTAATGACCAATTATGGCTCAGCTTCAGAAAACAGAAATGTGTGTATCGTAAGATTATTATACCTTAAAACAATTTGGGGGAAACCCAGATGATGATGTCATGTCTTTAGAAGCTCCTGATAGGTTTATTGACAACAGTTAGAGACACAACTTTTGCAGGAATCACAGCTGCAGTTTGTTTTTGATCAATTTCTATCAGATTGCCATTTCCTGACACTGATGTTTTTGCCCACCCTCCAATGGAAAACCGCTCCAGCTATATAGTGCGAGAAGGAGAGGAGGCCGGGGACTAGTGAGTGTGAGAGCCACTGTCCAGGATGAAACATCCAAGCTCCATGAATACATCAAGGAGAAGGCTCCAATGGATGACGTACTCAGAGAATGTCTCAGACAATGGGGAGGTGCTGGAAGAGGGACCATCATGGGAGGACAAGCCCCTACACGGGATGTACCACCGGACCATAACTGAAGTGGCCGATCTCAAGAAGTCCTATCAGTGGCTAGAGAGGGCTGGCCTGAAGGACAGCACAGAGGCACTCATCCTGGCTGCTCAGGAGCAGGCCCTGAGCACCAGAGCCATTGATGCCCAGATATCCACACCAGACAAGACCCAAGGTGTAGGTTGTGCAAAGAGGCACCTGAGACGATCCAACACATAACTGCAAGGTGTAAGATGCTGGCAGGGAAAGCCTACATGGAACGACATAACCAGGTGGCTGGCATAGTCTACCGAAACATCTGTGCGGAGTATGGACTGGAAACCCCAAGGTCAAAATGGGAAACACCTCCGAAGGTGGTGGAGAATGACAGAGCGAAAATCCTGTGGGACTTCCAGATCCATACTGGCAAGATGGTAATGGCGAACCAACCAGATATCGTGATCATAGATAAAGGGCAGAGGAAAGCCGTTGTAGTGGATGTAGCGGTCCCAAGTGATGGAAACATCAGAAAGAAGGAACACGATAAACTCGAGAAATACCAAGGGCTCTGAGAGGAGCTGGAGAGAGCCTGGAAGGTAAATGTGACAGTCGTGCCTGTGGTGGTCGGAGCACTCGGGGCAGTGACCCCCAAACTAGGTGAGTGGTTGCAACAGATCCCGGGAACAACATCGGACATCTCAGTCCAGAAATGTGCAGTGCTGGGAACAGCAAGGATACTGCGCAGAACCCTCAAGCAACCTATTGGCCTCTGGTAGAGGACCCGAGCTGAATGAGGGACGGACACCACCCGAGGGGGGGTGAGACGAGGATTTTTTTTTTATATATATACTGTATATACAGCATATATATGCCCTGCGATTGGCTGGCAACCGGTTCAGGGTGTCCCCCGCCTACTGCCCGAAGACGGCTGGGATAGACTCCAGCACCCCCCGCGACCCTAGTGAGGATTAAGCGGTTCGGAAAATGGATGGATGGATATATATATATATATATATATATATATATATATATATATTCACAACTGACTATTTTGTGCGGAGGCATCAAATACATTTCAGATTTTAAAAATACATTTAAATCAGAAGTTTAAATGTAACAAAATAGTATAAAAAACAAAAACAAAGACAACTTGAAAGCCAAGGCGGTGAATAGTTTTGCAATGCACTGTAGAATTGAGATTGCAGACAGATTGGAAGTGTATTTTGCATGAAAAAAAAGCATAACCATAACAAACAAGCCGCAGCTCCTCCACCAGTTCAAATCTCTTTCTAGTTGGGGATCACACAAAACTAAATTATCATCACAGCATTGGCCTTCACGTGCTCTGACTGAGATGGGTCAATAAATGCTTTCACGTGAGCGCACTCACATACAAACATACACTCACATACACACCTCCCACTGGCCTCAAGCTCTGCTGACCACATGCTGTAAGTGTTTAACCCCATCAGTGCCATGCTGGATACTCCTCATATGTTGTGCTACAGTCTCTCCTTAAGTGAGTGCTATTGATCCCTCCCAGTCGGGGGAATGAAACAGCTTATCCATTAAGGTTCAGTCGGTCTGTCGCCTCTCTGCTACTTACAGCAGGTGGAGAGCAACAGACAGATGAAGAACGAGGAGATGAAGGTAGGAGAGTGAAAAAGAGGAAGAGAAATGTCAGAGGCTGAGAGATACAATGAAAAGAAGATGAGCACGGAAGAAAAACGTGAATGTGGATACTGTGTTAGAGCGAGACAGCATGCTTACAAGAAAATGTCTGTCATTCACTTTTAATTAATCAGCAATATTTTTTTACTGTTGATGCCAACAATAAGACAACCACTCAAGAAATTGTTGATGCGTTGCCACAGTTGTGTAGTTACTAGCACTCGCCCATCACCACACTTTTCACTTTCTGTTTCGCTTCATTAACTGAAAATCTCAAGAATTGAATGTGACTCTACTGTTTCTAATTAGAACGTGCTGGCACATATTTTTTTTATCTTATCAACATGAGGCCTCACAAAATAAAAGGAAATGTAGCGGCATACGGTCTAAACAATTCTGACAACTCAGGTAATGACAACATCAGTTAGCAGCATGAGAGGTTTTTAAATATACTAAGGCAGTGGTTCTTAACCTGGGTTTGATCGAACCCTAGGGGTTCGGTGATTCAGTTTCACAGGTTCGACAGAGCCTCTGCCATGGAGGTTAAGACACGCCCAACTCAACATGTCAATTAGTTATGACACGCCCGCTTGGCCATCACTGGCTGGTTCATTTTGTGCACAATTTAAAAAATTATACTTCTTACTAATTGTGTTTACTTTTTTCAGTTTTTAATAAATGCGTTTTTTTATGTCTTGGATTTGTAAAAATTCATTTTTTATTATTTTTTTCACGAATGAAGGGTTCGGTGAATGTGCATATTAACTGGTTGGGTTCGGTACCTCTAACAAGGTTAAGAACCGCTGTACTAAGGCCATGTTTTCATTCAGGTTTCAGTGTGGAGGAAGTAAACATTTTTGCTTTATGTCCAGAATAGCTATTTTGAACAACAGTTGCTTAAAAAAAAAAAGGATGTTTGTCAGTATAACTGAGGATATATGACTGTGATTTTGTGTGCTGAGTCTTTCTTGCAAATAAATAAATGTTAAAAATGGAGGTGGTCACCACTGCCAAATTCTGGGCCCCCTTCCCCTCCGAGAAGATTACAGCCTACATTTCGAGTGCATTCGAAAGTACAGTATTCAGTGCTTTGCTTTTTACATTTTATGTGACAGCCCCATTCCAAAATGAAATAAATTATTTTTTTCCCCAAGCATGAAGTCTAGAGGGTGGAATGGTGGACGACTGGTTAGCACATTGACCTCACAGTGCAGGGGTGTAGGGTTTGATTCCGGCCCCGGCCTTCCTGTGTAGAATTTGCCTTCCTGTGTCTATGTGGGTTTTCTCCGGGTACTCAGGTTTCCTCCCACCTTCTAAAAACATGCATGGTATTGGCTGGCAACCAGTTGAGGGTGTCCCCCGCCTACTGTCCAAAGACAGCTGGGATAGGTTGCAGCACGCCCACGACCCTCGTAAGAATAAGCGGTTCAGATGACGGATGGATGGATGAAGTCTTGAAGGTTCCAATGAGCCCATGGCTTCCGAACCAGCCGGACTCTTCCTTGCCATCTGTCTAAACTGAACAATTGGGTGAAGGGGTCCCCTGTTTCTCAGTAGATTCCAATTATCCACCTTGTTTAACACTAGGTGAACAATTATCAGTTGTTACCGGCACAATTTTGTCCAGTAGGATTAAAGCAAGGCAGGAATAAATAACCAGTAAAGTACTCTACTCTCTGATACCGTTCCCTAGCCCACAGCCAAAAGGACAAATCTGCACTTCTGATAAATCTAAATGCAGATTTCACTGCACTTTTCCCACATAGTTTTTTTCATTCTATGGTCAGACTGTTGTCGTCATGTGAGCCTTTATTAATTGTTATTAACATGAATAAACTCTCACCCACAACCCTGTCAAGGATATGCATTACATAAATGAATTGATGAAGGCTATGTATGTTTCTGTGTTTCATATAAGAAACAATAACATTCTGTATCTGTTGCGAGCTTCACTTGTGTATGGCTGTTTTTGTCATAAGCAGTAGTTTCTCTTAGCTAATATGTGCCATTGTAACCCGGATTATGGCATGAGGCAATGGGGAGTAGACATAACCAATTGAAAGATCATAGGTTTCATTCAGAAGTAAAAAAAATATATGTATACAGTAAATATTCTCTAGTACGGACTCGTGTTTGCGCTGTCCAATTTGTCCTGATAACAGAAATTCCTCATTTGGGAAATGAGCATGGTACATGTCCTTTATGAACCTGCAAGTATGTTGACAAAATGCACGTGTAACAACACAATCAATAAAATACAAAAATATACTGTCCAAAAACTGTTTATATAACAAAAACAGCAATACAGGTGTATCAAAAAAAAAAAAATCACAACAGTAAAATACGTACAGTATTTTAATGTTTATTTTTTTTCTGTCTTGGGAAAAAAATATGTATTTTGGATTGTTTTGTTGGATGCATTCTTTGGTTTATGACAATGTTTGCCTGCGTGTCATGCAGTTTTCTTGCTAGTTGTAAGTAACTGTCCCGTTGATCACCGATGTCTGGTAATTCTTGTGCATACTGAAGGATTTTTGTTGCCATTTGCATTGCTTCCTTGCTGGATGGTGGCTTGTCATCAGGAGTTGAATCGATGCCTTGTTTAAAGTTTCGTAGATTTGCATCTTTCCGACTCCAAGTGTCTGCTGGATGTTTTTAACTTTGTGTCCAGCCTCGCTCAAACGGATGCATTTCACTCGCTCCGCTCCAGTTGTTACAGTTCTTCTACGTTTCGATGCGATGATCTACACGACGTAAGTGAATAAAGTTAAAATCTTTCGCAATTACAGTAAAAAGCACGCCAATAAAAAGTCGCTTACACGTCTTCGTTTCGAATCTGATGAATGAAAACGGCGAAGCGAACACGTTTCTTCGGTCGTGTCGAGTGGGTGCTGCTTTTAAGCTAGTGCCGCGTTCTACAGGACGTAAGTGAATAAAGTTAAAATCATTCACAATTACAGTAAAACGCAGGGCAATAAAAACTCACTTGCACGTCGTCGTTTAGAATCTGATGATCGAAAAACGTGAAGTGAAAACTTGTTTCAGCGTTGTCTTTTCCGTCGCATCGGGTGGGCGTTGCGTGTATTTAAGCTCCCGCAGCATTACACCTCCGTCCGGGTTACGGGTAGTGGAATTTCCGCTTACGCAACTTCCGGTAACATGTAATATCGTAGTCAAAATGTTAATGCATAGGTTTTTATTCCAGGTGAAGGATATTCCTTTCCATAGAATTCCGGGGATGGGAATATTTACTGTAATCTATATTGACTAAAAGAGTAGCGTCGTTAAAATTGGCTTAATTAAACAGAACTGAATATTGCCGTGACCCTAGCGAATCAGGGCACAGAATACGAGTGGGGTGTCAGCGAATGAGAGGTGCCGTTTTTCACCTTCGTGACGTCAAGAACTTGCTGCGCAACCTATCTCGCTCTCTTTTCTGACGGGACATGAATGCAAGCGGGCGTATTCTTCGGCTGTTGTAAAGAGGTGTTTCGGGAGAAAGAGAGAGTCATTCTACGCAACCTCGAGCACTGTTCCTGGCTAACGTAGCTGTTAGCTTTCCGTACTGCCGGGATTTCGCCAACCGTATAACGTCGTCGGAGTCTCGTTCAACATTCCTCTGGCCGGGTCTTTTGCGGAGTTCTGATTGAGGACAGCGCTGGGATTAGCGTGCCTTCAGTGAAGTGGATTCCATTACGGTGCCCTGACTTCCGAAAGTACTGGAAAAGGGGTACAGTGGTGGTGGCGAGGCAACCAAAGAACATATATTACATTTGATAAACTTTTTTCGTTTTATTTGTGTTGGTAATGTTTAGAAGAATTTATTTTGTACGACAAGAGTTGACGAGACTTAGAGATTTAGATTGAAAGGAAAAAAAAAAACTCACACCGACCGGTGTTGACAAAGGTGATCACCAATTATTTTGCTTGACGGAAAAGTCAACTAAGAGGTTGAGACTAAGTTGGATTTATTTACTTTTTTCACTGTGTTTTTGTGACAATAATTTTGTTGTCATGTGTTTATGTTTGATATTGTCATGATTCGGTTTAGGGACCAACAGGTGGCACTGTAGGGCTCGCCCGGCAGCTGCACACCTGTTGGCCATTTGGTAATTAGTCGTATAAAAGGACTCCTGCCCGAACACTCGGTGTCGGGTCATTGTGGCTTCTTGCTACTGTCATGTGTGTTGCTGTTTGCTCTTAGTTTCTGTCATGTTTAGTTCATTGTTATGTTTTAGCTTTAGTCATGGTTTTTGTTTGATACTTTGGACTTTGTTTGTTTGGGATTTAGTTTTCTTTGTTTTAAATACAATTCTTCAAATACACCCTGCTCCTCCCTCCTGCCTGCTTTTTGGGGTCCACCACCACCCCGCAACGTGACAGAATGACCCGACCACCTGGACCCCGCAGGTACTAAGGACTGTTCCCTATTCCACCATGTGCCTGGCGGAGCGCGTCTGCGGCCGACACCCTTTCCCCTTTCAGGCAGCGCTGGGGATGCGGCTGTCCTGTTTTCGTCTCGTCAAGCCGCGTCTACGGTGGGCCGAGCCCCGTCCGCGTCTACGTTGAGCCGAGGCTCGTCACGTGTCTGTTGGAGCAGAGTCACATTCACGTCGACGACGAGCCGTGCCACGTCCACGCCCACGTCAGGCCGAGCCCCTGTTCACGTCCGGCTGTTCCATGTCCCCCGTTACGTCGAGCTCCGTCCACGTCAGGCCACGCCCAGCCAAAAGGATTGCCGTTGCTTTTGTTCCTGTTCCCTGGCGAGGTGAAGGTCACCGTCGCTTATCGTTCATGTATTTCGGCGAGGTGAAGGTCGCCGTCGCGTGTGTTCTTGTTCTGCGGCGAGGCAAGGGTTGCCGTCGCTTTTAGTTCCTGTTCCCCGGCGAGGCAACCCTTTTGGACAACTTTGGGACGTCTGGGATCCGTCCCTTGAGGGAGGGGTACTGTCATGATTTGGTTTAGGGACCAACAGGTGGCACTGTAGGGCTCCCCCGGCAGCTGCACACCTGTTGGTCATAACTAATTAGGGCTTTAAAAGGACTCCCAGCCCGAACACTCGGTGTCGGGTCATTGTTGCTTCTTGCTACTGTCATGTGTGTTGCTGTTTGCTCTTAGTTTCTGTTATGTTTAGTTCATTGTTAAGTTTTAGCTTTAGTCATGGTTTTTAATTGATACTTTGGACTTTGTTTGTTTTGGATGTAGTTTTCTTTGTTTTAAATACAATTCTTCAAATACACCCTGCTCCTCCCTCCTGCCTGCTTTTTGGAGTCCACCACCACCTCGCAAACGTGACAGATATAAAAGTTAATTGTTTTTACAACTGTTATCTTGTTTCTTTGCCCATGCTACACCCTCAATATTGACATCATTGGCTCCAGTGAATCGAATCTAGTGTCCCCTTACTGGTCCAAATAGAAACCCGTTGTCCGCACCAGAGTGTTTTATCATCTCCAACAATTATAAAAAAGATGTAGCCCTTGTTACACCATTGTTGGGGCTTTTTATGTAACAGGCATCATCATTCGCTCCATTTCCACATAAGGTAACTCACAAATCCAGTGGTAGCCAACCCGCGGCTCGCGAGCCGCATGCGGCTCTTTGGCTGGTTCAATGCGGCTCCTGAGCTTTCACATGACAAGCGTCGAAAACACCTCGGCGGTGGCACTGTCATTTAAACAACGGCGCTAAGTGCACAGAACTAACTACGTCAGCCTATCATTAATCCCGTTACTTGATTGACATATAGGGCAACCAATCAGATGCAACTGAATCACCGCTCATGCGCAAACAACGGTGCTCAGCGCTAAGCTCGTCAGCTTTTAAGGTAGGGGTGCCCAATACGTCAATCGCGATCGACCCGGAGCCAGCGGACTGGTCTCAAGTCGAGCGCGAGTGTTGGGAAGAGGAAATGGGGGGTGGGGGTGTATGTCTGTGTGTTTCAATTTCGTTCGTGTTCAGTGAAGTTCCGGATCTTGCTCATCTCGGTGTCTGTGTACCTGCGTATGCGGACGCATGTGTGTGTGTGCGCGCGCGCTCGTGTGTGTATGCTTGCACGTGCGCAATCGGGTCAATGACGGGAGTTTTGTCGCTTCAAAAGTCGATCTTCGGTCAAATATGTAGCAAGCTGACCCAAGTAGTAACTACTGCAGCTCGTGTGTGTGTGCACGCGTGCATGTGCGTCATGTGGCTCTTTGCAGGAACACAGGAAAAAAAATTGGCTCTTAGTCTCTGACTGGTTGGCCACCCCTGCACTAATCCATATTTACTAGAGGTCAGAAATTTACGGAGCTTCAATCGGATCAGGACGAGCAAGCAAGCAAATAACTAACTAAATAAATGTGTGTGTGTGTGTGTGTCATCTCTCTCTCTCTCTCTATTATATATATATATAAAATCCTCGTCTCACCCCTCGGGTGGTGTCCGTCCCTCATTCAGCTCGGGTCCCCTACCAGAGGCCAGGAAGCTTGAGGGGTCTGCGCAGTATCCTTGCTGTTCCCAGCACTGCACATTTCTGGACTGAAATGTCCGATGTTGTTCCCGGGATCTGTTGCAACCACTCATCTAGTTTGGGGGTCACTGCCCCGAGTGCTCCGACCACCACCGGCACGGCACGACTGTCACCTTTACCTTCCAGGCTCTCTCCAGCTCCTCTCTGAGCCCTTGGTATTTCTTGAGTTTCTCGTGTTCCTTCTTTCTGATGTTTCCATCACTTGGGACCGCTACATCCACTACAACGGCTTTCCTCTGCCCTTTATGTATGATCACGATATCTGGTTGGTTCGCCATTACCATCTTGTCAGTCTGGATCTGGAAGTCGCACAGGATCTTCGCTCTGTCATTCTCCACAACCTTCGGAGGTGTTTCCCATTTTGACCTTGGGGTTTCCAATCCATACTCCGCACAGGTGTTTCGGTAGACTATGCCAGCCACCTGGTTATGGCGTTCCATGTCGGCTTTCCCTGCCAGCATCTTACACCCTGCAGTTATGTGTTGGATCGTCTCAGGTGCCTCTTTGCACAACCTACACCTTGGGTCTTGTCTAGTGTGGTATATTTGGGCCTCAATGGCTCTGGTGCTCAGGGCCTGCTCCTGAGCAGCCAGGATGAGTGCCTCTGTGCTGTCCTTCAGGCCAGCCCTCTCTAGCCACTGATAGGACTTCTTGAGATCGGCCACTTCAGTTATGGTCCGGTGGTACATCCCGTGTAGGGGCTTGTCCTCCCATGATGGTCCCTCTTCCAGTGCCTCATCTTCTGTTCCCCATTTTCTGAGGCATTCTCTGAGTACGTCATCCGTTGGAGCCTTCTCCTTGATGTATTCATGGAGCTTGGATGTTTCATCCTGGACAGTGGCTCTCACACTCACTAGTCCCCGGCCTCCTTCCTTTCGGCTTGCGTACAGTCTCAGGGTGCTGGATTTGGGATGGAACCCTCCATGCATGGTTAGGAGCTTTCGGGTCTTAACGTCCGTGGTCTGAATCTCTTCCTTTGGCCATCTTATTATTCCTGCAGGGTATCTGATCACTGGCAGGGCATAACTGTTTATTGCCCGGGTCTTATTCTTGCCATTGAGCTGGCTTCTTAGGACTTGCCTCACTCGCTGGAGGTATTTGGCCGTAGCCACTTTCCTTGTTGCCAGTTCGAGGTTGCCATTGGCTTGTGGTACACCGAGGTACTTGTAGCTGTCCTCAATGTCTGCTATTGTTCCTTCAAGGAGTGAGACCCCTTCAGTGCGGACTACCTTTCCTCTCTTAGTCACCATCCGACTACATTTCTCAAGCCTGAATGACATCCCGATGTCGCTGCTGTAGATCCTGGTTGTGTGGATCAGGGAGTCTATGTCCCTTTCGCTCTTAGCATACAGCTTTATGTCATCCATATAGAGGAGGTGACTGATCGTAGCTCCATTTCTGAGGCGGTATCCATAGCCTGTCTTGGTGATTACTTGGCTTAGGGGGTTCAGTCCTATGCAGAACAGCAGTGGGGAGAGTATACCTTGGTATATGTCACATTTGATGGACACTTGCCATTGGCTTTAAGTGTGGTTTTCCACATCCTCATCGAGTTTGAGTCCAAGCATTCAGTGATCCATGTATGTGGCATCGAGTCATAGGCTTTCTTGTAATCAATCCAGGCTATGCACAGGTTGGTATGTCGGGACCTGCAGTCTTGTGCGACTGTTCTGTCAACCAGGAGCTGATATTTGGCTCCTCTGGTATCTCTACCGATGCCCTTCTGTGCTTCGCTCATGTACTTATCTTAGCCGCAATGATGCCTGACATGAGCTTCCATGTTGTGGAGAGACAGGTTATTGGCCGATAGTTGGATGGCACTGCACCCTTTGAGGGATCCTTCATGATCAGGATCGTTCGCCCTTCGGTTAGCCATCCTCGGTGAGTCCCATCCCTCAGCAGCTGGTTCATTTGTGCTGCTAGGCGCTCATGGAGTGCTGTGAGTTTCTTTAGCCAGTAGGTGTGGACCATGTCCGGGCCTGGTGCTGTCCAGTTTTTCATATCTGAGACTCTTTCCTGTATGTCTGCCACTGTTATGGTAACTGGGTTCTGTTCAGGGAGGTTGGTGTGCTCCTCTCTCAGGGTCACCAGCCATTGTGCACTGCTGTTATGTGCAACCTCCTTCTCCCATATGCCTTTCCAGTACCTTTCAGTTTCCAGTCTTGGTGGGTCAGCTCTGTTGTTAGGACCCTGCCACTGAGCGTACACTTTCGCAGGTTGTGTTGCGAACAGCCTGTTTATTCGTCTGGCCTCATTCTCTTTCGTGTACTGCTTTAGGCGGCTGGACAAGGCTTGGAGCCTTTGTTTGGCAGTTTCGAGTGCTTCAGGTATGGTCATCTGGGTGTACCTCTCGGGTATCGGCCTTTTCATCACACCTCTCTGGGCCTCCGTCAATTGACTCACATCTTTCCGAGCCGCCTTGATCTTAGCCTCCAACCGTCTTTTCAATGGTGGGTAATGTATCTCATGGCTTCCATGGTTGCTTTTATAGCCAAGCATCTCTACGATCACTGATGCTGAAGCGTATATCAGCTCATTGGTTTCTGTGATCGTTACGGTCGGGATCGCCCTCAGTGCTGCATTCACACTTTCCATGAGACTTTCAGGTGGTACTTCACATAGCCGTTGTAATCGGTTTCTTGGTTGCCCAGCTTTCATTCTCGCCATGATCTTAGCTTTCAGGTCAGTTGCTGCCTCGCTCAGCATTTCATTCATTGGGGCTGGCCTCCCAATCTCATCATCTGCATTCATTAGGGCTTGCCTCCCAATCTCTGGTATGACCTCCTCCTCTGATCTGGCAGCCTGGGGCCCTTCACCATGGAACCTGCGTTGTACCTCACCAATCTCAAGTTGTGACAGCAGTCGCCGTTTGTGGATGTTGGAACACTGAGCTACTAGTTGTTTCGTGGTCAACGTGGGTTTCGAAGTAACCATTTAGCCCACATTCTCTGCATGTAACCCCGCTGACTAGGGTTGCTTGAGTAGTAGCATTCCAACAGAGCCATGTTATCACATCTCGCCCATCTCCGCTTTGTTCCAGTACCCCATTTTTCATCAAGGTGCTCTGGTTCCCCAGCACCTGACGCAGATCTTGTTTGGCCGGGCGACGTCTGAGCCGGCATGTCATTCGTTTTATTGTCTCTCATCATTGTATGAGGTAGGCATTAGCGCGAAGGATCTTGCCCAAGGACCCACTGGATGGTGTTATGTGCTCATTTTTTTTGCCTCAAGCGGGATTCAAACCACCGTCTCCCGTACGCCAAACCGATGCCTTACCAACTGAGCTATCCAGCCGCCATATATATCCAGACATATATATATATATATATATACTGTATATATACTGTATATATAATAATAATCCTCGTCTCACCCCTCGGGTTGTGTCCGTCCCCCATTCAGCTCGGGTCCTCTACCAGAGGCCAGGAAGCTTGAGGGGTCTGCGCAGTACCCTTGCTGTTCCCAGCACTGCACATTTCTGGACTGAGATGTCCGATGTTGTTCGCGGGATCTGTTGCAACCACTCATCTAGTTTGGCGGTCACTGCCCCGAGTGCTCCGAACACCACAGGCACGACTGTCTCTTTTCCTTCCAGGCTCTCTCCAGCTCCTCTCTGAGCCCTTGGTATTTCTCCAGTTTCTCGTGTTCCTTCTTTCTGATGTTTCCATCACTTGGGACCGCTACATCCACTACAACGGCTTTCCTTTGCCCTTTATCTATGATCACGATATCTGGTTGGTTCGCCATTACCATCTTGTCAGTTTGGATCTGGAAGTCCCACAGGATCTTTGCTCGGTCATTCTCCACCAACATCCGATTGATCTTTCTTATCTTTAATCTGACAGTGATAAATACGATGAAAGTTTAAAGGTTGAGAATTGGTCGAAAGTTGAAAACAAGCACAAAGTTTCTCGTGTTATGCATCATTCAAATGTATTCATTCATTTTTTTTAGACAGGTGACAATTCCTTAAATGTCAAAGATTATTATCATTTGGGTCTCTTGAGCACTGACCAAAACAAAACCAAAAAAAAAAACCCCAAACTCAAAATATATAGATCTGGATCACCAGGAGAGAATCCCATGAAATCAATTTGCATGAACAACTGTACTTTTAGCCATCTGTAAATATCCTTCAAGCAGAGACTAAAAGCCTGTACCGTAAATTCCGGGCTACAGACCGCACCTGATTAAGAGCCGCATGCTCAGATTTATGAAGAAAAATCAATTTTGTAATTATATGCGCCACACCGTACTATAAACCGCTGGCCAATGAGTAGGCGGGGGTTTGCTTGTGCGTCCCTGCCTCCGTGGAGCGCCTCCGGGTGAGGCGGCTGACGCGGTCCCCCGCTGAAACCCGCAGAAAAAAAACGCAAAATTTCTTAAGGTTAAAATAATCTCCATATTTTTATGAGCATGATAAATGCATTTGCACAACGAAATTACGCTGAAACACAGGCCAGACAAAGAGAGATCTTGATGTGCATTTGCGTAATTACGAGGAGAAATACTGCAGCCCACTAGGCTTTAAATAGAATAATGCAAATCATATAAATGGGAAAAGATATATGAAATTATTTCCATAGTCAGCCGCTTAAAAATGATCATCGTTGGCAGCTTTAGGCCCGATGCTGCGCGGCTCAAAACACAGGTAAAATGTGCTCTCTCGTGGCCGCTTGTTTTCAGTAGGACGGAGTAGTCACCTTTTTTAATTACAGACCGAGTGAGAGGTAAATCAAATGTCAGAGGGTCTTCGTCCATATTTATCATTTCATCTGGGCTGATGAAATTCTCCGCTATCTTTATTTGTGTGAATGTGCGGGACGAAGCAAGTTTGTCCTCGTAATTGGGAGGGAGCTGCTGACACAACGTTGTGCGTGCCCAAATAGACAGGCTTTTCCATTTCATGAATCTATAACACCACGACGGCCCACCTTTAAAACCTTTAAAAGCTTTGGTTGTCTTTTTACACTGGCTCAGTTCTTCTTGCCGGAGCCTCCACCTTCGCACCATCGACTCGTCTATGCCAAGATTACGGGCAGCAGCTCGATTTCTTTCTTTAATTGCCAGAGTGATCGCTTTTAGTTTAAAAGCTGCATCATATGCTTTTCTTCTGGTATTCTCCATGTTGATCAGGGTTAGAAGAAAGACTGAAATAAGGAAGTTGTGATTACCGGTAATCATACAATTTCATTGGACCCCTGTGTACTACTCATTCATTTTATTGGTCGACTGTTGCCGGGTAACACATTTTCCCCCGCTACAGCAAAAAGAGCGGAAGTTGTGATTAGTCATACAAACTCATTGGACCTCAGTGAAAGACTCGTTCATTGTATTGGTCCATGTTTTTCCCGCGATGGAAAAAAAATTTAAAAAGCCGCTTCATATTACACGCCGCAGTGTTGAAAGTGTGGAAAAAAAGTAGCGGCTTGTAATCCGGAATTTACGGTATATTCAATTTCCTTTAAATAAAAATTTTAGCGTCTTGAATGAACAACTACGTGCCCTGTCAGATAAATTACATTGTGAGGTGAGCGCATGAACGCATTATTGATGCTCCAAATATGACTCTTCATCTCTCACTAACCTGACATGATAAATACAATATCCTTGCACCCCAAATTACACTCGCATAGCACTCACAAATTACACTCACAAGCAATGAGAGAATTTATTCATCGAGGATAGATTAAAAAAAAAAAAAACGAATCACGAAATGATGGAGGAACAAAGAATCGAGATTAAATAAAAACAGCATGGACAGTGAGGAGGAGGAAGTTGCTATAAATAATGTTTTTCAAAATGCATTAAACTGGAAATTATTTTAGAAAATGTTATCTTAAAAATGTATTGATACTAACAAACAAATCATAGAGGACAAACATGCCATTACAGTTGGCATTCCTTTTAAATCACAGACTGAAATTTGAAGTTTAACAGGGGTTTTTTTGGGGGGGGGGGGTTATGTACCCCTCGCCCTCCATTTTTAGGATTGGGGGCGTAATTAATTTGTTCAGGACTGTACTTACAGAGAATTAAAGAATGTCTATTATGCTTTGGAGGAAAGCAGGGGATGGAATTCAAAAGGCCAAGAGGACAGGCTTAGGTTGAACAAGAATACTTGGCTGGAGTGCATAAATTAACAGTCTGATGCCTGCGCTCGAGTTGGGAGAAGAGAGTGACCAATTTAAAAGATACCCAAAGGGCCTATCTCCTGCTGTTGTAAGTGTCTTACATTATCATATTCCTCAACTCCCCCCCCCCTCACCCTTACACTTCATTAAATGGCCTTGTAACAAATCTGTGGAGTCAGAGATGACGCTCTAATGGACTAAAGGCGAAATTCTAGCTGAATCCATCAGCTGACATTGTACTGTAGGGATGCTGCGCGTGTATTTACTGTGAGTAACTAGTTGCGTAAATGTACAGTATGTATGCATTCAAAAAGACTTGAATGAGTGTAGAAGGTCACTTTAATGAAACATAATCCCTCAAATAAAGTAATATTTAAGATTTTTACTGTTGAGACTTTTGTCCAAAAAAACGAAAGGTAAAGCTGCACAATCTGATGAAAAACAGTCAAAGAGCTATATCCAAACAAAATATATCACGGGGAAAAAAATAATATGCTCTTGTATTAGTGTGGTTTTAGTATGATGTACAACAGCACTGCATCATATTGTTATATTGACAATTATTTCATCCCCCCGGAGGCGCTCGCTCGCGTCATGAGAAACAAAAATGCTCTCATCAAAATTTTGCATTTAGGTGAAAAAAATCTTTGCTATGGTTAAAATGAATTTTACCACTAAACTCTCTGCACTTCAACTGCCAGTGATTACAGCGACGAGGGCACGTATTTCTTTTATGTCAACGACCAAGAAAGTGACTGTCCTGAAGCCAAGCCTCAACGTCACAGATGAAGCATGTCCAGTTGGCATAATGTTCGGTGCAGCTACGCCACCACATAAACACTTCAACCCACATCTGACTGACATAATCAAATGTGTGCCATGTTTGTGTATAATATGCACAGGAAGCAACACTCACTCCACAGGGGGGTTGAGGTCCTCAGCTTTTGTCTCAAAGAAGCGTAGCACTTCTTCACTCTGTGAAATTTGAGGGGGGAGTCGCACGAGCGCCTAAACAGAGAGGGATGACAGTAAACAATGTAGTTTATTCAACAGAGTCATTACAATTCAAGTATCACCTTTACAACATTGCTGGAAAATGTCCCATCATCGGTGAGCTATTTTGAGAACAGGCCCACAGGCTAATCGTGAGGTCCTTTTGTGGTGGCTGACTTAACTTTGTGTTTTTGGCTGAAGGCTGGCTTGACCGCTGTCAATATAAGATGAGACACCAACTTGAGCGCGGTGAAAACAGCCGCTGCGATTCAGTCTCCCATCCACCGGATGTACAAATGACCGAGAACAAAAAATAGCTTAGGGTTGAGCATCATTTGAATTTGAACGATTCTGGTTCCGATCCCGGTTCCAAACGATTCTTCATTTTGATTCTCTTCGGGGTGTTCAAACTATTGCCCAGCTCGAGCACAGACCGAAAGAACACTTGACACGGCCCGTGTCTTTTGCCCGCCGTGCACTCTGGGATTTACCTTCTCCACGGAGTGGCAAGGGAGGTGAACAGAGGACGTTTGTTCTCATATCTCACGTCCATATTTTCAACCAATTAGTCATCATTCGATAGGGCCACCGGCCATGACGAAATAGTGAAATATAATTCAGGTTTTGCTTCACTACCCACCAGATTTTTTTTCCAGATCTATTGAGTACATCGAAATATTATTAAATAAAAGTGATAGCTTCACATATTACCGACACTGATGATTTGGTCGAGTGTTAAATGGACACCCGTGCTTGAAACAGAGACGCTCACGAATTATTTTCAGATCAACTCATCTGAACTGGTCTGCAAATTTATTTCAATGAATTTTTCACTTTTTTTATGGACTTTACCATGACATTCTCAAGGGATTATTTTTAACCCGTTTTACAGTACTATCAAATTTATGAAAGCGAAATAATAAATGGTGGTTTCCTCCCACACTCCAAAAACATGCATGACAGGCTGATTGAACACTCCATATTGTCCCTACATGTGAGTGTGAGCATGGATGGTTGTTCATCTCTGTGTGCCCTGCGATTGGCTGGCAACCAATTCGGGGTGTCCTCCGCCTACTGCCCGGAGACAGCTGGGATAGCCTCCAGCACCCCTTGTGCTGGAGCGGATCAAAAAATGGATGGATGGATGGAAATGATTAACGACTAACTTTCTCCTGTCAGGAGAGCCTTAATTTTGAAAACCTCATGAGTGTAATCAGTTTACACTGCAGTGAGCTCCCACTGATGGGTTAACCTCCCGTGTAGACAGACAAAGGCAGAGCAATTTGGCAACCCGTGTGTTTACAATGTGCATGTTGCGGACACACACGCTGGCTCAGTTGAGAAAATACAGTACATATGCTAATGATAGCCGGTTATTTGCATTTATGTTGACCCGCCATTTAGTCGTTAGACATGTCCCTGTTGGCAATAGACGTATTTTATTGTTGAACTCACCCGATTATGACACTGAAGCTCGGCTCACTGGAGGCTGAGGCTTGGATGCAAGGGAGCACCAAGCTCCTCACACACGAGTCCTTTAATTTACACAAATGACGCAACCTCCGTTGGACAATATAATTTATTTTAAGTTTTGCACTGCGGTGAGTCTTCATTTACATTAACAAAGTTAGGCCACAGTTGTAATCAGCCCGGATGCAACCGTGCGAGGCACGCGTTTTCGCACTCCCTTGTTGGCCTCTTCTTCTGGTCGGCGGATGAGGCACCGTGTCCACCGTAATGGGGAACCGGAAATTTAAAATGCAAGCAATTATGGTAAAATAGGAATGTTCGTCCCGGTTCCAGTCGATCCTCGAGGCTTGATGCCCAAGTACATGCATCTGAACAAAACTATTGCCTCATGCATCACCCGTTTTTATTAAAACTTGGCAAAATGAATTTGAACCTACAATAGGCAGGTTGGCGGGTGTTAATTTAGAACCCAGGATGCAATGTTTCAAAAAGGATTTTTTTTAGAATCCATCCATCCATCCATCCATCCATCATCTACCGCTTATCCGGGGCCGGGTCGCGGGGGCAACAGCTTTAGCAGGGAAGCCCAGACTTCCCTCTCCTACTTCTTCCAGCTCTCCCCGGGGGATCCCGAGACATTCCCAGGCCAGCTGGGTGACATAGTCTCTCCAGCGTGTCCTGGGTCTTCCTCGGGGTATCCTCCCGGTGGGACATGCCCGGAACACCTCACCAGGGAGGCGCTCAGGAGGCATCCGAATCAGATGCCCAAGCCACCTCATCTGGCTCCTCTCGATGTGGAGGAGAAGCGGCTCGACTCTGAGCCCCTCCCGGATGACCGAGCTTCTCACCTTATCTCTAAGGGAGAGCCCGGACACCCTCCGGAGAAAACTCATTTCGGCCGCTTGTATCCGGGATCTCGTTCTTTCGGTCACGACCCATAGCTCGTGACCATAGATGAGGGTTGGAACGTAGATCGACCGGTAAATTGAGAGCTTCGCCCTTTGGCTCAGCTCCTTCTTCACCACGACAGACCGATACAACGTCCGCATCACAGCAGACGCTGCACCGATCCGCCTGTCAATCTCCCGCTCCCTCCTGCCCCCACTCGTGAACAAGACCCCAAGATACTTGAGCTCCTCCACTTGGGGCAAGATCTCCTCCCCGACCCGGAGGGGGCACTCCACCCTTTTCCGACTGAGGACCATGGTTTCAGATTTGGAGGTGCTGATCTTCATCCCAACCGCTTCACACTCGGCTGCGAAACGCTCCAGTGAGAGTTGGAGAGCCCTGTTTGAAGGAGCCAACAGCACCACATCATCTGAAAAAAGCAGGGATGCAATACTGAGGCCCCCAAAACGGACCCCCTCAACGCTTCGGCTGTGCCTAGAAATTCTGTCCATAAAGGTTATGAACAGAATCGGCGACAAAGGGCAGCCTTGGCGGAGTCCTACCCCCACTGGAAACGATTCCGACTTAGTGCCGGCAATGCGAACCAAACTCTGACATCGGTGGTATAGTGACCGAACTGCCCGTATCAGGGGGTTCGGTACCCCATACCAACGAAGCACCCCCCACAGAACTCCCTGAGGGACACGGTCAAACGCCTTCTCCAAGTCCACAAAACACATGTAGACTGGTTGGGCGAATTCCCACATACCCTCGAGGACCCTGCAAAGGGTGTAGAGCTGGTCCACTGTTCCACGGCCGGGACGAAAACCACACTGCTCCTCCTCAATCTGAGGCTCGACTTCCTGACGGACCCTCCTCTCCAGCACCCCTGAATAGACCTTACCAGGGAGGCTGAGGAGTGTGATCCCTCTGTAGTTGGAACACACCCTCCGGTCCCCCTTTTTAAAAAGAGGGACTACCACCCCGGTCTGCCAATCCAGAGGCACTCTCCCTGTTGACCACGCGATGTTGCAGAGGCGTGTCAACCAGGACAGCCCCACAACATCCAGAGCCTTGAGGAACTCCGGGCGGATCTCATCCACCCCTGGGGCCCTGCCACCGAGGAGCTTTTTAACCACATCGGTGACTTCAACCACAGAGATAGGAGAGCCCACCTCAGAGTCCCCAGGCTTTGCTTCCTCCAAGGAAGGTGTGTTGGTGGAGTTGAGGAGGTCTTCGAAGTACTCTGCCCACCGGTTCACAACGTCCCGAGTCGAAGTCAGCAGCGCCCCATCCACACTGTACACAGTGTTAGTGGTGCACTGCTTCCCCCTCCTGAGACGTCGGATGGTGGACCAGAATTTCCTCGAAGCCGTCCGGAGGTCGGCTTCCATGGCCTCACCGAACTCTTCCCACGCTCGGGTTTTTGCCTCGGCGACCACCGAAGCTGCATTCCGCTTGGCCAGTCGATACCCGTCAGCTGCCTCTGGGGTCCCACAGGCCATAAAGGCTCGATAGGACTCCTTCTTCAGCTTGACGGCATCCCTTACTGCTGGTGTCCACCAGCGAGTACGGGGGTTGCCGCCATGACAGGCACCAACCACCTTACGGCCATAACTCAGATTGGCCGCCTCAACATTAGAGGCACGGAACATGGTCCACTCGGGCTCAATGTCCCCCGCCTCCCCCGGAACATGGGAAAAGCTCTGTCGGAGGTGGGAGTTGAAACTCCTTCTGACAGGGGATTCCGCCAGACGCTCCCAACAAACCCTCACAATACGTTTGGGTCTGCCAGGACGGACCGGCATCTTCCCCCACCATCGGAGCCTACTCACCACCAGGTGGTGATCAGTTGACAGCTCCGCCCCTCTCTTCACCCGAGTGTCCAGAACATGCGGCCGCAAATCCGATGATACAACTACAAAGTCGATCATCGAACTGCGGCCTAGGGTGTCCTGGTGCCAAGTGCACATATGGACACCCTTATGTTTGAACAAGGTGTTCGTTATGGACAATCCGTGACGAGTCCAATAACAAAACGCCACTCGAGTTCTGATCGGGGGGGCCGTTCCTCCCAATCACGCCCCTCCAGGTCTCACTGTCATTGCCCACGTGAGCATTGAAGTCCCCCAGCAGAACAAGGGAGTCCCCAGCAGGAGTACTCTCCAGCACACCCTCCAAGGACTCCAAAAAGGGTGGGTATGCTCAGCTGCTGTTTGATGCATCTGCACAAACCACAGTCAGGACCCGTCCACCCACCCGAAGGCGGAGGGAGGCAACCCTCTCGTCTACCGGTGTGAACCCCAATGTACAGGCACTGAGCCGGGGGGCAATGAGTATGCCCACACCTGCTCTGTGCCTCTCACCGTGAGCAACTCCAGAGTGGAAGAGAGTCCAACCCCTCTCGAGAGAACTGGTACCAGAACCCAGGCTGTGTGTGGAGGCAAGTCCGACTATATCCAGTTGGAACTTCTCTGCCTCACACACCAGCTCGGGCTCCTTCCCTGCCAGAGAGGTGACATTCCATGTCCCAAGAGCTAGCTTCTGCAGCCGAGGATCGGACCGCCAGGGTCCCCGCCTTTGGCTGCCGCCCAGCTCACATTGCACCCGACCCCTTTGGCCCCTCTCATGGGTGGTGAGCCCATGGGAAGGGGGACCCACGTTGCCTCTTCGGGCTGTGCCCGGCCGGGCCCCATGGGTGTAGGCCCGGCCACCAGGCGCTTGCCAACGAGCCCCACCTCTAGGCCTGGCTCCAGAGGGGGGCCCCGGTGACCCGCGTCCGGGCAAGGGAAACTTAGATCCATTTATTGTAATCATCATCAGGGGTCTTTGAGCCGTGCTTTGTCTGGCCCCTCACCTAGAACCTGTTTGCCATGGGTGACCCTGCCAGGGGCATAAAGCCCCAGACAACTTAGCTCCTAGGATCATCGGGACACACAAACCCCTCCACCACGGTAAGGTGACGACTCACGGAGGTTTTTTTTTTTAGAATACTTTGTAGATTTAAGTAAAAAGCATCAGACGGTGATGAAAATACACACATTTTCAATGGTAGACTTTCCACCATCTGATCTGCTAAATCCGATTGGGCAATATTTTACATTTTTGTTAATTTTGTGCACGGCCATCCACGAAACATGAAATTACAGCTGCAGGGTTTCCCACATTCCACTTTATCTGTGGCGGGTTGCCACAAATTAATTTTGGCCGCCACTTGTAGATTTTGGCGCTACCTATCAATATGTAACCATTGAATTTGTTTTCATTTGCTGTGTCGATGTTGTGCATCTGCTAATCGACACCCGCACTGTTTTCTTTTCATGCATCAATGTCTAAGTTTGAGGTTCAATCTCGGCCTAATCAGAGGCATCAACAGATGTAAGGGCTGCCTCTTCACAGCCCACTCAGCTTTTTTTGTTGTTCTTGTTATTTGTGTGTGTCTGTTGTGTGATAACAGGAGTTCATCTTGGGAAAATCCTACATACAGTTATCAGGATGTTCTGAGTTTTGGATTATGTTATGAGACTGGTCTGGGAAGCCAACCGAAGCTGCAATGCCGGACACCTGGAACAGCGATGATTGTTTTTTCTCCCATGCACATTTTATAGATTGATTCGCTCCTCTTTCATCTATAACTGCTTCAAACAACAAAGTGTATGCAGGAAAAGTGGTTAAGATTGCATGACTGTCTGTGTCTTATGTGTTGTGTTGTATTTTGTCATTTTATGTTAACTGTTATTTTGATGGTGGCGTGGGCACCCGGAGTGGCTCCTCTTGTTGTCTGGTTGAGGGGGAAGAAATTTCATCGGTGCTGTATGTTGCAAATACAGCGCATTTGACAATAAAGTTGTACTTGACTTGACTTTATGGCAGTGGCATTGTAGACAGTCAAACTGTTTTAAAATGGTCTAAATTATCTTTGTTAAGCAAATCAAAATCGATGCAACTGTTAAGTCCCATGGCCACCATCGATATGTGTCAGCATCCCACTTCATACTGCTCATAAAGCCACAGTTTCTTCATTGGATTTTTTTTTAAGGTTCCAGCTGAAGTATTTACAGCAGTTGTAATTTTATAAAATGTTATCATGTACATTTAATACCAAAGATCAAGCAGCACTGTTAATTAATTTATGAATTTTAGTTTTATATTTCTGCTTGGCTCTCGACAAAGGCGGACGCTTTTTTTTCCCTGCTCCTGTCACCCCCCCCCCCCTTGCTCGCCACTCAGTCTATGTGCTGTCTTTTCCTAGCTTCCGCCGTATTTTTCATCCTAAAAAAAACAAACCATGGAATTGGTTGGCTGGTCTCTTGATGCAATCGACAAGATTTTCTCGACGAGAAGAGCAGGCAGTGGGGAGCCTGCTTGCCCCTCGGGACATTTGCTGCTGGGCACACCCTAGATCCATGGAGGAAGCGGAGAATGGTGTGCCTGTCAATACTGTCCGTTGAGGAGGAGGAAGACATCTACATTATCGGCCTTCTGATAGCAGGTATGCTGCAGTTTGGTGTTAGCAGTTTCCTGTTCTATCGCAAAATCCAACCGACGGGAGCAGCTTTATTGGAAGTGAAGAAGCTGCCGGTCATTCTCGATGGTCTAGCGCGAATGTCCAACACTCAGACTCAAGCGGTGACTGAGCTCAACCGCAATTGCGGTTCTGGAGCGTCTCCGTACGATCGACAACAACATGGAGAAGTTGGAATTCTCGCTTCGAAAAGGAATTGAGGATTTGGCTGATCGGCGCCAGTGAAGGGATACAGCCACGGACTCAAGGCCACCTGAAATTGTTGGCGGCCGTCCCTCCAAAACAAACAACGCTATTTGGACCCCTTTCCCCTGGATGGAAGGTATGCACGGAAGCTCGTGCCCCCACCATCACCACCTCCTTCTCGGCCATGGACTGATAAGCCAGGACTGTCTTCATGAGCAGACCTTGACGAAGCAGCTGCGGCCTGTTCACGCATAAACATACACAACCAGACAATCACACGCGCATACACATCCTTATCATCACCGTCTTCATCGCTTCATTCTTTTCCCCCCGCGACGTGGAATGATCTGCAGAGCGCTCGGTGACCGTGCAGCTGGTCGGACGAGCCGCGTCGCGGTCGCCCCCCCCCCCCCCCCCTCCCCCTCTTCCTTCCCATTCATCCGCCCTCTCATTACATGTTATGTCTTGTGACTTGTTGTAACTGTCATATGCTTATCTATGTGCTAGGGTCTTTTTTTTATCCTGGACTTAAATTATCCTCAGAAGAGGATAGTTCGAGCGTGGTTTTTTTCCCTCTACCTACCCAGTGTTTTTCTTTCTGAACTCTGACTGTAAATTTCCCCATTGCGGGACAAATAAAGGATATCTTAATTCAAATCACCTCACTCTACCTGCCCCCCGCCTACCCCCGGATTTAGTTCCCTTGAAAAGGAGTTCATTCACAGACAAAAGAAAAAAAAGAAACCTTGTCCAAAATACTGACTCAACGTACTCGTTTGCCACGAATATCAGCACATATTCACTGGCAAAGCCAAACCACAATAGAAGATCACATTTCACAGTAACACTAATGGTCTGGCGCTTCTAACAAAGATATCGGACATGAATGTGGTGTTTTACATTGAAGCTAAGATAAGCAATGTGAATGCAGAATGTAGAATTCTTTGTTCATATCTGAGCAACATTCCTACTGCATTCATGGCATGTTATGTTATTGAAAGAGCTTTGTGGTTTTGATTGAAGAGCGAGTATCTGCCGATGTAGTTAAGGCTGGATGAGCTCAGCATCCCACAATCTCCAGAGAGCAGATGCTTGGAGAACACTGGGTAATTATTCTTCCTCTCTGTGGTTTGCCTCGTCAACAGGATATAAGAAGTAAACAGCGTGACACGCCGATACTGAGTGAAAAAAAAAAAAAAAAAAAAAAACAGGCTTGCGATAGCAACTGTAAACATTACAGTGCTTCGGGTTATTTGCGTATGAATAAGGGGGTCTCTCCTAATAAAACCAAAGTTGAGCAGATGACTTTTTTTTTAATTTCAAATGCAACTGATTGTTTTTCCGTATTATTTATTTTGCAATCATTACACATCGCATTCACCAAGTTCTGAGATTTTAGACCGATATGATCGCTTGGATCAAAATCTGTCCATCTATTGTAATTTATGAAAAATCGGTGATCGACTGTAACGTCATAATTTCCATGACCTGTCAATGAAGTGATTGATCGGCATTGCCAAATAAGCCATAATAGCAAAAGGAACCTAGTTCATTTCAGGGGTCGTTCTGTGCTAACATTGTGTATGCGAGCCCGATAAGCTAATGTACTATTTTCAGCCTCTCATGTCATGGGAGCGGAAAAAACGTGCACTGGGAGGCGTAAGGTCTGCCTCCGTGCCCTCAACCTTCCAATCACAAGGTCACAGCGTTTGTGTAATTTTTCTTTTTGATTTGATAAAAAGTCCCCAAACCTTTTTATTTACCGCCACCCCCCCTGCCCAAAAAAAGAACTACCTACAGTATGTGTGTTATTTATTAAATTTTGTCATCTCTTTAATTTAAAAATAGCTTTCATTTCTCAGCACACATGGGTGAACGAACATTCAGACAATTACAGATGCCAGCAGGCAGACGTGTTGCTCGTCTGAACAAACACGGAAAGAGCTCCATTGTTGAACACGGACACACTAAAGTTTTGCTCAACAAGGAAATAAAATATGCTGCGGTCGTGCCGAACGTGAGTTGACCTTTTCTGGCGATGCGCTTACATATGTATAAAGTCAATAAAGTGTGCGTAGACAGAGGCGAATCTTTATAGCTACATTGCAGCCAAAGGGTTTCAAGAATACATATACGTATTTATATATATGATATAAAGTGAGCCCGAGGACCGCATTAATCATGAAGAAATCAGACAAAATCCATCCAGGGAAACCCAAATTGATGGATTTATCTGGCGCTTTAAGAGGGGCGGGTCTGCCACTGACAGGTGACAGTTAGCGCAACGTATAAAGAGCGGCATCACAGTTAGTTTCAATCACGGTTCGTTCCGTTCGCGATCGGCAGGTTAAATAGCGTGTAAAGCCTTTCTGTAACAGTGGTGTCTTTTATTTAGTTATTTTTGCACAGTCGTCACGTTTGTGCGGTCGCACTAGAATGTTTGTTTGAACCAAGTAATTTGCGTTACAGCTGGAGTCAATAATGCCGTCACTTCACTTCCGGGTTTGGCCGTTGGGATTTGGAGTCCTTTTGCTCGATTCCAGTTATGTTTGCTGAATGCTTTCTCATGTTTGGAATAATGAATATTGATAATACATAATTTAAATCATGGTTGATTTAATTATTTATTATTATTGTGACGTTGAAGGTATTAAATGAATTAATGTAGTATTAGTGGTAGTGGTAATAATAGTAGTACTCAGAGAATGTTAAGAGATTCAGCCATCTCGTTACCTCTGTGTCCCGCGTCCTAGATGCATAATTTTCCCACGGGGCGCACAGTTCCAAACAATGTGCGTTTTTGGGACGCAAGGAAATTTCTCAGTCAAAACAAACAAACAAACAAAAAAAAAACTACTGCAAGCCTGAGGATTTCACGGTAACAATCGTTACCGGTAGTGTGTCGTTTCCGTGGCGTCATTTTCACGGTACCGAAAAATTGTTCAACTATAAAAGTCACCGCACACGAGTTGACTGTGTGATCAACGCGATTTCACTGCGCCTGTATGTGTGTTTGTGATGTAGGTTGGTGTGTGAGTGTGTTTCTTCTAATTTACTTTCGTTTTGTTTTGTTTTCAGTGTTGGGGGGGACGCAACAAATGACGTTATGTGCGCATGCGGGTTGCTATTTTAGTCCGCAAACTGAGGAATCGCGCGGATGAAAGTTTGAGATGGCGGCGAAAAAAACTCACCAAGGTCTACTAATTACGATATTTAAGAAATGGGAATGCTTGTCTGATTTTTCGTATGAATCGTCCAAAGGGCAAGTATCACTAAACTCACCTGTGACGTATGCACAGAACGCGAGAGCAAGATACGACGCGAGGCAAGTTCGTCATTAGATTTGTAGGCTAATAGCTGTGAAAAATATTATGAAACATTCTTGGTTATTCTATAATTTACTGGTTGTAGCATGGTAACTTTATGAATAAAACATTCGTCACAAGGTAACGCTAACGTTAACTGTCGGGAGAACTAATGATGACGTGTGTTAAATTATTTTGTCAAAATGATCGTAGATTACACATGCATCGTCTTGGGAAGAGGATGTCAAGCCACATCAATACTTACCTGTATTAATGATTACCAGTCAATGAATCTTTGCAGTGTGAGATTGGAAAAAATACTCTGATGATGCCACATGAGTACACCAGTTTTTGATCCATTTATTTTTTGGAATAAATCTGGAGTACACAGCTGCTGATGTAATGTTCATTGTTAATGCATAGTTTTCAAACATTGACCCTTGGAACATTATACTTTTGAGTTTCGGAATTCTTGATTATCAATATCAGTCAAAATAGAAAAATGGGTTCCCATGATGAACGTTTACGGAACCCAACATTTGTTATCGTGGTTTCCCATTGGGTAATCCGACGGAACCGAAAAACGGTTACCATGAATTGCCGAAATCCTCAGGCCTGCTCCTGAATTATTTAAAATTTTGCAGCATTTGTTTAATATGTTGTTGTTTGTGTTATTATCATATGCAATTGAATAAGTAGACCATTTCAGAATTCGAAATTTGGGACTCTCTCAATGCATAATGGGACTCATACTTTTCTGATCAGCGAGTCCCTGGGACTCGCTGCCGGTAAACTGTAAAATTATCACCGAGAGATTACCGCTTTTTCTGCAATCAGTGATTGATGTCATGCCTGTTGAGTGTTGACTTACTTCATATTAAGAAACTACTGCACTAAAACATTAATTCATAAATGTATATCATATGATTTTATTTTTTTTCTCAGTATAAATAACACGTACCCTGACTGTTCTACTGTTTGAATAAAAACACTTCATTCAAGAGTTAGGGAGTGCAAAGGGTTATGATGGAGGGGTGTTGCAAATCATGAGGACCTGCCAAGTGGTATGATAGCATTGTTTTATACATGTCCTTGGCTAGGACTCAGTTTCAAAATCAGCCCTTGGCCTTGGCCTCGGAGGCAAGTCCTTGGTCCTTGGCCTCGGAAAATTTCTCAAGTCCTTGGCCTTGGCCTTGCCTCGGAAAACTTTCCAAGTCCTTGGCCTTGGCCTTGGAGGCAAGTCCTTGGCCTTGGCCTCGGGTTGCCGATCCTTGGACACAACACTGGTGTTTACATTGCGCTGGCATTGGCAGATATCTAATGTGAATGTGGTTTTGTATCTCCATTTGGATGAAGTGTGAGTTTGATCCAAAGATAGCCAATTCCTGTCATGGAAATTATTGGTTTGTGACCAACAGGTGGCACTGTAGGGCTCCGCCTACAGTTGCACATCTGTTGGTCATTGTGTAATTAGTGCCACTTGAAAAGACTTGATGCCCGACCACTCAGTGTCGGGTCATTGTTGCTGTTTGTTTGTTGCTGTGTGCACGTGTCATGTTTTGCTTTCCGTCTTGGGTTTTTTTGCTACTTTGATTTTGCTGGACTTATTTGAGTGAGTTTTTGGAGTTTGTTTCTCCTACGTACTACGGTTTGTGTTTTTGTAAAATACATTTTGGTCAATCCACCCTGCTCCTCCCTGCTTTTTGGGGTCCTCCTAACAACTACCACCTTGCAAAACATGACAATTCCAAGCAAAAGGCTGGATTTACCGTGTATGGTTCAGATCCAGAGTTGGTGTGATTGTAGGAAGGCTCTATACCCTCCAAAAAACAATAATAATAATAATAATAATACAAAAGAGCCTATTATTCACATTCGCAATGCACAATGCACTCACACTGGCTTCTCTCTCAGTAGGGGTGTTCACACGGCACACATTTGCTCCGGTGCTGCACCGATGTATTTTGTTGCGATATATTTTACACCGGAGCAAATTTTGTGGAGCGGTCACACGTACAAAGCCGCTGAGCGTGTTAACTACGACGGAGCACCGGTGCAGCCCCACTTGCATTCACACGGCAGTTTCTGTAGCGGTGTAAAACGATAGAAAACAAATGAGCTGTCGGGTTGGTTCTTTTTAAAACATACACAACTCATGCAACTGCTCTACAGGCACATCCTTCTCCTTCTCGGTCTCCGTGCCTTCTGCTCGAGAGGCGTTCAATGACCGGCCCCGAAAACGTAAATCAGCGATGACTTCAATGACACTCAGAAAAGCAAACATATAATGCGCCAAACAGAAAATCAAGAGAGGAAATCACAAAATAAATTCTATGAGGGGCGGGGGGTTGTGAACACACAACAAAGGAAGAAACTACACAAACAACTCCAAGACAGTCCAGTCTCCTACAAAAGGAAAGATGATGTTTGGGGACTATCCCCCCCCCCCTCCCCATTCTAGTTGAAATGGTATCACCCAAGAGGCAAGGTGCCGCTTGCTGCAGTTATTGCCAGCCATCATGTCTTGTGTCGTAATTAAACAAACACATGACGGAAGTACAACAGAACACGAAAGCAACGCATTCTCGCCGTATGTAATCAACTCTTCTCATGCATAGCGAGGCTAGCCCCCCCCCCGCAAACGAGCATTTGCTCCGGAGCAAATTGTAGCTTTCACACATACCATTTTACATCGGTGCTGCCCCGCAAACAAGCATTTGCTCCGGAGCAAAACCACCTCCCTGAGGTGGGTTAAATTTTCTCCAGAGTAAGCTGTTTTCAGGGGCTACACCGGTGTAACTTTGCACGTGTGACCGCTCTACTGGGGTCGCACCGGCGCAGCACCGGAGCAAATGTTGCCGTGTGAACAACCCTTGTATGCCCCCCCCCCCCCACTCTCACACACACACACACACAAACAACATGAAGCTTTATCAGAATCAGAATCAGAATCAGAATCAGAATCATCTTTATTGGCCAAGTATGTAGAACACACAAGGAATTTGTCTCCGGTATAACACGCTGCATTAGTATCATCGTAAACAACAAATCATTGAACCATTTTAGAGTAACCAGTAGCAGTATTTGTAGTACAAGAAGAGTGACTACGTCAGTGACTGTTTAAGGAGTTAATGGCTAGAGGGAAGAAGCTGTTTAAGTGTCTACTGGATTTGGTGCGCATGGATCTGTAGCGTCTGCCTGAGGGGAGTAGCTGGAAAAGGTGGTGGGCAGGGTGCGGGGGATCCAGGAGGATTTTCCGTGCCCTTGTCTTGATTCTTGCAGTGTGCAAGTCCTCAAGAGTGGGTAGGGCGGTGCCAACGATTTTTTCCGCCGTCCTAACTGTCCGTTGAAGTCGGATTTTGTCCTTTTTTGTGGCGGCCCCAAACCAAACCGTGATGGAAGAACACAGGATTGATTCGATGACTGCCGTGTAGAACTGTCGTAGCACCTCCTGTGGCAGGCCATGCTTCCTCAGCAGCCTCAGGAAGTACATCCTCTGCCGCGCCCTTTTCAGGATGGAGATGGTGTTGACTTCCCACTTCATGTCCTGGGAGACTGTGATTCCCAGGAACTTGAAGGTCTCGACGGTTGACACGGGGCAGTTGGATAGTGTGAGGGGCAACTGTGGAGAAGAATGTTTCCTGAAGTCCACGATCATCTCTACAGTCTTGAGCGTGTTCAGCCCGAGGTTGTGTCGGCTGCACCAGAGCTCCAGCTGCTCCACTTGTTGGCGGTACGCAGACTCGTCGCCGTCTTTGATGAGACCGATGACCGTGGTGTCGTCAGCGAACTTTATGAGTTTGACAGCTGGATCTGTTGAGGTGCAATCGTTTGTGTAGAGAGAGAAGAGCAGTGGAGAGAGGACACATCCCTGTGGGGCTCCAGTGCTGGTGGTGCGTATTGATGATGTTGTTGCTCCCAGTCTCACCTGTTGTGTCCGTCCCGTCAGGAAGCTGAGGATCCACTGGCAGATCGTAGGGGACACACCGAGGTGGAGAAGTTTGGGGGTGAGGAGTTCCGGGATGATGGTGTTGAACGCAGAGCTGAAATCCACAAACAGAATCCTTGCATAGGTCCCTGTGCTGTCGAGGTGCTCGAGGATGTAGTGCAGACCTATGTTGACCGCGTCTTCCACAGACCTGTCTGCCCGGTAGGCAAACTGGAGAGGGTCCAGCAGGGGTCCGGTGACGTTCTTTCGGTGGTTCAGCACAAGGCGTTCAAAGGACTTCATGACCACAGACGTCAGGGCGACAGGCCTATAGTCGTTCAGTTCCGATGTTGCCGATTTCTTGGGAACTGGGATGATGGTAGACTGTTTGAAGCAGGATGGGACCTCACACAGCTCCAGAGATCTGTTGAAGATTTGTGTGAAGACCGGAGCCAGCTGGTCAGCGCAGACTTTCAGGCAGGAGGGGGACTTTATGAATGTGGTATGCCACGGCAGGCATTGTCGGTAAATTAGAGACATGGCTTTAGTTTAAGAGGCGTTGTAGGCAGCGAACGTCTGATGCAGGTGAAGAAATATGTGCTTGCCGTCCCAAATCTTGACATGTCTGATTAGGTACTGTCAGGTTTATTTGCATTCACTTCGTTTCACTACGAGGTTTCTCACCTGCACCGTGACTGCCATGGCAAATGTTTTGACACTTTCACGGCAATGACTACTGACCTCCAATCCTTCAAATCATTTCTTAAAACTAACCTGTTCCGCAATGCTTTTAACATCTTTGAATCTCTTTTACCCATTTTTGCTTTGTTTCCTTTTAAAAATGTGTTTATTTTAAAACATGTATATTTTATTTTAACGTGTACAATTTTACCATGTGTTGTAAATTATTATAAAGTGTCTGAGTACTTTGAAAAGCACTTTCAAATAGAATGTATTATAATAATAATAACAATAATAACAACTTGTCCTTGTTGGCCTCAAACCGTGGTCACCGGGAACATATTGTAAATGTAGCCGTAACGACAGCAAAAGATGATTAAATGTGGTCTGAAAATAGTCAGCCTTGGCCAACTAAACAGTGCATTATACAATATTTGCATTATTGCTGCTTTATTGATTAATTCTGTTTTGCAACTGCCTATTGTTGACACTTGTGCAGTCGTATCAGTGTAAACACAGCCATATTGGTTATGTGTCGCTTGAAATGCACATGGTTAAAAAAATAGGATTTGTTCGCCAAATAGACAGTTGGACCCCCATTGTAAAACCAGCCTAAATGTTTTAAGCACGTACTTGTGTACAGGTGTGAACATACTGCAGATGAATCTTACATTACACGTTCTCAGAATAGCGTCAAATGTTAAAGCTGTGTAAAAAGTCAGAGCACCTTGAAAACTCCGTAATAATTGCTGCTAGAGTCCCATGACTAGAACTTTGTCCAAACCACATGTCCTATGTCTGAAGCATGTGAAAGGACAAGACCGCCATGACCTTTGACCTCGCATAGACTGTTGATACTCCCCAGAGCCAGAGGGGAAAACTGAAGGATGTTTACAAAAAGGTTTCTTTACCCTGCAGTAGTCATCAATGAAACGCAGTCGCTTCATAGCCACGTCTCGCACATGACTCCTTCGGAAGAGAATTTTGCCTGCATGAAAGCAAAGGGAGCAAAATCACGGCAGATCAGTAGACAGTTGGCATTTTAACCAAGGAAAGAGAAAAGTTAAGATAAATAAACCACTTGGCCCAAAAGAATTGAGCAAATTAAATCAGGTTTGGCTGAGAGGATGTTTTGAAGTGCATGTAAAACTCAGGCCCTCCCGGAGATGTCAGCAAGGTTTGGTTCTGAGCCCATATGGTCACAACAATATTTACTCCCGCGTGAATGCAAAATGAAGTTAAACAATTGCCTGTACAGTTCATCAAGGTTTTATGATCGCGGAAGTTTGGGTTTTGGAACACTTTATTCCAAACACCATATAATTTATCTAACTCGCGTCATGGAACAGATTATGGGCACATTTCTACCACTGTATTTGCTGCTATGACTGAGTTTAAGTCAACACCGCCGTCGAGTCTTGACTGCAGGCTTTGAACAGAGTGTTAACCAAAACACACTGGAACCATAATTTTAATTCGCTAAGAGTTAAAGAAATCAACATGGTAAACTTACAGTTGTACGCAGAGATGCACCCAACGCAATACATCAGCGTAATAAGCAGAGCCGGTGAAATGCCCTCGACAACTAAACCACCACAAGCGCAATATTGATCACTGCCACTCTCCTGTGGGTTGGCATGAGCCTGAATGTCGGGCGGCGACTTACGAGAGAGGAGACAAGCATGTGCGGCGTGCCTTGGATCAATGCAAGGAAGTGTACACAGACACACAAATCCATGCGATTAAATGACCCATGCATGCATAACCAGACGCTCGGTAAGCGAGCCTCAAACAGATGAATATGGCAGAGCGACAAAATCACTCAAGATGAGAAAGTCATGGGCAGCATCCTGTCAGCAGTGATTCGAACCTACACATGTGCAGATCAAACAAGCACCGGTACGGGCTCATATTGACGCATTGCGCATGCATTATTAATATGGGAGTCTGTTCAGAGAGCAGGCTATTACCTGGCAGAAATGGAATAATCCTCTTCTTTGGATCTTTTTGTCCACCCTCAATTGGAAACTTGTCAAGTATTTGCATCTGTGAGGAAGAAAACAAAAGAGACATTTTTGCAAGGGTCCATGGCAGAAGATCAAGTTCTGGAAAAGATGAATTAAGTTTAGCATAAACCAGTGCAAACTTCACCTACATGCAGTGTTTTTGCATGAAGGATTATGACCATTGATCATAAAATAACCGGAATGAGAGGAATATCCTATTCCAAATACATCTACGAAACCAAGCTGACAACTCAAGGGAGCAATGTCATTCCTCATGATTCCCAGTAATGGTTCTTCATTATGGTAGTGTATTTTTAAAATGTAGCTTTTACATAAAAGAAAAAAAAATAATGTTTTTTTTTTTCAGAGATGACATTGACAAAAGATGTAGATTTTAATCAACCGTGGAACATACACATATTCATTTGAACTGCACATGTCTGTGTTCTTCCACGTAATTAGAGCAGCATTGGCAAAAAGGAAAAGTAACAGAAGTTTGTGGGAGTTAAACAAGCTGTCATTTAATCAAAATGCTCAGCGACACGAACATACTGGGAGAAGTGCTGACGCTGAAGTTGGAGGTACAGTGAGAAAGAATGGTGAGTGATGAGTGACCAAAAAAAAAAAAGATGCCGCAGAGGTCAATGGGTGCAAATGAGTGAATCACGCCTTATTGTGTTTACAGTTTCACCGCTTCGATAAATCATTTAAAGGAGACATGATTAGCATCCATCCATCCATCCATTTTCCGATCCGCTTATCCTCACAAGGGGTGCAGGGGGGTGCTAGAGCCTATCCCAGCCGTCTCCGGGCAGTAGGCAGGGGACACCTTGAACCGGTTGCCAGCCATTCGCAGGGCACACACAGACGAACAACCATCCACGCTCACATTCACACCTAGGGTCAATTTAGAGTGATCAATAAGCCTGCCATGCATGTTTTTGGAAACATTTTGGAAAGTGGAGTACCCGGAGAAAACCCACGCAGGCACGGGGAGCACATGCAAACTTCACACAAGGAGGCCGGAGCTGGAATTGAATCCGGTGCCTCTGCACTGTGAGGTCAATGTGCTAACCACTAGACCGCTGGGCCACCGACATGATTAGCTACCCCCCCCCCAAAAAAAAAACAGCAACACAGAGGGTAAATAATGTGTATAATAATTTTTAAAAAACTAAATAAATGGATGTGCCTTGTACATGTTTGTGTGAATATCACGTTTTTTATAGCATTTGATAGTTTGAACCAGGCTGGACGTCCCTCCATACATTATACGAGCCGCTCATCCTCACGAGGGTCCGCAGGGGTGTTGGAGCCTTTCCCAGCTGTCTTCAGACAGTAGGCGGGAGACACCCTGAACTGGTTGCCAGCCAATGGGCATTATACACACAGGAACAAAATAAAAACATTCACGCTCACACCAAGGGACAATTTCGAGTGATTCATTAACCTGCCATGCATGTTTTTGAAACGTGGGAGGAAACCGGAGTACCCGGAGAAAACCCACGCAGGCACGGGGAGAACATGAAAACTACACACAGGAAGGCCGGCGCTGGAATCTGCACTGCGAGGCAAACATGCTAACCAGTCCCCACCATACCACCCCTACTCAGTGCATTGTGTTTAAAAAGGTGTCTGGTAAATCATTAAATTGAAGAGTTTATTTGACATGTTCATTGTTGTGTTGACTTCTTATTTATGATTAAGTATTATAAGTTAAAATAAAATTAATGTACTTTCATTCCGACTTTTTTCTCGGGTCCTTATATTCAATCGTTAAAAAAAAAATCTACTTAATCTATTGAAAAAAATCCAATATGAAATACTATCAGCTCAGCCCTGGCTTGTATCACAGCACTCCCTGTAGGGAATCACTACCAAAGATACCATGAGACAATAGATCCTTGACACTAATGAATAGGCCTCAACAAATAAATTACTAAATGAGCTGCTAATTTGAATCATCTCCGGCATGTATCGTATAGTTTTGATGGGAATGCTGATAGGCAGGTGTTTTGATTTTCTCTGTCATATTGATTACCCCCTCACTCCTCATAAGGCTTGATAGGTCAGCTTTTGGCCCACATCAGCTCCTATCAAATGAATATTTTTAATCAACCTCTTATTTTGACGAAGCCACATTTGACACACCACCTCCTCCTTTCCTCTCTTACTTAAAATCTTCAGCGAATTATTCAAAACAGTCTCAGCCAGCAAGTTCAAGCTTGTCCTCTATGCAGTATCTCGTCACAGTCGACAGATGTCTGCATCCAGCCAGGCATCATGTGGATCACAGAAAAGAACAGGTGGGCCTATTTGATCAGGTGACAAACTAGTAGGACAGCCCTTCGACATGCTCAACCACAAAGTTTTTCCTGAACAGCAAACACACCATGAATATTCTATTAACAAAAGCATTACTACAAATGGTGATTAACTTTGTATCCCATCAGCAATCCAAAATTTGAGAAAAAAAAAGACACTCTTGCCAAATGGTTGCTCTACTTCTAAGAACCTAACTTCACTGTCTCCTTGGTAACCAGCCCAGTGAGGATGTGAGGAAGAGTTGCGAAGCCATGTGATTGGACGATCCTGCAGAGCTCTGGACCACTGATATAAATGTTGTGAGTCAGGCCGTTAAAAAAAAAAAAAAAAAAAAGGAAAAGACAACAACAAACAAGAGGAATAAGAATTATCTCCTTTCAATGAGACAACATTTTATCTGGCGCAATGGCATGTGCTGCTGTTTGTTTAATACATGTATGTGTGCGTTCGCTGATAGTCTCAGTCATTAAGATTCAAATGCTGGAATGATCAAATCAAAAACAAAAGAGCAGTTTTAATTGGTCTCGACACGAATGCTATGTATGACAATGAGCTTTTATTTTGACTGCTTTGAAGGGGGCTGACATTTAATGCCTGTGGGAGGAGGCTACATTAAACTAGCAGACCGCATATTTGGTTTCACAACACTTTGGCAATCATCATCTAAAAAGTATACATTTGTCATCAAAACATTCCTCTCACAATTATTAAAACAAACACCATTCATCCTTGCAACACATTTATCCGATGAAACTATCGTAGTGCTTTAAATGATGTAATTAAGAGTGAACTAAAAATGTAGCATATATGAAGTAAACAGCATGATTTGGAGTGAAATTCAACCGTATAGACCTGAGCACAATTACTGGACTCTTTTCAGAGTGAGACAAACAGCAGCTCCTTGTTCATCCCATGCGCTAAGAATAGAGCGGCCATATAAGGAGCTGTGAACGTCTGTTGGCATCAACTCAGGGATGCCGCGCAGTCCTTGGGCAGCACATTGATTCCTAGACTTCCTCCTAGTGGTCATGTGACCGCAAGGGTTTACCCCAGACTTAGCAGTAGCAGGGCAAACTCGAATGGAAATAAAAACACGAGTGTTCAACCTCTGGAACAACTCATGACCAGCGGGACACGGCCCCCCCATGTGACCTTCAGTCATTCAAAAAGAGGGCAGCCGCACGCCCGTGCTCGCTGGGCGGGGCATGGCATGAGGAAGTTATTTCTCTGGCAGAAACATTACACAGTTAATGATAAACGGGTGTTGTTCCACTTCAAGATCAAGCCCTTTAATCAGAGCCATTATTTAAGGAAAGCTTTAATTTACAGGGACATAAATATAGAAAGGTTATTCAAAGAAAAAAAAAGTTTTTTTAACATCCATTACTGTCTGTCGAGCACTACAGTATTTGGTTTGTGGGAAATTTATAGAATAACTTGAAAGGTAAGCCTTTTCTTTTGTCCATAATCACTCAGTTGTACTTTCAAAATATAGAGTGGAAACCCCGGCAGCCCATTTGGTCACTGGACTTTGCTTATCATCTCATGGTATGTTAACAATCCATGGGCGCAACACGCATATTAAATTCAGCTTTGGGGTTTGGGAAAGGGGTCTGGATCGGATTTATCTGGGAGGAAATTTCAAGGTATTGCTTGATGGGCATTTGTGCTATGCCTCACAGCTGATCATCTAAAATCGATTCGCTATGGAATAAATCCTCAGATGAGTTGGTTGGTTTCATTACACTTTACACTGTAAAGTGTAATGAAACCAAACAAAAGTAAGTGTAAAGTTTACACCATATTTACACCAATGTTATGCTTTGGAAAACATCATCGCTATGTAATCGAGTGTACGCCACAGCACAATATTTGGTAGTGCAAAACAACAGGCAACCACTGAATATGTGCATCTGTCAAAGGTCAAAATGTTGCAACTTGCCGTTTTGCCATGCCAGTTCTGCATGGGAAATGATAACAATTTCGACCCAATACTGAACAATGATCTACAGTGTATGTTAACAGTAGTTAAAATTTATTTAAAGACAATTACCATGCAACCCACTCAGAATGTCAATGCCTTCACGCATAGTGTGTTAGGATACATAACAGAATGCATATTATCTTTCTTGTGGGAGGTTCTCAGTGGTTGAAGTCATCTAAAAATATACGCTCTGTTGAAGATATGTCAACACCGAAGGGTGTTTTGCCCCGTCTAGTGATTCAGAGTTTGTGTACTTTCAAAAGACAACAGGTGCAGCAAGTTATATCTGTCCTCAACCCTTCACTAGTCGGCCACAATCCAAGGCTGGAGAGCATTTTGTGACATATGGAATCAGGGGACAGGCTTCAACTGGAAAAGATTTGTCATAGAATTGGATCCTGTTTCCCCCACGGGCTGATTCCAGCTCATGTTAAAACCAGCAGATGGTATATAAAGCTGTATGGTTGTGGAAAATAGGAGAAAAAAAACGTTGGGTTTTTTTTCTGAAACAGTGTGTCCCTGACAAAGAATCATTTGGATGAAAAATGCATCATTTAAAGGATATTTCCATTTGAAGCTTTTCACACTAAAATTTAGTTTAGTTGGCAATTTGCCTAAGACAAAAAAGGCATCTTCTACACATGTACACACAGCAGCATAATCTGTTATTGTCATTAACTTATTTACACCCTTTGACGTATAAATACGTCAATTAGCGCATAGCGTTCCCTCCCCATGACGTATTAATACGTCAATCACGTGTTTTCATGGGGGAGGGTGCAAGAGAGTCTGATGCAACTTCTCACCACAGGATTAGGCTTGACGGCAATGTTAAATAGCAAAAAAAATGGCCATCGGGTGGCAGTGGTGCAAAAATCAACCAGGATCACGCCGCAGAAGGAGTAGAAAGGGCGTACAGTAAAGGAGGGGCGTATGTGGATAGTGGATTGCAACATGAGCAACTAGCTACGATGGAGAAAAGGAAATAACTAACTAAAATTCATTTTGTTTTCGGTATAAAAGCGTCCTCGAAACAAAACAACAAAGGAGATGGTGTTTGTGTGGAAGAGAAAATGATGCTTCGGTCACATAATCGAAAGCGGCACCCGTCAAACGAACGTCGGCCTGCACAAACATGGCGGGCTACACGCAGCCCGCATAGCTCACGCCGAGTTTCGAGTTCATCTGATGAAGATGAACTTGCTCCACGTCAGCGATCATCGCTTGGCAGAGCATTTTGTGCCTCCCGATGCCCCACATCGCCCACAAATCGTCACCCCGGCGACTTCCAGCGATGACGGCAAAGAGGCTGCATTGCTTCGCATGGCCGACGCCGGGCACACGTCAGCGATTCGTTGGAATCGTCTCATAGACGACGGCGAAAACGATGAATTGGAGAGCGATTTGGATCCCGATATGTCGGACGAATGTGTGCCTTCGGACATAACGGAAAGCAGCTGAGAGTCCTCGCCAGAGCCGCTGGAACGAGGAGGTAACTGCTGACTAGCTTGCAAGTTCCCATTCAAAACTTCATCACTTCTTATGCCTCATCAGTCACTTTTATGTACCGCTACATTCCCCGCTATACTATAAAGTTGCCAGTAACACTAATCATTTATGTACGGTTGATGCGTCTCGTAGATGTGGATGAAAATATGCGCTGACTTGCATGTCGCCATAGGTTTTCAAAAAAAAACAGGGCACATTTGGTCCGCTCAGCTCTGCTAAAACCACTAGTGTTAAATTCATATTCCATTTCATTTCAAATTGGATGCTGAGCAACGTGGAATGAATGGTGTAAATAGCAGTGTGCGAGCATGTATGTGTGTGTGGGAGAGATGTTGAAATGTAAGTGGAAAGCAACAATAGAAAAAATAGAAAAATAAAATAGAAAAATAAAAGTGTGGTAATTGTACATTCTCATTCATACTTCAATAAATTACAGATTGTCCAACCAGAAGCCAAATGATGACGACTCCTCGCTTTGGTGGTGGAAAGAAAGGTAAATAAAATTATTGTACCTCACTCTGCAGCAAGATATATTTGCAACTTTTTATGTTTCTATAATTTATAGGTCGTGCATCTGGACGTGGTGGGATGAATCGATGGTGACAAACTGGATGGAAGCCAAAAACCATCTTCTCCACAGCTGCACTTTTGTTCATAGTTCAATAGTTTTGTTGTGTGCAAATAAATTATTTTGCGACAAAAACATTATTTGTAATGTTCTTTTGTAGGAGGAACACATTATTGAGGTATTTCAGCTGCCACAAAAGCAAAAAATAGTGTAAAACTTGAAATAATGCTTGAAATGCATGCTTTTACAAAAAGCTCATTTTCTCTGGATTTCTGCAGAAAATCGGCCTTTTCCATCAAACTTAGCAGTTGTCTAATGCTGATTGCCAACGAACGGAGAAAGATAGAAACTAACTTTTTTTTTCTGCTGAAAGAAGAGAGTCTCACCTTTCTTTTGACAGTTTGCATGTATATATAGCCATAGAACAGAAAATTCTGTGGGCCTTGCAAATCAGTCAAAATTCAGTAAAATGTGAGGGATTGAGGGGGTTGCTCCAGTGAAAAGGGGTGGTATTCAATGAGTTAAATATGACCACAACTATTTTTTTATGTATATCCAACCAAAGCAGTATCCAGATAATCCATTTGTGCAGCAATTTTCAACCACTTATTTCTGTTGAGGGTCCCGGAGAAGATGGAAGCTCTCTCGGCTTTGTGCAAATTGGAGACAACAGCATAGATTGGTCAGCAGTCCTCTTTCTATGGGTATACAGGTAAGTATTCTCCAATTAGGAATCATATTTGCATTGTCCACTCTTTCCTGATAACAGAATTTCCTTATGTGGGAAAGGACTATGGTACTTGTCCTTTATGAACATGCAAGTATGTTAACAAAATACATGCGTAACAACACGAGCAATAAAATGCCAAAATATAATGTCCAAAAACTGTTTATAACACAAAAACTAGCATACAGTACAGGTATATTAACAGAATACAGTATAACAAGACGTGTCACAAAATTAGGACTATTTGCTACAAAATGACTAGTAACAGACCTGGCGGCTTTTCTTTCCACTCACTCACTGTCTCTAATTTTAGCTCCCCTCGATCACCACCCAAGACAGTGTTGCTCAGCTGATGTGGTGCAACGAACTTTTGAAGCCAGCCACGGGACGCTTCTAAGTCTTCGATGTTCATAGTTAGCACTATGGAACTTGCCTTCTCTCTAATTAGCAGTCCAGTTAGCGGAAGGTTTTCAGCAAGATAACAGGTAGAGCATTCCAGGAAACGTTCATTTATTGGACTGTCCGTCGAACCACAAGCAATTTACTCTGAGCAGCTAATCGGATGCATTCCACTCTCTTCCAGGCATTACCGTTCCTCTTCGTTTGGATGCCATGATCTACAGGACGTAAATGGAAATTAATGAATTTTAAAAATCGTTCGCAATTCTAGCTAAACTCATGCCAATAGAGTCACTTACATGTTGCTGTTTTGGATCCAATGAGAGTAAATAGCGGCGCGGACACAGTTATTCGCTTGAGTTTATGTTTGTTTTATATATATATCTATATATATATATATGTAGATATATATAGATATATATATAAATAAAAATTTAAAAAAAAATCCTCGTCTCACCCCCCCTCGGGTGGTGTCCGTCCCTCATTCAGCTCGGGTCCTCTACCAGAGGCCAGGAAGCTTGAGGGTTCTGCGCAGTATCCTTGCTGTTCCCAGCACTGCACATTTCTGGACAGAGATGTCCAATGTTGTTCCCGGGATCTGTTGCAACCACTCATCTAGTTTGGGGGTCACTGCCCCGAGTGCTCCGACCACCACCGGCACGGCACGACTGTCACCTTTACCTTCCAGGCTCTCTCCAGCTCCTCTCTGAGCCCTTGGTATTTCTTGAGTTTCTCGTGTTCCTTCTTTCTGATGTTTCCATCACTTGGGACCGCTACATCCACCACAACGGCTTTCCTCTGCCCTTTATGTATGATCACGATATCTGGTTGGTTCGCCATTACCATCTTGTCAGTCTGGATCTGGAAGCCCCACATGATCTTCGCTCTGTCATTGTCCACCACCTTCGGAGGTGTTTCCCATTTTGACCTTGGGGTTTCCAGTCCATACTCCGCACAGATGTTTCGGTAGACTATGCCAGCCACCTGGTTATGGCGTTCCATGTAGGCTTTCCCTGCCAGCATCTTACACCCTGCAGTTATGTGTTGGATCGTCTCAGGTGCCTCTTTGCACAACCTACACCTTGGGTCTTGTCTGGTGTGGTATATCTGGGCCTCAATGGCTCTGGTGCTCAGGGCCTGCTCCTGAGCAGCCAGGACGAGTGTCTCTGTGCTGTCCTTCAGGCCAGCCCTCTCTAGCCACTGATAGGACTTTTTGAGATCGGCCACTTCAGTTATGGTCCGGTGGTACATCCCGTGTAGGGGCTTGGATGATTAATTGTACAAATGAGATCTTGCCATGATGGTCCCTCTTCCAGCGCCTCATCTTCTGTTCCCCATTGTCTGAGTACGTCATCCGTTGGAGCCTTCTCCTTGATGTATTCATGGAGCTTGGATGTTTCATCCTGGACAGTGGCTCTCACACTCACCAGTCCCCGGCCTCCTTCCTTTCGGCTTGCGTACAGTCTCAGGGTGCTGGATTTGGGATGGAACCCTCCATGCATGGTTAGGAGCTTTCAGGTCTTAACGTCCGTGGTCTGAATCTCTTCCTTTGGCTCACCTTATTATTCCTGCAGGGTATCTGATCACTGGCAGGGCATAGCTGTTTATTGCCCGGGTCTTATTCTTGCCATTGAGCTGGCTTCTTAGGACGTGCCTCACTCGCTGGAGGTATTTGGCCGTAGCCGCTTTCCTTGTTGCCAGTTCGAGGTTGCCATTGGCTTGTGGTATACCGAGGTACTTGTAGCTGTCCTCAATGTCTGCTATTGTTCCTTCAGGGAGTGAGACCCCTTCAGTGCGGACTACCTTTCCTCTCTTAGTCACCATCCGACTACATTTCTCAAGCCCGAATGACATCCCGATGTCGCTGCTGTAGATCCTGGTTGTGTGGATCAGGGAGTCTATGTCCCTTTCGCTCTTAGCATACAGCTTTATGTCATCCATGTAGAGGAGGTGACTGATTGTAGCTCCATTTCTGAGGCGGTATCCATAACCTGTCTTGGTGATTACTTGGCTTAGGGGGTTCAGTCCTATGCAGAACAGCAGTGGGGAGAGTGCATCACCTTGGTATATGCCACATTTGATGGACACTTGGGTAAGTGGCTTGCCATTGGCTTCCAGTGTGGTTTTCCACATCCTCATCGAGTTCGCAACGAAGGCTCTTAGGGTCCTGTTCACCTTATACAACTCCAAACATTCAGTGATCCATGTATGTGGCATCGAGTCATAGGCTTTCTTGTAATCAGCCTACATGGAACGCCATAACCAGGTGGCTGGCATAGTCTACCGAAACATCTGTGCGGAATATGGACTGGAAACCCCAAGGTCAAAATGAGAAACACCTCTGAAGGTGGCGGAGAATGACAGAGCGAAGATCCTGTGGGACTTCCAGATCCAGACTGACAAGATGGTAATGGCGAACCAACCAGATATCGTGATCATAGATAAAGGGCAGAGGAAAGCCGTTGTAGTGGATGTAGCGGTCCCAAGTGATGGAAACATCAGAAAGAAGGAACACGAGAAACTCGAGAAATACCAAGGGCTCAGAGAGGAGCTGGAGAGAGCCTGGAAGGTAAAGGTGACAGTCGTGCCTGTGGTGGTCGGAGCACATATATATATATATATACACACACACACATACACACACACACACACACACACACACTGTATATATATATGAGAGAGAGAGATATTTTTATAAATATGGAGGACACTGCCGCGTGCTATTGGACCACAGGGCACTTGATGGGTGCTTCAAAATAATCTATGAATGTCTCAAACTGAAGTGGCCCACCACACAAGCTATGAAGCCATCATTCACCTATGCAAGTTTTAATAAATGAATGCTACATAATAATAGTCATATTTTTATTGGAACTCTTAAAGTGAGTTTCTTGGAAAAGAAAACGAGTCAGCTGAATTTACAGTATACATGCATGTTGTGGTGCATGGTCAGGATGGTACCACTTCTGCCTCAATTTGAGCCAGAAAAAAAACCCTGGTCTGCAAACAATCGTACTCTTGTATATGCAGGTTGTGGCATCGGTGAGGGAACTCATCATAGGAGCAAGTCGTTGGCAGTGAAGTGAGTGAGAGAGGTTAAAAAAATTACAAAAGACTTGGTTCGAAAGAGACACAGAGATGGATAGAAGAGGAGCATCCATGACACGAGATTGAGAGTGATAAATTGTACAAATGAGATCTGAATAAAATATGTGTGACCGAACACAATGAGATTTATGGCACATATGAAAGGAGGCAAAGGCAAGTGGCAAGACTTTCAGGGAAATCAGAAGAATACACAGACCTGGATTTCCCTTCTCTTGTCTTTCTCAGTTTTTTTTTTTTTTTTACTTTTCCTCCTCAAATATTTGCACTGTGAGTCCCCAATGCCATATCTCCCCTGCTGTTTACCCAATAGCTACCGATTAACCTAAAGAATAGTTAGCTCAGGCCAGTGGACATGCAGAAACTGATTACTTTGCTAAAATGTTTTTCAGCTTATAGTATGTGCCAGGATAACGCAATACAATGCCAGGCCTGTAGTCACCAAAGTTGATAGCGATATGTAGTGTACACAGGACCAAAACGGTAGTGATGACAAAGAGAAGGGTGTTATTTAACATAGCTTTCTATAATCAGTCCCGAATTATCTGCAAAAACTAAAGGGAGATTTCAAATGCTGTTGGGTGCTCATCATAACATAAAATGAAAAACTTTAGAAGAAGTGGGGCTAACCATGTCATCAGAAAAACCAAAATACATCACATAAAGATTATCTTTCTAATTGTTTAATACCGGTAACTCTTCTAGGCACACGTTTTAAAAGCACCATGTGCTGTATTTAAGTGTTAAGGTTCGTGTACTCTACGAATGTACGCTATGTACTGTGAATAATAAGATCATTTGAGTGATTATAAATACATTTTTTCGGGGGGTTAATTTAAAATGAGATGGGATGAGCTCTTTACAAAAGTTCCTAGTTCAGTTTCACACAAAACTGAATTTTAAAAAAATGATCAAATGATTTGTTAGGAATAATCAAGTAATCATCTTCTTGCCTGAGGACAGTTACCTAATACTAATCTGTAATCACAGCAGCTCTGCTTACCAACTGCCATCGACATTAACGTGCAGAGGAAGAAGAAGCCGAAGGCGGTTGGGATAGGCTCCAGCACCCCCCGCGACCCTTGTGAGGATAAAGCGGATCGGAAAATGGATGGATGGAATTATACTGATAACCAGAATAATGTTGTTCACTATAATTGTAATGTGACATTTGAAAAATGCAAAATCTTCCAAAACCCCAGAGGTGACCATGAAAGTCACAAAGTCAAAAAGTTAAAATGACACCCGTGAGTACAGGCGACTGAAAAACTGCCCCATTGTCTTTGCTCTTTTCAGTGTGCAAACTGGTATGAGATCAACGATATCCAGGTGGAGAAAACATCCCTGTGTACTTTCTGATCAAGGTACAGTATATGGTGAGAGTAGGCCACTCTTTGATTCATGGGGCCATGTGTTAGAAAGATAAAGAAAGTATCCTTGAACAAACCCTTTAATCAAGGTTCAGTGTGAGGTAGAGATGCCAAAGATATCTGGCATTCACCGACTCTCCTCCACATTCAGCTGGAGAGGACCTTGAACAGAAACATAATGGCTCAATCAAGCAGAGAGGAAATTCATGAAGCAAAAGACAACTGGTGGTTAAAGTTTGTAATCTACCTTGTACAAAGTGCTGCGAAAAAAGTAGGAGCCCCTCCCCTCCTGTTTTGGGTCATCTAGCCAATTTAAAATATGGCAGAGCCCAAAAAAAAATGCAAAAAACCCTCAATTAAAATATTCTGTCTCTAAATCGGCAGCACGATGATCGACTGGTAAGCACGTTGGCCTCACAGTGCAGAAATGCAGGGATCGACTCCAGTGCCGGCCTTCTGTATGGAGTTTGCATATTTTCCACGTGCCTGCGTGGGTTTTCTCTGGGTACTCCGGTTTCCTCCCACATTCCAAAAACATGTGTGGCAGGTTAATGGAATACTTTAAATTATCTTCTATCTAGGTGTGACTGTGAGTGTGAATGGTTATTTGTCTATGTGTGCCCTGCGATTGTCTGGAAACCAGTTCAGGGTGGACCCCACCTATTGCCTGAAGGCAGCTGGGACAGGCTCCAGCACGCCCATGTGAGTATAAGCGGTTCAGATTATGGATTGATGGAAGTTTCTAAATTATTTTATCGTTTATGGGAAGAAAAAAAATCCACATCCCTTGCTAAATCATAAATTAACTGTAAATTGAGTTCAATTTTATTGGCCACACCCGGGCCTCAGATTTGTTGAAAAAAAAATTCACTCAAACATTTCATGTCTGACAAAGTGCAGTAGTTTATCATATCTCAAAATCATAAATACATCCTGCCACGATCTAAAGACATTCATGAACAATTGAGAAACAAAATGCCTGAACTGGAAAGACAGTGTGATTTGGTTGGGCCAGAAACTTTTTTTTTTAGCCCTTAAATGAAAACTTAAGTGTGATTCATCTAAAATCAGAAAGGGAGAAAATTGATGGCATTGCATGTACAAATAAACAAGTGCCAGTTTATACAAAGGGTGTAATCAGAGGTTCTAAGGCATAAATAAACTACCGGTAATATACCGATAACATAAATAATCAACACAAGCAATAGTCTATTGAATTTAGTTTTTGAATTTGCATTTTGGAATTGACTATACTTACTCATGTCCCTCAAGGGGAAATTCCACTCCCACACTGATGGACACTTTGTGACGCATGCCACATCGTAACAAGATCACACACGTGCGTGCGTACAGGGAGAGATTCCGAGTGAAAGAGGCGGGCAAAGAGTGCTGCAACACTGAGCCTGAGGTGGTGGGGACGATGCCCTTCCCCGGGATACTTCAAAAGCATCTAGCAAGCAGACTCGTATCCCATCAACAATTAGTTCCCAGTTTATATTATTGTCTATAATGGGACTTGAAACCTTGTCCTATACAAATCCTCAAAGACTGAGCTAGAAATCACAGCAACAAGGTGTTGACAGACTTAGAGGACTTTTTTTTGCATCATCCCCTCACCTGAAGGCAGAGGAAGGCTACCTTTTCATCCACCAAGTGAACATACAATAAGTATGCCCACACCAGCTTTGCGCTGCTAACTGAGGGCAGCTCCAGAGTGGAAGAGAGTCCAACTTCTCTGAAGAAGGCTACTTCCGGAGCGCTTCAATGTGTGTCACACGTGGCAAATATGCAAACGACACACAGCATAATAGTTTGGAACAGTGCTTGTTAAGGTGCACTGTTCCAAACTATTATGCACAGCAGTGTTGCAAGACATTTTATAGGTCGTGAAGAACTGAAAATGGTCTTCTTTTTTGGGGGTGGGGTAGCATTGGGAGGTTGTATTTGTGGAAATCAAAAGCGATTTCAATCAAAAAAATTTTAACAGGTCAAGTTACATTTTAATATAGGATCTCTTATTTCATTTCATTTTCCCAAGTCTTGCATCAATTGAACGTGGTAGTTTTTGGACAGCTTAAGCAAATTCATTGATACTTATTTTGATAATCGATTCACGTTTTGAAACCCAAGTTTTACTTTCAATTTTCCAGATCATTGGAATTTCGGCCTTTCAACAGAAATTCCTTTCAGATGGCTGTAGTCCGAGATGAAAACAGACTGATTGGCTTTTTTGTAACTCGATTTGATGGAGAAAAAAAGGGATGAATCTATGACGAAAATAATTGTGTGTTGCACCACTACCGTAATATAAATCGAAGGACTTTACACATGCAATGCAGTGTAGCCAACCTCAAAACGTTAGAAAGCCACTTTGTTTGATAGTTACTAAAATGCCAACCAAGTTTAGAGACCTTTGTTCTCAACCATCAGAAGATGCTCACAAGATCGATCTTGCCACTGCTGGCTATGTGGCACTGCGCCAAAGGTAATTTGAGTACTACATGTGTAAATATGAAACTATTCATTAATGTGAAGATGCAACAGCATCATTCATTGTAACACAGGGTTCACTGCCCTACGTATTGAGACCATAACTCTCAAATGCTTTGGCTCAACTCCTTGTGCCTCAGTGCAGCACATGCATGGGTCTACTAAAGTTATTAATTGTTCTAACACCAATAAAACATTCAACGATTTTTAAAAATATGCTTTTACAATCCGTATTAATAAATAATGTGGCATCATTACATCACAAGGTGAAAAAAAGTCTTTCATTATTATATATTCAATCATGCGGTCATTCATCTTCCGAACCGCTTCATCCTCACTAGGGTCGCGGGGGTGCTGGAGCCTATCCCAGCTGTCTTCGGGCAGTAGGCGGGGGGCACCCCGAATTGGTAGCCAGCCAATCGCAGGGCACACAGAGACAAACAACCATGCACGCCCTCACTCACACCTAGGGACAATTTTGAGTGATCAATCAGCCTGCCATGCATGTTTTTGGAATGTGGGAGGAAACCGGAGCACCCGGAGAAAACCCACGCAGGCCCGGGGAGAACATGCAAACTCCACACAGGGAGGCCAGAGCTGGAATTGAACACGGTACCTCTGCACTGTGAAGTCGACGTGCTAACCACTGGACTATCGGGCCGCCATTATTATAGAATGCCCCCTAAATAATTTGGTGCTACACGGCAAAACTGTCACAATTTGGTCAAGATCCACATGCGTTTGGAGTGTGACCTTTATTGCCTCTGCATTGTTTTGCTAGTGAATGTGAACCCACATTGTGATTATTCTTTTGCAGAGGGGAGTCACATTGCCCCACTCATCAATGGGACCTTTCAACAAGAACCTTCCCTCCACTGATTGAAACATCATTTCCTGCTGGGGTTGCACACAGGAGCTACTGAGATGTGCCCCCATAACTTTCTCTGGAAAGTGCTTGCATATTTACGAGTGACCCAGAGACCTCCAGTGCTGTATACATCTGGCATCAGCTTGCAATGGACCAGGCGACACAAATGCGTGCACACAATCATTCACTCTGTATGAAATAGTCAGTGGAGGAAACAAAGGCCAGTGTGCTGGCGCTCCTGCTCAAGACGTTTCAAACATGACTGAGACAAACCAACCATGACCGTCATTTCAAACAATATGTTAAAGGCCCTCGTCATTCAGAGCATGCCATGCAAATATGACAATGGGGGAAAATAATACAGTGGTCCCTCTACTTACGAAATTAATTGGTTCTGGAAGAAATTTCTTAACTCGAAAATTTTGTAAGTCGAGACACATTTTCCATGTAAATGCCCTAATGTGTTCCAAGACCCTCCTCCCCCCTCAAAATTCAGACATAAATGTTTCCTAAAGCATAAAAATGCATCAAGATATGTAACAAATACATGTTACAATTAGATTATTGCAAAATAAATGGGAGTTGTGTATAATGTAAAAAATAGAGTGAAGAATTAAAATGATGGTCATTTAACTTTTAACTGCATTGTCATCGTTTTTTGCCCTCTTTAGTTCATGTTCTCTCTCAGAAGTGTTTTTTTCCTGGCGTTTTGTCAATAACTGATCCAAGGACGTTTGCTTCAGCGTTTAACAATCCTTCGAAAATGTCCAAGGCAAACATCAGCATAGTGAGCGATCGCCTGACTGGTGAAAACCTTTTCTGAGTGATTCATATTTACGTAAAATTATCGGAACAGCTTATGGCCCGAGGGGCAAATCACGAGGACGCTGCATAGACACATATCTATCTATTTATCACAAGAGCTTTTTGACAAAAGGCATTGCTCATGCATCTCAATTTTAAAATGCAACTTTTATTCTGACTCTGATGACCAATTAAATGTTTTCTTTTCTCCAGTCACTCTTGTGCGGCCCAGTGGTTGGGGACCCTCGGGTAAGGCATACAAATAATGTCTCCCTTGCCCTGACCAATTCCACGTAGATTTATTAGAGCAACACAGTGGAGAACACCAGTAACAGAAATACAAATATAGAGACAAACGTACACACGATCAAAATAGTTACCGTATTTTCCGGACTATAAGTTGCTCCTGAGTATAAGTCGCACCAGCCATAAAATGCATAATAAAGAACAAAAAAACATACATAAGTCACACTGGAGTATAAGTTGCATTTTGGGGGGGAAATTTATGTGATAAAATCCAACACCAAGAACGGACATGTCATCTTTGAAGGCAAATAAAAATAAAACAACAGGCTGAATAAGAGTATGATATGCTAACGTTACATGACGCATAAACAATGAACTGAGAATGTGCCCGGTATGTTCACGTAACATTAAGAGTTATTCAAGTAACTGTAGCATAATGATCATGTGAACAAGTTTACCAAACCATCAGTGTCACTCCAAATCACTAAATCACATTAAATCTTCATCCTCGGTGTCACTTTTAAGCAACTCTGCCAACTTCAGAGGTAGAAGAGACCGTGCTTCCTCTTCTACTTCGCTGACGTCAGAGTCATTGTCTGTTTTTTTTTGTCAATGTGGAAAGCATCAACACAGGCCTATAGAGCCCCCTCTTGCGGTGAAAATAACATGTCAAATGATCGAATGTGTTAATTATTTCACACATAAATCGCTCCAGAGTATAAAACGCACCCCCGGCGAAACTATGAAAAAAACTGCGACATATAGTCCGGAAAATACGGTAAGTGGTGATAGAATTAGGCTCGTCAATTGAAATCATAACTTCAATTTGGTATATTATGTACTTTGTAAGAGAGATTACCTGAAGGTCAAAGAACTTGCTGTATCTTCTGTAAATGATGTGGGAGGTATTGTCTGAGTAGGTGACATTGATGAGATACACCTGTCAAGAAAAGAAGAGAAGGGCACCATTAAAAAAAGAGACGCAACATCTGAGGATTCTGGTACTCCACTTTTGTTTCAGTTAGGGCTGCCAAAAGTGTTTATTCTGCTCGTTGACGAATTACCAACAGCAGTCGCGATTAGTCGACTCATATGTAAATCGCAGTTTTACAAGCGTACAAGCAAGCAAGCACTGCTCTTATAACCATCATTAGTATTCATCTTGATTTTTTTAAGTCGCAGTATGTACAAATCAATAACGAAAACAAATAAGATGATAGTACAGTGCCGACATGTTTATAAATGATGGAGCAACTAAAAGTGAAAACAATGCTGTGGCCTTACAATTTTTGGCTGGAAATATTTTGTGTGTTTTAAAACGGGGCCAAAAATTAAACACGATGCAGTGTTGCACTCATACTATGAATCTAGAAATGCTTGTGAACACACTCTTCTTTTAATGTAGAAAGTGGTGAAATCAGGTGAGTAAAAATTGGGGGAAAATTCACTGTGCTAAAGAAAACTGTTGTCTTTTTAATTTTGTTTTTATTTAACCTTGATCCAAAAGGTTTTGTTTTCCATCACTAGTATACATACCGTAATTGAAAAGTAGCAAATTTACCTTCACAAAAGGTGTTATGGTATGCACCTGAAATGATATTAGGTTGAACATATTTTTTCAGCACTGTAAATTTGTATATTAAAATGAACTAGGTTATATGTTTTCTCGTGGGTCACCGTTGAGGGATTCTGACAAATAAATCAAATTCTGTTCCAATGAGTGCACTGATTCACTCTGTTTGCAAGCGACAGCTTGGGAGGTCTTTCTTTTTCCATGTCAACCACGGGCATACAAAAACTGTGTTTTAGTTGTAAAGAAATTTTAGTTCATGGACTCCTGCCGTCGTAATCCAGAGTAGACGCTAAAATATCTTATCACAGTGCTTATCAAATGGGGGGGTGTGTACCACTGGGGGTACATGAGATTTTAAAATATTTAAAAAGTAGCATCCATGCAGAGAAAAAAAATGATCACAGCAGTTGCCTGCCAGCCACCAAGAATGGTAAAGATCCTGAGTGAAGCACAAGCCCAAGTGGCTCACCTGCGCCGATGAACATCCAGGGTACGGACATACAGAGGGTGACCTCCTACAAGTACCTGGGTGTTCTTCTCAACAATAAACTAGACTGGTCGAACAACACGGACACTCTGATCGGGAAGGGGCTCTTCCTGCTCAGAAAACTGAGGTCTTTTGGATTTCAGGGGTCACTCCTTAAGAACTTCTATGACTCTGTGGTGGCCTCAGCCATTCATTATGGCATAGTCTGCTGGTCAGGCAGCATCTCAGCCCGGGAGAGAGACACTAGACCGACTGGTCAGGAGGGCCAGCTCTGTCTTGGGCTGCTCCCTGGAGACTCTGGAGGAGGTGGCCAACAGGACGATGCTAGCTAACAGCTATGATGGACAGACCCTCCCACCCCCTCCAGGCCAACGTGACAACACTGGGCAGCTCCTTCAGCCAGATACTGTCACACCCGTGCTGCAAGAAGGAGAGGTACCGCCACTCGTTCCTGCCTACCGCTGTCAGGCTATTGAATAGACAGACCTGAAAACCTGGACTCACCCCCACTCACCCATTTTAATATGCTTATATTTATATTTATATTTGATAATTTATATTTATTTATATACTTTTTGTTCTTCTACTTCGCCCTTTCATAATTTTGCTGCTGTAAATTGGGAATTTCTCCGTTGTGAGACAAATAAAGGTTTTCTTATCTTTTCTTGTCTTATCTTATGTCAGAAATGAAATCAGGTATCAGCCACAACGTGCTTGCTTTTCAGATGATCGAGCATCACCGCCGTGCTGGCATGAAAGGGAGGTTTGCATCCTATCCAGTTTTTTGGTGAAATACATCCCAACTTTCAGACTCTAAATCTGGTTAGCCATTAAAGTACAGGACCCGCAATGCTTCTGTTAACATCACGGATGATCGCGACTGAGCATGTGAGTCACAGACGAGGCATACGACCAGCAGGAGAAGCGCGAGACGAGGCAATGTCAAGAGAAAAAACAAAGCGCCAAATAGATTATACGAACACATCACTAAAACGACTCGAGTCGGCGTGACTCGTCGACTAATTTTGCCATCCTTAATACCCGTAATTCGCTGGGAAGCAGCCGAGAACAACAACACGACGACCCTATACAAGATCGTGCGGGAGCTAACCAACTCCAGGAGCAGCTCTAGCGTGCCAATCAGGAGCAAGGATGGCAGGACACCTCTAAGCGACGAGGAGCAAGAAGCAAGATGGCTGGAACACTTCAGGGAGGTTCTCAACCAACCAATGCCTCCCGTGCTCTTCAATTTCGACCAAGAGACACCAGCTCCAGCTCTAAATATTACATCGAAAGAGATATCCGAGACTGAGGTTGCCAAAGCAATCAAGGGCCTTAAGAACAACAAGGCACCGGGACTCGATGAGGTAGCTGCCGAGATGTTGAAACACGGCCAAGACGCTGTTGTGGAGAGCCTTACCCACCTGTTCAACCTGATTTGGCATGCTGAAGAGGTTCCTGCCGACTGGAGACGTGGGGTCATTGTCACGCTTCCTAAGAAGGGAAACCTCGCAGACTGCAATAACTGGCGGGGCATTACACTGCTGTCAATCCCCAGCAAGGTATTCTGCAGTGTCCTGCTACATCGCCTTAAAGATGAAGTGGATAACATCTTGAGGGAAGAGCAAGCCGGTTTCAGGAAGGGAAGGTCTTGCGCCGAACAGATCTTTACCCTTCGAAACATCATAGAGCAGTGCCAAGAACTTCAGACACCACTCATGATCAACTATATCGATTTCAAGAAAGCCTTCGACAGCATCCACCGGGAGTCACTGTGGCAGATCGTCCAGCTGTATGGTGTACCCCTCAAGTACTTCAACATCTTCAGGTCATTGTACCACAACTCAACCTGTTGTGTCAAAACCAACAGTGGCACAACTGATGATTTTGACATTGTCACTGGTGTAAGACAGGGTTGCATTCTGTCACCCCTACTCTTCATCATCATAATTGACTGTGATGAGGAAGTCCATCACAGGGGAAAAAGTTGGTATCAAGTGGGGAGGGAGCAGACTAGCTGACCTGGAATTTGCAGATGATTTGGCTCTGTTAAGTCACACCCAGCCCGCACTCCAGGAGTTGACCAACAATCTGCATGAGCACGGAGTTAAGGTCGGTTTACGAATTAGCCAGGAAAAGACCAAGGCCATGGCCGTCGGACAGCACCAACACCTTCAACCACTCACTCTACACCAACATGACAGAGTACATTGACAGCTTCACATATCTTGGGAGTAACATCTCAAATACAGGTGGTGTGGAGAAAGACGTCAACAGTAGACTTGGTAAAGCTGCGGGAGTGTTCCAACGCCTCCGCAACATCTGGTCATCGAAAGCCATCACTACGACCACCAAGCTACGCCTCTATATGTCAGTGGTTATCCCAACAGCGATTTACGCCTGTGAGACATGGATGAAGACAGCCAACATTACCAACAAGTTAGATGTCTTTCATCGGCGTTGCCTGAGATCCATCCTGAGGATCTCATGGAGAGACCACATCACCAACGAGGAGGTGATGAAGAGGGCAGGAGTGGCTGAACTGTCAGACATTGTCTCTGAAAGGAGAAGGAAAATGATCGGCCACGTACTCCGGCTGCCAAGAGAGAGACCGGCAAGTGTGGCCATGGACTGGATGCCAGAGGGTGGAAAGAGGAAGAGAGGTAGGCCAAAGAAGACGTGGAGACAGACTGCCAAAGAAGACCTCAGTGAGATGGGTGTCAGCTGGCATGGAGCAAGAAGGGTCGCCAGTGACCGGAACAAATGGAGGAGGCTCGTCGCCCAATGTTCCAAATAGGAGCGGGCGGAACTAACTAACTAACTAATACCCGTATGATGTTTTACCCCATTGTGTGTATTATCACAACGTTATTATTTGTTTTTGGTTTCACTTTAGTGATGTAGGTGTTTAATTTCCTACTCAGCCTGGCCATATTCCCGCAGTGCTCCTCCAGCAACTCCCTGCCTGCTCTGAAATGTCCCACCAGTGTAAATTTTCTGACGTTATTAAAGTTCCCTTTTATTGCTCAGTCTTTGACAAACTGTGTGCTGTTCATGTGTGCTGGAGTCTATTTTTGTCTTCTCCCGTGTAGTGTGACTTGTTAGTTGGCTTTCAGAGGTCAAATTAACTGTTTCAGGGTTTGGTGCCTTGCTCAAATGAACCCTTACATTGTTCAAGAGCTGCTATGAGAAGTTGCAATAGTTACTCATCTTCTTAGATATATATCAGATAGCACAGGCAGCAAAATTGCACAATCATAGATGTTCAAAAAAGCATGACGTGGCACTATAAAATTCATGTGGTCAGCTTCTATTCTCTTCTCTTATCCTCACTAAGGTCGCAGGTGTGCTGGGTCCTATCCCAGCTGACTTTGAACAAGAGGAAAGATACATCCAGATCTGTTCGCCAATCACAGGGCACAAATAAAACACACATTCTCAACTCACTCTCAATTCAGAAAAGCTTAGAATGCAAATCAGAGTATTGACTGTGTTTTATTGGTTAACTGTATCAGAGCCACTGATTAAACTAGGGTCTAAAAACTTACCAGTAGTTTTATCTTTAATATGTGCAGAGGGTTCTTAGTTTGGCAAAAAGCCTCTTATGTAACGAATTTCTCATGAAAGGAGTCAAAAAAGTATTTCTTGAATGACAAAAGCACAAACGAGTGTAAAATGGAAAATGACTGCTCACACGAAAAAAAGGGAAAAGAAAGACAAAGAAAAAGTCAAAGTACATTTTGTCTTCAGCGTTCGATATTTAAAAGAAACAGTTGGAATTCTACTCAAAGGAAAATGTTAATTTTGCTTTTGTTCCATAGGCAATGAATATTACTGTTCTTCTTTCTTACAAGAAGCCAACCTGTCTTTGATACAATGACCATAATGCATACTATTCAGTAAATAGAAACCTAACACAGACAACAGATATAACTTACAGTTTTGAAGGAAAAAAAACAGGTAGCAGTGATTCCGTTTTCAAGTAAAGAAAAAGAAGAAAAAGACACAGGACTTGGTGGAGCAGAGAATGTGGGCAAGCCACTAAATGCAGTGAACCCCGCCTAAACTGCTATATTTAAAATAGCATATAAAAAAAAGAAACCCATAATATTCTCTGGCTACGAAAGCATGAATGATTTTATTCCAAGAGTTCCGTTTGGAAATTTTTATTTGGTATTTAAATGAAATATTTTCACATGGAACTACATCAAGATAAAACAAATGAATAAGTAAATATTCACTTGTTGACGTAGATTAGGCTGAACAATAAAAATAAAAAAAATCTGAAAAGGTTTAGACAAAATTTTCTGAGCAGCACACCCCCCAGACCACAAAACTTGAACAGAATAAAATTAAATATACAGCAGTTCAATTCATGAGCTTTGTCCGTGCATTAAAACCCCCAATGGCTATCTTTTTGTCTGTTTATCAGTTTTCACAACTATCCTTATAAACCAAATATTCCGCATAAACCTGACTGTCTATAACTGTGTGACTCAAGTTCGTATTTCTTTACTTTATGGTAGACGCAAGAGTGTTTAGAAACTCAATTTATTAGTTTCCCTATTTGTGATGCCTGTTTTTATTTTGGCATTTCAATTCTCCAAGACAGAGAAGTCGGCAGTGAGTTTGTAGCAAATAAAACTCATTGGAAACTGGCAACAGTCTTTCATGAAACTATTACCAAACAGTCTTCAGTATACTCTTACATGTTTTTTTAAAGACCCGTAGCATCCATAGACACCCTGTCTGTAACGAATGAAGCCTGTTTACACCAAGGTTCCTAATAACTAAAAATGGACCGCTTACAGCCTAGACCCAGATAACACCAAAATGTTGATGTTTTGCTATATTTATTTGAAGGAAAAAATCTCTCTCTCTCTCCATCTCTATACATTAATTATTGATGATATGAGGGATGGATGTATAACTAACTTCCACTATACTTTCAAAAGTTAGAGCAGCATGACTTTCAATTCATTTCAAAGGGGACAATTCTTATAACCCACATCCACTGGGAGCTCCACATCTTAACATCCTGTGTAAGCCATCAATGCTGGCTCCTCAACACTGATTGACTGAATGTTAGCAAAGACTTTTTGAAGTGCCACATAAATGCCTTCGAGGAAACAGGCACACACTGTACGTCTGAATGTATTTGTCAATGAATATTACTTCCTGGTCGATTTGCTGACATGTATAATACATCAAATTCTAAATATATGACTTATTGATTTTTAGAGCCTTTTTAATTGTCATTGTCATTATGTGCAAAGACAACTGTAAGCACCCTGACCATGCATGTACCAGAGCAACAAATAACAACATTGGACACCTGCTTTGAGAATCACTTACTGTAAATGAGAACATCTGCCAGTATTTCTCTCCAACATTACAACAAACAAATAAGTGGTTTTTATTTTTTGCTTTCGCCATTTGGATTTTACAAGCATGTGCATGCACAAACATTGTGCATCCATGTTTGTAAACACGGGATGTTTATTGACGGGGATGTGTTACCAACTTGCGTTTATGGGGACACATACTGACATCCTGAAAATTATGACTGGAAGAGTGTGCACATCTGTAATATATATATATATGTATATATATATATATATATATATATATATATATAGTAGAAGTAGGTTTTAAGTCTCATGTGCATGTACGTGAGCTTTCACAATGTTTTTTTCAAAAACATCCAAGGTTGTTGTACACCAGTCATGTAAGTGCATAGAATTCACTGTTCAAAGTATAAAACAGCAGGAAATAATCCATCGATTTTCCATGACTTGTCCTCAGTTGGGCCATGGCTAAACTCGAGCCTAACTGGGCTCTTTTTGAATGAGAGGCGGGGTCGACTCAGGAATGGTCGCCTCAATCAGTGGACACCTCCAGGCAGTATGTACAAACTATTCACACTCGGCATTCCCACTAACGAATCTAAAATGTTGAGAGGAAGGCTGAATGCCCAGAGAAAACTCATGCAAGCATAGGGAGAACATGCTAACTTACTAAAAAAAAAAAAGGGTCAGCAAAGCCTGTGATTCTCTCCTCTCCTCTGTTTCACCTGAACAAATCAAGCTCTTGAGCACTTCCACACAGTCATCTCCCAAAAACAACCAACCAGGGAAAAGGTCTCATTAAAACCACACTTCTTGCATACGTCTATCAAGGTAAGCGTCTGAAAACAGGGAACCTTTTCACTTAGATAGGGCTCACCTTTTGACAGGCCAATAAATATTTTAGTTGGGAACAGCCCTCTCAAGAGATGTTTAAGGTGCAAACTAACAACTCTCTTCCAAGCGGGGCCTTTTCGTATGGCACTCTTGAAAAATATAATGGGACTGGGAGTTGTAAAGGAACCAGAAAGTGAGATTAAACATTTTTTGATGACCAAACCTTCTTATTTCATCACCTGGCTTGCACCCCAAAGGGTAAAAAAAAAAGGCTCACATATCAAACATTCACAGAAAGAGAAAGTGCATGGGTCCGTTTTGCGACTTCAGAGATTCTCGGGTCCAACAAATGCTCCCCTCTGAACAAAGCCCCCTCCTCTCACAGGATAAGCATTTCCAGCTGGTTTCTCAAACATTGCAAATGAGATTGAATGGACACCACAGACTGTGCCAGGTTTCCCCCCCCCCCCCCCCTTCCTTCTTTCTATTTTTGCATATTGAACAGCCTTGTCTCAGGAGAAATGGTAGCCTGGGAAACTAGGCCACAGATCGGCGTGTGTTATGCGTAAATCGGAAAGGCTCAGCTCTCCCAAGCTACGTTACACATGCTTTGACTATGATTTAACAACCTCTTGTGTGCGCAAAAAAGTGGCGGTATTACCAACATAATGTGTATGTCACATCACAAATGGATGGTGAATCCAAATCCCACTCAACAAAATGAATGTCACTTTCGATTTTCATTTACAAGACAACACCCTTGTGCAGATGTACATAGATGCATTTTACAGTGTACACATATATATTACCAATACATATACAGACCCTACCCCCTACCCCCTCTTTGCCAGGCTATGCTAGGGCTCTATGGTGCTCTCAATTAAATTTCACGATACGGCAGCTGAAAAGAATTATAGTTTGTACATGTACAACCAGCCGAAGTCTACTAGACTAATAAAAAACATATTTATGATGAATATTGAAACTTGGGGTAAAAATTTCTATGCACGTACGCACCGCTGGCTAGGTCCCGTTCACACTTTTGAGAGCCGCAAACGAGGATGAGTTTGAAAGTGTTTTTTTTTTAAAACACAGAAAAGACTACGTCCATGGTCTTTTCCAATGCAGGTCAGTTACAAGGGGATATCTCAACCCTTGCAACTAATCAAGGAACTCAACACAGAAGTCCAATAAATATAAGTATGTGCGTTTCCTTTCTTTTAAAGCACACACCGCTCAGGGTGAAGCTTGAGTTGTACGAGCACAACAAATGTTGTCTTTCACTTAGAGCCCGTGAATTGCTTGTGCCTGAAACATTTATGCCACTTATTGACTTTTCGGCACTGACGTGTCGAAAAGGGGGTGCTTGGCTTAAAAGTCTTAAGTCTTTAAACACCGTTTATCGCAGTGTCCTAAGGCCTATCACCAGTGTAGCTGCCTCACAGATCATTCAACACTTGTATATTGAATCTGTTTTTCCTTCCTTAAGTGCACATAGGTACCCTCACTGGCTCACCTTGATGTATAGCACAAGGCCCGAGGGTCAGATCTGGCCCGCCACATCATTTTATGTGGCCCGCGAAAGCAAATCAAGCATGTCAAGTTCCATGATGCTTGCTGAAGTCGGAACCAAAATTTCATATTTTCATATGACATATTGTCATATGTAATCCACAATAAGTTATTTTTGACTTCTGGTTTTAAAACTAGTTATTCATCAATTTGTTGTGCTCTGTGTATATAATACGGTATGTGTAGGGGATTAAAGATTTATATGGTTTCCCAAAATTCATAACGACCCTCCAAGGGAAACCGTAACTACAATGTGGCCCGCGACAAAAATGAGTTTGACACCCCTAATGTATAGGGATCTTCTTGGCCTAGTTATATCTTTTTTAAGGACTTTTCATCGGAGAACTAAAAGCCGCCTTACGGCCCTGTGACGTTTTCCATCTTTTTTGCCCTCTTGTCAGAACTGAACCGGGGAAGAGACCGTTCCGTTTTACTGACTCCAAACAGATTGAACTGAAGCTCGCAGGTCATATCACATTTGGAGCATTTAGGTGGCATTCAGAATGCAGGGACATTTGATTCCAATCATATTCCTCCTCAAATCCGATTTTTAGGCTGACTGTCCACACAGTTTTAGCAAGTGTCCAAATCGGATCTGAGCCACATCATTGACTCATCTGATGGGCTGCTGTAGCAACGACGTTGAAACGGACGCGGCGTCCAGCACCCGTAGATTTCAACGTCATGTCATCGCAACAATCGAATTTCATGTGCTTTCTAACCTGTACAGAATATAAAAGAGCCGCGTAGCTTCAATCTGAATGGGCTGAAAATCAAAAGTTGGCTGGGAGTCTGAACAAGGCCTGTGACCCATGCAGATTGATAAACAGTAGAGCTAAGATCGGTCCTAAAAAAATCGAGCCCGACTCGAACCAGCCCGAGGGTATTTAAGCCCGACCCGGCCCGAGCCCGATCACTTAGCTCTATTTGCAGGCCCGAGCTCGAAGCAAACCCGACATTTCATATTTTATTTGTGAGGACTCGGGAGGAGGAGGGGTGATTTCTGATAACAAAGCCTGTCTTTTGTGACGAAATCCAAGTTAAACAAGACTGTATAAACATTTACATCTTTTATATTTCTGTGTCTGAAGAGGTCGTCATTTTGACAGGTTGAAAATTGGGCCGTAAACCACCGCAGCAGTACGTCCTTATGAATCTGCTACTCACTTTAAGAGAGAGTAGCAGAGAGACAAAGACGTACAGTGACGGGTGGATACTCGACAGAGACTGGAAGGAGTTCTTTGAATTGTCATTGCAAGAGTTTAGTACAGTACGTGTTGTGATGAGGCGACTTCTGTTTTTTTGCGAACCACGGTCTCTCGTGGTCAAAACTATTCACGGCTTCGAAACAAAACAAAAAAAAATCAGCGAGAGAGAAGCCCGACCCGACTCGAACCCGAAGCAATGATTGACATTTCAAGGCCCGACCCGACCCGAATTTCGGACACATGCGCAGTCGTCCAAGATGCCGATACCTCTACTGAACAGTGCCCGTGTTTGTGATTTGTACTAAGAAATGCATGCAAAAGTTGTACTTCAACATTTTTGTATATTCTGAGTATTCAATGAGGTGTGCTGCTGACCTCTTGGCCGGGTCACCCTTGTGGAATATATCTTGAGCTCAACGTGTTTTATCTGGTTAAATAAATGTTATGTTACCATTATTATGATAAGTACAGTGCTTAAAACAATTATTTGACCACCTGTCATAAGAACAACGAGAGAACACAGGGTCATGAAGTGCTTTAATGCCGAACCTTTCCATTTCAGTGAGCAGTCGGCATTTTACCATTTTGAGTGGCAATGAGGAAATTGAAATGACCAGTTTCCAAATTTAAAGTGTAAAACATGACATTCAACTACTGAAACAAGACTTTTTTTTCATGTAAATAAACGAATTAGTATCTTAAAGCAACAAGATGCTTGATTTTTTTTCAGTTTTGTACAAACACTCAATTGGAAAATATATAAACAACAAAATAGGATTATTTAATAATAAAAATATCAAGTTAACACTCCCATGCTGTAGTACACTGTTGTACGGACCATCACATCAACATAAAATGCTTTGGGTAACTTAACCAAGCCATAGTAACAAAGGCAGCTATGATATAACCCTTCCGGTGGGCGTTAGTTGAAATTTTTTCAGATTAAGTTCATCTTTCTTTTTCAATTTAGTCATTTCTAAGCTTGTTTTTTGGTTTCGAATTGAGGTCATCAAGGGCAAATATTCAACAAAGACTTCTTTCAAGCAAGGGTAGTATTGATAGTGGAAAAGCAAGGCTACAATTCACTGAAGGCTGATGTGATGTGTTATTGTTCACAATGTGTGAAGAGACGTGCAATCGGACAAAATGACAGATGATACATAAAACACTACTTATTTTAAAACTTCACAGCCATGAAAAACAGAGTAAGTAGTATCTGGGTACACAGTGAAACTCATCCACAACGAACCCTACATGGGCGAAAATACCCCCCTAGTGTGAAAAAATGTTCATGCATGAAAGCCATTCCCACTTTTCTGTTCCCCATACGACGAAAAGTCCCCCTGTTCCGTTATACGAAATCTTTTTCTCTGCTCTTGCCTCGCAACGAGATTCACTACAAGGAAAACAAGCCTTCCGCAAAAGTCTAATCCAACCTCAGCATGCCACAGCGACCTCTACTGCTTCGTTCGGAAACAGCAACAGCAACCACCACACTGATTTACACATGCGCAGTCGTCCAATAATATTTGTTATTGGACTAATAACAAAAAAAACTAATAAATTATTTGTTATTAGTTTCAGACGCATTACGAACATTGCATTGCTAAAATGGCTATGAAACTGACCTTTGCAGATCAAGGAGTTAAGAAAAGCATTCACGCTTGAAGACAGGATAAAAGTAATAAAAATGAAAGATGGAGGAAGCAAAGTAAAAGACATTATGCAAGAAATTGATGTAAGTGAAAGTGAATGCTGATCGTAAATTTCTTTCCTGTTTTTTTTCTTTCTACACTGGCTATATGAAGTGTCAAATAAGTGTATGCTCATATTTATGCACTACGTATTGGAATAAAAATAAAGAGTACACACATACGTTGTGTGTGTGTGTGCGCGTGTGTGTGTGTGTGTTTACATCTGAGATCAAATTTGCTACAGTGAAAAGCCCCCTGTTGTGAAAAATTTCTTGCTGCAAACATAATTTTGTTGTAGAGGAGTTTCACTGTATTCGAAAGATGCACATGACTTACATACAGTTAACGAAAGAAAAACAAAACTACAACTAAATGGAACCTCTTAGAACACTACCTTTTTTATTATTTGTCAACTCCATGACTTACAAACTTCAAACGTTTCACACAGACCTAAGTGATGTTGATTAGGGATGTCCCAATCACGCTTTTTGGGCACCAGAATCCAAGTGTTTGGTATTCAGTATCTGCCGATACTGATTCTCAATTCAATAAAGCAAAGCATTCAGAAAAAAATAGAGCATGCGTCAGATTTTTTCCTCGAATGAATGTTTTATTGTTGTGTCAATTTATATATGTATATATACAGTAAAGTCAAACCTCGGTTTTCGTCCATAATCCGTTCCAGAAGGCTGATCGAAAACCGAAATTGTTCGAAAACCGAAACCACACTCTTTTTAAAATAAAAATGTTTACTGAACATGTCTGCTCACAATGGAAAGCAACACGAGGAAGCGTCACTTTCTCGTGTAAGGAAGGCGAGAGGAGTCAAATGGTGCATTCAAGTGCGCTCAGTTTGTTCAAGAACCGAAATCTGTTTGTCATCCTCGGCATAAAAAACTTGAAAATTTTGGTCGAAAACCAAATTGGTGAAGAACCGAGACGTTCGAAAACAGAGGTTTGATGGTATATATATATATATATATATTATATATATATATATATAGTGTGTGTGTGTGTTTTATCATGTCAGTTTTTTTGTATTGAAGCTCTTAGTTGGTTATTAGCATGAAAATCGCAAATACAGGTACCATAGCCATGACTTTTACCCATTGAAATGCTAACTTTAAACATTATACAATATCGGTGTGCAGGATGCTTTAAAATGTATTTTTATGTAGTTGCCAGTGGACGCAAATGGCACCAATTTGGTTGAATGGCCCATGCAAGCATTACCATAGATTTAGGGATTCCTCTATTTGATTCATCTTATAGTAAACAATACAATTAGATCGTTATTTATAAGCTTGTGTGTGTTAAAATGACAAGTCCACGCAGCTATGTAGTTGTTCGGTACAGGCGTGACTTCTCTCATCGAGAAACGCCACTATTGATTTATGAACTTGTTAAATGCAACCAGTGGGGAACAAGTTTGCTTGTCGCCAAATAATTTACACTTGTTCAACATCTATTTGAAGTTATGTCACTTGGACATGTCACAGTCCCTAATCTGTCACACTCTAACTGTATTGAGACTAAAAAAAACATAACATTGTGAAATATAAAACTAAGATAGTCCTGTTTTATTTGGCAAGATTATTATTTTAAGCTTTCCACAGTTAGCGACACAGACGTGTCGCAGACAAATATAGTGTCTCATAGCCGATTTTGAGTTGTCTTGACGCCTTGTAGCCTGTCTCGTGTACCCTTGGTGGTCTGTTGACTGTTGATTGCTATTTAATGTTTTTATTTGTTTATATTTAGGCCAAACAAAAAAGGATAACGGTAAAATGAAATTTCAACATAGGGTCGGTAGGTCGGACAAAGTTTTTTTTTAATCTTTTTTTTCTCCAACTATTTAAACAAAATAACCATAAAACATAAAACAAGAAGACCTTGAACCCGCCGCTCCGCGGCCGGCGCCACCGCCACCTATTTAGTTTTCTCCCCGCTCCGGACTCGGGGGGGCCGGGGCGCGCCGCCGCCGCCTCCGCTGACGTCCTCCTCCGCCCTCGGTGTTACTCGGCCCGTGGTGTTCATCAAATAGTTTGCTGATTTTTTTTCGATACATCAATGGATGCTATTTTCTCAACATTACGGTGCGAGCATGCAACTGTAACACAGAAAACGCGGTTTAAACTGTCGTCACAGATTGCGGCCGCCGCCATGTTTCAACGTTGTTGACAGACGACAGGGCAAACGACGCACGCGCTCAACTTGAATATCGCGAGAGTTTGCACCGATGTAAACCCTCTACGCAAAAATGTAGAGGGTTGTTTGAAAAAAATGCCGACCGTAAAGGTTTTTTTCGACGTAGAAATTCTCGGTCGGTCGGGTTACCGGAAACACACTACTTTCTTTCTACGCCTTATGTCTTTTATTATCCAGTTCAGTTTTCAGTGCCCTTATTTTTGTTTTCAATGCACTGCATGTTTGCACAGTGGATCAGAGGAAAGAAATTTCATCTGTACTGTATGTTGCACATAGAGCATATTTGACAATGAAGCTGACTTGACTTGAGTTGACATCCTCAACTTAAGTGAAGCATCCCAGACGCCTCACGACCACGACAATGAAAGTCTGCCCTGTCCAAAATTTAGTGCCTCTCTGATGGACCTGCGCCGATGGATTGAATCTTGACGGAAGCATGCAACGATTGGGCACGTTCTGGTTGCAGACAGAGATGTAGTGTGACATCTGACCCAGTCCAAGACACGGAATGATATTCATCTTGTAGTTTGACAGCACGGCCATTGTGAAAGAGCAAAAAGTAGTGTTCTCTGCCATGAGAAAGATTGATTTGATGAGCAAAAGCTTTCACCTACCATTCTTATGCCACACAGCTGCCACTAGGTGACAGACAGAGCAAAAACAAAGAAAAGTGTATCATAATACAATAGTTATAAAAAAAAAACAGATGTACACTGCAAACCTTAAACAGTCAATGAAAATAAATAAACAAAGTGGGTGAACACAAATGTCACATTGTACTACTTTAGGAACTAATTACCAAACAAAAACCCCATAATTTTTAATAACTATTTACAAAAACTTTAAAAGTCTTGAATAGTTGTTTGCATTTTGAACCTCATCAAAACACAAAGAATAGAACAAGGAATGACAAATTTTTATTTTATTTTAATTTTATCTGATAATTGAATGGCAGAGACTTCCAAAAAGCTTTGTTGGGCTGCTTACGTCAGTGGGTAGTCGGTATGTTGAGGCGAGAAGCCGCACCAGCTAGCTATAGCAACAAGCTTCAGCTGGCTGCGACCACACGTAAACACATTGCATTTGCGCTCCAAAGTCAGTCATCCCAGCTTCCATGGCTGCAAATAAAATACACTTCTTCCAAGTATCGTTCTCACGAAGGGATTACAAGGAGCAATGTAGGGGGCAATTAGGACATGCCATGCTAATTGCGATTAAGTACAGTTTTCACAGAAGTCTCGCTGGAACCATGTCTAAACGGAGCATGTCCATCTTTGAATAGCAAAATGGTAAGCAATTTAATAAGTGGTGAGAAAATTGATACAAAATAATGCCACACATACAAGTTTAACGGGTTATGTTACGGCGTCTCGTATGTCAACCTGTAGGAGTGGCCTAGAAGATTACTGTAAACGTACTGTATAGTAATAAAGGAAAAGCGATTCAGAAAATGAATGGATATTGAATCCATAATATTAGTCGTGTGATTTGTTTTCATGATAAAGTCCTGAGTTTTGATTTTGACTTTTGAGATCTGCACAACAAATGACATTCCAGTAGACCGTATCCTTTTATTTATTAAACTGTATTTGTGTAAATTGAGGCGTTCGTAGATTTGGAATGAATGGCTCTACGTCAAGAATGGGCAAAAAGGAGAGATGGACTTCGTTTGAACGCAGCTTTTATTATTTGTAATTAATTGCTGTCAAACATCGTTTTTTATGCCTCTTATTTAGATCGAGATCTATGCGTGCAAAAATACATTATGTAGGCTACTGTGCTTCTGTTTGCATGTGATAATTTTATATAGCAGCACTTACTGGATACATTTCTCATTTGACACAAGTCTCTCTGTCATTTCAAAATAAACCTAGAAAAGGTCAGCAGTCACAGTGTGTCCTGTATTATATATTTGTTTTTGTTTTTTAAGAGTAATTGAAAATGCATTGTGATAAATCGTTCAGACATAGACGATTGTTTTCCCTGATCGTCCAGGACACGAAAACCTACCAGACAGATGCATCATTGACTTCCAGAATTGTTTAAATCTCTCCTAAAGCCATCTGAAACAATTTGCGATCATAGTAATGCCTATTAGCAGATCGCAACGAGTACTGTCATTTGATGGGACATGGTTGTGAGAGATGAGCATAAATTATCTTTGACGAGAAGGTGATTCCACCTATTTTTTTGGTTTTGTCACAGCAGCAAGGCTCCATTCGTGGATAAAAAAAACAGCTTTAGTTGTAAGGATGCTGCTGCAGAAGGTGGGCATTAAATCGCATCGGCAAAGATGAGCAAGGCAACTCACGTAGTGTTTCGATGGACTGCGCCTTTTCTCCACGTCCACCACTTTGACGTCCAGCACGGTCCGAACCTGCATCTTGACCCTGCAAAAGCTATACATAAACGCGCCTGGCAGACAGCTGCTGCAGCTCGAATCACGCCGAATAAATCCCCGCATTCATCGCCGATTCCCAGACAGTTCCGAATAAACCGTCAGCTCCTCGCCGGCCAGTTTGGTAGTCCTCTCTGCCTTCGCCCAACCACCATCAATCCGATTAGAAACTTATCGACTGTCCGTTTAAAACAAAGCTCTGCGCCAAGCCTCGTTGACATACGCCGTCAGGGGAACGTTTACTCCTCCGCTGCCCACAAAGCACGGCGGGAGAAGGCGGCAATCACTTGAAATTCGGGTGAAATTGAAGAGAGTCCCTTTGTGTCTATCTCGGCGGCCACGAGATCCTCTGCATACCTGGACGTCACAGTCTGGTTGGATGAAAGATAGCTGCTGAGTCCAGCAGCGCCAAACGCCTCCCGTATTCCAGTTGCCGCATGGATTTCGGGGAAAGAGTGGGACGTGCTTCTCATACGTCCACGAGGCTACTTGGGAATAAAATCCTCGTGAAGAGGAGCCATTTGACAACGTATCGCCCGGTTGGTAAATGCAAGAACCGACTGGGTCTCTAAGACAACTTTTCTTCCAGGCTTAATGGGAGATTGTTACGTCGAAATAAGACGAGGGAGGTCCTCAAACACGTTGCTGGTTCATTAAGTTGTTAACAAGGCCGCGTCGGATCGGTTCAGCTGAACACTGCAGGCACTGAGTCATGAGCTGCTTTCTGGCCGGAGACATGAGCAGCTGCAAGTGTGGCTACAGATGTTCCACCCGCGACCAATCCGATGCAAGCTTTTTCAACTTGAACGCGCCCACTCAATGACTTAATGCTGCCCCCTGTACACTTTGATACGCATGCACACGTTTATGAGCGTTCATTTGACGATAATAAAACTCAGAAGATTAGACGGCAATGCAGGAACAAGAGTGCCAATAGTAATAGTTGATGAAGTCGAATTGATATAATGTATCATCATTCGGGCCCTCGTTTGCCTGTGCATCATGAATTGTTATTCTGTCACCTCAAACTCAGTGGGCAGGTACTAGGAGGCACACACAAACACACACGGGAGTGAGAGAGAGATTTCGCTTTCAGCCTTTGCAGATTGTTATCAAACATTTATGTATTTAAAAATAAATCTCTGAATTTACTAGACAGTGTCTTTAAAATGTACAGTAATTGCCACAAAAATATACATTATGCAGTATGGTCATGAAAAACAACACAATACATGTTGTATTACTTAATATGCATGCGGGTGGCCCAGTGGGCGACTGGTTCGCACATCGGCCTCACACTGCAGAGGTGCAAGGTTCAATTCCGGCTCCGGCCTTCCTGTGTGGAGTTTGCATGTTCTCCCCCTGCCTGCGTGGGTGTTCTCCAGTTTCCTCCCACATTCAAAAAACATGCATGGCAGGCTGATTGGACACTCCAAAATTGTCACTAGGTATGAGTGTGGGCATGGATGGTTGTTCATCTATGTGTGCCCTGCGATTGGCTGGTAACCAGTTCAGGGTGTACCCCGCCGACTGCCCAAAGACAGCTGGGATAGGCTCCAGCACGCCCCGTGACCCTTGTGAGGATAAGCGAATCAGAAAATGGATGGCTGGTTGGCTGGATGATATGCATTTTGCAACTTTGGAATAAAAAGCTACGGCATGCCTTAATGAATTTTTGTAATTTTTATTTAAAGAATTAAGAAACAAAGTCAGTTTGATCACTAACCCCAGCCTAAATAATAAAATAAGTAAAATAGTTTTCTCTCGTGCTGATAATGTCACTGTTGCACTCCAGTGATTTGAGAACCAGCTCAAGCGCTGCTTTGCTCACATTCACGCTGTGGCGCTGTCTGACTGAAGACAGGATGTGCAAGATGTGGCAACCCTTCTCCTGATCTAAAGAGACAAGGAAACTGCCGTAAGAACATAGGTAAAGTGGTGTTCAACCTGTAGGAGGTGGTAACGTTGATATAAAATGGAGTCACGTACACTTCTCTCTTTTTGAGTCTTCTCTGATTATGTCTTTGACTGCCATAAGTAGATCTTTATCCTGTGCAGTCACCTAGCAAGGAACACAAAAGTCAAAATTATCCACCATGATACTTCAGACTGACCTTGAGTTAATGGAAATCATCTCTTCTGTTTCCTACGAAATAGACTTCATCCTGGGATTTAACCTTGCAGTACACAACGCCCTCATCCTGTAAAAGTTGCAAGGCCTCTTTAAGGAGCACATGTAGTTGCTGACATGTAGACGGCCCCGCCACATGCTCCTAAAACAACAGCACAGAATTATAATACTCAACAATTCTCAGTAATGTTCTTTATCAACATCCAATGAATGTGGCAATGCCAGTCGACAGTGTGACGCACCTGGCCTGCAGGTGCTATTTCAGGACAGCTCGGGAAGAGAGGCTGCAGGATGTCCTCAATATCATATAGTCTGAACTTGCTCACAGCCCTCTGCTCTAAGAAATCTTTGATGATTTGCGTTGCCTTACTGAGGGAGCTGATGGGAGACTCACTGAAAACCAGACGGGGGAAAAAATTGAGCTGAAAACACTTAGAATTGCTTTCAGATTCCTTCCGATAAGAACTATAGTCCTATATTTGGGTATTGAGGGGGGAGAAATGGGCTAAAACTCTTCGGATGCCTGTCATTCTGGCACAAACAAATGATCACGCTTTTCATTTAGAAAATGGTTTATTTCCTCCGGTAACTGTGATTCCAAATCTTAGTAGTTCCATTTTCCGTTTTTTTCCAAATTTTCCCCGACTCAAACACAACACACAACGTAAGACAACATGCAACTCGGTCAAGAAATGAGATGCTTCATCAGATTCACACAACTGTCACTCATGACGGTACTTATTTAACCCTTTGCGGGGTTATGCGCCACTCTGTGTTCGAAACATGGAATGACATGACCCAAAAAATGGGGAAAAAACAGAAATACTTAGGTAATATGCAATATGACTTCAACATGACAACTTTCGCCAGAGACTGTATGCTTTAACATGTATGTGTCAGTGTGGCGTTCTTTTGGGACAGCATCCTTACCGTGCGGAGATATTTTGTAGGTGGAGTGGTTTGTCATAGAACTCTCTGTACAGCTGTAAAACATCAATCATCCATTCAATCTGGACTGCCATCACTGGGTCATTCACTTTATCTGGGGAAACACACAGCACAAACGTGATGGCCACAGGATGGAGATTGTATGGATCCTCTGTAGTGGGAATTTGACATTTAACAGTGCTAAATTGTATCGTATGTGAACGTGTATCCTTGTGTCAACTAATCATGCTCTCTCTAAGTGTTGCTATGCAAAGTTGGTTGCTGTGCAAGGTTGTGCATCAAACTTCATCCTGCTGTCTGTAAGTGTTGCTATGCAAAGTTCGTTGCTATGCTAGGTTGTCATTTTCCTGTAAGTCAGGCTTTGCAGATTGTTATCAATTATCAAACATTTATGTATTTAAAAATAAATCTCAGAATTTACTAGACCTCAGGAAACTGAGGTCTTTTGGGGTTCAGGGGTCGCTCCTTAAGACTTTCTATAACTCGGTGGTGGCCTCGGCCATCCATTATGGCATTGTCTGCTGGTCAGGCAGCATCTCAGCCCGGGACAGAAAGAGACTGGAGCGACTGGTCAGGAAGGCCAGTTCTGTCCTGGGCTGCTCCCTTGACACTCTGGAGGAGGTGGGCAACAGAAGGATGCTAACTAAGCTAAAAGCTATGATGGACAGTCCCTCCCACCTCCTCCAGCCCGCCCTGACAGCACTAGGTAGCTCCTTCAGCCAGAGACTGTTACACCCGCGCTGCAAGAAGGAGAGATACAGACGCTCCTTCCTACCGACTGCTGTCAGGCTGCTGAATAAAAATAGCAACAATAATATTAATAATAATTAAATGATGTGAAAAACAACTGTAAATAGCACTGCGATTTATCCATTTTGTATTTATATTGCACTTAATTGAACGGTGTTTGTTTGTTTTTTCTTCTTCTTTCTGCCTACATTCTTGCTGCTGGAGGCTGTAAATTTCCCCAGTGTGGGACAAATAAAGGATATCTTATCTTAACCACTCCCAAGAAGAAAATGACTGACTGGGGAGATGCTCCATCACAGATCTGTAAATGATGTTTCTCCATCAATTGTAGCTAAAATAAATCTCATTGTTGAACAAAGACTTTCGTTGTCTTGGTTTCCCAGGACAAGGCTCCCGTGTGTGTGTCTCTGTGGTTGGCTACAAGCGCATGAGAGAAAGTCATGTGAATGAAGTACCTGTGGTGAGAGAGCACTACACATCATTTTTACGCACTTCAATTATGTGAGCATATGATTTTGGCCATAACAGCATCTTGGGAGTATCATTACGAGCTGCAGTACCAGGCAAAAGTAAGAACACTCTTTCTTTAGCATATTGAATCAATGTGAAAATGTCTAAACTGGCATCAGTGTATAGCAGGTTATTTGTGATGAGTTAGTCATTTCCTCACATGAATGTGCACTCATTATCATGACTGGAGTGAAATGTGTTGCATCGGAATAGATTAAACATATTTAGAATGTACGCACAAAATTGTTGCTACCCCTCTTTTAATGAAAGAAAAACCCACAGCAGTCACACAAGTAATCAACAAAAGTCAGAATAAAGAAACATTGAAATAAAATTACGTAACCAAGAAAAATACGACATCTTTTGAATTGTAGATGAGAATTATTTTTAAATAAATAAACTCATGAAACAGGTTTGGTTGTTCAGAGTGCCCCAAAAAAGGGAGACCAGTGCAGTCAGTGCAAGTTCAGAAAATGGAGCTGACCGCGCTTCACCTCCGACAGCAAGTGTGGATGACGACGCATCCGCTAAATAAGTATGTCATAGTTTTTTTTTTTATATTAAAATGGCTTACCTGCCAGAGTCCTGCATAGCATTGTGGCCAAAGTTGCAATCCTGGTGAATTAACTGCCTTGCCAATCCTTGTAGAAACCAAAACAAAGTCGATATGACTACTTCAGTACTTCTAGCAGGAGTTGCTTCTTCTTAATCTTCTTCTTTGGTAGTCATGGCAACTTAGTTTCGTTTCCACAAGGATTTAGAAGACGCATTAATCCACAAGGATTGTACCTTTGGTTACAATGCGACGCAGGATTCTGGTTATTTTAAGATATAAAGAAAGACTTGAAGATACTAGTTATTACGCGGACGCTTCATCATCCTCATGCACTCTTATTAATTTCTTATTAAATTCTGGCATTATTTGACGAATAGCTTTTCATGTTTCGATGTTATGCAGTCATTTTCTGTCATGTTTGTAAATATTACTGTGCATCATGAATATTGCACTTAGGCTTGATTTGGAGAAAGTTGTGAAGCAAATCGAAAACGCAATATCGGTCAGAAAAAAAATTGCAATTCTGTGTTTTCCTAAAATCATTCCACTTTTTGCCTCATAAAACTCGTCCGTCTGCATGGTAAAGCACTGTTCAATGAGTTCTGAAGCATTTGGCTGAATTTGAGCAAATAAAATTCCCCAAAACACTTCAGAACCCCTTCACTCACAGAAGGTGGAGGCCATAATCTCCCTCTTTTGCCTTGATGTCTTCACTTGTCCTCTGACACGCAGAAGCTCTCCAATCTCGAGGCGGAAGTGGGTCTGCTGGGCCTGTTTCATCTTTTTCACCTCAACAGCTAGATTAAAGCTGTGCTGAAGGTCATCGCTTGGTTTTCCCCTGTCTGGAGTTCAAAAAATAATATATTATACAATATAGTTATATTTAGGATGACTTAGATATGAATTTCGCAATAATCAATTACTTCTGTTGGCAAAGAAAAGAGGCAGATGATACCCTGGATTGATCACCAACCATTCAAACTCACCTATAGGCATGCTGCTTTTAGGATTGTGGGAACAAGGTGCAATGACAACCTTGGCAAGTGTGGTGAAAACATGTCCAAATAAGTCCATATGCCCAGCATTAAACCAAAACCTGTCTTGCTGTGAGAGAACAATGTCAGATGGCTATTGAACTGATATGTTGTGCAAAAGAATGCTGAAAAATAATTCATCAAAAGCATTTTAAAGCTGCACTAATTGTCTTGCTTGCACAGTGATTTTTCCCTTTTTTCAGCAATCATAAAGTTAAAAGAGATTTGATTCCAGTAAAAAAAACAAAGAAGGCTTGTCCTTGGTCAATGTTGAGGGGGAAAAAATCATTTTAATAGGGGTCACCAACTCTGGTCCTCGAGGGCCTCTATCTTGCATGTTTTAGATGTTTCCCTCCTCCAACCCACCTGATTCAAATGATCAGGATCCTTATCAGGAGCTGAGCTGACCATTTGAACCACGTGTGTTGAAGGAGAGAAACATCTAAAACATGCACGGTAGGGACCTTTGAGGACTGCAGTTGGTAACCCGTGTTAGACATTGCACTGAATGGCATTTTATATTGTACTTTTTATTTCGTTTGCTACTTGTTTTTCTCATCCTGATAGCACATTATAAACACAGTCTCACATTTACCAGAATCCAACTCCTCTTTCATCGGGTCATTCTTCCAACACAAGCAGTTTATGACACCAGTGCCATCGTCTACTGTAAATAAAGAGGGGATGAGGGTGACAAAATAGTTTAAAAACTATTACTATGCTTAACAATATCACGGGAAGCATACAATTTGTGACAGTAGATGCTGGTAAATAACACATTATTTTTAGGGCAAAATTACCTCCATAACAGAAGAAGTCCTCTCTTTCCCTCTTATAAACGACTGTCCCAAGTACGTCAACCTTGTGGATCGGATGTGACTTGTAGAAATAAATATCTGATCCAGAAAAAGGGCAGATTAGCGTCGTACTCTTAGTGTGATAGCTTTTAGGATTGACTGCATGTTGACCAAAGCAAGCTTCCTGGATAGTACAAGACATGCAAACAACAATTTACCTGGCACTTGACAGGACTCTCTCATCTGGAGGATGTCTGTCACATGTAACCTGGCGAATGCAGAAAATATCGGGTCCAATCCCCACAACATGGAGGGGAGCTCTTCTGCAGGATCCATTGTACTCGGCTAATGCCGATAAATCATTTCGACAGGTACATCGGATGCGTTTCTCTGCGGTGCCCTTGCAAGGAAGCAAGCTAGCTGCGAGTGTAGCTTTTTGTTAAAAAAAAAAAAAAAAAAAAACATCGGTCACGTGACATAGCTGTTAATTTAGTTTTATTTTTTTTCTTGTATAGTGTTTGATGTTTAGTTAATGGCGCTAAGTATGCGATAATATGATTTACGACACTTTAATAGGTGGACTGAATTCTTACAGTTTCATTTTAAAAATACAGTTAAAACAGCGCGCCGAAAAATACTGAGGGTTCCTGGGACTTGTAGTTCAGTTTACACACAATAGTACAAAGGAAACAATGCCACATGCAGAACACGACGATGTCACTCAACTCTCTTCCAAGTCCTCCGTAAACAATCATTTCCTCTAAAACGTCCTGTTTCGTCGGTCTTCTTTTGTAGAAGAGGGCAGCAAACGACCTTTATCCGCGCAAACTCAGCGTGAAGTAAATGAAACACGACGTCGCGCGCACGCGGGGACGCGCATTGATTCTAAATCCGCTAGATTACCAAACCCATTTCTAGTAGGAGGATGGATGTTTTAGCTCATGTCGAAGTACGCGTATCTGTAATATAAACGGATTTATGGTTAAGAGTTTTAAACATTTTTACTCTTCGGAACTACTTGTAAAGATATTCGCTTTACTTCTTTCAGATATTGGTTGAGGAAGGAAACCTACGGAGCCATTGGTCACCCAGAGTACGTACCAGATCAACGTACACCTTTGCAGAAATTGAATAGCCTTGTTCTGAATTTCTGACGCCAGGACGAGTCCTGGAAAGTCTATGCCTTTTGGATGACCTACGATGTACAAAAGAACACAGAGTTTTCTGGACTGGTTTGTCGAGTGTCAGAGGCTAAGCTAGGTTTTGGACTGTAGTCAAAACTGCTGTAAGAATCAGACTTTACGGCCCTTCTCCGCTGTATACTACATGGTGCAACAAAAGAGATTCAAATTTCGACTCGTTTCAGCAATTTCAAAGTCAATTACCTATGCGTCAATATGTCATTCTTTAACTTGCGTAAAATATTTAAATTGGGGTCTGAGAAGAAGAAGAAACAATATGAGCATGTCCGAAGAGATGAAAACCCGGAGGAAATATGGACCATTATCGGTGAATTGGGAGATGGAGCCTTTGGAAAAGTGTTCAAGGTATGTAATGTCAAACTGTACTTTTTAAAATGTAGATGAGTTTGTGTAACTGCACCAGGAGGCGACTCGCAAGTGCCAGCAGTGCCAGCTCAGATTGTTGATTTTTTTTTTGTTTGGTTTTTGTTGTTGTTGTTCCAACCTTGTGATCGAACTGTGTCAATTCTGATTGCCGAGGACCTTCTCATTCCACATGATTGGTTGAACTGTTCTCACACTGCGAAAAGCAGCAAATCAACCATGGTTTCAAACATTGGATATGTTTTATCTTGTACATTATTTTTATCAGGTATTATTAATTGGTTTTAGAATTTACACGGCCAATGTAAAAAGCTACAGTTGTATTGATGTCAGAACTTGTGTGTTGCAAATGAATGACTGAGTCTAACATTTCCTTGAAAGTATTCAGTAGCTTTAAAAAATTAATTTTTTTCTTCATGTGGAGATAGCTAAAGAAGAAGATTTAACAAAGAAATCACTGAACCAGCAAGAATTTGAAATACGTTATCAATTGTGATTACATGCCAGCTACATACCAGTTCTCAAGAGTCTGTTTTATTCCATAAGTAGAAGCATTGTGCATCTTTATGCAACACAGTTTTTGTGGGAATCAAGAAAATGTGTTTGTCAAACCATCATTCCAATGTATCATCAGAAATAGTCTTTCTTAGCCAAGATGTTTTTATCTTGTTCCATGTTGTGCCATTTCTACACTACATTATTGCACAATAACTTTGCCACAAGTGGCCAAACGTGCTTCATCCCAGACCAGCAGAAAGCATAGTGCAGTATTATCATGACTGTAGTGAAACTGACTTTCGTGCAGCCAGCATGGACTGAGTCCTGCTCCATGACTGTAAGTGTGAATGTGATTATGAATGGTTGTCTGTCTCTGTGTGCCTTGTGACTGATTGGAGTCAAATGCAGGGACTCCCTTTCACCTACAAGTCAGCTGGCTCTGGGATATGCTTCTACTCCCCCTCTATCTGAAACAGAATAAATGGTTGAAAATGGAAGAATGAATCAAAATACATGTTACTCTCCAGCAGGGTTGTCAACATTCTGCCCGTGTAGTTTTGTACAATCCCTGTGATCGCCTGTAATGCACACATTGCTAAAGGGAAGCAAATTGCAATTTTTTTCTGATGAAATATGAGGTTGTCCTTCTGCTTTGTAAAAGGATAGTCCATTAAATGCAAAGATTTTCTGACTGTATGTGCAATGCTTAGTTACGAAGGAAAACACCCATTTTTTGTTTGCCGTTTAGTTAGGCTATTTATTAATTTGACACACCTGTGCTACAGTAATTCTTTATTGGGATTAGTTGCCGTTTGTGATCATAGTTATTATTTTATTGATAATATATTGCAAGGCAGGATTGCAAATCTCAAATGGCCCACACCACATGGTAAATTGAACACAGTTAGGATTCTAGTTAAAGAGACCACTGATATTTTATCCGTTTTCCAGAGGCAATCACTTAACCAGGGCAGGTCTCCAGGAAATGGCCGAATCGTATTCCATCTCACTATGGTAACTTAATTTAACTCATCCTGCTTGCAGAAGAGTCAAGACAAATGGAATACATTTCCACAAGAACTTGACTCGGAAATTCACAGATTTATTTACAACATGAGATTGCATTTGGATGAAATTATTATAATTATTATTATGGAGCTATATAAACTCAGAAAATTATAATAAGTGTGTTGAACGTTAAATCAGTCTAAATAGAAAAAAAAAAGAACAATGAACACCTAGATCAGAAATCTTCCATCAAAATTCAGAGGGGTCCCATTGCAAAGGATTTTTCAGAGCAAAGGTCCCGAACTCAAAAAGTTTTCATTTGTGTAGTGGCAGTTGTGGCAGGTCCACCCCAACATGGCCCAAGAAGGCTTAATAGAGGATCCCAACAGACACAAATGTGTCAGGACTGCATTTCAGTACAAATTTTCATGCCTGCAACTTCAGAAAAGAAATGCTCGCAAGCAATTACTGTGGTTTGTGCTGTCATTTTGATGAGTTATTTTTTGTGAGTCAACTTAAATTTGCTAACTTTGAAAAAGGTCATGCTGGCCGTTCCTTCTCCTGAAAAGCGTAAACAAAATGTTTGATTGGCTCATTTTGGTCACATAATCAGAACACTACCGTGATGCTAAATACAGCCGCATACATGGTCTGTGATAGCGGCCTGTGAGAGTAAAAACGCTGTGTGGGACACATACTTCATCTTTATCCAATAACAATTGACCCTGGATCCACACAAGGGATCCACCATCCGGAAATGGACCGTGGCCCACCATTTGAAGACACCCGTTCGAGCTCAGTACCAAAAGATGAATGTGATAGTATTTTATCGAAATCCATAATATTGCATTTTCATAACCATCCATTTGCATTCTACAGGCTCAGAACAAACAAACAGGTGTCCTCGCTGCGGCCAAAGTGATCGACACAAAGACTGAGGAAGAGTTGGAGGACTACATGGTCGAGATTGACATCCTGGCCTCATGTGATCACCAAAATATTGTCAAGCTGCTTGATGCTTTCTATTTTGAGGGCAAACTCTGGGTAAGTAACTGCACGCTGATCCCTAAAAGATGATCCCAATTAGAAAGCAACCCGTAAAACTAACATTTCCTGAATGGGTTTATAGTTGCTTTGCAAGATGTTAAAAAACATGTTGTCATGCTTTAGTGTTTTTTTTTTTTCAATACAGCAGTTCCCACTGCTTGGATATTGCAAGATGTGGTAAGGCATTCACAGCCTAAGTCAATCTCTTATATTGTATGCCCTATGCTTATCAAAAGGCAGGGCCAAAGTTCACAGGATTTAAATAGCTTTTAGCTGTTAATCATCATACAGTTTTATTATATCTCTGTCAATATTGAACTTTTTTTTTAAACTCTGCTATATTTTACATTGCTACCCTCTGGTGTAAGTTAATATAATTATGAGGCAAATATCATATGTGCTGATTTGTATTACAACCAAACAACATCCAGTACAGGAATACCTTTGATCTGGGCTCACCAGGCGTTTTTAAAACTGAGAGCTTCTTGGGCACTGATTAATGCAAAAGGCTAGCAGTATGACACACAAATGTGCTCAAATTACTTGAATGAATAATATTAATTTATGTGAAGACAGTGATCATGTTCATGAATTGTGTGTTTGCGTGTGTGTGTGTGTGTGTGTGTGTGTGTGTGTGTGTGTGTGTGTGTGTGTGTGTTGCGTGTGCACTGTTTATACATTTGGGGGACGCAATTAATGTCACCAACCACATTGCCCCCCCCCCCACCCCAAGGACCGTGTGTGTGTGTGTGTGTATATACAGTGTATATATATATACAGTATATAAAATATCTGAAAAGTACTTTTCATGTTTAATTGGTGATATTGAATCCTTCTAACAGTCATAATACAGTTAGCTAGTCATTAACTTCAATGATTGGACACATATTTCTTTTTAGTGTGCCTCAACTTGTATGGGATAGTTTCCGCTTTGTTGCCCTCTAAAGAATAGCCATCAAATTACTGACATTGACTGTTGGTATTTATTTTGACTTGAATGACACCTGACCATGCAAAAACAAAGTTTGAAGACGTCTTAGAAGAATGCTTATATTTATTTATCATGTACATGCACAAACATGAGATTTGAAGTCTTCATTTGATCTATCACAGAAGTGGATACGTTAAACACACACACACAAACACACACGCACACACACACACACACACTCTCTTAGTGGCGCACATTGGAGCAGGGTTTACTTCAGGGTTTACTGGTGTCGAGCTGAACGACATCGTAGCCATGTGTTTTGGGGATGTTCAAGGTGGATGATTCTTGCACCGGTGACTCACGGTGGCAGGCGATCTTAACCATTGGCTATGATCCAATGTCCAACCGGATCCAATGTTGTGTCCCCAAGGTAGTTGGGGATATCCTGATATGATATCTATCTGCTCAGACTTCACAGCTTCTGTCACACAGTGACATTTTTGTGTTTATTGTATTGTTATCATTTTGCTCGATGTCACCTCCTTGGATACCTTGGGTAGGAGGGTAAAAAGGATAAACATCTGGACGTTCGCTTATTTGGACACACAAGTTTAGGAGGAAACCACAGTCCCAGCCCATTGTTGATGCCATGACACTGTGGGACCTACAGTACAACAATTGAGCCACTCAAACAACTGCTCGCCGACAGAAAAACATACAATGGTGTGCATGTTGAATAGCCAAGATTGTTTTGAGTCTTGAGTCATTGTGACTCTTGTATGGGCTTTGTTAATATAAGTGGATCAGTGTTAAAAAGCTCCTCTCGTGCTTGGAATACCAATAAAACCTCAGTGAAATGTTTGCACTTGTCTATTCTTACAGGCGCTAAAACTATTGATTTTGAATACAGAGGAGTTAAACTAAAACTAACTCGGTCCTCGGTGGACACATCAAATAAAACATTTTTTTCCTCAGTGGTGAAACCAAAGCATCGCCTTTTTTTCATATCATAACAATAAGAAACCCTTTATTCGTCTCACAATGGAGAAATTCCCGATTTACAGCAGCAAAGTTATGAAAGGAAGAAAGTAGAAGAACAAAAAGTGTAGGAGCTGCTGTAAAGGCAGCCACTCTCGCGGCGCCATCTTGAAGTCAAAATAACATAATAACAAAATAATACAACACAACACATGAGACACAGACAGTTATTCTATCTTAACTACTTTTCTGCCTACTCTTTGTTGTTTGAAGCAGTTATAGATGAAAGAGGAGAGTGATGTGTGTAAAGTTTGTCCAATATTTCATGTACAAAGTAATACATTTGCATGTGGAGGTTAGAATAGAAGTATGCAGAAAGACTAGCCTTGTTGATGCGCAATAGAAAATATGCTCCGGAATCTCCACCTCACCACATTCCCACTACTTTAGGCCCTGTATCCATAGAAACTGTAATCCTATTTGCAGAAGAAGGCCAAAGGCCTATCATAAGAGGTCTAGCTAGTAGCTGCGTGAAACTCTTTCCACAATGTTGCACCAACGGGGCCAATCCTCTTACGGCAACAGCCCTATTGAAACATTCGAAATGGCTTTTAAGAGCTCCGAGTCCTTCATTATTTCGTCTTCATGTAGGCAAAATTTATGCTGAGATTCTCCCAGACAAACCGATAGTGTACATTCTGGTTAATTACATTCAGTGTTCCCTCCACCTGTGTTGCAATGTGCCCCTGCTATGAGAATCATCCAGTGCCATACATCAGAACTGAAAGAGCTTGTGGTTCAATTTGCAGGATCTGCTCACTGAGGGATTTATAACATGAATGTTCAACTTCATCTTGCTTGTTTAAATGTTTGAACATCTCAGCCTTAATTTATGATAATGATAACAAGTCATCGATGAGTCTCTAAAAAAATTGTCTTTTCTTTCCCCCCTCACCGATGCTCATAGATTCTCATTGAGTTTTGTGCAGGCGGGGCTGTAGATGCTGTCATGTTAGGTGAGTCCACTTGTCCCACTCACCAGCATGCGTTACACCCTTTATTTGTCCCTTAACTCATTCACTCCCAAAGACGTTTTTAAACGTCTTTTCAGACTTGATCTAGAATTCGCTGGTACTGAATGAGTTAATGTTGCTATCTGTGTTTGTGTGTGGGTGTGTGTTTCACTCTCGCAGAACTGGAGAGACCCCTTACAGAACCACAGATTAAGGTGGTGTGCCGGCAGACTCTTCAGGCCCTCGTCTACCTCCATGACATTAAAATCATCCACAGAGACCTGAAGGCTGGGAACATCCTACTCACTCTAGATGGTGATGTTAAATTGGGTACGGAACAGTAAAATCTTGTCATGTTATCAAGAAGCGTGGTTTCATTCATCGTTTTTGCAAAACACACTGAGAGAATGATGCATGTAAAATTTCAATAATTCTACATTGTAGTTATGCATTCCAGGTAAAAATTTTGAATGGATACTTCAGTAGTCTAGCAATGTAGACAACTGCTTGTTTTATGGCAGGGGTGTCAAACTCGTTTTTGTCGCGGGCCACATTGGGGTCGCCGTTTCCCTTGGAGAGCCATTATGATTGTCAAACCATATGAAGAAGTCAACAATAATGGGTTTATTCAACGATTGTTGAAGTGACTGTGATGAGGACTTTGGTCACAAGAAAATGCTTACAATACAGTCATACCTCGGTTTTCGACCATAATCCATTCCAGAAGGCTGTTCGAAAACCGATTTGTTCGAAAACCGAAATCACACTCTTTTTTAAAAAAAATCTTTATTGAACACGTCTGCTCACAATGGAACACTGCACTAGGAAGTGTCACTTCTTCGTCTACCCGAGGAAGCGTCACTTCCTTGTGTAAGGAAGGCAAGAGGAGTCGAGTGGCGCATTCAAGTGCGCTCAGTTTGGTCGAGAACCGATTTTCCGTCGTAATCCGAGGCATAAAAAACTCAAAATTTTGGGTCGAAAACCGATTTGGTCGAGAACAGAGACGTTTGAAAACCAAGGTTTGACTGTATATGTTTTTTATTACATATGACAATTTGAAATGTAGCAAGATTTTAGCAAGCATCAATCATGGAAGTTGACATGTTTGATTTGCTTTTGTGGGCCACATAAAATAATGTGGCGGGCCAGATCTGGCCCCCGGCCTTGAGTTTGACACCTGTGTTTTATGGGCACTTGGCAGTAATCTCCAGGTATTTTTCTCAGCATATGAGATTATAATTCTGGAAATAGCACAATAATTCTGCATTCTACTGAGTGACGTATGCTTCTTATCTTTTAATGAGGATTATGTGTTCACATGACTCCTCCCGGGTCATTTTACTATTGCGGTCTTTTTACGAGTTGTATGCCTGACCAAAGTCACTATTCTTCTCATAAAGATGGTTCCCAGATATTTGTAGCCATTATTCCTACCCTTTTATAAATACTGTAATGAAATGTAAGAATAGGAAATGTTAATTTGAATAAAATGGAATAGTCAGATGAGCTTCTGCCTTTTCAAAATAGCATGTTTCAAAAACTACCACGGAAATACAAATCAACTCTTTAGTTGGAGGCACCCTAATAATTGGTGGCAATTCAATCAACTCATCATAATCTCGAGAATCGGGTTTCCCAGGGCTAGCTACAAAAAGATCTGACAACTCACTCAGCAAGTATATTTTCCTTTGACCAATACAAACTTGACCAATGAACTCAGTTATGCAAACACAAGATGACGTTTTTGTCATGAGATTGTCAAATGTATGACTGCATTTTTATTTGTGTGATTAATTTAGCTTTCCTGTGGCTAAAATCAGTTTTGATTGATTGATTGATTTTTAATTACATGTATTGCAGCTGACTTTGGTGTTTCTGCTCGAAACACCAAAACTCTTCAAAGGAGAGACTCATTCATTGGGACACCATATTGGTGAGTATAAAAGAAGAAAATCTATCCATGCATCTTTTTTTTTTGACAGTTCTGCAACATTCTGAGTAGCAAAAATCCTCTTATGTGTTACTTCAAAAAACATTTTTTTTCACAACTTCTTTCTTAATGTTACTCGTTCCATTGCAGGATGGCCCCTGAAGTAGTCATGTGTGAGACATCCAAGGACCGTCCATACGACTACAAAGCCGATATCTGGTCACTCGGGGTCACCCTGATTGAGCTTGCACAGATTGAGCCACCCAATCACGAGATGAACCCCATGAGAGTCCTTCTGAAAATTGCCAAGTCTGACCCTCCTACGCTGATGCAGCCATCACGTTGGTGAGTCACAGCATAAAACTCTCATGTTCATAAATTCTGTCAATTGATTAATCATAATGATTCAATTATTAGAAATAGTGGTTAGTGTGTCGACCTCACAGTGCAGAGGTTGTGGGTTCGATCCCGACTCCGGCCTTCCTGTGTGGAGTTTGCATGTTCTCCCCGGGCTTGCGTGGGTTTTCTCAGGGTACTTCGGTTTCCTCCCACATTCCAAAAACATGCATGGCAGGCTGATTGAACATTCAAAATTGACCCTAGGTGTGAGTGTGAGCGCGGATGGTTGTTCGTCTCTGTGTGCCCTGCGATTGGCTGGCAAATGGTTCAGGGTGTCACTCGCCTACCACCCGAGGACAGCTGGGATAGGCTCCAGCACCCCCGCGACCCTTGTGAGGATAAAGCGGATTGGAAAATGGATGGATGGATGGAAGCTAAGGACTGGTTTGGGGCGGGTTTTCTACACGTTAAGCTTGTTCTACACAGTATGATTTTAAAGCTATTTGTAAGTTGAATTCAATTCTCATGCATCTGTATGATGGAAGTTAGTAAATTCTTGGTTTGGTCAATATTTACATCATCCCTTTTTCACCTCTGAGACCCACCTATTTCAATACAAACAAAGTCATTTTTTGTAAAAATAGATCCAATGTAAATGAACAGATCCAGATGCTTAAGTTACTTGGGGCCTGATTAAATGTTTTCAACGGCAAAAATGGGTGCAAATGAGTTTGCATATGCAAACCGATGCAGAAGCTGAGCTACTAATGCAGTGCAACCAGCATTGTTTCTGCCAAACGCAGTAAATGAACATGCTGATTGATGTTCATTTTGCGTGTTGAGGGAGTATGTGCAAACAGACGAATTCACCACGTGCCATGTGATTTATCAAACCTGCAATGCATTGCGATGGCTGATTTTGCGTGTTTAAATAGCACATCTGAAATGCAGGCATAAATCAGCATGCCGCCATGCTACGTTGTAAATGCAATCTGATGCAGGGTGAGGACCTCCATCCACTTGGGACGCATAAGAGAGGAGTTCAGTCAAACAAAACATGGCTTGAATGCGATTGGTGGCTTCCCAAAACTTGTGAGAGCATTTGATATACTTTCTGGAACTCATCCTTGTTTGTTTCACTTCCACTGACATTCCCAATTCTGTCCCCTCCGACTGTTTTTTTTTTTTTTTTTTTTTCATGAGTTGATCAAAGAGGCACTTTGAGTCGGTAGCCTGTCACAGAAGGCCCATTAACTTTCAACTTTATTTGTACTCCCCCACCCCCATTTAAAAAAAAACATTTATTATTCTCGTTCAGTGGTTCTTAACCTGGGTTCGATCGAACCCCATGGGTTTGGTGAATCGGTATCGGGGGTTCAACGGAGCCTCTGCCATGGAGGTTAAGACACGCCCAACTCAACATGTCAATTAGTTATGACACACCCGCTTGGCCATCACTCGCTGCAGATGATCACATTACATTGCTTGTCCAATCGGTGCTGTGGGAAATTTAGTTTGCTCAGTCGTCTAAGTGTGACTGTCGTGATAGTACGTCATGCAATTTAAAAAAATAAACTATACTTAGGCCATATACGTTTATTTACGTTTTTTTCTGTTTTTAATAAATGTGTTTTCTTAATGTCTTGAATTTGTAAAAAGTCTCATTTTTATTTTTCACTAATGAAGGGTTCGGTGAACGTGTATATGAACTGGTTGGGTTCGGTACCTCTAACAAGGTTAAGAACCACTGTTCTAGTTGTTGTACTAAACTGGTTGCACTCCGACAGCGTTTGAGCAGTGATGTTTCTGGATGGAGAGTATGCTCGAAGCTTTTTTTTTTCCCCTTCATTTGTTTTTGATGCTCAACTATAGCTGTGAGGAATTACTCGGCTTCAAATATTCTTGTCCACTCTGCCCATTGCTGGATTCAATATGGAGAGTGAGTGAGAGAAAGGATTGAGAAGGACAAGAGATTTAAACCGTTCCTTCCTTTGATCATAATGGTTGTAAGGCTGCTCATGAACAAATGTGACAAACAAACAGCTGGCAAGTAGGGATTGTAAACTCTCCTTCCACTGAGACTTGGCTGCTTCCACAAACATGACATAGATATATCCCTCAATTCATTGGTCCCTTGCGTTTTTCGGCTCCCCTGAGAGACTTCGGCACAGATGCTCCTCCTGCCTGCCTCGGCTTTCTCAGCGTTGGGTGAACCTGCATTTCCTGAGGCAATACCTTAGTTTTATTATTTTATGTTTTATGTTCGATTCTTTTTATGTGCTGCACTTGATTTCAGCTGTGGATCTTCTTTTTTTTAAGTGCTCTATAAGCAAAATTGAGTTAGTCTTCTCCCAAATGTTCCATGATGAAAACTAGCAGTACAACTTAAAGCATAAAGCCCTCTTTTAAAATCACAACTTGTTAGTTAGCGAACATGCAATTTAGCACCTGCTGTTTGCGGTCACAGTAAAAAAAAAAAAAAATGGCAGTCTTCGTAAATACCACGCAAGACTCCTACCAACAATGTGCACCTTCTGTTGGAAGGAACATGCAATTTAGCACCCGTGCATTGGGGATATCACAAAAACAGGCCTTTCGTGTTATACTTTGATTGTTACTGGGTTTCCATCTTTATTTTTTTCAGTTGAACTTTTAAGGAGACTAATAATTGTCTATTTTATCTTAACCCTTTCAGGTCCCCAGAATTCAATGATTTCCTAAAGCGATGTCTGGATAAAAATGTGGACAACCGATGGAGTGCAGCACAACTTTTGCAGGTGCCCCCATAATGAACGCTCTTAGAACTTGCTTCCTTTCCTCCCAGTTAAAACTTTCTCAGAAAATGCATTGACAATCCTTGCACATGAACACTAATTCCATTCTTTTTTTTCATATTTCAATATTTGTGGACATCAAGAAAAAAAAACACATTTTAAAACACATTTCTTTTTATTAGGTATTTTGAGTTATGAGTTGTAGGGGGAGAATACCAATGTGTGTTTTTCTTGTTTTCCAAAAACATTGAAAGATGACTGAGGCAATTATGTTGTATGGCCGACAACATGCAATTCAACGATAAGCAAAAAGTCCGAGGGGCCGTCTGTTGATCTGCCTATGTTCAGGTCCGGTCCAGGAAAGTCTGCTGCAAAGTCACTTCTTCCTTTGTGTTTGAGCAGACATCAGCAGAGAGTGCTTTTCTTTTTCCATTGGTTGACAATATTTGCCAGGTTATGGTTGGGTGTCCATGCTTACAGAGAGATGCAAGCCAATTAGGAACCATTCATGTACACTGACACAAGACAGACTTTTACCGTGCTGGCACTTATGAGGAAGGCTCGAGTGCTTTGAAAATACAGAATCTGTCTCATCGAAGGATTTGATTATGGAGCTCCGTATACTTGACTACAATGCATTTGTGAGCGCTAAAAGGAAAAGCTGTCAAGACATTTACACTTTACTTTGTTCTCTTATTTTGTCGTTTGGAATCGTACGGTGTTTGCTGTGGCAAAAATTACACGTCAGGTTAGCGCAGGGTGAAATCAGAATCAAGACAAGAAGAACGGCAAAAAAATTGTGGCAACTGAGTTTTGATTTGACAGTGTACGAACAGCAATGCACAAAGTAGTCCGTGATAAACCAAGTACTGTAATTCGTCTTCAGTTTTAAAAAGCACTGACAAAATTATGCTTTTGCAAAGAAAAGCTCTATTTTGATTGGCACTGTCAAAGATATAATGATATGTTTAATACAATGGAGTGCAGCAGCGCACCATACTGACTGGTTTCAAGAATTCTACCCCTGTCCTGTAGCTAACTTTACTCAACCAAGCAAACTGTTCACAACACTTTACAGTACATACAATGCCGGTCTACAGCATTGCAACTACTGTTCAATAATACCTATATTGTTCAATTTAAAAATAAACATCTGCATGACAGAGTGTAGACTTTCATAGGAGATGGCTTTGCCAATGCGTTTTTGCTTTTAATTTGTTTGTTGTTTTTCTCTGTCTTGTATGCAGCATTCATTTGTGTCCAGTGTGACAGACAGCAAGCCTCTGAGGGAAATAATAGCTGAAGCTAAAGCTGAGGTAACAGAGGAGATTGAAGAGCACAAAGAGGAAGAGGAAGAGGAAGAAATTGAACCGAATATGGTATGTAAACTGCAATCGTTTTTGTTGAGTGGTTTTGCACAATTATGAGCTGAACGGCGCGCATTTGCAGTGTACCAATTGCCAATCTGCTCCAAAGGCATTTTGTGCTATTGCATGATCAATAAACCAGAATATTTCATGTCTAGTGGCTCCTAAAATAAGCGATAGTTGCTGCTCACTTCAACGCTGTGAAAACAATCTGTCTGTCAATCTACCTCCGCTGCAGGCCCATAAACGTGCTCCCTCTGATGTCAGTGTTGCAAGCTCTGAGGATGAGAAGATTCCACTCTCCCCTACCATTTTGGAATCTGTCCCTGAAAAGGGTGAACCACGATCGCCCATCGCTGCACCCAATGAGATCCCTGTAGCGAACCACGTCACTAGCTTGGTGGAAGAGTCCACTATCCCAGCAGCTGCAGACCATGCAGAAAAAGCTCCAGTTAATGTTGGCGGAAAGCAACTGGTGCCAGAGGAGGTTGAATCTGGCAGGGCCTTGTCAATCCCACCTGCGAACGAAATGGAGCAGTTTGCGATAGCTTCTGAAAACGAAAAGGAAGATGAAACAGCCGAAGTGCCAGCCAATTCGGATGCTCCGACAGAGATTCCAAAAGATGCAGCTTCTCCAGAAAAAAGAATGATTACTGTAGAGGAATCAATCACACCAGCAGAAGAGGACCCATACAAACACGTTAAGGTGTCTTTACCAAGTCCGGATGACTCTTTTTCAAAAGAGCAAGACAATGAGAAGCCTGCAGTAAAACCGAATACAGAAGATGAGAAGATTCTTCCAGACAAGGCTAGAGATGACAGTTCAGACTCTGGTAGGAGCTCAACTGCGGATAATAGCAGCCTGGAGCTAAATCTGTCTATCTCAAGCTTCCTGTCCAAAACAAAAGAGCCTGGATCAGTTTCCATCCAGGTACCACACAGCACTTATATGCACAAAGATTATTTGTAAGACTCTTGAACGATCAAACTTGTGTCAAAAAGTTGCCAACTGATGAATGAAGTCACAATGTTTCCTGTCATGATTTCCCAGGAGACAAAGCGCCAGAAGAAGACATTGAAAAAGACCCGCAAATTCATTGTGGATGGGGTGGAAGTTAGTGTGACTACATCAAAGATCATAACCGACAATGACACAAAGAATGAGGAAATGAGATTCCTGAGGTATAAACCTGCCTTCAGCTATTATTCACATACTGTAGAAGTAAAATGTGCTTCACAGAAAGCAAAGCCTTCCCCACTGAACCAAACAATAGTAAAATCTTCTCTTACTCACTTCTCCCCTATCTTCCTCCACTTTGCCAGGCGCCAGGAACTAAGGGAGTTGCGTCTCCTGCAGAAGGAGGAGCAGAGGTCCCAGCAGCAACTCAGCAATAAGCTACACCAGCAGAAAGAGCAGATTTATCGCCGCTTTGAGCAGGAGACCACGGTGAGTTACTACAGTATTCCCCTGCTGTATTGCCATTCATCTTTCACATGCTCGCTATACCACCCATTCAAGTAGTTTTTGGCCTATTTTAAAACTGTTTTCATATATAGAGTGTGCTGCATTATAAGGCGCATAGAATAGAAGCTTTAATAGTGGCTGTGGTTGGATCCACTAGATGGAGCTACGCTAAAGGGAATACAATACAGCTTTATTTATATAGAGCCCTGACTACAGTTGTGTTTTGCATCCACTAGATGAAGCTATGCAAAAGTGAATACTATACAATACAGCCTTATTTATATAGAGCCTTCACAACTGCTTCAGCTGTAACAAAGCGCTTTACAGAACCTTTCAAATACTACGTCCAAGAAATCAGAATATTCATTCATATGTAGCTCCCCAGGATGTCGCATAAAGCACGACACAAAGTCCATAAATATACTGGGTTATTCCTTGACGTAAATACAAATGGCATTACAAAACAATAAATGAAAAACAAAAGTGATGAAGACAGTTGATTCAACAAAACGTACACAAACCTCATCGGCTCACATCGACAAGGGGCGAAATATCCTTAGAAGTCGCGCTTGTCGCCTTTTTCCTTAGTTTTGTCTTAACCATGCTTTTGGCAATTGGTATTTTTTATTTATTTTTATTTTTTTGGGAACCACAAATTGGTACCAGCTTCAAAAAATCCATAATAAAGATGAATGAATTGTTTGTTTGTTAAAAAATTAATTGAAAAGAGTCTTGGGGGAAAAAAAGAATCACATATTACATCGCAATCACAAATTTTAAGAAAAAAAATCCACAATTGTTGAGCTTTAATTTAAATAACGGTTAACTTGATTGAAATTAAAATAAAAAGATCATTTTAACCCCTCCGTGAGCCGTCACCTTACCGTGGTGGAGGGGTTTGTGTGTCCCAATGATCCTAGGAGCTAAGTTGTCTGGGGCTTTATGCCCCTGGCAGGGTCACCCATGGCAAACAGGTCCTAGGTGAGGTCAGACAAAGCACGACTCATAAAACCCCTTATGATCAATAAAATCAATGGCACTCAGTTTCCCTTGCCCGGACGCGGGTCACCGGGGCCCCCTTCTGGAGCCAGGCCTGGAGGTGGGGCTCGTTGGCGAGCGCCTGGTGGCCGGCCTACACCCATGGGGCCCGGCCGGGCTCAGCCCGAAGAGGCAACGTGGGTCCCCCTTCTCATGGTCTCACCACCCGTGGGAGGGGTCAAAGGGGTCGGGTGCAATGTGAGCTGGGCGGCAGCCAAAGGCGGGGACCCTGGCGGTCCGATCCTCGGCTGCAGAAGCTAGCTCTTGGGACATGGAATGTCACCTCTCTGGCAGGGAAGGAGCCCGAGCTAGTGTGTGAGGCAGAGAAGTTCTGACTGGATATAGTCGGACTTGCCTCCACACACAGCCTGGGTTCTGGTACCAGTTCTCTCGAGAGGGGTTGGACTCTCTTCCACTCTGGAGTTGCTCACGGTGAGAGGCGCAGAGCAGGTGTGGGCATACTCATTGCCCCCCGGCTCAGTGCCTGTACATTGGGGTTCACACCGGTAGACGAGAGGGTTGCCTCCCTCCGCCCTCGGGTGGGGGGACGGGTCCTGACTGTTGTTTGTGCATATGCACCAAACAGCAGCTCAGCATACCCACCCTTTTTGGAGTCCTTGGAGGGTGTGCTGGAGAGTACTCCTGCTGGGGACTCCCTTGTTCTGCTGGGGGACTTCAATGCTCACGTGGGCAATGACAGTGAGACCTGGAGGGGCGTGATTGGGAGGAACGGCCCCCCCAATCAGAACTCGAGTGGTGTTTTGTTATTGGACTTCTGTGCTCGTCACGGACTGTCCATAACGAACACCTTGTTCAAACATAAGGGTGTCCATATGTGCACTTGGCACCAGGACACCCTAGGCCGTAGTTCGATGATCGACTTTGTGGTTGTATCATCGGATTTGCGGCCGCATGTTTTGGACACTCGGGTGAAGAGAGGGGCGGAGCTGTCAACTGATCACCACCTGGTGGTGAGTAGGCTCCGATGGTGGGGGAAGATGCCAGTCCATCCTGGCAGACCCAAACGTATTGTGAGGGTTTGTTGGGAGCGTCTGGCGGAATCCCCTGTCAGAAGGAGTTTCAACTCCCACCTCCGACAGAGCTTTTCCCATGTTCCGGGGGAGGCGGGGGGCATTGAGTCAGAGTGGACCATGTTCCGTGCCTCTATTGTTGAGGCGGCCAATCTGAGTTGTGGCCGTAAGGTGGTTGGTGCCTGTCGTGGCGGCAACCCCCGTACTCGCTGGTGGACACCAGCAGTAAGGGATGCCGTCAAGCTGAAAAAGGAGTCCTATCGAGCCTTTATGGCCTGTGGGACCCCAGAGGCAGCTGACGGGTATCGACTGGCCAAGCGGAACGCAGCTTCGGTGTTCGCCGAGGCAAAAACCAGAGCGTGGGAAGAGTTCGGTGAGGCCATGGAAGCCGACTTCCGGACGGCTTCGAGGAAATTCTGGTCCACCATCCGACGTCTCAGGAGGGGGAAGCAGTGCACCACTAACACTGTGTACAGTGCGGATGGGGCGCTGCTGACTTCGACTCGGGGCGTTGTGAACCGGTGGGCAGAGTACTTCGAAGACCTCCTCAACTCCACCAACACGTCTTCCTTGGGGTAAGCAGAGTCTGAGGACCCTGAGGTGGGCTCTCCTATCTCTGTGGTTGAAGTCACCGATGTGGTTAAAAAGCTCCTCGGTGGCAAGGCCCCAGGGGTGGATGAGATCCGCCCGGAGTTCCTCAAGGCTCTGGATGTTGTGGGGCTGTCCTGGTTGACACGCCTCTGCAACATTGCGTGGTCAACGGGGAGAGTGCCTCTGGATTGGCAGACCGGGTTGGTAGTCCCTCTTTTTAAAAAGGGGGACCGGAGGGTGTGTTCCAACTACAGAAGGATCACACTCCTCAGCCTCCCTGGTAAGGTCTATTCAGGGGTGCTGGAGAGGAGGGTCCGTCAGGAAGTCGAGCCTCAGATTGAGGAGGAGCAGTGTGGTTTTCGTCCCGGCCGTAGAACAGTGGACCAGCTCTACACCCTTAGCAGGGTCCTCGAGGGTATGTGGGAATTCGCCCAACCAGTCTACATGTGTTTTGTGGACTTGGAGAAGGCGTTTGACCGTGTCCCTCTGGGAGTTCTGTGGGGGGTGCTTCGTGGGTATGGGGTACCGAACCCCCTGATACGGGCTGTTCGGTCACTATACCACCGATGTCAGAGTTTGGTTCGCATTGCCGGCAGTAAGTCTGAATCGTTTCCAGTGAGGGTAGGACTCCGCCAAGGCTGCCCTTTGTCGCCGATTCTGTTCATATCTTTTATGGACAGAATTTCTAGGCGCAGCCGAAGCGTTGAGGGGGTCCGTTTTGGTGGCCTCAGTATTGCATCCCTGCTTTTTGCAGATGATGTGGTGCTGTTGGCTCCTTCAAACAGGGCTCTCCAACTCTCACTGGAGCGTTTCGCAGCCGAGTGTGAAGCGGTTGGGATGAAGATCAGCACCTCCAAATCTGAAACCATGGTCCTCAGTCGGAAAAGGGTGGAGTACCCCCTCTGGGTCGGGGGGGAGATCTTGCCCCAAGTGGAGCAGTTTAAGTATCTTGGGGTCTTGTTCACGAGTGAGGGCAGGGGGGAGCGAGAGATTGACAGGCGGATTGGTGCAGTGTCTGCTGTGATGCGGACGTTGTATCGGTCTGTCGTGGTGAAGAAGGAGCTGAGCCAAAGGGCGAACCTCTCAATTTACCGGTCGATCTACGTTCCAACCCTCATCTATGGTCACGAGCTATGGGTCATGACCGAAAGAACGAGATCCCGGATACAAGCGGCCGAAATGAGTTTTCTCCGCAGGGTGTCCGGGCTCTCCCTTAGAGATAAGGTGAGAAGCTCGGTCATCCGGGAGGGGCTCAGAGTCGAGCCGCTTCTCCTCCACATCGAGAGGAGCCAGATGAGGTGGCTTGGACATCTGATTCGGATGCCTCCTGAACGCCTCCCTGGTGAGGTGTTCCGGGCATGTCCCACCGGGAGGATACCCCGAGGAAGACCCAGGACACGTTGGAGAGACTATGTCACCCAGCTGGCCTGGGAACGCCTCGGGATCCCCCGGGGAGAGCTGGAAGAAGTAGCTAGGGAGAGGGAAGTCTGGGCTTCCCTGCTAAAGCTATTGCCCCCGCGACCCAGCCGGTAGAAGCGGTAGAAGATGGATGGATGGATAGATCATTTTAAGAGATAAAAAACATGTTGTTTTTATTCAAAACGCACTCACCAATGCACCGAACTGTGGTTAACCTGTACCGTGCCACCCCGAGCATACACTATACCCGCTGTATTTTGCATGCTTCCTTCATTTGATTCGATTTTTTTTTCTCTTTGTCTTGTGTGCTTCCAGAGTAAAAAGCGTCAGTATGACCAGGAGGTAGAGAACCTAGAGCGGCAGCAGAAGCAGACCATAGAGAGGTTGGAACAGGAACACACCAACCGACTGAGGGATGAGGCCAAACGCATCAAATCTGAGCAGGACAAAGAGTTGTCCAAGTATCAGAGCGTGCTGAAAAACCGTAAAAAGGAGGTCAGTGTCTTGTCTAGGTTACTCTGCTGCAGTTCTTGTGTGTAGTTTTTATTGGACATATCCACGCCATGATTTGCAGGTGTTAAGTCACTCTACACCATCACTTGGTCAGGGATGAGATTTTTCCGTGTTTTGGCAGTCAAAATGGACCTATTTTATATTGTTCCAAATCCGTAAAAAATCTGGGGGGCGGGGGGGTCCGGACTTGTCTTCAGCAGATTCAGGACTCGTAATGTTTACAAGTAACGTTTGCAAGCATCCATTTTGAAAATGCAAATCGCAACCAATCCGCGTTCACCTTCCTAAACCCCTTTCTCGCGAATGCCGAATGTTATCGAGACTCGCGACGGAGCTAAAGTGCATTAGATAGATGCAGATCTGAAAAACATGTTTCGATGGGACTGTTTGGTTAGAAAGCTGACGGTGTCCCCAGTAGGAAACAGTAAAGAGGAACCATTGTTCTTGTGTCGGATTTCATGAAAAAGCTCGATGTCGCCGGTAAAGCTCTGTGTACAGTGTGTGACGATGTCATTATATACGGATCGAGAGGATGGAAAGCTTTACAGAGTCACGCAACCTCGGTGAAACACCAAAAACAGACATTTCTACTGAAAAGTAACTACTCGATCTCAAGCGCTTTTCAAAAGCCTGGAGCATGTGTAAAAACAAGAGGAGTTGGCTAAAAAGAGAGTGGAAAAAGACAGAGAGGACCAATAAGCTTTTAGCGCTTGCTAAATTGCTTAAAATGAAGAGAAAATAAAGTATTCTACCTCATGAAACTGTATATTGTTGTATATACTGTAAATAGACATCCACTTTATATAATAAAATACATTCATAACCCATATATGCCCTGGGTACCGCTCCTGTACAAGATGGAAGTGAACTCACCTGTGTACATTTTGATTTGAATGCATCCTCGTTCGAACTGAGAATATATTCCATTGTGGCTTTGATGGGCTTGTTACCATGTGCATGCACAGAATTCCAAGCTTAATCTCAGTTTTCAATATGAACGTAGTTGAATTCCAGGGAAGGTTCTTCGGGAGGCTGTCAGTCAACAAAAGTTGTCAATGCGTCCCAAAAATGTAGTTATTGTGTATTACAGTATTCATGTAGGAACCAGAGTACAGTGCAAGCAGGTTATTCTTGAAAATCAATTGCATTCGCTCAAATTGTCCTGTTTACTCCCATCTTTGTGTGAGTGTGTGTGTGCGTGTGTGTGTGTGTGTGTGTGTGTGTGTGTGTGTGTGTGTGTGTGTGAATACACATTGTAATTGACAGAATGATCTGTCTCATTCGAATCTCGGTTTACTTTCACATTTCCGTTCCTTTTTCACCTTTCACGTGTATCTTTTTAAGAATCGTTGGCATTTTCAACTCAAGGGTTACATTAGGCACGTGGCAGCATAATGAACAATATTTAGTTAATTTCATACCTTCACATAGGAGCAAGAGTTTCTTCAGAAGCAGCAGCAGGATCTTGACAGCGCTCTGAAGAAAATTATCCAGCAGCACAAACATGAGCTGGCCACCATCGAGAGAGACTGCCTCAACCACAAGCAGCAGCTTCTAAGAGGTAATGAGAAGTGTCACTTCTGTCTGATTGTGTGGTTTTCATGCCAGATCCAAGGAGAAGGAAGATCATGATTTTTTTCCCCATAGTTGCTCCATGCCAACATCCAGGAAAAGAGGACAGAAATTCATTGTCTAACTACGGGTGTCATTTGTTTCTAAATTTAGAAACAAAATCCATCAACACATTTTTTTCCATCAGAATTACATTTCAACAAATGAGCTCAAAATAGAGAATTAAACTTGGAGAAGCTCCTCTCCAGCATTCACTGTGATTTCTGACATTTTCTGTGACATTTTCTTCAAGTTAGATAAGCAGTAATCCCTCTCTCAGTGGAGGAGGACCACAGTACTCTGACCACATTCTTGCTAACCGGGTGCCACCCCTCCTTTGCTCTTCGATTTTGTGAACAGCATCTTGTTATTACATATTAAGCACGCATGGGACTTGGTATGGCCCGGTGGTCCAGTGGTTAGCGCGTTGACCTCACACTGCAGAGGTTCAATTCCAGCTGCGGCCTCCCTGCGTGGAGTTTTCATGTTCTCCCCGGGCCTGAGTGGGTTTTCTCCGGGTACTCCGGTTTCCTCCCACGTTCCAAAAACATGCATGGCAGGCTGATTGAACACTCTAAATTGTCCCTAGGTGTGAGTGTGAGCGTGGATGGTGGTTCGCCTGTGTGTGCCCTGCGATTGGCTGGCAACCGGTTCAGGGTGTCCCCCGCCTACTGCCCGAAGACGGCTGGGATAGGCTGCAGCACCCTCCGCGACCCTTGTGAGAATGAGTGGATCGGAAAATGGATGGATGGATGGGACTTGGTATGCACACAAAAACCATTCTGAGAAATACCTGCTGAACCAAGTCATGGGAACCTGGAACAGAGGTTAAGAGCGATTACATGCCACTTTCACAGGGAGAAAAGGTGACTTCAGAGTACCAAATCTTCTGCACGCAAGGCAAGCACCTACATTCATTTTCAATACCATTTATTCTGTGCAAATCACAGGGAAGCTGGAGTCTATCCCGGTTGACTTAGTCTAAGAGGTGCGGTTTTGGACTGACCATCAATCATTCACCGGGCAATTGTGAATAGGGTGTTGACTAGGAAATGAGCTCTGGATAGCTGCGTGAACCGCTTAACTTGACTGCCATTCACTCTCGCTGCTCCACTGCATGCCATCTGAAATCAGATAAGATTTGGCTCTCCATTCACGCTGCCAGTGGGTCTTCTGCACACTTTTTTGCTCAAACCTTTGCACTTTTGTGCCTTTCTGCACGCAGCAAGGGAGGCTGCCATGTGGGAGCTGGAAGAGCGTCATCTGCAGGAGAAACACCAGCTGTTCAAGCAGCAGCTGAAAGACCAATACTTCATGCAACGTCACCAGCTGCTGAAAAGACATGAAAAAGTGTGCCTCGTTGTCCCACTCGCACTGGTTTTTCCAAGTAATGGCTTGATGTTTGTTCTACAGCGGAGCCTGACACCACTTTATTTCTTCCCTTGCAGGAGATGGAGCAAATGCAGCGTTATAACCAGCGACTGATTGAAGAGATGAAGAACAAGCAGACTCAGGAAAGAGCCAGGCTGCCAAAGATACAGCGCAGTGAGGCTAAGACGCGTATGGCCATGTTCAAGAAAAGTCTTCGCATAACTGCAGCTGCTCTCACCCTGGAGCAGGAGAGAGAGAAGGTCAAACAGGTAACAACAATTTTGACTAAACAGTATTATAGTCACTCAAAAAAAACAAAAACAGTTTGCAGGTGGAGGCTTGACTAGCCCATCTGGGACGTGATTTGGTCATTATACCTCAAAGATCGAAATGATTTTTTCTTGTCCTGCTGAAATTAGTGAGCAACTGTATACCCTGCCTCATGTACTGCCGCTCCAATTGGTTGTCCGGCTCTTGTTACCATGACAACCAGGGGCTGAGCCTGAGCCTTAGGCCCTCTTTGGATTCTCGTTTTGGCCAAGGAACTTTCCTCTCCTATCTGAGTGAGATGAACCGGAAACATTTGGCAGGTTGTTCGAATTCTTTAAATGCTTTGGAAAGGTAACTCGACACAACCTTTAAGTCACCTTTCGCAAAGGTTACGCTTGACCGCCCATTACAAAAGAAAATGAGAAATCTTACCCACAATGTTTTTCCATCCATCCATTTTGTGATCCGCTTTATCCTCACAAGGGTCGTGGGCGGTACTTGGAGCCTATCCTAGCTGTCTTGGGGCAGTAGGCGGGGGACACCCTGAACGGGTTGCCAGCCAATCGCAGGGCACACACAGACGAACAACCATCCGCACTCACACTCACACACAGGGACAATTTTGAGTTTTCAATCAGCATGCCATGCAAGTTTTTGGAATGTGGGAGGAAACCGGAGTACCCGGAGAAAACCCACGCAGGCCCGGAGAGAACATGTAAACTCCACACAGGAAGGCCGGAACCGGGATCGAACCCATGACCTCTGCACTGTGAGTTCAACGCGCTAACCAGTCGATTACCGGGCTGCCTATAATCTTTTTCAGCAGCGATATTAAAGCAACAGGCCTCTGAATATTCTCATTCATCCAGGTCATTTCATTCTCAGTGCATTAGATCGATTGTAGCTGGATTGTTACAGTTGTCTGAGAAGATGTTTCGCTTGTCATCTTGGCAAGTTTCATCATCAATTCATACAACAAGGAGAGTAGTTTGTGGCTGAGGCAAGGTTTTCCTTGAAATCCTCGTCCCCCGTAAATCATTCGTCCATCGATATTTTTTTTCTCCTTGCATTCTTGTGATGAATAGTGATGAGCGGGGAATTAAAACCAACTGCACATTAGACTCCAGACAATACAGAATAATGCCCAGTTGCGTTATGGCAGCTGCAGATATGTTTGAAAAGAAGTTCAACCAATCCTCCATTCCTTGTCCTCCATTTACGAGGTTACTGTAATTGGGGACACCAGGAAGTCCGTAGCGCAGCCATGGTTTTGTCTTTAAAAATGTTCACCGGAAATGAGGGCTCTGAACTCCTTTCAGCAAACAATTGTACAGATGTGTGGTTGACATAATTTCGAGCCAAGACGTGGAAGCCTTCAATGAGCACATGAATACAGTGTGCAATAACATCAAACTCCTGCATCAGGATGTCAAAAACATTTTGTTTTTTGGACTGTGATGTCCACTTTGGAGACTATTCCATATTGGGGTTGACAGAAAACCCCCACACACGGACCCATACCCGGTCTTAGACTCACACCACTCACTGAAATCCGAACTGCACGTTATCAGAATAAGATAATGTGCAGTTTGGGTAAAGAGAAAGAGAGCACCTGGGCACACAAGGGAGGCTCGCGACACGAAACCACTGTACCCCAGCTGGCCATTTGTAGGGCTGTAAACGATATTCAAATGTCACGATACATGATCCCAATATGAACCTCGGTCCGATAATCATCATAATATTGCGGGGAAGTTAGCAGCATAGAAAAAGCTCACTATACTGTATAGCACAGTATACTGTAAATAACAGTAGTGACAAAGAATTCGGATTGGAATTTTATTGTCAAGTACTCTATTGGCTCATAGCCTGGTCAATGTCGTTCACTAGGCTGCGTTCGGCTGAGAACACTTAATATTGAGGCACTTGCTAATGCACAGACACTTTGTGAATTGAGTCAATTTGTGGAGGAACCGAAACATTCCAAATTCAAATTAAACTGCACCAATCAACTCACCACCAGATGGGGCTGGAAGTGCACCAAAGGAACATAACTTGAGTTATTTGTGAAAAGTTCCAGAAGGAACAAGAGCAAGATGCAATATTGTCATTCAACGTGTATCAGGTTTGGATGTTCGATGAACAAAACATTTCTGTGCACTTCAATCTTGGGAACACCCTGAGGCTGGTACACACCATAGACCAGATATCCTCTTCACAGAAGTCAAGTCAACTGTATTTATAGAGCACTTTCAAACAGCCATCGCTGCATACAAAGTGCTGTACATGGAGCAATACAGAAAAGCAATCTGGTATATGCGCTCGAGTGCAGTGTAACCACCCAACGACTGCCGTTGACAGACAGAGGCCTCTCTGCAAAGGCATCTGAACAACCATGATGACATCATTCGTGGTTGGGGCGTGGCTCCAACTTGAGGCGTAAATAGTTGAGTTTTCCACACCAACTCGGCTTTATGTTGCTTATCTTCTGACAATTGGGGGGGGGGGGGTAAAGTAAAAAGAAAAAACTTACCTTGCCAACAGTTTCACCTGTCACTCCAGCCTTTGTCAGAGCTGTCGCTGTCACCACTTGGCACGTGTCTACATAGAGCTGATCAACAAGTCTCCATGTAAATATTGTCAAATGCAGAAACTTTTGCGAGGGATATTATTTTGAGTAAGGACCATAAATGAAAATAAGCTTGAGACTTGTTTCCTTTAAAAAATTCAGGGGTGGGGGGGGCGAACCGACAAGCAAAATCACCGGGGAGGTACATGCAATCCATGGCAAAGGGACAGAATATCCTATTACAAAAATGGGAATTCTTGTAAAAGACACCTCTTGTGTTTTATTATGAGGCAAATATCTTGCAAGTAAGGCAAAGCTAGAGACAGCTAGAGGCAAAGCTTGGCAGTACTTGCCGTCGTGCAATGACATCAGATGTCCTTTCCTACGTTCGAAAGGAAGTACCGTTTTCATTTGTCTTTGACCTGATGACATATTCCAACAATGGTGAACCAAAGGTGGCGTGAAGGTGAGGAGATTTGACTTTCTGACAAAGCCCTTCGACTCAAGTGGCTTCTACTCTCAGTCGAGTGTGAAGAAGAGTACTGAGTTGTGTGGGGTGATGGTTTTTCTTTTGGGAGGCACCGCTTCTCAAACGACTGTGTGTCTATGAAGTATGAGTCAGAAGTCAAAGCTGTTAGCTCACGCTAATCTGTGCATCCAACAAAACTCTTTGCTTACCACATGGCTTTGACATGCTAGCAAATACATCATAGCCACTGGGCGTGTCGTGTTATGTTATTGATCGTGTTTCAGACCAAGCCATATCTTCAAAGTGTCTCTCTCTCTCTCTCTCTCATTCAACAAAATGTCGGTATAATAAGCCTCTGAATGTATTCTTTTAAATAATTTTGTTATAATACTCACCATTAATGTGAATGGTTTTCCGTTCCTGGGGCGGCCCGGTAGTCCAGTGGCTAGCACGTCGACTTCGCAGTGCAGAGGTACCGGGTTCAATTCCAGCTCCGGCCTCCCTGTGTGGAGTTTGCATGTTCTCCCCGGGCCTGCGTGGGTTTTCTCCGGGTACTCCGGTTTCCTCCCACATTCCAAAAACATGCATGGCAGGCTGATTGAACACTTTAAATTGTCCCTAGGTGTGAATGTGAGCGTGGATGGTTGTTCGTCTCTGTGTGCCCTGCGATTGGCTGGCAACCGATTCAGGGTGTCCCCCGCCCACTGCCCGAAGACAGCTGGGATAGGCTCCAGCACCCCCCGCGAACCTAGTGAGGATCAAGCGGTTCAGAAAATGGATGGATGGATGGTTTTCCGTTCCTCACGATTGCTAAAGATCCAGCAAAACTAGCGGAATTATCGTCAGCTTGCCGGGTCCATACGCGGAGTTGCTGCAGGCTCGCTTGCACGCTTCCTTTCAGGAGTCTCCCGCAGGGTATTTTGAACATAGCATTGCGCATGTCAAAGTGCCGCTTCACATTCGACAGTTTCATCGATGGTATTTTGTCATTGCAAATTCGATACACCGCAGAACCTGTTCTCTCCACAAAGGCGAATCCCTTGCTCCATTCGTCCTGAAGTGTACCTTACTCGTCATCTTTTTTTCTTTTCGCCATCTTATTCATCGAAGGATTAGCTTTGAGCTAATGACCGAGCGGGCTGATTTACCCAGCAATGGCCAATGTAGGCCAGGATCATCCAATGAAAATTGCTGCTGAACAGGACGTGAGCAGTGAAGAATCGATGGATGGATTAAACCAGCGAGAATATTTTGTATTATCTGCGAGCCGGATGCAATCATTAAAAGATGTACACCTGGCTCGCGAGCCATAGGTTCCCGACTCCTGCAATAAAGTGTAGTGTCACGTTTTCAGTTTGCAGTTCAAGAAGAAAAGAGACAAAAGAACGAGCGACTCCACCAGCATCAGAAACATGAAAACCAGATGCGAGACTTACAGCTGCAGTGTGATGCCAACATAAGAGAGCTACAGCAGTTGCAAGTATGGATTGTTTTGATTTTTTTCCTTGTGCAAATATTGACACAATTATACATTGACGCCTTCTGTGTTCACAGAACGAGAAGTGTCATCTGCTGATCGAACACGAGACGCAGAAGCTGAAGGAGCTGGATGAGGAGCATATCGTGGAGCTGAAAGAATGGAGAGAGAAGCTACGGCCCAGAAAGAAGGTGACGCTTGCCCCTGGTGATCATTTTACTTTAAAAAAAAAAAAAAAAAAAAAGTCAGATGTTGAGGCTTCAGATTTTCTAACATTGCAAAGTGCATCCTAAAAGTATTCAGAGCACCTCAATTTTCCCACATTATGACACCACCAATCCAAAACGGAATGCATTTTCTTCATCAAAGTTCTACACACGGCACCCAGTAATGGATAATATGGAATACGGATTTTGTTTTTTTAATAAAAAAAGAGTTAAGCAGAGTTTCGATGGGAGACAATGTTGAGGAAGGTAATGATGAACTTCTTCCATTCATAATCAGACATAACCAAATAATCAGGCCTCCATAATTTGGATGAAGGCTGCTTTGGTTTTATTAGACTTTCAAGAAAAATTTAGATTTTTCCGTATCCTTTTCCAGGTATATGCCTCAAGACAGTTCGGTCTTGGAGGTCTATAAACTTTACCATTGACTTCATGCTTGGCCTGTGCTTGGACATGCGCTGTCAACTGTGGGACCTGAAATAGACAGGTCAAGTGTGTGCCTTTCTAAATCATGTCCAATCAACTGAATTCAAATTAAGCTGTAGTGGTCACAGAAAGATGTTCAACGCTGACAAAAGTAATGAACTATTGACTGAAAAGGACCCGATAAATAGACAATGCCTTTTTTGTGTTGTGGTCATTTGAGTGACCTTTGGGGGGCAGGGGAGGTCTCTCTTTTATTAGCGGAGGGTATGAACAAGTGTTTCCACATTTGTATATACTTCTAAGTCTTTCAAATTTTAAAACCATTTTAGTCTCATTATCATCGTGGGGTGTTGTGCATAAAATTGTGGGAAATGTGAGGAAAAATAAAGTGCTGTGAATACTGTCTGGATGCCCTGAATGCTACACGTAATGCATTCAAGTCGGGAAATTGGAAATACAGTCAAACCTCGGTTTTCGTCCATAATCCGTTCCAGAAGGCTGTTCGAAAACCGAAACCACGCCAATGGAAAGCAACACGAGGAAGCGTCACTTCCTCGTCTACCCGAGGAAGCATCACTTCCTTGCGTAAGGAAGGCGAGAGGAGTCAAATGGTGCATTCAAGTGTGCTCAGTTTGTTCGAGAACCAAAATTTGTTCGTCACCCGAGGCATAAAAAACTCGAAATGTTTTGGTCGAAAACCGAGACATTCGAAAACCGAGGTTTGACTGTACCACACATGGAGGTAACGATAGAGTAGGTAGAGACAAACTATGAATCCTGCGAGGGAAGATATATTCAATATATATGCAGTATTCAGACGTATACACTAACATTAATACCCGTTCAACAAGTAACAAAGAACAAACAAAATCCAAAGAACAGCAAGGAGGAGAAGTTAAAAAATGAAAATCCAAAGAAATGTTGACACTCCGGTTATACATTTCAGCCTTATTAGGCTCCAATAATATTTATACACTGAGTGTGAAATTGAGAAATATGAATTTCATTGTGATATACCGGTACATCGATATGATGATGAATTATAAGATGCCACCACCCAAAATGTAGACCTTATGCAGCATCTATTGACATGCACAAGAATGACTGTACGTTGTTGTTTTTCCTCTTGCGGCCCACAGGCCTTGGAAGAAGAGTTTGCCAGGAAGTTGCAGGAACAGGAAATGTTTTTTAAGATGAGCGGAGAGTCTGAGTGCCTTAACCCCTCCGCACAGAGTCGCATTTCCAAGTTCTACCCAATCCCCAGCGTCCAGTCCACTGGATTCTAGGCCGACCCGCCACTGTCCACACAGCAGATGGACTGATGCAGGTGGGCCTGTGCCTTCCTCTCCTACTTGAGCCACCGGCAGAGGATGGACCAAGTTTTTCCTCTCAGAACACCACTCTTTTCCTGCAGCTATTTATATCGCATTTTATTTCCCCATCTGCCAACTCAGTCATTCAGGCGCAGTAACTTATTGGCTGACATTCTTGGGTTGAAATTATTTTCACAAACAGTCCAGAGCCTGTAAAATTGGAATTTGCAGGCGTTATGGTATGTTGTGCTGCTCCTTTGTTTTATTTTTATTTTTTTCTGGTTTCGACTTTTGCACAAACACACTTATACAATTTGGAAATCACTCAAACAGATTCCTGCAACATTAATTGTTAAAAATTTGGACGAAATCAAAAGATTTCTGTCTTGAATCAATGATGATACACTAAATTCTATTACATACTGTATCCCTATTTTAAAACCTTATCTGGGGTATCTAGTTCTACCAATTGAGCGCTTTGCTCAAAATGCCCCCCCCCCCCCGAATCCCATCCTGTCTCAAGGTATGAGAATTGAGCAGTAAATGGGTGGTGCCATTCTTTTTAGTTATGCAAAACAGTAGAGACAGTGGAGGGAGACATTCTTCTTCTTCAGCTCATGTCCAATAAATGATGGCACTCCTGTATTTTAGCAATAAACCAGCATTTATTCACCAGTAAGTCAGTCAGCATTTTCCCATTATTCAGTTATGGCTAAAAATTATCATTATTCAGGGACAAAGACAAAATGCATCAATTTATTATATGTACATGTTGAGCAGCAACAGCATTCGCCCATGAGTTTACTTAGTTTGTCAAAGAATCAAGTCTCCAAATAAAACGTTTCATTATCAGGTGTGAGTGAATCACCATCTGCTTAGACTTTGGATTCTTTTTGGGGGGGGGGGGTGTTATGCATCCTGAATGCATAAATTGTCTTTGGATTAAAAGAAACAAAAGCTGAGCTCTTTTCATGTTTGTTTGCTTTTTGGTAACTCTGCTATGACATTCATATCGAATGAAGTTCAAGGAAAATGTGGGCCTGACTGGTTTAGGCTTTCTTGATTTATCAGCTCATTTCTTGTTATCTTTCTATGAAGTGTTACTGAAGGTATTTAATAGTAAGGCACAAAAATAAAAGTGGAGTGCTGTGCACCTTTTTACAAGATTACAACTCAGTAGTATTGCTATTCAATAAATCCTGCCACATGCTTATTTTGCTCATTTTGCTACTGCTGAGCATTTCAGAACAACTTAAAACTGTCATTGTGAAATCAATTCTTGAGTCGGTAAATTCATTTTGTTGTAATGTCAATTTAATTATTCCTATCAAAATAATTCATTTTAAAAATAGTTCAGTTTTCATTTGGCCTGAATCATGTAGATTTCCCTTTTTCTGTAAATAAAGTTTCCACTGGAATACAGCTCTGCTTATTCTTGCTTTGAATTTCTTCCTTGAAAAAGAACGGCAATATAGTTTCACCTACTACTGTATATGTGAAAGTCAATAACCTCACAGTGTGTACGCGTGTGTGAAACCCGTACGTAAACCCCAGCTTTGTAAAGTTGGTCCTCTAAATTACGTAATCAAAAGCTACATTCAACTGCACATAAGTACAACATATATACACACTCTGAAAATGATAACACCAGTTTGTTTCATTGCATCGCTGTGTCTAAATTGACACATGTAAAGTCACATTAAAAAGCTTGGGCTATTGGTTTGAAAGTCATTCGGTACAATTCCTACAGCAAAGCGGATACAGTAATGGGAAAAAAAAGAAAATGTAGCATACATTTGCTGTGGCAAAACAAACAAACGTACATGAAAACAATGGCGCACTTTCATCCCCATAGTCATGTGACTCAGACCACAACATGCCTCTTTGCTCTCCTTGAAATCACTGAGTTGTCGCCTGAAAAAGCAAGACTTTATGTCAGATCAAGTTTGCAGTCGGATGTGAAAATGTCTTCACTTTGAATCAATAAAGGCAGCAAGATGAGAAAGAGCACATTGATCATGAACGTCCTCTTATACTGCAACTGTGCCGTGTACATTTCACGAAATTAAATGTTTTCATTTTTTAAAAAATAAGTACTGAAATTGATGATGAATTAAGAGTAAGAACAAAGTCAGATGCAACCACGGTATATCGACACTTAAATTTTGGAGTTGTATGTTGTCCATATGTATGTAGTATGTAGTATGTATTGGTGTATGAGGTTCACTGAAGTCAAAACTCAGCCATAATAATAGTTGGGAGGATATGACAATTGGATGTCACAAATGCCAATCACTCACCTTTTTCTCCCTTGGGTCCTTGCTGGCCTGGATAACCACGGTCACCTGTACCCATACAAATCCAGTCATTAGAGGTGACAATTCAGACCGTTAATAGTCATTTGGTGTCCCAACAGGACTTCCAGTGCTTCCCAATTATTTTCTGTTCTACCGGAAAAGACAGTTCCTGCCCCCTCCCCCGCCAACTCATTTTTTGACCTGAGTCATTGAACCATTTGATTGTGATCATTTGTCTCTCTGTCTCCATCTCTCGCCACCTTTGTTTTCATTGAACTATTTTTCCATGGTTTCTCAGATTTGTTCACTGCACTTCATGGGTAGATTGGGAAATTCACTTCTTTCACGACGCAACACGAATGAGAGTGGGACTGTTTTGAGAGGCAGAGTGCGCTCCCCTTCCATGAATGATTTTTTTTTTTTTTTTTTTTGCTGTTGTTGTGAGTAGCGACACGACTGTAAAGATTAGCTACAGTGGCTCTTTCTGTGACGCCACTAAACATCCACCAATGTCAGAAAAACGTAATAACTTGGCAACCCGAGTTGTGAATGCGGTACAAAAATGATGAATGAGTTTGTTTAAATCCCCCGCCAGCCCACCACAACTGCTTGTTCAGTTTCCATTCATCCTGCCTGATGCTCTGATTTTTCCGAATGCTCCACAAATCTCCTGTTCCATGCTGTGTGGTGCATGCACAATACGCGAAAGAAAAACAAAACCCTTCACTACAATGCTCCCTGCGCACACGCCAACAATGAGCGCACTAATGCCACCTACTGTAGTGGATGTGTAATTACAATTTATTTTCATATGGCAAAAAGCCTGCAGCATTGCACCCCACTATTTGAGAAGGAGCGCTATAGGCCATAATGATTTTCCGGGATGAGGAAGACCCTGAAAAAGGGGCAGTACTTTCAAGAAGCCCAGAAACATGAGCGGCATTTTCTGTTTGGATGACAATAGGCTGTAATTGACTGTATTTCAAACACTACAATAGCTTTTTGGGTACTATTTTGATTAGACATTCTGGTCTTATGCGAAAAGTTAGGGACTCCCACAAAAAAAGAAAAAAAAAAACTACGACAAACGTGAACGGAGAACAAGGTGTGTTTTTGTTTTCTGCCTGAGTATGACTGCAGAGAAAACTGGAAGCAGCAGTCTGAAACACGAAAATGTGGCCTACAAGGCAAGGTTTTGAGTTCTAACTCATCATTTCATGCTTTGTTGAATCACTGCAGTATAACTGCGCAGTGCACATTCATTGTGAACAAAAAGTTCACTTTTCCATGATGACATGTTTAATACATTTCTAATGTGCTTGTGGCTCAAGAAGCAGAGCTGGAGTTTTCCCAGCTGACTTTGGGGCCCAGGCCTGGTCAGCAGTCAATCCCAGAACATATTTAATCTTACTATAAAAACTACTTTCTTAATGGTAACTACGGAGAAAGTAGTGCATCATTATTTTGGAATCAAATGTGTACCTCTGTCTCCTTTAGGGCCTGGAAATCCTATTTCCCCTTTTTGTCCTGTTCTCCCTGGTGCTCCGACAATGGCACCGTGTACTGTAGGAGAAATGCGCAAGTGTCAAGTTTTGCGCTTGAATATCATTCAGTTCTTGCATTGAAGAAAAGCAATCATTTACCTCTGATGAATTCCACTAAATCAGTGACATTTTCTTGGGAGCCAAACACTCGGCTGTATCCGGGAGCTCCTGGAGGCCCGGGCAGTCCTGGTGGTCCTTGAGCAGTGCGGTCATAGCTGCTCCATCTACTGTCACCAATCAGACCGTGTGCTACAAAAACAGTTGATTGCCGTGGAAAATGTCAATGTTTGGCATTCATTGTTTTCACATCATTTGCCAATGGTCGGCATGGGATTTCTTACATTGGAGGTATTCCACAAGATGTGTGTAATTCCCACTGAAACCAAAGCCTTGACTGTGGCCCGGCCCACCTGGAGGACCAGGTGGGCCTTGGGGTCCTTGGAAGATGTGATTGCTGTAGTCCCTGATGATGTCGTGTAACACACCGTTAGCTGAAAGAGAGAGAAAGTGGTTTTGGTGTATCGTGAAGATGAAATTGTATCTAATAAAACTTGCTGAGGCTTGACTTCTATGACTTTATTACTTCGTTAGTCATGACGAGCATAAAATACATGCGGCCTGCTGTTTAATGTGTGCCACACAAACGACCGCAGAAGGCTTGAACAAAGCATTGACAGTGATAAGGCCAAACAAAAAAGATAGTGTGTTTCCGGTAACATGAAATTTCAGCATAGGGTCGGTAGGTCGGACAAAGTTTTTTTTTTTTAATCTTTTTTTTCCCATCAAAAATGTAAACAAAATAACCATAAAACATAAAACAAGAAGACATTAAACCCGCCGCTGCGCGGCCGGCGCCGCCGCCACCTATTTAGTTTTCTCCCCGCTCCGGACTCGGGGGGCCGGGGCGAGCCGCCGCCTCCGCCGACGTCCTCCTCCGCCCTCGGTGTTTACTCGGCCCGTGGTGTTCATCAAATAGTTCGCAGATTTTTTTTTCGATACATCAATGGATGCTATTTTCTTAACATTACGGTGCGAGCATGCAACTGTAACACAGAAAACGCAGTTTAAACTGTCGTCGCAGATCGCGGCCGCCACCATGTTTCAACGTTGTTGACAGACGACAGGGCAAACGACGCACCCGCTCAACTTGAATATCGCGAGAGTTTGCACCGATGTAAACCCTCCACACAAAAATGTAGAGGGTTGTTTGAAAAAAAATGCCGACCGTAAAGTTTTTTTTCGACGTAGAAATTCTCGGTCAGCCGGGTTACCGGAAACACACTACTTTTTTTCTACGCCTAATTTTACAGTTTACCGCCAGCGAGTCCCAGGCACTCGCTGATCATAAAAGTATGAGTCCCAAATTTCGAATTCTGAAATGGTCTACTTCTTCAATTGCATATGATAATAACACAAACAACAACATATACATACAATTATAAACAAATCCTGCAAAAAATTTAATAATTCAGTAGCAGGCCTGAGGATTTCGGAAATTCACGGTTACCCAATGGGAAACCACGGTAACTACGTAATTTTGGGTTCCGTAAACGTTCATCATGGGAACCCATTTTTTTATCTTCACTGATATTCATAATCAAGAATTCTGATTATGCTCAAAAGTATAATGTTTCAAGGGTAAATGTTTGAAAACTATGCATTAACAATGAACATTACATCAGCAGCCGTGTACTTTAAAAAATAAATGGATCAAAATATGATGTACTCATATGGCATCATTAATACAGCATACCACAAAATCTGAGTATTTTTTTCCAATCTCACACTGCAAAGATTAATTTACTGTTAATCATTAAGACAGATAAGTATTGATGTGGCTTGAGATCCTCTTCCCAAAACGATGCATGTGTAATCTACTATCAGTTTGACGAAATAATCTAACACACGTCATCATGAGTTCTACCAACAGTTAACATTAGCATTGCTACACCTTGTGACGAATGTTTTATTCATAAAGTTACCATGCTACAACCAGTAAATTATAGATTAACCACTACTGTTTCATAATATTTTTCATAGCAATTAGCCTATAGATCTAATGACCAACTTGCCTCGTAATTGCGCCTCTCGTCGTATCTTGCTCTCGTGTTCTGTGCATACGTCACAGGTGAGTTTAGTGATACGCCCTTTGGACGATTCATACGAAAAATCAGACTGGCATTCCCATTTCTTAAATGTCGTAATTAGTAGTCCTTTGTGAGTTTTTTCGCCGCCATCTCAAACTTTCATCCGCGCGAAGTAAATTAGAGGAAACACACTCACACACCACACCACAAACACACACAGGCGCAGTGAAATCGCGTTGATCACACTGGAGAGATTCGATCGCGTACAGTCAACTCGTGTGTGGTGACTTTTATGGTTAAACGATTTTTCGGTACCGTCAAAATGACGCCACGGAAACGACACGCTACCGGTAACGACAGTTACCGTGAAATCCTCTGGCCTGCCGAAGTTTTTATTTTTTATTTTTATTACAATTATTTTTTTGACTGAGAAATTTCCTTGCGTCCCAAAAACGCACATTATTTGGAAATGTGCGTCCCACGCGAAAATTATGCGTCTAGGACGCGACGCAGAGGTAACAAGATGGCTGATTGATCAGTCACAATCCACTTACATCTTATGTATTCCACCAGATCTGTTGCGTTCCCATGAGTGCCAAGCCAAAGCATGGACCCTGGAGGTCCAGGAGGCCCAGGTGGTCCTCTGACTCCCTGCCCAGCATGGCCATATTGATCTCTCCCAGAGTCATAGAGCAGACCTTGGGCTGTGGATTACATGTCCAGACGGTTTGACAAAGCACCCTTGAGTGGAATGCTGCGGTTCCCATCTTTTTCTCGACTACAACAGTATTTTACGTAAAACATCCTCAAGTTTGATGGAAATCCCAGCGGAAAGAGCCTTGTTATTTTGCATCAAAATTGGAGGTGGGGGGGGACGACATCTGTTGACTCACATTTGAGGTACGCCACCACATCCACAACATTATCTTGAGAACTAAACCATTGGCTGTATCCAGGAGTTCCCGGAGGACCAGGAGGTCCCGGAGGCCCTTGGACAGCACCACCAGATTCCCTCCCAACATCCCGGAGCAGGCCCTGGGCTGCATGCGGACAGAGTTGACGAGACCAATAGACATGAAAATAATTTCATTCCATCGTATCGTACATGACGTGATGTTGTTCTTGTTTGTCACCACCTACATTTGATATAATCTGTTACTCGGACAGCCATACTGGAGTAGTCTCCGGTGTCCAGGTTCCAGTTTCTACCACCAGATACGCCTGAATCTCCCTTTTCTCCCGGGGGTCCAGGAGGGCCGGGTGGACCAGGAATGCCAAACATACCTCCTCTTGTCCTGTCACCTTAGGACAGTTCCCAAATTGTATAGCATTATTTACAAAGCCATGCTTCACAAAAAACAAAAAACAAAAAGGCTTGTACTCACTGCTGACATATTCCCGCCTATCTGCTCTGATCGTCTCACCGGTGACACCTTCAATGTAGGTAAGTTCGGTGCTGGTACCAGGTGGACCCATAGGTCCAGGGGGACCAGGTGGACCTGGAAGACCTCGGCCGGCAATACCTTTTGGAAGCACAATGTTGGATGGCACATGTCGGTGAAGTATTTATCTAAGTGAGTGATGCTGTTGGGGTTTTTTTGTATTCTCACACTCACTTTGCAAGTATTCACGAACATCTGAGCTCAAGTAGTTTCCACTTCCTGGTGCTCCAGGTGGTCCAGGTGGACCGGGTACACCGGGTGGCCCCTGGGGTCCAACAGCAGTATGATACTCAGCTGATTGGGCATTAAAAATAAATCTCCGTTAGTAGAAAAAAAGACCACGTGATGGAATAAATGTCAATCAATGTTTCGTCTTACATGAGAAGCCGTATCCTTGTCCAGATACGCCCACCATGCCCCTTTCTAATGGCAGAAATGAGTCACAGTTCGACAAAATGATGTTATCACGCAATAACTCTTAAATGTTAAACGAAGGAGGTGTTCTCAAATTCTTTTGTGTTTTTATGTGATGACAGCTGACAAGATTTTGATTGTACCTTTCATCAGACTGAGGGCACGTTCAGCTACCTCCTGCATGCCAAATCTATAGCTTCCATGACCTGGTGCTCCAGGGGGCCCTGGTGGGCCAGGAGGACCAGCAACATACCTTCTCACGTCATCTCCTGCAACCAAACAATTATACGCATATGTTGCTGTCAAACATGCTTTTAAGGCATTTTTCACAATAGAACAGTTTCGTAAGACCTACGCTGTAAAATGGCGATGAGGTCATCAACAGAAATGGAGCCGCTCTGAAGAGTCAGACCAAGAGAACTGGAGGTCCCACTATTTCCTCTGCCTTGACCTGGATCATTGAACAGATATTTGTCCGAACTTAACCCCGGTTCACATGGTCAGTATTGAAATGACTGCAATTAACACACGTGCTGTTGATAATGTCAACCGCTTTGTTATCTTTAGTACAACAGTTATTCATCTTATGCGGAACCGAGTTACAGTACAACGAAGTAGCCCTCTGCTATAGTATCTTCATTTGGTAGGTAGCGTTGCTCAGAACAGTGCTTGGCAATGAAGCAGAAGTTCAGAACATTCAGAGAGATATCATATTTTCACAACCACAAGGCGCACTTAAAAGTCTTACATTTTCTCCAAAATGGACGCGGCGCTTAATAATGTGTGGTTGACTTATGCATGCGGCAAGTTCCAAAATCTGTGAATGCTGTTGTGCGACTTAACTAATTCACTCCCAAAAACGTTTTTAAACGTCTTTTCAGACTTGGTCCAGAATTGGCTGGTGCTGAATTGAGTTAAATGAGGGGTCTGCTTGACTGACTGATGTTGTGCCGACATACTGCTCATACTGTATAGAGGAAAGGCGGACGGAACTAAGGACGACTTCCGGACGTTAAAGTGGGAAGGATGGGCGTGAAAGAGGACGCTAAAGGCACGCTGCCAGTATGTGTGGTACGTTCATTGGGCAAAATAACATCCCAAAAATGGCACCTACGAAGAGACACACTTATAAAGCACAGTTTAAACTGCAAGGTATCAGTTACGCGGAGGACCATGGGAATCAAGCAGCCAGGAGAGAATTCAAGTGCTTGGTGCTTTCATTTTATGAAATGGCGCCATCTATCCATCCGGGCAAGGACGACCGTGGCACAGCAACAACCGGTGGATTACAACCGGCGGAAAACTGGCCATCTTCTGCTCCTACTGAGGTCAATAGTGTCATGTTCTGCATTACATTAACTCATTCAGTACCAGCCAATTCTGGACCAAGTCTGAATAGACGTTTAAAAAGGTCTTTGGGAGTGAATGAGTTAAATAACAACGCTTTCTTGGAGATTATAATCCTTCATTGTACTGCTCTATCGGCATCACTTGGCTTCAATTGCTCAGACTGAGAGGCAGCACTGGGCAAGTTACACCACAATTTGTGAATGTATTGTGGATGCTTGGGCTGTTGTTCGCACCGTTGTTCGAGCTTTCGCAAAAGCTCATTTCTGAGAAGCCACACGTAAACGAGATTGACTCTGATAAAGACGAGAGGGAACCGGGCATGTTTGACAGAGAATTTGCCAAGCTGTTCATTTCGGATACAGAAGATGTGGACTTTGATGGATTTGTGGATGAGGATTAAAAAAAAAATTTTTAAAAACGAGTACATTGTTAAATACTTCAATAAAGTAAAACCAAACTGAGTTTTGTTTGTGTAGCATGCATGTACACCAGTGCATGCTCGCGTATTTTTTAAAATAGCATATGTTTTACCATGCCTGCATCCAATAATACAACGCGACTTGTGTAAGTGTTAAATACGGAAATAGCACCCATAACTGACACTACGCCTTACAATACGGTGCGCCATATGGTTGTGAAAATACCGTATTCTTTCGCATCAAATATAATAATTCAAGAAATAACAAGACAAGAGTGTTATCCATACTCTGAATGTAGGCAATGACTCGGGTTGCGACATCATCCACCATCTCGGCACCTGAGGCCGCTGAGACTCCTGGAGGCCCTGGAGGCCCCGGAGGCCCCGTCAGGTACTGCTTCAAATTTCCACCTATATGTCAAAACAGTTTGATGGGATTAGTCACTAAGCACAATGTAGTAATAGACAATGGACCATTGGAAACAAAAACATGTCCTCACTCTGGATGTACTCTGCAATGTACTGGCCCATTTCACTTGAACCTGACGCACTCCAACCTCTTCCAGGTGGACCTGGCGGTCCAGGAGGTCCGGGTAATCCTCGTCTTGATGTGCCCCCTTGTACAAACAAAGATTTTGCTAAAATGCAGAAAAATGCTCCCAGTATACCGCAGCTGTTCCTCAGCTCAGGTGCGGACATTTTTAGATGGGTACAGACTCTGACTCTTTATGGGAAGCCTGGCATTGTCCGACACCTTTTGCCACCATCAAACTCCTGGAAAAATTGTTCTGCTTGCCAAGAGCGCCAGTCTTAAATTCAACACTTCACAACACAAGTGTGTTATTTTCATATTAATTGCTAGTTTATGGCAAGCCATTGGAGAATTTCTTCGACATCCCACTTGTGGGCTGAATTGTCCACATACTAGTAAGACAGTTCAACACACGAGTATAATGTGTAATAATCAACATCATCAATCGTTACATGTGATTTAGTTGATGGCATGGTTATGAAAGGTTTTGATATGGATATGAACTGTGGTATACTTTACATATCAGTTATGTATTTGAATTATCTTACCGAGAGAGACTCCAGAGAATCCGGAATCACCTGTGAGAAATGCACAAATGTTTTCGTTTTTGATGATCTCTTTGGTGTGCTTTGAAACCTTCATACAGTGTAGCAGCGGTTCGCAAGCTTTTTTACCCTGAGTACCTCCTCAAAAAAATACTTGGCTCAGCAATGACCACCAATAGTCCCAAAATTCAATTTCTATAACGGTATTTATTTTAAAATTAAATACAACAGAATTGTTGTTAACAAATGGACTGTTATTATTTCAGAAAAAAAAGTTGTGACATGCACAGTGTATTCAATTCAGTGATTGTTTTTCGTATACCACAAGAGGGAGCCTGCATACCACAACTGGTACTCAGAGCTGAGTTCACTGCCAACATACAGCGCTTGTGTCTCAAAATACATACAGCGAGTCAAAGCAAAAAAAATGGCCGAACGATGGCTCATATCTTGGAAAAACCTGAAAGTCGATTCACTCATATATCAAGGCACCACTGTACAAACCTGACTGCTATTACCTGGTTCTCCTGGAGTTCCTGCCAAACCTGGCTGACCTGCTTCTCCTGTAACAAGTCAAATGGGATGTAAGCTGTATTATTTTAGCACATTTTAAAAGTATACTCGTCATGTCGGTACAGTACGCGTGTTCATCGATTTCATACCTTGGTAACCTCGGAGTCCTCGCTCACCTAATCGTGATGATGAGAAACATGTTACATAGGAATCAAAGTATCCTCATCTCCTCCTTAAATTAAATAGGCATTCATCCATTGCACATAGAGCTGTCATCCATGAATAGTTCAATGCACAAACTTTGGAACAAATTTCAGATGACTCAAAAATTCATTTTCCCCTCAGCATTACTGCTTGGTTTGGTGTCTAAAAATAAAAAAAAAGGCAACCAGAATGTACCATCACTGTTCCACTGGTTTTCCCAGCACCGTACTGTAATACATTACACAATAGCATTGGCAGGATGGAGCTAGTTTCTGATGTTGTCCGCTAATCGGTTGCCAGTGACTTTTCCTTTCCTTGTAAGAATTGAATTGAAACAGGAAGAACCCAAAATATGACAATTTAAAAATGACAATGAATTATATCAGGACACAGAACTGTTAACTAAACTGCAGCGCATGTTTGGAACGTGGCTTAATTTAAAAATATAGATGTACCCTGTGGGCCCTGGGGTCCAGGAGGTCCAGGTGGTCCTGGTGGTCCAGCAAAGAAGGTTCCTAAAACAAGAAAAAAAAAGTGTGTGTATGTGTGTGATTATTCTTGTTTTTAAAAAATAAAATAAAAAGTTCTCCTCCAACCTGATGAAGGGACAAAGTTGCCAGCCTCTCCTTTTGGCCCTGCGGGTCCAGGTGCTCCAATACCTGTCAAACCCATTCCAGGTCAAGAACGAATCTAAAATAAAAAAGTCCATGTTTCCGTACCTGGCTCTCCAGGCGGACCTCTACGCCCAGGTAGACCTTGTCTTGACTCACCTATGGTGACAACAAAAAAGGAATCATCATCAATATATCTTCTACATCGCTTGCAAACACTCATCGCATCCTGTGAACGTAATAGAGCATCCAAAGTCAGACCTTTTGACCATGGTAGTGGAAAATAATGTAAAATGAATTACTTGGTCCTGACCTCATATAATTTTGAAAAAAAAAATTTCAGTGATGATTTAAGAAAATAAAATCATCACTGTAAAAAGTTTCTATGGTATGGTGACGGAAAGTTTTATTTTACTGTCTTCTGTGCAATTACCGAATAAATTCAATTCAATCAATCAATCGATCAATCAATAAATCAACCAAACAATTAACACAAAGAAGTAAAAGCTTGACATGCAGAATGGAGAGGGAACAGGAAATTATGACTGGAATTCAAGAGTTTGTATTGTATAATGCAGGAACAGCATATTTGCAGTCTGCGTAAATGCAAATCTTTGCTGATCAGCAAAATCCTTTTCCTATATACCGGTAATTGTAAGTTCTACAGAGTGGTGTCACAAAAATAGAAAAGCACTACACTTGTAATCCTTTAGATCTGGGGTGTCAAATTCATTTTAGTCGCGGGCCAATTTGGAGTTGAGTCTTCCCTCGGAGGGCCGTTGTGACATTGAAACCACAAAACGATTACTTGTACACAACCAATGAATAGCTTACTAGTTTTGAAATCAGTCAAGTCAATTCTAATAGTTTGTTCAATTATTGTTCAAGTGAGTGGAAACCGGGTAACAAAATCATTGCAAAATCTCAACGTTATTGATTACACATGACAATTTGACAATTTCGGTACAGATTTTAGCAAGTTGACACATGTGATTTGCTTTCGCGGGCCACATAAAATGATCTGGCAGGCCGGATCTGGCCCCCAGGCCTTAAGTTTGACAGCTGTGCTTTAGATGGTCATTGATTGAGTTGCTAAGGTTAAACATAAGTCCTGCCCCATGATGGTTTGAACTCCACATTTTGTTTCGTTTTTCAAGTTTTTGAAGCATATTTTTCACAAGGGCATCATCAGATCAGCGAGGTATTGTTAAATCTGTCCGTCTCACAGGTTTGGGGTTCGAAATTCAGCTCGGTGTGTGAGGTGGGTATGTTCTCGCCATGTTTCCTTTCTGGCTTTCTTTCCATATCTCAAAAACATGCCCCTTTAATTGAAGACCCCAAATTGTCCAAAAGTGCAAATGTATATCTGTATTTGTGTTGCGGTTGAATGGCGACCAGCCAAGCGTTTAACACACATCTCCACCAAGGTTATAATAGTTAATGAAAACTAACAAAATAACTACAACTAAAATTAACCCCCCCAAAAAACATGTAACAACAGGACCCATAATAACAGAACCCCCACCCCCCCAAAAAAACAAAAAGAAAAATGTGCTTTTGCAAAAGGATCACTGAAACTAAAATGATCTACCTGTATAACTATAGTGTACTGTAAAATTCCTTTGTTTTTGTCATTGAGCATTTTTGGGTTCATTTTAAAAGATATTTATTTTCGTTTGGTAATTGCACTTAAGTTATTAGACAATACTTCGAGACCCTTTTTTTCATCTTAGACTCGACAAATATGCCATATAAAAAACCCCCAATAAAATTAATACGAAGTTATAAGTCATAAAAGCTCAACTAAAACAAAGCATTTTCAAAAAATCAAAACTAATAAATCCGCTCAAAAAAATAATTATAACTCACCGAAGTTTCAAAAAAAAAGTCAAAATGAAATGAAAAACAACTCTGATGAAAAGTCCAAAATTATTATAATCTTGCACCTTGCCTGAAACCAGCCAGCTCACACATGATCCTAAAACCAGTAAATAGGAGGGATGGATGGATGGATGGATGGAAAATGGTTTTGCGGAACTCCAAACTGTAACTACACTTATTGAGACACTCGACTTTTGAGGTTCTGGACCTACCAGGAGGACCTTGAAGACCTGGAGCTCCCGGTGGGCCTGGCGGTCCTGGAGGGCCCGTCACCCCAGCCGATGAAGACAGACCTGTTTGTAAAGTATCATGAAGCTCAGTTCTACAAATGTAACATTTTAATATTGATGAAGGCTTTGGGTGGTACTAGAACCAAGGAAACGGGTGCAGTACTTACTACCAGTTCGTGTTGAACTGACAGTTTCTGAACGTGTGACGCTGATGCCAGCTTCTCCTCTCTCACCTCTATCCCCTTTTTCTCCTCGGTCTCCTTTTAGACCTTAACAATTATATCATAGAACTCTTACAAGAATGACAAGGGTATACTGCACAGAAATGGCTCAATCTTGTCGTTCTCTGTCATCATTTCAAACCCCTTAGCATGCTTAATATTCCAAAGACGTATTGTGTTCTACCAGGGTTTCCAGTTGGACCGATGGGACCAGACAAACCAGGAACTCCAGCAGGACCCGGAGGTCCAGTCGGTCCTGGTGGTCCAGGGATGGCGACCGTGTCTGAGCCAGCTTGAAACCAATTCAGAGACAAACAATATTTACACTTTGAATTGCTTCCTCTTTCTGTTTGCGGCATCGTAAAGTCTTACCTGCAGAAATGACTTGACCAGCTGGACCCATTTCACCTGAAAGAACGATTTTACATGTCTTTATCAAAAGCATGTGTACAATTATACACCGTATTATTCGCACTATAAAGCGCACGTAAAAGCATTCAATTTTCTCAAAAGCCGACAGTGCGCATTATGCGCCCGATAGAAAGAGCCTGTAACTCTTTTTATATTCCCATTGAGTTGTTTCCCTGTCGTGTTCCGATGCCATCTAGTGGTGATTATTAGCAGGAACCAATTGTAACCTAAAAGGGTACTGTACTGCCCGACACTAACTGACAAATGCCAAAACACACTCTATCAGAAAACTACTTTGTGAGCCATTATGAAATGAAGATAATACCAAATGCATAGTTAATTACTGGCTAAACAAAGGAAGACGGACATAAGCAAGACTTCTAAGGATATTTAGCCCCTTGCGGATGTGAGCCCAGGAGGTTTGTGTGTCTTTTTCTTGAATCAACTGTCTCCATCACTTTCGTCTTTCATTTTTTTGTCATGCCATTTCTATTTATATATTTCATGTCCGTGGTTGTGACCAGTTCTCATTGTTACAGCTGCAGAGGTTGTGAAGGCTCTATATAAATAAAACTGTATTGTATTGTATTTCCTTTAGTGTAGCACCATCTACTGGATGCATAGCGCAACCACCACCACCACTATTGTAGCTTCTATTCTATGCGCCTTACTATGCAGTGCGCTCTATATACGAAAACAGTTTTAAAACAGGCCATTCATTGAAGGTGCACCTTGTAATCCTAGGAGCCTTATATTGCAGAAAATGTGTTAATTGGATATGAGAAAAAGAATGCACAACTTGCATTTATGAAGCCATTCTACTCTAAGTTTTGTCATGTTGCCCCGCTGAAACAGTCACACAATTACAATATAAACATTGTCCGTATTTTTTAATAGAAAGAAAAACACCCCTCAATCGCACTTTCATGATACGGGAGAGGGAGCGATTGCTTTTGTCTTTTACCTTTTGCACCAGGCTGTCCTGGGATTCCAGGAACACCTGCAGAAATGGATCGTTGGGAATCATTTCAAAAATTATATCCTTTGGAATTGTTCAGAGGCGTTATAGATTCGTATTGGGATAGTTTTCACACCTGGTGGGCCTTGATTTCCTGGAGGACCTGAAAAATGTAAGTATTTGGTATTTGTCAAGGCAATGGAATAAAATTGCAATTGTGGGGCAAAAAGGAACAAGATGTGTTTATAATAGATTTGACAGTGTGGGCACCTGAAAGACCGTCATTTCCAGGAAGCCCAGCTGATCCCCTCGCCCCAGATGGTCCCATTGAACCTGCCTCGCCTGCAATTTATACACAGGCTGTTTAACCCTTTCAGGGACAGCGGTTACGACAGTGGACAGCTTGTCAGGTTATCAGGTTACAGGATGCATGAAAGAGTTAATAAAGGAAAATAGCACAGCGATAGTGGGGTGTTCCCCAGCAGCTTCTTGGTAAGTTTGGGAATGGAAAAATATCCATCCCTTTTCTGATCTGCTTTATCCTCACAACGGTCGCGGGGAGTGCTGGAGCCTATTCCAGCCGGCTTCAGGCAGCAGGCGGGGGACACCCTGAACCAGTTGCCAGCCAATAGCAGGGCACACAGAGACGAACAACCATCCACGCCCACACTCACACCTAGGGACAATTTTTGAGTGTTCAATCAGCCTGCCATGCATGTTTTTGCAATGTGGGAGGAAATCGCAGTACTCTGAGAAAACCCACAGAGGCCCGGGGAGAACATGCAAACTCCACACAGGAAAGCCGGCGCCAGGCCATCCACTCTTTATTGAAATGTAAAATGTTGGTTAATTATTTTTATTTGAATGTCTGAATATATGACATTATGTCTGAATATATTATGTCAAGGCATTTTCCACAAGTTGCGCAATACTTTTGAAGATAATTTGGGGTTTTATTTTTATTTTTTGCTCACCTGCATTTCCCTTGGAGCCCTTTTGTCCCTCTCTTCCAGGTTCACCTTTAAAAACACATCAGTCAAACAAAAGTCCCTTTTTCTTGAGCCAAAAAAGTGTTGTTCCGTGTGATCATTGACATTAGCATAATCTCGGGTATCAAAAGATTTTAGTTCATGAATAAATTGCCATAAATGACCTTCCTTAGCCATGCAAACTGAGCGTAAAGGACATTAGAAGGTGTTCTTCATACTTTTGAAAAACAATCACTTGAGTAACACAAGTGTCCATGTGCTTGCAGTATATTCAGCAACTGAGGTTCGCAGAGATGTTCCGTACCTGCTGGGCCACGAGGTCCCCTCTCTCCCAAGGCCCCTTTGATTCCTGGCAAGCCCGGTGTTCCTGATGTGTCAGTTCACATCATACAAAGTTGTCTTTAGTTTAATACTACACTTGGCTCATCAAATATTGTTGACAGTATACACAGATTCAGTAGGTTCATATACGAGTACCGAAAGGAATATGAATGCAATATAATTGCTTGGAGCAAACCTTTTTGTCCTGGATATCCATTGTTACCCTGAGAACCCTTTGGACCAAGAGCACCTGGAGACAAATATTATTCTGATGAATATTCGGTCGAAATCGTATATTCTATACAACTGAACTAAATGCAACAATCAATAAACTATGACTCGTAAACTGATCGAAGGCCTTCCTGCCCATCATTGCTGCCTCTGCACATAGTTCCTGTGAAGTCAAAATTATTGCTGAAGAACAAATGATGTGCTTCAACTCGTAATGAAAGTGTTTACATTGCCATTATCGTACATTTTTTTTCCCCATGATTAGTGAGTTAATGTATTACTTGAGGTCAATCACGGATATTTACAGTTCCGCTTACCTTTCAGCCCCACTTGTCCAGGAGCCCCAACTGGTCCCGGATCGCCATGAGATCCTGTCCAAATGGGTTTCAGTATTAAAGAGCGAACAACAAAACATTAAACAGGATGAAGATTCAGCCCTGTTTACCTTTCTCTCCTTTCTGTCCAAAACCCGGTAGTCCAGGCACTCCTGATGGCCCATCCAATCCCTTTGGACCTGGTAATCCCTGAAGACCTGGATCACCTATTCACACACAATATTTTATATACTTTCTAGGGAAAACAAATTGCTGTTCCCATCCAAAGTATGAACGGCATGTTGTAATTTTCCTTTCACTCTGTAAACTTAAATACAGTCAAACCGTGTTACAACGTACCTTGACGGACATAATGAATCTGTACGTTGTAATGGCAGTTTGCGAGATTTGCTTCCGTTTACCACCCATTTTCAGACCATGTGCACAGGACTGCGCCGTCCCTCCGGACGTACAACAATGTATGACATGATCAGTGGTGTTGTTAAGCAACGGACGGGAATCCCGGTTGTACATTTTGTTCATAAGCGAGGTCGCGACGGCAGTTAGCTTCCCATGGTTCGTTGTATGAAGACCTTTTCATTATTTTGTGGCAAAAATCTGGTCGTTATAATGACGTTTACGTTATAAAGGCGTTCATCGTAAGCAAAATCGGCAAATGGAAAGTGAATAATGTGAAATCGGGAGTTTGAAATGCGTTATAACATTATCGCGGTGAAAACGTCAACGGGGTGGGTTGAAACAAGGTTCGACTAGCAGGAAAATACATGCTGTGAATTTCGGATGCCAATTATGACACATCACATATGACCAAAATTACCTGTGCTTCCCTTTGGACCTCTGGGCCCTTCTGTTCCTGGGTTGCCCACCAGTCCAGGAGGACCTGAGAAAGAATAGCGTGTTTACTGCATGCTCACCCATCATTCTATGCGGACTCCCTCAGCATGCTGATATTCTAACACGCGCACTATATGACAAAAGACTGAGAGGGGTGTGACTAATTTATTCTGTGGTTTCATTTTAGGACGGAAGCCGTCTCCAAATTTTACCTGGTAGGCCAGGAAATCCCGCATCACCTACAAGAAATTAGACATTAATATATGTGGTTCTTTCAAAAACAGTCTTAACCACATAAATGTTTCAGACTGATTGGAGTTTCACCTTGAAGCCCAAGAAGCCCTGGATCACCTGTGGATGAACAATGTGACTCATGAAGCATACAAAAATAATTTTGCTCATAATTATTTTCTTCAGTTGACACACACCTTTCATCCCAGTGTCTCCTTTAGCTCCTTTCAACGAGTCTACAAATAGAGGATGTTTAATTCACATCAGACCACAGAGCATCATTACCGCTTTGTTGTAGCTGAATATGTTTTTAATTATAATTTTCTGACCTCTAAAGGCATCAGAGCGTAGTTCACTTCTCACCAGCTGCTGGACAGTTCTCTGCAAGTCCCCCCCTGAACCTCTTGCAGTCCCTACACCAATTCCATTATCAGAGTGAGTCAGTGTGGAACCAGAATAACTCCTGTCCGTGTATTTGGAATCCAGCGGATCGGCAATGTTGATGCCGGAGAGACGACTAGTCCTCGATGACGCAGTGCCGGTGATGGCTTCTACAGCTTCAACTCGCTTCTTGAGCCGTTTCACTTCCTCACCTGGGAGGCCAGAGTCATAAATGAGACATGACTGGATTCTTTCTTGATGACAAATAAGATACAAATCTTCTCTCACTCAAAGCGATGAGTCCAAAGAGGAGACCAAGAAGAAGGAGGAGGCTGAGCAGGAGGCCTAGCAGCCACTTCCACCAACTGCAGCGGCAGCAGCGGCTCAAGCCGAAGCATGAGCCGTCGTTGCACACATCTGATGAGTACAAATTACAAGAAGTCCATTTTGTAAATGATCAATATATCATTATGGACGACTTTACTTCCAAAATATTTTTTCCAATCATCTTCCACAAAGTTTTCCAAACTTAGACTTGCCCTTTTACAGATGAATTAGTTTGGGTTCATGTTTGCCAACAGCTCGAAGAGTGATAAGCCTCACTGTACTGTAAGTGAAACTGGGTTAACATCAGCAGACAAGCTGTAACCAAATTTGACAACGTGCACCTCCATTTCTTTTTAGAAATATGTTTTCGCTTGTTAGTGAAAAAAGAAAGTTGTGTTTTTTACGATTGTCATGAGTTAGTTATCTTCTACATGGTAGCCAATATACTCTATATCCAATTTGTTTTTCATTTGAAAGGACTCAAAACTAAGGATAATCAGTGGGGTCATCTGTAATGATATAGAAAAATAGAAAAGTAATTTACACATATACAGTATGTATATGAGATTTTAAACCAAAGTACACAATTAAGTAACAGTGGGACAATTTACTTTACCTGCACAGCCAACCTTATCCTTTGAGCCATATTTCAGGAGTGCAGCTGTGGTAAATAAAACAATGAATTACTGTCAAGAAAAATAAATACATGGTCTCAGGCCCTGCAGTGCAAAAGCTTGATGTACCTTTAGCATCCCTTTCGTCATTCATTGTGCTCATTGAAAACTTATGTTTCTCTCTCATCAGTGAGTCATCAGAGTAGGTAGCTGTAAGAAAACACAGAGTACTCATCATTCCAGATGTTGCTAAAATGATTGTATTTTATATTGGAGTTTGCCATCTACATATTTCTTGTTGTGTACTGCTTGCAGTAAGTAAGTCTCAAGTGGTACCAGCAGACATTGAAGAAGTTGCAGGAGCAGCAGACATGAATTGTTTGCCTGTGTCTTTGGTCATGACAAGTCGCTCTGTTTCCTTCTTGACAGGCGTATTGTCCTTTTCTATCATCGTAAACTTATAATCTTTGCCCAAAGGCTCATCAATAGAAGGACTGCTGGGGCGCACTGCATAAAAGAAGGATGCAAGTCAAATTTGCAGGACGTATATACACTGTGGGGCGGCCCGGTAGTCCAGTGGTTAGCACGTCGGCTTCACAGTGCAGAGGTACCGGGTTCAATTCCAGCTCCGGCCTCCCTGTGTGGAGTTTGCATGTTCTCCCCGGGGCCTGCGTGGGTTTTCTCCGGGTGCTCCGGTTTCCTCCCACATTCCAAAAACATGCATGGCAGGCTGATTGGACGCTCTAAATTGTCCCTAGGTGTGAGTGTGGGCGTGAATGGTTGTTCGTCTCTGTGTGCCCTGCGATTGGCTGGCAACTGATTCAGGGTGTCCCCGCCTACTGCCCGAAGACGGCTGGTATAGGCTCCAGCACCCCCCGCGACCCTAGTGAGGATCAAGCGGTTCGGAAAATGGATGGATGGATGGATATATACACTGTAGTCATTTAACACATCTCTAGGAAAAATACGATGATGACAAACCTGATAAAATATAACGAAAGAAAAGGCAATTCTAAAAATCCATCCACCATTTTCACAACTGCTTATCTTCATTGTTGTCGGAGGTGAACTGGAGCCTATCCCAGCTGACTTGCACTCTATTCCACAATACATATTCAGTTATTCTATTTTAAATAATTACAAAACACAACCATGACTGCTTTCCTTGTCTGGCTTTATTTTAAAGTTACATGAAACATACCTGTATCAAATTAGAAATGCATCCATTTTAAATGACCTAATGTAAGCAAAAGAAAAGTAGCCTACATATTTTACACAAATGTAGACATCAATCTAAGTGGCATAAAATATGTTTGACAGATATTAATTTAACATCTTTTAACCCTTGAAGGAAAAAAAAAAGAAATAAAAAGGTAAGCTCGACTGTATTGTAATTTTGAGACTCATGTGCATATCTCACAAGTCAAAATCAGGACTGCATTGTGAAAACAGATCACATTGGTAATATTGTGTATATTCAATATCCATCCATTTTCTGAATTGCTTATGCTCGGTTTGAATAAATGTTTAATTTTGGCCCCGGCTGATTTATCGGACGCTTAACTATCCTTTCCTGTTTAGCAGTGTGTGTAGCATTATTTTGTATAATTTTGTCTACAAACACCTGTTAAATTATCAGCAATGTTGCTGTTAAAAGATGGATATGTTCATCTTTCGTGCAGTTCCAGTGAGATTTGTGTGAATTTTACTGAATCACACAAGCACATTAATTTGGGTGTTTCACGACAATATTAGGTTAGCTTAGCAATTAGCATGTTTTCCCCTCTGTTAATAACCCCACGTAATTCCTTCGCGAGAGCGATACTTGTTCGAAGTGTGGGCTATTTGCAACCATGGAGACTTTGAAGACTGAAGCAAAACCATGTGCTGTTTGGCCACAATAACTTGCAGCCAAGGCTCGTTGCAAGATAGCTGCTGCAACATGAGCAGCGCCGATCTCGCACCGACTTGCTGACCATCGCGTCACAACGAAGCTTTTTGCAACAGTGTCTGCCGTTCAATTATCTGAAAACTCCAAAAATCTGTCAATCTAAATTTAGCTATTCCTTGTGTTTTAATGAGGCTAAAGATGCAAACTGCTGAGCAAGCCTTGTGTACCGGTAGTTGAAATGAGTGTAAGTTGAGGAGTTCGTAGGTTTTGTGCCTCTGCTCTTGGTGCCCTATTTTTTGTAAATAGTTGTTAATAGTTACTAGCTCATTTCTTCCCAAAGTAGGACAAATCGTTATTTGCATTTCACTCTCCTTATTATTTATTTATTTTCGTTGGGTTTTAGATTTAATTGTTTCGGTTTGTTATGTACAGTGTCATGAGTCTGGTTTTGTGTGTCACCAGCAGGTGACAAAAGAGGGCCTTCCCTTTAGTATGTGCGCCTGCCTCACATCTCAATTAGCTATGCATTTAAGGACTGTCAAACTGTCGAGCCTTCGTCGGATTATTCTTCATCTTGCTCATGACTTTGTCTCCAAATGATGAATTCTCGAGATGTTCTTTCTGATTCATGCCAGGTAGCTTCTTGCCTCGTTTTTTTGCATTTTGATCGTAAGTATTTGTTGTGGAAATATCTTCTTGGTTTTGTATCTGTCGTGGTTTGGCTTATTTCTTGTATTTTTACCACAAGCTATTTACGTTATACTTTTCTTGCCTTTTGCAAGCATTATTGGTTTGACTTGTTTTTCCTGTTGTTTGTGTCAATGTCATATGTTTATTCGGTTTTGTGTATTTTGTACAATAAACTTTTTTGTTGTTGTTTAATACCCCTCTGAGTCCACATTTTGAGAGTCTGATCATCTTCACTACATAATGTATATCGTCATATCGCGCATCCATCCATCCATCCATCCATCCATCCATCCATCCTAAAAAATAAAAAAAAAAAATCAACCTTCTGCTCCTAAGGCTGTCGCATAAAGTTCAAAAGATTACCAACACAAACATTCAGCCTAACCACATCACCAACATGGAGGAGGTGCCACACTGTCGAGAAGAATAGGACCAGCATGGTCGCAATACTTACATCGGGGCACGAGAATTCGGCTTTGACTGTTGCCTTGTTTGCCAGTGTAATGGACAGAAACTGCCACTTAGGGTGATTTTTAAGAGAAAGAGGCTTGACTAAGGAACTCCAACCACTGGACATCGGTCTAAACATGCCGTGGGAACGATGGATGACAGATGGCGAACACAGCTTTACAAAGACTGAAGCCGGCCCCGGGCGAGTTATGCCACAATTTGTGAATGAACTGTGGATGTTTGGGTTAACCTGTCTGCAATGATGTTCGAGCTTTCGAAAAAGCCGGCATCATTTCTGAGGTGCCGCACGGCAACGAGACTGACTCTGACAATGATGAGAGCGAACTTGGTGTGTTTGGTTGTGAGCTTGCCCAGCTGTTCATTTCGGATGCAGAAGATGAGGACTTTGATGGGAGCCACAACCCTTTGGACATCTAAAAGAAAGATCTATTCTCTCTCCTTTTATTTTTTTACATTTCTGCTGCAGACACCCGTTGAACCAGGTGGCCCGTACATCAGCCATATTGGATGTGCCCATTGTATCAGCCCATAAAATTGGCAAATAATATTCATAAAATTGAGTTGGGATGACATAATACAACCAAAAGTAATGCTTCGGTTTTACTCCAGTGAGTTCTTGCTTGATGATATATCTCCAAGGAGTAAGTGAACGAGGCATCTTTCCTGTTAAATTTGGTCAATGATAATACTTGTGAAGAGTGCCATTCATGACTGTGAACTGGGAGCAACGATGTGACACAAATATATGGAGCAGGGGCGGCACAGTGATTGACTGGTTAGCACATCCGCCTCACAGTGCATAGGTGCGGAGTTCGATTATGGCTCCAGCTTTCCTTTGTGAAGCTTGCATGTTCCCCCCTGTGCCTGCGTGGGCTTTCTCCGGATTCCTCCAACATTCCAAAAACATACATGGTAAGTTGGTTTAATGCTCTAAATTGTCTCTCGGTGTGAATGTGAGCGCGGATGGTTGTTCGTCTATGCGTGCCCTGCGACTGGCTGGCAACCGGTTCAGGGTGTCCCCCGCCTACTGCCCCAAGTCAGCTGGGATAGGCTCCAGCTTGCCCGTGACCCTGTTCAGAATAGGCGGTATTGAAATTGGATGGATAGATGTAAGTAAATGCTGTCTGTCTCATATTAACAATAACTGCGCCCTCCCATGCATTTCATGTGCTCCCATTCAGGCTGGGCCCTGGTCATGGTTCTGGTGTCTCCTTTAAGTTAAAGTACTTTTTCAAAAAAACAAATCAAATGGTTAACTTCCCTGGAAAGTAAACTGAGTCAAATTTACAATTTAACACAAACTGCATATCTAATTGCTATAAGAAATGTTTTTACCTGTGGTTGTGCTGATTGCAGGGTTGGAGACATTTTTCTGCACGCCATAAACTGGAGGGGGGCGGGAATGATTTAATTGTGCGATAAGGGAAGTAGTAAAGATGTCATTTAAAAAACAATGTTTCTCACATCATTAATATACATGTGTCTGTATTACATATGGTAAAATCATGATAATACATCAAGACTCAATTGCTTTACCTATTTCAGTGTTTGTTCCAGCAGGAGAGATGGTAGCAGGAGAGCTGGTGGTACTGATGAGGTTATTCTGAACACCATACACTGGCACTGATGGACCGAAAAAAAATAATAATCAAGCACTTGGTCTTATACTTGAAGTCCTTGGTCTAGGATGAATCATGGCAGAATTTTGACCAGAAAGACTGACCAGTGCTGCTGACAGATAGTCCACTGTGCACAGGGGGAGAGCTAAAGGCCATATTCTTCTGAACACCTCCTCCGCCTCCTGCTACTCCTCTTCCTCCTCGCCCACCTCCTAGATGTAGCAACATCAAACAACAGATCAGGTCCTGTTAATTACTGTAAAATATCAAAACACGCAAGGGTCATTCATCCGAGGTGCATTATATTATGTCTTAAAAAGTACAGCAATAGTTTGTACTATACGTACTTAATACGTACAGTACATCAGGGATGTCAAACTCATTTTTGTCACGGGCCACTTTAGAATTACGTCTTCCCTCGGAGGGCCGAGTAAACCGAATAAATGTTTAATCATCATATCATATTATTACCTGTACACACACACACACACACACAACCCCCCCCCCCCCCGATATTATTGTTCAAGTGAGTGTAAACCGGGTCACAAAGTTATTGCAAAATGTCACAGTTATTTATTACAGATGACAATTTGAAATTTTGATACAGATTTCAGCAAGGTTTATGGAATTTGACACATTTGATTTGCTTTCGCAGGCCACATAAAATGATGTGGCGGGCCAAATCAGGCCCCCGGGTCTTGACTTTGACACCTGTGCTGGACATGGATTGTTTTCTAGACCAGAAAAGTTTTCTATTAAAAATTAGGCACCAAATACATGCCAATTAAGGGGTACCAGTGTGAAGTGAAAATATCAACGTGCAGAGGTGCTTGTTATAAACCAACCGCATATTTATCACATGGGATGACTCTCAACGTGTTAAGATTCTATTTCAAGAGTGGGACAGCGGCGCTCACTGGTCAGTTATGAACTGGGATAGCCAGAGGGATGTGTTATTTGACTGACCTGAGTGGTAAATGGTAGATGTGGTGGTTAAGTTGTTGGGGTTTGTATTGTAGCTGTAGCTGCTGTTAATACTTCCAGGCCAAACACCACCATAGGGATCTGGAGCTGTGGACAGACCTAACATGGACATGACAATTCGTAAGCATAAGAACTCTTGATATTTCTTCTTGAGGTGGGCAATATTTTTTTATTTAAAAACAATAACAAGATGAAGGAGCGAACAATCTTATTGAGTGTCCTCCCCTGAATCCCAGAAAAAAAGTCTGACTTCTGAAATGAATGCAACCCTTCTTGGTCACAGAAAACTCAACCTGATTTTGAGATGTCTGTCCCGATCCTGGTGTCCAGACTGGTGATCTTGGGAATAATCAGCGAGTTGTTGGTCGACTGAATAGTGCTGGTGCTCTCAGATACAATCCTAGTGTCCACACTGGACTTCTTGGGGATGAGGAGTGAGTTGTTAGGAGACTGAATGGTGCTGGTGCTCTCAGACAAGGTTCGAGTTTCTACAATGCCCTTCTTGGGAATGGGCAAAGAGTTGTTTGTGGACTGAATGGTGCTGGTGCTCTCAGACACGGTTCTCGTTTCCACAGTGGCCTTCTTGGGAATTGGCAAAGAGTTGTTCGGAGACTGAATGGTGCTGGTACTCTCAGACTGACTTCCTCTCAGCAGACGCTTCACATCATCCAGTTCAGTCCCTGCCAAGTGCATGTCAACAGTTGATGTTCAATCAACAAATACAAAAAGAGCACAAGTGACCGTGTTGTATCTGTGGTCGTCTTCACATGAACCGCGGTACTCACAACTTGCTGAAGGAGAAGCGCTCTGAAGCCTGGCTCGAATCTCACTCTCTGAAAGTGAAAACATCCAAAATTGTTTGAATGTTATCACCAACTTTCACAGTTTCTTAAAGCCGAGTGTAAAGAAATGTTAAGTCTGTCAAAGCTCACAGGAGTGACACGCGTGTCCTCCAACAGGGTTGCCCAAAACTAAAAGCTGAAAATATCCAAGAATTGACTTTGAACCAGTGGGATTTCTCGCCGACTGCAAGGGAGGCTCAACCACCACCCCCCAAAAAAGTGTCAAATATGCATTGCTGTGTCTACATTTCATTGACTGAATATGTGCTAGAAAAGGGGCGCTCTACCTTTTTTTGGCCGTAAGATCTATTTTTAAGCCAACCAACCTTCGCAAATGAATGTTATCGCACGGGCACGCATACGCACGCGCACACACACGCATGCCCTGATGAACGACAGCCATAACGGCCCCCTACACACGAACGAAACAGAAAAATAAGGTTGAGAGAAAATAAGTTTGGGCTTCGAGAATGGGTTGACTATGTCATGCTTGGCACATACACGCCAGGTAATGAGTGGACAACAAAAATGTAGGACAAAATAATCATTGGAGTCTGAGGGCACTGGGATTTGAACAACACAGCCAGCTTCCAACACAAGCCAAGAAGAAGCAGGTGTAAGCTCACAGGCGTAGCTGGTAAGTACTGGAAGTGCATGGACTTGTTTACAGCTGTTGAAGCAAAATAGCAATCGTTTTAGCAAAATCTTCAGCCACCTAAATGATTCTTCGTGCCTTTTCTCATTTGTGTCAGAGAAGGAGATGTAAACATAAAATATTACATGTCATATTGAATGTTTATAATTTTTAGAAACAACTTTTGGGGTTTAAATTATTTTTTTCCAATGCTTTTTCGCTCTGGCGGAGATCGCCTGTAGAGTAAATATACACATTTTTAATATATAGATCTATTGCTCCATCTTCTGTTGAAATCAGTGATCAAGTACAGTATTGTTTTTTTCAAACTCGCTGATTGCCGATTGGCCTCCAAAATCCTGGTCACGTAATGCCTACGTTTTACTGGTCTGAAGTCAACTTCATTAGTTGATGGCCACCCTTTTCCATATAAAATCCAAACCATTCAATTTATTTGTCTTTTTTTCCACATACTACCATTTTGCTGCTTTCAGAAGCGCATGTGTACCTCGACTCTGAGATCGCCCTCGTGTGGTGGAACTTGACGGTACCTTTAAGGAGCCTAAGATAAAGGAGAAAGATTGGCAGTTTGATTACATTAGCAGCCACCTCAGAGTTTTAATTAAGTGATTCACTGTGACTCACCATACTCCTTCCTGGAATACTCAGGAGATGAGTCTGTGCCTGAACTCCCTGAAACATGTCCACACATCAAATGTGTCTGTTCATCATCTCTTCTTCAATTAAATAACTGATGTATGAAGTGATAAATCTTGAAGAGAATGCAAAATATGACTAACCGTCAAAAACATCAGCGTTATTTCCTGCCATGGTTACCATGAGCTTCCGATCCTTCAAAATAGGAGATGATGCTGTGTAGGTTTTGGACACCTTTGTAAAGGTGACCGTACCTGGACTCCCTTCTCTCTTCTCTTCAAGGGTCACAAAGCCAGACGACGTGCCGGAGGACCCAAATCCGGAGCGTAACCCCGCCAATGAACTCATTGTGGCGTTTGAGGCTACTGGATTCCCTCCGCCTGATGAGACGGCCAACAAAGGTCCTTGGGTGGTGATGAATTCGCCTCTGGTGCCTTTGCTAATCCAAACAGAACTGGTTTTGCTTCAGCAGAATAGGAACAATTACCTAGAGGGAAAAAGAGGATACAATGTTCCATCATGTTCTTAGATTTTGATTCCACCATTGACAAGACACAGCCCGGGGCTTAGGATGACTGATACTGTAATTATTTGCCAATTTCAAGTTCAAACCAGCACTGTTCAAACCAGTTAATAGCCATGTTTTAAAACAACACACTTTTCTTTGTTTTACCATTTTTGTCTGGTGTGCCCGAAACGTGTTGGGCTTGTTCAAAGGATATAAAGTCTCCAGAATCATAGACATAAGTGCAAACACAAAAGTATCTACCATGATTACTGCCCAGGGTAAGAACTACATTAATTCCCACCCCAAAAAATATTTTGCTGTTCTTTAACGAGGACTTGAACAGTAAAATTCACAACAGGTCTCGATGCATGATAATGCAAGATTTCTCTTGACAAAAGAAAGGTTAAAATTTGTTCGTAATATACAGTATCTAATTCTTTTGAGCAGAGATTAAAAGCTTCAACAATGACGGTTGCATGAAACCCAAAATCATTTTTAGCAATTTTTTTTTAATCGACTTGATCTCAGTTTTGACATTATTGATATTCTCTGAGACTGTAAGTCATGAAGAGGTGACACAACATTGTACTGTATGTCATAGTGAAACATGTGTGGCGAGGTTCAGTGGCAGAGTGGTCGACTCCCGACCCAGATGTTGGGGGTTCAGTCCCCCAGCCATCGCGATGAAGTGTCCTTGAACAGGATTATGATGCTGTGTCATCCCCAGGCAAATGAGGAAACAGTGCTTTGAGTACCAAGAGTAAAAAAGCGCGATATAAGTGACAGCCATATACCATTCAACAACAACAAAATGTTTGGGTCGCATGACAGAGGGAGCGAGGTGCACAAGTATGACGAATACAGCCTTTCCCTTTTTAAGATGAGAAGAAAGGACCTATTGCTGTTGGTGTTGCTTTTGTCTGGCTGTTATACAAAAGCTACATATGACCCTTAATATTTACAACACTTTATTTTCCGCACTATAAGGCGCACCTAAAAGCATTCAATTTTCCCGAAAGCCAACAGTGCGCCTTATAACCCGATGCACCTTTTTGTGGATCAATATTCTGATTTCTTGGACATAGTATTTTAAATGTTCTGTAAAGCACTTTGTTACAGCAGCAGTGGTTGTGGAAGTGCTACATAATGGGAGGAATGTCGGCGCCATTTGACTGTCGTTGCTGGACAGTCCCGGGGCGCTCGTGTCTTGCGCCTGTAATGGGCAGCATTTTTCACAGCCCCGCTTTGTTCAGCGGAGAGATCGGTGCTGTTGAACGGTCTGCGGCTGGATGGATGTTAGGCTTGAGGAGCCGACGATGAGAAGAAAGGAGCGTTAGTGCGGAGCGCCGATGCAGATTTGGAACTGGGAGTCGCGGCTTGGAGTTTGAAGCGGATTACGTGGGACAGGAGAAGTGAACTCATCTCATTTCGTCAATGGACGCTACAGCTTCGTGTTTGCTTTCAAAACTTAGCTTGTAGCAGACCTGTGCACATTTTCAGCATGACGTCTCTGACCCACTGGTGAAAGGACACTTTGATCCTCTCCTCTTTCATCTATAACTGCTTTAGACAACAAAGTGTATGCAGAAAAGTGGTGAAGATTGCACGACTGTCTGTGTCCTATGTGTTGTGTTGTGTTATTTTTGTTATTTTGACTTCAAAATGGCGCCGCGAGAGTGGCTGCCTTTCCAGCAGCTCCTATATTTTATTGTTCTACTTCTTCCTTTCATAACTTTGCTGCTGTGAATTGGGAATTTCTCCATTGCGAGACTAATAAAGGTTTTCGTAAAAATAAATAAAGCTGTATTGTATTGTATTACCTTTAGTGTAGCTCCACCTAGTGGATGCATAATGCAACCACAGCCAGGGCTACACATAAATAAAGCTGCATTGTATTGTATTGTATTCACCTTCGTGTAGCGCCATCTAGTGGGTACATAATGCAACCGCAGCCACTATTTTGGCTTCTATTCTATGCGCCTTATAATTGCGGCGCGCCCTATATCGGAAAACCACTTTAAAATAGGCCATTCATTGAAGGTGTGCCTTATACTCTGAAGCGCCTTACCGTGCGGAAAATACGGTAATTATAATTCTTAAAATTCGAATTCTGGTCTAGCGTTTGTTCCTAAAATCCTGATCACAACATATCTGCTACGAAGGTCCATAAAGTTACACATAGACATGATTTCTCAGATGATATGATGACACTCCAGGAAAGGAAAAGCCTCTCCCCATATGTTACATTGTTTTGGTCTGGGAATTATTCAGTTCACTCCTGTTGTCATGTGTGCTAACAGAAACACTGTGATCATATTTCACAAGCATCCCTCCAACTCTTTTAGACCTCTTGTCCGCCATTCAATGGCAGGAGGCACATTGGAAGACAAATACGCATGCACAGTTGCATCTCACTTTCCCTGGTAGAAAATCAGATGAGTGAATCATTACACGCTACTAGGGGGACAAAATATCCCTCGCAGTAGTAGGGAAAACCGGTTAATTCATATTTGAAACAAAGCATCATATACATGTAAAAACATCACTGAATAATACCATTAGTTGAGGGAAATGCTTAACTCTTTCACTTTTTGAATCATTCCCAGACTGATGTCACGATACTTCTTCTGCATTTGTGACTCCAGGCAAAGGTTTTTCAGAAGGGAACATGCTCCTCATTAAAAGTGTTCACCACAAGCTGGAAAAGGGTGCGGCTTTTTGTTCACTTCAGAAAAGTGCTTCAGTTCAAATGTGGTCCAACACTATTTGGTAACGAGTGTTGAAACTTGTCTGATGTTTTAAGTTTCCGTATAACCAAGAAACATGACGATGCAATACACTATGTTGTTTCATCCTGTTTTAATTTTTTTCAAAAGTGCTGATGCTGAAGTTAATGCCATATGCATGAGAGGCTTTGCATGCACATATACAACAAGAATAAAATTATTTTTCCTTTATATTCTGGTGTTTTGTATCTTCATTTGTGCTACAGTGAATTTGTCACAGTAAAACTCCAAACTTGCCGGACTAGACACGCACCACATGGAACGGACACAATGAAATATGGTTATTGTTGCTGCTCCATAATTTAAATATGCCAAAAAATGCATCTTTTCAACATCTGTACACATGGGCATGTTTGTCTTTTTGATTTCAATATCTTTTTTCCCAAACAGTCCACAGTCACGTCACTCACATGCATAAATCCCCACGACCCAGAAAATATCTAAATATAAGCAATGGCTCAAATAGATTGCTTACATTTTGAACTTAAGTTGCAATTCTTAAAATATATATATATATATATATATATATATATATTAAAGCGTAACTGGAAATGAGCTGAACTGAGTCGGGACAACATGAACAACACTCTATAAGCTCCAGTATGATATGCCTCTTATGCATATGTCAATTGAAATAAAATCAGCACGATTGTAAAATAAATTTTCAATTTATTGTGGGCTGCAATTGTTTCATTATTTTGAAGCGCAGGTCAGGTTTTTCAACCTCTGAAACAACAGAAGTGCAGACAATAAAGTGCATTCACATGTATCTAAATGTATCAGAAGGAATCTTAAGCAATCCTAATGGCCTGCAGGCAAAAAAAATTAATAAATAAAAGTAACTCCAGTCTTACCTCTCAGATAATTTTTCCAACAAATGATATATCCTTTCAGGTATTAAGTGCAGGTGCTAAAGAATATGCTGTGCTCTTCCTTGCAAATGTCTGGTGATTTTATGTATAAGTTGTGTGACTCATAACTTCAGCTGACAAGTTCGAACAAAGTAGGCAATGGGGGCGGTTACTTCACTAGCACAGGAAAAATAGCCCCAGGCCCAAATACTGAGAGCAAAATGCTAGTTTCAAGGATGTGAAAGTGAGTAAACATTGTTGTTCTGTGATTACATGACTGAGATTTAAAAACAAATTTAGATGAAGATTCTTTATCAATCAAGCCAAGTATGTTGTTTTTAAGTGCAAAGGTGGGGAAAATACGCAAAGGGAAGAGGTGTGTGGAATCAACAAAAACGTGCTTTGCTGGTGTCAATCGTAAAGGCCATTTGATTACACTTTCACCACTGTATGTGCACGTTTAAATTTCTAATTTTAACTACTTACAGTGGGTATTACATCATAGACAGCTACATCATTACAACAAACTGAGGCGCAGATCACTTTCCAAAAGTGGATTTTGCAGCGTGTCCAAATTTTACACTTTGTGAAACTTTACAACATTGGAGGATTTGGTTTGTTTATTTGGGCCTCCTAATGGTAGTGAGGCGTGACTTGTCCACACAGCGCCACCTAACAGAGACGACTGTGCTTCTTGTTTACATTTTCCAAAATCAGGATCAGTGCTTTAAACAAAGTACAACAGACGCGTCACCCATCGTTGCCAGAACATGTCATCTCTAAACCATTACATTCATTCAAATTCTCCAAAGTAAATAACGTGTGAGTCAATATAGATCCGTACTCCGATATGCATATAGTTGAGAAACGTATGATCCATCACTGCTGTTTAGGAATATGCTGCTGTCTGAAGGTAGTTAGGACCGTCACAAATTAATTCTTAATCCTAAACACTCGATCCAGGGATTTATGACTTCTCAGCATTGTTTTTCAACGGGTAGCAGATTTTTTTTCCAGTTTATTTCATTTGAAAAATGATTGGTTGTCTTGATGATTTTATGCGATATGCTGATGGCTTATCATTATATCGCTGGCATGTTTCTGTCATATGTCCTTATTCTGAAGTATAAAAAGCCTGAAGGAGTTTCATGGCTGTAAGAATATACACATTCCGATGAAACTTTGGAGCCACAAATATGTACTGACTCATAAAATGCTGCTATTCAAAACCAATCCAATCTACTGATCAGATCAGTTGTACAGCGTTTGTTTGAATGTGATCAGAAAGTACAGCCACTTACTGTACACTCACCTCCAAAAGTATTCCAACAGCGAGGCCAGTTTGTTTATTTTTGCTGTGGACTGAAAACATTTTGGTTTTCACATCAAAAGACAGTCATGCTTGCCACAATCTGCTTGCCCTCAAGTTGTTACATTTATTTATTTACCAATTTTATTCGTTTATCTATTTATTTATTTATTTTGTGTGCAGTGGGGATTATGAACATGTTTGCTCTATTATAGTGTATTCTCACATACTAATGACTCGCTACTTGTGGATTCACTTATTTGGGGATTTTTTTTCTTTTAACAATTTTTGTTTTGGGTTATGTGGGGGAGGCAAACACATGGCTTTCATAGAAAATGTATATTGTATTTTTATCAGGGTTTTTTTGAAGAATTTATTTTAGGTTTACAAAAATTAAACAAGTTATTAAGCAAATAATTATACACGGATATTCGTGGGCTTACCTGCTCCTTATCCCCCGTGAACAGCAGAGTTTATTGTTGGGAATGGAATGTTTTTGGTTATTTCTGGATCATTCAAACCCTTTCCTGTTGATGGCTGGATCTTTCATATGTGCATTGAGAAATGGAGAACTGAAATTCCTTCAGATACTATGATGTGCATTGTGTCAGGAGTGATTGCCGACCCAGGTGCAGGGAACTTGGGAGGCCGGGTAAGAGCACACTCAAAAAAGGAATTTAATGTCAAAACAAGAAAAACACAAACAAGGTATGTGGATTAATCAAAGCTACTAAATTAACAAGATTGAAACAAACAAAAGGATAAGACTCAACATGACACGAGGACAAACAGCAGACAGCAAACACAAACAATGAGCCAACAAGAACTGAAAGAAACCAGCGAACGAAATACAAGCAAACTGATGACGCAGTGAGGAATACCTGCACAAGACACGAGTGACTCAAGGAGCTGATTGGAAGACACGAGCCACCGGCTTGATGAACATCGGTGGAAACCAAGACCTAATGAACAGGACAAGACATGAACCATAAGAAAACAAGACATTCCATGAAAGAAAACAAAAACTGGTCATGACACATTGATTCAATAAAAAACAGACATATGCATAAATTTTGTCGATATTTAAAATAACATTCTTTTTGTCATAGATCTTGTTAGGAAGTGTGTGGTCCTCTGTGACCCCACCTCCGCCCCAGAAGTACTTAAGAAAAATTGTGGCCACCTCTTTAATTTAAGTTGCCCATACCTGAATTAGAAGGTGGCACCATAATATGTGTTGTGTTGTGTTATTTTTGTTATTTTGACTTCAAAATGGCGCCGCGAAAGTGGCTGCCTTTCCAGCAGCTCCTATATTTTGTTGTTCTACTTCTTCCTTTCATAACTTTGCTGCTGTGAATTGGCAATTTCTCCATTGCGAGACTAATAAAGCTTTTCTTATCTTATAAATTTGAATCCAAAAGCTTATTAAAATGTGACAGATCGGTTTGATTTATTGCCAAACTGTGTTCTCATACGTTGATTAAATTTTTTTTTTTTTGGGGTTCCCATCTGTGTCCCACAAAAGCTTTTCCTCTTGGTTATATCATCGACTCACCTTCTGTGAGCAGTTAATCTGCGGCGGGGCCGGCTCATCGGTGGGTGGGGCCCTTTGCTTGGCTGTGGGGGTGGCGGCAGTGCGGCGCCTGTGTCCTGTGCTTTGATGGGGCTGGCACAGGTGTTGTCCTGCCTGCCGTGCCCTTCCCAGGTGGATGGATAGACGTGAGTCCGCCCATCCTCATTGTGCCTGCACAGCAATTCCAGTCCACTTCAGATGACTAACATGTATTTGAGATGGTGTTGATTCACTCACATGTCTTGATAGACAACGCCCGTGGGTTTTAGTCGCTTGGTGTGTGGCCACTCCTTAATTCGCAAGACAAAACCCTTAAAATTTCAGTTTCTACAGGTGTTGACTGTTTAGGTATTACATAGCCAATAGTTCCCCTTAAAAAAAATAAAATAAATGAGATAAATATGAATTTTTGCCTCGTAAGTGACTGAGCTATGACAAAGAACCTAATGATTCTAATGATTAGAAGATTGGTTCTTTGTCAAAGCTTAGTCACTTACTAGGCAAAAATTCATATTTGTCTCATTTATTATTATTGTTATTATTATTATTATTATTTTGTCATTAGAATCTAATGAACCCAGCCAAACATCCATGCTCTCCTGTGAAAGTCAGTGGAGGTTGGCTTCTTCCTTGATGTAACAATTTATACTTTCATCGCAGCCTATTGCGGTTGCTCAGTTGTTTCAGTCTCCTGAAACAACAAATGCTTGATAAGAGTCGTTCTCAAACTTGGGACATCAACTACCACCTACAGTACATAAATACTGAGCTCTCCAAGTACCACCATATTGAACAACATTAAAATACAGCAGTATAGTAGGCCAAAGTGTTCATCACAAACAATGCATAGTTTTTAATCCTAAATGTTGTGTCTAACTATCTATTCTTTTATCTATTTTTATATATAACTATCTATTATTATAAAACACTGTAAAATTATGCTGTATAACATTTGCTGTGTGCTGAGAAGGTGCGAGCTGTGCACAATTTTGAATGTGTGCAATCAAGAGGGAACATTGCTTTGGAGCATCCCGGAGCAGCTGGTAGCTCACCGGTTGATTTAGTGAGCTTAAGCGACACGGCACATAGCCCCTCACCTGAAGACTGGGGGGCGAGGGGTGGCTCAGCAGTGAGAGAAACAAAGCTGCTCTGATTGTGTTTATGTTTGTACTTTAAGAACTACAATTACGTTTTAGTTTTAATGGCTTTTTGAAAAAGTATTTCAACAACAATTTTTCCTCCAGATTTAGAGACTGTAGGGTGAAAGCTGCATTCGGAGGGAGGGACCTTTGTGCTCTGATCCCCGGCTACTGAAGCTGGCTCTCGGCATGTGGAAAGTCACCTCTCTGGCAGCAAAGGAGCTACCGGGGCATGCCTGAGAGACAATATGTCTCGGCTGGCTTGGGAACACTTTGGAATGCCCCAGGAGGAGCTTGCTTGGACGAACTAGCTAAGGTGAGAGAAATCTGGTCTTCTAGGATCCTAGCACAGAGCACCCTGTGCAAGTGTGTGGGTGTGTGTGCGTGTGTGTGTGTGAGAGAGAGAGTGCCTCGATGGGATCACCACCTTATCGTGGTGAGGCACTTTGCGCGTCTCCATGACCCCTAGAGCTATGTCGGCAGGAGTCCCGCACTCCTGGCAGGGTCACCCAAGCCGAACAGGTCGAAGGGTAGAGGCCAGACAAAGAGTGATCCCAAACCGGCACCTGGGGGCAGGCACAGGCAGAGTCCAACAGACCGGACTACCGGCAGCCCCCTGCAACTCTTGCCAGGAGAAGGTCGTCATGGGTACCCTCATGCCACCGGAAACCACCTGGCAGGAGTGAAGATGGTGGGAGTGAGGACTGTGCACCCACACCCTCACCTTAATCCGAACCTCTGCGCAAGCTTCTTGCCCCAACCCCACACCCAATCCCCCACCCTGCATCCCCCTAATCCCCCAAAGTCCTGTGGCGATGTGGAATGGCGGTGGGCACAGGCCAAGGATGTGGCTGGGAGTGCCTAGCCAAACCATGCACACAGGCGGCAATGGAGTGATGGTCGTTGACACTGCGGAATGGAGCAGCGCATCTCTTCGGCAGCTTCCATTGTGACTGAGCAGCTCCACACTGCTCACCCCTGTGATGGGGAGGGACCTAGAAAAAATGGTCTAAAAATTGTCTGCTCTCCACACTCCGGACGGTAAACCGCAATCGTCGGAGCATCCCCCTTGCGGTCGAAAGGATAATAAACGAAATAGAAAAAATCTATGCATAGCTTCGTGGAACGTCCGCACACTGCTGGACCTGGCTGAAACTCCTGACAGGCCCCACCGGAGGACAGCACTTGTGGCCACAGAGCTCGCGAGGTATAACATCGATATCGCAGCTCTCAGCGAGACCAGGATACATGGAGAGGACTCCCTGACAGAAGTTGGTGCAGGGTATACCTTCTTCAGGAAAGGGGTCCCTGAAGGCACTCGTCGAAACCATGGAGTTGGCTTTGCTGTGAAGTCCCAACTGCTGAAGCGCATCCCAGAATCCCCCACCGGCATCAATGAAAGGCTGATGACATGGCTCATTCCCCTGGCAAAGGGACGCTTCGCCACACTCATCAGTGCCTACGCACCAACTCTGAATGCCGAGCACAATATAAAGGAGGATTTCTACAGAACTCTGGACACCATCCTGCAGCAAACACCGGCTACGGACAAGCTCATAGTCATGGGAGATTTCAATGCTAGGGTGGGCACGGAACACCTGGTATGGAGTAAAGTTATTGGCCAGCATGGAGTGGGAAAAATGAACAACAACGGCCTTTGGCTCCTCTCTCTCTGTGCAGAACATCAGTTGGTCATCACTAAGACCATTTTCCAAATGAAGAACAGGTTTAAGACCACCTGGCAGAACCCCCGCTCCAAACACTGGCATCTCCTGGACTATGTGATTGTCCGTCAAAAGGACATACGGGATGTCCTCATCACCCGTGTCATGCGCCCAGCTGAGTGTTGGACTGACCATCTCATGGTCAGATCCAAACTCCTCATGAGCATTCAACCCCGTCATCCAAGGACAGCTCCCAACAAAAGGCTCAACTGTGCAGCATTGAACAACCCCACCACCAGAGCCAACCTCCGGCGACTCCTTGCTGAAAACCTTGACAAGATCCCGGAGGAATCAGGTGACTGGCCAGCTCTGCACCAGGCTATCCAGAGCACAGCTTCGGAGGTGCTTGGCCAGTCAAGGAGACGCCACCAGGATTGGTTTGACTGCAACTCAACCGAGATACATACACTTCTGAAAGCAAAGCATGAGGCCCATAAAGCTCTCCTGTCCTGCCCTACGTCTCTCACCCGTAAAGCCACCTTTTCTGCAGTTAGAACAGTGACCCAGCGAGCAATCCGTATCATGGAGGACACCTGGTGGGTGCAGAAGGCAAATGAGATCCAAAATCTGGCAGACTGTAACAACACCCAGGGCTTCTACAATGCCATCAAAGCACTGTATGGTCCCAAGAAGCGGGCAATTGCTCCAGTCCGATCAGCTGATGGCTCTGCACTCCTCAAGGACCACCATGAGATCCTTGCCCGTTGGGCAAACCACTTTGAACATCTTCTCAATCATACCAACCCTGTCAACCCACACATTCTGGACAATCTTCCAGACCTGCCAACAATCATGAGCCTTGACGCCCCACCATCCTATTCTGAAACCCAGCAAGCCATTGCGGGCCTAAAGAACAACAAAAGCGCTGGACCCGATGGCATCCCTGCAGAGGTTATCAAACACGGAGGTTATCTCCTCACGCGCCGACTGCACCTCCTGATTCAAAACATCTGGGAACATGGGACCGTCCCGCAGGATTGGAAGGATGCTAACATCGTTGTTATCTATAAGCAGAAAGGGGACAGAGCAGCCTGTGGGAATAGCCGAGGAATCTCTCTCCTCTCCACCGCAGGAAAGATCTTGGCCAAAATCATGCTCAGCAGGCTGGTCGAGCACATCTCAGAAGGTGTGCTTCCAGAAACCCAGTGTGGCTACCGGAAGACTAGATCCACCATTGACATGATCTTTGTTTTAAGACAGCTAATGGAGAAAAGCAGAGATAATCACAAGGACCTGTACATAAAGCCTTCATCGATCTCAGCAAAGCCTTTGACACCATCAACCGTGAGTTGCTCTGGAAACACCTCTCCAAACTTGGGGTGCCACCCAAGTTTCTCTGCATCCTCCAGCAGCTGCATGATGGGATGCAAGCCAGAGTGCTCATCGGAGGACTCCAGTCAGAGCTCTTCAAGGTGAAAGTCGGGGTGAAGCAGGGCTGTGTCTTGGCTCCAGTGCTTTTTAACATCCTCCTCTCTGCCACCACGTGCCTCTTCCACCGTGGCATGGGACATGAAGACGGTGTCCATATGGAATACCGCCTAGACGGAAGCCTCTTCAACATCAGACGGCTCCAGGCTCACACAAAGACAAAAATCTGTCAGATCTGTGAGCTTCAGTATGCTGATGACTGCACTATACTAGCTCACAGTTCAAACTCTATGCAGCACGCCCTGGACACCATTTCCAATCTGTACCAATCCTTTGGTCTTCAGATCAACATTAAAAAAACTGAAGTCATGTTCCAACTCGCTACCCCAACTTCCACATCCCCCAGCTTTCACATTAATGGCACTCCACTAAACGTAGTGGACCATTTCACCTACCTTGGCTCCACTTTATCTTCAAACTGCTCCCTTGACACTGAAGTCCACACCCGTATTAATAAAGCATCATCATCCTTTGGTCGCCTACGCAGCAGGGTCTTTGAAAACCGAAACCTGAAGACCTGTACCAAGATTGCTGTGTACAACGCAGTGTGTCTCTCCACTCTGCTCTACGGGTCAGAGTCATGGACTCCATATCGCCGGCACATTACTACCTTGGACGCCTTCCACATCCGCTGCCTGCAAAAGATCCTTGGCCTGTCCTGGGAAGATCGAATTCCCCATACAGACATCCTCAAAAGCACCAATTCCATCTGCATGGAAGCGGCCGTGGCGAAGAAACATCTTCGGTGGATTGGACACACCATTCGCATGCCAGACAACCGCCTGCCCCGCCAGGTCCTCTATGGCCAACTGAGAGGTGCAAAGCGTTCTTCTGGGGGGCAAAAGCGGCGCCTCAAGGACTACAGCAGGGACCTCCTAAAGCGAGCCAACGTCAACCCCACGCAGCTTGAAACACTTGCACTCAACAGACCAACCTGGCAGATCACTTGTGCCACTGCAATCTCTGAAATACACGAAATTAACCAAGTCAGACGAACCGAGAAACGCATTCAACGACACCAGCAGGCAGCTGGTACCCCCCTGGTATCCGGTTTCCCTTGCTCCATCTGTGGTCGAGTCTGCGGCTCAAGAATCGGTCTCTATGCCCACGAGAAGTGGCACCAGCGACAGAGTCGCTGACCCCCCCCCCCCCCCCCCCCCCTACCCATCCTCCCCTCCCTTGGAGCAAGTGTCATCATCAGACATGATGGACAGCTAGAAAGAAAGAAAGAGAGAGAGCGAGAGAGAGGTATATCTGCATGCATGCGTGTATTTGCCCAATGAGCAGGACAGGAAACCAACTGCTTTTGTGCCACTGGTTAGAGGAAACAGAAGAGCAGATATAGCGAAATGATAGCTAATACAAGTAGGTTAAAGTTATTTCCTGTTTTTCAGAATGAATGTATCTTTCGTCGAGTTCTTGAAGCACACAGAAGTTCACGTTTCATTTCAGGAGTGTATGTAAATATGTCATCACATTGATTGAACTTGAACTTGAAATTACTTTTGAGAAAGATGTGATTTATTCATTGAAATGTTTTAATATTGGTATTGCACTGTACCATTTCATTCTATCTAACTATTTGCATTTATTTCTACTTTGTTACATTTCCAGTGAGTAAAAGTGAAGAAAAGAGCAAGAGTAGATGATGTTATGTATTTTGCTATGTTTCAGGAAGTTAACAAATGAATGTGTTTCCACTAGAAGTGGGCAGTCGTTTCGGGGCCGGGGGGTGGCATGTAGCATCCTCAGGGCTCAGAGGGTGGTGTCAGAGTGGGCAGCTCATATGAGCAGCAACATGAGCCACCCCAAACCTCAGACAGAACAGCCATGGAGCAGACTGAGAGCTCTCAGCAATACTACGACTATGAAGAGATGGAGAACTACACCATGTGCGACATCTCCGACCTGAGTAGCAACAGAACTTTCTGCACCCTGGACTTCAGCCTGGTTGTGAGCAACAGGCATCAGGAGAGCCAGTGGTTCAGCGGGTTGAGATTGTCGATGTCCACCCTGGGGTTTTTACTCCCCTTACTGGCCATGATGGTGCGCTACGGGTTGATCGGCTGTACCGTAATGCGCCACTTCCACATCTGGCGCAAGAAGGACCAACGCAAGTGGCGACTCTTGAAGATCTACAGGTACATCACGGTGGTTGTGGTCTTCGCCTCCTGCTGGATCCCTTACCATGTGGTGAAATTGCGAAGTTGGTAATAGAATGCAGAAATAGCAAACATCAACAGCACCATGTGTTGTAACTGAATAAAAAAGTTCATGAACCTGTTCATATTTTAGGCGAACATAAACAGAATGTAGTGTATTTTGGCCATATGAACATTTTTGCAAAGACACTCATTCTGGCGCCACTGAGCAGTTTTTTGAATGGCAGATCATTTAAATCCAAAGTACCATGATTTGTTAGACTTCCAGGAGGAAATCTGGCTTCATTTGAAATTAATCATTACGGATATACCCCTTGAGATGAATCATCTCTTTTTCGAGGGGGTCCAAAATACAAAATCAATAAACATAACACGAAGACATCACAAGCAAAACATCACTGCCCACAGTTAGCCACGTACAGACAAAAATTACAAAATGCCAATCCAAACAAAATGTGTGCTTATGTAAAAATAAGTAAATAGATCATACATGCACACGTTACAATAACCATAACAGAATAAATAATTATAGGTGATTTATTCGATATGTAAGTGGTAATATACTGTATATGTACTGTATGTACACGAACAAGCAAAAAAATCTCTCTCCCCACACACACACACACACACACACACACACACACACACACACACACACACACACACACACACGTCCATATATGTACTGCTCAAAAAATAATAAAGGGAACACTTAAACAGCACAATGTAACGCCAAGTGTTCCCTTGGACAGAATACCGTCTATATTTTCATGTAAATCAATCAAGTATATACATACATACATACATAACAGAATGATGTGTCATATAAGGACAAATCAAGACAAATCTAGCAAGCCGATGGTAGCCAAGATTAAGAGGATAAAGATTTGAGTTTTTTTGCATGCTATAACTGCGTACGTAATCTAAAATTGGAAATCCTAATCGTGAAATTATTATTTTCCATAACTGGAAACTAAAACAATTAATTGAGTGATAAAGAACTCTCAAGCTGCAGTTTAACTTCTGCACCACTGAATCAATACTTGACTTAAAAGAAAGTTGAGGCTCAAACCAAAGGCCCAAATATTTATATTCCTCCGTTTTCTAAAGGGGGAAACCATCAAGAAACTTAATTTGCAATGGAAGAGAACTTGCACACCATCGTTTTCTTCTTTTTGAGATTATATTGGTTCAACCGATTTTGTACTATAGTGATTCTTCCTGCAATGGGCAATGAATTTATGAAACTTCTGGTTTTGAACAGTAAATAATGGTATCATCTGCATGTAAGAAAATAAGACTGTCTGGACAGTTTTTAGGCAAACCATTAATAAAAATGGAAAAAAAGAAGGGGCCCCAAAGAAGAACCATGGGGTACAGCCCTCTCACAGATAAAGTCATACTGGCTATGCTGGTAAGAAACATATCCATTGTTGTCTCTGGTGACCTGGAAATGGAACTCGAATGGTGGGTTATTTTTATTTTTTTATTTTTTTGAGCAGCTTGTTTTTATTTTACTTTGTGCAGTGTCCTTGAGTGTCTTGAAAGGCGCCTGTAATTAAAATGGTTTGTGTATATATTAACTATTGAGGTGAACTTTGTAACTAGCATTATAGAGCTCAATTGATAATGTATAATTAGTTCGCTTTTAAATTATTCAATTTGTGGGGAAGCATATCAAATGGATGTGGTTTCTTTTGATAGATAGATGGTTAGTTTGCTCAATCGCATTCACAAACAAACATTTATTTAAAGTGCTTGTTAAAATACTCAAACATGTGAAATACAAAGGTTATCTTGAAGATAAGAAGTGTTTTATCAAGTTGTAAATGCCATGGAGGGATTGTAATCCATGCACGGTGAATCGAAAACAAAATGAAGAGCCATGTCCGGGGTAGTTGGAGTCGTCCTTGTTGTCTCAAAGTACACCATCCTTTTTAGCAACAGACATGTGAAACCACATACGTCTTTTCCTAAAGGAGATGCAGATGTCGTAAGGAGACTGGATAGTATTGAACAGATGCTCCGCAGGCTCAGTGAGTTCAAAGTTATGATAAATTACCTTCAATGTATTTGTACATGTGTCCGTATATTCAGTTGTTGCTGATTTTGAACATTTAGTTTGATTTGAGCTAATCCAGGATTTTAAAATGGAATATGTTCGTGGCCGCCACAACATTAGGCACATCTGTGTAATTAATTAACTCATTTGCCTAACAGTGACTCTAAATAATGTGTATTTTTAATCATCCTCTGAACAACGAACAAAATGGTCCCAAAAAAAAGCTGATGGAAGGATCAAATGTTGACAACGGCACCTTGAACAAACTTGCTCCTGACATGGCCCAGCACAAATCAAAGGTTGTGGTGCCCAAGTTATATCCAAACTCCTTCCTGTTTGCCAAGTGGGGAGACGGCCTGTCAGAGAAGGAGCAGAAAGAGGCGGAATCCCTATATCAGATTTACGGCTACAACGTGTTCCTCAGTAACCGGTTACCACTTGACCCGAAGCTTCCAGACATGAGAGACAGCAAGTAATTTGCTGTGTCTTCATTTCGATGCAAACTTTTCTTAGGAAATTCAAAATTATATGATCTCAAGTGAAATCCACTACAAAAGCACAAAATGCACAACAGTTAACAACCTAATCTGATTAAATATAGGGCAATTACAAAAATGTCCCGAAATAATGATTTTATGTATTCATTGATGAAAGTTGAATCACATTTTTCACCAAATAAATGTTTTTTCAAACTACTTAAGTCACATACAACTTAACTCTACTGAAGTAATATATATACAGTATATATATACACACATCCATCCATTTTCCGAACCGCTTGATCCTCACTAGGGTCACGGAGGGTGCTGGAGCCTATCCCAGCCGTCTCCGGGCAGTAGGCGGGGGACACCCTGAATCAGTTGCCAGCCAATCGCAGGGCACACAGAGACGAACAACCATCCACGCCCACACTCACACCTAGGGACAATTTAGAGCGTCCAATCAGCCTGCCATGCATGTTTTTGGAATGTGGGAGGAAACCGGAGCACCCGAAGAAAACCCACGCAGGCCCGGGGGAGAACATGCAAACTCCACACAGGGAGGCCGGAGCTGGAATCGAACCCGGTACCTCTGCACTGTGAAGCCGACGTGCTAACCACTGGACTACCGGGCCGCCCTAAATGTTGTGAGTCAGGCCGTTTAAAAAAAAAAAAAAAAAAAAAAAAAAGGAAAAGAGAGACAACAACAAACAAGAGGAATAAGAATTATCTCCTTTCAATGAGACAACATTTTATCTGGCGCAATGGCATGTGCTGCTGTTTGTTTAATACATGTATGTGTGCGTTCGCTGATAGTCTCAGTCATTAAGATTCAAATGCTGGAATGATCAAATCAAAAACAAAAGAGCAGTTTTAATTGGTCTCGACACGAATGCTATGTATGACAATGAGCTTTTATTTTGACTGCTTTGAAGGGGGCTGACATTTAATGCCTGTGGGAGGAGGCTACATTAAACTAGCAGACCGCATATTTGGTTTCACAACACTTTGGCAATCATCATCTAAAAAGTATACATTTGTCATCAAAACATTCCTCTCACAATTATTAAAACAAACACCATTCATCCTTGCAACACATTTATCCGATGAAACTATCGTAGTGCTTTAAATGATGTAATTAAGAGTGAACTAAAAATGTAGCATATATGAAGTAAACAGCATGATTTGGAGTGAAATTCAACCATATAGACGTGAGCACAATTACTGGACTCTTTTCAGAGTGAGACAAACAGCAGCTCCTTGTTCATCCCATGCGCTAAGAATAGAGCGGCCATATAAGAGCTGTGAACGTCTGTTGGCATCAACTCAGGGATGCCGCGCAGTCCTTGGGCAGCACATTGATTCCTTGACTTCCTCCTGGTGGTCATGTGACCGCAAGGGTTTACCCCAGACTTAGCAGTAGCAGGGCAAACTCGAATGGAAATAAAAACACGAGTGTTCAACCTCTGGAGAGAGAGAGAGAGAGAGAGAGAGAGAGAGAGAGAGAGAGAGAATATATATATATATATATATATATATATATATATATATATATATTATTATTATTTTATTTTATTTTATTTTATTTTATTTTTTTATTTTTTATTTTTTAATGTGCTGGATTGCTCAGTTGGTAAGGCATTGGTTTGGCATACGGGAGACGGTGGTTCGAATCCCGCTTGGGGCAAAAAATGAGCACATAACACCATCCAGTGTGGGTCCTTGGGCAAGATCCTTCATGCTAATGCCTACCTCATACAATGATGAGAGACAGTAAAATGAATGACATGCCGGCTCAGACGTCGCCCGGCCAAACAAGGTCTGCGTCAGGTGCTGGGGAACCAGAGCACCTTGATGAAAAATGGGCTACTGGAATAAAGCGGAGATGGGCGAGATGCGATAACATGGCTCTGTTGGAATGCTACTACTCAAGCAACCCTAGTCAGAGGGGTTACATGCAGAGAATGGGCTAAATGGTTACTTCGAAACCCACAGTCACGGTTGACCACGAAACAACTAGTAGCTCAGTGTTCCAACATCCACAAACGGCAACTGCTGTCACAACTTGAGATTGATGAGGTACAACGCAGGTTCCATGGTGAAGGGCCCCAGGCTGCTAGATTAGAGGAGGAGGTCATACCAGAGATTGGGAGGCAAGCCCCAATGAATGCAGATGATGAGATTGGGAGGCCAGCCCCAATGAATGAAATGCTGAGCGAGGCAGCAACTGACATGAAAGCTAAGATCATGGCGAGAATGAAAGCTGGGCAACCTAGAAACCGATTACAACGGCTATGTGAAGTACCACCTGAAAGTCTCATGGAAAGTGTGAATGCAGCACTGAGGGCGATCCCTACCGTAACGATCACGGAAACCAATGAGCTGATATACGCTTCAGCATCAGTGATCCTTGAGATGCTTGGCTATAAGAGCAACCATGGAAGCCATGAGATACGTTACCCACCATGGAAAAGACAGTTGGAGGCTAAGATCAAGGCGGCTCGGAAAGATGTGAGTCAATTGACGGAGGCCCAGAGAGGGGTGATGAAAAGGCCGATACCCGAGAGGTACATCCAGATGACCATACCTGAAGCACTCGAAACTGCCAAACAAAGGCTCCAAGCCTTGTCCAGCCGCCTAAAGCGGTACACGAAAGAGAATGAGGCCAGACGAATAAACAGGCTGTTCGCAACACAACCTGCGAAAGTGTACGCTCAGTGGCAGGGTCCAAACAACAGAGTTGACCCACCAAGATTGGAAACTGAAAGGTACTGGAAAGGCATATGGTTGCACATAACAGCAGTGCACAATGGCTGGTGACCCTGAGAGAGGAGCACAGCAACCTCCCTGAACAGAACCTAGTTACCATAACAGTGGCAGACATACAGGAAAGAGTCTCAGATATGAAAAACTGGACAGCACCAGGCCCGGACATGGTCCACACCTACTGGCTAAAGAAACTCACAGCACTCCATGAGCGCCTAGCAGCACAAATGAACCAGCTGCTGAGGGATGGGACTCACCCAGGATGGCTAACCGAAGGGCGAACGATCCTGATCATCAAGGATCCCTCAAAGGGTGCAGTCCCATCCAAGGCCAATAACCTGTCTCTCCACAACATGGAAGCTCATGTCAGGCATCATTGCGGCTAAGATAAGTGGACACATGGATCAATACATGAGCGAAGCACAGAAGGGCATTGGTAGAGATACCAGAGGAGCCAAACATCAGCTCCTGGTTGACAGAACAGTCGCACAAGACTGCAGGTCCCGACGTACCAACCTGTGCACAGCCTGGATTGATTACAAGAAAGCCTATGACTCGATGCCACATACATGGATCACTGAATGCTTGGAGTTGTATAAGGTGAACAGGATCCCGGGAACAACATCGGACATCTCAGTCTAGAAATGTGCAGTGCTGGGAACCAGGGGCGGTTCTGGATCAATTTCACTGAGGGGGCCGGGCTGGGGCCAGGGGTTTTGATGGGGGGGCACATTCAACCCAGGGCTAAAAAGACAGATTCGAAATCTTATTTGACTTTTTATTTCTTCAGACGTTGAAATTGTAGTCATAACATTACAGTGATGAGAAAAAAAACTGTATTAGGAGGGCTAAAATGTCTGCAAGCGTAACAATACGCCGTGTCCATCTGTTGAGAATATTCAAGCCAGGGGATGATATGGTACCAGCCTGCCGGGGACAAAAATTGCAAATACACTGAAGCTAGATGTTTTACATGCATATAATTATCCAAATTTTAAAAGGCAATGTCTTATATATTGATCCTGTTAAATAAAAATTAAAATAAAAAGGGAGACTAAAAAAGTTACACACACACACACACACGCACACACACGCGCACACACAAACACGCGCACACGCACAAACACGCGGACACACACACACACACACACACGCGCGCGCGCACACACACACGCAAATAGCACTCGTGTCGTGGTAATTTCCTTCTCTGCGGACTGCTTCTCATTTTCCCGCTCATTTTTAAATGGTCAGAGGTACCGGGTTCAATTCCAGCTCCGGCCTCCCTGTGTGGAGTTTGCATGTTCTCCCCGGGCCTGCGTGGGTTTTCTCCGGGTACTCCGGTTTCCTCCCACATTCCAAAAACATGCATGGCAGGCTGATTGAACGCTCTAAATTGTCCCTAGGTGTGTATGTGAGCGTGGATGGTTGTTCGTCTCTGTGTGCCCTGCGATTGGCTGGCAACCGATTCAGGGTGTCCCCCGCCTACTGCCCGAAGACAGCTGGGATAGGCTCCAGCACCCCCCGCGACCCTAATGAGGATCAAGCGGTTTGGAAAATGGATGGATTTTTAAATGGTGCAGCGCACTTAAGGGTCCGACTAGGATGTTAAATCACGCACTTTGGTTCCACCTTTCGCGTCGGCGACTCGGCACGACTGCGTAATCTGCGCTCGGAGGGGGGGCCAGAATCGGTGCTACAGGGGCACTGCCCCCCCCCCCCCCCAGAACCGCCACTGCTGGGAACAGCAAGGATACTGTGCAGAACCCTCAAGCTTCCTGGCCTCTGGGAGAGGACCCGAGCTGAATGAGGGACGGACACCACCCGAGGGGGGGTGAGACGAGGAATTTTATGTATTATTGCTGTCAGTTTAGCGCGTTATTATCGGCATTAATTTAAATCAATTTTAATGTGATTTAATTTTTTAGCGCGAGATTAATGCGGCAACACGTCACAGCGGATGTTACGTTGCTCGATAAATAAACCGGAAACAAAACAACAAGCGCGCTGCACAGGTCCACGCCCATGTCTGTTTTGCCAGCCATGGCAGCGCGAGACACCGAAAACGGACACTTAAAGAGTTTATGAATGGAAAGTTTACTTTTAAAGTTTACTTTTGGTTCCACTGACAAGACCAAAGTTACCTGTATGTTTTGCAGTCGTCAACTGAGCTATCATCACAGCACGTCGAGTCTGAAATACCACTTAATGGCCAAGCACACAGCTGATGTGAGTACTTCGCCCCCTTGTCTAAGACAGACAGCTGTGGATAATTTCAAAGCGAAGAAAATAGATAACACGACGAAGAACAAATTTGCTGAAGCCATAGCTAAATGTATGGCTACTGCATGCAAGCCTGTCAACATTGTCCACAGCTCGACTCAAGCTGAAATCATTCGCATTGCATCTAACGACTCCACTACGGATTGCCAGCGAGAGCCTCCATTACAAGCTGTGTACAGAGATTGTACATAGCGGAGAAGGCTAAGGTACACCAAGAGGGAGAAGACACTGTTTCGGGAGAGAAATAAGAAACTAGGTTTATAAGCCTCTGGTGAATAAAGAGCAGGTAGCCTGTTGGAGCCTGTCGGGGTGTGCTGGAGCCTATCCCAGCCGTCTTCGGGCAGTAGGCGGGGGGACACCCTGAATCGGTTGCCAGCCAATCGCAGGGCACACAGAGACGAACAACCATCCACGCTCACATTCACACTTAGGGACAATTTAGAGCATTCAATCAGCCTGCCATGCATGTTTTTGCAATGTGGGAGGAAACCGGAGTACCCGGAGAAAACCCACGCAGGCCCGGGGGAGAACATGCAAACTCCACACAGGGAGGCCGGAGCTGGAATTGAACCCGGTACCTCTGCACTGTGAAGTCGACGTGCTAACCACTGGACTACCGGACCGCCTTCTCATTTACTTTTCAACCATAAATATTTATTACGACAAACAATATGAGATGTACACTCCAGGATACAAAGGGAAAGGCAAATCAAGCATTAGTATAAACATTTACTACAATTACATATATGAGCTTACTAAATACTTTAAGGTTCAGTCTGGCAAGTGTTCATCATGGCAACATAATTTTGCAATACAAGTCTGGTGCAAACAAATATATCAGAGACAGTAAATAAGGGGAGCCAAAAATAGTCGATCGTGGACTGGTCCCAAGTCGATAGCGAAGGGTGTAGAGTTAAATGGAAAAAAAACCCATGTGTGTCTGTGTGCATGTTTTTAAAATGACATTTTTCTGTTCGTGCACACTGCACCCTAAGCATCTTACAGATCTCACTTTCACAAAAAAGTATAATAAAATAAAATAAAAAAGCAGTGGCACGCTGCGCGACTGGTTAGCATGTTGGCCTCACAATACAGATGTACAGGGTTCAATTCTGGCTCCGGATTTCCTGTGCAGGGTTTCAATGTTCTCCCCTTACTTGCGAGGGTTTTTTTTTCGGGTACTCCAGTTTCATCCCACATTCCAAAAACATGAACACTCTAAATTCTCCCTAGGTGTGAGTGTGAGTGCGGATGGTTGTTTGTCTCTGTGTGCCCTGGCTGGCCACCAGTTCATTTTAAAAAGATCCACGGGAGCTACAATAGTGCGTCTCATGACTCCGTATAAGGTCTCCAAAAAGAGAGGCACTGATTTCCTTTTCACTAGGTCACAAACTATTGTATCTATTTTATTTTTCTGTTTCGTTCAAGTTTGGGGCTGTTACTGCTGATGCCAATCATAGCATGCATGTGTGACTGCGTACATATGCGCACGTGTGCATGGGTGTATATGCGTGCACGTGTGGTAACAGGTCGCTTGCAGGAGGTTGAAAAAGGTTGGGCACCCCTGCTGTAAGCCATTAAGTCACGAACTAAAGTGTGGATTACTTTACGTTTTAATTTGTCATAGCTCAAGTCGCCGCACATTATCATCGCCGTGCATGTGCTCAAGCATCAGAAATATGAAAAGCCAAGTGCTTTTCTTGGACATTGCATGGCACACATAAAATATGATAACATGAAAAAAAAAATACATGAGCGGCACACATCCGACAGCCATAAGACAGTCCTGATACGACGGCAGCCAAAACATGAAAGAATACACAACACAAGTAGAGGGCTCTGGCTTTTTTTTCTTCACACACGGGGAATTATTGTAAAAGATCAGGCATGTTATAGATCAGGGGTGGCCAACCCGCGGCTCGCGAGCCGCATGCTGCTCTTTGGCCGGTCCAATGCGGCTCCCGGGCTTTCACACGACAAGCGTCGAAAACACCTCGGCAGTGGCGCTGCCATTCAAACAAATGCGCTAAATACGCAGAACATACTACGTCAGCCTATCCTCAATCCCGTTACTTGATTGACATAGAGGCCAACCAATCAGATGACTGAATCACCCCTCATGCGCAAAAAATGGCGCTAAGCGCTAAACTAGTCAGCGAATTACCTCTGATTTTTAGGCAGGGGTGTCCAATACGTTGATCGCAATCGGCCGGGAGCCAGTGGACTGGTCCCAAGTCGACCGCAAGGGGTAAGAGGAGGAAATGGGTTGGGGAAAAAAAAGTTTGGATGTTTGTGTCTTTCGATTTCGTTCATGATCAGGCAGTTCCTGCTGTTGCTCATCGTGGCGTGTGTGCATAATGTGTGTGAGTGCATGATTGGGCACCCGCGTGTGTGCGTGCGTGTGTGCATTTGTGTGTGTGTGTTTATGTTTGCACGTGCGCGATCGGGTCGATCATGGGAAGGTGGTCGCTTCAAAAGTCGATCTTTGGGCAAAAAAGTGTGTGTGTGTGTGTGTGTGCGCGTGCTGTAAGATGTGCCTCTTTGCAGTAACACTAAAAAAATTGGCTCTTAGTCTATGACTGGTTGGCCATCCCTGTTATAGATACTCACCTCAGTGTCTCGTGAGATTTAAACCTGCTGAAAGCTAGCACTTCTGCCTACTGGGAATGCCCTCTGCAAGCTCCTACTTCCCCAAGACAGTTATAAAAGCAAGAGTGGCTGGGAGCAGGCGCCAATTATTATGTGCGTGCAGAAGGGGGATGGAAAAATAATTTGTATGCAGAAAAATATTTAAAAAAAAAATAAAGATAAATAAAATATAATAAATTAATTGCAAATATCGACAATTTAGTTTTTGGGACTGATTCTCTAAATGTCACCCTGCAGTGAAATATCGATATTTTAGTATCGATCTGCCCATGCCGAGTGTGTACTTCCGTTTTGTACTGTCATGGCTGCACCCTGTTCGCGCTAGGTCAAGCTAGCTGAACACATTTGCCTCCCACAACGCTGCTCTTTCGAGTGCAGGAATGACGTTGAAAGATGCTAGGAAGTGGAACCGATCTGTATCTACGGTTTACGTCCTGGGTGTGTGGACGATGCTTGGCTCCGTTGCATATTTGTATTACACGGGTCGTTTCAAAAATAGCACAGGTAAGTGGATGTGATGAGGGTTCTACTTTTACTGCGAGTCGATCAACAAAGCTTTACGTGTTTTTACTTGGATGTGCAAATTAAAATTGATATGCTAAGATTTAAATGGAGCGCGCTAGGCGTTTGCTGGGGTAATTTTCCGATTTTACTAAAAATCTGAGGGTCTGTGACGCTGTAATCATGGATTGTTGGACTGTGTTATGGAGATAAATTGCCTTTTTTGTGAAGGTGCTCTGTGGTTTTGTCAGCCAATTTTCCACTTGTTAATTCCCTCAACGTTTGTCCCATCAGACTCGGCTCAAAATGAAGAGGCAAAAGCAAGAGTACCGAAGAATCCAAATGAATTTATCTACCAGACGCCTCACAACAAAACTATCGTCGTCTACAAAAAAGACTTTGTTCCATACACAACAAGGATCTACAATTTCGTGCAGTCATTCACCGGTGGTCCTGGGACTGCAGACAAATGAAATTAAAAATGGACAATGTGGACTAGTATGGAGGGCACACTATGATGCCGTACAAATCAATACATTTGTATGAGGGTGAACTCCAGTCAACTAAGTACAACTCCAAGAAAGCTACCATCTGCTTTTGGGTTGTCATGTCATTTCCTAAAAAAGGGAATATTATTCTCGATACCTTGGTTCACAGTTGTGAAATAAATTGTGCTCAAATACACATTACATACTGTCCAGTCCTTGGCATCAATAAAAAAGGCAGGGTCTTCTGTTGTACATGGACAAAACATTTTTATGTTGCTGTTGAGGGAAAATAGTTCATTTAAATTCATACTGAAAATTAATTTTCTCCTGATTAAAAATTCATCGATTAGATGGTCAGTATTTGGTGGACAATATTCAAAGTCATAATTTTCTCCCACACAGATATCAGTCATGATCCCAACATATCATTTTATGTGGTCTGTGAACATTTAGCATATTCTGTATTTTCCTTGAATTCTGTTCAAAACTATCCATCCATCCATTATCTGAACAGATTTATCCTCAGGAGGGTGAGGGGTGTGCTGGAGCCTATCCCAGCTGATTTTGGGGATGAGGCGGGGTACACCCAGACAATTGCAGGGCACACATGGACAAAGAAGAACCAATTACAGTCACAGTCTCATTAAAGGACAATTTAGACTGTTCAGTTAACCAACTGTACATGTTTTTAGATTATGAAGGAAACCAGAGTACCCAGAGAAAGCCCATGCAGCCACGGGCAGAACATGTAAACTACACACAGGAGGTCTGGTGGCCAGAATCGAACCCATGACCTCTGCACTGTGAGGTGGACCCGCCCAAATATTGTAAGCTTTTGCCATGCCGCGGGTGCTTTGCAAGGCATGTGTGTAAATGCATTACTCAACTTTTGGCGAGCAGATGCCATGGTTTCATATTAAATGTGAATAAATATTTCTGTTGACACAAAAGATGAGCATTCTTTCCTAAATGCATTTGTTACATTGACTGTGTTTTCACTGTTATAAGTGATCCTATGAAAAGCAGTTTGAGCATTTGATATCCAGGGCACACAAGTAGAATGACTTTAGTGCCACGTTGGCCTGCTACTTCACAACTCAACTGTATTTATATAGCACTTTCAAACAGCCATCGCTGCATACAACGTGCGGTACATGGAGCAACTAACATATACAACAGTAAAGCAAAAACGTCGCAATTAAACCTTAATAATAAGCCAATATACTACACTAGTAACACTTTCAGGCCCAACGAGTAGGCACGTGTCACGGACTCGTTGCCTCATTAACAAAGCACAAATGCTGAAACGGCTTCAGCGGCCACCTGAGGGGAACCATAACTGCTGTCCTGTACTGTAATGCAACGTAAGTGAAAGTGAAACTCCGGAAAAGAACCCGTAGAGGGGGACAAAGTCCCTTCCACTTCGTGTCCGTATGTGTATGTACTAGATGTGCCAGTGTGCTGAGAAACATACCGGGAATCAAAACAATGAAAGCGATCATCCAAAGAGTTACCAGGGCGTCTGTGACAGGTAAACGGTTCCCTTGATTTGAAAGACTGTGCTGTGCTGTGGGTGGATGGGGTACCGATCATTTCAATAGGGTCTTGAATGCACGTTAAGCTAACAGTAGCCTAGTTAGCATTAGAGCGACTTCATACTTGTGTACTTAAAGCAAATATCATGTCTGCATATTAAAGTTAGGGGTACATGTAACCCCCGGAGTTGGGCACTGAATGCTAATACCACTGGAGAACAAATGTATCATCTGGAAGCTGAAAGTTGACCATGAATGGCTGCTACCCCTTCATGCTGTCGCGTCCACACTCAGACGTGCACTTGATCCACTCATCAACTTGTTCTCCTTTTTCTTGCAGTGGGAGATGATACGATCAGTTCAATAGGACGGGGCTTGTGTGTGCTGCTCGGTATATCTGTGGAGGACACCCACACAGATGCCGAGTACATGTAAGTGTTTGAGGTATCCCGAGTGAAAACTTCTCACAGCGACATATTTAGCTTTGAAAATAGTTGGATAAAGAACAGTCCTTCCGCATCAGGTGAGCAGTTTCAATGTTTTGTCACTGCAATTAAACGTTGTGACGCTGAGGGAAAACATCGGTGATATCACACATTATCAGCTAGAATCACGAAATGAAATTGTTGTCTTCATCCGATCCTTTCTCAGCCTAACCTTACCTCATAATTGTGGCCAAGACATTTACCATCATATAAAAAAGACATCCCTTTTTTGACACTTTTTTTAATGCAAGAAATATGACCAATGTTGGATGAATACAATAAAATATGAAACATTTACGGAAAGTGCGAAAAATGAATCAAAACAATAAAAATCCTTCATTAGGGAAAACCAAGAAAACGTTGCTAAGTGTGCACATGGTAGACTGAAGTCATTACATTCAAGCTCACATTTGACTAACGACTCCCATTTATTGAATGCATCAAAGGTATTTATTTAACAGCTGAAATCAAGAGGTAAATTTATTTTCCATGGACGACTCTAGTTGTGTCCTTTCAAGCTTGGTAGATGTATCGAGGGGTCTGTTGTGGCCTACATTTCACAGATTTGTCTACATTTATGTTTTGCTTGCAGCATACGCAAGATCCTGAACCTGCGGCTGTTTGAAGATGAGAATGGTCGGGCTTGGAGCAAAAGTGTCATGGACCGGGACTATGAGGTTCTGTGTGTGAGCCAGTTTACACTACATTGCATACTGAAGGGCAACAAGCCGGACTTCCACTTGGCGATGCCCGCAGAATTGGCCCAACCTTTCTATGCCAGCATCCTGGAGAACATGAGGAGTGCCTACAAGCCTGAACTGGTTAAAGGTGGGTCAACTAATGACACCTTCACTTGGTATGTTCTAATAAAGTTTGACATAACATAATATTTGGAAAAAGATTGCCTAAGTGTTAACCACTGGGTGTTTCCAAATGTGCTGGTTAAAGGTGGGTCAACTAATGACACCTTCATACTGTATGTTCTGATATAATTTGGCATTACAGACTAATTGGTAAAAGATCATATATGCCCGAAAAGTGTTACCCTCTGAGCATTTACACATGCACTCAGTGGAGTCAAAATTACAGTAGGCTCACAGTCTAATTAAATTACAGACATTAGCTTTTTCATTGACTGAAATACTGTAATAATTTTTTTTTTAATTTCCTTCATTTAGTTCATTCATTTATAAAAGAAGAAACAACAATATAATATGAAATACAAATGCTCTCCAATCTAGTATGAAATGGAGCAGAAAGAAGACAGTCTTCTTTAATGTGTCCCTTTTTTCCTCAGAATTAGCAAAACATTGTCAACATGAGTGCACGATTGTCTGTGTCTCATGTGTTGTTTTGTATTATTTTGTCATTTTTTTGTTAACTTTTCTTTTGATAGCGGCGCGGACATCTGCAGCGGCTCCTCTTGTTTTTTGTTGAGAGGGAAGAAATTTCATCTGTGCTGTATGTTACACATACAGTACATTTGACAATAAAGTTTATCCAATCCAATCCAATGATGCGGTAAAGGGAGTAGTTTTACTTCACATCAAACTAACTGTCCCACTCAACTTCACTGGCGGAAACCTGGATTTTTTTTTTGATAGCTCTTTTGGGCCACAAAAAAATCCATTATTTTCTTCAGTTTTGATCCCTGCATTTTTCCCCCCTCATATACCGGGAGTTGGAGTCGTGCACTGGGGTCCGTCATGATTACTTAGATTTCAATCAATTCTGTCGTATAAAATTTAAAGGAGTTTCATTTCTATGGCTGCGACGAAAATGAGTTTGTAAGTCAGAAGTGCCATTCTCTATTGCTAGCCTACAGTCTACCGCCCACCACCCCACATGTCCTACTTCAGCCACTGTTGCTTTAAAGTGTGTTCAACTTTCTTTGTCCCTACTATGGAGAGCAATTAACATTCATCCATTCATCACAGCGCACTACGGCACCACTGTGCTATTTATCAAAATATGAACTGAGAGAGTCGAGTTAGCCTAAAACAGGCTGTGGAAAAAGACATAACTTCGATCAGTAAGTTAAAACAGTTTTGGGGGCCGCAAAGTGTGGATTGTTAAGCGCTTTAATGGTGACACTGATCTGGGTTTGACCACCAGGGAGCAGATAGAGAAAACACCTCGGTATAAATGAGGACTTCTCATGAGCCCCTGGGAGGAAATATGCATTCTTCAAGCATGGGCCAAATACTTAGTGTGCAGATAGGATCATTAATCTCTCTGACCCAGTGGTAACATTTAGGCTGTTGTCACACTTTATAGCTGTCTGCATCCTTACTTGTCTTTTAAACCATTCTTTTTTTTTTTTTTTTTTGGGAATGCAGTATTTTGCTTAAAATGTCTCAAATAAGGGTGGCCCCGTGGTCGACTGGTTAGCACGTCGGCCTCACGGTGCAGAGATGCAGAGTTCGATTCTGGCTCTGGCCTTCCTGTTGCATGTTCTCCCCGTGCCTGCGTGGGTTTTCTCTGCATACTCCAGTGTCTTCCCACATTCCAAAAACATGCGTGGCAGGTTAATGGAACACTCTAAATTGTCCCTAGGTGTGAGTTTGAGTGTGGATGGTTGTTTGTCTATGTGTGCCCTGCGATTGGCTGGCAAACCAGTTCAGGGTGTCCCCCGCCTACTGCCCAAAGACAGCTCGGATAGGCTCCAGCACGCCCCACGACCCTTGTGAGGAAAAGCAGATCAAAAAATGGATGGATGAATGGATGGATGGATGTCTCAAATGACACTTCATAAATGAAAGATAAGTCAATATTTGCAATGCACACAGTAATTTGTCGCACTTGAATTCAGTAGCGACCCCCCCACCATGTACATAATATTTATAAGGCCAAATTTAATGGTATACATGCATGTAGAAGTAAATTTTGAAGTAATTAACATGACTTAATGCTGTATACTAATAGATTTAAACATGTATAAGTTAGGTTAGTTTATGAATAACAAAATACAGTAAACATACATGTAGTACAGTACTGTATATCTTGCTCTATGTGACTCGCTGTTGTTTTGGTGACTTTCGCTGTTTCTTGCGGACGTTTTGTGGGCTTAAAATAAATAAATAAATAAATGTATGAATATGTTTGAAAAAATCCGCGATGCACTGAAGCCGCGATAAACGAACCGCGCAATAGCGAGGGATCACTGTATTACCTTTTCTCATGCAAATTCCTACAAACGACATTTTATTTATGTCTCTTTGTGTCCCCTACATGCTTACATATTTGCCTTGTGTTTTAGATGGAAAGTTTGGGGCCTTGATGAGTTTACAAATTCAAAATGATGGTCCCGTAACCATTGAACTGACGTCACCTCCTGTTTCTTCAGACCCCCGGCAGGTACTGAATGTTGAAAGCTACACATGTACTGTTTTTAATAGGTCAAAACACCGAACACTTGACAAGCAAGTCAGTTGTCATGTTCACCACTTTTTCACACCTCGGTTTGAACCACTAGGTGGTGATAGATACGCGTTTGTTTTTTTTCCTGTAGCCACTCCAAACACTGTACTCATGTTACAACATGACGTGTTTTTGAAGCGTGGTCTTCAAAACCAGTGTCAAAAGCCTCTTCTTTTACTTCCTGGTGCTGTCACACAGGAGTACAAATATGGACACCCTGGCCAATGGGGTCGGTCTGTACTGCCACCTTAATTTTGCAATGGTCATTTTTAGGTTATTTTGTTCTCAGCCTAGTTTTTCAACTGGAACATTTCCTTAATTATTATCTAGGATGTATTATTTTAGTGTGCCCGTTATTCTTTCAAACATTGTGTAAGATGATTTATTTCAGATATGAGATGACTCACTGAAAAACAAATTCAACAATTCAGTCTCACTCACATGGTAATTGTGTCATCTTTTGAAAACAGACGTAGAAAACAAAGACATAGAGAGGGTGACCTCCTACAAGTACCTAGGTGTTCTTCTGAACAACAAACTGGACTGGTCTACAAACACGGACACCCTGATTAGGAAAGGACAGAGCCGACTCTTCCTACTCAGGAAACTGAGGTCTTTTGGGGTTCAGGGGTCACTCCTTAAGACTTTCTATAACTCGGTGGTGGCCTCGGCCATCCATTATGGCATTGTCTGCTGGTCAGGCAGCATCTCAGCCCGGGACAGAAAGAGACTGGAGCGACTGGTCAGGAAGGCCAGTTCTGTCCTGGGCTGCTCCCTTGACACTCTGGAGGAGGTGGGCAACAGAAGGATGCTAACTAAGCTAAAAGCTATGATGGACAGTCCCTCCCACCCCCTCCAGCCCGCCCTGACAGCACTAGGTAGCTCCTTCAGCCAGAGACTGTTACACTCGCGCTGCAAGAAGGAGAGATACCGACGCTCGTTCCTACCGACTGCTGTCAGGCTGCTGAATAAAAATAACACTAATAATAATAATAATTAAATGATGTGAAAAACAATTGTAAATAGCACTGCGATTTATCCATTTTGTATTTATATTGCACTTAATTGAACAGTGTTTGGTTTTTTTCTTCTTTCTACCCACAATCTTGCTGCTGTAGGCTGTAAATTTCCCCAGTGTGGGACAAATAAAGGATATCTTAAAACATTTGATACATTTTTCATGGCTGCCCTGCTCCTGATTTTAGTCGTGCTGTTCTTAAAACAGCTGGACTCATCATGTGTCTTCTTGCTCTTTGTGTCCCAAAAAAAAAAAAAAAATTGTGATGGATCAATTATAGACAAAGACAAAAACAATGTTGCGCTTCAGTGTAATGTGCTTTGATTGTAGGCACTTGGCGGACACAATAACTCTGTCTTCAAGGTGTTGAATTTATTCACAAATGTTTCATGGTAATTGTACATTTGAACGATTTGAATCTTTATAGTGCTCAGAATTGTGTTATTTGTTGCCGTTGATGTTGGGAAGTCCTCTTTGGATAGCCCTGTTGCATAAGGTCAAACCTGAGCCTTTTTACAAATGTCTTCCATTTGATTGATAATTATTTTGTTACTTAAGATAGTAGTTTTTTTTTTGTGAAGTGTGGAGGAACCCTTGAAGATGAATTAACTTTACACTCCTATTGATTTTTTTTTTTCCCCGCAGTTGTCCAAACAGGAGAAGCAGCAGCAAAGGAAAGAAAAGGCACGCTCCAAGGGAACCTCTGAGTCAAGTCGGGAGAAGAGCGCCCTACGTTCCCGACAGGACACCAATGCGAGTAGTGGTGCAGAGGGTGACGTGTCTTCAGAAAGGGAGCCCTAGATCTCCAGACTGAGTGTGGTAGGCAAATACACAAAAAACATATCAGTGTATTTTGTGCCGTGAAAAAGTATTTGCCCTCTTCATGATGTCTGTGTTCTTTGCATATTTATCACACACACAAAGATTTCAGTTCATCAAACCAATTTTAATATCACACAGAGACAACCCATAGAGATACAAAATGAAGTTTCTAAATGGCAATTTAATTTGTTTAGACACACACACACACACAAAAAAACCCCAAACAGCCAAACCTTTCTGACCCTCTGTGAAAAAATAATCGCCTCCTGACCCTAATAATTTAGCTCCGTGTTGATACAAACACAGTTATATGGAAGAACCTTTCAACTCCCAACTTTTCAAGCAGGGTGCCCTGTAATTCTCAAGTGCATGTTTGGTTCAGATGTGCCCCAACACATGGAGTATGCAATTACATAAGGCCTTTTTAAGTCTGACAGCAGGCGCAGGCACAGGAGGGTTGGAGAAATGAAGACAATTCAATCTCTTGGTGTGCAACTAGGCGAGTGTGCACAAAGAACTTGCGGAAATGTCTGCACCCGTGGAAGGAGGAGTGTGAACATTTTGGATTTGACAAATTTCAGACTTACTTTTGTGGTTTTTATCCTAACCTAAAATAAAGGTCTCTCAAAGTTGGGCATTTTATGACTCAATCATGAGCAGTGTGACCTTTCCTCGATAGTTGTCCGATATTTTCTTGACTCTGCACTGTTTTAATTTGCATAAAATCAGATGCAATTTTCCAACCCGTACAGTCATGAGGTGTATTCCATGTTTGTTCTCCTAAATCACAGGTGTCAAAGTCTAGGCCTGGGGGCCAGATCTGGCCCGCCACATCATTTTATGTGGCCCGCAAAAGCAAATCAAGCATGTCAAGTTCCATGATGTTTGCTAAAGTCTGAAGCAAAATTTCAATAGTTAAAATTTTATTTATTGATTTTTTTATGTTTTGTGTCCTCACATGCAGATAAGATGACTGCAAATTCAGTTTCCTCAGGAAAGACTTGATTCTCGAGTCCAAAGCTGATCATGACTGTACTTTTTATTTGGGAGTCAGCGGTCGCATCTTCCAGTGATGAAGGTCAATATCCTGCTCGTGTCCTCCACAATCAGATCGACGAAACCGCAACAATTTGGTGCAAACAAAGTCACAAAAGATGACATCGACCCGCTCATCTTGGCACAGTTTTTTGCATTTTTCAGTATGGATTGTTTTGGGATAAATGTCACATAATTGATAGACTACCTTTTTGTCATTTCATTTTCATTCCCCTGTGTTTCGCATAATTTACGGTGTCCACAAAAACACCCCTTGATTTTAAACAGATTTAAGATGTGCCTTTAACAGTCGCATAATTTCATACAGTTTGATGTGGTTCCCAAGTAGAACAGCATTACTGACACTCGGTGAATGTGTTTCCCGCTCGTTGCTCTGCAAACATCGGCGCAATAGTCGAGGTCTCTCCACTTGCTGCAACATATCTTATTCTTACTGACAAATTTCCTGACGGCTAGAAGGCAGCGTGATAGCTCAGCATTTTTCTGAAAATGGTCACCACTCTCAACTTTAACTAGTTAGAGTTCATGCCTCAAAGAAGAAGTCATAAAGTGCATTTAGGTTTTAAGGATAATAAGAATGAAAATCAAATGTTGATAGGGAATGTATGGACTTTATCTCTATCAGTATTTGAGTAGATTTAGATGTGATAACATCATCAAATCAAGGAGAGTTTTTGTGGACAGTCTGTCATTCAATGTAACTCATTCACTCCCAAAGACATATTTATATGTCTTTTCACACTCCACACGTTCAACCCCAGATACTTATTTTTTTTTAATTTTTCCAAGACTTAGGGTAAAAAAAAAAAAATACAAAAGGGGTCTAGAATTGGCTGGTACTGAATGAGTTTTAATGTGCTTGAATTATTGAACATGATTACCATGGTTCATGTAAGAGCTTTTCCAAATGACTAATGTCGCAATATCATGAATAAATGTGTTTCTTGAATGTTTCTTTTGCCTGATTACATCAAAAATCGATCTGAAATTGCCATTAGGATGCAAAGTTTTACGGAATCAGATGAGCTTCATTGTACATCTGAGGCTCGACACATTAGACACTTAAGCCACGTGCCACTACTTAAGGAACCCAGAGATACAGTATGTGGGTTTTCCACAAGGTCCCAATTCAAATGTGCTAAAATTTCCATTTATTTTCCACTATAAAGGCCTGCAATTCTGGAGAAAAAAAAACCAACAGCAAAAATCCTCTGAATGTTTGACTCAAAGTCCCACAGCCAAATAAGTGGCTTACCATGTGAGTAAGTGACACAAATTTCCTCCAGGACTCTAAAGCACTAATGTGATTTTGTATGCTAGTCGGCCACAGTTTAAGAACTAGTCATCTGGAGCACATTGAACTACTTCTAAGATTTGGACGGACACCATCAACATTTGTTTGCTTGTATTGTCATTATTTATAACCACGCAAATACTTTTCAGCTTGGGACTGCTGCTGATACTAGTGTGTTGCGTTCGTGAATGCACAACATTAATTGAGGCTGTACCGAGATCAGATTTAACAGTTTTCTGGAGAGTATAAAAAAATTGACCTGCTTTATGATTTCATCAGACTGGGACCGAATGTCCAGTCGCAATACATAATTTACTTGGTTTTGTGAGAACAGAACTTGTGATCATTCTTGGGGTTGAACCAACGAGTCAACATGTTGACTTTGCCACTTTACAATGATGGTAGCTTCAGGTCATTTTGTACAAAACATCCAAGTTAAATCGCAAGTGTTATATACACCCATCTGAAAATGCTCGCGATGAACAGCCTTTAATCCTCACGCCAACCTTTAGGAAATTCACCAAAGACCCTCCAATAGCTATAAAGAGACATATAATAAATGCTGTAAAGCAGAGGTGCCCAACCTTTTTGACCGAAGATCTACTTTTCAATCAACCAAACTCTCGCGATCGACCCGTTGCCGCACACGCACACGTGCCATGATGAGCAACAGCCATAATGGCCCCTAAGATGAACGAAACGGAAAACTAAAGCAGACACAAGAGTTTGTGGGTTTGTGAAAAGGAAATCACTGCCTACCTTCGTCTAGATCTGACGCGGAGGCATGGGACACACTTTTGTAGCATGTTAAGCTCACGTGTACCGTTTTAAAATGTTTCTTTCGTCCCTCCAGATTCCCAGTCTTCGCCAGTGTCCTTGGTGAATTGTACATGAAAAAAACTTTGAATGAGAATAATAATAACAAAAATAAAAGCGCTGATCGCAAGCTGCAATTGCAGCCTGCTGACCGCTAACAACTTCTGGCGATGCAGGTCACGTGCCACCGTATGTTAAAAGTGACTTGCTTTTTTATTTTATTACATTTTTAAAATACTTTTTGTGAAAGTGAGACTGATAGGATACTCAGGGTGCAGTGTAAACTAACATAAAAGTCAAATTAATAACAAGCACACAGACACAAAAATGTTTTGGGTTGGGGTTTTTTTCCGCTCTACACCCCTCGATTTTGGACCAGTCTGCCAGCTACCAGTCAATCGCGATCGACGTATTGGGCACCTCTGCTGTGAGGTTTTCTTACGCAACAAATGATTAACATGATTGTTCAATAGCCTATTTGTTAAGTAAAAATGAATGGCTCGTGTCATCAAACAAAATGTTCAACTATCGTTTCTGTAGACCGTCAGACTGGAGTCATGTGATGGCAGAGGTGGGAGTAAGACACAATCCTAATACCACACAGTCACATACTGTAGGTGCAAGTCACAAATAAGTTCCTAGTTCCAATGGGGAAAAGAAATCAAGCAAGTTGATCACTTTAAATTGTCCCTAGGTGTGATTGTGAGCTCGAATGGTTGTTCGTCTGTGTGTGCCCCGCCATAGGCTGGCAGCCAGTTCAGGGCGACCCCCGCCTACTTCCCGATGACAACTGGGATAGGCTCCAGCACGCCCCACGAAGGGATGTTTGTAAAACTAATTTTCAAGGAATGCACACTGTTGTCGTGTAAATTGTAATGTAGTGTAATGTGCAATGTTGTTAACATCCATGCTCCGCCAGCACTGCACCATAAATTATTATTTGTGGAAGACACTAGTCCAAAGCAATATCTTTGATGTGGTTACATTAACCTTCATTTGTTATTCCTACATTGTAAGCGTAGCGAACTAACACTCTCTGAGTATTAGCTTGCTCATTATGTCATAGGACATTTTTTATTTGCCTGGGAAGTGCTGCTTAACACCGGAGCTGGCATGTCCTTTACTTCTGCATGATGTATCCATCCGAAGAGGTCATCGACCACAAAAAATAAAATCTGAAGTCGTTCAACCCTTAGATCATTCAAGACGATTCAGCAAAGGCAATGGCTTGCTTTCCTGGATCACGAAAGGTCAGATCACATCTTAAGCACAAGTATGAGCAGCCTCGTCGACTGCCACCTTTTTAGCTGTCACTCAAAAAAATTGAATTAAGGCCAATTGTGACTGTTTAACCATTTAAATGTCAACAAAATCGTCTTTCCAGAGAGGTTAATGTGCTCTCACATTTTCCCCCCCATAATGTTAATACAATACAATATATCTTTATTTATATAGCATTTTTACAACAACTGCAACAAAGCACTTTACAAAACAGTTAACATAAAATAAAATAACACAACACGGACAGTCATGCAATCTTAACCGCTTTTCCTGCATATGCTTTGTTGTTTGAAGCAGTGCTTGATGAAAGAGGAGAGAATCAAAGTGCCCTTTTACCAGTGCATCAGAGACGTCATGCTCAGAATGTGAACACGTCTGCTACAGTTTGAAAGTAAATCAGAAGCTGTGGCGTCAATGTTTTTTATTATTTAATAAAGACGTTAAGGAAATGTTTACACATCTTTTTTCACAACATGGATCATGGTGATTACAGTATTATCACCTATATCCATCTGCATGGTCCTCATGTTACCTTTTAAGATTTTTGTGTTAGGCCAGTGTGCTACTTCTGCCTGCCAGGCTATACCATTCAGACCCTTCCCCCATTTTTACTTTCAAATGATGCTCAGCTGAGCTTTCCTTGTGCTGCTGTTGAGCAGCAAGAGGACAGGAAGCAACGTTGCTTTTGCCGGGACATGAGAACTGTCCGAAAAAGAAGATAAGAAGACAACTTAGTTTGTAGTAGACGTGTGCACATTTTCAGCATGACGTCTTTGATTCACTGGTGAAAGGACACTTTGATTCTCTCCTCTTTCATCTGGAACTGCTTCAAACAACAAAGTATATGCAGCAAATGTGGTGAGGATTGCATGACTGTCTGTGTCTTATGTGTTGTGTTGTATGATTTGTCATTTTATGTTAACTGTTCTGTTGATGGCGGCCCGGGCACCCGCAGCGGCTCCTCTCTCCTGTGGTTGAGAGGAAAGAAATTTCATCTGTTTTGTATGTTGCACATAGAGCACATTTGACAATGAAGTTGACTTGACTTGACATGACCCAAATATTTCTGATCGTGATCTAGGCTTTGTTGTACCACTTGAAATTCAGTTGGAACTTTTTGATATTTTCCATTGCGGTGACTCCACTATGATTCGAAACGCAAGCATAAATGAGGTAAAACAACAACAAAAAATGACATTGTGTGTCTTTGGATTTATGAAAGCACTATACTGAAAGTATGTTGAAAAAGTTAAATGTACTCCTGTGCAGTTGACAGTCTGAGTGTACTCTATACGGGAGAGTGGGTTAAATTCCAAGCCTTGTCCTGCACCTGGAGATAAGCTGTTTCTGGTTTGGCTTCTGGATGAATTATCTTACATCTTGTGAGGAAAAAAAGAAAGCTCTTTTCCAAGCCCGCTGGCTATGGAAAAACAATTAAACTGGTTTAAATTAGTTGCCCTCTCTCCCCCGGTCTCCTTTCCATCCCTTACATTGTTGTCTTTCTTTGTGCCTCAGAGTTTTCATCTCAGAGGATACATCTTGTTTCAGTACCTCCATGACCATTCAGAGTTCATTGGGGTTGAGCCTGGGGTTCATGGCAGGTTTAAGGCCTCTCGGTCTGCTTGGATTCTTACTGGGGTTTACACGTCTGTTTGTTTGTTAGTTGCTTTGGTGAATGGGTTGATATTTTTGATATGTGAAATTTCCCATCTCTTACTATCCTGACCGATGATGACCTTTGTCACATTTTGTTCCTTACTCTGTGCACCATTGTGGTTTTCTGAGTTAAATTGTGCTACAGAAAGCAATTGCCTGGAGGGAGCCCTCATCATTTGTTCCACTCTTGCTGGAAGATTTCCAGTGCTGTTTATGTGAAACCTCAATCTTAACAACCAAGAAGCCTGCTTGTCTATCAAAGGCTATACGTTTTTCCGAGAATATCTAAACTCCAAACACTGCAGAAAAATCAGTAATGGCATGGCAGAATAATCTATTGGGCCATCTCTCTTTTGTATGTAACAGTAATGTTAACAAATGGAATCAATCCTCATGAGCTATTATCGTGTAGAAAAAACAATTTTTATCTGCCAACAGGGGCTTGAGTGATTTGTGGCAGTGAATGTTGTTACCTACTGTATGTATTGCAAATGTTTTAAGGCGGTCCAACGTTATATTGTAAGCAGAGGAAATGGCATTCTCTACTGTATGAGGATTTGACATTTCACATAACATGAATACATTACATCCGGGGTGCCCAAACCTTTTGACCGAAGATCGACTTTTTGATCAACCAACCTCCCGCGATCGACCCGTTACCGCGCACGCACATACACACGCATGCCATGATGAGCAACAGCCTGACACGGAGGCATGTCAAACACCCCTGATGAGACAAGCGGAAAGTTACAACAGGTAATATCATGGTAAATTGTATTCAACATTGGAAATGTTTCGTGTCTACGTGCTATGCGTTACTCCCCGACCAAAGCTACACTCATCTCCAAAAGTATTGAAACTGTGAGGCCAAGTCTTTTTGTTTTTGGTGTAGATTTTCAGTTTCACATGAAAGATGAATATGAAATAAGCAGAGATGGGGGAGTCAAGTCTTGTGACTTTACTTGAGTCGGACTCGAGTTGCCATTTTTAGGACTTGCAACTTGCTTGCTGAAAAAACTTTGCAACAATTTTACTCGACTTTGGTATCAAAGTGACTCAATCTGATTTCGACTCGAACTCCATGACTTGAGGAGTCAGCCATCTTGTTTGTCATATAAAATCTGAATTTTAACAGTTTGCCTTTTTAGGAAGGAAGACAAGAAAGAAAGAAAAAGAGGGTTTTTGTTTCATTCATGCCAACCTGACAAATCAGTCAGCAGGTCAATTGTTGGCGTGAAGGGATGACATACAGTATGCATCAACAGCATTGGGAGCATCTCAGAGGATCATTGATTTGAATTAATGGATTATCTTGTTGATGGCGTTAGCAAAAAATATGATGCCAAAACGCATGATTTGCACCTCACGGAATGAAGATAAACAACCTCAACGTCTAACTTCGTTTGTCAGACAAAATCCACAAATATAGGTACGCTATCGTCACAGTTTACCTAGCAATACGAACACTGGTTTTGGGATCAGAAAAAAATATGTGATTGTGAACATTAAGTAACACAATTCGGGATGGGCTGGTTTGTGAAAACTGTGACAGTAAAAAGGCCTGTGTAACACTTTGGGATAACAATAATATAATCATCGAAAATAACTTTGGGGCATTTTTAACAAATGTTAATGGGGGCCGGGGGTTAAGATAAAACCTCTTACTTGGCTGACAGTTTCGGCTGTTGCTTCAGCCTTCATCTGAGAGTTTTTCTCTAAACCTTCCCTAAAAAATGACCATTGTCTGGAAAAAAAGAAACCTTAAACCTAAATTATCCATAAGTAGACAAGATGAACGCCATTCTTTGTAGTCAGTTTAAAGTTAATGTCCACTGCTTTGAAGACAAGATGACCTGAGTTCTGACGTGTTGACCTGGATTCTAACATGTTGATCTTATCGGTTTTCAGAGGCCTTTTATTCCAAAATGCGACATCAGATCTGTATGAGGGTGATCTGGTTGGATAGCTGAGGTGCTGTAGTGTCCCCCAGACCTGGCCTGGTTGAGGGATAACTAGGATTCTTTCTTTTAGGGCAGGGGTCCGCAACCGCTGGTCCGCAACCGCAGGTTCGCGGACCGGTACCGGTCCGCAGGGCATTTAGTACCGGGCCGCACAGAAAGAACTTGCCTTAATTCCGTTTTATTTATTTCGGAATACGAAAGATGTTTTCTTTTGAAAAATTACCGGATTCTCCGTTACATCCGTCTGTGCCACGCTTGACAGGCGTCAAACCACGCCTCTGCGTCACGTGACCGATTACGCTAAAACAAAAAGGCTTAGAAAAATGTGTCAAAAAACTGCTGGAGATCGCAAATGACGGCGGCCTTAAAAGGACGTTCGAGAAAACTGGATTAAAGTTATGGCTGAATATTCTGAGATCGCCACAATAGCACTGTTGCTATTTCTGACATGCTACCTGTGTGAGGCGGGGGTTTTCTGCAGCAACGGCGAATAAAACAAAATTCCGAAGTAGACTGGACATAAAACACACACTTGAAGTGTCATTGTCTCCTATTACCACGAGATGGGACCGTCTGGTTGCAGAAAATCAAGCTCGGGGCTGTGGTGAGTCGTCATTTTCATGCACTTTGAATTTGCATTGTATCGTATTTTGAAGGCATTAAACATTACCATCGTGATCAGAGTGTTGCGGCCAGATTATACGCTCCTTGTGTTTATTGTTATTATATTTCGAAAACGCCACAGTTTTCATGCAGCTCATACCATATTATTTTGTTGGATTATTTCCGCCACACCTTAAATGCCGGTCCCTGAAAATATTGTCTGACATAAACCGGTCCGTGGGGCAAAAAAGGTTGGGGGCCCCTGTTTTAGGGTGTTCTCGAAATGGGCGAAAAGATCAACATGTTGGAATGCAGGTCAAGTCAGAACTCATGACATCTTGTCAGTTTTCAGAAGCCTTTTATTTTGAAATGCATGATTAGATCTGTATGAGGTGGTCTGGTTGGATACCTGGGGTGCTCTAGTGTCCTACAGACCTAGTTTGATTGAGGGATAACGAAAATTCATTTTAAATAATCTTTTGAAATAAGGAGACAAGGTCAAAATGTCATATTTCAGAGGCATTTTAATTTGAAATGGAACATTAGATCTGAATGCCAGTACTGTGGTTGGATACCCAGGGTGCCCTCGTGTGTCGACAACCTGGTGTGGTTGCGGGATAACTACGTTTTTTCATGATTTATTAAATATCAGGTGAAATTGATGTAGAATAACCCTTTATTTTCTATCTCCACTTGAGAACGCTTCTTGGCGCTTTCCTGAGAGTTTTTATTCTCCCTGGATGACCTTATAGTTGTTCGACAGCCAAGAATTGACTTTATAACATTTTTTTAAATCCAAACCTCTGACGTGCATGTAGTAGTTGGAAGGCTTTTATTTTGAAGGTAGTCAACGCCGCTCGCTGGCGGCAGATTACCGTGATGCACAGTAATGACAATCGCAGTGGCGGCTCACTTGACTTAAATTTTGCGAGTGGAGGCTGGTTTGACCGCAGTTCTGAACTAGTTAACTAGCGTGCGTAGACCATCACATGAGTAGTTTGTCGGGAAAATACTTAAAACAAAACTCGCCTCGAGGCTGCAGTTGTCAATCATGTAATTGTGGTGCACGGTGCTCCGTCATTGCTTGAAAACATGCAAACCTCTGCCAAAAATGTTAGAAGCGGTTCATGTATACAGACGTTCACCAAGACTTTAAAAAAGTGCGGGCACGCATGCGTGCGTCCACTGCAGGTGCCAAATCCACAAACTCAACATTCCCGCTGGGAGCAAGCATGGAGGGTGAGCGAATCCGTACCACCGCAGTGGAACATTGAGCCAAGAAGAAAGAAGCGATCGACTGCTCGTGTTGGTTATTGTTGGGCTTTTCTCGCGGAGCAGTCCTCGCAACACAACGTCGCAGGAGCCCTCCCGCTCCCCCCCCAAAATAAAATATCATCCCTCTTGCCACTCGAAGGCTACTCTTCAGTAATATTTCATCTGCTCACGACACGAGAGGGAAATCAGTTCCATCACGAAGTGAAGGAGGTCACAACTGGTTTCCTCCTACTCGCGACAAGCATGGATGTCGCAACCGAGGAAGGGGTGTCTCTGTCGGGTATCCGACTCCGGAATTGTCCGGGGCAAGTGATGGCCAAGTTGAGGAAGACGAAAGCAAAGAGGAAAAGGCGGAACGAGTTGCTTCTAATACAGATTTGCTTGTTCGGAGCTTTGCTACTCGTCTTCAAGGGATTCTCCTTCTTGGCTGACGGTTCAGGTGAGAATGGAATTTTTTTTTCTTCCTCTCGCAGTGTGCGATGAGAGTGAGACCTGAGTGAGTATCATGTGTGTTGAAATGGGTTCCGACCCGTTGTTATTGAACAATGAGAGTTAACATTATACTCGTTAAAAGGTTGTTTGTTCAGCGGTGTAGAACATGGTGGAATGGATAATTGTATAATATATCATTTGAAATGGCTTCTGCTCATGTCTGATGTGAGTTTTATGGTGAAAATCACTATGATCTTTTTTTGTATGAAAAGTGAGAATTCACTTTTCGGGGTTAATAATTAATGGGCTATTTGCCCTTCTTAATTTTACAAAATATGCGCCGGCGAAATGCGTTCCTTTAAGTCCCCAACAAATACAGGTCGAGATCGGTCGAGATGACCATGACTGTGATGCTCCTTAATATATTGGCTCCTGCAGTGTTTCTTTTGGCAGAGTTGTACGCACAGCAGCAGCATCTGTTTTCAGGATGAACTAACCACTGCGGTCAAGCCAGCCTCCACTCGCAAAATCGAAGTCAAGTGAGCCGCCACTGCGATTGTCAATACTGTGCATTACGGTAATCTGTCGCCAGCGAGCGGCGTTGGCCACCTTCAAAATAAAAGACCATTTGTTTGGGTTAAAAGAAATTAATAAAAGTATTAAATAAGTAATTTCTTGGCTGTCGGGTAAAGATTCACAGAGGAAGAACAAGAACTCTCAGAACAGCACCAATAAGCGTTCTCAAGTGGAGATAGAAAATAAAGTCAATGGTAATTCTACATCAATTTCACCTGCTAGTAAAAAATAATAATAATAATTAAAGAAACCAATCTAGGTGATCGCGCAACCACACCAGGTTGTCGACACACTAGGGCACGCCAGGTATACAAGCACAGTACTGGCATTATTATGTTAGGCGTTCAGGGCAACTTGTCAGAAATCAAGTCAACATGACAGTTTTCAGAGGCCTTTTATTTCAAAATGCAAAATCGGATCCGGACGAGGGTGGTCTGGGTGGAGAGCCGGGGTGCTGGATTCCTTCTTTTAGATGTTCTAAAAATGGACGAAAAGATCAACATGTTCGAATGCAGGTCATCTTGTCACTTTTCAGAGGCCGACATCAGATCCGAATGGTCTTGTTGGATACCTGGAGTGCTCTCGTGTCCTGCAGGTCTGGTTCGATTGAGGGATAACTGAAATTCGTTTTCAAGAATCTTTTGAAATTTGGAGAGGAGCTCAAAATGTCATATTTGAGAGGCATTTTAATTGGTAATGGAATATTCAATCTGAATGCCTGTACTGAGGTTGGATACCTGGGGTGCCCGAGTGTGTCAACAACCTGGTGTGGTTGCGCGATCACCCAGATTGATTAAAAAAAAAATTTTTTAATATCAGATGAAATTGATGTGGAATTATCATTGACTTTATTTTCTATCTCCACTTGAGAACGCTTTTTTGTGCTGTTGTGAGAGTTCTTGTTCTTCCGGGGTGAACGTATCGTTAGCTGACAGCCAAGAAATTACTTATTTTATATTTTTATTAATTTCTTTTAACCCGAACAAATGACGTTTATGCATGAGTGGTGGCTCTTTTATTTTGAAGGTGGCCAACGCCGCTCGCTGGCGGCACACGACCGTAATGTTTGTTTGTTTGTTTGTTTGTTTGTTTGTTTATTGAACATAAAACATATATACAGTAATAATTTGACAGAAAATAAGGTAGATAAAAAAAGTAAAAAGAAAGAAATCAATCTTCATTCAACACAGTTATTATGTTCAAGGGAGTAGGAAGAAGTAAAAAACTTATCTAGTCCTACCCCGTTATGTGATTGTATCTAATAAATCATTTTTATATCAATCAGAAAAGAAAAAAGTAAGAAGAAAGAAGTCTCCATTAAGGCTCATACTTTACCCTTAACCGTGATATTTTTACAACTTTTGGTTTGTATCGGGATTATATACTTCCACACCCTGACACTCTTGTGTCAATTTTCTCTTAAATTCATAATGGATATTTATATACCTTTCTCTATTTATCAACTTAGTTCTGATTTATCATTATATTTAATGTTTTGAATTTATCATTTTAACTCTGATTGATGTAGGTTGTTTGTACTATTTTTTTGAATTTGTTTTTTAACTCAGCAAGCGATTTACTCATTTTCAGGTCCGTTTCGAGATTATTCCACAGATTAACACCTTTGATAGATACACTTCTTTGCTTGATGTTTGTTCTTGTTTTGAGTTTTTTGAATAAGTTGGTACCTCTTAAATCATAGCTGCTTTCTCGAATTTCGAAAAACTTCTGAATGTTTTGGCAGAGCAGGTTATTGTGTGCTTTGTACATTAATTGGGCGATTTTAAAGTCAACCAGGTCATAAAATTTCATCGTATTTAATTTGATAAATAGTGGATTTGTGGGTTCCGTATATTTTGATCTATTAATAATTCGAATTGCTTTTTTTTGTAGGTTGAGAATAGGGAGTGTGTTTGTTTTGCAGGCATTTCCCCATATTTCCACACAGTAGGTCATATATGGTAATAATAATGAAGTGTACAATGTGTACAAAGATCTCTTATTTAGCACTTCCTTGGTTTTGTAGAGGATCCCTACGGTTTTGGCTATTTTTCTTTTTACGTTATCGATATGTGGCTTCCAACATAGTTTTGAGTCTATTACTAATCTGAGAAACTTGGTTTCATACGCTCTTTCTATCTCAATTGAGTTTACCATAATTTTAGCTTGGTGTTTGATTGGTCTTGTGCCAAAAACAATTAACTTCGATTTTTTCAGGTTAAGTGACAATTTATTTCTGTCGAACCAGTTTTTTAATTTGTTTAATTCGTTTTCTACGGTTGTCAGGAGCTGTTTCAGATTTATTCCAGAACAGTAGAAAGTTGTATCATCAGCAAATAGGACACATTTAAATTGTTTTGAGACCTTGCAGATATCATTTATATATAAGATGAATAGTTTTGGACCAAGCACTGACCCCTGAGGAACTCCGTGAGTGATTTTTAGTTGATTCGTTTTTTTATTGTTGAGTTGCACGTACTGATATCTGTTTTCTAAATAACTTTTTATCCATTTATAAGCTACACCTCTAATGCCATATCTTTCGAGTTTGTTCAATAATATACTGTGATCTATTGTGTCAAAAGCTTTTTTTAGATCTAGGAAAACCCCAACAGTAAATTCTTTGTTGTCTATATTAGTGGCTATTGCTTCCACAAACTCCATAACTGCCATTGAGGTGGTCCGCTTTTCCCTGAAGCCATATTGATTCTCACTTAACAGCGCATGCTTTTGTATAAAGCTATCAAGTCTGCGAGAAAATAGTTTTTCTAATATTTTTGAAAATTGTGGTAGTAGTGATATTGGTCTATAATTTGTAAACCGATGTCTTTCTCCACTTTTATAGATTGGAATAACTTTAGCAATTTTCATTTTTGATGGAAAGATACCAGCTTTGAATGACAGGTTGCATATGTGCGTGAAAGGTCGCACTACATATTCTATAATCTTCTTTATTATTGTCATGTCAATATTAAAGCAATCAGTTGACTTTTTATTTTTAAAAGTTTTTATAATATTTGATACTTCTTCTTGTTTTACAGCAGTAAGGAACATCGTGGAGGAGTTTTTTTCTACATATCTATCTATTTCAAACAAGTTTGTTGGATCAGGAATTTGTTTTGCTAGGTTACTGCCGATGTTGACAAAATACTCATTAAATTCAGTTGCTATTTCTGCAGTTTTTTCCAAAATAGTATTTTTGCCTTTGATAAAATACTCTGGATAATCCATTTTTTTAGGACTATTTCTGATTACTTGGTTAAGTATCTTCCATATTTCTTGTGTGTTACTTTTATTCTGCTCTAATAGTGCATGAAAATGATCTCTTTTACTGGTTCTTATAATATTTACTAGTTTATTTTTATAGGTCTTATATTTTTTCTGCTTCTTCAGTTCTCAATTTTAAAAACAATTTATATAAATTGTTTTTCTTTTTACATGCGTTTTCTATGCCTTTCGTTATCCATGGCTTACTTGGGTCTTTATACTTTTTGGAGACTTTAGTTAATGGAAAATGTTTATCATATAAGGAGATTATGGTAGACTGAAATACTTCAAACGCTGTATTTGGGTCTTCGTTTGAATAGACCTCGGTCCAGTTTTGTTTTTCTAGGTCTTGCTTAAAGGCGTCGGTGGAGCGTTGGGTTCTTTCAGGTGGTACTTCACATAGCCGTTGTTTCTTGGTTGCCCAGCTTTCATTCTCGCCATGATCTTAGCTTTCAGGTCAGTAGCTGCCTCGCTCAGCATTTCATTCATTGGGGCTGGCCTCCCAATCTCATCATCTGCATTCATTGGGGCTTGCCTCCCAATCTCTGGTATGACCTCCTCCTCTGATCTGGCAGCCTGGGGCCCTTCACCATGGAACCTGCGTTGTACCTCATCAATCTCAAGTTGTGACAGCAGTTGCCGTTTGTGGATGTTGGAACACTGAGCTACTAGTTGTTTCGTGGTCAACCGTGACTGTGGGTTTCGAAGTAACCATTTAGCCCACATTCTCTGCATGTAACCCCTCTGACTAGGGTTGCTTGAGTAGTAGCATTCCAACAGAGCCATGTTATCGCATCTCGCCCATCTCCGCTTTGTTCCAGTAGCCCATTTTTCATCAAGGTGCTCTGGTTCCCCAGCACCTGACGCAGACCTTGTTTGGCCGGGCGACGTCTGAGCCGGCATGTCATTCATTTTACTGTCTCTCAACATTGTATGAGGTAGGCATTAGCGTGAAGGATCTTGCCCAAGGACCCACACTGGATGGTGTTATGTGCTCATTTTTTGCCCCAGGCGGGATTCGAACCACCGTCTCCCGTATGCCAAAAACTGCAAATGTGTATCGTACCACGTTCAAGAGACGTGTAGGCGTACTCGTGCTGGACAATATGGTAAAAATCTTCAATCATTATTTTGGCCAGGGGGGGGGGCAACCAGTCAGAGACTAAGAGCCAAATCTTTTACTGTGTTACTGTAAAGAGCCACATCTTACACATGGGCATCCCGTCCTCGCACGCACGCACACACACACACACACACACACACACACACACACACACACACACACACACACACACACACACACACACACACACACACACACACACACACACTCTCGACTGAAATTGCCAAAATGACCCTGAATTAAAATAGCTCACAACGCCAATACGTCATTCATTAAGCACACAACTAATTGCTTACATTTTCAGTCATAGTCAATAATAGATAAGGTAATATCATGACTGTAATGCCTCTCTGTACCTTGCCTGAAATTAACTTGGTTCATGCAAATGGTAATTTTCAAGTTTTGCCTCGAACACTGCTTATGCCTCCTGACAAAGGGGGGGAAATTCTAACAATTCTACAGGCCCATTACTGACAGGGGCCTTACAAAACACTATTTTCAGTCAGAAGCATTGAAGTGGTGCGGTCCAAATCCCTGGCAGTGCCTTGGCTGGGTCTATCCAATGAGGTGTAGCTGGCATAACCCTTGGGTGTTAAATGCATTTCTGTTGTCCCTATTGTGTTCTTGCTCACTCTTAATTAGTGAGCTGGAAGATCAATTAATTGGATTATTTATGATGTGCTTAATTAATGAGACTCTGCCTAATTGAGCTTGACGTTGCGGAACAGGAAGCAGGGCACTCAGCGCCTCTTCACAAGGGCCCATTAATCATTTCTACACTCTTTTATTCGTGTGCAGGATAGCAAAACAGGACAGGAGGCAGGGAAGGGGCAAACAGTGGAGCATTGGCATACACACGGGCGTCTTCCACTGCTGCTGTGTGATGTGGTGAAGGTGAGGCCAAGTAAGAAGTTCGATTGTGCCCAGAAAACATCTTAATAACTGGGATTTTTTTTTTTTAAATTCAATTTGAATCAATACCCTCAACTCCGGATTTGGCAATGATTGAGCAGCCCTCCAGCAGAGTTCTCCCAAGTATGAAGAAAATGCACCGGCGTTGGTGTTGAAGAATGCGCAGATTTAGGCACAGTCGAAAACCCAGTGAATGCTCAGTCATTACTCCATTCACCCCTTCCTTGTTTAGACAATTTTGTTTTGGACAAGTCATTATAAAGTCTTGTAGGAAGTCTGATCAGGTAGGTCAGTGGCACTCCAAACTGTGATCTGTGGTTACCATCATCATTTGCTTCTCGTTTATCACATTCATATCGCAGCTTGCTGTAAATGTGACAGGTGAGCATAACTTGGTAGTACATTTAAATGAAAGTATTTGACATGTATTTAAACAAAATATTGTCATGCTTGGCATTGCATTAGCGACACAAGAACAGGACTTGGAAATCGGAATCTGAAACATGTCCCTTCACAACAGTATGTCTTCAGAATAAAAATATTTTGTGATCTTTGATTTAATAAAGGCTTCTGAACGTGTTAACCCATTTAATCCCAAATTTTTCCCAGACATTTAAAAGTCAAAATCAGGTGTCATTGGTAGCCCTTTTAAGTAATCAATAATAAAACATTTTAGAGCCCTGTAAATTAAATCATTGTTGTCCTTCACAAATGTGACCGGTGGGATTAAATGGGTTAAATGAGATAACCTGTGTAAAATCACCATTGCTCCCATTTGCTGAATCTGGATCAAATTTCAATGACATTTTTTTATCATTGTGCATGCACACCTGTGCACCACTTCTGTGGACCCTTGATCATATTAATACAAATAGAGGAAACGGGAGAAATAGAGGAGTGTGGATATTTGAGATGCAGTTGCAACCTCATTTATGATCACCCCATTCACTGATTCCACTCATGCATTTTGGTGACAGAAATTCTCCATGCTTCACCTTTTTGCCACAGTTACATGAGAAATTATAAATATAATGAAGTATTCATGTACAACACTATTCTAACAAAAGAAAAGTGGCTTCACTCGCGAACAATGCCGCCAATTCGCCGTCGGGAGACGTGAAGCCACCGGCGACCATATTATTTTGCCACTCGCTAAACCCGCCTAACTTAAATACATTGATTTCTCGACGGGATTTTGGATTGGATACAATTTTATTGTCAAATGTGCAGATGAAATTTCTTCCCTCTCAAGATATTTTCCCTGTTTCTATGGTAAAAATACCACCGTGTATGACACACAGTTGTGCTAATAAGTCTGGGAGAAGCGCTACATCCACATTTCTTCAGTAAGAATGCGATTTACATTTTTCTCTTATAAGGTATAACTGTGAGTGCTACTCAAATATTCGTCTGCATCATGGTGTCAGAACGATCAACATTGAAATGAAAGTGAAGCCCAGTGGGACAAGATTTGCTGTGAAAAGTAAACCTAACCTCTGTCCAAGTGCAGAGCGACAAACTTGAATGTGGTGCGCTTGAAATATTTTCAGTGAGCATGCACACCTGCGCACTACTTACAGTATGTGCATCCCTGATTATAATATAAATATTTCATGGGTCAAAGTCCGGAATTTCACTGATCGGTATCACTGAAGATGACAAAATGTAGTCACAATTTTCCAAAATGTACATGTACATTGATGACTTTTTGGTAGGATGACCCTTCCCGGGTGGTGCTTTGTCACCGTTATCAGCACATTAATTTAATTCCTCTATTCAAGAAACTGGATTCTTGGGGCTGGTGCATTTTCTTGTGAATGCTCAGGTTCAGATCTTTCCCAATCCTTTTGGAGTGTTTGTGCAACTTTTTAAAGGAGGGTTTCTTAGCTTTCATTTAAACCCCTTTTTACGCCTGTTTCACCAAAAAGAAAGCACATCAGAAGTTCAGAAGTGAACGTTAGGCGAAACAGTCATCAGAAACGTTTCTTTTTTAACAGAATGAAAAAACAGAATCCAAAGACGCTCTTTTGAACCACAAAATAGATAGAGGAGACCAAAAACACAACAAGGAGCTTGTCTTGTAGGCTGATAGAAATCTCTTGGGGCGTATGATCATTGCTTCACAAAGTAGAGATCTTCACATTAGAGATGGCTCATCCACTTTTTCCGCTTGGTCACTTTCAAATCCAGCCGGTTCACTGAGAAAGACCAACAAGACTGCACTGCAAAAATCATCTATGGACATTTACCTTTTGAAAAATAATTTCTAGACTTTGCCACTCTGAGTGGTACCAAATTTTAGTTTGGCCCATGGATTAAAAGAGAGGAAACAGGTGAGAAATAAAGGAGTGTGGACATTTGAAGGCTTTTGTGACTCCAATCATGCATTTTCTCCACACTTCGCTTTTTAGCCACAGCCACATGTGAAACTATAAATATAATTATTATTGTAAAACACGAGTGCAACCAAATAAAAGCCGCTTGAATCGCAGTACATTGTTAAACCACACATACGTAACATTAGAAATGTTTCATAGTAACTGTCCATCATTAAAAGTTGTATGGTACAATACAAACAAATGACCTTTGCGGTGTTTGGAAGCAGTCAAAAATATGCAAACAGTACCGAGACATACAGTATGTCACGAATGAATTATGATAATTGTGTCCTTTAGTGAACAGTCTTAAACTATGTGTCGCACAGCACAATGCTGCCCCAAGAAGATTTGATTTGTCGGCGCACTGCAAACCGAGTGGATGCCTGTCGTATGTCAGATGAGGTTTTGGAGATGACACACTGTGTCTTCAGAGTTAATCAATAAAAGTAGAGTGGATAAGAGCGGCGATACTTGCCTTTTGAAATTTGAAATTAATGAGTTCCACAGAAACATAATTTTTTTTGTCTCAAAAGCTGTTGTGCATTTCCTTAACAGAGACTCTCTGCGCTTAACTTTTTAGCCATAGGCACATTTTGTCACTGTCAGGTGGAAACGTCGCATGTCCAAAATGCTGGTCTGCTTGGTCTGTCCTCATGTCGACTGATATTTTTACACATTATTCAGCAATTTAAAGTGTTGACAATCGAAAAATAAATCTCTTAAACTGTCAACTGTGACAATAACTCCACTTACTCACTTCGGAGGCCCCCTGCAACATAATGTTTCCTCAAGTTTCAAAGTCTGGGATGTTTTAGATAATAATACGTGAACATGATTATGTTAGAGACATTGGACGAAGTATGTATTGTGAAAAATAAATTGCTGTTATATTTCAGTGCAGAAGGAACTGGTCACCATGAAGGTATGTTCAGACAGATTAATTTCCGCCCCATTAAACTGCTAAATTATCCTCTAGTTTTATTTATTGTTGGTTTGTGAAGATGATGTATTCACAGTCGTTTGTCGCTTTTATGAAACATGAATGGCTTTTTGTCCAGTCTGGGGTCAGCTTAAATGTTGAATTTAAATGAGCTACTGAACATGATTTTGGGGAAAGTATGTTCATGTTGGTGCGCAACGTTATGGGAGAAACATAAAAGCTGCTACCTTGAGCCATGCAGTGTATGGTGTCTTTTTTTTTATGTTTTTGCCTTCTTAAGATAGATACAGAACTGTAAATGACATTCAATCACTATTTGGGTTAAAAAACAGCATATGCTGAAAATTTAGGAACTTAGTGTAACAATACGTGGTGGTATCACAATATGAAATTTCATATACCCATAAAGCGGTCCAATGGTTAGCGAGTCGACCTCACAGAGCAGAGGTACCGGGATTAAATTCCAGCTCTGGCCTCCCTGTGTGGAGTTTGCATGTTCTCCCTGGGCCTGTGTGGGGTTTCTCTGGGTACTCCGGTTTCCTCCCACATTCCAAAAACATGCATGGCAGGCTGATTGAACACTCAAAATTGTCCCTAGGTGTGAGCGCGAGGGCGGGTGATTTTTCGTCTCTGTGTGCCCTGCAATTGGCTGGCAACCGGTTCAGGATGTCCCCACCTACTGCCTGAAGACAGCTGGGATAGGCACCAGCACCCCCCGCGACCCTTGTGAGGATAAGCGAATCGGAAAATGAATGAATGAATATACCCATAAATGTGTATTTTGCTGGGCTCGAATAGCTGAAACTAGCGACCCTAATTCTAACCCTTAGGCTAACCCTTATTCCCACCGACATCCAGTGCTGATATATGGCAGCAGGCAGGTGAGGCAAAAGTCCTCTTTAAATTGACTGACTAAACGACGGGAGGCCTCCAAGCCTTAAATATCAATGTGGTGTAGTAAAGTTGGCTTGTCAAATAATCTGTAAAAATCCTGCTTGATATAAATTCAGGGTGGTGATCACAAAAATAAATTAAAGCATTTGATGAATGCGTGTGTTTGCTGTTGTTTTGGGCAAAACAATTGCTGGTTCTATTTATTATGAGACGAAATTCGGTTGTAATGGAAAATCTGATCAAAAGTGATATGTAGGAAAATAACACAACTGCCCCACAATCTTACATTCTGACAAGATTATATTGTTTGTGATTTGTTGTATATAATATACAATGGTCCATTCACAGTATTTAATTTATTGTGAATTAATTTAATTCGGTCACAACCATTTTGTATTTGTAGACAAAATGTTACTGAGACCCTAAAACATCAATTTCTTCAGTAGTAGGTTTATTTTCCTGTGGTACATATCACCCAGGTTCCAACCACGGGAGCAATCATCAAGAGAGATGGGAGGGAAGAAAGCTACTGCAGAAAATGGACAACAGCAGCCCAGTGGAAATGGACACGGAAAAAAATTGCACTTCTCCAGGTAAGAATTAACATGATAGGTGTTGTTTCACCATTAAAAACCTGATATAGTCTAAAATAGCCTTCTACTGCTCTATTAAACATGCATTCTTAATTAAACTTAGAATCACTTAAATGTTGCTATTTTTAGAGGTGGATGGAACGAAATTCACTCGTGTCATAATTGATGTCACATGATGGAGTGACACAACTGTGTTAAAGATTACACAGAAAATTATATCGTTACCTTGAACAAAAGGACTTTTGGGGACTGAGGGAGAACAAAATGGCCACCATAAATCGAAAAAACAAGGATCAAAGTCCAACATAATTTCTCCCCTTGCTTATTAAAACTGCTGTTTTTTATCTCTGTTAAATTTAAAGGACATACTGCATCTCTGGTAGTCTTCTGCCCTTATCGGTACCGTGTTGAGAAATGCAAAACGTTTTTAATCCTACCCTGTTGCTTCTGTTCTTATCGAATAAAATTTCAATTAGGGATGTCTAAACAGAATGTAATGTGAGGAATGAAAACATATTTTCACACTGCGCTTAGTAGAGCGCAGCACACCATCGACAAACTAATTTATTGTGACAAACTAATATATGTGCTGCGATGACGCAACTTCATTTGAAAAATGATTGGGGAGTGGAGTTGCTGTGAGGTAAAATGGCGCATCCAATAGGTGATTTCAGAGTGCAAACCCCATAAAATGTTGGCAGCATGAAGAAAATGGTGGAAGGAATGATAAATGTGCCATCCCAGTGTCCCGAGCTTCGGGACTCAACAGAAATGACATATGGCCCACTTCAGAGGAAAAAGCACCCAGGCTATTTCCTGCTAGGCTCCAAAGCAATCTCTTCCAAATATGCGCAAGAAAGTGAAGTGCAGTGTAGAAAGGACTATATATATATATATATATTTATTTATTTCATGAATTGGGACGGTGCACATTAATCAACACAACAGTGTAATTGCGCCAGACTTACCATAAATGTTAGCTTTCAGCCATAGTCCCAAGGCAGGTTTCTTAACAAGGTTCGATTGTTTTCTGTTGAACCAGCAAAATTTGTTCAGAAAAGCATGACATGATTTTTTTTCTAACTATTAAGGTACTCCTTGTGGTTTCTTTCTGACTTCCGGGTTGAGTGAACGCTGGCGCGTTTTGGCTGCCGCTGCTCAACCCGTATTGTTTTGTGTTTTTTGTTATTGTAAAGTGTCCTTGGGTGTCTTGAAAGGTGCTTATAAATAAAATGTATTATTATTATTATTATTAACAGAAGCATAACATAAACAGTTAACATAAAATAAAAAAATAATATAACACAACACATACATAACATAAAACATGAACAGTCATGCAGTTTTAGCCACTAGGCCTTTAGGTGGGCTCAGGTATTAAAAGGCAGCAAAGTCAAATGTTTGTGGTAAAACATGCCTTCCAATGAACATTGATCATTTCAGTGTGCAAGACTGTTCAAGACTCTGACTACTGGACTAGCTAGAGCTGATTATTACACAAATGGCGCTTTTCCTTTCATGGAGGCACAGCGCTCGTCTGGTTAGCACATCCGCCTCACAATGCAGAGGTGCAGGGTTTGATTCCAGCTCTGGCCTTCCTGTGTGTGGTTTGCATGTTACCCCTGAGCCTGTGTGGGGTTTTTTGGGTAATTCGGTGACATCCCGCATTCCAAAAACAAGCGTAGTAGGTTAATGGAACACGCTAAATAGGTGTACCCGGAGAAAACCCACGCAGGCCCGGGGAGAACAGTCAGGGTATGTGTTATTTATACTGAGAAAAACAAAAATAAAAGCTTATGATATACATTTATGAATTAATGTTTTAGTGCAGTCGTTTCTTAATATGAAGCAAATCAACACTCAACAGGGATGACATGGCACGGAAGACAAGTTGAGAAATGACTTTGCATAGAAGTCAATCACTGAGTGCAGAAAAAGCGATAATCTCTGCAGTGATAATTTTACAGTTTACCGGCAGCGAGTCCCAGGGACTCGCTGATCAGAAAAGTATGAGTGCCATTATGCATTGAGAGAGTCCCAAATTTCGAATTCTGAAAGGGTCTACTTATTCAATTGCATATGATAATAACACAAACAACAACACATACATACAATGATAAACAAATGCTGCAAAAATTTAAATAATTCAGGAGCAGGCCTGAGGATTTCGGAAATTCATGGTAACCGTTTTTCGGTTCCGTCGGATTACCCAATGGGAAACCACGATAACAAATGTTGGGTTCCGTAAACGTTCATCATGGGAACCCATTTTTCTATTTTGACTGATAATCAAGAAGTCCGAAACTCAAAAGTATAATGTTTCAAGGGTCAATGTTTGAAAACTATGCATTAACAATGAACATTACATCAGCAGCTGTGTACTCCAGGTTTATTCCAAAAAATAAATGGATCAAAAACTGGTGTACTCATGTGGCATCATCAGAGTATTTTTTCCAAACTCACACTGCAAAGATTAATTGACTGGTAATCATTAATACAGGTAAGTATTGATGTGGCTTGACATCCTCTTCCCAAGATGAAGCATGTGTAATCTACTATCAATTTGAGGAAAGAATTTAACAGACGTCATCATGAGTTCTACCAACAGTTAACATTAGCATTACTACACCTTGTGACGAATGTTTTATTCATAAAGTTACCATGCTACAACCAGTAAATTATAGAATAACCAATACTGTTTCATAATATTTTTCATAACGATTAGCCTACAAATCTAATGACCAACTTGCCTCGTAATTGCGCCTCTCGTCGTATCTTGCTCTCGCGTTCTGTGCATACATCCCAGGTGAGTTTAGTGATACGCCCTTTAGACGATTCATACGAAAAATCAGACAAGCATTCCCATTTCTTAAATATCGTAATTAGTAGACCTTGGTGAGTTTTTTTCGCCGCCATCTCAAACTTTTATCCCCGCGATTCCTCAGTTTGCGGACTAAAATAACAACCCGCATGCGCACATAACGTCATCTGTTGCGTCCCCTCCAACACTGAAAACAAAACAAAACGAAAGTAAATTAGAAGAAACACACTCACACACCACACCACACCACAAGCACACATACAGGTGCAGTGAAATCGCGTTGATGACACAGTCAACTCGTGTGCGGTGACTTTTATGGTTAAACTATTTTTCGGTACCGTGAAAATGACGCCACGGAAACGTCACACTACCGGTAACGATTGTTCCTGTGAAATCCTCAGGCTTGCCGTAGTTTTTTTACTTCATAATTTTTGCGGGCCTCGGGCCTACTTTATACCTGTGGACAAAGGATTAGAGTCTCAAATCCCTCAGGACCGGCAACCCAAGTTCAATGACCAAGGACTTGACTCAAAGGCCAAGGACCAAGGACCAACCTTCGGTCCTCCAGCCGGTCCTCGAGGCCAAGGACCGGCTCGAGGAACACATCACTGCCTGGAGCCTTGCCAACAAGGAGCTTTTTGACCACATCGGTGACTTTAACCACAGAGATATGAGAGCCCACCTCAGAGTCTTCAGACTCTACTTCCTCCAAGGGAGGCGTGTTGGTGAACACACCCACCCTGTCTCCGTAAAAAAAAGATATATTCCCGTATTCACTTGTACGGAGCCCCTAAGGGGACATGGAAGGAAAAAAAAATAAAACTTTGCGAGATCTCACAAAGTATTCCAAAGTATTGCGAGATCTCGCAAAGTATTCCAAAGTATTGCGAGATCTCGCAATCTTTATTTATTTGTAATGCTCGTTGACGTGCTTCCGGGTCATCGTACGTGTAACCGCAAACAACAATGATGGAGCGTGTTCAACCGTTCGTGAGTTTAATAGAATTTTACTTTGAAATTGGCTTGAAATACAAATACATTAAATCTGTTCTTGATATTAAGTACGGTTTCCAAATAAGCGAAAGACATTTGAAGCGAGTGTTGAACCAAAGAGGACTATTTCGTCGAAAAACGTTCAATGACTTGGAAGTCCTGGTTGACTTCATTCGCAACCAATTGCACCATTCCGGACAGCTACACGGTTACAGGTGGATGTACAGTAAGTGCAGAGAATATGGACTTCTTGTCAGGAAAAAGGACGTTCGTCTGGTCCTGAAAGAGTTGGATCCGAGAGGAGTGTCGTTAAGGCAAGCAAGACGTCGGAGACGGCGAAACTACTTCTCCAAAGGGCCAAATTTTATATGGCACATGGACTCCTATGACAAACTGAAGCAATTTGGAATTTGTATCAATGGAGCTATTGATGGTTTTTCAAGGAAAATAATGTCGCTCAATGCCTACATAACAAGTAGTGACCCGAAGTTGATTGGAGGTTACTACATCGACGTTGTGCACCGTTTGCGGGGTTGTCCTCGAATCGTTCGAGCTGATCTTGGGACTGAAAATGGTCACGTTAAAGGTCTCCAAAGAATGAGAGACTAAATAAGATCGAGGAAAAAATGTGTACTGGGTGGATCTCCAAGTGTGCTCCAAAACCATGATGAGAGAATGGCACGACTTAAAAATGTTTCTGCTGAAAAGACTCACAATTTTGAAATTGATGTTTGTAAGAATTTGTCAATGTGAATAAAATGTGTTCCAAATCATTCTTAACAGTTTTTTTAAACACAAGAAACCACCTGCTGTCGAAAGTGAGGAGTGACAATTACGTAGTCATCATTTACAGGCAGGTGAAAATTCAATTGGGATGATGTACAATTATGCAGGAATACTCTTCAGCATCCACGTTGGTTAAGTATTTGTGGATAAAGTCAGCAACCAAGAAAGAATGTTTATTTACACCAATAATGCTTTGACAAACAAACATTTTATATTGTAGATCAAATATATTGTCCTTATACAGGAAGAAAAACAGCAGATAAAGTTTTATTATCTTAAAGAGTAGCAGTGAGGGCCTCTCTGAGGTGTAAATACAAGTTCACAGCCTGAAATGGATCTTTTGGTGACATTAGATCGGACTGGGCCATTAAAAAAGCACACAATGAAAATACATCCGGATCACAAGGCATGGTCAAACAAAAGACACACTGGCTTTTGCACAGTTGAACTTGTTAATTTTCAACTGGGGAGAGGAAGTCCCTTGTACCATAAAGTTCAGGTAACGTATACATCACGTTGGGCCGACCACTGGGGACATTTATGTTCTTTGAGGGCCTGATGAGATGGCTGTTCCAAACTAGGGCCGTGTCATCCAACTCATCCTGTTGAAAATAATATACAGACAGATTAAATAAGCGTTGCACAGTCATATCAGCTTTTATGAGCAACAAATTTTAGCATGAAGCTGCATTTTTTGTCTCACTCCTCCCCTCTCATGTGTGCCACATCTCACCACTCCCCACTTTTCCTTCACCTTCACCCTGTGATAACACACCATTATCTTCTTTCCTTCTTTCGTGTTCCTGTACACTTTCCCATCAACTCACTCTCGTATACAAAAATACACATTTAATTAATGAGTCTATCAGAACGTATGAACTCACCTGAATAAGTCCCATGCAACAAAATTGTAGGATGTTTTTGTCCAGAAATCCACCATCAAAGAAGCCATTGTCTCTGAGGTCTGTGAAGAGGGATAACCAGAACTCCATGCACTGGCTGCGAAGAAACCGCCACCAATATTCAATTCTTTGATTGGCGGTGCTGGCTCCATCCAAGTAACTGTCAAGAGTGCTGCCTGGCGGTATTGGCACCAGGAAACGCTGGAAGCCTTTAACGTGACCATTTTCAGTTACCGTACTTAATATCAAGAACAGATTTAATGTCTTTGTATTTCAAGCCAATTTCAAAGTAAAATTCTATTAAACTCAGGAACGGTTGAACACGCTCCATCATTGTTGTTTGCGGTTACACGTACGATGACCCGGAAGCACGTCAACGAGCATTAAAAATAAATAAATAAAGTTTGCGAGATCTCGCAATACTTTGGAAGACTTTGCGAGATCTCGCAATACTTTGGAAGACTTTGCGAGGTCTCGCAATACTTTGGAAGACTTTGCGAGATCTCGCAAAGTTTTTTTTCTTCCTTCCATGTCCCCTTAGGGGCTCCGTACACTTGAAAGGACAAATCTGCTGAGGTTCAAATGTACACAATGTGATATTAGCTGGTTGTGTTACTGAATACCTTGTTTAAAACCGCTCGCTGAGCTGTAATTGTACCTGGATTGTTTTGCAGTCTTTTGGGGTAATAAGCTGTCAGTAAGGCACATCTTCACTTGTCTTGTTTTGCAAAGTCTTCCAACTCTGTCAGACTGTAAGTGTATCAGTTGTACACAACCGTTTTCAGATCACGTCACAGATTTTCAATTCAAAGAAAAACAGGCATTTTTACTGAGTGTGTTCACTTATATATTTGATTACTTAACATTGTGATATGAAAGTACAAGTGGGACGTGGCTATGTTGCGGTAGTACATCAAATCCAAAGGTGTCTTTAAAATATGTATACGCAAAAGGAAGACTATTTATCCTATAGTTTCTATCGGCAGCACTGCCGCGCGTGTACTTCAAACCATCTTACTTCACACATGGACACTTGGACGCTTTTATTTCACCAACCGTTGAGATATTAACCCTTTCATGCACTCTGTCACCTGATAACATGATAAGCTGTCCACTGTAGTAACCGTTGTCCCTGAAAGGGGTTTTTACTATACGCCCCGCTTTAGTTGCTCTTCGTGCCTTCTTTCCGTCTTGAATTGAAAGACATTTGAAAACAAACCCGCTTATATAGTCATCCAATAGAGCTTTGGGTACATATGTTCTCTCCAGGGGTCTTTTACTGTGGACACCGTCCTCTTGCTTGTTAAAGATTTGTTCTGCTCAGCACACCTCGGTTCTCACGCAACACTCCATTTTACGAGAACAGGCCGGGATGACTTAATCAGCGCTTCCCTCTGAAAAATGTGTTGGCTGTGCGCAGGCCTGTGGCTGCAAGTTGAACTGTTTGCAGGAGCTCCCCGTTAAGAATCTTGCTGATTGATTGGAGGGTGGTGGTTTATAATGCACTAAACTTCTACAGCCAAAAATGTTAAGGCCTTAGCATTCAGTTGCACCATCATTTGCTTGTATGAACATGTCAGGAATGCTGGTAAAAGCTGTATTGAATAAATTAGTTACTCTTAAATTGTCTTTATTTTTAGTTGGCGTGTTGCTTAATACTGCAGGTGCTTGCTGGTGTTATATGCTGGGATTTACATAGGATCCGATTCGTCGACTTTACAGGCCAACTATTGGTGACTAGTCAACTAGCAAAATAATCATCCATGGCAGCTCTAGTTTAGAAATGTTATTGCATCGCCTGCAAGGACTGGGTTAGTGCTCAACATTAAGATATGTTATTTGCATGATGTGCATAAAATCTGCCAGGAAACACAGAAAAAGAACCCAAAATTTTAAATGTGTGCTGGTGGAGGGGGGCATAAGCTCTGCACTCCCAACTGAACCACCACTGTCGCTAAATATCGCAAACATGTCACTAAGTTTGCTACCCTGCAGACACGAGTCATTACTTCTGCTCGCTACCTTACATCCACATGTGTGGACGTAAAATGAAAGCACAACTTTCAAAACAAAGGCTCCATATATTTTATATGGTTAACGTGAGGATGCCCCACAAATGCTCAACAGGGTTTAGATCCTGAGACATGCTCGGCCAGTCCATCATTTTTACCCTCACCTTCTTGAGCAAGGCATTGGTCGCCTTGCCTGTGCGTTTATAGTTGTTGGAATACATCTCTGCAGCCCAGTTTCCAAAGGGAGGGGATCATACTCTGCTGCATTACATCAAAAAATGTTGCCGTTCATGGTTTCTTCAATTTATTTTAGCTCCCCAATGCCAACAGCCTGGCCCTGATGGTCACACACACACACACACACACACACGCACACACACACACGCACACACACACACACACACATCAGTTTTCCCCACAGCTGGCTGATATTATCTGAACCAACTAAATCAATTAATTTTGGTCTTATCTGGACATGGTTCGAGTAATCCATGTCTTAGTCTTATTGTCACTATCGAACTGTTTGCGGGCTTTCTTGTGCATCATTTTATGTCGAGGACACGGGCGCAAGGCAGTCTCCAAGTGCCCATCCACAGCGGCTAATGTTGTCATCCCCAAGTGTAGGAGATCTTCAGTTCTTTCGACCATTTGAAAAAATTTTAAGGTCTCCCTATATCAAAACGTGACTGCAACCTAACATCAGCTTGTTTCTCAGGAAGTGAGCTAGTTTCTCTGGTGGCATACTTGACGGTGATTGGCTCACATAAGTTTTGATATAAAACCTCTGACAGATGAAAAATTGTGCTTTAAAGAAATGCATTTGTGGCCTGAATCAATATACTGTAGATGGGAGACTTTGTCTCCCCTTCACTACAGCATTATTCCATGTACCGGTATTCTGGCACACTTAAGGATGACCTGAATATTATGCCCTACTTAACTAAACATATTTCCCCTATTTATCATATACAGGGTGTCCATAAAGTCTCTTAACCATTTCAAAAATTTATTAAAAATGCAATTGATTAGATATTTTACTCCAATTTGTTCTACTGTATTCAGCGTTTATGAAGGTTTTCTTTTAACCTCTTTTAATACACTTCAACATGGGCACCATTAGTTGCACGAAGCACATCAAGACGGTACTCGATTTCTTGCCATGTTCGCTGTAGCATAGCCTTATCAATTGTGGCAATGGCATCAGTAATCCTTTGCTTTAGGTCAGTAATGTCCCTTATCTTTGTTCGAAACACGATATCTTTAACATAGCCCCATAGAAAGAAGTCCAGGGGAGTGATATCTGGTGAACGTGGCGGCCAAGGAATTGGCCCATCCCTTCCAATCCACCGGTCTGGAAATGTTTGATTGAGGAGCCCACGAACATGCAGCCCCCAATGTGGTGGTGCACCATCTTGCTGAAAAATGATGGTTGGTTGAAGGTCATTCAGTTGTGGTGCCACATATTCAGTTAAAATTGATGTCTCGTTGAAGAAAAATGGACAATTATTCAATTGCATATGATACACACAAATGCAGTGTGATAAAAAAAACCTTAAATAAACACTGAATACAATAGAACAAATCTGAATAAAATATCTAATCAATTGCATTTTTCATACATTTTTGAAATGGTAAAGAGACTTTATGGACACCCTGTACATTCAAATGTTGACTGCTGAGATTATTTTGGGAAGTTTTTCCAACAGCTTGTTTTCATATCGTTGGGTGAAAAAATGGCACAATAGCCGAGTGGTGCGTGTTAACAACCTTTGTTGTGCTTGGATACCAGAATTGCCAGCAGTATTCACATTCATTACTCAAGTAGATATTGGGATTGAAAAAGACTTTCGTAGGACTACAAGTTGAAGTATCAACTCCAGATTTTTCATTGAATAAAAATCTAAATGTAATTCTTTTAAAACTACTTCAAGCACAAAAATAAAAGTAATGCAAAGAGAAAAAAATGGAAGCAAAAAGAGTCAAACATTTTCAACATGTTCTTTGTGATCTTTGATCATCTAGAAACTTTTTTTTTCTGATTGCGCTCGTGAAATAACAAAAATGAGATGATGGCCACAATGATTGTAATGTTTTATTAAAATGTTACGTTGAAGGCTCGTTGTTTCAGCTGCATATACTGTATGCCCATTAAAAATTATCACATTTCTTAGGTGTACACGGCATATGCATTAAAGTGCCATGTGTATTACTGAGCATTTATGTGCGTTTCATGGAGCGGATAACTACCGGTAGTAGTAGTAGTTGTCATGGTGCAAAAAGTCCTCTTTGAATATGTCATCACTAACCTTTATTGGAAGGTACCTGTGCGTCCAAACTTGGAATGTGTGAGGGCCACAGATGGAAGACGACAAAATTGGCCAAAAGTAATTAGTGTGACTTACAAATAATGCCAAGAGCAATAATATAACTTCTTAACATATAACAAATAACAATAGCAGATATCTATATTAGGGATAGGTTTAACCCTTTCACGCACCCCGTCACCTGATAACATGATAAGCTTTCCACTGAAGTAACCGCTGTCCCTGAAAGGGTTTTGAAAAATCGATTACATCATAGGTATCAAACTCAAGGCCCAGGGGCCATATCTGGCCCACCACGTTATATTATGAGGCCCGCGAAAGCAAATCATGTGTGTCAACTTCCATGATCCTTGGTCAAATTTGTACTAGAATGTCAAATTGAGATGTGAAGTAAATAACTTTTTCAATAATTTTGTTATCCTGTTTACACTCACTTGAACAATAAGTGGACAAACAACAAACAAGTAGTTGACTGATTTCAAAACTAGTTATCCATCAATATATTGTGTACAAGTAATAATATGACGTGATGGTTAAACATTTATTCGGTTTCACTGTCGTAATGGCCCTCGCCAAACCTGCGTGGGTTTTCTCCGGGTACTCCGGTTTCCTCTCACATTTGAAAAACATGCACGGCAGGCTGATTAAACACTCTAAATTGTCCCTAGGTGTGAGTGTGGGCGCGGATGGTTGTTCGTCTGTGTGCCCTGCGATTGGTTGGCAACCGGTTCAGGGTATCTCCTGCCTATTGCCCGAAGACATCGGAAATGAATGAATGAATGTTGTGAGAAATGCACTCACTGTTTTGCTAATATCGATTCTGATCGGAGAAATGAACAAAACCGACTGAAAAACTGTAAACAAACCACAAGACGAGGTGTACTAACCTAATAGGTGTCTTTTTTCCCAGATTTCCTTTGTATTCAAAAAGTTGAATGAAGAAAAAGGTACACACAAAAATACATTATAGGTAACAACACTGTTGTGAATATGTAAGGACGTCTGTCTTCAACCCCCTTAGAATGCATGTCTTCTCAGCAAGCTAAGACACCATGTGAGTGTGCGTGTGAGCATTTTTATGTGTGCTGTTTGTTTGGGTATGGCGTGTGTGTAACGGACTGTGCAAAGACAGGAGGTGGGGCGTGGTGGGTGGGGGTTGGGGGCAATACAAAAGTCCTTAAATATCACATTACTCAGCACGGTAACTACACTGGCGACATGCGATGTGTCAGCCTGCATCATCATCGCACACTGAGCATGTGCCGAACAGGGCCCCCAGCCCTCCACGTGCAGTCATATTATGCATGAGATGCACACGGAATGGACTTGTTCCAATTCCCTTGGGTGAACAATGCAACTTTTATCAACTTGTGGGGTGTACTGAGCACCAGCATCCCTTGAGTTGTTTTTGCTATTGTTCGTCTGCTATCGTTGGCCTGAAGTTATTAAAGCATTGGCAGCTTTTGTTCGTCTGCTATCGTTGGCCTGAAGTTATTAAAGCATTGGCAGCTTCATGGGTAATGGTAATGGATCAGGGGTAAACTCGACTTCTGGTTGTAAGACTGCCAAGTTCTCTTGTGCCATTACTGCAACTGAAGTTATTTTTAGGACTTGAGGTTAAAAAAAAAAGAACACAAAATATGACAAATACTTTAGTGCCTTGAATTTTTGTCTGTTCTAAGTAGGTGGACAGTTTCCAACAGACGGCAGTTGATAAAACTTGCAAATCTATACATGAAGGAATTCAGGAGGAAAGTCAATGGAATGCATGGATGTATCTACAGTAGACAGTTTGGATGGGCAATGAAAGCTTGTCGCAAGTGAAATTGATCAACGTATGACTCATGATCCATCACCCCTGCATTTTTTCAAGTTTCATGAACACTACATTGCAGAAGCGTGAAATGGGAATTGAAGTTCAGCATACAATCGATGTCGGCAACCCAAAATGTTGAAAGAGCCATATAGGACAAAAAAAACAAAAAACAAATATGTCTGGAGCCGCAAAAAAATTAAAGCCTTCTATAAAACTTACAATGAAGGAAACACATGCTGTATGTATGTAGGAGACTGGACTGTCCCAGAATTGTTTGTTATTTATTCCTTTGTTGTGTGTTCACAAACACCCGCATAGAATTTATTTTGTGATTTCCTCACTTAATTTTTTTGTTTTGGTACATTATTTTCGCTTTTCTTCGTGCCAATGAGGTGATTATGAATTTCCGTTTTTCACAGGCTGTCTTTGAACGCCTCTTGAGTTGAACGAGAAGAGAGAAGGCACGGAGTCGGACGACGTGTTTGTATTTGTCCAGACTGTTCAAAGCATAAATAAAGTGCACGTTTTAAAAAACCAACACCACAGCTCTCTTTTTTCGGAGCTGCAACATGTGTCTACTGTATATCTATTTGAGCTACAGTATATTAGCCTACTATCAAAATATTTTTCCATTTTCAAGCTTTTTTTATAAAGCTCCAGGGAGCCACTAGATGACGCTAAAGAGCCGCATGCGTTGTTGTGGGGCAACAAGATTCGCTGTGTATACTGAGATCTGATCTGATTTCCTTGCACTTAAGCCTTTCAAGTTGCCACAGAAAAGCCAAAAGAATTCTGGCCTATTTAGTGTACCTCAACGAGTTTGGCACTTGTAATTCTAACACTCAATTGTGCATATAATTTCTGGGAAAATATGGTTTAAAATTCAAACAAGAACAAAATCATGGGAAGCGACTATATTAGCTAACCTCCCTCACTCCTTTGCCTCCCCAAAACTAACACTCATTCCTATTTAAGTGACCACGAGCAGCCATTATTTACTACATTTGAAAAATGGATTTAAAGAAAAATGTCATCAATTTGAAAGAGCTTCCACTGTAATTTCAGATTAGTTATTCATTACGTTACCATGCTTGCTATATAAATAGACTTATTCCAAATTGGAAAACAGGGGATTTTAATGTATATAAATTTATTCCTCGCCACTTAGCGTTTCAAGCTTTGTGACTTCAGTGTTTTGCGTTTCTTTTTTTTCAGCCATTTTCAACAGTGCTTATTCAGAACAGGGTCGCGGGTAGTTGCTGGAGCATATCCCAGCAGACTTCGGGCGGAAGGCAGACTACACCCAGAACTGGTCGCCAGTCAGTCGCAGGCCACATATAGAGACAAATGACCATTCCCCCATCCACATCCACATCGTCACTGAGTGGGAACCGATCCCATGCTGCCCACACACAAGTCTGGCATGTGTATCACTGGCATGTGTATCACTTGCGTGACTTGCCTTTTTTTTCCCCCAGTATGAATTTAAAAAAAAATACAGCCATAAGAGCACTATTGCAGAAGACGCGCTGTTTTATGTTGATGCGGCGACAGAGGTTTCCTTGCCGAAAAAGAGAGAATGACTACTACGCAATTTTTCACTTTTCGCGGTGGGGTCCAGATCCAATTAACTGCCAATAATGAGGGATTACTGTATACATCAATTACAGTACATCATTTTAACCCTTGTGCCCACCTTGAGCATTTTTGTGGGGGGTGGGGTCCCCTCAATGTATGTATTTATTTATTTGGACAATCTTTTTTTTATTTTTTTTTATTACAGCTTGTGGCATTCATTTTCTTAATTTAATGCCTTTTACATGTTTTTTTGTCCTCTGTTGATACATTTTGCACCCTCAGGACACATTGGTGTACATGCGCAAAACACAGCTATTAAATTCGTATCCTAGTATTGTCACAATTCCAAAATTTTGATTTTGATACTATTCCTGCAAGTAACTCGATAGCGTCACTGAAACAATACCCTGGCAAACATTTACAATACAGTGAAACTCCTCTACAACGAAATCATGTTTGCAGCAAGACATTTTTCACAACAGGGTTTTTTTCACTGTTGCAAATTTGATCTCAGATGTAACCACACACACAAACGTATGTGTACTCTATTTTTATTCCAATAGTGCATAAGTATGAGCACACACTTATTTGACACTTCATATTGTCAGTGTAGAAAGAAAAAAAGGTAAAGAAATTGCGAAATTTACGATCATCATTCTTTCACTTACATCAATTTCTTGGATAATGTATTTTATTTTGCTTGCTCCGTCTTTCATTTTGATCACTTTTACCCTCTCTTCCAGCATCAGAGCTCTTCTTGTCTTAGCTGCTTGACATCCAAAGGTCCGTTTTGTAGCCATTTTAGCAATGCAACGTCCATGCGCGTCTGAATCTAACAATAACAAATACTTCCTGGACCCGGTGGCTTTTCTTTCCACCATCTCACTGTCTCTAACTCGACTTCCCCTTGATCGCCACCCAAGACAGCGTTGCTCAGCTGATGACATGCAATGAACTTTTAAGCCAGCCACGGGATGCTTTGTCGTCCTCGATGGCCATAGTTAGCTCTTGAAGGCTAAAAACCTTACGGTAACCGGAGCGCTTCTCTCTCATTAGCGCTCCAGTTAGCGTAAGGTTTTTAGCATGATAACAAGTAAAGCATTTTCAAGGAAAATGCTGTACTTGTCATACTAGGAAACGTTCGTTTATTTGAATGTCCGTCGAGCCATTAGCAATTTACTCTGAGCAGCTAATCGGATGCATTCCACTCTATCTTCTACGGATCTAGCTTCAGTATCTACACACATAGACAGTGAGGTCCCTCTTGGCCAATCGGAGGCCAGGATGATGCTCGGTAAGCCAATGGCAGAGCAGCTATGAGTATGTTGCGTTCAGGAAACTCGCAGCTGTGACTGAAATAAACATTGTTCACTACGTAAACCAGTGTGGTGGTTGCTTTTGCCGTTTCCGAACGAAGCATTAGAGGTCACTGTTGGATTAGACTTCGTTGTAGTGAATGTCTTCGCGAGGTTGGAGCAGAGAAAATTATTTAGTATCACGCAACAGGGGTTTTTTTCGTCGTATGGGGGGCAGTAGAATGGGGATGGTGTTAATGCATGAAGATTTTTTCACATTAGGGGGTATTTCGCCCATGTAGGTTTTGTTCTAGAGGAGTTTCACTGTATCAGAAAAGCAATGTAATAAAAACTAACAGCTGAGCAACCTCAAATTCTTCTTGTATAAAAATGACGAATTACAATACTTTTGTAACATTTACACTTTAAATGCAAAACGACCAAAAGATGTGGTCCTGATATTTTTATTGAGTTATTTATTTATTTGAACCTACTGCGATTGGTTGGCAAATCAGTTCAGGGTGTATAGCAAATGCAAAAAATGGCCTCCCATTCAAGTACCGGTAGTTATCACCAAATTTATTTCACAATATTATTGACAAATCCACCGCCAGTGCTTGTTCATTTTGCCAACCACCCAAAAATATTACGGGACATCAACAGTGAGAATGGAGCAGGACAAGATTTTGCATGCATGCAGTCTCTCTTTCCTGCTCTGCCATATACTGTCCGTGTTAATTTTGAAATATCCTCTCCTCAACCTCCCTGGGAGACATATGAAGCCTTGGCTCGTCTTATGTAAGACTTCCAGCTTCCTACTTCGAAGAGATGAAATTATCAAATGTGTTCAGACGGAGAAGAAAAAGTGGTGCTTATGATGTTTCTGAATTGCTGACTCATTGGCCAAGCCAATGCAATACACTGAGCTTTTTATGATGCAGACAAAAGCTGCTTATCATTAAGCGAAGGAGCATCACTGCCAGCCATGCTGCCAGAAAAAAAGAAAGCAGCATTTAGAGGAAAATTGCAAGTACCTGATTTACTAAAGATTCGTGTGTGCAAAAATGAGTTCACACTTGCTTGCTCACACTAGCAGGTGTGGAGGCTAATCTATTAACTGAGCACTCAGACATATTTCGGAGTTTTCATCTTTGAATGTGGCAGCTGAAAGGACGGTGCAAACCGAAACACAGACGAGTGAACTTTTCTGCTTGTACACAGACGAGTGAACTTTTCCGCTTGTGTAACACATATTTTAAATTGAATTGACAAGGATTATTGCAACATTTTGCTGGCTGAGCAATGTAATTCTGGAGCTTCTGAATAATCTCAGGTTCGATTTCAATGTCACAAAGGAAGGCCGGGGCCAGATTCGATCCCTCCACCTCTGCACTGTGAGGCAGCCGTTACGAACCATTCTTCCACCGGGCTGCTCTGGTTTATGTCCGTCACTGTCAGAGTTTTTCTCGGACAAAGTAAAAGAAATTACTCGGCACACAGGGAAAATTGTCTTCATTAACGGCGGGAGGGATCTCTGAGGGCGAACGACGGTTGTTGCCCCGGTAATCACGCTCAGAGTTCTCTGTTCGCCAGTTTGAACATTTATTGTTTTACATATGCAAAATACAAGAAAAACATTGCCCCGATATTTGCATACTGCGCCCCCGGTCCAACCTCTCGGTAGTGATTTTTGCAGACTTTGCAGATGACAAATCTTCTTTTGTTGTTTAACAACGCTTTGTTCCCGAATTGTTTATTCCCACTTTGTGACCGAGTCTAGCCTTCTTCCCTCTGTTCGCCCCCTTGCTTTGACGTGACAATTGTGGATTTCAAAAGCCCTCCGCCCAGACGTCCGACGCCTTTGCGCACGGGCATTTGGGGACGCCGGATACGCACCCAAACCTCTAGATGCACCCAAATTAAATGAAACTTTAAACATGATACAATTTTGCTCATAGATTTCTCTGACAGTCGCTCAATTTTTCATGTGATGTTTCAAAAGAAACCAGAGCAGAATGTGAATGTTAGATTTGCACCCTTGTCAAGCAAAATGAAGGAGATGTAAAAGAATGACAGTTCATGTGCTTTTGTTGTATTTTGTCATGATCTTTGAAGCAATATGTTGTTGTTTGTGCATAGTTTTCACTATATTTAATAAGTGAAAAAGTTACCTGATTTTACCAAAGTAAAAATGTCTCCATTGTGCAATGAACCAAGGGGATCGCTACATACTTAAAAAGGTGCCGATACAAAATTGACAATGAAAGGCCCCATACTCTTGTGTCAATGTTGTAAAGCAGGTGGAATGGCTTCACAAATTGGAGGACTGGATTCAGAATCATTATCAAAATGAATGCTCCTGCAGGTAAAAAAACTCAAAACAAAACCATCCATCATTAGGTCAGGCCAAGTGGTCTGTGATAGTTACGGTAGGTGTAGTGTGAATGCTAATTGCATCTCTTTTCAAACTTCTTTTTACATAGCCATTCGAGACCAAATGTACTACAACAGTACACTTTGTATATATGGCACTGAAATGGTGGACACTGATGTGCTTTTTCGTGTCCTGGAGTCACAGTGTCAGTGACGCAAATGGTAGAATACATCAGCTCGCGTGACAAGTTTGTATTTCTGAACATATTCAACAGAGCGGAACAGCAAAGCAAAGGTGCCACAGAGCACCGGCAGTGGGAAAACAAGCCAAACTAAATCATGCTACATTTCCAGTCAGAGCCTCTTAGTGCCAAGCGGTGGCTTCTTCAAAATTCCCGAGCAAATTAAGACTGGCATGAGATGATGCAGTAAGGCAGGCAAATAAGTGGGCAGGAGGCAACTCGAATGTCACAATGAGGCAGAATTTGTCCCTCAAGCAAGCTGAGGCCTCATTGTTGATTACTTGATGGACTAAGTGTGATGTCGTGAGGAACAACAGAAATTTAAGGTGATTGCAGATGAGGAAAAAGATTTATCATTTGTCTGTATGTCTACAGTATGCTGCATGTCTTAAGTCATTACATAGGTTGGGCCAGTATTGCCCTCCATCCATCCATCGTCTACCCTGTTTATCCTCACAAGGTTCGCAGGTGGGCTGGAGCCTACCTTGGCTTACATAATAGGCAACGTTCACACTGCAGGGTGTGATAAGATAAGATAAGAAAACTTTTATTTGTCTCACAATGGAGAAATTCCCATTGATGACCAATTCGGATTTTTGTTATATCCGACATTTTTAGTGCAAGGTGCATGCATATTGACATTTAAAATGATACAAAAGTAACTCGCAAATTTTAAAGTACAGTACTTATAAGTTATTGTCAGGTTTGTCCAATTTGACACTAAGGAATAAAACACAAGGAGGAGACAGGAGACTCAATTCTGGTACCAGGAGGGAACGAGGAGAAGCGTTCGGTTTCAGTTCTCGGCACGTCACCCTAACGCTCTCCCCCTTCACCTCCTCATTTATTGGGAAATCTACTACATACTGTAGGTGTGTCCAACCTAAAGGGTGGGGGCTGTTGAACACACACTGAACTTGTTTGACTATGTGTGTGAGTGTAAATTACGTACATGTGTGCAATTGTTACAAAAACATCACGTTGCAGCTGATGTTGATGGCTCCATTCACTGTCCAACCTTGCTCACTTTTTAGTCTTAACACTTATCTCTTTCCAACCACGTCCTCGGAAAGGTGATTGCGTCCCTAAACTTCCACACAGTGCACCAAGCATTCTTGATTATAAATGTGAGTATATAATGGATAAATGTGAGTACATAATGAAGAATAGATCTTTATTAAAAGCAGAGGCGTTCTTCATTGCAGGCATAGTCAATTAATGATTGCAGGCATCAGCGTTCTTCTTTGCAAGCATAATCAATTTATCATGTCAGGCATAAGCTTTCTTCTTTGCGAGCATAATTAATCAATCAATCACTCAATATCAATATAACATTAATAATAACATTAATGATAAGCGAATGTATGATAACTAAAAATAATCAACCTATCAGTTATTTTTAGGGCCCGAGCAGCGATTCCTGCAAAGTCCCGATTGTTTTTGTCACAATTCTTAATGTGAAAAGGGAACTGTAGGTGCAGTCAAGGAGCAACACGGAGTAAAATGCTTCAGGCAATTTGAAAAAAACAAAAATCTGCCGGTCCTCTCATTCATCGAGCTATCTTTTCTCTGAACTCTGTTTTTCCTATCAACTTTCCTCTCATCATACTCTGCATATTTTACACATTGTTTTGGGACTATTATTAGTTCTGTGCAAAATGTTTTCACTTTGCCTCTTCTTTTGTTCTCCTCCATCTTTCGATACCCGAAATATCTCGCTCACTGTTGTACAACTCGATACGGCCGTGTCCCAATTATCTGGTGGCTTATCAAGGAAGCACGCCCATTCATATTGGGCTGAGTTAGACAACCACATGGAGTTAAGATATGTTTGACCACTCTGCCCGCCATTACAAAGTTTTTTGTGATGTGTAGAACATTCCTGAACTCAAATGAAGACAAAAAAAAAGAGACGCCACCCCCCCTTTAACTCCTGTGGAATGTTTCTTTTGCAGCTCTGCACGAGTTCCCCACAGACCTGTTCACAAACAAAGAGAGAACAGAAGGAGCAGTGGCCTTGCATGTCCTGTGTGTAAGTTAACCGTACACCTTTATAATTCAAGAGTGGTCTTTTATCAATTTATGAGCTCAGTAATTTTACATTTTAAACCAGCTCAGTAACATGCTCCATTTTTGGAGACCAAATGGATGGGCATTTGACAAACTTGACTAAACTAAGATGGCAGAAAATACCAGGGATTTAGTTTATATTATATTACTGTAGTTTGAACTAGCATAACATAACATTGAAAAAAAATAACGTGTTGTATTTGTAGACAGCAAAATACAGTACACACACACACACACACACACACACACAGGCAGTATGGTGGGTGACTGATTTGAACGTCCGCCTCACAGTGCAGAAGTGCAACGTTCGGTTCCGGCACCGGCCTTCCTGTGTGGAGTTTGCATGTTCTCCCCCGTGCCTGGGTGTGTTTTCTCCGGGGACTCCGTTTTCCTCCCGCATTCCCAAAACATGCAAAGCAGGTTAATAGAACACTCTGATTTCTTTATTTAAATCAATTTAAGCAATTATTCCCCAATGTGAGCCATCACCTTTCCGTGGTGGAGGAAGGGGTTTGCTTGTCCCAATGATTCTAGGAGATAAGTTGTCTGACACTTTATGCCTCTGGCAAACAGGTCCTAGGTGAGGGACCAGACAAGGCACGGCTTTGATGTGTCAAATTATTGTTCCACGTTTTTCCTTGCCCAAACGCGGATCACTGAGGCACCTTGAGGTGGGGCTCCATGGCAAGTGCCTGGTGAGCAGGCCTGCGCCCATTGGGTCCGGCCAGGCACAGCCCAAAAAAGCTCATGGGTCCCCCTTCCCATGGACTCATCACCTGTAGAGGGGCCATGGGCCCTGTGAGCTCGGATGTGGCAGGGACCTTTATGGGTCCAATCTCCGGCAACATAAACTAGCATTAGGGACATGGAATGAGCCAGGGCTTGTGTGAGAGGTAAGAGAGTTCTGACTCGATATAATAATAATATATTTTATTTGAAAGCGCTTTTCATCATACTCAAAGACACTTTAGAAGAGCTTAAAACACAGAATAAAAATGTGCACTTAAAACATCCATCCATCCATCCATTTTCCGAACCGCTTGATCCTCACTAGGGTCGCGGGGGGTGCTGGAGCCTATCCCAGCCGTCTTCGGGCAGTAGGCGGGGACACCCTGAATCAGTTGCCAGCCAATCGCAGGGCACACAGAGACGAACAACCATTCACGCCCACACTCACACCTAGGGACAATTTAGAGCGTCCAATCAGCCTGCCATGCATGTTTTTGGAATGTGGGAGGAAACCGGAGCACCCGGAGAAAACCCACGCAGGCCCAGGGAGAACATGCAAACTCCACACAGGGAGGCCGGAGCTGGAATCGAACCCGGTACCTCTGCACTGTGAAGCCGACGTGCTAACCACTGGACTACCGGGCCGCCCTGCACTTAAAACAAGCATACATAATTTACAAAAGCACATTTAGATGAACAAAAAAAATGGGTAAAAGAGATTAAAAGGTGTTAAAAGCATTGCGAATCAGATGTGTTGTGGTAGAGCGTTCCAGAGGGTGGGGGTGGCGACAGAGAAGGCTCAGTTCCCCCACGTTTTGTGCTTGGTCACAGGGATGGCGAGGAGGTTTGTGTTTGAGGAGCGGATATAGTCGGGCTCACCTCTATGCACATCTTTGACTGTGGCACCAGTTCTCTTGAGAAAGGGTTGCACACTCTTGCACTCTGGAGTTGCCCATGGTGAGAGGTGCCGAGCAAGTGTGGGCATAGTTATTGCCCCTGGTTTGTATCATGTATGTTTGGGTTCACCCTGGTGGGCAAGAGGGTAGCCTCCCGCTGCCTTTGAATGTGTCACGGTTCTGTTTTCGGTCTAGCCAGCAGGTGGCATGAGCGGACTTCGGTACGCACCTGCTGCCAATCTGTAATTTGTAGACTCTGTATTTAAGGTCTCTTCTGCCATGCACCTGTGTCGGAGTATTGTTTCTGGTATTGCTATTTTCTCTGCTCATGGACTATTTGGCTATTGACTTCGTCGTGTTTCGCGTTTTGTACTCTCGGTACCCCTGCTTTTTGTAAGTACGATTTTGGTTTTGTGATTTGGCTTTTCGCTCGCGTGTATTTTGATACATTGTTTTCGTTTGTATTCGCGGTCTTTATTTTTCTGCCTTGCCTTTTGTGCAAGCGCTTTTTGTTATTCGTTTATGTTCTCTCTGGTCCTTGTTTTGACCAGCGCTTTATGTTACCTCTTTATCGGTGCGATTATTAGCATTAAAACATATTTTTGTTACGGAGACCTTGTTTACGTCTACGTTTTTGGGATCCAGACTTAACTCGGCTTGTCCGAGTCGTGACAGAATGGTGGCGATGGGTACTGAGTGACTGTTGCACCAAAGACCAGTTCAGAGTACCCACCTTTTCCGAAGTTGCACCAAAGACCAGTTCAGAGTACCCACCTTTTCCGAAGTCCTTGGAGGGTGTGCTGGACAGTGCTCGCCCTGGGGACTCCATCGTTCTGTTGGGCGAATTTAATGGTCAAATGTCCAATGAAAGTGAGACCTGGAAGGCCACGATAGAGAGGAACTTTTGCCCACCTTAACCCCCTCCCCCTCGAACTGAAGCCGAGTGGTGTCATGGTGATAATCACCAAACCCGCTGGTTGACCCACCAACACGCCTTCTTTGGAGGAAGAAGAGCCTGGAGACTCTGAGGTGGACGCTCCTATCTCTGGACATGAAGTCACCGAGGTGGTTAAAAAGCTATTCGTGGCAGAGCCCTGGAGGTAGATGAGATCCGCCCAGAGTTTAAAAGCTCTGGATGCTTTGGGGCCGTCCTGGTTCGCACGCGTCTAAAACAGCGAGTGGAAATCATGTGCCTCTTGATTGGCAGACCGGGAATTGGTCCCCCTTTTAAAGAAGGGGGACAGGAGTGTGTGTTGGAGCTAAATAGGAATCACACTCTTCAGCCTCCCTGGTAAGGTCTATTCAGGAGGCCTTGAAAGGAGGATCTGTCAAGAGGTTAATTCTCAGATTCAGGAGGAGCAATGTGGTTTTGGTCCCAGCCATGGAATGGCGGACCAGCTCTGCAACCTTTAGCAAGGTCTTTGAGGGTTTGCATTGCCGGCAGTAATTCCCATTTATTTCTAGTTAGGGTTGGACCTCTCCAAGGCTGCCCTTTGTCACTGATTCTGTTCATTCCTTTTATGGACAGAATTTCTAGGCACACCTGAGACTTTGAGGGAGTCCGGTTTGGTGGCCTTAGGATGCATCTGTGCTTTTTGCAGATGATGTGGTGCTATTGGCTTCTTCAAGTTGCAATCCAACTCTCAATGTAGTGGCTCGCAGCTGAATGTGAAGCAGTTGGGATAAAAAACAGTACCTCCAAGTCTGAGACCATGGGAAAAGGGTGGAATGTCCTTTGCGAGTCTGCCCCAAGTGGAGGAGTTCAATTTTATTTAAGTTTCTTGGGGTCTTGTTCCCGATTGAGGGCAGGATGGAGCAGGAGATTGTCAGGCGGATTGGTGCAGCGTTTGCTGTGATATTGACTCTCTATTGCCCCATCTCAGTGAGGAAGGAGCTGAGCCAAAAGACGGCGCTCTTGGTTTACCAGTCGATCTATGTTCCTACTCTCACATTTGGTCACAAGCTGTGGGTCAGGATGACTTAAAGAACAAGATCCCGGCTACAAGTGGCCAAAATGAGTTTTGTCACCACGGCTCTGCTTTAGAGATAATGTGAGAAGCTCAATCATTTAGGAGTTACTCAGATTTAAGCTGCTGCTCCTCTACGTTGAGAGGAGACGGATGAGGTGGCTTGGGCATCTAATCAGGATGCTTCCTGGACGCCACCCTGGTGAGGTGTTCTGGGCATGTTCCACTGGCAGGGGACCTTGGGGACAACACAGGACACGCTGGTGAGACTGTGTCTCCTGACTGGCCGAGGAAGGCTTTGTGATCACTCCGGAAGAGTTGGAGGAAGTGGCTGGGGAGAGAGAAGTCTGGTTTCCCCTATCAAAGGTTCTGCCCCCATGATCCGGCCACGTATAAGCAGTAGATAATGGATGGATGGATGGGTGGATGGATAGATGAATAAACAGTTCCTCATGAAATAAGGTTCTAAATTTTCCTTTTCTCAGTATGATTTACAAGAAGACTTAATCTTACCATACTTTATAAAACATAATTATTCAATCGGATTATTCATGACAATGTAATTAGTCAATGATCCATTTATGGACTGCCCACGTTTGCATGAGTTCAGATCACCGGCTGTACCACCATTATCTCACTTCCTATTTTATTTTCCCTGCTGCATATAAATTTAATGTAGCAATAGGTGATAGGCTGTTGGTATTCAATGGTTACATTGAGTAAAGGAGAAACTTATATGGTGAAAGTCACAGGGTTACAGCAAAATATCAATACATGACTACAAGAACAGTGTGACAAAGCCTTTGAACTTGGATGCTTAAGCTAACATCCCATTTAACAGCATAGTTAACACTCACTGATGCTTATTTTATCACTTTCTCTTCACAGACTATATACATGTTCTGTGCTCTAGCCGTGGTCTGTGATGACTACTTTGTTCCCTCCCTGGAGAAGATATGTGAGGTATAAATATGTAGATAAACAATTCTGTCTCTTTGCATAACTTTTGACTGTGGATGGCTTGACATGATCACCTCTCACATATTCAATTTGGCTCAGATTAAATCAGATTGGAGACGGATTCGATTTAAAAAAAACATTTGCACCATTATAATAATTGGGTTTCCAACTTTTATAATTACATCAGGATTCTCATCAAATTTGAATTGGAACATCTTTGTGAGATCATCACAAAGGAAAAAAAAGTCCAAGTTGAACACAAATAAAAACACACAAACAAAACTCAACATCCTCAGAAGTACAGTATATACAATGTCTCTGTCCATCCATCCATCCATCCATCCATCCATCCATCCATCCATCCATCCATCCATCCATCCAACCATATTTGTTACATCTTATTCTCATTAGAGTCTATACCAGCTGACTTTGGAAAAGAGGCAAGATACATCTTGGACAGTATCTATCAGTATCTAACATGATGTCAGTATCTAGAGACTGGTCTTGAGACCATATTTTGAAAGTTTCTCTGTCCCTACACTTAAAAGTCTTGGGGCACCATTTTTGTAAGCCGGCGCTTGAGATAAAAAGGGTCGCCCACTGTTTTGGTACCAAGGCATTTCTAGTTTAGTCCAGTGTTTTTAATCTTTTTTGAGCCACGGCCCATTTCTTTCATTGAAAAAAATCTCGTGGCACACCACCAGCTGAAAATGTGGGGAAAAAAAGCTTATTTTAACATTTAAAGCGTTATATGATAACATTTAAAGCGGGGTTTTTTTTTACTTTGAAGAATGACGTTATATTACAACATGTTGAATAGGAATCAAATAAACACAAGGAAAAAAAGTATTTATAATCTTTCATATTCATTCTCACTGATATCCTGGCAAGAATCGATGAAAGACACACACAAAGCTCTTCCTCCACAGCTATCACTCTTTCTCTGTTTTTAGTTTTTACAGCAGTAAGGCATAGGTATGTTGTGGAAAAAGGGAGCAATGTAAAATAGTTTGTTGGCCAGCATGGGGAACTCCTTGGCAAATTTATTAATGATATGGATCTTGTCAAAACCACACTTTCGATGTCTGCAGACATATCATCAATACATCTGTAAATTGTGTTACCTGAAAGAGGGACATCCGCTATTTCTTTAGCCACTTTGGGTCCGAGCATCTCATTTACAATGGCTTTGCAAGCGGGAAGTATTAATTGCTCTGCCACAGTGTGGGACTTTTTTGATTTAGCCACAAGTTCAGCGATGTGATAGCTAGCTTTAAGGGCTTTCTTGTTTACCTTTGCAGGTTTTCTCATGTACGTTGCTTGTTTCTCCGCATATACCCGCCGGCGAACAAACTACTCCACATTTTTGCTTCGAAGTGAAGGATGTTTTGTTTGGAGATGGCGTTTAAGTTTATTTGGGACCATAGCGCTGTTGGAGAGCTTTTCACCACCAACCAAGCACAATGGAGTCGGTGCCGTTGCATCTCCGGTAAAAGTAAATCCAAATGAAAGATAGCTTTCGTTGTATTGCCTCACGCCAGAAACTTTGCTGGACGTCTTTGCTTTCTTTTGACCTCCACTCATACTAGGACCTTCATCTGGGTCCGGATTTTGTCCAGGGTCCAGTTCAGAGTCAGCATTTTTCCTCTTCAAAAACGTATCCAGCCTGCATTCATGCGTCACTCGTTCACTTGTCTCTAAGCACGAGGCAATTAGCTAGCTGCTGCTGCTGCTACCTACCGGTATGGAAGAGTACTACATGATTACTCTGCCAGGCGATAGACTGCATAGGCATACAAATTTCCCATGGCACACCTGACAATATATCGACAGAGTGTTTGAAAAACACTGGTCTAGTCTACCATGTTTAGGATTGCATTGCATCTTTCTGTGCATTCCGGTGGATGGAACTGATGTGCCTGTAGTGCATCTGGCAATTTGGTGACAAAAAGTAGACCTAAGATGTGGACATTTTTATGCGCAGCACATTTTCCTGCCGCGGCAAGTGTAATTTAGGGTTTCTGTATATTTTGTAGATGGACTATCCTCTACTGGCCGTTGGGGCTGATGCTGTCACAATTTGCGTGGTGGTAGTTGGAGGACCACAAAAAGCAGGGAGGCAGGGAAGAGCAGGGTGGAACTGACCAAGATGTATTTAACAAAAATACAAACAGGAGTACACTGGACAATTACGAACGAGAAGTATTCAAACAAAGTCCTGGAAATCACAAGGAAGCCAAAGTAACAAAAGAAACTAGTGATGGGTCCAGTGATGCGTCGGGCTCACAGAGCAATCCACGTGTCGGTGCGTGTACTGCTTAATGAGATCACGTGATCAACACGTGAACTGCGTTGGCGCAGCCTGGACTGTGTCGACGGGCTGCGTGACACAGTCCAGGCGGCGTCGACTCAGTCCAAGGGGCGTCGACTCAGTCCAGGGGGCGTTGACGCAGCAAAAGCCCGCCACACAGTGTTTATAAGGGAGTGCGCCTGGCGACAGATGCTGCCTGCCGAAACAAGCCAGACCTCACCCTCGCTCGAATAAAAATATATATTTGGGCAAAAAGGAAAACACACAGATTATTAGAAAAACGTGTCCGTCTGACTTCGAGCGTCGTGTCGGCTGTCATATAATAGGCTATTATTATATGAGGAGTGCTTTATAAAAATGTGTACTGTATGTCATACTCTAGTTGATTGAGAGGTCCCGCCTATAAGGGGGAGTTCCAGGAAGTGACTGCGAGTGAGCACACCACTTGTTTGACAACTCTGCCACGTTGTTATTAAAAGTCACATAAAATGTAAACCTTGTCTGCTGACCATCATTACATCGGCTAGACTAGCTTAGCTGTTGTCGTAGTTCAAAGCTTCTTTAATATGTGGCGTGGGTTGCGTCGGCGCCCTGAGTACGTGCTTGCGCTCATGTGCGCACAGCAGAGAACAGCAGACTATCGAGTGCTGAGTCGAGTGACGTTGCTACAGTACGTGCATATTATGGAGCAGCTTCCGGACAAACGCAAATTGTCCGCTGTATATAGCCATTTTGATCTCCTTGTATTCAAATCTTGTCTCACCAAGTGCCTCTCGGATTTCTGACATGTTTTATTCCATTGTGTGTGTGTGTTCTCCACAGCAGGGGAAATAGCATGCAAGAAACGCAACAGACTGAAATTTAAAACACTGGAGCATCTTATTATTCTAAATAAAAATTTGTGAAGACAAAGCCCACAAGCATCCTCATTCACATGATTTTCACATTATTGAAACACATTGAATGATACAATATGAATGCATGGATGTGAATGATATTGTATACACTTCATCATCAAATCAGTCAGTTCAGTCTGTCAAGTGGATTGGCTGCAGGGATTTCGAAGGTCCAGCAGGTGGCAGTGGTCAGCGACACAGTATCAACACAGCGTGTCAGTGTGTCGATACGCCTCATGAGGCCGCATGGACCCATCACTAAAAGAAACCTGTGACAGAAAAACAAAACTTGACAGGAGCGGAGCACACTGATACTCACAATGACCCAACAAAGACTGACAGAACTCAGGGAACTAAATACAAGCAAAATGACGAGATAACGAGAAACACCTGGACAAGACACAAAGGGTTCACAGTGCTGATTGGTTCAACACAAGGGACAAATCTTCAGATGAAAGTCAATTTTGCATTTCACTTGGAAATACAGGTCCCAGAGTCACAAAAGTCACACTGCCAATCAGTTCAGTGTGAAGTTTCCACAGTTAGAAATGGTTTGGGTGCCATGTCATTTGCTCATGTGGGTCCATTGTCTTTTATCGAGTCAATGCAGCTATCTACCAGGAAATTTTAGAGCATTTCATGCTTCGCACTGCCGACAACGATTTTATTTTTCAACACAATTTGGCACCTGCCCACAAACCCAAAAAGTACCAATACCAGCCATGAAACAGTACTTCAGCAAACTCACCTGACGTGAACCCCATTGAAAATGTATGGGGTCTTGTCAAGAGGAAGGTGAGGGAAAAGAAACCCTAAAATGCAGACAATTTGAAGACTAATAACACATCTTGAGCTACAATAACTCCTGAACTGTACTAAAGGCTGATCACCTCCATTGCACACCACTTTGATGCTGCAATTAATGCAAAAGGCGGCCCAAGAAATTGCTCAGGGCATATTACTTCCATACACTTTTCAAAAAGCCAACATTTCTGTGGTTAAGATCCTTTCTTGTTGCTCACATGAAATATTCTTTTGTATTTATTTAATTTAGAGAAAGACTGGATTATTTTTTTACTTTTTTTTGTGTCTTCCTGCCATAGTCATCCAAATTCAAACAAATTAAGACTTGAAATATTTCGATTTGTCAGTGGTGAACTAATAAAGCATACAAGTTTCACTTTTTGAAACAAATGATTGAAATAAATGGACTTTCCCTCGATATTCATTTGTTTTTGGCACCCACCTGTACAATTCTCACCACTTTTGTCTTTTTCCATCCTGGGTGTTGCAGCATCTTCATCTCAGTGAGGACGTGGCAGGTGCAACCTTCATGGCCGCAGGCAGCTCAGCTCCTGAGCTCTTCACGTCCATCATTGGTAGGAAGAGATACAATCAGCCGGAACATGCGCCGCATGGCTGTAGCATGTCCATAAAAAAAATAACAAATTAAAAATCACACAAGGCCAAGTAGCTTGAAATAGCTTTATTTCTGTCATCCGTAAAATGATGTCTTTGTCCGATACATTGGGTTGATAAACATGAAAGTCTCGGCAAATTATGTTGAGAAGAGCCCAATTGTGTTCACAGCACTGTATGTATATTTGTATAAGTATCTTTGAATGCGTGTATGTATATATGTATGTACTCATATGTATGCCTGTGTGTACTGCAAGCTTGTATGTATGCATCTATTTATATCTATGTAGGTATGTGTGTGTCTGTGTTTTTATGTGTAATTTGGCACTTTCTTCCCCAGGGGTGTTTGTCACCAAAGGTGATGTGGGTGTTGGCACCATTGTTGGCTCAGCAGTATTTAACATACTCTGCATCATCGGCGTGTGTGGCTTCTTTGCAGGACAGGTATGATATATTTGTCGATTTGCTGAGCTGGTGAGCGGCTTTGAGTATTGAGCAAAGTGAATGAACGAATAAACTTTCGATAATCATGTCTGTGTTGTTTTGTACAACCTACAGTCTCCTGTTCCCAAACGTTGACAGTGTTCCTATTCAAGACAGTTATTATATAAATGGAAATACAGTACCAAGATTACATTGCACCCCATCACACTCGTGGTTCTGCACCTGTGTATTCACCTAATTGTTGAATTAAAAAAGAATAAAAGTATACTTTTTATTTTTTGCTCTGTTGTTTTTTTGGAGCCAACCCCCATTTGTCATGGAAACCGCTTAATGGATGTTTATCCCTGTTTTTTCAGGAATTTTAGGGGTGAAACTGATCTTTTTTTTATGCATGTATAATTGGCATCAATCATACTCGGGTTTTTGATATTCCCTATCACCTACAACTGGCGTGGGTCTACTGTAATACGATTTTTACAAGCGTGAGACTCAACATTGCAGGCACACAAATCATATAAATATCATCCTCAGACTGACGCTCTGTATTTGACGCTGTACAATTTTACATTGTACAAGAATAAGCTCTTTGCTCTGAAAAATACACCCGACTCGATGCAATCCCCGATTGCACATTATGTAATCATCGTAAGATAATGATGAAGCAACGCAGGCTATATGATGGCTTGGAGTGATGCAGTGCAGAAAATTCTGCATCGTGTCCGTCAAATACACTTTATAGCACAATGCTCATTGACTCTAGTAGTGAAAATAATGACAAGAATAGTAGTAGTCGTAGTAGTAGTCGTAATAATACATCAAAAAATTCTCGGTTGGAAATCTCATCCTCTGTGGAGTTTGCATGTTCTCCCTATGATTGTGCCCGGCCTCCGACTTTCTCCCAAATGCTGTATGTATGGCAACATGGTGTGCTACATGATTATCATGTATGATCACAGCTTTATGGTTCTTTCTTAAATTCTTGGCTCATGACACCCACATCCTATAAGCACAATGCTCACGTCTTTGCACAGACTTCCTGTTGCTCAGACAATAGACTTTAAAACATCTCTGTTTTGGGACAAGTCTCTTCATGGTCTACGCCAAAGGGCATCTTTGACACGTTAGAGCCATATGAACTTCAACCTTCTCAGGCTGTGAGAATGTCAGCAAGGATTCTCCCGCTGGTGGTCAGTTTCGACTAAAGTTTCGACTCAGTTGCTTTTTTTCCATTATAGCTTGCTAAAATCTTCAAGTCTTGTAGAACGTGTGAAACAGGTGTCAACTATATATATATATATATATATATATGCGCCGCTGGTGTAAGATTCCCATTCTTGCGACCCGGGTTCGATTCCCGGGCGCACCTACATGGCGGCTGGATAGCTCAGTTGGTAAGGCATCGGTTTGGCATACGGCAGACGGTGGTTCGAATCCCGCTTGGGGCAGAAGAATGAGCACATAACACCATCCAGTGTGGGTCCTTGGGCAAGATCCTTCACGCTAATGCCTACCTCATACAATGATGAGAGACAATAAAATGAATGACATGCCGGCTCAGACGTCGCCCGGCCAAACAAGGTCTGCGTCAGGTGCTGGGGAACCAGAGCACCATGATGAAAAATGGGCCCTTCACCGTGATGGTGAAGGGCCCCAGGCTGCCAGATCAGAGGAGGAGGTCATACCAGAGATTGGGAGGCAAGCCCCAATGAATGCAGATGATGAGATTGGGAGGCCAGCCCCAATGAATGAAATGCTGAGCGAGGCAGCAACTGACCTGAAAGCTAAGATCATGGCGAGAATGAAAGCTGGGCAACCTAGAAACCGATTACAACGGCTATGTGAAGTACCACCTGAAAGTCTCATGGAAAGTGTGAATGCAGCACTGAGGGCGATCCCTACCGTAACGATCACGGAAACCAATGAGCTGATATACGCTTCAGCATCAGTGATCCTTGAGATGCTTGGCTATAAGAGCAACCATGGAAGCCATGAGATACGTTACCCACCATGGAAAAGACGGTTGGAGGCTAAGCTCAAGGCGGCTCGGAAAGATGTGAGTCAATTGACTGAGGCCCAGAGAGGTGTGATGAAAAGGCCGATACCCGAGAGGTACATCCAGACGACCATACCTGAAGCACTCGAAACTGCCAAACAAAGGCTCCAAGCCTTGTCCAGCCGCCTAAAGCGGTACACGAAAGAGAATGAGGCCAGACGAATAAACAGGCTGTTCGCAACACAACCTGCGAAAGTGTACGCTCAGTGGCAGGGTCCTAACAACAGAGCTGACCCACCAAGACTGGAAACTGAAAGGTACTGGAAAGGCATATGGGAGAAGGAGGTTGCACATAACAGCAGTGCACAATGGCTGGTGACCCTGAGAGAGGAGCACAGCAACCTCCCTGAACAGAACCTAGTTACCATAACAGTGGCAGACATACAGGAAAGAATCTCAGATATGAAGAACTGGACAGCACCAGGCCCGGACATGGTCCACACCTACTGGCTAAAGAAACTCACAGCACTCCATGAGCGCCTAGCAGCACAAATGAACCAGCTGCTGAGGGATGGGACTCACCCAGGATGGCTAACCGATCCTGATCATGAAGGATCCCTCAAAGGGTGCAGTCCCATCCAACTATCGGCCAATAACCTGTCTCTCCACAACATGGAAGCTCATGTCAGGCATCATTGCGGCTAAGATAAGTGGACACATGGATCAATACATGAGCGAAGCACAGAAGGGCATTGGTAGAGATACCAGAGGAGCCAAACATCAGCTCCTGGTTGACAGAACAGTCGCACAAGACTGCAGGTCCCGACGTACCAACCTGTGCACAGCCTGGATTGATTACAAGAAAGCCTATGACTCGATGCCACATACATGGATCACTGAATGCTTGGAGTTGTATAAGGTGAACAGGACCCTAAGAGCCTTCGTTGCGAACTCGATGAGGATGTGGAAAACCACACTTGAAGCCAATGGCAAGCCACTTACCCAAGTGTCCATTAAATGTGGCATATACCAAGGTGATGCACTCTCCCCACTGCTGTTCTGCATAGGACTGAACCCCCTAAGCCAAGTAATCACCAAGACAGGCTATGGATACCGCCTCAGAAATGGAGCTACAATCACTCACCTCCTCTACATGAATGACATAAAGCTGTATGCTAAGAGCGAAAGGGACATAGACTCCCTGATCCACACAACCAGGATCTACAGCAGCGACATCGAGATGTCATTCGGGCTTGAGAAATGTAGTCGGATGGTCAAGTCAAGTCAAGTCAACAGTATTTATAGAGCACTTTCAAACAGCCATCGCTGCATACAAAGTGCTGTACATGGAGCAATTTAACATGCACAATAAACAGTAAGACAAATCGGTAATAAAGGCGGTAGAAAGCACCAAACAGTAAAACCAAGAACAAATCTAAGTCATGCTGAGTCGAATGCCAAAGAATACAAGTGAGTTTTGAGGAGGGTTTTGAAGATGGGCAGCGAGGAGGCTTGCCGAATGTTTAGTGGGAGGTCATTCCAGAGAGAGGGACCAGCAACAGAAAAGGCTCGATCCCCTCTGAGCCTGGATGGTGACTAAGAGAGGAAAGGTAGTCCGCACTGAAGGGGTCTCACTCCCTGAAGGAACAATAGCAGACATTGAGGACAGCCCTCAAGCTTCCTGGCCTCTGGTAGAGGACCCGAGCTGAATGAGGGACGGACACCAGCCGAGAGGGGGTGAGACGAGGAATTTTATATATATTAACACAGTTCTATTTAGCTGTGCGTATGGAAATGGAAAATACTTTATTTTCTTCACTCCTCACCTTTAATTTGATATTATTTATGATTTTGCTTTCTGGAATGACCTAAATTGCCTTCTTAAAAATTTTCACACAAAATGGAAGGCAGCTGCAGGACGCAGCATCACAGATTGCAATTGAGAGGGAGTTACTGGGGGTTGTGGAGTGGGGTGGGGGGGGGGGGGGAGACTTTCAAAACCGTAATTGTGAAAGATGTCACCCTTTTATTTGCAGAGCACAAAATAAATCAAGCATGAGTAAATATTTTCAACTTTGCCATTCTTTGACATTAAGCCTTCAGCTGGTCCAGAATGCCGCCGCTCGCCTCTTGACTGGTACTCGTAAGAGGGAGCACATAACTCCTACTCTGGCATCCCTTCACTGGCTCCCCATTCATTTTAGAGTTATTTTCAAGATCCTCTTATTTGTTTTCAAATCTCTGAATAATCTCGCGCCACCTTACCTCTCTGAGCTCATCCGCCCCTACACACCTGCCCGGCGCCTCAGGTCTGTGGACCAGACTTTATTAGAAGTACCAAGAACTAAACTGAGGCTCAGAGGGGATCGAGCCTTTTCTGTTGCTGGTCCCTCTCTCTGGAATGACCTCCCACTAAACATTCGGCAAGCCTCCTCGCTGCCCATCTTCAAAACCCTCCTCAAAACTCACTTGTATTCTTTGGCATTCGACTCAGCATGACTTAGATTTGTTCTTGGTTTTACTGTTTGGTGCTTTCTACCGCCTTTATTACCGATTTGTCTTACTGTTTATTGTGCATGTTAAATTGCTCCATGTACAGCACTTTGTATGCAGTGATGGCTGTTTGAAAGTGCTCTATAAATACTGTTGACTTGACTTGATTTTACTTTACAACAGCACTCATAGCATACTTAGCTGGAAGTAGTGCCTTCAAGACTTGACAGAAAGGGAACCCCTGTTTTTTCTTTTGAATCTTATTTCAAAAATACTCCAGCACCTTTTTTTTTCTATATGACGGTATACACTGAAGCCAGTTTTATAATTCTTATGTTCACGTCATTATGTTGATTGATGTATGTGTGGAAGAAACCCTCGCCGTTTCACTATTCAAGTGTATTTCTCTGTATCCCTCTAGGCAGTGAAGCTCTCTCACTGGGCTCTCCTCCGAGATTCCGTATACTATATCTTTTCTATCACAGCCCTTATTGTGGTAAGAGACTCATTTCGGGACCCTGCACCCTTCAAATTTCATGCATTGGATTTCTCGACCACTACAATATCATAACGATCATTTTTTTTCTTCTAAAAAATTGGGTTGAAACATTCTGTTTCATCTTGTTTCCCTCTGATGGTTGAATGTTTGAAAATCATATATTGCGAAACAAGCATAGCTTTTAGGGTGAAATTTCAGGGTAACACCTGTGAATTTTGCCATTCAGCTTCTTGTTGGACAACATGAAGGTGTGCAAAAAGTACTGAAATGTTGAGTAGGTGAATATGTACGTTAAAAAGTTGAGAAAAGGTCAAATTAAGTTAACCTTGAAAGATTAAAATGAGTCTTACGTGTGTCCTGACATTTCCCCCATCGACAATCACTGATTCTTGATACAGTATATTTTGTTTAATGTAGTGTTCTCTGGGGGGGGATGAAAAAGATTCCGACTCGACCTTGAATGCTCACACCTCACATAGTTTTGTCAGTTATAATAAAATAACACGTCCCATTTTTCTGTGTGCTTCTCTAGTTCATCTATGATGAAAAGGTGTGCTGGTAAGAAAAACAAAATATTGAATTATTTTGAATCCAATTGTTCATCTAAGAGAATAACTCGATTTGTTGTCTGTGCTTGTGTCAAGGTGGGAGTCTCTTGTCCTGGTTCTGATGTATGCAATCTACATCCTCATCATGAAGTGAGTTACCTTCTGTCATGTTCCTGTTCTGGGTCTGGCCAGCAGGTGGCAACTGAGTGAACTTGCTGGCTGCACACCTGCTACCAATCTGTCAATTATGGAACTGTGTATTTAAGCACCCGCAATCTGTCTTCTGGTTGTGGGAGTATTGTTTATGCCTTGCTATTTCCATGCCCATAGACTATTCTGGCTTTAGATCTCGTCGTGTTTCGCTTTCAAACTCTCGGTACCAATGGTTTTGTAAGTATTGGATTTTATTTTGTGATTTGGCTTTTGCTTGCGTGTAGTTTGATACATTGTTTTTGTTTGTCTTCGCGGTCCTCATTTTCCCCCCTTGCCTTTTATGCAAGCGCTTTTTGTTGTTTGTTTTTTGTGCCCTCTGGTCCTTGTTTTGACCAGCGCTTTATGTTATCTCTTAGTCGTGGCGATTTTTGTATTAAAAACATAATTTTTGCAACGGAGACCTTGTTGACGTCTACACTTTGGGGTCCAAAACTTAATTCGGCTTGTCCGAATCGTAACACCTTCGGCTGAACCTCAATCTGCTGAAGAGACAAATGGGCTCTTTGCACTTCATTTCCCGTGTTGCTGAAATACAACTGTCTTTTGTTTGTCTTCTGTCTCTGTTTTGGAAAAATATTGTATGATATGTAGGTTATTCGATGCATGTTTTTTCCATTTTTTTTTTTTTTTTTTTGTTCCTGGATTTCCTTCTCAGTTTTTCATTCGTGTTTTAGGATTATTATGTGCCGTTTACTCGAGGCAGTGAATCCACCGCTGTCATCCTGCCCAATATTCGAAATGGGTCAACTGTATTATCTGCTACGGATAGGACGTCACGTTAGGCACGTGTGCAAAGGGAGTCAAGTTCTGGATGATGCAACTGTGTTTTTTGTCCATCTGTCACGATCAGGTTTAACAACAGTGTCCAGAGTTACCTCAGCCATCGGAAGAAAAGCTCAGTGAATCTGGTCAATGCGTTAACAGGAAGCAGCGATCTGGAGGATATTATTTGCGATAGTAACTCCGCCTTGCTCAAGAAAGGTAACAATATGTTCATCCGTTTCACGCAATCCTCAGTCCACATCATCCAAAATGGTATCTGGGTTTTAGCAGCATATGCAATGTTTTCACTCTTCTGTGCTTGCTCAATCTGTTCATGGTGTGATGTCCAAATGTATTTTCCTCATTACATTATTTCTACTCGGCGATGTTTGCTTTCAATTTCATCTATATAAAAACCACACGACTGTCATGTTTTGAGTGATGTGGTGGACTGAACCCAATATATTTACGACAAAAATACTTGCAGGAGTACACTGGGAAAAACTACCGGTAACTCAAATACACGAACAAAGTCCTGAAAACCAAATTAACAAACAAACAAAAAACATCAGGGGAGCACAATGATCTGACAAAGACCAACAGAACCCAAGAAACTAAATACAAGCAACGTGACGAGACAACAACCGCCTGGACAAAACACAAAGGGTTGAGGGAGCTGATTGGTGTAACACAAGGGACCCGGATGACAAGAATAGGTGGAGACAAAAAGGCACATGAGGGAACAAAACCAAATGTAATCTAAATAAAAACATAATCATAACACATACCACCAGTGTTTTCCACAAAAGACGGGGGTTGGTTCAAAATATATATTTTCTTTGATTAAAAAACAAAATACTGAAAGAACTGCAAATATGCTGGGATCCACTTAATCTAAATTCAGTAATACTTTTGCATACCATTAGATGGAGCCGATGTACACTTGATAGTCACATCCATCCATTATCTGAACCGCTTGTGCCCACAAGGGACGCAGGTGTGCTGGAGCCGAGACCGGCTAGGATTTGCAGTATTTAAATGCATGAATAAATGAATTATTTGGATTTGAATTCCCGGTGAACACTCAAATGACAAATGGTTTTGTTTATTCCCAGCTAACCTCCAAAATGAACCATCTGTAGGCCTGCTGATGGTCGATGAGCTCCTGTCTGCATACCCACACCAATTGACTTTCTCTGAAGCTGGCATGAGGATCATGATCACAAGTCATTTCTCCCCAAGGACACGGCTGACAATGGCCTCTCGGATGATTATCAATGAGGTGTTGTTTTTTGTTTTTATTGTCTTGCTATTTATACTTCACTCGTGTTCAATGGCTATTTTAGACAATTGGGATGACACGGTAGCCGCCACAATCTCGCTCATCTCTCTGCCTGGGAAAGCAGTTATTGGAATGAAACCCCAACAAGGAATATTAGTTTTCAATCATAATGTACACAGCTAAATTATTGACAGCCAGTATTGGAATACTCTGACAATGGTTTTAATTTTACTTCAAACAAAAGCCTGTATGAGAAATGTATAAACTTCTTTTTGTAATTGGGCGGCTATTTAAAGCTTTCCATATTTAACTGTCAGAGATTTTCTCGGACAAAGTTAAAGAAATGACTCGGCACACAGGAAAATTGTCTTCAATATCGGCGGAAGCGGATCTCTGAGAGCGAACGACGGTTAGTTGCTCCTCGATCACACTCGAAGTCCCGCCACCGCGAGTTCGACCTTTTATTGTAACATATGCAAAATACAAGAAAAACACTGCCCCCGATATTTGCATGCCGCACCCCCGGTCCGGCTCCTCGGTAGTGATTCGTTACCCGTTTTTCAAACTTGAACCACCAGTACATTGGCGCCTTTTCTGGCTGGTCTACATCGAATTAGCATGTTGTAGACTTTGCGGATGGTCAATGTCGTCTGGGCGCGACGGGTGTTCTCAACTCGTCTTTTGTTGCTCAACCGCTGTTCCCGAATTATTCATTCCCCTTTTGTGACCGAGTTTCGTCCCCCCCCCCTGTAATCGCCCACCTGCATTGACGTGCTAATTGTGGACTTCAACAGCCCTCCGGCCAGGTAGCCGGCGCCTTTATGCACAGGCATTTGGGAGGTGCTGGATATGCACCCAAACGTTTCGATGTGCCCAAATTAAGATGAAACTTTAAACATGATCAATTTTGCTCATAGATTTCTCTATCATTAACTCCAGCATGTCCAAATCTTCTAGTAGTCACAGCTCAAGGTGGTTTATTGTAATGTCTAATCACTGCCAGAGACAAAGAGTGATCAACACCACCGAGACTCGAGTCTACCGCATCCCCAATGATGACTCTGATTCGACAGCCAGGGCCCAGGGAAGCCGGAGCTTCGAGAATGGCGGTGCTGAGCAGGGCCAGAACGGGAGGTACACGTCTGAGCGGCTGGAGTCTGTGATGGAGAATGAAAATGAGGATAATGAGAATGATGAGGAAGGAGAGGGAGACGATGGCAATGAAGGCCCGTTGGTGCCTTTTAAAGCTCCAGGTGATGTTTTGGAAAATCATGCTCAGAGTTCTTTTCGTTTGATCGGTTGTCTTAATACTAGAACTGACACGATCTGCTATCCTCCTACCTTCTGCCAGCGGGTGTGTGTAACAAGCTGAAGTGGTTGACCATGTGGCCGTTATCGGTGCTCCTCTTCTTCACCGTGCCCAACTGTGGCAAGCGACGTTGGGAGAAATGGTTCATGGTCACCTTTTTCATCGCGACCGTCTGGATCGCTGGCCTCTCCTACATCATGGTCTGGATGGTCAGTCTGATGTCACACATCCAACATCAGTATCCTCCAGTTAACGATACTCTTCCCATCCTACCTTTTGTAGAGGCTGTCTCTAACATTGTATGACTGTCTTTTCGCATTTTAACTGAAAGACAGCATTCAACTGTTCTACTCGTTCCTGTCTTCAGGTGACTGTGATTGGCTTCACGCTCGGCATCCCTGACGTCATTATGGGAATCACCTTTCTGGCTGCAGGCACCAGTGTCCCAGACTGCATGGCCAGTGTTATCGTCGCTAGGCAGGGTATGTCTACACAGTCTTTGCCACTGCAAATAATTTAAAAAAGTTATGTCAAGGTAATAATTCTCGGACAAAGTCAATCAAAAAGGAAAATGCATGTTACATGTAGCCTGCAGATTTATTTTATACACGCACACATACACACATAGTCTTAGATTTTCTGCACTATAAGGCGCACTTAAAGCATTCAATTTTCTCAAAAGCCGACAGTGCGCCCTATAATCCGATGCACCTTATATGTGATGTTACAGTCTCTTAATATTCCCCACTGAGTTGTTTCCCTGTTCGTGTTCCTATGCCAGCTAGTGGTAATTATTAGCAGGAGCCAATTGTAACCGAAAAGGGTTCTGCCCGACACTAACTGACATGTGCAGTCGCCAACACACACTCAAACAGACAACTACTTTGTGAGCTTGCAGCCATTATGAAATGAATACCGAAAGCGTAGTTAACTACTGACTAAGCGAAAGAAGAAGACAAGCAAGACTGCTAAGGATATTGAGCCCTTTGTGGATATGAGGTTTGTTTGCTTTTTGCTTTTTTGTTGAATCAATTGTCTTCATAACTATTGTCTTTCATTTATTGTATTGTAATACCATTTGTATTTATATGTTTCATGTCCGTGTTCGTGAGACCAGTTCTCATAGCTTTGTTACAGCTGCAGGTGGTTGTGAAGGCTCTACATCAGTGGTTCTTAACTTTGTTAGATGTAACGAACCCAACCGGTTCATATGCACATTCACTGAACCCTTCATTTGTGAAAAATAAAGAGATGATTTTTTATTTATTTTTTTTACAAATGTATCGCATAAGAAACACATTTATGAAAAATAGAAAAAAAACAAATACAATTTCAAGTCATAACTATTACGTTGTTGTTTTTTTATTGTGCACAAAATGAACCAGCCAGTGATGGCCAAGCGAGCGTGTCCTAACGAATTGACATATTGAGTCGAGTGTGTCTTAATGTTAGGTTGATTGTTTTTAATTGTCATACATTTGCATATTATTAATGATAAATTGATTATGCTTGCAATGAAGAACGCTTATGCTTTTAATAAAAATACAATGCTTTTAATGAAGATATATTCACATTTATAATATAATAATGCTTAGTGCACTTTGTGGCAGTTGAGGGATGCAACCACCTTTCCGAGAAAGTGGTTGGAAAGAGATAAGTACTGTATTAAGACAAAACAAGAGCAAGGTCGGACGTGGACAGAACTGTCAACACCAGCTGCAACTTGGTGTTTTTGTAATGATTGCACACATGTACGTCATTTTCACTCACATACACACACATAGTCAAACAAGTTCAATGTGTCTTCAACAGCCCTCACCTTTTAGGTTGGACACACCCATGTATTAGATTCCCAATAAATGAGAGGGCGAGCGGGGAGATCCTTGGGTGACGTGCAGAGAACTGAAACCTAACGCTTCTCCTCGTTCCCCCCGGTACCAAAATTGAGTCTCCTGTCTCCTCCTTGTGTTTTATTTCTGAATGTCAAATTGATGAACCTGACACTTAATCTCCATGGCTGAGGCCCCGTTGAACCCCTGAGACCGATTCACCGAACCCTTGGGGTTCGATTGAACCCAGGTTAAGAACCACTGCGATACATAAATAAAGCTGTATGGTATTCCCTTTAGTGTACCACCATCTAGTGGATGCATAGCGCAACCGCAGCCACTATTGTAGCTTCTGTTCTATGCTCCTTATAATGCAGTGCACCCTACATATGACAACTTTTAAATAGGCCATTCATTGAACCGCACCTTATAGTCCAAGGCGCCCTATATTGCAGAAAAGACTATATGTATATGAAATAAACAATAGGTATCGATAGACTGTCTCACAGACCTTGACAGCGTTGTTCCCCTTGCCACAGGTCTGGGCGATATGGCCATATCCAACTCGATCGGCAGTAATGTGTTTGACATCCTGGTGGGCCTGGGCCTGCCGTGGGCACTGCAAACACTCTGCATAGACTACGGCTCCATTGTGAGTGCTTGTCAGAGCCCCCAAAGGAAAGACTGCTGGACTTGAGACCAGAATACAACAGAGCTAAGTTTGTAAAAGACATGACCAATTGTCAGCAGTGAGGTTAATGCTTTCCAAGAATGGACTGTCACTTTTTTAATAGGCATTCCACAGGAATATTTTTACAAGGTGTTCAATGACTGAAAGGATTGCAAAGCCTTGAGAATTTAGGATAAGATTATGATTATTTCAAGAGACCACATATTGTAAGTTCTTTGAAGAGCAGAGCGGCAATTTGCTTTGAAGTGGTCTCTTCTTTCTTCAGGTCCATCTGAACAGCAGGGGACTCATATTCTCCGTTGGACTCTTATTGGCCTCAGTCTTCTTTATTGTGAGTGTAGCATACTTATTTCTAAATAAACAGCCTTTGAAACGGATGAAACGTCTCAACTTCCAACTTCTAGACTTATTTCGATTTAGCACAGATCAATCCAAAATATATATATATATCAAACATACCGGTATGCTTTTCTTTCCACTGCTAGAATACAATATGTACAATAACATATAGAATACAACCCAAGAGGAAAACAAGAAAATTGTTTTAGTGCAGGCAGTACATATTGGACTTATAGTACTATGTTGTTATATCACATCTTGTCACACACACACACACACATTCACACGCGCGCACCCAGGCACACAATTTTATCACAATTATCAGTCATCAGGCACCTCATTAGGTGCATAATATAATATTGATGGACGGATGATGGATGGATGGCTACGGATAGCTTGATAAATGAAGTTTGCAGTGATATAAAACTGTGAGTTGTTGCTAATATGATCTATATTTCTTTCAAGATTTGATCTCCAAATGAGTTGTTTTAATAATCCCACTTGCCTTATCTTGCGCTGTCTTTCTTACGTGCAGGTCTTGGGGGTCCATTTGAACAAATGGACTCTGGACTGGAAATTGGGCTTGGTCTGCCTCATCCTGTACGCCATCTTCCTCTGTTTCTCTATCCTCATTGAGTTCAACGTCTTTTTTTTTGTCAATCTCCCCATGTGCCGGGACATCCGCTGACCTTGATCGTCCTCTGCTGTTTTTTTTTTTTCTCTGGGAAAGGGAAGCGGGGGCTTCACTTTGCTCTTGGCACGAACGATTGTGCTACCAATGATTAATCTTTGGTGCAATGCACATCATAGAGGACAGTGGCTTGTTGCCAAAAAGTCTCAACAACAGAGGTTGCTGCCAATTACTTTTGAATGCATCGCATCTTTGGATGCCGCGAAAACTGTATCCTCAGCCCACCATCTGTGAAGAAGCTGCTTATGTAACTGCCTGACTGACAGAGGAATAGAACTTGATGTTTCGCTGGATTGTTTGTTACTCTTTGTAACAAGTCTTGGATAAAATCACATAGTCATGGTTTTACTTTACAAAACAAAACTGAAAACATCGTTCTCTCTATGTATTAAAACTGGGAGGGGCTAGAATACTCTTCTGCATAAAATCGGTGATCCAATGGCAGTGATCATTTTTAACGTGAGCACAGTATACTGGTGAAGGATGCCACGACTGTCATTCACTCCAAAGTTTCAACCTTTCTCCTTTGTTTTTTCTGAGGACATGGCATGCTGTCATCTCACACTTTGCACTGACACAGGAACTGGAGATGTTTGAAAATATTTATTATAAGTTTTCAAATTGAGATTCTGTACGTTTTGATGCCTGCAAGTTGCATCTCGCACTGACACTTTATTTACTGGCTATTTGTGAGTACTGGCAGGCACTGGACTGAAAAATGCTCTCGACATGGGGAAGCCTTTGGACAAGATTATTAAAAAAAAAAAAAGTCCAACATGTTGTTTTTGTATGTGAGCGTTAGCTTTGGATTTGGTACTTTGTGTGTGCAAGTGGATGAGCGCGTGTTTGTCCGCATGAAGAAAATGCAACAGCAACATTTATTTATGACTCAAATATCATGTCCACCACCAGTTTCAGCGCTGGGTCAAAGTGAAAGTGGTGATGATGATTATGGAGCTGATGCACGGTACCAAACACAGAATCTGGGAAATGACATGATGCTTATACTCAACAATAATACTTCATACTATACATGTTTTGTGTAAGTTGGAAATATATTGATACAGATGTATCTAAGAAAGAACAGAAAATGCAATTGTCTTTGGGGTTAGATTTTTTTTTCATTTTGGATGGATAAATGGAAGGAAATCTTGTATGGTGAAGCAAATACGTAGAGGTTGTGTGACTGACAGCAGAGACATTTTATCTTTCACATTATCTTGTCTCTTTAACTCTGTGTCAGTGTTTCAAATCGTGTATTATCACCACTTATGATTTGAGGTGCGAATAGAGCATAGCTTTTGGCCATTTTCCTGCTTACATTTGTGCCAAATGACACATATTTTTGTACACGGTATTGCCACTTTCACCTTGTCATTGATTCTTAGCCTTGAGGATTTTTATCTGACAAATTCTTGCTGATAGGTTAAGGAATTTCGTTGCAACGTTAAAACAAACTGAAATGTTCACATTTTTATTCCCTCTGGTACACCAGAAATGTTCCGAACAGAATAAGAACCAATACAAATGCTTCAGTTTGCATGCCTCTGTTGCAAGAAAAGAAATGTGACTCATGTTAATGTATTTTCATCACTGTTGTTACTGTTCTGTATATTTCAAAGCGATATGCTGCCATAAGCAGATTTTGGAATAATATCTTAACTAGCAATTATATTTGCAGTATTTAGTTGGAAGTTAATATAGCTTGTTTTTGTTGTCATAGTGTCAATGCTCATTGTTTGTATATTCTAATCTTTTGTTGTTGCAGGTCTGTGGGCAAGAGCTTATAGCCAGTAAGACACTCTACAAAAGTCTTGTAATAAACAGACTTACATGCACTTGAACCACATGAAAACGGGGTTGTTACCAGTCATTTATTTCTTTATAAAGAAACAGGACTGGTTTTCAGTGAATAACGGTTTTGACATCACAACTGTGTACTTCCAATCCATGTACCGGTAACTGGATCCAACAACGCATTATATTGTGCTCATAATGGAGTGAATTTGGAGTGAATTCATTTTTTACGCTCTCGAGCTCTATCAGAATTAAAATCTGATTTATTAGCAATGTAAAACACATAAAGAATTTACGTTCCCAGTTACAACCCAGTCGGGAGGAACAAACAAAACGATGACCAACAGAAGGGGACAGAATGAGAAGCCTGGTGGTTTGCTGTTAAATGCCCGATATCTTAGATGTGAAAAGAAAACAATTGGCAAGAGGAGGAAAAAAATAACGGACCCCAACTGTTCTCCTTAAATGGGTGCGTGGTTTGAGCCAGAGTAAAAAAATACCTCCGCACATGTCGCGTGCATTTAAAAGACATGTACGACAGATCTCGAGACTTAAAATGTAGCTAACGGGGAGGATGTAAGTGTGGAGAGGGGGTCAGACAGCAGCTCAGATAGGAGCGTTGTCAGTCAAGTAAGGAGCGAAGGAGGAATCCAACGAAGCCGTTGACATTTCAAGGGCATTATGTAGCGTGTAATTGTCGTTTGTTTGTGTATGCATGTCAGGCATCCCGGAGATGCAAAGGCATCAGTCTCAGCTCGGGAAGGAGAGGTAAGGAGGCTGATCGGAATGCTAGCATCTGAGAGTATTTTTCCATCCAGAGGAAAGTCCAGAGAACAGTTGTTTTGAGAACAGGCCATCCACAATTTCGGACAGCCTTGAAGGTCAATTAGCCGAATCCACGATCAATCAATCCAATTTTCCAGGCCGGGCCAACGACTCGTTCTTTTCCATTTTGCAAAGCGACTCCCAACACCGCATCCACTTTGCGATTGAGTTTGCTCAACGCATGAGTCTGAGTGTTGATCACCCACCCCACATCATCCAGAAAGACCGGCAGCTTGTTCCCTTCTAATGAAGCTGCTCCCGCCGACTAAATTTTGCCATAAATCAGGAAACTACCGACTCCAAACAGCAGGATACCTGTTATCATAAGGTCAATAATGTGGAAGTCCTCCACAACCTCTATGGACGGTATTATCAGGAAAACCAAACTCCACTTCTGCCAAGGATCCGAGGTGCACCCATCAGTAAATGCCCCAGGGGGGCAAGAAGGCTCCCCACCCCTGCTCTTGTCGTCGAAAATATTGTATCCAAAGTGCGAGTCCAGCTGACTAATTGTATGGTTTGTTTTCCAGCAGAAAAAATACAGCACCTTTAACCTAGTCAGCAAGCAGAGGAGTGGCGGCGGAGAAGCAGGAGCAGACCAAAAAGTGTCCGCCTTCGCCAAGCAGAATCTTACCTTACCACTTGGATAAAAGGAACTCTTCATTTGCTAACCAACCGTCTCGTCGGAGGCTACAAATTTATATTGGCCACAAATTATATTTTGAGAATGTTATTTTTATAGTGCTTACACCCCCCCCCCCCCCCCCCACACACACATACACACACACAAATTCCATATTCTCCCTTTTGAACTTGCATGGCCCTCGTGCAGAGTACAATGAAATCTCAAAACCACCAAGGTTCTACAGTGTCAGAATGCTTGGTCTCATCACCTGTCGTGGGTCTTGCAGCAGGATAACTACCCAAAACACACAGCTAAAAACACCCAAGAATGACCAAAAGCAAAACATTGGACTACTCTGAAGTGGCCTTTGATGAGCCCTAATCTAAATTCTGTTGAACATCTGTGGAAAGAGCTGAAACACGGCATCTGGAGAAAGCAACCTCCAAACCTGGGACAGCTGGAGCAGTTTGCAAAATACCTGCTAAGAGGTTCAGAAGTACCACTGAAAGTTAAATTGTTGCAGCATTTGCCTCAAATGATTTGTAACAAAACATTAAGGCACTTAATTTAAGGGTACCATCATTTTCTGTCCAGGCCTGTTTAATTAATTAATTATTATTGGTATTATCCATCCATTTTCTAATTCGCTTATCCTCATTCGCGGGCGTGCTGGAGCCTTTCCCAGCTGTCTTCGGCCAGCATGCGCGAGACACCCTGAACCGGTTGGCAACCAATCGTAGGGCACGTAGAGACGAACAACCATCCGCGCTCACATTCACACCTAGGAACAATTTAGAGGAAACAATTAACCTACGGGGCATGTTTTTGGAATTTGGGAAGAAACCGGAGGATCTGGAGAAAACCCATGCAAGCATGAGAGAACACGCAAACTCCACACAGGAAGGCCGGAGCCTGAATCGAACCCTGCACCTCTGCAATGTGAGACAGACTAACGCACTGATGTCTGACATCAGGGATTTGGAATAAATGCTCAAATGGCTTGCCATACATAACAGACTGCTTACCAGTTGATCACCGTGCCGCCCGATTATTATTATTATTATTATTATTTTCCTTTTTTTTTAATCTGCTGAACCACAATTCAAAACAATGTCTGATTCTCATTGATTCATTTTAATTATTTCTTTGTTTACATTTAATTTTTTCCTTTATTTCAGTATTTTTATTTCATTTCATGTAATAGAGGGGTAGCAGCATTTTTCTCCACGCGTGTAGTTGGCGTTTCTGGAACTTAGGACTTTCAGAAATCATTACAGAACACAATATCGTCTTCAGACGCAACGCTATCGCCATCTCCTGGTCAGTATGGGAAAAGCTGTCGGTGACAACTTCCCAGACCCAAAACAAATACATACCTGTCAACTCATACGGTTTAGCCATAGTTCATACGGATTTTGTGGTGAATCTTACGTATATGGCCGTATCGTACAAATCATACGGATTCTAAAAATTTCCGCCCCCCCCCCCCCCCAGAATGGTGCTAGTCTACTCGAATGCTTTCATTTCCAAAGTAAATATGAATGGATGCTGTAACTTTGAGCCGATGGGTAAGCATTTGGAGTTGGTGAAAAAAGTAACGCAGGAATACAACTCTGAACACAGTAATGCCACTAAGTAGAATGATGATTAGACATTAACCAGACATTGTATTATGGAGATCTACAATAAATATCATTGAAAATTTCGTGGGGTTTTCTTTCTGCCGTTATTTTGACATATAAAATGCTTTGGTATGTTATAAGGATTTTTTGCTCTTTATAAGGATTTTTTTGGTAGTTTATACAGGTTGGCGCTCCGAAAAGTTGACAGGTATGCAAATATGCAAGTCCATGCACAGCGCCACACAGGGCCGAGTGTGCTGTAACAACATCAGAAATCTGACGGGCCTCCGTTCAGTATCCCCAGCAATTTATCCATCCATTAACCGAACCGCTTAGCCCCATGAGCGTCGCGAGGGTGCTGTGGTCTATCCCAGCAGTCTCAGGGTACATCCTGAACTGGTTGCCAGCCAATCGCAGGGCACACATAAATGAACAACCATTCACCTGCACTGTCACACCGATGGATAATTTGAGAGTGTTGAAGTCACCTTCCATGCATGTTTCAGGAATGTAGGAGGAAACCAGAGCAACTGGAGAAAGCGCACACAGCCGCAGGGAGAACTCAGCAGAGGAAGGCCGGAGCCTGGATTTGAATTCATGACCTTTCTGCACTGTGTGGCGGATGTGCTAACAAGTTGTCCACCACGCTGCCCACTCTTTATTTATTAATTTTAATCAATAAGTAAGTAAGTAAGTTGACTTAAATAAAGGAAGTAACTAAGTAATTAAAAAAAACATTAAAAAGTTCACAAGTATTCTGTTTTGTCCCAATACAATTCCTGTTCCCGTGTTTGTGCTACAACTGTAGCCTGTGGTTGCAAGGGCAGCATATTGTGGGTCTTTCAGTTACTCGCGCCATAGGTTTATAGTTACAGTAGTCATACCTGTCAACTCATACGGTTTAGCCATAGTTCATACGGATTTTGTGGTGAATCTTACGTATATGGCCGTATCGCACAAATCATACGGATTCTGAGAATTTCCGTTTTTTTTTCCCCCCCTGACAAGTAGTTCCGCTTGCTTTTGCCCAGAACGGTGCTCGTCTACTCGAACGCTTTCATTTCCGGAATACAACTCTGAACACAGTAGTATAAGTAGAATAAGGAAGTAAGTAGAATGATGATTAGACATTAACCAGACATTGTATTATGGAGATCTACAATAAATATCATTGAAAATTTCGTGGGTTTTTTTCTGTGCCGTTATTTTGACATAAAATGCTTTGGTATGTTATAAGGATTTTTTGCTCTTTATAAGGATTTTTTTGGTAGTTTATACAGGTTGACGCTCCGAAAAGTTGACAGGTATGAGTAGTACATTTTCGAACATATTTGCAAACACCTTTGAATGTATTGATTAAATTTTTACCATAATACCATGTGCAAATCAATACCCCGTGGGATTACGGGAAAAATGTCGTTCCGAAATCCTGTTCTTTTTAGCATTATTCTACACTTTTTCAATAAATTCGAACGCACTTTGCAAATATGTTCGAACAAGGTTGCTTGTCAAAATGTTTACTCCTCATTGGCAGTTCCCCGTTTCCGTACGAACATGCTTGTGGTGTGTATTCTACTTTTTATTACTATTTACAGAGAACCTCTCAAGTAAGTGAAGTATTTTTTTTCTCAGCCCCAACACATATCAGTCGAGCACTCTACACCTAAAGAGGAAAAATCTTGGCGCCGTGCCTGTACAAGCCATTTATCGATTTGTGTCTCGTTTTACATTTCAGTTGGCGTTTTAGAAATAACAATTGAAGCCATCTTTCTGTTCCTCCACCAGTAGAGGGTAGGATAGTACAAAACGTGGATCGGAAAAAATCTATTGGAGATGAAAAGTGAAGGGTGATGAGCGAGAAAAACATAATTTTCTTTGTGTGCAAGTAACGCGTGAATCACCACAGCCGTGAATCTTTACGGCACACCGACAAATCGCAACTGTTACTTCTGTTGTCGACAGGCAAAATGAGGACGTCTGCTGGAAAGTATGCAAGTGTGTGGGCCAGCGCGTGTGTAAACAGATCTGGTGAATTCCGCAGACGTCCGGCGTCTGCGTATTGAAAAGAGGGGACCCGAAAACATTCTGCACTGGCGGACGAATGTGGGGCAAATGGATGTTTGAGGACCCTTCGGAAAGGTGAGTAAACATTTTTGGTTGACACAATAAAGCCCAGTCACATTTATCATGCAATGTTTATTACAGTCGGTCGGATAAAGCTCAGAAAATGCATGTAGGCAATTTAGCCATGTCAGTTTGCATTAATTACAGCTGAGCACACTCATTTTGAATTTTTATTTATCACATAAAGTACAATTTTAGCGGGTGTCTTTGAGAAGAATGTTTGTGGCCATGGCGTGATTTAGCTGCTCCCTTTCGTTCCACTCCACGCCTGTCAGAACCTGTCTGAAGATTTTGCGAATGGCCCTTGTCTCTGGAAATCAGTAAGTCCGCTGATTTCTCATTTAAGTCTCTTTGGAATTTGTTATGTTTTTGGGTTGTTTTTTTTTTTTGGTATTGAATTACTTACCTGGGTGGCCCGGTAATGGAATGGTTACCGCGATGGCCTCATATTGCAGAGGTTCCAGGTTCGATTCCGATCTGGAGTTTGTATGTTCTCCCCGGGCCTGCGTGGGTTTTCTCCGGGTACTCCGGTTTCCTCCCACATTCCAAAAACATGCATGGCAGGCTGATTGAACACTCTAAATTGTCCCTAGGTATGAGTGTGGTTGGCTGGCAACCCGTTCAGGGTGTCCCCCGCCTCCGGAGACAGCTGGGGTAGGCTCCAGCACCCCCCACGACCCTTGTGAGGATAAATGGATGGATGGATGGATAGTTGTTCAAAAAGTATTGTAATTAGTCATTTTAAATATTTTTTGGAATTTATACAAGAAGAATTTAAAGTTGCTTAGCTGTTAGTTCTTATTACATTGCTTTTCTGATATTGTAAATGTTTGCCAGGGTATTGTTTCAGTGACGTTATCGAGTTACTTGCAGGAATAGTTTCAAAGTCTAAATTTTGGAATTGTAACAACACTAGGATACGACCCTTGTGAGGAAAAAGCGGATCAGAAAATGGATGGATATATATATATATATATATATATATTAGAGGTGTCAGTTTAGCGCATTTTTATTGGCATTAATTTAAATGAATTTTAACGGGATTAATTTTTTTCTCGCAAGATTAACGCGGCACATGTCACAGCGAATGTTACGTTTGTTTTGTTTGTTTATTGTTTATTGAACATATATAGAACATACAATAACAGATTGACAAAAGTGAAGGCAAGCAAAATGATAAAATAAAAAATTAAAAAAACGCTCTATAAATAAACCAGAAACAAAACAACAAGCGAGCTGCACAGGTCCACGCACGTTTGTTTTGCCAGCCACGGCAGCGCGAGACAGCGAAAACGGATACTTAAAGAGTTTATGAATGGAAAGCTTACTTTTAAAAAGTTGCCAGATTGTTCCACTGACAAGACCAAAGTTACCTGGATGTTTTGCAGTCGTAAACTGAGCTATCATCATCGCACGTCGAGTCTGAAATACCACTTAATGGCCAAGCACACAGCTGATGTGAGTACTCCGCCCCCTCGTCTAAGACAGACAGCTATAGATCATTTCAAAGCGAAGAAAATGGATGACACGACAAAGAACAAATTTGCTGAAGCCATAGCTAAATGTATGGCTACTGCATGCAAGCCTGTCAACATTGTCCACAGCTCGACTCAAGCTGAAATCATTCACATTGCATCTAATGACTCCACTACGGATTGCCAGCGAGAGCCTCCATTACAATCTGTGTACAGAGATTGTACATAGCGAAGAAGGCTATGGTACACCAAGAGGGAGAAGACACTGTTTCGGGAGAGAAATAAGAGACTAGGTTGATGAGCCTCTGGTGAATAAAGAGCAGGTAGCCTGTCGAATATGCCAATGACGCGATTGTTACTTGTTTGGAACTATTTTGTGTGGAAGGTTACCGTGTTCCGTGTCCATATAAATAATGGGGGTGGAGCTTCTCTGTGTTCGTCTGACAGCGACGGCGCGCTGAGGCACGTCGAGAGTTCAGCGGTGCAGTGGTAGCGACCTAGCGACCACACTGAAAATAAAACGTCTCCAGTGTTGTCATCGAACCAAGTGTAGTCATCCGAAATGATGTCCACACAAAACCATAGCGAGACTTCTGCGCAAGAAGGACCAACAGAATCAACATAGCCTGACTGCTGTGTTCAAAGCAAACTTGAGAAAAACAAAGTATGCAACCATGGCTTAAATCCACTATGGGCTGAGCACTAGTTTACCTTAAATGTGCACTTTATAATTTTATATTGCTCTGTTTTGATTCCATAAAAAGAGCCATTAATGCAGCTGTTGTGTGACAAAATATTTTTTTTCATGTTGTTGATGGACAGTAATATTGTGTGAGAGATTATGTGTGAATAACTGCTCCAAGTGAAAAATGTTCATGTAAAATTGAAAATTGAATTTGTTATTTCACTAAATATTTGCATTTTGCACATAGAAAACTGATTCATGATTCCATGTTGATGAGAGCATTAAAATGGGGAAAAATAGGACAAAAACATATCAAAGAAAATTCAGAACCGATAAAAAATGTGTGAGTATTCACAATTCATTTTTAGTGAATTTGAGTTAATTATGACAGTTGCATTTTTAATTAGATTAAATATTTTAATCATTTGACAGCTCTAATATACAGTATATACAGTACATACATACACACCTACATACATACATACACACACCATCAGTGGCCCACCATCACCCACTAAAACACAGCCACCTTAACTTAGATTCAACAAAATGGTCCCCCGTGACGTGGTTCGATAATGCGGAGCGCAACGGTGACCGTGCAGCTGGTCATTTTCGGCCGCATCGCGGTTACCCTACCCCCACCCCTTCCCATTACCCCCCTTATACATGTTGTCTTGTGACTTGTTGTAACTGTCTAATGCTTATTCATGTGCTAGGGTCTTTTTTATCCTGGACTTAAATTATCCTCGGAAGAGGATAGTTCGAGCGTGGTTTTTTTTCCCTCTCCCTACCCAGCGTTTTTCCTTTCTGAATTCTGATTGTAATTTCCCCATTGCGGGACAAATAAAGGATATCTTAATAAAGGATATTCATTCATTCATTCATCTTCCGTACCGCTTGATCCTCACTAGGGTCGCGGGGGGTGCTGGAGCCCATCCCAGCCGTCACCTGGGCAGTAGGCAGGGGACACCCTGAATCGGTTGCCAGCCAATCGCAGGGCACACAGAGACGAACAACCATCCGCGCTCACACTCACACCTAGGGACAATTTAGAGTGTTCAAACAGCCTGCCACGCATGTTTTTGGAATGTGGGAGGAAACCGGAGCACCCGGGGAAAACCCACGCAGGCCCGGGGAGAACATGCAAACTCCACACAGGGAGGCCGGAGCTGGAATCGAACCCGGTACCTCTGCACTGTGAAGCCGACGTGCTAACCACTGGACTACCGGGCCGCCCTAATAAAGGATATCTTAATCTTAATTTTTCATGTACAAGTTCATTCTATTGTTTTTTTTTTGAGGAAAATGAAACTGTCATTAATTGTTTATGATATCAATCATTTGTGGGGCAATCTGTAAATAAATCTTGAATGCCCCTTTTTCAGCACCAAAATCAATACATCCACATGTCTTGGTCTACACTACAGTGCTGTTGTGGACAAAGGCATGTGAGATGCTATGAAGCGGCATTATATATTTTATATATCGTTGCTGTCAGGCAGAATCCCCCCACCTCGAAAATGGCAACTTTTCAGGAAATACATACAAAAACCTTATAGTTTGAGTTTCCACACCCAATTTTGTACTATTTGGAGCTTGCTGCCCACTGTTGCCGCACACAATCGTTAAATTACTATCCTAAAAATTATGTGATTTATTAAGTTGTCATTGATGAAAATTAGCCGGAAGAATGAATGTGGGAGTTGTGGTCATTTTACTGTGTGTTGCCATTTGGTGCCACCAGATGACGTTGCACTTGGGTGACGAGCCGTCAATGTGACTTGCATGTTTCAGCACCCTTAAAAACGGGCTGGACACGCCTTTGAAATTAAGCGATATTGACTTGTAAAGGCGGACGTTGTATCAGTCTGTCGTGGTGAAGAAGGAGCTAAGCCAAAGGGCAAAGCTCTCAATTTACCGGTCGATCTACGTTCCAACCCTCATCTATGGTCACGAGCTATGGGACGTGACCGAAAGAACGAGATACAAGCGGCCGAAATGAGTTTTCTCCGAAGGGTGTTTGGGCTTTCCCTTAGAGATAAGGTGAGAAGCTCGGTCATCCGGGAGGGGCTCAGAGTTGAGCCGCTTCTCCTCCACATCGAGAGGAGCCAGATGAGGTGGCTTGGGCATTTGATTCGGTTGCCTCCTGAACGCCTCCCTGGTGAGGTGTTCCGGGCATTTCCCACTGGGAGGACACCCCGAGGACGACCCAGGACACGCTGGAGAGACTATGTCACCCAGCTGGCCTGGGAACGCCTCGTGATCCCCCAGGGAGAGCTGGAAGAAGTAGCGAGGGAGAGGGAAGTCTGGGCTTCCCTGCTAAAGCTGCTGCCCCCGCGACCCGACCCTGGATAAGCGGTAGAAGATGGATGGATGGATGGATGGATGGATGGATGACTTGTAAAGTAAATGCATACATGTCTGAATGCTGGCATGCTTCATTGAAATGTATAAATATTAATTCTAAACATGTTTGCTTTTCAATTGAAAGGTTTTCATGACGGTATGGCCTTCACTGAGGTATGGATAAAACATACATACTACATGGCTCTTATGAGCACCAAAAGTTGCCATTCTTGAATTAGAATTGAATTTGTCTCATCACAAACACACTGGATAAACCAGGTGCAGTGCTTTAAATTTTTTACTTTTAGGTTTAGGTATGAGTGTTTATCTTGCAACTGAAAGGTTGCATGTTCAATCCGCAGTTTCCCTCAGTTCTGTGATAATTTGGATACTGAAATTAGAAAGCGTGTGAGCGCTTTGAAGCCCTCCAAGGTGTCTATGAGAGCAGAAATGCAGTCAATTTATTGAGGGTGAACCATGAACATTTCAAGATGATGATCACGGGAATGCTGACATGTTATTCTTGTTCTTGAGGGAAGGAAGCAGTCAAATTCCTCTGCATTCCAAAAAAAAAACAACCCCAAAACATTCCTGTCTAACCAAAACAACGTGGGCCAGTCCGTTCAGCTGAAATCAGGCAAAACCACTGACCCAGATTCTGCTCTGTGGTCTCATACAGCGGTGCCGTAGCGAGGATTACTTTGCCATTTGTGCAGATGTGCTTCGTCAAACGTCATCTTGCTTTAAAGGCCTCTCTGACCTTCTCTTTCTCCCATGTTTGTCAATAGACGTAATGACAAAATCATACATCCAAGTCTGTCTTGAAATAAATGTTGTCTTTATGCTCAGAAGAGTCTATCACAAACTACTCTGACAGAAAATTACATGGTGTAGACCTAAAATTAAAGATAGTACATGATCGGTCCTGCTTGCTCTGTGTTTACAGCAAAGAACAGTAAAGTTTGTGTAAACGGGAGTGCGGTGTGACATTTCGCTGTATGCCTTCAAGCAATGAATAACAAGCCTCCGCTTTTAAACTTCACTCTACTATAGATTTAAAAGGTCTACACACCCCTGTTCAAATGCCAGATGTTTTTGTTTTATAAAACAAGCTAAATAATGTCAATACTTTTTACACCATTAATGTGACCTGTCACCTTCACAAGTCAATTAAAAAAAAAATCAGAGTAAAAATATCAAGTGAACTCATGCAACCAATTTTTTTTCACTTGCTTCTTTTACTTCCTCTCTCTATTTGAGTTGCACAGGTTATAGGTAATATTAATAGTGGAAAAGCTTTTGTCTTTTGGTCTTAGCCCTTTTTATACCTGCCATTTGGACAGGGGTGTGATCGACTTTATTTCTCCTATATCTAGTTTTAATAGGACTAGTATATTACTGTGTGTGTGTGTGTGTGTGTGTGTGTGTGTGTGTATATATATATATATATATATATATATAAGATGTGATCTCTTAACGTTATGAATTGATGAATGTAAACCAGGCCCATGGCATATTGAAGGACGGTCTGTTAAATTGACATTCTCTGGGTAGGTAGAAGAACTAGAGATGGGCACAATAAACAAAGAATTGGGTTTAAATAATTTGGTAGATTGTGTTGAATTGATTGTAGATGAATTGTGTCATGAAGCAGTTTTTATCAAAAATGGGACATACCTCCAGAGTTGGAGTGGGACTAATTTTCAGCCCTGGATTTACAGGGCTCAGACACATGCACCATGTTTTAATAAAGATACACAATTTTATAGATACGTGTATCAATATAAAATAGATTTCCCTTGCTTCCAATGATATTCATATTGCATTTGATCAAAATCTAAGTGACAAGAATGAGAACATAAGTAGTAACTGCCCGAAGACAGTCGGTATAGGCTCCAACATGCCCGCTACCTCGTGAGCATAAGTGGTTCAGATAATGGATGGATGCAAGATTAAGGCATTAACACTCCAGTTCCGACTAGTGCTCTTATTTTGAAACCTATTCACACCACTTCTGGTGCACTATCCAGCCGACTGACGCTAACTTTAAGACGACGATGGTATGCGGAGGAGGCTTTCCACTCATGCTTTGTTGCTATCACAACACTTGAGAACGTGTTATGCCTCTTTAACGTGTTATTTTTGTACAGACAGGGTGTACTATAAATAGCATATGGCTGTACAGTATACCATACTGCTACACGATGTTACGGCAGTGTCGCAAAGCAGTGGTTGAGTGACTGCACACACCTGTTACGGCAGTTACATAAAGACCGTTGACAAAGCAAGTCGTCTCCTCACGTTTTCGGACACAACAATATAATTACTGTGGTACTGTGGTCAGTGTTTATAGTCGTGTCTTAATTTTTTTTCTACTTTTCGTATTAAATTATTGTAACTCGGTGACACCCTTAAGGGCTATCTCACGTGTTGCGGCGAAGGTTTTCAAGTGTGTACGCACGTAGCGAATGTTGTTATTTTTCGTCACGGTCCTCTCAGGGCCAAAAACACGTTCCCCAACTATTTTAATGGTCTCAAACAGTTTTTCCATCCATCCATCCATCATCTACCGCTTATCCGGGGCCGGGTCGCGGGGGCAACAGCTTTAGCAGGGAAGCCCAGACTTCCCTCTCCCTAGCTACTTCTTCCAGCTCTCCCCGGGGGATCCCGAGACGTTCCCAGGCCAGCTGGGTGACATAGTCTCTCCAGTGTGTCCTGGGTCTTCCTCGGGGTCGCCTCCCGGTGGGACATGCCCGGAACACCTCACCAGGGAGGCGCTCAGGGGGCAACCGAATCAGATGCCCAAGCCACCTCATCTGGCTCCTCTCGATGTGGAGGAGAAGCGGCTCGACTCTGAGCCCCTCCCGGATGACCGAGCTTCTCACCTTATCTCTAAGGGAGAGCCCGGACACCCTGCGGAGAAAACTCATTTCGGCCGCTTGTAACCGGGATCTCGTTCTTTCGGTCACGACCCATAGCTCGTGACCATAGATGAGGGTTGGAACATAGATCGACCGGTAAATTGAGAGCTTCGCCCTTTGGCTCAGCTCCTTCTTCACCACGACAGACCAATACAACGTCCGCATCACAGCAGACGCTGCACCGATCCGCCTGTCGATCTCCCGCTCCCTCCTGCCCCCACTCGTGAACAAGACCCCAAGATACTTGAACTCCTCCACTTGGGGCAAGATCTCCTCCCCGACCCGGAGGGGACACTCCACCCTTTTCCGACTGAGGACCATGGTTTCAGATTTGGAGGTGCTGATCTTCATCCCAACCGCTTCACACTCGGCTGCGAAACGCTCCAGTGAGAGTTGGAGAGACCCGTTTGAAGGAGCCAACAGCACCACATCATCTGCAAAAAGCAGGGATGCAATACTGAGGCCCCCAAAACGGATCCCCTCAACGCTTCGGCTGCGCCTAGAAATTCTGTCCATAAAGGTTATGAACAGAATCGGCGACAAAGGGCAGCCTTGGCGGAGTCCTACCCCCACTGGAAACGATTCCGACTTACTGCCGGCAATGCGAACCAAACTCTGACATCGGTGGTATAGTGACCGAACAGCCCGTATCAGGGGGTTCGGTACCCCATACCCACGAAGCACCCCCCACAGAACTCCCCGAGGGACACGGTCAAACGCCTTCTCCAAGTCCACAAAACACATGTAGACTGGTTGGGCGAATTCTCACATACCCTCGAGGACCCTGCTAAGGGTGTAGAGCTGGTCCACTGTTCCACGGCCGGGACGAAAACCACACTGCTCCTCCTCAATCTGAGGCTCGACTTCCTGACGGACCCTCCTCTCCAGCACCCCTGAATAGACCTTACCAGGGAGGCTGAGGAGTGTGATCCCTCTGTAGTTGGAACACACCCTCCGGTCCCCCTTTTTAAAAAGAGGGACTACCACCCCGGTCTGCCAATCCAGAGGCACTCTCCCTGTTGACCACGCGATGTTGCAGAGGCGTGTCAACCAGGACAGCCCCACAACATCCAGAGCCTTGAGGAACTCCGGGCGGATCTCATCCACCCCCGGGGCCTTGCCACCGAGGAGCTTTTTAACCACATCGGTGACTTCAACCACAGAGATAGGAGAGCCCACCTCAGAGTCCCCAGGCTCTGCTTCCTCCAAGGAAGGCGTGTTGGTGGAGTTGAGGAGGTCTTCGAAGTACTCTGCCCACCGATTCACAACGTCCCGAGTCGAAGTCAGCAGCGCCCCATCCCCACTGTACACAGTGTTAGTGGTGCACTGCTTCCCCCTCCTGAGACGTCGGATGGTGGACCAGAATTTCCTCGAAGCCGTCCGGAAGTCGGCGTCCATGGCCTCACCGAACTCTTCCCACGCTCGGGTTTTTGCCTCGGCGACCACCGAAGCTGCCTTCCGCTTGGCCAGTCGATACCCGTCAGCTGCCTCTGGGGTCCCACAGGCCATAAAGGCTCGATAGGACTCCTTCTTCAGCTTGACGGCATCCCTTACTGCTGGTGTCCACCAGCGAGTACGGGGGTTGCCGCCACGACAGGCACCAACCACCTTACGGCCACAACTCAGATTGGCCGCCTCAACAATAGAGGCACGGAACATGGTCCACTCGGGCTCAATGTCCCCCGCCTCCCCCGGAACATGGGAAAAGCTCTGTCGGAGGTGGGAGTTGAAACTCCTTCTGACAGGGGATTCCGCCAGACGCTCCCAACAAACCCTCACAATACGTTTGGGTCTGCCAGGACGGACCGGCATCTTCCCCCACCATCGGAGCCTACTCACCACCAGGTGGTGATCAGTTGACAGCTCCGCCCCTCTCTTCACCCGAGTGTCCAGAACCTGCGGCCGCAAATCCGATGATACAACTACAAAGTCGATCATCGAACTGCGGCCTAGGGTGTCCTGGTGCCAAGTGCACATATGGACACCCTTATGCTTGAACAAGGTGGTCGTTATGGACAATCCGTGGCGAGCACAGAAGTCCAATAACAAAACACCACTCGAGTTCTGATCGGGGGGCCCGTTCCTCCCAATCACGCCCCTCCAGGTCTCACTGTCATTGCCCACGTGAGCATTGAAGTCCCCCAGCAGAACAAGGGAGTCCCCAGCAGGAGTACTCTCCAGCACACCCTCCAAGGACTCCAAAAAGGGTGGGTATGCTGAGCTGCTGTTTGGTGCATATGCACAAACAACAGTCAGGACCCGTCCGCCCACCCGAAGGCGGAGGGAGGCAACCCTCTCGTCTACCGGTGTGAACCCCAATGTACAGGCACTGAGCCGGGGGGCAATGAGTATGCCCACACCTGCTCTGCGCCTCTCACCTTGAGCAACTCCAGAGTGGAAGAGAGTCCAACCCCTCTCGAGAGAACTGGTACCAGAACCCAGGCTGTGTGTGGAGGCAAGTCCGACTATATCCAGTCGGAAATTCTCTGCCTCACACACCAGCTCGGGCTCCTTCCCTGCCAGAGAGGTGACATTCCATGTCCCAAGAGCTAGCTTCTGCAGCCGAGGATCGGACCGCCAGGGTCCCCGCCTTTGGCTGCCGCCCAGCTCACATTGCACCCGACCCCTTTGGCCCCTCTCATGGGTGGTGAGCCCATGGGAAGGGGGACCCACGTTGCCTCTTCGGGCTGTGCCCGGCCGGGCCCCATGGGTGTAGGCCCGGCCACCAGGCGCTTGCCAACGAGCCCCACCTCCAGGCCTGGCTCCAGAGGGGGGCCCCGGTGACCCGCGTCCGGGCAAGGGAAATCTTGGTCCATATATTTTTGTCATCATAAGGGGTCTTTGAGCCGTGCTTTGTCTGGCCCCTCACCTAGAACCTGTTTGCCATGGGTGACCCTGCCAGGGGCATAAAGCCCCAGACAACTTAGCTCCTAGGATCATTGGGACACACAAACCCCTCCACCACGGTAAGGTGACGACTCACGGAGATTATTTATTTCTCCTCGCAAATAAATTTTGAACAAAACACTCTCAGAAAATGCGTACTGTTAGGACATCACATAAATGTGTGGTTGCTCATAATGAGCATCTCAAGTATGTTGTTTTGATTGGAACCCAGAAAGTAAGACAAAGACATACAAGTGCCCCACAGGACATTCCTCTGAGGGATTGAATCTTCCCAAATTCCTTCTAATTGTTTTTTTTTTTGTAGCTTGTAGCAAAAGGCTTTCAAAGATGAACAACAGAAAAATCAGTCAATGTTCACATTTGAGAAGCTTTAGCCAGGTAACGAAGTTTTGTTTTGTGATTGTGCCAAGTTTTATGAGAAAACATGTGTTGCAACAGTGGAGGGGTTGGCCTCTTAGACTGTTTGTCTTCTTACTCTGACGACATGGACTTTTAAACAGACATCTTCATGTTGCTAAATTCGAATTTCCTATTGGTGAGCAACGAAATATACATCAATTCCTTTCCTTCAGCTCGGAATGGTAGGGGGTTGCTGGGGTGGGGGGTGCTCTTCCTGTGTGAGTCACGTGCATATCTGGTTCACAGAGATGTTTTTGCCATGAAGAGAAGGACTGACCTAATGATTTCAGCCTGGCTAGAGAGAAAGAGGTGGGGTGAGGCAGAAAAGAGGTGAAGGTTTCCCAAAACAGATGGGAGGTGGGGGAAGGCAAAAAAGAGGTGAGAGGATGGCAAAACACACACAAATTAATGCATTCAAAGGAGAAAAGAGGTATTTATACCTGGTTCCTGTCCACACCCAAATTATTTGAGTCGCAAAATGTATGCAGTGCAGTGGAAGATAACAATGTTCTCTTGCTAGCATTTCAGATTGGGGTGGATATCTCTTTTCTCCACTACTTCAATGACTTGTTGTCTTTGGGCAGTTGTTGGATAACAGTCACTTCATATTTGGTGCAAACTTTAATAATGCATAATTCATAGCTTCCATGTCTGTTTCAATCTCGGCCTGACCTTTACATGTTTGCATACGGCTTCACGCATGCCCCAGTTTCCTCCCACATTTCAAAAACATGCATGCCAGATGAAGACTTTCATGTGCACATTGCTCAGAATGAGGGTTTACATATGAGCCCTGTGATTGACTGGTGACCATTATTCTAATCGAGAGTGTTCCCTGGAAAGTTTACCAATGACCCTGAACTGTTATTATGGGTCTTCGGGGGGTTGAGTGCAATTTAATTATTCACATTTGGGAAAAATCACATATTGTTACCATTATCTGTATCATCTGTATCTGTGTCTGTATCTCACTCCAATTCATCGAGAAGTTGTGAGCGATGAGACAAAAGTGTTATTTGGAAGGGTCTTACATTTCACAAAAGAGCATCGCAGACTCACATACAGTTGCAATCCAAAAGAAAAAAAATGATCAAAGGCCGAAACGGTCTGATGTCAGGATCAAGATCACTTTTTCATCTGCTCTGAGAGTGTGCGATGCTGTTTTTTCCCTCGACATTTGCACCTCCTAGACAGTTTATGTGTGCGTTTGCCTCTTTTTTTCCGATTTGAAAGGGTCTTGCCAAAGCACATACTCTAAACACATTCAAGTGGCAAGACTGGGTGAAGAAAAGCAGCTGTGCAGGAAAAGGGGATTTCTATAAGGGAAAATCAATTAAAAATATGAGACAATCGAAACAAACTATTTTTGAAGTGCAAAAGGTACGAAAAAATGAATAAGCATCAGAAAACTTGAACAGGAAGTCGTGAATTCAGAGTGGCAGAACGGTTGGAGGCACGAAAGTGAAAGAAGCGGAATAATTAAAGGCAGTTAAGGAAAAAGGCCAACTCAGGCTGACTGATTCTTAAAAAGTGGAAAAGGTGGGAACCTTTTCCTTCTCCACCAGTAGTGAAATGTGTGTGTGTGTGTGTGTGTGTGGTGTGTGACCCACAGAGCTCCGGCCCGCCCATTGACGCAGATGTAAACACACAGCCATCAAGCGATTGTCCACATCAAAAGTAAAACAAAATGGACTCTAACACTCCAAGCGACAATCCTCAAGATGTCCCAATGATTCGAAGCGGCAGCTTCTTCAAGGTAAGGACACTGTGGCTGACAATGACTTGACTGAGAATGTATCCAAAGAACATTTCTAGCTCAGGAACATGTCACATTCGGAGTCGGAAGATGTTTCTGCAACCAAGAAATGTCAGTGTTGCTCTGCTTATCGTTTGGCTTTGACAACTTGTTTCAGACAGCGTTTCCCAGCTGGGGCTTGAAAGGGGACTTTCTTCCCCCAGCCTAGTTTTCAGGTCATGGAAAGTGCAATGTCTGGGTGGTTATTATGTAAATGAGACCAGTGTTGTGTCGTAGGGGGCCAATATTCACAACAACGCTCACAGACATACAGTATATTTGGAAATAGGCTGCTAACAAAAGCTTTACTTGGTTCTGTAATTTCACTCTTGGTGGGTAGGCATGCATTGCAGACACCCAACTATTGTAGCTTAAAGCATAACAATCATAACGTAATAATGGAACATACCTTGTGTCTATCTTACAAACCCGTATTGGGATCTGGCCTTCCTTAATTTGGTCTGCAATGTTGTGGCTACATCTCAACTCATTCACTCCCAAAGACACATTTATGTCTTTTCACACTCCACACATTCAACCCCAGATACTTTTTATTTTTCAAATTTTCCAAGACTTAGGGGGAAAAAAGGGTCTAGAATTGGTTGGTACTGAATGAGTTTTAATACACTGTGAGCAAGCAGCACTCACATGTCACTGACACATTCAGTAAAACATTTCAGGATTGATGGCGTTCAAACAACATTGAGCCTAATTCATCATTTTGTATGAATTTTCACTCATTGCTTCACAGAAAGGTTGAAAGGGAGTTTTTTGGAATTCATATTATCGACACCATTGAAATGTGCGGGAGTCAACTTGATGGAACTCTCCCCCTGAAAAATATAAAAGGACATCTTGGCAGAAGCTTTTATCAATTTTAGACACACACACACACAGACAGACAATTCATCCTGTTATGCAAATTCAGATTTATTCACTGAATGAACAAATCTGAATACGTCTCGTGATATTGCAGTATCAAGTCACAAGCTCCTATGGACACAAGTTGAAGCAAGCAATGCCGTGATGATTTCTTGCGGCTTAGGTGTGCTCCATACAAATATTTTCTGTAGGTTGGTGCTAGACTCTGATGCTTTATGACTTTCGAACAACATTCGGGTTCCGGTGGCACTGTAGGAACCCCCAGTCGTGCATTGTGTGGTTACTATCACCTTTAACAGACAAAACACGATTCACATAATAGTCCACTGGTTTTTGTTTGTTACATGAACGTCATATTGTGTTTTCATTGCACCACATGGATTGCACAATGTGGGGGCTTATTTGTATTATACACTCGTTTTTGACCTGAGTGCCAAGCCTTTGGGGAGGGTGGGACTTGTGAGGCATGAACAGAGTGGACTTTACCAAGAGGGTTGGGAAGCCTTTGTTGAATGAGCTGGTGCCGGATGTTGGAGAAAAGCACTGGAGAATACTGCACTCTGTTGGTCAAAATGGGTCATGTATTTTGTGAAACAAAAACCCTCAAAGGATTCATATTACCTCAACTGCACGGCTATATCACGAATGCAAAAACGAGAGGCACTTGAGTTAAATAGACTACAGCAACACCAATCAATCAATAGTTTATTCATACAGAATTTTCAAAGTCATGAAAGCGAGAGGACATAAGAGATATATAAAACTATTAAAACATGAGAAGTCTCTATTTCCTGCAATCGTATTGCTGTGCACTACACTTTTGTGGTTTTCAGGCCGGCACAATACAATAGGCCGTAGCTGCAAATTATTTTTACAGCCGACAACATTAAATGCCATAGTGTGGGAAATACATGCCAGTAATGTTAAGTTTAAGCATACCATCGACTCCTGCATATTGGTGGTGTGGCACCCACGGATTCACATATTGGCTGATTGTTTTTTGTTCCCAATTTTTCAAACTACACTTTTCTGGGGGTGCGTTTGGGGGGATTTATTTTTTTTAAACCCCAATTTCAGCATTTTTGTGGAACACGTATTGAATGTTTAACAGAATTTAATGAAGACATTTTAGGATTTGTAAAATAAATATAAAGCCTTTTTTTTCACCCAATGCATTTCATTGTGTGTCAATGACAATATACGCAGATTTTCACGATTTGTGTGCTGGCCGGGTCCCTATCACCCATGCATAGCTGGCTCAGCTGTAATGCGTTAACATTTTAATTAGATTTTAGAACCAACAATATTTTTAAGTGCAAAGAACCATGCATAGACATTGAGGGCTGGGCGATGAATCAAAATTTAAATCAGATTTTTTTGGGGAGGCTCCTCTCAATCACCAAAACGTCATACTGTAATCGATCGGGTCGCACAGCGCGTTGTATTTTTTTTATTTTTATAGTTTTTGATTTAGATTAGTTTCTTTGAGAAGGGACAGTGCAAATCCTGAGAACACATGAAAAATAAAGCCAGAATTAGCAAAGAGGCTATTTTTCATCTGTAGCCCCTTTGCGCATGGACATTTTGCATCTGTGACGTGCTATTCTGCCTTCTGGGCGTGTTTTAAGATGTTTATTGATAATCAAATTTAAAACTGTACACACAATGAGAATAATTATTCAAAATTAGTTATCAAAACACAACATATGCTTTGTTTTAGTTTCGTACCTGAAAACGCTTAATACTAACCTTGAATGTGAATCTTTATTCACAAGCTAGCAACAATTAACGTTAAAACTCACAAGAAGGATTTACGATCAAGGCACAAATAGTCCCACACACAAACGTTGGAGTAACACACACACACACACACACACACACACACACACACACACACACACACACACACACACACACACACACACACACACACAGGTAATATGATAATACGCGCAGACATATGTTTTCCTACTTTGTGAAAAACAAGGTACCGTAGATTAATAAAGTTAAATTGCGACATTCTTGCGCTGATCTTTTCATCCTAATGTATGTTTCTCCGTGCATGCACCACACTGCCCCACAGAGGCCAAGGTGCGCACAGCATTTCGGATCGATTCAAAGTTGACAGAAGAGAGCAGTGTTTCACTTCTCAAAAGGACGGCGAAATATGCTAAACTGGCGGCGTTTAGTACCGTCAAATCCCATGGCAGTATTGTGCGAATTTTGAGTTTCAAAATTCGCGCAATAGAGATATACTGTATTTACAATACAGTTACGTCCCTTGTAACGACACACGTATAATTAATTCACACCTACCACTGTAAAAGAGGCTGGTAGACCCCCCAAAATTATCACCAGAGGCATGCTGGGTACAATTAGAAAATTTTATTTTCAAGAGTATATAAACATGTCTGAACTGACTGGAAAATATGGAAATGACTAACTGAACGGCACACGCAAGTCTGATGCAAACTGAACAGGACAAGACAAGCTAACTGGAAACTATACAAAACACGTGCAATTGTGAACCATACTAAGTGCCCGCAAAACAAGAACAAAAATAACGATGACTGCTGCTGAACAAGGTGCAATGTAGAATGCAAGACATGGAAATATGAGAGACCAAAAAAAAAAAGGCCCAGAATCATCTGAGCGGTCCAAAAATTGAGTGGAAAGCAATACGTTTTCTCACACTTTGGATGTAGGTGTGCACAATGCTTTGTGTTTAGTTTCCTGCCGGTCGGAAATTAACACACACACACACAGGATGGCTGACGAACCCTTTCCCTTGTTGAAAGCCAGATCGGTATCAGTGTCTTCATCTGGTTTGAGAAATTCCTTTGGCTTGGTTGACTGCTGTTGCCACTCCTTACATTTATCTGTCAAAGCCTCTCATTCTTTATTCTTGCAGCTGATTGATGCATTTGCACTGGAGATTGGGGAGTTAAAGAAGGAGATGGTTCACACCTCTCCCACAGTGGACCAGGAGCCTGTGGACCTACAAGGGTATGGTTGTTGTCAACACCTATGCTGTCTAATTTTGTAAAAAAAAAAAAAAAGAAAAGAAAAAAAAACTTCATTGTGTTCAATTTGGGCTTGGCACTTGGGTCTTTTGGTACAGTAAGTGGATCAAATCTCTGTTCTGTCCCCGCTTTGTCAGGCCGGAGAGCGAAGTGTGTGGCGACGTGAGGGCCATTGATCTGGGGTCCCCCCAAAGTGGCAGCGCGAGATGTGAAAGGGATTATGGATATGACTCATTACGGAGGAGGATGAGCGTGTTGGACAGACTGACTCAAACCCACCCCGTGTGGCTGCTGCTGACAGTCAATGAAGAGGAGGCCACACACATCCTACTTAAACAGCCGCCAGGGGTGAGGACCATGATCTTGAATAATCACGCGTCATGCACATTTTCTACGAATGTATAATCTCCCACGGTATGGGGTTGCAGGTTTTCTTGGTAAGGAAGTCAGTCACACTGCAGAGGAAGGTCCTCTCTGTGCATCTGAAAGATGATCGGGCAGGGAGCTCCATCAGCCACTTCCCCATCAGAGAGAGCCAGTATAGTAAGTTTCATGCACTGATGATTTATATGAAGATTCAAATAAAATACAGTGGTGCCTTGAAATGTCAGTTTAAATCATTCCTTGGCTACACGTGTAACTCAAAATGTTTGTATCACAAATTTTAATTCCACTTCGAAATGAACGCAAAGGCCATTAATCTAGTCCAGCGTCCCCCCACAAAAATGTACTTTGAATGAGAAAAATATCTCTCCAAAATATTACTGTCATTAAATACAACTAAAAAGTATTAAACTGTTTTTTTCAGACTTTCTCCTTCAATTGCCTTGGTCACATGTGGGCAGTATAAGACAAACATACGGATATACTGTACTAGAGGCTTAGTTCCTCTCTCGGCTTCTCAGTATGGCAATATGGTAATGTTAGTCCTTCTTAGCAGAGGATAAAGATTATATGCCTGTTAGTATTGTTATATGTTGCGTCTCCATGCGTCTCTATGTGTTGCTGCACGTTTTATGTTCAGATATCCATTGTTTAATGCAATGGTTCTCAACTGCTGTCACTTTATGACACTTTATCCCTACTTTATGGAAGTAGGGATCAATAAAGGGTTTTTTTTGGTTTAAAATAGTCTTGAACATACATGTACATTATATGTTAAACGCTCTTTCAAATGAGTTGGATGCCAAAATAGGGCTCTATATTAGTCATTTTAGGGACAGCGGTTTCTACAGTGGATAGCTTATCATGTTATCAGGTAACAGGTTATCATTATTGGTGCACAAAAGCGTTCACTGTTGCGCTGATAGCACCAGCACAGACTTTTTCGGGGCGGTATAGCAGGACCATATTTGCTGATGTATGGCCGTCTCAATTGGCATACTGATCTCAAATCGGGCATATTAAACCTGTTGGACTGTTTAGGCCCCACCTTCTCACAGCGTGTGGTGGGGAGGAAGCAGGAAGTGGAGAATTTAGAATCAAAACAGTCATGACGCAACAGAAAATCTGTGCTCGCTCTGGCTTCGGTTCTTTGACCAACGTCTTTTCATTTTATGTCACTGCTTTCTGGTTAAATTAAAGTGCAAACTATCGCCACTGCCTCATTTTTGCTGCCACGCTTGTTGACTCTTAAGTCATTTTGAATCTTGAGAGGTTTTGCATGATTTTCTGTCCGACCCGGGAATTTCTATGAACATGATCAGTTCGTATGTAATGTGTTGACTGTCGTGTGGCTGCACACCGCACAATGTATGTATGTTAAAAACTGTTTCATCCGTGATTTTTTTTTACTCGTCATGTGTGGAAGTCTGCCAAACAATTTGAAATCTTGCCATGTGAATCAGGCTTCATATTTCCTGTCACTTGATACAGTATGTTCCATGTGGGAACGTGGTACACCACCTCAAAAATCTGAATACATGTACTCTACCTGTAAATTTCTACCAGCTGGCCTCAACCCACAAAAAACGGGGCCTTCAACCCGCTTTTTGGTACCTACCCATGTCACCAAGACACGTGAATGAGCAGCGCAATTGAAGAAGAAAGTGGGACAAAAACTGTTTCTTTTTATCCATCCATCCATTTTCCGAACCGCTTGATCCTCACTAGGGTCGCGGGGGGTGCTGGAGCCTATCCCAGCCATCTTCGGGCAGTAGGCGAGGGACACCCTGAATCAGTTGCCAGCCAATCGCAGGGCACACAGAGACGAACAACCATCCACGCCCACACTCACACCTAGGGACAATTTAGAGCGTCCAATCAACCTGCCATGCATGTTTTTGGAATGTGGGAGGAAACCGGAGCACCCGGAGAAAACACACGCAGGCCCGGGGAGAACATGCAAACTCCACACAGGGAGGCCGGAGCTGGAATCGAACCCGGTACCTCTGCACTGTGAAGCCGACGTGCTAACCACTGGACTACCAGGCCGCCTGTTTCTTTTTATTTGAATTTAATTATGTCTAGGGCTGCAACCAATGTTTTCTTTAATCAATTTCTTTTTCTGTTAATCGTCTTAGTGTTTTTTGAATCATAATGTGCAATTGCTATCTGTAGCTGAATCTGAGAAGTCTGAATCTAGTCAGTGCTTATTACGGCCCAATTTTCAACTCACGCGACCTTCGAGAATAATTTTTCTGTTGTGGAGACCATACACTAGAAGTAGTAGTCGTCGGAGCACAAAAATCTTTTTTTTTCCCCTTGGAAAAGCTTTTAGTGAGCAATGCTGCTTGCAATGTCACGGAAGTGAGGGAAGTATCTCCGTGTCAAACAATGAGCTCATAGCAGCTGTCACAATTCCTTGATATGACTGCACATATGCGAGGGCGTGTCTGTGTTGACATGTGGGTCATCTGCTCACCCGGTGGCTTTCCCAACCTGCACACATTGGAGTGGAAAATATTCAGTGAACACTGCATTCCATCCACATATTTTACAAGGTTGCACGAAGGCAAGATGACTTCTGGCAAAAGGCAGACAACTCCCTAGTCCTTGGCTGGTTGACAGTCAATCACAGGGTACATTGAAAGCAACCATTCACACTCACATTCACGCTATTACTGCAATGGGGAACACCACCTTTATGAAAGTTAGGGATGCTATGATATTTGGATGGCCATACTGTATATTACTGTATCGACTCTACAGTATATTGATTGTTATATTTATAGACAACATTTCATATCTACTGTATATGTTTGATTGCTTTCTAGCATTTTCTCTTGATGGATCTGGGATCAGCTTTGCAGATCTTTTCCGCCTGGTGGCTTTCTACTGTATAAGCAGGTACTTAGTACTTTCTCCAGTACTTAGTACTTTTTTTTGTCTTTATTCATTTGATACAATGCTGCTGGGGGATGTCGAAAAGCGATGTTTAGACTAATTTGTTGGTTTTTACTGCACTAGATGCAGATTACAGCACATTAGGTCATATGAAGGAATGTAAGGACAGAACCACACAATTTGTTGATTTGCATTCATCTTATGATAAAATAAGATGTCCTTTATTTGTCCCACACTGGGGAAATTTACAGTCTACAGCAGCAAGATTGTGGGTAGAAAGAAGAAAAACAAAGTGTTTACATTCACAAAATAAATGTTACAGTTTCAATGTTATATGACATATACTTTGATTAAAATAGTTATTCAAGATTCATATAATGGGATAATCAACATCATAACAACAAAGAGCACTGAGGAAAATGATTGACAAACTGCATCGTCATCAACTATAAATATAAATCATAGACATTAGTTTCAGATCTGTTCATAAGACATAAACCATGTCGTGTTTTGTTGCTTTATGAATAGGATTTCTTAATTTTGTGTTTCTCATCACATTAGGGATGTGTTGCCCATGCCTCTCAAACTACCCGAAGCCATTGCATCTGCCAAGACACAAAAAGATCTGGAAGAGGTGGCTCAACTTGGACCAGGTAACCTAATGCATTGCTTCGAAAAGGAGGCAGTTCTGAGTCAATAAAAATGTTTCCAGTATTTTGGATTCACATATTTTAGTGGACTGGTAACCAGCTACTGGTAGAGGACTGTTAGAAAATGTTCACGTTGCGGCACTGACGCTTTATGACCTTTAACTCATTGAATACCACCCCTTTTCACTGGAGCAACCCCCTCAATCCCTCACATTTTACTGAATTTTGGCAATCAGCATTAGAAAACTGCTAAATTTTATGGGAAAGGCCGATTTTCTGCAGAAATCCAGAGAAAATGAGCTTTTTGTAAAAGCATCATTTCAAGTTTTACACTATTTTTTGCTTTTGTGGCAGCTCAAATACCTCAATAATGTGTTCCTCCTACAAAAGAACATTACAAATAATGTTTTTGTAGCAAAATAATTTATTTGCACACAACAAAACTATTGAACTATGAACAAAAGTGCAGCTGTGGAGAAGATGGTTTTGGGCTTCCATCCAGTTTGTCACCATCGATTCATTCCACCACGTCCAGATGCACGACCTATAAATTATAGAAACATAAAAAGTTGCAAATATATCTTGCTGCAGAGTGAGGTACAATCATTTTATTTACCTTTCTTTCCACCACCAAAGCGAGGAGTCGTCATCTTTTGGCTTCTGGTTGGACAATCTGTAATTTATAGAAGTATGTACAATTACCACACTTTTATTTTTCTATTTTTTTTATTGTTGCTTTCCACATCTCTCCCACACACACATACATGCTCGCACACTGCTATTTACACCATTCATTCCACGTTGCTCAGCATCCAATTTGAAATGAAATGGAATATGAATTTAACACTAGTGGTTTTAGCAGAGCTGAGCGGACCAAATGTGCCCTGTTTTTTTTTGTTTGTTTTTTGAAAACCTATGGCGACATGCAAGTCAGCGCATATTTTCATCCACATCTACGAGACGCATCAACCGTACATAAATGATTAGTGTTACTGGCAACTTCATAGTATAGCGGGGAATGTAGCGGTGCATAAAAGTGACTGAGGAGGCATAAAAAGTGATGAAGTTTTGAATGGGAACTTGCAAGGTCGTCAGCAGTTACCTCCTCGTTCCAGCGGCTCTGGCGAGGACTCTCAGCTGCTTTCCGTTACGTCCGAAGGCACATATTCGCCCGACATCGGGATCCAAATCGCTCTCCAATTCATCGTTTTCGCCGTCGTCTTTACGAGACGATTCCAACGAATCGCTGACGTGTGCCCGGCGTCGGCCATGCGCAGCAATGCAGCCTCTTTGCCGTCATCGCTGGAAGTCGCCGGGGAGACGATTTGTGGGCGACGTGGGGCATCGGGAGGCACAAAATGCTCTGCCAAGCGATGATCGCTGACGTGGAGCAAGTTCATCTTCATCAGATGAACTCGAAACTCGGCGTGAGCTATGCGGGCTGCGTGTAGCACGCCATGTTTGTGCAGGCCGACGTTCGTTTGACGGGTGCCGCTTTCGATTAGTGACCGAAGCGTCATTTTCTCTTCCACACAAACACCATCTCCTTTGTTGTTTTGTTTCGAGGACGCTTTTATACCGAAAAAAAATCCTTTTTAGTTAGTTATTTCCTTTTCTCCATCGTTGCTAGTTGCTAATGTTCCAATCCACTATCCACATATGCCCCTCCTTCACTGTACGCCCTTTCTACTCCTTCTGCGGCGTGATCCTGGTTGATTTTTGCACCACTGCCACCCGATGGCCATTTTTTTGCTATTTAACATTGCCGTCAAGCCTAATCCTGTGGTGGGAAGTTGCATCGGACTGTCTTGCACCCTCCCCCATGAAAACACGTGATTGACGTATAAATACGTCATGGGGAGGGAACGGCTATGCGCAAATTGACATATTTATACATCAAAGGGTGTAAATGAGTTAATGAAAAATTTCCAAGGACGGCAAATCCGTGCTAGGGCTCCTGCTGGTCAGAAGCCTAATCATTTCCCCCCGCAAAATGGTGTTGGTGCTGAAACATTGTGTACTTTGACACTTTTATTATATTTGTGTTATCATTTGGATCAGAAATATTCAATAACATTTCATCTCTTACGCAAAAAAAAAAATCCACCAAGATCAGTCAAAAGGGTAAAATGACGATGACAAGGCAATTTTATTTCTATAGCACATTTACAACAAAAAGCAACTCAATGTGCTTCACACAACCAGCAGCCCAACACCTAAAAGCATTTACAAAAAGACATGTCTTGCTCTCATAAAGAAGTGTTCACATCATCGACAAAAAGTGTGACGATTTGGGAAATAAAGTGATCACTCGCTACTTAGCGATTCACTTATCGCGGATTCAGTGCATTGCATTTGTCAAAAATATGAAAAAAAAGCGAAAATACTGTAAAAGGTCTGCGAGAGGCAGCGAAAGTCAGCAAAACAACAGCAAGTCACATAGAGCAAGATATACAGTACTACATGTATATTTCATGTTTATGTTTACTGTATTTTGTTATTTATACACTAACCTAACCTAATTTATACATCTTATACATGTATATATCAGTGGCGGATGCTGGTCTGTCAAGGAGGGGAAGCTCAATTTCGGCCTACATCATGAAATGTGTCCGTTTATTTTTAACAAGGCGTCTTTTCCAGGGTAACTGTGGTGATATAAGTCAGTCTGCGAACACAGGCAATTACAATACAACCCACCATAAATAAAAGATTAATTTGTCGCGAGTCGTTTTCAACAAGGAGAGTGTCTTGAAGATGATTGGAAGAAGTCTCCAGTTCAACTCAGAACAGAATGAGAATTGAAAAATGCTCCCACGGACGCCGACACCAAAAGATCGGTGATTGGCTCATTTCACTGTCAATCAAAAGAGATTCCGCCTCAGACAGATCATCCAATCATCATGAAGAAAAGCTGTAAGTCCCGGCCTGCCCATAAACGCCCACTGTCCATAGACTCCCAGAGACGCTGAGCGTCCGATGGTGCAGGACTAAACCAGCATTTATCCAATGATTCGCCTTGTTTCAATGCATTGGGACTACTCTCTAGACGCCCAGCGTCCGCGCTGTAGACGCTCAGCGTCCACACAGTTTATAAAGCACAGTGAAGCTGCGGGAATGAATGAGAAGAGAGTTGCGTCGTAACCAGTAATAGGAAGCTGATTCGGAACAAAAGTTGAGTGCGTTGTATTTAGTCTCCAGTGTGCCTCGAACCCAGTGTAGTCATCCGAAATGATGTCTACACAAAACCATAAAGAGACTTCCGCGCAAGAAGGACCAACAGAATCAACATAGCCTGACTGCTGTGTTCAAAGCAAATTTGAGAAAAACGAAATATGCAACCATGGCTTAAATCCACTATAGGCTGAGTACTAGTTTACCTTAGATGTACACTTTATAATTTTATATTGCTCTGTTTTGATTCCCTAAAAAGAGCTGTTAAAGGAGCTCTTGTGTGACGAAATATTTTTTTCACTGTTGTTGATGGACAGTAATATTGTGTGAGAGATTATGTGTGAATAACTGCTCCAAGTGAAAAATGTTCATGTAAAATTGAAAATCGAAATTGTTGTTTCAGTAAATATTTGCATTTTGCACATAGAAAACGGATCCATGATTCCATGTTGATGAGAGCATTAAAACGGGGAAAAATAGGACAAAAGAAACATAAAAGGAAATTCAGAAATGATAAAAAAAATTGTGAATAATCATTATCAATCATTATCAATTTGAGTTAATTATGACAGTTGCGTTTTTAAATCGATTAAATATTTTAATTGTTTGACAGCTCTAATATACAGGTATATGTTAGTATATAGCATTCAGTAATGTTAATTACTCCAAACATTTACTTCTACATGAATGTATACCATTAAATTTGGCCTTATAAATATTATATATATTCATACACATGTGCACATCCATCGAGGGGGGGTACCTACTTTGCAGATTTTCCTCTTTCGCGGAGGGGTTCTGGTCCCCATTAACCGTAATAAGCGAGGAATCACTGTAAATGTTATTTTTTATAATACAAAAATGTCTATCTAGTAACATATAAATCCTGTAACATATGTAGTTTCACTTGCTTGCTTGAACGCATATGAATGCCACAGGCCTCAATCTGAAGACAGAAGGACAGACACATGACAGCAGCTGTGCAGTAATGTAACGGTCAACGTTTCCTTTTTTAGCCTCCCGACATGTCATCAAGAGGATTAAAATATATAAATGGTGCACACAAGCTTTTGCTCTTCTTTTTTACCTTTGTCAAAGTGTTATTTTTGAAGGACTTCTGCAACCTTAGTGAAGAATTGCTCTCTTCAAAGAGCAATGAAAGAGCATTGGGATCCAACAAGGCCGTTACAAACATTATTGTCATAGAAAATTACATACTGCATATTTTTAAGAGACATATATAGTACGAATATAACAATATATTTGATGCTAAGTCTTTCATGTCACAGAAGTGATAAATAATCCAGAAATGATACTGCATGCATTTGCGAGAGTACAAAGCTGAAAGGGCAATGGAGGAACTGGAAATGGGTGCACTTTGTTGTTTGTTGAGTGCCCGCCCACACCATGAATAACATTGGCGACTCCCTCTCTGTGGCTTTATGACGCACCAACTGGATCAGAGCAAAGAGACACAGGACTGAATCACTGTGTCTCAGCCACCAGCAAATAGAAGGGAACACATACTTAACAGGGGATTACTTCAAAACCCTGAAAGACAACCTTTGAATCTGTGGTGAGGAAGACATGAGAATGAGGCCGTGTGCTGATATTCTTACTGTGATGATCTGTGTGCAGAAAGTTTGCTGAATGAGTTAGCCCTACAGTATGCAAGTCAGTATATGTGTTCCTGTCTCTTTTACAGGCTTTTGGGACTCTGCCCTGTCCAGCCAGCGGGCGACCTCCCACCCTCCCCGTCGAACTTCAAGCCGAACTCTCAGCCCCCAACGGATAAGCAGGACCGGCGAGGACCAGGGGTCGGAGCAGTGTCATACTGGGCCCCAGTGTGACAGCGCACCACCAACATTACGCCACCGGACTCCTTCCTCCCGAAGTGACAAAAGGCATTCCAATACTACTCTCTGCTTTGTCAACCCACTGTTTTTTCAGACTCGGCAGCACCACCACTGTACAGAAGATCCAACTTCACACGAGTCTAACAACGTGCCTATGAAACCCACAAGTGGCGGCCAAGAGAGCAAGGAGCACTCAGACGAAATTCAAGTGAACCGCAAATCGCAACCCCCTCCTCGTCCTCCCCCACCTCGCTTGATGCTGCGCAAGCGACCGGCACCACCTCCACCTGGAGTTCCAGCTCTTACCACCAGACCCAAAAGCATGCCAATGGCCATTCCCGTGGCCCCAAGACAACAGCCTGCCCCCACCCGGCGCCCGGCCCCCCCTCGACCGACAATAGGTACAAAACACAGCAGCCCACTCAAAGGTTCACCAAGATCGCCAATCGCTGTGCCTTCAAACCCACCACCTCCAAGACCAAATAAGCCCGTTGTGGACCACCACTGCCACGTTGCCCTTGATGACGAGACCATTGCTCAAGCTTTGTCTCGAGTCAAGCTCCCCGCTTCCGTTCCGGATCATCTTCCACTGGAGGACAGCAGTGTGAGTCCATCGATCCAAAACGAGAGGAGACTTCAGCGGCTCAGTGACATGAGCATGTCGACTTCTTCCTCTGATTCATTGGAATATTCACAGTCTCCTGGGTTATCCCTGGCCCTGGGCTCCAGCCAGTCATGCCATCTTAACCATCAAGAGAATGTAGAGGACACGAGTGAGGATGATGATGATGATGATGACGAGGATGGTGAAGAGGAAATGGAGGAGGACTACGGTGTGGGCCTAGAGGCTGACTTGGAAATGCGTCTTCGTCCGTCCTTTAAAGCTAGAAGTCGCAGGGTGGGTGTGAGTCTAAGTGGGGGATCATTTATTCTTCCCCGGGCCTTGAAGGGACGCCTACGCAAGGTCAGCGGTATGCTCTCGTCTTTGATGACTCCAGAGAGACGGACAGTGAAAAAGATAGCTGAGCTGTCTCGGGATAAAAGTTCATATTTTGGCTCACTGGTGCAGGACTATATCAGCTTTGTTCAGGAGAATCGTGGTTGCCATACATCGGGAGAGGATTTTTTGCAGACACTCAGGCAGTTCATGACGCAGATGAAAGCTTACCTGTGCCAAAGCTCTGAGCTGGACCCTCCGATCGAATCGCTCATCCCTGAAGATGTGATTGGTAAGGCATTCATTCTATTAGATGTCTTTGAAAGCATTGTAACATCAAAAGAACCATTTGTGGTTGTAAAGGGATTGCGCATCGTGTTTTTTCGACGCAAGCGTGTGAGCGGTGGCTTAGTATCACTTCTCCATGATGTGAGATAATACCGTATAATTTAGGAAGTAAAAGCCAGTGGCAGCTCATCAGTAGTGGACACTTGGCACCGTCCTCCCACCCAGTTGAGTCAGAGTGAAAAGGACAAAAATACACAAATGAAGATGAAATACTCTAATAAAAATACTTGAAAATATTATCAGTTTTTAGACGAGCAGGATGAAAATAGGACAGTTACTGATTTTATTTATCTCTGGTGTCGCAAACGATGACAAACTCAGGGTTTTAGGCCGATAGACTCTGGTTGAAAGTATGGCACGCAGCTGGCAGCACCTACTGTACGTCATGCAATACCCACAGATTGGCCACTTTTGGGTGCAGAATTCCACTACTCACAGCCGAAAACGTTTAAGTGGAGTTATCATTAAAGCAGACAACATTTTCTGTCCGAATCCGAGTGGCTCCCGCCTGCGTCAAGAACTTAACTGTCAGATGGACGTGGTGACCACATTGGATGGGGCTCAGCCAGCCTTCTGCAGTGTATCATTTTCATTTCCTTGAAGTCACTTCAACGAGAGGAGAACGTGTAGTCAGGCCACATGGTTGATAACAGGTGTACTGGATTTATGGAGTTCAATTGTTCTCAACAAAATAACATACACAAAATAAATAAATATTTGTCGCTTTTGCCATGACCACACTCTTAGGCCATCTGAAGAAAAGCATTGGCTGGGTGTTGTATCGCGCGATTGGAGATGACCTTTTTAGAGCAAATAGCTTCAGCTGTGAAGGGTGATTATTTTTCTGGTCATACCCTCTCGAACTGAGCCGCACACTATCGAATCGAATCGCAATCCCACTGGATTGTTCCATTTATAAATCTAAGAGTCCTTGAATTTTTTTGCACCCCACTTAATGAAAACCGTGAAGCCTTTTTACCCTGGACATCATTTGTTGATGAAAAAGTGACGGTTCTAGTCCAGTCTTCTTCCTCTGAATCAAAACTATTTAAGTGCTTCAAAGCTCGTGTTGAGTTTCAGTGGGGGCAACGGCATGTGTCCATTTACTTCTTCTATTCTTAGACCCCACTTTTTTTTTCTCTGCCCATTGCTGAGATCTGAGGGTCATTTAAAAGGCAAGCATTATTGCATTAAATCTAAGTTCTTGGTGACATTTGTTGGAAAATACGTTAATTTAAACATACTTGAGGCCCATTATGTGACTAGAGCAACGCATGAATATGTGAATGATTTTTCAATTCACTCTTGTTCTTTGTCGACGATAACAGCAAAGCTTTGTTCCAAAAAGAAGTGATCCATTTTGTTTGTACAAACAGACACTTAAGCCCATGAAGTATCTGATGTCATAAACCAACCCCACCGAACATGCAGAAAGAGAAGCACAAGTGGAGCGAAGCTTTTTAAGGCAATCCCACTCACACAACAGAATTGACACAGATAGAGGATGCCATAGCTTGTTGTCATGAGCAGCAGCCCTGCTCCTGTCATCTTAAACGTGTGGTGGGAGGTCTACCACCAAACATTTCAGATTTATATTCACTTGAAATATTGAAAACTGTTGATCATTTTTGTTCCTCTTGACAACTAGGTATGTGCTGCTTTGTGTTGGTCTAGTATATACAATTAAGATAAGATATCCTTTTATTTGTCCCACACTGGGGAAATTTACAGCCTACAGCAGCAAGATTGTGGGTAGAAAGAAGAAAAAACAAACACCGTTCAATAAAGTGCAATATAAATACAAAATGGATAAATGGCAGTGCTATTTACAATTGTTTTTCACATCATTTAATTATTATTATTATTAGTGTTATTTTTATTCAGCAGCCTGACAGCAGTCGGTAGGAACGAGCGTCGGTATCTCTCCTTCTTGCAGCGCGGGTGTAACAGTCTCTGGCTGAAGGAGCTACCTAGTGCTGTCAGGGCGGGCTGGAGGGGGTGGGAGGGACTGTCCATCATAGCTTTTAGCTTAGTTATCATCCTTCTGTTGCCCACCTCCTCCAGAGTGTCAAGGGAGCAGCCCAGGACAGAACTGGCCTTCCTGACCAGTCGCTCCAGTCTCTTTCTGTCCCGGGCTGAGATGCTGCCTGACCAGCAGACAATGCCATAATGGATGGCCGAGGCCACCACCGAGTTATAGAAAGTCTTAAGGAGCGACCCCTGAACCCCAAAAGACCTCAGTTTCCTGAGCTGTCCTTTCCTAATCAGGGTGTCCGTGTTTGTAGACCAGTTCAGTTTGTTGTTCAGAAGAACACCTAGGTACTTGTAGGAGGTCACCCTCTCTATGTCCATACCCTGGATGTTCATCGGTGCTGGTGAGGACTGTTTCCTGCAGAAATCCACAACCAACTCCTTAGTTTTCCTAGGGTTGATCTGGAGGAGATTCTGCTGGCACCAGTCCACAAAGTCCTTCGTCAGTCCCTTGTACTCCCGATCGTCCCCCTGTGTAATGAGGCCAACAATTGCAGAGTCATCTGAGAACTTCTGAAGGTGGCAGTTTGGAGTGGCGTGTCTGAAGTCCGAGGTGTAGAGGATGAACAGGAATGGAGCCAGAACAGTCCCCTGCGGCGCTCCAGTGCTGCAGAGAAGCCTGTCCGACTCACAGCTCTGCAACCTCACGTACTGCGGCCGATTTGTGAGGTGGTCTATGATCCATGCTGTGAGATGGTGATGATGGTGTGTGATGGTGTCAGTGAGTGCATCAATGTCCTCCCCATGAACCTCGCTGAAGAGTTCCCACCTGGTTGTGTCGAAGCAGTCCCGCAGAGCATCTTCAGCTTCCGTGGACCATAACCTTACCATTCTGGTCACAGTTGGCTGCCTGTGCACCAGGGGTTTGTACACAGGCTCGAGAAATACCAAGTTGTGGTCTGCTCTTCCAAGAGGGGGGTGGGGAAGGGGTTTATATGCCTCCTTGGTATTGGCATAAAACAAGTCCAAAATCTTATTGCCTCTAGTGGCACAGGTTACATATTGCGTGAAGGTTGAAAGGGAGGACGACAGAGAGACATGGTTGAAGTCCCCAGAGATGATCAGCAGGGCGTTGGGGGACTGTGTTTGCAGCCTGTTCACGACAGTCATCAGGGCATCACACGCTGCATCACCATTAGCCGACGGGGGGACGTACACTGTCACAGCTATGACGTGTGAGAATTCCCTCGGGAGATAATGGGGCCTGAGGCTAATGGCTAGCAGTTCAATGTCCCGGCTGCAGAGTTTGTCGTTGATTGTGATATGCCCCGAATTGCACCATTTGTCGTTCACAAAAACAGCCAGTCCCCCACCTTTTCTCTTTCCACTCCCTTCATTCCTGTCCGCACGTATGAGTTGGAAGCCTTCAAACTCGGCATGTGTGTTCGCTGTTAGCCACGACTCCGTGAGTAGCATTAGGCGAGCCTCGCGGTACTCCCTTTGATGTCGCATTAGCGCCGCCAGCTCATCCATCTTGTTAGGGAGCGATCTTACATTCCCCATGATGACGGACGGGAGGACATGTCTGTACCTTCTCCTCCTTGTGCGGCGGTCCTTCCCGGCTCGACACCCTTGTCTCCTCCTCTTCAACTCGCGTGGGATATCCGGTTTGTCACCGGCCAGTAGCCCGCTGTTAGCCCGCCATGCTAACAGCTGGTCCTTACTGTAAACAATGGAGTTGCGTGTGCTATCGGGATCAATTGCAACATAATACATTCATGTTGGTGATTGTAACATCACAAAAGGTGGAATAAGTTCAAGGCATATGAGTACAGTTGTGCTGGTATCTAAACTTATGAGCACAAGTGTTGGAGAACTTTATTTTTAAAGTTATTTGTTTTGAAAAAGTAGCTGTTGATAGGCTACATCAAATACATTCTGGTCCTCATGATAGGGAACACAAATGTGCCAATTTTGTTAATTAATTTTCTTAACACTGACTGTCCAATGCTTTATCATTGCTGCATTTATATTTCTTAAACATGTCATTTTTGAGAAATTGATGAATCAAACCTGGTTTTGTCCTAACATTTTTTTTGAGCATGTCATTTTATGACGAGTTACTCAGCCACAATAGAATGTTGCTGATGTCAGGCCCAAACAGTGGCTCCAGTTACCTCAGATATTAATATTGGGCTCAATTTGCCGCTGTTGAAATAATCACAGCTACTTTGTCATCATGTGCCCACACAGACGCAGACACTGGTGTCTTAGTCATACAGCACAAACATCCTCCTTCAGGCGACGTTAGGACCACACCAACAAAAGGACATAAAGAACATGCACATCCAATAAGAACATTTGTGTGATGGCTTTTTTTTCCATCTTTTTGTCAACAGAATTCCATAAAGTGATCTTTGTGGATACAGTAATAAACCTTTTCCTCTGCCCCACGAGATGCAATGGCTCACTCTCAGTCATAATGAATTGTGTATCTGTTCACCCCATAGAGTTAGTATCCTGATAAATGAATGCATGTGCTTTAAAAAAATAAACGTGTGATGCTTAATATTCAACAGAACAGGTGCTGGAAAAGGCCATGCACAAGTGTGTGCTAAAGCCCCTGAAGACTTTCATCGACGTGGCCTTACATGATTTCCAGGTAAGAGAGCAGATCATCTTCCATATGCTCTCACAGTGTCACAGTATGATGACAAGGGCAAATGGAAACTCAACCGGAGGGTACTGTAAAATAAGATAACCTTTATTAGGGCCACAGCGGGGACATTTGCAAGTAATGCAAGTACAGTAAAAGGCTTTCTCTGTCAAATTAAATTTGGAATGGCGGTGTCGTCATGATGTTCCTTTCATAAAAAGTAAGCGACAAAGTACGCACTTAGGACTCATGACCAGCGCGGGTCTGGCTACTGAGTTGTGTAAATCTGCGCGGGAACCTGGCGCTGGTAATGTTTATGTTATGCTTCAACGCAGCTTTAGGACACCAAAGGGCACACATCTTCTTTTATTGATGCAAATAGACAAAGTCAAGTAGCATCAGCACATCAGACAGCATGGCAGGAAAGTCAGCAGCAAACTGCTGTGAGCAGCTCAGGCATTTGTAGTGGGGCTTTACACAGGTGCAGTTGAACACCCTGTTTGGCCACCACCAACCAGGCTGAGGGGCAGGCAATCAATTAAGTCTTGCCAGATCACCACAGTTTCAGATGTGCGGGCACAGGAACAAAAAGGGCAGTTTGAGCTGTTGTGGCCGTGAACACAGCTGACTTCTTTTGCCGGCAATCAAAATGTGGCGCACTCCCATCTCGCGTGGAGACATCTGTGTGTGGAAAGGGAACCAGTGATCAGTGTGTATCGGGAGCATTGTCATTAAGGGAGCAACAGACATGAAATACAAGATGAGCTGCTGGCAACTTGGATTTGTCCACCGACCCCATTTCTTTCGTCCCACCCAATCCCCAATTGGTAGTGTGCCACCCACAGAGCTATACTAATGTTGATAATGATAATAATGCCCACTGTTAGGAATGAAATACAATGACATCCACCAAATGTTCTGCGGGGCTGAACGTATCTGCCAGCACCTCGATCAAATCCACCAAAATCGTGTTTGACAAGCGACCTATCTTATCCCAAAAGTTAGACTTAGTCTTAGGAGACCTAAATTTAGACCAATCCTGAGCTATCAAATTGTCAGATGTGCTGGGTTCATGTCAAAGGACGTACCCTCGCTGTTAGAACCCCCATCAGATTATAATCGGAGCAGATACTGTTTTGGAATGTAAGAGCTTTCTTTTATGTAGTTCTTGTACACATAGAAATGTTGTTCTGGATCTTAATGGTGACATGTCATATGTTCTAAACTTAGTCTGGAGTAAAACAGAAGCTGGTTAAACTTATTTTTTTTTTTTTGTTCTTAATAGGTTCGCAGTGGAGATTGGCAGCAGATGAAAGAGAATTTGGCCTTGGCTAAATCCAAGAGGCCTCAGGAGCTGGGCGTGGATGGTGCGGTACCGCCTGACGCTGTGGCAATTGAGAAGATTCGACATAAGTTTCTTGACATGAGGAAGATGTACTCACCTGAGAAAAAGGTGTCGCTGCTGTTACGCGTGTGCAAGCTCATCTACACCATCATGCAGGACAACTCAGGTATAGAGTTTTCGCCGAAAATAAATTAGAGCACAGAAACATAATGGCAATTGAAGACTACACAATGGTGTCGCTACCCGTTTGTCTTTTTTTCAAGCTTTAACACATTGTGGGAATTTGTATTGCTTCGTTTCAAAGTAAATGTGCAGCCTCCAAGTCTGTTGCCCCCTCCCTGACCTGTATTCACACCACACATACCTCCACGTCTGCTTCCTTCCAGGGAGGATGTACGGCGCGGATGACTTCCTGCCCATGTTGACGTATGTGGTAGCGCAGTGTGACATGCCTCAGCTGGACATGGACATCCAGTACATGATGGAACTACTGGATCCATCTCTTCTTCAAGGAGAAGGTACTGCTTTGTATTCCTATTTTATGCATGGTAGGTTAGGTGAAGACTCGTAAGTCTTAAATATGATTTCTATTTTGCAGTCAAGAAACATCAAATTATTCTGCCTTTATAATGGCTGCCGCACAGTCTACACTGACGATTTTTACTCTTTCTTGCTGCTGAAAACTCTCTTGAGATTGTCTATCTGAAATTACACCCGGTTAGCTTTACCAAGCCAGCTGCATTTGGGGGCTCAGAGAGGCGGAAATTCCAGTCGCTTAGACTTGAATGGCCTGGAACAGTTTCAGAGGAAAAAGGTTTCAGAATGTCTGCCAGCCCGTCGGCCTTTCTTCAGTCAATTAGCTGGGAAATAACTGTGGTATGAATACCCCTTGTCAACCGCGGTGCCTTTGGGAGCATTTTTCAGCTGAGAAATGCTGCCTGGCTATCATGCAACATTTTCTGATGATTTGAAACCGATTCCTATCAATTAGACAGTGCTTTACTCGTAACGCTGAATTACAATAATCCGTCAATCTGTCAAACCAAACCACACTTTAATGATGCCATCGTTCCCAGTCTTTCATACAAAGTTTATATTTTCGATCTCTTTGATCCTAGGAGGTTACTACCTAACAAGTGCCTATGGGGCGATGGCCCTCATCAAGAATTTTCAGGAGGAGCAAGCAGCAAGGGTGCTGAGCTCTGAGGCCAGAAACACTTTACATCAATGGCACCGCCGTCGCACTGCTCAGCGTTCGGCACCCACAGTGGACGACTTTCAGGTAGCACACCTGACCTGATCCCAGGCTGTGAGTTGTACCAATTTCAAATAGATCCTAATTTCTTCTCTTTGAATGATGCAATCTGTAAAAAAAAAAAATGGCCAAAAGTAGTGGCACACCTGCCCATTAGATATAGTCAGGTCCATAAATATCTGGACAAGGACACCATTTTCAGTATTTCAGCTCTGTATAACACCACAGTTGATTTCAAATGACACCGTTTGGATTTGTTTGAGGTGAAGAACTGAGCTTGAGAGTGTTTACATCCAAATCAGGTGAACGGTGTAGGAATTATGACAGGGTGGTATCTCATTGAGCGGCGAATGCCTGCGAGGGCATCGAAAGTGTGATGGTCGGGGGGGGGGGGGGGGGTTATTCTTCAGGACCTGCACGACTGCGATTGCTGTGATGATTGAAGCAATGAATTGTGCTGTCTTAGAGAAAACATTGAATGCCCGGCCATCAGCACAAACATACCAAAAAAATTTCATCTCTAACGCAAAAAAAACAAAACAAAAAAACAAATACAGTTGAGGTCCCGTAGTGTGATCTTTAAATGGCTCGAACAATTCTGCCAAGAATAATGCGCCAATATTCCTCCATAGCAACGCGAAGAAGCCAGCTATTAGGTTCAGCGAGGTAATGACTTTTCTACATAAGACCAGATGGGTCTGCAATTTATTTTCCTTGTTCCTAAATATATTCATTTAAGCACTGCATTTTCCATTTGCATCGGTTGAAAAATACACTGACAAAAAAAAAAATCTGAAATCAGCAAAGCTGCAAATACTTTTTCAGTCACAGTAAAAAAGGGTATCTTGCCTCATGTATTTGAAATTACTTACCCTGTATATTCAGAATATCATTAATAATTTTAATAATTTGTGTGCCTTCTGCGAAATGTTTTCACATACTGTCAGTAAAAACAAAGAATGATGCAAATTTGAAAGTCTGGAGAGGACTACGCCTGGAACCCAAACGTTTTATTCAAAGATTCATAAAGGTGTTGCCAACTCATGTCCATTCAGTATACAGTATTTGAAGTTGTCACGATTAGAGCACATGACATTTCAGATCGGAATCTGTTTTCATTTACGTTATATGTGAACAATGAAAAATGTGCATGCCCAGAATGTATGCTTTTCCGCATGCTTGTTTGAACTTCCTGTTCAGAGTCCTAAAACCACATTTTTGCTCTTCTCCTTAAGAATTATCTACGTTTAGCCCTGCAAGATGTGGACACAGGCTGCACAGCCAAAACCTTACTCGTCCATTCATACACCACGACAGAAGAGGTCTGCTCACTTTGTGCTTCCAAATTCAAGCTTTCAGAGCCTGAGTGCTACGCTCTCTTTCTGGTCACCGAAGACACCTGCCAGCAACTGGCGCCCGACACGCACCCTCAGCAAATCAAAGCTGAGCTTCACAGCCGACCCCGTGCAAAGACCTTCAATTTTGTCTACAGAAGGGTGCCTCATCTAAACCTTTGTATACCGGCCTCCATTATTGATATTCAAGTTGAACAATGAGGGAATATTTCCCCAAATGGCCGTTACTTATATGCAACCAGTCACTGATATTCAACTAGTGTTCTCGTACTTTAACAAGATTGACTGATGATGCGTTTTAATGGTTCTGCCATGTGGGACGTTGGACTTCGGGAATGTGGTATGAGTCATAATGGGCCCTTAAACATGTATTATGACAACATATGACAACATTTTGTTCATGGCCTCATGTTAGCAAAGATACTGTACGTGGAAGGGGAAATTTGGAGGTTTGAGATGCAGAAGAAAGTTGGTTGTTTTTTGTTTGATTCTAAATATAAAGACTGTCTGAAAAAGCAGCGATGACATATGATAAAAGCCTTTTATGTATTTAACTTATCCATTAACTGCTGTAATTCCATTCTGCCTTCAAAAGGAAATCGAAATAGTGTCTGCTACTGCAAGCATTCGGATCACCAAGTGATGAGCTGTCTTCAATGAACATGAACTATGTAAAACCACGTCAGCTATTGTTACTATTAATGTTTCACTCCTGTTTCTTAGCAATTGCTGGTCAATTGTGACTTGTATGCAATATCACACGTTTTATAGTCAAATGATCCTTTTTATATATTATTATCTCTATTGTAGCGAAGATTGGTGCTGCCGTGGACTTGATACAGGACTTTCTTTTGTTATTTTTAAATGTTTTCTTATTCAATGCATTTGTGTACTGCCATAAAGTTTGCTCCAAACAAAAGAATATGACAAGATGTCACATTACATTTTAACATGACAAAACATTTATGCAGCGTTGTAGTCAGCACAGTGGTCACGGGGGTAAAATAAAATCTCATGGAATGCGAGGAAAGGCCACTGCAAAGAAGTACCGTATTTTCCGCACTATAAAGCGCACCTAAAAGCATTCAATTTTCTCAAAAGCCGACAGTGCACCTTATAATCTGATATGCCTTACATATGGATCAATATTCTGAAATTTTAAATCAAGCTGTATTGTCTTCCCTTTAGCGTGGCTCCATCTTATGGATGCATAACGCAACTGCAGGCACTACTGTAGCTTCTATGCACCTTATAATGTGGTGCGCCCTATATTCAGTATATGAAACCACCAGTTTTAAAATAGACCCTTAATTGAAGGTGTGCCGTATACTCCGGAGCACCTATTGTGCGGAAAATATGGTATTTTGCAGTAGTAAGCATCGCAATGAGGCGCCAATTGTTCTCAAAAGTGGATTGAAAAAATATCACGTCATGAGTAAATGTAAATATTACAAATATATGAAATTTAGTATTTTGAGGTTTACTCCACCTCTTACCTAAAGTCACCTGTGATACAATATGAGTGGCAGAAGAAATTAGATCCATAAGTAAAGGGGCATTGTGTAAATGAAAGTTGTTTTTTGGGTTTTTCCAAGTTTTGGTGATGTAAACTTGCACTGATCCTTTTACACCAGTTAAAATTATTGTATCTCATAATATAGACACATGGCCGTCAGCATGAATGCAGTAAGTACACCGTTTGGCAGCGGTGAGAGTACATGGTCAATGTGTGCCCACCCGTACACTCAGCACATCAGCTTGAGTCAGCCATAACGTGCAAAGTGTTTTACCCTCATGGTGCACTGGACTTAACTATAGCCTCTGGTATGTGCAAGAGGAATGGCGCTTGCATATGTGACAAGTGGATGGGTGTAGCTGAACAGCCAAAGTGCACAGCTGTGTCTTTTCCACCATAAACACACGGGATATTATGCCCCTTTGTCACTAACCAGTCATTTTCCCCCCTCATTTTAGTTAATGAACACTCAACCTTTGTTGAGTGTTTTCCCCTTGCCTGCCAGTCAGTGTCAGGGTAGCTGTTTTTCAAATAAAGCTTTGCTTTCTTCAGATGTGTCCAACCTGCTTCTGACACAATTTTGTCATGTCCACGCTCAAACCAAGCTTCATGGTTGAATATTTAATAAGGTTTAAAAAAGAACCTTATTTGAACTTTTTCGTTACAACATATAAGTGCACATCTTCAGTCCACTGTCTCCTGGTCATCCAGTCACTAGATCATAAAACAGCAAGATCTCACTACAGCGGATAATCCTTGCCTTTCACGTGAACTAGAGATCTTCAGTCATGTTTTGTGTAAAACCTGAGCACAAGAATATGTGTCTCTTGATGATGTCCTGTGTGTTCCTATTTCCATATCTGGTCACATAGCTTCAGCTTTTGATAAATGACCACTTGATTGAGTCAAGACTACGGTACGAGTATCTCTGAAATTCCTGTCCACAGAAAATCAACTTTCAAGGCGTGCAAACAGTTCTCCGCAGAATCAACACTTTCTCTTAATTCCTGGGTGTGACTAATTACACACACAACTCTATCAGTATGTTCAATATAAGTAGCAAGTACGTTGGCATTTAACCTTGCAACTTGATGGAATATTAGTAGTACTTAGTAGTATGTTTCTCATACTACACTATATTTTCTGCACTATAAGGCGCACCTAAAAGCGTTCAATTTTATCAAAAGCCGACAGTGTGCCCTATAATCCGATGCGCGTAATATGAAGAGCCTGTAACTCGTAGTTCCCCATTGAGTTGTTTCCCTGTGAGTGTTCTTATGCCATCTAGTGGTGATTATTAGCAGGAACCAATTGTAAAAGATTTTGCCCTACACTAATTGACATGTGCATTCGCCAACACACAATCAAACAGACAACTATTTTGTGAGATCTGCGCAGCCATTATGAAATGAAGATATTACCACTTGCATAGTTTACGACTGACTAAACGTAGAGGGGGACAAGCAAGACTTGGAAGGATGTTCAGCCCCTTGAGGATGTGAGCCCACGAAGTTTGTTTGCCTTTTTGTTGAATCAGTTGTCTTTATCACGTTTGTCTTTCATTTATTATTATCTGTGTTTGTGACCAGTTTTCATTGTTGAGCTGCAGCGGTTGTGAAGGCTCTATACATGTATATGAATAAATCTGTACTGTATTGTCTTGTAGTTCCTTGAGCATAGCACCATCTAGTGGATGCATAGCGCAACCGCAGCCACTATTGTAGCTTCTATTCTATGCGCCTTATTTTGCAGTGCGCCCTATATATAAAAACAGTTTTAAAATAGGCCATTCATTGAAGGTGCACCTTGTAGTGCAGACAATATGGTACTTCTGTATCAAATGTTGCTGTTACCGCTGGTGTTACCGCTGTCATTGGCAAATAGTAGGCGGCAAGTATTTCTCTGTAGCCCATGCAATATAAAGAGAATGTGCAAAGAAAACAAGCGCAACCAAAATATATCAATGTAAATAATCAATACTGGCTATTTGGTATTGATACAACACAGATTTAAGCCACGGATAACGAAAGACAGAAAACACATGTAAAAAGAAAAACAATTTATATAAATTGTTTTTAAAATTGAGAACTGAAGAAGCAGAAAAAAATATAAGACCTATAAAAATAAACGAGTAAAAATTATAAGAACCAGTAAAAGAGATCATTATCATGCACTATTAGAGCAGAATAAAAGTAACACACAAGAAATATGGAAAATACTTAATCAAGTAATCAGAAATAGTCCTAAAAAAGTGGATTATCCAGAGTATTTTATCAAAGACAAAAATACTATTCTGGAAAAAACTGCAGAAATAGCAACTGAATTTAATGAGTATTTTGTCAACATCGGCAGTAACCTAGCAAAACAAATTCCTGATCCAACAAACTTGTTTGAAATAGATAGATACGTAGAAAAAAAACTCCGCCACAATGTTCCTTACTGCTGTAAAACAAGAAGTATCACATATTGTGAAAACTTTTAAAAATAAAAAGTCAACTGATTGCTTTAATATTGATATGACAATAATAAAGCAGATTATAGAATATGTACACACATACATATGTTCACGCACATATGCAACCTGTCATTCAAAGCTGGTATCTTTCCATCAAAAATGAAAATTGCTAAAGTTATTCCAATTTATAAAAGTGGAGAAAGACATCTGTTTACAAATTATAGACCAATATCACTACTACCACAATTCTCAAAAATATTAGAAAAACTATTTTCTCACAGACTTGATAGCTTTATACAAAAACATGCGCTGTTAAGTGAGAATCAATATGGCTTCAGGAAAAAACGGACCACCTCAATGGCAGTTATGGAGTTTGTGGAAGCAATAGCCACTAATATAGACAACAAAGAATTTACTGTTGGGGTTTTCCTAGATCTAAAAAAAGCTTTTGACACAATAGATCACAGTATATTATTGAAAAAACTAGAAAGATATGGCATTAGAGGTGTAGCTTATAAATGGATAAAAAGTTATTTAGAAAACGGATATCAGTACGTGCAGCTCAACAATAAAAAAACGATTCAACTGAAAATCTCTCATGGAGTTCCTCAGGGGTCAGTGTTTGGCCCAAAACTATTCATCTTATATATAAATGATATTTGCAAGGTCTCAAAACAATTTAAATGTCTCCTATTTGCTGATGATACAACTTTCTACTGTTCTGGAATAAATCTGAAACAGCTCCTGACAACCGTAGAAAATGAATTAAACAAATTAAAAAACTGGTTCGACAGAAATAAATTGTCAATTAACCTGAAAAAATCGAAGTTAATTGTTTTTGGCACAGGACCAATCAAACACCAAGCTAAAATTATGGTAAACTCAATTGAGATAGAAAGAGCGTATGAAACCAAGTTTCTCGGATTAGTAATAGACTCAAAACTATGTTGGAAGCCACATATCGATAACGTAAAAAGAAAAATAGCCAAAACCGTAGGGATCCTCTACAAAACCAAGGAAGTGCTAAATAAGAGATCTTTGTACACATTATACACTTCATTATTATTACCATATATGACCTACTGTGTGGAAATATGGGGAAATGCCTGCAAAACAAACACACTCCCTATTCTAAAACTACAAAAAAAAAGCAATTCGAATTATTAATAGATCAAACTATACGGAACCCACAAATCCACTATTTATCAAATTAAATACGATGACATTTTATGACCTGGTTGACTTTAAAATCGCCCAATTAATGTACAAAGCACACAATAACCTGCTCTGCCAAAACATTCAGAAGTTTTTCGAAATTCGAGAAAGCAGCTATGATTTAAGAGGTACCAACTTATTCAAAAAACTCAAAACAAGAACAAACATCAAGCAAAGAAGTGTATCTATCAAAGGTGTTAATCTGTGGAATAATCTCGAAACGGACCTGAAAATGAGTAAATCGCTTGCTGAGTTCAAAAACAAATTCAAAAAAATAGTACAAACAACCTACATCACTCAGAGTTAAAATGATAAATTCTAAACATTAAATATAATGATAAATCAGAACTAAGTTGATAAATAGAGAAAGGTATTGAAATATTATTATGAATACAAGAGAAAATTGACACAAGAGTGCCAGGGTGTGGATGTATATAATCCCGATACAAACCAAAAGTTGTAAAAATATCACGGTTAAGGGTAAAGTATGAGCCTTAATGGAGACTTCTTTCTTCTTACTTTCTTTCTTTTCTGATTGATATAAAAATGATTTATTAGATATAAACACATAACACGGGGTAGGACTAGATACGTTCTTTACTTCTTCCTCCTCCCTTGAACATAATAACTGTGTTGAATGATGACTGATTTCTCTTTCCTTTTTACTATTTTATTTACGGTACCTTATTTTCTGTCAAATTATTACTGTATATGTCCATCCATCCATCCATCCAATTTCCGAACCGCTTGATCCTCATTAGGGTCGCGGGGGGGTGCTGGAGCCTATCCCAGCTGTCTTCGGGCAGTAGGCGGGGGACACCCCGAATCGGTTGCCAGCCAATCGCAGGGCACACAGAGACGAACAACCATCCACGCTCACATTCACACCTAGGGACAATTTAGAGCGTTCAATCAGCCTGCCATGCATGTTTTTGGAATGTGGGAGGAAACCGGAGTACCCGGAGAAAACCCACGCAGGCCCGGGGAGAACATGCAAACTCCACACAGGGAGGCCGGAGCTGGAATTGAACCCGGTACCTCTGCACTGTGAAGTCGACGTGCTAACCACTGGACTACCGGGCCGCCCTACTGTATATGTTTTATGTTCAATAAACAAACCAAACCAAACCAAACCAGATGCTCCCTTTAGAATCAATTCTCTTGATACTCGGAGCAATCTGTACAGCCTGCCTCTCTGGACTGTGCCCGACAACTGGGCGAGGGAAAAGAACATCCAAATATTTTATTGTCCATAGGTGGCTCAGTGCCATGCTTTGTGTGGTCTTTGAGCAAGGACCTATTTACCCTGAACCTACCAGGGGCCTAAATCCCTCGACAACTTAGCTCCTAGGATCCTCGGAACACAAAAACGACTCAACCACGGTAAGGCAATAGCTGAAGGAAGAGCCATCATATGATTTAATTTGTTTCCAAGAAGCGCTGATGAATGCTTCTGTTAAATTCATGCACCTGAAATCCGTTTGGTGTTGTGGGCTTCATTATTTGGTCGTAATGAAGCCTCAAGTCTTATTTGGCACACATGAACAACACAATCAAGTAAACGATTGCAACACGCAAAAACAAACCTAGATAGATGGTCTTTATTCAAGAGAGGAAAGGTTTTCCAGTACAAACCCAATTCCTAGACATTTCGTTAAACATAAATAAAAACAGAATAAAATGGTTTGCAAATCATGTTCAACCAATATTCAAATGAATACCACTTCAAAGATGCATTTAATGTTCAGGCTGATAAACGTTATTGTTTTTAGTAAACAATCATTAACTGAAAATTTTATGTCTGCAACATGTTCCAAAACAGCTGGAACAGGGTCACTGTGGTCCATCACCTTTTCTTTTAACAACATTCAATCAACATTTGGGACCTGAGAACTCTAATTGTTGAAGCTTTTGGAAGTGGAATTCTTTCCCATTCTTGCTATTTGTACAGCTTCAGCTGTTTAACAGTCCAGGGTCACCGCTGTCATATTTTATGTTTCATAATGCGCCACACGTGTTCAATGGGAGACAGGTCGGAAGTGCAGGCAGGCCATTCTAGTACCCACCCTCTTTTACGATGAAGCCATGCAGAATGTGTTTGGCATTGTCTTGATGAAATAAGCAGCTGTGTCCATGAAAAAGACTTTGCTTGGATGGATGTGTCTCCAAAATGTGTATGTACCTTTCAGCATGAATGGTGCCTTCACACGGGCATGTGGTGTAAGTTACCCATGGCATTGGCACAAACACAGCCCCATACCATTACAGATATTGGCTTTTGCACTCTGCGCCCCTAGCAGTCCGGTTGGTTCTTTTCCTCTTTGGCCTGAAGGACACGATGTCCACAGTTTTGAAATACGGACACGTCAAACCACAGAACACTTTGCAGTAGTCCATTTTAGAAGAGCTTGAGCCAAACTGTATTTACTGACAATGGTTTTCTGAAATCATTCCTGAGCCCATGTGGTGATATCCTTTCACGTTGATGTCGTTTTATTGATGCAGTGCCGCCTGTGGGATCAAAGGTCACGGGCATTCAATGTAGGTTGTCGGCCTTGCCGCTGAGACGGAGTGATTGATTCCTCTACATTCTCTGAATCTTTTGATATTATTTTTTGATGTTATTTTAATGATTGATGATGAAATCCCTCATATCCTTGATATTTTACATTGAGGAACATTGTCCTTAAACTCAACTATTTTTTCACACAGTTGTTGACGGCTCATTTTTGCTTGTGATTGACTGAGCAATTCAGGGAAGCTCCACCAAACCTGTTCCAGTGAGCCCGATCACCTGTGGGATCTTTCAAACAGGTGTTTGAGGAGCATTCCTCAACTTTCTCCATCTTTTTTGGCACCCGTAGCAACTTTTTTGGAATGTGTTGCTGCCATAGAATTCGAAGTTAATGATTAGTTGATAACAAAATAGTTTATCACTTTGAACATTAAATATCTCAGGGATGGCAATTTTCCGCGGATATGCGGAAATCCGCCGTTTTATTTCTTAAATTGATCATTTTTGTGAATCGTCTAAATCCGTTGAGAATATTTTAGGGGGGTCAGGTACCTTATCGTCGAGTTTTCACGAGCTCTCCCGATCAGTCTTTCCATCTTCCGATTGTAAACAGCCCTGCGATTGGACGTGTATGATGTCTTACTTGTTGTGATTGGTCGCCCCGTCCAGGCCACACCCCTCTCCGCTTTTTTCATCACTAGCCATTGCCATCCCTGATATCTTGTCTTTGTAGTATATTCAATCCAATATAGATTGAATAGGATTTGCAATTCATTCTGTTTTTATGTTTAACACAACTTGCCAACATCATTTGTATTTTCATGACATTGCAGTCGGTATAAATTGAACATTATTTCGTTTGTGAGAATACATGTACGTCATTTAAAAAATCAAAAGACAAAACACGATTAAGGCCCAGTGGGATGCTTTATAGCCAGTAACAAAATAATCAATGGGCGAAAGAAAATCTCTAGTTGGAAAGAAAATGCAAAATCTACAACAGTTAAGGAACTTCATGATTTTTTTTGGGGGGGGGGGGATCCCAAATTTGGAGAGAATGTTCCACAAAAGCAAGGCACCTGCATATGTACAGCACATTTTGTCTTGATGTCAGAGCTGGCATTTTACATTTAGCAGTCACATTTTACATACATTTGTCATATTAATTAGCTTTTTTTTTTTCTCACAAAACACGTCGGATATAGCAGCCAAGGCCGAAATTTGAAAAATACGAGCAGAAATCAACATCAATACTTAGCAAAATGAGTTTTCGCCCTTCCAAACACACACGCACACACACATTCTGGTCTTCGAGATGGTCTTCAATAAGGTAGCTTTTCATGCAATCATGTCCTACACTTTAGAGAAAAGAATCTCTTGGCATTCAAAAATGGACCCACTTTTGTTTCATGCAACAGGAAGAGGAGATTTACAAGTCCAATTAATGCAATAATTCAATATTAAACATCTTTATGGCACATGTTATCATTGGACGCTATGTCAAGAATATAAAGTTACAACAGCACAATTCTCTTTTTCTTGTCGTGGATGGGGGTGGGGCATCGCGTATTGCATAGCAGCAGGGTGAATTTGGAAGTGGACTGATTCCACTTGTCTTAACGTAATGGGTATAAATAGCTGGGTGTGCCGCAGGTGCTGCCAGTTCGTCGATGCCGAGATGAGTTGGGTAGCGCCATGCACTTGCTAGTAGTTACTCAGCCAAAAAATGCTAACGTAACAATTTATTTCTGAATGAGCTGAAACGGCCTTTTGGAGCTAATCAGTGCACGTTGTATGTTTGTGCAGGTACATTTTCATTGTATTCTTTTCATTTTATATTTTGTATTACATGTAAATTGTACGCCGGTTTATTTGCATTACAGCCGAGTGCGCCGATAAGGCCTTGTGGAGCTGACCAACACGCGTTGTGTGTTTATGTTGGTGGAAGTAAGCTAAGTGAGTCAAATAGTCATGTCTCTTTGAGCTCCACCACCAACAAAAAGGGTTACAATTGCGATGGGCATATGATATTAATATATATATATATATATAGAGAGAGAGAGAGAGAGAGAGAGAACTTGGCCACAGTCACAGTCCAGATTTACATTTTTGGAATGTACTGTAAACATTCTTGCCCATATCTTTAACACTCAATGAATACTTCAACCAAATATCTTCAAAGTCTAAAGTTTAGAATGACAAGTGGCTACTTCATGCAATGAAACAGTAAAACAGTATTGGTAAGATTCATCACCAGTATGAAAATATTGTGATTGTTATAAACTCAGATCAACAAAATAAAAAAAGGACACCACTCTATTCCACGTTCACACAAAAAAATGACAAAAAGCTATCCTTCTATGACGTGAGATTTCCATGCCCTCTGAACACGCACTATTTTAATCGAACACGCTGCATTTTCAGTAATTCAGTGCTGCTAGCAGATGGTGAGGATGAATGAGCAGCGACCAGGCTATGGTTGGACCCGCGGAATGCCCCTTTTGCCACAGACTCTGTTCTCAAGAGTTCTGAGGAATATGAGGGAGTCTCGACTGTCCCATGTGACAGGAAATCAAATCCCTGCATGTCCACTTCCCCGTCATTGATAAAAAGGTCACCTTCCCCCCAACCTTTGTCAGTTGCCCCTGCGCCTAGGTCTTGGCAGCTTCTTTGGAAGTCAGTGGAGGAGTTTCGACTGAATCCTGGGGATGAAATGTTGCAGTGGGTGCCTTGCATTTTGCCTTGGGCTGTCTGCATCAAGTCCTGCACTGACAAAGACTTTCCCAGACTGTGATTTACCTGGCTGGGACCTGAGCAGCAGCTTATGGTTGGTGGCACCAGGGGTTCCAGCTCAAGACTCATATGTCTCCTCCATGAGCCCTCCTCCTTGGCATTTAGTCGGCCCTTGTTGGTGGCGTTACCCCGTCGATGCTTTCCCAGTGTGCTGGGCCTCAAATCTGGACCGACTTCCTCCCCGATGCTGCCGTCTTTGATTTGGAATTCTAGACTTCCACAGAAGTCTTCACTTTCAGGTGAATTTTCATTGGAGGTTGCTCTCATCAAGTTGCTAAGACCTACATTCCTGTTTGGAGGAGGTGGTGGTGGGAGCCTTGCCAGAAGACAAAATCTCTCATCTGCTGCTCCTCCACCCCCACCGCTGCAGATACTGTTTGGTGTGAGGATGGGAGGAGAGGTCCCTAATGTTTCATCGTTGCCACTTTCAGGTGTAGTAGACTGATCCTGTGTGTGATGTTGGGGTTGACGATGGTGGTGGTGGGGAAGATGGTGGTGATGCGGCAATGGTGATGGGCTGAAAGATGAGGAAGCAGGGCCTGAGGGAGGTGTAGCGCTGGAGGTATTAAGGTCGAGATCATTCGGGGGCGCCAGGATGAGATGGAGTCCACCCTGGGACAGGTGGGGATTGGTTGAGGAGCGTGTGACGCAGCCGCCAGGGTGAGGCACTGTGCCACTGCTCACCTGGCTGGGGAAGGACAGATCCTTGCTGAAGACAGAGGACTGGTAGTCAGAAGTCTGTTCCAGCTCAAACAGTGGCAAAGATGAAAGCGTGAGAGCTGTGGATGAGCCCTTCCGCAGAACCTGCCGATAGATGTCGAGCAATGAGTCGAGCTTTGACTCGATTGACTGGACCTGTGATGCGAGAAAATAGTAAAACAACAGCAACAAGAATTTTAAATCCTCTGAGGTTTTTATGCAATTATATACAGTTGAATTAGGTTGGCCTGTGTCAGAAATCCTTCTGTATTTACAATTGTCTGATTACATTCACACTCTTGTTAAATATTTATCATGTATCTACATTGTTGCCTCGTATGCGGTCCACAAGATGCAGGAAATATATCATAGGAGTCAATCCGTACAAGGTTAGAAATCTTAGGTGTTGGTTGTACAATGGTGCGAAACTATCAACTAAAACACAGGTGTCAAAGTCAATGCCCGGGGGCCAGACCCGGCCCGCCACGTGATTTTATGTGGCCTGTGGGAGCAAATCATGTGCGTCAACTTTCATGATCCTTGTTGAAATCTGTACCGAAATGTCAAATTGTCTTGGGTAATAAATAACGTTGAGATTTTGCGTCGGCCCTCCGAGGGAAGCCGGAACTCCGAAGTGGCCCGGAACAAAAAATTAGTTTGACACCCCTGAACTAAAGGATGGCACAATTTCAACTTAACAATGAGCTGACTGAGCCTCCAAAATTCATCAAATTGCGTGATAGCCTTAAGGCCCTTTCGCGTATGAAACAATGGCCGCATTGCATCACCTTGCCGACACATTGTGTCGTGCAGCCTTGTCTGTGTTCCCTCTCCAACACATGTTGCACAAACGACAGAAATTGTTGCTGCACGTAGAATGCCGCACACATCTCTCCTGATTGATCCGTTTAGTCACGTGCTGTGATGACATTGTACTCAGCTTTCCCTGCCTAGGTTCCTAAATACACAAGGTCTCTGCCGCACCACGCAGCTTGTTGGTGCTGCTGCGAAGCAAGCTAACTTGGCGGCGGCGTAGGTGCTATGTGTGTTTGTAGAGAAGCCTATACACCAGTGGTCCTCAACTAGAAAGGCTGTAGGTCCACCTTTTTTTTTTTTTATAAGACCAAGGTCATGGGGAGCAGGGCTATATGCCCATTTAGTATGGTCAAGCCAAGCTTATACAAATCAACACTCCTCACAACCAACCAATAATGGGGTGCATGAAAATAACAATTATTCACTTTGCCAGTACACAGCAAATAATGAGAGGTATTGTGTTGAGGGTACGACGGGTACGACGTACCCTCAACACAGAGGGTATGTCCTGGGTACGACGTTAAACTGCATCCAACTGGTCCTCCAGGTTGGGGGTTGGGCGTGAGGTTAACAACCTCACCCCGTAAAACAAAACCTGTTACAGAAACGACGAGAGGAAGCCATTCCGGTAAACCACGGCGAAGAAGAGACGGCACATCCTTGGATGTATCTATGACGGGGCCGGGTGAAATCCAGCAGGAAGCCCGACCCCTGATGACCCCGATCTTTGGAACCAAAACCAACACCAGAGTAGGCACCTGGAATGTGCGCACAATGTTCCAGTCTGGTCGCATGGACCAGGTGCTGAAGAATATGAGGGACTATCGCCTGGACATCTTAGGCGTTAGTGAAATGAGGTGGACGGGGCAAGGGCGTCTCGTGGTTGATGGAGCAACTTTTCTGTACTCTGGGAAGCAAGACCACCATTCCCATGGAGTCGGCATCATCCTCTCCAATAGTGCAGCAAAAGTATTGATTGGATGGAAGCCGGTGAATGAACGGATTATTACAGCAAGGCTCTACACCAGATATGCCAAAGTAACCATCGTACAAGTCTATGCCCCAACCGAAGCTGCCTCAGCGGACGATAAAGACACCTTCTACAACCAGCTCCAGACCGTGCTTGAGGAAATCCCCAGACATGACATCAAAATGCTGATTGGAGACTTCAACGCAAAACTGGATAATGACAGAAGGGGCCTGAATGCCACAGTTGGACCACATGGGTCTGCAGGCTCCACGAACGACAACGGGGAGAGACTGTTGATGCTAACCAGTACCAACGGCCTCAGCATTGGCAACACCTTTTTTGAGCACAAGCGGATCCACAAAGTAACCTGGGTTTCACCTGGTGGCGGGACCCAGAACGAACTGGACTACATCTGCATCAACACAAGGTGGCGCTCGTCATTGCTCGACGTTCGCTCCCACAGAGGTGCAGATGTGGGTTCAGACCACTTCCTTGTGGTGAGTAAAATCAAGCTGAAGCTGAAGAAGGTGAAAAAGGTGCAGCCCAAGAGACCTTACGCAGTGGACAAGCTAAAGGATAACAACATCTCAGAAAGCTTCTGTGAGGAGTTGAGTAGGAAGCTCAAGGTATCACAACACCTTGCAAACATTGAGGAGCAGTGGAGTATGTTCTCTTGTGCCATTGCTGAAACTGCAGAAGCAGTCATCAGCAGAAAGAGGGGTACCAACAAAGAGAGATGGATAACAGACAACACCTGGAAGTTGATTGATGAAAGGAAAGTGGCCAAGATAAAAAGAGAACAAAAGAGGAGGCTCCGGAGCTGGAGGATGGAAGACGAGGAGTACAGGCGCTTGGACAGGGCAGTGAAGAAGAGTTGCAGGAAGGATAAAAGACAGTGGCTAGAAGAGAAAGCAAGAGAGGCACAGGAAGCAGCCGAGAACAACAACACGACGACCCTATACAAGATCGTGCGGGAGCTAACCAACTCCAGGAGCAGCTCTAGCGTGCCAATCAGGAGCAAGGATGGCAGGACACTTCTAAGCGACGAGGAGCAAGAAGCAAGATGGCTGGAACACTTCAGGGAGGTTCTCAACCAACCAATGCCTCCTGTGCTCTTCAATTTCGATCAAGAGACACCAGCTCCAGCTCTAAATATTACATCGAAAGAGATATCCGAGACTGAGGTTGCCAAAGCAATCAAGGGCCTTAAGAACAACAAGGCACCGGGACTCGATGAGGTAGCTGCCGAGATGTTGAAACACGGCCAAGACGCTGTTGTGGAGAGCCTTACCCACCTGTTCAACCTGATTTGGCATGCTGAAGAGGTTCCTGCCGACTGGAGACGTGGGGTCATTGTCACGCTTCCTAAGAAGGGAAACCTCGCAGACTGCAATAACTGGCGGGGCATTACACTGCTGTCAATCCCCAGCAAGGTATTCTGCAGTGTCCTGCTACATCGCCTTAAAGATGAAGTGGATAACATCTTGAGGGAAGAGCAAGCCGGTTTCAGGAAGGGAAGGTCTTGCGCCGAACAGATCTTTACCCTTCGAAACATCATAGAGCAGTGCCAAGAACTTCAGACACCACTCATGATCAACTATATCGATTTCAAGAAAGCCTTCGACAGCATCCACCGGGAGTCACTGTGGCAGATCGTCCAGCTGTATGGTGTACCCCTCAAGTACTTCAACATCTTCAGGTCATTGTACCACAACTCAACCTGTTGTGTCAAAACCAACAGTGGCACAACTGATGATTTTGACATTGTCACTGGTGTAAGACAGGGTTGCATTCTGTCACCCCTACTCTTCATCATCATAATTGACTGTGATGAGGAAGTCCATCACAGGGGAAAAAGTTGGTATCAAGTGGGGAGGGAGCAGACTAGCTGACCTGGAATTTGCAGATGATTTGGCTCTGTTAAGTCACACCCAGCCCGCACTCCAGGAGTTGACCAACAATCTGCATGAGCACGGAGTTAAGGTCGGTTTACGAATTAGCCAGGAAAAGACCAAGGCCATGGCCGTCGGAAAGCACCAGCACCTTCAACCACTCACTCTACACCAACATGACATAGAGTACATTGACAGCTTCACATATCTTGGGAGTAACATCTCAAATACAGGTGGTGTGGAGAAAGACGTCAACAGTAGACTTGGTAAAGCTGCGGGAGTGTTCCAACGCCTCCGCAACATCTGGTCATCGAAAGCCATCACTACGACCACCAAGCTAGGCCTCTATATGTCAGTGGTTATCCCAACAGCGATTTACGCCTGTGAGACATGGATGAAGACAGCCAACATTACCAACAAGTTAGATGTCTTTCATCGGCGTTGCCTGAGATCCATCCTGAGGATCTCATGGAGAGACCACATCACCAACGAGGAGGTGATGAAGAGGGCAGGAGTGGCTGAACTGTCAGACATTGTCTATGAAAGGAGAAGGAAAATGATCGGCCACGTACTCCGGCTGCCAAGAGAGAGACCGGCAAGTGTGGCCATGGACTGGATGCCAGAGGGTGGAAAGAGGAAGAGAGGTAGGCCAAAGAAGACGTGGAGACAGACTGCCAAAGAAGACCTCAGTGAGATGGGTGTCAGCTGGCATGGAGCAAGAAGGGTCGCCAGTGACCGGAACAAATGGAGGAGGCTCGTCGCCCAATGTTCCAAATAGGAGCGGGCGGAACTAACTAACTAACTAATTGTGTTGAGGCAGAGGAACTCTTTTATTTTGTTAAGTTGTGCCTGCTTAATAATAGAAATAGCCCTTTTAGGGAAATAAGACATTTTTACTTTAACTTTGTTAAACAGTAGTTGTCTTTTTTCCCCTTAATTTAACAAAAGCAAAACAAAATACTCATATTACCAAAATAAATACTAAACATGAAAACAAAAATATTATTTTCATTTGTACAATTCCCCTTTTCACATCCCCTCTGAAATCACTGAAAAATATATCAGAAGAGGAGTTAAGAACCATTTGAAATACTGACACAAGGGAGCACAGGAATGTGCAGTGCTGTTCTTCCACTAAAGGTGAATGCAATGTCTGAGGCATGCAAATATTATTTGAGGACGCCATTGGGATGTTCATTTACCATGTTGCGGTGTTCTGCTGTTAAACAGCTGCAAAGATCCCCGGGTAGACGGGAGCAAAACTGCACACAATCGAAACCTCCCGCGATTCGTCTTGTCTAATTGTCTGTGTGCGGCTCTCCTGGGCTGAAGCACACTGTGGCGTCGCGCATGCGTCTGTTTCCTGACACAATCATCCATTTTGAATGCGTGACGCTTATGTATGGGCGCACCTTAAGTTCAGAGGAGCCAATCAGCGCATCGTTATCGCCGACATGCCCTGTTCAGGCATTATACACACACAGTCGCGCTGCTGCGTCCTCTGCAATACATCTGTTCGTGCACGCAAATAATAAAACGGATAATTTTAACAAGCGATCGCGGTAATGCGCAGATTATAGTCCAAAAATATAAAATGTATAACGTAAAAATCACTTTATAATTTATTATTTTATACAATTTGCCGAGGGTCCGGACAGAGGAGGTCGGCGGTCCGGTCGTGGATCGCGGTCCGGCAGTTGAGGAAGACGGCTATACACACACATACTGCCTATGGCGCCGCCTCCTTGATCGATTGCGTAATACAAATAGATGCATTATTTAGTCCTCTAGGTCCCTTTGCTCTAGCAGGCAATGTTACATGGTCTCCATTATTGTAGCTTTGTTCCTTGTTCCGCAAAGTAAAAATGGTGACCAGAATTGGACATAAAACGCAGCGGAAAGTTTTTCAAAACAACGCATGCGGGTTGCATGCGAGTACAAAGATAGATTGCGTACGGCATTGCCGCAGCGTCGTCCGTGCGACTAAAGAGAAGCCCATCCATCCATCCATTTTCAACACCGCTTAATCTTACGAGAGCTGCTGGAGCCTATCCCAGATGACTTCAGGTGGAAGGTGATCTACACCCTGAACTGGTCGCAAGTCAGTTACAGGTGGGAACCGATCCCACGCTACCCGCACACAAGTCAGGCAAACGTACCACTACACCAGGCATGTCCAGCTCCGGGCCTGGAGGGCCACTGTCCTGCCTGTTTTCCAGCTCTCCCGGCTGCAACACACCTGATTCAGATGATCAGCTCATCAGCCAGCTCTGAAGCAGCATTAGAACTTTCCTGATGATTTGAATCAGGTGTGTTGCTCTTGGGAGAGCTGGAAAACAGGCAGGACAGCGGCCCTTGAAGACCGACTTTGGACACCCCTGCACTACACCATCGGTGACGGCACGATAAAGAAGCCTTCACTCTTAAAAGCTATGTTTCTTTTGATGGAACGTCAAAACCCCAAAGTTGGGCTGTACTTTGCATTTGCATATTGGTATTATTTGAATTTATAGGACATTTGAATACAGTTGTACATTCACATCAAACGCGAGTATAAAAGGCTTCTGATGAACCTGACACATTATTTATAATCAGAGGTGGGTATTTTGCAAAATGTTGTCGGTTTGTCATTCGTCGGCAGACTGGGAACCTGTCCATCATCATCGGTCAGTTTTTTTCATGCCGGACCAAACTTGTCTGCCAGTCTGTCAGTTAGTCAGTTCGTCCGTCACCCTCCACGAAGAAACCTACGAGACATGCGGTGGTTCTGTCAATCGTCAGCAAAACAGGCGTCTGTCGGTGACGGCCTGAGATTTCCATTGGTCCTCGAACCGGTTAGTGACAATTACACTGATAAAACTCCATCTCCGTCAGTGCCCAGTCCAACATTTTCAAAGTTTCCCATCATTTGTCAATTGTCAGCAAAATTGGTATCAGTCAACGGACCTTTCATTAGTCCTGACAAAATGCCCACCTGTGTTTATCATTACATTTACAATCAATTAAAGCGTAATAAAAAGAAGAAAACAAGCACCTGGCGCTCCACTTTACAAACGCGCCCCAACATGCTCATGTCCTCCAGTAGATCTCCATCAGACAGCAACTTGTCACGAATCTTCTTATCCAGGGGGATCTGTCCCTTCCCAAGGATTTGGTCCACCCTAAATATCACAATGGCACACCACAACACATTTATTATTATAATACATTGTAGTGGACTCATATATATATATATATATATATATACTGACATAATGATAGTCTGGGCTCACTTACGAGTTTACTGACTCAACATAAAATCTCTTCAGTTGAACACAAAGCTATGAATAGTTACAAGTAGACACACAGGTTAATTATATCTTCTGCCATCTAGTGGAAGGGCATTTACTTGTTTTGCCTGTCACTATTACTGTGTTCAAATTCGTAGGTGGCATCCTCCAAAGGCCCAAATTTGAAGGCTTCATGACGTAACTTCTGGCGTATCTTAACCGAACACCGGTGTGCAAATGCATGCGACTTTCAAATTTAGCCTTCAAATCTGGCCATTGTTTTCATGGACACGGGCCCTGAGCGAAGGCTGCACTGAAGAACACTTTTGTAGCCTACATTGCCCCACCCTTCTCCCCACGAGGCATGGTCTGTGTGTGTGTGTGTGTGTTTGTGTATGTACGTGTTTATCTGAATTTGGGGTATCTGATCATTTGACCAGTTGGTGGCGTATTTTGTTGATGTATGAATACAACAAAACAAAACAATCAAATCAAAAGCACCACAACTTGATTCATCCGAAGCGCTAAAAGAAAGCTCATCAAGATGGGGTATGACTACAGGATGGGAATTTCATCCGCTGAACAGTTGACAGATGGAAGCAAAGAGCAATGCATTTGGATGTGAGACCAAAGGCTGCGCTCAATTCTTTATATATTTTGCGTGAATCTTTCTGAGCATGCGTTGTATCGTGAATGAACAGAATGGAAAAGAAACGGAAACCCATTTGATGTGTTTGGGCACTCTGACCCTTGGGTGGAGTTCTTTCTGCCCTGGCTGTAATAGAGAGGCAGGAAGGGGGAGGAAAAAGTCTTGGCACGGCTGCTTAGGGGCTGTGGGCCTACAATCATGTCCAGTCTGTGAGGAAGCAAAATGAACACACATACACAAACGCACGTGCATGAAGTGCAGATGCAGATGCAAACATGCGTACACACACAAATACTCACATATAGATATAGATATGTATATACAGTTGTGCTCATGTGATGAATACACCGGCAGAAATTGTTTGAAACTGACTTTTTTTTTTTTTAACTGATGACTGACTGGGGATCATCTCATTTTCTTGTTGCTGCTGTTTTCCTCAATAATTGTGTAATTTGGAAATGCCATAATCGTTTTAGAAGAACTTTAAAAATGAAATAAATATATTTTGCTTGATCCCTTTTTTTTTTGAACGGTATTTTGAAGTTACAAATTCTGCCTGGGTATGTCAACTAATTAGCACAAGTGTACACTAGCCAGCCTCAACGTTTGACCTTTTGCACAAATAATGATATCCAATACAAGAGTTCAAATATTCTGCCTTTGCCATATAATAATGGTCGATTTTGATCAACCTCCACAGAGATTTATTTTCCTCTTTATTTGATTTGCAGTGCTGTAGAACTTCTCTACCTCATACTGAGAGTTGTTCTCACTATTTTTGACACTTTCAGGTAGCTGAGGCAACCAAAACATCAGGAGCAGCTCTCACGCTCCGCACACGATCTATGCCACTGCAAAATATAAGTAGAAAAATGAACATTTCAAATGACTCCCTTTGAAATCAAAACCGATGATTATGATTAACTTTGCATTCGCGAAGCATGTATACAGTTTTTGCATTGGATATCGTTACACTGGCTGTCATAATGTTGTGGCTGTCCAATGTATATATCTTTTTAAATGGAATAGAGAAATAAATATTTGGCCAATCATGCAGAATTGACTGAACATGGAATATATTGACGGTCCTACCGAGTTTGTAGGCTCTTAATGCGGCACAACATGTCCAAATGCCCTGCAGAGTACTGCTCAATCACATCCTTCACATCATAAGGACGCAGGGTCTCCTTAAACTTCTTCTTTGCAACATGGAACTTCATTATTCTGAGGGAAGAGGAGGTGTCTCACGGTCAACCACAAGAGAGAGTTCTGATTTTGTCAAAATTAAACTGAAGGGTTTTTAGGATCGATCAGCGATCAGGGAAAAACATTTCAATTTTAATTTTTTTTTACATTTTATTTCTATAGGCAACTGGAACCTCCGCATCTCAGCAACTGTGAATGCAACAAGACTGGTCTTTGTTGAACGCTACTTTAAACAAAGGACACAAAACTGAATGAAGAAAGCAACAAACATCATCAGGCTTACGATCAGTCAGAATTACTGTTGTAATATTGAGGATTGATTTCGGAATATTCAGGTAGTGGAGAGTACCATTTAACTTATCATTTTAAATAAAGATTTAAAAGATTTAACTGGAGCAATCGGCCACGGCCAAGATTTATTTGTATGAAGAAAGCTCCAAAGAAACTTGGACCAGTTCATTAAACATGATTTTTTTTGGGGGGGGGGGGGGGGGGGATATTGATATCTTTTGCTTACCTAATTGCTCTAATGGCAGACTTGACTGAAGGCAGCAAGTCCTCCACTGAGATCTCACAGTGACAGCCTTTCTCATCAAAACCATCGTCTGCTGCCATGTTAGAGTCTGCTGTTTTGGAAAGGGGGCAAAGAAAAAGACAAACATTTACATGTTCATTTGATTCATCAATATCCATCCATCCATTTTCTCCCACTTATCCATGGTCAGCTCGCGGGAGCAACAGCTTTTGCAGGGAAGCCCAGACTTCCCTCTCCCCAGTAACTTCTTCTAGCGCTTCCCAGGGGATCCCAAGGTGTTCCTAGGCCAGCTGAGAGACATAGTCTGTCCTGCGTGTCCCGGGGTCATCCTGCCGGTGGGATATGCCCGGAATAGGGAAGTGTCCAGTTGGCATCCTAATCAGATGATCAAGCCACCTCATCTGGCTCCTCTCAATGTGGAGAAGTGGATCGACTGTGATCCCTTCCCAGATGACCGAGCTTCTCAATTTATCTCTCAGGGAGAACCCGGACTCCTGCGGAGCAACCTCATTTCATCTGCTTGTATCCGGGATCTTGTTCTTTCGGTCATGGCCCATAGCTCGTGACCATAGGTGAGGCTAGGAACGTGGTTCGACGGGTAAAGAGCTTACAAAGTTTGCATCAGAGCAAAGCTGCACTGATCCGCCTGTCGATCTCCCACTCCATCCTAACCCTCACTCGTGAAGAGCCCAAGACACTTCAACTCCTCCACTTGGGGTAAGATGTCATGCCTGACACCCTCCAAGGTCTTACTGTCATTGCCCACCTGAGCATTGAAGTTCCCGAGCTGAACGATGGAGTCCCCAAGGAGAAGTACTCTCCTTGGGGACTCCAGCACACTCACCAAGAACTCCAAAAAGAGTGGGTACTCTGAGCTTGTGCTCCCGTCCACCGTTGTGAACCCCAATGTGCAGGCACTGAGCTGGGGGGCAATGAGTATGCCCACACCTGCTCTGCGCCTCTCACCGTGGGCAACTCCAGAGTGGAAGAGAGCCCAACCCCTCGAGAGAGAACTGGTACCAGAACCCAGGCTGTGTGTGGAGGAAAGTCCAGTCGGAACTTGTCTGACTCGCACACCAGCTCAGGCTCCTTCCCTGCAAGAGAGGTGACATTCCATGTCCCTTCTACGGCCATTAAAACTAATTTGTGCATACATTAGCCCCTTCGGACTAATCGTAGTTGGTCTTCACATTATTAAATGGACTATTATGTATGTTAAAACATCCATTAGATGCTTCTTTTTTCCCACGACAAACAATGCCCAACGCGGCTATAGTTACATACTTTTCTCAGACTGTCACACAAGATAAATTCACAGATGAGTTTAGGGTCGCACTGCTGAGATGGCTCTATGTATTGCACATGAACTCTTGGCTCAAATGAAACAAAATGTAAAGTACAGAGCCGCATGCCCCGCTCCTGTGTTTTTTCCCCCCGTCCTTCGAGGTTATTTTTCTCTCTCTCTCTCTCTCTCTCTCTCTCTCTCTCTCTTTCTGGCTCCTTCCACAGCTGTAAAATATATTTTTCTAACTGCAAATGAGTATTCAATATGAGGGCGCATAAATACGGTCCATTTAAAATTAACCCTGAAAGATCATGCATGATATCAATTGAAAAAGATCACAACAAAGGACATTTTTACTATAATTACACTGGTTCACAGGTTGAAAATGTTTGTCCTCACTGTTTTGAAAACAAGAGGAGACATTAGAGTTTAATGTCTCCTCTTGGTCTAATGATTAGACCAAAGTGCTGGATTGGGCCCTTGAAGCAAAATCTGAAGCTACTGCAATGGTTTTTCCACACAAACGCATCGTTTGAACCTTTGAGTGAAAATATGTCAAGAATGTGATGTGTATAAGAACAGTGGCAGCAATAGTCACTCAAGGGATCGAAACCCAATAGCCACTCACCATCAGTGGTGGATCGCGACTGGCTTTTAAGGCGCAGTGAGGGTCTGAAGCGCGTGCGATCATTGAAACTCCAGCTCTTCTGTACCTTGGCAGGGCTAGTGCCTTCGGTACCAGCCTCTGCCACTGGAGAACGACGGTCATTCACTGAGGATGTCTGCCTGTTCTTGATGCTCTGACCTCTTGGGCTAGCCATCCTCACCCGCTCCTTGAAGCTGAGTTTCTGGCTGTAAAACGAAAAAAAAAAAAAAAGACTGGTGAAACAGAGCAGCACAAGTCTGAAAACAACAATACAAAATGAAGTTCTATTAACTGTTTTAGGGAAAATATTTAAAAAAATAATGTCAGTGCTTGTTTGATCCATTGTTGTACATCGTCATTCATAATCAGTGACTACAAGGTAATAATGTTTAGGTGAAGAGCTACAATGGCAAAGACCAGCATGCACCACTGAAACATGGATGCGTGTGTGTGTGTGTGTGTGTGCGTGCATGTGTAAATACACAAAATACCATAAATCTGCCTAAATCTGTTCGTGCCCACTGACAGATTTTTCGGATTTGATGCTTTTTGATAAGACAGCATGATTATTGCACAGATGTGCCTTAGGCTGGCCACAACAAAAGACCCCACTGAAATATGTTGTAGATGATGAAAAAAAAAGCTGGGACAAGGGGCACAAAAACTGTAAGCTAGGGAATGCTTTAAAAAAAAAACACTGATTTGGAGAATTACACGATTTTTGGGGGGGGGGGCAGGTCAGTGTCACGATGGAGTAAAAGGGAAAAGCCAAACCAAGTCCACACTATGCAGGTGGAGTTTTTTTTTTTTTTTCCCCAGGAGCAACTCTGTTTCGCTTTGGGTTTTGGAAAGGGCTTTCCGCACTCCAAACAAATATGGAGGCAGGACATCCACTGCACTGTGCACTGTGCATGCTGTGATTGACTGGGTGGGTGCGTGTCAGCAGCTCTGAGCCCTGATAGAGCTAAACTGGATAGAATGTGCCCGAAAGACAATTTAAATCTTTCGGCTTTATGAGATCGTCAACATGTTCAAGTCTTTAAATGATCTTATATCGTCGTATCGTCCACCTCTATGTTAAAGGGAAAGGAACACAGTTGTCAACATCTCCCTGCCCCAGCTTTTTTAAAAACGTGTTGCAGGCATCAAAGTCAAAATGAGTCAATATTTGAAAACATTACAAATGTTTTATCTGTTTGAACATGAAATTGCTTGTCATTGCAGAATATTCCATTGAATATATAAGATACGCATATATGTTGAAAAGGACTATTATATTCTTTTTTTATTTACATTTTAGACAATGGTCCAACTTCATTGGAATTGGGAATTGTGTATTTAAATGTGAATTTTGGACACACAACTCAACATCACCATTTTTTGCATTTTGTGAGGTTTTTCCAAGCTTTCAACCACAGCCTCTTTCAGTTGTGATTTTGGGAGTTATTCCCTTCATTTTCTTCTTTAACAAGAAAAAACATCAGTGTTTAAATCTGAAGATTATATTGGCCAATCTCAAAAGCTTCTACTTCTTGCCCTCAGTGAACTCCTTTGTTCTTTTGGCAGTTTATTTTGGATCATCAACTTGACGTATGATCATCTCCTAATCAATTTGGTTGCATCTAGTTTTACAGTGACAGTCCAATTTGATGCTGTTACCATTTGTTGCATCAATGAAGCTTGATGAAGAATATTCAATGCAATGGGACACACCTGGGCAAAAAACCCCCCAGAAAAACCCCAACAACAACAAAAACATCGATCAATTTCTTGTTCCAATACTTTTGCTCAGTGGAAAATGGGTTGAGTCAAACAAAATATGCCGTTGTCTGATGTGTATCAGATTGAGAAGTAATTCCCTGATACATAAAAGTGGAATGTTCATCTCTTGCAGGAAAAAAATAAATAAATCTGGCTTCACTTTTGGGGCATAGTGTAAGCAGGCTACAACAATTCCTCTCACAGTTTCAATCAACAATTCTGTAATAAACTGCTGTCCAGTGTATCATCAAAGGAACCCGGGTGACAACATTTTTATTTCGACTTTTTGCTGCCCAGAAGTTGTAACGCGAATGTGCACCCCAGTAGTTTGGACCCGTGCCTTTTGTATCTTGAGGACAACTTATGCATGCGGCTGACACATCTGTCATGCAAATTTTGGGAAAAAAAAGGCATGGGTGCGGCTGAATGGACCATGCTTCCAACTCTTCAACAGTCCTTGTTTGGTTCACACTTGGAGGTCAGGAAATCGAGAAGCTCCAGTTAAGACGTGCAAATATTTTACCTCACTGTATTGGATGAGTCCGAATGTGATCAAATTGAGAATGGATGAGGAGGAGGACTGACATGTGCAGCCGCGTATTCAATCGAGGATCTCTTGTGCTGTATAAGACATGTGTGCAACTTGTGCTCTCAAGATACCGTACACAAAGTGCACACGCAACTTATATATCTTGGAAGTGCTTGTTTTAAGTCACGCACACATAAAAAAGGTCTCCCTGTTCCAGGTACCTAGCATTCATGATTATTCACTGATGGCTTTCCTCAGTCTTTGTTCAGTTCAAGAGTGCATGCAATATGAGTTCACAGGCAACGCTAAGAGAAGCTATGCAGAGAGGCTGAAAAACCAGTTCTCTGCTAACGACTCTGCATCTGTATGGAATGGCCTGAAAGCAATCACTAACTATAGAATGCCATCCCCCCAAACAGTGAACAATAAGGGTCTTGCTAATGAACTAAACATGTTTTTCTGCCAATTTGAAAAGGACACCCCCATTTCCCAGACACACCCACCTCTACCAGAAACGACTCTATCTACCCCCCCCCCCCCACCCTCTTTTTCTCCACTACAGATCCACGAACAGGACGTGAGACGGCTCTTCAAGCAGCAGAAGATCAAGAAAGCTGCGGGGCCCGACAAAGTGTCCCCCTCCTGCCTGAAAGTCTGCGCTGAGCAGCTGGCTCCGGTCTTCACACAAATCTTCAACAGATCCCTGGAGCTGTGTGAGGTCCCATCCTGCTTCAAACAGTCTACCATCATCCCAGTTCCCAAGAAATCGGCAACATCGGAACTGAACGACTATAGGCCTGTCGCCCTGACGTCTGTGGTCATGAAGTCCTTTGAATGCCTTGTGCTGAACCACCTAAAGAACGTCACCGGACCTCTGCTGGACCCTCTCCAGTTTGCCTACCGGGCAAACAGGTCTGTGGAAGACGCAGTCAATATAGGTCTGCACTACATCCTCGAGCACCTCGACAGCACAGGGACCTACGCAAGGATTCTGTTTGTGGATTTCAGCTCTGCGTTCAACACCATCATCCCGGAACTCCTCACCCCCAAACTTCTCCACCTCGTGTCCCCTACGATCTGCCAGTGGATCCTCAGCTTCCTGACGGGACGGACACAACAGGTGAGACTGGGAGCAACAACATCATCAACACGCACACCAGCACTGGAGCCCCACAGGGATGTGTCCTCTCTCCACTGCTCTTCTCCCTCTACACAAACGATTGCACCTCAACAAATCCAGCTGTCAAACTCATAAAGTTCGCAGACGACACCACGGTCATCTGTCTCATCAAAGACGGCGACAAGTCTGCGTACCGCCCTCAAGCGGAGCAGCTGGAGCTCTGGTGCAGCCGACACAACCTCGGGCTGAACACGCTGAAGACTGTAGAGATGATCGTGGACTTCAGGAAACATTCTTCTCCACAGTTGCCCCTCACACTATCCAACTGCCCTGTGTCAACCGTCGAGACCTTCAAGTTCCTGGGAATCACAGTCTCCCAGGACATGAAGTGGGAAGTCAACCCCATCTCCATCCTGAAAAGGGCCCAGCAGAGGATGTACTTCCTGAGGCTGCTGAGGAAGCATGGCCTGCCACAGGAGGTGCTACGACAGTTCTACACGGCAGTCATCGAATCAATCCTGTGTTCTTCCATCACGGTTTGGTTTGGGGCCGCCACAAAAAAGGACAAAATCAGACTTAAACGGACAGTTAGGACGGCGGAAAAAATCATTGGCACTGCCCTACCCACTCTTGAGGACTTGCACACTGCAAGAATCAAGACAAGGCCACGGAAAATCCTCCTGGATCCCCCGCACCCTGCCCACCACCTTTTCCAGCTACTCCCCTCAGGCAGACGCTACAGATCCATGCGCACCAAATCCAGTAGACACTTAAACAGCTTCCTCCCTCTAGCCATTAACTCCCTAAACAGTCACTGACGTAGTCACTCGTCTTGTACTACAAATACTGCTACTGGTCACTCTAAAATGGTTCAATGATTTTCTGCACCAACTGTACAAACTGTCATAGTATTGTATTCTACCACTGTTCACTTTAGCTCTGCTTGATACTTTGCACATTGTCTCACAGTTGTCACTGGGTGGTACCACCGCACTACGGTTCACTTACATTACGAAAATGTCCTTGCATACCGATTTGTCATGTCCTTGTTTACGATGATACTAATGCAGCGTGTTATACCGGAGACAAATGCCTTGTGTTCTACATACTTGTTATTTCATAAGTCATAGCCCTTTGCATGAATAAGTACCCAAGATGTAGCTCTCACTGACAAAACAATTAATGACCACTCTTTTAGATTGACGGGAATTTGTTTGTTTGTTTTTTAATGTAGCCTGCATCAATCAAAATGTAAACCTCAGCCCTTTTATTGCCATTTGAAATGCTTTGACCTCAATCTTGTGTGCTGTAACCCATTTGACTTATTATACAACGCTGAGAGTAACAACATGTGATTGTTCAGGTTGCATTGGCCTGAAACGACACACACAACAAAAACAACCCTAAAACAAACACAGTACAGCAAACGTAATGATGTTACATGGCTCTCACTTGCTCTGTATGATTTTTTTGTTCATTTATTTGTTAATTTATTCCATGTTTATTTGTCCAGGTAAGGCAACGGAGGATATTTTCATTTGCAGTGCCAATCTGGCTGCAGACAGCAGATGAGAAGAAAAGCTTCATAATTTTACTGAGTTATGTTTGTATTTCTTACCCATATCATTTAAAAAAAATATTTTTTAACGACGGAATGTGATGGACAAAAGGCTAACTCTTGAAAAGGTTCATTTGACTCGATAACAACAGAGGCAGCACTGCAGTGAGTTTTACACTGAATATATTCGATGTTCCATTTGGTTGACCGTTCGATGTCTTGTGTACGAGTGCGGATATACATGAAGTCCCAGGTGTCTCATGTTGACTTGAGTGTCCTGTCAACTTCACAAATTACTCACTGTTAATTTTCGTTTAACTTCTGCAGTTTCCCGACGTTGGTTCAACCACATGAAGTATCGACACCAACCATGTATGATTAAAACTGATGTTTAAAATCTGACAGCGCATAAAATAAAAAGGCTTTGGTCAAAAATTTCACAAGGGGATGCTTATGCAGGCTTTCGGATATAAAAAAAAAGTCGTCTTTGTTTTAGACTGACAACCAAAATAAGATTGTGATGATGATCGTGATTATCAGTTTAACCCTTTTGGGAACAGAGGTTACTACAGTGGACAGCTAATCATGTTATCAGGTTACAGGTTGCATGAAAAGGTTAAATTTGGCACAAATCAGTGATCGTGTATTACAGACAAAACATAAAGGACACAGTCTTATTGTTGTCATTCCGACCAAAATATGAATAGAATAGACAGGAAAAAGAAAAGAAGAGGTACGTACATCCCCAAGTGTGAATTGGCCTGAGCATTCCGTTCATGTGACATCACAAAGCAACGTAGAATTTGACACATGGGCTACAATGACACAATTCTTCACGTGTACGACAGGCATTGTATTGAAAGAACATTGACATTTTTATTAAATGTTGACTGCCTTGAGTTTTAGGCTCATCACAGCCAGAGACGCAAAGTAAAACGAGACAAAATTAGGAGGTGTTCCAAAATGGCTAATCAGGAAACTTGTTCACCAATGTAAACAATGCAACATTTATGTATGTAGCCACCTACATTTCTACCAGGGCATATATGATGACTTTGCATCTTGAAACTCGGTTGATTTGGAACACATATGCTGTGGAACTGGAAGGAACAGTATTAGGTACATCCAAGCCATGTTTTTCCTTTTTTTTTTTTCTGCGCGAAGCTAATTCTTTCCGAGGAGACGGCAAAAAAATAGTGTTTTTCATCACAAACCTTGTAGTTGGTTCTCCTTGGTCTTTTCTGGAGTTGTCAGTTGACCGTTGAGGAAAAAGACAGAAATTGTATTAGATATAATTGTGAGCATTGTGATGAATATTCATGAGTTAGAAAAATTATTTTTTCATATCCATTTCAGCAATTGCACTCACATTATCACATGCATTTCGGGTTTGACCCCCTTTAGTATTAAATCGACTTTTATTCATCATTTATTTCTAATGACATAAATAGAATTCAAAATATCATAACGCTTGTTTTAACACTGTACAGTTAGCAATGTATCGTACTTACATACATCAATACATGCACTACTGGTCCCCCCAGGTTTCCGCGATTACAGATTTTTACTTCAGATTTCAGTCCCCGGTGGACGAATGTATTCACATGTATTTTCCATCCCAGCCGCTAGATGTCGCAGTCAGATAGCCGGACGGCATCCAAGACTCAGAGCTCGGCTGCTTTAAATAAAATGCCTTGGTTATTTTTTTTAAACTAGATTATCGTCGGAACGTTTGTCTTCATTTTTTTTTTCTGATTGGATCGGTAATGTGCACAATACTGTATCCCCAAGTCAAGTGAATAGCTTACACTTCGACACTTCATCGTGTCCTTTAATGCTTGACACTTGGTTCTGTTAACTATGTTCCCAGATAGTTAAATGCAATGTGTTGCACTTTCGTTTTTTTCTGCTGTATACAGTATGTTTACGATATTCAGGTCAAGTGAATATTTTACACTTAAATCTTTGCTTTGATATCACTTGTTCTGCCTCAAACCCAGTATTGTGAAATGTTTTGCATTTTATTCATTCATTCATTCGTTCATTTTCCGAACCGCTTTATCCTCACGAGGGTCACGGGGTGGGCGGAGGGGGGGGGGGGGGCGTGCTGGAGCCGATTCCAGCTGTCTTCGGGCAGTACGCGGGGAAGACCCTGAACCGGTTGCCGGCCAATCGCAGGGCGCACAGAAACGAACAACCATTTGCACTCACACTCACACCTAGGGACAATTTGGAGTGTTCAATCAGCCTACCATGCATGTTTTCGGAATGTGGGAGGAAATCGGAGCACCCGGGGGAAACCCACGCAGGCATATAGTGAACATGCAAACTCCACACAGGAAGGCCGGAGCTGGAATTGAACCCCGTACCTCTGCACTGTGAAGTCAACGTGCTAACCACTCGACGGCTTTGCATTTTATAAGTAATGCAAATAAATCTGCCAAAGAAGAACAAAGAGAATATCGATGTTCATTGTTTGAAAACCACGTTTCCCCAATTTTATAGGGGTTTTTTTTTGGTTTTAAAAATAATTTCTTAAGAGAATTTTTACTTCTTTATTACATTAATTAGCTTTATTCCTGCTCATTTGAGGTTGTTTTATATAATGCCTTGGGAAAATCAACTTTCAAGCCGCAGGTTCAACAATTTTTCTGCGCAGAATCCCGATTCTTCCTTGCGGAATCACCTTTTTTTTCGATGCAGATTCCTGGGGAAACGAACAGACATACTGTAGATACCAACATATATATATATATATATATGTGTGCGTGTGTGTATATGCACACACTCACATGCATACATACCCTACTCACAAAAGTTAGTTCGCTTTTGGGTGAAATTCTATAATTACCCTAAATGTGCTACAGTCTTCCCAGGGGACCTTCTCCAAACTTTGCGATGAGCATGTCCAAATGTTCTGTGTTTCAGTACTTTGTGGACAGCTTGCTTCTTTTTGTTTTGTTTTGTTTGTTTAAAACGGAGCTGAAGCCAAAATTCACAAGAGGTGTTCTATATGCGAATCAATCAATAGACTTATTTCCTGCTTCACTCAGCATCAGTATTTGACCGATCCTCTTCACGATTCTGTTCACATTTTGACATCATGAACCCATGACGACACACAATCAACAGTACCTTGCCAAGGCTTTCAACAGAATGTTCTTAGACAAAAAAAGTCTCCACTGAGCTTAGAGTATCACACAGTGTCATCGGCAGGTTGTAACAGAGATGCAGATGCTGGAAGAGTCATAGGGAGGCAAAGAAGCAGAAATCCTTGGAAATGTCGGTCGATTCATAGCTGAAATCCCTCTTGTGAATTTTGTTCTTTGGGCTCCTTCTGAGAGAACAAGTTGTGCGAAATGTACTGAAATTTCAAAAATGTGCATTCGAAAGTTTACAGGTCAAATTAAGTTCACCTTTATAGCTTGTTCTGCCGTTTAAATGATTCTTAAATAAATCATTTCACCAAAAACCAAATATCCCGCACCGTCTTTTACTGACATTCATACATACATACATGAACAATGATCTTTACTATGTTTTGTCAAAGAGTGAATGTAAAAATGTAAAAGTACAATGTATGGATGTAACATATTATTAGGGATGGGCAAGTACTGAGACCAGTTATCAGTATCAGGCTAATACCAGTCTTATTTTTAAATTACAGAACATTCTGAACTGCATCAATGTCACTACGGTCCTTAAGTTGCAATTTCTGAAAGTATACTGTATATACGTTGATAAGCTATATATTCTTGCCTGGAATGCATTATTAGTGTCGTCTAAGTGTATGTGTTTATTTGTTGACTTAACATCCGCATGGCTACGCGAGTGCTCATCTCTTTTAAATTCCCTGCACGTCCATCCTCTCATATTCCCATTAAAATGCAATTTCTAGAAGTATGTGTATGTTTCGAATGTTAAGATTAATAGTTGGAGTGCAGTATTAGTGTGTTGGTTTGAAAATGAATATGTTTATTTATTAACTAAATTCCCGCATGGCTGAAAGAGAATTTTAATCTTTGAATTACATAGACGTTCATCCCTTCATATGCCCACTAAAATGTAATTTCTATAAGGTTGTTTATGTTTAAATGAATGCACATTTTACATGTATTTGCCAACTCAGTTTTGGTGGCATCATGACTTCCTCCGTTTCGGTATTTTAGACATTTTCCACTTATTTTAGACATTTACTTATTGTTATTGACATAGAAAATTATTATGATTATGATGATGATGATGATTATTATTACATTAATAAGGTCTATTTTTCCGACAGAATGCAATACAGGCAACATAGAACTTTGACTTACTCGTGTGCATTGTACAGTTGCCAACTTCATAGCGTACGCTTAACAGTTAACAGATGAACATTATTTTTCACACAATTTATTTTGAAGACCAAAACTCATTGAGTTGTCAAGTTTAATTTTGCAATTTTGTTCATTTATTACCAATACATCTTACATTCTGAGTAAGTTGTTTGTGTTTAACTTTGGCTTTTTATCTTGGACTCTTATTGCAGATTGACTGTTCTGCCTTTTTTGAACTAAAGGACGGGTGTTTCTTGATAATGATTGTCAAAAGTTCATGGGTGGTTGTTTAATAATTTTGGCACATACATCCAGGGTCTATAACTGGGTGAACCTTTGAAACAAAGCCACTCCTCAAACTGAAATTTACCAAAACATCCCCCACAAGACACCTTGTGAACTGAATTAGAATCAAAATGAAAACGAGGTTCAAATACAATTAATGTATGTTTTAAATCCGTGTTTTTCCTCTGCAATATAAAATGTGGTTACAGCTATTAAAAATCTAGAGCAGTGGTTCTTAACCTGGGTTTGATCGAACCCTTGGAGTTTGGTGAATCACTCTCAGGGGTTCGACAGAGCCTCTGCCATGGAAGTTAAGACACGCCGGACTCAACATGTCAATTAGTTCTGAGACGCCCGCTTGGCCATCACTGGCCAGTTCATTTTTGGGAAAAATAAAAAAATGTATACTACTTTTTTCTGTATTTAATAAATGCATTTTTTACGTCTTGAATTTTTATTTTTCACTAATGAAGGGTTTGGTGAATGCGCATATGAACTGGTTGGGCTCGGTCCCTCGAACAAGGTTAAGAACCACTAATCTAGAGGTAGCTGAGTCGTGAAGTCAAATGGCTGACTGCACTTAATTTAGTCGACTCATGCAGGTCAAGCCACGATCGCAATTGATCTCTGCATTACTCGCAACTCAGGGCCACCCGCTAAATGACGGAAAGTCTGATTGGCTTAATAATTGCATACATCATGGAAACGAAATGCTACAATTGCTGTTTTGATTCCAAAATTTTGTCTCTTCAGCTCTCATGTGACTGAATTTACATAGAAGCTGTAAATTGTGAGGGTTGAATAGGCAACTTTAAGGGCAGTTCTTTATTATTTTTTCTTACAGTACACATACAGAAATAGACAAGTGACCAAATACAGGCAACAGTTGCCGTAATTGTACCTACTTTGTAGGGCTGCAGGTATGCAACGCTTTCAAGTGAGGCTTCCAGGTAGCAATGGAAACCGAGTGCTCATCAGCTGCATAACTACGCCAAACACACTGCATGCAGAATACACAAAACCAAGAAGAAGAAGAAGTAGAAGAAGAAGGGAAAAGTACAAAGAGAGAAGACTCATAAATATAAAAGAACAGAATTTAAAAACAGGGAGTGGAGAGAAAAAAGATGAGGGAGATGGAAAAGACAAAAAAAAAACAAATAGAAAGCTGATTAGTGAAAACACTAACACAGGGGTGTCACACGTCTTGGCTTGGAGCGGAGGTCAGGCATGAATACATGCCTGTGGGAAGGCAGGAGGCTCTCATAGTGCCGCCATGTGGCCTCCAGGTATGGCCTGGCGCTGTCTGTGGAGTAATAACGCCACGCAGCCTGGTACAACATGTGAATGGACAGGATGACACAATGACGGCAGGAAAGGGAGGCATGAAACATGGCAGGAATATGGGATGGCAGAGAGGGGACGTGCAGCAGTGGAAGAGGATTGAAGAAGAAGCGGAAGGGCAAAGTCTGAGGTGTCGGATGAGAAAAGGGGGGAAATACTTTGTCATACTATGCAATGTGAAATTGTCAAAGAATACAGGCATGAAAATTAAATGCACGTTTGGGGAGGCTAGAAAAGGAGGAAATATGTGCAGCAGACAAGACAGGAAATGACAACGACATATTCCTCGATGCCAACGATGGGGGAAGAATGGAACGACCTCCCGGATTAATACAGCGACATGCCGGGAGATTTTTTTTTTCTTTTTACATCAAATTCTGTGATTAATTACACGAGTGCACAGGAGTTAAAGGGAGGATGGAAAATGATAATAGTGGTATGCTGTTTTGCATCACAGCAACATTCATGTTGGCAACATAGAGATGTGAGGTGCGCATCTTCAATTTACCTGAATAAGGTAAGCTGCAGGGTTTCTCCTCTTTTCAAAGTGCTTCTGTCTGTGCTGCTCTTGGACCTTCAGAGCAAAACCTGAGCCCAGAATACCCTAGTGTGGAAGGAAGGAATTTTGTGAACCGATGCTTTCACTTAAGTGTCACTATAATTTGTCACCATTTCAATAAAAGGGAGAACATGTGAAAGGTGCCCTGTCGAGTTTTTACGATCCCTTCAAGTGAGTGTCTCCTTTTGTTCTGTCCCCATTCAGTCACTTTGCAGGTGACAAGGCTAAACAGAGATTGACCTTGAACGGCTCACAATACAAGATTGCTTTAAAATGTGACCTTTGCCGAAAGCATGTGGATTATTAGTCTACTTCTCCTCATCAGCTTGTTACAATTAAATCAATGCCATGCCTTCACCTTGTAAATCTTGATTTATCGATAAAGAGATCCCCGCGGTGTAACATGTCATCAAAGGTGTGGATGTTTCCTCTCGGGCCAATTATGTGCCTGGACTGACCCCGTAAAGGCAGATGGACACTCAGGTGTTTTATCACCTTTTGAGGCACAAATATACATCCGTCCAAAGCGAATCAATCATTAGAAGCTCCTGCTTGAGGTACAGTGTACAGTGCCTTTCATGAGCTCATTAAAAAGGACACCCAAATCGATGGGATCCGTAGGAGCAGTCATTAAAAAGAATGTCTTGAAAAGTCTGTACTTACTGCAGGTAAGGCAAAGAAAGAAATCCCCAACAGTGCAAACCCAGCAGACAACATCCTTCCTGTCCATGTCTTTGGCGTCTTGTCCCCATAGCCAATGGTTGTCAGAGTGATCTGTGAAAAGAAGCTCCTGATTTACAAAAGAAATACAGTTCCAGCCTGAAAATTGGTTGTTACACAAAGTGGAATGCTTTGTAGTCCTTTTTTTCCAACAACAACAACAAAAAGCAATACAGTATGAGGACGTTCTAGTAAAATATCATGCTGGCATCTTGGTGAAAAGACTTACCGGTACTATACATTATCGAGTTGGGTAAAAAGCAAAGGCAAATGATTCAATATTTATGGGACTATTGATAGCCTGTTAGGAGTTTAAAAAATGCACGACATCATTCAACTCTGGCAACAGATAGTCCTCAGAACTCACCGTGCCCCACCACAAGGCATCCGCATATGTGGCAAACTCTTTGTTGAATTTATTCTCCACAAGGTAGACAAGGAATGAAGAGAAGATGAGAACCAAGAAACCAATGTACCAAGCAGTAACCAGTTCCTGTGGGCAAAGATGAACAAATTCAGAGCACAGTGGTACAATTTAGGGCTCTATTTTTATGCCCGGCGCAAGTGTAGCACAAATCGCAGTCGAACTGTATGCATGAGTGGCGTTTTGTTTCTTTTGGGATTGTGTGCGTGGTGCAACGTTGTGGGCGTGAACAAAGCCGGCCGGCTTTGCCACCAATGGAACCAGCTCTTCTCATTCCCTTTAAATCTAGTGCGCAAGTGGTGCATTGTCTTTGACGCTGCAGAAGCAAAAACGGACTCACTGGAGTCCATGTATGAGATCGAATTGCACAAAGTACATTTATAAGGTGCAAAAACATTTGGGGACCACTGGCCTAATGCATATACTGTACGGCAGTAGAACTCTGACTGTACTTGAATACCGCTGAATTGACATTGTTCTGTTATGATATACAGTCAAGGAAAAGTGTGCGTATGTGTTGATTAGTTTGTGGTTGTCCTCATGCTGACCTTGCTGTGTGCGTAGACCACAGAACCTAACAGCTTCCATGTACCCCCTCTTCGGTCCATTCGCACCATGCGCAGGATCTGTAGGAAACGAAGGCTACGCAGGACTGACGTGGCAAAGATGTTGCCCTGGCTTCCAGCCGACACCACAGCAACTGATGCAATCAGCACAATGATGTCTGCAAGGTTCACAAAAAAAAGAGATGTTTTGTACTTACGATACAAAAACACATTCGATAGTGTGCATTGTGCAGAAAAAAACTAAGCAAGGGAGTGTTCTTGTGCTCATCAAACAATTAGAATATATGAAAAAGTTGATTTATTTCAGTAATACTATTCAAAAAGTGAAACCTGTGAATGAATAATTCATTAAACGCAGACAGATACATTTCAAGTGTTAATCCGTTTTAATTTAGGTGATCCATCCATCCATTTTCAACACCGCTTATTCTGAACAGGTTCACGGGGAGTTGCTGGAGCCTATCCCAGCTGACTTTGGGCGGAAGGCAGACTATCCCCTCAACTGGTCGCCAGTCTAATACTGAAGGCTATACAAAGAAAGGACTTTGAGAAATGTTGGCCAAGCGAAAAGTATAAACATGGAAAGTATGTACATGTACATCCCTCAATACTGAGTTGGGGCGTCTTATTCCTGAATTACTACAGTCGATCAGTGTGTGGCACTGCTCACGTGTTATTAGAGCCCAGGTTGCTGTGATAGTGGCCTTCAGTTCTTTTGCAATGCTGGGTCTGGCATATCGTATCTTCCTCTTCACAAACCCCATCGATTTGCTATGGGGTTAAGGTCAGGTGAGTTTGCTGGCCAGTCAGGAATAGGATAATCCTTACACCAGGTACTGATAGCTTTGGCAACTGTGTGCAGGCGCCAAATCCTGTTGGAAAATGAAATCTACATCCCCATATAAGTGCTCAGCAGCGGGAAGCATCAAGTGCTCTAAAATGTCCTGGTAGACGGCAGCGTTGACTTTGGACTTCAGAAAGCACAAAGAACCAGCACCAGCAGATGACATGGCACTGCAAACCATGACTGACAGTGGAAATTTGACACTGGACCTCAAGCAAAATGGATTCTGTGACTTCCCTCGCTTGCTCCAGGCTCTGGGACCCTGGTTTCCAAAGCAAATGCAAAATTTGCTTTCATCAGAGAACATAACTTTGGACTATGCCTACTCAACAGCAGTACAGTGTGTCGCACAGGCTTCTGATGCGCTTTTGTTTTTCAAGAGGGGCTTGACACAAGGAATGAGACAGCTGAAACCCATGTCTCGCATACAATTTTCACAATATTGAAATTATCTGAGATAGTGAATTTGTTTTTTTTAAGTTAGTTTTCAATCTAAATTCAAATAAATTACCACTTGAAATGTATCAGTCTGTGTAGAATGAATATATGCATTACACAAGTTTCACTTTTTGCATCGTATTGCTGAAATAAATGAACTCTGTTCAAATATTCACATTTTTTGATGAGCACCTATATATCCATCCATCCATTTTCTGCTCCGCTTATTCTCACAAGGGTCGCGGAGCGTGCTGGAGCCTATCCTAGCCGTCTACGGGCAGCAGACCCTGAATTGATTGTCAGTCACTTGCAGGGCACACAGACAAACAACCATCCATGCTCACACTTTCACCTCGGGACAATTTAGAGTATTCAATCAGCCTGCCATGCATGTTTTTGGAATTTGGTGTACTTTGAGTACCCAGAGAAAACCCATGCAGGCATGGGGAGAACATGCAAACTCCACCAAGGAAGGCCGGAGCTGGAATCGAACCCTGCACCTCTGCAGGCCAAGGTGCTAACCAGTCAACCACCGGGCCGACCAGCACCTCTATAGGATTTCAGGATTTTTACTTGGACTGAACTCGAGCTGAATCACCTTTGTGTTTGACAGGAAGTGGACACAGCAAGAATTGAAGGCACAAATCAAGAGCGCTACATGATTTGTTTGAAATTTATTTCTCAAGAGTGGTGGAGTGTCATTCTTAACCGGTGCCCTAAACCGTACAATCTTTCATTTGTGGTTGACTCGCCAGACCAGAAAGTTTCAGGGAGAATCATTCATATCATGTGGCATGTTGCATTATTTCATGTTACGCAGACCACGAAAACTTCTTAGTGGTTAATTAACTACTGTAATATGTTTTGATCAGGCGCGCATGACTTCTTCCATCTTGATAACAGTGTCAAATGCCTCATTGTCGTTCGTAGCAGACTGCAGCTGTGATTCACCTTATTCTTCAAGTCACAGCCGTTAATGTAATTACGTATCATACATTTTGCCATGCTCTACTTCTGCCTCAACCAACAACTCTCAACACAAATAAAACAGAACCACTCCAAGAAATGTTTCAACCATTTAGTCCTCAAGAAAAGATTTGAATATTCAAATGTTAGTTTTTGACATTAGGTAGAGATGTTTTACATTCCTGTCATTTGTATTTGCCAAAGTAAACTAAGGAATTGTTGGCTTGGGTAACACGGGCAACAGCAGCACATGTCATCAAGAATTTATTGGTTGAAAGATTTGACAATCCCTGACCATATAAAGCCCAGACCTATATTTTAGGCACCCGGAAAGTATCCACAACGCTTCAATTTGTCCACATTTTACATGGCAGCCTCTGACTTAAATGTGCAATGCAGTGTTTACAGCACTTTCTCGCCTTTTTCCCCCAAAATTGATTCAATGAATGTTTACGTCCAAATTCTACACATAACACACCATAATGAGAATCAGACCTGTGACCAGGCGGAAAGAAAAAAGCTGGAACCTGGAGATGGTCTGAAGACACTTGAAGGATTCTCAGACCATGAGAGACAAAATTACCCGTATTTTTGGCAGATGTCATTTTTAGAATGAACCATACTTATCACCAAGCCAAACTAGGCTGGTGACAGTCGCGCTGATTTTCCAGAGACATTCAATATGAAATTTTGCTCGTACTAGGATGATGGGTCATCTTTTTTTGCAAGGCAATGGCTCCAAGCACACGGCCAAGATATCAGTGACAAACACATCCAACCCAACCACATTACTTTCGACATCCTGGTGAATCACACTGTCGAGAAGAAGGGGGCCAGCACTGTAGCGATACACACGACAGGGCGTCAGAAGACGGTTTTTACTGTTGTGCTTGGTTTCCATATTAATGGACAGAAATTGTCACCTCTGAGGATTTTTAAACCAAAATAAAAGTTTCCAGCGGGAGTCAAAGTGAAGTTGTGAGCGGCGTGGGAGGGATGGAGAGCACGGCTTTACTAAGACTGGGAGGCAGTGTCGGTAGAGTTATGCCACAATTTGCGAATGGATTCTGGATGCTTGGGGTAATGTGTCTGCTTGCACTGTTGTTCGAGCCTTCCCTCGGCAACGAGACTGACTCTGACAATGATGTGAGGGAATTAAACGTGTTTGATGGAGAACTTTCCCAGCTGTTCATTTCGGATACAGAAGATGAGGACTGTGATGGATTTATGGATGAGGATTGTTCAAAAGATAACATGAGTACATTGTTAAATACTTCAATAAAGTACAAACCAACTCAGTTTTGCTCCTGTTGCCTTTTTAAAAAATACACTAGCGTGCATGCATGCTTCTGTATTTTTTAAGGTAGCGTTCGTTTTATCATGCCAGTGTCCAATAATGCAGTGCACTTTGTGTTTGTGTTAAAAACAGAAGTAGCACCCATAACTGCCACTGCGCCTCTTAATACGGTGCACAGTATAGTTGTGAAAATCTAGTGTACATGCCTAAGTCAGCTCAACAGGGTGGCAAGCAATTCAGGCTGCCTCTTGCCCCAAATCAGCTGGGCTAAGCTCCAGCACACCCGCGACCCTTGTGAGGAGACGCAACAGCAGCAGTGTTGAAGTTAAACTTCCCCACTCTGTCTTGTTCAGTTGCACACTGCAATTTGCTGCTTGTCTGTTTCCACAATTCTCCAGAGATCAGCAACATCATAAACAAGCACATCGATGTTAGCGTGAACAAAGTGGGGTCAGATGTAACCCATGAGCCTTATTCCCCTTCCATCAGTCTTTCCAACTGTTCTTTCCAAGAGGCAGCAGTGGGATTCGTGTCTAAATATTGGAAAAATAAAAGGCCATTGATGCAAGCTCATTACGTAAATGAATTCTTGTCTTATGAGGTTTGACCACAGCTCTCAATGACACGTGCAAACGCTGGACAATCGCATGCAATGGAATATTACTTACGACCTAAAGTTATATTGCGAGCGTGCCACAGAACACAAAAATAAGGCTACTAAGCGATGCAACAGGCATCAAAAAATGGGAGAGGAAACAGTAAGACTGACTGAGAAATTACATTATTGTGGGAAGTGGAGGTGGGGGTGGGGGCTGTAATAACTCACCGATGACGCAGAATGGCTTTCTGGCAAAGCGGAGTCGTCCCTGCCATCCTCTATAGCGACAGCAGCATCCTGCCGACCAGATGCGGATGATGTACTCCAACCCAAACACCACAATCATGACAAACTCCTACAGGATGTTCAACAAATGATGTATTAGTCTTAGCAGAATGCACTGATGTGGTGTTCATATATTCAGAACGAATCAGAGCCTCTTAGGATCATGAAAAAAAATTATGACAAATCCTTACATTGGGCAATTTTAATGGCGGAGAGGACCACAATTGGGGCATAAGACCACGCACTTCCAAACCAGATGTATGACAAAAATGGCATTTTGAAAATGGACAAAATCCGCGCATATGTCTTTTTTCATAATAGCTATCGCAGGGCACATATAAAAGAGCCATCTTTCAGCAACAAAGTGGTTGAACAATTAAAAAAATAACCATGTGCTGTGATTTTTTTTCCAGTACAAAGGGCTCACATGCATTAAATTTACCATTCAAGGACGGCACAACCCTACCAAACAGCAAACCAACATGAAGTCATTTTGTGCATTTTTTCACAAAAATCAACTAAAATTTCAGACACGATTGTATGTCATTCCAAATCCGCATAAAATGATATGGCCTACTTACATTGTAGTTTAGAACAACATATGACTAAGCCATGTCTGCCATCTCGTGTTGAATGTTAACATTTCTAATTTAAAACTGTATCATGGAACCTCACTATTTGCGTGGGTAAAGCAAAAATAGCCCATAAATGGCCCATAAATAGCAAAAATCTGCATATACCTGACGTCCATTGAAATGCACTTTTTTTTTTTGTAAACTCAAAAAATTCTCCCCAAAACACTGATAATCCTCCAATCTACACCCCCCCCCCCAAAAGAATACTGAAACTATTACTGGGGGGGGGGGGGGATCCACAAATAAGTGAATCTGCAGGTGCCATGCTACGAGTCTGCAGGGCTCCACTGCAGGAGAGGAAACATGTTTATAATCCCGCAAACCCAACCGCAAAATCGCCCCTCCACCACCACACACACACTTTTTTTGTAATTAATCAAGGTGCCACTCAGAGTGTGTGCCCCCCAGTTGCCCATCCCTGATCTAAATCATAAGATCTTATGCACATTAAGCACTTAAATAGTGACTCAAAAATTGTGTTGGACAGATCGGTAATGTATCTGATCATGAATTTGAGAAGACATTGGTTAAAACACACACACTGCCTCCGCACGTTGCTCAAAATCAACACACTGCCTGGAATGTTATTTTCGCTCTAATTGCAACTCTTGCTGCATACACAATTACTTAGTTCCTTCAGAAAAAAAACACATTAAAGGTCTTTTTAAACTAAAAACGTTGCAATGATTTAAAACGTAAATACTACACGAGTCAAGGGTTTTAAAGACAAACTGTAATACTGATTTAGTGTGAAAGAGGAAAGTGTAGTAAAACTTGAAGAATGCTCATACCAGAATAAGCAGACAGTAAGAGGAGAAGTCCTGATGAGCTGGAATAGTAGAGAACACCGAGAGGACCAGGCAGCTGAAGACCAAGGTGAACCTGGACAGAAAAAAAAACAGAAAATGCCCAGCATCAATACAGTATTGTAAACAAACAACATTTTATTTATTTTTCAGACTGATAACACTGGCCAACAATCTGATGGGTTCTTTTCTACAGCGAGTCATGAACCTAACTATTATTCAATTTCCTCCTATATTAAATTATTCCTGTTGGTTTGCGCAACGTGCTTTTGCGAGGAACAAGCAGTGAAAGCGAGGCACTTTGCATCGTTTGCACCATTTGACATTCGAATAAAATAAAATTAATAACGAACCAACCATCTCTGTATTGAGAATAGTCTGAGAAATTTCAATTCAGGTAAAATATGGGCGTGTAAATAGGGACACGGTTGTTGGTATTTCATGAGACTAATCGACATGATTTAATGCAATGTTTTATTGAGTAACTTTATTTTGGCATCTTCATGGTACCAATAATCCAATCTGGAAAGTTTCTGTGCTGCCGGCGGCTCAGGCCACTGTGACGAAATGGGATGGGAGTGAGATAATGTGTGTGTGTGTGTGTGTGTGTGTGTGTGTGTGTGTGTGTGTGTGTGTGTGTGTACATGTGTGTGCGCGCGCGCCATGCTGGACGTGAATTTTAAGTGTCGAAATATGTGTGATCGCATGAGAAACGTAATTTAAAATTGAATGGGTGCATGCAACAAAAACCTGACGGTACGTCACAGGGCTTATCAAAATTTGCAGCAGGTCATCTCCGAGGGTACCCAAATGATGACAACACATCAGTAGAATTTTCTATTTATTTATTTTTGTCTTTGCTTGTTTTTGTCACATCTTTGATCTGCAGGGATGACATTTTTCCGCTTTTTGGCGGAATTCCGCTTTTTTCCAGTCAAAATGGACCTATTTTATATTGTTACAAATCCTTTAAAAAAATTCTGTGTGTTGTCCGGACTTGTCTTCGGCAGATTCGGGGTTCGTAACGTTTACAAGTAACGTTTGCAAGCATCCATTTTGAATCCCGTTTTTTATCGCGAAGCGTTAGTTTGTCGTTATTTCCTATATGGGCTAAAACTAACGTCTTACTTGTTGTGATTGGTCGCTATATCGGCAAATACAAATCACAACCAATCCGTGTTCGCCTTCCTAAACCCCTTTCTCGCGAATGCCGAATGTTATCGAGACTCGCGACGAAGCTAAAGTGGGTCAGATAGATGCGGATCTGAAAAACACGTTTCGATGGGACGGGTTGGATAGAAAGCTGACGGTGTCCCCAGTAGGAAACAGTAAAGAGGAACCATTGTGCTTGTGTCGGATTCGTGAAAAGGCTCGATGTTGCCGGTAAAGCTCTGTGTATAGTGTGTGACGATGTCATTCTATACGGATCGAGATGGAAAGCAGAGTCACGCAACCTCGGTGAAACACCAAAAACAGACCTTTCTACTGAAAAGTAACTACTCGATCTCAAGCGCTTTTCGACAGCCTGAAGCATGCGTAAAAACAAGAGGAGTTGGCTAAAAAGAGAGTGGAAAAAAGACGGAGAGGACCAATAAGCTTTTAGCGCTTGCTAAAAAGCTTAAAATGAAGATAAAATAAAGTATTCTACCTCATGAAACTGTATATTGTTGTATATACTGTAAATAGACTTTATATAATAAAATACATTCATAACCCATATATAGTAAACAGTGTGGGACTTCACTATCACCGTATGAGGTAAGAATCAACAGCTTTTTATCACATTTAAACAACACTTTATGAATACAAGTAATAAACACATCTTAAATATGGCAGGGAATGTGTTTCCCTTTTTAGTTTTGATTTTGAACTGCAAATTTGAAGTTACATGCTGGTGCTCACCAAGAATGCATAAGCAAAATTGCACAAGTTTTCACTTGAAAGAATAGTGAACAATCTTGGGATTTTTTTTCCGTTAAAGTTTCAATTAGTGTGTAAATTTAATACACTTCATCTTCATCATGTTTAGTGCCACTTTTGTAAGTGGCCCCGCCCCCCGTCCCGGCCACGCCCTTTCCGCTTTTTTCATCACTAACCAAATAGTGATCACTTTGTGGGGCCTGCACACAGCGGTCCCCAATAATTTTCTGCTCAAAGAGTCACGGTGAAAAGCAGTGAAATGTCAAGATGACTTTATAGACTGTGTCATTAAACTCGTGTGTTTTGTCCAAAGGGATGTCATACCGTATACAGTAGTGCTGAAGTATTTGCAGTTTTGCAGCCAAGCACAATTTGTTTCTTCCTGCAGTCACAGTCATTACACGTTATGTAATTTGTCTCCAAGTCTCCACAGCTGGATTGAAGTGGAGGCTGGGGACTCATTACCGTCAGCCCCTTGATGCAAAAAAAACATGTCGCAGAGTTGAGAGGAAGTCTTTCAATCTTGAAAATCCTTGGAAATCGGGTTTTCATTCAACATATGATTTGTAGCCGTGCGAAAATGGTGGGCGTACAATGGGTCACTGTCCCATTGCCAACAATATGGACACAGAAGAGGACAGCGCTGTTCTGACCCCAGTAAGACCTCGGCCCGCCTCCAGAAAAAGGTCACGATTTTTCCACAGCCACAAGCGGCATTATGCCATTTTTGACCCATCTGGTTTCATTGCAATGTGGCGTGAAAAGCTCCTGGTGCTTCCAAGTGAATTCAAAAGGAAAAAGGAAGTATCAAAAGTTTGTGAGACATTTCCAGACATTTGAATCATGTGAATTTGACTGGACGACAGTATTTAGTGACAAGTATTGTGGAGCTGTCAGATGAACAGCGAGTTCCTTGTCACGAGCACACCTACGCCCCTTGCACTCGGCACAAGGTTGTCAGAGCGAAAAATAGTAGTGACAATCAACCCCCTCCAACCGCAGCCTCACTCATGCTTTCATGCAGAATGTATTTAATAAAAAACAAAAAGAGGGCTGCCGAAAAGCACAGTGACAGTGTCATCAAGCACTCACTGAAATTCATCAATTAGTCCCATAAAGTAGCATTCTCTGTCGCCCTTGGTGTTGTGATGCGTCACTCTCACCAGAGTCTGCTTTCATGCTGAGTGTCTCGCTCTTCACTCCCGGCGCTCGTGATTGCTTTGAACTTTCAAATGAGCAATTTTGTATGAACGAAACTAACAGGCAACAATATGCAGACACACACAAAAGAGAGACATTCACCACACAATGTCCTGACACCAAATTCCAAATAGATAGACTTTTTTTTTTTTAATAGCAACTCCTCCACACGTGCATCACACCACACATCAAATGCCATCTTAAATGTCACATAACGATGTAATGAAACTACTCTTGTGTGATCCACTTTGAGGTCAGTGTAATGTGCGACCTAAAAAGTTGGGTTCAATACATCTGCGTTATTTCCCCCTGACAGCCCAAGAAGTTAGAAGTCAGTGTAACCTCAAGTCTTGCGGAGGGTAATGAAGCAGGTAAGGAAATGACTTTGATGCATCAGAGCTCACTGACAGACGCATGAGACATCATGATGACAACATCGAAATTTAGTTCTCCTATTTAATCCAAATGGGGAACCGGTTACTCACAGGGTGTGGGGATGCTGTCCATGGTCCTGAACTCAATCTGCACCCTTCTGGATTTCTGTTCCAATGTCAACAGATCATTACTTGAAATGACAAATATTTACCCCAATCAAGTGTGAATCCACAATAATGAATAATGAGAGTTACTATTCTGATCACCACTTTTGTCTTTGTGATCGAGTCACAATGAACCTATGCTGGCTCTCACGCAATGCTAATTGGTCCCTTCATTCTAATCTTGCACCATTCTCCCGAAAACATAAAAATACAAAAAAACCCCAAAACAAAACACTAGATACTTCATGTATTATTATCTCCAAATCTTTCATCATCCTCAACATACTACTGGTCAAGCTTTTTGTTCATCGACTGTAAGTTGTGTTTTATGTTGCACCAGAATTACTGGCAGGTCACAGATCCGTGGCTTTATGTTCATTCATTCATGAATTTATTCATCATGACCATTCGACGCATCGAGTTTCATTCTTGCCTGATTCCACAGACTGCAGCTCACTTGTGTTGGCTGTAGCTTGCTCTGTAATACAGTTTCATAGTTTTTGTCAACATTTGTCTGTACTCATTCCAAATAACAGTACAAGCCACAAGACATCCCAAAAGTTTTATTTCAAATCCAAATTACAAACTTTCCTCTGTGAAGTAATACCCCTGGGGTCTAATGCACTTCAACCAATTCAGGGTGCACCCCGCCTAGCACCTGAAGTCAGCTGGGATAGTGAGAATAAGCGCATCAGATAATGGATGGATGGATCTGATGCAGTGCCAGCCTTCTCAGCCATGCCTTCATGCACTCCTGGAAGGAGGCTGGCGATTGCTTCAGCACGGCGAGGTTTTTCTCAGTCCGGAACTGACAGAAGCTCAGGACCTTGTCCGAAGACATGTTGTCACGGCAAAACAGCCACAGCTTCTCCTGCCACATCTCTTGCCTCTTCTCAACACTGAATGAAGCAAATTCCACAAGATCTTTTTGTGCCTGATTTTCTATGACAGCTTTCTTTTATGATTGACATATTTTTAAAAAATAATCAATGTACAAAGTGCAATGGGTATCTATTGGGGCACAATTTCATTGAAAGCTCACTTTATGATGAACAACTTTTTAACAGCTTTCCTCCCCTCCTTCTTGTGCTTTGCTTTCAACAACCAAGTCCAGACAAACGTATGGATGTTGGTGGATGGCGAAATTGGCGAAATTTTATTTTGACTATAAGAATAATCAGTAAAAAAAAAAGGGCCGGATTAGAATATAAAATCACTCTGCAGTGTTTTGATGACCATGTGAGCTTTATGCAGACATGCACCCACAATCTGCGATGAACATAAAATCTCATACATTTCCACCCATCATTGGAAGCCCTTCTAAGAGATACATATGTCGTTATTAGGACACGGTTATCACGGATGAAATCATGATGAACGTTATAGTGCATAATATCACATTTTTTGTTAACTTTTCCTTTGATGGCGGCGCGAACACCCGCAGCGGCTCCTCTTGTTTTATGTTGAGAGGGAAGAAATTTCATCTGTGCTGTATGTTACACATACAAACAGCACATTTGACAATAAAGTTGTATTCAAATTCAAATTCAAACATCCGCACATTTTGTACTACCTACACAATTTTCCACTGTTCAGACTTACACATACATTATCGTTTCAAAATTATTTCTGTATTTGTAGCACTGAGGCATTCATCTTGCCTCTTTTTTCAAAATAGGTTTATGGTTTTTGTTTTTTTTTTTTTTTCCAGACAAAGTATTTCAGACAGCTTGAGAAGAAGAAATGTTAAACCTGTGCACTACTTCAGCTTTGCTGAATAATTTCTTTTGTACTTCTGGTGTTGCATTTGACTGGCAGCTTTGCACAGACAAACAAGTTCAATGAAATTCATCAATTTTACCTCTCCTTCTCGAATGTACAAGAAAAGCAAAAATCCCTACGAAGCCTTTTTTTTTTTTACCCAGGTCACAAATAAACAATCTGAGGAGGATTATCAGGGGGACACAGGGATTGCAGTGCTTGTGATGATCTCCACAGATGAACTATCGTCAAACCAAGAAAGGTAATTTTACGCCCTCCCGAAGCACTTTGGGTTTTATCCCTATTTATATGCAGGTTCCTGGCTCTGTACTAGTCCATTAATCTTGATGTATCAGACTCATGGTTCCTGCCGACAACAACAGGACTCAGATGGTCGCATCAACAGAAAACTTGATGATACAATTTAATCTGAATAGTCTGCATACTTCGGGATTAGCAGACTGAACCATAGATGACTGAACAAATTGTTATGCCAGATCCCAGTGCGATGGCATTTGAGGCCCAGTTTTATTATTGATGTTTGTGCAATATGCTAATGAGTTTCCTGTATGTGGGCCCTAATAGTAATTATGATGTTTGAGAAACATCACCCAAATATTTGCATAAGCAGCTGCCGTATGCTGCAGAGGGATGTGATCTTGTGTCTGTATGAAGAGTTTACTGGCTGCATCTCTGCAGCTTTAAGTACAAGAAGAGAAAAAAAAGAGATACCATTCAAGCAGACCTAATATTCACTTACTCCTTGGGTTGCCCGTGTGGATTTGTGCAGGTACTCTAACATCGCCAAAACCTGCTTCTTAAAGCATGCAAGAAGACCTAAACTGAGATTGAAATCCAGAACATCTTAACTGTGAAACAGTATATTCTGCAAAGTCTTTAATCTGCAGTATGCCTGGTCTGTTCTTAATTCAGTGGAGAGCGAGATATGATACCATATTTTCCGCACGATAAGGCGTGTCGGTGTATAAGGTGCAGCTTCAATTAATGGCCTATTTTAAAACGGTTTTGTTATGTAGGGTACACCACATTATAAGGCGCATAGAAGCTACAATAGTGGCTGAGGTTGCGTTATGCATCCACTTGATGAAGTTATGCCATAAACAGTAAACATTCTCTAGTACAGACTCGTGTTTGCGCTGTCCAATCTGTCCTGATAACAGAAATTCCTCATTTGGGAAATGAGCATGGTACATGTCCTTTATAGACCTGCAAGTATGTTGACAAAATGCACGCGTAACAATACAATCAATAAAATGCAAAAATATACTGTCCAAAAACAGTTTATGTAACAAAAACTGCAAGACAGTTGTAACCAAAAAAATCACAACAGTACAATACGTACAATATTTTAATGTTTATTTTTTTCTGTCTTGGGAAAAATGTGTCTATTTTGGATTGTTTTGTTGGATGCATTCTTTGGATTATGATAATGTTTGCCTGCGTGTCATACATTTTCTTGCTAGTTGCAAGTAACTGTCCCGTTGATCACCGATGTCTGGTGATTCTTGTGCATACTGAAGGAAGTGGCGTTCCGTCAGGGCCAGCAAGACCTTCTCTGCTGGCCTAAACATTCTCAGAAAAGTAAATTTATTAAATTTACTTTTACTTTACTTTTACTTACTTTTTTAAATTTATTAAATTTACTTTTCTGAGAATAACAAATTTAATTTGTTATTTTATTTTCATAAATATGTCAACAAAATTATTCTCTGTATTCTTTACCTCATATTATTTCCATTTAGTCGAGTGGCTTTCAATGTTATTTTAAATAACATTGAAAGCCACTCGATAAATAACTTATTTATTATGGTAGTTTTTAACCAATCATATTTCAGATAGCTTGTGTTGCCAGGTAAACTAAACTTGTTCTGGGCCTTCAGATTAAACAGAGCAGGCCCCTGTGCGCTGTAAATGAACGGGCACAGTCAGCTTGCAATAGCCAATCAGATCACAAGTCTGCGTACCAGGGCCAGCGAGAAGGGCTTACGTCACTGGACGTGCGCGTTCGGTGATTGGATTAGCACCTGCTAGAGGGAGTTGTTGCTGCATTTTGACCCAAAATGGCCGAAGGAGAAGACGTTGATCTGTTTGCAGAACTACCGATTTAAGTTGTTTTACCAAGGCAGCAATGAAACATTAGAGCACGGCTGGGCACTTACAAGCTACGGTGCGTTTAAAAATGTTTGGGGACACTCGCGTAGATCTGCAGCTCAGTGAACAGGCACTACATTGGTGAGTAAATGAATTTTATTTTGTTAGTATTAATGGTCACGAAATAAAATGACAAAGATACAAAAATGTATCAAATAAATCAGCTCACCTGCAATTTATAATGGCGCATTGTAGTCAGCTTCATGCACTAAAATTCGTTCAATCTCATCTGCTCAACATTTTCAGTTATTTGCTGTTGTATAGCCTATTCTCAAAATGCAAATGATCTGTTAATTTTATTTTCAAAGAATAGTTTGTTTTGTTATTGTGTGGTTGGTGTCTTATATGAAACTGCAACATTGCGCAATTTATTGGACAGACTTGTTTATGATCACACAGCGTAATTTGGGTGGCATTTTATTTAGTATTTTTAAAATCTTTTTAGTTTTGACAATATCTGTAAATTTAGTTTCCTGCTCTTAATTGTGAATGCATACTTGATGGTTTTAAATGCTCCTGAAATTAAGTGCTGCCTGACGAGCCTATATTGTGTTAATGTACTGTATGTGACGTCACTGAAGGCCTAAGGTTGAAATGCAGGGCCTGCCACTGACTGAAGGATTTTTGTTGCCATTTGCATTGCTTCCTTGCTGGATGGTGGCTTGTCATCAGGAGTTGAATCCATGCCTTGTTTTTTAAAGTTTCATAGATTTGCGTCTTTCCGACTCAAAGTGTCTCCTGGATGCTTTTTACTTTGTGTCCAGCCTCGCTCAAACGGATGCATTTCACTCACTCCCCTCCAGTCATTACAGTTCTTCTACGTTTCGATGCCATGATCTACACGACGTAAGTGAATAAAGTTAAAATCTTTCGCAATGACAGTAAAACGCACGCCAATAAAAAGTCACTTACACGTCGTCGTTTCGAATCTGATGAATGAAAATGGCGAAGCGAACACGTTTCTTCCGTCGTGTCGAGTGGGCGCTGCTTTTTAAGCTAGTGCCGCGATCTACGGCACGTAAGTGAATAAAGTTAAAATCATTCACAATTACAATAAAACGCACGCCAATAAAAACTCACTTATACATCGTCGTTTCGGATCTGATGAATGAAAACGGCGAAGTGAACACGTTTCTTCCGTCGTGTCGAGTGGGCGCTGCTTTTTAAGCTAGTGCCGCGATCTACGGGACGTAAGTGAAAAAGTTAAAATCTTTCGCAATTAGAGTAAAACGCACACCAATAAAAAGTCACTTACACGTCGTCGTTTTGGATCTGATGATAGAAAAAGGCAAAGTGAAAACCGTCGTGTCTTTCCGTCGCATCGGGTGGGCGTTGCGTGTATTTAAGCTGCCGCGGCCTCCCGTCTCCATTCGGGTTACGGCTAGTGGAATTTCCGCTTACGTAAGTTCCAATAACATGTCATATCGTAGTCAAAATGTTAATGCATAGGTTTTTATTCCGGGTGAAGGAAATTCCTTTTCATAGAATTCCGGGGATGGGAATGTTTACTGTACAATACAATACAGCCTTATTTATACAGCACTTTTGCAACTGCTGCAGCTGTAACAAAGTGCTTTACAGAACATTTCAAATCCTACATCAAAGAAATATTGATCCATATATCGGTCACATCAGATTATAAGGCGTACTATCGGCTTTTGAGAAAGTTGAATGCTTTCCGGTCCACCTTATAGTGCGGAAAAACGGTAAATATGCCCTGTTTATCCATGATGGGAGTCCTAAATAGGAATTGCTACTGTGAGTTACGGGCTGGACCTTGAAATGGCAGCACATGTTCACAAAGAAAAAAATGAAAGATCAGATTTGTTTGCACAGTGAAGATAGTTTTCACATTTTAAAATGTTTCAGATGCCATTGCTGATTCCTATTTGTAGGCTTACATACAGCAGGAGAACAGAGAGAGTCTGTGGACAGTTGTGCCTGCTCTTGTCATGCTCTGTTCTGTTTGTGTTTCAGTTTCCAGCGGATCGGAGGGTGTTCCCTCCAGAGCCGCACCTGTCATGTATTACTATCATCTACCTTTATAAGCTCAACCATGCCAACAAACTGCTATCGGATAATTCAGCCTGGCTCAGAACTCGTGTTCCAAGTGTTTGATTATCTAGACCAATGGTGGCCAACCCGCGGCTCGCGAGCCACATGCGGTTCTTTGGCTTGTTCAATGCAGCTCCCGGGCTTTCACACGAGAAGCGCCAAAAACACCTCGGCAGTGGCGCTGCCATTCAAACTAAGGTGCTAAATACACCGAACACCCTACATCAGGCTATCATCAATCCCATTACTTGATTGACATAGAGGCCAACCAATCAGATGACTGCATCACCCCTCACGCGCAAACAACGGCGCTAAGCGCTAAGCGCTAAGCTAGTCAGCGGATTGCCTCTGATTTTAAGGCAGGTGTGCCCAATACGTCGATTGCAATCGACCGGGAGCCAGGGGACTGGTCACAAGTCGACAGCAAGGGGTGGGGGGAGGAAATGGGTGGGGGAAAAAAAAAGATTTGTGTGTTTGTGTCTTTAGCTTTCATTCATGTTCGGGCCGTTCCGGCTGTTGCTCATCGTGGCGTGGGTGCATATGTGCGCGAGTGCATGATTGGGCACCCACGTGCGCGTGTGCATGCGTGCTTGTGTATGATTGCACGTGGGCGATCGGGTCGATCGTGGGAAGTTGGTCGCTTCAAAAGTCAATCTTTGGACAAAAAAGTGTGTGTGTGTGAGTGTGTGTGTGTGTATGTGTGTGTATGTGTGTGCGCGCGCGCGGACGGGATGCCCATGTGTAAGATTGGATTGGATTTTTGGATTGGATAAACTTTATTGTCAAATGTACTGTTTGTGTAACATATAGCACAGATAAAATTTCTTCCCTCTCAACATAAAACAAGAGGAGCCGATAAAACAAGATGTGGCTCTTTGCAGTCACACAGTAAAAAAATTGGCTCTTAGTCTCTGACTTGTTGGCCACCCTAGACGTTCTTGACCTCGTTTCACAGTGCTCTTGTTAATGTTTTGTACTTTTGGTGTAAGTAGTCTGCGATTGGCTGGCAACCGGTTCAGGGTGTCCCCCGCCTACTGCCCGAAGACGGCTGGGATAGGCTCCAGCACCCTCTGCGACCCTTGTGAGGATAAAGTGGATAGGAAAATGGATGGATGGTTTAAGTAGTGTTTTTGTCACTTTGTTTATCTTCCTGGTAATTAGATTATCGGTACCTTGTCTTTTTATGACAAGTGATTTTCGTTCTTTATTTCCGCTTGCCTTTTTACAAGCTATTTGTGTTCTCCTCGTGTTAGTTACTGGCGAACTTTGTTGTACATTGTCAGTTTTGCATTTTCTGTAGTAAAACGTTTTGTTCAATCTTTACCCGTGTCTATGTTTGCAGCGATCCACTTTGTTCCAGAGCAATCCGGAACCTGACAACTGTTGGGGATGGGTATGCGTCCTGGATTTTTTAACCATCGACAGTGCTGCACTGTAAAAGCACTACCAGAGTAAAATGTGATGTGCTTGGACAGCCTTACACATTTTCCCAATGTAAATCTTCATTTGAAAGAATAATGGGCAAATTCTGATTTAATTTCAATTGATGCCAGCAAATGTAGTGCAGTCATCTGTTGCTGCTCCTTGGGGTCTTGTGACTAAATCCTAGTCCTGAAATGGAGGTTATTTGGGGTTATTTTTGAAAATAAGTTATAAAGGACACAAAATGAGAACACAATATCAGAGAATGGGGCAGGAGGGTTGTTTGTGGGGGACCATGACAAAAGCTATGAAAAAAAATGGAATTAAATTGGAGTGTTTCTCACATCCAGTTGCCATGATCCACGTTATGGGTGTGAATTGTGTCAATAGCAGTCACTGTTGGGATTTATCTGTGTCATTTGCTAGCCTATTGATCCCTTTCCCCATTTTAAAACGCCCACGGTGGCTTTCTCATTCACTCTCATTTACTTGGCCGTGGTGTGGTCAGTTTAAATGGTGACCCACTTTTCAGAGAATCTTTCCATTGATTCACCCCATTTGTTAGATTTCTCTGTTCAGTAGCAGCTCATTTTGAAGCCTCGGGCAAACAAATATGTATGATGCCAGGTGAAGAAATAATCAAGCATTAAACAGTGGCATGGCCACAGCCATCACTGTTGGACTGAAGAAATTGACGTGTAGGCGAGTCAAGATGTCTCAAGATGGTAAGAAATGATTGATTTGGCCAGAATCGGCCAGACCAGATGATGTTCTGGTCACTACACTTATCAGCATGTGGTCAAAGGAACCCCCCCCCCCCCCCAAAAATAAAAATAAAAAATAAACAAGGACTTCGGTTCTTTGAGCACACAAAAGTCAAAATTCTATCTCGTAGTGCTTAGATGTAAAAACAGAATGATTTTCAAACACGCATGTAACCTTTGTACTGTCATGGAAAAGTAAAGTAGATTGAGGAAAGAGTTGTTGGTGGCATGTTTTGCTGATTACTGGTTTTTTTCTGAGCGTCTGACTTTTTCAAACCAAGCCATGGAATCACATTTTCTGGGCCAGCTCGTTGGGATCTGTTTCCACTTTGTTTTCCACGTCTGGCATATTTATATCTATGCTCCTCCGCCGAGCAATGCCTTTAAGAAGTACTTTCCGTTAAAAAGATGAATAAAGATACTTTTTGCCCATTTAAAAAAAAAAACTTTCAATATAAAATGTCAAATATAGTCTTTTAGATTTTAGGAACATAACATTACATGCCTAACAAGGCAGGATTATTTCTTATTTTATACATGGACTGTGAATAGGCGGCCCGATGGTCGAGTGGTTTGCACGTCGGCCTCACAGAACAGGGGCGCTGGATTTGATTCCAGCTCTACCCGTGCCTGCGTAGGTTTTCTGCGGGTCCTCCGGTTTCCTCCTACATTCCAAAAACATGCCTGGCAGGTTAATTGATCACCTTTTGGTGTGATTGTGAATATGAATTGTTGTTCGTCTCTGTGTGCCCTGCGATTGGCTGGCAACCAATTCTTGGTGTACCCTGCCTGAAGACAGCTGGGAGAGGCTGCAGCACGCCTTGTGAGGGTAAAGCGGATTGGATAATGGATGGATGGAAAATACCTGATTCCTAACACTATTCAATAAACAAGTACATTATGAAAAGGAAATTACAGTCTGAGGGAGTGACATCATCCTTTTCAGCACGAGTATTCATGTGTCCATAAACAGCAATGGAGTAAAGCGTCAGAGAGATTTACGCTCTCAAACTGGAAGGAGGGTCTCTATTTTGAGTTATTGTCAGCTAAAATAAAAAATGATGAGTTTTGTTGCACAGTCTGTGCACACCAAAAATTTAAAAAAAAAACATGGTTCAAAGCGGTCTATGCATTCAAGCTTAAGGAACATATTGTGAGTGCAACAGGTACCGGAATAATCATTATATTCATAAACAATGTAGATGTCCAATGTTCAATTTTGTCATAACATTCAAAGTAAATATGTCAAGTCAAACAGTCTTTATCTAAGATTTCATTTTAATATGTATTCATGTTCAGTGAGGTCTAGATAGACTCACTTTTTGAAATTAAAAATGTTTCTTTCAATTGAAATCATTATGTACAGTCAAAGGCTCGGGCTCGCCTGCGAAGATAAGCAGTTCAGATGACGGATGCATGGATAGATGTCAAGTCAAAAATATCTTTATTTTATTTGGAATAAAAACAAACTTTATTCTTAAATGTCAGCAGTGGTGCTGTTCGGCCAATTTTTTCATTTTTTGGGGGGGGGGGTGGCTCAAGCCTCATTAGCATAATCGTAACGCCCTCTAAACTATGTGATAGCATGTTAAATAAATAACTAAACAAAGAAATAAATACATATTTCAGCTCACAGCAGAAAGTCCCAAACTATAAGTAATAGGTAGTAGTCGACAATGCATGCAAGGCTCCTCTCTGTTTACATAAAGATGAAGCGGCTTTTAGAGCAAATGGTTGTCATCGGTGGATGATGATGATGATGATGATATTATTATTATTTTTATTAACAACAACAATACTAATCCGATCGGATCGGATCAACAACAACAATACTGTACTACTACTACTACTACTATGACTAATAATAATAATAATAATAATAATAATAATAACAACTCCCCAATGTCAAACCAGACAGATGAGTAGAGAGAGCGGAACAAGTGCGACTATGGCATCTACTGGAAACGTGAGTCACGGGGGGGGAATCAATTTTGTGATGCAGACAGTCTATAAATCATATAAAAGTCAACATGGATTTACTTTAATGAAAAGGGAAGGGTACTGAGCCTTGGAACTAAAATGGCCCCTGTATCGACAAGCTCCACCCTAACAGCTCTGTTCAGGGACTTTCAGAAATGACTCAAATCGATTTTTGATTGATTTTTGACAATATGAACATTATATTGCACATTCTATCACTCTGATCTGATTTTTGACCAAAAATAAAATATTTTCATCAAAGGTACATGTTCACAATCGGAGGGGAGCCATCTCGTCCCACCGCTTCGTGAACAGAAAATGTGCATCTCACCTCACAAGTGTTTTTGTTGTTGTTTTTTTTATTTTCATTTCAATTCATTTAGCTCAAATGAGCTAATGGTCACCTGTTTTCGATTAAGGTAAAAAGAGTAAACTAGGATTTATCAATCGCATCATAGCACTGAAACGGAAATGAAATCTACTTTTTTTCAATCTAAGTGGACCACTATCAAGAAAACACTAAAATTTAAAGTCCTTGTAGAATGACAATTAAAATGTATTTTATTTGACACAGCACAGAGAAGAGTGTTTCTAACAAGCTTGCCAAATTACACTGAATACAGAATGCACAGAAAACACGCCTCGCCTGACCTTTGCCTGTCACTCAAATACATTCACACAGTATGTGCTCTCATGTCTGTAGTGTGAGCCACTAGCTGAATGTGTGCTACTGTCTTTAACTTTTTCAGAAGTGTCTCCATTGCGAGGACCCACACGTGGCGCATGAAATGAGGCAGCAGTAAATTGGATACGCAACTGAAATTGAGTAGCCCAGATAACACAAAACACTTCAAAGTAAATATTGTTTTGTTTTTTTTCCGAGTTGGAACACATCCTGTCATTGTACAAGTGGGCTTTGCAATAAAAAACAAACAAACAAATAACTCACAATTGCTCCATATAGCCAGTGATGGAGTGAAAGCAGTCAGTACTTATATAGTGGGGGAACGCTGACACGCCAGAAAGTCCAAGAGCATTGCTTTTAGCCATACTCTAAGAATCCAAACAACTACCGGTATTAAGGTATATCTCAACAATTCAGTACAACCTCAGTTTTTGCGCGTTTGCAGTAGTTAGATTCTAACATACGGTATATAATGTAATCTCGGTATTCAATCTCCAAGGTCTTCTACACAATGATGCAAGGACAAGAATCTTGTCGTGTCATTGCTTCACTGATGTTTTCTTTTGACAAATGCAATTTGTAAGCATAAACAAAAAAAGGTTGCAGGGGTGAAGCAGTTTGAGGAATATACCGCGGCTAGGCCATGATCGAATAATACATTAAAATGCAAATCCACAGAAAGCGGTAGAGAATATGACACAGCATTCTTTCATCTTGGTGTCTCTGAAAATGGCAACATAAACTTGTTACATACAGAGTACAAGACTCAGCGGCCCAGTCCGATTTGAGGGAATTTGCACAATACCGTAACTCAGCATTTCAGGTCACTGAGTGTATAAGGGAAAGCATTTAGATCAATGTCAGTCTGAAGATCATTTCAATGAGAAAAATCTGGTTCCTCATTACTCAAGGACCTCAAGACAAATTCAGCAGAGTCAGAGAGGCATATTAATAGCATAGAACAGTAAAATCCTGCTTTTTTTTCCTGGTGATGGATTTCTTAACAGGATACCATCCATCCATCCATCCATCCATTTTCCGAACCGCTTGATCCTCACTAGGGTCGCGGGGGGTGCTGGAGCCTATCCCAGCCATCTCCGGGCAGTAGGCGGGGGACACCCTGAATCAGTTGCCAGCCAATCGCAGGGCAAGCAGAGACGAACATCCATCCACGCCCACACTCACAGTGTCCAATCAGCCTGACATGCATGTTTTTGGAATGTGGGAGGAAACCGGAGCACCCGGAGAAAAGCCACGCAGGCCCGGGGAGAACATGCAAACTCCACACAGGGAGGCCGGAGCTGGAATCGAACCCGGTACCTCTGCACTGTGAAGCCGACGTGCTAACCACTGGACTACCGGGCCGCCCTAACAGGATACCCTGACCAACAATCCGTTACCTCATTAAAAATAAGATATGTAAAACCTTTGACCCCTGTCTCCCCTAATTTGACAATACACCATGGTGGCATAATGGCCAAATTGTTTGCACATCTCTCTCACTGTTCTGAGGTTGGGCGTGGGGGGGTTGAATCCTGGCCCATGGCCTTTCTGTGATGTGTTGTGTGTGCATGCATTTTCTCCAGGTTCTCGGGCTTGCTCTGACAAAAACATTACTTTTGGGTAATTTTTAGACTCAAAATTGTCCTGATGTGTGAATGGTCGTTTGTCTATATGTGCCCTACAACGGGTTGGCTAGAAGTCGAGGGTGGACCTCGCCTCCCTCCCATAGTCAACTGGATTAGGCTACAGGAACCCGTGAGCCCATTTTCAGATTTTATTTATTTTTTGGTGTGTTAGACCATTGAGTTGCTGAGGTTGCACAAATATGTGCTTATGAGGACACACACTGATGTCAGATTAATGGGAGTCTAATTTCTCCCTTGAAAGAACAAACAGTATTGGTGCCTCGAATCCTTTGCACATGATTTGTCTTGGGCAAACTATTTTCTGCAGAAGTGTGTGTACTTTCAATTTCTTCAACAAGTGGTGAACAATAAATTCTTTGGCAGGCCCTCTGTGTTAAACGGATTTGTTATGTTGTTTATACAGAGTAGGTACACTTCTCGGATCAAGCATGTGACTGCTTGTGCTGTGGAATCACGGACAGAGGGCCCAGATATTCATGCACTGGTTGCTTTGAGTTTGTTCAGCATCGTTTCAGAAGATGTCAAGTAACATAGATGTAAATCAAAGGCAGAAAAAAATTGGGACAGAAAAACAGAATAACTTTAATTGAACTCAAGATCGTTTAGTAGTGAGCTAACCTTTAATAGAGGGCATTTCAAGGAGCGTCATGAGAGACATGGTTTTGTGGCAATTGGGGAAGATAAATACTTGAGTCATTTGGGTGGTGACAGCCTAAGACAGCCACACTGAAAATAAAATGGATGAAATTTACAAGCTGTAAATGTGATTCCAAAATGTTTTGGCATGATGGACTCCCCCCATCCATTAGGAGTGGAGCATACTGTATGATGCGCTCAGTCACATAGCTTATCTCAAACAAATTAACCAATCAAATCATAATTCACGCTCAAATGATATGTAATGTCAGTGAGACAGTTTGAAGCCTTAAAATGTAAACCGAGCTTTTTTTTATTCAGAGGACAGAAATGCACGCGCTACATTAGCTTAGCAGTCTGTGAGGTGAGATGGGGCTTGCCACACAAGTGCTCTAATTTCAGCAATGAAAAAAAAAAAACAGGAGGTGCAAAGTCTAATCTAATCAGCGGTGTCAAATCCAGGTCAAGAAAGTAAAAATCCCAGCCACAGTTTTTGCATCTATTCAACCGGCAGGTAAACGAGCTAGCTAGCAGTGTGGCGCCAACCGCCAAGGATATTTTTGACAAATATAAGGGCAAAGGGGATGCTCCATTTGAGAAACCAGAAACATTTCAACTAGTAAATGAAGCCTAAAATAACACGAAAGCATGCAGCGCCACGGTATTACTGAACTGCTTATACTGTATGCACGTGAGTTCAAAAGTATTATCACGATGAGACTTTTTTAGGATTTTGTTTTGAATACACCACCAAGCAGACAATAATGGAGAGGGGATGATGGTGCATTACATGAACTTTTGACTTTGAATCAAAAAGGAGACTTAAAGTAGAACATTTACAAGTGTCATAATTGTATTTCGGATGATATTTTGAATACTGCTGCAGTGCTGACAGTCGGAACAAAATGGACTGTGAGTTGGATGGAGCTTTGCTCTCTGATTCACTCAAATGGTCCATAACATCTTTCATCTTTGCTTTCATCACACTGCAAAATGTTTTTTTTCCCCTTTTTTTTGTTCTTATCAGTAAATATCCTCCGTCATAAATGGCACAAATCATACACTCCTTTGACTTGAAGCCAAAGGTCTATATTTCATCCATCCATCCATTTTCCGAACCGCTTGATCCTCACTAGGGTCACGGGGGGTGCTGGAGCCTATCCCAGCCGTCTTCGGGCAGTAGGCGGGGGACACCCTGAATCAGTTGCCAGCCAATCGCAGGGCACAAAGAGACGAACAACCATCCACGCCCACACTCACACCTAGGGACAATTTAGAGCGTCCAATCAGCCTGCCATGCATGTTTTTGGAATGTGGGAGGAAACCGGAGCACCCGGAGAAAACCCACGCAGGCCCGAGGAGAACATGCAAACTCCACACAGGGAGGCCGGAGCTGGAATCGAACCCGGTACCTCTGCACTGTGAAGCCGACGTGCTAACCACTGGACTACCGGGCCGCCCGTCTATATTTCAATTAAATCTAAAAACATTTCATTTCCAATCCGTTTGCGTAGATGTCCAAATACTTCTGAATCGAACTGTGCATGTTTGATCATGCACAATGTTGTGCGAAGAACCTCTTTTCTGCTGGAGATGATGAAATCCTCTTTTCTTATCTTCTGTACATTGACTTTGAGAGACAGTGAACCCATCAGACTGTCTGACCACTGTCTGTTACTATGGCGTCAGGTTTATGAAAGCAGTTAAGAAACAATGTTCCACAACAGACAAATTGAAAAAGAACAATATGAACGATGAGCCTTTTTTTCCCCCCTTGAAGTCCGGATTGCCAACTATGCAGACAGTCACCACAAACGCTCTAAAAGCTGTTCTATGTTTGCGGTATGATGGAATAGAAAAAAAAAAGCGTATTATACACTGGATAAAATAATCAAGAACAATTGCCTGTGGCAGAGAATGCTATTGCAATAATGTCATGCAATCATGTAAAAACTTCCATACGCAGAAAGATAACTCAGGCATTATGTACCGTTTGTCTGTCTGCCTTTCGCTTAGTATTTGCCATTTCACTCATTTGATGTTTTGATTCAAAGTCAAAACAAAAATATTCTTACACCTTTCTAAATTCAAATTTCCATCTTTTTCCATCAAGAAGGCGAACAGGTTGATGTGTATGCTTTTGTGCCTGCCACTGACCAATGAGTGTAAAGCGCAATCTCACATGGCGCATGCATTTTGGTTTGCTGGAATTATAAGCATGTGAAAGGAAACAAATTTAGGGACATCTCCTCCACAGATTCAGATCAGAGAGAGTGAACAAGGTGTGGAATCAAAGAAAAGGATTTCATAAATTATAGTGCTTTTTTTTTTTTTTTTTTAATCCAAACATGCTATGTATGGGTAATGCTTATGAGAACGGGCAGCTCGGCCTTGGACACGAATAGTTCACAATATCTCAGAAAAACGGAGCTCCGCTAGGCTGTACCTCATGTTTGAAGACTTCAACTGATAAGAGGATAACTACAGTGCATATAAAACATCAGCACATTAAAATTCCAGGATTTTGTCATGAAATTCAATTATCTCGGAACTGTTTGAAAAAATGTGAAAAAAATTGTCAATTTCAATCGTAAAAAATACTTTTCAAATACGTTGGCATTAAAAAATGCTTACCCTTGAACTACTGCTAATAATTTATTGCTACACCTACAGAAGACCTTATGTTAAATTACAAATTTGTCAGCTTAATACAACTTTCTTTGTGTATTATTTTCCCACATTTCCTCGTAAAAGTGCTTGAAGTCTGCCTTTCATAACCCTCCAGCCATGTCGGGGAGCCTTGTGGAGGTTTCACAACCCAGTCAGCTGTTTTTTTAGACACATCACAAGGAAGCGGTGCCATTGGCAACTCAAACGAAGGCTGCAGCGACAGCTGAAACTGTCAGCTCGGTAAGAGTTTTTTCCTTCACTAAAAAAAGAAACCTTAAACCCATTTCAACTAATAAGAAGACAAGATGAATGTCATAACACCTTCCATTCTCCACTTCACAAACCTCAACTACACCTTCAGCGTGTCCACTTCAAGAGTCTCGAGTGAACGCCCGTATGAGTCGCCTTCTACGCCACCAACGTAAACCGCTTTGTCTTTCTCAGAAGGCAATGTTGATGAATTACTGTATAAGGTTTTATGATTAAGCGTTAAGTAAATATGTGAACTGTTGTAATCTTTGTCTCAAATATCCATCCATGCATCCATTTTCTAATCCGCTTATCCCCACGGGGATCCTGGACGTGCTGGAGCCTATCCCAGCTGTCATCAAGGTACAACCTGAACTGGTTGCCAGCCAATCACAAGGCACACATAGACGAACAACCGTCCACGCTCACACTCACATTTGAGAGTGTTCCATTAACCTGCCATGCATGTTTTTTTAATGTGAGAGGAAACCGGAGTATCCGGAGAAAACCCACGCAGGCATCGTCTTTAAACACAGATGTGTTAACCCTTGAAGGCACCCTGTAATCTGATGACATGTTAAGCTGTCCACTGTAGTAACCATTGTCCCTGAAAGGTTTGAATGAGGTGAATAACATTTACCATTTGGTGGCCTAAACCTTCCGTCCAATAATTGCATGACGCCTGCGACCTATAGACTCTCCCAGACTCTTGCATTCTTCACTTGAAATACTTTTCCAGGCCTTTAGTGCACCCTCTTTCAGTTCTGATTTGTTTCTGAGGGGTTTTCCCTTCACTCTCCTCTAAAAGAGGTAAAATGCGGGCTCTAATGATTTAAAGTCCGGTGAATGACTTGGCCAGTCTAAGCCCTTTCACTTTTTCCCCGTGATGAAGTCCTTTGTTTTGCATCATAATCTTATTGCATGATGAAGCTTCTCATGGTTAGTTTGGATGCATTTTTCTGTTAATTGCCAGAAAAAAAAAAAGGTTTTGTAGACTTCAGAATTTATTGCGTCGCGACCATCATGAGTTCCATCATCAATAAAGATTTCAAAAGAAGAAATAGACTGCATATGCCATACCACGAGATGCAAACCACTCATCAGCAAAAAGAATCAGATAGCCAGATCGGATAATGCAAAGATATACAGAGACTAGCCACAAAGGTTTTGGAACAAAATTTTATGAACTGATGAGCCAAGATTAATCATTACCAAAATGAAGGAAAGGCCAAAGTATGGAAAAAGAAACGATCATCTTATGATCCAAAATACACAAGCTCATCTGTGAAGCATGGTGGAGGCCATGCCCTGGCTTGCACGGCTGCTTTGATTTGATTTGATTTGACTTTTTAGTAGGTCTCCCATAGGAGAAACTTCTGAAACGGGCTCAATAGTCTTCATTGATTGTGAATGGTTGTTGGTCGACATGTGTCATACAATTGACTGGTGACCAGTGCGGGGCGTACCCTGTCTCTCACCCAAAGTCAGCTGACATAGATTCCAGCTCCAACGAGACCCTAATGGAGGCAAATGGTATAGAAAATGGATGGATAGAAGGTGAGAATTCAGATTTTTTTTATCGAAAAAAAAAATTATTCAAACATGTTTCGTGTTAGTGTCAGATGTTTCGGATACATCACAACAACATTGATGTTGAACATCCATGGGTTTGGGTTCTCTAGTTCAACACTCATACACCGCTGCAATTTTTGTTGAGTGGTTGCCTTTTTCAGGGTCACTGTGCTCCAGTTGAACAAGACAAGCGGACATTGCTATCTTGGATTCCTCTCAGACAAGGAAACTTAAAAATCAAGGCCATCTCTTTGCTGCAGTTTATTTACAGCTGCACGGGCAGAGTCCCGTGGCATTGGGGGTTTGAATGAAACCTAACCTTGTGCATGTATTGCAAATATTGGCAATAACCGTCTCCAGACTTCAATCAGTCATGGCCGTCAATAATTGTCATCCAAGACCAATATCTGTTAAGGTTATATAAAACACTACTGAAACTGGAAATCAAGTCCGCAATTCTAAAAATGGAAAATGCCATAATATATAAACATCACACACTTTAATGTCATCTTCAGTTTACATTGATTATTATAATTGAATCCATTATGATGGGAAATAGAGGCATAATAATTCATCAAAAAAGCACTAACCAGTGGACCACGGTCAATCATTAATCGTTAATATTCCCTACTCATCAATCAAGACTTTCAAATGTTTTCACGCAGTCACGCATGCACACACATACATGCACAGAAACCCTGTGCACTCCTTGTTAATAGAACATATTTTTTGAATAATAAATGGGCTTCTAAAATGCTTGCTAACAGTCAGGCTACTTTTTATGTATTTATTTTTAGCATGTTGACAGCCAAGCGAGGAATTCCGAAAATACACTAGGAGGCATTAAATATTAAACTAACATCTGTTTTAATGTTTGTATGAGACATGGGCAAGCTGTTTCCAAACAGCATACTGATGTACTGTATAAAAGGAATATCACCACTTTTTTTTTGATGAAGTTATTTCTAAACAGGTACAGTACTTTTTTAAGGTAAAAAAAAAACAAAAAACAATATTGTCAAGAGACAAATGCCACCTGCAGCAGAACGCTGCTGGAACCAGCAAAACTAAAACCTTCGATGCAGGGACTGAAAATGAATTTGGAGAATGTCTGGTGCAATGTCTCGTGAAATTAAGTTCAGTGCTTAGATTGTCCATTCATAAAATGTCAAGAAGAATAAATCAAGTTGTCTTTTTTTTGTTGACAGGTTGGGGGTTTAGCCACAATTTACTCCTTTTAAATTTCAATTGACAAGTAACATAAACTTGGTACTGAGAGAGTTTTTCAAGTGAAGGTTGTTAGAAGGAAGAGGCTCTGCCAATATGGGAAATTCCATGGGAATTTCCATGGCCTTTATGTCCAATTACTTTTGGTGCCTGAAAAAGGTGGAGGCACATATAAAACGTGTTTTAATTCCAACACCGTTCACCTGATTTGGATGAAAATCCCCTCAAATTAAACCTCAGAGTCTGCCCTTAGAGTATTTTCTGCACTTCAAGGCGCTTCGGCGTGTCAGGCGCACCTTCAATGAATGGCCTATTTTAAAACCGTTTTCATATACAGGGCGCTCTGCGTTAGAAGGCGCATAGAATAGAAGCTACAATAGTGGCTGCGGTTGCATTACGCATCCACTAACAAACCAGTCGACACTGAATGTTTCCAATTATAATTTAATGTACTGTCACAATACATTCTTTTGTTATTTACATATAATATTTTTCTGAAACAATTAGACTTGTTTCTTTTCACTCTGTGCTGAGATTATGCCTGTTAATGTATTTTATTATTTGTATTTCATTCATTTATTTGGATTTTTTTTCCTTTTGTATTTTCTGTCTGTCGTACTGTTATGGATTGCCCTGTTTGTTGTATTTCTTGTGTGCTAGCTAGCGAGATGTTGCACCTCAAGGGATTTAGCCCACGCCAATAAAGAAAAATCAACACACTGTCCCTATGGACGTGTTTGCAATGTTTTGACAATTTCACAGTGTAAGAGAGCCATGGCCACTGTCTTTGACTCTCTTCCAAACACATTCTGTCCAGTCTGTGACTCATATGGACTTGTGGTATGTGACATTCCCCGCTGCACACCGGTGCTAATTGGGATTAGCATATTGCACAACAAAACAATACTGCGGTGTTAAGAGTCCGCCAGGTCCGGTGGCCTTTATGCACTAAAGGCCCAGTAATCCCTCTGTCTCTGAGAGCAAAGCTGATTAAATCTGACGGAATGGGGCCCATTATGACCATCCACAAACTCTGGCGCTTACTGCAAATCCAACCATGGTACAGATACTGGAGCTGAGCATCCGAGCCACGTCGGGTGAATTGTTGGGGCTCGTCGATTAACACTACTTGCTGATTCTTTACCCACTGAGTTCAAGCAAAGGATCATCAGAGCCCGGCTGCGGAGCAGCAGAGTGGAAACACACACGTCCGCACTCTGAAACTTAGATAAACACAGATAAAAAGATAGTTTTTTTCCACGCTTGCTTCCAAATAAGTGATATAAAACTAAATGAGAACAGTCGACCTTCAAATATCGTCGCCAATCATCAACAAGTGTGACAATATTACACCACAAAACAAAAGAGTTGGCAAAACAAACAATCTTACAACACACTTCTCAAGCACAGTTTACTGTTTGCTGTTTTAAGTTGTTCTTTTTCAAATATGTTGATTGTGTTTTAATGTGTTTCTTGCACGCTTTGCATGTCTGCAAGCCAAAGTTGTAAAATCTGAATGACAGTTGGCAAATGTGATCTACGGAACATCCTTTTAGAGATGCTCAGATGGGAAAGATAAATAGATTCATTTTATTATTTTTACTGCTCTCTGTGGTTTAGAAGTGTATTTACTTACGGTATCTCTTTGCTTGTGTGAATACTGAGAGGCAACCATTATCTTCACTGTGTCTAACATCACAATCACACAACAGATTCAAATGTGATCCAACTCCAGCCCACTATGGGTGTGGTGTATTAACCACCATAGTTATTTGTATGTTGTTTGGATGTATTGGCTTGCATAGACATCGACTGTGCATGCGTGATATGTTGTCTAATGAATGTCTAAGTCTCTTCCCCACGTTGTTAATGGTGGAACTCGACGGTCGAATACATGATAGAAAATGCGTGTGTGCGCCTCGTCATTCAAGACACAACATCTGGCGACGAGTAAAAGTCATTTTAGGGTAGGAGGCAATGCTCTAAAGCGTAGGAGGTAAGATGGCTTACTTTTCTCTGAGACCGGACGGGTTTAAACCCGAGAATGAATTGTGGTCTGCCGATGTGGAACGCATGGAACTGCTGTTCGAGGTGCATGGTGTCAGCGACGACAAAAAAGTTGCCGTTTTACTGAGCTCCTTGGGCGCATCAGCGTATGGACTTCTCCGTAATTTAGTGCAACCTGCCATGCCCAGAGACAAGACGTTTGCGAGAGCCGTGGAGCTTGCTGTCAACATGGAGACTGCCCACCGGGATGCACAGCAGTTGAGGAAAGGTGAAGATGTCACCACACCTGTACACAAGGTTAAGGAAAACCAAAGGAGAGGACGCTCACCCACAAACCAAAATGGATGCTACCCATGTAAAGGCATGAATCATAGTGCAAATGACTGCTTCTACAAGACTTCAAAATGCCATCAGTGTGGTAAAGTTGGTCACATTCAGAAAGCATGTCGGGCTCGGGCACCTGTATCTGACGATAAGAGCAAGAAAAGGGGGAAGAAGATAAGCAATGAGAGAAAATTTTGTAAAATGACTGGCTATGTGCAAACTGATGAAAAGAAAGATGATGATGTTCCCATGTTCCATGTCCACGTGTATAGTGCTAATGGCGGCCGTAGACCATATAGGGCCATTTTTTATGTAAATGGTAGGAAGGTTCCAATGGAAATTGACACGGGAGCAGGAGTCAGCATTATCTCTGAAAACGTGTATGAACGGTCATTCTGTCGTATACCACTACAGGGAAGTAGTGTAGCACTAAAAGGCTACTTAGGAGAGACAATTCATTTAAAAGGACAGTTCATGGCTTAAGTGAAGTATGAAAATCAGATTGTTGACTTGCCACTGATAGTTGTGGGAGTTGAGGGACCGTCACTCTGCAGACGAGAGTGGCTAGATAAAATAATGTTAAACTGGGAAATGATCAAAACAGTCACAGAAAACAAAATGCAAGCATCTCCAAGAGCCAAGTCAATCCAAGATGTACTCGCAAAACATGATGATGTTTTCACAGATGAGTTAGGGACATTAAAGGACATTAAGGCAACAATATCCATCAAGCCTGATGCGGTCCCTAAATTCCACAAAGCCCGTGTTTTGCCCTTTGCCATGAAAGAAAAAGTTGAAAAAGAACTGGAGCGCCTTGAGAAAGATGGCGTCATCACCCCTGTCAAGTACAGTGAGTGGGCTGCTCCAGTGGTTCCAGTACCCAAGCGGGATGGTGGACTTCGCTTGTGTGGTAATTACAAGATAACGGTGAACGAAGCTATTAACACAGAGATATATCCACTACCACGCATCGAGGAAGTGTTAGCCACACTACTTGGTGGGTAAATATTCTCAAAAATAGATTTGGCTGCAGTTTATCAACAAATTCTTCTCAATGACGACTCAAAGAAGTACACTACAATCAATACACACAAAGGACTGTTTGTGTACAATAGACTGTGTTTTGGTGTCAACTCTGCTATCAGTATTTTCCAAAGGATAATGGAGAATCTAAGGAAAGACCTCAACGTAGTGGTCTACCTCGATGACTTGCTCGTGATGGGCCGAGATGAATCCGAGCACCTAACGAACCTGGACAGAGTTCTTCAGCGGCTGAAAGAGAATGGTCTGAGAGTGAAGAGGATAAAGTGTGACTTTGGTAAGGAGTGGAAAAGGAGTCTACCCGTCCAAAGATAAGGTCAGGGCCATTCATGATGCTCCAGCACCCACAAACACTAAAGAGCTAAGAGCCTTCTTAGGTCTCGTGAACTACTATGGACGCTTTGTACCACGCCAAAGTACAGTTTTAGCTCCACCTTACAGACTGCTGAAGGAGAAAACAAAATGGAAATGGAGTAAAGATGAGGAGAGCGCGTTTGACAACTGTAAAGAACTGTTGACAAGTGAAAATATATTAACCCATTACAACCTGCGCCTGCCACTTACACTCGCATGTGATGCTTCTGCTTATGGGATCGGAGCTGTCATTCAGCACACGACACCTGATGGGAAAGAACATCCCATCGCTTTTGCTTCTTGAACGCTCTCTCCAGCGGAAAAGAACTACTCACAAATAGAAAAGGAGGCTTTGAGTCTGGTGTACGGAGTAAAGAAATTCCACCAATACCTTTGGGGGCAGAAGTTCGAATTGGTAACTGACCACAAGCCTCTGCTCGCGCTGTTCGGAGAATGCAAGGTACGGGAAGCCAATACATCCAAACAACATACAAATAACTATGGTGGTTAATACACCACAATGGGCTTTTCTTATCTTTTTCAATTTTTCACTTCTTTGTTTGAATTTATGAGCATCTGTGTTTATTTTTGTGCTGTCCGGGTACCAGCATAAATGGTTTGTACTGGCTCAGAGCCATGGCTCCTGCGTGTAGTGTGGATTAGCTATTAGCACTCAGTGCTAACACTACAACGATTGCTGGAGCGTGGCCTGACATTGCCCGATGGGCTGAGGAGGAAGAGACTGTGAAGACGTGCTGGGAAAGAGAGTTGCGTACGGAGGAGACAATAATAATAATACATTTTATTTATAAGCGCCTTTCAAGACACCCAAGGACACTTTACAATAACAAAAAACACAAAACAATACGGGTTGAGCAGCGGCAGCCAAAACGCGCCAGCGTTCACTCAACCCGAAAGTCAGAAAGAAACCACAAGGGAGGGAGAGGGGGAGAAAAAAAACCCACACTCGGACTACCCTCATTTTGAGGATCATTTGAGTGAGGCAAAAAACTCCTGCACAAGCATATGACAGTTACAACAGGTCACAAGACATAAACAATGAAGATGGTGAAACAAGGGAATGTATGAGGGAGTGGGTGATGGTGGGGGACTAGCTTCCGTGCATACTTTCATCAGGGGAAGGTCGAGATAGCAGATGTTGTTTTGGTAGCAGGCTGCCCAAGAATTTAAGACAGCCTTGAGTCCGTGGCTTATGTCTCTTTAGTGGCGTCGATCAGCCAAATCCGTGATTTCAGTCAATATTTGAGCACGGATTCCAGTTTCTCCAAGTTCTTGACCATCTTGCAGAGACGCTCCAAAACCGCAACAGTTTGTGGTTGAGCACAGTCTGAGTCTGAGTGTTGGACATCCGCGTTATGCCATCCTTAGACCGGCAGCCTCTTCACTTCCAATAGAGCCGCTCCCGTCGGTTGAATTTTGCGATAGATCAGGAAACTGCTAACACCAAACAGCAGCATACCTGTTATCGGAAGGCCGAAAATGTAGTTGTCATCCACATCCTCAACGGACAGTGTTGAGCAGGAGCAGAAAGCAAAAGCGTCCGCCTTTGTCGAGAGCCAAGCAAGAAGTCAATCTTGACCAGTCCTCGCTTCCGTTGTCATGGGGAACGTTGGATCTATCCCCTGTAGCTGGCAGAATGGGCCGGTGGCGCTGACATAGGTGGGACTTCCGGGATGTGAGTCTGCTGCTGTTTACGGAGATGTGGCTGTCAGTGCTGACATCCGAGTCGGTCATTTGTGAGGCATTACATGCATCTCTCTTCCCCCTGCAATGTGCGCATCCATCCATCCATCCATCCATCTTCTACCGCTTATCCGGGGCCGGGTCGCGGGGGCCATCGCTTTAGCAGGGAAGCCCAGACTTCCCTCTCCCTAGCTACTTCTTCCAGCTCTCCCCGGGGGATCCCGAGGTGTTCCCAGGCCAGCTGGGTGACATAGTCTCTCCAGCGTGTCCTGGGTCTTCCTCGGGGTCTTCTTCCGGTGGGACATGCCCGGAACACCTCACCAGGGAGGCGTTCAGGAGGCATCCGAATCAGATGCCCAAGCCACCTCATCTGGCTCCTCTCGATGTGGAGGAGAAGCGGCTCGACTCTGAGCCTCTCCCGGATGACCGAGCTTCTCACCTTATCTCTAAGGGAGAGCCCGGCCACCCTGCGGAGAAAACTCATTTCGGCCGCTTGTATCCGGGATCTCGTTCTTTCGGTCACGTCCCATAGCTCGTGACCATAGATGAGGGTTGGAACGTAGATCGACCGGTAAATTGAGAGCTTCACCCTTTGGCTCAGCTCCTTCTTTACCACGACAGACCGATACAACGTACGCATCACAGCAGACGCTGCACCGATCCGCCTGTCGATCTCTCGCTCCCTCCTGCCCTCACTTGTGAACAAGACCCCAAGATACTTAAACTCCTCCACTTGGGGCAAGATCTCCTCCCCGACCCGGAGGGGGCACTCCACCCTTTTCCGACTGAAGACCATGGTTTCAGATTTGGAGGTGCTGATTTTCATCCCAACCGCTTCACACTCGGCTGCGAAACGCTACAGTGAGAGTTGGAGAGCCCTGCTTGAAGGAGCCAACAGTACCACATCATCTGCAAAAAGCAGAGATGCAATACTGAGGCCACCAAAACGGACCCCCTCAACACTTCGGCTGCGCCTAGAAATTCTGTCCATAAAGGTTATGAACAGAATCGGCGACAAAGGGCAGCCTTGGCGGAGTCCTACCCTCACTGGAAACGATTCAGACTTACTGCCGGCAATGCGAACCAAACTCTGACATCGGTGGTATAGTGACCGAACAGCCCGTATCAGGGGGTTCGGTACCCCATACCCACGAAGCACCCCCCACAGAACACCCTGAGGGACACGGTCAAACGCCTTCTCCAAGTCCACAAAACACATGTAGACTGGTTGGGCGAATGCCCACATACCTTCGAGGACCCTGCTCAGGGTGTAGAGCTGGTCCACTGTTCCACGGCCGGGACGAAAACCACACTGCTCCTCCTCAATCTGAGGCTCGATTTCCTGACGGACCCTCCTCTCCAGCACCCCTAAATAGACCTTACCAGGGAGCCTGAGGAGTGTGATCCCTCTGTAGTTGGAACACACCCTCCGGTCCCCCTTTTTAAAAAGAGGGACTACCACCCCGGTCTGCTAATCCAGAGGCACTCTCCCCGTTGACCACGCGATGTTGCAGAGACGTGTCAACCAGGACAGCCCCACAACATCCAGAGTCTTGAGGAACTCCGGGCGGATCTCATCCACCCCTGGGGCCTTGCCACCGAGGAGCTTTTTAACCACATCGGTGACTTCAACCACAGAGATAGGAGAGCCCACCTCAGAGTCCCCAGGCTCTGCTTCCTCCAAGGAAGGCGTGTTGGTGGAGTTGAGGAGGTCTTCGAAGTACTCTGCCCACCGATTCACAACGTCCCGAGTCGAAGTCAGCAGCGCCCCATCCCCACTGTACACAGTGTTCGTGGTGCACTGCTTCCCTTTCCTGAGACGTCGGATGGTGGACCAGAATTTCCTCGAAGCCGTCCGGAAGTCGGCTTCCATGGCCTCACCGAACTCTTCCCACGCTTGGTTTTTTGCCTCGGCGACCACCGAAGCTGCGTTCCGCTTGGCCAGTCGATACCCATCAGCTGCCTCTGGGGTCCCACAGGCCAAAAAGGCTCGATAGGACTCCTTCTTTAGCTTGACGTCATCCCTTACTGCTGATGTCCACCAGCGAGTATGGGGGTTGCCGCTACGACAGGCACCAACCACCTTACGGCCACAACTCAGATTGGCCGCCTCAACAATAGAGGCACGGAACATGGTCCACCCGCCTCCACCGGAACATGGGAAAAGCTCTGTCGGAGGTGGGAGTTGAAACTCCTTCTGACAGGGGATTCCGCCAGACGCTCCCAACAAACCCTCACAATACGTTTGGGTCTGCCAGGACGGACCGGCATCTTCCCCCACCATCGGAGCCTACTCACCACCAGGTGGTGATCAGTTGACAGCTTCGCCCCTCTCTTCACCCGAGTGTCCAGAACATGCGGCCGCAAATCCGATGATACAACTACAAAGTCGATCATCGAACTGCGGCCTAGGGTGTCCTGGTGCCAAGTGCACATATGGACAACCTTATGTTTGAACAAGGTGTTCGTTATGGACAATCCGTGGCGAGCACAGAAGTCCAATAACAAAACACCACTCGAGTTCTGATCCTGGGGGCCGTTCCTCGCAATCACGCCCCTCCAGGTCTCACTGTCATTGCCCACGTGAGCATTGAAGTCCCCCAGCAGAACAAGGGAGTCCCCAGCAGGAGTACTCTCCAGCACACCCTCCAAGGACTCCAAAAAGGGTGGGCTGCTGTTTGGTGCATATGCACAAACAACAGTCAGGACCCGTCCACCCACCCGAAGGCGGAGGGAGGCAACCCTCTTGTCTACCGGTGTGAACCCCAATGTACAGGCACTGAGCCGGGGGGCAATGAGTATGCCCACACCTGCTCTGCGCTTCTCACCGTGAGCAACTCCAGAGTGGAAGAGAGTCCAACCCCTCTCGAGAGAACTGGTACCAGAACCCAGGCTGTGTGTGGAGGCAAGTCCGACTATATCCAGTCGGAAATTCTCTGCCTCACACACCAGCTCGGGCTCCTTCCCTGCCAGAGAGGTGACATTCCATGTCCCAAGAGCTAGCTTCTGCAGCCGAGGATCAGACCGCCAGGGTCCCCGCCTTTGGCTGCCGCCCAGCTCACATTGCACCCGACCCCTTTGGCCCCTCTCATGGGTGGTGAGCCCATGGGAAGGGGGACCCACGTTGCCTCTTCGGGCTGTGCCCGGCCGGGCCCCATGGGTGTAGGCCCGGCCACCAGGCGCTTGCCAACGAGCCCCAACTCCAGGCCTGGCTCCAGAGGGGGGCCCCGGTGACCCGCGTCCGGGCAAGGGAAACCTTGGTCCATATATTTTTCTCATCATAAGGGTCTTTGAGCCGTGCTTTGTCCGGCCCCTCACCTAGAACCTGTTTGCCATGGGTGACCCTGCCAGGGGCATAAAGCCCCAGACAACTTAGCTCCTAGGATCATTGGGACACACAAACCCCTCCACCACGGTAAGGTGACGACTCACGGAGGGGCCTCCGTGCTTGCATGTAAACAAATAGCATTTAATGCCTTTGTGATTGGAGCATTACTTGTTATGGTGCATGGAAGCATTAACTTAAATGTAGGAATAGAGTTGTTAAAAAAAGAGATCCTGGAACTGCTGATTAATGATGTTTGGATTACAAACAGGGCGGCCCGGTAGTCCAGTGGTTAGCACGTCGACTTCACAGTGCAGAGGTACCGGGTTCAATTCCAGCTCCGGCCTCCCTGTGTGGAGTTTGCATGTTCTCCCCGGGCCTGCGTGGGTTTTCTCCGGGTACTCCGGTTTCCTCCCACATTCCAATAACATGCATGGCAGGCTGATTGAACTCTCTAGAATTGTCCCTAGGTGTGAATGTGAGCGTGGATGGTTGTTTGTCTCTGTGTGCCCTGCGATTGGCTGGCAACCGATTCAGGGTGTCCCCCGCCTACTGCCCGAAGACAGCTGGGATAGGCTCCAGCATCCCCCGCGACCCTAGTGAGGATTAAGCGGTTCGGAAAATGGATGGATGGATGGATTACAAACATTCACTTGTGCTTTGCTAAGTGAAGTGTTCAGTTTTTCAGGATATTGACTGACCGTTGATGTTGATCAACGCGCTCGTGTTCGTGCGATGTTTGAGTTTGTGTTGGAGGACTACATCATAGTTTATTTAAACTTTTATTGGTTGCTATAACCATTGATATTGATAACGTGACTTTGGAGGTGAGGCAGCTGGTTACTGAGACATGCTAGCATCCTGTCGGCTGCAGTTTCCTGAGTTAGGATGCATTTTTTCTACTCAATATTAATTTTTTATAAACTTCCACTATAATTTTAACCTTTGCAGTGCTGGGGAATTAAAATAAAGACCGTATTGTTTTGTGCTTTTTGTTATTGTAAAGTGTCCTTGGGTGTCTTGAAAGGCGCTTATAAATAAAATGTATTATTATTATTATTATTATTACTTAATAATCTCAAAATTTACGTTTTTGACCAAACCATCTATATGTCTAATCTCTGTGACATCAACTTTATTTTGTGAAAAGACATCACTTACACACACATCTATCTATCTCTCTATCTATCTTTGTGTATGCACCCACACACACACACGTACACACACGCGCAGACGCACACGCACCCACACACACACAGGTAAATATCAGTGATGTGCCGTCTGGGCCGTCAAGGCCTTCACTGCAGGCAGAAACAGTATCAAAGGCACCTACCTGCATTTAAACTTTATATAAATATTGTATAAATGTATTTCCAACATTTCCAATGATTGTCTTTTGTCTTCATTCAATATCATGTGTCTTGGCAGCGTAGCTAAAAGTCGTTTGTGGGCTATTGTTGTTAGCTTTTTGGTCCAATCAGATTTGTGCTTGTCTATGTTGATACATTGGTGTAAACGTCACAAGGCCTTCAGACGCAGGACTGCCGACCCCTTACAATTGGAAAAAAAAATGTAGTATAGATATGTGTGTGTGTGTAAATACCATAAATACTTCATATTTTACTTGGCTGATTTTGACTTGAGTGCGATGCTGAGGGTCGGACATGACTCACACTGGCACTAGTACGTATAAGATAGAGAACTCCTTTATTTGTACATCCCTTCTCCATCCGGAGGTGTTTAGTCGGGTTAGTATGCACAACATCATCTTATTGCAAGAGTTGTGCTGAGTCAACTGGTCATTTATTTGAACAGGTTTACGGCCACATTTTCTCGGATTTTAGTTTAGTACCGTCCATCCATCCATTTTCTGATCCATTTTATCCTCACAAGGTCACAGGGGAAACCCTGAACCGGTTGCCAGCCAATCGCAGGGCACACAAAGACGAACAACCATCCACGCTCACACTCACACCTAGGGACAATTTAGAGTGTTCAATTAGCATGCCATGCATGTTTTTGGAATGTAGAAGGAAACCAGAGTACCCGGAGAAAACCCACGCAGGCACATGGGGAACATGCAAACTCCACACAGAAAAGCCAGAGCCAGGATCGAACCCTCTACCTCCCCACTGTGAGGCAGACGCGCTAACCACGGGGCCACCTGGTTCAATACCTCTGTAATGAATTTGCGTTTTCATTGTGGATGTGTATCTTTATCTGTGAACATTGGAGATGACACATTAACTCAAAGTGAAAAACAAGAAATGGAAAAAGTTGGATTTTTTTTTCCTGACGCTACAACGAACCAAGTTGTAGCGCAGGAAGCTGGTCTTTGTTTAAAATAAATAAAATAAAAAACTCCCCCTCAAAAAAACTTGAACTTCATCTGCTTATGACAAACCAAGTTATCAGAACAGAGTTGTAAAGAAACAAATCCTTAAATGAACAACAAAATACAAAAATATAAACAACAAAACAGGACAACAAATGCAAATGACACATTAACAGAGTCTTACTGACGTGCAACACTCAGCTCCTGGAGTGCTCTGCTGCGGCTTCTCTGCTTCAGTCACGCTGTTCAGGCAGGTTCATTAATCAAAATATGACGATGCGGAAACATGCAAGGAACAATTCAGGCTTGAAATGTGCTCAATTGTTTATATAAGTAAAGAACAAAAATGTGTGGCACATTGACCCAGATTGCAAGTGGAAATACAGCCTTGAGATTTCCTGTAGGCACCGAAAGAGCACTCTTGCAGAAACATCCATGTGTCCATTTTCAATCTGTCACCAGCCATTTTAAAGACATCCAAGGTTATGCTGACAACCAACAATGTCTAGGCATTTCACAATGCCATCAAGTCACTCCACAGCCCCAGCAAAATCGCTCGAGCAAGTCCGGATTGCTGACAGGAGCACGTTGATAAAGGACCACAAGTAAATCTGAAATCGATGCGCCAAAGCATTTCAACATCTTACTCAACAGAAGTAAACATTCAGATGCCTCGATTTTGAAAGCCCTGCTGTCCTTACCGGTCATCAGTGCTCTCCATCAGAGGTGCCCAAAAAAGCTACCGTACTCATAGAATGACCAAATCGAAAGAATTTCCCTACAATAAAAATGCAAAACACTTATTTACTTGTAAATATATTCAGATTGATTTTGATATACAATTACTGCCGACCTTGCTGTTTTGATGCAGTTCACATGTTAGGGTTTGGATGTGACCCCAATAGCACGACAACAGGCAGGTAAAGTTGAAGCCAACACTTGGCGTAGTTTATTGAAGAGTCTTAGAAAAGTCACTCAGGAAGAAGCACGAAGAAGCCACAGGGAAAATGTCCACAGGAAACGAAACCCTGACTCAGGGAGAAAACTGGGACTTACTTAAACGCTCAAGGGGAAGCACGAGGAGTCCACAAGGGAATGTCCACGCATGGAACAAGAAACTGAAGGTGATTCCAACAGAGCCCAGCCCACTGGTGTGGTGACAGCACAAAGTGCACTGAGGAATGGTCTGTGAGTCAATTTATACCAGTCCAAACGAGCAGATTGGCAACAGGTGGGTGATAAGCTGACGAGTTTCAGGTGTGAGGTGCAGAGCACCCTGGCTGAGGAGGCTGCCTGGCTGGCCCCTCCCTAACATCACATACGTTCAAGGAGAAACTAGTCAACTAATTTAATAGCTAAACAAAATAACAACATCGTCTTAAACTTAAACTTCTGCTTGGCTCTCGACGAAGGCGGACGCTTTTTTGCCCTGCTCCTGTCCCCCCCCCACCCCCCTCCTCCTTGCTCGCCACTCAGTCTATGTGCTGCCCTTGTGCTGTATTCTCCTAGCCTCCGCCATATTTTTCATCCTAAAAAACAAACCATGGAATTGGTTGGCTGGTCTCTTGATGCAATCGACAAGATTTTCTCGACGAGAAGAGCAGGCAGTGGGGAGCCTGCTTGCCCCTCGGGACATTTGCTGCTGGGCACACCCTAGATCCATGGAGGAAGCGGAGAATGGTGTGCCTGTCAATACTGTCCGTTGAGGAGGAGGAAGACATCTACATTATCGGCCTTCTGATAGCAGGTATGCTGCAGTTTGGTGTTAGCAGTTTCCTGTTCTATCGCAAAATCCAACCGACGGGAGCAGCTTTATTGGAAGTGAAGAAGCTGCCGGTCATTCTCGATGGTCTAGCGCGAATGTCCAACACTCAGACTCAAGCGGTGACTGAGCTCAACCGCAATTGCGGTTCTGTAGCGTCTCCATACGATCGACAACAACAGGGAGAAGTGGAATTCTCGCTTCGAAAAGGAATTGAGGATTTGGCTGATCGGCGCCAGTGAAGGGATACAGCCACGGACTCAAGGCCACCTGAAATTGTTGGCGGCCGTCCCTCCAAAACAAACAACGCTATTTGGACCCCTTTCCCCTGGATGGAAGGTATGCACGGAAGCTCGTGCCCCCACCATCACCCCCTCCTTCTCGGCCATGGACTGATAAGCCAGGACTGTCTTCATGAGCAGACCTTGACGAAGCAGCTGCGGCCTGTTCACGCATACCTATACACAACCAGACAATCACACGCGCATACACATCCTCATCCTCACCGTCTTCATCGTTCCTCATCTTTTCCCCCGCGACGTGGAATGATCTGCGGAGCGCATGGCGGACCGTGCAGCTGGTCGGACGGGCCGCGTCGCAGTCACCCCCCCCCCCCCCTTCCCATTCATCCTCCCCCTCATTACATGTTATGTCTTGTGACTTGTTGCAACTGTCATATGCTTATTTATGTGCTAGGGTCTTTTTTTTATCCTGGACTTAAATTATCCTCAGAAGAGGATAGTTCGAGCGTGTTTTTTTTTCCCTCTCCCTACCTTGTGGTTTACTTTCTGAACTCTGACTGTAAATTTCCCCATTGCGGGACAAATAAAGGATATCTTAATGCATCAGAAACTCTTATATCTCCATCCATCCATTATCCGAGTCGCCTCTCCTCACGAGGGTTGCGGGTGTGGTGGAGGCTATCCTGGCTGTCTTTGGGCAGCAGGCGGGGTACACTCTGAACTGGTTGTCAGCCAATCACAGGCCCCACACAAACAAACAACCATTCATACTCACAATCACACCTGGTGGCAATTTAGAGTGTTAAATTAAGCCACCATGCATGTTTTTGGAATATGGGAGGAGTACTCGCAGAAAACCCCACGCAGGCACAGGGAGGACATACAAACTCCAAAACAGAAAGTCCGGAACCTGGATACGAACTCACAACCTGTGGACTGTGGATGAGCAAACCAGCTGTACACCGTGCCGCCCACTTGGATGTACAGATTTAAGTAAAATCAAACATTCTAAAGTATTCCAAATACTTATATCAAATAGATAAATAGATTTGGCATTTGGTGTATGTAACAGGATGATAAGGAGAGGCAGGAGGAGCATGAGGAATGCGACTGTTCACTGGACCAGTTCCGGGTGATGCTCCCCCTGTCCTCTCAATTTAACAATGACAGGGCATCTATCTGGCCTAAATACACAATTATTTCATTATTCAACACTTTCCTTTCTTTACATGATACAGCACATACTTAGAAGATTTTATAGTTAAGAAATTTCTTCCGGAACCAATTATTTTCATAAGTAGAGGTACCACTAATTCCTCAATATGAACATTCACTCTGTCCGTTACAGTAGTCTTGATGCATTTCTTTTCTTTATTTGTAGCAACAAACGTTCACTTGACAATATAATTATGGGCACATATTATCCTGTCGACCTGCATTGTCCACTAACTTGATAGCTGTCTAATACAGGAGTCAGGAAAGTACTGTAACCTGATGCCAGTTAATGTAAGACTGGACTTCCGCTTTATCAGCATTGAGGATCATATTGCATCCGTAAATTGCCTTTTAACCCAGTAAATAAGATGAACATTTCAGATTCAGCTATGTGAACAGAGAAGAGAGCCAAAGAAAGATGAGATTGTGCATGCAATCAAAGCATTGTGACGAGACCACATCAAGGGGACACCGAGGACGATGGGGTCATTGTTACTGGTTGAAACAACCTAGCTCGAAGCATTTGAAAAATATATTTTTTCATCTGCAAATTGCACTAGGGGTTTTCATCCACATTTGTCCCTCTTACTTTTGTTATTGCAAGAAGCCATTGGAACATGCTGCCTTTCTGGGAAGGAAACAGGAGGGACTCTTCAACATACAGTTCATGAAATCATTAGCTTTTTACACATTAGCGATTAGCAAATTTGAATTTGTTGTCACTAAGATTATGAAAGCTAAGAAACCCATTCATCATTTCATTTGTTTTAGTTTATTTTTTACCATGAAAACTCTAAAAGTAGAAATATATGTCGTACATTTTCCTGTCACTGTCAACACTGTTCTGACCTAAGTTTTGCCCTGTGTCACAGCTAGCATGCTGCTGAACAGCAGTTGGATCAGCACATTTGGTGAATGAACCAGATTGGAATTCAAAGCAGTGATCATCACTCGGGCTTTTTAAAATGGAATGATGTAATTTGGGAAATCTGCTCTGCTATTTTAATGTATACTTTACATCAGCTGCCAGCAGCCGTGATGGCCAGGACTGGCCCGGAAATACACCGTCCGTTTGAGAAAATTAACATATTTTTCCGAGATGCCTGATGGCCATCTTGCCCCTGGCGTCAGTGTTTAAATGTTCCATAATCTCTTCAGCCTCATTTGGTAGCCCTCCTTACTGAAGACATGGTGGAGCATTTAAGATATCCTTTATTTGTCCCACACTAGCCGAATTGGGTTTAATGCACTCTTGGGGCCTTCCTGTGTTGTGTCACATTTGCATTTTCTCCTTTATGGGCATATGTTAATTGAAGACTCTTATGAGTGAATGTCATTGTGAATGGATGTGTATGTGCCCTGTGGTTAACAGGCGGCGAGAGTGTACACCACCTCTCGCTCCAAGTCAGTTGGGAAAAATTCTCTATTGTTACTGTTGTCTTGGTAATACAAAAAATTATCAAGTCAGAATATGAAGGTGTGAAGACTATTGATAATCCAATCTACTTCCTTGACACCGTTTTCAAGCTTACTGATCAATCACTTTTCAACAATGGTATATTTAACAAAAAGGTTCAATGAGATATGGTAAAAGAAAATCAGCACCTGTGGACATGAATTTTGGCGACACAGTCCATCATCATCAGGTCTGCCTGCAGTATGAACTCTGTAACTTTTGAGGCTGAGCAACAAATGGTTTGCACAATGCAACTGAAACCACAGTAATTGCAATGGAAAGAAGTTGAAAGTCAAATCCTGGCAATTAAGTCGGCTACTGAAGAATATTCCATTTCTTTCCTTTCAAAAATAGTTGAGTAGCTTTTAGAGTGTGCTTATCATAATTTTTTTTGTAGGATTCCACAGAATGAGAGCAATTCCCCTTGTTCCCTCTGTAAGCATTTTTTTACCATATATTTTGTTGCAAACCACACAGAGAGGCCAACAACACACAAAGTGGCATGCAAGGTGGACAGATGTCAGATTTTATGAGGGCAGGCACACTGATGTTGCGCCACCTAGAGCTAAGAGGCAGACTAGCATCTCACCATTTTTTTTATTTTTTATTTTATTTTTTGCGACAAGACTTGAATCATAATCCTCTAGTTCCAAAGCCCAAGTCCTTTTAGGTTGCTTCATTTGCCATTTCTAATTTGAAAGCAATGTATTTCAATTCATTCTCATATCTTCGCTGTTTCCAGATTACTTGGACTAAACTAGATTCCAAATTACATCACAAAGCATAGACTCACACCCTAGAGTCTGAATTGAAGAGGAAGGAGCCAAGGAAATGAGGCCAATTTCCCTGCAGGGCCTCAGTAACCAGGAGAGTCTAAACAAGTTCTACACAGAGGAGATATCAAACTGCTTCCTAATAGCTTTGACCCTCCTACATCCTGCTAGGTGTCCCCCTGGGTGTGCTACTAGACCCCCGATTTCCTGCTTTAGGTGTCCTCCTCTCAGTTAGCCTTTCTCTCTACATTTTTAGTTGGTCTGCATCTCAAGCCTACCCCTATTTTTAGACAAAAGACGCTACCCAAAAGATATGTTCTTTACAGTCAGAAGTCTGACTTAAAAGAAAGATATTGATATTTAGGAAAAGTGAATTTGCTGCTGAACAGCAGCAAGAGGAATTGATGCTTTGGGCCTCTAAGGGAAAGTTACTATGCATCGAGTGGAAGTAAAAAAGGAACAGTTCCATGCACAAATTGTGTAGTGCAGACTAGAAGTTTGAGAGTTTCCATCCAAACGGGATCGAAGGAGTAGGCTAGCGTCTGCCAGCAAGAGCAACACACTCTTTTTCCACAAGGAAGAAGTTATGGAGTGATTTGCTTGTCATCCAAAACCAACTTCATTGGGCAGGAAATGAGTGTGTGTATGAATGTGTGTCGACTGTTGAGTTAGTCGGGGCTACTTTGCTTGCAGAATACACACACATAACTCATTCTCCGAGGTTAACAAGTGTGATACTGGCGGAGGTAAGGTTGGGTGAAGCGTGGCAGTTCACAAAGCAGCACTTGACACATGCAGCTGCTACGGAGGTGAGGCACATACCATTGTGAACTGAACTCTCATGATAAATGCCTTGGCTCAAAATGAGCTCCGGAATCTTCATTGACTCAGCTCCAAAGTCTTATTTCATAATTTCACAGCTGGCCACTGTGGATCATTTGATTCACCAATAAAAACTTCCATTCATGCCTCACTTATTCTTGGCAGAGAGGGAGGAATTCAGGGGCACAGTGTCATAAGTCTGCAGTAAATGTTCAAACATCAAAATATACAAAGATAGCAGGGTGAGGTGGTTCATCCAAGCCCTAGAAGCTTTTGGCTGTTAGAATTAATGGATTAGAGCCAGTTGAGAGCTCTCTCACTGGCTGTAATAAGTCACTCAATCACAACTGACTCATTCTAAGGCCTTGTCTACACGTAGCCTGGCTTTTTACAAATTGAATATTTCAGCCTCTCAGTGTAGAATTTTTTTTTCCATCCACACTGCGTCTTTTTTTTTTTAATGCATCCACACCAAACCGTAAAAGTGCTTTTTTTTTTTACTGCATGTCAAGGAGAGACACCCACAACCCCGACCCATTTGACCGGACAGCAGAATGTCATCTCCGTGGGCCAACCATGCACACCACTTGGCTGGTGTCACTGAAGTTAAGACTTTTACCAGTTTTAAACTCTGAAAGTCTAAGAGTCAGCATGACAAAATAAGATAAAAACTAAGAATAATAGGGGATAAAATAAAATCCTATAGGATAAAAATTAATAGTAATGAAAAGCAATAGGTGAAATGGCCAACATATAATGAAAACAAAGAAATAGTTCAATTAAGGCGGTCGATTGGTTAGCACATGACCTCACAGTACCGAGGTCCAGGGTTCGAGTACAGGCTTCCTGTGTGTAGTTTGCATGCTCTACCCATGCTCATGCCTGCGTGGGCTTTCCCCAGCTACTCACACATTCCAAAAACATGCATGTCAGGTTAATGGAAAACTCTCAATTGCCCCTAGATGTGACAGTGAGTGTGAATGGTTTGTCTGTGTGCCCTGCGATTGGCTGGCAACCAGTTCAGGGTGTACCCTGCCTACTGCCCGAAGAAGGCAAAAGCACCTCAGATAATGGGTGGATGAATACAGTAGTTGAATGAATCAATAAGTGAAGTGCTGAAATATTAAAATAATCAAGAAATAGATCAGCTAGCTAAAATAAATAGGTCCTTTTGGGGTCTAATACCCTCATTGTTTTTTTAAAGCGCTTATCAATATTATGTACTCAAACAATATAAAATTGCTGGGTTTTTTCTCTCTTTTGTATTTAATAAAATGAATGAATCCAGCCCAATAGAGAACCCGGACACGTCGTCAATTTTCTCTCTCTCTCTCTCTCTGTCTCTATCGCTCTCGCGCAGAGGACGGACGCAACTGTGACGTGTTGAAACTCATGCTGGTGTGCGGGGAAAAAGGGTGTTGAGGCACAAGATCTCTAAGTTTCGTAAAAACGAATTATCGAGAAATATAAACAGCTACATTTCTGTGATGTCATGTGAATACCGAGTGCGGAGTTGGAAGCACACGTGTACGTTTGTCTAGAGGCGGTACAAAAAATAAATAAATAAAAAGAGAGGCAGCGAGGAAACAGTTTCCGCTACAGAGACAAGTGCGGATCATCCTGGAGCACAGAACAGTGTGACCGACTAACGATGACGGACTGGTTGACGGATAGTCCTAAAATACGTTCATCTCTGGTTACGATTGTCCACAGCTAAACGCAGATCTCTGCGAGATATCCACCGATCAGGCACGTGTGGATGACAGTGCAAACCGCTGGAAAAAAACTCCCGTTTGCAAAATACCGGGCGACGTGTAATGCCTCTACCTGCAGACGGGTGAGAAGGGAAAGAGTATAAAGTGAAGAAAATCTAAAAAATCTTTAAAGTTGAGAGAGTGTAAAAATGGCAGAGGCCAAGAAAATTAAGAGGCGCAAGCGTTTGTGCACAGCACAATGTTTCTCTTTCACCTCCCCCTCCTTATTTTCCATCTGAGTAACAAGGTCCTCTGGCGGTATGCCTGAGACCACCAGGGGGTTTCCATTAGGCTGTCTGGTTTTCTGTCATGCTGTTTATCAGTCTGTCTGCCTGACTACAGATCCACACTATCTTTTTCTTATCTTCCATTCGGTTTCAACCAGTCATGTTTGCTTGGCTGACAGCATCTCAATGTAAATCCAAGTAAAAGAAGAGGGCACCCTCACAAGATGGGCCAGACTAGACTCGGGAAAAAGAACTGCAGGTAGAACAGTTACAGTGTACTGTAAGCACTCCGTCATTTGGGCATATAGTTCTTAATTTCAGTTCTGGCACTATTTAGTGAAAATATTTGATTGAATCGTAATTATCTTGTTGACAGAACCAACACTAGAATTGAGAATAGTTTTGTTTGTAGGAGAAAAAGACAACCAGCTAAAAAGCTGCCTAACATTCACCTTTTTGAAACAAGGAAATAAAATTGAAGTGGGCTTTACAATGTATTTAATTCAAAGTTTTAACATCAGCAGATGAAAAGGAAAACATGAAATCGCAATCAAATGAAAACCAAATTTCTGTCTAAAAGTTTACACTCCATTTTTCAGGCAAAATGTGTTTGGTACAGGTATTAAAAAATTAATAGCACCTTGGAACCAGCCACGTGGCGCCAGTGCACATGACACACACGTCTGACTTGGTGGAAAAGTAAGGAATAGGAAAAATTGCCACCCGTCTGGAGTCAGCTATGTAGTCTCCATTAAGCTTTGATTGATAGGTGAAAGGGCAACTTGAAAAGCAACTCAAATGGAAACACTTTGGACATTCCATATTTCGCACATGATTACACTTAAAGGAGTGAGAATTCAGATTCTGAAGCCAAGAGAACAGTATGGGTGATACAACTAAAAGGAGGGAACAAAAATGTCATACATACAAGCCATGTAGCCTCTGGACTTCACCGTACACTGGTATATTTTGCCGCAGCAAAAAATGCAGTTTTGATTACTTTTTCGATTCAGAATCATGTGTTGTTGTTCTTTTACCATGCCCATTTGCCTGCATTCTGAAGCGAGATTAAATCAGAAACGATGCTAGAAAAAAAGAAAAAACAGTGGCTATTTCGGTTATTGTTGCTTTTAGAGTAAAGAAAATAAGTCAACCACAGAGTGCAAATATTTCTGTACACATGCAAAACAAGGTCAATAATAATGAAGTGGGGTTTTTTCGATCAAAATTGTCATTCTTTTTGGAAGAAATGATCCAACCATTGTTTTTTTTGTTTTTTTTATATGGCTTGCACTCATCAGAGTGTGAGCTGGAGCCTATCCCAGCAGATATCAGGTGAGAGACCAGGTATGCCCTAAACTAGTCAGCAGCCAATCACATGGCACACATCGTTTACACTCAGATTCACAACTGTCAATTTAGAGTAAATCTAACATATTTTTTGAATGTAAAAGGAACCCAGTATTTTTTTTTTTTCTGCTTGGCTCTCGACGAAGGCGGCCGCTTTTTGCTCAGCTCCTGCCCTCACCCCCACCCTCTCCTTGCTCGCCACTTAGTCTTTGTGCTGTCTTTGTCTAACTTTTCCTAGCCTCCTACCGTATTTTCATCCGAAGAACTAACCATGGAATTAGTTGGCTGGTCTCTCGATGCAATCAACAAAATTTTTTCGACGAAAAGAGCAGGCAGTGGGGAGCCTGCTTGCCCCCCAGGGACATTTGCTGCCGGATACGCCCTTGATCCATGGAGAAAGTGGAGAATGGCGTGCCCGTCAATACTGTCCGTTGAGGAGGTGGAAGACATCTACATTATCGGCCTTGTGATAACAGGTATGCTGCTGTTTGGTGTTGGCAGCTTTCTGTTCTATCGCAAAATTCAACCGACGGGAGCGGCTTTATTGGAAGGGAAGAAGCTGCCGGTCATTCTGGATGGTTTGGCGCGAGTGTCCAACACTCAGACTCAAGCGGTGACTGAGCTCAACCGCAATTTGATGCGGTTTTGGAGCGACTCCGTACGATCGACAGCAACATGGAGAAGTTGGAATCCGCGCTGCGGAAAGAGATTGCGGATTTGGCTGATTGGCGCCATCGAAGAGATACAGGCCACGGACTCAAGGCTGTCTGAAATTGTTGGCGGCCGTCCCTCCAAAACAAACAACGCTATCTGGCCCTTTCCCCTGGATGGAAGTACGCATGGAATCTAGGGCCCCCACCATCACCCCCCTCCTTCTCGGCCATGGACTGATAAGCCGGGACTGTCTTCATGAGCAGACCTCGACGAAGCAGCTATGACCTGTACACGCATACACATACACAACTGGACAACCACACGCGCATACACATCCTTATTATCACCGTCTTCATCGCTCCGATTCTTTTTCCCATGTGACGTGGTTCGATCTGCAGAGCGCTCGTGTTGTCCGTGCAGCTGGTCAGGACGGCCGCGTCGCGGTCACCCCCCCTTCCCATTCATCCTCCCCCTTATTACATGTTATGTCTTGTGACTTGTTGTAACTGTCATATGCTTATTTATGTGCTAGGGTCTTTTTTTATCCTGGACTTAAATTATCCTCAGAAGAGGATAGTTCGAGCGTGTTTTTTTTTTTTTTCCTCTCCCTACCCAGCGTTTTCCTTTCTGAACTCTGACTGTAATTTCCCCATTGCGGGACAAATAAAGGGATATCTTATCTTATCTTATCTCTTATACCTGGAGAAAACACAAACCAGTGCATACAAGTATGTACACTGCCAGTGTTAAAACAGAATGTCGGTGTTGCATTAACACCATTCAGTCATGAATTAGCTAAGATGTTAAAATGACACTGTTAAAATGGTCTGTCACGTGATGGATAAGATTGATTGGTGACTGATTGGTGTTTACCTAAAATTGAAACCATGCCCTTACGTAATGATTGGAATTCACTGGTTATAGCCAAAACAATTTTCTTTGGCAGCATATTCCTCCTTGCTTGCATGACTGAACCAAGCTTCCTGAGAGGAGACAAAATGCTCATATGATGGTATTGGATGGAAAAAAAAATTGCCTCAGAACTTGGATTCCACTTGAATTTTCTGTTTCATATTATTTACAATGGATAACATGAATTAGCCAATAATCAATTTTATTTAAAATATATATGTGTGTCAGTCACATGGGCCACTTGTATGTATGTATGTATATATATACAGTCAAACCTAGGTTTGCAAGTGTCTCTGTTCTCGACCAAATCGGTTTTTGACCCAATATTTCGAGTTTTTTATACCTCGGATTACGATGGAAAATCGGTTCTCGACCAAACTGAGCGCACTTGAATGCGCCACTTGGCTCCTCTCGCCTTCCTTACACGAGGAATTGACGCTTCCTCGGGTAGACGAGGAAGTGGCGCTTCCTCGTGTAGCGTTCCATTGTGAGCAGACATGTTCAAGAAAGATTTTTTTTTTTTAAATAGCGTGGTTTCCGTTTTCGAACAAATCGGTTTTCGAACAGCCTTCTGGAACGGATTATGGTCGAAAACCAAGGTATGTTTGTAGAATATAAAAAAAATTCCTCGTCTCACCCCTCGGGTAGTGTCCATCCTCCATTCAGCTCGGGTCCTCGACCAGAGGCCAGGAAGCTTGAGGGTTCTGTGCAGTTTCCTTGCTGTTCCCAGCACTGCGCTTTTCTGGACTGGGATGTCCGATGTTGTTCCCGGGATCTGTTGCAAGCACTCATCTAGTTTGGGGGTCACTGCCCGAGTGCTCCGACCACCACAGGCACGACTGTCACCTTTACCTTCCAGGCTCTCTTCAGCTCCTCTCTGAGCCCTTGGTATTTCTCTAGTTTCTCGTGTTCCTTCTTTCTGATGTTTCCATCACTTGGGACCGCTACATCCACTACAACGGCTTTCCTCTGCCCTTTATCTATGATCACGATATCTGGTTGGTTCGCCATTACCATCTTGTCAGTCTGGATCTGGAAGTCCCACAGGATCATTCTCCACCACCTTCGGAGGTGTTTCCCATTTTGACCTTGGCGTTTCCAGTCCATACTCCGCACAGATGTTTCGGTAGACTATGCCAGCCACCTGGTTATGGCGTTCCATGTCGGCTTTCCCTGCCAGCATCTTACACCCTGCAGTCATGTGTTGGATCGTCTCAGGTGCCTCTTTGCACAACCTACACCTTGGGTCTTGTCTGGTGTGGTATATCTGGGCCTCAATGGCTCTGGTGCTCAGGGCCTGCTCCTGAGCAGCCAGGATGAGTGCCTCTGTGCTGTCCTTCAGGCCAGCCCTCTCTGGCCACTGAAAGGACTTCTTGAAATCAGCCACTTCAGTGATGGTCCGGTGGTACATCCCGTGTAGGGGCTTGTCCTCCCATGATGGTCCCTCTTCCAGCACCTCATCCTCTGTTCCCCATTGTCTGAGACATTCTCTGAGTATGTCATCCATTGGAGCCTTCTCCTTGATGTATTCATGGAGCTTGGATGTTTCATCCTGGACAGTGGCTCTCACACTCACGAGTCCCCGGCCTCCTTCCTTTCGGCTTGCGTACAGTCTCAAGGTGCTGGATTTGGGATGGAACCCCCCATGCATGGTTCAGAGCTTTCAGGTCTTAACGTCCGTGGTCTGAATCTCTTCCTTTGGCCACCTTATTATTCCTGCAGGGTATCTGATCACTGGCAGGGCATAGCTGTTTATTGCCCGGGTCTTATTCTTGCCATTGAGCTGGCTTCTTAGGACTTGCCTCACTCGCTGGCGGTATTTGGCCGTAGCCGCTTTCCTTGTTGCCAGTTCGAGGTTGCCATTGGCTTGTGGTATACCGAGGTACTTGTAGCTGTCCTCAATGTCTGCTGTTGTTCCTTCAGGGAGTGAGACCCCTTCAGTGCGGACTACCTTTGCTCTCTTAGTCACCATCCGACTACATTTCTCAAGCCCGAATGACATCCCGATGTCGCTGCTGTAGATCCTGGTTGTGTGGATCAAGGAGTCTATGTCCCTTTCGCTCTTAGCATACAGCTTTATGTCATCCATGTAGAGGAGGTGACTGATCGTAGCTCCATTTCTGAGGCGGTATCCATCGCCTGTCTTGGTGATTACTTGGCTTCGGGGTTTCAGTCCTATGCAGAACAGCAGTGGGGAGAGTGCATCACCTTGGTATATGCCACATTTGATGGACACTTGGGTAATTGGCTTGCCATTGACTTCAAGTATACAGCGTGTATATATATATATGTGTATAAGATCTCTAAAATTGTTTAAAAATGTTTTATTCTCTTTGTGAATGCTTCAGCACTTTTAAAAATGGGATCGACACACCAATGCCATCGCCTATGACAGGGTGCCAGATCATTGCGCTTGGGCTGCTGCTGTTCATTATGCAGTCGAAGCTATGGAAGACGCAATTGGGTACAATTTAATAACAGGAAACATTTAGGATTGAAAACAAAAATTGTGATTTGTTCTATATTGTGATTTATATTAAATCAAATATATCATCGTGACAGTATTTTCCCCATATCGCCCAGCCCTAATGTCTTTGTATGAAAACAGTCCAAAAAGGTGCAAAAAAGATTATGGACCGCTGCCCATTCAGGTGATTGAGCATTCCCGTACTGTAAATCTGAATTCATCCAGTGAGGTTGGTGCGTTGAGCACCAACCTCTGGTGACCCGTTGAGTACCAGACCAAAACTGCTACTTGTACTCCAATTTATACAGTCTGTACCAACTGTCACACACAACAAGCTTTTTCACCACAGTTCCATTTGCTGGATCATAGCAAATTCATCGATGGACACTTTATAACATTATCTCTCAATTCAGATGTAAACATGGAAAGGAATGTTTAAGTGTCTGCTGGATTTGGTGCGCATGGATCTGTAGCGCCTGCCTGAGGGGAGTAGCTGGAAAAGGTGGTGGGCAGGGTGCGGGGGATCCAGGAGGATTCTCCGTGCCCTTGTCTTGATTCTTCTTTGTGGCGGCCCCAAACCAAACCGTGATGGAAGAACACAGGATTGATTCGATGACTGCCATGTAGAACTGACGTAGCACCTCCTGTGGCAGGCCATGCTTCCTCAGCAGCCTCAGGAAGTACATCCTCTGCTGGGCCCTTTTCAGGATGGAGATGGTGTTGACTTCCCACTTCATGTCCTGGGAGACTGTGATTCCCAGGAACTTGAAGGTCTCGACGATTGACACAGGGCAGTTGGATAGTGTGAGGGGCAACTGTGGAGAAGGATGTTTCCTGAAGTCCACGATCATCTCTACAGTCTTGAGTGTGTTCAGCCTGAGGTTGTGTCGGCTGCACCAGAGTTCCAGCTGCTCCACTTGTTGGCGGTACGCAGACTCGTCGCCTTCTTTGATGAGACCGATGACCGTGGTGTCGTCTGCGAACTTTATGAGTTTGACAGCTGGACTTGTTGAGGTGCAATTGTTTGTGTAGAGGGAGAAGAGCAGTGGAGAGAGGACACATCCCTGTGGGGCTCCAGTGCTGGTGGTGCATGTTGATGATGATGTTGCTCCCAGTCTCACCTGTCCGTCCCGTCAGGAAGCTGAGGATCCAATGGCAGATTGTAGGGGACACACCGAGGTGGAGAAGTTTGGGGGTGAGGAGTTCCGGGATGATGGTGTTGAACGCAGAGCTGAACTCCACAAACAGGATCCTTGCGTAGGTCCCTGTGCTGTCGAGGTGCTCAAGGATGTAGTGCAGACCTATGTTGACTGCGTCCTCCACAGACCTGTTTGCCCGGTAGGCAAACTGAAGAGGGTCCAGCAGGGGTCCGGTGACGTTCTTTAGGTGGTTCAGCACAAGGCATTCAAAGGACTTCATGACCACAGACGTCAGGGCGACAGGCCTATTGTCGTTCAGTTCCGATGTTGTCGATTTCTTGGGAACTGGGATGATGGTAGACTGTTTGAAGCAGGATGGGACCTCACACAGCTCCAATGATAACATATACCACATTTACAAAAGCAGTATCTTCCTAAAGGAGTAACATTTAATTGTCTTTTTTAAATACATCAAACTGATATGGACATTGTTCAGCATGTTGGAGTGGCCCTTAACAAATTTTCCAATGACTTGCTTGGTCCCATTGAAAACTGAATCGCTCAGCCCTTGTGTACAATGTATTGGACAAATAATATAATGATATGAAAAGCGGACCATCTGAAAATTGTGGCACACACAACAGCATTTATGAATTCCCCGAGCTGATCTGGGACACAGAGACCACAGAGAAAGGCTGGATCGCAAAACAGTGCAAGCCTTCATTAAAATGGCAACACCTGCCACTTCCCACCCACTGGAAGACTTACAGTATAATTTATCCATTAAAGTGGTGTGTTATGTGCGTTTGTGTGTCTATATATGCATGTCTGAGAGGTAGAGGGTGCATTTGCATGATCGCCATGGATAAGTCTCTTTACTTCACACTGCGGACGACGGAAGGGTAAAGCATATCTGTCTGGCTTGATGTTCTTTGGTGACTCGCTTCACTCCATCCAAAGGAAATAGTCAGATTTTACAGTTCAGTTGAACACAACACCTCCAATCTTGACTGAGGAGCCGCAGGGAGAACAAATAAAAACCGAATAAATACATTCACATCGACGGAAAAGTAAATGTTTCACCGGACCAAAGAGTACCACTGAGATTTATTTTTCTTTCTACAGTCAAGGATGAAGTGGTGTTTTCAATGTTAACAGTTTGTCATACAATCCCCTTCAGCTGCACAAGCAGCAAGGCAAGGCCAGGTTCATTTGTGAGCATTAGAAAAAAAACAATAAATAAACAACTCGTGAAGAAGCTTGAATGCACAGGCGGTAGGGCTCAGTGGCAAATTAACTCTTTTCAATAAAGTGCCCCCTCAGGAGACAACGGCATACTGAACAATGCCAGAGTGTGTCCAGGAGTGGGGAATGGCAAAGTGTTGTTTCAGGTGATTATACATGAATATGTACATCATATAAAGTAAGACACATCAACATGCCAGCTGAAGGAAGTGAAAAATTGCAGCCTTGCGTTCATAAAAATATTTCAAATAAAACGACTGGGAATGGGACTCAGGAGAGAGCGGCTCAGTATGTGAGAATTTAGCAATTAGGGCTTGGTGGGCCCAACCCCCCCCCCCCCACCCCCGACAAAAACAGAGAAAAAGAGTACTTGGACGAACGTTTCATCAAGCAAGAGCAATTTCAGATACAGTTGTACCTTGAACAATAAGTGTCCCAACTTGGATTGCAATTATGAGCTGTCACTAAGGTTATTTTTTTGCTTTGTTTTATGATCAAAACTCTTCCTTATAAGCAACCTTCAGTAGATTTCACTGCTCGAGTCAAATATAAAGACAATCACAAACGCAATTTCTTTCATTTATTGAATTAGTGAAACACATAAATACATAATGACGACACTGGCAAAGAGAATGGATTGGATACTAACACAAACTAACTACGTGACTTCAATTCTGCTGTCACTTACAGACCATGCCCTTAAAAATATACATAACACACAATACAAAATGAAAACACTTGCAAGAAGAATGGATCGCACACGAATACAAACTAACCACATGACTGCAATTCTGATGTCACTTATTGGCCATGCCCCCTAAAGGACATGGCCACACAAGGACACGACACACAAATGCAATGGGGCCATGGCAGACTCATGGTTCGGCACTTGCAAATTCATATCAACGATTGTGTACTGAAATGTTGCTAATATCCTTCGTATATAATTCCCCAGACGTCTTCTGATTTCTCTCCAGACATGGTGCTATTTGTACATATAGGTTGACTGTCAGCTGTCATCAATTACACCATCATCTCAAGGAAACTTAGGTGTTCGTGCTATTCCATCCATCTATCCATTCATCTACCCAGCCATTGTCTGAAATGCTTATTCTCACAAGGATTGCAGTCATGCTGGAGTAAACAGTAGTTGGGGTACACCCTGAATTGTTTGCGAGCCAATCGCAGGGCACACAGAGACAAACAACCATTCGCGCTCACAATCACACCTTGGGACAATTTGGAGTGCCTAATCAACCTGCTCTGCACATTTTTGGTATGGGGGAGGAAACCGGAGTACCCAAAGAAAACCCTTTTTCAAACCCTGTGCCGCGACACACTGGTGTGCCGCGAGATATTGTCAGGTGTGCCGCGGGAAATTACACTATACGTATGCCTGTGCGGTCGATCACCTGGAAGAGTAATCATGCAGTACTCTTCCATATCGGGAGGGAGCAGCAGCAGCTAGGAAATTGCGTTATGCTTCGAGACAAGCGAAGTTACCGATGCGAGGCAATACAATGAAAGGTATTCATTTAGATTTACGTTTAGTGGAAATACAACGGCACCAATGTTCCCTCTAAGCTACGAAGCTGGTCGCACACTCTCAGCGCACCAGAAAACCTATTCAACGCAGTGAACGCACTGCAAATGAATCAGATGAATAACGTTTTTTTTCTGTATCAATTTGCTGTGTAATTCAGTGAGTGACAGGTGGTGTCCAGCCAATCACATGATACGATGCAATGACGCTATGCAGCCAATCACGGCATTGACAGTACTTGTGCATGTTCTCTGCTCCATAAAAGTAACAGTGCAGCGGCGATAAGTGACGCTAATGCTAATCTTTTATCATGGCGAAACGTGATACCCTCGACTCCCCAAACCAAAATAAGAATGAACTGCAGTTCTTTTAAGTTGGAATGACTGTTGGAGTATGCGCAAATAAAAGAACAAGCAGTGAAACTGGGTGAGATATTTTCTTTTTCGAGTGCGAAAGGTCTGCTCTGCAAAACATGCAGCAAACCTTAAGCTGTAAGCACATTTTCCGATGGAAAAATACGGACAAAATGGAAACTGGCAGAAAACTCATTTGAATGATGTTGGAATTATACAAAGACTCAAGATGGGAAAAGGGATTGGTACAATATTGCAGGAGAGCGCAAACGACTGGGAGAAAAAGAACCGGCTGTCACACAGAAAAAAAAAAGTTAAAGTTCTAATTGACTATATTTTACTTGCCATTAAAACAAATGCACCAAATATTGCATTGCTATTGATTTGATTCCTCTTCAATGTGTTATAATATTGCGTTAATTTTCAATGTAACCCCCCCCCCCCCAAAAACGCTTATAGTAACAATATCACACTTAATTGTTAAAATAAGCTTTTTTTCACATTTTCAGGTAGTGGTGTGCCGCGGGATTTTTTTCAATGAAAGAAATGCGCCTTGGCACGAAAAAAGGTTGAAAAACACTCACTTAAAAGATAGTTGGCTAAGTTTACTTCATGCTTGACCTTTAAAAATGGTACGATAATTATCAGCACCAACTGGACAACCGTCATAGTATTTGAAGTACCGCACCACTGATCACTTTATCTGTGCTCGATAACTCTCCATATTGTCGCACGGCTCCCATTGGGTGGTCCGACTGCACAATGGTACTCTTACATTATGGAAAGTCTATACTTATAAGTCATGTCCTTGTTTATCGCAGTTGCTTGTTCCTGCAATACGAGTGTAACTCATACTCCAGGAGACACATTTCTTCTCTGTTTTACATGTGTGTTTACGTATTTACTTGGCCAATAAAGATGATTCTGATTCTGATTGAGGCATCCCCACTGCCCACTCCAGCCTAAAAACATCACTCCATTCCACCACCTCCTTGCTGATGCCACAGTGAAGGTTTCAACATGGTGGCCATAACTATCCAGAACTCCAATACAAATTAGACACATGAGTGTGTCCACAGCAGATGACACAGTATAATAAGTTTCAAGATTGTTCAGAGCAAAGGCGCGCGCACGCACACACTCAAAACACACACACACACACACACACACACACACACACACACACACACACACACTCTGCAACACAGTGTAATTATGCTTGAAATAAAGGATTTGGATGTTGAGAATATACATTTTATTTCATGCCTCAATCGCTCAATTTCTGTCTGTGCTTGAGACACTGTTAGTTTGCAAAAAAAATAAAAAAAAGATCTAAAGCGATTAAAAATGTATGCCTACAGTGCAGAATAACATTGAAATATTGCATAATCGGCAGCCCGGTAGTCCAGTGATGAGCATGTCGACTTCACAGTGAAGAGGTACCAGGTTCAATTCCAGCCCCAGCCTCCCTGTGTGGAGTTTGCATATTCTCCCTGGGCCCGCGTGGGTTTTCTCCGGGTACTCCGGTTTCCTCCCACATTCCAAAAACATGCATGGCAGGCTGATTGACCACTCTAAATTGTCCCTAGGTGTGAGTGTGGGCGTGGATGGTTGTTCGTCTCTGTGTGCCCTGCGATTGGCTGGCAACCGATTCAGGGTGTCCCCCGCCTACTGCCCAAAGACAGATGGGATAGGCTCCAGCACCCCCCGCGACCCTAGTGAGGACAAAGCGGTTCGGAAGATGAATGATTGAATGAATGAATATTACATAATCCACTGTATTTCCCTATCATCAAAGGACTGCATGCATGAAGCAAAATGAGAAATATGAAAATCCTACAGTAAATATAAGGATGTACGTCACGGTGGTTCTGTTTGAATTGCACATGAGATTGAGAGCTCTATTTTTGTGACCAATCCAAGTTTGGTGCAAAGTGCGTTCAAAATTTGCTCAAAGTCAGGCTTGACTGGCAAATGGCTTTGAAGTCAAGATGGCGCCCGAGTAGGCAGCTGTGGCCGTCGCCAAGCCTTGCTTTTTTTTTTTTTTTGTGTTTGTTTTGTCACTTTGTGTTTGTTGTTACGTCGTGTGCACCTGATGTGGACTTTTTTCAGCATTTTTTGGCCTTGACATTCATCAAGGAGGAGACTCTGTGCTTGGTGGTTGCGCCTTCTCTGCAGCATGGATTTTTTCACAGCCCCGCTTTGTTCAGCGGAGAGATCGGTGCTGTTGAACGGTCTGCGGCTGGAATTGGGAGTCGCGGCTTGGAGTTTGAAGCGGATTACGTGGGACAGGAGAAGTGAACTAATCTCTTTTCGTCAATGGACGCTACGGCTTCGTGTTTGCTTTCAAAACTTAGCTTGTAGCAGACGTGTGCACATTTTCAGCATGACGTCTCTGATCCACGGGTGAAAGGACACTTTGATCCTCTCCTCTTTCATCTATAACTGCTTCAGACAACAAAGTGTATGCAAAAGTGGTGAAGATTGCACGACTGTCTGTGTCCTATGTGTTGTGTTGTGATATTTTGTTATTTTGACTTCAAAATGGCGCCGCGAGAGTGGCTGCCTTTCCAGCAGCTCCTATATTTTGTTGTTCTACTTCTTCCTTTCATAACTTTGCTGCTGTGAATTGGGAATTTCTCCATTGCGAGACTAATAAAGGTTTTCTTATCTTAAATTCGCTCAAAGTCCAGCTTGACTGGCTTTTAGACAGAAGGTACGTCAGTCCGCCACTGACGGATGCCCGATTTGCTGATGACGAGAATGTAAAATAATAATAATAACTGACTACCAAGAAGTACCAAGAACTAAACTGAGGCTCAGAGGGGATCGAGCCTTTTCTGTTGCTGGTCCCTCTCTCTGGAATGACCTCCCACTAAACATTCGGCAAGCCTCCTCGCTGCCCATCTTCAAAACCCTCCTCAAAACTCACTTGTATTCTTTGGCATTCGACTCAGCATGACTTAGATTTGTTCTTGGTTTTACTGTTTGGTGCTTTCTACCGCCTTTATTACCGATTTGTCTTACTGTTTATTGTGCATGTTAAATTGCTCCATGTACAGCACTTTGTATGCAGCGATGGCTGTTTGAAAGTGCTCTATAAATACTGTTGACTTGACTTGACTTGACTTGACTTGACTAATCCAGTGGTTCATAACCTTGTCAGAGGGACCGAACCCAACCAGTTCACATGCACATTCACCGAACCCATCATTCAAAAATAAAATTAACATTTTTTACAAACTCAAAACATTTAAAGAACACATTTATTAAAAACAGAAAAAAAGGAAATAAATATTCAAGACATAAGTAGCTTTTTTATTTAATTGTATGGCAGAGGCTCCGACGAACCCCTGAGACCAATTCACCGAACCCCTAGGGTTTGATCAAACCCAGGTTAAGAACGACTGGCTAAGCGCTGATGGAAGTGTGTGAGTGTGTGTGTGTGCGTGTGTGTGTGTGTGTATATATATATATATATATACATGGCGGCCCGGTAGTCCAGTGGTTAGCACGTCGGCTTCACAGTGCAGAGGTACCGGGTTCGATTCCAGCTCCGGCCTCCCTGTGTGGAGTTTGCATGTTCTCCCCGGGCCTGCGTGGGTTTTCTCCAGGTGCTCCGGTTTCCTCCCACATTCCAAAAACATGCATGTCAGGCTGATTGGACGCTCTACATTGTCCCTAGGTGTGAGTGTGGGCGTGGATGGTTGTTCGTCTCTGTGTGCCCTGCGATTGGCTGGCAACCGAAGACGGCTGGGATAGGCTCCAGCACCCCCCGCGACCCTAGTGAGGATCAAGCAGTTCGGAAAATGGATGGATGGATATATATATATATATATATATATATATATATATATATATATATATAGGTGTGTATATATATAGGTGTGATGAAAAGGCCGATACCCGAGAGGTACATCCAGATGACCATACCTGAAGCACTCGAAACTGCCAAACAAAGGCTCCAAGCCTTGTCCAGCCGCCTAAAGCGGTACACGAAAGAGAATGAGGCCAGACGAATAAACAGGCTGTTCACAACACAACCCGCGAAAGTGTACGCTCAGTGGCAGGGTCCTAACAACAGAGCTGACCCACCAAGACTGGAAACTGAAAGGTACTGGAAAGGCATATGGGAGAAGGAGGTTGCACATAACAGCAGTGCACAATGGCTGGTGACCCTGAGAGAGGAGCACAGCAACCTCCCTGAACAGAACCCAGTTACCATAACAGTGGCAGACATACAGGAAAGAGTCTCAGATATGAAGAACTGGACAACACATGGTCCACACCTACTGGCTAAAGAAACTCACAGCACTCCATGAGCGCCTAGCAGCACAAATGAACCAGCTGCTGAGGGATGGGACTCAACCAGGATGGCTAACCGAAGGGCGAACGATCCTGATCATGAAGGATCCCTCAAAGGGTGCAGTCCCATCCAACTATCGGCCAATAACCTGTCTCTCCACAACATGGAAGCTCATGTCAGGCATCATTGCGGCTAAGATAAGTGGACACATGGATCAAGACATTAGCGAAGCACAGAAGGGCATTGGTAGAGATACCAGAGGAGCCAAACATCAGCTCCTGGTTGACAGAACAGTCGCACAAGACTGCAGGTCCCGACGTACCAACCTGTGCACAGCCTGGATTGATTACAAGAAAGCCTATGACTCGATGCCACATACATGGATCACTGAATGCTTGGAGTTGTATAAGGTGAACAGGACCCTAAGAGCCTTCATTGCGAACTCGATGAGGATGTGGAAAACTACACTTGAAGCCAATGGCAAACCACTTACCCAAGTGTCCATCAAATGTGGCATATACCAAGGTGACGCACTCTCCCCACTGCTGTTCTGCATAGGACTGAACCCCCTAAGCCAAGTAATCACCAAGACAGGCTATGGATACCGCCTCAGAAATGGAGCTACGATCAGTCACCTCCTCTACATGGATGACATAAAGCTGTATGCTAAGAGCGAAAGGGACATTGACTCCCTGATCCACACAACCAGGATCTACAGCAGCGACATCGGGATGTCATTCGGGCTTGAGAAATGTAGTCGGATGGTGACTAAGAGAGCAAAGGTAGTCCGCACTGAAGGGGTCTCACTCCCTGAAGGAACAACAGCAAACATTAAGGACAGCTACAAGTACCTCGGTATACCACAAGCCAATGGCAACCTCGAACTGGCAACAAGGAAAGCGGCTACGGCCAAATACCGCCAGCGAGTGAGGCAAGTCCTAAGAAGCCAGCTCAATGGCAAGAATAAGACCCGGGCAATAAACAGCTATGCCCTGCCAGTGATCAGATACCCTGCAGGAATAATAAGGTGGCCAAAGGAAGAGATTCAGACCACGGACGTTAAGACCCGAAAGCTCCTAACCATGCATGGAGGGTTCCATCCCAAATCCAGCACCCTGAGACTGTACGCAAGCCGAAAGGAAGGAGGCCGGGGACTCGTGAGTGTGAGAGCCACTGTCCAGGATGAAACATCCAAGCTCCATGAATACATCAAGGAGAAGGCTCCAACGGATGACATACTCAGAGAATGTCTCAGACAATGGGGAACAGAGGATGAGGCGCTGGAAGAGGGACCATCATGGGAGGACAAGCCCCTACACGGGATGTACCACCGGACCATAACTGAAGTGGCTGATCTCAAGAAGTCCTATCAGTGGCTAGAGAGGGCTGGCCTGAAGGACAGCACAGAGGCACTCATCCTGGCTGCTCAGGAGCAGGCCCTGAGCACCAGAGCCATTGAGGCACAGATATACCACACCAGACAAGACCCAAGGTGTAGGTTGTGCAAAGAGGCACCTGAGACGATCCAACACATAACTGCAGGGTGTAAGATGCTGGCAGGGAAAGCCTACATGGAACGCCATAACCAGGTGGCTGGCATAGTCTACCGAAACATCTGTGTGGAGTATGGACTGGAAACCCCAAGGTCAAAATGGGAAACACCTCCGAAGGTGGTGGAGAATGATCCTGTGGGACTTCCAGATCCAGACTGACAAGATGGTAATGGCGAACCAACCAGATATCGTGATCATAGATAAAGGGCAGAGGAAAGCCGTTGTAGTGGATGTAGCGGTCCCAAGTGATGGAAACATCAGAAAGAAGGAACACGAAAAACTAGAGAAATACCAAGGGCTCAGAGAGGAGCTGGAGAGAGCCTGGAAGGTAAAGGTGACAGTCGTGCCTGTGGTGGTCGGAGCACTCGGGGCAGTGACCCCCAAACTAGATGAGTGGTTGCAACAGATCCCGGGAACAACATCGGACATCTCAGTCCAGAAATGTGCAGTTCTGGGAACAGCATGGATACTGCGCAGAACCCTCAAGCTTCCTGGCCTCTGGTAGAGGACCGAGCTGAATGAGGGACGGACACCACCCGAGGGGTGAGACGAGGATTTTTTTTTTTTTAATATACACCTACAAGTACCTGGTGTTCTTCTAAACCAGATATGTCCAGCTCCGTGCCTGGAGGGCCACTGTCCTGCCTGTTTTCCAGCTCTCCCGCCTGCAACACACCTGATTCAGATGATCAGTTCATCAGCCAGCTCTGAAGCAGCATTAGAACGATCCTGATGATTTGAATCTGCGGTGTTGCTCCTGGGAGAGCTGGAAAACATGCAGGATAGCGGCCCTTGAGGACCGACTTTGGACACCCCTGTTCTAAACAATAAACTTGACTGGTCTACGAACACAGACGCCCTGATTAGGAAAGGACAGAGCCGACTCTTCCTACTCAGGAAACTGAGGATTTTTGGGGTTCAGGGGTCACTCCTTAAGAGTTTCTATAACTCGGTGTGGCTTTTTTAGAATAAAAAATAAAATGATGTGATGTGAAAAACAATTGTAAATGGCACAGCCACCTTATCCAGATCTATATTTATATTTCACTTAATTGAACGGTGTACATTGAAACTGTAACATTTATTTTGTGAATGCAAACACTTTGTTTTTCTTCTTTCTACCCACAATCTTGCTGCTGTAGACTGTAAATTTCCCCACTGTGGGTCAAATAAAAGATATCTTATCGGGCGCACCGCATTATAAGACGCAATCTACAATGCATCCACTAGATGGAGCTACACTCAAGGAAAAACCAACAGAACAATCAGATGTCAGTAAAACTTATTTAATAAAGCAGCAACACAGTTCACTTAACCAACAACAAGTTATAACATTGACTCGTTAACATTGAACTCTCTCGCTGCTGCTCTATTTCGGTGTTCAAGTGTGTAACCCGATCGCCTTAAGTTGGAACTCTGCGTTGTCAGCATGTCTCGAGCAAGGAGCCATTTTGGGGTCGAAATATTACCGTAATGACCAGACACAAGGCACATCCGATTTTAAGGCGCGCTGTGAGCGTTTAAGAGAATGAAAGGCTTTTTGGTGCTGAAAAACAAAAATTCCACAAATCATTGCCACAAATTTGTAAGATTTTTTTATCCAGTTTCAAGGTTGCATACCATGTTTGGATTTTGTCGATCAATTTAGTGCTTTTAAACCATACATACTAGTGAAGAAAGGCAAACCATTTTGGTGTACATCAAAACCTAAACAAGTTTTTTATTTTAGTTTTCTTCAGCACAATTCTTTTCTCCTCATTTTACTCATCTGATTTCACTGTCTTGTGCATTTAAAAAAAATGTTCGATACTTGAGATATGTGGAATACGTTTACACCTATTTATTTTTGTTTTTAAAGATACTTTTATAGTATCCAGAGTTCAAGTGGGCATAAAGTGGACACCAGTTGCTGGTTGCATTTGTAAATGCATTTCACATTTACAGCTAAAATGTTCAGGCCACTTTATTGCCTTCAATTTAAGTGGCCCATCATTTGTAAGCAATGCTGGTAAAAGCTGCGAAGTTTAATCAAAGTTGAATCTAGCATCATAATTGTTTTTATCATGAATATGGACATACATTAAAGAATTGAGGTTCTGGGATCATGCTGATTATGTCAAAGAAGCTGCTTGCTGGAGCAATTTGCTGCCATTTCCATTTGCTCTGATTAGTCCTGAATTAGAAATGGGTGTATATGCTATATGTTTGAGTGCACGTGGGTGCGTGCATTTGTGTGCGTGTGGAGCGTTCTAACTTCCACCCTCCCAACTGAACCTTCTGCAACCCCCTTGCCACCCCAGATAAAATTGTCCTGAACCGCTAGTGCTACTTTCAAGTTCCTTAAAGTTGAGAATTTAAAAATTGAAGGAATTTTACTCCCCCCCCCCCAAAAAAAAAAATCAAGGATATAAAAAGCCACAGACTTTTTTTTTTGCCATACCAACACACATTTCCACATGACACGGCATGAAATACAATTCCCAGGTTAGCCCACTAAGTCCCAAGACCTGTGAAAATACCATAAGAAAAAAATTAATGAGAACCACATAAGGGTAATGCTGAAGAATGAAAAGGAAGAATGAAAATGCACGAGGTTTGAATTTCATACGATGATCTTCACGAGGTCATTTTGTACTTGACAAAAAGAAGTTTTGAAATCAATTAGAAATCGCATTCTTTAATCTTGATTTCACTCTCCATCAAAATCATTGTGATGACTATTCTTTTCATAAATCTCCAGCCCTACCGGATGATGTTGCAGGCAGAATTACGCATCACCCACAGCATTTCCAGACTTTGTCATGTTGCTTACATCTGCTCAGTGTGAACCGGCTCTCATCCATGAAAAGCACAGGATGCCAATGGTGAATTTACCAATCTTAATGTTCTCTGGCAAATGCCAGTCGCACTGCATGGTGTTGGGCTGTAAACACAAGGCTCACTTGTGAACATCGGGCCCTCATATCCACCTCATGGATGGAGTCTGTTTCTGATGGTTTGAGCAGAAACATGCACATTAGCGGCCTGCTGAAGTTCATTTTGCAAGGCTCTGGCACTATTTTATTTTATTTATATTATGAGCAGCACTACCTGAGCAAATTCAATGGGTGGTAGCCGCCACCTGATTGTACCTCCAGGGTAGGGACACTGACAAAACATCATCCAGAAAGAATGAGAGTAGCGAAATGGTGGAAGGACACCTCCTCCAAAACCACTCAATTATCGGGGATTGTCTTGGAAATCACCTTTAATTTCGATCCGCTGCCTGTTCCATCTGCACAACAGCGGCTCAAATAGATTCAGAATCATCATTGCTTCCTAACTGGACAGGCGGATTTCACAGAAAAGTGATGGACTTGGAAATACATTGTGTTGTTTTGGTGTTCCCTATATTTGTTTTATTTTTATTTTAGCAGTATGTATATAATAAGGGCAGTGTTATTATTTATTTTGATTTGCATTTTATTTATATCATTTGTTGTCACGGTCATTTTTTTATTATTATGATTATTTTGAGTTTGAAAAGAAGACAATACCGAATAATTTAATATTAAAATTAAGGAGACGGAATCAAATGATTTTCATGTAATAATCAATTGTGCACCGTGAAAGGAAAAACTCTTCAAATCTCGTCATGCACAATATCATGACAATAGAGAGATAGATGTATAGAACTCTCTCTCTCTCTCTCTCTCTCTCTCTATGTATGTGTGTGTATATATATATATATATATATATATATATATATATATATATACATAAACATCGGATATCTCAGTCCAGAAATGTGCAGTGCTGGGAACAGCAAGGATACAGCGCAGAACCCTCAAGCTTCCTGGCCTCTGGTAGAGGACCCGAGCTGAATGAGGGACGGACACTACCCGAGGGGTGAGATGAGGATTATATACATACAGTATATATACCGTATTTTCACGACTATAAGGCACCATTAAAAGTCTTAAATTTTCTCCAAAATGGACAGGACGTCTTATAATGCGAAGCGTCTAGTGTATGAGCCGACTTCCAAAGCATGACTGAGAGCGCTTCGGGCCGACACGCTGTTTATATAGAGAAAAGGCGGAGTGAGTGACGACAGGCATTCGTAAGTCCGCCAATGAGTGAAGGGTGGGCGTTTAAGAGGACGCTAAAGGCACGTCCCTAGCAGGTACCAGTCGCCAATGAGTGAAGGGTGGGCGTGTAAGAGGACTCTAAAGGCACGCCCCGAGCCGGTACCAGTCGCCAATGAGTGAAGGGTGGGTGTGTATGAGGACGCTAAAGGAACGCCTCTCGCAGGTACCAGTCGCCATTGAGTGAAGGGTGAGCGTGTAAGAGGTGAATAGAAAAACGTGAGTACATTGTAAAATGGCTAAATAAAGTACAACCGAACTCAGTTCTGCTTCCGTTGCCTTTTTAAAGACGTGTTTTTAGCGTGCGTGCATGCATGCCGTATGTTTAAGCTGGCGTATGTTTTACCATGCCTGGCTGCGCCCGATAATACAGTGCGTTTTGTGTATGTGTCAAACAAAGAAATAGCACCCGTTACTGAGACTGCGCCCAACAATACGGTGCGCCGAATGGTCGTGAAAATACGGTGTGTATATATATATATATATAAAAAAGGCCCGGTTGTCGAGTGGTTAGCGCATTGACCTCACAGTGCAGAGGTCGTGGGTTCGATCCCACCTCCGGCCTGTGTGGAATTTGCATGTTCTCCCCGTGCCTGCGTGGGTCTTCTCCGGGTACTCCGATTTCCTTCCACATTCCAAAAACACGCATGGCAGGCTGGTTGAACACTCTAAATTGTCCGTGAGTGTGAGTGTGGATGGTTGTTCCTCTCTGTGTGCCCTGCGATTGGCTAGCAACCAGTTCAGGATGTCCCCCGCCTGCAACCCTTGTGAGGATAAAGCAGATCGGAAAATGTATGGATGATATATCCTCCTGACTACCAATAGTTCAAATTTGTCCTCTGTAGAGGACATTTGTGAACCTAAATATCTCCCACCCAGTGCATCCAATCGCATTAACTCCTTTTGTTACTTTAAAGAGGACATTCGGTGCTTTCCAATGATACCAAATTTGTTGGGGTTAGAAAAAGTAAGAAAATGGCTTCCCTCACTGTAAGCCCTTTTAATGGGAAGAGGAAAAGTAATCCTTTTATCAAACGCATTTTGTCTTGAAATGCTCTTATGAACACGTTAAAGTGTTGTTTGAGTTGTTTTAAGTGTATTTGAGCCGAGTATTCAAGCGTTTAAAAAATGTAGTGGAATTTCAAAAATTTATTTTGGAGTAGTCCAATTACTTCACATAGATTGGGGAATTTCAAAATAAATGTGATTGGACAACATTTTTTTTTCCTGGTAGTCAGGAGGATAAAAAATGAGTTAACTCAACTTTAGGTTTCTCTTTTTTATGCCATCTGACCATCACTTACACAAGGTTGGTTGAGGCTGAGTATGATGGCCAACTCCGGGTTTGCTAATCTACCAACAGTATATTTATACTGCCTGTACTCATCAGCCCCCCCCCCCTCCCCTGATGTGTGCATGAACACCAATCTTGTCATTGTTATTTGGTGAAAATACACACAAAGAGAGTGCATGCAAAGGGAACGGATGGATGAGAACTGGTGGATGAGTGGAGTGTGGACAGATGGATAGTTGGATCTGAATATGAGTTGGCTGTTGAGTGGGCTTAAGTATGTCTATGAGTGTTTATGCATGTGCCTCTGGCCGAGGGGAGCGTGGGCATATGCGTTGCCAAGAGTGTGACAGTGTATGAGTGGAGAAACGATCAAGGTTTTGTGGCCTTTCAGCCCAAGTACTTTCCATTCATTTTAAAAGCTTAGATACTTGACGAGCAAAGGCTCCTGTTGGACTTAAGCCAATTTTCAAAAATGGTTCAAAATGTGGGCGGCCCGGTGAGCCAGTGGTTAGGGCGTCAACCTCTCAGTGCAGAGGTTCAATTCCAGCTCCGGCCTCCCTGTGTGGAGTTTGCATGTTCTCCCCGGGCCTGCGTGGGTTTTCTCCGGGTACTCCACTTTCCTCCCATATTCCCAAAACATGCATGGCAGGCTGTTTAACACTCGAAATTGTCCCTAGGTGTGAGTGTGAGTGCGGATGGTCGTTCTTCTTTGTGTGCCCTGCGATTGGCTGGCAACCGATTCAGGGTGTCCCCCGCCTACTGCCTGAAGATGGCTGGGATACACTCCAGCACCCCCGCGACCCTTGTGAGGATAAGTGGATCGACAAATGATGAATGAATGAATGGTTCAAAATGTCCACACTGGATACTGATCACAGGCTGGGTGACTTTCAGCCATACATAAATACCCAATTTGTTTGTTCGGGTCAACATTAAATATATTCTGGTAAACTTACTGTACTGTGTTATTATGACACAAAATCTGTGAAATAATAAAGACCCGACTTTTTCTTTTAATATCTCCTCCTTGATCGAAGGGTGGAACAAACACTTTTATGTGTTACCCTACTTCAATAATGAAGTTGCCTCAATTAAGTTGAAGTCATGCCTTTGACTCTCCCCTTTTTCTCTTGATGGCCATCACTATAATTGACGGGAGGACATTGCTTTCTGAGACGATTAAATGCAGCCAACACAAGAAACCCTGCTCTGCGTTGTCACATGACGGACACATATTTCCATCTTCTTCCACTTATCCGGGATAGGGTCACGGAGGCATAAGCTTTTGCAGGGAAGCCCAGACTTCCCTCTCCCCAGGCACACAGCTCTTCTTTGACAAGCTGGAGACATACAGGAGTCTTTTCACTGTGTCTTGGGTTGTCCCCAGGGCCTCCTCCTGGTGAGATGTGCCCGGAACACTTCACCAGGGAGGCATCTGAATTAGATGCCCGAGCCACCTCATCTGGCTAATCTCCATGTGGAAGAGCAATTTAATGTTCTCTTTAAATCAGGGAAGACAATATTCACATTCCTTTAGCTATTTCCCACCATCGAACACAAAGGCAACCACAGCAGTTTCATTTGCCTCTCCTAATAATGATGAACAGCATCCACTAAAGCACAATTATAGACATGGACATACAACCAAAGGTATAGCTGCACCTATAATTCAAACTACTGATTCCATGGCGTAATTTATAACACTCTCTGTTAGGCAGACTATTGCATTTTCTGTTGCGATGGCTATTGTGGAGACCGCAATATTCACAAGCGAGAGTGTCAAGTCGGTGAATGTGTACACTTTAAAAGTCAACAGGCTTTGGTTATTTTTTAGTTTATTTTATTGTTTATTGAACATATTAAATATACAAAACAGCAACAAATTGGCAAAAAGTGAAGGCAAGCAAGATATAAAAAAGGAAAAGAAAATAATCATCATCACAGATTATATGTTCAAAGGAGTAGGAAGAAGTAAAAACGTATCTAGTCCTACTCCATGTTATATAATATATGAATTTATTATTTTTCAATACAGAAAAAAGGAAAAGTCTACAAATCAACAAATGCTTTTAACTATATGTGTGCTATACTTATCTATTTATACAACTTTCGGTTTGTTATACATACTCATTTTAGCACATTTATAGGTCGATTTTCTCATATTCATAACGGATACTGCATTTAATTTCGTTCGCTTGATTCAATCAAATAAATCGACACCTGCTAAATGACGCTAAACACAGTTCCAAGGAAAATGATTGTGAGTGTGAGCTTGTCCCATAAGGAGTCCAAACGCAATAAAGGATTAATTCTCAGATAGAAATGAATTGGTTCTGCAAATAGAGAGCAGGAATGACAACCTAATGACAGTTAATCAATCACGAGAAGGGTGCGGGTTGGGCAAACTTTGGCCTTTTCATCAAACGCATCAAGCCCAATAAGTGTCTAACCATGTACAGTATCAAGACGATATTTTGTGCAAGGCATTCAGTCTAAAATTACATTGTTGCCAAAGGCATTGGAAGCTGCCTCGTTGTTGGTCCTCTCAGTGATTTACAGTGTAGATAATGATATGGAGCAGATGTGGGTTGGACCCAGCTGAGCCTGAGGTTGTGCAGGGCATCGCAGTGAAAGAGGCAGACACACTGGATGTACTGTATGTGTCATTCCCATCATCCTCTACTCTCTACTATCTTTTCAAGCGCAAAAACTGAACCTCAGCTACATTAACTAACACCAAAATAAAATAGATTTCATTCGTACAGAAAAACACAACGACATACTAGACCCCAGTTTATTCTCAACGAATGGTTGTATGTGTGTTATGATTGGTGAGCAGTCACTCACGTGTGTAACCTCATCTTGCCCAAAATCAGTTCAGAAAGGTTCCAGTTACACTTGACCCTAATGGGGAAATTAATGGTTGGGCAGATGGGCGGATGGATGGACGGATTATTAAATGACATGATGTCAGTGGAATGAAGAACATCAATGTCATACAATATTTTTCTATTTTCATAATTTTATGGATTTACAGTTCATAAAAGATACATTGGTCCGCAACCATTGGGCCGGCCACTTTGGGTCGGGGTACGGCAGGCAACACAAATGAAAGAATAAAAACATTTACATGCAATAACCGAGGCTGAAAAAATTTTTGTTTGAAAAGTGACCCGGTTCTCTGCATTACGTCCGTCAATGACAGACTCTTGACGCATGTCGAGATGCTTATACTCTCGGCGGCGCAACACTAATATCAAACCCCAAAACTGGATTATTTTCACAATATATCAAATTTAGTTATGATCTTACTTTTTTACCGTCAGTTGTGGAAAGTTCCAAAGCACTCGGTGTTTAATTTTAGAATAGTACAAACTACTATTCAAGTGCAAACCTTTTGAACTTTTGCTTTAAAAAATAAAAATACAAAAAAAAGATGGATTATTTTCACAATATATTCATTTAGTTATTGTCTTGCTATTTTAACATACTCGTCACCGAAATTATCCTTTGAATCATTGCAGTGCAGTTGAAGCTCAGCGCCATGTCATCTGCATTCCCCTTTCACAATCATTCACGTTTTCTCTATTCTTTTCCACACATAAATATTTAATTGACTATCGTTGCCCTTAATGCCAGGGGGTTAAGAAATAATGTAAAATGTAAAGCTTTATTTTTACTTACTAAACATTTCAAATCTGATATTTGCATTTGCCAGGAGTCCCATTCTTTTACAAGTGATGTCAATTTTTGGAGGCGTTAATGGAGAAACGAGTGGTTTTCACGCGGCACTAAGGAAGATCAGCTGGTGTTTTATCGATGAAACACAAGTTTAAATGGGGATCTATTCTTCATCTTCATAAAATCCAGCTGGTCCAAAACGCCTCTGCTCGCATCATCACAAAAACATCTTCCCAGCAGCACATCACCCCCGTTCTCCAACAGCTTCACTGGCTCCCTGTTCAACATCGCATCAATTACAAACTGCTTCTATATACATATATGGCCATTCACAACCTGGCCCCTCCTTACCTATCCGACCTTCTCCAGGTGCATATCCCCTCTCGCTCCCTCAGATCCTCGTCCTCCCTCCGCCTGTCAGTGCCCCCTGCCCGACTGAGCACCATGGGAGCCAGAGCCTTCAGTCACGCTGCTCCAAAGCTCTGGAACAACCTACCTCCGGACCTCCAAAACTGCACACCTCTTTCCACTTTCAAGTCCCATCTAAAAACACACCTGTTCAGGATTGCCTACAACACATAGCTCTTCCATTTCCTATGTTTTTATGATTTTATGATTTTATGTCCTGTTTTTATATAATATCTCGTTTACTAATTTTTACATTGTATTTTCTTATTGTCTGTACAGTGTCCTTGGGTGGCATGAAAGGCGCTTTTAAATAAAATGCATTATTATTATTATTATTATTATTACACACAGAAAACAGATTCCAACGGATACTTTGTTTTTCGGATTGTAAACTACAACAAATCTACACTGATTTTTACTAATGTATATGAATACACTTTTAATTCAGGAAACATTCAATTATTCTGTGACATAGAAACTCACCTTCAGCGTTTGTCATCTAAACTTCTAAACGGACAAATTATAGCTGGCGGGGATTTCAATGCCGTTCACCACCCTACTGTTGACAGATGGCCACCTCGTGATAAAAACAGAAGCTCATACAGTACCTCAAGATTTGACTTAATTGATATATGGAGAGAGAAATTCCCACACATGAGAGCATTCACTTGGAGTAAAAGAAGTATCACTAACCTCTCTGGCATTGACTTTTGGCTAATATCCAATGCTTTTAATAAAGCAACACACTTCAATTAGCATTCGTCCATGCCTCTTCTGCGATCACAAAGCCACCTAACTCTCTATTAGTATACCTCCTTCCGAGAAAAATGATAAAGCAAGTTCTTGGAAGTTGAATGACTCACTTCTTGGACGTGCAGTAGTACAAACCAAAATATCACAATTAATTTCAGATTATTATAATGAACCGAAGATTGAAAAATAATTTGGTCCAAACTGGGAACTGTTTAAAATATGACTCAGGCAGTCAGATTAGTGAAATTGATTTAAAAAATATTATATTAGACATCTCTTTGCTCCCTCAACTTTTCCCTAATAATTGGACAGAAGACGATAAGACCAAAATGGCTGAGTTGCAAGAGAAATTAGATTGGCTTTATTTAAAAAAAAAAAAAAAAAGCAGAAGGAGCTTTTATTAGATCCCGAGAGCAATAGTTAAAAGAAGAACGGAACTCTGCTTATGTCTTTAAACGAGAAAAACATCATGCTAAAAACAAACCCCATTAACGAACTGAATATAAGTGGCTCTATAATTGATGACCAAAAACCTCTCTCTGAATATTGTTCTTCTTTTTACAAAAACCTTTACACTTCAGAATATTTTGACCATTGTGCTTCAAGCATTCCTTAACTCTACAGAATACCCATCAACTTCACGTCTCTGATAACAACACACATGACCTTCCTTTATCTTTAGTGGAGGTAACTCAATGTATACCATTGCTGAAGAACAATAAGACCCCCTAGAACAGATGCTCTTTCCTCCGCATTCTATAAATTGTTCTCCCAGCAGATAGCGCCCTTTCTTCTACGGGTGATGATAGAAAGCATATCTATCAATGCTCTTCCGTGTACTTTGACTCAAGGTTTGATTAGCTTAATATCTAAACAACATTAAAATGTCCTTTACATAGACAATTGGCGCCCAATTTGGCCTTTTAAATCATGATTACAACATTTTAGCTTCTACATTAGCCAAGAGAATCAAAACAGCATTGGATCCCATAATAGATGAAACAAGTTCAGGATTCATGCCCAACAAATGTATCTCCAATAACAGGAGGTTAGTTTCAGATCTACTTGATTACTCTACTTGATTATGCCAAGGAATAGCTTTTTATTCTTCTTCGACATTTTTGATGGATTCCACTATGGCTACCTTGAGGCTGCATTATATTTCACCCTTGAGCAAGTTGTCATACTTACTTTGTCAAGCAGTGATTAGCAGACTGCAATTACAGTGCTTAATAATGACCCTATTATTTTTAGAGGTCACAAGGTGCAAGGCAGAAACAGCCTGGTGCTGCAGGACTGAAGTTGATTGTGTCTAACCCGAAGGCTCAACACATTTTTCTCCATGAAAGGTGCATAACACACACAAAAAAAGTGTAGCGCTATTGCTGAATTAACTGTGCTTCAGATATTCAGCCACAGTGCACTCCCCACCAATTAAAGGGCAAAATGACAAAAAAACAGATACAATTCTAAAATTTAAAAAATTAACAGATTCTGATATTTAAATGAAACAAAACAAATGAATCCAAAAAAGGACAATATCAACAAAGGAGCAGGGGAGAAAAAAACCTCCATGGGACAAAATGGAAATTGTTTTCTTGCACAAATGAAATAAAAGCAGAAAAGTGCTGCTTTGTTGCAAAGTTGACATAGTCTGCCGTGTCTTTAGCAAAATCAGATGCTTTTTTTTAACTCGTCTTAGTTTGTGAGGAATATTCAAGAAGCCAGTGAGCTCCCAACCTCACACTTTGCTTTAAATTCACGTTTTCTGTGTCGCTAATCTTTTCAGTTAAAATGTCCACCTATTCCATCACTTACCCATTTCATGTTTACCAAACACAGAAATTTGTGAATGTGGGGGTGCAGTTGTTATGAGTTCAAAAATTGTGACAGGCAGTCGTGTGCCGAAAAATAGTCAGTCAGCGACAGGGCGCGGCCGTCACGAGCCGAAAAATAATCGTTGACGGTGGGGCCGACTGTTGGCAGCCTTGATGGCCAGCATCAATACACCAGCCGTTCGGGGAAATTAACATATTTCCCCAAAAAGGCGGCCTGCAATTCCCCGCCAAGGGGAGATCATGCATTTGACCCATATAAACACACTTTGCACAAGCCAAAATCATGCACAGACCCCCGTGAGTGAATTTCTGCCTTCCACAATGTCAAGTACAATGGGGAGCCGCTTTGATTGGCCAGGAACCAGCTACATTTGAGCGACAAAGGTTTTATCCCAACATGTCCACTTTTTTGCATTCACTCCGGGCGTCCGGATGAGTTTTATTAATTCATGAAAATGTTCGGCTTGAGCTGTTTTTCACAAGTCCAATTAATATATGTTTAACTTGACTGATGTTTTGTGGGACAAATGAGAGCTAGAGGGCCTTTTAAAAGACAATAATACCGTATTTTCCGCACTATATGGTGCACCTAAAAGCATTCAATTTTCTCAAAAGCCGACAGTGCGCCCTATAATCCGATGCACCTTATATGTGATGTTACCGTCTCTTTATATTCCCCATTGAGTTGTTTCTCTATTAGTGTTCCTATTCCATCTAGTGGTGATTATTAGCAGGAACCAATTTGTAACCTCAGAGGGTTCTGCCCGACACTAATTGACATGTGCAGTCATCAACACACACTCAAACAGACGGACAACTACTTTGTGAGGTCTGTGTCGCCATTATGAAATGAAAACAATACCAAAAGCATATTTAATTACTAGCTAAACGAAGGAAGAAGGACACAAGCAAGACTTCTAAGGATATTTAGCCCCTTGCGGATGTGAGCCCAGGAGGTTTTTGTGCGTTTTTGTTGAATCAATTGTATTTATAACTTTTGTTATACTTTTGTTAACTATTTATTGTTTTGTAATGCCATTTTTATGAATATGTTTCATGTCCGTGTTTTTTTAACAGTTCATTGAAGGTGTGCCTAATACCCCGGAGTGCCTTATAGCGCGGAAACTACGGTAATTATGAGAGGAGAAGTGCACCGTTACCTGCATGTGTAACATAGAAATTGGCGGGGGAAGAAAAAAGGCAGCAAATTTTAGGAAAAGTGTGTGAGCAGCAGGTGCACTGAGTTACAAACGTGAGTGCCATAGAAAAGTGCTTGCTGCTAAAATGGGATGGCATGAAACCTCAATTGGACAAGCAAACAATAAGACATCCCTTTAATTCGTCTGTGTTTCACCGCTGTGGTTGAAGTCACTGGACCGAGAGGTGCGTTACGATTACGAATCGGAGCTGAGGATAGTGACGACTGCACGTAAAAGGTACAGTGTGAAGTGAAGCTATGCAAAGTTGACTTGAGTTCCTTAATTGTTCCTTCCGGGGACACAGGATGGAGAAGAAAACAATTCGGAGGAAGAAAACTAAAGATTGAAGTGACTTTTTTTCTTTGTTAAATGAACATCCTTGTGAGTCTACTGTTTCATTAATTACATTATTCCACTGAAACAATACCATATTTTTTCAAAGTTGGATTTTCAACAGAAGAAATATTATGTACAAAAGTGTCAAGACTTCAAAAGAGAGCGACTATGATGTGTTTTCATTTTATTTTCCACCTATACAGAGTAGCCATCATTTAAATTAAGGCTGCACAACATATTGAAAAAAATAATGTCACTGTGAAAACAACACACGTCGTGCTGAATGCAAAAGATGTGCAATTAATTCATATGGATTTGTATACTTTCCCTTTGACCAATCAGATATAAGTTTTTTACTTCTTCCTACTCCCTTGAACATAATAACTGTGTTGAATGAAGATTGATTTCTTTCTTTTTACTTTTTTTATCTACCTTATTTTCTGTCAAATTATTACTGTATATATGTTTTATGTTCAATAAACAAACAAACAAGCTGCAAGCACAATTTGCATCACCATCCCATAGGAGAGCAGTTTCCACTAAAGAACTTCATTAGATCAGAATACATTCATATATTTTGAGTATCACTTCTGTATGTCGAGGCTGGGATGAGTGTCCTCTTTTTTTAGAGATCAAAATATGGTCACTCTAAACTACATTTCATTCCAAATGACGCAGAGTGGCGCAAATGCCCTCTTCTCTTCTTTGCGATAAGAAATCCGAATTTTGAAATAACGATGATCTTGTCTCAATTTGCTTAAAATTTTATTCATTGCGAAATCTCTGCCCGTTTAACTGAACACAAAGCTGATATACGGGCAAGAAGCAATGACTGATTCTGCTGTATGCATGGCAACCGAGACATCAAATGGAAACATTTACCGGTAATTATTCAGCCTTTCACTATACGTCACAGGCATAAATAGATGAAAAAAGACATATTTACAATTCATAAATAATTATCTGAAAAATTCTGTTAAACTGCAAGTGACTGCTTACAATGAGAATGTGTAACAGCAGGTAGTATTCATTGAATTACAGTAGTTAGGGGCAGAATGTGATGTCATTTCATTCATTAATGGCTGATAGATGTTCAGCTGGTGACGATTAGGAGGGGTAAACAGCAGCTGATGACTGAGGTAAACGTTGTTCCGCAATGGAAGGTCATAACTCTGTCGGCACGGGAGAAAATAGAGACTGCGGCTCAGGACCGGATGCATCTGATTCATTGAGAGAAACAGGATTCCCTGACCTAAATAGATCAATTAGGAGCATCCTGACACAAAGGGCTCTGTTCGCATGCTCAATGCAAGTCTGGAGCAAGGCAAATCTGCGCAGGGGCAAAACTGTGGCACATATTTATTTTTTTATTTTTTTAAAAAGCCACAGCCAACTTGATGCACCACCAATCGAAGCGGCTAGTTTCATTCCCTTTAAATGCCAGGTGGGGAAAGGTGCGCTGATTTCTTTCACAAGGAGGAAGAAGAAACTCGATTGGATGATTTGAAGTTAGCTTGGGAGAACAAAGAAATGTGAAGTGACCACCTTCCACCCCAATTTTTCATCTGTATATGACCCACCTTAGCTCTGGCATGGTCTGTGGGATGATTTCAAAAATATCTAATCAAGATCATGATGATTCAAGTTCGAGTTCAAATCAACTTTATTGTCAAATGTGCTCTATGTGCAACATAAAACACAGATGAAATTTCTTTCCTCTCAACCACAGGAGAGAGGAGCCGCTGCGGGTGCCTGGGCCGCCATCAAAAGAACAGTTAACATAAAATGACAAAATAATACAACACAACACATAAGACACAGACAGCCGTGCAATCTTAATTACTTTTCCTGCATACACTTTGTTGTTTGAAACAGTAATAGATGAAAGAGGACTCAGTGTCCTTTTCACCAGTGGATTGAAGACGTCATGCTGAAAATGTGCACACGTCTGCTACAAGCTAGGTTTGAAAGCAAACAAGAAGCTGTAGCGTCCATTGACGAAAAAAGAGATTGGCTCACATCTCCTTCCCATGTAAATCCGCTTCAATTCCAAGCTGTGACTCCCAGTTACACATACGCATCAGCGCTCTGTGCTGATGCTCCTTTCTTCTCATCGTCGGATCCACAAGCCATCCATCCATCCAGCCGCAGACTGTCCAACAGCACCAACATTTTCGCTGAACAAAGTGGGGCTGAGAAAAATGCTGCCCATGACATTCGTACTATGATTCGGACGGAATTGTGAATGAAGTACGATTATATCCAGCACGCATAGCTGCGGTAGCTCGGAATCTGTTCGCCTGTGCCTAATTCACCAAATTTGTGTGACACTAGCAAAACTGAGACACGGTCCCAGTGAGCGTCAAGGTAAGTCTAATGTCAGTCAACAAATCGTCTACTGCCCCAGGCACACGTCAAAGGAAACACCCTGTGGACAGCGGAACGGCCTGCATGGTGCAGAGAGCTGAACCAAATTACTAGACAAGCGCACTGAGGCTTGCATCAACGAAAATCAGGAAACACCTTTTTTTACGCTCGAGCGAAGCTGCACTATCTATGAATATAGAGCAAAGTGTCGTTCCCATCACATGCAGATCTTTTCTCATATCTGGAAGAATTTGTGTGATCTCATGTGCGATTGAACTGCAAAATGAGGAAACATCTTTGCCTGGGGTTCGCTCGATGAGTCCAACAGGTTGTCTGACAAGCAAATGAAGCAAGAACTGAGAAGTCTTTTTGCGTGGAGCAGAAGCAGATGGGTGGTGGGAAATCTGCTTCATATGCATTCATGTTTATACAGGTGCTAAGAGAGCAACAGAGCAGCCTTTTATTAGGTTTTTTCCCCCCCTTGCTGGGGTGCTCAATGCATGCATAGCCACTGCAGTCTGATCAAAAAGTCATTATATAGTCCTATTCATGAGTAGGAAGACAAGCCACAGCTGAGGCTGTCAGGCTCAGGCAAAGATTAATTGTGTTTAAGGAGGACTGGTTTTCTCTTTACACGTTGTTTGTGGTAATGAAAGACGAAACTAAGAAAAATGGTGTCAGTGGAGTCAAGAAGAATCTAAAGACAAAATCCGCAATAGTAACAATCATAATAATTTACTCAGCTACAAGCCTTTAATAATAGCTATAACTGCAATTTTTATAAGAGGTCTCAAGATAAATGATGAAATAAGCTGGAGCACTGGAGCATTATTTACAATTACTCAATTCGGAGAATGTATTCATTTAAATAGTCTAAATATGAAAGGAACCTCGGTTACAGTACCTTGTGTGCAATGAGTAAAACAGAGCCAAGAGTGCCAGAACAATATTGTTACAATGTAAAAAAAAAATTGGGAGAAACAGAGATTCCCTAAAATGTCATGTTAAGAATAGATAGTGTACATATTTTTCTGTAACCAACAAAAAGGTAGTTGGTTTTCCAGTTCCCTGCAAAATGCCAAGAGTCATAATTCTTCTTCATCATTTTCACAACCTGTCTCACCAAAATATAAATCAGACAAAATATCCATCCATCCATCCATTTTCTGATGTGTTTATCCTCACAAGGGTCGCGGGGCGAGCTGGGGCCTATCCCAGTTGTCTTCGGGCAGTAGGCGGGGGACACCCTGAACCGGTTGCCAGCCAATCACAGGGCACACAGACGAAAAACCATTCGTGCACACATGCACACCTAGGGACAATTTAGAGTGTTCAAACAGCCTGCCATGTATGTTTTTGAAATGTGGGAGGAAACCGGAGTACCCGGAGAAAACCCACGCAGACACGGGGAGAACAAGCAAACTCCACACAGGAAGGCCGGAGCCGGAATCGAACCCTGCACCTTTGCACTGTGAGGTCAACGTGCTAACCACTGGACCATTGTCCCACCCTCAGACAAAATATTTTTTCCCAAATCCTGACCAGCCACTTGTGGAATCGAGTGCTGCTGCAGCAGGAACATGGCTCAAACATTGCCACCCACGTAAGTCATTGGGATTGCAACTGGAAGCTGATTGATTCAATAAAATGTCACAAGCACTAAAATTCTACACAGAAACAGACTGACCCTTGAGGACTTTTTTTTTTTCTGGATGCAGTGTTCAAATATCTGACATTACATTTCCTTCTGGCTTTTTGCAAAACACGCAAGCTTGATATATTCTTCCATCAACATAACTTTTTAAACGCCTTCATCTATGTTATGTGATCAGGCTACTGTACCTCAAAACGAATCTTTTCTCACTGCAGTCAAGTTAGCTAGCCTATTAAAAGCCCAAGTGGGTAATATGAGCCATGTGGCGCTGTCATTTCAGTCTGTTATTTCAACAAGCAGCTGTTGAGTGTTCCTTCTCGGCTTGAGTTTTCAAATCCCTTCCTCCCTCACCTGACACACAGCCTTACATGCTCTCAGGTCAGGTTTATTTTGTCACAACCTGCAAATAAATGTACTGTGTAGCACAGGAAGAGCCCATTGAAGTGATTTGCATTGCTCGCAAACCTGCTTCAACCCTGTTGAGTCACTGGGAATCAGGGATCAAACGAAATCAAACGTATTTGGGGAGGTGTGGGGGGGGGGGGGGGGATAATACAAGCTTCATCAAAAAACACTTTGCTCAGTGGTATTAAGTAATCCACGCTTCAAAATGGAGTAGGAAAAAATGACCTATGTTGCAACATTCATTTTTTATGTTTATGGTCAATTATCATCATTATCATTCATGGTACAGCATTGGTAAAGCCACAACCGATATCGCTAATGTCTGAAATTCAAGTTTATGTGCAGTCTGATCACTTGGTGCTAAGTTTCACTTTTGAAAGTGTCACTGTCAATGTCAGGTACTGTTTTTCAGACCTCGGCCTTCAGTGGGGATTTAAGTGACCTAATCCTCCTTTTAATACCACAACTATTGTCGCAATTGTACAAAATTATCTTAAAAAAAGCACAATATAACCATGCATATAGAGACAGGGGGGGAGAGAGAGACAGAGAGAGAGACAGAAAGAGAGAAAGAGAGAGAGATTTTGCTTGTTTGGGATGAATGCTATTATTACTAAATCAAGAAATATTGTGAATCCTTTATTTTCCTCCAACCCTCTCCAATACAATATCAATTGGATCAGTTCACAATTTCGATTTATAGACCGTAATCTGTAGCACTCATCTATCCATTCTCTTTGCTCGCCAGAGCTCCTTAACTAACCGTAGTGTTAAAGCTGGCGAGTTAGCACCTTCATATTGTGCATGTTTCTCTTGAAGTGCCAAATAAATCCATTTGCAGGTTGAAAATAAGACAGCCACAATGGTTGGCAAACCTTTCTTCTCTCACAATGGCCATTTTTTTCTCCAATACTCCACCCTGAAAATGAACTTTGAATGTACAACATTCACCCTCCTGTGGCACCCATTGTGCAAATGAAGACTACTTATTTCTACCAGAGAACGGAAAATTGCCATAGTCACTGTAGGCCCTTGTGTCTAGTTTGGCGAACCTGAAGTCTGATTGGTTTATCAAAAAAAAAAAAACTGCCACTGCTTATAGTCCGTATGTGTCATGTTTCAGCATTCCTTGTTCTAAAGGCCCTTGGCAGATTTAATCGCCCGGAAGAGCTGGACAAAGTTGATGGGGAGAGGAAAGTCGGCTAAAATTGCTGCCCGTCAGAGATGTGTTCCTCGAGCCGGTCCTTGGCCTCAAGGACCGGCTCGAGGACCGAGGGGCAGTCCTTGGTCCTCGGCCTTGGCCTCGGAGTCAAATCCTTGGTCGTTGGCCTTGGCCTCGGAGTCAAGTCCTTGGCCTTGGCCTTGGCCTCGGATTGTCGGTCCTCGGACACAATGAGGGATTAAAGCCTCGAATCCCTTGTATAAGGACCACAAAAATCACGAAGGAATCTAATAAATTCCATCCAAGGAAACCCATATTGATGGATTAACTCTGGCGCTTTAAGAGGGGCGGGTCTGCCACTGACAGGTAACAGTTAGCGCAACGTATAAAGAGCGGCATCACAGTTAGTTTCAATCACGGTTTGCTGCGTTCGCGATTGGCAGTTTAAATAGCGTGTAAAGTCTTTCTGTAACAGTGGTGTCTTTTATTTAGTTATTTTTGTACAGTCGTCACGTTTGTGCGGTCACACTAGAATGTTTGTTTGAACCAAGTAATTTGCGTTACAGCTGAAGTCAATAATGTCGGCAGTTCACTTCTGGGTTTGGCCGTTGGGATTTGAAGTCCTTTTGCTCGATTCCAGTTAGGTTTGTTGAATGCTTTCTCATGTTTGGAATAATCCATCCATCCATTTTCCGAACCGCTTGATCCTCACTAGGGTCGCGGGGGGTGCTGGAGCCTATCCCAGCCATCTCCGGGCAGTAGGCGGGGGACACCCTGAATCAGTTGCCAGCCAATCGCAGGGCACACAGAGACGAACAACCATCCACGCCCACACTCACACCTAGGGACAATTTAGAGCGTCCAATCAGCCTGACATGCATGTTTTTGGAATGTGGGAGGAAACCGGAGCACCCGGAGAAAACCCACGCAGGCCCGGGGAGAACATGCAAACTCCACACAGGGAGGCCGGAGCTGGAATCGAACCCGGTACCTCTGCACTGTGAAGCCGACGTGCTAACCACTGGACTACCGGGCCGCCTGTTTGGAATAATGAATATTGATAATGCATAGTTTAAAATCATGGTTGATTTAATTATTTGTTATTATTATTGTGAATTGTTGTGACACAACAGATGACGTTATGTGCGCATGCGGGTTGTTATTTTAGTCCGCAAACTGAGGAATCGCGGTGATAAAAGTTTGAGATGGCGGCGAAAACCCCCCACCAAGGTCTACTAATTACGATATTTAAGAAATGGGAATGCTTGTCTGATTTTTCGTATGAATTGTCCAAAGGGCGTATCACTAAACTCACCTGTGACGTATGCACAGAACGCGAGAGCGAAATACGACGCGAGCCACGATTACGAGGCAAATTGGTCATTAGATTTGTAGGCTAATCGCTGTGAAAAATATTATGAAACAGTCTTGGTTATTCTATAATTTACTGGTTGTAGCATGGTAACTTTATGAATAAAACATTCGTCACAAGGTGTAGTAATGCTAATGTTAACTGTTGGTAGAACTCATGATGACGTGTATTAAATTCTTTCGTCAAATTGATCGTAGATTACACATGCATCGTCTTGGGAAGAGGATGTCAAGCCACATCAATACTTACCTGTATTAATGATTACCAGTAAATTAATCTTTGCAGTGTGAGATTGGAAAAAATACTCTGATGATGCCACATGAGTACACCAGTTTTTGATTCATTTATTTTTTGGAATAAACCTGGAGTACACAGCTGCTGATGTAATGTTCATTGTTAATGCATAGTTTTCAAACATTGACCCTTGAAACATACTTTTGAGTTTCGGAATTCTTGATTATCAATATCAGTCACAATAGAAAAATGGGTTCCCATGATGAACGTTTACGGAACCCAACATTTGTTATTGTGGTTTCCCATTGGGTAATCCGACGGAACCGAAAAACGGTTACCATGAATTTCCGAAATCCTCAGGCCTGCTCCTGAATTATTTAAATTTTTGCAGCATTTGTTTATCATTGTATGTATGTATATGTTGTTGTTTATGTTATTATCATATGCAATTGAATAAGTAGACCCTTTCAGAATTCGAAATTTGGGACTCTCTCAATCCATAATGGCACTCATACTTTTCTGATCAGCGAGTCCCTGGGACTCGCTGCCGGTAAACTGTAAAATTATCACTGAGAGATTACCGCTTTTTCTGCACTCAGTGATTGACTTTTATGCAAAGTCATTTCTCAACTTGTGTTCCGTGCCATGTCATGCCTGTTGAGTGTTGATTTACTTCATATTAAGAAACTACTGCACTAAAACATCCATCCATCCATTTTCCGAACCGCTTGATCCTCACTAGGGTCGCGGGGGGTGCTGGAGCCTATCCCAGCCGTCTTCGGGCAGTAGGCGGGGGACACCCTGAATCAGTTGCCAGCCAATCGCAGGCCACACAGAGACAAACAACCATCCACGCCCACACTCACACCTAGGGACAATTTAGAGCGTCCAATCAGCCTGCCATGCATGTTTTTGGAATGTGGGAGGAAACCGGAGCACCCGGAGAAAACCCACGCAGGCCCGGGGAGAACATGCAAACTCCACACAGGGAGGCCGTAGCTGGAATCGAACCCGGTACCTCTGCACTGTGAAGCCGACGTGCTAACCACTGGACTACCGGGCCACCCTGCACTAAAACATTAATTCATAAATGTATACCATATGATTTTATTTTTTTTTCTCAGTATAAATAACACGTAGTACACGTACCCTGACTGTTCTACTCTTTCAATAAAAACACTTCATTCAAGCGTTAGGGAGTGCAAAGGGTTATGATGGAGGGGTGTTGCAAATCATGAAGACCTGCCAAGTGGTATGATAGCATTGTTTTATACATGTCCTCGGCTGGGCCTCAGTTTCAAAATCAGTCCTTGGTCCTTGGCCTTGGCCTCGGAGGCAAGTCCTTGGTCCTTGGCCTTGGCCTCGGAAAATTTCTCAAGTCCTTGGCCTTGGCCTTGGGTTGCCGGTCCTTGGACACAACACTGCTGCCCGTGCAACCTGAGTCCAGATAAGCGGTAGAAAATGGATGGATGGATGGTACACATCGGTGCTGAAATGTGATTGGACAAAAAATATATATAACAAACACACTACAATAAGATAGGCGACCAAGACACACTTGTGAAAACAACTGCAGCAAATAAATGAATAAAAATAATAAATAACAATCATAAAAATTACGTAAATTGTAAATGTAGGTCAGCATTTCTGATCAAGTTTCGGCCAGCAGAGAAGGTCTTGCGGGCCCTGACTGTCCACCACTGCCTGGTCTACACTGTGCAGCTAAATAACCAATTAAAATATGCCGTATTGCATAAAAACAATTGGCTGCTCCATTTCTCACTACTCTGTCAGGAGCTATTAGATCATGGTTGCAATGTTTTGAGCAAATGCTTGAAAATAAAGATTAAGAAAGTCAATTTAGTATAGAAAGCATGCAATACTTTATGATGATGTAAAATATAAAGTGAAGGGCGGCCGGTGACTCAGTGGTTAGCGCGTCGACCTCACAGTGCAGAGGTTGTGGGTTCGATCCCAGCTCCGGCTTTCCTGTGTGGAGTTTGCATATTCTCCCCGTGCCTGCATGGGTTTTCTCCAGGGTTCCTCCCACGTTCCAAAACCAAGCGTGGCAGATTAATGGAACACTCTCGATTGTCCCTACGTGTGAGTGTGAGTGCGGATGGTTGTTCGTCAATGTGTGCCCTATGATTGGCTGGCAACCAGTTCAGGGTTTACGCTGCCAACTGCCCGAAGACTGCTGGGATATGCTCCAGCACCCCCCATGACCCTACTGAGGATAAAGCGGTTCGGAAAATGAAAAAAAAAAAAAAAAGAGTTTTTTTTTTTATACCTAGGATTACGACGGAAAATCGGTTCTCGAACAGAGTGCACTTGAATGCACCATTTGACTCCTCTCGCCTTCCTTACACAAGGAAGTGACACTTTCTCGGGTAGACGAGGAAGTGACGCTTCCTCGTGCTGCTTTCCATTGTGAGCAGATGTGTTCAGTAAACATTTTTATTTTAAAAAGAGCGTGGTTTCGGTTTTCGAACAATTTTGGTTTTCGAACAGCCTTCTAGAACGGATTATGGACGAAAACTGAGGTTTGACTACAGTATACATATATATATATATATATATATATATCACATGTAACATGCAGGAATGACTGTGAAAATGTGGATTTTATTTCTTTTTAAAATGTATCCATGACGTTCACATTCCTGCTTCCACACATCTTTATGGCAGCGACTGCCCGGATCCTTCCAAAAATCAGCACATATGCATTCATTTTCGCCACGGATGGGATCATGTCGTATTGGTCTTGCCTCTTGCATGGGAAGACAGAACAAATCAAGCTGACTTAACATTCATCAATTCAACACAGCGGCCATCCTGCTGCTTTGAAAAGAAGCACATAGAGCACTTTTTTGCACTGACAAAAAAAAAAACAGTACAAGAATGAAAATTCATTGTTGAGAAGTATGGACTCTATTTTCATTTCATGATAGACGTAAATCTAGCAGACTAGCTGTTTACGTTTCTCACCCTGCCATGCAAAGAGAGTTGGCTGTGAGCGTGTAGTCCTCCTTTCTGTTGACGATGACCCAAGCAGGGCTCCCAATTTTCTCTCTTGTGCAAACACTACGTTTCTCCACTTAATAAAAATGAAAATAGGCCCACTTTGCAACATCTTCCTTCCACTCTGTAATCCCATAAGGATTGGAAAATTGCTTTCCATAGATTTTTGAAGTCAATCCTTTACAGTTAGTCGGCTTGTAAACATATTAGCATACCTTGCCATTCTTCATGCGCCGACAATGCACATGTAACCTGATTACATCATCTTTGTTTACAAACTGAAAATGGTTCTATTCCTACTAATGACTGGTCCATGATGTATCGTGCCACTCAACCAAATTCGGCCAGGATAGACTCCAGCGCAGCTCCGACCCTCAAGAGGACAAGCAATGAAAACGGATGGATGGGTGGTCATTTGAAATGTCACCATGTGACATTTTGATTGCAGTCAAATATCAAATAATAAAAATTACTGAACTGAGTAAAAATCAAAGATCGATAGGTGAAAAATGTTTTGTGTAGAAGTCTGACCTTTCTAATTGTTGTGTAAATTACTACTACTACTACTGCTACATCTAACAACAATAATAATAATAATAATAACAATAATTATAATGTTGAGCAATTTATTTGGGGACGGTTGTTTTTGTCTTTGTTGTAAAACAGAAGTTAAGGGTGGCTGTGCTGTTGGTGATGTTTTCAGCCGTTCGCCATTCCAGTTCTGAGAGGCCGCTCTTTGAAATGAATGACAGGAGCAGGCTCTTGATTGGGAGCCAATTTGTTGTCGTTTTCTAATTTTTCTTTTCTGTTAAAGGTTTAACGAAGAAACGATGCGTTTTTAACCTTACTTCAGTCAAAATTTGGGGTATCTATATACCTTAATGGAGTCGTTATTTTTCAGCCTACTTTGTACTTCTACTCCTTATATTTTTATGCAAAAAGCTGCACAGTAATTTTAACTTCTTACACACACACACACACACACACACACACACACACACACACACACACACACACACACACACAAAAGCCTTGCAACTACTTTGTATTGGATTGTGTTCATTCCAGTTTATTATTGTTCAAATCACCAATCCGGAGAAATCGGGCTAGGATAGATTGTTTTTGATTGCGATTGGATGACAATTATAAACATATAACATTCGGACACTATTGGATTGTACATGCATTGCACCTGCACATGACACAAATCAACAAATCACTGACAGCTTGCCACACACAAACTAGTGCAGACCTCTAAATTAGCCGCTAAAATTTCCATCTGCCAAACGAGTACCAGCTAAAAGGCGGTTCGTAGCCAATGAGCTAAACATGGCACATCCCGGGTTGTACTTGGAGGAGTTATTCTAAAGCAACTCATTTCGTATGCACTGCAAACTTTATGAACCGGCTAATGGCTTTCAAAAACTCACCTTTGAACTTGAAAAGGCATATTGTGGTAAGGTGAAAGTTTATTATCAAGGGGCGTCAAGGGTGTGGGAGTGAATTAGACTTCAGACAAATGTGATCATGTGAGTTTGATTTATTGCTATATTTAATGCCAAGTAATGTACTAGCCCTAGCTAAAAGTACACATGCTGTTTGCTATATCTGGGTAGTTAGCAATACATGCCATGCTTTGCTGGCAAGCAAGAGACTGTGATTCAATATTGCAAGTTTTTGGGCGTTGTATGATATTTGAAATTTGACTTTGGCCAAATCTGAATTTATAGACATCTGTTCTTGTTATTTTAAGTTATATTATTGATCTGTGCAATATTTGGAAGTAACATTAATAATTTTTGGCCAGTTTTGTCATTGTCACAGGCGTGGGGGTGGAGGACCCCAAAAAGCATGCAGGAGGGAGGAGCAGGGTGAATTTGTCAAACCATATTAAGAAAACACAGAGAAAACCAAATCCAGAACAAACAAAGTCCTGAAAACAACAATAATCCAAAGTAACAAACAAAACCCATGGCAGACACAAAAAACAAGGTGAAAGCAATACAAACAAAAGTCCATGGAAGGCACAAAAACTAACCAACAGAAGCAGTGACAGCAACCGAAACAATGACCCGACACTGACTGGTCGGGCCGGGACTCCTTTTAACAGACTTCCCTCTCCCCAGCCACTTCTAGCTCTTCCCGGGGGTGTCACGGTTCTGGCCAGCAGGTGGCATGAGCGGACTTCGGTGCACACCTGCTGCCAATCTATGATTAGTAAACTCTGTATTTAAGGACCCCTCGGCTGTGCACCTGTTGTCGGAGTATTGCCTTTGCCTTGCTGCTTCCTTGCTCATAGACTGCTTTTGCTATAGACCTCGTCGTGTTTCGCTTTTGAACTCTCGGTACCAAGTATTTTGTAAGTATGGTTTTTATTTTGTGATTTGGCTTTCGCTTGCGTGTATTTGCTACGTTGTTTTTTGTTTGCCTTCACGGTTCTTATTTTCCCCCCTTGCCTTTTGTGCAAGCGCTTTTTGTTATTCGTTTTTGTGTCCTCTGGTCCTTGTTTTGACCAGCACTTTATGTTACTTCTTTGGCAGTGCGATTTTTGTATATTAAACCCTTTTTGCTACGGAGACCTTGTCTGGTGTCTACACTTCTGGGATCCCAACTTTATTCGGCTTGCCCGAAACGTGACAGGGGGATCCCGAGGTGTTCCCAGGCCAGCTGGGTGACACAGTCTCTCCTGCGTGTCCTGGGTCGTCCCAGGGAGGCGTTCAGGAGGCATCCTAATCATATGCCCGAGCCACTTCATCTGGCTCCGCTTGACGTGGAGGAGAAACGGCTTGACTCTGAGCCTTCCCGGATGACCGAGCTTCTCACCTTATCTAGAAAACTCATTTTGACCACTTGTATCTGGGATGGAAAGTGGATGAGGAAGATGCACACTAACCTAACAATAAAGGTTAGTCATAACACGACATTGAAGTTGGACTTATTGCACCACTGTAATACTTTAGGCAACTATCGGTAGTCATTATATCTACCACTCCACGTACCACACGGTAATGCTCAGTAGTACATTTTGCATATTAATGTATTTGCCCTGTCTTCTTCTTCTTCTCCTTTCAGCTTGTCCCTTTTCAGGGGTTGCCACAGCGAGTCATTAATTTCCATATTTCCCTGTTCTCTGCATCCTCTACTCTGACTCCAACTACCTGCATGTCTTCCCTCACAGCATCCATGAATCTCCTCTTTGGCCTTCCTCTCTGTCTCCTACCTGGTAGCTCCATCTCTAACATTCTCCTACCAATGTATCCACTGTCCCTCCTCTGTACATGTCCAAACCATTTCAGTCTGGCCTCTCTAACTTTTTCTCCAAACTTTAATGTATTTGCCCTGTAGGCCTACTAAATGTGATAACATTGAATGGGCATGCATCTGAAACCGGTAGACTTCTTTGAAACGGTCTAATACAGTATTAGAATCATTATGGCCTTTATAAAAATGTTTTGCACCTGTGATGCGGCCCAAGACTTTAGTCAAGTCAAAAATGTTGGTGTGGGAGGATTTATCTGGTTAATTATTATTCCGCAAGATTTAGCAGAAAACTGTTAAGACTATCAGGGCATGTACAACATATGAAGAAAATGTTTGACTTGACTTCTGCTTCACGATATTTTTTTCCTTGCATTACTTTTACTTTTATACTTTTTAAGTATTTTTGAAACCATTTTTGTTATACTTGAGTAAAAAGCTGGAATTGATACTTCATCTACTACATCTAAACCGAGGGCAACTTTGCCAAAAACGCCTATGGAAAGGTTGCCCCCTAAGTAAATTTGTAGCTGTTCTTGAACCATTTGGAGTATCAGCATAGTTTTGGTCTTTTTGAAATATTCAACATTTTATCATGATGAATATTTCCCCCTTACAGTAAGAATCTGTGTGAGTACTCCTGTCACTGAACTATGGATATTTGAAAACAGAAAAAAAATGGTGATTCTTATGTTCGTCTAATTTCTTTTCACAAAATCTGCCTTGAAAATGGATTTAGAATGTTGATTAGTACTTGAAAACACTACAGGATCAAAGTTTAAGTCTCCCCAAGCTTCGGTTCAAATTTGACAATTGCAACATGTAGGGTACCATTCGAATCTCCAGAAACTCAGCTTTTAAAAGACGTATAACATGTTCACACATGTGCTCAGCTGACGACGTGCATCAGCGATTTGTTTTAGCAGATGATGGAGGGCCCTTCAGTGGGCCCTCCTAATTTCAAGGGTTCTTGAGGAATGAACGTGAATACTTTTGACACTTCTATTTATAACCACATCCATCCATAAATGCATCCATTTTCTGCTCCGCTTATCCTCACAAGGGTCGCGGGGCATGCTGAAACTTATCCAGGTGCCTTTGGGAAGTAGGTGGGGGTCACCCCAAACTGGTTGCCAGCCAATCATCGAGCACACATAGACGAACAACCATCCGCGCTCACAATCACACCGAGGAACAATTTAGAGTGTTCCATTAAACTGCCCTGCATGTTTCTGGAATGTGGGAGGAAAACGAAGTACCTGGAGAAAACCCATGCAGGTATGGGGAGAACGTGCAAACTCCACACAGGAAGGCTGGCGCCGGAATCGAACCCTGCACCTCTGCACTGTGATGCGCTAACCAGTCGATCACCGGGCCGCCCATTTTAGCCAGATGTGATTCACCACTAATGTATCCATTAGCTGCATAGCCTCATCTTGCCCTTCACGGCTATTTGAATCCATTCTCATGTCACATTGCTAACACATTGCGACAAAAAGCTGGCAACACACTCAAAGTAAAATAGTCTTGATAAAAGTGGAGACATTCCAAAAAAAACGTTGTCAGCATTGTGGACAATCTATTCTTACTTCCATCTCATGACCCCCATCTCTTTGGTAATGCTCTATTTGGATGACAGGGGACTTTGCCTGTGATGACCTCAATTGTTAACCTTCCACTAATATGTTCTGACAAGTCAGCTATATCAAAGTGCTAACAAAGCTGAACAATGGTTAAGACATTCATATTTCAGCATTTCAACATGAGCACTAGAGTTCTCTCTGCGATATTCCAGTCCATATTATCCAGTTACCTCCTGGATTTAACCAAGCAAACCAATAAGAGCCTTGCGTAAGAAAATTACTGCAACAATTAAAAAGTGTCAGATGAATTCAGACCTTTGAACCACAACAAAGCTGTGAGTAGCTTCTCATTTATTTAACATCTATGTGTGGGGATTTTGCCACGGGTTGTAGAAAAGAAATCTTCAAAGGTCATAACAGCATATCTGAAGAGATATCCGCTCAGTGAGCCTTGTAAGAATTAACTCTCCAAGTATGTTTTGCTGTTTGTGTGATGAAAATAATCCAAAACAAAGAGGAAATTGTCACAGAAGCTTTACAGCAGCCCAGTGCAAGTCTAGTTCAAAGTGCTGTCTTAACCTGTGTGTTTGGGTGGGGGTTTCTTCCATTTGGCATTTCTGTTGAGGGGTGCAGTTAGAAATGGGCGTTTGCGCCGTTGTGGGATGATGTAATGTCAGCCACTGCGAATTGGGCACTTGGGTCTCCAAACTTCCACCCTCTGCCTTCCTCCACCAATCGCGCATCCTTGTGTGACAACCCCTTCCCACACACATCCTCGTTGTGCCACAGTTAGGGGGGTGCTTTTCAAAATTTATTTAATGATAATAATAATAATGCCTTCAATGAATTGATTTCTACAATCATTCAGAGGATTGATGCACGCTGATGTCATATTTATGAATGACATCCACCACACATACCAGCGGACCTCAGAATCGGACTGCCTGTGCCTGGATCAGATCCACTGTTATATCAAGGACAAACGTGTTTGAAGCATTATTGTCATCAGGTTTATATATTAGTCATTGCACAGCCAGGGAGGAAACCCTTCCACTGCTGTTTGGTTGTTTGAACACCTTGTTTTTATTTCACACCTTGCTCGACAAAATGACTTCATAGGATGCATTTTTGTGTCATTCACCTGACAACCATTGCAAATGGAAGAAACCAGATCATGTTGGTTGTGATCCTAGACATTTTCTCTTTTCCCTGTTGTCAAACCTGCGGTATGACTGAGACATACAGGTAGATATTGGCCGTACATAATAAGAACAATGACCAGCCCCTTCTCCCCTGACACAAGGTATATAAACAGTTCTTTGAGTTTCATCGCAAAATAGCTGAAAGATGAATGAAAACCACTGTACTGTTGGAAGTGAATTGCACCAAGCCTACTTGTCCACAGATCATATTTCACCTAGACATATTTGAACGAATTAGTTCAAATCTATGCTATCGGAAAGATTAAATAGTAGTAAAGGCATTTCTTCTGTATTATGTGCAACACATGAAGCCAATTCCAAAAACGATGCATACGCATTTGTCTTCGATATAATATGGCTGATGGATCATTTGATAGATCATGGCCTGGTTTTCCATTTCACATTTTTAATCTGAGCCTAAAATTTAAATATGAATAATCGGGCATTTATTTTGTGTCTTAAATAATGAGTCACTATTTACCGCCAATAAGGCGCTTCGGAGTATATGGTACACCTCCAATGAATGAATCCTCTTAATATTTGCAAAATGTTAACAAAAGGAAACAGGCATAGGTCCCATTTTCATTTTGCGCATTCTCACTAAATTTGCTTTGGATAGAAACATCATTTCTAAAAACAAAGATTCAAAAATTCAATTTTGACCTTATGTGAAACGGATGTTTCAGTGAAGGTGAAAATTGAAATATAGTCTATCTTCTATTGCAGTAGTGCCTCACCAGTCACGAACCTCACCGCACAACACAGTAGGTATAACATCGCTCTTGCGTTCGGGTGATTGCCTCCCCTTGATCGGGGAAGATGTGAATACCAATATAAAGGCTTAATTCAATGTGTGTGGATTTGATTTGAAAATCCAATAGAAAAATAAAAATTCATGAACAGTAAACTAAAATTTGAATTTTGGGAGCGGAAAAGACTGTAGAAAAGGTGCATCATTGTTTAAGCCACTGGGGAAAAGGCGCGGCTTCCAGTCAGACTTCATATTATATATATGGGTTGCCACAATATAAAGCTCCAGTGCACAGTATTCACCCTCACCAATTAGATGACATCGACATCATAAAAAGATGCAATGTAAAACTCTGGAAATACCACTATGCCAAGGATTTTCATTAAAATACATTAGCCCCCCCCCCTCACACACACACACACATTTTCTTTGTTACTGCTAAACTTGTGATCATCCATTACTTTTGAATCGTGTTACTGTATGCGGTACCTAAACAGGTGAATAAAGGCTTGGCAACACATAGACAAAACACATTGTGTTTTCTATTTGCGTCGGCGGTGAATGTGGTTGCCCTTCACAGAGGTTCCCACATTGAGCTTTTTATGTTCCTGCACAGAGGGGCTATGTGAGGCCTCACCCCTGCACGGGCTGATGGTTGCCCGAAGCAACCATTTTGCACGAGGAGAGGGAATCAGTGGTGATATATGTACATTACAAGCTCTTTTCAAAAACGCTATACATCCACTTTGTTTTTTCAGACAAAAATTACATTTATTTACTCAGACATGCGAATTTGACATGTTAATTGTAAAAAAAAAATAATAATAATAACTGGGTTAATTCGAACATAACCAAATACTTTAAAAAAATTTTTTAATTATGTTGACTTTTGGAAAAGAGCTCTTCAGTGTTGTAATATATTTGAACTGTTTTCATGTGCAGCATAAATCTAGCGCAAAGTGCAGAACACCTGTGAGCATGAGTGGAATATTCTCCTATTCTGCATTATTTTGCATGTACAGCACTTTGTATGCAGTGATGGCTGTTTGAAAGTGCTCTATAAATACAGTTGACTTGACTTGACTTTTCATAGACGGGGCACAGTTAGAAAGGGGTGTTTGCGTCGTTGTGAGTGTGAACACAGCCGACTTACTTCCTAGCCAGTGGAGGCGACTCCACTCATTCCTTTAAAGTCAGCGCTAGTATTGTATTGCTGAATGTCGAGACATGCTAAGTACGTGCATCACGAGGGTTGACGATAAAGTTGGCCAGGGTGATCACAGATCCCCGGTGTGAAGTGGGCACTTGGAGACAGCCTTCAACCCTAATTGTTCATGTCCATCTCCGACCTCTGCAAACACTAGCCAGTCCATGTCGTCTCAAAGTTTGGCATCCTCTGTCGTTTTTCAGGTCCTCCTGACCTGAAAATGTATCACCCCACATGTCATGATTTATTTTAAAAACTCATCATACAGACATGTTAAGGATCATTCGACATTGCTGACGGTCCAGCCTCTACTGAATGTCATCGGAGTTGTACATGGAACAGGAACTAGAATCAAATATCAAGGACATTATGACATTATCACCCAATACTAATATTTAATGTGAAGGATACTGACAATTGACAAAAACTAAGGATTCAAAATGACATGTCTCATCTCTTATTTCTCGTTCTTTACACTGACTCTCCTAAATAATTATGTCAAACCAATAGTTTTTCATTCTCTGTGTTATCTTATCAGTGCGGAGGAACATTGCACACCATAGCGGTACCATGGCCACGCTGGCTATCCAGCTGCAGCCCTGCCCCTGTGGGTAAGACAGGGAGGTCAGGGCCTCTGGCCTTCCACCCACGACACAGCGGTATGAACATGCTTGGACCAAGCGCACGGACCAGCGGCACGGCCTGATGCAGTCTCCCTGATGCGCAGCCAGTCAAGCCCATCCCTCCAGGACCAATCTCCAGGACGTATGCCTGACTTGGCTGTGAATGTGGATGGTGCATGTCCTTGTACACTCACCACTCTCATTATGACAACTGCGTGTAGCCTACGTCATACTAGAATGAGGGACGGTGAAGCTATTTCTGAACCAGGATTGTCTGTCCTGCGGTAATACTACACCATGGATATTTTGACTGCACCATACTAGAAGCCGTTTGAAGATACAATGGCTTATCAACATTCTGCAATGTCAGTGGCTTTCTCCCATTTTTACCAGTTACAATCATCATGTCGTCACACCTAAGTTAATACGGTATGGCTCCATATGCAAGCGAGAAAAAAAAGACCTGAAAATGTACAAATGAACGAATGTAATAATGACTACAGGTTTAAAAAGTATTATGTCAGATTTAAGGAAAATACATTTCCTTGCGCCTGCTGAGAAAGACCTTCTGTACATGATGTCTCTTAGACACTCTTAGTAATGAGAGCAGGGTGTTCTACCTCAAAAGATCACTTTGATGATGCAAACATTGAACTTATTTCATAGCTCTTTGTTTCAGGGACAGCGGTTACTATAGTGGACAGCCTATCAAGTTATCAGGTTACAGGTTATCATTATTGGTGCATGAAAGGGTTAAAATGGATGTCAGCAGTAAAGCTTCCGCTGCAAAATGACACACAAATGATATTCGGCTTGAAGGAAAGAAGGTGTCAACTTGATGACGTCGTCGAAGGAACAACGCGAACCTAATGCTGTTGTTGTCTTATTTGCCAGGTGTCATTTATTCCCTGGCGTGGCTTCTCACAGTTAAAGCCAGCCTTTCCTTTTTTTGACGCAAAAGCATCCTTGGGTATCTGTTAGGGTGCTTTATAAATCTCATTTATTATTTTTATTAGCAAATACAACCCTGCTTGATACAAAAAATATAGGCACCCCATTTGCTGATTTCCTCATTCTGTTACAAAGACTGGTTATTGTGAGGCTTATGGTTGTGATATTTTTAGAGGTTGGAGTGGGTCAAAAGTACAGATCCGCTTATAAATTTTGGTGAAAATTAAGCACAGTTTGGGGATTGTTCATTCATTGGTTTAGATTGTACAAATTGTGTCCAGTTCCTTTGATGATGTTACACAAAGGTATGGGGGGAAGAAGGGAGGGAGGCGTGTCCATACCGGAGAGCAGAAAGGGGGCGTTACAACAGTAATTAATTACTTACTGATTGCTCCAAAGCAAATTGATAGGATTGAAAATGCAAGCCAATTTAATTTTCCTGAGAAAAAAAGAATCCATAAATACTGGTTGCATCGTCCCTTTAAATTTGTTATTCCGGCAGGTAAAGAACAGAGGCTCAAAGACAACAAAGCAACATCCTGCATGCCTCGATATAGCATGCATGTTGTGGTCCAGCATGACCTTGATGACTCATGATTAACTTGGTGGCACAGCAATAAAATCCACCGACCTGGCTGCCACAATGAGGTGTTGACATGGCTACGCATGGACATTTTTTGTCTGTTTGATACAAACAATAAAGACACAAATTATTGTTTTCAGCAAGCTCAGGAAGGCAGCATCGGTCGCCATGGCAACTCCGCACCCTCATTCTGTGTGTCACAGGAGACTCACCTGAACAGCTAATGAATATGCCTTTATTGTTGTTATTATTCAATTGCAAAGACAAGGAGAGTGTGACTAAAGCAATGCTATGGGAATGGAGGTCTGTCATAAAAACATTCAGTCATTTGTTTTCTTTGAAATCTGGGGAACATAGAGCTTTTTACAGTTAGCTGACTAATGCATAGGTTTTTTTTTCCATTGCTCATGATATCCCTTGCTCCACTGACAAAACCAGGTGCTACAAAATACTACAGTACATCTGGTTCAAAATATGTCAACCCAAAATTAGACGTAAATCATTGCGGGTTGGCTGCTCATTAGTCTTGCAGTTTTGTCACTTACACACATTTGGGACTTTGATCGTACATGCATTGCAATAAACAAAATAGACCCATATGACAATGTTATCTTAAGCTGTACTGTTCCTTAGCTCTGAATGTTGCAGTATAACAATCATCTCTTTGCTTTCCTCAGTCTCCTTTTAAATGAAAATCTTCCCCTTACCATGGCCAGCAGCCAAATTCCCAGAAGTAAATATGGGAGACTGGCATGACCCTCCCATATGCACCAAGGTGATTCTGGTTCACAAAAACATTTTCTCTAACAAAATAAAAGATAAATGAGGGTGCTTAAAAAAATAAAATAAAATTCAAAAAACTAGAAACAAATTAAAACTAACTATAATCAAAGTGAAATTCACTTCTTTGCCAATTCATACGTGAGCTTTCCATGTTTTAAATGTGTTTATTTTGGTAATTGTCGATGGAACGGGAAGAAGAAAGGTTGAACATTCGAATTGTAGTTGACATGACTTTATCAAATACTTATTGTGACAATCCTTTTATCGCATCCATGCTAACATGCATCCTCGTGAATGACAAACAAAAAATATCATCGACACAGGGGGAGGGGATGTGGGACTGAGCTTCAGGGACGAGAGACAGTAAAATGAGTGCGAGTGCAGTGAAAGAGAAGCATGAGTGGAAAAAAGAGGTTAGGACTCATATTTCTCACTCTAAAGCTGACACACTTCGAACCTCGTGTGGCATAGCGACCTCTGAAAAGGCATGCAGCAACAAACGACAGTTTCATCAGAACATGAAACTTAAGAGTCACCCTGTTGCAGGGGCCTTCACTCAGCGTTATTATTATCTAACTGCGACGAGGAACTTAAGGGAAATCAAATATGCCCACTCCTTCATTTTAAAAAGGAGGAGGAAAGAAAAGGCATATGGAGGTTTCCACTCAGCCCAGTGTGTGTGTGTGTGTGTGTGTGTGCGTGTGTATGTGTGTGTTTATGTGTGTGTACTTTTTGAAACACGCAAGCTCCCGATTGCCAAATGGGTGAATTGGAATAAGACATTTTACTTGTATGTGCATGTTGAATGTGTAATGACTTTGGCGATACTGTACACTGTACTGTACAATATATCACGCTTTTAGAGCAGGCCCAATTCATAGGCCTTTTTTTCCCAGCACCCTACACTAAAAATTACGTTCAACTTGGGCTGAGCTAATTTTGGTGAACTGCTTCGCGTTCTGCCGCACAGTGCAGAGGTGCAGGGTTCGATTTTGGCTCCGGCCTTCCTGTGTGGAGTTTGCATGTTCTCCCTGTGCCTGCGTGGGTTTTCTCCTACTTAAAAATGTATCTCTATAATAATGTATCAATTTTATTTTGTGAAGTGCTTGCACACAATAAAATCATTTAGGACCAGATGTTTTGTAAAATAGATGATACAACTATTTAAATATGTATCTGGATTAAATAAAATTGAGTAAATTCAACAACATTTCTTTTTCCTTGTTGATGAATCCAACTACTGTCAATCAAAAAGATATCTACCGGTAACATTACATTCTGATTAGAAGCCACAACTTTTTTGCCCAGCTTTAATCCTTTGCGGCTTCAACAAACACGCAACATTGTCAGACTTTCACAATCTATTCTATGATTAGCTTCTCTTTACCTCACCAAAATTGTATTTTCTGTTCATTAATTTGATGCTGTCCTCAAAGAGAAGTGTTCGTTGTTCACTGCTCACATTGACCAAATCAGATCTGCTCTGCTCGACCCTATATTTACTCACATCATGTAAAAAAATAAAAAAAAAACATTTTGCTGTGGCATAACAGTAGTTGCACTTCTGTCTTACTTTCCACTCATTTATTTTTGGGAGAAAGCCCGACAGTTTTTGTTCTCTCTCAGACAGTATTTGTATACATTCAGACTGTGCAATGTTTACGTCAGTGGATAACAGTCTCCAAATGCAAGGCAAAGCGTTCCGGCAACAAAATGTTTATTTTTGTCATAAATGTTCATTCAAAGTACTTTCGGCACAAAGAGTAGACCGTACTCTGTATGTTTGTATTTTTTGTTTTACCTACAATGATATCATAGTTTTAGTGTGTTTACAACACATAGCTCGCAGCAAATGCCGCAAAATATTTTTGAGATCATTTAAATATCAATGGCTATTTGTAAGAGGGAAAACAATTTGCAATTCATGGTTCAAGTGACTCATTTTCATTTTCGACATGCGTTTTTTTGGGGGGCATTTGCATCGTTGTCTCAAGTGTTCAGTAAGTACAAAAGCAAGGATGCCGTATGTTTTTCAGTTGAAATGTCCATTTCTGCAGCATTGAAACCCTTTCCTGCACCCTGGAACCTGATCACATGATACGCTGTCCACTGTAGTAAGCGCTGTCCCTCAAAGGGTTAAATGGGACGTGCAACTCGTGTTGCTTGGAGTCTGCAAGTTTGAATCCCATCAGTGGTGAATCGTTTGTTTTTCGGGCCATATCATTCTGATATTGCTTTCTAGCAATACGCAAGATTCAAGATAATGTGTTGCCATTCAAATATCCTTCAAGGTTGAAATTGAGAGTGGGCGTTCTGTGTCAGTGTTCATCCTTGCGGTCATTCAGTTTGCGGTTCAAATCGGAAGCGCTGAAAAATGCCTTATTTTATCTCAGTCCATCATGAACTCTAATGGGCGGCGCAACCACGCACAGATGCGGCAAACTTTTTTTTTTTTGGAACATTCTTACTTGTCACACAAGTGTGAATATACTGTAAGTTAACCACTGCTAATCGAGGACACAAAACCAAGAATGGGAAGTTAAAGTCTGACCTCTTTGAAGTGGGCTTACTTTGTGCAAATTCTTTCTGGCTTTGGCTTCACTCGGTTTCAACGCCGAGGGGCTTTCTACGAAAACCTCAATCAGGTTATTGACCACAAACGGCTCAATTTACACAGCATAGCATATAGGGTGTTCCTTAACCCTAAACAGTAAGAATAACTGCAGAAATATGCATTGAATTTCCATTTGGGGATTAAAACTACCATAACCAATGGCATGAGATTCAAATTTGAGAGCAGCATGTTCACATTAGCCCTCCCTGCTCCCAAATTGTTCAGTCTGCCTGTACTGTATGGTGAAGGAACACTGTATTTGTTTCCCTCTCACACTTTTCTGCCCCTGAACATACTTTCAAGGATAAGAGTTTGTTAATCCAGAGGTGCGATGAATGGTACTACTGTGCGCGCGTATAAGTGTGTCTGTATGAGTGGGATTGTGGGCACGCCGGGTCCCAAGTCACAACTCAACTCAGCACAAAGAGCGGCTCAGTTCTGCTGCCTTCACACATAAGGAATTCATATATTCATGTCTGAGGTACCGGTGTGGAAAAACGGAACAGCAAATACGTGAGGTTGCTCTTTATACGTTTTTGAAGTCAAATGCACACACTGTATGCAGAATTTGGATTAGAATGTGTGTGTGTAGGTGTGTGTGTGTGTGTGTGTGCGCGCTCGCGTGAAATAAGTCATATTAAGTCCACTCATAAGTATAAACTGTATGCCCTTCTCCTAAAATATGGGAACATGAACTAGTCTTCCTGAGGTCTCTTACAAATTCATCACAGTCATTTACAGTCAATGTTTGAACACACGAAACAGAAAACAAATCAATCAATAAATGCAAGAATGAATGGTTGTTTGGTGGGACGGTGGACGACTGGTGAGCACGTCGGCCTAACAGTGCAAAAGTGCAGCGTTCACTTCCAGCGCGGGCCTTCTTGTGTGGAGTTTGCATGTTCTCCCCGTGTCTGCATGGGTTTTTCTCCCACATTCCCAAAACATGCATGGCAGGTGAATGGAACACTCTAAATTGTCCCTAGGTGTGAGTGTGAGCGCAGATGGTCGTTCGTCTCTGTGTGCCCTGCGATTGGCTGGACACCGGTTCAGGGTGTCCCCCGCCTACTGCCCGAAGATGGCTGGGATAGGCTCCAGCACGCCCGCGACCCTCGTGAGGATATTCGGATTAGAAAATGCTAGGATGGAAGAATAAATAGTTTGAACATTAACCTTTCAGTGACAGCGGTTACCACAGTGGACAGCTTATCATGTGATCAGATGACAGGTTATCATTATCGGTGCAATGTAAATAATGACCATGAGAAGAGAGTAGATTTAAGATGTCTTTTTTTTAGACTCATAAGAAGATGAACGTCATAGCGCGAGTGTGAGAAGAGAGAACAATCTGGTTCCAAAACGAAATTTACAAGATACTGTAGAATTAAGAAATGAACTAGTCACAATATTTTTCTAGTCTCACTGAAACTAGCCTTTTTTTCTGAGGGGCTGTCCTATCGCATGAAATGAGCCACTGCTCAACCTGCTCCACCAGAAAATGTTGAGCATGGTTTTCGTTACCCTGACAACCAGGATGGAGCTCGGGTGCTGCAATGAGATGAGAGGGTATTTGTTCTCAAGCAGCCCAGAGTGTGAAGAGAAAAGTGGGCCCCGGCCCCGATAAAAATGACATGAAAGCACAGTTTGCTATTTTCATTTGTGGAGGCAGTACTTCATCACCAAGATGCCACATTACACGGAGTTAATTCTATTCTTGTGAAGATCTACAGTTACTGATGTTGATATTTTGGATTTTACATGTGTCTATGTAGTCCTATGGCCAGACTCCGGCCGTTGTTGAAAGGGGGCAAATTTTCACACAGCCAACCTCACAAGTATGTAAACCTCTTTGTAATTTCACACTTGACAGGTAGGCTGTTACTCCAGGTCCCCACCTATTTGTACACAAGCAATTAAAAATCAGGTGGTTTTGTGTTGTGTGCATAATGTGTTGTTGGGAGTGCCCCCCCCCCCCACCCCAATCCTTGCCAGAATCAGAATCAGAATCATCTTTATTGGCCAAGTATGTAGAACACACGAAGAATTTGTCTCCGGTATAACACGCTGCATTAGTATCATCATAAACAAGGACATGACAAATAAGTATGGAAAAATAAGTATGGAAGGACATTTCGTAATGTAAGTGAACCGTAGTGCGGTGGTACCACCCAGTGAAAACTGTGAGACAATATGCAAAGTATCAAGCAGAGCTAAAGTGATCAGTGGTAGAATACAATACTATAACAGTTGTGCAGTTGGTGCAGAAAATAATTGAACCATTTTAAAGTGGCCAGTAGCAGTATTTGTAGGACAAGAAGTGTGCAATTGTGCAGATGTCCTTGAGCGCTTTGAAGTGTCTGGTGCGGTGGAGTATACGTCAGTGACTGTTTAGGGAGTTAATGGCTGGAGGGAAGAAACTGTTTAAGTGTCTGCTGGATTTGGTGCGCATGGATCGATACCATTTACACATGCTACACACAGATGCACAAATCGTCCAGAAAATGCTAAAATGGCTGTGCGCAACTTTCAAGACCCTTTGTGAATCGGCGACAGTGCATAGGTAATTCTGCTCTGACACAAAGACAACAAAAAGCGAGCGGTAGAATCCATGGCATGAGTAAACACTGGTAGTGATTTTGCAAGCGTGAGACTGACCCCCTTGTGCCGCTGGAATAACACTGTGTTAACATTTGTTTTTGTTTTTTTAAAAAACAGTCAAATGCCTTTCGTAATTCGCATGTCTTTATTTCGCATAACTTTATTCTTCTTCCCAGTTAACAAAAAACGCACTGTTACTGCCATACATAAATATCATAAGACAATGATTAAAACAATCATCCAATCACTCATCCATCCATTTTCTGTCCTGCTTTTTTTTTCCATGAGGTTTGCCGGTGTGTTGGAGCCTATCCCAAAATTATAATCAATAACAAAAAAAAAAAGTTTTCTAATTAAAATGTACAAGAGCTCCATTGTAACATACACAGCTGAAGACAGGAGGTGCAGTTCTTTCCTCTTGTTGGACATGATATGAAATAACTGATAACAATATTAGTAATATGAAAATAGAATGATAATGTTAATTCTGTTTATTCATTCATTCATTCATTCATTTATTCATTTATTTGTTCAAGCCCCTCCGGAAAAGGTTTGCCAGCAGTCACTGATTGAAACCGTAGAAAAGGGCCCAAACATGTTGATTATTCATGACCTTTACGCCAAGCTGTACCCTTTGCATAATTTAAAAAGGTGCACCACTTTTTTTGGCACACTTTGTACCATAGCACTTCATACCTGTCAACTTTTTGGAGCGCCAACCTGTATAAACCACCAAAAAAATCCTTATAAAGAGCAAAAAATCCTTATTACATACCAAAGCATTTTATATGTCAAAATAACGGCAGAAAAAAACCCACGAAAATTTCAATGATATTTATTGTAGATATCCATAATACAATGTCTGGTTAATGTCGATTCATCATTCTACTTAGTGGCATTACTGTGTTCAGAGTTGTATTCCTGCGTTACTTTTTTCACCAACTCCAAATGATTTGGAGTTGGTGAAAAAAAAACCCGGAAATGTTCAGAATCCGTATGATTTGTGCGATACGGCCATATACGTAAGATTCACCACAAAATCCGTATTAACTATGGCTAAACAGTATGAGTTGACAGGTATGGCACTTGTTCTGCCTGGCGATTTGTGAACAAAATAGTTTATTCCTTGTCCTGATGGGCATTGGGTGAGCATAAAACACAAGCTGGAATCAGGATTTTATGTTCCAGCTCAACTAAACTGTGATGCTTGTGGAAATGTTGTTTTCAGCCGCAACAATTATCATGTCAGCATGGTAAATTATACATTCAACATTCAATGCAGATGCACTAAAGTGCAGAATGGGAATTGGGAATTGGCCTGTCACTTACAGAGTGCTTTTCTACTTTGAGTACTCAAAGCGCATTACACTGTTACAACGTTCGCCTACTGATGACGCAGCATGAGGAGCGACTAGTTCAGTATCTTGCTCAAGTACACTTCGACATGGTCGCAACAGATGGGGGATCGAACCACCAAACTCTGGCTTGGGAAACGCCCACTCAAGCTCACTGCCACAGGGATGAAAGAAGCTATTCAAGCAGGGGCGGGGTGGCACTTGGGAAGCATTCCTGGCCTACCTGGCCAAATGTTCTTTTTGTATTCGTATTTATTTATTTAACTAAAATTGTAAACCAGTGTTCAACAAATCCTACGAATGGGGTAGCCTGCACAATGTCAAGAAAGTCATGAGACACCACCTTCGATTCGTCCTCATTTTGCCTGAGATTTGATTGGCTCAGTCTCATCTCACTTTCACTCTTCACAACTTGCTAATAAAGCAAGGTAGCACGGTGAGAATGTCGTGAAGAACAAAGGCAGGTGATAAGGAAATGTTGTGGGGCGAAAAAAATAAGATGGGGCGTGGGGAAAAAAATGTGAGAGCAAATTGTAGCCAAATGCTGACACATCTTTTCAGTGGAGGGAGATGCTGCTGATCCTGCCTCATCTTCCAAGCGGCACAGCGGCAGGTGGGCACGGTGCGAAAATGGTGAAACATTAGCAAGCCGCGTATTTGGTAGGCAACAAATGGTTAGGAAACACTATCCCGAATGATTAAAAAAATAAAAGAGAAATGCTTTATTCCTCGTCGATCAGAAAATGGGATGAGGTAACATTGCACTCGAAGCAGTTACGGGATATTTACATTTTTGTCGATATGTGAATAAAAAATGAGCTGGACTACTCTGACATTAAAAAAAAAGTGTCAACCCTCCAAAAAGGAGTACAGGTAAGTGTGTGTGTGTGTGTGTGTGTGTGTGTGTGTGTGTGTGTGTGTGTGTGTGTGTGTGTGTGTGTGTGTGTGTGTGTGTGTGTGTGCGTGCGTATGTGTGTGCGCATGTGTGTGAGGGAGTTCAAAATAGTTCGGTGGCCACAAATAGGCGGCTGTTGGGCCAGATAATGAGTACCCCTAATTTTGAGAGCAAACAAACTTGACATACTTTATAAAAGCGTCTCAAAAATTGTCTTCGCTGGTCTACGCTCATGTACCAAGATAACGTGGTCACAATCTTAGAAACAGTGTTATTGTATTATAGTTGTAAAAAGATTGTTTTCTGGTGAAGTTTACAGATGAGCAGAGATTTTTTTTACCAAACTTCCATGAGGAATGCGTATTCTATGATTGAATTATTTACGCTATCATTTTGCTATCATATCTTCCAGATTTAAATATTTGTGATATATTTTTGTTCACTCCAGTGAGAAAAATATTGACTGAAAAATGCACGTGTGTAGCGATAGCTGCACTGACTTTGTCCTCACTTAACACTGAGGCCGGTAAGGCTTTGGCCTGATGTCGGTACCATTCTCCTGTCACCTGTTGGGTGACGCTCACACTGTTCTGCATCCGTTCAGACTGCAGCCCATTTGCATGGGTTGTCACTTCATAAGACAACTCTGCATTACTGAAGGTCTGTTGATTTTATGATATCAAGAAGCCTATTTAGCCCATTACTGTTTGCTCAGGGTCAAATAAAAATCACATGGGCAGATATTGGATGTAAATATTGTTTATGTAGAAAGAACATGTACATTGGTACATTGTTTGTTAAATAAAAAACAGTTCAAAAAACAATTACACATAATTGCATATTTATGCATATACACCTGTAGGTTGGCCATGGCCTTTCTTTATTGAAGCATTTTTAAAAACTCGAGAAATAATTGCCTCCCACATCCAGCCTCTTTAGTGAGTGTGCATTCTGAGCGGAATATCGCTTAAAGGTGTGACGTACTTGTAATTTTGTGTCATGTTTGTAAATGCTGGTGACCATCGTAAATATTGCACCAGAGCTTGATTTCAAGAAAATCAAGGACCAAATCGAGTGGTTTTGCATTCGTGACTGAGGTCATGTCTTGTCTCATTTTAACTATTTAGCAGGGTTCCCTTGGGTATGAAATGTGCTATACAGTATACCGTAATTAAAGCTGCCTTGCCTTGGCGTGTTTACACTAGTGTCACTGCATAGAACATATGACTATAAACCCTTTTTCAGGTTGAACTGATGTCAAAATAGAAATGCCATTTTATTTTGCAAGTTTTTATTGTTGGGGTTAAAAAGGACATTATTTTTTTAATCTTACACTTGGTTTGCATGCGGACTGTGGCTTTTTGCAACCCATTGGGATATGCATTTGAGGACTTCTGCATGAAAATATATTAGAAAGGCTGGTTAAGTGTGCAGTTTGGAGACATTGCTGAAAATGTACCTTTTTTTTTTTAATTGTTTGGTGATAATTGTAAGATCAACACACATGTATTTAGCGCTGTGTAAAATGCTGAAACTCTGACAACAGCGGGTGCTCACTTCTATCCCCACTCTGGGCTGTACCTCTGCAAGGAGAATTGACTGCAGTGCACATTCGCCAGCGAGATGAGAAGAGCCGCCCACCAAGCAAAGTCTCACTTATAGCAAAGCTCCGGCTCCGCGCCCAGTCATCATGGTAACACACTATTGGCCCCGCAGGAGATGCGGCTGTCCTACTTGAATGAGACAGGCCCATTAAACATGAGCTGTTTCTTGCAAGATAACGGAAAGAGAATGTACTGTAAAGTTTGATAAAATGTAATTGTTAATCCTTGGGCTACTTCGATGTCAGCAATGGCAAAGGGAACAGTTTTAACCCTTTCATGCACCCTGTAACCTGATAACATGAAAGCAAGTAACCGCTGTCCCTGAAAGGGTTCAATTTCCTCCTTCCCTCTATCCAGCCGTTTTTCTGTAGCATTTACCCTGTCGAGGAGTCAGCTGAAATCTTTCCCAGCTGACTGTGGCCGAAAGGGAGGACTACATCCTCTGGACTTTTCAATGAATCTCAATGGCACAAAAAGGTTTCTGTTTTCATTGACGGTACAGTAATCCCTCGTTTATCGCGGTTAATGGGGACCAAAACCACCCGCGAGCAATGAAAATCTGCGAAGTAGTGTACATAATATTTATAAGGCCAAATTTAATGGTATACATGCATGTAGAAGTAAATTTTGAAGTAATTAACATGACTTAATGCTGTATACTAATAGATTTAAACATGTATAAGTTAGGTTAGTTTATGAATAACAAAATACAGTAAACATATACATGTAGTACTGTATATGTTGCTCTATGTGACTCGCTGTTGTTTTGCTGACTTTCGCTGCTTCTCGCGGACCTTTTGCGGACTTTTTGCGGACTTAAAAAAAAAAAAAATGAATATGTTTGAAAAAATCTGTGATGCACTGAAGCCGTGATAAACGAGCCACGAAATAGCGAGGGGTCGCTGTATATGCTAAAATGCTGGCATATCCTGATTTTCCGACAGGCGCAAGGCTCACTGGCCCTGTTTACCAATTTGGGGGACCAAGTTTCTCCTACGGGAGATCTAATAAAAAGTCAAATCAAGTCAATTCTGTGCCACGCTGGGAGAAGCGAGGATGTGTCCTTAACGCCATACCATAAATTAGATTCCAACACGGGTCTTTTAGATTAAAACAGCCCGTAGCCTGTCTACATTCTGATTGTCGTCACACCTTTAGGACATGCGGTGTACTAAAGGTTTAGGACATGGACCGCATTGCGGTCCATGACGGACACAGGTCAGGCTGACAATGAAATCGAAGAAAGGTGGTCTGCATTTTCAATGAAGCTCGGGGGTAGAAATTTACATTTTTCTTCATTACATTTTTCAAAGAAATGTTAATTTGTTTACTAAAACTTTCTGATCTGTTGCAATCAGGATAATAACCATTTCCTTGGAGAACCATTTCCTTATAGGGGAGGTTCATGCTAAATGAGTTTTTTTCTAATGGGCTATTTGTAATTTAAGTGAATTACAAGGGAACTATTGTGGATACAATTGCTTTGTCAAGAACAAATCTTTTAACAGTATTAAATATTTAGTGTTTAAGGTGACAGTGTGTTAAGATTTGTTGATTTTTCACTGTTCATTATGTCAAAAGCCCACTTTTACCGGTAATTTCAATAATATGCAAAAAAATATGATCTATCACATCCATTTTCGATCCATCCATTTTCCAATCCGCCTATCCTCACAAGGGGTGCTGGAGCATATCCCAGCTGTCTTCGGGCAGTAGGCGGGGGACACCCTGAACCGGTTGCCAGCCAATCCCAGGGCACACAGAGACGAATGAACCATCCGCGCTCACATCCACACCTTGAAACAATCTGGAGTGTAAAGATAGGCCATGCATGCTTTTTGGTATGTGGGAGGAAACCGGAGTACCCAGAGAAAACCCACGCAGGCCCGTGGAGAACATGCAAACTCCACACAGGAAGGCCGGAGCCGGGATCGAACCCACGACCTCTGCACTGAGGTCCACGCGCTAACCACTGAACCATCAGGCCGCCCAGGATCTATCACATGAAAGTAATTTTTTATGTAACTGTAGGTGAAGTAATCGTTAATTATAAAGGGTACACCTCCCCTTACAGGAGGCTGCTGCTATGTGTCACCACCATCTTTGTGCTATGGATACCCAAAGAATACAAACTTAGCGAACGAAGTAACTTCCATGCACTTTGGTACTTGAGGGAATATTAGAAGTCAATCAAAAAAACAAAACAAAAAAAACCTTCCTTTTCTGCAAGGAAGTCTGCAAGTAAACCAAATCTGAAAAATGCTCTTTAAATGATGAACAGAAATGGATTGTTAGTGTCAAAGATCTACATGTAACCCTAATAGCCGGAGGAGGACATCTTTTGATACAGCAGCTCCTCAACCTACCCATTGACGGTATGCATTTGTCTGCAATAAACCAGCCAACTATAAGTACAAAATTGCGTACCACTTTTTTTGAAAGCCAGTCTCACCCTTTTCTTCTCTTCCACTTATGAGTGGAATTAAGCAGGCAATAAATGATGGAGGGTGGCCCGGTGGACGACTGGTTAGCACATCGGCCTTACAGTGCAAAGGTGCAGGGTTTGATTTCGGCTCCGGCTCTCCTGCATGGAGTTTGTATGTTCTCCCGGGCCTGCGTGGGTTTTCTCCGGGTTCTCCGGTTTCCTCCCACATTCCAAAAACATGCATGGCATGTTAATGGAATACTCTAAATTGTCCCACGGTGTGAGTGTGAGCGCGGATGGCTGTACATCTCTGTCTGCCCTGCGACCCTAAACAATAAACCGAATACTAATACAGTATTTCTAGTCCTCTGCTTGTTCGGTCTGTGTCACTCCCTTTGTACCATCAACCAAAAGGCAGACAACTAAGCAGTGAGTTAAAATACTGGACATTAACCCTTTCGGGGACAGCGGTTACTACAGTGGCCGGCTTATCATGTGTAGCGCTCGCAGGTAAAGACGTTTCTCATCAGGACGACAAACTTTCTCATCGAAATGGGAAAACTTTTTCTCATTCGAACGAGAAACTTTGTCATTCTCCTTCTAATGAGAAACATATTTCAATTTTTTTTCCATGTCACGAGGTACTCTGTACGATCCCAAAGGAGGACACTTTGGGGGGGGGGGGTGCACAAATGTTAATTATTTCTTTTTTTTGCTGCATCCTTTTATTCCCAACTAGTTTGAGGTATCACTACACATGGAGTTCCAAAGTTTAATAAATTTGACATTGTTGCCATAAATGTAAAATAATAATAATAACAATAATAATGAAGTTGTTCCAAATTAAATTGCTGTTTTAGCCACGCACCCCCCAAAATACAAGTTGTGTTTTTATAGTGTAGGAGTACAGATTGGTAAAAGTAGAACTGACTTAACTTCTTGACTTCAAAGTAAACTCCAAACAATACTGAAGTAGAAAAACCAACAAGAATTCACAGTCTATTCTCAATGATGTACAATACTCGCGTTGAATACTTTGCACAACAAAAAAATGGACCACTAAATACTTTCCTTCCTTTCTGAAGTTATATCACCAACATGAACAGATGTTCTTAAGGACGATTTAGGGCTGGCTCAACGTTTATGCTATCACACTTGTCACCAAAGCATCGCTATGGCAGTGAACTTCAGAAAAAGAAATTGTCAATGAAAACATTGAAAGAAATACACTTGTGTTTGTTGAGTCAGAATTGTTGAACGTTACCACCCAGTGATAGGGTGGCATAAACACAAGGTGCATAAGTCACCAATCATTTTGGTGCAAAATAAACATCAACCCATTGAAGAAAGTGAATATTTTACTACTGCCCATCTGCTGCAGTTGCATCATTGCCGTGAATGCTTTCCGTTGCTGCTGTCTGTGGTTTTATTTCTTTTCTCTTCAGAACGAAGATCTCAACCGCAGTTGTTGTTAATGCTCTCTTTTACGTCTGTAAACAAGTGCGGTTTCAATGTATGATTTGGAGTTTTCTTTTCCTGTCCTTTTTGACTTACACCACCGAAAGAACTTTGGTTCAACGGGATTGTTTTAAATGTGCTATATATCAATAAAATGGTATGGTATGGTGGGCGGCCCGGTAGTCCAGTGGTTAGTCCAGTGGTTAGCACGTCGACTTCCAAAAAAAACATGCATGGCAGGCTGATTGAACTCTCTAGAATTGTCCCTAGGTGTGAATGTGAGCGTGGATGGTTGTTTGTCTCTGTGTGCCCTGCGATTGGCTGGCAACCGATTCAGGGTGTCCCCCGCCTACTGCCCGAAGACAGCTGGGATAGCCTCCAGCATCCCCCGCGACCCTAGTGAGGATTAAGCGGTTCGGAAAATGGATGGTATGGTATGGTTTTTAAAATAATCCTATTTTGACAAGATAAGGAGTAAAAGTAAAGATAAGTGTAAGGAGTGAAAGCAAAAAAAAAAACTCAAAAAATACTCAAATACAGATACTTCAAACATCTGTAAAGTCAAAAGTGGTCGTTATTTCTCACCACTGCACTACCATCTTGTCTTAAACACCCATAAAGTTGCTTGTGAAAACGTATTAATTATTATTAAATTATTCAGCGATGTACCATGTGAAGACGCAGCAAGTGTAAGAATCTATAAAAGCCAGTTCGGCCACCCAAATGCGGTTGCCTTTGTTCAGTATATTCTGTACAGTGTACAAGTACGCCTCATGTCTTATTCGCCTCACACGTGTTGTGCGTAGACCCAGACCTCAATCTCTCGACGCGCGCGCACACACACACACACACGCTCTCTCTCTCTCTCTTTCTCTCTCACACACACACACACACACACACACACGCTCACACACACGCGCTCGCAATGGAGCTTCACCCGCCGCGTGTGACAACTTCCTTCCTCTTAACAGTCGCGTCGCTCCGACCATCAGTTTCGCTCATTCACGGGAACTGCGAAGTTAAGAAAGACAGAAGGCACTCCAACAGTGATGGTTCTTCTACACTATGCATGACCCCACCCGTCAACACTTCATTACGACTTGAAAAAGTTTGCCATTTTTCGAAATGAGGTATGCATCAAATGCAACTGAATTAGAACGTCACTCATTTAGAGGAAGGAAGAAAATACAGCAGACGGCTTGCATTGGTTGCGAGGGCGCGATGTTGGTGCGATGTTGCCCATGCAGCGCAGTAGAAGCAGCATCTACAGGTGCGCATAAAAGAAGAAGAGAAACTTACACAAATGCATGGTAGATGAAGGCCCAGGTTCTCGGTCTCTCCAGCACGTTGTACAGGTAGTTTTGGAGCCGCCGGTAGCGCACATTCCTGCGCCCGCTTTGCGCGCTGTATATGAGCGGCTTGCCGAGCAAGCTGAGCCGGGCTCCTTGCTTCCCTCGCAAGCTGTCGGAACCGGCGGCGCCGACGGCGTTGCAGGCCGAGAGCAAGCCGTCTCCCGCGCTGTTCACCATCTTCCGCCCGGATTCGACATCTTTCATGCCGTAGCCTTCGGCGTGGTGGTGGCCCGGCGAGGTCCTCATCCAGAGCCCGGTGGCGCCTTCATCTCCGCTGTGTTTCCGTGGCATGGCATCACCGAAGCGGACTTCAAAATGCGCGAAGGTGTTGTTCGGGTGGGGGGGGGGGCGCAACACAGACTTCGCGTCCGACGCACAGCCGGGAATGAAACAGTCGACAGGGCGACAAAATCGCGTTTGCCGTCACGCTTTGATGACCGCCCTCCTCTGTTTCCTCGAGCAAGTTCAACCACTCCGCAGCAGGGCGCCGCCACCGACGCGCATATTGCCGAGCCTGACCAAAGTCATAAAATCACCACTCACATCCTCACAGTGCGTATGCGTTAACTCTCATCAAGGAAGGGACTTTGGTGTGGATTTTGTGCTCGCTCCAATTTTCTGTGCGCTCGTATCTGATTGGAAGATGCGCGTCCAGGCACACCCGAATTAACGCGCCGCAGTTTAATCTTATCAGGTGGGGGGGGGGGGGGGGGGGGGGTCTTAACTTCAAGACAGGAGCTTCAAACGTGCTTTTCGTGTAATGTGATTTTCCCTTCCAAAACTCCAGATTACAAGACGTTTTTATTTTTCATTTTACCATGCAAAGACTATCAGGTATCAGAGGTCCTGATGAATTTTCCACTTGCTTGCCTGGAAAAGTAACCACGGAGGAAGACTCAACATCTGCGGAAACCATCATGGGCAATGGAATGGATTTTGGTTGTAGTCATTCGAATTGCATTTAGTTAAAAAGGCCTCAAATCTCCTGCTTCCTCCTTTCACTCCATATCTTGAGTAATGTCGGAGATTTTTGGTGAACCCCTTCTGTTACGTTCCACTTTGCAAACCTAACGTTTGTTATTCTTGAAGAGTTATTTGATCTTGGCTAATGGGGACGACTTGAAAAACGAAAAACAAGCAATTAACATTTTGACATGGGCAGTCTGCCCTGTGCACATTGGAGTGATAATGCATCAGTGCACCTTTTTTAACCCAGGATCATGTGTCAGTTGCTTAATACTTGTGCGTGACTACCTAAATAGTTGCCTTACTATTCCTTGTTAGCACGTCCACCTCACAGTGCAGCGGTGCAGGGTTCAATTCTGGCGCCGGCCTTCCTGTGTGGAATTTGCGTGTTCTCCCCGTGCCTGCCTGGGTTTTCTCCAGGTAGCCCTGTGTCCTCTCACATTCCAAAAATATGCGTGGCAGGCTAATGGAATACTCTAAATTAAATTAAAATTAAAACTCTCCATTGTGAGACTAATAAAGGATTTCTTATCTTATCTTATCTTATATTGTCCCGAGTTCTCTTTGTGTGCCCTGCGATTGGCTGGCAACCAATTCAGGGTCTCCCCCGCCGACTGCCCAAAGACAGCTGGGATAGGCTCCAGCACGCCCCGCAACCCTTGAGGATAAGCGAATCAGAAAATGGATGGATGCACGGATGGACTATTCCTTGTTGTACAGCTAAAACACCATAAAGCATCATCATAAAGCATCAGTGATCTTTTTTTTCCAGCCAACGTCATGTGTCCGTTACTTAATGTTTGTGTGTTGCCTACCTAAATACTATACTGTCAAATAAATAAAAAAGTGGGGTGACTTCAATATTTCAAGGCACTCAATTTGAAGTTGGGATATTCACGTAGTTCAGGGGTGGCCAACCAGTCAGAGACTAAGAGCCAATTTTTTTACTGTGTTACTGCAAAGAGACACACACACACACACCAGTGATGTGTTCCTCGAGCCGGTCCTTGGCCTCGAGGACCGAAGGGCGGTCCTTGGTCCTTGGCCTTGGCCTTGGCCTTGGAGTCAAGTCCTTGGCCTTGGCCTTGGGTTGCCGGTCCTCGGACACAACGAGGGATTAGAGCCTCGAATCCTTCGTCCACAGGTATAAAGTGGGCCAGAGGACCACAAAAATCATAAAGAAATCAAACAAATCCATCCAGGGAAACCCATGTTGATGACTTTATTTAGCGCTTTAAGAGGGGCGGGGCTGCCACTGACAGGTGACAGTCAGTGCAACGTGTAAAGAGCGGCATCACAGTTAGTTTCAATCACGGTTCGTTCCGTTCGCGATCGGCAGTTTAAATAGTGTGTAAAGCCTTTCTGTAACAGTGGTGTCTTTTATTTAGTTATTTTTGCACAGTCGTCACATTTGTGCGGTGGCACTAGAATGTTTGTTTGAACCAAGTAATTTGCGTTCCAGCTGGAGTCATGACATGTCAACTTTTCGGAGCGCCAACCTGTATAAACTACCAAAAAAATCCTTATAAAGAGCAAATAATCCTTATAACATACCAAAGCATTTTATATGTCAAAATAACGGCAGAAAAAAACCCACGAAATTTTCAATTATATTTATTGTAGATATCCATAATACAATGTCTGGTTAATGTCGATTCATCATTCTACTTAGTGGCATTACTGTGTTCAGAGTTGTATTCCTGCGTTACTTTTTTCACCAATTACGTTACTTTTTGGCCGTTGGGATTTGGAGTCCTTTTGCTTGATTCCAGTTATGTTTGCTGAATGCTTTCTCATGTTTGGAATAATGAATATTGATAATACATAGTTTAAAACCCTGGTTGATTTAATTATTTATTATTATTGGGAAGTTGAAGGTATTAATTAATGTAGTATTAGTGGTAGTGGTAATAATAGTAGTACTCAGAGAATGTTTAGAGATCAGCCATCTCGTTACCTCTGCGTCCCGCGTCCTAGACGCATAATTAACCCACGGGACGCACAGTTCCAAATAATGTGCGTTTTTGGGACGCAAGGAAATTTCTCAGTCAAAACAAACAAACAAAAAAACTACGGCAAGCCTGAGGATTTCACGGTAACAATCGTTACCGGTAGCGTGTCGTTTCCGTGGCGTCATTTTAACGGTACCGAAAAATAGTTTAACCATAAAAGTCACCGCACACGAGTTGACTGTGTGATCAACGCGATTTCACTGCGCCTGTATGTGTGTTTGTGATGTAGGTTGGTGTGTGAGTGTGTTTCTTCTAATTTACTTTCGTTTTGTTTTGTTTTCAGTGTTGGGGGGGGGGGGGGGGGGGATGCAACAGATAACGTTATGTGCGCATGCGGGTTGCTATTTTAGTCCGCAAACTGAGGAACCGCGCGGATGAAAGTTTGAGATGGCGGTGAAAAAAACTCACAAAGGTCTATTAATTACGATATTTAAGAAATGGGAATGCTTGTCTGATTTTTCGTATGAATCGTCCAAAGGGCGTATCACTAAACTCACCTGTGATGTATGCACAGAACGCGAGAGCAAGATATGACGCGAGCCACGATTACGAGGCAAGTTGGTCATTAGATTTGTAGGCTAATCGTTATGAAAAATATTAGGAAACAGTATTGGTTATTCTATAATTTACTGGTTGTAGCATGGTAACTTTAGGAATAAAACATTTGTCACAAGGTGTAGTCATGCTAATGTTAACTGTTGGTAGAACTAATGATGACGTGTGTTAAATTCTTTCGTCAAATTGATCGTAGATTACACATGCATCGTCTTGGGAAGAGGATGTCAAGCCACATCAATACTTACCTGTATTAATGATTACCAGTCAATTAATCTTTGCAGTGTGAGATTGGAAAAAATACTCTGATGATGCCACATGAGTACACCAGTTTTTGATCCATTTATTTTTTGGAATAAACCTGGAGTACACAGCTACTGATGTAATGTTAATGCATCGTTTTCAAACATTGACCCTTAAAACATTATACTTTTGAGTGTCAGAATTCTTGATTATGAATATCAGTCAAAATAGAAAAATGGGTTCCCATGATGAAAGTTTATGGAACCCAACATTAGTTACCGTGGTTTCCCATTGGGTAATCCGACGGAACCGAAAAACTGTTACCATGAATTTCCAAAATCCTCAGGCCTGCTCCTGAATTATTTAAATGTTTGCAGCATTTGTTTATAATTTTATGTATATGTTGTTGTTTGTGTTATTATCATATGCAATTGAATAAGTAGACCATTTCAGAATTCGAAATTTGGGACTCTCTCAATCCATAATGGCACTCATACTTGTCTGATCAGCGAGTCCCTGGGACTCGCTGCCGGTAAACTGTAAAATTATCACTGCAGAGATTACCGCTTTTTCTGCACTCAGTGATTGACTTCTATGCAAAGTCATTTCTCAACTTGTCTTCTGTGCCATGTCATGCCTGTTGAGTGTTGATTTACTTCATATTAAGAAACTACTGCACTAAAACATTCATTCATAAATGTATATCATATGCTTTTATTTTTGTTTTTCTCAGTATAAATAACACGTACCCTGACTGTTCTACTCTTGGAATAAAAACACTTCATTCAAGCGTGAGGAAGTGCAAGGGGTTATGATGGAGGGGTGTTGCAAATGATGAAGACCTGCCAAGTGGTATGATAGCATTGTTTTATATATGTCCTCGGCTAGGCCTCAGCTTCAAAATCAGTCCTCGGAAAATTTTCCAAGTCCTTGGCCTTGGCCTCGGCCTCGGAGTCAAGTCCTTGGCCTTGGCCTTGGCCTCGGGTTGCCGGTCCTTGGACACAACACTGACACACACACACGACCACGCACTCGCGCACATATGCATGCACACCACGACGAGCAACAGCCGGAGCGCCCGAACATAAATAAAACCTTAAGACACAAACACACAAGTCCCCCCCGCCCCCCATTTCCTCCTCCCACCGCTCGCAGTCGACTTGGGTCCAGTCTGCTGCTTCTTGGTTAATTGCGATCGACGTATTGGGCACCCCTGCCCTAAAAACAGAGGTAATTCGCTGATTACTTTCGCACTTAGCGCCGTTGTCTGCGCATGGGCGGTGATTCAGTCACCTGATTGGTTGCCCACTATGTCAATCAAGTAACGGGATTGATGATAGGCTGACGTAGTACGTTCTGTGTATTAAGCACTCTTGTTTGAATGGCAGCGCCATCGTCGAGGCGTTTTCGACAATTGTCGTGTGAAAACCCGGGATCCGCATGGAACCAGCCAAAGAGCCGCATGCGGCTCGCGAGCCGCAAGTTGGCCACTCCTGAACTAGTTTAAGATTTGCTGTTGTGAAAATTGCCTTTCCTGTATTCACACCAAAGAAACAAAGAGTTCACACAACAGTTTTTTTTCTCCCTGATGTTGGACCCCAACTTAAAGACAAGTCAAAACAACTCAGCAAATAGTTCGGGAGCAAACAACTTGCTTCCTTTGTTGTGTGCATTTTTTTTTCTGTAAATGTCAATAATTCATATGTGAAAGTTGTTCCAACTTAAATTACCATTTTAGCGCCCCACCTTCCCAAAAAAATACAAGTTGTGTTTTTTACAATGTACACCGGTCTGTTGTACATACTGTATTAGCTAAAACAACCTAGGGTCAAATTGCAGCAAAAGAACAGATGCACGCAAAAACAATATGCACAGGCCAGGACAGACGATTACATCATGTTCATTTACGCTTATTCGGTTAACCAGCTGTCCTCATTAAATGAGGCAAAGCCATTCATCGTGAACAGGTAATTATAAATTTACAGGCGATAAACATTGAATGGAGCTAATGTGATCCCAAATATCACAACAGAAGCAAAGGTACCATCTATGGCAGCAAAGCTGACATTTAAATGAGCCAAGCCCACAAAATTGGGTCTGGTGTTTGGGTAGCCGTTGTATGGTGTGCAAGAGTTGTTTCCTTTTGGTTTGACTCATGATGACCCCAACTTTCTGAACTTCCCCTCTCACTGGCGCACCGTCATGAACTGTTCGATACTGACTGTTTAATTGTTCAAATATCTCCATCGTAATATGAAACCACTCGAGTAATTACGCGTGGAAACGTCTTGCTCCATGTGAACGATATGTGGCATTAATAGAGAGAGGAAGGGGCATATTTCATTCAAACCCACTCACATTTCAGAGCGTTCTTAACTTCGTTTTAACCTGGAAAGGCTTGACAGAATGTTCTGTCCAGTCAAACTAAGCACGCGCAAGTACGAAAAAAATAACAAAACTGCGCCACCTTTTGGATCAGAACGTTACTGCAGTGGTAAAAAAGGGCCACTTATGGAAATCTCTGTACGTGTAGTGTCAAATTGAAAGACTGTCACTTCATTTCAGTGCTTTTTTAAAGCTTGACATTAAGAGACTTTTTAATTCACATTATATTTTCGTTTTATTTATTTATTTTTGCTATGGTCAATTGTATTCATGCCACATTCAAGGAACAGTACTATGAAGTATTTTACAGCACATTTTACAGCAGTGGCTCATGATTTAGTCGGACTAAATTCTGTTTAAGTACCTTAATGTCATACAAATAGTTGACATTAGTATGAACATCAAACCAAATGTCCGTTTTTTTCCATCCACTTAACCACTGCAGACTCCACAATAATAATGGTGCCTACTAATGAAACCATTAGGCTGACCATGTGTGATGCTTGATTGCGGCTCTCTCTGAAGACAAGGGCAAACATACTGTAGGGTTTGAATGTCATGGATGCTCAGCACTTAGTCAGAATATTAGTTAGAATTATGTTGCTGTACCGTTGACAGCAATTATTGGATCACCCACGGGTCTAGATTTAAAATAATCAAGAGCCATGTGAGAGGAAAGACTGCACTCTTTTTTTTTTTTTTGTTTGGTCGAGGTTTCTTTTGCTTGTGTTTACTTGGATACAAGGCAGAATTAACTTTCAGGGAGCAATTTTGCTTATGAAAGACTTAATTTGAGGAGCAAATTCCAAATATGAAGGAACATTTTTTTCCTGGTTGATCCCAGGGACCTGAAGCAATGGTTTTATTAAACAGTAAAAACAAGACAATACAAGGGTGGTTGAATGTAGTGCTGCAGCGACTGAATTTTTCAGTATACAAGTCTCCTTGTGAAAATTCTATACAATAATCATAAATTCAGGTCAAGGATGTTTTAATTTAATACATGTCATTTAATAACAAACACCCAATTGATTTCCTTTTTTAAATATAGTCAACTGATTATATTTTTTAAATCCATATTGTGTATAGCTAAAAATTGTATATTATTGTCTCGAATCATTTTCTGCTTATTTTGAGCCTTGCCTGTATGCATAAAAAAACCTAGTGTGTTGTAGGTAGAGATGGGTATCGATAAGATGATAGACAATAACAAAATATGTTAGTGCAGTGCCGGAGAAAAGCAGACACAGGCCAAAAACTTTCATGAACGGGGAGAGGACGAGGAGCTCCTTGTCAAATATGCTGTACAGTGATCCCTCACTATTTCGCGGTTCGTTTATCGCGGATTTGGTGCATCGCAGATTTTTTCAAACATATTCATAAAAATGTTTTTTTTTTCATATACATGGAGTACAGTACTGTATGTGTTGCTCTATGTGACTCACTGTTGATTTGCAGCTTCTCACGGACTGTTTGTGGACTTTTTGCGGGAAAAGAAATTTAACCTGTATATGTTAATTGGTCGCTACTTCGCGGATTTTCATTTATCGCGGGTGGTTTTGGTCCCCATTAACCGCGATAAACGAGGGATTACTATATTTCCGTTCTCTGGGGTACAGCAGTGGACCAGTGGACCAGTGGTTAGCGCGTCGACCTCACAGTGCAGAGGTGCCGGGTTCAATTCCAGCTCCGGCCTCCCTGTGTGGAGTTTGCATGTTCTCCCTGCGCCTGCGTGGGTTTTCTCCGGGCACTCCGGTTTCCTCCCACATCCATGCACGGTCTCCACTTCTGCTGCCCACAGAATGGGTTGGTTGGAAAATTTGCTTTGCAGCGCCTCATACAAACTTGCATGACATGGGCCGTCTGGTGGATAAAACGGTGGTAGTGTCACCATCCCAAGAAACTCCCAGGGCGCTCGAGCAGTGGGTATACCAGAAAAAGCAGAGACCGCTTCCGCCCTTACCAGAAGAGGGGCACCCCAATCCTTGGTGATGAGTTGCCCCAGAAAGCGGATGGAGGGCAACCCCAAAAGGCATTTAGGCGGGTTAATGATCAGGCCATGCGCCGCGAGTCTCGTAAAGAGGTTAATAAGACGCACAAGGTGCTCATTCACGAGGAGCTGACAAGGATGTCTTCCAAATAAATGAAAATGGACATACCTCTGAGTGTCAGGTGTGCTGCCTCAGCAGCCTGAGGTGTGTATGTGTACCGGTGTGTGTGTGCGTGTGTGCCTTTGTGCTTGAAAGCTTTTTAAAGCTTTGGTGTGTTGGAGTTGTTGGGAGGTGAGTTCCATCTCCCTGATTAAGACACTCTGGGACCCATCATCAGATTGTCTGCACTTTACAAAAAGTTCGTAGTTACGGTTTATGTCATGTTTATGCGTGATAGAGGACCCAAAAGCAGGAAGGCAGGAGAAGCACGACTGAACTAAGTGTATTCATGAAAACAGATCCAGGGACATTCTGGAAAAACTCAATCGAAAGCAACAACAAAGTCCTGAAGAGACCAAAAACTCAGTCAGAACAAAACACCAGGAACTAAAACACACCACTACAAGAACCCAACCAGCACGACAGCAATGACAGCAAACAGTCGGCGTGGCATTCCTTAAGTAGGCAGGCGATAATGATGGCATGAACAAACAGCTGTGGCGCTGGGGGAAACACCCTCCAATCTTGCCCTCAAACAGAACCATGGCATTTTATCGCTGAGATCTCCCTTGAATACACATATTTTGATGTCTTACTCTCCGACGACAGATCAATCGTTGCTGTCATTTTCCCTCCCTGCCTACTTAAAGCCCCACAGCTGCAGACCACTTGCCACCCTGCACTCGACCCCTTGTTGCACTGGGCATTCAAATAAACATTTCTGAACACCAACTTGCCTTTGCCTATTTCTGCATTTGGGTCCTCTTGTTACCTCCGCAAACCCTGACAGTGAGCGGAATGTCCATCACCCTCTGAAATGTCTGGGCCGCGTTTTTCAGTCCAAAAGGCATTATTAACAATTCAAAATAGCAGAAAAGAAAGCACTACAGCCGTTTTGGGAATGCCTGGGTGATGCATCGGGACCTGGCGGTATCCACGTACAAGGTCCACCTTGAAGAATACCTGCTTGCCTGCCAAGTGCGCAGAGAAATCCTGTATGTGGGGATCGTGTGCGGATAACTGGAAGTACACTGTCGTGGTTGTTTTTCGGTCTGGCCAGCAGGTGGCATGAGCGGTCTTCGGGGTGCACACCTGCTGCCAATCTTTAATTATGAGACTCTGTATTTAAGGGCTCTTCTGCTGTGCACCTGTGTCGGAGTATTGTTTATTGCATTGCCACTTCCATGCTCGTTGACCTGTTGTTTGTTATCGTTCTCGTCGTGTTTCTCGCTCTAGCTTCTCGGTAATATTTTTCTCTGCTCGGCAGACTTTTATTTTACATATTGGATTTTTCTCGCGTGTGTTCCTATATGTTGTTTTTCTTTCGCATACTCGGTTCTATTTTTGTTCCCTTGCCTTTTGGATGCAAGCGCTTTTTGTTAGCCATTCTTATTATAAATATTAAACTATCTTGTTTGTCACGGAGATCTTGTTGACGTCTGCCATTATTGGGATCCAAAACCTGATTCGGCTCGCCCGCAAACGTGACATACACTCCTCATAGCGCCGGTGTCACAGAGAAAATTGAGGCTGGAGAGGGTCTCTCTGACGAACAACAGATGCTTTTTCACACCTGCACCCACTACCGTTGTTCGGCACAGGCTTCGGCGCTTCCCACCGTGACAAGTTGCAACAGAGATGGCACTTCATCGCCTTTGCACCGAAGCAAGCATAGAAGTTGCACATGCTCTGAGTGTCATGGTCGCTGGTAGCATGAGGGCTCCTGGCCGCCTGTGCATCACAAAATGTTGGGGCATCAGGAGAAAAATGCTGGGAGGAGAAAAAGAACGCATCCATACACATATAAACGCAAGCTGGTATATTTAAGAGGGAGGTCTGCGTCATTGTGGGCATGAACACACATGACCTGGGTACGTTTCTGTCATCGTTCCTCCATCCTTTTTCATATAATAATTGTCCTCTGTCCCACTCATCCTCATCCTTTTAAAGCACTTCCATCCCAGTCCGCCCCCGCCTCTGAAAAAAAAGTGTCCGTGCATGACCCCGTGATTGGCTGTTGCAGATAAGACTGACCATGAATGAAACAAAAATTATATTACTGTTTCTTTATATTTTTAATGTCTCAGTGATGAGCAACTAGGATTTCACAACACAAAAATGGTTACAATCATAAAATAAAATAATAATAACTTTACTTTTAGAAATCCTAGCCATCACCATGGTGGGCGGGTACTGAGAGACATACGACACAGCCAGCTCTCTTAACCGGCTGGGTTGATGGTTCGTGTAATGGGTGTTTGCAGGCACCTTAATGTTGTCTAACTGTACACTAGGTGGCATGTTGCTGTAAAAATACCGTTCAGATGAAATAGCCTGTTAAATAAATACTTTGTTTGGCTCCACTCTGGCCTGGTTATTTTGCCTCACCACACCACATAATTTAACCCGGTTAGGGACAAGTAAAGGGATGAACTAAAACCCACTTCCGTCCTTGCTTAATCCGTCCTTTTTAAATAACTTCTCGTCCTCCATCCCAAAAATGGACATCCGTCCAAGACGGACAGACAGACCATTCCGTCCCATGGACACGATGCCCATCTCTGGGAATAACAATGTTGGTTATTGTGTTGGAAAGATATATGTATTCACTGCATGTTAGAATCCACGCATTGCTAGCCAACAACACGGTCTGTCCAGGGTGACCTCGCAACTTGTCCAATCAACTTTGGCCTCGTCATAAGACTGCAGAGAAAGTAGTAAAATGAAGGGATGAAATTTTCTTCCACACATTCTTTTTATTTGTAAATAATAAAAATTAACCTTTTGAAATATAAAACATACACATCATTTCAGCCACAGCTGTTATACAAACAAGGAATGATGCAATCAATGCCTGACTTCTTTTTTCTCCAATTTTCTTTCAGTAGAACACATCAATCAATCAAAGTTTTCCTGGTAATACTGACAGCGAGAAGAAAAAAAGTTTCAAAATTGGACAGGACTGGACTGGGATTCATACAGAGTGTTTAAAGTTGAAGTGATCATTGTGAACATCTCATACAGACTTGCTTGTTTTCATGGTTTACAACTTGGCAAACCCAAGTCTATGACCTTGAGTTGTCCCACTGCATGACTGCATGGTCCCCAACAGCAGATGAATAAATCCTCATGAAATGACTTGGCCCCAAGGTCTGTTGAATTTTTACAGTGTATCACTGGTTCTGCATTTTTTTTTTTTTTTTTGCTTTTATACGTCATAAAATCCTATCTGACAACATTATGTTATAGTTCCATATAAGTAGATCTGATTTGCATTTGCACTGTACATGTTTATTGATACACCAGCTCCTCTGAGGTATACAATGATGTGGAATAACAGCAGGAAGGGTTGTGAGGTCTGCTTGCTCAGAAACTACAGTACTTCTGTTAGAGAGTATGAGGAACAACGTCAACGTAATCTTCCGATTCTGTTTGAGAGACGTTCAGCCCCTGACTGACGGACATGGCATAGACTTGCAGTTGGGATTTCCAATGCATTTGTGATGAGAATGGCTTCCGTTTCTTGGTTTTACTTCTTGAATATTCAATTACGAGCAAACTGTACAACTGCATGCAACATACAAGCGGCCCTACAGTAAGTTGAACCCCCCCCCCCCCCCCCCCCACACGTATCTAGTTCGGCATCTTTTTTTTTCATGTAGCTGATTTTACAAAAAAAAAACATTGCATGCAGGTCAAACAGGCCCCTTTCTTACAAGGTGAGAATAATGAGTTGTTGTCCTAACTCATCAGTCCGATGGGCGACTTTCGTATGAACAGTGTTGCACAATGAAAAGTGTGAGCAATTTATCTTTTCTGTTTTCTCCTAACTACACCAAAATGAACAGAACCAGTGTGTGAGTTTTAGTTTTATTTCTTTTTTCAAAACTACGTTTTCTTTTTTAAAAAGTTAAACTTTTATTTATAAAAAAATCAAGCTCTTGTGCTTGTGTTTAATTCCCCCAAAACATAAAGTAAAGGTTCAATAAAAAAATATTTAAACATGCTCGGGTGAGGGGAATTTGACTAATATCCAAGTCTTCCTTTGGTTGAAAAAAAAAAAGATTTCCCTTTTCATGTTTTAGAGTGATGGTGTATTTCTGTGACGTTGAATAGTCGTAACACAATTTTTTATTTCTTGGTCAACCTCCGGGGATGCCTAATACACACACATCTTTACAAGGACAACTTCATTTAATCGCATGTTTAAAAATCTAAGATGTGTCTTAATCACCAGTCCCCGATACCTGAACAAGACTTGCAGACAATAAATAGTTCCATCTCCCTTTTTTTTTTTTTTAATCGCATGTGTATTTTCTCTCCATGCACACACCGGACTGACAACATATCATAAGCATTGAACACACTCTAAAATCATTTTGTGCAAAAGTAACAGAGAAAAAAAAAGACAACAAAGCAACGCACAAAGACAAGTATGGCTTTCGGGCAGCCACGGTAAACATTTTGAAAAGAGGACCTTTCGACAGAGAGAGAGAGACAGAGAGATAGAGAGAGAGAGAGAGGGACCAGTGACGCGGCTTCAGGGTGTAGGCACCAGAAGAAGGCCCTGTGCTTCCAGACTAAATACCCATGTGGAAGCCCCCTGCTCGTGGGCAGAGGTGCTGGCAGTCTGATGGGGTTCTAGCTGAGGCCCCTGCAGATAGGATGCCACTACACTCACAACCCGCAGATGTGGGGGGAGGGGGAGGTGACCTCTGCCTTGAGTTCATACATTCCAATGCTTACGTACATTTCATTGCTTTACTAAAAGCCACCCTGCTTCGTTTGTCACTTGGCATTTATCGCGTATTCACCTCATCAGCTCAACTTGAAAGCTACCGCCTGTCGTCTGGAGACAGCCCCCGATCTTCAGCGTGCACAAAGGAAAAACGGAGACCTTTCTCGAAATTGTGATGGAACACTGAAAAACGGTTCTCCCCCGGAACAGACGGAATGAACCACAATTGGAGTGATTGTCAGATCTCAACAAAGCTCTTTTGTTGCGTGATTGTTGTTGCTCTACATGTCCTGCTGCAAGTTTGTCTCCCTTCTTACGGTGCAGGTCATGAGTTAGTAATTCGCAGAGTGGTCTTGAGCTATTGGCCCACTAGGATCGGACCCCGGGCGGTCCAGAGGAGCTGTCGAGTGACGACTGAGAAGCTCGCCGTGTGAGGGAAGCCAGAGTAGGATCCACCAAAGAGGAAGGTGGGAACAACTTGTACCAACCGATTACTGTGCTTGATAAGTCCAGTTCCTCCAGGAGGATTTGTGCAACTCCCATGAAGCTTTTATGGTCCATGCGGCCGTAGTCCCCCCATACGATCACCTGAAGGAGGCAAAAAAAAATCATTTGCTAGGCTGATCGACTTCCCCCGGCTAAACTGATTTGTATTTTCAACGTAGGAAAAGGAGAAATAACCATGAGGCTGAAATCCTATCTTTTCTACTCACCTGTAAGACTTTACCCTGTGGGCTTTCCTCAAACAGCAGCGCTTGCTGGTACAGTGGGTCAAGTGTTTTCCGTGCAATCTTGGTTTTCTTTTTGGCTACGTATGCTCCATTATTCAACAGGTAGACCTTGACATAAGGTGCTGAAGGCAGGGGCGAAACAGAAAAAAACAAGACTTAAAGGAGGTAAACAGCTAAGACGGTGAAGAATGTTGAAATGACATTTCTGCTCGTAAAAAAAGAAGAGAAGAACAAAACTTTTTCGTTTAAAAGGGACCCAAGAAAATCCCTCTGTCTACTTTTTCTAATCTGCTTGGCGTGCCCCACAGGACTTTGGGTGAGAAGCAGGGTCGACTATGTGGGAGGAAGCTGTCATACCCGGAGGAAACCCATGCATGTTCTCTGGGAGAAATGACAAACAGATGTACTAACCACTAATGCCACGTGCACTTTTTGCTCATGACATGAAACAATGATACCAGAAGTTTAAAATAAATAAATAAATAAATAAAACATTTGTCTGACCATTGTGCGCCCCAGGTTGGATTTGAACATTTAACTCTCCAGTTGAAAGCAAAGATTTTTGAGAAATACCTGTAGATATTCTTAACGGTGCACGTAAAAACATTGCCGTGATTCTTAAATGAGCACCAGAGTTTTTGTTGTTTGGTGCTTATTTTTTTTTTCCCCCAACCAACCAAGATCATTGATTAGCTGAAAGACTGAGGGCACATCTGGGCACGGTTTGTCACTAATAAGTGTAGATGTTCTGAAACAATGGTCCTCAGTCGGAAAAAGGTGGAGTGCTCCCTGTGGGTCAGGGAGGAGATCTTGCCCCAAGTGGAGGAGTTTAAGTATCTTGGGGTCTTGAACATGAGTGAGGGCAGAAGGGAGCGAGAGATCGACAGGCGGATCGGTGCAGCGTCTGCTGTGATGAGGACTTTGTATCGGTCTGTCGTGGTAAAGAAGGAGCTGAGCCAAAGGGTGAAGCTCTCAATTTACCGGTCGATCTACAGTATGTCCCAACCCTCATCTATGGTCATGAGCTATGGGTTGTGACCGAAAGAACGAGATCCCGGATGCAAGCGGCCGAAATGAGCTTTCTCCGCAGGGTGTCCGGGCTCTCCCTTAGAGATAAGGTGAGAAGCTCGGTCATCCGGGAGGGGCTCAGAGTGGAGCCGCTTCTCCTCCACATCGAGAGGAGCCAGATGAGGTGGCTTGGGCATCTGATTCGGATGCCTCCTGAACGCCTCCCTGGTGAGGTGGGCATGTCCCACTGGGAGGAGACCCCGAGGACGACCCAGGACATGCTGGAGAGACTATGTCACCCAGCTGGCCTGGGAACGCCTCGGAATCCCCCCCTGGAAGAGCTAGAAGAAGTGGCTGGGGAGAGGGAAGTCTGGGCTTCCCTGCCAAAGCGAGTGCCCCTGCGACCCGACCTCGGATAAGCGGTAGAAGATGGATGGATGGAGGGAAGTGTAGATGTGTCATTTTAATATAACTAAATAAGCTTTTTTTTTTCTAATTGCAACAACATCATTAGAGCAGCGCTACACAATGGCAGCTTATTAAAACAATACAATCTTACTGTTTTATAAAAAGAAATTCAATTTAACACATTTGAGTTGCATGACCCATTTCAAAAATGAATTGCCTTCCTCTGAATTTGCAATATGGAACCCTGTGATCAGCTTGCTGAATTAACACAGTTCTCGAGGGAGACTCTCTTTTTTTTTTTTGCACGACTGAGTGTTTTCACGTTTAGGACGTGTTTTGACAGACTGTTGAAGCAGCGGCCCTCCTGTGAGGGTCTCCCCACGAGTGCAGCCCCTTGTCTGGTCAGCCGCCACAACGGTTGTTCATAGGCTACTTTGCGACGCGCTGCGAGAGTTAACTTCAGAATAAAATCAAAACAAGTAATATCCTTCCATCCATTTTCAATAGCGCTGATCCTGAACACGGTCGTGAGGGGAGTTGTCGGAGCCTATCCCCGCTGACTTCGGGTGGAGGGCGGACAACACCCTGAACTGGTCGCCAGACAGTCATAGGGTACATACACACAGTCACTGAATGGGAACTGATCCCACGCTGCCCGCACACAAGTCCGGCAAGTGTACCACCACTAAGCCATCGGCGACAGCAAGTAATAATGTACAATGATATCAAAGCCTCTCTTAGCTTTTATTTTGAAGTTGGCCCTCGGAAGCACAATTATTGTGGAGGTCAACTTGATTAAATCTTTTTGTTCGCAAAAGTGCGTTGACAAACTTGAACTGGAGCGTATTATTCAATTTCCAGTGCTCATGCGCACTCATGTGCCCTTGCTATTGTTGCTCTCAATAGAAAAAAAACAATGTCAAGCACCAGGCTTTGTCACACGTCTCCAAACTGAGATTGTAAAAGATTGTCATGTCTTTGGAGGAAGAGTGTGATTCAACTCTTGTATTAATTCAATCAGGGGATAGGTTTTACCTGGGAGGGATTTCGATCCTGGTTTTTGTACAAGACCTCGTGCTCTGATAACTTCAACCTCCAGCTGACCCTTTTTTTCCATCATACCTATCTGGATATCACCTGCAAAACAAAGAAAGTTGGTGCTAAGATACGAAGGAGTCGTGTTTTGTTGGGAGCAGTGGATTTCAATGATGAACATGAAATTATGTGTACGAAATGCACCGGCTAAAGTCTCTGAAAAACCAGTGCTGGAATCAAACCAAAGGTATGCTAGAATAACGTATGGCAACGCAAACAATCCACAAACATCATCTCTTGATGCCATTTGCATGCAGTTGAAAGCGAACGATGCAACTCAACGATGTGACCATGTGCACAATCTCACCTATTGCAGGTGTCGCAAGTGTTTGCCTTCCCACCAACTGAGCCGGACCAAGGCCATCCAAAAAGTCGCTGAACTGGCTGCTTGCTCCCAGATTGACCCCGGAGAAGATACTAAGAGAAGCAATAAAACAACAAACAGAGAAAACACATTATTTTGGCCAAGGTACAAGTAGTTGCTTTTCTCCAACTGTGTTTTTTGAAAAGTCAGCATCCTGAAAACTCATTTTCTGTATTCAAAAGAATCGCATTGCCAGTTAGGCTGAACAAACACCAGAAGCATTGTTCATCCATCCATCCATTTTCTGATCCGCTTATCCTCACAAGGGTCATGGGGCGTACTGGAGCCTATCCCACCCATCTTTGGAAGTAGGAGTGGTACATCCCGAACTGGTTGACAGCCAATCGCAGGGCACACATAGACAAACAGCCATCTGTGCTCACACTCACACCTTGTGTTTGTCTTGCCACGTGTGACACATCCAATGTCGTTCGTTGATTTGTTCTTCAGCATTGCCCAAAAGGAAGACAGTGCCCTCCTAGTTCTAATGAGAGACTGAATGTGGCCCACCCAATCACAATGTTGTGTACAGGATTTAAAACGTGACTTAAAGCAAAGGGGAAATATTGGAATGTATACATAGCATCTCAACTCATGAAAGGTTTGCTAACTGCAAAGCTAGTAGTTAACTAGTAAACAGGGTGCGTTCAAACGCACACGTACATAATGCCTCCATCGGCATGATTTTGACAGCCTGTTGTTCGGTGAAGGACTTCGAGTGTGACGTCTCAACCGGTCCAAGACAGAACGATATTTGTCTGGTTGTCTGACAGCGCGACCGTCGTCAACGTCAAAAAAGCCGTGTCGTTTGAGATAAAATTCTTGCATGTTGTGTTCTCGTGTATCTCCAGCAATTGGCAGAGTAGGGCCTCTCCCCCGGGCCACACACCTGTTGCTCGTCGGCAAGCCGACTATTTAGATAAGAAACCTTTATTAGTCTCGCAAAGGAGAAATTCCCAATTCACAGCAGCAAAGTTATGAAAGGAAGAAGGAGAACAACAAAATATAGGAGCTGCTGGAAAGGCAGCCACTCTCGCGGCGCCATTTTGAAGTCAAAATAACAAAAATAACACAACACAACACATAGGACACAGAGAGTCGTGCAATCTTCACCACTTTTCTGCATACACTTTGTTGTCTGAAGCAGTTATAGATGAAAGAGGAGAGGATCAAAGTGTCCTTTCACCAGTGGGCCAGAGACGTCATGCTGAAAATGTGCACACGTCTGCTACAAGCTAAGTTTTGAAACCAAACACGAAGCTGTAGCGTCCATTGACGAAAAGAGATTAGTTCCCTTCTCCTGTCCCATGTAATCCGCTTCAAACTCCAAGCCGCGACTCCCAGTTTCAAATCCGCATCGGCGCTCCGCGCTAACGCTCCTTTCTTCTCATCGTCGGCTCCTCAAGCCTTATATCCATCCAGCCGCAGACCCTTCAACAGCACCGATCTCTCCGCTGAACAAAGCGGGGCTGTGAAAAATGCTGCCCATTACAGGCGCAAGACACAAGCGCCCCGGGACTGTCCAGCAACGACAGGCAAATGGCGCCGACATTCCTCCCAGTCAAAAACAGTGCTGGTATACATATAAAAGTCCACATCAGGTCCACACGACGTAACAACAAACACAAAGTGACAAAACAAACACAAAAACAACAAAAAAAGCAAGGCTCATGAGAGCACTTGCCGACGGCTGCCTACTCGGGCGCCATCTTGACTTCAAAACTATATTATTATTATTATTATATTTAAGGAGTTCTCTATCTTCATGTCTGTCAGAAAATTCACCTTGCCCACTGCTCTGCTTCCAAGCCACAAACTCTTCTCGACGTTCCACCGTTCATGTTTTCTAAAACTGCCTAGTTCTCTACCTAGTTGTTTTTTGTAGTTAATGTTAGTCATGGGTTTGATTATTGTACATGTTTTGGATTTTTCTTGTCTATTTTCTTGCAAGCATTTTTGGTTCACTTATTAGTCTGGTGTTGTACCAGCCATTATACTTTGTCGGTATTGTGACCTGATTTTTCTGGAAGAAATATTTTTGTTCATTCTTTCTGAATCCAATTCTATTTTTTCCGGAAGTCTGACAGGATGTGAGTTCACTGATTTTCTCTAACTGTTTGTGACTTTAAGTCTGAACACTAACAATGTCTGAACTTGTATAATGGTAAGGGTGCGCTGATTGTAAAGCGTGATAGAAAAATATGTCAAAAAGTTACTAACTTCCCCTCAGAGTTATAGCTGTTCATGCTGCCATTGTTGGACTCTCTGCTGGGCTGCCGGCTCATGTTTCTGGTCAGCTCCACTGCCATGCCAGTCTCTGTACTCCGCTGGATGGGTGCTCCTTTCTCCTTCTTAGTCTTTGCCTCTGGGAGGGGGATGAAAAGAAAGCAAGAGAGAAAGTAGAAACCTTTCGTACAAATCCTTTTAGCAGCCTCCAAATATGTTTTTTTTTTATTTCAAACATTATGCTTCCATTTAATGTTTAATACAGAACATTAGAAGATGAGGAAAAACAAATATATGTTTTCATCGTGTGGTTGCAAGAAAAGAGCAATTGTCGTATCCCAGACTCTGCCAGTGTAGACATATAGCAGTATCGCAGACTACAAAAGGAGTTCAGTATTCTGTTATGTGTACGTGTGATGCATTCCCAAAGTTGTACTCGTGTACATTTACCACCTCCATCCAGTAGTTAGGAGTAAACAGGAAATTGTTTAGTAGAAAAACACCCGAATGACGACATGCAGCATCTCGTCTGACTCCTTATATTGGTAGAAAGAGAAAAAAAAGGTAGAAAATGTTATCTTGTACCAAAACTGGGAAATTAATAGGAGATATTCCTTACCTGCCTTTGCTCTGATCCAAAATCCAACACGGACAGAATTCTTTTTTTTTTTTTGCAGTGAGCTACATACATCGCTCCATCTTTTAAAATCTCGACTTCCTATCTCTCCACTCTGCTTCAGTGACAGAAGACGAGATGCACCCCTCCAGGCCTAGTGCGCTCAAATAGCTTTTATGTCTGATCCAAAGAAAGAGAAGGCGGTGCTAGACTTTCATGATGAGTCTGTCCGAATGTGAGTTGGATTCAGAGTGGCAAGTCTAATGTGTGACTGGGAGCTGAGCTCTGAGGGCTCTCAGCTGTCCACAATGTTCCCTTAAGTTTCCAAACCACATCATTTTTGTGTTTGTTTTGTTTTTTTGATAATGTGCACCAGGACAAACCGGGATGAACAGAATAGAAGGGCATTTGCAATTATTGGTTCTTCACAGTACAGTCTGGTCCCCAGGACAAATCACTTTTGTTGTGCAACATGGTCTTTTTGTGTGGGCACAGATTTTTTGGGGTCTGAATGTTGGAATTGACCCAATAAAATGTGCATCGTGTATAATTAAAATGTGGCAGATGAAACGTACCAAACAGATCAGTTTGGACAGCTGAAACACAACAAAGTTCAGAAAAGTGGGAATTTCTCCATTTTGAGACAAATAAAAGTTTTCTTATCTTAAAAGCTCCTTAGCAATTGAATCACAACGTTTTAAATACTTGATGTCATTCTCTTTAAATCTTAAAATAAAGCGGGCTATTTATTTTCTTTTCTTTTATTTTTCAGTCCACCACCAAGAAGTGCATATTATTTTTTTGGTGGTGTTTGTTTGGTGGTGTCAAACATACATTAGAAACTATGTCATGAATAATTTAACATGCCATCATTTTTGAGTTAATATTTGCCGGGGCAACTCACCAGGACCACTTATCTGCGAAGTGCTACGACTGCGGCGGTTTCCAACAATGGCCACCACTCTTGCACTGAGGCTTGAGCGTCTCTTCTTGCTGCCTCCGCCCACTGTGCCAAGTGCTGTGTCTGACTGGCTGCCATCGGTGCGCTCCTGCGTGTAGATCTCCCCACTAACACTGGAGCTCTTCTGCATGTTGCGTCCCGCCGATGCTCTCATCTGCCGACTGAAGAAAAAAAAGACACTGAGTGTCCTTCATCTGGATGTCATGAGATGTTCCAAAGTATGACGTACTGTAGTATCTGTATTTTACTGTACCTTCACTGAAAAAAGTTAGTTGGCAGATATGCCGTGAGGACAAATGGAACAATTTAAAATTGGCAGACATGATGGGATAAGGCTTCTGCTTCCTTTTTGACCCTGAAGTCAAACAAGTACTATTTCGCCCTTCACCCCAAAAAAAAAAACAAAAAACTGATCATTGGCATATGCTACATGACAATTAAATCTGTCACCTGTTTTTGAGTATGCTATAACAGTAATGGTGCAGTCAGTTAAGACGTCAGAGGGCAAATACATAGTTTACCAGTTCACCGAAGTTGACACTGTCAATTGCACAGATTTTTTTTTATTGTGTGTTTAAATTCTGTCTGCTAAAACAAGCTTCTTTACATGGGCACAAGCAACGGAGTGCTTGATGCCGGGTTGGGATGAGCCACTGCAAGTCAATGCCCTCAGATGGACTCAGTGTGCTACAGGAAAGCCTGGACATGCTGCGCCCATCACCAACAGCATCTCTTCTGTCTGGACCTCTGGCTGATGTGATAGAATGGCTTTCAGGAAGTCCTGGAATACTGACTCTCAGTCTTTCTACTCTACTATGCATGGAGGTTAAGGCATGCTGTGTAGCCGAGGGAGTAGATGGAAGGGGATCTTGCTCTGGAGGATGGAGGGGGTCCGGGTTGTCACAGCACAGGACGCATGCAATGAAGGATCTGAGATGTGCGCTGAACAAACATACAGACACAAAAACAAAGTCTACTGGAACACAAAACATATAATGCATTGAACAAAATGGTTGATGAGATGGTTGCATGCAATGAACAGTGACGGATGCCAAACTGGGTCACGGAAGGCAAGGAAGCTGATTGTTATTAGTAGTTGATTCGTTGTTGTCATTATTTGTCATCAGTTGTAAAAAAAAAATAAAAAATGAGTGGTAATAGTTGCGGAAGACATGCATTTCTCGATGCATTTAGCCTTAATCTATTTTATTCTCTTGTATTAGTAAATCAGCACCACAAAATACATGTTGAATGTCTATTAAAGAAAACAATACACTGACATAAAAAGGGATGTTTAAGATACAACTGAAGCTCTGTCCAAAACCTTAATTGTGATTACTGTATTACAAATACTGCATGATTGCATGACAATCTCAAATGCAATCATGTAAAAATAGTCAAATCAGGCAATTTGTACCTGTATGAGAGAAGAAAAATAATCTGATAATGATCAGATACTGTGAACCAATATACTAGTTGAGAATATGTATGCCATAAAGATTGTGTTTTTCCATGATTTATAAAAGTGAATGTAGATGTTACGGGCCATTGATACTGTATAAGGTTTATCATTGTCAAACATACAACAGCTACTCATCTGAGAGAGAAAGAGAGAGCCCAAATCTGAGTATGTCAGACTGGATGAATTAAGAAATCACTTCAATACAGGGATGCCAGCATGGAATAATAAAAAAGAGGTCCTAACTAAATAAGTAATAGATAGATAGATAGTAACAATAGAGTGATATGCACTAAATGCATTTTAAAAGATTCTCATGATTTAAAATAAAGTAGTACTTAATTTTTAAGTTTTGGATCAATAATCTAAATACGAACCTTGAACAGAACACAACATAACATACCCATAATTCCATTGGAAATCAGGTCACTGGCTCCACCTGCCCTGCTTTCCACAGGCAGATAGTCAGGGAATTATTTTCATCTGAGATCTTTTTATTTTTACCTGGACTCCTCAGTTTCTCCAGCTACAGTGTGTCTCCTGCGCTTCAATTCTTCTGAGAAACGTCTCTTTCCTGCCGCCCTCTTCCTCTCCTCTTCTCTAGTCACCCCCCATGAGATCCTCCTGTCTTTTTTATCCTCTTCTAATGATTTAGATCTGAGTGAAGTTTGTTTTCACCCCGCCGTTAATTGAGTTATATATTTGTATGTGGCAGAGAGAGGTGCACATAGTTGGACAGAAACATGCAGCAATTGCCATGCAAAAAAGAAAAGATACACAGCCATTAGCATGCACATTACAAACAATACATCCTAGCACATGCTAATTCTATCAAAACATATTGACACGAACTTTCAAACGTGATACAGTGGTACCTCAAGTTACAAACCTCCGTGACCTTGTTTGTAACTCGAAATGTTTATAAATCGAAGTAAATGTTCCCATTCATATGAATGGTAATGCAATTAATCTGTTCCAGCCCCAACCATCAATCTATCAATCCAATCATTCTCTACCACTTATCCAGGGTCGGTTCATGGGGGCAACAACCTTAGCAGGGAAGCCCAAACTTCTGTCTCCCCTGCCACTTCTTCCAGCTCGACCCAGGGCATCCCAAGGCATTCCCAGGCCAGCCGGGAGACATAGTCTCTCCTGCGTGTCCTGGGTCATCCTCGAGGCCTCGAGGATCTAGGAGGCATCCTAATCAGATGCTCAAGCCACCTCACCTGGCTCCTACCTACATAAAGGAGAAGCGGCTTGACTCTGAGCACCCACTGGATGACCAAGTTTCTCACCTTACCTATAAGAAACAGCCCGGAAACCCTGTGGAGGTATCTCATTTCGGCCGCTTGTATCCGGGATCTCTTTCTTTCGGTCACGACCCACAGCTTGTGACCATAGGTGAGGGTAGCAATGTAGATTGACTGGTAAATCAAGAGTTACAACTTTTGGGTCAGCTCCTTCTTCACCACGACAGACCGAGACAAAGTCCGCATCACAGCAGACGCTGCACTGAACTGCCCCCATCCTGCCCTCCCTCGTGAACAAGACCCCAAGATACTTAAACTCCTTCACTTCGGGCAAGATCTCATCTCATCTCCGGAGAGGGCACTCCACGCTTTTCTGAGGACCATTGTTTCAGATTTGGAGATGCTGATTTGGAGATATGTGTGTGTGCGTGTGAGAGAGAGAGAGAGAGAGAGAGAGAGAGAGAGAGAGAGAGAATAAGCGGAACTTACGGCTGAACAAACAACAGCTTTATCTCAATCTGCGGTCACGCAGCGAACATCAAGTTTTTTTTATGTTTTTGGGGGGTGTTTAAAGACAACAGTAACCTGTTAGTCATTCTTAAGAGGAAAAAATACCCAGCATAATGATGATATCAATGACTTCCGCGCATCAAGAAATAGCGCAAGAAGCACTGCACTGATCCGTCTGTTCATCAATGATAAGTCAGTTCGTATGAAGAAACGTACTGTACATAAAAAGAGGCAGCTTTTCGACCAAAAAATGCTTGCGAAACTTGAAAAGTTCGGACAATGGGTTGTTTGTAACTCGAGGTTCCACTGTTCTGTCGTCGAACATAACTACGATTTGAAAAATGTAATCAATACATGACAAAGGGACTGACCTAAGACGTCCCCCCGGACGCTCTGACTGGATAGACATGTAGCTGGTGCTACTGAGGCGAGAGGCACTGCTGGCACGGGAGAGAGCCGACATATCACTCATATCACTGTCTGACGACCTTGCAGACATGTTGTCGCTGCTACGTCGCTGTTCTGCAAACATCTAAGAAAAGGAAGCATAGAGGTATAATTTCAAGGTGACTCTCTCGAGTGTAAACACAAGCTTGGGCGATCTCCGGCCCATTATACAAGTAGCTGTTGTTCGGTGTAATATTTAAAAGTAATGTAAAATACCGTACTTGTTAATGGTAAAATAAAACAATACAATCTGCATTACCTCACATGCTGAGGTGAATTACTGTATGTCTAGATAGATTTTTAAAAAAACATGTTGAAATTTGATTGTATTCTGTTTTAGAGATTGCACATTAATTGGATTTTCTCATGAAGATGAACAAAAAGCAGGATTACCTCCCGTTTATTCTTGAGGTCCGACTCAGAGTTATGGGAAGCTGAAGGCCGGTAGGAATGTACTTTCATATGCAGCTGTCGGGCTCGCTCTTCATCTGCTAGGGCTAAGATAAAATCAAGAATGAGAATTTTATTCAGCCAAGTAAAACATTAAGGTCTGCTTCTTGACTAAATGATATATAATCCATACATACATGTATATGACATCCTGTGAAGGACAAAGACATGCTAACAATTTCTTAAGATAGCAATATATTCACATCCATGCCGATATACCCCAAAGGACAGCATGTAGGTGGAATTGAGGAGGTCTTCCAGGTATTTTCCTCACCAATTCACAACATTGTGAGTCAAGGTCAGCAGTGCGCCATCTCCACTATATACAGCGTTAATGGTTCACTGCTTCCCATTCCTGAAATGCCGGATCATGGTCCAAAATGTCCTCAAAACCATGTGGAAGTTGTTGTCGTTCATCGGACAGCAGCCTTGGGTGTCCAGGTTTCTAGTGATCACATTTTTGAACATGGTGGTTGTTATGGACAATCCGTGACAAGCACAGAAGTCCAGTAACAAAACACAACTCAGGTTCTGATCGTGGGGGTCTGTTCCTCCCAATCATTACAAAACCAATGAAGTCCCTCGGCAAAACAATGGCGTCCCCACAAGGAGCACTCTCCAGCACCCCGTCCTAGGTCTCCAAAAAGGGTGGGTACTTTTAACTGTTGTTTGGTGCATAAACATAAACAACCGCCTGGACACATCTCCCGCCACAAGGCTACCCTCTTGTCCACTGTGGTGAACCCCAAAATACAGGTAGGGTTAGCCAGGGGGTAACAAGTATGCCCACACCTGCTTGACACTTCTCACTGTGGGCAGCTACAGAGTGGGAGAATCGAACTCCTCTCAAGAGGACTAGTAGCAGATCTGAAGCTCTGTGTCGACGCGAGCCTGCCTATATCTAATCAGAACTTTTCAAATTTGCACAGCAACTTGGGCTCCTTCTCTGCTCGAGAGGTGACATTCCACATCCCTAGAGCCAGCTTTTATAGCTATAGATCAGACCGCCAATGTCACTTTGGCTGCCGTCCAGCTCGTATCGCACCTTACTCCTATGGCCCCTCTTACAGATGGTGGTTCCATGAGAAGTTGTCCTTTTGGGCTGAACCCGACCGACCCCCATGGGTGCATGCCCAACAACCATAGGTTCGCCTTCAAGGCTCACCTATAGGCATTGTTCCAGAGAGCGGCCCTGGTGACCCATGACATTGAGAGTCCCAAATTTCGAATTCTGAAAGGGTCTACTTATTCAATTGCATATGATAATAACACAAACAACAACATATACTGTACATACAGTGATAAACAAATGCTGCAAAAATTTAAATAATTCAGGAGCAGGCCTGAGGATTTCGGAAATTCATGGTAACCGTTTTTCGGTTCCGTCGGATTACCCAATGGGAAACCACGATAACAAATGTTGGGTTCCGTAAATGTTCATCATGGGAACCCATTTTTCTATTTTGACTGATAATCAAGAATTTCGAAACTCAAAAGTATAATGTTTCAAGGGTCAATGTTTGAAAACTATACATTAACAATGAACATTACATCAGCAGCTGTGTACTCCAGGTTTATTCCAAAAAATAAATGGATCAAAAACTGGTGTACTCATGTGGCATCATCAGAGTATTTTTTCCAATCTCACACTGCAAAGATTAATTGACTGGTAATCATTAATACAGGTAAGTATTGATGTGGCTTGACATCCTCTTCCCAAGACGATGCATGTGTAATCTACTATCAATTTGAGGAAAGAATTTAACACAGGTCATCATGAGTTCTACCAACAGTTAACATTAGCATGACTACACCTTGTGACAAATGTTTTATTCATAAAGTTGCCATGCTACAACCAGTAAATTATAGAATAACCAATACTGTTTCATAATATTTTTCACAGCGATTAGCCTACAAATCTAATGACCAACTTCCCTCGTAATCGTGCCTCGCGTCGTATCTCGCTCTCGCGTTCTGTACATACGTCACAGGTGAGTTTAGTGATACGCCCTTTGGACGATTCATACGAAAAATCAGACTAGCATTCCCATTTCTTAAATATCATAATTAGTAGACCTTGGTGAGTTTTTTTCGCCGCCATCTCAAACTTTCATCTGCGCGATTCCTCAGTTTGCGGACTAAAATAGCAACCCGCATGCGCGCATAACGTCATCTGTTGCGTCCCCCCCAACACTGAAAACAAAACAAAACAAAAGTAAATTAGAAGAAACACACTCACACACCACACCACATCACAAGCACACATACAGGTGCAGTGAAATCGCGTTGATCACACAGTCAACTCGTGTGTGGTGACTTTTATAGTTAAACAATTTTTCGGTACCGTGAATATGACGCCACGGAAACGACACGCTACCGGTAACGATTGTTCCTGTGAAATCCTCAGGCTTGCCGTAGTTTTTTTGTTTGTTTGCTTGTTTTGACTGAGAAATTTCCTTGCGTCCCAAAAACGCACATTGTTTGGAACTGTGTAATTATGCGTCTCGGACGCGGGACGCAGAGGTAACGAGATGGCTGATCTCTAAACATTCTCTGAGTACTACTATTATTACCACTACCACTCATACTACATTAATTAATTTAATACCTTCAACTTCACAATAATAATAAAAAATAATTAAATCAATCATGATTTTAAACTATGTATTATCAATATTCATTATTCCAAACATGAGAAAGCATTCAGCAAACATAACTGGAATCGAGCAAAAGGACTCCAAATCCCAACGGCCAAACCCGAAAGTGAAGTGCCGTAATTATTGACTCCAGCTGTAACGCAAATTACTTGGTTCAAACAAACATTCTAGTGCCACCGCACAAACGTGACGACTGTGCAAAAATAACTACATAAAAGACACCACTGTTACAGAAAGACTTTACACGCTATTTAAACTGCCGATCGCGAACGGAACAAACCGTGATTGAAACTAACTGTGATGCCGCTCTTTATACGTTGCGCTAACTGTCACCTGTCAGTGGCAGACCCGCCCCTCTTAAAGCGCCAGATAAATCCATCAATTTGGGTTTCCCTGGATGGAATTTATTTGATTCCATCATGATTTTTGCGGTCCTTGGACCCACTTTAAACCTATGGACAAGGGATTCGAAGCTCTAATCCCTCATTGTGTCTGAGGACCGGCAACCCAAGGCCAAGGACTTGACTCCCGAGGCCAAGGACCAAGGACCGACCTTCGGTCCTCGAGGCCAAGGACAGGCTCGAGGACCACAACACTGCACACAGCGTAATTTGGGTGGCATTTTAATTAGTATTTTTTCAACCTTTTTATTTTTGACAATATCTGTAAATTTAGTTTCCTGCTCTTAATTGTGAATGCATATTTGATGGTTTTAAATGCTCCTGAAATTAAGTGCTGCCTGACGAGCCTACCGTATTTTCACGACCATTCGGCGCACCGTGTTGTTGGGCGCAGTCTCAGTAAGGGGTGCTATTTCTGTATTTGACACATACACAAAACGCACTGTATTATTGGGCGCAACCAGGTATGGTAAAACATACGCCAGCTTAAACATACGGCATGCATGCACGCACGCTAAAAACACGTTTTTAAAAAGGCAACGGAAGCAAAACTGAGTTTGGTTGTTCTTTATTTCACCATTTTACAATGTACTCACGCTACTGGTACCTGCTAGGGGCGTGCGTCCTCTTACACGCCCACCCTTCACTCATTGGCGGACTTCCGCATGCCTGTCGTCACTCACTCCGCCTTTTCTCTATATAAACAGCGTGTCGGCCGGAGGTGCTCTCAGTCAGGCTTTGGAACCCGGCGCATACACTAGACGCTCCGCATTATAAGGCGTCCTGTCCATTTTCGAGAAAATTTAAGACTTTTAATGGAGCCTTATAGTCTTGAAAATACGGTATATTGTGTTAATGTATGTGACGTCACTGAAGGCCTAAGGTTGAAATGCACGGTCCGCCACTGGGTGACAGTGTTGGGCATGAAGCAATAGACAACTTAGATCCTAATAGAGATGGTAGTTGTAGCAGTACAACAAACTTTGACTTGAATGGATACCTTTGTCCTCTGATCCAAGCAGACAGAGTACTGTAGTTGCATCTACATATCATACCTTGTTCGATGCTGCTGCTTTTAGCCGGGAGCTGTGGAAGCTGCCGGCCCCTGCGACCTGATGAGGGAGTCCCCATTGGGGAAGAAGGGCTACCATGAGGGTGTGTTCTGGCAGACAGAGACAAAAAAAGACAGCAAAAGATTAAGGAATGGGGAAATGCATATCTCATAAATATTTATTTTTTCAGGGGAGAAAACAAGATCAGACAGACAAAATAAAAGGTGATGATCTGGTAAAACGGGGAGAGTACAGGATATTAATCAGCAAACAGGCAGGGGAGAAGCAAGAGAGAGACAGCACTATTTTTCTGCTCAGAGTCTAGCGCAGAGCGTAGTCTAACAGAGCACATGGGTTGAGTGTTCTTTCTTTTGGCGTTTTTGCAGACGAGTGCAGGTAAAAATATCATTTGTGCCGTTGTGGGAATGAACACAGCTAACTTGATTCCAGGCTTTTAAATCCAGCGCAGGTGAGGCGCACGGCCTGGGGTGGCTAAGATTGGTATGCACAAAGTACGTTCAGAAGGAATTTACATGGTCTAAAGCAGTGGTTCTTAACCTTGTTAGAGGTAGCGAACCCAACCAGTTCATATGCATATTCACCGAACCCTTCTTTCGTGACAAATAAAAATATGACTTTTTACAAATTCAAGACATTAAAAAACACATTTCTTAAAAACAGACAGAAGTAAATAAAATTACATGGCCTCAGTATCGTTTTTTTTTTTTTTAATGATGTACAGTACTATCACGACAGTCAGCAAATTCTACCAAATTCCCAAACATGGTGAACTAGACTTGACCTGGCATGAAAATGAAAGTGCGGCAATTTTTAACGAAAAGCACATTGTCTACGAAGATAGGGCCTTGAGTGTGTGCATGTCCAATGTACATTATATATCCACATTTATACACACAGCTATTCAGAATTTACGTTAAGAGGAATTCTATTGAAGTCATTGATCGTGTCATGGTACACTCGCCTGACTTGTGTGCGGGCAGCGTGGGATCGGTTCCCACTCTGTGACGATGTGGATGTGGGTGTGAATGGTTGTTCGCCTCTGTATGTGTTTTGTGACTCACTGGTGACCAGTTCAGGGTGTAGTCTGCCCTCCGCCTGGCAGCTGGGAGAGGCTCCAGCAACTCCCATCAGCATAAGCGGTGTTAAAAATGGATGGATGGAATTCTATTGACAGTTTATGCATTATGCAAGAAATATTTGAAAGGTTTCACCAGTTGTGGGACATTCTGGAAGAGTCTGAGAATTTCAGACTCCACCCACCCAAGTCATTCAAAGATTCTACAGAATGCTAAAAAATGTCTGGTGTGATGATGTAATGGGGTTATTGTGCATACAAAGGGAGCAACAACAGGACCACACAGTAGGAGAGACCTCCTGCTGACAATAGCATGCACCTGTCTGTCTGCGGAGAGTTTGGAGAGGACTCAGCCACAGCTGTCTGGCCAAAGGGTCTCAGTGGCCAACCTTTGCCCCTACTGCCCCTGAGGATAGAGGTGGGCTGGATGCGACTGCCGTTTACAAAATAATAACAATTAAAAAGAGAATTTTTTTGCTAAATATATCTCAAATACACCATTACTGTATGTGTACTTTGCAAAAGACTGTAATATGCAGGTTTTATTCAAATTATGTGTGTATTCATAACCTCTAGATAGTGATGTTGGTTTGTTGAAAGCTGGAAGAGCTTTAGTTTAAGCTTTTTGGCCAACTGACAAATAGAAATACAAAACATTGGAAAGTTGATCAAGTGAATCAAAATAAAGAGTGAGGTAGGAGGAATATGGCGTGTGGGTGAATGAATGCTCTCACCTGTCACCCTCCAGGGTTTTTTTGCTGCCTTTTAGACAGTCTGGATTTGATGTATTGCTACACTCCCTGGTTCGGTAAACAGTAACAACCCAGAAAGAGAGGAGGAGAAACAAGCATGATATGGCAATGACAAGGATCAAACAAAAAAATGAATAATTGCTTATTATATTGACATCTCAGAGTGACGACTTTGCTCAGTCAGAAAGGAATATAGGCAATCATTTCACATTCCACCGCCATTGTATAAGAAAGTGCTTATAAGAAAAAATTGCAGATTCAGATCGAGTACATAGTAGTAAGCAGGGGGGAAAACGAATGGAAGATTACAACAGCTTCAGCCCACAAACGTTTAGAAGGGTCCAAAACAGTGCAGATCACTGCAACAGTGATATCCTGTTATAAATAAAAATGTCAGCATGTAGGGTCAGAAGGATAGAAGCAGGCAAGCAGAGCGGCAACATAATATTGGGACAGGGACAGCGGAAAAGTCAGGCCTGATACCTGTCTTCTTCAGAGGCCACATGTTCTACTAAGATCCGGGGATTTGAGGGGATCTTGCAGGGCAATGAATTGGAGCACCTGGAGATATGTGGAGTAGCGGAGGTCAAGAAACCAGATGCATGGAAAAGGTTTATGTTGAGGGGACAGTCAAGACTTTGCACCAACTGCACGACACGGGGAAAGCTAGTGTGGCTCAGTCAAACGGCACATAACCTACACAAGTTCATTGACACTTTCATGCACCCTGTAACCTGATAACATGCTAAGCTGTCCACTGTAGTAACCGCTGTCCCTGAAAGGGTTAAAATGCTTCACTGTAGAGTATACCAGGAATTGGTTCTCTGATCAAAACACAAAGTCAATTTGAGACTCAAAAGTGCGAACGGTTTATCAGCTGAGGTTTCTGTCTTTTGTATATGCCAGTGATTCTCAAAGTGAGCTCCCGCAAATGCTCTTGCACTGTTACAACCGGTAAATAAAATGTGCCAAGTGTGCCTCATGTTACCGATTTTGACATTTTTTGTTAAATTGTATTTAACTTTGAAGTACAATAAATTTGTGTCTTCTTTCAATTCCACTGGGTACAATTTGTGTTTAACTAAATGTCTGAATCAATATTTAAATGCACCCCCTCAACCTGTATATTTTCGCAGACTGGCAATGTTCAAACTGCATAATCTACCGATGAGCGCATTTCTTTCTGTGGTATTTGGCGTAAAAAGTTTGAGAACCCCTGGAAGACTATATACAGTATTGTCATGGGCAATTGCGGAGAACATAGTAGCTGTGGGTGATGGTCTACACTACTAGGAATTCAAAGACCCAAATGATTTGCATTGGCAAGATTGGTGAAACTAAAATCACTTGAAAACGTCGGTGGGTAGAAGTGCAGTGAAGTAGAAGACAAAATCTTGGAAAGAGGAGAAAGAAGTACTTTTTTAATAGTTTTGATGGGATGGGGGATTTATGCCTGAGTAATACCAATACTTCCTCCTTGTGGAGTTCTCTGGTTGTCTGTGTGGAGGTAGTTCGACTTCCCTTCACGCGAGCTGTTACTGATTCAACAGCTGTTTTTCATCAATTAGCCCTTTCGTGCACCCTGTAACCCAGGGGTCGGGAACCTATGGCTCGCGAGCCAGGTGTAGCTAATCCTTCGAAGAATAAGAGGGCGAAAAGAAAAAAAGATGACGAGTATGATCCACCTCAGAACAAATGGACCGATGGATTCGCCTTTGTGGAGAGAACAGGTTCTGCGGTGTGGCTAATTTGCAATGACAAAATACCATCGATGAGACGGTCGAATGTAAAGCGGCACTTTGACACGCGCCATGCTACGTTCGCATCAAAATACCCTGTGAGAGACAGCAGAAAGGAAGCATCCAAGCTACTGAGCAGGGTGCAAGCTAGCCAGCAGCAACTCTGCGTATGGACCCGGCAAGCTGACTATAATTCCGCTAGTTTTGCTGGAATTTTAGCAATCGCGAGGAACGGAAAAACATTCACATTAATGGTGAGTATTATCGCAAAATTATTTAAAAGAATACATTCAGAGGCTTATTATACTGACATTTTGTTAAATTCACTTTTAAAATACAGTTTTATATATATACATACCGTAAATTCCGGGCTACAGACCGCACCTGATGAAGAGCCGCATGCTCAGATTTATGAAGAAAAATCAATTTTGTAATTACATGCACCGTACTATAAACTACTGGCCAATGAGTAAGCGGGGCTTTGCTTCTGCGTCCCTGCCGCCGTGGAGCGCCTCCGGGTGAGGCCGCTGACGCGGTCCCCCGCTGAACCCCCGCACAAAAAAAACGAAAAATTTCTTAAGGTTAAAATAATCTCCATATTTTTATGAGCATGATAAATGCATTTGCACAACGAAATTACGCTGAAACACATAATAAGAGGCCAGACAAAGAGAGATCTTGATGTGCATTTGCGTAATTACGAGGAGAAATACTGCAGCCCACTAGGCTTTAAATGCAAATCATATAAATGGGAAAGGATATATGAAATTATTTCGATAGTCAGCCGCTTAAAAATGATCATCGTTGGCAGCTTTAGGCCCGATGCAGCGCGGCTCAAAACACAGGTAAAATGTGTTCTCTCGTGGCCAATTGTTTTCAGAATGACGGAGGAGTCATCTTTTTTAATTACAGTCCAAGTGAGAGGCAAATCAAATGTCAGAGGGTCTTTGTCCATATTTCTTATTTCATCTGGGCTGATGGAATTCTTCGCTATCTTTGTTTGTGTGAATGTGCGGAACGAAGCAAGTTGGTCCTCGTAATTGGGAGGGAGCTGCTGACACAACGTCGTGCGTGCCCAAATACACAGGCTTTTCCGTTTCATGAATCTATAATACCACGACGGCCCACCTTTAAAACCTTTAAAAGCGGAGCCTCCACCTTCACACCATCGACTCGTCTATGCCAAGATTACGGGCAGCAGCTTGATTTCCTTCTTTAGCTGCCAGAGTTATCGCTTTTAGTTTAAAAGCTGCATCATATGCTTTTCGTCTGGTATTCTCCATGTTGATCAGGGTTAGAAGAAAGACTGAAATAAGGAAGTTGTGATGACCGGTAATCATACAATTTCATTGGACCCCTGTGTACTACTCATTCATTTTATTGGTCGACTGTTGCCGGGTAACACATTTTTCCCCCGCTACGGCAAAAAGAGCGGAAGTTGCGATTAGTCATACAATCTCATTCGACCTCAGTGAAAGACTCATTCATTTTATTGGTCAATGTTTTTCCCGTGATGGAAATTTTTTTTTTTAAAGCCGCTTCATATTACACGCCGCAGTGTTGAAAGTGTGGAAAAAAAAGTAGCGGCTAGTAATCCGGAATTTACGGTTTATATACAGTATATATATAAATCCATGTCTCACACCTCGGGTGGTGTCCATCCCTCATTCAGCTCGGGTCCTCTACCAGAGGCCAGGAAGCTTGAGGGTTCTGTGCAGTATCCTTGCTGTTCCCAGCACTGCTGATTTCTGGACTGAGATGTCCGATGTTGTTCCCGGGATCTGTTGCCACCACTCATCTAGGTTGCTGGTCACTGCCACGAGTGCTCCGACCACCACAGGCACGACTGTCACCTTTACCTTCCAGGCTCTCTCCAGCTCCTCTCTGAGCCCTTGGTATTTCTCGAGTTTCTCGTGTTCCTTCTTTCAGATGTTTCCATCACTTGGGGCCGCTACATCCACGACAACGGCTTTCCTCTGCCATTTATCTATGATCACGATATCTGGTTGGTTCGCCATTACCATCTTGTCAGTCTGGATCTGGAAGTCCCACAGGATCTTTGCTCTGTCATTCTCCACCACCTTCGGAGGTGTTTCGCATTTTGACCTTGGGGTTTCCAGTCCATATTCCGCACAGATGTTTCGGTAGACTATGCCAGCCACCTGGTTATGGCGTTCCATGTAGGCTTTCCCTGCCAGCATCTTACACCTTGCAGTTATGTGTTGAATCGTCTCAGGTGCCTCTTTGCACAACCTACACCTTGGGTCTTGTCTGGTGTGGTATATCTGGGCCTCAATGGCTCTGGTGCTCAGGGCCTGCTCCCGAGCAGCCAGGATGAGTGCCTCTGTGCTGTCCTTCAGGCCAGCCCTCTCGAGTCACTGATAGGACTTCTTGAGATCAGCCACTTCAGTTATGGTCCAGTGGTACAGTACATCACGTGTAGGGGCTTGTCCTCCCATGATGGTCCCTCTTCCAGCGCCTCATCCTCTGTTCCCCATTGTCTGAGACATTCTCTGAGTACGTCATCCGTTGCAGCCTTCTCCTTGATGTATTCATGGAGCTTGGATGTTTCATCCTGGACAGTGGCTCTCACATTCACTAGTCCCCGGCGTCCTTCCTTTCAGCTTGCGTACAGTCTCAGGGTGCTGGATTTGGGATGGAACCCTCCATGCATGGTTAGGAGCTTTCGGGTCTTAACGTCCGTGGTCTTAATCTCTTCCTTTGGCCACCTTATTATTCCTGCAGGGTATCTGATCACTGGCAGGGCATAGCTGTTTATTGCCCGGGTCTTATTTTTGCCATTGAGCTGGCTTCTTAGGACTTGCCTCACTCGCTGGAGGTATTTGGTCGTAGCCGCTTTCCTTGTCGCCAGTTCGAGGTTGCCATTGGCTTGTGGTATACCGAGGTACTTGTAGCTGTCCTCAATGTCTGCTATTGTTCCTTCAGGGAGTGAGACCCCTTCAGTGCGGACTACCTTTCCTCTCTTAGTCACCATCCGACTACATTTCTCAAGCCCGAATGACATCCCGATGTCGTTGCTGTAGATCCTGGTTGTGTGGATCAGGGAGTCTATGTCCCTTTTGCTCTTAGCATACAGCTTTATGTCATCCATGTAGAGGAGGACATAAAGTCGCTCCATTTCTGAGGCGGTATCCATAGCCTATCTTGGTGATTACTTGGCTTAGGGGGTTCAGTCCTATGCAGAACAGCAGTGGGGAGAGTGCATCATCTTGGTATATGCCACATTTGATGGACACTTGGGTAAGTGGCTTGCCATTGGCTTCAAGTGTGGTTTTCCACATCCTCATCGAGTTCGCAACGAAGGCTCTTGGGGTCCTGTTCACCTTATACAACTCCAAGCATTCAGTGATCAACCGTGACTGTGGGTTTCGAAGTAACCATTTAGCCCACATTCTCTGCATGTAACCCCTCAGACTAGGGTTGCTTGAGTAGTAGCATTCAAACACAGCCATGTTATCGCATCTCGCCCCTCTTCGCTTTGTTCCAGTAGCCCATTTTTCATCAAGGTGCTCTGGTTCCCCAGCACCTGACGCAGACTTGTTTGGCCGGGCGACGTCTGAGCCGGATTTAACAGTGGATTTAACATGTCATTCGTTTTATTGTCGCTCATCATTGTATGAGGTCGGCATTAGCGTGAAGGAAATTGCCCAAGGACCCACACTGGATGGTGTTATGTGCTCATTTTTGCCCCAAGCGGGATTCCAACCACCGTCTCCCGTACGCCAAACCGATGCCTTACCAACTGAGCTATCCAGCCGCTATATATATATATATATATATATTAGAGCTGTCAAACGATTAAAATATTTAATCTAATTAAAAATGCAACTGTCATAATTAACTCAAATTCACTAAAAATTAATCGTGATTACTCACACATTTTTTATCGTTTCTGAATTTCTTTTCTATTTTTTTGTCCTATTTTTCCCCATTTTAATGCTCTCATCAACATGGAATCATGAATCCGTTTTCTATGTGCAAAATGCAAATATTTACTGAAATAACAATTTCGATTTTCAATTTTACATGAACATTTTTCACTTGGAGCAGTTATTCACACATAATCTCTCACACAATATTACTGTCCATCAACAACAGTGAAAAAAATATTTTGTAACACTGCTGCTTTAACAGCTCTTTTTATGGAATCAAAACAGAGCAATATAACATTATAAAGTGCACATCTAAGGTAAACTAGTACTCAGCCTATAGTGGATTTAAGCCATGGTTGCATACTTCGTTTTTCTCAAGTTTGCTTTGAACACAGCAGTCAGGCTGTTGATTCTGTTGGTCCTTCTTGCGCGGAAGTCTCTCTCCGGTTTTGTTTAGACATCATTTCGGATGACGACACTTGGTTCGATGACAACACTGGAGACGTTTTATTTTCGCTAGGTCGCTACCACTGCACCGCTGAACTTCACCGTCACTGTCAGACGAACAAAGAGAAGCTCCACACGCTCTATTTGTATGGACGCGGAACACTGTAACCTTCCACACAAAATAGTTCCAAACAAGTAACAATCGCGTCAGAGGCATACATCGTATAGCTGTATGATACAGGTAACTTTGGTCTTGTCAGTGGAACAATCTGGCAACTTTTTAAAAGTAAACTTTCCATTCATAAACTTTTTAAGTATCAGTTTTCGGTGTCTCGCGCTGCCGTGGCAGGCAAAACGAACGTGCGTGGACCTATGCAGCGCGCTTGTTGTTTTGTTTCTGGTTTATTTATAGAGCAACGTAACATCCGCTGTGACGTGTGCCGCATTAATCTCGCGAGAAATTTCTAATATATAAATCTAACACTAAAATATAAAAAATCTAATATATATATATATTTATTTATTTATATATATATATATATATATATATATATATTAGAGCCCGGTTGTCCAGTGGTTAGCACGTCGACTTCGCAGTGCAGAGGTACTGGGTTCGATTCCAGGCCTCCCTGTGTGGAGTTTGCATGTTCTCCCCGGGCCTGCGTGGGTTTTCTCCGGGTGCTCCTGTTTCCTCCCACATTCCAAAAACATGCATGGCAGGCGGATTGAACACTCTAAATTGTCCCTAGGTGTGAGTGCGGGCGTGCATGGTTGTTGGTCTCTGTGTGCCCTGCGATTGGCTGGCAACCAATTCGGGGTGTTCGGGGTGACAGCTGGGATAGGCTCCAGCACCCCCCGCGACCCTAATGAGGATGAAGCAGTTCGGAAGATGAATGAATGAATGAATATATATGGCTCTCACTGAAAAACATTTCCAAATATTTAGCTTTTATGGCTCTCTTAGTCACAAAATTTCCAGACCCCTGCTGTAACCTAATCATATGCTAAGCTGTCCACTGTAGTAACCGCTGTCCCTGAAAGGGTTAACATTCAATTCCACAAAATCGTCAGCATTTTTCACGATTAAATCATTCTCCCATTGTGCTGTGCAGAACTAGCTTGGCATGTCCCAGAATTAAGCAATGGGTAGAGTACTGTACATCTGAGACGAACACTTCAGCTGCAGTATGTCTCTTTGAAATGAAAACAATTTGGAAGATTCCACATTCCATATTGAAGGGTGAGTGATGCCAATGACAAATGAACTATGTATGGTTTGTAGCATGGCACAAACTAGAGTAGCAACATAAAATGATGTGAAGTAGGTGCGCGCACATGACCACTATTTATTCTTAATACCTGTCTCTGTCAGAAGAGTGAAAGTTGGTGTCTGGTCTCAAACATGTGGTGCTGGCACTCCTCACTCTATCCAACGATGGCTGCAGGTCACTGCACCACCACAGCATGGCAGAAGAGCGAAGTAAGGAAGAAATCAACGTGGCGACATGAAGGAGGAGAGGAGATAGGGTGGAAGTGATTACAAATAATGTCAAACAAATAAACAAACAAATCATACAGAATGGAAGAATTATGAGAGGTAAAGCAGAAAAACAAGCAGGAGACACAGACAGAATAAGGAAGGCCGTCAGACTGTGCAGTAACATGGAATGACTCGAAGGCTGTATCTCCATTTATCATAGCCATTCATTCTTCTATAGACCGTCAGACTACTCGGACAGAGCGTTGGTGGGTTTCCATGGGAACCAGGTCTAAGTGGAAAAGTGTCTGCATGTGAGAGAGGGATGAAAAGAGAGAAGCTAGCTTTCATCTTATCTGAAGCCTATGCCTGCCGCTGCTTTGTGTTATCATGTCATGGCACATTAGGACAACAGTTGTTTTCAACAATGGCTGGCATGACATTGCAAAAAAAATAAAAAATTATCAGGCCACGGGCCTCACATGGAGGATGACAAGGGTTTAAGATTTTAGTGCTCGTTTAATGCTCTACATTTGCAATTTCAAGTACAAGCTTAAGCCCCTCTCTGCTGTCACCCGCCAAAGGAAGGAAGGAAGGACATGTTGGGGGTAGTCAGAAGACAGGCGGAGGAACTGTGAAGGGGCATGTTCTTACCTAACTGTGACCTCATCAGTGAACCTGAGGACACGGTGTGCAAAGATACTACGGTGCACGCTGTTGCCTGCCTCTTGCCTTTCGGGCAGTTTGCTCCTTAGACATGCAGGGAGGGTGGAACTGTACACCATCCACACCCATGAAAGGCAAGAAAAAAAATACAAAGAAAGGCAAGAAAAAAGAAATTGAAACATGCACCTAAATGTGAAGAGAAACAAAACGTGTGAATGGAACACTAGTCTAAAAACGAGAAACCTTTGAGCACCACTCGCAATAATTGGTGACATCAAAACATGGTTTCCCTTCTCTGTTTATTGTAAAAGCAGTGATTCCAAAATGAATGGACAGAATGTATGGCAAACATCACAGTGAGAAATCATTCTGCAAGAATAGTCCATACTTTTCTCTTTCCCTCTCTATCGACTGACGAAGTACATGTAAAATCCCTGTTCACAATATAGTTGGGACATTGTCCAAAACGTGAATAAAAATAGACAACAATTATTTGCAAATCCTTTTCGACATACAGGTATGTCTGCATGTATTGTACTGTGTTGTATATGTTCAATGAAATACACTACAAAGACAAGACAACAAGACTTTTTTTCCCTTTCAAAAGTTCACTCATTTTGAATTTGGTGCCTGCAACACATTCCCCAAAATCTGTTACATCACCTTTCCTTTTAACAACACTCAATAAATGTTTGAGAACCAAGGACCCAATTTTTTGAAGATTGGTGGATTTTCTTTCCCATTCTTGCTTGACGTACAACCTAAGTTGCAGTCCAGGGTCTTCTTTTGTATTTTGTGCAATACATTTTCAAATGTAGACAGGTCTGGACTGCTGTAAGGCCACTGTAATATTCGCACAGTTCAACTTCATAGCCACACTTTTGTAACACATGCGACAACAGAGACTACGGACTGTTGAACAGCTGAAGCACATCAAGCAAGAATGGGAAAGAATTCCACCTACAAAGCTTAACAATTAGTGTCCTCAATTCCCAAATGTTTATTGAATGAATGAAATGTAACGCAGTGGTAAACATGACCCTGTCCAAGCTTTTTGGGATTGTGTTGCAGCCAACAAATGTAATTGTGAAGTTCATGATTATTTGCTCAAGACAATAAATTTGATCACTTTGAAGATTAAATATATTGTCTTTGTCGTGTATTCAAATAAATATAGGTTGAACATGATTTGCAAATCATTGTATTGTGTTTTTCTTTACGTTCCACACAATGTCCCAACTTCATTGGAATTGGGTTTGTGTGTGTGTGTGTGCGTGTACTGTATATACCCACGTATGTGTATAAATATATAGATAGAGAGAGAGAGAGAGATAGATAGAGAGTTTAGTTTCAAAGTTTATGTTGCATCACTTCCAGCACATATTGATAACATTAACGATCAAAGAACAGCTGCAATCAACACAGTGGACCGTGATACTCTGAGACGTTCGGCTTGTTGTGATCGGTGATGGCCACATTTAGCATTGGTAAAACATGAAATAAAAATGTGAAGCATTTTCTATTGTTTTGCACTTTTGAAATAGTATCACGTGACGCGTCTAATCAAAATAAGACATTTGTAACTGAGTAACCTTTCTAAAAGTATGGAGAGTACAACAATCCCTCTCTTGTGATATTGCTTAATTGTTGTTTTTAATCACTAAACAATACCAACTAAATGACAATAAACAGTAATCGGGAAAACAATGGTTCTGTCAAACCCATAAAATTGTATCCGATTCATTGAGAGTGACAGCCCCAGTATGAACTTGAAAAGACTTGAAAATTCGGTTACCTATTCGAGCGCACCAGTTAAACTGACCTAATATCTACTGGCTAAAATTGTGAACTGAGACTGGATACAGGAAAAATGAAAACTGTTAATACAATGGACCTGAAGTTTGTTTGGCTCTGAGGGTGAGTTTGAACAGAGTCCTTAGTTCACAACAGCTCAACCTCACGCCAAAACTTCAGCACAATGAAAATCCTTGCCATGGCCGACAAGTCTCCTTTCACATAGCTATAGGGTGTTTGGATGAAATCCACATCTGCATTTCTTACTTAAAAACACGAAGTCACATGGATACAAAGGGAAGGTCCACGGTACCATTTCTATTGGCAAAAGCAAGATGGCAAAACAAGCTGGCGCCATCACAAGCAGAGAGAGGGACATATGGGCATTTCATGTGCTGAGGCGAAGAAAAAAAAAAAGCTGCAATGACAAAATGGCTCACCAACAGCACAAATGAGTGCAGGGAAAAAAACTGGACAAGAAAGAAAAAAGGGAAGAATGACGGACGACCCTTCTTGCTTACCTGTACATGTCTTTATGGATACCATTTACTAACAGGGGCATTTTGGGAGGGAGTGTGTTGCTAAGTTTACATGCAGCCCTGGTTGTATGAGCGGAGGCCATGCACATAGAGACAAAAAAAAAGTATATAACTGCTGTGAGTGACATGATAAAATAGAAAAGTTAATCCCAAATAAATGTGCATTCTTTGGGGACAACTTGTGCAGCAATCTTTTCACACAGTGACTTTGTGTTGTTGAAACTGGCTAGTTATAATAGTTGTGCGTTGATATGAGTGCATTTAAACAATATTAGAACTTTGTGGTGAAGCACTTGCAGACACTCACACACCTTTTGAGATACCCCCCCCCCCGCCCACACACACACACACAAAATGCACATACAGTTTGCAACAATACCAACATGGAGTGTGTCAAATGTTGTTGTTAGGATATACTAAAGATGACAGTTGTTAGAAAGTAGAACATACCACAAAATAAAACTGGAGTATGATTATTTTTTTATTTTCATTTCTTTACCTGTTTGTGTGTAGGCACTCTGCACTTCCGCCTCGGATTGACCTGTGCATCTCCAGGGCCTCACTGTCATTGCCATGACGATGGGTGAAAAAACAGACACACAACAGAAGAGGATGGCACCTCAGACAAAAGCATGTGATTTTATGAATGAGAAAAATCATGAAATAAATAATTCTGCGCCGTCATTAAATCATCACTGAACAATATACAGTAGACTGACATTGAAACGGCATCGCTAGTTTCACGCTGTTGTTTGTAGTCGGAGAAGCTAGTTTGGAAATAAAATTAGACTGAATTTCGAAAACAATTAACAGTTACGGTACTTTATAGTAATAGTTGTGCTTTTTACAATGAAAAATGAAACGCAACAAACAAGAATCCCTAAACTATGTGCTTTTTTTTAGCAATATATTGTCAAAGAAATGTTTCGCACAGCCGCATCCCCAAAATCGGAATCCTTAAAATGGTTACGGTACCTGTCTTCAGAGCACTCGTAGTCAGAGTCACCGGAGTGTTGATGCTCTAAATGGGAATCGTGGTAATGGGAAGGGGACTGGGAGTGGTGGCGGTTCTGATGAATCTCATCCAGGCTCCTGGTATTCAAAAACACAAAATAAAAACCAAACAAAACCCCTAAATTACGAATACAAAACACAGGCACCTAATATTCGAGTATAATTAACTGAAATGTATTCCTGTTTGAATGTTTTTGATCAAAATGTTTAAATGTGGTTTGTACAAAGGTAAAACAAAAAAACAGAGGAGATGTCATGATGACATAAAATTATTAAATAATCCAACGGGAGGCTTGTCTGTGCAAATACTGAACTGTCCAAGCAGCTTCAAGCACAAATAATTGGTGGTTGTCAGACAATTAAATGTCACTGATACAGTTTTAAGGTTGTAACATCAGACTAAAACTGCTTGAGAAGCAATGTGCTTTATGTTGAGATCTAAATATAGTTTGAATATAAATCTATGGTCACGAGCTATGGGTCGTGACCGAAAGAACGAGATCCCGGATACAAGCGGCCGAAATGAGTTTTCTCCGCAGGGTGTCCGGGCTCTCCCTTAGAGATAAGGTGAGAAGCTCGGTCATCCGGGAGGGGCTCAGAGTCGAGCCGCTTCTCCTCCACATCGAGAGGAGCCAGATGAGGTGGCTTGGGCATCTGATTCGGATGCCTCCTGAACGCCTCCCTGGTGAGGTGTTCCGGGCATGTCCCACCGGGAGGAGACCCCGAGGAAGACCCAGGACACGCTGGAGTGACTATGTCACCCAGCTGGCCTGGGAACGCCTCGGGATCCCCCGGGGAGAGCTGGAAGAAGTAGCTAGGGAGAGGGAAGTCTGGGCTTCCCTGCTAAAGCTGTTGCCCCCGCGACCCGGCCCCGGATAAGCGGTAGAAGATGGATGGATGGATGGATATAATTCCCTTTTGATACAGTAAAGAAGTGTAAAACGCAATTGCCCAGGAGGGCACAACTCAAAGCACACTTCAGGTCACGGGAGGGAGAAACATTTTTGAACAGACTAACACTAAATGTTAATTTCATATAAATGTGGATTGAAACAGACAGGATACAATATTATTCAAAAATAAATCCACATATCGGTCCAAATTAGAGGGTGGCACGGGAGTGGATTTTCACTCCTGTGCCGTCCCATTTAAACAGGAAAAAATCCTGTGCCCTCCCAATCGCGGGCTCGTTTATAGAAAAAAAAAAAAGAAACACGTTTTGTTCCGCTCCCAGTGAAAACGACTCCTACTCCCATTCAGCTTCCATTTCGGAGGTCAGGTACAAAACTGGCTGTGTACCTGTCCGAGGCTTTTTTTTTTTTGTACTGGGTAATCCCGCTCCCTTTTGCTGTCGTGATTTTTTTTATCCTGTACCATCCCATTCCTGTGATTATAGGTAAAGTTGACTCCCAGTCTCTGTGAATCCCGAGGGATTTCCCAAAAAAATGTCACCCTCTAGCCAAAATAACACTGCTATACCGAACATACACATAAGATGAGGAAGCTGAAGCCAAATGAGAGGACGCAGAGAACAGAGCTTCTTCCACCGGTGGAAACATTTTTCAAACGCCGATGGTATGAAATGCCAGGTGACTCAGCAAAAATAAAGTGGTTATATTGGATACAACATCTCAGTTTCAAGGTTGGCGCCTTGCCTGGTTTGGTCAGGTTGCTGGCTTAACAAAATAATTTTGATACTCAATAATATGTGTGTTTGCTTCTCCCATGAACAAATCCATCACTTCAGATTTTCATTTTGCGTTTGCTCTGCTCTCTCAAATGCTCCATGGTGGAAAGCATCAGAACCAACTCATGAGCAAAACTCGTTTTTTAAATATGTCAGTCTCCACTTTTTTTACACCATTTGCAGATTGCGCTTCCAACCTATTATTGTGTGTGAACATGCAATTTAAGTGCTCGCTGTTTGTGGTCTTAGTAAAAGATCATGTGCAACACGTCCAGCAATAGCATGCACGGCTTATAAAAACGCAATGAAGCGTCTCCTGTGTGGGATCTCCGTAAGTCAGGCCCCATCTGATTCCGACTTTTATACACTTGCGACGTGGATCCCAGGACGTAAAAGCACACCGGGCCGAATGCGACCCACAGGTCAGGAATTTATAAAAATGATCCGCAACATATAAAACACTGGCTGATGCTTATATCACAGTGAATGTGATGTGACTCGGTTGTGGTGGCAGATGAAACTGACCTTTGCATGGGCACATGCGCAGGCCGCGACCTCGCCCGGCACGAATCCTCTCGGTGAGGAGATACAGAGCGAGAGCGATGCTGAAGGGCACGCTGCTGTTCAGGCACAGCCAACGTACTGCCTCGCTCTCTTTCCCTTGAAGTACGTTCCCCTCCTACAAGACCATTGAAACAAACACACACACACACACACTCACACACACACACACACACACACACACACACACACACACACACACACACACACACACACACACACACACACACACACACACACACACCAAGAGTGAGATGGACACATTAGTTCTGAGCATTGCACTGCTAACTAACCAAAAAATATGTGATGCTTTTGCAGAATATCAAGACCTTTCACAAGCAAACGGTTAATTTGCAGGCAAGCCTGAATAGCTCTTCGCAATTCTTTGTGATACTAGAGGTAGACTACTCAATACTTGCTGGAGTTATAAATGAATTTACATGCCACAGGAGTTGTCAAAGTCAGGAACCGCAAGCCTTTCCAAAGAGAACAAAAATTGGTTCACGTCTCCCCAGCTCAACCATGCCTGTTTTTTCCTGAATGATAGTTTGTGGAGGTTTATCTTCATCTCAAGACATCCGGTGACTGTCTTCTCTCTCAATTTATGGACTAAACATCAACCAAAATTTCATTTCAGATCACTGAAGTTAGCTTAGCAGGTGAAATGTTTTTTATGACTTTTCTCAAGCTGGTGAAATCTAAAGGTGTGCCTTGTTGAAGTTGACCAATGGTAGGCCTAGAACGTTTTGCTTCTTAACTCTGAGAAAACTCCTGTGGGAAGGCATCTTAACCCTTCCTATATCTACATGGTAAATGGATTGCACTTATACGTACAGGTATAGTGCTCTACAAAGCCTCATATTCCTACATTCAAACACCAATGGGTGGCTGCTGCCATGCAAGGCACTACTAGGCCCACTAGGAGCAAATTAGGGTTCAGTACACCTCGACAGCTAACAGACAGTCGAAGTTGGGATGCGAACCGGCGACCCTTCAGTCCCTGCGTGACCTGCTTGACAAACCGAGCCACTGCCATCCCACCCCATCCCCACACATATATGTACATATGATTGTTGCTTACACTTATATATATATATGTATATATATATATATATATACATATACAGTATATATATATAATGTACATATATAAAGAGACAGATACACGTGTATATATACACCCATTATATATATATATATATATATACATGTTAAAACTATTTCTGTCAGATATGCATGCAGATCAATGACAGAATACTGGCGGTGAACTAAAGCTACAGTTCCACGTGCACTCAATGTGACAAGGGATTTGACAGTCAGCAGTGGAGGAGAACTTTTTACTGTAGCCCCAGACATCCAGTAGAATGCACCACTTAAGTACAGCCGAAATAACATGTACCACCAGTGCAATAGAAACACATTGATATCTTCATGTAATTCAAGGTTTGGGTGCAAATTGTTGGATTTCAGAGCGTTAGGGGGCAATAATTTGTTCTCTCACCCAGTGCTGGGTGCCCATAGGCTGCTAGAAGGCAACATATAGTCACCATGCCCCCTACCCACCTTTAGTCACTATCATCAACCCATCATCAAATTCTGTATCAATGATGCGATGAGACCCTGCACTCACGCACACACATACAAAGGATGATCAGATCGTGAGGGTCTGCATCTTGGGCACCAAGGAACAAGTCATCAGTGTCATGTAAGAATCCCTAAGCCCCCTAACCGCCCTCCCACACACACACACACACACACACACACACACACACACGCACACACACGCACACACACACTCAAGCATACTGTTAGTTCTCAAGCTGACAGAATGCTGTGAAAATACATACTTTGGAGTTTCTTGCTGGGGCTGTCTCCATGGGCGTGTCTGCGTGGAAGGTATGGGGATGGCTGAGGCAAAGGTATCGAGGACACGTCATGTGTCTGGAGTTTATACCAGTGAGGGATGTCATCCAACAAGGCGGTCTCCAACTCTATCAGGATCTAAGAGAAGGAACACAGAATAAGTGAAGACACTATATTCCCTCCAAGTGCGATTGTACATATACAGTGATCCCTCACTATTTCGCGGTTCGTTTATCGCGGCTTCAGTGCATTGCGGATTTTTTCAAACATATTCATAAAAAATAAATAACTTTTTTTTTTTTTTTTGAAGTCCGCAAAAAGTCCGCAAACGGTCCGCGAGAAGCAGTGAAAGTCTGCAAAACAACAGTGAGTCACATAGAGCAGGGGTGCCCATTACGTCGATCCTGATCTACCGGTAGATCTAGGACAGGTCCCAAGTAGATCCGAGGAGTGTCGAGGAGAAAAAAAACAAACAAACAACTATTTGTGTATCTTTGTACATGTTAGTAATATATATTTTTTGTGTTAATGTACGCTGCACCCTAAGCATCCTATCAGTCTCATTTTCACCCCAAAAAAATAATTAAAAAATAAAATAAAGCAGGTAAATCTTGAATTATGGTGGCGCGTGATTACGTCACCGGGAGTTGTTTGCGCTCAGCAGTCTGCAATTGCAGCTTGTAATCAGAGCTGTTGCGCTCTATCTTTTATCGTCATTATTCTCATTCAGAGTTTGCTTCGTGTACAATTCACCGAGGGCACGGGCAAAGAATAGGAATCTAGGAGGGCCCAGGGAAGCACTTTAAAACGGTACGTGTGAGCTATGATAGTTAACAGGCTGCAAAAGTGCATCGCATGCCTCAGTTTCAGGCTGTTTCTCATCATGGCGTGCATGTGTGTGTGTGTGTGTGTGTGTGTGTGCGCGTGCGTGCACGTGCCGGTAAGGGTAGATCCCGGGAGGTTAGTTGATCGAAAAGTAGATCTTCGGTCCAAAAAGTTTGGGCACCCCTGACATAGAGCAGCATATACAGTACATGTGGGTTGAGGGGGGGCCGAGAAGATGTAAAGCCATGTTGATTGGCTGTGCATCTTCTTTCTGGCTTATCACGTGGGTTACTCTTTGATCTTTAATCAGTGTCTAAGTGTTGTTTACGATGCTGCTCGTGTGTGCATGCATGTGCGTGCGCGTGTCTGTGTGTGTGTGTGTGTGTGTGTGTGCGTGCGTGTGTGTTAGTGCGCTCTGCTCAAGCGCAAAGGCCCACATGGGGCAATTGTTGTTGTTTTTTTTTTATGTATATGTTAATTGGTCGCTACTTCGCGGATTTTCGTTTATCGCGGGTGGTTTTGGTCCCCATTAACCGCGATAAACGAGGGATTACTGTAATACAGTCTACATGGGCTACCTGTGTCTATGAAAGAGTTCAGTCAGGATTAAACCAGTTGAAAAGGACTTGGTTAGCGGGCCTCCAACCTACCTCACCAATGAATTCACTTTCCTCTTCCTGGACCCTGGGTTGGTCCCAGACGGTGATCTCTAGCATGTGTTCGCGAAAGTCTCGCCGGTGAACATGTGAATATATGAAGGTCTGATTCCACTTGGGCTCTGCGCTCTTTTTCACTGTTTTCGTCCGACGTTTACTCTTGTCACTGGAACACAAGTATTCATTTTATCATGGGGCACACATAATATGACAGAATAAGTTTTTGCTGCACAAACAATGGTGTTGTTTCTTTTTTTATTTTATTTTTTATTTTTTATTTTTTGTCGAACATGGACTCTTATTTAGCTGGAGCTTGCACCAGCATTCCTGACATGTTTATCAATGATGGTACAATTTAATTTGAAGGAGAGACTGTGGGCTAAACATTTTTAGCTGGAAAGCTTGAATGTGTTTTCAAATGGAACAAAGGACTGCTGCAAAAAAAAAGACAGCAGCAGAAGAAAAAGCCTAGAACACAGTTAGAAAAAGTAGATAAGACACTTCCATCCATCCATTTTCGATACTGCTTAAGAAAAAGGTTGGGGACCGCTGCCTGTATGAAATTGCGTCTGTGTAGTCCTTACCTTCTGTCAGGCAGGAAGTACATCTTGACATATGGGTTCCGAGGTCGTCCATCCGGTCGGGATGGCAGGTCTATGGCTTGAAGGACGTTGACGATGAGCTGATGGCCTACTTTGTCATACCACAGTTTCACCTGAAATGTTATTTGAAGGCATTTAACCCCTCTCTGTCTACATATATTTTAGCCATTCAAATGATGTATCAGTTGGTTTATGTCCCTGATGTCGGTACTTACTGACAGTTGTCCAGGCAGCACCAGAGGAAGTTCTCTGAGGGTTCCTGGGCTTGTTGGGGACATCACTGATATAGTTGGACGCTCCATTTTCTGTGACTCAAAGGAACTCGAACCTGCTAAAAGATGGTGAGTACAACACCAGGTGATGTAAAACAAAAAATGGAAACAACAGGCACTCCAAGATTAGAAATATTTTCAAAACAATTAAAAAATGTGTTCAGAATCTCAATAAAATAGACGAATCCATCCATGCATCCATCCATCCATTTTCCGATCCGCTTATCCTCACAAGAGTCGCGGGGGGTGCTGGAGCCGATCCCAGCTGTCATTGGGCAGTAGGCGGGGGACACCCTGAACCGGTCGCCAGCCAAACACAGCAAACACAGAGACGAACAACCATCCGCGCTCACACTCACACCTAGAGACAATGTTGAATGTTCAATCAGCTTGTCGTGCATGTTTTTGGAATGTGGGAGGAAACCGGAGTACCCGGAGAAAACCCACGCAGGCACGGGGAGAACATGCAAACTGCACACAGGAATGCCGGAGTGAGGTCGACGAGCTAACCACTCGAGCACCGAACCGCCCAAGACAAATGATTCAGCATCTAATTTGACTATTTCAAAAAAGAACTGCCACTTTTGAATACTTACTAGATTCGAGAGGAGGATGTGATGACTCTGGGATTCTAGGAATATCTCTGTAAAAAGTAAATATTCCCCAACATCCATCATCTTTCAAAGACCAAGTACCAAATTAATGCCAAGCAAAGGTTATAAAATAAAAAAAAGGATAATATTAAAAAGAATGTACAATATGTATGTGGCATGTATTTCCGTACAGTATGTATGTTAAACATGGTGGGGAAAAGCAGGAAAACAATGACAAAGGAAACTCTGTCATTTGAAGGATTTCAGGTCAGTTGTGAGGGACAGGGTCTACTAATTAAATTCAACACTACTTACTGATATGCTTTATATACTTTTCTCAAGAGGTTTTTGGACATAATTCGGTGAATAGAGCTTTTAGATAAAGGAAGGAGAAAACAAACGTATCTGTAAGAAATTTGTTTTCATCTGGAATAATTATTATAACACATTAATGAAGCCAATCTTACCCTATCGGTCTTGAAACAACTAGTTCCACTTGAGGCTCGGCTTTTGATTCAAGAATGATGTTGTAAACCTCTTTCTTGGTTGCTCCTGGCAATGACTTCCCATTCCACTGCAACACTTCATCACCTGAAACAAACGTGAAAAAATTGATTTTGCCATAACAGTTGTTAGAAGTGTAAATTTAGTAAAAACTACTTTGAGTCTACTATTGTTTATTACATACATATACTATACTTTTTTACATACATATACTATACTTTTTTCAACTATTTTTTTAAACTATTATAGATGAATTTGCAAATAGCCAAAGGATTACATTAAACCTGCTCACCTGCTCTTAGATGTCCCACGACATCTGCCAGGCTTCCTTTTTTTACTTTGGTGATGAAGGCCCCAAGTCTTCCAGTCTCTGTCAGCTTCCCACCTACAACCTACACAAATAAGAACACTGAAACTAAAGACATAACGTAGATTACAAATAACCCCACTCCCCATTGGTGAGATGTATTGTTTTGATTGTTGTTTGTTTGTATGCACACAGAATTTCAACCCAGCCAAGCCCCTCCAACACACACACACACACACACACACACACACACACACACACACACACACACACACACACACACACACACACACACACACACACACACACACACACACACACAATACTGTGTTGAGGGCACAATAACCAAGGTATGATTCTGTCCTGTTTGCTTTGTTTTTCCAGTCTGTAGCCGGAGATTGGCATTTCCTCATGAGCCGCACCCGCCTGTAATCATCCCCGTTATCCTGCTGCCTTTAAAAGAAGCTCTGCCACACTGACATCTGTCTGTCTGATTATTTCAGCCTTGCTCACAACTCTCGTCGCTAATGATGGTCTTTGAGCCCTGATATGTTTTGCCAACCAGGAAGGCTTATGTAAAAATGATCAAAAGGAGTAGTTATTTCCAATCTATTTAATCTCAAATTTAAATATTTTGCTTTACTTATAGTTTGACTTTGTCTAATTTTCAGATCATCACACAAAAGGCCAAAAAGTACAAGGAGGAACGGGAATAAGTGAAAATAGAAGTTCAGCAAGCTGTGGCAGTGAGTATAACAGCTGACATGTGGACATCTGTGAACATGGAGACGTACTGTACTTGGCTCTGACAGGCCCCGACATTAATGAGAATTGGCAATTGTGTACATCTGTGATGGGAGTACAATACCTTTCCCAGAGTCACACTGCAGACAATTTGTTCCAAGTCAAAAGGGGCATGATGGAGGAATGGGCCATAATCAATAAACTGAATAAAGTGTCTAGTGACTGATGCAGCACCAAACATGATTGCATCTAATGGACAGCTCCAAATTCGGCACTCCATTTGCATTGCACATAGTCTCAAGTAGTCTCTTTGTTAGAAAATCATGTGATCAGAGCCTCACACAGACATCAATCAGAGACAAAGGGAGGCACATTGTCACATACTTCAGATCAAACATTACAGCCAAAGAAAAGCGTGCTCAAGTGCAGCAACAAATGGGATGACCAACTTATCAATAAGATGGCAACCCAGTGGAATAGCTCATTAAGAAATGCTGTCAAGGCTACATAATGAGAGGGAACCAGTGTGGGTATCTCTGGCCAGATTGGATTTGATTTACAGCTCAAGAGCATAACATCCGAGGAGGAACACTACTTGTGCTTGCCCCTTTACATAAAGTGACAGTGAAGTTGTCTGAAGAGAGGCGAGTGTCTGAGTCGTCCCGATGATGAAAATGCTCTATCTGCAGGGTTACGTTTCAACCTTGCACACACACCATACACTAACATGAACACCTGAAGTGTGGAGTCAGACACTGCGTCCAATCCGGATTCAAGTGTGTTGACTCTACTAACACTTCTAGACCCCAGATTTAAACAACTTTCATCCATCCATCCATTTGCTGATCCACTTATTCTCACAAGGATGGTGGGTCATGCTGGAGCCTATCCCAGCCGTCTTCGGGCAGTAGGCGGGGGACACCCTGAACTGGTTGCCAGCAAATCGCAGGGCACACACAGACGAACAACCATCCGCACTCACACTCACACCAAGGGACAATTTAGAGTGTCCAACCAGCCTGCCATGCATGTTTTTATAATGGGAGGAAACCGGAGTACCCGGAGAAAACCCATGCAGGAATGGGGAGAAAATGCAAAGTCCACATAGGAAGGCCGGAGCTGGACCGAACCAACGACATCTGCACTGTGAGGTCGACGCGCTAACCACTCGACCAGGCCCCCTCACTTGGATTTCGTTTTTTAATATCTATTTTTTTCAACATTTTTTCTTTTAAATGACACAATACACGGACATCCATCCATTTTCCGAACCGCTTGATCCTCACTAGGGTCGCGGGGGGTGCTGGAGCCTATCCCAGCCATCTCCGGGCAGTAGGCGGGGGACACCCTGAATCAGTTGCCAGCCAATCGCAGGGCACACAGAGACAAACAACCATCCACGCCCACACTCACACCTAGGGACAATTTAGAGCGTCCAATCAGCCTACCATGCATGATTTTGGAATGTGGGAGGAAACCGGAGCACCCGGAGAAAACCCACGCAGGCCCGGGGAGAACATGCAAACTCCACACAGGGAGGCCAGAGCTGGAATCGAACCCGGTACCTCTGCACTGTGAAGCCGACGTGCTAACCACTGGACAACCGGGCCGCCCACAATACACGGACATGGTTCTGTTATTGTCTAAACTAGGTCAGTTGACTCTTGTCAAATAAATTGCATGTAGCGACGTATTAGGTCCAGCAGGTGTCAGTGTTCAGTGACAGTGGTTGGATGTGTTGAAATGACACATGACACCTCATTGACCCATCACTACTGAATTTTCTAGACCTTCAGAATTTTTGCCTTATAGCTTATTGACATGTTTAAGTAATTTCTTGGAAGTACCTCCATGTTATTTGTTCGTTTTTTTCATATTTTAAAATCTGTCAGCAAAATCACTGTGTGACTATGTCTCTCTCTCTCTCTCTCTCTCTCCCTCTCTCTCACTCCCTCGCTGAGAGATTCTCCAAATTCATGGTCCAGTTTGTGGTTTTGTGCTTACAAACTTCGGTTTGGTATGCATTAACCCTCAGAAAAAACTATGTGCGTGTGTATGTATATACCAGTGGTCCTCAACTAGAAATGCTGTCGGTCCACTTCTTTTTTTTTAATAAGACCAAGGTCCGGTCCCATGCACGGCGGTCATGGGGAGCAGGGCTATATGCCCATTTAGTATGGTCAAGCCAAGCTTATACAAATCAACACTCCTCACAACCAACCAATAATGGGGTGCATGAAAATAACAATTATTCACTTTGCCAGTACACAGCAAATAATGAGAGGTATTGTGTTGAGGCACAGGAACTCTTTTATTTTAAGTTGTGCCTGCTTAATAATAGAAATAGCCCTTTTAGGGAAATAAGTCATCTTTACTTTAACTTTGTTAAACAGTAGTTGTCTTTTTTCCCCTTAATTTAACAAAAACAAAACAAAATACTCATTTTACCAAAATAAATACTAAACATGAAAACAAAAACATCCTTTTCATGTGTACAATTCCCCTTTTCACATCCCCTCTGAAATCACTGAAAAATATATCAGAAGAGGAGTTAAGAACCATTTGAAATACTGACACAAGGGAGCACAGGAATGTGCAGTGCTGTTCTTCCACTAAAGGTGAATGCAATGTCTGAGGCATGCAAATATTATTTGAGGACGCCATTGGGATGTTCATTTACCATGTTGCGGTGTTCTGCTGTTAAACAGCTGCAAAGATCCCCGGGTAGACGGGAGCAAAACTGCACACAATCGAAACCTCCCGCGATTCGTCTTGTCTAATTGTCTGTGTGCGGCTCTCCTGTGCTGAAGCTGTGAGCACATTGTGGCGTCGCGCATGCGTCTGTTTCCTGACACAATCATCCATTTTGAATGTGTGTGTATTGGGATAGAAGCATAAAAACTTCGTTATTTGAGATTGTTCTGCCTTTTTCACATGAATTCAGTATTAGAACTCTTGATACTGAGTGCCACAAGTTATTTATAGTAACGGTATGTTTAAAGAAGAAATAGAAAATTGATCTGAATGCAAAATTAAGCTGTTTTATGTTGAACATTTGATTCTTCTAGCCAATAGCAAGCAAACGACATGGCTCGGAAGTCATTGTTTATCATACCATCCACAGTCATGGTTTCAATGAAATTAAATGTACATACTGTGTGTGTGTGTGTGTGTGTGTGTGTGTGTATATATATAACAATTTTACACGCACACACACACACACACACACACACACACACACACACACACACACACAGACTCATAATACGTGCAGGAAGGAGACAAAGTGAATAAAACAATGTTTAGAATTGTGAAGAATGAAAGAGATTTTGTGCCATTGTGCTTTTTAGGTATGATATGCATGAATGACCCATTGATCGATAGCAGTATGCAAAATGGCATCGATTGATGTGCAGCATCTTTGCTTACTTTTAGGCCCAGGAGTGACCCAGCTTCTCGTGGCATGGATGATCGCTTGCTCAGCGTGATGCGTCCTATCAGGTGATCGCCCTCTTTCGATGGCTGCCACGTGACAGGATGCTGAAGGAATCAGATGCAAAGATCATTACCCACTCTTAATTTTGGATTTTTTTTTTCAAAACAATGTGTGTTTTTCTCAAGAAATGAAGGTAATTCGACCCCCCACAGACAATTCGTTTATTTGATTGATAAATTCGTAATTTACAAATTGTCATGGAAACCTGAGACTAAAATGAATATTGTGCTGAAACTTACATGCCAAACTGTTGGATCAAGTGGATGACAGTCGAAGTCACCTGCACAAAGTAAAAAGATAAACAGATTTGCTCATATCAGAATCAGAATCTGAATCTGAATCATCTTTATTGGCCAAGTATGTAGAACACACAAGGAATTTGTCTCCGGTATAACACGCTGCATTCGTATCATCGTAAACAACAAATCATTGAACCATTTTAGAGTAACCAGTAGCAGTATTTGTAGTACAAGAAGAGTGACTACGTCAGTGACTGTTTAAGGAGTTAATGGCTAGAGGGAAGAAGCTGTTTAAGTGTCTACTGGATTTGGTGCGCATGGATCTGTAGCGTCTGCCTGAGGGGAGGAGCTGGAAAAGGTGGTGGGCAGGGTGCAGGGGATCCAGGAGGATTTTCCGTGCCCTTGTCTTGATTCTTGCAGTGTGCAAGTCCTCAAGAGTGGGTAGGGCGGTGCCAACGATTTTTTCCGCCGTCCTAACTGTCCGTTGAAGTCGGATTTTGTCCTTTTTTGTGGCGGCCCCAAACCAAACCGTGATGGAAGAACACAGGATTGATTCGATGACTGTCGTGTAGAACTGTTTTAATATCTACAATTAAAAGCAAAATATACAAAACATGTTGAAGAACTATAAGCTGTGGATGATCGAGTAGTCCGGTGATTATGCCCACAAGCAGGATGCCTGACGAAAAGCATTGCCACCAACATAATATTAGGGACACTAGATAAACCTTTTTTTGACAAACAATTGCCAGCCAGTTTGGCCGGTGATGCATGAGGCAAGTGTGTCAGTCAGGCACATACTTTGAGTGGAGCATCGAGTATTGAGAATCGATTGGAGCCGGTATTATTCTGCCAGAGTCATTCACATTTTAAATTTCCAGTTCCTCATAACGTAATCCCATTTGCCGACTGGAAAAACTTGCTGAGACCGACAAAGTTCGCACTACCATGTGTCACGTGGGTGCACCATGCGACTATCACGTGTGATATAACTTTGTTGAACTAATGAAGAGTCTCTTCAGTGCAACATTTAGAATAAGATGATATTGTGCAAAGGAGGTTGCATGACGTGCATAAGTTAACAGAGTGCCGTGTTTGGCTAGCTTGGTGCTCCCTCCCACTCCTAGCCTCAGCCTACAGCATGCTGAGCTTTCGTGTCATAATCAGGTGAGTTAAACAATAAAATACTTCTATTGTCAATATTTAAATTTAATGACGCATTTTAAAATTTAATGATGGGTCAATTCAAAGGCAACTAACCAGCTAACATCAGCATATGCACAGTATGTTCTATACAAGGTGAGCGTATGCACATTGTATGGCAAAGCAAAGAATTTAACCTGGATTTAAAAGCATTGACACTTGGTGCTGACTTTACTTCTGCTGGCACTTTATTTCATTGGTGTGCAACATAACAGCTAAATGCAGCTTCACCATGTTTACTTTGATCTCTGGGCTCCATTTAGAGACCCAACTCTGTAAATCTTATATTCAATCAGCATTGATTTAATGTATTCAGGACAAAAACTATTCGGTGATTTACAGACCAGTTGCTGAATTTTTAAATCTACTCAACAGCTAATTAGGTGCAAGTACAGTAGGACTGGAATAGTATGTTGTGATCACTTTGTTCAGTAGGAACCTGAGCTGCAGCTGTTTGGTGCTCTATTGAGGGAGTCCAGAAAGAAGTTACAATAATCAAGTCGACTGAAGCATGGATACATTTCTCCTGGTCTGTTTGGAGTGGGTGTGGGTGTAAGCTATCGTAATATCCATCCAACCATCCATTTTTAACCAATTTATCCTCACGGGGGTCGTGGGCGTGCTGGAGCCAATCTTTAGGCAATAGGCGGAAGACACCCTGAACTGGTTGCCACCATATCGCAGGGCACACATAGACGAACAACCATCTGCGCTCATACTCACACCTAGGGACAATTTAGAGTGTTCCATTAACCTGCCATGAATTTTTTGTGGGGGAATGTGGGAATAAATCCATGCAGGCATGGGGAGAACATGAAAAACTCCACACAGGAAGGCCGGAGCCGGAATCGAACCTTGAACCTCTGCACTATGAGGTTGACGTGATAACCAGTAGTCCACTGTGCCACTCGCTACAATAATAATAACAATAATAATAATAATAATAATAATAATGATTGGGAGAAGAGGACGCACAAAACAGGGTTAGATGGAGGCAACTGATTCGCTGTGGCTACTCCTGAGGGGAAAAGCCGAAAGGAAAATAATAATAATAACAATAATAATAATGATAAGTTGGGGCGGCCCGGTAGTCCAGTGGTTAGCACGTCGACTTCACAGTGCAGAGTTACGGGGTTCAATTCCAGCTCCGGCCTCCCTGTGTGGAGTTTGCATGTTCTTCCCGGGCCTGTGTGGGTTTTCTCCAGGTACTCCGGTTTCCTCCCACATTCCAAAAAACAAAAACAAAACATGCATGGCAGGCTGATTGAACTCTCTAAATTGTCCCTTGGTGTGAATGTGAGCGTTGGTGGTTGTTCGTCTCTGTGTGCCCTGCGATTGGCTGGCAACCGATTCAGGGTGTCCCCCGCCTACTGCCCGAAGACAGCTGGGATAGGCTCCAGCACCCCCCACGACCCTAGTGAGGATCAAGCGGTTCGGAAAATGGATGGATAGATGGATGATAAGTTGTCAGAGAGTTTATGCCCCAGGAAAGGTGAACCATTGGAAACAGGTCCGAAGTGAACAACCAGACAAAGCATGGCTCGCAGATACCTGATGATGACCAATATAATTGGATTATGTTTCCCTTGCCCACTCTGGAGCCAGGCCTGGAGGTGGAGCTCGCTGACGAGTGCCTGGTGGACAGGTATGCAAGGAGGAAAGCCCCACCCACTACCCCAATTCAGAACCCGGGTGGCGTTCTGGTCCTGGACTTCTTTACTTGTCACGGATTGTCCATAACAAGCACCATGTTCAAACATAAGGGGGTCCATATGTGCACTGAGCAAAGCCCTGAGGATTGATGAGATTCACTTGGAGTTACTAAAGGCTATGAATGTTGCGGGGCTGGCCTGGTTACAGCATCGGGGACAGTGCCAGTTGGGCCGGAGGGTGTGTTCCAACAACAGAGGGTTCACACTCGTCAGCCTCCCCGAGAAAGCTCTATCAGGGGTGCTGGAGAGGACGGTCCGTCAGGAAGTCAAATCTCAGATTTTGGAGGAATAGTGTGGTTTTGTTTTATTCATCTCTGGGCATAAATATTTCCCCAATATGCCTCTTCGGAGATATCCTAACCTATCATGTTTTCTATATGTAGAAAACGTGACCAGGTCAAGGAAGAATGTGAAAAGATGCTTCCTTTGGAACACAGCGCTGTTTAAAATACCTTTAACTCCACTTTTCCAAAACGTCATTCGTGAGTGTGAGTGTTGTTGACGTAACACAATAGCGTGCTTTCTTTCCTCCTTTTTCTCTCTCTCTCACTTTAGCTCCTGACCCATCTATTGAAGCATTTTATATTTTTAATGTTTACACGGTTTTCTTTACGGATGGTAAAATTAGTCAGACAATTTCATACCTTTTTTTTCTTAAGTCTTGGACATTCTTCGAGTAGAGAAAACTGCTTCGGTGGCATGTTGTTTTAAATGTTACTGGCGTAAAGGATTATGGGTATATCTCCTGTCCATCCATAACGGTTTGTCAGGAGTAATATGATAAAGAGGGGTTAAAGGTTGCATTATGTCTCTGAGGCATTTTTAACATTCAAATAACCTTCCCTCCAAGTACTTCTGGGTTATTTCAGTTGGAATAGAAAAGAAAGTTTCTCAGCAAAAATGACATTCCGAAAAGGCCAAATGAATGTCGCGAATAGTTTGACATGCACAGTAGCTTCTCTTCAATAAAAGAGGTATGACCAAGTTGGTTCGCTACATTCCAGCAATCAGCAACAGCCACATGATGGGAGCGTCATGATAAGAAACCAACTTTCGATTGAGAAGTTGAACTTTGGTTGTGGGGACAATTGGAAAATGGAGTAGACATGAAGTAATTCAGTGAGGTTACTTAAGACAGCACCTTTTGATAGGGAAACGTACCAGCCGATTAGCAGAACTTTGACGGGAAAGGGGTCAGACATAACACAGCCCTCCATAGACAGAGGAGAGTGAGACCAACCAAGAAACACTTTCTTGGGAAGCTAGCGGTTTACTCTGCTTAGCTCCCCATTTTTTAGGGGTCAGGCTCTGACCCAGTATGGATTAAGACAGGTATGACCTAATTATATTCAGGATGCATCGAAATGAAAACTCTTAAATAAATAAATAAATAAAACGGTTCCTCGGCTGTATAATTCACTACAATTCACCAAATTTGTGTGAGCTCTCTCATTCCTTCTGACCAAATAATGTGCACGCTTTGACGGGCCAACAGAGAGGCAGCCATTGGTGGCCTCCTCACCTGGGGCCAATAGCTTGGTACTGCGGAAGGGAATTTTGGGGTGATTTCTCCACCACCCACCTCCCCTCATTTCAGCAGGCTTTGGAAATAGCCTGCTAGTGTGGCAGTGTAAGGCTCACCATAGGTGGCCTCAGCGACGTGAAGCACCAATCCAACCCACCCCCCAAGCTATTTTCAGATTACACCAAGATCCCTCAAACTGGCATACTTTTCTGCTTGGCTCTCGACGAAGGCGGACGCTTTCTGCACAGCTCCCTGCCCTCCCACCTTTTTTTTCCCCTGCTTGCCACTTAGTCTTTTTGTGCTGTCTTTTGTCTAACTTTTTTTTTTTTCCCTAGCCTCCTACCGTGTTGTCATCCGAAGAACTAACCATGGAATTAGTTGGCTGGTCTCTCGATGTAATCGACAAAAATTTTTCGACGGAAAGAGCGGGCAGTGGGGAGCCTGCTTGCCCTCCGGGGACACTTGCTGCCGGATACGCCCTGGATCCATGGAGAAAGTGGAGAGCGGTGTGCCTGACAGTACTGTCCGTGGAGGACGTGGAAGACATCTACATTATTGGCCTTTTGATAACAGGTATGCTGCTGTTTGGTGTTGGCAGCTTGCTGTTCTATCGCAAAGTTCAACCGACGGGAGCGGCTCTATTGGAAGTGAAGAAGCTGCCTGTCACTCTGGATGGCTTGGCGCGAATGTCCAACACTCAGACTCAAGCGGTGACTGAGCTCAATCGCAATATTGTTGTGATTTTGGAGCGACTCCGCGCGATCGATAATACCATGGAGACGTTGGAATCCACGCTGCGGAAAGAATTTCTGGATCAGACTGATCGGCGCCACTGAGGAGATACAGACCAAGGACTCAAGGCTGTCTGGAATTGTTGGCGGCCGTCTCTCCAAAACAAACAACGCTATCTGGCCTTTCCCCTGGATGGAAATACGCACGGAGTCTAGGGCCCCCACCACCACCCCCCTCCTTCTCGGCCATGGACTGATAAGCCGGGACTGTCTTCATGATGAGCAGACCTCGACGATGCAGCTATGACCTGTACATGCATACACATACACAACTGGACAACCACACGCGCATACACATCCTTGTTATAACCGTCTTCATCGCTCCGATTCTTTTTCCCCCGTGACGTGGTTCGATAATGCGGAGCGCAACGGTGGACCGTGCGGCTGGTCATTTTGGCTGCGTCGCGGTTACCCCCCTCTCCCCCCCCCCCCCCTTCCCATTCATCCTCCCCCTTATTACATGTTATGTCTTGTGACTTGTTGTAACTGTCATATGCTTATTTTATGTGCTAGGGTCTTTTTTTTATCCTGGACTTAAACTATCCTCGGAAGAGGATAGTTCGAGTGTGGGGTTTTTTTTCCTCTCCCTACCCAGCGTTTTTCCTTTCTGAATTCTGATTGTAATTTCCCCATTGCGGGACAAATAAAGGATATCTTATCTTATCTTATGTTGAATTATATGTAGAATTTTTAAGTGAAATGAATGACTGCGAAAAATTGCACATCTCACTTTTGCATGGAATGACTGCTCTGTAATGGTGACAAAATGCGCACCTCATGCGAGCTTCATGTTAATTCTTTCCCGTCACTATTCTCTATTCTAATGCAGGCATGAGAATGGAAAGCAGTCTCCGCGGGAAGATGCACCAGCAACAGTATACAGAAAATGTGTTGTAATGGACCACTTTGTATTACAACAGTGGTACAAAGTCATTGACGAAGTACGACAGTGTGCAAAGCAATCTATGTTGTGTCAATATAATGGTAATAAGACTAACATGTCAGCTCATCTGTGGAGACTTTTAATCCTCGCACGTTATAAAGGGCTTTGCGGTGATGAGCCAAGCAGGGTATACTCAATACTCACCTCCTTGATGGCCCATTACATTATGATTTGCAAATCATTCTGTCTTTATGTTTAACACGTACCAACTTCAGTGGCGAAGGTAGGAAAATACACGTTTGCATCAGGGTTCGTTCAATGTCGCAAACGTTTGCCAAACGTTCTCCAGACGTTCACCAACCGTTTTTATGTTTTTCTTGTTGCAAGGAAATTTCAGACAACTGGAGAACATTTTACGAACGTCTAGTGACCTTAAACGAACCCTGATGAGAACATTTGCTCCCTTCACAAATGCTCGCAAATATTCGTCCCTCAGTGGGATCGGGGCATACATGTTTTTGATATGACTTTTGATCGCGGCGCGGACACCCGCAGCGGCTCCTCTTGTTTTATGTTGAGAGGGAAGAAATTTCATCTGTGCTGTATGTTACATGTTACACATACAGTACATTTGACAATAAAGATTTATCCAATCCAATCCAATCCAATATTTTAGTTTTGTGTTTGACAAAAAAGGCCAAATCGGAAATAGACAACGGTTTTCTTTTGTTAACGGTTTTACAAAATGGTTTGGTGTGTTTTGATTCATAATATATTCAAAGTTGTAGCAGTCGCAATACATTTTACCGAGTTGATATCAAGTCATAGGTGAGAGGTACAGACAGAGGAGGGTAAATGTTTGAGACAAGACACGAGTGTTTAAAAACAGGTAAGAATCACAATCCACAACCATCAACCCATTACCAGTCCCTGAGTCATAGTAATCTGGATTAAAACATCTGGAACCTAACCCGACCGACAGCAGTGAGAGAAATAAGCTTTTCGAGCACATTTATCTCGACCATTGCCTGACACAGTCAAACATCATTTACACAGGTGTGAGCTGGTGAATACTATAAAAAGATTCTACAACATGTGACCGTGCCTTCACTTTAGCTTTTGCATCTGGCAGTTCATAAAGCATTACATAGCAATAGAAACACTGACCTAATTCCATAAATCTGCTGGCCTAAATCACAGGGTCTCTCCAAATAAAGGAGCGCTGTGCTTAGAGCCGCAGTAGCCATGCCACATAGGTGTAAATGACACTGTAATACAATGTGCTGTCTGCAGAATCTATCCTGTGAGGATGTGGTGATTTCTTCTTTTTTTTTTTTTGCAAAATCCTGACGTACTCTGCACGCTACACACAAACATGCCAGGAGAAGATACAGGATTTGCTATTGGAGTTCTACTGCACAAAGTTTTCATGCTTTCGCTTCAACCACCCAAAATGGGCCGGTTGCATCAGAAAGGACATTGAACATAAAAATGGAGCCAGTCAAAAGTTATTCAGTGTGGCAACCCGAAAACATGAAAGGTGCAAACGACAATTTTACTCGGTTTAAAAACGTGTCCCTGTGTCAATCGTGTAACTAATCAGCCTTCAAATTCCTTGTCATGCCACTACCATACACAATGGGATACAGGAATCACCTCAATGTTCTCATGAAGATTATAAGAATTCAACAAATGAGACATTTTTTTGGTGAGGAGAGATTGCAAGATGACAAAAAAAATCATGTGAGTTTGGTAAAAGCCGAAACCACACAACACCAAGTTTTGGCGACAACAAAATGAGGCTATAAATTGAGTGTTGTTATTGTATTTTAAAAGAACAATAAAGGTCTGACGGGACAAGGATGAAAGTAAATGTTAAATGAATTCCTATAGCATTTTATAAAACTGGTAGAGAGCACATCTGTGTGACTGACCTTTCTCGCTAACGCTTTCCATGTCAACGTCCTCACAGCTGGTGTACTCAGGCGTGGAGCCGCCCTCCTCCTCTGAGCTGCTGATGGACATCTGCCTCTTGTTTACTCCGCGCTTGCTCTTGTACGACCGCGAAGGGGGCGGACGCAAAGACTCAGACTGTTCCGAACTTTGTGAGTCTTTCCTCAACAAGTTGTCCCTACCTTTTTCTCTTGCCATTTGTGTTAAACCTGGCTCAAAGCAGTCCTTCTTTTCTGGAGGCAACGGTCCTCCTGGTTCCCCCGCGGTCCTTTCAACAGAGTAAGCTCGATAAGTTTCTAATTGGGCTTTGCGAGTTCCTCTCCTGCTCAGACGGTTTTCAGAGACCTGGACTTCACAGCCTCCCCCTTCACCGGGCCCTAGTCCGACCTCGTTGATTGCAAGATCACTGTGTCTACGTTCATGACGGACCTTGGATACCTTGGCGTGCATGCGCATCTCCTGTTCCTCCTTCTGTGGCTTCACAGGGTATCGGGCAAGGTTGGGATCACTACGGTAACGGTTCTGGAACTCCTCCTCACGTCGCTGCCGCTCCCTTTGTTCATCATCGACTGGTCGTCTCCGATTTCTTTCTAAGTGACCCAAGTTGTCCTCCCCATCATCGTAGTCCTGAGAATGTATCTTTTCCAGCCTGTGACCATCTCTTGGCCGTCTCTCTCTTCGGTCCCCAGGGCCAACCCTCTCATCTAAAGAAGACTGAGTTGGTAGCTTTCCAGCAGGTCTCCGGCCAGTACCATGCCCCTTACCATTCTGTTCATGGTATGACACTGGCCTTTTTCTACGGTGAAAAAAGGATAATTAGATAATACAGTGTGGTGCATTGACATACAAACATCAACACCTATGCCTTCAAGAAACTCATACATCTTTAAGTCTTTAAACAGGATTATAGTGGCATCACTAAGCAACTTTCCATTTAGCTTGAGGGTCTAGGAATGGATAAACAGAGAATTGAATTTATTCATTTCTTTTTTTCCAAGATGGCGCCCAAGTAGGCAGCCGCCGGCAAGTGCTTTTGTCTTTTGTTTTGTCACATGGTGTTGTTGTTTCGTCATGTGGACCTGATGTGGTTTGTTTCAGCATTTTTGGCCACGGCATTCGTCAAAGAAGAAGAATCTGTGCTTGGTGGTTGCACCTTCTTGGCAGCACGCATGTAACAGCTTTTGATTGGGAGGAATGTCGGTGCCATTTAACTGTCGTTGCTGGACCGCCCCGGGGCGATTGTGTTTTGCGCCTGTAATGGGCAGCATTTTCACAGCCCCGCTTTCTTCAGCAGAAAGGTTAGTGCTGTTGGACAGTCTACGGCTGCGATGATGAGAAGAAAGGAGCGTCAGCGCAGAGCGCCGATGCGTATGTGGAACTGGGAGACGCGGCTTGGAATTGAAGCGGATTTACATGTGATAGGAGATGAGAGCCAATCTCTTTTTCGTTAATTGGCGCTATAGCTTATTGTTGCTTTCAAACTTAGCTTGTAGCAGACGTGTGCACATTTTCAGCATGTCGTCTTTGATCCACTGGTGAAAAGGACACTTTGATTCGCTTCTCTTTCGTCTATAACTGCTTCAAACAAAAAAGTGTATGTAGGAAAAGTGGTTAAGATTTCACGACTGTCTGTTTCTTATGTGTTGTGTTGTATTATTTGGAATTTTATGTTAACTGTTCTTTTGATGGCAGTGTGGGCACCCACAGCGGCCCCTCTTGTTGTCTTGTCTGTTTGAGAGGGAGGAAATTTCATCTGTGCTGTATGTTGCACATACAGCGCATTTGACAATAAAAGTGTACTTGACTTGAAAAATAATGGTGATGCATCACAAGTGGAGTAGAGTTACTGGTAATAAGCTTGAATATTATATTGTGATTTCCACGTTAAAAACTTTTACTACTTAAACCAAGTGGGCAGTACTGACAGAAAGGTCATCAGTCCATCACTGATGGACTGTCATTTCGTGAGTGGACTGACGGAAAAAGTTTAAATACTATTGGAATAAGCACCAACGGAAGCAAATATCGGCTGTTGTCCAAACTGACCTGAAAGACAAAGACGACCTTCGGCAAATAGTGTTTTGCGTAGCACGTAGGGGTTATTAGCCCCGTACACACTACAGAATTGTCTGTGTGACCGCACGGCGTAGTATCAGTAGCCTGCTGGCTTCTGAAATGAAAAGTTGTCTTTGGTGAAATTTCAGGTTCTGCGGTGCGGTTTTAACTTGTAACAAAATAAATGTCTCTCGTGTGTCTTCAACCCCTGTTTGATCAAGTGTTTGCTAAATTATTTTTCGCCGCATTTCTCGACTTTTATAGATCATGCATAGATATCTACTGATGGTGGTAGACCTAACTGTAGAGCCAGTAAACCTCTAATTGACAGAGACAGTGAAATGAACCAGACACAACACAATGACGTGTTTGTGTGATGTTACCCTTATAAATAGTTTTTTTACTGAGAATCCTAAAATAGTGGTAACAAAATGTTTAATAGTGTAATGATGAAAGCATGGTTAAAATAATGATGACTGAGTGACAGACTGACAATTAACGAATTGGTCTGGCCTGAAATAATGGCAGACTAATGATGACGGACTGGCAAGCTAGTGAATGATGAATAATGTACCAGCAAAATGTATTTGGTGCACCCATCTCTGCTGAAGCATTTTGTCTCCAAATAAATCCATCCATCGATTCTCTGAACTGCTTTTCCTCACTAGGGATGCGAGTGCTGAAGCCTATTCCACTCGTCCTCGTGCAAGAAGCAGGGCACATTCTGAACTGGTCACCAGCCAAACACAGCAAATAAATACATTCTAGATCTATTAATTGTAGATATTTAAGTGACAGTTTTGGTTTTGGTTTTTACAATACACTTTGACAGGACAGTCAGAATTCAGAGTTGTGAGCATTCAGCTTAGTACCTGGTTGTGTCTTAACATGCCAGGCAGCAATGGACTTGCCTATAATTTTCATTGTTGTCTCCTCAGAGAACTCTCTCCTTCGCTTCCTCTGGTCATGTTTAGTGTGTCTACACACCATGTCACTAAACAGCACACAGACTACTTGTCACCCTTTAAATAGGCCAAATGACTGCTTACAAGCTTATAGTACTTGTGAAGCTAATTAGAGGACACACCTTTGTTGAACATGACCTTATCGTCAAATTATATTTGTTTTCTGGGCGTACCGTCATTTTTGCCCAGGTCTTTTTCATGATTTGTGTTTTTTAAAAATAATCATGTCTTATTTTCACTGCTTAATTTTCACATTTGGATTTTATTCGTATTTTTTTTTTCGTTATTAACAGTGAGGGACCAACAAATCTGTCCAAGTGTGTGCTTGACATTACTGTGAACACTCTGCTTATATGCATTTCTCCGCCATGTGTGTTAATGTAGTCGTTCTTTGAAAATTTACAATTCCCTCAAAATGTATGATAGTTTTTGGAAGGTAGAATTATATGGTTTGGTTGAAAATGTTTGTTTAAATATGCAATGTTTGATTGTCTTTCATTGTATGGGTCATTTTTACAGTACACTTCAACTGAGAATGACAAAAAACCTTGAAACAAGCACCATTTGTCTCTTTACTAATGTGGACAAGCCAGTCTTCTTTCTACAATTTGCACTGTAGGATCAAAGAGGAATCCGCCAAATATATTTCCAATGAACTGTCCACTGAAGAAGTCGGTTTCAATTACAAGTACGCCTCTCACCAATAATCACTTCTCCGTCCTTCACCATCTGTGTCTGCACATCAACTTCTCACTAATGGTCAATTACAGTACGTACTACTGAGGTGCATGTTGACATAATTCTGCCATGGAATAAATAGTTTTGGGGTCTGTGTGCCTGACTTCTGGTTGACTTTCATATTCATTTTCAAACACACCAATGACGTGAATTTTCTTCGGCAGCACACGACAGAAATTTCTTTTCTTAATGGCCTCAAATGGCAGTTCTAGTTTGAAATTTAATGTGTTCCGATTTAAAAACAATTGAGCTTTCGACCAGCTTCTTGGAACCCATTGTGTTAGTTCCTGTTCCTTTTTGCTGTAATTGTTTTGCTTCAAAGATAAAAAAAACATTCAACAATCAATTCCACACAAGACGCAGTTTATGTACAATTACAATACATTGTAATGGGGATTGAATCGTACTTTTCTCGAGGTGGTACACTTTGAGAGCGAGTACCAGGCATGTTGTCTGGAGCCTTCGGGGAAGTACCACCAGCGGGTCCTTGCGTCCTGGGTGGCAGCTCAGTATTGCTGGTAGTTGTAGATGACGGGACTTGAGACTTGGAGCGGAACAGCTTCCTATCCCGTTGGGCTTCGCCCACCCTGGTTGGGTCATTCAAGGTGGAGCCCAGGCTCCCAGGCTGCACCCCTGACTCTGAAAACCATTCTCCTGATTTGGTGAGAATCTCTTGCTGCTTACGGCACAGGTTGCATACCCACATTACCTGTAGGGGTTAAATGGGCAAACACGTTTGACAGGGTAATTCAATAAAGAACATCATTCTTTCAAAAAGTGTTTAGTTCAATTTTTTTGTCGCGAATACACTGTCACTGAATGAAAAAGTGAGGACAAGCACAGGAAAGAAGACCTCCGTTTCTCTGAGGTAATTGAAATACAGCACTGTCTTTGATGCAGTGAATGTAACTCACATAAAGCATAAAGCATTTCATTATGATAATGTGAATGTTGTTGACGCAACAAAATATTGAGGGAGTCTGTCGGTTTCAACTCAATAGACAGATAATTAAAATTATGTTATATATGCACTTTTACTGTGATTCAGCCCTGCTGCAGCACCACATACCATCACAAATGATGATTGCTTGTCATGGACAGTGAAAATGATCACATTTAATTCCTCATCCTCTAAATCAGACCGAAAGACAAAATCACATACTCACATGGAAGCATTGTTACAGGTTATCGCCTCACTCCGACAGCACAAAAGCAGGATTTATCTCCCTCTGTATTTCTAATCCAAACATTTATTTCTCAGAAACAAATCCGGAGCACCAGTGAAACAGGGTGATCACTTGTATTCCACTTTAGAGCCATAAGTTAAAATCAGGGCACTGCGATGAAATAAATCTGCAACCCATTGGATGATGTTTCCCAAGCAACAGTCATCTTCGTAGTTACTATCAAGCTTGCCAAAGCACAATTGTCCTGAATCGTAGATGGCGGATGTCCCGACTAATCTAAAATCAGCTGGCAACAAGGCCCAGAAGGAACAAGCAGCCACCCAGCCACACACCACAGTCCCGCTCTCATATCTTTCCCCACCTCTTTACGTCAGAAGAGAGGCTGCAGATTATCAGTGGCCAGTAATCCTCTCAGCTCCTCACTATTTTCTAACTCATCATCAAATGACAATAAAAGCTTCTCGTTCTCACTTTCACATACAGCCCCAGTTTCCACCATGATTCCTTTTGGCACAATGACAATGAATGGAGATGAAACCGAAAGGCACCGTAATGTGTTGACAAGATTTAAAAATAATAATAACTATCTCATCTTTGTAGCATAGTCATTTAATAGTTTGCAAATCATTGTATTCTGCTTTTATTTATGTTTAACACAACATCCAAACTTTATTGCAGTTGAGTTTGTACAATCTGCCCCTTTAAGGAGTCAGTTCACTACCATTAAATAATGTCAGGCAGGCGCTTGCGCTTAAATATGACTCACTGCACTGTACTGTACCGTACTTTGTTCTTCAAGAGCAATATTAAAACACTAAATGAGATGAATGAAGCTACAGGCCTGGATCAGAGAGGAAGACATCTACTGCAACAATATGGGCATTGAATTTTACATGGAGCAGAATGATGACAAAGCACTGGGTCATTCATTTGGTAAAAATACATAAGATCTGAACGATGAATGGCATTTTGCATTGCTAATATCACAGTATGATAACATAGAATTTACTAGGCGAAATTGTATGTGATTACAACGTGGTCATCTGATGTGCATGCCAGAATAGAGCATCTGGTGCCATCAATTTCTCACGCTACACACTATGAGCTTGAACATGACAGAGAGAGGGGGGGGGGGGGGGGGGGAACTTATTTTAGCCATTAGCCATACAGTAATTTCCCTTTTTATTTTTGTTCATTGATTGTATTCTAATAAAGAGTCTGGACAAAATTACATGAGGTAATTATGGCATTGCTAATGGAATACTTTTGCTTAGGATAGTGTATGTATCTATACAATGTTTTGTCCCCAACCCCTGGGCTGTGGACCGGTCCTGGTCCGTGGGTCATTTGGTACCGGGCTGCACAGACAGAATAAATAAATTACATTAATTCCATTTTATTTATTTCGGAATCTAAAAGATTCTCTGTTACATCCGTCTAACACAGGTCAAGGCACGCTTCCCGATCACGTGCTAAAAAGAAACGCAGCAGCTAGCAAAATGAGTAAAAAACTAACGTCTGTGGAAAGCTTCTTTGGGAAGGGGAAAAGGCCCAGCCAGGAGACAGAAGAGGAACCTATGACTTAAAAAAGGCTACATTTAATAGAAAGAAGCAGGAATCCTACTTCAAATACGGATTTATCTCAGCGGGAGATTCCCACGCACCAAGCCCGCTGTGCATAATATGCGGCCATGGTGAGTCGTATTTTTCATGCACTTTGTATTTGCGGTGTATGTTATTTTGATAACACATTTAAATGTTACCATAAAGACCAGAGAGTGTTGCGGTCAGATAAGACGTTCCTCTTGTCATGATTCCTGTTTATTATTTTTTTTAGAAAATAACACCGTTTTCATGCAGGTCATATGAAATTATTTTGTTGTATTTATCTGCCACACCTTAAAGGCTGGTTGGTCCCTGAAAATATTTTCGGACATTAAACCGGTCCGTGGGGCAAAAATGTTTGGGGACGGCTGATGTAGGATACATGCAACAATGCAGTTGCTAAAAATGAATGATAAAGTGATATGATGTAGAAAATCTTCCAGAATTTATATGTACAGCAATGTAACAATTTTTAAGCAAACTTTAACTTGGCCAATAGGTGCCAGCTCTAATATAAAATGGCTTGGCTTGACTTTCATCAACAGAAGTGGAAAAGATAATTGAGCTATGATTAAATGTGTTGATGACGCTTCCAAAAATGTTTTACTGCATGCATGTGTGTACGTGTGTTTACAGTCATGTGTGTTTCAGGAACCAGTGGCTGACTGCTCTCCACTGGGAGGCAGTGCTCCTCTAAAAAGACGACAGACAGACTGTCAGTGTTGACAGGAAAATACATGAATAATCACTCACCACTAACAAGCTTGAGCACAAGCAACAGCAGAGTGAGTAGCTTGTCAGAGAAATGTTCTGCTTCAATGTCCAGAAATTAATTTGATTTTTTTTTTAAATCAACACATTTGTCGAAAAGTTTACATGTATACAGTGATGCAATTGGAAGGGATCAGTCAAGAGAGGGCTGACATAATTACGGGAATAGCTGCTCTATGTTGTAAGATCAACATGGCTTTTTGTGGATTACGCTTTCACACAGCAGGGTTTCCCCTTCTACTGTCTGACTCATATACCCTGAATAGTAAGGTTCACTCCAAGGGACAAACCAACCCTTGAGGCAGACTCGTGAAGCCCCCTGAAGCTGTGAGGCGAATATTAGGACCATTCCACTCACCCACAGGCATGCAGATGGGGCCACGGCTGATGACTGTTTTAGGTGCATTGTTTGATTCCTGTTCCGGCTTTCCTGTGTGGAGTTTGCCCGTGCCTGCGTGGGTTTTCTCTGGGTACTCAGGTTTCCAAATACATCCCCAAATCGTGCATGGTAGGTTGATTGAATGCCCTAAAATTGTCCCTAGGTGTGAGTGTGAGCGTGTGTGTGTCCTGCGATTGGCTGGAAAAAGCAGGTGTCCCCACCCTGCTGCCGGAAGACACCTGGGATAGGCTCCAGCACGCCCGCGAACCGTGTAAGGACAAACAGATTAGATAATGGATGGATGGATAGTATAATTTAAAAACATCCATTGTGCCGTCTAACCCTTTAGTTTTTATAATGTTATTTAGATGTGTGGGATTGGTATTTTTATAATGTGGCAGAGACTACCTACTTCGGCCCCGAAATCGCGTGTCACCGACTTGGGTTGGAGAACAGGCCTCAAAGTCAGCTCCCAGCAGTGAGGTTTTAATATTGTACACTCATGTTTTTTTAAACATAATGTCCTGTATGGGCAAATCACAAGGTTTGTATTTTATATTTGTCTATTGATGATTTATTATTTTTTATGGCTTTAAAACAGGAAAAAACAATCAAATTGATTCAAGATAAAAATTAAATTAAACACAACTATCAAGAGGGAACAAAACCAGTCAAAATATTTGGTAGTAAAGCATGCTTTTGTGCTCCAAATTTCCTCTTGGGTGCTTGTAACTCCATAAAACACAGACACACACACACACACTTTTTCTCTTTCTCTCTCTCTCTCTCTCTCTCTGTTTATGTGTTTTAGGGATACATGTGTCTGTATCGAATTGCTCGATACTGTGGTCATGGTTTGGTGAGCAGTGTATCAAACTGTAGTCTCTTTTTAAAAAATAAATAGTGCTGTATTAGTCCATTTAAAATCAGCAAAGAAAGCTGCCTGTCATCATTTCGGCTGTCCTTTTCACTCCAAGTACAGCCCAACAATACCCTTGTGACGATATTAGACACTGCCTGTACAGACGCTGGCACAATTAGTAACAATTAGTTACCACGTGCCTCACATCAGAAAAGTCCCATGCTACTCCTCGATAGCTTGTTAATTACTGGTACCGGGACTGTAGTCTGAAATGCATTGTGAAACTCCTGGCTGTTTACATGAGGATGAAAGAGGTGCGAGAGTGAACTTAATGCACCATGAAACATAGCTGAGCTCGTTCACTTATGATTGTCATCGGTGGATAATAATAACAATAACAACAATGGACTAATGATGTCACTCCACAGTCCATATTGAACTGCAGTATAGGAATCAGGGCATTAATTGAGATCGCAACTAAAACAGTGACATCTTTATAATATATGAGCATAAAGGATTTCACATAATAAATCCATTAGTGATGCAGAAAGTCTAGAAATCATATCGAACTCAACGTGGATGTGAAATATGAAGCATTTCAGGCAAAGTGCATCCTATACGACTTATATTACATGACAATTTATTTGGGAAAGTAATGATTTGAAGGTGGAGAGAGCCAAGAGATAAATATAGGATGAATGATCCCATCCAAGATATGACTAGGACATTAATAATACTTTTATTCAATTTAAATTTCGTTCAGTAAAGTTTTCCTTCAACCTTTTAGGGACACATGCACCGAAATGTAATCTCTGCAACTTCAAAAGTATTACAGAGCAAAGTCAAGTCATGAGCCTCGATGCACTTAATGCCAACAGAGTAATCGACGAATTTGCCACCCTTAAAAAAAATTAGTGCATTCTTAAATGCTTCCATCCACCAACTCGGTGGCAATTGCAGCTGTTAATTCAATTTTCATTACATGATGAACTCCTCAAAGGGAAAGTGTTTTCTGTATTATTTGTTTATTGAAAAATGATGGGCTTTGCTTACTTTTTGACAACACATACAATTTTGCATGCACTATCACAATGTGTACATATTTTCTCTTTTTTTGTGTGGTTAATACTACACACATACTTCCTATGTTTGACTGAAAGAGCACTTCAAATCTATTGTTCACGTGAAACTTGAACATTGTATGATCCATTTTCATTCGATGATTGCAAAAAAAAAACAATAATAATAATAAAAAAAATTCTTGCATGTTGCACTCACTCAGATACTGTGCATCTCTTGGAAGGAAAACAATTTGACTTTGTAAAAATTACTAAGGCAATTTTATCGTGTACCATCCAACCATCCATTTACCGATCAGCTTATCCTCACAAGGGTTGCGGGGGGTGCTGGAGCCTCTCTCAGCTGTCTTCGGGCAGTAGACGGGGGACATCCTGAACCAGTTGCAAGCCAATCGCAGGGCACACAGAGACGAACAACCATCCAGGCTCACACTCACACCTAGGGATAATTTTGAGTGTTCAATCAGCTTGCTATGCATGTTTTTCAGGCCTAAGGATTTCACGGTAACGATCGTTACCGGTAGCGTATTGTTTCTGTGGCGTCATTTTGACGGTACCGAAAAATCGTTTCCCATAAAAGTCACCGCACACGAGTTGACTGTACGCGATCGAATCTCTCATGCGTGTTTGTCGTGTGGTTTGTGAGTGTGTTTCTTCTGATTTACTTTTGTTTTGTTTTTTTCAGTGTTGGGGGCGTCGGACCAGATAACGTTATGTGAGCATGCGGGTTGCTATTTTAGTCCGCGAATGGAGAAAGCACGTGAATGACAGTTTGAGATGGCGGCGAAAAAAACACAAAAAGGTCTACTAATTACGACATTTAAGAAATGGGAATGGCAGTCAGATTTTTCGTATGAATCGTCCGAAGGGCGTATCACTAAACTCACCTGTGATGTATGCACAGAACACGAGAATACTCGGAATCGTGCCTCCCGTTGTAGGAGTAGGCCTGTTTTTGGAATGTGGGAGGAAACCGGAGTACCCAGAGAAAACCCACGCAGGCCTGGGGAAAACATGAAAACTCCACACAGGGAGGCTGTGGATGGAATTGAACCCGGTACCTCTGCACTGTGAGGTCAATGCGCTAACCACTGGACCTTCCGGGCCGTCTTTATCATGTACCATTTATCACGATTTTCTGGGAAAATATATCATTCCAGTTTAAAAAAAAAAAGGTTTTAAAAACTAAGGCTTGTGATGCAGTTGAAAATTGGAGTGCACCTAGCTTGTATGTTGCGCACCAAGTCATATAAAATGTGGACACACCATTGCAAACCAATGCAAAAAGTTATTATTGTTCTTATTATTGATCTTAAATAGCAACATGTACAGTACCATAGATATTATACACACTGTCCAATTCAAAGCAGAGCTGGTTTCAAAAACAAGCAGGGGCAGCATGCACAGGCATGAGTGGTCATTGCATTAATATACATCATTAATATCAAAGTTTAGTTCCATGCCAGGAAAATGTTAATCTCCCAACCCAATATTTTAAAAGATGTATACATTTATCAAAATTCCCTCAAACCTCGCACCGTGGGACTGTCATGCCTGCGGCCGTTGGAAAGGGTCAGGATTTGTCAGAAGAGTCACTGCCCCGGCAGACATCCTATGTCAGTGCTCATGCTCACTTTGCCAATTGAAATTTCAGGGTCTGCATTCATTCTCAGAATGAGATCAATGATGGGACAACTTGACCTTCCATTTCTTAAAGACAGTTGGATTGGATTCTTATCCACACATCTGTGAATGAATACAGAGCCAAATGTGAAGGAGGGAAATCATGAAAGTCATGCATCAAGTCCATCACCCAGGAGGCCTTACCCTATCCTTCACTATGATACACTTTGCAGGGGGAGGAGACAAACAATAAATGAAGTATTAGTCATGGGTTAAATTTCTGAATTGTGAGAGCAGGAGTCTTCACTCCTGACAAACCAACACTGACAAAACTACATGGAGTGACGCAATAAGAGTAAAGCATCACACTGTCCACATAGCAACCCTCCAAACACACATCTCTTGCCTTTGCTACTATTTTTTAATAAGAGTAAAAGAAGAGTGAAAAATCAAATGTGAATCCTAGAGTGAATGTGCTCTTGGTCTACATTTAATGCCAGCAGTGGTTTCACTTTGAAGTAATAAAACATTCCAGTCACATCACACAGAGAACACAAAAAAAGATGCTAACCACTTTGTCCTCCTTTGTGGCATGCGGTCCAGGTTGCAGTGAGAATTGGGAGAAGTGAATAGGGTAGTGGAGCGAGAGAAAAAAGGAGGAATCCAATAAACATGAAAAGAAAAGGACATATAGACATTGAATTTGTGAATTATACAGTGGACAGATACGGGGAGAAGAAAGCAAAGCAAGAGGTAGAAAAGGTGCTGCAAACATTTGGCAATGACATTCTCCAGATTAGAGCTCCCTTAAAATTGAGTGAAAGACAGATGAAAGTGGATGGCATAGTATGTGAACATTGACAGGAATGGCTGCAGTGATGTGCTTGTCATGACCTTCTACTTGGAAAAGGATCAATCAAATCAATTTGTCAGGAGAAATTGTTTTTAGCTATTTTACTACACTCTAATTCAAAGTCTCTCCCACACGCTGATCTGCACTGCTTCCACGAACAAGATGGCTGCGAACAGAGTGGAGCTTAAACAGAGCAAGTGTTGTCACATTTGGGACTAATGCATTAATTTAAGAAAAATAAACTCGGAAGTTTGATTTGTGGTGAGAAAAACACATCGTGAGCCGAATGGTTTTCACATCATTTTATGTAGGAAAAAAACGAGTCTTTGAGGAATTCAGATACCTCGGTTCGAAAAGGCTTTTTTTCTGCTTCGATGACCCACTTATTTACAGTACTGGCAACCCAATACAGGCAAACTGGTACCAGGCCAAGGCCCATTTGGTACCGGGCAGCAGAGACACAGACCTGCGAGCTGTGAGCAAATTTACTCCTTCAGAAGTGGCGGAAATGTGCATGACGCTATGCAGTCAGAGTCCTCCTCCTAACATCGGTTTGCATGTTGAAATAAACAGAATTCGCCAATACAGAAGCAGAAGCAATAAACAGAAAGTAATGATAACAAATTGAGCAAACATACAGCAAAACACGCAGCTGAAGGGCAGGCATGACTTCCAAAGATGAAGCTATTTTGACATGAGAAGTTCCTCCCCTAGCGGTTTCTCGAGAGGTGCGTGAAGGAGTATGTGCATGGTATACAGTATGTCCGAGTTTTTCTCTGACAAAGTTAAAGAAATGACTTGGCACACAGGGAAAATTGTTTTCTATATCGGCGGGAGGAATCTCTGAGGGCGAACGACGGTTGTTGCCCCGGCATTCACACTCAGAGCCCACCCCCCCTCCGCGAGTTCGACCTTTTATTGTAACATATGCAAAATACAAGATAAACACTGCCCCCAATATCTGCATACCGCACCCCCGGTCCGGCCCCTCGGTAGTGATTGGTCACCTGGGTTTAAGCTTTGAATCACCGGTACGTTGGCGCCTTTCTGTCTGGTCTACATTGAATCAGCATGTTGCAGCCTTTGCGGACGATAAATGTCGCCTGGGCGCGACGGGTGTTCTCAAATCCTCTTTTGTTGTTCAACCGCTGTTCCCGAATTATTCATTCCCCCTTTGTGACCAAGTCTAGCCCTCTCTCCTCTGATCGCCCACCTGCATTGATATGCTAATTGTGGACTTCAACAGCCCTCCGGCCAGGTGGCCGGCGCCTTTGTGCACAGGCATTTGGGGGTGCTGGATACGCAACCAAACGTTTAGACGTGCCCAAATTATATGAAACTTTAAACATGATACAATTTTGCTCATAGATTCCTCTCACAGTATGTCATCAAAAACAAGGAATTACGAAAAACCTGTTGAATCATTTGAAGAAGTAGCACCCAAAAGATCAAGTGGAAAGCAGAAAAATGCAACCACATCATCTTTCCACGTAAAGATTAGCAGTTTAGTCGCTAATAACTAGGCGGCAGCCACCGGATGAAAGCAGCAATCAATCGTGTCGTTTGATAAGTCACATTTGCAAGTAGCAATGACGCTAATGCCGAATGTAGGATCATCCATCTCTTTGTAGTTCACTGAGTTATTTTATTTTTGTCATGGTTCTGTTTGTTTTTTTCTTGTAGTTCGCAGGATCGGAGGGCGTTTCTTCCAAGCACGCACCTGATCATCATCATCATCATCATCCGTCATGCTGTGGAGTTGAACCTGGTCTATGTCAGTGCAGTCTCATTTTTGACCAGCAACCCTCCATGTATAACCATGATAGCGCCAAAGTTGCATTTTTCTTTTTTTTTATGAGTCTCTTGATTGACCAGGCTAGTTCTTGGGTTATGACCGTGAGCAACACATGACCGGCTTTCTGGTCCTCTATCCCAGACTTCATTGCTGAGTTTCCACGACCCGGGTTCCACTCCCAACTCCTTGACTGTGTTCAGGGGAATCAATCTGTCGCTGACTAGTCTATCAGGTTTCGCATACTTGCGATGGAGAGTGGCTTCAATGACTACGCGCTACGCAGCATTTTCCGCCATGGTTGGAGTTCCCCTATTCAAGACAAGCTGGCCATCCGAGACGATTCTTCTCACTTGGAGGAACTCATCAGTTTGGCCATACGTCTAGACAATCAAGTGAGAGAGAGAGAGAGAGAGATACACTGGGAGCGTGTAATGGGGCACCCCCGGATGACGTACCCCCACATTGATCGTGAACCCCCCATCCAGAACGCCAGCAAAGCCTTGTGCCTACCACCCCAGTGGAGGAACCAATGCAATTGGGAGTTGGTCGACTGAGTCTGGAGGAGAGATGTGACGAGTCTAAACGGGTGCCTGCTTCTACGCCAGCCCACCCAGCTCGGCAACTGTAAGTCGGATAGTGACTGATGATTTCCAAAACCTGTTTAAGTTCGACCTGATACTGTCGGAATCGAACCGAGTGATTGACAATATTCGACGTTCTAACAGGCTGGAGATAGTGAGTGTGATAGCTGATCACACCAACAAAATTACACTAGGGCTTTCATCAATTCTGGGAAACCGTCATACTCACCGTTGTTGATAAGTTTTCTAAGCTAGCCCATTTCTTGGCTCTGCCCAAACTCCTTTCAGCTCTTGAAACCGCCAAGCTCCTGATTACCCACATGTTTCAGATTCACAGGATCCCAGTGGACCTTGTGTTCTAACAGGGCCCCAATTTGTGTCAAAGGTTTGGAAACATTTTTGTCAAGCCTTGGGAGCCACGGCTCGTCGATGCTTTGGTCATCACCAACGGACTAATGGCCAGAATAAATGAGCCAACCAGGACCTAGAAGCTGCTCTACATTGTGTGTGTCTCCACCAACCCACTTCCTGGTACATCTATCGAGCCTTTGTGGAGTGCCCGCACAACATGCTCATCTCTTCAGTTTCAGGTCAGTCTCCCTTCATGACCGTTTGTTAAATCAGTTTCCTTGATTAATTCACTCATCAATTGATTCTCTCGTAACAGAGTGTCTGTTCTAAGAACTGTATCAAAGATTTCAGAAACGAAGCCAAACGTAATTATCTCCTGTTCTGACTCGCCTTCCAGTTCAGCCTACATTTGGTCACAGTGTGAGTCAAGGCTCGCTGGCTTGGTTGAATCCTGAGCAGATTGGGCACCAGCAGGCACAGTGGTAATAGTTTCTTGGCCAACGACACCCCAGGAGGAGTCCTCTCTCTTGGTTTGGAGGAAAGCTCACAGATTGGATGGAAGAAGCGGGTCTTAAAATAGCACTAACATGTATGCTGTGAGGATTGATGAGCAATGAACAATAGTAGCTGTGTTTTTAGTTCTGCTTTGTCATTTCATGATCCCATAATGATACCTATGTAAACGACTATAGAGGTGTTCACACGGCAACATTTGCTCCGGTGCTACGCCAGTGCTGTGCCAGTGGAGCGGTCACACGTGCAAATTTGCTCCGAGGTAGCCCCGGAAAACAGCTTACACCGGAGCAAATTTGATCCACCTTAGGGAGGTGGTTTAAAAATTTGCTCCAGAGCAAATGCTCGTTTGCGGAGCAGCACCGATGTAAATTTGCACGTGTGAACTCTCCATTTTGCTCCAGAGCAAATGCTCGAGAAGAGTTGATTACGTACGGCGAGAATGCGTTGCTTTCGTGCTCTGTCGGACTTCCGTCATGTGTTTGTTTAATAACGACACAAGGCTTGGCTGGTAACAGTAGCAAGCACCTCTTGGGTTATACCATCTCAACTAGAACAGGGGGGGGGGGGGGGGGGATAGTCCCCAAACGTCATCTTTCCTTTTGTAGGAGACTGGACTGTCTCGGAGTTGTTTGTGTAGTTTGTTCCTTTGTTGTGTGTTCAAAACCCCCCGCCCCTCATAGAATTTATTTTGTGATTTCCTCTCTTGATTTTCTGTTTGGCGCATTACATGTTTGCTTTTCTGAGTGTCATTGAAGTCCATCCATCCATCCATCATCTACCGCTTATCCGTGGCCGGGTCGCGGGGGCAACAGCTTTAGCAGGGAAGCCCAGACTTCCTCTCCCTAGCTACTTCTTCCAGCTCTAGTCTCTCCAGCGTGTCTTGGGTCTTCCTCGGGGTCTCCTCCCGGTGGGACATGCCCGGAACACCTCACCAGGGAGGCGCTCAGGGGGCATCCGAATCAGATGCCCAAGCCACCTCATCTGGCTCCTCTCGATGTGGAGGAGAAGCGGCTCAACTCTGAGCCCCTCCCGGATGACCAAGCTTCTCACCTTATCTCTAAGGGAGAGCCCGGACACCCTGTGAAGAAAACTCATTTCGGCCGCTTGTAACCGGGATCTCGTTCTTTCGGTCACGACCCATAGCTCGTGACCATAGATGAGGGTTGGAACGTAGATCGACCGGTAAATTGAGAGCTTCGCCCTTTGGCTCAGCTCCTTCTTCACCACGACAGACCGATACAACGTCCGCATCACAGCAGACGCTGCACCGATCCGCCTGTCGATCTCCCGCTCCCTCCTGCCCCCACTTGTGAACAAGACCCCAAGATACTTGAACTCCTCCACTTGGGACAAGATCTCCTCCCCGACCCGGAGGGGACACTCCACCCTTTTCCGACTGAGGACCATGGTTTCAGATTTGGAGGTGCTGATCTTCATCCCAACCGCTTCACACTCGGCTGCGAAACGCTCCAGTGAGAGTTGGAGAGCCCTGTTTGAAGGAGCTAACGGCACCACATCATCTGCAAAAAGCAGGGATGCAATTCTGAGGCCCCCAAAACGGACCCCCTCAACGCTTCGGCTGCGCCTAGAAATTCTGTCCATAAAGGTTACGAACAGAATCTGCGACAAAGGGCAGCCTTGGCGGAGTCCTACCCCCACTGGAAACGATTCCGACTTACTGCCGGCAATGCGAACCAAACTCTGACATCGGTGGTATAGTGACCGAACAGCCCGTATCAGGGGGTTCGGTACCCCATACCCACGAAGCACCCCCCACAGAACTCCCCGAGGGACACGGTCAAACGCCTTCTCCAAGTCCACAAAACACATGTAGACTGGTTGGGCGAATTCCCACATACCCTCGAGGACCCTGCTAAGGGTGTAGAGCTGGTCCACTGTTCCACGGCCGGGACGAAAACCACACTGCTCCTCCTCAATCTGAGGCTCGACTTCCTGACGGACCCTCCTCTCCAGCACCCCTGAATCGACCTTACCAGGGAGGCTGAGGAGTGTGATCCCTCTGTAGTTGGAACACACCCTCCGGTCCCCCTTTTTAAAAAGAGGGACTACCACCCCGGTCTGCCAATCCAGAGGCACTCTCCCTGTTGACCACGCGATGTTGCAGAGGCCTGTCAGCCAGGACAGCCCCACAACATCCAGAGCCTTGAGGAACTCCGGGCGGATCTCATCCACCCCTGGGGCCTTGCCACCGAGGAGCTTTTTAACCACATCGGTGACTTAAACCACAGAGATAGGAGAGCCCACCTCAGAGTCCCCAGGCTCTGCTTCCTCCAAGGAAGGCGTGTTGGTGGAGTTGAGGAGGTATTCGAAGTACTCTGCCCACCGGTTCACAACGTCCCGAGTCGAAGTCAGCAGCGCCCCATCCCCACTGTACACAGTGTTAGTGGTGCACTGCTTCCCCCTCCTGAGGCGTCGGATGGTGGACCAGAATTTCCTCGAAGCCGTCCGGAAGTCGGCTTCCATGGCCTCACCGAACTCTTCCCACGCTCGGGTTTTTGCCTCGGCGACCACCGAAGCTGCGTTCCGCTTGGCCAGTCGATACCCGTCAGCTGCCTCTGGGGTCCCACAGGCCATAAAGGCTCGATAGGACTCCTTCTTCAGCTTGACGGCATCCCTTACTGCTGGTGTCCACCAGCGAGTACGGGAGTTGCCGCCACGACAGGCACCAACCAACTTACGGCCACAACTCAGATTGGCCGCCTCAACAATAGAGGCACGGAACATGGTCCACTCGGGCTCAATGTCCCCCGCCTCCCCCGGAACATGGGAAAAGCTCTGTCGGAGGTGGGAGTTGAAACTCCTTCTGACAGGGGATTCCGCCAGACGCTCCCAACAAACCCTCACAATACGTTTGGGTCTGCCAGGACGGACCGGCATCTTCCCCCACCATCGGAGCCTACTCACCACCAGGTGGTGATCAGTTGACAGCTCCGCCCCTCTCTTCACCCGAGTGTCCAGAACATGCGGCCGCAAATCCGATGATACAACTACAAAGTCGATCATCGAACTGCGGCCTAGGGTGTCCTGGTGCCAAGTGCACATATGGACACCCTTATGTTTGAACAAGGTGTTCGTTATGGACAATCCGTGGCGAGCACAGAAGTCCAATAACAAAACACCACTCGAGTTCTGATCGGGGGGGCCGTTCCTCCCAATCATGCCCCTCCAGGTCTCACTGTCATTGCCCACGTGAGCATTGAAGTCCCCCAGCAGAACAAGGGAGTCCCCAGCAGGAGTACTCTCCAGCACACCCTCCAAGGACTCCAAAAAGGGTGGGTATGCTGAGCTGCTGTTTGGTGCATATGCACAAACAACAGTCAGGACCCGTCCACCCACCCGAAGGCGGAGGGAGGCAACCCTCTCGTCTACCGGTGTGAACCCCAATGTACAGGCACTGAGCCGGGGGGCAATGAGTATGTCCACACCTGCTCTGCGCCTCTCACCGTGAGCAGCTCCAGAGTGGAAGAGAGTCCAACCCCTCTCGAGAGAACTGGTACCAGAACCCAGGCTGTGTGTGGAGGCAAGTCCGACTATATCCAGTCGGAAATTCTCTGCCTCACACACCAGCTCGGGCTCCTTCCCTGCCAGAGAGGTGACATTCCATGTCCCAAGAGCTAGCTTCTGCAGCCGAGGATCGGACCGCCAGGGTCCCCGCCTTTGGCTGCCGCCCAGCTCACATTGCACCCGACCCCTTTGGCCCCTCTCATGGGTGGTGAGCCCATGGGAAGGGGGACCCACGTTGCCTCTTCGGGCTGTGCCCGTGTGCCCATGGGTGTAGGCCCGCCCACCAGGCGCTTGCCAACGAGCCCCACCTCCAGGCCTGGCTCCAGAGGGGGGCCCCGGTGACCCGCGTCCGGGCAAGGGAAACCTTGGTCCATATATTTTTATCATCATAAGGGGTCTTTGAGCCGTGCTTTGTCTGGCCCCTCACCTAGAACCTGTTTGCCATGGGTGACCCTGCCAGGGGCATAAAGCCCCAGACAACTTAGCTCCTAGGATCATTGGGACACACAAACCCCTCCACCACGGTAAGGTGACGACTCACGGAGTCATTGAAGTCATCGTTGATTTACGTTTTCGGGGGCAGTCACTCTCGAGCTGAAGGCACGGAGACCGAGAAGGAGAAGGACGTGCCTGTACAGTAGTTGCTTGAGTTGTGTAAAAGTTTTAAAAAGAACCAACACGACAGCTCATTTGTTTTCTGTCATTTTGCTCCGCTGCAGAAACTGCCGTGTGACCGCAAGTGGAGCTGCACTGACGCTGCGCCGGTGCTGACACGCTCAACGGATTTGTACGTGTGACCGCTCCACAAAATTTGCTCCGGTGTAAAATATATCACAACAAAATACATCGGTGTGGCGCCGGAGCAAATTTGTGCCGTGTGGACACCCCTTATGAGTCTATCGAGGTCCAGATCTCTATTATTATTGTCCCTCTGACTTTAATGTTTACATGTTGTGTGGATGCGAAAAGACAACAAAACTATGCAATGCGATGAGGTGTAGCCGAATTTCTTCAGATAATATACTCAGTGGCGTGTGCATCTTTCCAATCCAATACAACTAGATATGGATCTTGATAAGTTTTCAAATTGAATGATTCGGTTTGCTTTGATTCACTGGAGTTACGATTCATTTCAATATGGTATGGCTATAGCTTTTGTCATGGTTATTTACATGCAAAATCTCTCCAAAGAGCAAACAATTGAAGTTAATCAAATTAAAACCAATTTGTACCTTGTGTGCAGCACTCCTTAAAGATGATCCAATCTCGATTTATGGGCTGTGATACGTTTCAAGGACGCCACATTTTAAAACGATTTGATTCAATTTGGTTGAATCGAAACCACGTTTCTGATTCAAATCGGTTTTTCGCGACACCCTTCATATTCAGTTGTTTCTAAAGTTAAGAAGTCTGATCAAAAGAAATGGTTAGTGGTCTTAAATTACATTGGAAATTTTCAAAAGCGAAACATCAAAACTAACTGGATTGGTATCCCAAAGCACCTGTCCAAATAACATGTTTTTGTAAAAATTTGCAGCCATCACTCTCCTGGATTTGGTTTAGACCAGTGGTTTTTAACCTGGGTTCGATCGAACCCCGGGGGTTCGGTGAATCAGTCTCAGGGGTTCGACTGAGACTCTGCCATGGAGGTTAAGATACACCCAACTCAACATGTCAATTAGTTATTACACGCCCACTTGGCCATCACTGGCTGCAGTTGATCACATTACATTGCTTGTCCAATCAGTGCTGCTGGAAATTTAGTTTGCTCAGTTGTCAAAGTGTGACTGCCGTGATAGTAAAAAAAAAGTTTTAAGACATGCTATGTCGAGCAAAAAAAGAAAGTGGTCAGACGAATATGTACAACATGGATTCACATCCATCACGGAACGTGAAGGGACTCAGCGTCCTATCTATAAGTTGAGCAACTTCATATCTATAAGGCTCGCACCGGCAAAACTGAAGGAACACTTCTCGAATCATGTTTTTATTTTTCACTAAAGGTTCGGTGGATGTGCATAGAAACTGGTTGGGTTCGGTACCTGTAACAAGGTTAAGAACCACTGGTTTCGACACAGTAATTTGTGGGATGAGCCACTGCCTTGAATGCTTGCATGATGGGAAAACGCAAGACAGAAAAAGACACATGTAATACAATAAAAAGTGAGGTTCAGTGTTCAATTTTTTTAAACCATTCCACAACACTCCACCTTTAAAAAAAAGGAATTAGTCTAAAGCCCGTACCCCAATGAGGGGCCAACATTTGTGAGTGTATGAACAAGTTTCCTTACAACATAACAAAACCATCAAGACTGATGGCAAACATTTGGTGAATATTTGTGACCTAGAAGGATCGATGATGAGAACTCAACATCCACTACCTCCGACAACATTCACAAACCTCCGGCCCTCAGTGGCATACGGGCTTAAGGGCCAATTGGAGTGGTCCCAAGACATACTTCCAACACGCTTTGGTTTACCAAAGTGTGACCAGGAAACAAAGAAGCAGAGGATAAATTGATGGTTGTCGAGCAGCAAAAGCAGAAATGATGAATATATGAATGGCAGTCAAAAGTGGCAGAAGAGATGTTTAGTATTCTCACATTGTTGGAGCGCAGGGAGACTCGGCCTCCACAACGGGCACAGAATTTGGTTTGGCAGTAGGAGCACAAGTGACCGCAGCCATCTGCAAACTTGGTCTTACGGCAAATGCCGCAGGTGGGTGCGTCGTCCTTTTGCTGGGTCTGCTGACGCCGTGTCTCCGCCCCGATGCGACGCACCTCCTGTTTATAGCTCTCAAACTGCTGGTGCAGTGTTCTGTGAGAAAAGGAGAGGAACTTTTTATCAAGTTGACAAACTTCATAGATCCTTTTTAAACATCCTCATAAATAAAAGTGACAAATATTTTAGGAATAGATGAATGACGTACCAAAAAAACAAACAAAAAAATACAATTAACTGAGACTTTGGCTCAGTTTAACTCTTTAGTAGGGCTTCAGGAGTTCAGTTTCTTACTCAAGGACACGACGACATGGTCCCAAGCGCAGATGATCGAACCCACAACCTCTGGGTTCAATCCGGACGACCACTATACCACTGAAGCATACTGCCCATTACGACGTTGTCACCCTCACAGTGAAAAGCGTCTCTGATGAGGCACTTAGGTGATGGAGGGGTATTTGCAGCCTAAATTCTTCAACCATGGGAAGTAGACTTCATGCTGCCCAACGTTTTGCGAACATTTGCGACCTTGAAAACAAACCCAGATGAACTCTGACGTAAATGCGCATTTTTCTACATTCGCCAACAGTTGCAGTTGTTCGCCTCTCAGTGGGATAGAGGCTTTAGTAAAGAAGCTTCTCTCTTTTAGCCGCCCTGTCTTTAAAACAGTGTGTGTCAGAAGGCTACAGAAGCCACGAAAGGGAAGAAATGCATTTTTTGTGACACCTGCCCCTTCAAAAACAAACAAACAAACAAACAAACAAACAACAATTTAGAGGTTAAATTGATTAATGTCCCAGTCCTACAAGTACCAGTTCTTTGCTCAAAAATAGTGGATTTTCCCTCAGGCAAGCAAATATGTCATGGGCAGAGAAACTCAGTGTGGGCAGCAGCATTTCGTCAATTGGCCAAAGTGTTCCAAACATATTTGAATCAGCTTCTCACTCACATTTATGGGAAATGGGCAGCTTTCAATGTAAACATTTCCATGGTTGTGTAATTTCACCACATGGGTGGGAAGGCACTCCAGAGACCAAACTATTCATATTCAAGGTAATTAAGATGTATTTATTTTTCTATAATATGTACCCTGTTCAGGGATCTGGTTTGGACGTAATTGACGTAATTGAAATGGTAGCTACGTCATTAACATGACCTTTGACCGCAGGCAGTTATCTATCCTGCCAATGGGAATCCAGGGCTCAGCCAAGTCCAGGCTCCATGGGAACAGCTGTCAGAAACAGAGGGTTCACGGCCGGTTGTCATGGTAACATTGTGGCGTCAACTGCTCGGTGTCAGCGGGTGTCGGTGTACCAGCTGTTGCCGTTCTTAGAGACACATTTTCCTCATGCTTTTATACTGCTTACAGCACATAAAGCTGCATGAAGCACTTTTTTGTAAGATAAATAAATTACAGCATCATTTATATATACCGTATTTTCACGACTATAAGGCGCCATTAAAAGTCTAAAATTTTCTCCAAAATGGACAGGACGCCTTATGATGCGGAGCGTCTTGTCTATGCGCTGAGTTCCAAAACCTGACTGACAGCCGACACGCTGTTTATATAGAGAAAAGGCGGAAGTGACTGTGGACAGGCATGCGGCAAAGAAGTCGGCCAATCAGTGAAGGGTGGGCGTGTATATATACATAAATGGAGAGAAAGAGCGAGAAAAGGCAGACGTGAGTGACAGGCATGCGGGGAAGAAGTCCGCCAATCAGTGAAGGGTGGGCGTGAAAGTGGACGCTAAAGGGACGCGACAAGCAGGTACCAACACCTGTATAGAGTGTGGCTATGTGCATTGTTGCAAAACAACTTCGGTTTTGGTTTCTAAGAACCCCCGAAAATAAATTCTACAAAGAGACACGCCTACGAAGCTCAGTTCAAACTTCAAGCCATCGGTTATGCTTTTGGCATGCGTGCCCATCTCACAGCAGCGGTGAAAAACCAAGTCAAGCAAATGAACTCTGAGCTTGCCGTTATTCCCGGAGGCTTGACTAAAGAACTCCAACCGCTGGACATCGGCATCAACCGGGCGTTCAAAGTAAAGTTGCGAACGGCATGGGAACAATGAATGATTGATGGCAAACACAACTTTACAAAGAGTGAGAGGCAGCGCCGGGCGCCGGGCGAGTTACGCCACGCCTGCTTGGACGAACGTGTCTGCTTGCACTGAGTTTTTGGCAAAGCCGGCATCATTTCTGTGGAGCCACATGGAAATGAGAGTGACTGACAACGAGAGGGAACACGGCGTTTTTGATGGATTACCGGTACTTGCACAATTGTTCAATTCTGATACAGAGGATGAGGACTTTGATGGATTTCTGGGTGATGATTGATCGAAAAACGTGAGTACATTGTACGATGGCTAAATAAAATACAACGGAACTCAGTTTTCCGTTGCCTTTTCAAAAACGTGTTTTTAGCTTGTATCTGTATGTCTTGGCATGCTCCCGTATGCTACAAGCTAACGTGTTTTTAGCGTGCGCGCATGCATGCCGTATGTTTAAGCTGGCGTATGTTTTACCACTTTAAAATTGCGCCCAATAATACAGTGCGTTTTGTCTATGTGCAAAATACAGAAATAGCACCCATTAATGAGACTGCGCCCAACCATACGGTGCGTCGAATGGTCGTGAAAATACGGTATATAGGTTGCACATAACAGCAGTGCACAATGGCTGGTGACCCTGAGAGAGGAGCACAGCAACCTCCCTGAACAGAACCCAGTTACCATAACAGTGGCAGACATACAGGAAAGAGTCTCAGATATGAAGAACTGGACAGCACCAGGCCCGGACATGGTCCACACCTACTGGCTAAAGAAACTCACAGCACTCCATGAGCGCCTAGCAGCACAAATGAACCAGCTGCTGAGGGATGGGACTCACCCAAGATGGCTAACCGAAGGGCGAACGATCCTGATCATGAAGGATCCCTCAAAGGGTGCAGTCCCATCCAACTATCGGCCAATAACCTGTCTCTCCACAACATGGAAGCTCATGTCAGGCATCATTGCGGCTAAGATAAGTGGACACATGGATCAATACATGAGCGAAGCACAGAAGGGCATTGGTAGAGATACCAGAGGAGCCAAACATCAGCTCCTGGTTGACAGAACAGTCGCACAAGACTGCAGGTCCCGACATACCAACCTGTGCACAGCCTGGATTGATTACAAGAAAGCCTATGACTCGATGCCACATACATGGATCACTGAATGCTTGGAGTTGTACAAGGTGAACAGGACCCTAAGAGCCTTCGTTGCGAACTCGATGAGGATGTGGAAAACCACACTTGAAGCCAATGGCAAGCCACTTACCCAAGTGTCCATCAAATGTGGCATATACCAAGGTGATGCACTCTCCCCACTGCTGTTCTGCATAGGACTGAACGCCCTAAGCCAAGTAATCACCAAGACAGGCTATGGATACCGCCTCAGAAATGGAGCTACGATCACTCACCTCCTCTACATGGATGACATAAAGCTATATGCTAAGAGCGAAAGGGACATAGACTCCCTGATCCACACAACCAGGATCTATAGCAGCGACATCGGGATGTCATTCGGGCTTGAGAAATGTAGTCGGATGGTGACTAAGAGAGGAAAGGTAGTCCGCACTGAAGGGGTCTCGCTCCCTGAAGGAACAATAGCAGACATTGAGGACAGCTACAAGTACCTCGGTAAACCACAAGTCAATGGCAACCTCGAACTGGCAACAAGGAAAGCGGCTACGGCCAAATACCTCCAGCGAGTGAGGCAAGTCCTAAGAAGCCAGCTCAATGGCAAGAATAAGACCCGGGCAATAAACAGCTATGCCCTGCTAGTGATCAGATACCCTGCAGGAATAATAAGGTGGCCAAAGGAAGAGATTCAGACCACGGACGTTAAGACCCGAAAGCTCCTAACCATGCTCCTAACGCAAGCCGAAAGGAAGGAGGCCGGGGACTCGTGAGTGTGAGAGCCACTGTCCAGGATGAAACATCCAAGCTCCATGAATACATCAAGGAGAAGGCTCCAACGGATGACGTACTCAGAGAATGTCTCAGACAATGGGGAACAGAGGATGAGGTGCTGGAAGAGGGACCATCATGGGAAGACAAGCCCCTACACGGGATGTACCACCGGACCATAACTGAAGTGGCTGATCTCAAGAAGTCCTATCAGTGGCTAGAGAGGGCTGGCCTGAAGGACAGCACAGAGGCACTCATCCTGGCTGCTCAGGAGCAGGCCCTGAGCACCAGAGCCATTGAGGCCCAGATATACCACACCAGACAAGACCCAAGGTGTAGGTTGTGCAAAGAGGCACCTGAGACGATCTAACACATAACTGCAGGGTGTAAGATACTGGCAGGGAAAGCCTACATGGAACGCCATAACCAGGTGGCTGGCATAGTCTACCGAAACATCTGTGCGGAGTATGGACTGGAAACCCCAAGGTCAGAATGGGAAACACCTCCGAAGGTGGTGGAGAATGACAGAGCGAAGATCCTGTGGGACTTCCAGATCCAGACTGACAAGATGGTAATGGCGAACCAATCAGATATCATGATCATAGATAAAGGACAGAGGAAAGCCGTTGTAGTGGATGTAGCGGCCCCAAGTGATGGAAACATCACAAAGAAGGAACACGAGAAACTCGAGAAATACCAAGGGCTCAGAGAGGAGCTGGAGAGAGCCTGGAAGGTAAAGGTGACAGTCGTGCCTGTAGTGGTCGGAGCACTCGGGGCAGTGACCCCCAAACTAGATGAGTGGTTGCAACAGATCCCGGAAACAACATCGGACATCTCCAGAAATGTGCAGTGCTGGTAACAGCAAGGATACTGCGCAGAACCCTCAAGCTTCCTGGCCTCTGGTAGAGGACCTGAGCTGAATGAGGGACGGACACCACCCGTGGGGTGAGACGAGGATTTTTATATATATATGTATAAAACAATGTCGACTGATATAAAAATCTGTCTCAAAACACTGAAAAGCTATTTTTCAGTCTGTAGCTGTTGGTAAAATATTGGGCTTGCACCGTCCCCTTTCAAGTTCAAGTTCAAGTCAACTTTATTGTCAAATGTGCTTCATGTGCAACATACACCACAGATGAAATGTCTTCCCTCAGTAGAGAGAGGAGCGACTGTGGGTGCCCACGCTGCCATCAAAAGAACAATTAACATAAAATGACAAAATAATACAACGCAACACATAAGACACGGTCAGTCGTGCAATCTTAACCACTTTTTCTGCATACACTTTGTTGTTTGAAGCAGTTATAGATGAAAGAGGAGTGATTCAAGGTGTCCTTTCTCCAGTGGATCAAAGACATCATGAAAATGTGCGCGCTACAAGCTAAGTTTGAAAGCAAAAAGAAGCTGTCGCGTCCATTAACGAAAAAGAGATTGGGATGGAAAAAGAGATTGGGATGGAAAAAGAGATTGGCTTACATGGGACAGGAGATCATCTCCTGTCCCATGTAAATCCGCTTCAACTCCAAGCCGCAACTCCCAGTTTCACATATGCATCAGCGCTCTGCGCTGACGCTCCTTTTGTTCTCATTGTCGGCTCCTCAAGCCTTGCATCCATCCACCCGCAGACCGTCCAATAGTGCCGACCTTTCCGCTGAACAAAGCGGGGCTGATAGGTTGATTATTTTTAGATATCATACATTCGCTTATCATTAATGTTATTATTAAAGTTATATTGATATTGAGTGATTGATTGATTAATTATGCTTGCAAAGAAGAACGCTTATGCCTGCAATCATTAATTGACTATGCCTGCAATGACGAACGCTTCTGCTTTTAATAAAGATATATTCTTCATTATATACTCACATTTATAATTAAGAATGCTTGGTGCACTGTGTGGAAGTTTAGGGACGCAACCACCTTTCCGAGGACGTGGTTGGGAAGAGATAAGTGTTAAGACGAAACAGTGAGCAAGGTTGGACAGTGAATGGAGCCATCAACACCAGCTGCAACGTGATGTTTTTGTCACAATTGCACACATGTACGTAATTTACACTCACATACACACACATAGTCAAACAAGTTCAGTGTGTGTTCAACAGCCCCCACCCTTTAGGTTGGACACATCTATGTAGTAGATTTCCCAATAAATGAGGGCGTGAAGGAGGAGATCGTTAGGGTGACGTGCCGAGGACTGAAACCGAACGCTTCTCCTCGTTCCCTCCTGGTACCAGAATTGAGTCTCCTGTCTCCTCCTTCTGTTTTATTCCTGAGTGTCAAATTGGACCAACCTGACAGGGGCTGTGAAAAATGCTGCCCCTTTCAGGTGCAAAAAACACAACCTGTTTTCGTCTCGTCAAACCGCGTCTACGGTGGGCCAAGCCCCGTCCGCGTCCACGTTGAGCCGAGGCTCATCACGTGTCTGTTCGAGCAGAGTCACATTCACGTCGACGACGAGCCGTGCCACGTCAGGCCGAGCCCCAGTTCACGTCCGGCTGTCCCATGTCCCCCGTTACGTCGAGCTCCGTCCACGTCAGGCCACGCCCAGCCAAAGGATTGCCGTCGCTTTTGTTCCTGTTCCCTGGCGAGGTGAAGGTCACTGTCGCTTTTGTTCCAGTTCTCCGACGAGGCGAAGGTCGCCGTCGCTTTTAATTCCCGTTCCCCGGCGAGGCAAGCCTTCTGGACAACTTTGGGACGTCTGTGATCCGTCCCTTGAGGTTGGGGTACTGTCATGTTTTGGTTTGTGACCAACAGGTGGCACTGTGGGGCTTTTCCCTGCAGCTGCACACCTGTTGGTCGTTAGATAATCAGTGGCTTTAAAAGGACTCCCAGCCCAACCACTCATTGTCGGGTCATTGTTGCTGTTTGCTTGCAACTGTCATGTTTGTTGCTGTCATGGTTCTGTTCTTGGTTTTTTTTTTGCTGCAGTCATGGTCTTGTTTTGCTACTTTGGATTAGTTTTGGTTGTTAGCACTTTGTTTGTTTTGGATTCAGTTTTCTCTGTTTTATTAAATATAATTCGTCAAGTTCACCCTGCTCCTCCCTCCTGCCTGCTCTTTGGGGTCCACCACCACCTCGCAACGTGACAACAGCAGGTCCACACGATGTAACAACAAACACAATGTGACAAAACAAAACACAAAAACAACAAAAAAGCAGGACTCTTGAAGAGCACTTGCTCACGGCTGCCTCCTAAGGCACCATCTTGGAAAAAAAGTTTTACACATATCCTGCAACTCTGGGGGCGGGGCCTCCTTGCCACAAAAGATGAACATTCCAAAGGTTTTTTACAGCAAGTGGAGAAAGAGTCGAAATAGAAAACGTGAGCCAGAGACCCGTGGAAGTCAAAATCCGGACCGTCTATAAATAACACTTGAGAAAAAGAGGAGATGATGGAAAGACGACAGAAATGGGATGATAGTTTTTTCCCCTCCTCTTTCTTATGGTTTTCTTTTCACATCTAAAATATTGGGGCGCTTACCAGCAAACCGCCAGGTTTCCCATTTTGTCTCCCTCTGTTGGTCATTGTTTTGTTTATGTTCCTCTGGACGGGTTGTAATTGGGAAAGTAAATTCTTTGTGTGTTTTACATACTTGGCCAATAAATTGGATTCTGATTCTGAAGATCATACTCCTGTAATCTTGTTTTATTACTTTTATTGAAGACCAAGAGATGTTTGATGAAGCAAATGACAAGCTCATTTTTTGTGTGTTTTCTTTTCAGCCATGATGCTATGGTGACGTTCACATATCTGGCCCTCTCTTCTGTTTAAAGGATTTAAAATGTTAACCTCAGACTGCAAGCAGAATTAAAGCTCCCAGATGGCCCTTCTGTGTTTATCTGGCAGGCAAGAGTTTCTTAAACATTCTGTTCTTTCCTCCCTCTCTTGATTGGGCTTGATTCTTAAACAACCCAACTACAAGTAATCATCTACTCATAAAAAAAACCTTCTCCCACTCAAATCTTTGTTAACTTGATGATAGCATAAGAGAAGGTCACCAACTGCTCATCTAAACGACACTGAGTATGAGACCACATTCGTTTATACTTGACCTTTCATCCACAACTAAGTTTTTGATTACAAAAGTTGATGGGAGGCAAGGGGGGGGGGGGCGTTGGCGGGGTACCGTTGTCTTATTGCCAGCTAATCGTAGAGACACAATCGTAGACAAAAGATTAGTTACACTTTGCATCCACACATCATCGATAAGGTAAAACAAACCTGCACACATCACTAAGCTGCCTCACAATGGGCTGATTTCAGCTTTTGTTCCCTCTTAGTGGGTGAACAATCCCAACGCTTGTTGGATTCTTCTTTACAATGAGAGGAAGAGCCACATCGAAGGGTAAAAGCAATGAAATCGTGTTCACCACGAGCCTGTCATGAAATTGAGAGGCTTCATTTAATTAGCTTTTGGGAATGTGGCAGTCAGCCGTAGTACCTGGAGGAAAAGCCACTCAAAAAGGGTCAAGAAGCAAACTTTGCATCGAAGGGTCGGAACCGACATTCGAACCACAAATATCACCCACGAGGACACAATGGCTGTCTTGTGGTAAGTAAATACAATGTAAAAATACTAATAAATACAGTCAGTCAGATTTACCAAGGTCTATGTTGAAAAGTGCATTTTTTGGGATGAGTTTCTGTCACATTTATTGCCCCCTCACTTTCATTTTTTGGTTTGTTTCTTTCTTTCTTTCTTTCTTTTTTTACCATTCACATTGCCCCTCCTCAACCATCCATCCATAATCTGAGCCGCTTATCCTCACCGGTCCTCTTCAACCAACATTATTTATCAGCCCTTTAACCATCAAGTTAAAAAATAAAACGGACAACAACAACAGTATTTTAAAGCCTAGTAATTGGTAAATAACATATCATTGACACAGTGTCTGATTAAAATGTTGCCATATAATTCCCTTACATGCAAACACACATGGACACAGAAATATATCATTTTAACATACAAAACCTCTGATCTCACACAGCCAGCTGGGGAGTGCTTGTGGAGTAATCACGAGCACTGTATAATCCCCTCACTCAATCTCAGAAACCTCAGCGAGCTTTGTTGAAAGAAGACATACAAACGCAGATGCATGCACGGCTGTACAGGCGCAAGCAGGCACACACACACACACAAACTCAACCACCCACTTCCACTTATATTTCTCCCCCTCTTCAGTTCATAATCTGCAGCTATGGCATTAAATGTATCCATCATTGTGCAGAAAACAATATAGGCTTTCTAACTACCCCAGAGCAAAAGTAAAATGTTTGCCTTTCACTACAGCGTACACAAATCAGATAAATAAGAGTGCTTTTATAACAAAGACAGTTATGACTTTTTCTGATAAATTGAGCACTGAGTTCAGAGAGAAGGAGAATTTGTGATTGCCAGTCTGGCCGAAGTAAATGAAAGCCATTGTCACGAACCTACAGTATGGTTTAAGCCACATGTGCCCCACCAGCCAATATATATATATATATATATATATATATATATATATATACGTATATATACAGCATATGTACTTTATATTAGAGCTGTCAGTTTAGCGCGTTTTTATTGGCATTAATTTAAATGAATTTTAACGGGATAAAAAATTTTCTCGCGAGATTAAGGCGGCACACGTCACAGCGGATGTTACGTTGCTCAATAAATAAACCAGAAACAAAACAACAAGCGCGCTGTACAGGTCCACGCACGTTTGTTTTGCCAGCCACGGCAGCGCGAGACACCGAAAACGGATACTTAAAGAGTTTATGAATGGAAAGTTTACTTTTAAAAAGTTGCCAGATTGTTCCACTGACAAGACCAAAGTTACCTGTATGTTTTGCAGTCGTAAACTGAGCTATCATCATCGCACGTCGAGTCTGAAATACCACTTAATGGCCAAGCACACAGCTGATGTGAGTACTCCGCCCCCTCGTCTAAGACAGACAGCTATAGATCATTTCAAAGCGAAGAAAATGGATAACACGACAAAGAACAAATTTGCTGAAGCCATAGCTAAATGTATGGCTACTGCATGCGAGCCTGTCAACATTGTCCACGCTCGACTCAAGCTGAAATCATTCGCATTGCATCTAATGACTCCACTACGGATTGCCAGCGAGAGCCTCCATTATAAGCTATGAACAGAAATTGTACGTAGCAGAGAAGGCTAAGGTACACCAAGCGGGAGAAGACACTGTTTCGGGAGAGAAATAAGAGACTAGGTTGATGAGCCTCTGGTGAATAAAGAGCAGGTAGCCTGTCGAATATGCCAATGACGCGATTGTTACTTGTTTGGAACTATTTTGTGTGGAAGGTTACCGTGTTCCGTGTCCATATAAATAATAGGGGTGGAGCTTCTCTGTGTTCGTCTGACAGCGACGGTGTGCTGAGGCACGTCGAGAGTTCAGCAGTGCAGTGGTCGCGACCTTGCAACCACACTGAAAATAAAACGTCTCCAGTGTTGTCATCGAACCAAGTGAAGTCATCCGAAATGATGTCCACACAAAACCATAGAGAGACTTCCGTGTAAGAAGGACCAACAGAATCAACATAGCCTGACTGCTGTGTTCAAAGCAAACTTGAGAAAAACAAAGTATGCAACCATGGCTTAAATCCACTATAGGCTGAGCACTAGTTTACCTTAGATGTGCACTTTATAATGGTATATTGCTCTGTTTTGACTCCATAAAAAGAGTTGTTAAAGCAGCTGTTGTGTGACAAAATATTTTTTTCACTGTTGTTTATGGACAGTAATATTATGTGAGAGATTATGTGTGAATAACTGCTCCAAGTGAAAATGTTCATGTAAAATTGAAAATCGAAATTGTTATTTCAGTAAATATTTGCATTTTGCACATAGAAAACTGATTCATGATTCCATGTTGATGAGAGCTTTGATGGGGGAAATGGGACAAAAAAATATATAAAAGGAAATTCAGAAACGACAAAAACTGTGTGAGTATTCACGATTATTTTTTAGTTAATTTGAGTTAATTATGACAGTTGCCTTTTTAATTAGATTAAATATTTTAATCGTTTGACAGCTCTACTTTATATACATACGCATATATTTATTTATGTATTTTATTTATTTATTTATTTGTGTGTGTGTGCATGTGTGTGTGAGCATACACACTACAGCTTGTTCACCCTATCAACCTCACATCTGCAATTTTTTTAAAGAGAAAAAAAAGTACCTTTGTACATAAAAGCTCACTTCCTGTCCCTTCAAATACAGTGCTGAGTTGTGGCGACGGAGTGGTGGGAGCAGGGGTTTCATCCCTGAGTTGGGTGGCCGCCACAACTCCCCCTCCCCCACCCCACTCCAGTCAACAAAAAAAAGGTGCTTGATGGGAGGGTCACTGCTTGAAAAGTAGATCTTAGGCTAAAAAAGGTTGGCACCCCTGGTGTAAGCTAAACTTGTTGTGCTGGGTTAAATTATTCTGGTTCAATTCGGTGTTCCTGCTGTGCAACATCAATTTTCGATCCATCCATCCATTTTCTGATCCGCTTTTCCGCTGTCTTCGGGCAGCAGGCGGGGGACCCCCTGAATTGGTTGGCAGGCAATTGCAGGGCACACATAGCCAAGCAACCATTCGCACTCACACTCACACCGAGGGACAAGTTAGCATGTATGTTTTTGGAAGGTGGGAGGAGCTCGGAATACCTGGAGAAAACCCACGCAGGCACGGAGAGAACATGCAAACTCCACACAGGAAGGCCGGAGCTGGAATCGAACCCTGTACCTCTGCACTGTGAGACCTACGCGCTAACCAGTCAAGCACCGGGCCGCCCATAGATGTTATTTATTTTAAAGTAAAATAATAAAGATTTGGAAAAGAATACCTATTTGCATCTAAAAGGAATTTGATCATATAAAATTTCTAAAAACAAAGGCATTACAGTGATATCAGTGTTATGTCACTATAAAACCAGTTGTTTGACAGTAACGTCGATCTGGTTTAGACACTGCACTCTTTTTGCAACAGAACAAATGTAACTGGCCGTAATGATCGAAAGGTGTTGCATAATGTGCTTTCCATCCCATTAGTTTTTTTTAAAATCAACTAAGTAGTAATATAATTGAGTTCAAAATCAGTTATTTTATTTTATGATGGTCAATTGGGACACGTAAATTTAGCGACTTCTAATCTAACCCATCACTACCCCTGACCACGCAAAGAATGAGATGGGAGGCGAGGTAGAAAAATTGTCTAGTCCAGGGGTGGGCAACCCGCAGCTCTTTGGCTGGTTCAATGCGGCTCCCGGGCTCTCACACAACAAGCATCGAAAACGCCTCGGCAGTGGCGATGCCATTCAAACAGGGCGCTAACTTCACAGAGCGTACTACGTCAGCCTATCATCAATCCCATTACTTGATTGACATAGAGGGAAACCAATCAGATGACTGCATCACCGCTCATGCGCAAACAACGCCGTTAAGAGCTCAGCTAGTCCGCCTATCATCAATCTCATGACTTGATTGACATAGAGGGCAACAAATCAGATGACTGCATCACCGCTCATGCACAAACAAGGAAGCTAAACTAGTCAGCGAATTACCTCTGATTTTAAGGCAGGGGTGCCCAATCCGTCGATCAGAATCGACCGGAAGCCAGCGAACTTGTCCCATGTCAACCGCAAGGGGCGGGAGGAGGAGATGGGTGGAAAAAAAAGATTTGTTTGTTTGTATCTTCAGCTTTCATTCATTTTCGGCCTGCTCCGACTGTTGCTCATCGTGGTGTGCGTGCATACGTGCGCAAGTGCACTGGTGGGCACCCGCGTGAGTGCGTGCGTGCGAGCGCGTGTGTGTATGCTTGCACGTGCGCGATCGGGTCGTTCGTGATAGGTTGGTCGCTTCAAAAGTCGATCTTTGGCCAAAAAAGTGTGTGTGTGTGTGTGTGTGTGTGTGTGTGTGTGTGTGTGTGTGTGTGTGTGTGTGTGTGTGTGTGTGTGTGCACTCGCGTGCGCGAGGAAGGGTATGATGTGGCTCTTTGCAGTAACACAGTAAAAAAGGCTCTTCGTCTCTGACTGGTTGGCCACCCCTAGTCTAGTCAGTCCACTCACGATTAGTTCATGCCGCTGATGTCTGGGAGCATTTGAATGTTCTGCTCACTCTCTTTCTCTCTCCTTTTGAAATTGCTTTGATTTGGAACATTGATCGGTACACGTTTGATCTGATCTTCATGTAAATCGCAACAGTCTATCGACAGGCAGTTGCCTTAAATTAATACAAGAATGTAGATGTAGTTTTCATATATTCATTGGGCATTTACAGTAAATATTCACAGTACAGTGTGGTAAGTATGTGATTTTTTTATTTATTTATTGTTTTGCATAGTGCGTCTTACGGTGGCCCTACAATATGATTCTAGACATTCACCAGGACGATCGCGTGGAATGCCTATGTTCCTGTGTTTCTGATTGACTTAAGCAAAGGAATAGAATACAAAACTATACAATGACTGTTAGTAAGCAGTATCATATTTCTCATGTTATATGCAAGAAATATATGGCAAATACAGTCAAATTAGTGAACAGATAAGTACTCAATGGACAATTTTGTGACTGTGAGCATAATTAATTACAGCTGCAGAGGTTGGTAAGGTGTGCCCAACCTTTTTTGACCGAAGATCTACTTTTCGATCAACCAACCTCCCGCGGTCAACCGCACACACATCCATATGCACAAATTTACACGCGCATGCCATGGTGAGCAACAGCCATATTGGCCCCTAAGATGAACAAAACTGAAAAATTAAGTAGCCACAAGAGTTTGTGGGTTTGTGAAAAGCAAATCACTGCCTACCTTCGTTGAGACATGACGTAGAGGCATGGAATGCACTTTTGCAGCGTGTTAAGCTCACGTGTACTGTTTTAAAATTCTTCTCTCGACACTCCAGATGCCCATTCTTTGCCAGTGCCCTAGGTGAATTGTTCATGAAACAAACTTTTAATGAGAATCATAATAACAATAAAAGACATAGCGCAACAGCTCTGATCATAAGATGCAATTGCAGACTGCTTACCGCTAACAACTTCCACCATGGGTTAAAGGTGACCTGCTTTATTTTTTTTATTTTATTCTGCATTTTTTAAATACTTTTTGTGAAAGTGAGACTGATAGGATGCTGAAGGTGAAGTGCACACAGACACAAACGTTTTGGGTTGGGGGGGGGGGGGGGGGGGTTCCTTCTACACACCTCGCGATTGACTTGGGACCAGCCCGCGAGATACCGGTCGATCGCGACAGACATTTTGGGCACCCCTGCTCTAGATACGTAAATAAAGCTGTATTGTATTGAATTGCATTCCCTTTAGCGTAGCTCCATCTGGTGGATCCACAATGCAACCGCAGCCACTATTGTAGCTTTTATTCTATGCACCTTATAATGCAGTGTGCCCTATATATGATGAACAGTTTTAAAATAGGTCATTCATTGAAGGTGTGCCTTATAGTGCAGAAAACGGTACATGAATGTAAGAGTACATGGTTTTCTGTCTCTATGGGTGACCTGTAATTGACTGACTATCAGTCCAGTGTGTAATCTCTCTTTTGTCAGATGTGAGTTGGGATGGGATCTAGCTTGACGAGGAACGGAACAGGATAGACACGAGAGAAAATGGATGGATGGAATACACGGTAGCATTGTTAATATGACAACTTTAATTGTGGCTTTTTCACAGTAATGTGCTATGTATTGTACAGAAATCCAGGTGAAAGTAGTTTTTGGTAGCATGTAATATTGTCTGCTTTTATTTGTCTTCCTTCCAGTTACACGCTGATTTACAGGTGTGAAGTGAAAAAAAAACGGTTAACAAGATTGAGCGCAAGAACAGCAACCAGTGGACTGAATATTTAAATATTTCAGGAGACACTTCCAAGCGGGGGCTATTTTTACAACTTGATCCATAATTCAGCATTAACATTTTTCTCCTAGAAACCTCGAACCACTTAGGTTAACTTGAGAAATACGTTTTCTTCATCTCGGTTGTGACACAGAGATGAGTTCGGCGGAGACTTGATGTCTTTTCACACTTTTTTATATAGCTTGGAATCAATACAGCACATATCAATAAGAAGTGGACCAAATGAAAGTCTCGGGCATGTATTTTGTATTTGTCTCATTTTTACATTTTGTGTCAATGCAGAGGTGTCCATTCGTCCAACCATTTTCTTATCCGCTGATGCTCACAAGGGTTGCGAGAATGCAAAGGTGTGAGCAATCAAATGGCGACTGAACATGTGACATGTTGCCCAAACATCGGGTAAGTTGTCTCATTATTACTTTAGAATAAAACAAGGACAAAATGAATGCTGTTATTTTGTTTTGTTTTTACGTGAAAGTCATCATTGTCGTCAGCCAAAGAATGTTAACAGTGAGCTTGAAAAAAAAATTGAAAATAGCCACTGAACAAACTTTAACAGAAAATATTGTGCAACATGCACTGAATTAAAAGTCTTGGTAGTTGCTGACACACAGGCCATGGTGCTCAGCCACAAATGCTGACATCTTCTTGTGGTAAATGCACAACCAGGTCGGAAACGGAATCAATCGCAACAAATAATGTGTCATGCCTTACCAGCCTCAAGAAGAAACACTGTGACAGTGAGGCTGGGTTCATCTGTGTTCTTACACGTCTGCAATGTTGCTCTCTGGATGCATCCTGTCTGATGTCAAACAGCCCACCATGAGCGATTGAAAATATTCGCTGACACACTTTACAATTAGCCTTATGGCCTCATCATCTCCACTCAGACTGTCTAACCAAGGATGAGCCTCTTCCCCCGTCATGACTGACAAGACAATTTTGCTGACCTGAATATTTCCCGCGTGGGATTTTTGCTCTTCATTGTCAGATTTTGTGTCTGATGGACATTTTTATTGATGAAAATACGGAACTAATCTCGTCCCGTATTACTTCAATACAGGACATACCATCTACAGTATTTACCAAATAAGGAACGATTCCGTATTTTACTGGACGGTTGGCAGCACTATGTATATACGTGCGGAGTGCGCATGCGTCAAAGCTGCGTACTCACATGTGTAACTGCTGTGGCTGTATTCAAATTTAAAGCTCACATATGCTAAAACAGAACTGCAAACACAATCGAGCCAGCTGTGACAATAAAATGTTTGAAATGAAATAAAAAAGCCACTTACTGCAAATATTTAAACTGAATAAAACAATTGCAGTGTATGAACAGAAAACTCACGATACATCAATGACATTGTAAAGCTGCAATCAATAATTTTCTGAATTACCATAGAATAATTGACGATTCAGTTGAGGATACCTGTTAAAGGTTGGGCTTATGGATTGGAGCGGACTGGTTCTATTAAAAGCAATCTGACAGTCATTTTGGCCTGGATCAGACTTGTTGATTGAATTGGACATCACATTATATAAGCTTTTTATGAATGTGTTTCACATATTCTGCGGGCATCACCAACTTGCAAATATTTTCGAACGAAACGAAAACAAACTTTCAAATACGGTTCAATCTATTTTTAGGTGGCGGCCCGGTGGACGAGTGGTTAGCGAGTCGACCTCACAGTGCAGAGATACCTGGTTCAATTCCAACTCCGGCCTTCCTGTGTGGAGTTTGTATGTTATCCACGTGCCTGCGTGGGTTTTCTCCGGGTACTCTGGTTTCCTCCCACATTCCAAAAACATGCATGGCAAGTTGATGGAGCACTCAAAATTGTCCCACGGTGTGAGCGTGCCAAGTCTGTGATGCATACGTCAATATGCCGAGGCATTATTGGCAAACAAATGCCAAACACTGCAGACATAATAAAACCATTTAATAAAAATAGACAATATTTACTTACCGGTACTTAATTTTTCGAACCTATTAGTATCATGTCCCCAATGTTAAAAAAATAGCTTCTTTTTTTCCTTTACTCGTACCTACGCAAGTCAATATCCTGTAGCATTACAGGATAAAATGCTAAATTCTTAGCATTTAGTCTACAATTACAATGGAACATATTTCCAAGTACAGTACGTTGAAACTTATTTGAGAATACACTGGAACATACTCGAGGAGGATGTTGGAACGTATTTGACAGTTTACTGCACATTGGCAGTTCCATGCTTCCGTACCCTTGCACCTATTACATTAACTTGTGTATGTGTATTCAACCCAGTTTGAAATGAAAAATTACTTTCAAGATTAATCCTATTGAACAATTACACTGGAAACTCGGGTGGTGGTGAATGAAAGCTTGCAATTTTTTTTAGACATAAAGGGAAAGTCCAGATGTGCACTTTTCAAGGCTTTCGCACAGCATACTACTATGCCCGAAAAAAACTTGCCACATCAGGAGTTAGTGATGATAGATAAAGTCCCGTATCAGTACACATTTATCAGCACCAGCTGTTCAAGTCTCAGGTAATGCTGCCATCTGACTGAACATTGCTGACTGGATGGAAAGGAGCTACAAATCAAACTGCAAACAGCATGTCAGAGGATAATGTGTAAAATTTGTATAATAAAGAAAAATAAATAATTGTTGTTTATTGCGACCATTTACCATACTGCCCATTGTCATGAAGGTCATGAGTGAGCTGGAGCCAATCCCAGCCGACGTTGGGCAAGAGGCGGGTACACTCTCACAACCTTATTTGTTTTGAGCTCGACTTAGATGTTAGCAAGAATCTTTCATTGCCATCCATCCATTTTCTACCACTTATCTTCTTCAGAGTTGAGTGTGAGGTGGCGCTTGGTGCCTTCCAATTATTTTCACTTTGATATCAAGGCAGTTCAAGTATTTTTTTTGTATCAGCTGTGTGTGCAGCTGCAACAATCTTGTCTAAGTTCTCTTTTTTCATATTTGTCCCCATAAATCATTGATGAGCAACTTGTTCAGAGGAGAGATTGCTTTAGAAAAACAGAAAGTCCCCACTCATAAACAGCTCAAATTACCCATATTGAGGAAAACAGCATGCATGACCCACCCCAAAAAATTGGAGTCATTCAACTCCCCGACAATCACAAAGAAGTGATAGAACAACTTACTTCTTGCTCTGAACTTACCAAAAGTTAAAAGCAAGATTTTGAACTCATTTTCATTGCGCGCCACACCAGAGTTTTGACTGTTTCCTGAGCGATGTTTATAATTGTGAAACCCTAAAAAGGCTTCTTTACCTTTTCAACCTTTACGACCTGACTGATGTGTAAATAGTTTTGAAATCCAAAGTCAAGGAGGAAAAAGTGGCTAACAGGTATTCAAGTACAGTGTTACTTTAAACTTGAAATGCTGCAAATAGCATACAATTTGGGATGTGACGTTCATTTTGCTGAGACGTATTCGCTGAAATTACACTATGATAGTTAAGGTTAAAAAAATGAAAAGTGCGTCTTTGTGAAGTGCATCAGTGACGCTAGGTTTATTGTTTCAAGAGGGTTTTGCTGTTATTTTATGTAATAATATTAGACAGGTTCAAGTCTGATTATACGTCGATTAGAGACATGAAAAGTTGGCAAAATGCAAAGCCTGGTTGGAAAGGCCACTTCAACCTGCATACAACACAGGACAAAATTTGGAAAATTGGATGAAGCGTTCCAGAGAAAAGTGTGGGGAAAATGACTTTTGGGGAGAGCACTCTCCTCTCGAAAACCTGATTTTAAAAAATGATTTCATAAAAACAGTATATAATAACTTCATTATTTCCTAACATAACTCTGCAAAACTTTACATATTAATGTATTTGGCCATGCTGAATTCAATGTTTAATTTATTACTTATGAAAATGCTAATGTAATGGCCTTATTAGCATAAACTGACAACTGTCACGTTGCGAGGTGGGGGTGGACCCCAAAAAGCAGGCAGGAGGGAGGAGCTGTATTTGAAGAATTGTATTTAAAACAAAGAAAACTAAATCCCAAACAAACAAAGTATCAAACAAAACCCATGACTAAAGCTAAAACATAACAATGAACTAAACATAACAGAAACTAAGAGCAAACAGCAACACACATGACAGTAGCAAGAAGCAACAATGACCCGACACTGAGTGTTCGGGCTGGGAGTCCTTTTAAAGCCCTAATTAGTTATGACCAACAGGTGTGCAGCTTCCGGGGGAGCCCTACAGTGCCACCTGTTGGTCCCTAAACCGAATCATGACAACAACGTGTTTTTGTTTTTTTAATGAAGGGATGGATTGCATTTTTTTTAAAGAAAAAACTGAAGCTAGGCTATTCAAACTTTGCCATAATATATGAACCCATAATGTAATTTGAAAAAGATTACTCCATAACATCAGTAAAATTATTCAAGCAAACATCACTACTTGGGTTCAATGTGCACCGATAGTCCTCTGCAACTTAGCTAATACTTAATGCTCGTGCATCGGTCAAACTACAAAACGACACAGTCGTTGACGTTTTAATAACCACAAGCAAAGCAAACATTAGCATCACATTCTTATTATTCTTTCTTCCGTGGTGACTTCAAGCAGTGAGCATTTGGACTGGCCACTTCATTTGGGACAACAAAGGAGGAAGTAGATGTGACGCAGATGTTATTTTCTGTTTTGTGCTTTGTTGGGGGAAGATGCAAATAAACATGACTGAGCCCGTAGTGACAAGCAGAATGATTAAAAGGCATGAGGTACAAGTAACCTGTTTATCCACATGTTGCCATTCATTCAACACAATAATCTTCCTGTGTTCAACTAAGCAGCCCGAGATTTCATAAGTGATAATGTGAGTAAACTGTGGCAATATTGTGAATATTTTTTTTCAAAGGTGTATTGAAAGGTAAAAAGTGTGTGTGCCTTGGCTCAAAAATAGGTTGGGAAAAACTGGTGTAAAGGGTATCTCGGAAAGAAAAATTATCAAGTGGTTCTTTACCACATTGCAGCTTAAGAGTTATGGTTAGCCCCATGATGAACACTTTGTTATGGCACGCGAAAGCCAAACTCAACTCGGCTGTATTGCAACTACCCAGGACAAAATGTCAACATTTACAATAAGGCAACATTAATAAAATAATGCAATACACACTGCCAAGTGTTTCAAGTGAATGCGGAGAGACACCACCTTGGCACAAGCATTATTCCATCTGCAACGTGACTCGCACTGCGTGTCATGCAACGTGTAAGTTAAGACTGTTTTTTGACTTTATTTTTTATTTTTATTATGTTAGGGTATGTTCTTATACTGTATTGCATTGGTTAACTTCTACACTTGTAAGATCGTTGGATAGTGATTCTTCATTAGAGGCTGCACTGTATTAGCCATAATGCTCAGAGTATAGCTCAATAAAGTTTACTCAATAACAAGCAAATAGACTTTTTTTCTCTAGGCTAAAACTCTATTTGACTGCTATTGGCAACTAACAAACATTACAGTGCAAAACAGCGCAAAAGGCTTGTTTTGGTCAATCATAATTCTTTTGTACGGCTCATCTAATCAATGATTTTCCCAGATGACAAAGTCATTACTGACTGAACCTGAGCTTTGCTTCATGGAAAATTAAATACATAACTTCCTCTCTAGGGGCTCAAAGCAGCTTTCTGCCCTTAAGTCTACAGCCAGGAAATGAAAACAGCCATTAGAGTTGAAACAACCCAGAGTCTGTGATGCTGTGGACGCCTGCAATGGCATCATTCTTGATTAGGTCCTTCAAGTGTTATGCCTGTACAGATGGAGAGTAGTTTCATGTGTAGGGAAGTTGGACTACTCGCCTGATGAAAAATCATTTTAGCAACAAGGTCCACAACATGGTGAATTTGAGCATTTTCTGTGATCTATCTAATTTCCTATCATGCTCCTTCTGTGGTTTATAATTTATAGCCTAGTATCAAATTCAATGATAGGCCACCTGAAAATCCTTCTTCAGTTGTCAGGTTGATGACAAATATTCATTTCATCAATGCTGGCAGCATTTTCAAAGCTCTCACATAACACCACATCTCAACCCTAATCTATGTCATGTCCAGGCAGTTAAGGCCTGCTAATATTCCCAACCACACCCCATCTCCTTCTCTGCGCTGAGAGCAGTGTAAATGGTCACACACAGAGCCTCTCCGAGGTCTGGAGTGTTTGTAAAACATTTTTTTATAGCGCTCAGATGCGAAGGGTTATAATGTCATCGTGGATGCTGTGATTATCAAACCGATTATTCCCACCCTTTACAACTTTAAGTCGACATACCATGTGCTCATTGGAGGGAAAATTAGGAATCGGAAAGTGAAGGCTGGGGTGCAGACCCCATTGATAAAAAAATAAGTGGGGATGGATGATGTTATGATTCATCGGCAACACCACTGCTGTCAAATCCTATTCTTCTACATACAGTAACTCTATTAGTTAAAAAGGGTTAACCCCTCTTCAGGTGATCTCAAACTGACACTGACATTGTTGTTTGAAGGTATTGATTCAGGAAGCTATCACACGATAGTGTCTGCAAACACGTGACTCTTAGGACGGTGCCTCAACACAGATGGGCAGCATATTTAGCGCATGCAACACATTTTCCCTATGTAACACACACACACACAAACACACACACACATATACATATACATATATATATATATATATATATATATATATATATATCAGTGGAAACTATATTAAAGAGGCAAAGGGTGGGGGACGAAGCGGAGGAGGCTGTTACTTACTTAATCTTCACATAGCATTAACTTGTGACGAAAGGGATGCTCTTACTTTAACATGGCTTGTTCTTTCTCCTCTTCATCCTTTTGCCGAGCCATCACTGCCATTATGATTTTCCGCTCCTCCTCGGTGAGGTGGCTCAAATCCGGAAGATCTGGCATGGATGGCGGCACGGTGGGTGGGCGAGGGCCGCTCTGTGTCCCCACCGAGGCGGACATGTTTTCTATCAGCACTCCACCACCGCCACCACCACCACCACCACCTCCTCCTCTTCCTCGTCGTGTCGTTTCGGCTGACAGGATCTTCCTGACGTTTTCTCAGCCACACCTCAAGAAACGCTGCGTGGATATGGCGGCAGCGGCCCCCATCCGGGCAAATCGTGCAAGCCGCTCATGGCTGCAGGCACCCTCGGATGTGCTTTTTATCGGTGGCCCTCGAGGGCTTTTTGTCGGCGGTCGTCGTTGCTCCAGCACCGCCTGAAACACATCCACTTCTCGGGTTCACCAATTTTCGCTGTTAAGGCCGACGGTAGACGGTCGGTCTCGGTTGGTTTGCCTCTGCCGTCTTTTTTCCTCTGGAGCATCACGATGACAGCGTGGTACAGGCGGAGTCCTCTCTCTCTCTCTCTCTCTCTCTCAACGGGTATGTAGGGGACAGTGCCCCCTCCCTGTTCCTCAAACTCGCTCTCTCGCTGTCTCTTTCTCTCTCTCGCTCTCGCTCTCGCTCTTACTCTTTCTTTTTACGGTGGCGCGCTTACTCGTGTGAGACTGAGGGCCTCACGCCAACGCCATAGGTGCAGTCGTATGACGTAACGACTGAACACCCGCGCATCTAAATACAGTCCCACCCTCCCATTCAACCTCTGATTAAACCAAGGCGCGCAAAAATTGGTACGGTCTCCTCCCCTCAACCCCTCTCGCCATTTGAAGAAACATCAGCACCAAGGACAGCATTTTCTCAAGTTTGATTGTTAAAGTTCGACATCAATTAAGTTGCTGTTCACCGACTCAACTGTCAAAATTCTAGACAGAGAATGATGTTTAAAGTAATTCCTGCACGCCTCCACACAATGAGGTCGTCATAATAAACGACCCTGGATGCATGCTCGTTTTCGGGATGAAGTAATGCATGGCGGACAAATATACCGAAGAGCTTTCTTCTGCTGATGTCGCTATGCCACCCACTGGCTGAAGTTGACGTCACCGAGGAGTTGACTGTGCCACGATGACGTCAACTTCCCGTGGTGCATTGTTTTGTCATCATATAGGTCGTGACAAAAGAACATCAACCCAATGAAGCAGAATTTTGCTCCAAGCCAGCAGTTTTGAAATAATTTATATAGCATTAGCTTCATCACAAAGACAGAAAAGTGGTCTGTCATCTGCACTAAGCATAGGTTGGAAATATGATGATACATTCCATACATCGTTTGGATTAAAGGCCATATTCACAAAAATATTTGAGCTAAAAAGTATATTCAATGTGAATGTATGAAAAAAATCGTGGCAGGTGACACCAACCAGAGTTAACTCCAGAGGAATAAAATAATATAACTGAAATCTGTGCAGTGATCCCTCGCTTATCCCGGTTAATCAGACCAGAATTCGGACCAGAACCCCCCACGAAAGAGGAAAATCCACGAAGTAGGTTCCCCGCCCCCTCACCCGATGGATGTGCAGGTATACAGTATGTACACAACATGTCCTACACTGCTCCGAGATGTCCCCCAGGGTTCTGTGCTTGGTCCTCTTCTCTTCATCCTCTACCTTCTACCCGTCGGCCAAATTATTCGTCATCACGGTCTCCAGTTCCACTGCTATGCTGATGACGTCCAATTATACATCTCCACCAAATTGTTCACCCCAAAAACCCACTCCACCCTGTCTAACTGTCTTTCTGATATCAAATCCTGGATGCAAACAAGCATTCTCATTCTTAACTGCACCAAATCTCAACTGCTACGAATCGGACCCAGATCCCTCACCCAAACAGCCTCCAACTTTAATCTCACTATCGACAACGCCACCCTGTTCCCCTCCTCTCACTGTCGCAACCGTGGTGTCCTTTTTGAAAATAATCTCTCTTTCGACCAACACATCGCAATCTTCCACCTCAAAAACATTTCTCGCCTCCACCCTTCACTTTCTTTCAACACCGCTCAAACCCTCATCCACGCCTTCATTACCTCCCACCTTGAATACTGCAATAGCATCCTCTACGGTACAACCTCCAATCTCCTCAATAAACTACAGCACATCCAGAATGCCGCCGCCCGCCTTCTCACCCACACCTGCACTTGTGATCACATCATCCCAGTCCTTAAAAACCTCCACTGGCTCCCCGTTCCCCAGCGTATTCAGTTTAAACTCCTCCTACTAACCTATAAAGCCCTTCACAATCAGGCCCCTCCTACCTCTCTGTCCTTCTTTACCCATACATTTCTTCCCGCAACGTCCGCTCCTCAAGGACAAACCTCACCATCCCTGTGACCAGGCTCAGAACCTGGGGGCACCGAGCCTTCTCTGTCACCGCCCCCACCCTCTGGAACGCGCTACCACGACACATCCGCAACTGTACTGGCCTCCAATCCTTCAAAACATCACAACATTCCAACTCACCTGTTCCGCAATGCTTTTCACACCTTTTTAATCTCTTTTACCCATTTCTGCGTTGTTTTTCTTCTTCTAAATGTGTTTGTTTTAAATCATGTATGCTTGGCTGTAAAGTGGACATTTTATCCCGTGTTTTAAACTCTTGTAAAGTGTCTTTGAGGATGATGAAAAGTGCTTTCAAAATTAAATGTATTATTATTATTATTACATGTGTATGAGTATATATAATATTTATAAGGCCAAATTTAATGGCACACATGCATGTAGAAGTATATATATATATATATATATATATATATATATATATATATATATATATATATATATATATATATATATATATATATATACTGTATATATATATATATACCGTATATATCGATGCCACATACATGGATCACTGAATGCTTGGAGTTGTATAAGGTGAACAGGACCCAAAGACCCAAAAGGACCCAAAGAGCCTTCGTTGCGAACTTGATGAGGATGTGGAAAACCACACTTGAAGCCAATGGCAAGCCACTTACCCACGTGTCCATCAAATGTGGCATATACCAAGGTGATGCACTCTCCCCACTGCTGTTCTGCATAGGACTGAACCCCCTAAGCCAAGTAATCACCAAGACAGGCTATGGATACCGCCTCAGAAATGGAGCTACGATCAGTCACCTCCTCTCCATGGATGACATAAAGCTGTATGCTAAGAGCGAAAGGGACATAGATTCCCTGATCAACACAACCAGGATCTACAGCAGCGACATCGGGATGTCATTCGGGCTTGAGAAATGTAGTCGGATGGTGACTAAGAGAGGAAAGGTAGTCCGCACTGAAGGGGTCTCACTCCCTGAAGGAACAATAGCAGACATTGAGGACAGCTACAAGTACCTTGGTATACCACAAGCTAATGGCAACCTCGAACTGGCAACAAGGAAAGCGGCTACGACCAAATACCTCCAGCAAGTGAGGCAAGTCCTAAGAAGCCAGCTCAATGGCAAGAATAAGACCCGGGGAATAAACAGCTATGCCCTGCCAGTGATCAGATACCCTGCAGGAATAATAAGGTGGCCAAAGGAAGAGATTAAGACCACGGACATTAAGACCCGAAAGCTCCTAACCATGCATGGAGGGTTCCATCCCAAATCCAGCACCCTGAGACTGTACGCAAGCCGAAAGGAAGGAGGCCGGGGACTAGTGAGTGTGAGAGCCACTGTCCAGGATGAAACATCCAAGCTCCATGAATACATCAAGGAGAAGGCTCCAACGGATGACGTACTCAGAGAATGTCTCAGACAATGGGGAACAGAGGATGAGGCGCTGGAAGAGGGACCATCATGGGAGGACAAGCCCCTACAGTAGAAGTCCTATCAGTGGCTAGAGAGGGCTGGCCTGAAGGACAGCACAGAGGCACTCATCCTGGCTGCTCAGGAGCAGGCTCTGAGCACCAGAGCCATTGAGGCCCAGATATACCACACCAGACAAGACTCAAGGTGTAGGTTGTGCAAAGAGGCTTACACAGGGTGTAGATGCTGGCAGGGAAAGCCTACATGGAACGCCATAACCAGGTGGCTGGCATAGTCTACCGAAACATCTGTGCGGAGTATGGACTGGAAACCCCAAGGTCAAAATGGGAAACACCTCCGAAGGTGGTGGAGAATGACAGAGCGAAGATCCTGTGGGACTTCCAGATCCAGACTGACAAGATGGTAATGGCGAACCAACCAGATATCGTGATCATAGATAAAGGGCAGAGGAAAGCCGTTGTCGTGGATGTAGCGGTCCCAAGTGATGGAAACATCAGAAAGAAGGAACACGAGAAACTCGAGAAATACCAAGGGCTCAGAGAGGAGCTGGAGAGAGCCTGGAAGGTAAAAGTGACAGTCGTGCCTGTGGTGGTCGGAGCACTCGGGGCAGTGACCCCCAAACTAGATGAGTGGTTGCAACAGATCCCAGGAACAACATCGGACATCTCAGTCCAGAAATGTGCAGTGCTGGGAACAGCAAGGGTACTGCGCAGAACCCTCAAGCTTTCTGGCCTCTGGTAGAGGACCCGAGCTGAATGAGGGACGGACACCACCCGAGGGGTGAGATGAGGATTGATTATATATTAGAGCTGTCAAACGATTAAAATATTTAATCTAATTAAAAATGCATCTGTCATAATTAACTCAAATTCACTAAAAATCAATCGTGATTACTCACACATTTTTTGTCATTTCTGAATTTCCTTTTGTATTTTTTTGTACTATTTTTTCCCGTTTTAATGCTCTCATCAACATCGAATCATGAATCCGTTTTCTATGTGCAAAATGCAAATATTTACTGAAATAACATTTTCGATTTTCAATTTTACATGTACTTTTTTCACTTGGAGCAGTTATTCACACATCATCTCTCACATAATATTACTGTCCATCAACAACAGTGTAAAAATATTTTGTCACACAACAGCTGCTTTAACAGCTCTTTTTATGGAATTAAAACAGAGCAATATAAAATTATAAAGTGCACATCTAAGGTAAACTAGTATTCGGCCTATAGTGGATTTTAGCCATGGTTGCATACTTCGTTTTTCTCAAGTTTGCTTTGAACACAACAGTCAGGCTATGTTGATTCTGTTGGTCCTTCTTGCGCAGAAGTCTCCCTACGATTTGTTTCCATATAAACTGGAACTACATTGAGCCTCAAATGAGGAAAGAAGCAAAAGCGAAACGGACAAGGCCAATGATGTTGGAATTAATCACCACTCAGACCAGGTCTTTGTCAAATGTGCACGGTTATGTTAACTGGGGGTAAATCAATTTGATGCAAAGTCAGGCAGGTATATAAAGTAATGGCAGTAACATGATGGATCACAGAAGCTTCATTAGGTCCACAAGTATTTGATTAATGATGATGATTTATGATGTGATCTGTATAGGCAGCCAAAATTTGAATTTGAATTAAAACAGTCAAAATGTGACCAAAGAGGACATGTTAGATTTAAGAGGCTTTATTATTTTTTAGGGTGGCCTGGTGGGCCAGTGGTTGGCGCGTCAACCTCACAGTGCAGAGGTCGTGGGCTCGATCCCGCAGCCGGGAGCAAGGATACTGCGCAGAACCCTCAAGCTTCCTGGCCTCTGGTAGAGGACCTGAGCTGAATGAGGGACGGACACCACCCGAGGGGTGAGACAAGGATTTTTTTTTTATATACTGAGCTATCCAGCCGCTTATATATATAAGATGTATAAGTTAGGTTAGGTTCGTGTATAAATAACAAAATACAGTAAACATATACATGTAGTACTGTATATGTTGCTCTATGCGACTCGCTGTTGTTTTGCTGACTTTCGCTGCCTCTCATGGACCTTTTGCGGCATTTTCGCTATTTTTTTAATGATTTTTTTTTTAATCCGCGATGCAATGCTCTGAATCCGCAATAAGTTAATTGCGAAGTAGCGAGGGATCACTGTATTCCAAATAATGTTTCACAGACCACATGGTGGTATAGTTAATTTGCCACATGATGGCACTGTAATAATATTGGAGCGAGGGTGAAGCCACGCACTTCCCAGCATGCTTGTATAATTTTCAATAATTCATTCCTTTTCCGAACCGCTTGATACTCACTAGGGTCGCGGGGGGTGCTGGAGCCTATCCCAGCTGTCTTCGGGCAGTCGGCCGGGGACACCCTGAATAGGTTGCCAGCCGATCGCAGGGCACACAGAAACGAACAACCATCCATGCCCACACTCACACCTAGGGACAATCCAGAGTGTTCAATCAGCCTGCCATGCATGGTTTTTGGAATGTGGCAGTAGCCGGAGAAAACCCACGCAGGCACGGGGAGAACATGCAACCTCCACATTGGAATCAAACCCTGTACCTCTGCACTGTGAGGTCGACGCGCGAATCACTCGCCGACCGGGCCGCCCATCAAAAGTAATTGCAGATTCAAATTATCCTCCAATGAAGTTTTGAGACCAATTGAAGTTGAGACAATTACTATTTTGGACACTGTTTAAACAGCATTTAAATCTCTGGTTCCCTCAATGTTGCTCAAATTAGGACCACTGTTGTCGTTGTTGCTTGGCTCTTTTTTGTTTACATTTTTTTTTAAAAAACGTTGCTGTTCAATAGAAGCACCGTGTAGTTTACATTTTACTTTGACTTTATGTTCACCGTCAGGGCTAGCCAGAGACAGTTGGCGTGCTGGATGTAACTCGGGCCCGACCGTACCCAGGTCTGCTTTAGAACATAGAATATAGTGGCATCTAGTGGGACGATGGCAACACTGCATTCAATCAGAGTTAAAAACAATCACACCAAGATGTTGTACATGTACTTTTTAAAATCGGTTAAATAAAAACGTGTGTCGAGAGATTATCTAGAAATAGTTTATATAATGTCCACCAACGTCTCTGAATATCCCTGCTTTTCTATTGTTTAAAATGAAAGAAATAAATTGTTTCCATATAAACTGGAACTACATTGAGCCTCAAATGAGGAAAGAAGCAAAAGCGAAACGGACAAGGCCAATGATGTTGGAATTAATCACCACTCAGACCAGGTCTTTGTCAAATGTGCACGGTTATGTTAACTGGGGGTAAATCAATTTGATGCAAAGTCAGGCAGGTATATAAAGTAATGGCAGTAACATGATGGATCACAGAAGCTTCATTAGGTCCACAAGTATTTGATTAATGACAGATTTATGATGTGATCTGTATAGGCAGCCAAAATTTGAATTTGAATTAAAACAGTCAAAATGTGACCAAAGAGGACATTTTAGATTTAAGAGGCTTTATTATTTTTTAGGGTGGCCTGGTGGGCCAGTGGTTGGCGCGTCAACCTCACAGTGCAGAGGTCATGGGCTCGATCCCGGCTGCGGCCTTCCTGTGTGGAGTTTTCATGTTCTCCCCTGGCCTGCGGGGGGGTTTTCCGGGTACTCCGGTTTCCTCCCACATTCCAAAAACATGCATGGCAGGTTTATGGAACACTCTAAATTGTCTCTAAGTGTAATTGTGAGCATGGATGGTTGTTTGTCTCTGTGTGCCCTGCGATTGTCTGGCAACTGGTTCAGGGTGTCCCCCGCCTAGTGCCCGAAGACAGCAGGGATAGGCTCCAGCATCCCCCGCGAATCACCTTGGGGACAATTTTCAACATTCCAAAAATTCCCATATGCAAATACTACTACTAACAAACAATGTTTTCTTTCTCAATTTTCAGATGTAGTCGTATAATGTAGGTGAGGTGCTTTAAAAAAAAAACACGGAACATATTTGGAGATCATTCATCATCATCAGAAAGATAACGACCCCAAAAAACACTGCCAACAACAAATGAGTACAACCCCCCCCCCCCCCCTAAAAGCCTGCGTCGAAAGCCTCGAAAAGCATCACTGACAAACAACGCAGAGTTAAGTGATGCTTGCAGGTCACAGGCTCAATGCAATTTTTAAGCCTAAGGATTTGCAATTTGGCAGCATAACATTGGCTGGTCTCATAGTCTTAAGTTATCTTGGCTGCAGACTGAACATTGTACCAAAATATCACAATGAACGTATTGGAGGCAAATATTGAAACTAGTTGTTTTATACCACCAGAGGCAGCATATTTGAACCAGCCCCATTTTTGTTGAGCGTTGGAGCTGTTGAAGTATCTGCAATGATGAACATGAACTGATGGCTCAAAGCAACATCAAGTTTCTTCTTGCTGTGAGCAACATTGCAGTCTTCTTGTTCTGATCAGATACTATGCCACATTTAACATTCAATCCAAAATCGCTTGAACAATAAGGAAATTACACAATTTTATGGTCATACAAATCATTTATTGGCATTTGACGGAGAGGGCATTTGATGGTTTAGTGTCTTAAATTACAAAACTGACGGGAATTGCAATCATCTCCTCGTTCCAGTTCCTTTTTGGTGAATTATTGACATGACGCTGTCATGTCATGTCAACATGCTAATGTTGTGTCACAAACAAAGATATCCAATAATAAGTATGACATTACATTTTTTAAAAATCTATTACTTGACAGATCTGTTGGTCGGGATCCGGTCTTTCTAATTCTTGCGGACATTGTCCACATCTTCTTTGCGGGCCACCACTCTTCCATCAACTATGTCCTCAATGACAACTCTTCTTCTTTGGGTTATGATTGGTTGAGCTAAAGAGAGATTACGAACAAAAATTTATATTATAGCTATATGTGATGTCACTCAAATTTGCATGAAAAAAAAGGCTTGGTGATGCCATCCACTTACATTTGACTTCTTTGACTATTTGTATGGTCCTGAAAGTACGTAAAAGAGAGAATAGCAAATGTTTCAATTTAGTTTCTGAGGCTTTTATAATATTGATGTTGCTTTTTGTTTGTCAGAGCTAGCACAAGAATACTGGAGTTACTTTCTCTTACTTGACATCTTCTCCATCCAGCAGTCTTCTGTACTCAGCGATCTCCATCTCCAGCCTGCACTTGATGTCAAGCAACACCTGGTATTCCGACGCCTGCCTCTCGATGTCCAACCTCATCTGGCTGAGCTCATTTTCTAGGCCGTTGACGACGGCCTGGAGCTGGCTCAGCTGCAAGGCGTAACGAGCCTCTGTTTCCGCCAACTGACTCTCCACAGCAGATCTCTGTCAAGAGAAAGAAAGAATATTTTTCAGAGTAATTTTTCATCATGCCCTGATTTTATAGCAAGGCGAAATGTGTGATTGATGTGCCATTACCAGGCTACACTGGGATTGGAGTTCAATCTGCAGGGCTTGCAATGTCCTCTGGAGCTCACTAATTTCAGTGCGAGAGGTCTGAAGGATCTGTGTGCTGTTGGTGACTTGCTTGTTCAACTCGTCAAACTGCATGACAGAATGCAAACTTATTCCAGTTGTCGGAAAACCATTTGCTCCATACATTAACGTGCATTGCATTGTAGGGTTGAATGTCTTATCTTGCTCTCCTGACCTTGGACTTGTACCAGTTGTCCATGTCACGGCGGTTCTTCTCTGTGATAGCCTCGTACTGTCTTCTGATCTCGTCAATGGTTCTGGACATGTCGTCCTGGGGGCTGGCATCCACTTCGACATTCACAGCGCAGGAATTCACTTGGTTTCGCAATGCCGCCATTTCCTGTGGGAAGAAATGAGTGTTAAAAAAAAAAAGGAAAACAAAGTACTGGTTCCACAAGTGCAGTAACAAGTCCGGTTTCAATGTAAACAAGACTTTCCAGTAGGAAAGAACACTTTTTTGTTTGTATCGCATCATATACATTTTTACATTTCAGTTATTAAATATCAGGACCCTGAGGGTTTACTTATAAATATCCGTATGTTTAATGACGACACTTTTTGCATTACATTTGCATTTTGAGTTCATGAACAAACACGCAAATTTTAGTTTGAGGTGTTTCCAATGTTGCAAGATGACTATGAAATGCCATTGCATGTTAAACAAATAGATCACTTCCTTGTGACTGACAATAAACGCGCATGACAGCATACCATATCCAAGTCTTCTTGTGTACAGCTTGTGGATGTACAAGACAGTCCTCGGGACTTGTTAGTTTAGGAAAAGTGTCTCCCTCCGGAAGGCATTGGTGCAAATAGTTGTCTTGTGTTAATAGCTTCCCCATGTAATCTCTATGCAACTGTATGACCATAATTATAAGGATCACTTCAAACTGCCTGGAAAACAAATTCTAAAGTAAACTACGCAACGATACTGTGTGTATTATCAACAGTGTCAAATGTGTCCATCCTCAAATACAAGGACTTTTGGAGTTTCTGTGAGTAGATGGGTTACCTCAGCATGGTTCTTCTTCAGGTAGACCAGTTCTTCCTTCAGGCCCTCCACTTGCATCTCCAGGTCAGTGCGAGCCACGGTCAGGTCATCCACGACTTTGCGCAGTCCAGAAATGTCTGCCTCCACTGACATGCGTACAGCCAGCTCATTCTCAAACCTGTTGGTAATCAAACACAGAGAAGCTCATGTCTGGGCACCATCTTAATTGGGATTAGCACTACCAACAAAAAACAAGACGATGTGCCACCAAAACCAGTTTCACCAGTTTTTCCACTCTTAACGTCTGTGTCACAAAAGAGCATCCCTAATTAAATACAGTCTCCAACCACTTCATATAACACATCTGAAATATCTAATTAGATGGGGGGGGGGGGTTCTTATTAACAAGAACTGTATCAGCAATTTTGATTTACAAGGATAGCAAAGTTTATCTCCTCTCAATACTCTGTGTAGTACTACTGTACTGTCTTTAAACTTCAAACATACTTTACATTGTTAATTTAAGATCTGACAGTGTCACCCCACAACTCCGGGTAGGCATTTGATGCAGCCATTTGGTGGAGGAAATCCAATATGAATGTGATTCGATTGCGCAGGTGTAAATAAGTGTCTGTTTTAATTATTATTATTACTATTATCATGATGATGATGATTATTATGATTATTATTAGCAATCTACTCACTTGATCCTGAAGTCCTCTCCTGCCAGCCTTGCATTGTCGATCTGCAGCATCAACCTGGCGTTGATCTGAGCAGCATCACTAATCTAAAAAGTAATCGCCCAAAAAAAGCATCGTCACTAACTGTAAAGCCTAATAGTCCGGTACGTGTTATCTGATCTTCTTTTCTCTTCCGTGATTTCATATACTGTACAACGCGGGTTTGCCTTACAGAGACACCCACCTTTTTGCGCAGGTCAGCGATGATTGCCTCGTACTTGGTGTAATCTCTCAAAATGGGAGTCTGCCTGTCGTACCACTCGCGGATTTGACGCTCGTACTTGGCGTTGGCGCTCTCCAGGGATCGCACCTTGTCCAGGTAAGTGGCCAGGCGATCGTTGAGGTTCTGCATGGTCCCTTTCTCGCTTGCGGCGAAGGCGAAGTTGCTGCCATCCATGACGCCCCCGCCGAGTGACCAGCCCATGTCCATGCCTGAACTTAACCCGGTGCCGTAGGATATCTTCACATTTCTGCCAGAACCGGAGTACAGGCTGGCAGCCCGCCGTGGGCCGGACACGGGGAAAGAGGACAGGGACATTGACGATATTCCCGTGCGGATTGAGGATGCCATAATGACCTACTTTGGCTCGGGCTGCGTTCTTGCCTGAAATTTGTCAAACCCAAAGAAAGGCGAAGTGGAAACGGTCTGCAGCCAGGTTGGAGGATGGATTTTATAGTGCGCTACGAGGGTGTGGTCCATCAGGTGGGTTGATACCAGGACAGTTTCGTCTTTGCTTCCACGCCAAACATGTGGTGTGACTTCATCGTCTACCGGGCGTGTCACGCGTGGAGCAGCTGCCCTGGCACGTATCACTGAGACGAGTTTAGGCGTGCGAGACACCCACTAACTGATCATTAAACTTGTCTCACTCCCCATCTGGGCCACCACCGTAAAACGAAATGTTAACCTTAGAGGAGTTGCCTAGTGATGCGACTCAAATTGCAAATGAAATCCATTCCATTTAAATTTATCATTAGGAATTCCTTGTTTTCCTTTAACATCAAATGTGTGTGTGTGGGGGGGGGGGCATGTTAGCGTGCAATGCAATGCAGGTAAGAATAGAATAGAATAGAAAAACGTTTAGTTTCTAAGTGTAGCAGCATTTTAAAAATAAGATCATTTAAGAATCTGTTTTTGTCAATATGAAGAAAATTAACTGAAATGGTAGATTATTTACAGTTCGAAAATTACTCATTTAAAGAATACATTTATTCATGAAGAATAAATTTCATGACAATTAACAACAAAAGATCATTCCACGCTTGGCCTAGTTAAGTCATGGCTGTGTGGTTCACAAGGGAGAGGCTCGTTCATACTGTGCGCTGTCTGTAAAGGTGATTGCGAATGATTTATGGTGAAGGTATTTATTGCATCAGTTGATTTTTCAGAATAACTGTACAATATCTTGAAAAAGAACTGTTTAAAATCCCTCATAATGTGATTGAACTTGGAACTACGATATCATTTTTATTTCTTATTTTGTCCCATTACTTTAAGCAGCAGAATCTTTGAACACCTATCCTCACATGATATAAATCGAACCTAACAATCAATCAATAAATGACTGCAGATTTAAAAAAAAAATACAGCAGCCTACATATTGTTCTTGTTTTGAGTTTTTTGGAATAAGTTGGTACCTCTTAAATCATAGCTGCTTTCTTGAATTTTGAAAAACTTCAGAATGTTTTGGCAGAGCAGGTTATTGTGTGCTTTGTACAATAATTATATATATAATTATATATATAACAATAATTGTATATTTTGATCCATTAAGCAATTCGAATTATTAATAGATCAAAATATACGGAACCCACAAATCCACTATTTATCAAATTAAATACGATGAAATTTTATGACCTGCATTAAGCAATTCGAATTATTAATAGATCAAGATATACGGAACCCACAAATCCACTATTTATCAAATTAAATACGATGAAATTTTATGACCTGGTTGACTTTAAAATCGCCCAATTAATGTACAAAGCACACAATAACCTGCTCTGCCAAAACATTCAGAAGTTTTTCGAAATTCGAGAAAGCAGCTATGATTTAAGAGGTACCAACCTATTCAAAAAACTCAAAACAAGAACAAACGTCAAGCAAAGAAGTGTATCTATCAAAGGTGTTAATCTGTGGAATAATCTCGAAACGGACCTGAAAATGAGTAAATCGCTTGCTGAGTTCAAAAACTAATTTAAAAAAATAGTACAAACAACCTACATCAATCAGAGTTAAATTGATAAATTCTAAACATTAAATATAATGATAAATCAGAACTAAGTTGATAAATAGAGAAAGGTATTGAAATATCCATTATGAATACAAGAGAAAATTGACACAAGAGTGCCAGGGTGTGGATGTATATAATCTCGATACAAACCAAAAGTTGTAAAAATATCACGGTTAAGGGTAAAGTATGAGTCTTCATGGAGACTTCTTTCTTCTTACTTTCTTTCTTTTCTGATTGATATAAAAATGATGTATTAGATATAAACACATAACACGGGGTAGGACTAGATACGTTTTTTACTTCTTCCTCCTCCCTCGAACATAATAACTGTGTTGAATGATGACTGATTTCTCTTTCCTTTTTACTATTTTATTTACCTTATTTTCTGTCAAATTATTACTGCATATGTTTTATGTTCAATAAACAAACCAAACCAAATATAAACTTAACAATCAAGCAACACATTTTTGTACTGCACACAGTAAAAGACATAGTTTAGTTTTTGTTTGTTGAGTTGGTCTTCCAAAACGTTTTCTCTGAAATATGTTACAAATTCATTCGTCCATATCTTGGGCGAAACCAGTTTACAGTTGATGACAACAGCCACAATACTTGTTTGGGCTGTGCTGCCGTGTCCAACTGCCTGTGGATAACAGGAGGTCCATTATCTGATGGATGACGCCCATGATTGTTCCTCAGCTGGATAAACTGGTAGAATTAGTTATTTACTCTCGCCCTTCCTCTGTGACCAGTAGGTTAAGTTCTCTTTGTTGGCCTCTTCTTGTTAACTGCACTTCACTCTCATCACAAAATATAATATTCACACAGCCACCTGCAGTGGCTAATGCAAATTATGCTAACTCCCACTGGCAGGTAAACACCACTACTCGATTAGAAATGTAAAATTTGAAAGAGTGTCACTGCACCTGCCAGGTAGCCTTGAACTGTATGAAACACTTTCTATCTTGGAAACTTGCCATAAAACACACTTACTCTGATAAAACGGATGTTAAAGGTGACGGTCTGTGATTGTATTGCGGATCAGTGTGGCAACCAATCCGATACTAGCTTTAAGTTAATTTATGTATGAGTACCACGTGCCCGTCATTCTGAATTCACGCAGGTTTGAGCCACTTCACTATACAGTTCACAAATTTGCAGTTACAGAAACACTTCTCGGAAAGAAAATGTGCATGAACTCGCAGCATATGTTCTCATTTTCCTAGAAGATGTACACAATGCTTGTTTTGCATAGTATATCGTCTTTGAATAGTTGATTTTCAGAACTATTTTAAATGGCATTCTTGGATTGCTTAAGTGCAAACATCACTAGCCCTGCTGCAAATGCTGATACTTGTTTAACTAACTTGGTCCTGACTTGTTCAGATGAAAACCTGTTTGCCTAACCCTGTTCCACATAACACTCAATGGCAGTGAGACAGTGGCACTCCTAGTTTAATTGTTTTGTGAGCTTATGTCACCCTCAGGCGCTTAGAAAAATATCAAATAGTGACAAGGACAACAGTTTTTAGCATGTCACTTAAGTCTTTGTCAGGAGCAATAAAAAATGGAAAGTGGTAATATACAGTATACATAGTATGCTTTCAAAATTCAAGCAAATTTAACATCCGAAAAGAATAACCAAAATAAACATAAAACACACATTTTAAATGGTGATTTAATTTATTCAAGGAATAAAAACTACTGAAGGCTTCCTGGCCCAATGTGGAAAAAGTACTTGCACCCCTTTTTAATCCTCACTTAACTGTGGCGAATCCCATTTTATGGAAAGCTGAGTTCATTTTTACTGATCACACCCAAACCTAAGTACCTCCAACCCTATTCAAGAAATTACATAAATAGAACCTGTATGAAAATTGCATTGGCCAAAACCTGCAAGAAAATGCAAGAATCCAAAGAAATTCAAAAACACATGAGAACTCAAGTAAATGATAGCTGTCAGTCAGGAAAGGGTTACAAAGCCATTCCTACAGGGCTTCAGCAAACAACAGAAAGATGATCCACAAATGGAGAAAACCCGGAATGGTGGTGAGCAGAAAAATTACCCCAAAAGCAAAGTGATGACTCATCCAGGAGGTCACAAATGAACCCAGGATCAGAGCTAAAGAACTACAGGCCTCCCTTGCCTCAATTAATGTCACTCTTCATTACTCAACAATAAGAAAGAGATTGGAAGGAACCATCTTGGCAGAGGTCTGTGGCGAAAACCACTGCTGATCACACACCCCCCCCCGCCCCCCCAAAAAAGTATATACTCTATATATATATATATATATATATATATATACATACATACACACACACACACACACTGTATATATCAGCCATCTCATTACCTCTGCGTCCTAGACGCATAATTTCCCGCGGGACGCACAGTTCCAAATAATGTGCGTTTTTGGGACGCAAGAAAATTTCTCAGTCAAGACAAAAAAAAAAAAACGACGGCAGGCCTAAGGATTGCACGGTAACGATCGTTACCGGTAGCGTGTTGTTTCCGTGGCGTCATTTTGACAGTACCGAAAAATCGTTTAACCATAAAAGTCACTGCATACGAGTTGACTGTACGCGATCAGATCTCTTCTGTGTGATCAACGCGATTTCACTGTGCCTGTATGTGTGTTTGTGGTGTGGTGTGTGAGTGTGTTTCTTCTAATTTACTTTCGTTTTGTTTTGTTTTCAGTGTTGGGGGGGACGGAACAGATAACGTTATGTGCGCATGCGGGTTGCTATTTTAGTCCACAAACTGATGAACCGTGCGGATGAACGTTTGAGATGGCGGCGAAAAGAAACTCACAAAGGTCTACTAATTACGACATTTAAGAAATGGGAATGCCAGTCAAATTTTTCATCTGAATTGTCCGAAGGACGTATCACTAAACTCACCTGTGATGTATGCACAGAACACGAGAGCGAAATACGACGGGAGGCACGATTACGAGGCAAGTTGGTCATTAGATCTATAAGCTAATCGCTATGAAAAATATTATGAAACAGTATTGGTTATTGTATAATTTACTGGTTGTAGCATGGTAACTTTAGGAATAAACCATTCATCACAAGGTGTAGTAATGCTAATGTTAACTGTTGGTAGAACTAATGATGACGTGTGTTAGATTCTTTCGTCAAACTGATAGTAGATTACACATGCATCGTTTTGGGAAGAGGATGTCAAGCCACATCAATACTTACCTGTATTAATGATTACCAGTAAATTAATCTGTGCGGTGTGAGATTGGAAAAAATACTCAGATTTTGTGGTGTGCTGTGTTCATGATGCCATATGAGTACACCAGTTTTTGATCCATTTATTTTTTTGAATAAATATTATATATATATATATATATTAGAGATGTCAGTTTAGCGCGTTTTATTGGCATTAATTGCAATGAATTTTAACAGGATAAAAAATTTTCTCGCGAGATTAACGCGGCACACGTCACAGCGGATGTTACGTTGCTCTATAAATAAACCAGAAACAAAACAACAAGCGCGCTGCATAGGTCCACGCACGTTTGTTTTGCCAGCCACGGCAGCGCGAGACACCTTTTAAAAAGTTGCCAGATTGTTCCATTGACAAGACCAAAGTTACCTGTATCATACAGTTACACGATGTATGCCACTGACCCGATTGTTACTTGTTTGGAACTATTTTGTGTGGAAGGTTACAGTGTTCCGTGTCCATATAAATAGAGCGGGTGGAGCTTCTCTGTGTTCGTCTGACAGTGACGGTGCGCTGAGGCGGTGACATGACAACGAAAATTCAGCGGTGCAGTGGTAGCGACCTAGCGAAAATAAAACGTCTCCAGTGTTGTCATCGAACCAAATGTAGTCATCCGAAATGATGTCTACACAAAATCGTAGGGAGACTTCCGCGCAAGAAGGACCAACAGAATCAACATAGCCTGACTGTTGTGTTCAAAGCAAACTTGAGAAAAACGAAGTATGCAACCATGGCTAAAATCCACTATAGGCCGAGTACTAGTTTACCTTAGATGTGCACTTTAAATTTTTATATTGCTCTGTTGTGATTCCATAAAAAGAGCTGTTAAAGCAGCTGTTGTGTGACAAAATATTTTTTCACTGTTGTTGATGGACAGTAATACTGTGTGAGAGATGATGTGTGAATAACTGATCCAAGTGAAAAATGTACATGTAAAATTGAAAATCGAAATTGTTATTTCAGTAAATATTTGCATTTTGCTCATAGAAAACGGATTCATGATTCCATGTTGATGAGAGCATTAAAACGGGAAAAAATTGTATAAAAAAATACAAAAGGAAATTCAGAAACGACAAAAAATGTGTGAGTAATCACGATTGATTTTTAGTGAATTTGAGTTAATTATGACAGATGCAATTTTAATTAGATTAAATATTTTAATCGTTTGACAGCTCTAATATATAATTAATCCTCATCTCACCCCTCGGGTGGTGTCCGTCCCTCATTCAGCTCGGGTCCTCTACCAGAGGCCAGGAAGCTTGAGGGTTCTGCGTAGTATCCTTGCTGTTCCCAGCACTGCACATTTCTGGACTGAGATGTCCGATGTTGTTCCTGGGATCTGTTGCAACCACTCATCTAGTTTGGGGGTCACTGCCCCGAGTGCTCCGACCACCACAGGCACGACTGTCACCTTTACCTTCCAGGCTCTCTCCAGCTCCTCTCTGAGCCCTTGGTATTTCTCGAGTTTCTCGTGTTCCTTCTTTCTGATGTTTCCGTCACTTGGGACTGCTACATACACTACAACGGCTTTCCTGTGCCCTTTATCTAAGATCGCGATATCAGGTTGGTTCGCCATTACCATCTTGTCAGTCTGGATCTGGAAGTCCCACAGGATCTTTGCTCTGTCATTCTCCACCACCTTCGGAGGTGTTCCCCATTTTGACCTTGGCGTTTCCAGTCCATACTCCGCACAGATGTTTCGGTAGACTATGCCAGCCACCTGGTTATGGCGTTCCATGTAGGCTTTCCCTGCCAGCACCTTACACCCTGCAGTTATGTGTTGGATCGTCTCAGGTGCCTCTTTGCACAACCCACACCTTGGGTCTTGTCTGGTGTGGTATATCTGGGCCTCAATGGCTCTGGTGCTCAGGGCCTGCTCCTGAGCAGCCAGGATGAGTGCCTCTGTGCTGTCCTTCAGGCCAGCCCTCTCTAGCCACTGATGGGACTTCTTGAGATCAGCCACTTCAGTTATGGTCCGGTGGTACATCCCGTGTAGGGGCTTGTCCTCCCAAGATGGTCCCTCTTGCAGCGCCTCATCCTCTGTTCCCCATTGTCTGAGACATTCTCTGAGTATGTCATCCGTTGGAGCCTTCTCCTTGATGTATTCATGGAGCTTGGATGTTTCATCCTGGACAGTGGCTCTCACACTTACGAGTCCCCGGCCTCCTTCCTTTCGGCTTGCGTACAGTCTCAGGGTGCTGGATTTGGGATGGAACCCTCCATGCATGGTTAGGAGCTTTCGGGTCTTAATGTCCGTGGTCTTAATCTCTTCCTTTGGCCACCTTATTATTCCTGCAGGGTATCTGATCACTGGCAGGGCATAGCTGTTTATTCCCCGGGTCTTATTCTTGCCATTGAGCTGGCTTCTTAGGACTTGCCTCACTCGCTGGAGGTATTTGGCCGTAGCCGCTTTCCTTGTTGCCAGTTCGAGGTTGCCATTGGCTTGTGGTATACCGAGGTACTTGTAGCTGTCCTCAATGTCTGCTATTGTTCCTTCAGGAAGTGAGACCCCTTCAGTGCGGACTACCTTTCCTCTCTTAGTCACCATCCGACTACATTTCTCAAGCCCGAATGACATCCCGATGTCGCTGCTGTAGATCCTGGTTGTGTGCATCAGGGAGTCTATGTCCCTTTCGCTCTTAGCATACAGCTTTATGTCATCCATGTAGAGGAGGTGACTGATCGTAGCTCCATTTCTGAGGCGGTATCCATAGCCTGTCTTGGTGATTACTTGGCTCATTTGAATCACACCTGATTCAAATGATCAGATCATCAGCAAGCTCTGCGGAAGCCTGACATTGAACCTGTTCATTTGAATCAGGTGAGTTGCAACAGGGAGACTTGGAAAACATGCAGGACAGCGGCCCTCCAGGACCTGAGTTTGACACCTATGGCTTAGGGGGTTCAGTCCTATGCAGAACAGCAGTGGGGAGAGTGCATCACCTTGGTATATGCCACATTTGATGGACACGTGGGTAAGTGGCTTGCCATTGGCTTCAAGTGTGGTTTTCCACATCCTCATCGAGTTCGCAACGAAGGCTCTTAGGGTCCTGTTCACCTTATACAACTCCAAGCATTCAGTGATCCATGTATGTGGCATCGAGTCATAGGCTTTCTTGTAATCAATCCAGGCTGTGCACAGGTTGGTATGTCGGGACCTGCAGTCTTGTGCGACTGTTCTGTCAACCAGGAGCTGATGTATGGCTCCTCTGGTATCTCTACCAATGCCCTTCTGTGCTTCGCTCATGTATTGATCCATGTGTTCACTTATCTTAGCCGCAATGATGCCTGACATGAGCTTCCATGTTGTGGAGAGACAGGTTATTGGCCGATAGTTGGATGGGACTGCACCCTTTGAGGGATCCTTCATGATCAGGATCGTTCGCCCTTCGGTTAGCCATCCTGGGTGAGTCCCATCCCTCAGCAGCTGGTTCATTTGTGCTGCTAGGCGCTCATGGAGTGCTGTGAGTTTCTTTAGCCAGTAGGTGTGGACCATGTCCGGGCCTGGTGCTGTCCAGTTCTTCATATCTGAGACTCTTTCCTGTATGTCTGCCACTGTTATGGTAACTGGGTTCTGTTCAGGGAGGTTGCTGTGCTCCTCTCTCAGGGTCACCAGCCATTGTGCACTGCTGTTATGTGCAACCTCCTTCTCCCATATGCCTTTCCAGTACCTTTCAGTTTACAGTCTTGTCACGTCATGTCATTCATTTTATTGTCTCTCATCATTGTATGAAGTAGGCATTAGCGTGAAGGATCTTGCCCAAGGACCCACACTGGATGGTGTTATGTGCTCATTTTTTGCCCCAAGCGGGATTCGAACCACCGTCTCCCGTACGCCAAACTCGAGAAATACCAAGGGGTCAGAGAGGAGCTGGCGAGAGCCTGGAACATAAAGGTGACAGTCGTGCCTGTGGTGATTGGAACACTCGGGGACAGAAAATCCTGAGAGAGAGTGTTAGGACAATCAGTTTGTGACTTCGAGCTGAATCACACTTGGGTTCTGCATCAAGAAAACCATCCACAACACACCAACAAGTCAAATAATATCACAATTAGAAATCAAATTACTTGGGTTAACATTTGTTTGATGACTCTAAACATTAAAGTGCAGAAACTACAGAAACTATGCAAAAAACAACAACAACATAAATACACAAACAAAAAATAATTAATGCGGCACAATCTATATTATTAGATCCCTTTATCAGACTCATCTTTGTATGTAGAACACACAAGGAATTTGTCTTCGGTATAACACCATGCATTAGTATCATCATAAACAAGGACATGACAAATAAGTATGGAAAAATAAGTATGGAAGGACATTTCGTAATGTAAGTGAACTGGAGTGCGGTGGTACCACCCAGTGATAATTGTGAGACAATGTGCAAAGTATCAAGCAGAGCTAAAGTGATCAGTGGAAGAATACAATACTATAACAGTGGTACAGTTGGTGCAGAAAATTATTGAACCATTTTAAAGTGACCAGTAGCAGTATTTGTAGTACAAGAAGTGTGCAATTGTGCAGATGTCCTTGAGCGCTTTGAAGTGTCTGGTGCGGTGGAGTATACGTATGACTGTTTAGGGAGTTAATGGCTAGAGGGAAGAAGCTGTTTAAGCGTCTGCTGGATTTGGTGCGCATGGATCGGTAGCGCCTGCCTTAATTCCTTTCATTTTTGAGTACTTTTTCAACAATTCATTGCACTGACTTTTCCTTTATTTTTTTGGGCCTGAGTTGAATGACAAGACTTTTATTGTTGTTATTATTATTGTCTAATCACTGCAATTGTTTTTGTGGGGTAAGCTTTTCATCATTCAGGTGGAACCTCACTGCAGGGGACAAGCAAGTGTTCGAAGAATTGGCCAACTCCCTTCAGGTTTTTCAGGTACAGCGTTTCCTCATTTTCTGCACTTATTGATGAAATGTAAAGAATGAAGTCTTGATGGCTGCAAGAACAAATCTCCCATCTGTCCCACTGATATGATCTGTACACTCTAAGGTGTGGTTTGTTTGTTTGAAAAAAGAAACAAGAATGGGGAAAGGTTTTCTTTTTCCTTGTTGAAAGAAGTTCCTGGTTTTGTCTACAATTTGATCATCCAGTTAATTTCCCAGTAAAATAGAAACTGTTCAGATGAGTTTCACTTATTCTTTTGTTGCACAAAAGACAATAGCCATGTTTAAACTTTGTGTTTCCCACAACATTTTGCAGAATACTGTAATTCACACCAACTAACATCCATGCACATACACAGTATATATACACACACACCCACACGCACACACACACACACACACACATTTTATAATCCGCTTATCCTCACAAGGGTCACAGGCGCTCTGGAGCCTATCCCACCTGTCTTCGGGCAGCAGGTCCACCCTGAGCTGGTTACCAGCCAATCACAGTCCAACAACACATGTCCAAGGCTAGTTACCTCCTCAGCTGACACCACCACTTGTTTCAACCCACATTCACACCGTCACTGAGTGGGAACCGATCCTCTGCTGCCCACACACAATTCAGGCGAGTTTAGCACTATACCATGAGTGACTTGTATGTATGGTTTAACAAATTAAAATCAAACGAGTTGAAGATAAGGGCGGCCCAGTGCTCCACTGGTTAGCACGTCTGCCTCACAGTGCAGAGGTGTAGGGTTCAATTCCGGCTCTGGCCTTCCTGTGTGGCATTTGCATGTTCTCCCCGTGCCTGCGTGGGTTTTCTCCCGGTACTCCGGTTTCCTCCCACATTCCAAGAACATGCGTGGCAGGTTAATGGAACACTCAAAATTGTCCTTAGGTGTGTGTGTGAGCGTGAATGTTTGTTTGTCTGTGTGTGTCCTGCGATTGGCTGAGAACCAGTTCAAGGTGTACACCGCCTACTGCCCGAAGACGGTTGGGATAGGTTCAAGTACCCCGGGCAACCCTTGTGAGGATAAGTGAATCAGAAGGATGGATGGATGAACTTGAAGATCATTCATGGGGTACCCCAAGGATCTGTGCTTGGTCTATTTATAGTCTACAGTATATGAATGACATTTGCAATGTCTTCAAAGTTTTAAAAAAAAAGTTCGATTTGTTGATGACAACTTTTTACTGCTTTTTACACCTTGAGGTGCTTCTGAGTACTGTGTAAAAATAATTAAAAATAATTAGAAACTGGTTTGACATGAGGCAAATTCAACAAGTCAGATGAGCTGTTGCCAATACTGCTACGTATGGCTGAGCTGACGTAAATCAAGCCTCCAGTCACAAACCAGCCACAGCGTTACTATTTAAACACCACAGTTACAATAGAAATCGATTCGGAATGCTACATTTCCTAATTATCTGAGGGGATCCAGGTGTTTGAAGAGTTGGAGGAAGAGGAGATTGTGGGCAAGATGTATGTTGTACTATACACGTACGAGCCAGATGCTCAGGATGTGGAAAACGGACATGGAGTGGAGACGAAACCCATTGGGATTGGAAGAACGGTCAGCTATATATGCTGCGGTTATTTGTCTAGCATTATTGTTTGTAACATGATGCTGTGCCCTGCTGTAAATTGCACACGATGGGATTACCTACTTGGTCCATGTATTTCCACGTTCTAGTGGGTTGGTGTCCTACACATTGTCATTGCTAAACCAGTTCTGTTGGGCACTAGGCCGCTCCGCACAGGATAGCGGCAGCATTGTTAGTTGCAAACCATTACAGAGGATTCTATCCATGCACTCATATAGTTTGAATGTTTTCGTACAGGATTACATCCATGTACATGCATAGTACTTTGAATCGAATGTTTTCATAAACAGAGTTATCCATTGATTATCACACCTACCTTTTTTTTGCAAATCCGGTTGAGAAAAGTGCTTTAACAAAGACTGCTCATAAACACCTCGTGAAATTCATTCACTTTGTGAGAATTAAACAGCACCGTTCTAATTTTCTGATCCATTTACGTGCGCTATTCTTTTCTTTTGGCCATTGAAACAACACTTTGCCTGAATGTGAACATTGTATCACCGCACAACACAGAGGCATCTTTCCGAATAACACGATAAAAATGGCTAAGAGCAGTTAACGGGACAATCAACAAGGCATTACAATGGTTCACTGGCGACTCTGCGTTCTGTAAATGACGTCACTCGCCCTAGATTGCCGAAAAAAAGTATTTCCGTTGTTGAGCGCATTGCTATGGTTTCAACTATGAACCTGGTTGGATTGTGTTTAAAAAAAATTAAAAAACTGATGAAAGTATGCTTAAAAAGGTATTACTCAAAAGATGGTTGGCCAAGTTTACTTCACACTTGACCTTTAATCTAGGCAAAGTGTCTCTTTCCATTATATGGTAGGCAATGTCCATTTCAGCAGCCTCCCTTTCTGGTGCAGAAATGCAACCGAACTATCATCTGCTGACTTTCACCTCGGTTTCATTTAGGTCATTTCCCTCAGCAAACTTTCATCTGCATTCTATATCTTTGTAGAGGTTGACAAATGACACCTGAAAACAGGCTTGGTGTCATTCCGTGTTTATATAATTCTTGTTCAACAGACTTTCACAACAAAACTGTGTCAGCAACCACACGCAGGAGCCTTCAGAGGGGAAATAATAATAATGCATCAGATTTATATGGTGCTTTTCTAGACACTGGAAGACGCCTTATATATTCGATCTTGGGTGATGGTAAACTACATTCAGTCACCACAGCTGCCCTGGGGGAGATTGATGGAAGTATGGCCTGTGTGCGCCTATGGCGCCCAAGACCACCACCAAACATTCACACCCAGCCATACGCCGGTGTGAGTCACACTGGAGGTGAGGTGGGCGAGGTGTCCTGACCAAGGACATGGCAACACATGACTCAGACAGAGCGGGAATCAAACAGTGGACCCTCCAGTTACCAAATGACTCGCTTGAGCTTTTGAGTCACGGCTGGCCTTAATCTCCAAAAATACCATAACGATCACACCAATTAGACCAATTTTATGGTGGTTTTTTTTTCACTGCAGAAGCAAATGTGAAAAACGCTTCGTCCCCCTGAAAAAAAAAATCCCAAATATTATGGTGTTCTTTGTTGGATTTTCAGAGGTTGATGTGGGCAGGAGTGGAGATTCCCACATACATTTTGGTGATGAGGGATTGCAATTTTCAATGTTAAAGGCAGAGTAAACTTTTTCTATGCTGATGTTGAGTTATATTTAGACTGTATCGTGTGCCAGTTTACCGCAACGTCCTCAGCTCTCGTTTTACAAATATGTACATATTTTACCGACCTGTCATGTCACATTACACACAAAAACTTGCAGATTCACTTTGAAAAATGAGTCGAACTCTTGCACATCATATTTTTCGCGTTTTCGAGTTTATACAAGTATTAAATAGGTCAACTATATAACTATAACTTGTTTTCTTGCTGTTTGAAACAGCAGTAATTTTCAGCATTGCATTTGGAGAAACCTATGATTTATATGTATATACTGTATATCCTCACTAGGGTCGCGGGGGTTGCTGGAGCCTATCCCAGCTGTCTTCGGGCAGTAGGACACCCTGAACCGGTTGCCAGCCAATCGCAGGGCACACAGAGACGAACAACCATCCACGCTCACATTCACACCTAGGGACAATTAAGAGTGTTCAATCAGCCTGCCGTGCATGTTTTTGGAATGTGGGAAGAAACCGGAGGACCCGGAGAAAACCCACGCAGGCCAGGGGAGAACATGCAAACTCTACACAAGGAGGCCGGAGCTGGAAATTGATCTATATAATATATATATATATATATATATATATATATATAGGCGGCCTATATATATATATATATATATATATATATATATATATATATATATAGGCGGCCCGGTAGTTAGCACGTAGACGTCACAGTGCAGAGGTATATATATATATATAAAACTCTCGTCTCACCCCTCATTCAGCTCGGGTCCTCTACGAGAGGCCAGGAAGCTTGAGGGTTCTGCGCAGTATCCTTGCTGTTCCCAGCACTGCACATTTCTGGACTGAGATGCCCGATGTTGTTCCCGGGATCTGTTGCAACCACTCATCTAGTTTGGGGGTCACTGCCCCGAGTGCTCCGACCACCACAGGCATGACTGTCACCTTTACCTTCCAGGCTCTCTCCAGCTCCTCTCTGAGCCCTTGGTATTTCTCGAGGTTCTCGTGTTCCTTCTTTCTGATGTTTCCGTCACTTGGGACCGCTACATCCACTACAACGGCTTTCCCTGCCCTTTATCTATGATCACGATATCAGGTTGGTTCGCCATTACCATCTTGTCAGTCTGGATCTGGAAGTCCCACAGGATCTTTGCTCTGTTATTCTCCACCACCTTCGGAGGTGTTTCCCATTTTGACCTTGGCGTTTCCGGTCCATACTCCGCACAGATGTTTCGGTAGACTATGCCAGCCACCTGGTTATGGCGTTCCATGTAGGCTTTCCCTGCCAGCACCTTACACCCTGCAGTTATGTGTTGGATCGTCTCAGGTGCCTCTTTGCACAACCTACACCTTGGGTCTTGTCTGGTGTGGTATATCTGGGGCTCTGGTGCTCAGGGCCTGCTCCTGAGCAGCCAGGATGAGTGCCTCTGTGCTTTCCTTCAGGCCAGCCCTCTCTAGCCACTGATAGGACTTCTTGAGATCAGCCACTTCAGTTATGGTCCGGTGGTACATCCCGTGTAGGGGCTTGTCTTCCCATGATGGTCCCTCTTCCAGCACCTCATCCTCTGTTCCCCATTGTCTGAGACATTCTCTGAGTACGTCATCCGTTGGAGCCTTCTCCTTGATGTATTCATGGAGCTTGGATGTTTCATCCTGGACAGTGGCTCTCACACTCACTAGTCCCCGGCCTCCGTCCTTTCGGCTTGCGTACAGTCTCAGGGTGCTGGATTTGGGATGGAACCCTCCATGCATGGTTAGGAGCTTTCGGGTCTTAACGTCCGTGGTCTGAATCTCTTCCTTTGGCCACTTTATTATTCCTGCAGGGTATCTGATCATTGGCAGGGCATAGCTGTTTATTATCCGGGTCTTATTCTTGCCATTGAGCTGGCTTCTTAGGACTTGCCTCACTCGCTGGAGGTATTTGGCCGTAGCCGCTTTCCTTGTTGCCAGTTCGAGGTTGCCATTGGCTTGTGGTATACCGAGGTACTTGTAGCTGTCCTCAATGTCTGCTATTGTTCCTTCAGGGAGTGAGACCCCTACAGTGCGGTCTACCTTTCCTCTCTTAGTCACCATCCGCCTACATTTCTCAAGCCCGAATGACATTCCGATGTCGCTGCTGTAGAGCCTGATTGTGTGGATCAGGGAGTCTATGTCCCTTTCGCTCTTAGCTTACAGCTTTACGTCATCCATGTAGAGGAGGTGACTGATCGTAGCTCCATTTCTGAGGCGGTATCCATAGCCTGTCTTGGTGATTACTTGGCTTAGGGGGTTCAGTCCTAGGCAGAACAGCAGTGGGGAGAGTGCATCACCTTAGTATATGCCACATTTGATGGACACTTGGGTAAGTGGCTTGCCATTGGCTTCAAGTGTGGTTTTCCACTCGAATTCGCAACAAAGGCTCTTAGGGTCCTGTTCACCTTATACAACTCCAGGCATTCAGTATATACCTGTATATATATATAGGGAATTTCTCCATTGTGAGACAAATAAATGTCTTATCTTATATATATCACAAAAACAACAACCGTTTATCTTCAGCCCTTTTTAATCAGATGTTTGCAAAATATTATGGGAAATCACAAGCCAGAAATAATAAATAATGAACACCTGTGGATCATTATCAAACAAGAAGAAATTGAATCACAGATCAGGAGATAATTTCCCTTCAACACGACAAGGCACGACTTCTCCTGGAAACCCCAGGGTAAAAGAGAGCCAGGAAAACCAAAGCACACCTGCAGTCGATCAGTCAAGGCAGAGTTTGAGGAAGGTGGAACATCTTGGAAGGGGTGGAAAAGATCACCCAGGAGTAGGGAAATTGATAACAATGTTGTAATTCCCGCTACATTATTGATATTGATGATTGATCTAATTCCTTGTAAAGATGTGATGTGCAGAGGCGTCGAATCCAGATCCAGAAAGCAAAAACGCTGACCCAGTCTGGCTTTTGCCACAGGTGCTTCTACTCAACTGGCAGGTAAACAAGCACGTTTGAGTTCTCACTTTCATCCATGTTACATATGAAATTGTAAACATGGTTTAATACTGTTGGAACAACACAAAATGTGTGCAGTGTGGACACTGGGGCGGGGGGATAATTTTGGATGACGTGTCTTGTTTATATCAAACTGTTCACTCGCATTGCTCTGGCAATACGCCAGCTCACTCAACAAGGATTACACGGAGTAATAACAATTGCACACCAGTTTTCTGTGGATGTTGTTTGCGCCCCCAAAATGTGGGCGGCCATTAGCACAATTTGACATTGTTTATCAATAAGGCTCATTTGCATAGAGGTATGTAATTTTCCAACAAATATTACCTCATTTAAATATGTGCAACTACCACCGGCGCACCGAGAGTCATTCTGCTTGGCACCTCAGTTAGTGACTCATTTAACCATCTGCGTGTGCTTTGTGGATTAGTTGCTATCTGGTTGCTCCATTTTTACCAGTTCATGCCACGCAAAAGCCATGCAATCCTTGAAGGCAACTGACCGGTGTCTTAAACCCGGAAATTGATTTTTCATCAATGTGAAAGCTTCTGTGCATTTAATGGGCTGCAATTTGTGTCACCCCCACATCATGCAACAGCAATTCATATTTAGAATTGCTCCAAAGAACAGTGAGTGAGATACACCGCTTATAAAATGGTATACACGCTGCGAGTGTGAATAACGCAGCGCAAGCTTGCACAATGCAGTTGTTCTCGCCCCCATCCCACCGCATGCCTGTTGTAATGGAAAAACAATGGAGGCCGTGCGGTGCGGTGCTGGGAATCATGGAGTGGTGTGCTGTGGGGCTCTTTGGGGCTCATGGAAAAACAACATTAAGTTTACGAACGGTCGCAGTGAACCAGTGCACGGTCTGTGATTATTTTCCGAATTAATGCACAAGTAACTGAAAGACTCATCCCACCCTTTTCTGCCCTCACCAACAGACATGGGATACAGCTGCAGCCCAAACACGTAAACAGGAATTGTATTGCAAGGGAATGGCTACTTAATTGTAAACTTTTAAAAAAAAAACTGAAATTTAAATAAATATGGACATAAATAAATTTTCTGTGGAGGCGGAAGGGGGGCTAGACAGATTTCTGACAGGCCCCTCCGAGCTCTGGTGTAGTGCCTACCATAGGTGAGCGCTTGCTTGTCTCTAGCTCAACACTCAAAAAGAACCCGATGACACTAAATCATGACTGTGTCCGGGTACACAAAGCAAGGCGAATTAGGGTATGCTTGATTGTGTTTGGTGTGAATATCATTTATTTTCAACCAGTTTCAGTTACTGGAGGTGGAATGGCCATTTGGCTGCTTTTGTCAATCCAGTTTAGCTTTGTATTCTTGAGATGATAACATGCCTTTTCTTTGTTGTCAGAAGATGAGGGGCACGGCTCAGTGGTAGAGTGGTCGCCTCCCAACCCCGAGGTTGTGGATTTGATCGCTGGCACTTGTGACCACGTTGAAGTGTCCTTGAGGAAGATACCGAACCCCCAGTTGCTCCTGATGTCATGTCATCAACAAGCGAACGAGGAGTCAGTGTGAATCGCTTTGAGGGTCTTGTCGGTGGAAAAGCGCTACAAAAGAGAAAGACCACTAACCATCTTGCTGGATGAATTTGAGGAGCATTTGCAGTACCAAACAGAGATTTTAATCTTGCCCAGACAGTCAGAACCAAATTTGGCTCTAAAAATCGACAAGTCAATCTTTACTGATGTGAGAGCAGTGTATGTGAGCGTAAAGAATTTAATTTAAAAGAAACAACACAAAAATACGGAATTCGGTGTCTGATGCACGACATGTTATTAGGGCTCCCTGAACATTGTGTTTCAGTGTGTTTGAAAGCAGCTAAGTAATCCTGGATCAGAGTGGACAAAGGGCCCCGGAGTGCTGCTCGTGATGTAAGCACTGTGTTTTGACCCCCACTGCTCCCCACTCGCCTATTTTCTATGTGTTTGTAACAGTAGAGGGTTGCAACTGTTGGTTGACCATCAAGACTATACAGCCACACCTTTTCTCTGAGTAGTTTGATCGCAGTTCATTGGGTCCATCTCAGGGGCCACCTGATGATGACCTCACACACAGTGGGAAGAAGAAAGTATTGACGGGTACTCTCGAGAGGAATGTGCTAAGCCCTGCACAGAGGAGAGGTTCTTTGGATTCTTGTGACCAACTAAAACAGACTGGGAGAATTTTTTTGACTGCAATTATTGTCTTTTATGCTTGGGAAGTCACATTACCTCGCGTGAGTATCACTCGGTAAACATTTACTTAGTTAACGCCTCTGACTGCGTGCCCTAGAACAAGTGTGACTGTTAGCTGTACCTACGGGTGTAGAAATTATCACATCTGCTGGGAACGAAGTAAGTACGTGTGCTGTGTTTCTTTTAAAATGACAAATAATAGCCTGACCAATAATGTCTGTCCTCTGACCGAAATTATCAGTGTCTCCTAGTGCACACAAGTGAATTTAGCATGGACTCGCTGCAGAACTCCCGTCAGATCATGTGGGCAATGAACACTCGTTTGAAGGGCTTCCTGGAACAGGTGAACAGGCTGCAGGAGACCAACCAACAATTGGAAGTTCAGATAGCTGTCAAGGGCATGAGAAACACGTTGTGCACTCAGGACTGGTCCAAGCAGGAAGAAGCCGTGAAAGAACTCCGTGCTCAGGTAAGACGAATTAATAATTCATCAAGAGTGTATGATTATATAGGATCCACCTCATGCTTTGTTTGCGAGCTAAAAATTAACAACGCAATGACATATTTCCTACCAAAAAAGACCAAATGCAAGACTATTATGACTAATACCGAGGCTGTGTGACTGTATAAAATTCACTGCTGTCACACAGGGACTCGCTATTTGTAGAGTTAATGATCATGACATGACAGTGGAACATAGCCATTTAGAAACACCATGCAAATAACATCTCTTCTCTGGCCATAAAGGTGTTGAAAGGCTCATGTTATAGAGCGTTTTTGAGTGCTAGCCAGTCGCTAACCTCTGAACACTGAAATATGTCACAATATTTCATCTACAAGTAAACGTGAAGTTTCTAGTTTGTAACAAGTGCATTTTACGAGTGTGTGAACTGCAATGTATACATTTTGAATCCAGAATAAGAAAGGAATTAAAACTTTGATATGCAATTACGAGACTCATTATTACATATTCTTGGACCTGAACGAGAGAGGCACACATTTTATTTATTTATTTATTTATTTATTCATTAGGACAGCGTACATTAATCAACACAAGAATAAACAGTGTAAATGCACCCCGACTTAGCATAAAGGCTCATTTTCAGCCATAGTCCCAAGGCAGAATTCTAAAATAGCACAGTGAGACACATAAAACTTTAGATAGGGAAGACATAATGAAAGAAACGGTACTAAAAGTTGCAGGACTCAATTACAAGACCAAAAACCAGGACAGACAAATCACTTAGATCTACAAATTGGTTAGCCAGAAGCCCACTGAAGCGGGCTGGAGTCTGGAAAAGGTGTTTCTGGGTGCATGTCCGAAGTATGTTTAGCCAATGTTTTTTTTTTCTTTTTTGAAAAGTGGAAAGAAATCACACTCTCTATTGTGCATTGGCACTTTATTCCAGAATTGCGTTCCTTTTACGAATTTTGTTCTATATCTTGTTATATTGCAATCACTTCTCATCAAGGCCCGAGTTCTCAGACCTTCACTGTTTCTCCTCTGAATGAATTTATCCAAAGGTGGAGGTGCAAGTGCATTTAAAACTTTGTAAATGAGACAGGCATCCACAAAAATCTGATCGCTATCCAGGTTGAGAATGTGAAGGTTTTTTTTTAGAATGATACAATTGTGCTATTGCATTGGTTTCCTATCTAGGATTTTAACTGCCTTTTTGAAGAGAGACTTGATGGGTTTTAGTGCAGTTTCTGTTGTGTGTGTCCCATTTGTGAAGCAATAAATTATATGTGAGAATATCATTGAAAACATGAAAACAATTAGGACTTATGGCATCATTCAGTTTATGGGATTAACTTTATTATGGCATTACATGTCTGTTGATTTTCTTTCATAGCACTCTGCAAAAAAAAAAAAGGTTGTCGTGACATTTTTCTGTTCGCAACGCCAAGATTGTGTCATGTCTTTGTAAGCACATCAAATTTGACAGCTTTCTCCTCTTTTGTGCCTTTCATATCAAAGCATAAGAGTAGATTTTCTTATTTGGAGCACATTCATGTATTCTAATAATCTGCTAAAACGTTAAGTAGTTTTTGATCCACTGATCTCACAGGGGCTTACAAAGGCTCAGGAGTATCGAGTGTAGTGAAATCCACACATATTGAGCGCAACAAACTCTAAATCCAATAAATGGTTTGCACATTCCTTGTTGTTCTATATTTGGCTCTCCTTAAGCAAGGTTGTGTCATGTCCCGGAGATGTTTTCCAGCCATGCTAAAACAAATGTGGAAGTGGTTTTTTTTTTTTTTTTTTTTTTAATGAGGTTGAAAACATCGTCTGTTATTTCCGATTTTGTTTGATTTGCTTTTCTTCTTTTTAAACACTTAACAAAAAAGGAATATGAATTCTACTTACAGCTACTAAATTCAAGGGCAACAGTACGCCGTACTTCATGTTTTCATTCAATCCAATGAGATCTTACACACACTTTATTCACAAAAAATGGATTGACACAGATAAATGGAATGGCACGAAGAAGACTGGCCAATTAACCATGTGCATTTGACTCTTTATCAAAAATAGAATACATTTTGGTGTGTGGAACACAATTATTCCACTCCAGAACTCATGGCAGCACAGTGATGCACAAAGTGAGTGCCAACTGCTACGCGGTGCAATCTTTTTGTGGCAGTCGTTTGTTGGACCTGATATGCCCCAATGCAAGTTAAATGTCACAGCAAAAAAAGTAAAATTATGAAAAAGACAAATATTTCCATGTATCTGAAATTTTTTCGGGTCATGCATCAAAGGTCAGAAATGTCATGCATCTTGTATTCATGTCAAGTGTACACAACCAAAATAAGTAAAAATGATAAAAACATCAAATTTACAGCGACACCCGTGACCCCAAGTTTATAGAAAAAGGTTTGACTGGCTTGACTACACTTGTTCTGTGTGCAAACATTTTCAGAGCCCAGTAGAAAAGAAGCAAGCTGGGAGCTTGAGATGGATGGATGGATGGATGGATGGATGGATGGATGGACGGAACACTGCATCGGGGTTGTTATTGCGTTTGTTTTTTTGTTAGGTTGGCAAATTACTGATGGAGAATGCCCAGTTGGCACTGCAGTCTGAAAGCATGAAGTCCAGAGCTGCTGCCATCCAGGCCAGGTCAGCTCTATCTGTCTGTAACTTTCCTGAAAGTTCTAAGCCATCTTTTAGCCTTTTCACCATCACATGCACGGGCATTTTTTATGAAAGCAGGTGTCACAAATGTACCCACACGAGGCCAGATTGCGAATGTACACCATAATGGACAAATATTTTTACTGTCTGCAGTATTTTATACATATATAAATAATTCAAAAGTACATGATCTAATTTGCAATCATAAGTATATCATGCTTCTATTAATTATTTGCTTCAATGAATAGATACAAATGTCGACATGAATGAGTCCTAATAACAGTAGGTGTAATTTGTTAGCAAGTGACATTGGTAGTGTAAAGCATGTACAAAAAAAAACCTGTGAGTACTAGTTGGTTGATTTGACGCGAGCAACAAGTATCCATTCTGGTTGAGATAGTAAATATTTGTTTTCATATTTCTTTTTTATTTCAATAAACTAGAGCTATGGAAAAGGAGTATAGAGCCATTTTGAATACCTCCCATGGCGTGTGTCAGAAAGCATTATGGTCTTAATATCTCTGATATTACACATACAGTGTAAAAATAAATAAATAAACAAATAAAACGATATGCACCATTCTCCAAATGTTTGTACAGCGGTACCTTGTGATTAATAGTGTTCTCCATTCATTTTACAGGTGTGACATGGAAGAGCGTAACACGCTGGATCTGGAGCAACAGGTGGCTGTGCTGAGGGAGTCAAAGAAGAAGACTGATGAGAGCAACATGATTCTGCAGGCCGACATTGATCACTCCATGACAGAGCTCCAGGATATACACCAAGAGTATCAGGTCATTCGATTTCTGTACATTTGTAAAATAACATAATCCATCCATTATCCAAACCGCCTACCCTCACAAGGGTAGGCAGATTATATCCGTTGTCTTCAGGCAGGGGTGGTGGGGTGCACCCTGAACTGGTCTGGTCGCCAGACAATCTATCCATCCATTTTCTGAACCGCTTTATCCTCGCAAGGGTCGTGGGTGTGCTGAAGCGTATCCCAGCATTCTTCGGGCAGTTGGCGGGGTACACCCTGAACTGGTTGCCTCCCAATCACAGGGCCACAATTGTCAAATTTTTTTTTCTGTCTTAATGAAATACTTTATGTACATCGTTGAAGCCTTATAATTTCATCGACAGATGAGGAGTATTAGGAATAAGGACAAAGAAGCATCAGAAGAGTACTTTCAGTATATTTTCAAATACAGTCAAACCTCGGTTTTCGTCCATAATCAGTTCCAGAAGGCTGTTCGAAAACCGAAACCACGCTCTTTTTAAAAAAAAAATTGATTGAACACATCTGCTGACAATGGAGGAACACGCTGACACGAGGAAGCGTCACTTAGCGAGAGGAGTCAAGTGGTGCATTCAAGTGCGCTCAGTTTGTTCGAGAACCGATTTTCGGTCGTGATCTGAGGCATAAAAAACTCGAAATCTTTGGTCGAAAACCAATTTGGTCGAGGACAGAGACGTTCAAAAACCGAGGTTTGACTGTAATTTGAATTCAATAAATTACTTATCAATTGACCCCATTCTTAATGCACTACGGCAAATTAAAAGCATGGTACAAGCAGTATTATTCAACAAATAACACCCAGGCAGTGGCAGAAGGAAGGATAATGTGTCAGATGTTGCCCAGTCGGCATCCATTGCAGCTTGGTCATCCTGGAAGGAGGATTCTCCCATCTGCGGCCCCTTCTCAAGGTTTCTCATTTTCCCCCAGATGGGTTTTTTTAAGTTTTCCTTTCCCTCCTGGGGGTTAAGATCAGGGAATGTCATTAATATTTGTCAACTGTGAGCATGCGAAGCTCTTTGAGACTGTGATTCAGGGCTATATAAATAAATGCAACTTGACATAATTTTTGATACAGCTCTAGTATAATTATGCAGTGTTCATTGAGCATCAGCTCAATGTTATGACCATTGAACAATAAATGATTGTGAAATATGACATACAATTCCAGTCAAAGGTTTGGACACACTTTATTATGCTGTAGGATCAATTATGATGAATGCGAAGGCATGCCCAAACCTTTGAGTGGTACATACATTATGAATTTGAAAAGGATTATTTGCCAAATATGTCTCATGTTTTGATGGACTCACCATTAGGTCCACAGCTGTATGTATAATAAAGTTTTAAGAAATAAAGTTGCTTTTTTTTTCATGGTTTTGCCTAACTACACCACAACAATGCATATGAACGAACACAGTCATGACGTGCTTAATACAGTCAAACCTCGGTTTTCGTCCATGATCCGTTCCAGAAGGCTGTTCGAAAACTGAAACCACGCTTTTTAAAATAAAAATGTTTACTCAACACGTCTGCTCACAATGGAATGCAACACGAGGAAGCGTCACTTCCTCGTCTACCAAGGAAGTGTCACTTCCTCGTGTAAGGAAGGCGAGAGGAGTCAAATGGTGCATTCAAGTGCGCTCAGTTTGTTCGAGAACCGAAATTTGTTCGTCATCCGAGGCATAAAAAAATTCAAAAATTTTGGTCGAAAACCGAGACGTTCGAAAACCGAGGTTTGACTGTATGTTCAGTTTTAATAGTTTCACTGAAATATGGCATTCAATAATTTGGAATGGGTGGCCCGGTGGTCCAGTGGTTAGCGTGTCGACCTCACAGTGCGGAGGGTGTGGGTACAATCCCGGCTCTGGCCTCGCTTTGCATGCATGGCAGGTTGACTGAACATTCCAAATTGCCCCCAGGTGCAAGTGTGAGTGCGAATGGTTGTTCGATGATTGTCCTGCGATTGGTTGGCAACCGGTTCAGGGTGTCCTCTGCCTACTGCCCGAAGACGGCTGGGATAGGCTCCAGCACCCCCGCACCCCTTGTGAGTATAAAGCGGATCGGAAAATGGATGGATGGATGGATAATTTGGAATGGCGGCTCTGTGGTCAACTAGTTTGCGCATTGGCCTCACAGTGCAGAAGAACAGGGTTCGATTCTGGCTGCGGCCTTCCTGTGTGGAGTTCGCATGTTCTCGCTGTGTCTGCGTGGGTTTCCTCCGAGTACTTCGACTTCCTCCTACATTCCAAAAAGATGTGCGGCAGGTTGATGGAACACTCTAAGTTGTGTGAGGGTGTGAACGTGGATAGTTTTTTGCCTATGTGTGCCCTGCAATTGGCTGGCAACCGGTTCAGGGTGTCCCCCACCTGCTGCCCGAAGACAGCAGGGATAGTCTCCAACAACCCCCCCCCCCCGAATTCCCCCCCCCCCCCAACCCTTGTGAGGATTAATGGATCAGAAAATGGATGGATGGATGAATATTTTGGAATTACACAAGGTATTTGGACCATGTTAAATATATAGCATTATACTTCGTACTTTGACTTGAGGTAATTTCATGAATTCTGTAATGACTCCCATCATCACATAGAAAAGTAGGAAGCGCAGATCTGGACAGATTGTTTGCTTCTTTCTCTTACACAATGTGCCAGGGATCATTAATAACTATCGTTAGGATGATTACATTGATTATACAATGCTTCCATTTAAGGCACTCATGCAAGTTACATGAAATTGTTTTTGCGAGTGACTCATTTGTTCCCTGCAGACAATTACTCAGGAATGCGCCAACAATGAGGCAGGGCCAATTTGTTCTCTGAAGTGCCAAAAATCCTTGCATGCTGATCTTCATTCATCACCAAAAGTTTAAAGAATTTATTTTTCCATGCGACAAGCAACTCCACAAATTTACATTGTTTGTTGGTTGCATGTGTACGAAGACATCCTGTGTGTATTCTTGGGTAGGGGGATAAACCGATCCATTGAAACAAAATGGAGACATATTTGTGGAGCTGCTTGTCGCATGGAAGAAAATATAATTAAATACATTTTTGTTGATGTATAAAGTTGCGACCACATTCATTTTTGGGATCAGATGCCTCAATGTTGGTGCTGTCCTGCGGGATTGCCTGCAGTGAGATAATGAATTGCTCACAGAGGATTTTCTCATACATGAGCATGGAAGCATTGTATAATTGATATGATCACCCACAAAGTTTAACAGAAATACCTGGTGTGATTTTGTGTAATCCTTCTAACTAACGTGCTAAGAAACTTAAACTAAGACACAAAAAGGGTTGAAAACAATTCCCCTCTTTGATTTCACTTTTGGCTGAGGTAATGAACACCATGCGGTCCATGTTTTATGTTATGTCTTGTGTTTATTATTTTACTTTATGTTAACTGTTTTTTTATTAAGCCCTTGTTACAGCTGTAGCTGTTGTGAAAGCGCTATATAAATCAGGATGTATTGTATTCTATTCTATTCTATTATCAGCCATACCTGCCTATTCCATATGCCTATGATGTGGAATGCATTGGATCATTAATGTTCACTTTCCATCATCTCCCTCTTTAAAAGGCTGTGATTCAGTTGTCCAAATATTCTTTTGAAACCCTCAAAATGAAGACAGTCTGGATAAAATAGGCGTTATTCTTACATGGTACATGCCATTTTGTGTGTGTATTTATGGTTTTAACTTTTTACACCACTGTGATTGATCAAAATATAATCGTAACATTTTGATCTCCCGCATGCAGAATTCCAAATGCAGATGCTTTTTGAATATGAAGCTCATCTTACACGCACACACACACACACGCACGCACACATGCACGCACGCACACACACATACACACACACACACACACATATGCGCACACACACACACACTCCTCTTTCTCCCTGTCATGTTGACAGTATGCATTGTCCTGTCATTGCATCTTTCACTAACAGTCTTTTTGTTCCTCCATCTCTTCTGCTGCATCCCACTCCTTCCCTCATGCCCCCTCCCCTTTGGTTGCCTGCTTGCAGGCAGCCAGAGCTCTGCAGTTGCAGCGATCCCCCTCATGTGATGCTCCGTTAGCAGCCACTACGGAAGCAGGTAAACAGGAAGAGGATGGCACAGGGATGGAGCTCAGCAAACTCCTCGACCAAATCAGAGCTCAGTGCAACCTGAACAGACCTCCTAACCAGAATGAGAGGCATACAAGCTCACATTGGCTTCACAGCTATCCTGGGGCGAGCCAGTCTGAAGCTGGAGCTGCAGCTGCATCAACAACAACACATTGTGGCGCTTACAACGAGGTACACATCTCTTCCTGCATCTTCGCTCATCATTTGTTTTTCCTGCAGTGTTGTTCTGGCCCATAGCCAACAGACTCAAAGCTGGCCCGTAGGAGATGAATGCACAGTCAAAGTTTGAGTTCTAGGGCTTGCTCTTTCTCTGTCTGCTTGGATAGAAAATGTCTTTGTGCAAATGTTCATCTGTGTATGATTACTTCAGGGTCACTTAAGGTAAGATGCATAGTTTCCCATGAGTACTTGGCTGTAAATTACGATTGCTCAGCAGAACTTCGAATGTAAATTAACCCGTCATACTATATGGGGTTTCGTTTTGATCTGTGGTATATGATTTTGCTTTTCTATTACAGTAAATATTCATATCACTTAAATAAAACACAACACTGAAACAGAGTCACACTCAAGATGTATTCTAGTTTTGTTTTTTCCTCCCAATGTGTCAACATTGTTATAGCATGAATGCTTCACTGCATCTTGGTGGGTGTGGATGTGTTTGAAACGCCCAGCAGCTGTGCAGTGTGTCAACACAGCTGGCACAACTGTGTGTGAATACAAACTCAAAGGTCGGCACTGCTGCTTGTTCATATAATATACAAGCCACACAGCCTATCACTTCTTTTTCTTTTGACTCTGTGACAGTTGCAATTGTGCAGGCTATTTGGAATTAGTCCCCATTGTGCCTTTTTTTTTCCTTCTTTTTGAATAGATCTGTTCAAAGAATCTCCGCCAGACACTCCATTAACACACACCTTATGTACCTTCTTTACTTTCATCTCACCCAGCAGGAAGCAGCATGGACACAGGTTAGCCTCGGCAGCAATGCGCTGAGGAACGCTTGGGCAGATTTAGCTGAGGCCCGGAAGCAGTGGCACTCCCTTCAGGTGGAGATTGAGACCCTGCATGCCTTGGTAAGAAAGCGCAAACATCCAAGCCACCAGTATTCGTATGGTACAACAACTTTGCAGATGTGATCACATATGAAAGTAAGAACAAGAAATACTCATCATCACACGCAATTCATCCGGTCACGTCATTAGCTCTGTAGGCGAGTATTATTCCATTGAGCTGTGACTCATTTCTTTTGACGACTCACCTGCACATGTATTCCCTGGGGGATTACTCTAAAAACCAGTCTACCTGTTCGTATTAGCACATAGCACTTTTTTTTCCCAACACCAAACATTGAAGACACATGCATTCACAAAATATTCCATTTAAGCTCAGTGAGGACCAAAGTGTTGAGCACTCAACTATGGCCATAGTTTTTCAACAATGTGACATGGTTGAGCAAACCAGTAAACCAGACTTCGAAACAGCGAAAGTCATTTGGAGGCAGCTAACCAAATGTTCTACTGTGCAGCTGTGAAGGCCCACATTCACATTTATTGTATTTTCTAGACTACGAGGGTTCGGTCGACTCAATGCTTCTTCAGTGTCAAAGAAGTGTGGACAACCCCCCCAAAAAAGCAATTTTTCAAAAATACCAGTGGCTTCTGTTCTCGTTGATTCTCCAGGAGAAAGGCCTTGAGAACTCCCTACACAACACCCAGCAGCTGTATTCCAGCCAGCTGCAGGAACTTTCCCAGGTGATCACTGGACTGGAGGGTGAGCTGGAGCAAGTGAGGAATGGACTGGCCACACAGCGTCAGCGACACAGCCAGATGCTCAACACAAAGCTACGACTGGAGCGAGAAATCTCCACTTACAGACGAATGCTGGAACAGGAGGAGGGCAGGTCAGGGATGAGAGGCACAGAGGATGGTTAAATTAAATGACTGTAGGAAACAGGGAGGAGGAACATTTTTCAGCAATCAAGCACAGTCACGACTCACACACTGTAAAAGCAATGTTTTTCATTGGATTCAGACAGGCAACACATCCTGTCTGATAACATAAAATGACGGAATAATACAACACAATTCACTGCCTGCAATTACCTGTTTCATCGAGGGATTTTTTTCCCCCTCTTGGAAACAATAGGTTTTAAAAAAACTTGTCCTTAGACTCAGACTCAGGAGAAAGCCTGTCTTATCTTGAAAGGTGTTTTCAGATGTCGTAATGTCACTGGCATGCCATAGCAAGCATAGTTCATAGAGAACACTAATTATCACAGCATTTGTTCTCGCGGCTTTTAAATAGAACGTGCATTCTATGACGGCGTTAGAGACATACGGTGTGTAGTAAGTGCCTCGATGGAGCAGAAGTGGGTGGTCTGGGATTCACAGCTTTGGTAGACTACATACTTCCCGGCATCGAGCATTGAGTTGATTTGTGAAAGGTGACGTCATACAAGACCACGGTCCTTTGTTGCCTGACTCTTTACATCGGCCTGTTGGGACTTGCTTTGATCATTGCAGTAATCTTTGGAAAATGATTTCTGCATGAAGTTCCTTTGTTAATGTCTCAGGTAAAAATGTCACCGCTTGCAGACCGACTGATCACAGTGACATTTTGCGGTGAGCAAGCTGGGACAGGTGTGTCACTCATTTTCACCATCGGGCCACATCGTAGTAATTGTTTCCCTACGATTCTCAATTCAACTCAACTTTATTTAAAGAGCACATTGAAAACCACCGCAGGCTGCATTCTTTGAAAGGTTTTTAATGTGCTCTTTAAATAAAGTTAAATAAAGTTGAGTTGAATTGAGAATTGTAGGGAAACAATTACTACGATATATATACAGTATATATTTGTATCTATGTATGTGTGTGTGTGTGTGTGTGTGTGTGTGTGCGTGCGCACACGTGTGTGTGTGTGTGTGTATAGATGGATAGACAGATAGATAGATATTTTTAATAAACTGAATTTGAAATCGAAATTCCTGGAATATATTGGCAACCAAATATGAATTCAGTGTTACTGTTATGTTAAAAAAGAGTCGTGGTGGGACAATATTTTTTAAATCAATTAAAAGTGAAGCGAAATTGCAATTTGGGCACAGATTTTCTATCAAAAGAGCAAAACTATTTGCCACACACTTAGTACACACATTTTATTTGCTTTAGTTTACCACAAAAAAAAAAAATTATGTGTCTTGTTGGAACTTGACACCTGTGAGTTAAGCGAAGAAGTTAATTGGAGTTGTAGTTCACCACTGAGCTGAAGATCAAAGTTTCAATGCCAGACTTGTCCTTCAAAAAGTCTGTTGCAATATTAGTTGTAATATTGAATATAAATATTAAATCAAATTCATTGGCCAAGCGTGGGTTTTCTCCGGGTACTCCGGTTTCCTCCCACATTCCAAAAAAAACATGCATGGCAGGCTGATTGTTCCCTCTAAATTGTCCCTAGGTGTGAGTGTGAGTGAGGGCGTGCATGGTTGTTGGTCTCTGTGTGCCCTGCAATTGGCTGGATACCAATTTGGGGTGTCCCCGCCTACTGCCCGATGACAGCTGGAATAGGCTCCAGCACCCCCGCGACCCTAGTGAGGATGAACTTGTTTCGGAAGATGAATGAATGAATGGCCAAGTACAAGTAATGAACGGGGAAGATGGAAGACGGGAGAGGGGGAATGCAATGCAACCAGTCTGACTAGCAGCTCAGACCGTTGGAGCGCTCTGTCAGTCAAGTTGCGTCACGAGGGCGGAGCGAATAGGAATCCAACAAAGGCGGTAACATCCAAGCAGGTGTGCAGCACGTTGTTGTCATGGGTGTGTATGCGTGTCAAGTATCCACAACTGCATCGCCAAGCTTATTGTTTCCGTGGAGACGTCCTCGGCATATCAGTCTCATGCCAGGGAAGCAGGGGTAAGGGGCTGATGGGATTGCTAGCGTCAGAGCATATTTTTCATCCAGGGGAAAATCCAAATAACGGTGGCTTTGGGAGTAGGCCGTCAACAATTTCAGTCAGCCTTCAATGTCTTTTAGCTTGTGACCCTCAATGGCATCGATTACATGAATCCTTGATCAATTTTTCAAGGCCGGATGCCAACTACTCCTGGAAAGTGTCCCATGCCCAAAACTTTTGATATGAGTATGAGTTTCAATGCACACGTGCATTTTTCACATCGCCCCCACCCTCCTCGATGTGTTGCTTTATTCCTGCAGATACATGGCCCACAGTGATCAGCAGATGCGTCTGCAGCTCTGGAGATCGTCTTTGCTGGAACCCAATGAAAAAGGTTTGGAGAATGGCTTCAGCGACCACACCATCACTCCAGATGAACCAAAATCAGAGCCTCTACCTACAACAGCTTCACGACTACAAATGGTCAATAAGATGATGGAAAGCTCCGGACTCCATCGGCCACAAAGTCTTGCGATACTCACAGGTAACGCACACACACACACCATACCTGTCAACTTGTACGTTTTCCCCGTATTTTATACATTTTTTTTATCATTTCAAATCATGTATGGCGTATTACAACTTTTATACGGGAAAAAAAGAGCTTGGGTGTCATCCTCGACAACTCACTATCTTTCCACGCCCACATCAATAACATTACCCGGTCCGCATATTTCCACCTCCGTAACATCAACCGTCTCTTGTCCCTCTCTCACCCCTCACACTACTGCTATCCTTATTCACAGCCTCGTCACCTCCCGCATCGACTGCTGCAATTCACTTCTTTTCGGCGTCCATCTCAAATTTCTCCATAAACTTCAACTTGTTAAGAATTCAGCAGCCCGGATCATTACGAGAACCCCCTCCTTCCATCACATCACCCCCATCCTCCGACAGCTCCACAGGCTCCCTGTTAAACATAGAATCAATTTCAAAATACTTCTTTACACATTCAAAGCCATCCATAACCTTGCCCCCCCTATCTATCAGATTTTCTTCAGATCTCTATTCCTTCTCGCTCACTCAGGTCTTCATCCTCCCTCCACCTCTCTATACCCTCTGCCCGTCTCAGCACAATGGGGTGCAGAGCCTTCAGCCGCTCTGCCTCCAAACTCTGGAACTCACTTCCACCCAATATTCGTAACATTGATTCTCTTCCCACATTCAAAACCCAGCTCAAAACCCACCTATTCAGACTGGCTTATTCCGGTTAAATTTATCTTGTTTATTTATAATTTTATCTGTGGTTTTATTGTTTGCTCTTGCCTGTAAAGTGTCCTTGAGTGTTGTGAAAGGCGCTTACAAATAAAATGTATTATTATTATTATTTTAAAAAATTGTGAACCGATCTCACAAAGACCTTTTTCGCCTCACCTGCTAGTAGCCAACGACAATGCCGTCGTCGATTGCGACTATTGTCACGGCAAACCAGCAATTAAAGTAATCCTCAATCGTAGATTTTTTTTCATCGCTGCGTATGGTAGGATTGATAAAGCATGATGTGCGCATGCGCGGTAAGCTGTTGTAAGTTCTTTTTGTTGCTTTGTAAGGGGAATCATAATCATTTATAAGGGAGCTATTAGCCGAGGTTGACAGGTATGACACACACACACACACACACAAAATGATCACTTCCGAAACCCGATTCATCATTCAAGTTTTCTTGCAGAACCAGAGCAAGATAAACATTTACCAATTTCCACTGTGAAGACCCAGGAGATTCTTCAGGGTAGCGTAGTGCAGGAGAGCGCAGAGGGCCATGGCACTGTTGAGTAAGTACGGTTGTAAGATTATTTTTCTGCTATGTCATACAAAGACATCAGTTTCCACTGAAGGCTCTTTGTCATAACAACAGATAGTGTTTTTAAATTCAAAAAGGAGTTTTCTGATTTCCCCACAAACTGATGTCATAACACTTCAAAATTGCAAACTGTCAAGCACTGATTCACTGCGATTTTATGAAGTCAAATGCCTACAAAGCAATAATCACCAACGTCCTCCCCACTCCGTTTTATACACCCTGAACAATTTGTGAAGCGTATAAACATCTACTGCTTTAGATTCCCATGGTTTATTCATCTTCAAGCTGCTTGGGAACTGTTCCACCCTTAAATGACTTTTGTTTGATGTTGAAAGTCCCGTCTGGCATGGTGTCTTCAAGGTGTGACACCTGTTGTTGTCAGACCAGACGTGAGTGGAAAGTGGAATTTAATTTTTTTTTTTTTTTTTTGTAAATGCCTAAGGCGTCAGATGCCACGTACACACTTGTGTGCAACAACTCACAGGATCTCCCACGTGTACTTATCTTGACACCTCAGAATGTTTAAGTTTTCTAAACACCGGTTTAAACACTGTTTTGCTTGACTGAGATGTCGTTTAGAGACATGTCATGGGCTTCAGTATGTTTCAGTTATGCAAATCATTTTGGAAGATTTGTATGAGTATAAACCGTCTCTTTCAATGCCAAACCAACATACGAACAGCAACTAAAGAAAATCATGAAACAATACTTCTTATAACAAAAATGCTGATAAAATGAATGATTGTTTCTTAATTCATTTAGTCGAGTAATGATTACGAAGGTGGCCCGGTATTCCAGTGGTTAGTACGTCGACCTCACAGTGCAGAGGAGCAGGGTTCGATCCCGACTCCGGCCTTTCTGTGTGGAGTTTGCATGTTCTTATCGTGCCTGTGTGGATTTTCTCCAGGTACTCCAGTTTCCTCCCACGTTCCCAAAACATGCGTGGCAGGTAAATAGAACACTCTAAAATTGTCCCAAGGTGTGAGTGTGGGCATGGACTATTGTTCGACTCTATGTGCCCAGCAATTGGCTGCCAACCGGTTTAGTGTGTCCCCTGCCTACTGCCCGAAGACAGCTGGGATAGGCTCCAGCACCCCCCGTGACCCTTGTGAGGATAAAGCGGATCAGAGAATGGATGGATGTATGACTGGGTACAAATATATACTTCTAAGTTTAAAAAAAAAAGGTTCAACAGTGTAACCCAACAGTCACCGTTTGCTGTATTTACTGCCTCATTCATGCAGTTAGACCTTAAATGAATAGACTATTGGCCAAATTCCATCTATCCATCCATTTTCTCCCACTTATTCTGACATCCCTCTCCCCAGACACTTCTTCCAGGATCCCAAGGCGTTCCCAGGCTCAACCCAGGGTCAACAATAGAGTAGCAGAATGTGGTCCACTCTGACTCAATGTCCCCCACCTCCCCTGGGACGCGGGAAAAGCTCTGCCAGAGGTGGGAGATTCTTCCAGACACTCCCAACAAACCCTCACAAGAAACTTGGGTCTGCAAGGTCGGACCGGCATCTTCCCCCACCATCGGAGCCTACTCACCACCAGGTGGTGATCAGTTGACAGCTCCGCCCCTCTCTTCACCCGAGTGTCCAGAACATGCGGCCGCAAATCCGATGATACAACTGCAAAGTCGATCATCGAACTGCGGCCTAGGGTGTCCTGGTGCCAAGTGCACGTATGGACAACCTTATGTTTGAACAAGGTGTTTGTTATGGACAATCCGTGATGAGCACAGAAGTCCAATAACAAAAAAACCCTCTAGTTCTGATCGCGGGGGGGGGGGGTGTTCCTCCCAATCACGCCCTTCCAGGTCACTGTCATTGCCCACGTGAGCATTGAAGTCCTCCAACAGAACAAGGGAGTCCCCAGCAGGAGTACTCTCCAGCACACCCTCCAAGGACACCAAAAAGGGTGGGTACTCTGACCTGCTGTTGGGTGCATAGGCACAAACAACAGTCAGGACCCGTGACCCATCCCCAATGTACAGGCACTGAGCTCGGGGGCAATGAGTATGCCCACACATGCTCTGCGACTCTCACCATGGGCAACTCCAGAGTGAAAGGGAGTCCAACCCTTCTCAAGAGAACTGGTCCCAGAGCCCAGGCTCTTTGTGGAGTCAAATCCGACTATGTCAATGAGCCCAAGGGAAGGGTGGCCCACGTTGCTTTTTGGGACTCAGACCGGCCGGGCACCATGGGTGTAGGCCCGGCCACCAGGCGCTCGCCAGCAAACCCCACCTCCAGGCCTGGCTCCAGAGGGGGGCTCCATTGCCCCCGGTCCAGGCAAGGGAAAACGCTGTTCAATCTTTTCGTTCATCATCAGAGTCGCTGTCCAAATTGAACCATCCATAATAGTTTCCACCAAGTTTTAAATGGAATACAGTGTTTCCTGCCTCTACACGAATAGATGATTAATCTATTTACATATATTTTTAATCCTATCTTCCGTAAAAAAATAATACATTTAAAAAAAAATGTAAACCTGTTTTAGTCGACGTGCCAAAGCAATTCAAGTGCTGCAAGCAAGAAAATGATAGCTTTAGCGCCATCTTGTGGTAATGTTGGGTTGGATTGGATTGGATAAACTTTATTGTCAAATGTATTGTATGTGTAACATACAGCACAGATGAAATTTCTTCCCTCTCAACATAAAACAAGATGAGCCGCTGCGGGTGTCCGCGCCGCTATCAAAAGAAAAGTTAACAAAAATAGGACTAACTAATACAAAACAACACGATGTGTGTGTGTGTCTCTCTCTCTCTCTCCCTCTCTCTCTCTCTCTCTCTCTCTCTCTCTCTCTCTCTCTCTCTCTCTCTCTCTCTCTCTCTCCCCCCCTCTCTCCCCCTCTCTCCAGGACTGAAAAGATTGACAAGGTCATTAAGCAGTGGGAGAGCTCGTTCTTCAAGGGCAATCCAAAACTGCGTAAGAAGTCTGTGTCCTTGCGCTTCGACCTACACATGGCTGCAGCAGACGAAGGCTGTGCCCAGACTAGACAAGACAGTCTCCCGGATGTCGAGGTGCGGCTCATCATGAAAAGATCTCGCAGTAGCGCAACTATCACTCCATAAATTGTGGCTTCAGACATGAGTGAATTTTGGAGTTCCTACCATATGCAGCTGACTGACATTGGTAGATATACAGTATGCATATTGATTTAACACTGAAGTTGGTGGAACACCATTTTGGATGATAAAATTCACTTGCACAGGAAATGATGGTTACATGTCTTTGCACCTGGGCTTTTTGGGGGGGGGGGGCAATCCATGGAAAACTGAAATTAATTCGCAATTAATTTCACTGTAAAACAATAAATTAAAAATAGGTGCTGACAAAATTAACTCAATTAACGAACCTCATATGACCAAATAAAAAGTCACATATCCTTTATGATGACGCAAAAATTAACCTAACAAAAAAAAACACACACACAGAAGACCTCTCTGCCTTGTCTTCTATTTTTTTTGTATGTGTGAAATTGCTGTAATTGAAGATGTTTTAAAGTGCTCATTTTAATTTGTTGTCTCATTTGTTCATTACACCACTGACATTCTCTGATGGAGAGATCGTGTTAAAAACCTGCCCATTACAATTGGCAGTCAACTCCTTTCATGAACTTTCGATATTGTGGTAATTTTAGTCAAGGGGAACTCATGATATTGTGTCATTTATTGTCATAGTGTCCCTGACACACATCTAAACCCAATTTAAATACTCATTGTTGGGCTATTGCTCCGACTCAAAGCATAAAGTCGGACACTTCCTCACGCCCCAGTGAGTTGAGTCGCGGTCCGTGCTCAGTACCCCTTTTAACCAGACGGTAGCAGCATTTGTACATAGTTACCGATGTGGTGTGTCACAACACAATACCGTAGGTACTGGATAACGATATATTTTGCCCAACTGTGGAAATTCAACATATGCTTACACCTTTTAATGCAATGATTCGTATTCACTTATATACTATACTTCTATTTACTTTGTATTATTATGCGGTCACATGTAAATGCTTTACCGCCTAGGAGCCACTATGCATTTCAGTTTCGATAAATTCCTTTTCCTGTTTCAAGCATTTAAATTTGTTGTCGATGCCGTTCTGCTTGACTGTACTTTGCCTTAAAATGCACTACTTCTGTACCTTACAAATATTTTGTTTTCGAATTCCAAATAAAACGAATATGCTGATGTTGAACCTCAAAGTGCTTCGCTTCAGTATTTTTACCGTGACTTAACCTGACAATGATACATTCACATTGGTGTACGTTGACACAAGGTCAACATGTTTATTCATCATGACAAAAAGTAAACAGACAAGAATAAACAGTATACACTGTTGACAAGGCAGTGCAATAAATAGTATGATCTATAGTGCATCCCTGCAATGTTTTTGCTTCGAGGTGACCCAGACAATTTCGATTTTATTCTTCTCAACCTTCTAATGTTTCATCACAATATTATACAATCGATATAATGAAGCAAAGCAACACTGATTTGTATATGTTGATTATCAAATACCATAAAACATCATGCTGTACAAGAAAGGTGCTAGTTTCATTCCACAGATTATTTGGAGCCTATACATTTCAAGATTGTGCATTTGCCTTAATAAAAGCTGTCTAAAAATATATTTTTGTTTGTTACAAACAAATGTTCCTCTAATCTGCAAACCGTCTTAGATGCACTGTATCTTCATACATGAATCAGTCAAAATGTGCCTATCCGGACAGATCATGCTGCTGCTGCGTTTTGATTGGTCCCATGTGTAGGACTTTCTTGCCCATTTTTGAGGGTGCGCAAGCACCCATAAATTTAATCTATGTGCCCCTATAGTTTGAGAGATTGTTACTTTTTAATGTGGAGAAGTGTATTCCCATAAAGTACTTTGTTGAAATGTATGCTCCGTTCCAGTCATGGGCATCAATCATGGTGATGGGGAAGACGAACATTGTGTGCATATGTTCATGTTAAAGCCAATGTGCTCGTGACAGGCTAAGGGGATGCCCGTGACCATTCTAACTCATATTAGGACACAAAAAGAGAGCGAGTGTTAAAAAAATAAAATCACGTTTTGTTCAAGTGTTTTACATGTTGTGCATTGCATCTCACATAACCGTCCAAACATAAGTCCAGAGTTCTACTTTTGGTATTTTAGTACTAGTAGTGGCCGGTTTACTCCAGAGAAAAAAAATGTACACCAATACGATTAATGTGTACGTTAGAGGTGTTGCTGTATCGAAATGCAGTTTCATTCTCCCAGAAAATACGGTTAGCCGATGTTTGTTTTCTGAATCCAATTCAATCTTTGGCTCAACATTTACGGTTGGGTTAGATGTTTGGTCCCAGATTTTCCCAAAATGTGATTTGTTTCTTTTTCATAAATGTGGGAATAATACTGTGTTAAAAACAGCGACATTAATCATGCCGGGCCAGGATTTCAACACCTCTAAACCGCTGACAAGTGAATTTTCTCTTGACTCTTGGATCGTACCTTTGACTTTCCCTATCCCAGGCAAATAGTTTGAATATTTGTTTTTAAAGGTTGTTCAAGTACCGCAGCCTGTTTTATTGTCTGCCCAAGGGCTTCCCATACAGTTGCAAAGTGAAATCTTATGTACTCGAAACCACTATGGCAAATACTACGACTGAAATCGACAGGAATGATTGGTTACCAGCAAAGACATGGTCGCCAAAGGAGCCAAGACAGTGGATTTAAGTGCTAGACAGTCCCAGAGCGTGTTGATGTCATAACACGTCTGATTATTTTAGCGTGCGTATACAAGCCTTACACCATGCACGCAAGCCCACACGAGAAATAACAAAACACAAAAGGTGTTTTGATTGCTCCAGCAGTATTACAGACAGCTTAAGTCGGCAAATCGAGGTTTGCCGTGACAATGGCATGGAAGCTATTCTGCGTATGACAAGCCAGTTTGCCATCCACGTGGTTTGAAAGCTGTTACTTGAAGGTAAGATTATTGGTCGATGTTGCTTCAACTCTGAGCAGTTTTACCTGAAAAATATAGAGACAGTCTATGCGAAGAACCCGATGCTTGATGGTATTTCAGTATTCGAGCACCTAAGATTTGGCGACGACAGCCTGAATAACATTGACAGCTGTGCTGCAGGGCTGCAGAGGGTCATATTCAGCAAAGACATGGCAAACATTCTCCATGCCGGCCTCCACACCTTTTCCTACAAAACCAAACAGCCTACAAACAAAAGGAATAACTGTAAACTATTTTGAATTTAAGACATACATCATTTCAAAGACGATGAATATTGATGTCAAATTATACATGTTAGCTGTTATTCTGTCACTTTACATACAAAACAACTCGCCTACCTTGCACCAAAATTTAAACCTTTTCTCCACCTGTAACAGGAAAAAAAAAGAAAGAAAGAAAATCTTGAGCAAAAGACAGAGGTTTTTTTTCCCCCCAATGGAATAACAAGTGGCTATTTTGTCCAGTACAGTATTTGCCTCAAATAAGGGGCAGCCCCTTACTTGCCTCAAAGTTCTGAGTTTCAAGAGTTTGGATGTCCTATGCGGGGTTTGGGCAAGGTACTCACGCTTCCTTCCACATTCCAAAACAATGAATGTTAGGTTACCCGAACACTAAATTGTCTGTAGCTTTGAATGTGAGCGTAACTGTTTGTCATATGTGCCCTGTGATTGGCTGGCAACCAGTCTAAGGTGTCCACCAAAATGAGGACAAGCGGTGTAGAAAATGATGGATAATGCCTCAAATACTACAATCTGCACGTAAGGTGATTTGTTTTACACTGGCCATATGCTATGTTGACAGGAAACGTAAGTAGAAAGGACAATGGAAATGAAACGACCTGATCAGCTTTGATACAAAATCTAAAAACACCCAAAGAACACCTATTCAGTTATTGCGAGAATAAAAAATCAATGTACTATGTGAAGGCTGTGAGAGCCAGTTCAGCTAATGCTATTAGCCTTTATTTTTATTATCCATCCATCCATCCATTTTCAGATCCACTTATCCTCACAAGGGTCGCGGGGCGTGCTGGAACATGTCCCATCTGTCATCCGCGCTCCCACTCACACCTAGGGACAATTTTGAGTGTTCAATCAGCCTGTCATGCATGTTTTTGGAATGTGGGAGGAAACCGGAGTACTCGGAGAACACCCACGCAGGCACGGGGAGAACATGCAATCTCCACACAGGAAGGCCGGAATCGGATTTGAAGCCCTATAGAATTTCACATCACATGATCAATATTATAACCAGTGTGAAAAGCAAGTCCCACTGCTAGTCTTGTCATGTGTGTGCATTCACTGCAATTCCATTATAATGAACCCTCACCTCCGATCCTCTGGATCATTTCCACCATAACTAAGCAGGTGAGCGGGGTAATGGCGTCTGAAGAACTGCCTGGAAGAATAAAAAATTTCACACACAATGTCTCATTGTGACAAACGTGACAGGATGTGTGCCGTCTTACTTCCTGTTGATGTCTGTCAGTGTGATGCCCTTCAAAGACACTTTCAGGTTGACGATGACGGGTTCAAAGGAGCCCGACGGCAGTTGGAGGGTGAGGGAGACCGCCTTCTCCACTGCGCAAGGTCCTGTCAACATCTCAGTGGGGACAGCATTCAGGTAGATGAAATTGCAGGCTGAAATAAACACAAAATATTTGTAGAACCCACAATGATGACTTTTATGAGACAGGATTGCTTCTTGCGTTTATTGTACTGTATTGGTGTACTCTGACAAAAGAAAGGCATGTTCTAAAGACACCTGGGAACTGCTTTGCAATGTAAAAAAAAAACGCCGGTATGTTTCCTTTCAATCTTATCTACACAGAATGCAAAAAATAACACGGCCGTTTCATTTTATTTCTTTACTGCACTTTCCTTCGCACTATTAGTTGGCAGTTCTCAAAACTAAAACTGTCTAATATCACATCATCTTACCTGTTCCTTTCTTTTCCTCGAAGGGTGATTTGTCTTTTGTTCTCTCTTCTCCACTCGGTCCTGTTGTCAAACAAGTCAAGTGAAGGAGACATTATTGAAACAGACAGTGGGGGGTGGTTTTTGTGTTTAAAGGACATGCACACTCATTGACAAGTGTAATTTGGTGGCTTGGTGATGTGCTGCTGCCTCCTCATATCAGAATGCAAATTATGGTTTTACTTCATCTTTATGTGGGATTGCTTTGCTCTTCAGACCCTGGACTGCTTGACAGCAAATAGCCTCTTGCCTTATCGCAACACCCGAGCTCCGCCTCAAAAAATGCACGTCATCTTTAATTTATCCTACACACACACACACACACATGCACACACATACTTTACCTTGGGAGCGGAGCAGTAATTTGCAAGGTAAAGCAAAAGTGGAAATAGTATGCTGGTACACCAGAGCAGAGAGACTTCCTGTAAAAAAGAGAACATTATATTTTCAAAAATAATTCATGACCACAACAAACGCTAAATGGAGTGCAATTATATCACACTTTACCCACACCATATGGATTCTAAAGCGTTTTACAAAGCCTCACCCTCCTCACCCATATATTCACACAACCGTGAGAGGCTGCTGCAATGCAAGACGCTGAGACTGGAAGCCAGCCAATCGCAGGGCACACATGGACAAACAACCATCCACGCTCACACTCAATTGAGAGCATTCAATCAACCTAGGATGCATGTTTTTGGAATGTGGGAGGAAACCGGAGGACCAATACTTATGCTACTTATGTACTGATGCTGTTTTTTTCAAGCCAAACTAATGAATTACTACTAATCGAACCACATATGTAAAATTCGTGAAGCCTGTGCATCCATCCATTGCCAGTCATACCACAGAACACACAATTTGCCTTTCTTTCATTTCCACACAGAATATCTGCTTTGTGTGCCACGAAACAGTCATACTGATTAACTGCATTTGTGAGTCATGTGATCATTTTTTCAGGATATCCAGTATCCTTTTTTTGAACTGTTGTTTTTGTGGTGTGCATTGAGGTTGTTCTAATGTAAAATACAGTCCTGGAAGAAAATTATTGGCCCACCTGGGTTTCCTCATATAATTTGAGTGCCCAGTACCCCGAGCTATGTTCCGCAAACTGTATCATGTAACTACATCCATCCATTTTCCGATCCGCTTCATCCTCAAAAGGGTCATGGGGGGTGCTGGAGCCTATTCCAGCTGTCTTGGGGCAGTAGATGGGGGACACCCTGAACCGGTTGCCAGCCAAAACAGAGACGAACAACCATCCGCGCTCACACTCACACCTAGGGACAATTTGGAGTGTTCAATCAGCCTGCCATTTTTGGAATGTGGGAGGAAACACGGAGAAAACCCACGCTGCCTGAGGAGAAGACACAAACTCCACACAGGAAGGCCAGAGCCAGGACCCAACCCACGACCTCTGCACTGTGTGGTCGATGCGATAAACACTGGAGCACCGGGCTGCTCGTGTGATGTAATTAACAGTCGGAAAAGAAAACATGTTTTTGTCGAGGCACTGTTTTTGTCAGTACTATGCCATAGTGTAAGAGGAGAAAAATGTGATTTTGAAAGAAACGATTTTGAAGAAAAACATGGCAAATATTAGCTGTTAAATTTCACGCTGTTTTGCTGTCATCACTGTTTTGTCCAAACCACTGTACCTTTAGTTGTACCAGCCAGGCAAGTCAATGGAGCAAAAAACTGAAAATAAAACCCCAAGGGTTTATCTGCCTCACGGTTCTGTAGCTCAGGTTTTGTGGCTATGTGAAGTTTGCATGTTCTCCTCCCGCTGCTTGTGTCTGCGTACTCAGAATTACTCCAAGAATGTCAGAATGGCTGGCAACTGATTCAGGGTGTCCCCCGCCTACTGCCCGAAGACAGCTGGGATAGGCTCCAGCACCCCCCGCGTCCCTAGTGAGGATCAAGCGGTTCGGAAAATGGATGGATGGATGTCAGAATGAAAAAGAATGTAAATTATTGTATTTATCCGAAATACACTTGACTGGCAACCAGTCCAGGGTGTGCCCCATCTCAGGCCTAGAGGCAGATGGGATAGGCTCCAGCTCAGCCGCGTCAACAATGACATCATCGTAAGACGCAAGGGCAGTTATGATTAATTGTGACGTAGCAGGAAAAGAAATGGAAGCAATCAAGCTGACCTACTTTGCTGTGTCTTGTGCAGGCACGCGTAAGATACTTAGCCCCACTTCAGTTTTTTTTTCTGTTAATCGCAACAGTTTCCTTTCATGACCTTCCTGCTTTCCTCAAGAAGATTATTTGACAAACAAAGTGTTGTTGACCTTACCAAAGTACGGTTCCTGAGAAGAGCCTTTAACGCGAACACCCTTTGCTGTTGATTCGATGAGGAAGTGTTTGACAAACTTCGAACCGCCCTCTCCTCCTGTTTGGCACACACAACAAACACATCAGGAACAACAAAGACGGGTCTACCTTTCAGTTGGCCAAATAGAATTCTATATATATATATATATATATATATATATATATACTGTATATGTATATATGAGAGCTGTCCGTTGAGCACGTTTTTATTGGCATTAATTTAAATGAATTTTAACGGGATTAAAATTTTTCTTGCGAGATTAACGCGGCACACGTCACAAGCGGATGTTATGTTGCTCTATAAATACACCAGAAACAAAACAACAAGCGCGCTGCAGAAGTCCATGCCCATGTCTGTTTTGCCAGCCACGGCAGCGCGAGACACCGAAAACGGATACTTAAAGAGTTTATGAATGAAAAGTTTACTTTTAAAAAGTTGCCAGATTGCTCCACTGACAAGACCAAAGTTACCTGTATCATACAGGTATACGATGTATGCCACTGACGCGATTATTACTTGTTTGGAACTATTTTGTGTGGAAGGTTACAGTGTTACATGTCCATATAAATGGAGCGGGTGGAGCTTCTCTGTGTTCGTCTGACAGTGACGGTGCGCTGCAGTGGTAGCGACCTAGCGAAAATAAAACGTCTCCAGTGTTGTCATCGAACCAAGTGTAGTCATCCGAAATGATGTCTACACAAAACCATAGAGAGACTTCCGCGCAAGAAGGACCAACAGAATCAACATAGCCTGACTGCTGTGTTCAAAGCAAACTTGAGAAAAACGAAGTATGCAACCATGGCTTAAATCCACGATGGGCTGAGTTCTAGTTTACCTTTGATGTGCACTTTATAATGTTATATTGCTCTGTTTTGATTCCATAAAAAGAGCTGTTAAAGCAGCTGTTGTGTGACAAAATATTTTTTTCACTGTTGTTGATGGACAGTAATATTGTGTGAGAGATTATGTGTGAATAACTGCTCCAAGTGAAAAATGTACATCCATCCATCCATCCATCTTCCGAACCGCTTGATCCTCACTAGGGTCGCGGGGGGTGCTGGAGCCTATCCCAGCCGTCTCCGGGCAGTAGGCGGGGGACACCCTGAATCAGTTGCCAGCCAATCGCAGGGCACACAGAGACGAACAACCATCCACGCCCACACTCACACCTACGGACAATTTTAGAGCGTCCAATCAGCCTGCCATGCATGTCTTTGGAATGTGGGAGGAAACCGGAGTACCCGGAGAAAACCCACGCAGGCCCGGGGAGAACATGCAAACTCCACACAGGGAGGCCGGAGCTGGAATTGAACCCGGTACCTCTGCACTGTGAAGTCGACGTGCTAACCACTGGACTACCGGGCCGCCCCAAAAATGTACATGTAAAATTGAAAATCGAAATTGTTATTTCAGTAAATATTTGCATTTTGCACATAGAAAACTGATTCATGATTCCATGTTGATGAGAGCATTAAAATGAGGAAAAATAGGCCAAAAAATATCTAAGGAAATTCAGAAATGATAAAAAATGCGTGAGTAATCACAATAATTTTTTCATGAATTTGAGTTAATTATGAAAGTTGCATTTTTAATTAGATTAAATATTTTAATCGGTTGACAGCTCTAATATATATATATATATATATATTATAAAACTGAGCCTGAAAAGGGATGAGAGAACTTGATGTGATATTTTAACTATTTTTTTTATAACAAGAATCATCCATCCATCCATCCATCAATTTTATAATCCACTTCGACAAATAACCATCCACACTCACACCTGGGGACAATTTGGAGCATTGAATCAACCTGCCATGCATGTTTTTGGAATGTGGGTGGAAACCAGAGTACCCGGAGAAAACCCATGCAGGCACATGGAGAACATGCAAACACCAAACAGGAAGGGCGGAGCCAGAATTGAACCTTGCACCTCTGTACTGAACCCGTAGACCATTAGCCTGCCTATTTAAAATGGTCCCATATTCCTTGCCACAGAAAGGGTGTGCCCATTCCCATCAGTTGGGTTAGGTAAAGTCAGTGAGTCATGAGGCCCTTTTAAAACTTGACATCATTATGTACTGGTCACAGAAATGCAGCTGTTACATTTAAAAACCAAATCCGAAAATAACCACATGGCCTCAAACCTACCAATGTCTGCAGTTGCAGAACTGGCTGCTGCTTGGTCAACCTTCATGGCGAGACCAAAACTTCCTCTGTATGTAGTGCTGTCCCTCACCACAAATGTTCCTGGTTCCTTGTCCTTCACAAAGGCCTCAGCTGAGGTGGATCAGACATAAGATGTTGTTATTCCTGATGCACTTCCTTTTTTTTTTCACTGCAAAAGAGTGAACTTAAGCTGTGTTAGCTTTTCTCATAAAAATGCTCTCCATAACTGTTTTGCGAAATATGCCCTACGATGGGACTCTTACCTTCTGCTCTGCTTATATGAGGACGGAACCAAATTTTCGAAGAGTCCATAACAAATTTCATTGATGACTGACTCCCATTTAAATGGGCTTCGGAACCTGAAATCGGCAAGAAAATGTTTAAATGGAGTCAGTTGGATGAAGTTCCAAGGAATAGCCAGTATAGACACAAACAACAATGCTTGAGACTCACTGTGACAAGTAAATGGCTTCTGTGCTACTTCGTCGTCTGAAGAAGATTTCTTACTGTCCCGATGTGGTACGCCATTGATCAGCAACAATGGAATATCAGTAAAAGACCCAGAGAGTGACTGCTCAGGACTGCTCATTGAGCAGTTGGCTGGCATCTCCTGTCCTCGCTTCTCTGACCCATCTTGGGCCATATACTGCCTTGTCCTACACCCATCACTGAGAGAGAGGACTGATCCAAGACCGTCTGCATCTTCGCTGGCCAAAGACTGGGTGCTATATGAGGACAAGAGGATCAGTACACACACTGTAAAAAAGACCACCATTTGTATATACAGGTATATATATATTTTTTGGGGGGGGCTAAAACAGTCATGTTACTATAGTTAGCACAACAAAGCAAGCAAGTTATTTACTCCAAAACAATTTCCGATTTGTTTATTCTTATATCTTTAAGTTCGGGGGCCAATACAAGGGACAATTCTGTAAAGTCTCTTCTTTTTTTTTCTTTTTTTTTTTGTTGAAAGCTAATTTTCACAACAACAAAAGTTAAAATATTTAGATGAATTGCCCAACTTTGATTGTTGAAATTTTAAGTTCACACTTTATTTATTTATTTATTTGTTTTTACTGTGCAGTAGGTACACATAATGTTATCAGTGTGACCAGCAAATAGCCCTTTAGGTCAATGTTGTGCATTATATACGAAAAAAAAAGTAATTTTACCCTCCTGTCATGTTGCAGGCCAAATATACTCATTGTGATGTTTACAAGTAAAACAAACAAACAAACAAACAAAAATATAGCTACAAAGAAGATGACCAGTAGATATATTTTTTATGATGAGACGAGTAGCAGGTCAGATTGATCCATGAACATTTCACCATCACAAGAAAGTTTTTTCCAAAATGGATTGTAATGGCCAGTTTGCTCTGTACAGGTGCGAATTTGTTTCCCTGTAAGCCTGAACAGGACATAAGCATTGTAAAAAACAAAATGGACGAGTGTCTTTGACTCAAAATTTTGAAATATACTGTACTTTACGTGTCATATAATCAGGGTATAGCCCGCCTACTGCTGGAAGACAGCTGGGATAGGCCCCAGCACACCCACGACCCTCGTGAGGATAAGCGGATCAAAAATGGATGGATGGATGCATCATCAAACAAATGTGGCTGCAATTTTGTGGTTGTAATGGCTGTAGTTAGCAGTCCTATCATACTGAGGTGGTGTTGTTTAATTCTTAGTTTAGCTTTCATGACTAGAGAAAAATGTAATATGTAATATGATATAGAGGTTCTAAAATCAAGCTGCTACGAGAGAATAAAAATCTAGATCGGTGCAAACTACAAGCCCCACTGAACCTTATCATTGAATGAATAGCTCATTGACTGGACACATCATTAGCATGACAACTGTCAAATATTCAGAACAGTTTTCAGTACGATGCAGCGCAGTTGTACGCACATTGTAAAGTGCAACCACTGTAAATAGGTTACGTGGTTGTGAATTATTCATCCATCCATCCATCCATTTTCCGAACCGCTTGATCCTCACTACGGTCGCGGGGGGTGCTGGAGACTATCCCAGCTGTCTTCGGGCAGTAGGCAGGGGACACTCTGAATCGGTTGCCAGCCAATCGCAGGGCACACAGAGACGAACAACCATCCACGCTCACATTCACACCTAGAGACAATTTAGAGTGTTCAATCAGCCTGCCACGCATGTTTTTGGAATGTGGGAGGAAACCGGAGTACCCGGAGAAAACCCACGCAGGCCCGGGGAGAACATGCAAACTCAACACAGGGAGGCCGGAGCTGGAATTGAACCCGGTACCTCTGCACTGTGAAGTCGACATGCTAACCACTGGACTAACGGGCTGCCCATGTGAATTATTCATTATTATTGATTGTTCACGAAGGAAGCGAATGAGTTGTACCTGCCAAGGATGTAGCTGGTATCTGAACATGTTGATGTCGAGAGAAGTGAGGCTGCACTGTTCCTATTTGGGTAGGACAACCGAAGGGACCCTTGGGAACAGGATATGTCATGCCTCAATGGGGAATTTCTTTTAGGTGCGCCCCCACACGGCAGCGGAGGCCGCGAAAAGGAGGGGGAGTCTGAAAAGACCAGCGTGCCCGGGGGACTGAAGCTGACACTGGGGGGTCTGGCGGCGGGAACACTGGAGGACGCCGTGGGCGAGAAGCAGTATCCTTCTGAGGGAGAACAGGAAAGGTTTTGCTGTTAAAGGGTACATGTGAGGGGGGGAATGATTGGTCTTCATGCTCCTACTTCATGCTTTGGTTTTATATTAACTAAAAGGGCTTGGCGAGTATACGCACACGAACTGCAGCCCGAAAATTCTCATGCAGGTAACTGCCTGCACAGCGCAGAGTAATCCTTTCAAGGTGGACGTGTTAATTTGTTCAACGATCCGAGAGAGGTTCTAACTTGTTCTTGTTCACTTCAGGTTAGGTCAACGTCTCTGTGCTGATGGGAACTATGGCTTCAGTTCATTCACTCAGGGGAAAATAAATGCGGTCGGCGTAGGAGCCAAACCAAAAACTTGTGCAGCCTAATTTACATAGCAAATGTGCATTGTGCTTTAAGTACGCAGAAAAGGCTGTGTTTTGCACATGGGGGTAAATAACTCCTTGAACATATCTGATCATTGTAAATATTTTTGCTTCCAGAAATGCACAGAAATGCACATACAACCTGTAGTATAGCTACAAGCAGAATAGGCAATACAATAGAATAGGCTTGACACTTTGCACATTGTCTCACAGTTGTCACTGGGTGGTACCACCGCACTACGGTTCACTTACATTATGAAATGTCCTTCCATACTTATTTTTCCATACTTATTTGTCATGTCCTTGTCTACGATGATGCTAATGCAGCATGTTATACCGGAGACAAATTCCTTGTGTGTTCTACATACTTGGCCAATACAGATGATTCTGATTCTGATGTATTTCTACTGCAAAGGCACAAAGTGAAAACAACTCTACACCACTACTGGGCTTATATGGAAATGTTCTTTGTGTGAGTAGGCTGAGAGGTTCAGGGTGTTTCTCATAATAAAAGTCTGGGCAGCAGTCCCAGAACACCTGAATTGGTGCAATTACTCTGCGATTTAAAAAAAAAGGGAAAAAAAACAAGAAAACAAAAGGAACTGCTGGAGGCTGGGTTGTATTTTCCCAAAACGTTAAACATTGAAAATTTGTCTGAACATGCCTTTGGATCACCTCGGTGTTATATTTGGAATACCATTCACTTTTCCCTATGTTTTGTTTTACCTCTTGCTTTATTGCTCTGCTGTTATCATAGATCAAGATTTAATTCCATGCCAGGATACTTGTACCTGTAGCTGGAATGATGCACGCATGGTTTTTGTTGGGCTGAATTGGTTCAAAGCTCGGATCCAGTTCAAGCATGAGCTGGTTGAGATTATCCAGGGAAATGTCCAGATCCACATCCCCGATGCGGCTGCTGGGCTCGCTTGGCCGTGAGCACGCAGTCACCGTCTCCTGTTCGGGGTCCAGACGTATAGTTTGACCCACTCTCAGAACGTGATTGGGTAGGATATGGGACATGCCTTCGGCGATAGGCATCATGTTCGAAGGAGTGCTCACAATCTTTTGGCGCAACTGAAGACATGGACACAACAAAGAGAGATCAGTTACACGTTATTACAGACCTAAATAGCAGTTGGAAGGTTCTCCCTTTTCCATCACGGGATCAAATCAGAAATATTTGTTTCCAACTTTGTGCACGTTGTCACTCGTTTTGAAAGGTAACTTGGAAGGCTCTATTTTCAAACACGGGTGCACGTACACTCGGCATAAAAACTGCCTCATCATTCTTGCGCCCGGGAAAGTCTAGTTTACAGTGTTCCAGCTGACCGAAGATGTTTTTTTATTACATCCCCCTGACAATGTGGTGACAAAAAGTAGACTGAATCATCGACTAAGTTGTGGTGCAGTTAGTGTCAAGCGAGTTTAGTGGATTTGATCAGATTCTGCGCTCCGCTGCAAGGCGTGGTGGATGTCATCGTGTTTAATTCATACAGTAAATATCAAGTAATTTAATATGTTGTTCCTATTATTCCCATCTTGAATGCATTTTTGAAGTTAGCCCCGTGTCAGCGGCAAAACTGGATGGTTTGTGTGTTGTCGGGGGGGCAGGGGTGACAGATGTTTGATCGTGGGTACAAGGGGGTCTCCAAGCGCCCAATTGAAAGGGTCCAACTTTACATCATCATCTTCTTGTCGTTCCTTTTAAATTTAATTTGCATGCACCTATCTCCTGCATGGACTCCAGTGCAATGTCTGTTATTTTTCCCCGATGCTTCACCTGTGCTTAATTTAATGGGGATGAGAAGGAGCCGCTTTGATTGGCCAGTAATCAAGTTGATTGTGTTCACTCCCACATATGCACAAACGCCCACTTCTCACTGTGCCCGTGTATGAAAAAAAACCACATTTGTCCATTCTTTATCCAAACCGCTTATCCTCACAAGGGTCACAGGCGTGCTGGAGCGTATCCCAGCTGTCATAGGGCAGTAGGCGGGGTACATCCTTAACTGGATGCCAGCCAGTCACAGGGCACACATAGACAAACAACAACCATTCGCACTCACGATCACACCTCGGGACAATTTAGAGCGATCACTCAGCCTACTATGCATGTTTTAAAATATTGGAGAACACCGGAATACTCGAAGAAAACCCAGGCAGGCACGGGAAGAACATGCAAATGCCACAAGGACGGGAAATTAACCCTGGACCTCTGTACTGTGAGGTGGATGTGCTAACCAGTCTACCACCGTGGCGCTGATGAAAAGACCAACAGAGCAAAAACTCCACCAATGCATAGAGTTACACTTCACTACACTAGGCTTGCGCCAGACACGAAAATTGGGTCTAGTGTTTAACCCGGGGGTCGGCAACCCACGGCTCAAGAGCCGCATACAACTCTTTAGCGCCCCCTAGTGGCACCCTGGAGCTTCTTTAAAAATGTTTGAAAATGGAAAAAGATGGGGGGAGGGAAATCTTTTTGTTTTTGTTTTAATATGGTTTCTATAAGAAGACAAACATGACACAAACATTATTAAAGTTTTCCAATGCTGTAAAAATGTGTCGAATAAATATTACATTTCAACATTTCGTCAACGAGGATTTGCGTCATAGCCTGCGACACACGTTTTCTATTAGTATGTACAATTCACTGAGGGTACTTGAGGGCGGCCGAGAGAAGCATTTTAAATGGTACACGTGAGCTATGATAGCACGCAGCGAAAGTGCGTCCCGTGCCTCGTTCATCTTAGCGGCCGTTATGGCTGTTGCTCATTACGGCATGCGTGTAAGTGTGTGCGTATGCGCGCATGTGCGGTAACGGGTCGATCGCGGGAGGTTGGTTGATCGGAAAGTAGATCTTCCGTCAAAAAAGTTTGTGCACCCCTGCTCTACAGGATGAACTGCAGGGGGGAAAAAAGGTTTCATGATGAATGTTCGTTGTGTATTTGTAGCCAACTTAGTCATGTTGATAGTAGGCTAATATAGCTCATAGAGATACATACAGCATGTGGTGCCTTGTGTGAGAAGAAATAGATATTCATCCATCCATTGTCTGAACCTCTTAACCTCAGTCGGCTATATTAAAAAGAAAAAAAAATGCTAAATGCACATCTGCAGCACAGGCCGTCGTTGCATTATGCAGTTACCATTCATTATTAAAGGAGGGGCGATTAGAAAGACTGTTCCATTTATGTCTTCATATAACCGCGGTTAACTTTTTTTTTTAATTGAATATTGCGAATGTCTGCAATTGGCTTGCAACCAGTTTGAGGGGGCACCAGAGATTGACCAGAGTGGCGAAATTCATGAGGTTCAACCTCAACGGTTCTGCTGTACTTTGCCATCTAACATGTGTTGCCACATACGCGCTATACACTCAGTGAATATTGACTAAGTATGAGTAAATAGTCGCCGTCTGTGAGTTCAGCCTGAGTAACTCCCAAGAGCAAAGGTGTGGATTATATGGAATCATCAATCCAACTCATAACACGTCTCACTCGCCCTTTCAAGCTAAGGAGTGGCACTCAGTGAGTCACTGGGCATACACTGCCGGTTGTCATGACTCCACAGTGTTTTCGACTAAATATTGACTTTGAATTTGTGGAAATCCCGTGTTGACCTTATCTTTTAAAAAGAACACATTCAGATTCCTGTCAACAGCTCAAATGTCACTTTTTAAACCTGGGACATTTTAACTAGTTGCTTTTACCCTATCCCCACCCCCCCCCACCCCACCCCCAAATAAATAAATAAATAAATAAATAAGCATGGATAATACTTAAGCAGTGGTTTTTTTGTTTGTTTGTTTGTTTGTTTGTGATCTTTATAGAGGAACCAAGTACTCAATTGAAAACATATTTCACAACCGAGAATGACATGTGCATAGACCCTCATCCAGTTTTATAATTCTTAATGTTGCCTTACCTTGTTGTCTTGCGATGACTCCAGAGCAAAGATAAAACGTCCTGGCCTTGTTTTTTTTACTTGGACTCAGTAGGTGCTTCATGCTTTTATTGTAAAATCACACCCTTTTCCATGTGAGCCTATCAGCAACTCTAGATTACCAGCCCCCTGGAGCTATAAAGAAATGATGTCATCCCAGGGGTGTAAATGTCTACACTTGCATGAATGATAGAGGTGGCGTGTTCAGTAGCTCAAAACAATTACTGCGAATATAGTGCTTTATGGAAGATTTTATAACAACCACATGTTTTTTTTTGAGGGGGGGTTGTTTCTGAATGACCAATGCTAAATTGTCTTGGCCAATCGAAGACCTACTTTTCCCTGCTGATGAAGTCCTTTGTTTTGTTGGCAGTGAGAATTGGGTCATGATCTTGTTGCATGATGAAGCTTCTTTCGATTAATTTGCATGCATTCATTCTGCTGCTAACATCATGGGTTATATTAATTAATACGGTCGAGTGAGCCCGTTCCAAGCCGTGCAAGTCCAAGCCGTGACATGACCTCCACCATGCTTCACAGATGAGTTTGTGGTTTTGGATCATAAGCAGCTCCTTTTTTTCCCCTCCATAATTTGGCCTTTCCTTCACATTGGTAAGGGTTATTCTTGGACTCATCAGTCCATAATTCTTTGTTCCAAAACTTTTGTGGCTCTTCTCTGTACTTATTTGCAAAATCCGGTGTGGCTTTCCGATTCTTTTTGCTGATGAATGTTTTGCATCTTGTGGTTTGGCTATGTATATTTTTTCTTCTTTTGATGTCTTTATTGATGATGTAGCTCATGATGGTCGCAGTAGAATGAATTCTGAAGTCTGCAAAACCATTTTGTCTGGCACTTTACGGAAAAAAAATCATCTAAACTAATCAGGAGAAGCTTCATCATGCAATAAGATGATGAAAACACACTGTCCATACAACAAAGGACTTCATTAAGAGTAAAGTGTGGAAGTATCTGCGAGTGACCAAGTTAATCACCAGACCTTAACCCGTTATTGAGCAAAGCATAAAACACACAATTTAGTCATAGAACTATTTGTAATGTATTGTGTATAGTTCCTGTGAAGTTACAACATAAAGCACAGTTTAAACAAATTTTTGTTAGATATACTGTATATAGTCAAAGATACTGTATGCATTTATAGTTGGGGAAAAAAAGCATACTGTGTATTCATTAAAGACCAAAAATACAATGCAACAAAGACTTATCGGGAGACGGAAGACAAAATCAAATCCATTCGGGGAGAAAGGCTAAAATAACTGTAATATACCCGACTTATATACAATAGCTGCTAGGTAAAGTACGAATGGGGTCCTCAGGTACAAAGTTTCAAACTGCGCGCAGTTACATTGTCACACCACACAGGAAGTCATGCACATTTACCACCAACCTTTGCTGTTGCTGTTTTTCATTTGAACGCTTTATATTACGTGCCGAAAAGGGTTTTTCGTAACACTACAAATATTGACTGTAATTCTGACTTTACTGTTACGTTAACAACATGTTGAGACTAATTTACAAATTTGGTTTACATCACAGCCATGGGAGCAGAGCTCAGTTCTAAATCGAGGCTCACTTGTAAATATTATTTCAGACTTTTTTTCTAACTTGAAGTGTGTGGGAGCAAGTTGTCGCTGTGCCGCCCTAAGGTGAGAATGTGGTGGTGGTGTCGGTGTCTAAGGCAGCCGAGCTTCTCGTACTTCTAGAGTTCAACTTGGAGAACATCTTCTGGCTCAGGCAACCCGATTTCTTGAGTAGCCTCAGAAGGTCGTGGCGAAACTTAACGCCAATAAAGGCATATACAAAGGGATTGAGACAGCACCTTAGAAAGGCTACACACTGAGTGACATCAATGGTATACACAAGGTTGTTCTCATATGTGCAATCTGTAGTGCCTCCGTTTGCAACGACAAGCGTGGACCAAAACAAAGCCACATTGTAAGGAAGCTGACAGACCACAAACACAACCACCACGACAAGAATCACCTTGATGGCCTTATTCCGCTCAAAGTTCCGAGCCTGGCAAAGGGTCTGGATAATTTTCACGTAACAGCAGCTCATGACCAAGAGCGGAAGGGAAAATGCTACGACAATCTGGCTTATCTGGATGCTTATGCGAAGGGGGTCAGAAGTACTGGAGAAAGGTGTGCAGGTTCCTTTGATGACTGCGGTGTATTTCATGTCTGGTATGGAGACAATCAGAGCTAGGGCCCAGACAATTGCGGATGACACTTTGCTGAAGAACACCGCTTGGGAGCGGCGGCGGTGAGCAGAAACAGCCTTGGCGATGGCAAAGTACCTGTCCACACTGATTAAACAGAGGAGGAACATGCTGCTGTAAGAGGTGACCTTGTAAACAGTGTACATGATCTTGCATATAGCCACACCCAGCATCCAGTTAGCCATGGAATTAGCTGCCCAAAAGGGGAGTGACGATGCAAAGAGGAAATCGGCAAATGACAAATTGAGCAGGTACACATCTGTCATGTTCTTCAGGCGGTTAAAGTAGATGAACGTGAGGATAACCAGGAGGTTCCCTGCCAGTCCCGTGAAGCTGATGATGGAGTAGAAGGTTGACATGAACCACAGGCGAAAGTGGTGGTTGTTCGCTTTGTCACAAGCCAGAGGAATGCCACTATAATCAAAGCTGAAGGAGCTGTAGTCCATGTAGTCTGTCACATTCTCCTCTTGTTGACACACACAAGGCTGCAATCAAAACAGATTAAATGGTTAAAATAAAGTCTACAATGGTATTGAAACACATTATCATTTATCCATCCATCAATTTTCTGATCCCTTTATCCTCACACGGGTCGCCGGGCATGCTGGAGCCTATCCCAGCCATCTTCGTGCAGTAGGCGGGGAAAACACTGAACTGGTCGCCAGCCAATCGCAGGGCACACAGAGATGAACAACCATCCGCACTCACATTCACACCTCGGGAACATTTTGAGTGTTCCATTGACCTGCCACGCATGTTTTTGGAATGTGGGAGGAAACCGGAGTACCCACGCAGGCACTCGGAGAACATGCAAACTCCGCACAGGAAGGCTGGAGCCGGAATCGAAACCTGCACCTCTGCACTGTGAGGCCGCTGCGCTAACCAGTCTGGACCGCTGTCCTGCGGTACCACACAATATCCATCCATCCATTTTCCACTGCATTGGGTCACGGGGGCAGCAGATTTAGTAGGGAAGCCCAGACTTCCCTCTTCACAGCCTCTCCTTCCAGCGCTTCCCGGCGAATCCCGAGGCGTTCCCAGGCCAGCTGGTTGACATAGTCTCTCCAGCATGTCCTGGGTCGTCCACGGGGTCTCCTGCCAGTGGGACCTGCCCGGAACACCTCACCAGGGAGGCATCCAGGAGGCATCCTAATCAGATGCCCGAGCCACCTCATCTGTCTCCTCTCGATGTGGAGAAGCGGTTCGACTCAAACGCCTTCTCCAAGTCCACAAGGCACATGTAGACTGGTTGGGCGAGTTCCCACGTACCCTTGAGGACCCTGCTTAGGGTGTAGAGCTGGTCTACTGTTCCACGGCCGGGACGAAAACCACACTGCTCCTCCTCAATCTGAGGCTCAACTTCCTGACGGACCTTCTTCGCCAATACCCCTGAATAGACCTTACTAGACAGGCTGAGGAGTGTGATCCCTCTGGAGTCGGAACACACCCTGCAGTCCCCCTTTTTAAAAAGAGGGACCACCACCCCGGTCTGCCAATCCAGAGGCACTCTCCCTGATGACCACGCGATGCTGCAGAAGCGTGTCAACCAGGACAGCCCCACAACATCCAGAGCCTTGAGGAACTCCGGGCGGATCTCATCCACCCCTGGGGCCTTGCCACCGAGGAGATTTTTGAACACATTGGTGACTTCAACCACAGAGATAGGAGAGCCTAACTCAGAGTCCCCAGACCCTCCTCCAAGGAAGGTGTGTTGGTACAGTGGAGGAGGTCTTCTAAATACTCTGCCCACCAACTCACAACGTCTCGAGTCGATGTCAACAGCGCCCCATCCCCACTGTACACAGTGTTAGTGGTGCACTGCTTCCCCCTCCTGAGACGTCAGATGGTGGACCACAATTTCCTCGAAGCCGTCCGGAAGTTGGATTCCATGGCCTCACAGAACTCCTCCCATGCCCGAGTTTTTGCCTCGGCGACCACCAAAGCTGCGTTCCGCTTAGCCAGTCTATACCCGTCAGCTGCCTCTGGGGTCCCACAGGCCATAAAGGCCCGATAGGACTCCTTCTTCTGCTTGACGGCATCCCTTACTGCTGGTGTCCACCAGCGAGTACGGGGGTTGCCGCCACGACAGGCATCAACCACCTTACGGCCGCAACTCAGATTGGCCGCCTCAACAATAGAGGCACGGAACATGGTCCACTCGGACTAAAAGTCCCCTGCCTCCCCCGGGACATGGGAAAAGCTCTGCCGGAGGTGGGAGTTGAAACTCCTTCTGACAGGGGATTCCGCCAGACGCTCCCAGCAAAGCCTCGCAATACGTTTGGGTCTGCCAGGTCGGACCAGCATCTTCCCCCACCACTGGAGCCTACTCACCACCAGGTGGTGATCAGTTGACAGTTCTTCACCCGAGTGTCCAAAACATGCGGCTGCTAAGACAAAAACATAAATAACCACACTATATTATTTCTGTTTTTGTCTTAGATTTGTGTGTGGGCTATTAGAAGGACAGAGCATGAATGTCTCTCACGAATGTGCATTCTTGCTTTGCCCTTCTGTTTATTATTATTATTATTTTTTTTTTCCAAGAAGGCACCCGAGTAGGCAGCCGTCGGCAAGTGCTCTTCAAGAGCCTTACGTTTTTGTTGTTTTTGTCTTTTGTCACATGGTGTTTTTGTTCCGTTGTGTGGACCTGATGTGGATTGTTTTCAGCATTTTTGGCCACGACATTCATCAAAGAAGAAGAATCTGTGCTTGGTGGTTGCGCCTTCTCGGCAGCACACGTGTACCAGCACTGATTTTGATTGTAAGGAATGTCGGCGCCATTGGACAGTCGTTGCTAGACAGCCCCGGGGAGATTGTGTTTTGCGCATTTTCACAGCCCCGCTTTGTTCAGCGGAAAGGTCGGTGCTGTTGGACAGTCTGCGGCTGGATGGATGGATGGCTTGAGGGGCAGACGATGAGAAGAAAGGAGCGTCAGGGCAGAGCGCCGATGCGTATGTGGAACTCGGAGTCGCGACTTGGAATTGAAGCGGATTTACATGGGACAGGAGATAAGAGCCAATCTCTTTTTCGTTAATGGATGCTACAGCTTTTTGTTGCTTTCAAACTTTTGTAGCAGATGTGTGCACATTTCAGCATGACGTCTTTGATCCACGTTGAAAAGGACACTTTGATTCGCTCGTAGAAAAAAGTGCATTTAGATAAGGATTCGTTCAAGGTCGTAAATGTTCGCAACAGCAAAGTGTATGCAGAAAAAGTGGTTAAGATTGCACAACTGTCTGTGTCTTATGTGTTGTGTTGTATTATTTTGTCATTTTATGTTAACTGTTCTTTTGATGGCGCAGGCGCCCGCAGCAGCTCCTCTCTCTCGTGAGGAAAGAAATTTTATCTGTGCTGTATGTTGTACATGTAGCATATTTGACAATAAAGTTGACTTGATTTGACTTGACTTCAAAGCGACCTTGAAGGAACCCTGACGAGAAGGCAACGTCTGCTTCTTTTGCAAACGCCCGTAAATAATAATAATGCAAGGACACTTTACAATCAAAACAGGAACAATAAAATCACAGATAAAATTATAAATAATAAAAGGAGAGATGAATTTAAACTGAATATGCGATTTTAAATAGTTGACGCCGGCAACATCGCCGTCGCGAGGAGCACTAGCCGACCCAGGACAACCGTGCGATGACCGACGGTCCAAAACCCCAACGAACCGCGACAGGAGTGCAGGGACTCCCCCATGACGAGAGCAAACTGCAGAAACGACAGCAAACCGCAAAAAAACGCTAAAAGAAAAGAATAATTGCTAAAAAAAATAAAATAAAAACGCTAAAAAAAAGAATAATTGCGGGTGAGCAGCAGCAGCCAGAAGTAAATGTTTGCTGCTCAGCGGAATAGGGGCTTGAGAAAGTTATTCGTTGTTATAAGTTGATCTACATTTCTTAATTTTTTTGTTTATTGTTTTTGTTATGCACAGGTGTAGTTATAACTACTTTATAAAAATGTTAATGTTTTCTTCTTCCTGAGGTAGGGTGTGGGGGGTAACAGAAAATAATTGAGAGCCTCTGTTGTAGACACAAACAACCATTCACAACTACATTTCACAGAGAGAGCAATTTAAAGTTTTCAATTATCTTATCTTGTAGGTTTTCTGAATGTTGGAGAAATCACCCAGAGAAAACCCACACCGCAAAAGCACGCAAACTCCATATGGAAAGGTCTCAGGTGAAATTGAAACCTATGATTTGGTTGTGTGATCCACAAACAAACACAAAACAAATACAGTGCTCAATATTGTTGTCAGCTTCGTGAACACATTTTCAAGACTGGGTGCTATTTGTTTTTTTATCTGGAATGCGTCTTACCTTAAAAATAAGCGACCAGATGAGGTAGAGAGGCAGAGGATTCTGAACATCTGAAAATCGAAAGTGTGTACGTTCAGCATCTGCATTCAGGGATTCTTTATGATCTTATTTTTGCATGCAACTTCTCTACTTTCCTCTCTCTCCTGTAAGTATTTGAGTATCTCTCAATGTCATTTATTTCATGAATTCAAGCAATAATAACAATAATGAAATGTCTATTGCACATTCATTAGTGACCTGACTGGCAAGTTGGCCTGAAGAAAGTTACGAAGGTGTTCAGCAGAGTCTGCAGAGCCGCCAAATTCTGTGAGTTATTTTTACGTTTTCCATGAATTATAATTGTGATTTTGTCAGTGAAGCCACAGTCTACCCTTGAACTGAGACCTGATGTTACCTTCAGACAACTAGCTTTAGATAAATTGATTATGCCTGTGCATGTTACAATATTACAATGCAAATAAATAAAGAAGTAAATAAACAAACACGAATGTTTGGGGGGTTTTTTTTGGCTGTGCCTGAAAATTTTTCGAAATCTGAAATTCCTCTGGAACCAAATAAATGACGACTATTAATATCAACATTTTGTGAACACTCTTATATTCCCTGTGTTGTGAAAGTTTACAACAACAAACAACGACAGTAATATTCTTTGAATTGAATTGTTGGGATACTCACAGCAGACAAAAGTCATGTTGACAGAGAGCAGGAGGTAAACCTACTAAACAAGATGAGCTTTTTGCCCATGTCATGTGGTTTCCTTTGGTTTCAAAAAAAAAAAAACCCCGACTGAATAAGCTTCTCATCAGCCCTCCAGTGGCACGCAAAAAAATATGAACTATCGTCTTACAGTTACGTATTAGATATTATTCATATTTGTGTTAAAAAAAAAAAGCAGCACTCGTGACAAGTAGCAAGTGTGACAAAACATAGAATGGCAATAACTGCTATCTGTGTTTTTAAGTGACAGTCCGAGTCAAATAATCATCCATAGGGAACCAAAGATGCAGAACCGATAGTCTGAGAGTCTTTTTAGGAAGTTAATGCAAGTTACTATTATGCAAATTAGTTCAGGAGTATAGGCATAATGCAGCTCAGTGCAATGATTTATATTGAGATCAGTTTTTCTCTTTTTCTAATGCACAGAGGAGAAGGCAAATCAAATCTGCAACTCTCCCCAGTGACCTACTACATATTGTGATACACCTGTCGCTGTGGTTGTGGCTTTTGCCTTACACATTAGGTAGCACGAAACCACAAGGTACAAAACACAAAAGGTGCAATGCAGTTCTTAGACATAACAAGTGCACCAGACAAATCAACTGTTGACCATTTTGCAATAAGTACTGTAGTCAAATCAAGATAATCTGAGCTGATCTTATTTTACCATATACAAGGCTCTAAATATTTGTTTTCTTTGTGCCGCAGTTTTGCGAATCAATGACTTCATTTGAGGAGCAATTTTCTAATTTTACAGAGTATTTTTTTGGGGGGTAGGGGTTAATCCCAGGGACCTGAAGCAAGGGCTTGATTAAACAATATGGCAATATAACAAATTAACAATTGTTTTTTTGAATATACAAATGAATGTACAAATAATCAAGAATTTGTATTTCTTACAAATAGGAAATTCTATTTTTATTGTCGTGAAAAACAAAACTGATGTAAAAAAAAAGACAGAAGCGAAATATCGAACTGCAATATAATTTGAGAACATTTAATGGGCAGACCTCAAAAGTCAAAATCAAAACTAAGGACTCTCAGGAAAACAAACAAATCGCATGGCTTCTACGTGTTATGTTTCGATCTGGTTACGTTTGGTTTTGATTCCTCCATGTGCCCTTTTTTCGCCACCTGTTCTCGTTATCAGTGTTCCTTGTGTGTAACCAATTGGCTCCCTCAACCCTTTGTGTGTTGTCCAGGTGTTTCTCGTTGTCTCGTCACTTAGCTTGTATTTAGTTTCCTGAGTTTCTGCCAGTCTTGGTTGGGTCATGTGAGCTGTGAGAATGTGAGCATACGTGTGCTCCTGTCATGTTTTGTTTCCTGTTGTAGTTTGGTTTGATACTTGTGATTTCCAGGCATTTTTTTTTTGAGTACTTCGACTTAGTGTTTTTTCCATTGTACTCCTGTGTGTATTTTTTGTTAAATACATTTTGGTCAATCCACCCTGCTCCCAGGGGCGGTTCTGGATCAATTTCACTGAGGGGGCCGGGCTGGGGCCAGGGGTTTTGATGGGGGGGGGGGGGGGGGGGCACATTCAACCCAGGGCTAAAAAGACAGATTCGAAATCTTATTTGACTTTTTATTTCTTCAGACTTTGAAATTGTAGTCATAACATTACAGTGATGAGAAAAAAACAGTATTAGGAAGGCTAAAATGTCTGCAAGCGTCTGTAATACGTCTGTTGAGAATATTCAAGCCAGGGGATGATATGGTACCAGCCTGCCGGGGACAAAAATTGCAAATACACTGAAGCTAGATGTTTTACATGCATATAATTATCCAAATTTTAAAAGGCAATGTCTTATATATTGATCCTGTTAAATAAAAATTAAAATAAAAAGGGAGACTAAAAAAGTTGCACACGCACCCACACACGCGCACAAACACACGCACACACACACACACACACACACGCGCGCGCACACACACACACACTCACACGCAAATAGCACTCGTGTCGTGGTAATTTCCTTCTCTGCGGACTGCTTCTCATTTTCCCGCTCATTTTTAAATGGCGCAGCGCACTAAAGGGTCCGACTAGAATGTTAAATCACGCACTTTGGTTCCACCTTTCGCGTCGGCGACTCGGCACGACTGCGTAATTTGTTCAAAAACAAATTCAAATAAATAGTACAAACAACCTACATCAATCAGTTAAAATGATAAATTCAAAACATTAAATATAATGATAAATCAGAACTAAGTTGATAAATAGAGAAAGGTATATAAATATCCATTATGAATACAAGAGAAAATTGACACAAGAGTGCCAGGATGTGGATGTATATAATCCCGATACAAACCAAAAATTGTAAAAATATCACGGTTAAGGGTAAAGTATGAGCCTTAATGGAGACTTCTTTCTTCTTACTTTTTTCTTTTCTGATTGATATAAAAATGATTTATTAGATACAATCACATAACGGGGTAGGACTAGATACGTTTTTTACTTCTTCCTACTCCCTTGAACATAATAACTGTGTTGAATGAAGATTGATTTCTTTCTTTTTACTTTTTTTATCTACCTTATTTTCTGTCAAATTATTACTGTATGTATGTTTTATGTTCAATAAACAAACAAACAAACAATAATCTGCGCTCGGAGGGGGGGCCACAGGGGGGGCCAGAATCGGTGCTACAGGGGCACTGGCCCCCGTTGCCCCCCCCCCCCCCCCCCCAGAACCGCCACTGCCTGCTCCTCCCTGCTTTTTGGGGTCCTACAACTACCATCACGCAAAACGTGACACTACGTCTTTCCTTGTCATCCCATTGTGAGAACGATAGTTGTCAGATGTGTAGGTTATGCCATGCAAGTGATGATTACTGACTCGGCAGTGAGTCCGCAACAGTGTTAGACACACTGGTAGCCAGCGAAGCTTGTTGCTGGCTAGACGGTTATCGCGTTAACTAAGTCACCCCGAGCTTCCTTCGACTGCCTAAGTCCCTTGCGTGTAGGTGACATACAATATAAGCACGTTGCAGTTAAGCCTGCGTCCTCTGCAGAACGATCTTGATCATTTGAATCCCGTGTGTTGAAGGAGGGAGCCGTCTAAAACATGCAGTACATCTGTCCCACCGTCAGTGTGCATTCCAATCTCAGTTTAGGCTCTCCTCCTCGCTCTTTTGGGGTTTGCATGTACTCTCCATGCTTGTGTGTGTTTTCTCTGAGTACTTTAACTTCCTCCCAAAACATGCATGTAAGGTTAACTGAAGTTTCTAAACTGTCCATAGGTGTAAGAGTGTAATGTTGTTCGTCTAATGTATCTTGTTATTTAGTGGCAACCGCTCCTAGGTGTGCCCCACCGCTCAACCAAGGCCAACTGGGAAAGTCCGCAAATAATTAATTACGGAAAACTACACACTTCACTTTTAATTCAGTTCAAAAGCCTTCTTTAGCTCTAAATCTTAGGTGAATTCTCCCAGCTGATGTCTCTGCTGGTTGTGTTCCCCCCCCTGTTGGTGGTCTGGTGTTATGTTTGAACATGTATTCATCATCATCATGCATTCATCACCTGATGTTCAGATGTTGAGTGTTCTTGCTGCAATACACACACACACACACAATCTTGCCTCTTCAACAGGAAGTGCATTTCAAAATTCACAAAAAAACTAGAAGGCTCTATAAATTTTATTTTTTAATCTCATGTGAGATCAATCCAATTATGGAAGACCCGAGCGGAAACAATGCTGCATTAGTTGGAGATGGTCTAACGAAGGTTTGCTGAGGGAGATGAAGAGAATTGCAGGCTACAGTGTAATACGTGCCGTGTGATTGATCACGGGCGCCAGTCTATGGGTGTAGTCTGTTTTCCGCCCAAAGTCAGCTAATTAGCTCCGGCTCGCTGCAACTTTCAACAGGATAAGCAGTGCAGAAAATAGATGGATTGATTTTCCTACCGCAGCAGATACAAATGTACATACTTATATGTATATAATGAAATCTGAAATATTAAGCTTTTGTGCTGTTTATCATTTGATGATAACCACACATATTTTCAGTCAACAACAATAATTGAGGAATTGGGTTCACCACAGCGCGAACCTCCAACCGACTTGATAAAACTCAACGCTAAATAGTCACGCAAAGATATACAAAGTACAGTGCCGATATTTTTTTTTAATCAAATATATACAATATTTAAACATGAGTGACAACTAAGGGCTCTATTTTTGGAAATCCTGTGCGGCATGTGGCATGTCTCTGTGCTGAAATGAGCTAAACCCAATGTTGGTAATTTAGTGTCAAGCGCAGGCCGGCGGATCCGCTGTGGGAGTGATCTCAGTCGACTTCAATCACGGACAATCAAAATGACATGCATCTTACATGGGCCAATATCGCAATTTCGATATTTTTCTTCATAGCGTGCAGCCCTAAAAATAACACAATATATAAATATTTTTTTGTAAGAGTAAGTAGCAACACAAACACATATCCATCCATTATCGGAACCGCTTTATTCTCAAGAGGGTCACAGGTCTGCTGGAGCCTATCCCAGCTGTCTTCGCAGCAAGGGCAGACAAACAAACATTTGCGCTCACAATCACTCCCAGGGACAGATTGGAGTGATCAATTAACCTTTCATACATGTTTTTGGAATGTGGGAGGAAAAACGTTGTACTCTGAGAAAACCCAGGCAGGCACAGGAACGTGCTACACCAGTCTACACCGTGCCGCCCAGCAAGAGAAATTGTATATCATAATCAACGCCCCGTTTATATATTTACTCATTTCACTATCACCACAAAAAAAAATTGTGTTTTAACTTTTTAATTCAACATGTATTTACTGTGCAACCCAGGCACTCAAGAATCGATTCAACGTAATTTACATCCAGTACGCAAACCGTCACTCTGCCTGTGTCTTAAAATGATATTATACTAACAGGTAGTGATGGGTCCAGCGACACCGATGCCTTGACGCCTGCGCCGGGCTCACAAAGCAAACCACGTGTCGGTGCATGTGCTGCTTCATTACGTCACGTGATTGACACTTGAACTGCACCGGCGCAGTTTAGACTGCATCGGCTGCGTTGACACAGTCCAGGCTGCTAATTGACACATCGGCTGCGTTGACACAGTCCAGGCTGCTAATTGACACGTGAACTGCACCGGTGCAGTTTAGACTGCATCGGCTGCTTGGCACAGTCCAAGCTGCGCCACTTAGTCCAGGGGGCGTCGACTCAGTGCAGGGGGCGTTGACGCAGCAAAAGCCCGCACAGTGTATCCTAAGGAAGTGCGTCTGGCGACACGATGCCGATTGCCGAAACAAGCCAGACCTCACCCTCGCTCGAATAAAAATATATGTTTGGGCAATACGGAAAACACACTGATTATCAGAAAAAATGTGTCCGTCTGACTTCGAGCGTCATGTCGGCTGTCATATAATGTGTCCGTCTGACTTCGAGCGTCATGTCGGCTGTCATATAATAGGCTATTATTATATGAGAAGTGCTTTATGAACGTTTGTACTGTACGTCATACTCCAGTTGATTGAGAGGTCCCGCCTATTAGGGGGAGTTCCAGAAAGTGACTGCGAGTGAGCACACCGCATGTTTGATCACTCTGCCACGTTGCTATTAAAAGTCACATAAAACGTAAACCTTGTCTGCTGACCATCATTACATCGGCTAGGCTAGTTTAGCTGTTGTCGTAGTTCAAAGCTTAATATGTGGCGTGGGTTGGGTCGGCGCCGCGAGTATGTGCTCGCGCTCACGCGCTCACAGCAGAGAGCAGCAGACTATCGACTGCTGAGACGCGCTTCACTCGAGTGACGTTGCTACAGTATGTGCATATTATGGAGCAGCTTCCGGACAAATACAAATTGTCCGCCATGTAGAGCCATGTTGATCTCCTTTTGGAGAATAAGGTATTTATTAAAATCTCCTTGTCTCTCCAAGTGCCTCTCGGATTTTTGACATGTCTTATTCCATTGTGTGTGTGTGTTCTCCACAACAGGGGAAATAGCATGCATTAAACGCAACAGAGTGAAATTTAAAACACTGGAGCATCTTATTTTTCTAAATCAAAATTTGTGAAGACAAAGCCCAAAAGCATCCTCATTCACATGATTTTCACATTATTGAAACACATTGAATGATACAATATGAATGCATGGATGTGAATGATATTGTCAAGGGTCAATGGCATCTTTATTGTCAAATATGCTTTATGTATGACATGCAGCGTAGATGAAATTTCTTCCTCTCAATCCTCAGTGCATACATGCATGCAAACATGCTGTGCATTAAACACACACAGCTAAGAAAGGATAGCAGCTACACTGTATAAAAAAGACATGTAATCTGAACAGTATAGACAATATAAACAATATAAACAGCATAAACAACATAAACAATGGCGCTTGTGGCTATTGTGGGTAGAGTGAGGTAGTGCATTGTATACACGTCATCATCAAATCAGTTTGTTCAGTCTGTCAAGTGGGTTGGCTGCAGGGATTTTGAAGGTCCAGCAGGTGGCAGTGGTCAGCGACACAGTATCAGTACAGTATCAACACAGTGTGTCATTGTGTCGACACGCCTCATGAGGCCTCATGGACCCATCACTACTAACAGGCTCTTTGGGCTAGATTATCCAGTCATGCACGTGTTTTGTAGCAGCAGTACTTTTACAAAACAACCCGTTCTTGGTACGGGCGTTGTTTACATTCTGTTGCTGTGACCGGGTCCGTCGCTTTTTATGCTCCGGCCAGGAACGCTGATTTTAAACGAATTCACCTTGGTACACCTCACTTATTTGTTTATACAGTATACATTTCAATGTACCTGTACTGCCATTTCCTTTTGACTTGAAATTATGAGTTGATACTCATAATTCCCTCCAATATAATTCTAGGTGATGATTATCTGTAATGTATTGTCGCATACAACTGTTTGCTTTGAATTGTTGTAAAACCTAAATTTCTCCATTACAGGACTCAAAAAGGCTTTATTCTATACCATGAGATTTTTTACACGTATGCCAGTGAGAAGTGAAGCTCTTCCAATCTCAACCACGGCCCAACCTGCAATCACCAACTGGAACCATGTGGTCGTGAGCAAGTTTAAGGCGTGTAAAATGTGTTGGTGTGCGTGGGTGGGAACTCTAAGGACCCACGATCGACAGAGGCAAGTAGATTAAATTAAATAGGCAGCAATACTTAAAAGCGGTCTAAAGTGAACCCCCGCCCCTTTTCACACACAAAACACAGAAATCCTGCCTACACCCCTTCTCTTTAAAATTAGTCCGGCGATCCAGCTCAACCAACTGGTGTGCCAACGAATAAATGGCAGTGATTCAGTTAAACATGTCCCAACTAGTCTCCTTAAAGTGCTGCGCAGTAGGTGGCTTCTTGAATCAGTGATATGTAGTAATCCCACTTATGCCACCGTTGTTGTAATTACTGTACATAAAATACCACGAGAAAAAAAATGTGATTTGGAATGTAAAACAAAAGTTTATTGGCATAAACGTGTACAATAACATGTATTTTAAAACGGTGTATTCTGGACTATTGTATGAGAAAATGACGTCTTATTCATGCAAACCTCATACACTGTATGCACAATATCTCAATACGTCTAGGTTTTGAGCTCTTGACTAATTCGACAGCTAGCAATCTTTAGAACACTGCTTCTCATCTGATCTTTGTACAGCAGTTTCCTGTGAGATATCTAATACCTTCTGATGGACTAAGATAACAATATAAGAAATTAACATAACTCATATTACTATACTACTAAGGACATGAAAAAAATCCAGAGACAGTCACCATAATACCAACAAAAGTAGTAAAAAGCATTTTCTGCCAAGATCACACAGCTCCTTGCTACGAACTAACAGTTTTTGGGAATTGAAACATGCACAAAAAAAAAGATACAAAAAAATTATCACACTACAAAACATTGTTACATCTATGTAACACTTGATTCACATGAGGTTGTTTCACATGTTATCAGATTTCTATTGCAGTGGACTGAGAGTTAGGAATTGATATTTGCCGAAATGGGCTAAGGGCAGTTCTTCCTGTGAAAAAAAAATATGGCTACCTCTTACAGGCTCCTGTGGTTCACTACTTTACAAACGACAGCTGTGTTGACTTGAGCTGCAAAGACTTGTTTCGTCTGCTTTTGGGGTAAAACAAGATATGGTTGGTGGCAACTTCCTGAGTGTCCAGCAGATGAAAAGGCAGTCCGATAGTTCAGAGACAGGCGAGCGTCTCAGTGGGTTGATCTTGCCCTGCCGGAACCCTCAGATGGTTCACTGGTCAGAGCATCTTCTGTCTGAGCAGAAGTGGTTTCTGAACCTGTGTTACTGTCACTGGTTCCCTCCTCCATGGCTCCCTCGAGGACACTCTCCTTGTCCTCTGAGGCCCCCTCTTCGCTGCCTGGCTGGTCTTGAAGTTCCTCTGCGGCCTTCTGCTTCCCTGCAATATGAAATCAGTGGGTAAAAGAACGTTAAAAAAAGTGGTCAACTATACTGTTTGTTTTGTGAGCCAGACATCTCAATTAGTCACCGATGACTGGTTATATGGCTCACCTGATGGATCTTTGCTGATCAACTCATTGTTCTCACCTCCCTTGTTGGTACTGTCACTGAGAGAATTCGGTTGGGATTTGCCATGTTTTTCTTCTTCTGCTGCTGCTCCTGACACACATGTGGGGGCCTCTTTACTTCCTCTGTCGCCTGCATCTTTCTCCCGTTCAGCCAGCCGTTTGCGGGCTGCCTCTTCTGCTGCAGAAATCTCTGCAGATATCTTCTCCATGTCCACTTCCACTTTCATACAGCAAAGCTGAAAAAAATGTATATAGATATTTGCATTACTCAACAAATCAGGATCACCAAAAAACCCCATACTCCTGAATGGAGCTTCATGTTTTAATGTTTGATGGTAGTAGATCAGAGGATAATACCATCATCAATACTGTTGTAGGCCATCATCAATACTGTTGTAAGATGTTGACAACGCAGCCAACAAAAGCTGTGTTTAATTTCAGAGACGTGACTGCTACAACATGTGGATGGAGTTAACGGAAGTGTATGCCTCGGGGCAGATGTAGGCTGGTACTTTACCAGAACTGCTCACTGAACAGCTAGTAAACATGTGAAATGAGCCTGACTTGGAAGTGTTTCAACAATGTTTGTTGTAATTTAAAAAAAAAAAAAAAGAGGCCATACTCTTTTGAGCTCATTTGTGAACGAATCTGTGGCTTCAATGAATTTTCGTTTCTTATCCTGGTGGCGATCTTCAATTTGAAGCAATTCTGCTTCCAACTTTCTCTGTGGTACGAGACAACCAGAGACAACAGTTACCAAATACTACCAACATAATATGACCCACGTGTGCAAGTATCAAAGTCTAAAACGCAATTACTCTATACCTGGTGAACCATCAAAGACTGGACCTGACGTTTGAGGACTTGCATACGGGCAGTTGTGACAACAGAACGCACATCAGGCACCACACTCTCACTGAGAATCTCACTGATCAGCCGGTGGTTGCGCTGAAAACGGGCTGCTGCGGAGTGCTTTATTGAAAACCCATCATCATAATCTAGGAAAACATGGGGAAAAAAAACAAAAAAGTTGGATGTTAACCAAGCCTAAGATGGGCAAAGAATAATCATAACAGTTTCAGCAAACAGCGATGAAAATGAGGAATGTCGGAAGAGTAGTGTTGAAATATTGACAATGATTCGTTGCCGTATACTGCAGTGTGCACATAGTAAAACAATTCACTTAACCACAGCCATAAGTGGTTAAGTGAATGCCCCCAAACTTTGGAACTCACTCCCACCCAACATCCGTAATATTGACTCTCTTCCCATATTCAAAATTCATCTCAAAATCCACCTATTTAAAATTGTATACCCAGTTTAAACTCATCGCTTTTTTATTATTTATCATTGTATCTGTGGTTTTATTGCTCTTTTTTGATTATACAGCGTCCTTGGGTGTTTTGAAAGGCGCTTATAAATAAAATGTATTATTATTATTATTATTATTATAAGCAAAACTGACCTTTGAAAAAATTAATTGTTGGCTGTCTCTATACCTGTGGTTTGCAATTTACATTTGCCAGAAAGTGTGCCTTTTTCGCAACACAGGAAAAGCATTGGACATCTAAGAGTTCATGTGAATTGCCAACAAAATTGACAATCTGTGGTGTTAGCCAGACTGAGTAGTTTAAACGTGAAAAAAAATCAATTACAAATTACAAATACAGGCAATTTAAAATGCATTTTGTAAATAAATAAAAATAGGACCAGGCTGACGAAAGCATTTTATACAAAAACTTACACAGAATACATACACTATTTGAACATTTGTTTATCCTTTCAATCAAAATATTTTATTTGACTTTTCATAAACCTATTTTCCTACTTTTGGTGGCAACAGTGCTTGCAATGACAAAGTGTGACGTACTGTAGAACTAGTCAGAGGGTTCAACTTTGAACATTTCTCTCGCAAAAATGATCGGAGCAGGAAACACTTGTGCAAGATTTAAATTCTTTATCTGAAAATATTTTTGCTCAAACTGTAATTGGTCAACAACGTGTGCATGAGATCTCCTGTGACCAACACCCCTCAGGACGGCACAGACATTTTATGGCTTGACTTGCTTCTAAATGCTGTTATCTGTATTTGTCCTCACTGTTGTTATCTTTCACTGTAAGACAGCTACACTTTGGCCAAGCTTCATTTCCTTGACATGGGCGTAGCTCATGTTAACATTTTCTGTTAGTGTGTGTGTGTGTGGGGGGGGGGGGGGTCGGAAAAAGAATGCCCATTTTGCAAAACCTGCATGCTATGCAAGACATTTGACTGCTGAAAAACAGAGATGTAATTGTCAAAACCAAACCAAAATTGGTTAAACTAGTGGTACCAGTGGAAAATACAAGACAACAGTTTGTGTGGTCCCGCTGAAGTAATTGCAGCATGGTGCTGTAAAGTGTGGTGGAAAACAAATTACGCTGCATGGCCTTACCATCTGGATCCTCAGCTGGCTGAATACTCATGTATGGCTCGCCCTTGTCCAGTCTAGACTGCCGCTGACGGCTCTCTTCTTCGAGTGCTGCCTCAGCGCGGCTTTTTGCATTGACGTAGGCCAGGTAAGCTGGCGAGTTGTGATAGGCCTTCATGCTTTCATTATATTCAATCTATGTTGGAGATGATAGGAATTACAAGGGGAAGGCAAGCAAGCACACACCAGCTAAAATCAAGATAAGGAAAGAGGTTAGGCAAGATTGTTACACAGGAAGCAATGATGACTGGAGGGACCCACAATTGCTGGAGACATCAGTCTATACAGCCCTGTTCAAATGCCAGGTTTTTGTGATAGAAAACAGGAGACCCTTTATCAATCATTTCAAAAGTGTTTCCACCTACAACCTGCACAACACAATAGGCGGGAAAAAACATTTTATAAGAGAGGAAGAATAATGTGGTTGCAAACAGTGAATACCCTCTCACGAATGGTGAGTGACCCCGTTCAGAATTCACCATTGCTGTGAAAGCGCTATTTATAGATGTATTGTATTATAGTGTAATGTATTCATATTTAAACTGACAATAAATGTGAGTCAACACACATCTGCCATCATTTAAAGTTCCTTTGAATAACCCACAATCAAGTTCAGATGTTCTCGTAGGCTTTATATATATGAGCTGTCAAACGATTAAAATATTGAATCTAATTAAAAATGCAACTGTCATAATTAACTCAAATTCACTAAAAATTAAACGTGATTACTCATGCATTTTTTAATTGTTTCTGAATTTCCTTTTATATTTTTTTGTCCTATTTTTCCCCATTTTAATGTTCTCATCAACATGGAATCATGAATCAGTTTTCTATGTGCAAAATGCAAATATTTACTGAAATAACAATTTCGATTTTCAATTTTACATGAACATTTTTCACTTGGAGCAGTTATTCACACATAATCTCTCACACAATATTACTGTCAGAGATGTGTTCCTCGAGCCGGTCCTTGGCCTCGAGGACCGGCTCGAGGACCGAGGGGCGGTCCTTGGCCTCGGAGTCAAGTCCTTGGTCCTTGGCCTTGGCCTCGGGAGTCAAGTCCTTTGCCTTGGCCTTGGATTGCCGGTCCTCGGACACAATGAGGGATTAGAGCCTCGAATCCCTTTTATAAGGACCGTAAAAATCACGAAGGAATCGAATAAATTCCATCCAAGGAAACCCAGATTGATGGATTAACTCTGGCGCTTTAAGAGGGGCGCAGCTGCCACTGACAGGTAACAGTTAGCGCAATGTATAAAGAGCGGCATCACAGTTAGTTTCAATCACGGTTTGTTGCGTTCGCGATCGGCAGTTTAAATAGCGTGCAAAGTCTTTCTGTAACAGTGGTGTCTTTTAATTAGTTATTTTTGCACAGTCGTCACGTTTGTGCGGTCGCACTAGAATGTTTGTTTGAACCAAGTAATTTGCGTTACAGCTGGAGTCAATAATGTCGGCAGTTCACTTCCGGGTTTGGCCGTTGGGATTTGGAGTCCTTTTGCTCGATTCCAGTTTTGTTTGCATAACACGTACCCTGACTGTTCTACTCTTTGAATAAAAACACTTCATTCAAGCCTTAGGGAGTGCAAGGGGTTATGATGGACGGGTGTTGCAAAGCATGAAGATCTGCCAAGTGGTATGATAGCATTGTTTTATACATGTCCTCGGCTAGGCCTCAGCTTCAAAATCAGTCCTTGGTCCTTGGCCTCGGAGGCAAGTCCTTGGTCCTTGGCCTTGGCCTCGGAAAATTTCTCAAGTCCTTGGCCTTGGCCTTGCCCCGGAAAATTTTCCAAGTCCTTGGCCTCGGAGTCAAGTCCTTGGCCTTGGCCTTGGGTTGCCGGTCCTTGGACACAACACTGATTACTGTCCATCAACAACAGTGAAAAAAATATTTTGTCACACAACAGCTGCTTTAACAGCTCTTTTTATGGACTCAAAACAGAACATTATAAAGTGCACATCTAAGGTAAACTAGTAGTGGATTTAAGCCATGGTTGCATACTGCGTTTTTCTCAAGTTTGCTTTGAACACAGCAGTCAGGCTATGTTGATTCTGTTGGTCCTTCTTGCGCGGAAGTCTCTCTACGATTTTGTGTAGACATCATTTCGGATGACTACACTTGGTTCGATGACGCTTTATTTTCAGTATGGTCGCTACGACTGCACCGCTGAACTCTCGACGTGCCTAAGCGCACCGTCAGTCAGACGAACACAGAGAAGCTCCACCCGCTTTATTTATATGGACACGGAACACTGTAACCTTCCACACAAAATAGTTCCAAACAAGTAGCAATCGCGTCAGTGGCATACATCGTATTCGACAGGCTACCTGCTCTTTATTCTTATTTCTCTCCCGAAACAGTGTCTTCTCCCGCTTGGTGTACCTTAGCCTTCTCCACTACGAACAATCTCTATACACAGCTTGTAATGGAGGCTCTCGCTGGCAATCAGTTGTGGAGTCGTTCGATGCAATGCGAATTTTCAGCTTGAGTCGAGCTGTGGACAATGTTGACAAGCTTGCATGCAGTAGCCATACATTTAGCTATGGCTTCAGCAAATTTGTTCTTCGTCGTGTCATCCATTTTCTTCGCTTTGAAATGATCCATAGCTGTCTGTCTGAGACGAGGGGGCGGAGTACTTGCGTTAGCTGTGTACTTGGCCATTAAGTGGTATTTCAGACTCGACGTGCTATGATGATAGCTCAGTTTACGACTGCAAAACATACAGGTAACTTTGGTCTTGTCAGTGGAACAATCTGGCAACTTTTTAAAAGTAAACTTTCCATTCATAAACTCTTTAAGTATCCGCTTTCGGTGTCTCGCGCTGCCGTGTCTGGCAAAACAAACGTGCGTGGACCTGTGTAGCGCGCTTGTTGTTTTGTTTCTGGTTTATTTATAGAGCAACGTAACATCCGCTGTGACGTGTGCCGCGTTAATCTCGCGAGAAAAAATGTTATCCCGTTAAAATTTATTTAAATTAATGCCAATAAAAACGCGCTAAACTGACAGCTCTTATATTATATATATCAAGTTTTTTTTAAGCAGGTTAATCGCTGGGAACCAAGGCCATTGCTTTTCAAAAAAATAAATATTTGAAGATATGATGAATGAACTAATCTTTTTTAATGGAAACAATTGTTTTAATTTCTTTAATTCACATTGTGCTGAGCAGTGAAATTTATGTTCTTGTCTCGAAGCAAAGCTAATTTGATTTTGAAGAAAAACTCAGCTGGAATGCAATTTTACAAAATAAAACGCATAGATATTTATTTAAAAAAATTATTGACTCACTGTAGAGTGACAATACTGTATATGCTAAAGTAAAAGAAAAAAAATGCAACTATTGTGAGAATAAAAAAATTAAAAAGTGCTTTAAAATTGACCTAAATAATTTTTCCTGAAATTCCAATTAATGTGCCCAAACACAATACTTGTATGGTTGTTAGTTAACTCATTTACACCCTTTGACGTATAAATACGTCAATTTGCGCATAGCCGTTCCCTCCCCATGACGTCAATCACGTGTTTTCATGGGGGAGGGTGCAAGAGAGTCCGATGCAACTTCTCACCACAGGATTAGGCTTGACGGCAATGTTAAATAGCAAAGAAATGGCCATCGGGTGGCAGTGGTGCAAACATCAACCAGGATCACGCAGCAGAAGTAGTAGAAAGGGCGTACAGTGAAGGAGGGGCATATGTGGATTGGAACATTAGCAACTAGCAACGATGGAGAAAAGGAAATAACTAACTAAAATGATTTTTTTTTTCGGTATAAAAGCGTCCTCGAAACAAAACAACAAAGGAGATGGTGTTTGTGTGGAAGATAAAATGACGCTTCGGTCACTAATCGAAAGCAGCACCCATCAAACGAACGTCGGCCTGCACAAACATGGCGTGCTACACGCAGCCCGCATAGCTCACGCCGAGTTTCGAGTTCATCTGATGAAGATGAACTTGCTCCACGTCAGCGATCATCGCTTGGCAGAGCATTTTGTGCCTCCCGATGCCCCACGTCGCCCACAAATCGTCTCCCCGGCGACTTCCAGCGATGCCGGCAAAGAGGCTGCATTGCTTCGCATGGCCGACGCCGGGCACACGTCAGCGATTCGTTGGAATCGTCTCGTAAAGACGACGGCGAAAACGATGAATTGGAGAGCGATTTGGATCCCGATGTCGGACGAATATGTGCCTTCGGACATAACGGAAAGCAGCTGAGAGTCCTCGCCAGAGCCGCTGGAACGAGGAGGTAACTGCTGACTAGCTTGCAAGTTCCCATTCAAAACTTCATCACTTCTTATGCCTCCTCAGTCACTTTTATGTACCGCTACATTCCCCGCTATACTATGAAGTTGCCAGTAATTTATGTACGGTTGATGCGTCTCGTAGATGTGGATGAAAATATGCGCCATAAATGCGCTGACTTGCATGTCGTCATAGGTTTTCAAAAAAAACAGGACACATTTGGTCCGCTCAGCTCTGCTAAAACCACTAGTGTTAAATTCATATTCCATTTCATTTCAAATTGGATGCTGAGCAACGTGGAATGAATGGTGTAAATAGCAGTGTGCGAGCATGTGTGTGTGAGAGATGCTGAAATGTAAGTGGAAAGCAACAATAAAAAAAATAGAAAAATAAAAGTGTGGTAATTGTATATACTTCTATACATTACAGATTGTCCAACCAGAAGCCAAAAGATGACGACTCCTCGCTTTGGTGGTGGAAAGAAAGGTAAATAAAATGATTGTACCTCACTCTGCAGCAAGATATATTTGCAACTTTTTATGTTTCTATAATTTATAGGTCGTGCATCTGGACGTGGTGGGATGAATCGATGTGGTGACAAACTGGATGGAAGCCAAAAACCATCTTCTCCACAGCTGCACTTTTGTTCATAGTTCAATAGTTTTGTTGTGTGCAAATAAATTATTTTGCGACAAAAACATTATTTGTAATGTTCTTTTGTAGGAGGAACACATTATTGAGGTATTTCAGCTGCCACAAAAGCAAAAAATAGTGTAAAACTTGAAATGATGCTTTTACAAAAAGCTCATTTTCTCTGGATTTCTGCAGAAAATCGGCCTTTCCCATAAAACTTAGTTTTCTAATGCTGATTGCCAACGAACGGAGAAAGATAGAAACTAACTTTTTTTTCTGCTGAAAGAAGAGAGTCTCACCTTTCTTTTGACAGGTTGCATGTATATATAGCCATAGGACAGAAAATTCTGTGGGCCTTGCAAATCAGTCGAAATTCAGTAAAATGTGAGGGATTGAGGGGGTTGCTCCAGTGAAAAGGGGGGGTATTCAATGAGTTAAGTGCAACAGTGGTTCAAACAAGTACACAAAATGGGCTTACAGTATATTGGTAGTGCGGCACAGAATATGATAGATGATGCAAACCAATTACAGTATAGCATTCTACACACAAAGGCGCTTCGGAGTATAAGGTGCACCTTCAACAAACAGCCTATTTTAAAACGGTTTTCATATATTGGGCACACCGAGTTATAAGGTACATAGAAAAGAAGTGCCAATAGTGGCTGCGGTTGCATTATGCATCCACTAGATGGAGCCATGCTAAATGGAATCCAATCCAATATAGCTTTATTTATATAGAGCAGGGGTGGGCAAACTACGGCCCACGGGCCAAATCCGGCCCGTTGGTCTTTTTAATCCAGCCCGCCGAAGGTTGGTACACAATTAAGGTTCGATGTCAACGACTGCATTCATTTCATTTGGACTTGTAATGACAGGCATTTCAACGCCAGGTGGCACAGTTACTTGAAGTTTCAGAGCATAGGGAGGAAGGGGGAGACGATACGGAAGCCCGCAGTAGCGCCAAGTCAAGCAAATCCCGTTCGATACGACGGAATAATGTACTCTTAAAGTCTGAAAAACGTGCCAAAAATTGCAAAATACTGCTTTTTAAATAAAGAAATCCAATTAATATGTCGAATTTAGTTCACCCTTTTGATCCGGCCCTCCATAATATTTTCTGGTTCTCATGTGGCCCTATGCAAAAAATAATTGCCCACCCCTGATATAGAGCATTCACAACTGTTGGAGCTGTAACAAAGCACTTTACAAAACAATTAAAATACTATATCCAAGAAATAAGAATATTAATCCATATATAAAGGTGCATTGAATTATAAGGTGCACAATCGGCTTTTAAAAAAATTGAATAATTTTAAGATATCCTTTAATTGTCCCACATTGGGGAAATTTACAGTCTACAGCAGCAAGATTGGGTAGAAAGAAGAAAAACAAAGTCTTTGCATTCACAAAATGAATGTTACCGTTTCGATGTACACCGTTCAATTAAGTGCAATATAAATAGATATAGATCAGGTGGCTGTGCTAATAAAATTGTTTTCCACATCATTTTATTTTTTTATTCAGCAGCCTGACAGCAGTGAGTAGGAACGAGCAGCGGTATCTCTCCTTCTTGCAGCGCGGGTCTACCTAGTGCTGTCAGGGGGGGCTGGGACAGACTGTCCATCATAGGTTTTAGCTTAGCTAGCATCCTCCTGTTGCCCACCTCCTCCAGAGTGTCCAGGGAGCAGCCCAGGACAGAACTGGCCCTCCTGACCAGTCGCTCCATTCTCTTTCTGTCCCGGGCCGAGATGCTGCCTGACCAGCAGACAATGCCATAATGGATGGCCGAAGCCACCACCGAGTTATAGAATGTTTTAGGTGCGGAAAATACATTTAGAACATCTCCAAAATGTGACATTAATTTGGAATTATTTTTTCGCTTTTGAGAAAATTCAATGCTTTTATGTAGGCCGAATAGTGCGGAAAATACGGTACATTCAACCAATTTCATATAATGCTACATTGAAGTAAAACAACTAACTCTGCTTTCAAATAATGAACAGTTGTTCTAACAGTCATTTGGTTAATTTAGTTCTCTTCCTGTGTTGCCTAGAAGCAATAGCATAATTCATCCTGTACTGCTGTGGTCTCCTCTTTTGGGCTAAATGTGAACAAATGGGTGCTGTACAACTGATCTTGAAAAAAGTTTCAACTTAAATAAGTGACGTGTTTTTGTGGAATCCCACCACATGTATGGATGTGGTTTTCTGCCTCTGTTCATTTTCATGCCACCAGACGTACTTGACACATTACACTGTGTCATATAAAATGAAGCAATTGCCGTTTCATGCGGGAATAGCTTTTCTATTATAGGGTTATTTTGTTTCTATGACCTTAAGACCTTTTTTCTTTTTTCTACCCACAATCTTGCTGTTGTAGACTGTAAATTTCCCCAGTGTGGGACAAATACAAGATATCTTAAAAAAATATTTTTAAAAGATCAAGACCGAAAAAAATTCTGATCTTTTTCATCGAATATAGTTAATCTGAAAGTTACATCATAAACAGTTTAAAATACAAGCCAGTGTTAACTCAAAATCTTCAGGCCTCTGCTAGAAAGCAAAAACACATCAAGAACAGGCTACTAGAACATCTGTACCTTATTTTGGGAATAACAGAAACACTTTAAATAGCGACAGGTGTGTGTGCTGACTCCCATTTACCAGAGCTTGAATGTAATTGTTGAAATCTGAGCAGAGACACAACCCCAGTTATAAAATGGTGTTCACACTTGAACAACTCCCATCCTTTTTACAAATGCATTATACAAGTGTTAGATCTCAGTCACAATGGAAAAAGTTTTAAAATTATTTGCCACGGTGATGGAGAAAGACGAACTTAATATTATCATGTTTTAAAGTTTCATTTCAGTATATGCTTGACCTCGAGCGGTATCTTTTCACGGCTTGTACACAGTGGAGCACACAGGTGTCATGTTTGTTTTTAATACCACAAAACAAATTGGGTTTCAACAGGGTGTTTCGCATGGTTGGGCAGTACTTCGGAGATATGGTTTTCCGCAGTGTCTAAAAATAGCAACGATGTCACTTTCAACGCTGTCATAACTAAATGCAACATATGGGGACCTATTCCGATATTAAATATAATTTTTTTGTATGGGTTTTTTAACTCCGTATTACTATAATTAAACTCATAGCAGGCTATAACGGTTTCATGCAACTGTGTGGGGATTGACATTCTATTAGTCATGACAGGTCATAAGATCACATGAGACAAAGGGCGTGTTTGGAAATTCAGCCTGACGCTTCTGCCCTCCTCTGATGAGATGGAATATGTTCGGAGAGTGAATTTCAGATGAGATGGCCGTTGCACAGCTCGCGACTCTAGCGCATTGACACCCCCACCCCCACCCACACACATCGTGACGCCCGGCTGGTGGCTTCGTTTGAGCAACCAAACCAGGAGTTGCCAGCTTTTACGCATTAAATTCAACTCTTAAGCAGTCACTGAAGCCCAGCTAGATAGTTGATTAACACCTTTGTCTGCTGGCCACTCACATCGGCATACGAAAAGAGACTTTGGCCACTTCTATGACGGAGAGAAGACGAAACTACTCGTTTAGCACCGTGACGAAAATCAAATACAGTTAAAATTAGTCCACAAGGATGACTACTTCATTAAAAGAATGGATGGTTGGAAGAACACCCTGCCTTCTGCCCCTCGACAATTTGCAGCAGAGCGCCCAGAGGTTAAAGTAAGCTATTTTAAACCAAAGGGTGACGCTGCGTTGCTGGAGGTGTATTGGTATCTTTTTAAAAAAGGCAGCTTGGGCAACATATGGTGTCGATAAAGCACTGGAAAAGTGCACCTTACCATTTTCAACAACGACAAAATTGAAATTTTTTTTTTGACTGTGACATGTTTTTCAGCAAAAGTACAATTAGTAATGCATTCAAACTTATTTAAAAGTTCAACGAGTGCGGATTTGGGCTCTAAACCCAGCCCGACTCGGGGCGGTCTGCGCAGGTGTAATGTGGAGAGGGTGAAAACTGTGTCAAAATCTGAATATCGCCCAACCTCAATGCATAGACTTCTCACATCCACTGTATCTGGTGGCCATCAGTCATAAAAGACCCAGAAACATTCCTTGTAAAACAACCAACCTTCTCTGCTTCGTAGTCATTCAAATAATCCTGTTTCTCCTCATCAGTGAGGTCCCTCCACATGCCACCGATTATCTTCCCAATTTCCCATAGCTTCAGATCGGGATTGGAGGCTTTTACTTGATCCCAAACCTGGTGATGAGAACCAGACATGGGGGGTGGGATTGGGTTGGAGGGGCTATACGTGGTTATCTCTTTGCAGAGAGGTCACAAACCAGAGGAGGCCGAGTGCTTTAAACTCCATCTCCAAGTTGATAAATCCGACTATGTACAAGGACTTGGCTAACTGTGTCCTGGCTTAATTTTAACACACCTACCTTAATTAGCAAACACTGACATTTCAAACAAAGTTTATATTTGACATACTCAGAAGTGGTTAAAGTATTCAGGTGTTCCAATTGCTCAAATGATGACTTGATGATGCAAAACACAGAGATTTCTCAAAGTGTACAGTGCTTACCTTACGGCTGTATCTCATATATGGCATCAATGGTTTATCAGGTGGCTTGGGTGGCTTTGGTATATTTATTCCAGAGGAATTCTGACAAAAGAAAAACGCAAAACACAGAGCCTATAATATCTGGCTGAAGAACCAGGATACTTTTGAAATGTGCTAACTGATGCCGATATTTGAGGGTCTATTGTGTAAGTCTCAAAAAGAGACTACTTGAAATTAAGCACAACTGTGATCAAAACAATTGATCACTTAAAAGATAGCATAGTGCAGTACTACACTATACAATAGAGTGGAATGGATGACATATTTTTAAAAAAAAAACACACATGGGAAATCTTTCCAAAGTTGAGATTTGTCTGCTGCGTGACATAACGCCATCATCAGACTTAGCCAAGCATAGCTTTCATGCAGCGACTGAATTACTGTTCAGCAGCCAGTCATGCCAAGCAGAGAGTGTATAATTCCATGGCAACGGGGATGGTATGGGTTACTTCACATGGCCGTCAGAAAGCAGCAATTCAAGGTAGGTGGCGTTTGACTACACAGATGGATGGTAAACCAGCCTACACTGTTATGAAGTCAGGACTCAGCAAAAGCAGTTTCAGACTGATTTCGAGACGATATCATACGAATACACTTTAAACAGAGCCAATGCAAAGCTACAATATATTCAAAAAAAGCAAAAGGCAAATCTTGAGCATGACTGCATTTTATTGGGATGCTTGCAAGAGCTTAAGACAAACGTTGCTTTCAATTTGGCAAGCCAACTCATGAGCAGCGTATTCAATTTACTTGCAACAAATAGACACGTTTTCGTTTTTGCTATGACAATATTCATACCGTTACCCGACTGTTGCTGCTTTGGCTCCCTCCCAGTCTGTAGTTGTTGTAGGCCAGATGGCTGTAAGGGTTGTACCCCACAAATCCTGCAGTATTCTGCATTTGCTAATGGAAACAAATGAGACAGAAACACGAATGAAAATGGCTTAAAGATAAGAAAGAAACCAACAAAGATGGTGGTAAATGAGTACAAAATAATCCGCAGGAGGACACCATCTATAAGTGAGACACCAAGTCATTATTTTCGGTTAAATATGTCCGGCCATACTTACAGTTGTAGGTGCCGGGGGAGGGGGTGGAGCATAGGATGGCCTCTCTGGAATGGGGAAAAATAGGACCCAAAGAAAATCATAAACCTCAACTCCTGTGTCTCCTAAAAAAATACAATACTTATACCTGCTACACTGCAAGAATCCCCACGTGATTACAATTGGTTCATGTGAACTAACTTCTTCATGCACGTACCAACCCCCACCAACCAAAAACAGGGAAAAGAAAAGAATAATTTCCTTACTTGACATCTTGGCACTGATACAGGTTTTAGTCCGATCCAGTCATCAGTTCTGTAACACACATTTAGGACTATGTATAAATATATGGGCTATTCCAGAATTGGAGGACATCTTACATCCCACCCATCAAAATGTAAATAATGCACATACAAAACACTAAAACATGCAGTTCATGAGTACATTTACTCATTCTGAGACCACATCAATCTCCCCAACCTTCCCCCCCAAAAAACACACACACACAAAGAGGATATCCGCTCTTCTATTTTTCACATTTTTATCAAATAGTTAGCCTTGATTAAATGTCTCACTCTATCTCATGCAACCAACCCTGTTATGCATATGATCAGAATAATTCTTTTTACATTTTTTCTTGACTTATTTACATAATTTATTCTGTCCTCTTGGTCAGTAGTACCAGCTAGCTAAAAGGCCAGGTTCGATTCTTGATAAAAGGCTTACATTCATCTTGATTTGCAAAGTAGTTACTGTGATTACAGTGACATGTACTGTATGGTAACGCCAAATAATGAAATAAAAATTGTACAATTGATCCAAGATGAGGTAATCAAGTCTTTGATCATTTAATACCTATCATTGATGAATATGTAGCAGAAAATCAGAAAACTGAAGGTTTGGTTTTCAGGAAATTTGAAGCCAAAATGTCCTCCAATTCTGGAACGACCCACAGAGCTAAGGTTTTCCAAATGCTTTGAAAATGCAAGCTCTGAATGAGTGCTGCCTGGAGTGAAACAATGATAGGCCAGGCTGGCACTTAATGCAATAATCCAGCACCATCTTAAATATGGTCACCCACAGGAACTCCATACATTGTATTACTATCGATTAATTGTGTAAAAAGATTTGTTCTTCTTGAGTACAAAGTAATGCGCGTATGCTAGGCTAACAAGCAAACGAGTAGTTTAGAGAACAATGGATTGACAGCGTGTACGGCCTGGAGTTTAAAGAGTGCTAATTTATATCAGACACCAGTTAATTGCCAGTGGTGGATTAAATGTGTTAAGAATTAGGCTAGTTAGTAAAAATGTCATTTACAATGTGGGACTAATGCTCAGTTGACAGAAGATAGCAGAGGCGTTATGCTAGCATCCTGACTAGCTTTGCTAGCGTGCTAACTAGCTACATTGACCGAGTAGCATCTTGACATATTAACGTGCCAATCAAACGATTTATCGTCCGTTTTGGAAATAACACATTGAGCGGGAAAACTCACAAGAAAAGCCGAGGCCCCTTCCACAGTACGATACGCCAGATGGCTAGCGCTAGTGATGGGACGAGCGACACTGGTGCGTGAGCACAGTGGCGAGAGCTCAAGAGTGAAACCCCGTATCGGTACGTGTACTGCTTTAAGAAAGAATCACGTGACCAATACAGGAACTGAATCGTTTGAATGTTCCGCGCCAAAGTGTGTTTATAAGGACACAAACTGTCTCAACATGTCGAGGGTATGTTGGCTGGAGTTTCGCGAAATTATGGATCGTTCTAAGAAGTTTTCCCCAGTGTGGAATAATTTTGATCTTGGTAAATCTTTTTCTCCTTTGAGCATTGTTTACTGTTATATACAGGTACATTTGTTTTTTTACGGTGGCGCATTGCACCCACTTGATCAGTTGATCAAGTGATAAACAAATCTATTATACATATGATAGTCAGTGAAAGAGCCTTACAGTGGCTTTGTTCATTTTATCTTATAATTGTGAGATCGTCGATCATTGAAGTCCAACACTGCTTGTCAGAAGCAAACACACCCAGAAACCAAGATCCTTTACAATATTGGAAATGGAACCAGAAAACATATCCACATCTGCATCAACTTTCATTTAATATTCTCTGCTCACGATCATCATCTGAACCATGTGAAAGAGTATTTTCTGAGGCTGGGGAGCTGGTGTCTAAGAGGAGAAATCGCCTTGGAGCAAAGACACTCCAAAAACTTTTGATCCTCAATAAAAAATTCATAAACTAATAAAATAATAAATTCATAAACTGGAGAGTTTTTTGTCTTTTATTTCACATGATTTCACAATTTTTTCTACATAAGTTAAAAATCTGAATTGTCACTCAAATTTGCTATATTTTACATACCAACTCAGTTTAGCATTGACATAAGCAAGGAATTTCTTTACCGGCAATGATTTTATAACTACTGCAGGGGTCACTATTGGGTGACCAACACAGTGTCAATACAGCGCTGACATAGTTTGTGAAGTGGGTCAATACACTCCTTGAGGCATCATCGTCCCATCACTCGCTAGCGCAGATCACCAGGTTCCACACTTAAACGAATGAAAAGACGTGTCACAGAGGGAAGCTTCTCGAACCGCCACCTACCCCTTCACTACACCACAATACACACCTGTGTTGTGTCCAAGGACCGGCAACCCGAGGCCAAGGCCAAGGACTTGACTCCGAGGCCAAGGCCAAGGACTTGAGAAATTTTCCGAGGCCAAGGCCAAGGACCAAGGACTTGCCTCCGAGGCCAAGGCCAAGGACCAAGGACTGATTTTGAAGCTGAGGCCTAGCCGAGGACATGTATAAAACAATGCTATCATACCACTTGGCAGATCTTCATGATTTGCAACACCCGTCCATCATAACCCCTTGCACTCCCTAAGGCTTGAATGAAGTGTTTTTATTCAAAGAGTAGAACAGTCAGGGTACGTGTTATTTATACTGAGAAAAACAAAAATAAAAGCATATGATATACATTTATGAATTAATGTTTTAGTGCAGTAGTTTCTTAATATGAAGTAAATCAACACTCAACAGGCATGACATGGCACAGAAGACAAGTTGAGAAATGACTTTGCATAGAAGTCAATCACTGAGTGCAGAAAAAGCGGTAATCTCTGCAGTGATAATTTTACAGTTTACCGGCAGCGAGTCCCAGGGACTCGCTGATCAGAAAAGTCTGAGTCCCATTATGCATTGAGAGAGTCCCAAATTTCGAATTCTGGAAGGGTCTACTTATTCAATTGCATATGATAATAACACAAACAACAACATATACATACAATGATAAACAAATGCTGCAAAATTTTAAATAATTCAGGAGCAGGCCTGAGGATTTCGGAAATTCATGGTAACCGTTTTTCGGTTCCGTCAGATTACCCAATGGGAAACCATGGTAACTAATGTTGGGTTCCGTAAACTTTCATCATGGGAACCCATTTTTCTATTTTGACTAATATTCATCATCAAGAATTCTGACACTCAAAAGTATAATGTTTCAAGGTTAAATGTTTGAAAACGATGCATTAACATTACATCAGTGGCTGTGTACTCCTGGTTTATTCCAAAAAATAAATGGATCAAAAACTGGTGTACTCATGTGGCATCATCAGAGTATTTTTTCCAATCTCACACTGCAAAGATTAATTTACTGGTAATCATTAATACAGGTAAGTATTGATGTGGCTTGACATCCTCTTCCCAAGACGATGCATGTGTAATCTACGATCAATTTGACGAAAGAATTTAATACACGTCATCATGAGTTCTACCAACAGTTAACATTAGCATTACTACACCTTGTGACGAATGTTTTATTCATAAAGTTACCATGCTACAACCAGTAAATTCTAGAATAACCAATACTGTTTCATAATATTTTTCATAACGATTAGCCTACAAATCTAATGACCAACTTGCCTCGTAATCGTGCTTCTCGTCGTATCTCGCTGTTGTGTTCTGTGCATACATTCCAGGTGAGTTTAGTGATACACCCTTTGGACGATTCATACGAAAAATCTAACTGGCATTTCTATTTCTTAAATGTCGTAATTAGTAGACCTTTGTGAGGTTTTTTTTCGCCGCTATCTCAAACTTTCATCCGCGCGATTCCTCAGTTTGCGGACTAAAATAGCAACCCGCATGCGCACATAACATTATAATAATAATAATAATGCATTTTATTTAAAAGCGCCTTTCATGCCACCCAAGGACACTGTACAGACAATAAGAAAATACAATGTAAAAATTAGTAAGCGAGATATTATATAAAAACAGGACATAAAATCATAAAAACATAGGAAATGGAAGAGCTATGTGTTGTAGGCAATCCTGAACAGGTGTGTTTTTAGACGGGACTTGAAAGTGGAAAGAGGTGTGCAGTTTTGGAGGTCTGGAGGTAGGTTGTTCCAAAGCTTTGGAGCAGCGTGACTGAAGGCTCTGGCTCCCATGGTGCTCAGGCGGGCAGGGGGCACTGACAGACGGAGGGAGGACGAGGATCTGAGGGAGCGAGAGGGGATATGCACCTGGGGACCCTGCTGCGGCTGAGTGCCCACCAGCCGACGGAACGGAGGGAAGTGGGAGTAGCCGCCCCACAACCCTCCTTAAACAAAAGTCAGGCGAGGGCCCTTTCAGGACCCGCACGTGGCGCGACGAGGTGGGACCGAAAAGGTTCCCCAGGGGGTGGGATAGGGATGGTGAGAAGGAAGCGCAAACAAGGCGGGATGGACAAAAGAGAGGGTGTGAAAGAGTGGACAGAGAGAATGAGGTGGAGAGGGGAGAAGGGAGGGAGCGGGCGTGGCGCGTGGTGGGTGGGCTGGGGGAGGACGAAGAGCAAATGGGGAGGGGGGTCGCGGAGGGAGAAGGGTGGCTTGCGAGAGGTGTGGGAAGGAATTGTTGGCGGGGAACCTCGCGAGACACCAATGGGACTCGTGCCGGGTGTGGGACCCGGGAGGGGGGGCAAGTTCCTGACGGGGACCGACTGCCCAGGATCGGATACGCACCTGGAGAAGGTCGGACAGGTAAGGAGGGGCCAGGTTGTGGATGGCCATATATGTATATAGAAGCAGTTTGTAATTGATGCGATGTTGAACAGGGAGCCAGTGGAGCTGTTGGAAAACGGGGGTGATGTGCTGCTGGGAAGATGTTTTTGTGATGATGGGAGCAGAGGCGTTTTGAACCAGCTGGATTTTATGGAGGGACTTTTGAGGTAGGCCGAAGAGGAGAGCGTTGCAGTAATCAAGGCGGGATGTGACAAGACTGTGGACAAGAACAGCAGTGGTGCGGGGGGTGAGGGAAGGGCGAAGTCTGGTAATATTGCGGAGGTGGAAATAAGCAGTGCGGGTGATGGTGTTGATATGTGAGTGGAAGGTGAGCATGCTATCCAGGATGACACCCAGACTCTTGACCTGGGGGGAGGGGGACACTAAGGAGCTGTCAAAGTTGAAGGAAAAACTGTTTACTTTAGATAAAGTGGATTTGGTGCCAAGAAGGAGGACTTCAGTTTTATTAGCATTTAATTTAAGAAAGTTTCTTGTGAACCATGTTTTGAGTTCAGAGAGGCAAGAGGTGAGGGAGGGGGGTGGGAGTATGGAGTTTGGCTTGCAGGAGAGGTAGAGCTGGGTGTCATCAGCAAAGCAGTGAAAGTGGATATTAAATTTGCGGAGGATATGGCCAAGAGGCAGGAGGTAGATGATGAAGAGAAGGGGACCTAGGACAGATCCCTGTGGTACACCTGTGGTGACTGGGGAGGGCTTTGAGGTGAAGGATTTGATCTGGACAAACTGAGTGCGGCCGGTGAGGTAGGAGTGGAACCAACTGAGGGGAGTGTGGGAGAGACCAATGGAGGAGAGTCTATTGAGGAGGATAGGGTGAGAGATTGTGTCAAAGGCGGCGCTCAAGTCCAAGAGGATGAGGATGTAGACTAAACCGGAGACTTATCTGTTGCACCCCCCCCCCCCCCCAACACTGAAAACAAAACAAAACGAAAGTAAATTAGAAGAAATACACTCACACACCACACCACAAAGACACATACAGGCACAGTGAAATCGCGTTGATCACACAGTCAACTCGTGTGCGGTGACTTTAATGGTTAAACTATTTTTCGGTACCGTTAAAATGACGCCACGGAAACAACACGCTACCGGTAACGATTGTTACCGTGAAATCCTCAGGCTCGCCGTAGATTTTTTTTTGTTTGTTTAATTGTTTTGACTGAGAAATTTCCTTGCGTCCCAAAAACGCACATTATTTGGAACTGTACATCCCGTGGGAAAATTATGCGTCTAGGACGCGGGACGCAGAGGTAACGAGATGGCTGAATCTCGAACAGTAGCTCTGAGTACTACTATTATTACCACTACCACGAACACTACATTAATTAATACCTTCAACTTCACAATAATAATAAATAATTAAATCAACCATGATTTTAAACTATGTATTATCAATATTCATTATTCCAAACATGAGAAAGCATTCAACAAACATAACTGGAATCGAGCAAAAGGACTCCAAATCACAACGGCCAAACCCGCAAGTGAAGTGCCGACATTATTGACTCCAGCTGTAACGCAAATTACTTTCAAACAAACATTCTAGTGCCACCGCACAAACGTGACGACTGTGCAAACATAACTAAATAAAAGACACCACTGTTACAGAAAGGCTTTACACGCTATTTAAACTGCCAATCGCAAACGGAACGAACCGTGATTGAAACTAACTGTGATGCCGCTCTTTACACGTTGCACTGACTGTCACCTGTCAGTGGCAGCCCCGCCCCTCTTTAAGCGCCAGATAAAGTAATCAACATGTGTTTCCCTCGATGGATTTTGTTTGATTTCTTCATTATTTTTGCGGTCCTCGGGCCCACTTTATATCTGTGGACGAAGGAATAGAGGCTCAAATCCCTCGTTGTGTCCGAGGATTGGCAACCCGAGGCCAAGGCCAAGAACTTGACTCCAAGGCCAAGGCCAAGGCCAAGGACCAAGGACTTAACTCCGAGGCCAAGGCCGAGGACCAAGGACCGCCCTTCGGTCCTCGAGTCGGTCCTCGAGGCCAAAGACTGGCTCGAGGAACACATCACTGATACACACGCCGGACGTATACACTGAACTATACGACACTGCCGGCTCCCTGAATGTTTTGCGGCGCTACTTCCTCATGCAACCATATCTGATATTAATTGACACAGAAAAAAAAATAGGTACGAAGCAACACAGCAAAGGAAACCAACATTTGAAGATTCGATTAGACGGGTTAGTTGTCAACAGAATGCAGGACTACAAACAGAGGTTTTTTTTACTCTGCTGTAGGAGAAATGAAATTTCTCCTCTCGATGCTCCAGTGTTATTATAAGTGAAATGCTTTGCATTCTTGTTCGCATTTTTGGAGAACTGTCCCAGGTCTGTCGTTGTAATAGTGTGTTCCCATAATATAAACAACCAAAAGCTCTCTGGATTTAGCCTACTTGTGCAAAAACCTACAAGTTTTTGCTTTAGCTGTATCCTTGTTTTTAAATTGTAGCATTTTTGGATTCGGGTCACAGGCATAACATTTATTTATAATAATAATAATAATAATAATAAATTATTTTTATTATTATTATTTATTTATTCAGAATCCTGCCAAAACACAAGCACACTCGCACATTGGATGTACGCACAACACTCAAAAAAACTGCTATGGTCATAATCATTTATTTTTTCAGGGTGTCCAATTAAAATCTCACCAAAAGTGTTCCACTATATTATATTCTGTTTTACAACCTTTCTATCTGTTTGAATATATGTACTTTGGTTTTGATTTAAATCTCACAAATTCCATTTTATAACAAAATTAAGATATACTCACACTTGACAAGATTACTTGGTTTGCACTTACCAAACTCATTTATGAGTCCTTTTCCTTGTTTTCTCGGGGAATATAGCCCAGTATAGGCCTACAGTACGCGAGCCAGTTGCTTTTAACCCTTTCAGGGACAGTGGTTACGACAGTGCACATTTTATCATGTTATCAGATTACTGGTTATCATTATCGGGGCGTGAAAGGGTTAATATAGTTTTTTCCATTGGTGTCAGAAGGCAGAATAAAACCGGAGTCTTTTGAAGAGTGGACAGAAGAATTTCAACTGAATTTGGCAAAAAATATTTAACAGAAAACAAAATCCGTATGTTACGAGTGACCACAGGCCAATAATCAAATCTTTAGCCAAATGTGCAAGTAAATCAAAGACTGTCATCGCCCCTTCCCTCACAACCACACTCGGGGTATAGGTGCAGCGCAAACACGAAAGTCAGGGGTCACTAACGTGAGGCCGCAGGCACCAGGTAGCCCGTGAGGACCAAACCAATAGCCCACCAGTGCTAGGATTGTGATTTAATCATAGAAATTCTGATTTAAAAATGCAAACACGGGCAGTATTGTGAGACATCTTTAAGATGATGAGAGCCTGAAAATTAAATCATTAATTATTAAAAATAACACATTCTAATATTCCCCTCTGTGAGCCGTGGAGGGGTTTGTGTGTCCCAATGATCCTAGGAGCTAAGTTGCCTGGGGCTTTATGCCCCTGGCAGGGTCACCCATGGCAAACAGGTCTTAGGTGAGGGACCACCATGGCAAACAGGTCCTAGGTGAGGGACCAGACAAAGCACGGCTCACAAAACTCCTTATGATGAACAAAATAAATGGAACCCAGTTTCCCTTGCCCAGACGTGGGTCACCGGGGCGCCCCTCTGGAGCCAGGCCTGCGGGTGGGGCTCGTTGGCGAGCGCCTAGTGGCCGGGCCTGCACCCATGGGGCCCGGCCGGGCTCAGCCCGAAGAGGCAAGGTGGGTCCCCCTTCTCATGGGCTCACCACCCATGGGAGGGGCCAAAGGGGTCGGGTGCAGTGTGAGCTGGGCGGCAGCCAAAGGCGGGGACCCTGGCGGTCCAATCCTCTGCTGCAGAAGCTAGCTCTAGGGACATGGAATGTCACCTCTCTTGCAGGGAAGGAGCCCGAGCTGGTGTGCGAGGTAGAAAAGTTCCGACTGGATATAGTCGGAATTACCTCCACACACAGCCTGGTTTCTTGTACCAGTTCTCTTGAGAAGGGTTGGACTCCCTTCCACTCTGGAGTTGCCCACGGAGAGAGGCGCAGAGCAGGTGTGGGCATACTCATTGCCCCCCGGCTCGGTGCCTGTACATTGGGGTTCACACCGGTAGACGAGAGGGTTGCCTCCCTCCGCCTCCGGGTGGAAGGACGGGTCCTGACTGTTGTTTGTGCGTACGCACCCAACAGCAGCTCAGCGTACCCACCCTTTTTGGAATCCTTGGAGGGTGTGCTGGAGAGTACTCCTGCTGGGGACTCCCTTGTTCTGCTGGGGGACTTCAATGCTCACGTGGGCAACGACAGTGACACCTGGAGGGGCGTGATTGGGAGGAACGGCCTCCCCGGTCAGAATTCGAGTGGTGTTTTGTGATGGGACTTCTGTGCTCGTCACGGATTGTCCATAACGAACACCTTGTTCAAACATAAGGGTGTCCATATGTGCACTTGGCACCAGGACACCCTAGGCCACAGTTCGATGATCGACTTTGTAGTTGTATCATCGGATTTGCGGCCGCATGTTCTGGACACTCGGGTGAAGAGAGGGGCGGAGCTGTCAACTGATCACCACCTGGTGGTGAGTAGGCTCCGATGGTGGGGGAAGATGCCGGTCCGTCCTGGCAGACCCAAACGTATTGTGAGGGTTTGTTGGGAGCGTCTGGCGGAATCCCCTGTCAGAAGGAGTTTCAACTCCCACCTCTGGCAGAGCTTTTCCCATGTTTCGGGGAGGCAGGGGACATTGAGTCCGAGTGGACCATGTTCCGTGGCTCTACTGTTGAGGCGGCCAATCTGAGTTGTGGCCGTAAGGTGGTTGGTGCCTGTCGTGGCGGCAACCCCCGTACTCGCTGGTGGACACCAGCAGTAAGGGATGCCATCAAGCTGAAGAAGGAGTCCTATCTGGCCTTTATGGCCTGTGGGACCCCAGAGGCAGCTGACAGGTATCGACTGGCCAAGTGGAATGCAGCTTCAGTGGTCGCCGAGGCAAAAGCTCGGGCGTGGGAGGAGTTCGGTGAGGCCATGGAAGCCGACTTCCGGACGGCTTCGAGGAAATTCTGGTCCACCATCTGGTTTGACCGTGTCCCTCAGGGAGTTCTTTGGGGGGTGCTTCGTGGGTATGGGGTACCGAACCCCCTGATACGGGCTGTTCGGTCACTATACCACCGATGTCAGAGTTTGGTTCACATTGCCGGCAGTAAGTCGGAATCGTTTCCAGTGAGGGTAGGACTCCGCCAAGGTTGCCCTTTGTCGCCGATTCTGTTCTTAACCTTTATGGACAGAATTTCTAGGCGCAGCCGAAGCGTTGAGGTGGTGCGTTTTGGTGAAAATCAGCACCTCCAAATCTGAAACAATGGTCCTCAGTCGGAAAAGGGTGGACTGCCCCCTCCGGGTCGGGGAGGAGATCTTGCCCCAAGTGGAGGAGTTTAAGTATCTTGGGGTCTTGTTCACGTGTGAGGGCAGGAGGGAGCGAGAGATCGACAGGCGGATTGGTGCAGCGTCTGCTGTGATGCGGACTTTGTATCGGTCTGTCGTGGTGAAGAAGGAGCTGTGCCAAAGGGCGAAGCTCTCAATTTACCGGTCGATCTACGTTCCAACCCTCATCTATGGTCACGAGCTATGGGTCGTGAATGAAAGAACGAGATCCCGGATACAAGCGGCCGAAATGAGCTTTCTGCGCAGGGTGTCCAGGCTCTCCCTTAGAGATAAGTTGAGAAGCTCGGTCATCCGGGAGGGGCTCAGAGTCGAGCCGCTTCTCCTCCACATCGAGAGGAGCCAGATGAGGTGGCTTGGGCATCTGATTCGGATGCCTCCTTAACGCCTCCCTGGTGAGGTGCATGTCCCACTGAGAGGAGACTCCGAGGACGACCCAGGACACGCTGGAGAGACTATGTCACCCAGCTGGCCTGGGAACGCCTCGGGATCCCCCGGGGAGAGCTGGAAGAAGTAGCTAGGGAGAGGGAAGTCTGGGCTTCCCTGCTAAAGCTGCTGCCCCCGCGACCCGGCGCCAGATAAGCGGTAGAAGATGGATGGGTGGATGGACATTCTAATATTATTAAATGTAATTTGTACAAATGTTATTTCAGACTTGTATCAATTAGGTAGCCCTTCACATAATCAGGACACATGAAGTAGCTCTCACTCTCAAAAAGGTTGGTGACCCCTGATGTAAGTAGAGGTTGGATTGGAACACAATGGCTATTTAAAAAATTATTCATGTTTTCAAACTTTATGAAAGAAAATGACAAATACAGTCCTGGAGGGGCTTTAGCAAGGCTACACAGATTCCTGAAGGGGCTATCACACCCCCTAGCGCCGGTGCATCACTGTGTCTGTCAGTATTTGTTTATCCTCCATGTTGGCAGTTAATATGGGGATGAGCTAATATGCTCCATTCCATAAAAGTGGGAAATCTGACTTTTCCAACGTCCGACCATGAAAAGTGCACTGGAACGCCACTTAAACATGGATTTACAGTCTACAGTATATTACTGGACTCATTCTGCATTCAAGGAAGGCGTGAAGGCGGACTATTCTGACTTCCAACACATAAAAGTGCACTTGAACGCCCCTTTGAACTTGGAGGTCCGAGTTGCGAAGTCGGGAAAAAAAAAGGACCCCAGGTACACCAGCTGTCACTCGACAATGGCAACGCCATGGAGACACAGACCGTTAGGATGCCATGATCTCCCTGTATGAAGCCAATCAGTGAAATGTATGAAATGCTTGTTGTAAGAACTTGCTGAAGGTCAAAATGTATTTTGAGGAAGAAAAAAAACCAACGACTTCTTGCGATCAGCCATCTTTGTTGTTTACATTTGGCTTGGAATGCTTTGACGTCGCAACTGGTACAATCTGAGTGGAATACGTTCAATTTCCAACCATTCTGGAATGCAGCCGTTAGCTATGAACATAGGTAGATATGACACACACCTTTTGAGCTGTGTGCTTATGCAAGGCTAAGCTAGTGGGGGGAAAGGAGTCAGCGCATTCTATTTGTATGGATGGCAAGAAAACGGAAAACAAGGATGCCACCATACTGTGCTGCTGATGGTTGCACACAAAGTTGTACAATCAGAACAAGAAAACTGAAAATAACCTATTTATTAATAATAGAACAAAACATTGTCTCGTGAATTTGTTTGAACTCCCGTAATCTGTTTTGTTAGTACATTTGGCATTGACAAAAAACTACTGGTAAATCTCATGAAAATAATTTCAGAAATGGACAAGTTAAGACTTAATTTCAAAGTCCATGCATTGCCTTTGACGGGAACGTGACCCCTGCCGACATGGCCATCACATCTTTTAGCCTGCTACAGCACGCAGGCTAATATAAAATATCACGTCTTCTCTTCATATCTGTGGAAAGGATGACCAATACAAACCCTCACCAAGATGTAAACATTGCATCGCCCTCCAAGGAGGCGGTGCAGGACGTCACAAGAAAACTAGAGAAGCTCCCATAAAGCAGTAAACAATCTTTAATCTTATCTAGATTTTTTTAAATAAATGAGTTAAATTTAACTTTGCGTTCTTGTCAGGGGCCATTCAAGGTCGCAAATGTTCGCCAACAGTTTTAATGTTTTTTTCGTCACAATTTGGAACATCTTCAAAATACAGGTGAATGCCTGTCATCTATTTGGCATAAGACTGCGACACTGAACGAACCCAGACAAGAACATCAACATTCGCGACCTTCGAAAATACAAATTGTTTGCAGCTCAGTGGGATAGGGGCTTAAGGGTGGAGGTTGAATGGCACCTTTAATCTGCTATGCTGATTTAACATGCACACACACCTACACATACGCACACACACACTCAGGGCTTTACAGGCACAGCTGTGGATGCCCAGGGGCGGAGAGTGAGCCTGTGACATTTTAAATCAATCAGTGGATGACCCAAAAAGCTGTTCTCGTAAGGCAAATAGAACCACAGTTCTTAAGCCTCCACAGCTCCCCAAAATGGACCCACTTACTGGAACTAAGCAGACGTGAAAGTTTACTCTGGTGCTGGGCAATAGAGATATTTTTAGAAGTTGCTGAACTCTGGATATTATGATGTATCATTCCAGGGGTTTTCCTTAGTGGCTTGCTGTGAGTATAATTAATCAGCCCTCACAATGCATGACAGACAGCCCAATAACCCAGAGCAAGTACACAATGTATTCAGCATGAAGTAAAATTAATTGATTTATTCAAAGAAAAAAAAACATTTTAAAGGAATAAACAACTGAAGGCACTTGTAAATATATCACATGCAGTTTGACGGCTCTCATCTGGTAGAATGTTTCAAAGCAGCAAAGAGGGTACACACATTACTTTTTTGTCAATATTTATATTTGATCTTTTTATGGAACAACAGTAAAGATATGACACTGTGACGATGTAATCTGTGTACAGCTTTTATCAGTGTAATTTTACTGTACCCTCAAACATAATTCAACACACAGCCATAAATGTGCCCCCCTGGCAACAAACGTGAGTAAACGCCAAAGAGAAAGTGATTAACTTATGTCCAAAGTGTAAACATTTTTGTGTGGCCACGATTACCCCGTATCACCTCAACCTTTTGTGGGGTTGGAGTTCACCACAGCTTTACAGCTCCTTCATCACGACTTCACAGAGGTAGTGGATGTAAGATGCTTTTTATTTCCTCCACCTTCCATTTGAGGAGGCACCATGTCCTTAGTGGGGTTTCAGTTTGGAGAAATCTAAGGCCAGTCCACCATCTTTACCCATAGCTTCTGGAGAAACATTTTGCCAGCCCATCCCAGTTCACCTGAACTTGTTTCGTAAGGCAGCAGCACGGTGGGCGACTGGTTACCACATCGGCCTCACAGAGCAGAGGTGCAGGGTTTGATTCTGGCTCTGGCCTTCCTGTGTGGAGTTTGCATGTTCTCTTCTGCCTGCATGGGTTTTCTCCGGGTACTCCGATTTCCTCCCACATTCCAAAAACTTGCATGGTAGGATAATGAAACACTCTAAATTGTTCCAAGGTGTGAGTGTGAGTGCAGATGGTTGTTGTGCCATGCGATTGGCTGGCAACTAGTTCGCCTACTGCCTGAAGACAGTCGGGACAGGCTCCAGCACGCCCGTTACCCTTGTGAGGATAAGCGGTTTGTATAATGGCTGGATGTTTCGCAAGGCGTCATTTGTCTTGGAAGAGTGTTTCGGGTTGTTATTGTGTTGGAATACTGCCCTGTGGCCCAGTTTGCTAAAGGAGGGTATCATGCTTTGCTTCAGTATGTCACAGTTCATGATGGCATTTGTGGTTCCCTCAATAAACTATAGCTCCCCACTGCTGCCAAAACGAATGCAGCGCCAGACCATGACACTCCCAGCACAATGCCCAACTGTAGACACGCCACCTAAAGAACATTTGAACCAAACTAGTACTTCTTGGGGGTGCCCCGGTGGTCGACTGGTTAGTGTGTCCGCCTCACAGTGCAAGGTGCGGCCTTCCTGTGTGGTAATAGGTGTTATGCTTTTACTTTGAAAGCCCTAACAGTATGGATGCCGAGGGAAATGTCATTAGCTTAGGAAGCCTAGGAAGACGTGTGTGCGACGACTGCGAGAGCCAAGTCTAGAATAAACTATTGTTTGCTTGAAACCGACTGCATCTTATTTACCCACATTACGACATGGTGTCAGAAGTCGGACAGCGGTAAGAAGAGCACGAAGAGCAACTTTTGGAGCTAGGAGGGAAAAAAAAAAAGATGTCCGAAGACAGCAACAACGAGGTCGCAGCAGCGCCGCGGCAGCAACAAACTCCTCAGCTACCGACGAATGCCAACTTTCCTCCGAGCACTACGTTCTCCATACAACCACCGGAAGCATTTGACTTCTCAAAGCCTCAAAATTGGGAACGGTGGATACGCAGGTTCGAGAGATTCAGACTGGCCAGCAACCTTTATCTTAGCACAGATGCTAACCAGGTGAACACGCTAATTTACTGCATGAGGGATGAAGCAGACGACATCCTGCGTGGGCAAGATTTAACCGACGCACAGAGACAGCAGTACACCTCGGTAAAGAACACACTCGAAACGTACTTTGTACCCAGAAGGAACGTGATATATGAATGAGCTAAATTCAATCAGAGAGTGCAGCAACCAGGCGAGGCTGTTGACGTATTCGGTCGGTGAAGGCCCTCGTTATCGAGGAATGCGGCCCCCAGGACAAGGCGACGGCTCCTGGTGCTTGTGTCTCCGATGACTGTAGAGGCCCAGTCTTCCCCGAAAGCCCCGCCCGCAGGATTGACAGAAGTGGGTTGGGGGGCCGGGCGGTTGCCGGGCCCTCTCCTTCCTCCGCACTCGCCGGTCCTCCTCCGCAGCGACGCGTCGAGTCTCGAGGACCTGGACCCCGCCCCGCACAGCCCCACGCCAGGCCGCCCGATCCGCGGCCAGGTCAGCCCACTGTGCCGGGGGAATCCGGCACCGCTGAAGATGACCCTTTAGCTGGTCTTTGAATCGTCTTTTCGGGCCACCGCGGGGACGGGTGCCCTCCAGCAACTCCGCGTAGAGGAGCTGCTTCGGGAGACGGTCGTCGCTCATCCGCTGCACGTGGCCGGCCCACCGCAGTTGGGCCAGGGTGATCATGGCCTCGATACTCGTGAGGCCAGCCCGGGTGAGGATCTCATTATTAGTCACTCTCTCCTCCCAGGAAACGTTGAGGAGAGATCGGAGTCGTCCTTGGTGGAACCTCTCGAGCCTCTTGATGCTGCTCCGATAGAGGGTCCAACATTCGGCGCCATAGAGAAGGGTCGGGAGGACGACAGACTTATACACCATGATCTTCGTGTTGGTGGAAATGGCGTGATTCCTGAAGACCCGACGACCGAGGCGTCCAAAGGCTGTGTGGGCTGCCTGGATACGGTAAGTGAGGTCCTCCGTGAGGCCGGCGTCCTCCTGGATAATGCTGCCCAGGTAAGGGAACGCCGAGACCTGCTCGATGGGTTCGTCGTCTATGGAGATTTGGGGTGGACGATGGTTCAGGTGGAGGGTCTTTGTCTTTTTGGTGTTGACGGAGAGGCCAAACGTCCTGTACGCCGCGGCGAAGCCGTCCGCGATGAGCTGGAGGCCCCCGGAGGAGTTGGAGACCGCAGCATTGTCATCAGCGTACTGGAGTTCGCTGACGGTCGTGACCATGGTCCCCCGCCTGCTCCTCAAACGGCTGAGGTTGAAGAGCGACCCTTCAGTTTGGTAGCGTAGAGTGATTCCGTGCTCCTGGACAGGGGTGATGTGGTGGATGAGCGCGGCGATGTAGAGGCAGAACAACGTCGGTGCCACCGTGCAGCCCTGTTTGACTCCGGTCCGAACCGGGAATGGGGGAGTCATTTCGCCCTGAGTCAGGACGCAACCCTTCATGCCGTCGTGAAACATCCGGATGAGGGATATGAATTTGGGGGGGCAGCCTTGACGTTCCAGCACTTTCCAGAGTGCTGCTCGGTGCACAGAATCAAACGCTTTGGCCAGATCATAAAAGATGGCGTGGAACTCCCTCCGCTGCTCCCGGCACTTCTCCAGGAGCTGTCTGGCGCAGAACACCATGTCCGCGGTTCCCCTTCCTGGACGGAAGCCCGCCTGGGACTCCGGAAGAACCCGCTCAGCGAGACAGGTGAGTCGGTCGGCCAGTATACGACAGATGAGTTTTCCAGCAGTTGACAGCAGCGAAATTCCACGATAGTTTCCACAGTCGAGTTTGTCGCCCTTCTTGAATATCGTGACGATGACGGAGTCCTTCAGTTCCCCAGGCACCGTCTCCTCGATCCAGCATTGAAGGATGAAGGTGTGGAGGCGGGTGAGGAGATGTGCACCCCCAGCTTGTAAAAGTTCTACGGGGATGTCGTCGACTCCAGCAGCTTTGTTCTTCTTCATCCTCCTCAGGGCTCCGGAGATCTCCCGGAGAGTCGGCAGCTCCGTCATCCAGTGTTGCACGGGGAGCTGGGGGACAGGATCGAGGAAGCCGTCTATTGCGCATGTCGGACGGTTCAGGAGCTCCATGAAATGCTCCTTCCATCGCTGGTGAGTATCCTCCTTTTCCTGCAGGATGGTGCCGTCCTTTGCCTTCACAGCCATTGGAGGACTGTGAGCCGGACCGATGATCTTCCTCGTTGCTTCGAAGAAGGATCTGGTATCGTGACGGTCAGCGGAACTCTGCATTTGGTGGGCAAAGTTGACCCACCATTGATTTTGGATCCTCCGGATCTCTCTCTGTGCTTCACTCTTGGCTGTCCGGTAGGCTTCTTCAAGTCTCTTGGAGGAAACGCAGTTCTGCCATGCAATGCGAGCCTCTCTCTTTCTTGAAATCAGTGGCTCAATTTCTTCCAGGTTTTCGGCAAACCAGTCGGGATTTCTCCTCTTCTGGACACCGAGGACCTCTTCCGCGGATTTGGTGAGCGCAGTTTTCAAGTGCTCCCAGTCTGAGTGGACAGTGGCAGGAAGGGTCCGAGGTTGAGTGTCCAGTTTGTCCGCGAGGGACGTCTGGTACTGTTCGAGGACTTGGGGATTCCTCAGCAGCCCAACATTGAAACGTATCCTCTTGGGGATCTTCTTCCTTCTTTTCGCAGGCGCGATCTTCAGCCTAAGTCTTGAGGCTACCAGCCTGTGATCGGACCATCCGTCATCCATGGAGCGGATGGCCCTCGTGACCATGACGTCGGATCGGTCGCAGATTCGGGTAAGGACGTAATCGATCAGGTGCCAGTGGCCGGATCTTGGATGTTGCCAGGTGGTCTTGTGCTTGTTGGCCATCCGAAACAGTGTGTTGGTTATTACCATCTCCGTCTCTGCGCAGAGACCAAGGAGTAGTTCTCCATTTTCGTTGCAGTTGCCAACGCCTTCCTTCCCCAGAGTCCCTCCCCAAAGCTGATGGTCCCGGCCCACCCGCGCATTGAAATCCCCCAGAACCAAGAGCTTATCCCGGGGGTTGACGCGGAGGATCAGGCCACGCAGCGCGGCATAGAAGGACTCCTTCGCCTCCTCCGAGGCGTCCAGGGTAGGTGCGTAGGCGCTGATGATGACAAGGGATTGGGATTGACACAGAGGTAGGGTGATGGACATGAGTCTCTCAGAAGTTCTTACGGGGATGATGTTGTGATCCCTAACCAGACGTGACTTAACGCAGAACCCTACACCGTGAATTCTTCTCTCCTCCACAGCTCGTCCGCTCCAGAAGAAGGTGTACCCGTGCCGAGGCTCCTCGAGCTGCCCGGCACCAGGAAGACGGGTCTCGGAGAGGGCCACAATGTCCAGGCCGAGCTTCTGAATCTCAAGGGCGATGAGGGCAGTCCTGCGCTCCGGTCTCTTTGCTCTTGCATTGTCCATCAGGGTTCGTACATTCCAAGCGCCGATTTCCAGGAAAGCAGTCCGGTTTTTATATTTGTATTTGTTTCGCCCGCATAAAGGATGAATCTGCCGGAGGCGGGTCTCCAGCCGATCGATGGCGGTGATGGGCGTGTTTAGGCCGCCTTTTATTGGCCCTTCCTCGGATTGAGGGGAGCAGCGCTGCGACTAGAGAGTCCTGCTCCGCCACCGTGGTCGCTGCCTCTCCCCTGCACGATCACCAGTTCGCAAGGGGAGCGACCATCGTGCCACGGCCGCCGACGTGTGGTTGTGGAGCTAGGGACGTGGGCCCTCATCTGAGCCTGTCCCCGACACCCCGCGCCATCGCCGCCGGACTTCTTGAGGTTGGGGGATCGGGAGAGGGGGGAAACGGGTTGATGGGGCAGAGGGGAGGGGAAGAGGGGGGGGAGAATCGCCATCCTGGGGGCTATGTAGCATGAGGGAGGGGGACGGGTCGCAACCCCGCCCCCGCACTTCGACCCCGTGGCCAGGGTCCACGGCAGCGCGGTGGCCGACGGTGGTGGTCCAGGGGGTCTGCAGCACCCGAGGTTGGACCGTGGATGCGCCGGGCCCGGTGTTTTATTTTGAAGGGTGGGCATTCCTTCATAACCCATGGGGATGGTCGGCTTGGGGATCCGGTCCGACACCTTGCTAGGCGCTTAACGCCAGGACTGTGGTGGATTTGTATACCGCCGGACGCGGTCCCGCGGGATTTTGCTGACCCGAAGGTCATTACCACTTCGCACCAACTCTCCAGTGATGGAAAGTCCCGTCAATTCGGCGTGGAGGCTCCCTTACGGACTTCACTGCGATCCACTAGGAATTGGCGACGGTTTGATCCGCACCTTTGAGCCTAGGGATCGCAGATCTTTTGCGCAACGTTGACGTATTCATTACTGCAAGACGCAGTCAAATCTGCGTCTAGCTGCATCCTCTCAGATAAACTGGTGTCTCTCAGCCCCACCACGATGCGGTCCCTTATTAACTTGTCGTGGAGTGCTCCGTATTTGCAGTTTTCCGCCAGGGTATACAGTGCAGTAATGCAGTTGACGTATTCATTACTGCACTGTATACCCTGGCGGAAAACTGCAAATACGGAGCACTCCACGACAAGTTAATAAGGGACCGCATCGTGGTGGGGCTGAGAGACACCAGTTTATCTGAGAGGATGCAGCTAGACGCAGATTTGACGCTGGAAAAAGCAGTCAACATGGCAAGACAGTCAGAAATAATAAAAAAGCAGCAAGACGACCTCAGAGGAGAAGGTATGATGGACATTGATGCAGTAACAAAACGAAGAAAACAAAAACCATTAATACACAAGACCCCTGAACACCCAAAGCACTCATCAACAAAGCCACAGGCATCATCATCGGATGGTCAGACATGCTACAGATGTGGAGAGTCACCCGGTCATGCCAAAGCACAATGCCCAGCTAGAGATGTCACATGTCATACATGTGGAAAGCGAGGCCATTACAGCAACGTTTGTAAGTCTACCAAAACTGTACATGTTGTAGAGACAGACTGTAATGAGGACACTCCCTTATTCCTTGGCTCAGTAAATGCAGGATTAGACCCATGGTTTGCTGGTTTGACTATTAGAAACCACAAAGTCAAATTTAAGATTGACACAGGAGCTGACGTCTCAGTTATTCCGGCCCATATCTACCATGCCATTACAGAGGGCGCCTCTCAGTTAGTCGAAACCGACAGACCACTATTTGGCCCAGGTCGAATGCCCCTATCTGTGTTAGGCAGATACAGTGAGTCACTATGCAAGGGGGAGCGAGTGATACAGGAAGAGATTTATGTGGTCAATGACTTAAATGTAGCCTTGTTAAGCAGACCAGCAAGCGTTAACCTTAAACTAGTCTACAGAGCAGACACCATAGACAAGTCTGAAATGGAAGACGCCTACCCAAAAGTGTGTCAGGGTTTAGGAATGATGCAGCAGCCATACACTATCAAGCTCAGGCCAGGCGCCATTCCCTACTCCCTGGCCACACCAAGACGAGTCCCTATCCCTTTACTTGGAAAAGTGAAAGAGGAGCTCAAGCGAATGGAAGACATTGGTGTCCTATCCAGAGTGGAAGAGCCAACGGACTGGTGTTCGGGCATGGTTCCTGTGCCCACAAAGAACGGCTCAGTGCGCATCTGCGTCGACCTCACACGCCTCAACGAAGCGGTCTGCAGAGAGAGATACATACTGCCGTCAGTGGAGCAGACTATCGGCTCCCTGGCAGGAGCAAATTGGATGCCAATAGAGGATTCTGGCAAATCCCATCATAACTCCCTTTGGCCGCTTCCGCTTTAACAGATTGCCCTTCGGCATTGTGTCAGCCCCAGAACATTTTCAGCGACGCATGTCCATGATCATCGACGGGCTGCAGGGAGTCGTATGCCACATGGATGGTATCCTCATATGGGGTAGAGATCAACAAGACCACGACATCAGACTACACACAGTTCTCAACAAGCTCCAGGAAGCCGGGGTCACGCTTAACATGGAGAAGTGTGAGCTGGGAAAAAGTGAAGTCAAGTTTCTGGGTCATATTCTGTCCGCAGACGGAGTGCAGCCAGACCCAAACAAGGTAAAGGCTGTCATGTCCATGAGAGAGCTGTCCAACACAGGAGAGGTTCGTAGCTTCCTGGGAATGCTGAATCAGCTGGGAAAGTACATTCCAGGCCTGGCAGAAAAAGACAAGCCGTTGAGAGACCTTCTCTCAAAGAAGAATCAGTGGGTCTGGGGATGTGCACAACAGAGAGCGTTTGATCAGCTGAAAAATGATCTCACATCACCGCCAGTACTGACACTTTACGACCCCAACAAAGAGCTGAAGCTGTCAGCAGATGCCTCTTCATACGGACTCGGAGCAGTTCTCCTACAGAAGGAGGAAGTGCAGTGGAAACCAGTCGCGTATGCATCACGTGCAATGACAGAGACAGAACAGAGGTACGCCCAGGTGGAGAAGGAAGCGCTAGGAGTGACTTGGGGGTGCGAGCGTTTCCGGGATTTCCTTATTGGGAGACATTTTGCCATAGAGACCGACCACAAGCCACTTGTCAGCCTGCTAGGTCACCAGGCACTTCCCGAGCTTCCTCCCAGAATCCAGCGATTCCGACTAAGACTCATGAGGTACAGTTACACTATCTCACACACCCCTGGCAAAGAACTGTTTACAGCCGACACACTCTCACGCTCACCTGTCTGCACAAACTCAAGCCTGAAACCGGCAGACAAAGACTTAATGGAAGAGACAAACATCTATGTGGATGAAATCATCGTTAGCATGCCAGCCAGCTCAACGTACATGGCACAACTGAGAGAATATCTGCGGGAAGACAGCGTTTGCTCAGAGGTCATGTCATACTGTCAAAAAAAATGGCCTGACAGCGGCAAGCTGACAGCTCCAGTTAAGGCTTACTGGCCTGATAGAGTCTTGCTTACAGTACACGATGGACTACTGCTCAGAGGCTCCAGACTAGTTATTCCCACAGCAATGCGCAATTCTGTCCTCGACGTAATAATGAGGGACACCCGGGAGTGACCAAGTGCCGGGAGCAGGCCAGAGAGGCGGTATGGTGGCCAGAATTGAGCAGCCAACTAAACGAGCTGGTGAGAAATTGCAACACATGCGTCAAAGAGCGTGCCAACCCTGTGGAGCCATTGATAGCCGGTGAACTCCCACAGAGACCTTGGCAAAAAGTAGGTTCTGATCTATTCTCACTCAACCACGAGACCTACCTGCTAGTAGTGGACTATTATTCTAGGTTTGTAGAGATTGCCAAACTAACTCCCACTCGATCTCAGAATATTATTGTGCATCTCAAATCGATGTTTGCTAGGCACGGAGTGCCTGAAATCTTTGTTTCAGACAATGCCCCTCAATACTCCAGTCGAAAGTTCAAGGACTTTGCTGCAGAACTACGGGTTCACCCACACTACTAGCAGCCCTGGGTTTGCTCAGAGTAACGGGGAGGCAGAGCGTCACGTGCAGACTGTGAAACAGCTGCTAAAGAAGGCTCAGGATCCGTATCTGGCTCTGTTGGCGTATAGAGCTACACAGATCGCAAACGGGTACAGTCCTGCGCAACTCCTCATGGGCAGAAGACTGCGCACCCCAATACCCCTACATCCTTCTCTTCTCGACCCAGAGCTTCCGGACGGCACTGTCGTTGCAGCAAAAGAAAGGGAGAAGAGAGTTGCAAGTTTCAACGACAGACACCGTGTGAGAGATCTGAGTCAACTCACTCCAGGACAACCAGTGTGGATCACTGATGCAAAGTCTCAAGGCACAGTGGTTTCCTCCCACTCAGCCCCACGTTCATACGTCATGGAGAGCCCTTCAGGCACCCTCAGGAGGAATAGACACCATCTTGTCCATTTTCCAGAGACTGTTTGACACACACCTCACACACCGACACCCAGCACTGCACCACAACCAAGTGAGCCTACAGTGGGTTCTCCATAACGCCCCACATCACGTCCAGCACCGCCCGAGGGACACACAACCATCCGTCACACACCTGTCCTTGCACACACACAGGGTCATACCACTCGGTGTGGCAAAGTGGTGCGAGAACCTCACAGACTGGACTTGTGAACTGTGGGGTGGGAAAAAAATCATTGTGAAAAAAAAGAGGTGAAACAGAAGGATTGTTGAATATCCAAAGTTGTGGAAAAGTAGGTTTGTTGAATATCCAGAATTCTGTTAACAATATTTGCTTCCACAGATATGTCTGTTCAGTGTTCTAGAAAGGGAGATGTGGTAATAGCTGTTATGCTTTTACTTTGAAAGCCCTAACAGTATGGACGGCGGGGGAAATGTCGTTAGCTTAGGAAGCCTAGGAAGACGTGTGTGCGACAACTGCTCGAGCCAAGTCTAGAATAAACTATTGCTTGCTTGAAACCGACTGCATCTTATTTACCCACATTACGACAGTTTGCATGTTCCTCCCGTGCCTGTGTGGGTTTTCTCCGGATCCTCCGGTTTCCTCTCATATTCCAAAAACATGCATAGCAGGTTAATGGAACACGCCAAATTGTCCCTAGGTGTGATTGTGAGCGCAAATGGTTGTTTGCCTATGTGTGCCCGGCGATTGGCTGGCAACCAGTTCAAGGTGTTGTCCCCTGCCTACTGTCCGAAGACAGCTGGGATAGGCTCCAGCACACCCTGCGACCTTTGTGAGGATAAACGGATCAGAAAATGATGGATGGATTGGTCTTAACAAAAACGAACAAAATAACTCAAACAAAAACTTTGAAAACATTTTTCTTCGCGAAAAAAATGGAAAACGCTTCTTACACAACAAAAAGTAACGGAAACTTCATCTTACATTTATAAAGCAAACTAAACCAAACTACAATTAGAGCCAAACTGTCCTTGCAGAACAATTTGATGCCATGTGTGATGTCTGGTCTGAGGACTGATCGGGTGATAACCTCTGCAGCATCTGGCAGGACTTGTACATCTATTTTCCAAAGACAACCTCTGGATATAACGCAAGGCAAGTGCATGTAACTTCTTTGGTCGATCATGGTGAGGCATCTTCTGAGTGGAAGCTATCCTATCCATTTTTTTTTGTGTTGTATTTATTCCAGAATGCCTAGCAACATCAGGTGATTTATTAAAATGTATTCATGCCCACTGAACATTAAAAAAAAAAAAAAGACTGGAAATTTGAAACCACTGAATGGTCTTGGCCACCGTTTTGCAGCTCCACCTCATAATGTTGGCAATCTTCTCATTGTCGAGGAGAGCAGTGCCTGCACTTTTTCACCATGCGAGCTACAGTACTTCTAAAATTACCAAATCCTAATGATCTATCCACTTTATTTTATTTACGTGTTTGTTTAAAAAAATAGTGTATTTAGAATTATTTATATGTACAACATATATTTGTGTGTCAACTGATTTCCAAACTGAAATCTTGTTTCTGAGGATCCAAGTAACGACAACATCAGCAATGCGGTTTCTAAATGGGTTTAATCAATGCTTTACAATGTTTACATTTTTAATCAAATAAACAGTAACCGTGTAACTACCGGTAATAATTTCGTCGGATGCAAAAAAAACTGGCTATCAGATTGTTGATCACTTCAGTGTTTGAATATAGCTGTCCTGTTGTGGACAAGAGACTCAAGAGCTCTTTTCATCCTTGGACTGATTTTTATGCATGCAAACATGACGCCATTTTCTTCATCTTTTTTTTTTTGTTAGGAAATGTGGTTACAGTTCAATACAGCAAAGTTAGAGATCAAGAGACATACAGTTTAAATACAGAGTTTATTTCGTTAGAATGCCTCTGAGAATAAAGGCCAAGACAATCTGTTCGCGTTCTGAAAGACAAAGGCAATTGAATAGATAAATGTTTTTGACCCTCTAGCAGTTAACAAATAGTCGCCGTCGACGGGCGGCTCCGCTTTCAATGTCAACATCATTGTTAGTAGTCTTTAGGAAACTGGACTTTTTTTTGGTCTATCGTATTTTAAAGCTGCTGTGTCGATTCTCTCTGTCGAACCAACTTCTTTTTGTCAGTTTCTTGTGGTGAGTCCCCTGCTGATGCTTTCACAAGATTTATTTGAATGGCCAATGTTGGGGGTTTCTTTTTATAGTTGTACAGATCATGAGAGGAAAAAAGGATGAAAAGATAAAATGTTCTACTTTGTGTGGATTTTCAGTCGGACCTTTCATCTTTCCTTGGTCTGAATTACTTGTAGACTTAATTTGGGTTGAGACATAAAAGACAGAGGAAATCAAGCATCATTATTGTACATAAATTCCAGAAACGTATCAGACTGTTGTTTATGCTGTTTTGTACAGAAGGAGGGAATGCATTCACTATTTCTGTGAATGTAAAATTCACATTTTGGCACTTTTCCCCCACTTCTGGGTAAAGTTAAATTGAACCCCTGCGTTGTGCTCTCTTGTCATTTCCGTGATGTTGGCTTACAAATGGGCATGCATATGTGGAATAATAAAAAAAACATGTTTCCTTTCAAAATGAATGACTATCTTCTTCCATCACTGCGCTGCTGGACAACATTTATTCTTGGACTTTAATCAAACTTGCCTTGAAGTGCTCTTGACCGTACTTTGAAAAATATTTCCACTCACAGATGATAAACTGATTTAATCATTGATGTAAGGATGATAATAATGATGATCATTTCTTGCCCAAATAATTTTTCATACAACTATACTTACTCTGTTTATGTTTCTGTGCAGATTTTCCACAAATGGCCAATATCTCATAGGAGTAGCACATTAAATAATTGCCCGAAAGTCTTTTGAGTCCCGATCAATCATGGTCCAAAAAATATAGATTGTGTATGGGTTGGTGCAATCACTGCATGCCACCAGCCATGTTTTATATAAAACAGTCTGAAGAAAGTATATGGATTAATAATATATCAAAGCACTCGCCAGAGTCATTTAGCATTTTAGCTGCAGCTCGTGAAATAAGATAATTTTATCAACATTTCCCAGATTTTTATTTTATTTTATTTTTTCACTTCTTTCAGCCCAATATTCCATAACCTTGGGACCAGTGCGCTATAGACAAGTCGTTGGCAAAAAAGTGGGTAGGGTGCAGCGGTAAAACAGAGAAAAAAAACAAATCTCTTCTGTGCTCTCACACATTGTAGCAACAGTTTCGTGGTATGCTTTTTCAAAGTGTTCTTACTTTGCACATTTGCGTGGCTGTACAAATTGAATCATTGGGTTGTTCAAGGAAAAAGAGCATGGCCTTTCTCATTTTGCACTAACTTTATCTTCTGCTGTTAACTGGATGAATGAGCTGGACATGTATAACATGGTTGCCTTCCGGATCTTAATCTCTTGAACACTTGAGAAATTGAAACATTTCCCGTGTGTGCTTTTTGGTTTTTTTGTTTTTTGTTTTTTTACTGCCACATGTTTTACCACATACAGTATCAATTGACTACATGTTGTAATTTCACATTGTCAAAACAATACATGACAAACGCCCAGAAGACTCGCATACATCCAGAAACAAAGCTACGACATCAAAGAACTCATTTCAATTTCAAACTCCTTTTGTTGCATGAGCTCAAGTACCGTAGGCCTCAAATGAAGTGAGACTGTGGGGCATCTTCTTTCGTAGATCAGCTCTTAAGCACCAGTTGAACTAAACTGCTCCGTAACTCTCATTGAATCCTTTGCTTTTCAATCCCTCAGCGTAGCAGTCAGTAACTGGTGGCAGTCCAGTTCCCCTCGCAACTCGAGCGGGCCCGGCAGTCTCATGCCCGTCTTGTGATCCACGCACCAGCACTTTCCTCGCAGACCGTCACGTGCTGGATGACACTGTGGGCAGAAATTGGAGTCAACCTTCTTAAACATTTCCTATGGCTGATATGATTAAATGTAATGTGAAATGTACAGTAAGATTCCTGTTTGGTCTCCATTTAGTCACGTAACAAATGCGACAGACTAAACTGCAGTTTTGTAAGTTCATTCCATAAACCAGCGGTGGGTAACTTAAATGCGAGAGGGGGCCACAATTTTTCATTAGTGTTCCTGGGGGGGACCATAGGAGCATGTCCTTCTGATTGAGATACATGACAAAAGACCATAGGAGCATGTCCTTCTGATTGAGATACATGACAAAAATTCAATTTTAAAATATGGACAAAATATGTGCATAAGTGCAAAAATGTATTTCATAATACAATCCTCAGTGCATGTAAAGATCCAGCCTTCAACAATAAATGTTTGGAAAAAAAAATCACAAAAATCACCATATGTGATTGTTGTGGACAAACAACACTGAACAGCATAATTTTGTGCATTTTTTTCCACAAACATCAACTCAAAATTTTAAAGTACTATGTTTGTCCTGCATGTCATTCGAAATCTGAAAAAAAAGATAACTTGCTTTGGAGTATAAGACCGGGTGCAAGTGCAACTAAGTCATGTCTGCCATCTAGTGGTAAATTGTAATATCACAACTTAAAACAATACCGCGGGACCACACAATGCACTGGCGATAAGTGAAAATAGTGAAAATCTGGCACAGTTGAGGCCAATTGAAATACATTTTGGAAATTTAGGAATTTCTTCATTGTAAGACGAATAAAGGTTTTCTTATTCTTAGTCAAGATGGCGCCCGAGTAGGCTCTCATGAGCCTTGCTTTTTTTGTTGTTTTTGTGTTTGTTTTGTCACTTTGTGTTTGTTGTTACGTCGTGTGGACCTGATGTGGACTTTTTTCAGCATTTTTTGGCCACGACATTCATCAAGGAGGAGACTCTGTGCTTGGTGGTTGCGCCTTCTCGGCAGCATGGGTATACCAGCACTGTTTTTGACTGGGAGGAATGTCGGCGCCATTTGACTGTCGTTGCTGGACAGTCCCGGGGCGCTCGTGTCTTGCGCCTGTAATGGGCAGCATTTTTCACAGCCCCGCTTTGTTCAGCGGAGAGATCGGTGCTGTTGAACGGTCTGCGGCTGGATGGATGTAAGGCTTGAGGAGCCGACGATGAGAAGAAAGGAGCGTTAGCGCGGAGCGCCGATGCGGATTTGGAGCTGGGAGTCGCGGCTTGGAGTTTGAAGCGGATTACATGGGACAGGAGAAGGGAACTAATCCCTTTTCGTCAATGGACGCTTCAGCTTCTTGTTTGCTTTCAAAACTTAGCTTGTAGCAGACGTGAGCACATTTTCAGCATGACGTCTCTGATCCACTGGAGAAAGGACACTTTGATCCTCTCCTCTTTCATCTATAACTGCTTCAGACAACAAAGTGAATTGGGAATTTCTCCGTTGCGAGACTAATAAAGGTTTTCTTATCTTTTCTTATAAATACGTTTTTCTTTGTTTTTTGTAATTTGGATGGGGGTTTTGGGGGGGGGGGGGGGGGGGAATCACGGGTGCCGAGCCACAAGTATGGGGAAGGGGGTTAACTGTAGTAGAGGAAACATGTCACAAATTCAAACCCCGCCCCCCCCCCAACAACTACACGCACACACACACACACACACACACGCACAAAAACATTTTTTTTGTATTAAAAAAATGGGGCGGTGTGGGGAGGGATAATCAAGGGGGCACTCAGAGTGTGCCTGAGGGCTGCTACTTTCCTATCCCTGACAAACAATTCTCATTAGTTATCATTCATCAGTCTCCAGGGCTGACAAGCAAAATGTACTATCTTGGAGCACTCAACTGATAAAAACCATTGTTCTGTCAAAAAGTAATACTTTGGGCCTGATAGAAGCAACAAGGAGCATTGGGTTTGTTTTTGTTTTTCTTGTTTTTTAACACTGGGTCTCCTTGCACAATCGATCACTCAAAATAAATATGAAAAAAATGAAATTGGAAATAAGCATGAGACAAGTCTTTCGAAGTTAAACACTAATCGCAGGCTGACATGATGAGCTGTTGATAAATGCGGTTTTTTGCTGGGACAACAATGTTTACTGATATACATTCTTTAATTTCGATCACTTAATGATTAAAATGTCTTGATGAGTAACTGAATCTTAAAGAAATTGTTTCTACAGGACGTTACACCAAAGATAAAATATTTGAAAAATATCTTGGACAGCATATTTAGCAGGCCATTATAAGGCTAATTAACAACACAGCAACTCTTCCATGAAATCTTCTTAGTTTTCCCTCATGACATTGGTTTTACCATAGTTTCTAACTAAACAGATTTCTCTGAATTTCTGCAGACAGGGACACAAGCATGTTGCACAATCTGTTATGTTCCAAAATAATTGGGATAGGAGAGGATCCTACAAATGTAGAAAAGGATAAGAGCCTATGTCATAATTTAGTTTATCAACAGAAACAAAGCAGGACTGACAAAGTACAACTCAGGACGCTGGTAAACAAAGAACCAGGAAAATGCGGAACAAACCAAAATCGCTTGCAAAAGGCAAGGAACAAGAAAACATGAATTGCTGGTCAACTTAAAGGACAAGGAAATCCAACACGCGACAATAACCACAAGAACTTAATACATGACAAAAATACTATAAACAAACGTGGCGAGAAGCTATGAGGCAAAATGTCAAGAACATCTGTAAAATTAAGTTTGATTCGTATCAGGTGTGGCTTGTGAGGGAACGCCCACTCTCTAGCTAGAGACTGAGGAAACAGGAGAGGATCATGACACAATCAGTATATGTCAGTCTGGTGGGGACTTGTGCCTTCTCAGCTTTTCTTTGATTGCATACAAAGCTCAAAGCAAACTTATCTCTAGTCTCTCTCTCTCTCTCTCTCTCTCTCTCTCTCTCTCATTGCCTGTATTGTTGCGCTTATAAGGATTGTTGCAGAATCTTGGGAAAGCAGAAATACATCAAAGAAGCTATGTCCGAAAGCTATAAAGCAATCTTATCTCCAGTCTCTCTCTCTCTCTCTCTCTGTCTCTCTCTCTCTCTCTCTCTCTCTCTCTCTCTCTCTCTCATTGCCTGTATTGTTGCGCTTGTAAGGATTGTTGCAGAATCTTTCTAAAGCAGAAATACATCAAAGAAGCTATGTCCGAAAGCTTTAAAGCAATCTTATCTCCAGTCTCTCTCTCTCTCTCTCTCTCTCTCTCTCTCTCTCTCTCTCTCTCTCTCACCCCCTCCCTCCCTGCCTGTGCTGATAGGAATTGTTGCAGAATCTTGACAAAGCAGAAATACTTAAAAGAAGCTATGTTCAAAAGCTACAAAGTTATAGCATCCATTGTTGGAGAATGCATTTCATATGCACGGTTCACCTCTTGATTTCTGAAAAGGAAAATAAATCATATTTCGCGTGAGCTAAAAAAATTAATGAATTCATTAAGACCTTGGTGATCTCAAAGGAGTGTCGACTTGGACACATTTTTCTTGATTTTGTACTCATAAGGTAATATTTAATCTGCTGCAGGCATGTTTTTTTATTCTGGCTCCGAAACTGCTGATGTAGTTCGAAAGGAACTACTTGATGTATAAACATCAGCCTTTCATTTTCTGTCAGATTAATAACAGCCAGGAATTGTGTGCTTCATGTCACAGACCTGTTTGGCGTGGAAATCTCCATTCTTGTCACAGTTTGGAATGGGAATTGTGAAGAGATCATCATGGGTGCGGGAATTGGATGCCAATCTGTCCAGTGCTCTCTGGAGCTCAGCACGACATGGAGCCTGAGGGGTGACACCATTGTCAGTGAACATTGAACTTGGCAATATGTACCAAACAATTGTGCTCATTCTCATCCATATGTATGGCTGTTGTTTCATAAAGTATGTCAGCGACAAGCCAATGGAAAAAAAGCATAATTATTCTGCATATTAAGCCATAATGCAATGAAGTGCCCCATTAAAAAAAAACCCTGTCTTATTAAATTTATTGAAAAACTGCACACCAGCAGTCACACATTTATTCACTTCTAAGTTAGAAGTTGGTTAGAAGTTCTAACCAAATTGGAGTTTTACTCATTTCTTATTGTTGTGTACTGTTTAAGTAGTCAATTCGTAAATGAACAAATCACTGTAAAATTTAGTCCAATGTCTAAATTAATGTCATTTTATTTTTTTTGTTGTGTGTTAGTTGCTTTTTTTTTGACAGCACCAACAGTCACTCTTGCACAATATTGATTATGCAAATAATGTTCTCAGCATGCAGGGTAACATATTCATAATAATTGTATTCAACACTTGCCTTCAACACTACTTGAACCGAACTTGCCTCCCATGAGCAAATTTGTGCTCAAGTATTTTCACACACAGCGACACAGGCATCAGATTTACACATCTGCATCTCATACACTATCCATCCATCTTCTACCGCTTATCTGAGGTCGGGTCGCGGGAGCAGCAGCTTTAGCAGGAAAGCCCAGACTTCCCTCTCCCCAGCCACTTCTTCTAGCTCTTCCCGGGGGATCCCAAGGCGTTCCCAGGCCAGCTGGGTGACATAGTCTCTCCAGCGTGTCCTGGGTCGTTCTCGGGGTCTCCTCCCGGTGGGACATACCCGGAACACCTCACCTGGGAGGCGTTCAGGAGGCATCCGAATCAGATGCCCAAGCCACCTCATCTGGCTCCTCTCGATGTGGAGGAGAAGCGGCTCGACTCTGAGCCCCTCCCGGATGACCGAGCTTCTCAACTTATCTCTAAGGGAGAGCCTGGACACCCTGCGGAGAAAGCTCATTTCGGCCGCTTGTATCCGGGATCTCGTTCTTTCATTCACGACCCATAGCTCGTGACCATAGATGAGGGTTGGAACGTAGATCGACCGGTAAATTGAGAGCTTCGCCCTTTGGCACAGCTCCTTCTTTACCACGACAGACCGATACAACGTCCGCATCACAGCAGACGCTGCACCGATCCCCCTGTCGATCTCTCGCTCCCTCCTACCCTCACTCGTGAACAAGACCCCAAGATACTTAAACTCCTCCACTTGGGGCAAGATCTCCTCCCCGACCCGGAGGGGGCAGTCCAACCTTTTCCGACTGAGGACCATGGTTTCAGACCTCATACACTACTATTATAGATACATAAATACATACATACATTTATGTTTGGACTTCAACCTTAATATTTGTAAGTTATTGTTGATTTTGGGAAAGTATTATATGATGAGGTTTTGGTCAAACAAATATATTTCTGACCGATATTTTCAATACATTAACTATGTTGCATATCCTGTTCAAGGTCGGTGTGAGTTGGAACCTATCCTATTAAGAAAGGCGGACAACACCATCGACTGACTAGTCGCCAGCAGATTCATACCATCACTGAGAGGGAATTTAACACACACTGCTTGCATGGATGTCAGGTCAGTGACTATGTTTATGTTAATCCTGACTTGTTCCTTTTGAAATACTGATTTTTCCCCCTTTCTCTGTTACGTATCAGTTATGTAAGGCATTTATCATTTCTTTGTTCCAAACTTTTATGAATATGAACATGCTGTTCAGAAATTGTCACTGCCAGACGGAAAGCCTCTGATGTCCAAATTCAGTCAATATAATAATTTTTTCTTTCATTTTTACAAATTGTTGACCAATCTAAAATGTTGAAAACTGCTTGTTCTCTTTGAGGTGAGTCTCACCAAACATGCCATTTTTGGGGTTTTCCTGAAAAGTGGTTATTTTGGAGGAGTAACGATTCCCCTCAATGCCAGTGAAAATGCAGCGTGTATTGAGTTTTTGTTTAAAAGTAGAATATGCATTTTCGGGCTTGTTGTTTGCTTGTTTGTTTGTTTTTTGTCATTAACAACTCCTAATTAATGTGGTTTAAAAAGTTTGGGACACATGTTCACGATGGAAAATAATTCATTTTATGACTCAAAATTATCATTCATTGAAAGACTTTTTGACACTTTTTTAAGCTAAGAATGCTGAAGTCATGTACAATTTATAACCTGATTCATGTACTTTGGATGAATGGAAGATATTTCATAAACCATCTGCTGGAGTTGCAGCCGCTTCTATGAGCTTTTCGCAGCTTTTTACAGTCGCCCGCTGCTATTCGTGGCATAGTGGGACCGGCTGGCCTGCAAATGGTGAAAATCCATGTGGAATTGACGCCCAATGATATGAATTGCATTTACAACCCCCCATCAAATTCTTCCGGAAATGATGATAAACATGAAATATATATTTTACAGGCGGCCCGGTAGTCCAGTGGTTAGCACATCGGCTTCACAGTGCAGAGGTACCGGGTTCGATTCCAGCTCCGGCCTCCCTGTGTGGAGTTTGCATGTTCTCCCCGGGCCTGCGTGGGTTTTCTCCGGGTGCTCCGGTTTCCTCCCACATTCCAAAAACATGCATAGCGGGCTGATTGGATGCTCTAAATTGTCCCTAGGTGTGAGTGTGGGCGTGGATGGTTGTTCGTCTCTGTGTGCCCTGCGATTGGCTGGCAACTGATTCAGGGTGTCCCCCGCCTACTGCCCGGAGACGGCTGGGATAGGCTCCAGCACCCCCCGCGACCCTAGTGAGGATCAAGCGGTTCGGAAAATGGATGGATGGATGGATATATTTTACATGGAAAAATTGGGGTAAATGAGGAATGAAATCCTGGAGAAGAAAGCATTTTAAACAAAAGCAATCACGAAAAATTCAATTTGGCGATTGACGAACCGAGAGTGTACAATGACTGTGCCACTTCAATTCACCGACAGAGCGTCACTCCCTTGCTAAAAAAACGTAAATAAAAACAGAATGCAATGATTTGCAAATTTTCAACCTAGAGTAAGTTGTATACACCACAAAGACAAGATATTAAATGTTGAAACTGAATAACGTTTTTGGGGGGGGGTTTCTGCAAATATTTTCAAAATATGTTCCAAAAAAGCTCAAACAGGGGGAAAAAGACAAGGAAACTTGAGGAATGCTAAATAAAACCCCCAAAACAAAACAAGAAAAGACCTGTATAGAACATTCCACACATGAACAGGAAATATGTGAGTAGAATGAGTGTGTATAAACGGAGCATCTCCGAAAGGCTCAGCCATTCACAAGTAAGGATAGGGAAAGGTTCAAAGGTTTTTGAACAACTGGAAGAGCAAATACTGTATTCTGACAGTTTAAGAACAATGTTTGTCAACGTACATATGTGAAAATCTTCGGGATTTCATCATCTATGGTCCATAACATCACCGAAAGATTCAGAGAATCTATAAAACTCTCTGCACGTAAGTGGCAACAGTGAATGCCCATGACCTTTAATCCCTGAGATGGCACCGCGTAATTTTTTTTTTTTTGTAAGTGTCATTATGTCAAGTTTATTGCCAGGCTGGGCTCAGGAACCCTTCAGAAAACCATTGCCAGTTAACAGTTTGTTGCTACATTTACAAAGGCAAGTTATAATTCTATCATGCAAAGCAAAGCCATATGTAAGATAAGATAAGATATCATTTATTAGTCTCGCAATGGAGAAATTCCCAATTCACAGCAGCAAAATTATGAAAGGAAGAAGAACTACAACAAAATATAGGAGCTGCTAGAAAGGCAGCCACTCTCCCGGCGCCATCTTGAAGTCAAAATGAAAATATAACACAACACAACACATAAGACACAGACAGTCGTGCAATCTTAATCACTTTTCCTGAATACACTTTGTTGTTTGAAGCAGTTATAGATGAAAGAGAAGAGGATCAAAGTGTCCTTTCACCAGTGGATCAGAGACGTCATGCTGAAAATGTGCACACGTCTGCTACAAGCTAAGTTTTGAAAGCAAACAAGAAGCTGAAGCGTCCATTGACGAAAAGAGATTGGCGCACATCTCCTGTCCCACATAATTCACTTCAACTCCAAGCCGCGACTCCCAGCTCCACGTCTGCATCGGCGCTCTGCGCTGACGCTCCTTTCTTCGCATCGTCGGCTCCTCAAGCCTTGCATCCTTCCAGTCGCAGACCGTCCAACAGCACCACCGATCTCTCCGCTGAACAAAGCGGGGCTGTGTAAAATGCTGCCTATTACAAGTGCAAAAAAACACAAGCGCCCCAGAGCTGTCCAGCAATGATAGTCAAATGGCACCGACATTCCTCCCAATCAAAAACAGTGCTGGTATATCCATGCGGCCGAGAAGGTGCAACCACCAAGCACCGAGTCTCCTCCTTGATGAATGTCGTGGCCAAAAAATGCTGAACAATCCACATCCGGTCCACACGACGCAACAACAAACACAAAGTGACAAAACAAACACAAAAAAAAAAAAAAAAAAGCAAGGCTCATGAGAGCACTTGACGGCTGCCTACTCGGGCACCATCTTGGACTTCCCCATATATAGACATATATCAACAACATCCAGAAATTCTGCTGGCTTCCCTGGGCCTGAGCTCATCGAAGGTGGACCAATGCAAAGTGGAAAAGCGTTCTGTGGTCTGACGAGTCCACATTTCTAATTGTTTTTGGAAATTATGGACGTTGTGTCCTCTAGGCCAAAAAGGAAAACAACCATCCAGACTGTTATGGATGCAAAGTTCAAAAGCCAGCATCTGTGATGGTATGGGGCTATGTTAGTGCAATGTCATGGCTAATTACACATCTGCGAAGGCACCATTATTTCTGAAAGGTGTACAGTATATAGGTTTTGGAGCAACATATGCTGCCATCCAAGTAACGACATTTTCAGGGACATCAGTGCTCATTTCAGCAAGATGATGCTGCACAACTTGTTACAACAGCACGGTAAAAGACGGAGTAAGAAGCGGTGTTGACACGGCACACATTTGCATCGGTGCTGCACCGATGTATTTTGTTGCGATATATCTTACACCGGTGTAAGTTTTGTGGAGCGTTCGCACGTATAAAGCTGCTTACTAAAGAGAAGTGTGTTAAACCCGGTGCAGCCCCACTTGCGTTCACACGGCAGTTTCTGCAGCTGTGCAATACGAGAATAATAAGTAATAATCGTAATAATACGGAGATAAAACATGCGCATGCGTAACGTGTACTTCCTTTTCCCCGCCTTGTTTGTGACATATCGAAAAACCATGGTTTATACTTCTCCAGACAAATCAACGCTGTGGTCTATCAGACACCGTAAAAGGATGAGAGAGAGAAAGGTAAGAAGTGCAAAATACCCAGGATGCAAGTTATGCAATACCCGTATGTAATCAACTCTTCTCACGCGTAGCGAGTCTACCCCTGTAGCGTTCGCACGTCCCATTTTATATCGGTGCTGCCCTGCAAACTAGCATTTACTTCGGAGTAAATTTTTAAACCACCTCCCGAGCAGGGTTGAATTTGCTCCAGTTTAAGCTGTTTTCAGGGGCTACACCGGTATAACTTTGTACGTGTGAACGCTCTACGGGGGGCAGCCCCGGTGCTACACCGGAGTAAAAGCTGCCATGTGAACACCCCTTTCAATCCTGTCTCCCATTGAAAGTGTCAGACACATTATGAAGCGCAATATAGGAATACAGAGACTTCGGACTGTTGAGCAATTGAAGTTGTACATCAAGCAAGAATGGGAAAGAATTCCACCTCCAAGCTTCAACAATTCAAATGAAGAATCCTCAGTTCCCAAATGCTGAGTGCTTGAGTGTTGTTAATAGGAAATATGATGTAAAACATTGGTAAACATGCCCATATGCAAGCTTTTTTGGAACATGTTGCAGGCATCAAATTCAAAATGAGTCAATATTTGTGTGTCACAAAAACAATATACTGTATATTACCAGTTTTAACATTAAATATGGGCGGCCCGGCAGTCTAGTGGTTAGCACGTCGACTTCACAGTGCAGAGGTACCGGGTTCAATTCCAGCTCCAGCCTCCCTGTGTGGAGTTTGCCTGTTCTCCCCGGGCCTGCGTGGGTTTTCTCCAGGGACTCCGGTTTCCTCCCACATTCAAAAACATGCATGGCAGGCTGATTGTTCCCTCTAAATTGTCCCTAGGTGTGAGTGTGAGTGTGGGCGTGGATGGTTGTTCGTCTCTGTGTGCCCTGCGATTGGCTGGCAACCAATTCAGGGTGTCCCCCGCCTACTGCCCGAAGACAGCTGGGATAGGCTCCAGCACCCCCAGCGACCCTAGTGAGGATAAAGCGGTTCGGAAGAAGAATGGATGGATGAACATTAAATTAAATCTTTGTAGTGTATTCAACTGACTATAGGAAGAAAGGAGTTTGCAAATCATTGTATTCCATTTTTATTCACATTTTACACAACGTCCCACCTTCACTGGGAATAGGGTTTGTGGGTGAGGAAATTCAAACTGGTAACTATTATTTAATGGCGGGTCGAGGTCTGGGATCATATATACCCGTAAATTCTATGCTTTTCTCTCTCCTGAATCATATATTGTACTACTTCTTTAGCAACCAGCAATGTCCTTTCTTGCTATTCTCTGAGAAAATATAAAGCCCGATTGTGCGAGTGCAGGCGTTAGCATAACTTGAAAAATGTTTGTTCACATGACAACAGCTTTTGTCTCTCATGCACATGTTGTCGTATCAGCCTTTGTCGGAACTTGACGAAGCTTCGATGAAGGCTGAAGTGACTGCCAGAGTCACAGCTGAAACTGTCAACAAGGTAAAAGATTTTTTTCCTGACTGGAATAAGACCATTGTCTGAAAAAAAGAAACCTTAAACCTATTTTAACTAATAGGGCAAGATGAATGTCATACCGCAAAATGTTGGCCTATCATATGACTTCATTCTGATGCTTCTTTCGTCAATACTGAGGTCTTCGATGCACATTCATGCGTACGATATGTTATTTAAAATCACTCTCTACCTGGGGCTAGAGGACAACATGAATTATTGTCTCTCTTTACACAAAATGCTATCAGCACACGTTGTTAGACAGGTTCCATTGTTAACTAACATGGAAAGACACGTGTTCCTTGTTGTCTTTCGTGACTTATCAAATCAACTTGATATGCCTCACCTATCAATATTCCCGTTTTCATTTCTGGGTGTAAAGGAGGAATTATTATGCAGCAGTACCTTTAGCAACATTCGACCTCTAATCTCATTCAGTACAGTTTGGGAATCCCTGCTCGAGAGATGAGTGTGTTACTCTTTGGATATAATAAAATGATGCTTTTGCTCACCAGCGCTGCCTTGGCTTCCTCCCTCGCCGTGTTGCTTCTCTGATTTGTGGATTTTGGTGGGTGTCGGGCCAGGGTCTTCTGTATACAGCGTTTGTCTTGTGGACTGCAACGGATATTGCTGTTGTTTGGGTGCTCCAGGATGATTTCATCCTGCCGTTCCATCACTAAGGGCAGCAAGAAATCAGACAAATCAATCAATCAGACATACACTTTGTCAAAGTTACTTTCCTCCTGTTATAATACTGTACATGCGGTCCTATGCTCACTGCCTCCTGCTTCATAATAACTCCAGCCATGTCACGATTTATTAGGTAATTTATATGACAGCACCCCTATTGCGGCGTATACCACATTAACCTCTGTATGCCGAGTTCTGTGGCCCTTCAGGCAGCCAGCTGCTTCCTGAGGAAATGTCCCCTCCCTCTTCATCCTACATCCCTCCAGATGGAGGTTGTTAAAGCGTATTTGCACTAGCATTTGTCATACTGTAAGTGGACACTGCTGTGTGTGTGTGTGTGCGTGTGTGTGTGCGTGTGTGCGTGTGTGTGTGTGCGCGTGCGTGCGTGCATGCGTGCTTGTGCACCTCACTGTGCACACATCCACACTCATTTCACCTGTGGCTTGTGAGACTTGGCAGTGTTTTGTTCTTCCAGCTTATTACCTGTGGCGTTTTATAGACTGGCGCTGGAATCAAAGCAGGCTAAACTATAAAAGCTGTAGATTTGCGCTTTGCTTGTTATACAAGGTCCCCGCCTGCAGGCATCCAATTAAACACTGTTGGCAAAGAGAAAGACAGAGAGGGCAGTTCTGTTCTCTGCTAACCCTTTGTATAGTGATTTTGCTTTGGATTTTTTTTCCTTTTTTTTTTTTTTAATTTATGCCATCTTTGTTTCGACACGCTGTGGAAATATTAGAAGAGTACAGTGTTGCTTTTTGACTCTTGATGGCAAAAACAATGAATGTGTTTCTATTAACATGCCTGCAAAACATGGACAGAGTACATATGTACTTTGGCAAAATATGCGGTAATTGAATGCAAATGTTTCAGTCAGCTCGCCGTGGTCCTGTGGTGTAAAAGTTATGCGATTTTCTAAACTGTCTCTCTTGGCGTGTCTGAGGAATTGTGTCATTTCTGTATTTTTGCTTTTAATCTTCGCTCATCAGCACTTCCTATCGCAAGCGCCAGCATTGTTTCAGTGGTTTCCTTCATCCAAAGTTGTGAATTCTTCTCTTTTTTTCTGTTTGTATACTTCCGATTGCATGCACTCTTACTGCACAGAGCAGTGTGATTTGGGAGTCGTTCAAAAGCGAGATGTGTAGTTTGTTGCTTCAATTGCTTGTGCGATAGCAAAAACCTTTTTAATTAGGATATTGTGATCTTCTATTTTGTTGCTACTCTTGGGTGCATCATTGTGTTTTTTCCTCATTATGAATGAAATTGCATCATGATTATGTTGTTATATTTGATACTTATTTGCCACAATTTTAATTTTAAAATACATATACTGTATATTTTCGCATTATGTTATACTACCGGTACATTCTTTCACGAGCTAAATGAGTATTACCGGTACTGTATTCTGATTGGAATAAACTAATTAGCATTTGTACCACATTTGAATGGACAATTAAATTAAATTTACTTCAACATACTTAGAAATGGCGACCAGTTTCATTTCTTGAGCAGATCCGAATCCAACCTTCAACGCAATCTGTTCGGCCCAAATAATTAACCCGCCCTTGGGTTAATTCAGATTCAGATTCAGATTCAGAAAACTTTATTTATCCCAGTGGGGCAATTAGAGTAAAGTAACTAAATCAATCTGCTCAAAAGCCACGGCTATGAAGCAAGTGGGTTAGGAAAACAACCCAGCTGTTTTTACTGTCTAGTCATAAAGAAGGACTTCGATTCCCCAATTAACCCAGAAATAAATGTTTCTCTTCTTATCACATTGAAATGTTCAGTTTGGGGACTTTTTCAGGCACCCAATGACACCTAAGCTAATACCATCAAATTTAGACAAAGGGTTGTACTAAAGCTAAGGTTGAACTCAAGCTGACCCAAGATGTGGTCAAATCAGTCCAAATCTTTTCAGCACGTTCACAATTTTTATCTTGAGCCTACTTGTGGAGCAACACACAACCAGTAACAGAAGAGATTCCCTCAGTCCGATCCACTGATTGATTTGACATTTCTCATACAATTCCATCAAACTGTTCTACAAAAAATACATTGCTCACTTAAAATAAGTGTACCATGAAGTGTTTGATTGATTGTTAAACATCAAAAGACAAGGCAAGGTCAAGATGTGTTTTCTTTCAGCGCTGCAGCAGACACTTTCCTCACATCTGACCAAATGACTCTACTATTATCTAAAACCAAATGACCCAGAATGGCTGCGGTAGCCTGGGTCAAAGGTCAGCCCTCTGAGAATGTTACTCATCAGCGCTCTTTGTGATGTCCACCTCAAATCCCTCAGAGCAAGTCAATAAAGCAACCAGACACCCTAAACGCAAGGCTCTGTAAAGGTGGACTGAAAGAAACATATTTCACTATTTCTTGGTGCAGGTTTGAAAACTCCACTGCTGAACCCACAGAGCCAGCACAGAAGTCAGAACAGTGAACCGCTACACGATCATTGACCAGGTTTAACATGATTCCAGCTTTAAATAATCTTAACGTCACATTTTTACATTTGTTTTATAGCTCTGAATGTCTCGAATGGATAGATTCATGATTGGCACTAGAGCTGCTTTTGCCATGGTTGAAATATGCTGTGGTTTGCTTTGGATCACGAGCCTTTTTTTTTTCACGGCACTTCTCTTTTTTTCTGTTCCTTTCAGTGTGGTCCAACTTAATCTTGGTTTCATCTTCAAAGAACCTCATTCCAGAATTGTGAGTGTGTTATATGTTTGAAGCCCACTGCATTTATAGGAAATTGTTTCTTAATTTTGGTCTTCTCTATCAACTTCAATTACTTTTGCAGGTTTTGAGGATTATGTAAAACGATAGCTGAAACTCCTAAATAGGATTTTTTCGTTAAACCCCAAATCAAAGGTGAAAGGCTTCACTTTAGTTGCACTGTCAAGTTTGTCAAAATACATTGTCGTGAAAGAAAATCTGGCGTAATTTATGGGAATTACATTAGTTCTTAGACGGTCTACAGTCCACGTAAAGAAACAACACGAATCAAGCAAAGCCTAATTCTTAGGGGGGAAAAAAGACCAATATATGACTCATGGGAGGATAAAAATAATATACTAATTGCATGTTGGGGTCGCTGATGGTGTAGTGGTACACACGCCGGACTTGTGTGCGAGTAACGTGAGAGCGGTTCCCACTCAGTGATCGCGTGAAGGGTTGTTTGTCTCTCTGTTCCCTGCAACTGACTGGTGACAAGTTCAGAGTGTAGTCTGCCTTCTGCCCAAAGTCAGCTGGGATAAGATCCAGCAACTCTCCTGTTCAGGATAAGCGTGGCACGTACACAGATTATTCAGAACAAGCAATGATTCTTTTTGTTGTTGTTAATTATTTGGCAGAGAGTTCAAAAGCCACCCAGACTTTCTTCAAGGAAACGGGAACGCCCTTTTCAGAGTCAACAGCAAATGTCGCCAAAACAGCAATCAATAATATAGCCGGATCCAAATCTAAAGGAATTGTAACAACACTCTTCAATAAAATCAATGTGTGGTGTAACATTACCCGCAAAGCAGGGAGTTCCCTTAATTTGCTCAAGCTAAAACCAAATAGGAAACCAAAAGAAATTTCCAAAAGGAAAAAACCTGTTGCTAGTGCTACATTGCCACATGCTGCTCTAACCACTCACCAGTGTTCCCGTCAATGCCAAAACAGATCCCTGGGTGTATTCTGTGTTTTTAAGTCAGAAATACACCAAGAGCTGGACAGGGATTTGTGTGTTAGACGCTTGATTTTATCCACAAGAAGCAATACCGTACATCTGAAGAGATTTGAAGGAGGCATATTGTATAGGATTCTTTTGAACTTCAAATGTCTTTTTGAGATTCTTCAAATAAAATAACTGAGCAAGGATCACAGAACTTGAAACTGAATGTAAAATGATGAATTCATCTTGGTAATAAGCAGATTTCTGGCTGCGTTGTACCATTAGTTAAAAACAATTCAGTGGCCTTGACGTCCAATATTCTTTAAGAGATTTTGTCACGGCAATTAGCCAAATACAAATACAGAATAAAAAGTCTTCCAGATGGATCATCATCCAATAAACTTGTTCCCCCCGACCCCCCCAAAAAAAGTTTCGATCAAAAGCCTTGCGATCTGTAAAACAAACCAAATTTTGTGAACTGCAGACTAGAGGGTGACACGGGAATGGATATTGACTATTTTCCCATCCCGTCCCAGTTCTGGACCGTAGTTTGAAAAAAGATATATATCCTGCCCCGTCCTATCCCGGTGAAAACGATTCCCACGTTTGTACCGCTCCCATTTTGGAAAAAACGGCAACTAAAACTGCATTCGACTCATTGATTGAAAATTTTGTCGCCCCTTTTCTCCTCATGGACTCTCCAAGTTTTTAATTACTAGATGCTTCCTGCTCACATCTCATCCCATGAAGTTTTTATCCTTTGCATTCCGGTGATTAAAGGTAAAGTTCACTCCCATCCCGTGTGAATGCTGTGGGATTACCAAATAAATGTCACCATCAACTGTAGACAAATGTGAGTGTTTTCCTACATATAACCTCGTCTGATATTCACACTTTCCTCTGCGTTCTAAAAGAAATCTTATGATTCTTTGAGAAGAAAAGAAAATAATGTGAAGTTGTTGTTTTTTTCAGAAATAGATGTGAATGGGTGGATAGATGGATAGATGGAAAAATGCATCCAGCCAGGGGTCGCGGGCATGCTGGAGCCTCTCCCAGCCGTCTTCGGGCGGTAGGCGGGGGACACCCTCAACCGGTTGCCAACCAATCGCAGGGCACACAGAAACGAACAACCATTTGCTCTCACACTCACACCTTGGGACAATTTAGAGTGTTCAATCAGCCTGCTATGCATATTTTTGGGACGTGGGAGGAAACCGTAGTACCTGTACCCGGAGAAAAACCATGCCGGCACCGGAAGAACATGCAAACTCCACACAGGAAGGCTGGAGCCTGGAATCGAACCCCAAACCTCTGCACTGTGACACAGACGTGCTATTTGGTGCAAGCTAATAATCACCACGAGATTCACTGTCTTTCAGAAAGGTCAGTGTTGGATTATTTGTGGATCTCTTGGCTGCAGCACGACGAGGGGTCCCGTGTGCACAAAAGGACTGCAAGTAGCTGTTCATATTTACTCCTGCATAAGAGCCACAGCTGTACAAATGCACTGCAGCACCCCGAGTAAGCAAATACACAACACTAAGGTACGTCTGAGAGGCATTTATGAAATCCCCAATTAATATCAAGACAGTAGACATGTTGAACAACACAATTTCTAAAACATAAAATGGGTTAAGAGAAATGCAGGGCTGAACTTCACAGACCTTCGATTAAGCTTTTCATCCCTTACATCCATATCCATGTGTGTAATGTTTTTCAGAAAAGGAAGAATTTGTGTGTCGCACTGGTGAAGACTTGATTGGAATGTCGGCCCGGATGCCAACGCACACAAATTGACTTATTCTGAGTACTTCACCCATGTGCGCAGTTAGAGCTGGCTTTCGGGTTGAGTGAACGCTGGCGCGTTTTGGCTGCCGCTGCTCAACCCGTATTGTTTTGTGTTTTTTGTTATTGTAAAGTGTCCTTGGGTGTCTTGAAAGGCGCTTATAAATAAAATCTACTACTACTACTACTACTATTAGCATAGGCAGGCTTTCAAAGAAGGGGGCGTTACCACAAAATCTGCTTTAAACCTTGACAGATGATAGCAGTGCTTGGAATTTGGCTTCACTGGAAACATGGTGGAAATAATAAATTGATGGCTTACAATACAGGGTTGATCCTGGCTTGCTGTTGAGACCTGCTGCTATCAGAAATTCCTTCCAAGTCAATTCTCTTGGATTGAAAAAACCCTTTTGTCTTTTTATCCAGAGTGTTCATTGGTTACTGTGAGTCAGAAGAATTCACCGTCCTTGTTTAATAACATAGATCTATTCTGACTCGAATATCTTTCCACCTTTCTCCCATGCTCATTTGTACTGGCTCCACACCGCAATGAAAATATCAATCATTCTTATGCTGTGGATCTGAGTTGCTGCCCAGCAGAAAATTGATTTACCGTGCAGTGGGCACATCGCCTTCACTTTGTTTTGATCCCGAGGGTAATAAGAAGCGTAGAGCCCAACAGAACTAAGTGGTCAGATTTCAGCACATCAAAAGATTTTTGAACTCAGCAAGTGAACCCTTGGCCTTTTTAACAAGTTCAAACCTCCTCGTGGGTAATTTTCAGTTCAGTCGCTGTTGAAGAAACTCTGAATCTGGTCAGCGCTAGAAGAGCCCTCCTATTTTTTTCTTTTTAATCATGCTCCAAACAGCTTTCCTCGTCTTTCTGATTCCATTTAGTCACGCTATGTGCTGGCCTAACCTATGCTGGCCCTGCACGGAGAGCAGAAGGCTCTCATTTCAGCTCTGGCAGAATGAGTGCTGATGAGCTCATCCTCCTGCAGGAGCTGGACGTGGTGGGCGATGCATTCGAAGGCTTGTTAGGGAGTTGGGGGGGGGGGGGGGGGGCAATGGAAACAGATGCTGCACTGGAGATGAGTGTCCTGGGAGTTTTCTAATGACGGATCCAAGTCTTTGTTGTTCTGGCTGGAGCCGAAAGCCCGTGCATTTACCAGTTTATTCAAGCAACGCGGGACCAGTATGTGGCTAGATTGGATCAAATAAAAGAACCACCTCTGTGACACTTCATAACAATTGCCTCACACAGTCACAGAAATCAACAGCACTCTATTTGTTTGCAATAGAAGAAGACAGAAAAAAGTTGATAGTATTACATCAGTAGGGAGAAGTTAAAGTCCATTGTACTGGAACGGGATATGCAAATAGGGCATCCCAAATTGTTGGATTAAAAACAGACCTAAAAGTATCCAATAGGAAAACAGCAAAGACAAAAATACGAAATCTGTCCCAGGGTGTGAGAACAAGACATCAGGGACAGATACAAATTCAGACCTTTTGCAGCAGTAGGATGAGAAATAAAAGAGCACCAAGTCAATTACTGATTGCAGAGAGCTCTATTAGCCCCAGACTAGCCACACTCCATTACAGTCTTTTGATACCGCAGCTTTTATTGCCTCCTCGCAGTATACACACACGCGTGCGCACACACACACACACACACACGCGCATACACAGGCGTCGACGCACACATTCCCACAACCACCACAATGATTTTCACTGCCTGCACAATCTCAGGATCTGAGACATTGACATGATTTAGTTAATGCACACACACACACACACACACACACACACACACACACACATACACGCACACATACATGAACACATGCACACACACACACATACACACACAAAACACACACCTTTTAATATCACTTCAATAAATGTATATTTTGAAAACTCTAACTTGTAGGTCAAAAGGTCACACGGACCGCACGCTCAAGCAGCAGATGTCTCCAGCACGAGCTCGCCGCGCGTCCACGCCTACACCAGCTATCACCACAGCACTCTGCTTTGGATCCTGCTGCAGGGCCCCTTTCGCAGCAAGTGGTTGCAAGACAACGGGAGAACTGTGTGCATGCCCCCAACAGGCCGTGCAGAAGGAGCTGCTGTGTGGGCCATAGCTAAGATCAGTGTAAACAAGACGTCTCAAACCACTCCCAGGTAACCTCAATATCCAGCAGTGGGTCCACAAAGTGCCAGCCCAGGCACAGACATTCCTTGTCAGTGACTAACTTGAGATCATCGCTCTTGAAACGAAAAGATAACTTGTGAAGAAGCTCACCTGAGTTGTCCTCCACCTCCCTCTCATCGGTGCACATGCCCTGGCCGTGCATGAGCGAGTGTAGTGGTCGCTCGATACCCTGTGGCGGGTAGCAGCGCAGCCCAGTACCACATCGCGGCGAGTAGACACCACAGTGTGCCCCTTTCGGCAGGGCACACGTGGGGCAGCAGCCGCAGCCAGGCTCGCGCACCGTCTCGTCACAGTTTTCCGGCAGTTGACAGCTGGCTAGCCTCTCCTCGGAACACACTGGGCAGCGGATGGCCTGGTCGGACAAGCACAGTGCCACTAGCATCAAAGTGGCAAAAGCCCACAGGCCCCAGTAGGATGGAGCCACCGCCACACCACCCTCACGCACCATGGCAGCCTGCAGGCAGTCCTACGCACCAGACACTTTACGTTCCTGAGTGGTGTTCAGGTTGAGGTCACTTTTCGAATTCTCAACAGCAGATTGGAGCCCAACGAGGGGACGGGAGTTGAGAGAAACTCTTTGTCCAGGATGGTCTTTGATATTTTTGGCTAGGGACACAATGCCTCGTCTGTAATGCTTCTCTGTCCCACAGGTTCAGTGGAACAGCATTGAAATACAAGCTTGCTCTTGATCTGCTCAGCTGGCGGGTGGAGTGATGATAAAAACTAGGTTTTGTGATGTCAAAACGAATATCCACCAGCGTGCTCAGGTGAGCCCGTTCTTCAAGTCCAGAGTCTTGCTACTTTCGGCCGAAACACCCAAAAATCAGGCTTACAAGTGTCCAGCGGTAAAATCATCAAAAGGCAATGTTTTGAATAACAACCGCAGTCTGTCCTCTTGCTGGTGTGCAGTGCAAAGAACTGGCGCCTGAGAATGGCTCAACTTGAGTGGCTCTCTTTGGACTTTATACTGGTCTATGGACACGCCTCTTTTTACATGTCAGAGAGAAGCTGAAAGGCTCAGCAGAGAAAAGCCAGGCTAAAGCTTTCTCTCTCTCTCTCTCTCTCTCTCTCTCTCTCTCTCTCTCTCGCTCTCTCTTTCTCTCTCTGTCTCCTCCTCACAAACGCAATCTTACTCCCTCTCCCTTGTTCTTCTCTAAACCTTGACTGCACAAAGAAGGAAATGGCAAAATTCTGCCCCGCTTATTTGCAAATGCAACTCTCATTTCCTTGAAATGTTTTTCGACCGAGAACAAACATGTTGTATTAACCCCTAATTTACCTGCAAGACCATGACAACAGCAAACGTGTGCGTGCTCATGTTTGTTTCCTTTGCCATGCCCCTCATCACGTGTTCTGATGTGTGTTCTCTTACAAAGTTCTGAAGGGAAATGGACAGTGTTACTCCTCCTAACACCACGCTGCTCCACTGGCCCCAGCCTTCAACCCCCAGCCCCCACCACACCCAAGGGAGTGCAGAGTAAGATATACTGAAACACAGACGAACCGCTTATTAAGTGGATTCTCTGATCTGGTTCTGCGCATTAATGTGTGTTTCTTGTTAGTCCTTCAACCTTCGCTTCAAGGTTTTGAACAAGATTTGGATAATTTGCATCATAACGCCCCCCCCCCCCACCCACCTCCCTCTGTTCCATTGCCTCTCTTTTACCATGGAAACCTTGCATGGGTTGTACTGCCTTTGTGTGTGTGTATGCATTTTTTTTTTCCTCAAGCGGGTGGCTGGTTGCCAAGGTGGCCAATGGGCGCCCGCCAAGCCTTACAACTCAGGTGGGTGCTTCACTGTGTTTTGTTCAATCTGATGCGCCAGGCACTTCATGTACACTTGCTTAGTTCAGCTAATAAATATTGCCTGCCACTTATTTCGAAATAATGCTTGTCATTGAGCCAAATGTGCTTTCACCTTGAATATATCAGCCCAAAACCTGCCTGTGTGCTTTAGTTTTACATTGTTTGTAGTTTTCATAATTGTTTTCTAATTGATAATTTACCATATAATGACTGTCTCTCAGTGGTAGTCAAATGTGAAATGTTTCCCCAATTGAGTATCTTGATGTAGCTTCCATATTGTGGAGATTGGTGAAAGTTTATTTTAGCCACAAGATGGCGTAGTGGATCCTTGAAATAAAAGGACCGCATGGTTAGATTTGATATCATTATCAGAGTTAGAATGATTTGATATCATGATCAGTATTATTTCATTCAGTCATAAACATCATGCTTCAATATAAAGCTTTAAATGTTCCGATTCAAGTTGTAGAAAAAGTCATTTGGTCCTCGAAAGACTGGCAACTGGTGCATTTTGAATTTGCATCATTGTTGTTGCTCCTCCTTGTTTGAAATTAGGTCTGTTCCTTTAAGTGATCTCTCCAAAACCCTTCTTGGTGACTTTGCTTGTATTCCTTATTCACAGAATCTGGTGTCAAGTGAAATCTTGCAGAGTGAGCAGATCTTCAAGTGCAAAGCACAAAACGGGTAATCAGGTACGTTTATTTTTGGATGAATTGGATTTATTAATGTGTTAAACAAAAAAAGTAAGATTAAGATTTTTCATGATTATACAAATAAATTGTCACCATGCATCTGAGCCTTTGGTTTAGCAAAGTATTTTTGCCTGTACATTTATGGTGTCTCACAATGCAAAGTATCAGTGACAATTGTAAGGTTAGTGAATACAACGTTTTTCTTTTGATATTGTATTTTTAATCATGGATGTAAATCAGGTTGAAATGAAATTTACAAGATAAATGTTAGTTTTCATAAGTAGGAGGGTGGAATAATCATTTATTTTTTGCAAATGTTGGTGTCTTGGAGTGGAAAGTTCTTTTACACTTGTGCAAACATGGCAGGAAATACACGTGCAATGAACATCTCTCACATCAGGCTAAATGTAATGACAGGGTCGAGTAATCAACCGTGAACTTGTGCAATTCTGGTTATGCTTAAAATAAACCTCTGTTCATGCTTTCTTACCACCTTTCTATCCTTTGTCTAACAAAGAGACTCCTTTTATACTGAACACCATCATGAACACAGACAAGAATCCTGTATTTGTACCCACAATTGGAAATGGGATTGGTGAGTGTCTTGTTCCATCTCTATGGTACCGTTAGAATCCTGCTGCGACACATGACATTTTAAATCTTTGTAAGGAATTTACAAATGGGACAGAGGGTGATAACAGCTTGTCATTTGTAATTGCACAGCACCTATGTCTGAGGCAATTTGACGAATCACATCATGGGGATTATTATTTTGATCACACCAAAAATTACAGCAAAACCTCTTAAAATGCTTTGCTTCTTTCCCAGACGATTTCATTGCTAATGCAAATGTGAAGCCACTGGAGGAGGAAGAAAGGGATATCTCATTTGCAGGGAATGGAATGCAGTGCACCAAAGGTGGGCCATATCATCTCATATGTTTTTTGTAGACAAACACTTTATACAATTAGGTGATGCCTGTATCTTCTTTGCTTCAATTAATTCACTTCGTTAGCAGCTGCACTTGCGCACGTCATAACGTCACATCTAGTTTGGTTTGATCCATGATTTGCTCTGCTCTGGAGCACTGGTTCTCAATTGTTGCCACGCTGAGACCAGCCTCTTCCTATTGTTGCAAAGTTGTGACTCATTTCATAAAAGTTAAGAACACTGAGGCAAGCCCTGCAATTGGCTGGCAACCAGTTCAGGGTTTAAAAGTCACCTGCTTCCCGAAGACAGCTGGGATAGGCTGCAGCACACCCGCGAAACTCGTGAGGATTAAGCGGTTCAGATAATGGGTGGATGGATGAAAATTGCGTCTGAAAATACATTTACTGTATGTTACAGTTTTAATTGCAGTTTCAGATGAGTTTGACATATTGCTAGCTAAAGCTAAACTGCACTGTATTTGTTTTTCAGAATAGCTAGTGACTCGTACTACAATTTCCTGATCCAATATTCTATGTTCTACGTAGGACCTTGGTCCACCTCAAAACTGTTCTAAAAAATGACTTACTATCTGTCCACGGCCTGCTATTGAATCCCGACCCACTTTTGAGAATCTCTGTTCTAGGGCATCATCGCTTCATTTTTTTCCCTTGTTTTTGTTTTTTTTTTTGTTAAGAGTTACAAAATGGGAAGATTTTGTACAGTTCCTGGAAAGTTCTACCCCTGGTCTGTAGTTGCTTTCACATAATTTTTTTTCGAGGCTGGGCTGTAAAAAAGGCACTGTTTCTCAGAACCTTTTTCAACCTGGTTCTAGAACGCAGGCCGTAGAGGGCCATGACGTCACTGCCGTCTGATTGGCCCACAGATGTAGTGTTTCTTTAAGCGATGTGATAAGAAACACCATCTCAAACTCACTCCCATTTTCTGGTGATGAGACACTGCCAACCGCCACCAAGTCAATAGCGTACAGTTATAAACAGTACACATATTGTGTTTTACAACAATACTTAACCATTTTTACCATTTCATATGCTCCTGTGGATAAAATAGTGAAGCTTGTGGTAAATATTCTTCCTAGCGGTGCATACCTCGCCCGGTCCATTCAAGTGAATGAAAGTGTGTGCTGTCATTTGCTCCATTTGGGTCTGCCGGGTCAGACCGGCATCTTCCCGCGCTATTGGAGCCAACGCACCACAAGATGGTGATTGCTGACAGCTCTGTTCCTCTATTCACCCGAGCATCAAGACGTGGCTGTGAGTTCGATGACACGATCACAAAGTCAATCATCAAACTGCGGCCTGTAGGGTGTCCTATGTGGATGCCCTTATGACTGTACATGCTGTTTCTGAGCACAGAAGTCCAATAACAGAACATCGCTCAGGTGTTGGTAGGTGGGGTTCCTTCTTCCCAATCAAGCCCTTCCAGGTGTCACTCTAATTCACATGAGCAATGAAGTCACCCGGCAGAATGAGAGATCGCCAAGTTGGAGTGATCTCCAGCACCTCCACTAACAACTCCAAAAAGGGTGCGTATTCTGAATAGATGTTCCGTGCATAGGATCAAACAACAGTCAGGACTCGTGCCCCAAAGCCAGAGGGATGCTCCCCTTTCATCCACCGGGGTAAACACCAGTGTACTGGCATGGAGCCAGGGGAAATATGAGCATACCTGCTCAGTGCATCTCACCGTGGGCAACTTCAGAATGTAATGGACTGCAACCTCTCTTGAAGATATCTTGTAGGAACTTCCCTGCCAAAGAGGTGACATTTCACATCCCTAAAGCCAGCTTATGTTGCCCGGGATAGGACCGCCAAGTCACTTCGGCAGCCACCCGGTTCTCAATGCACCCGCTTGGCCCCTCCCACAGGGAGTGACTCAATGGGACTCACGTTGCCTCTTTGGGTTGTTCCTGGCCGGGACCCATTGGTGGAGGCCCAGCCACCAGGCACTCGATATCGAGCACCACCTCTAGGCCTGTCTCCAGAGGCGAGGCCCATTCGTCATGGTGTGTCTTCGAGCAGTTCTTCGTCTGGTCCCTCATCTGGACCTTTTTTGCCATGTGTGACCCTGCCAGGGCCATAAAGACCCAGACAACTTAGATTCTAGGCTCATTAGGGCACACAAACCCCTCCACCACGATAGTGAAAGTTTAGAGAAGTATTCTGAATAAAATGTTTGTCATTCCTAAATGATAATGGTAAAGATAAAAGGCTACACTTGAGTGACATTATTATTATTATTATTATTATTATTATGTTATTGTCCCTCCTCCGTGAGCCATCACCTTACCGTGGTGGAGGGGTTTGTGTGTCCCAATGATCCTAGGAGCTAAGTTGTCTGGGGCTTTATGCCCCTGGCAGGGTCACCCATGGCAAACAGGTTCTAGGTGAGGGACCAGACAAAGCACGGCTCAAAGACCCCTTATGATGATTGAAATTAATGGATCTAGGTTTCCCTTGCCCGGACGCGGGTCACGGGGGCCCCACTCTGGAGCCAGGCCTGGAGGTGGGGCTCGTTGGCGAGCGCCTGGTGGCCGGGCCTACACCTGTGGGGCCCGGCCGGGCTCAGCCCGAAGAGGCAACGTGGGTCCCCCTTCTCATGGGCTCACCACCCATGGGAGGGGCCAAAGGGGTCGGGTGCAATGTGAGCTGGGCAGCAGCCAAAGGCGGGGACCCTGGCGGTCCGACCCTCGGCTGCAGAAGCTAGCTCTAGGGACGTGGAATGTCACCTCTCTGGCAGGGAAGGAGCCCGAGCTGGTGTGTGAGGCAGAGAAGTTCCGACTGGATATAGTCGGACTTGCCTCCACACACAGCCTGGGTTCTGGTACCAGTTCTCTCGAGAGGGGTTGGACTCTCTTCCACTCTGGAGTTGCTCACGGTGAGAGGCGCAGAGCAGGTGTGGGCATACTCATTGCCCCCCGGCTCAGTGCCTGTACATTGGGGTTCACACCGGTAGACGAGAGGGTTGCCTCCCTCCGCCTTCGGGTGGGGGGACGGGTCCTGACCGTTGTTTGTGCATATGCACCAAACAGCAGCTCAGCGTACCCACACTTTTTGGAGTCCTTGGAGGGTGTGCTGGAGAGTATTCCGGCTGGGGACTCCCTTGTTCTGCTGGGGGACTTCAATGCTCACGTGGGCAATGACAGTGAGAACTGGAAGGGCGTGATTGGGAGGAACGCCCCCCGCCCCCCCCGATCAGAACTCGAGTGGTGTTTTGTTATTGGACTTCTGGGCTCGTCACGGATTGTCCATAACGAACACCTTGTTCAAACATAAGGGTGTCCATATGTGCACTTGGCACCAGGACACCCGAGGCCGCAGTTCGACGATTGACTCTGTGGTTGTATCATCGGATTTGCGGCCGCATGTTTTGGACACTCGGGTGAAGAGAGGGGCGGAGCTGTCAACTGATCACCAGCTGGTGGTGAGTAGGCTCCGATGGTGGGGGAAGATGCCGGTCCGTCCTGGCAGACCCAAACGTATTGTGAGGGTTTGTTGGGAGCGTCTGGCGGAATCCCCTGTCAGAAGTAGTTTCAACTCCCACCTCCGGCAGAGCTTTTCCCATGTCACGGGGGATGCAGGGGACATTGAGTCCGAATGGACCATGTTCCGTGCCTCTATTGTTGAAGCGGCCAATCTGAGTTGTGGACGTAAGGTGGTCGGTGCCTGTCGTGGCGGCAACCCCCGTACTCGCTGGTGGACACCAGCAGTAAGGGATGCCGTCAAGCTGAAGAAGGAGTCCTATCTGGCCTTTATGGCCTGTGGGACCCCAGAGGCAGCTGACGGGATACGACTGGCAAAGCGGAACGCAGCTTCGGTGATCGCCGAGGCAAAAACCCGGGGATGGGAAGCATGGGAAGAGTTCGGTGAGGCCATGGAAGCCGACTTCCGGACGGCTTCGAGGAAATTCTGGTCCACCATCCGACGTCTCAGGAGGGGGAAGCAGTGCACCACTAACACTGTGTACAGTGGGGATGAGGCGCTGCTGACTTAGACTTGGGACGTTGTGAACCGGTGGGCAGAGTACTTCGAAGGCCTCCTCAACTCCACTAACACGCCTTCCTTGGAGGAAGCAGAGTCTGAGGACCCTGAGGTGGGCTCTCCTATCTCTGTGGTTGAAGTCACCGATGTAGTTAAAAAGCTCCTCGGTGGCAAGGCCCCAGGGGTGGATGAGATCCGCCCGGAGTTCCTCAAGGCTCTGGATGTTGTGGGGCTGTCCTGGTTGACACGCCTCTGCAACATCGTGTGGTCATTGGGGAGAGTGCCTTTGGATTGGCAGACCGGGGTGGTGGTCCCTCTTTTTAAAAAGGGGGGACCGGAGGGTGTGTTCCAACTACAGAGGGATCACACTCCTCAGCCTCCCTGGTAAGGTCTATTCAGGGGTGCTAGAGAGGAGGGTCCGTCAGGAAGTCGAGCCTCAGATTGAGGAGGAGCAGTGTGGTTTTCGTCCCGGCCGTGGAACTGTGGACCAGCTCTACACCCTTAGCAGGGTCCTTGAGGGTACGTGGGAACTCGCCCAACCAGTCTACATGTGTTTTGTGGACTTGGAGAAGGCGTTTGACCGTGTCCCTCAGGGAGTTCTGTGGGAGGTGCTTCGGGAGTATGGGGTACCGAGCCCCCTGATACGGGCTGTTCGGTCCCAATACTGCCGATGTCAGAGTTTGGTTCGCATTGCTGGCAATAAGTCGGAATCGTTTCCAGTGAGGGTTGGACTCCGCCAAGGCTGCCCTTTGTCGCCGATTCTGTTCATCACCTTTATGGACAGAATTTCTAGGCGCAGCCGAAGCGTTGAGGGGGTCCGTTTTGGTGGCCTCAGTATTGCATCTCTGCTTTTTGCAGATGATGTGGTACTGTTGGCTCCTTCAAGCAGGGCTCTCCAACTCTCACTGGAATGTTTCGCAGCTGAGTGTGAAGTGGTTGGGATGAAGATCAGCACCTCCAAATCTGAAACCATGGTCCTCAGTCGGAAAAGGGTGGAGTGCCCTCTCCGGGTCGGGGAGGAGATCTTGCCCCAAGTGGAGGAGTTTAAATATCTTGGGGTCTTGTTCACGAGTGAGGGCAGGAGGGAGTGAGAGATCAACAGGCGGATCGGTGCAGCGTCTGCTGTGATGCGGACGTTGTATCGGTCTGTTGTGGTAAAGAAGGAGCTGAGCGAAAGGGCGAAGCTCTCAATTTACCGGTCGATCTACAGTATGTCCCAACCCTCATCTATGGTCATGAGCTATGGGTCGTGACCGAAAGAACGAGATCCCGGATACAAGCGGCCGAAATGAGTTTTCTCCGCAGGGTGTCCGGGCTCTCCCTTAGAGATAAGGTGAGAAGCTCGGTCATCCGGGAGGGGCTCAGAGTAGAGCCGCTTCTCCTCCACATCGAGAGGAGCCAGATGAGGTGGCTCGGGCATCTAATTAGGATGCCTCCTGGACGCCTCCCTGGTGAGGTGTTCCGGGCATGTCCCACTGGCAGGAGACCCCGGGGACGACCCAGGACACGCTGGAGAGACGATGTCACCCAGCTGGCCTGGGAACGCCTCGGAATCCGCCAGGAAGAGCTAGAAGAAGTGCCTGGGGAGAGGGAAGTCTGGTCTTCCCTCCTAAAGCTGCTGCCCCCGCGACCCGACCCCGGATGAGCGGTGGAAAAAAAAAAGGATGGTTGGATGGATGTTATTGTCCAAAGGCTATTATAATTGTGCAAATGTTTGTATGTCTTCATTTTTTTCAAATTTATGTGATGTTTCATCTGCCTGCTTCACTTGATTCTTACAAGATTCTCCAAAGCCCTGCTCTGCAGTACATCTGCATCATACGTGTGGTTTAATGTGCTTCAAGCCAGCACACTAAATCAGGTCTCTGTATGTGCAAAGTTTCCATTGCACCTCTGAACATTTCCCACCGTGCGAGGGGACGCTTGTCAGCTCATTGTTTGTCGCTGCCGAGACCACGGTGTGGTTTTTGGATGGACCTGAATTCACTGGTGGTTGGTTGACACGCAAGGTCTTAAAGAGAGGTCATGCAAATGACGCCTGAGGACATGTCAGTGTTTCAGCATGTGGGCAGAACCTGCATAAAGAATGATTTAACGACAAGGTTTATTTACTTGCTGGTTTCAGTGTTTCTTCAGGAAAAAAAGAACACCCACAAGGAATGGAATTCCCTGTAGAATTTTTCACCTATCCTGTTTCTAATTTATGTGTATCCACGGAAGATGCCTTCCCCCAATCTTCAGCACACATCTCCTAACTTGTTGTGATCTGCCCAAGTTCTTCCTTTAGCCACGGAGACATGCTAGAATTTAAACTAAAAGTAACAACTGCAAATGTACACATTCTGTAACCATTGATTGTGCATTTTGTAAATCTTTTTTGATCAAATCGTATCTTATAATCATAGAGAGTAAATATAACCTCAAAAATAATACATCAGGTATTCATTGTCCCTTCTTTGTTTTATCCTTAAGTAGATATGATTATGGTCGAGGATGAAGAGACTGGAAACAATGAGGCATATCTCGACACTGAGAAAGCAAAAGCCGTTTTGCCAAAGGAGGAAAAAGAGGGTGTTACTGAGGAAGGAATGGAGGAAGGAGATGATGGTGACAGGACAGAGGACGATGATGAAAATTATGAAGAAAGAGATTCTGCGACTGAACCGGAGGACTTGTCGATGGTGGATTATTCACTTTACGACAGTGCAGCTCTGCAGGATGCCTCAGCAGGGCCCGCTTCAGAGAGAACTTACATGGCAGGAGCCATGACTCCCCACATGCAGTCAATGGGGAAGCTTAACTGCGACATCTGCGGCTTGTCCTGCGTCAGCATCAACGTACTGCTGGTGCACAAACGCAGCCACACGGGTAAGCACAGGAACCCGATCAACACCTCACATCATACATCAACCTTGTGCAATCATCACTCTGTTGACACCTTCAGTAGATAGTGTTTTGTGCAAAGTGGGTCAAAAAGTTGGTTTGCACCCAACCTTTGTTTTAACGTGGGAAATATCTACTCTTCCACTACATCATAGAATACTGTATCTTCGACCATGAACATGCTTTCAAGTCCTACATTAACGAACTCAGGATCATGGCTGATCTATCCTTTTTGCTAATAAATATGTACAATAAATAAATATGGATATATTACAATAAACAAATACAGTTTCATGATGCTGGTTGACATACAAATTGCCCCTATTTAAGAATGAATGTTCTCAAAGTGATGTTAAGTGAATTGTGAGTTGCCTTCATAAAATTTTACATAAGAAACATTTCAATGTCATAAAAGCAGAAAGAGAAACTGTCCTCTTCTTTGACCTTGAATAAAGTAAAACTTCTCAACCTTTGAGGGTGCCTGACAGGCAAATGTAGAGGAAGCAGGAAAGGGTGTGTTACAGCTGTGGTACCCACCTAGCGGCGTTTTATAGGTCTTGCAAGGGGGTGAAAAATGAGATACAATTAACTTTCCTTTATTTGGTCAAATCAAATTAGCCTTCAAAACAAAATCCACATATAAGTCAAACAAAGACGAAAAGGTCTAGACTGAAAGCAAAGCTTTAGTGTCGACCCTTTATACATAATATCAAACGATCAGACTATCATGATGTGGTACATGCATACGCACACATGTTGCATATATGTGTATATATACAGTACATAGACACACATATACCCACCCATTTAATGTACTGTACATACAAATGCACATATCTACAATTACTACTCGTCATATATATTTTCATAGATGCGTACATATACCGGCAGTTGTCCATACATAGACAAATAATGTGTCCATAATTTAGTAATGATTACATAACGACACGACCTTTTTATAACTATTGCTCTCCTTGCCTTCGTACATGCTTTTGAAAACTTGTAATTGAGTTACACAATTTCAATACACAATCAAAATTGACTTCTTCAACTGAGATACATCTCTGTTTCGTATTTGCTCTGGCTTTTGTTTTTCGAAACATAGATGTTCAGTTCATAGTAGCTAATTCTGTGTTGGAAGAGCCTCTGAACAAAATAAGCATGTTATTACAGTATTTGTTTTCAACATAAACTGAGCAGCGTTAAAGTCCGCCAGATCATAACATTTCCAAGTATGTGATTTATGAATAAATTATTGGTAGGCGCACGATAACTTTGTCTCCCATCTTCGTCCAGTGGTTAGCACGTGGACTTCACAGTGCAGAGGTATTCAATTCCAGCTCCGGCCTCCCTGTGTGGAGTTTGCATGTTCTCCCCGGGTCTGCGTGGGTTTTCTCAGTGTAGTCCGGTTTCCTCCCACATTCCAGAAACATGCTTGGCAGGCCGATTGAACTCTCTAAATTGTCCCTCGGTGTGAGTGTGAGTGTGGGTGTGGATCAGGGGTGCCCAAACTTTTTGGACCGAAGATCTACTTTTCGATCAACTAACCTCCCGGGATCTACCCATACCGGCACGCGCGCGCACGCGCGCGCACACACACACACACACACACACACATGCACGCCATGATGAGAAACAGCCTGAAACTGAGGCATGCGATGCACTTTTGCAGCCTGTTAACGATCGTAGCTCACACGTACCGTTTTAAAGTGCTTCCCTGGGCCCTCCTAAATTCCTATTCTTTGCCCTTGCCCACGGTGAATTCTACACGAAGCAAACTCCGAATGAGAATAATGACGATAAAAGATAGAGCGCAACAGCTCTGATCACAAGCTGCAATTGCAGATTGCTGAGCGCTAACAACTTCCGGTGACGTAATCACGTGCCACTGTAAATTCAAGATTTACCTGCTTTATTTTATTTTAATTTTTTTTTCTTTTTTGTGAAAATGAGACTGATAGGATGATTAGAGTGCAGTGTACATTAACACAAAAAAATATTACTAACATGTACAAAGACACACAAATGGTTGTTTGTTTTTTTCTCCTCGACACTCCTCGGATCTACTTGGGACCTGTCTTAGCTCTACCGGTAGATCAGGATCGACGTAATGGGCACCCCTGGTGTGGATGGTTGTTTGTCTCTGTGTGCCCTGCAATTGGCTGGCAACCTGTTCAGGGTGTCCCCCGCCTACTGCCCGAAGACAGCTGGAATAGGCTCCAGCACCCCCCGCGACCCTAGTGAGGATGAAGCGGTTCAGAAGATGGATGGATGGAGATATATTTGTGTATATATATATATATATATATACTGTATATATATATATATATATATATATATGGAGATATATTTGTGTGTGTATATATATACAGTATATATATATAGTCATTGTCAGAAACTCTCAAAATGTTTTCTCACTATATATATATATATATATATATATAGTGAGAAAACATTTTGAGAGTTTCTGACAATGACTGTGGATGGTGCTTTGTTCCCTTTTCAAAGATGGTGGGCTATTGATAGGGTTTTTTTGCAAGTCATAAACAGTCATAAAAGGAAGACGTGAAGTGTTGCCATCTGGCCAGAAGAAGTTTGGTTACTGAAAAACATCAGAAGGCTTCACTTAAGTATGTTCCAAACAAATCACCTGTGTGTGGTATTCAATAGAGGTCCACAGTCGTTTAAATGTATGCACAGTTAAAAAAAAAAAAGAAATATACACACAAAAATTCCAGAAAATATTTAATGGCTTTCATCCCTCCCAGGTGAGAGACCATTCCACTGTGCTCAGTGTGGAGCTTCCTTTACTCAGAAAGGAAATCTGCTTCGCCACATCAAACTCCACTCTGGGGAGAAGCCTTTCAAATGTCCCATGTGCAGCTATGCTTGCCGCCGACGTGACGCCCTGAGCGGGCACCTGCGCACCCATTCTGGTACCAGCCAGCCACATACACACTCAGTTGAGAGACTGCTGTGCACTGACACTGTATGCACCTGTGTCTTGCCTTGTGTTAAACCCGCACGCATGATTTCTGCTGCGGCTGCACAGCTTTTCCAGTAAAAACCCGCTTTGCATAATTACACACATCACACATGACTGTAACTCATTCACCTCTGAAAACTATCACTTTCACTTCATGTGCTTCACCTTCTGGTATGTTGCGCATCAACGGCTTTCAGGAAATGTTTGGTTTCTGCAAATATACTCTCCATTTTTTAGTCATCCATTTTCTATACCGTTTGTGTCCTGTTCCGGTTTGGGTTTGAGTGCTGTTTATGTTGGGAGGGAAAAAAAACCCTTATCCCTGAGTTTAAATGTCCTGCCCACAGTAGAGAAGCCCTTCAAGTGCAACCTCTGCAGTCGCAGTTACAAGCAGCGCAGCTCCCTCGAAGAGCACAGAGAGAGGTGCCATGTGTACGTTCACTCTAAAGCACCTGCTGAGAAAGGTGAGAAGCTATTGTGCATTTATAGTCCATCTCAATAGATATCCTCCTCCATCCAAAGGTACTTCACGTCACTGTAGACCAGAGGTCCCCAACCCCTGGGCCGCGGACCGGTACCTGTCCATGGGTCATTCGGTACCGGGCCGCACAGAGACAGTACACATAACATACATCACTTCCGTTTTATTCATTTCGGAATCCGAAAGATTTTTTTATTTTTGAAAAATTACCGGATCGTCTGTTACATCCGTGTACAATATGTTACTCTTGACGCAGGCGAAGGCACGCTTCTCAGTCACGTGATCGGTTCCCTCAAAAATGAAACCCAGGAGCTAGCAAAATGAGTAAAAAACAAAGGTCTTTGGGAAGGGGGAAAGGCCCAGCCAGGAGACAGAGGAGGAGCCTACGACTTTCAAGAAAAAGAAGGGTACATTTAATAGACAGTGACAGGAGTCCTACTTAAAATACAGATTGATCACAACGGGAGATTCCCACGCACCAAGCCCAATCTGCAGAATATGCGGCGATGGTGAGTCATATTTTTCATGCACGTTGTATTTGCGGTTTATCTTATTTTGAAGGCACAAGTAAACATTACCATAGCGACCAGAGCGTGTTGCGGCCAGATAGGACGTTCTTCGTGTCGTGATTCGTGTTTATTATTGTTTCGAAAATACCACACTTTTTATGCCGGTCATATCATATTATTTTGTTTTTATTTATCAGGTCTTTAAAGGCCGGTCCCTGAAAATATTGTCTAACATTAAACTGGTCCGTGAGACAAAAAAGGTTGGGGACCCCTGCTGTAGACAACACACTCGCAGTGCCATAAGCTGAGTCAAACAATAACTGCACCTAGCATAAAGCTCTTATTGATTATGCTGTATATCTTGTTTTTACAGGCTGGTAAATGATTTCATTTTATAGCTGCTAACCCTTCATTACAGCAAAATAGGTTATGTATGCTGTGGTGTGGTGACCTGCTGCTTAAGAGACCACTTCCCCTCCCTGCAGTCGCACAGGGGAGCTAGTTATGTAGGGCAAATGTTTCATGCAGCTCCCGCAAACCAACAAAATGCCTTTGCATTCTAATAGGAGCACACAGCACCACACAGACAGTTTTGTGCCTACTGTGGTCACCAAATGTCGTACGTTTACGCCTGATAGTGTATTAGTGGTGAGGAAGTACATCCTCATCCTGCGTTGGTAAAGCATGCATGCACCAGGAAGTAAGGTCAAAATAACTTTTGATCTTACATCAATATCTTGTACTTCCTTTGCCTCAAGCTGCTGAGGTGTGATTCGCTCGATTTTTACATCCAAGGTAGGCAGGAAAGTGGATATTTGTACACAACGTTTCATTATTTTATTTCATTTTTTTGTGTCTCTTAAAAAAACAACTTTATTCATTTCCTGCTTTTAGTTCTTACTCTATTCTATCACTAAGCTTCTTGCTCTGATTCTGTGAGGCAGACGCGAGTCACCCATCAAGGACTCAGATGGGCACCGAGCGTGCTCTGCTACTTGACAGGCTCGCCACAAATGTAGCCAAACGCAAGAGTTCCATGCCGCAGAAGTTTACAGGTAAGTACCCTCTTCACAACTAACAAACAATACAATTTTTGCAGTGAGATGCTTTCCACACCGACTGACTTTTAAAAAATGGATATGACACATTTCCATTTAATGTCTACCTGCCAGCCGGTTTCTTTAAATTAGTTTCAACACTTAACGCTACGCTATGAGGTTCTCTTTTTAAAATCTACTGTCATGTGATATTTGTGCTTTTACGTGTGCCTTTACGCTACACTCTTGGACATGGGTAATGAGCTACATCGAGTGGTCCAATCGTTAAATTAATCAAAAGTTGGACTGGACCACATTAATGAAATTCAATTTTAATTATTTGTTTTATTATTTCTTTTATTATTGTATGATTTCCCCTTTCAGTTCCTAACAGCCACGTGCTTTGGCCATAAAATGTCGTTTTTAGTGAGCTTTTACAGCATTTAAATTTTTTTTTCTTTTTTTTTTTTTGTCTGAGCTACTTGTTTGTTTGCCTGTCTGTTGCCGGCCTCCGTGTCTTGCCAGGAGCCCCACAGAGTTGTCTCAGCTTCCCTCAATTCTCAGCACCAACTGTGTCATAGGTGGGTACCGGTAACCATCTACAGATGAGTGTAAATCAGTGCAAAGGGAAAAAAGTTAATGAATGTGTTGACTTACTAGCTTGGTATGTTTCGATTTCATGGAACACATGAGTTATTCTTGAAAATCAAATGATCACAATTTCAGTAAATGGCTGACCTGGAAAGCTTGTATGTTTATACTCACACAACCCTTTTGGGTTGCTTGCTCTCCTTTGTTGCACAAAACGCAGGGTTGCACAATCGAGTTTAAAGCTGCCTGCATGCATGAGAGTTTTGGCCACAACACCTCCAAATGTCTTCATCGGGTTGACAAATGAAGTGCGATCTTTCAATATGACAACCACAGGGGGGAAAGCAAAGTAATGACTTCAACCGCAGGGAGAGAAAAAGGCGGGAGGCAAGAAACGTGAGCAGGTGCCTCTCTGTCTGTAGCACAGCTGCAATTGAGGCCCTTGTCTGAGTTGTCTGTTTCCTATCAGCTCTCTATCCTCTCTCTGCCTCCAAGCACAACTGCTTCCTCTGGATTCTTAAATATTTTGACCTGCGAACCTTGTGTGCTCTCTTTTCTGTGTGAGGTCCTCTTTTGTTGAGCTGACGCTGGGTATCTTTCCCATCTGCTCAAACCTCATGTGGACCCTTGAGGATTCCCTATTTATTTATTTATTTATTTATTTTTCAGACATGTCTGCTTGCAGTTCTGCTCTCAGCATGTACTTCTTTGGTCCAAGTATGGCATGATGTGAAACAAATGCCTCCCCCTCCCTGACTTGAACATGCTTTGTTTTTGTTGTGCTGATCTAGGTGATAATGGTGTCTGTCTGGACCTGAGCTTGAACAGAAACACAGTTCACCAACAGGACCCTCCTTTAGGCTCCCCGGGGCCTGAGGTGCACTGCCAGCAGCCATTAATGCGTTCAGGCCCTGACAGTGACCCGGCTCACTCCCAAAGGCCATACCCTGTTCTGTTAAACCGCAATAACATCAGTCCTGTTGGCCTCACCAACGGCCACAAGACAATCATGCCCCTGCCAGGTCTACCTCACACCCCCCAGCAACCTCCTGGCATGGATGCGTTCAACCCTGATGGCTTCCAGGGATCTCCTATCATGTATAGCTTAGGCCACTTACTGGGTGGTCTGAACCATCAGAACGGGATCCCACACTCTCAGCCCGTTCCCTTGTCACCCTTGGAAGCTTTGCAGGTGGTGCGGGCTGACGGAGAAGCTGGGGGGATGCCTGGGGCCTTGTACTCCTGCAGCCACTGCAAGGTGATCTTTCTTGACTACGTCATGTTTACTATCCACATGGGCTGCCACGGCTTCCGCAACCCGCTTGAGTGCAATGTGTGTGGCCATCGCAGTCGAGACCGTTACGAGTTCTCGTCACACATAGTCCGCGGGGAGCACCGATTGGAAATGAAATAGCTACCATCCCATTCGGGGCCCACATTACACACACAATTGGGTGACAAATGACGATGCAGATTTACTTTTCAATGTAGCTAGTGGAACTAGAAATGAAAGGACGGACTATGTGGTGTGTTTTGAGTGTATATCATACAGTAGGAGGCAGGTTTCAGAAATGTATTAGTGTTAGGTTGGTGTTATACATTGTGCTGTATACCAGGCTATTGCTACTGTTCATTTTGAACATTCAAATGTTATCCAAAACAGCTCAATATGTTCTGCTGATGTTTTTTTCTTTGCTAAGAGATTAGAATAAAACTAATCATTTTTGTCACATGAATGCCTCCTCCTTGTTGTATTCATCAGCCAACATTTGCCATGTACAAACTAAAGGAAAAAATATTGAAGGGCATGTCTCATCTTTGTAGGCTGTGGTTAGAGAGACAAGCAGTTCACCTCAGAGGATGTGTTTTGTTCACTCCTGAAACACATTCGGTGTGTAGTATCAGTACATTTCATTAACTTTGGCATTAGTGAATGTGATTTTACTTATGAGTTTACTCTTTTTTTTTTTAGAATTTGTGTTTTCTTATGGTTAATGGAAGCAGTCCTACTTTCACGGCATCACTTTGAGGCATGTTGAGAGATGATTACTGGTATGTTGGTGATTTTGATGTTGCTAAATGTTATGTAAGTACTGACAGTTTCACCTCAATGCCTTCAAGAAGAGGGTGTTGGCTTCATCCAGCTGCCACCGCACTATCTATCCATCAGTGGCAGTTCCCTTTTCTCACTTTGGGTTTGAAGAGAAGTAACACTTGTGAGGGAAATAATACCACAGTTTCATGTCCAAATGTGAAATTAGATATTATCTCATAAATTTTAACTCAATGCTTATCTTTTTCCGGTCATAACGGGTTGGTGACACAGGTTTTTACTTGAAAAATAAAGTAAATGATGAAATTAAAATGCATTTTATATATATGGAGAGAGAGAGAGAGAGAGAAAAAATTCATTATTTATAAGTTATGAACCGTCACCTGACCGTGATGGAGGGGGGCTTGTGTGTCCCAATGATCCTAGGAGCTAAGTTCTCTGTGTCACGTTTGCAAAGTGGTGGTGGACCCCAAAAAGCAGGCAGGAGGGAGGAGCAGGGTGAACTTGACAAATTGTATTTATAAAACACAGAACACTAAATCCTAAACAAACAAAGTCCAAAGTATCAGACAAAAACCATAACTGAAGCTCAAAACTAGTGATGGGACGAGCGACACTTGTGCGTCAGCACAGTGCCGAGAGCTCAAGAGTGAAACCCCGTATTGGTGCATGTATTGCTTTAAGAAAGAATCACGTGACCAATACAGGAACTAAATCGTTTGAATGTGCTGCGCCAAAGTGTGTTTACAAGGACACAAACTGTATCAACATGTCGTGGGTTTGTTGGCTGGAGTTTTGCGAAATTATGGATCGTTCTCAGAAGTTTTCCCCAGTGTGGAATAATTTTTGGTAAATCTTTTTCTCCTTTGAGCATTGTTTACTGTTATATACTTTTTTTTTTTTTTACGGTGGCCTATTGCACCCACTTTATCAGTTTATCAAGTGAATGACCTGTTATACATATGATAGTCAGTGAAAGAGCCTTACAGTTGCTTTATTCATTTTATCTTATAATTGCGAGATCCTCCATAATTGAAGTCCAACGCTGCCAGTCAGAAGCAAACACACCCAGAAACCAAGACCCTTTACAATATTGTAAATGGAACCAGCAAACATATCCACATCAACTTTCATTTAAAACTCTCTGCTCACTATCGTCATTTGAAATATGTGAAAGAGTATTTTCTGAGGCTGGAGAGCTGGTGAAAGAGGAGAAATCGCCTCGGAGCAAAGACACTCCAAAAACCTTTGTTACTCAATAATAAATTCATAAACTGGAGACTTTTTTGTCTTTTATTTCACATGATTTAACAAATATTTTCGACACAAGTTAAAAATCTGAATTGTAACTCAAATTTGCTATATTTTACATACCAACTCAGTTTAGCATTTACACAAAGAAGTAATTTCTTTACCTGCAATGATTTTATAACTACTGCAGGGGTCACTATTGGGTCACCAACACAGTGTCAATACAGTGCTGACACAGTTTGTGAAGTGGGTCAATACACTCCTTGAGGTATCATCGTCCCATCACTACTCAAAACTATCAATAACAGAAACGTGACCTAAACATGACAAACACACAAACATGACAGCAGCAAAGAGCAACAATGACCCGACCATGAGTAGTCGGCTGGGAGTCCTTTTAAAGCCACTAATTACCTAACGACCAACAGGTGTGCAGCTGCATGGAAAAGCCCCACAGTGCCAGCTGTTGGTCACAAACCGAAACATGACACTCTGGGGCTTTTATGCTCCTGGCAAGGTCGCCCCTGCGAACAGGTCCAAAGTGAGGGACATGACAAAGCATGGCTCAGATACCTCTAATGATGAGTAAAATTATTGATCCATATTTTCCCTTCCCTGGCCACGGGTCACCGAGGTCCCCTTGTGGAGCCAGGTCTGGAGGTGTGCCTCATTGCCAAGCGTCTGGTGGCCAGACCTGCACCCATGGGGACCAGCCGGGCACAGCCCGAAAAGCCAACAAAGGGCCGCCCTCCCATGGGCTCAACACCTGTGGGAGGCCAAAGGGGCCAGGTGCCCTGTGAGTGGCGCAACGGCAAATGGCAGGGACCTTGGTGGGCCGATTCCCCGGCGACAGAAGCTACCTCGAGGGACATGGAATGTCACCTCTCTGGCACGGGAGGAGCACGAGCTGTGTAAGAGGTAGAGAGGTTCCGACGAGATACAGTATATTCTGGCTCACCTCCATGCACAATTTTGGCTCTGGTACCAGTCCTCTCGAGAGGGGTTAGATACTCTTATGACGTTATGGTGTTATTAAAACGTGGATTAGACAAATCAATACCTACTGAAGGCCCAGGTCCAAAACTCACCCACCACTGGCAAGGATGGACGGATGGATATTCCAGTCATATATTTCCCATTTTTTACAGAATGCCACTTAAAGATGCTGCCTGACCAGCAGACAATGCCATAATGGATGGCAGAGGCCACCACCGAGTTATAGAAAGTCTTAAGGAGTGACCCCTGAACCCCAAAAGACCTCAGTTTCCTGAGTCTGTCCTTTCCTAATCAGGGTGTCCGTGTTTGTAGACCAGTCCAGTTTGTTGTTCAGAAGTCGAGATGGCGCCCGAGTAGGCAGCCGTCGGCAAGTGCTCTCATGAGCCTTGCTTTTTTTTGTTTTTGTGTTGGTTTTGTCACTTTGTGTTTGTTGTTACGTTGTGTGGACCTGATGTGGACTTTTTTCAGCATTTTTTGGCCACGACATTCATCAAGGAGGAGACTCTGTGCTTGGTGGTTGCGCCTTCTCGGCAGCATGGGTATACCAGCACTGTTATTGACTGGGAGGAATGTCGGCGCCATTTGACTGTCGTTGCTGGACAGTCCCGGGGTGCTTGTGTCTTGCGCCTGTAATGGGCAGCATTTTTCACAGCCCCGCTTTGTTCAGCGGAGAGATCGGTGCTGTTGAACGGTCTGCGGCTGGATGGATGTAAGTCTTGAGGAGCCGACGATGAGAAGAAAGGAGCGTTAGCGCGGAGCGCCGATGCGGATGTGGAACTGGGAGTCGCGGCTTGGAGTTTGAAGCGGATTACGTGGGACAGGAGAAGTTAACAAATCTCTTTTCATCAATGGACGCTACAGCTTCGTGTTTGCTTTCAAAACTTAGCTTGTAGCAGACGTGTGCACATTTTCAGCATGACGTCTCTGATCCACTGATGAAAGGACACTTTGATCCTCTCTTTCATCTATAACTGCTTCAGACAACAAAGTAAATGCAGAAAATTGGTGAAGATTGCACGACTGTCTGTGTCCTATGTGTTGTGTTGTGTTATTTTTGTTATTTTGACTTCAAAATGGCGCCGCGAGAGTGGCTGCCTTTCCAGCGGCTCCTATATTTTGTTGTTCGACTTCTTCCTTTCATAACTTAGCTGCTGTGAATTGGGAATTTCTCCATTGCGAGACTATGGTTTTCTTTCTTTTCTTATCTTAAAGTACAGACCCCAGTTAAGACAAACAAATCATTTGGATTAGCACTCACCTTTGAACAATAATCACATAATTGCTAGGTATTCACCATCTACATTTTTATGTCTGAATTAATTTTTATGATCAACATTAGTAATCACTAAAAATCAAAGATGACGGCGGTGAGAGTCCCTATCTGGAAATGATTACAAAACGAAACTAATTTGGGATGGGATGGGAACCTTTTTCATCGACATCAACATGATTATTAGCTGGTTGTTCTTTTGAGATCCTGCGGATGGCGCCCTTGAGGCGTGATTCAGAAAGTACCCCATCCAGCGGTTTTAATGCCGCCGTCCACATGTTTCGATGTTGTGATCAAAAATTAGCTTGTACAGTTAAAAGCGTCAGACAGTGATAATAAATTGTAGTAAAACTGCGATTGTTGAGGGGGAAATGCGGAACAGAGACGTGAGGGTGAAAATAATAACAACGTGCTACTGCTACCTTTGCTATGACATTTCTCCCGACCCGGAGGATTCGATGTGAGCATGCGCACTGCATCGCCTCTATGGGGACTGGGAGGACATCACGGAAAAAACGTAGCAGCGGCACCACCACAAACCTTACACCGAGATTGCGCCAGTACCGAGCACGACTAAGCGGCCCACGACCATGCCCAATGCGGCGCTAGAGAGCGGAACGACCCCTTAACAGGCCTAAAGCGAGGTCTGCGCCGCCGCCGGGAGGGGGAAATACATTTCTTCATATGGAAACAGCATGCGGGAAATGGTTGGTGGTTGCTGCGTGTGTTCCGACGAGCGAGGCTGGGCTGAGAATCCGCTCGTTTACTGTGATGGACACGGCTGCAACGTCGCCGTACATCAAGGTAACGTTAGCCGCTGTTAGCGTGGAAGTAGCGGACAGCTGTGACGGCCGAGCCGGCGACAGGAGGCGGGCCGTTGATCGGTCGCTGGCTGGAGCCTACGTGCGTACTTGTGTGTGCGTGCGTGTTTGCGTAGGTGTGTGTGCGCGCGCGCGTGTGTGTGCGCGCGTGTTTGTCAGTGGGCGGGGGGGGGGGGGGGGGTGCTATTTGTTGTCTCCTTACAGCACACAGGGCCAAGCAAGGTGACTGTGAGCCTGCATGCAGCCTTGATGGCATACTGTGAGTGTGTGCGGGCGTGTGCATGACCCTTTCCGGCCCTGTCGTGCACGACAAATGAGACGGGGGAAGCAAATAGCAGGCCAGTCTCCCGTAGCCTTGTGTCCACATTTCACTTCTTGGGCATTATGAAAATCTTTCTTCGAGGTAAAGATGATGTGCTGTTCAAGTGTAGTAAAGTGCTGCAAAAGCCAGGCTCAAGACTTCCTTTTTTGCCATACTTAGCCATATACAATTGAGAAATGGGTGCCTCACAGTTCTACGGTTTAGTTTTGAAATTATGGCTCTGGCTTTTCTGTGTGCATGTTGTCCTCATGGCTGCATGGTTTTCTGCAGATACTTTGGCTTGTTCCCACATCCCAGAAACATGGCTAATTGAAGACCAAATTGTAAAAGCTTGTGTTTGCCCATTATGTACCCTTTGACTGCCTGATGATCAGTCCAGAGTTTTGCGCAAAGTCAGCTAAAAGACCCTAATTTAAAAAGAGATGGATGGATGTTTAAATTCATATGCATGTTACCATTTTTTACACTTCTGACAACTTGCTATTTAACTGGTTGAGGCAGATGATCACCCCATGTTTCAATCGAGGATGATCCTGTTAAGTCATGTGGTTCTTTGGACAATTTGCCTGTACTTGTGAGGTTCTGTTGGCTCTCTTTAATGTCCGCTGACTGGTTTTACATCAGCTTCATACAAGGAGTATCTTGAGATTACATGTATTGTGAATTGTTTGAATATTAATTGTTTGAATTAAATTCAATTACATTTGTGTCTCAGCATGCTATGGCATCGTCCAGGTACCCACTGGCCCGTGGTTCTGTCGTAAGTGTGAATCACAGGAGAGAGCAGCGAGAGTGGTGAGTGTACCAACGCACAACATGAGAAGTGTTTCACTTTTCATGCTGAGATCAAAATAACTAAACTAAACTGGGCTCCTTTGTGTCCTTCCATAGAGGTGTGAGTTATGCCCACATAAAGATGGCGCTCTCAAGAGGACAGACAGCGGAGGTAGATATGGGACTTGGTTAGAACTCCCCTCGTGTTGGTGTCGGTCCCCTTTTTTTTTGGCCCTATTAAATGCAAATTTTGATAAGAAAACAAACTTTTCATGCTCGCAATCTTCTGTCATTGTCACCATCAGGTTGGGCTCATGTTGTTTGTGCTCTCTACATACCTGAAGTGCAGTTCGCCAACGTCCTCACCATGGAACCCATCATGCTACAGTATGTTCCACATGAGCGATACATGAAGGTATTGAAACACGTTAAGTCCTTAAAAAGAGGGTCCCAATTTTTAGTGCAGCATTCACAGCCTTTTGTTAGATATCTGCCATTTTTAGCCTATTTGCAAGAATGCTGAACAAGATGTCTTTGTGAACAACCCAACTTCTCCACAAATGTTGGGAGACAAGTGGATTTAAGAAAGCATAGCTTGGTTCGCAATAGTGTGGTCGTCTCTCACCATGAAGGTTGCAAGTTTGATCCTAAACTCCTCGTAAAAAACACATTGCTCTTCCTAAATCCAAGATTGAGCTTCGTGACGGATCCTCCTCTCCAGAACCCCTCAAAGGGAGACTGAGGAGTGTGACCCCCCCTGTAGCAGAAGCACCCCTAAGATAAGTGTAACCCTACAAATTAAGTAATTAACTCATTCACTGCCAGCCCAGATAAAGTGGGTCTTTGATATACATAGCTAGCGATGGCAATGAATGAGTTACCACCCCAGTCTGCCCGTCCTGGTCCCATACTCAACTCAACTGTATTTATAGAGCACTTTCGTGCGTTCAAACATGGCCACCAGACACTCACTGTCAGACCACACCCCGAGGCCTGACCCCATAGGTGTTGACCCATGTCTGGGTGTGGCTCAGAATGCAGGTTTGTTAACCAAAGGGCCTGTCCCATCCAGATTAGGGACAGACCGATTAATCGGGCACCTGCTGAAAAATACTCTTTCACATGGTTCAGATGACGATAGTGAGCAGAGAATTTTAAATGAAAGTTGATGCAGATGCGGATATGTTTTCTGGTTCCATTTCCAAGATTGTAAAGGGTCTTGGTTTCTGGGTGTGTTTGCTTCTGACTGGCAGCGTTGGACTTCAATTATGGAGGATCTCGCAATTATAAGATAAAATGAACAAAGCCACTGTAAGGCTCTTTCACTGACTATCATATGTATAACAGGTCATTCACTTGATAAACTGATAAAGTGGGTGCAATGCGCCACCGTAAAAAAACAAATGTATATAACCGTAAACAATGCTCAAAGGAGAAAAAGATTTACCAAGATCAAAATTATTCCACACTGGGGAAAACTTCTTAGAACGATAAATAATTTCGCAAAACTCCAGCCAACAAACCCTCGACATGTTGAGACAGTTTGTGTCCTTGTAAACACACTTTGGCGCGGCACATTCAAACGATTCAGTTCCTGTATTGGTCACGTGATTCTTTCTTAAAGCAGTACACGCACCGATACGGGGTTTCACTCTTGAGCTCTCGGCACTGTGCTCACGCACCAGTGTCGCTCGTCCCATCACTACTTGCAACATCCCGGACGAGAGAGCGCATGGATTGTTGTCGGGTCTGGCAGGCGCCGTAGGCGGCGGTGGAAATGTAAACAAAAGCGGGTCTGTCAAGCTAATATGGCTAGCCACTCAGACCTCTGCTACCGAGCCTTTCTACCTCAGACGCCAGACACAGAACACACAAAACCGGTGATCTGAAACGATAGCTTGCAGGAAATCACCATGTTCGGAACTGTTGCATTTTATGAATCATGTAAGCCCAGCTACGCGCTTAGAGTTCCCACGCTTCAGCGTGACTACATGAAACAAAGTGCAGCACAAAGTGAAGTTTCATGGGCAGCATATGATGTCCGGAAATGCGCAGATGATAGTCGGGGTAGGTTCTTCAGAAAATGGATGGTTGGATAACAAACGCTCTGACACGGCACTGTGTCGTTACTGTCATAATAGTAATTAAAACATGTTTGGAATACAAGCTGCCACGGCGTGTTGAAATGTAGCTATGGTGAGTGCTAATTTTAATCATTAGTTTTTATTTTGGTCCTTGAAAATGTCTTCACAAGAAAAAGACTATGAGCACTGACGTGTTTAGAGTCTTGCTCTTTAGTTTAAAAATAGATGTGTGTGCAGTGTGCATTGTTGAAATGTCACAACTAAGTAAATCATTTTGATTGATTTATTCTTTGAAGCATTAATATATTATACATGTACAGTAAAACACTCCTGCGTGCAGTCCTGCCATAATGCTCTCGACAACGTTTTAAAATTAGGAATGTTAAATTTAATTGTTTTGGAAGTTAATTTCTATAGGTTGACAGCTCTGTGAATGTGATGCCGTTCAAAATTTTGGTTCAATTAACTTTAGTGTAGGTGGAACCAAGCCAAAAAGTTGGGTTAGTCATGAGCCCTGTATCCTTAAATAGAATTGATAAGGTAATCCTATGGACCTGTCATTCAAAACAAAGCAAATCTTATTTTTGATGAGCAATGCTTAATTAAGTGAGCAACGCAAGTTGTGCAAAGAATTGGCCTGGATGTCACTGTTTTATACACAACCTAATGTTCCAGTTTGTTAAAATGTGTTAAATATGACATACATTCAACTACTGGTAACACTAACACACATATGACAAGTATTCATGTCCTTATAAATTTATTAAACATCTGTACACACACACACAAACACACACAGTTAACTCTCGTGCAGCCCGGTCCTTCTTCCCCACGAATAGTGAAAATCTGTTGATAATTGACGCTCTGAAATGCATTGGGGCTGGGTGGACCTATTATATATATTAAATAGATTTTTAAATGAATTCGATGATTAATCGGTAATCGGTATTGTTTTCTGGTAAAAATCGGCATCGGCCTCAAAAATCCATATCGTCCGTTCCCTCGTCCAGTTAATCAATTTTTCACTGACGAGCTCACTTTATGCATTTATTTTTTCCTCAAGAAAATGAAAATGTCAGTCATCTCAAATCACATCAGTCTGTTATGCAGCAGTTGGTAAATAACTAGTTGCCCCTGGAATGCCCTTTTACGTTGCCAAAATCAACCCGCCACCATGTCTTGGTGTGACAGCGTCAGAATTGGAGATCATATTCGTTGCATAGCTGGTATGGACAAAAGAATATGTTTATATGAATGCTGTAATGTACAGAAAGAAGGAAGCTGTATCCACTATCATGAGTTGAATGTGGGCAGATTCATTTCACCTAAACAGAGTAGGCCCTTGATTTAACTGATTTTGGATTTATGAAATTTTCAGAATTTTGCGTGAATGGGATGTCCGAGCGCTATCTTAATTTCTAAAGTCAAGAATAAAATATTTGACTTCATTATTTGCAGATACGCAGGTCCTCCCACATTCCCCAAAAAAACCTGACAAAAATGAACCATCTGCAAGGTTGAATTATTACGATCACCACAAATGCCAGCACTGGAGGACAATAGGTTGCTTGTGGCTAAATGTTCGTTTTGTAAATATTTGGGAGTTGATTTGCATAATATTTTTTCCACAACACACTTTGCATATGGTCATTCACTTTGGTCACTCAATACAACATTGAGGATGTATGTGATTATGATCAAATTGTCTTTACAATTTCAAGCGCTTGGCCCAGTTAGCAGGAGGAAAAAGGATCTGCATCATGATTATGCACACCTTGATATACAGTAGGTTCTCAAACTTTCTCCCAAGTACCACCAGAATGACCAACATTAAATTACTCTAGTGTAGTGGGCCTGAGTCTTCATCAAAAATAATGTTGAGCATTTATTCTCAAAAAGTATATTTTGTATTCTTGTAAACCACTGTAACATTATGTACAATTGCAACAGTAACATTATGCTTAAATATATGAAAATTAATAAACAGTACATTTTTTAAAAATGGAAATGTATTGCACACAAAAGTCAAATTAAGAAAAATACATTAATAAATGTTTCAAACAAAACTACTTTGAAAGATGAAATTCAAATGTATTCAATGTAAAAGTGCAATGTAAATATACTGTTAAAAAATGAATGGACTGAATTAAAAAGAAACGGCGTTAGGATCATTGATCAGAATTACTGATCAAGGATGTGTACCTCCCTCGGTCACACCATCACACAAATGTCCACATTACCGGGTGGTCGAATTCGTGTTGAAGATTATCTTTCTTGTAGTTGGGAAATGTGCTTTTAAATGAATATAAGGACAAATTATTTACTTGCCCACTGATTGTGGTCACAGTTTAAAAGATTTAATCGACATTTTTTTAAAAGGCCCCAGGGGAACTCCTGCTATCATAATCTTTAAAGTATTTTTTTAGTTTATTCTGACTGTTAGTTATACTGCTGTGGTTTCCGTCTTTTGACACATTGAACTATTTCGGTGGTGGGTTTTTTGATCGCTGGTAAAGGAATTAAAAGCATAGTGCCCATCTCCATCCAAACTAGCTCATTCAAACATTGCACTCTTCAGAGAAATCAAAACAGATGCTGACACTGGCTCTGCGTTTGCATGCACAAAGGAGTGTTGGAGGACCGGTTTCATATTACCGTGTCAGCTATAATAAATCGCAGGCAGGTTTCTCCTGTCGGCACCATTCAGCCATAGATTTGCATTCTGCATTCCTCAACAGCATTAGGATGGATGGTGAAAACCTGAGGAGCCACTCTTCCTTTTACAGGGCTGCTGTGGCAATGTCTCCAGCCTTCTTCCGTTTCAAAGTCGCTGTCCTTTGAGGGTAACTTAACCCCCTCCGCCCTCCCCCTTTACACAGCCTGTTCAAGGCGGGAATACTGAACCATTTTTAAGCCTCCCCACTTTTGTACTAAACACACACAGGGACCAAATGAGGGGGGCCGAATGTTAAACCGACACTGGAAGTATTCAAAGCACTGAATCAACCGCGTAATGATGTGGTCATTTTTATGACAGTCTCACTGAATCTCTAATGCGTAAAAAGTGGGGTTGTGCTGGGTCGAGCAAGACTGAGAGACTGGGGGACAAAGGCTGCAACAGAGGCAGAGGCTAAAAGGTAAAGGGCCTGCCATTCCTTTGTTCTGCACCTGTTTCTCGGCCTCATTCACCCTACCAGTGTGCCCCACTCACTGCGGGCAAAACAGAGTGGGAAGTCCACACAGTAAAGCCAGAAAGAACACATATCCTAAAGATACTTAGCATCGCATTTCAGATTTCCATCACTCCTACCTCATATCTTAGCATTATTAGTCGTTGGGTACAGTACCAACTAAAAGCTTTTCACCAAAGTGGATTCACAATCGAATAGAAAAAAAAATGTTTTATGTGTGAATGCCATGTGGATTTTTCACAGTTTCAAAGGCAATCATTTGATGGGTCACAGTCGTGCACAACAAACTGGGAAAGCTTTGCAAAGTCACATGTGCTCTATTGACAAGCATTTGGAGCTGGAAGAGGCCTTTCAGCTTCTGTTTGACCTCACCCTATTAGCACTGGTGCGATACATGCAAATATTCTGTACATAAAAAGTGTTCCTTCACTGTCAAATGCTTGAATGGATTGTAAAAGGTCTCATTGGTCGGCTCTCCGTATCATCCTTTGCCCAGACATGTTACATCTGTGAGGACCACGGCAGAGAGAGCAAGGCAGCATGCGGCGCGTGCATGGCCTGCAACAGACAGGGTTGCAGACAAGCTTTCCATGTCACCTGGTAGGTGGTCATGAGCATGCGTGTATGTGCGGCTCCAAAAATGATGTTTCATATTCATTTTCACGTTGATGCACACAGACGCCTCATACGATGCCGCGTCACAACCAGTTTCTTCAAAACACTGTTACGCTTACGTTGCAGCAAATGGTTCGCAATAATACTCCAATGATAAATGCTTTAGCTCACTTGTGTCAAACCCAAGGCCCAGAGGCCAGATCCGGCCCGTGACATCATTTAGTGTGGCCCACAAAGACAAATCATGTGTGTCAACAACAGTTGTTTCAGCTGCTTTAACTCGTTGGTCACAAAATGTAGCCAATGTTTTCCTGGAAAAGAAGGGTTGATTCAACACTCTTCTCATCAGAAGAATATCCCTGATACCCATTTTTCCAGCGATTTCACAGATTTTTTAAATTTATTTTTTATTTTTTGCAGCAGCAGTGAAGGGTGGATGTCTTTTTTTTTTAACTCATGTTATCATTCTTCCATTATGTCACAACTTCTCTGAAATGCTTCAAAGCATCAGTATATTAACGACAACTTGTAAGATCCAGAATTACTATTAAGTCAGTCTATGTAGGTTCATCTCTTGTCAATGTATGTTCTGGGACAATGCGTGTATGTTCTGGTGTGGACTTAAACATAGCTGCCTGTCTCTTCACATTTGTGGCCTACTGGATAATGCCGTTAGCGCTCAGATGGCAGGCCTGCTGTGTGAGGAGGAGGGCCCTGAAGCTGACAATGTCAAATATTGTGGCTACTGCAAGCATCACTACAATAAAATGGTATGAGGTCTGGCCTTTATAACTACCTCCTTACTGTGTACACCAGTAACTGTACAAGTATTGCAGTAGATAGTTTTGGTGAAATATATGAAAAACAAATGTGACACGAATGGGTCGTGTCCAATGTCTTAAATTCCATAATGTTTACTTATTTACAGCAGAAGAAACGACGTTCCAGTGAAAACGCAAACAGTGCCTTCAGTCATTCTCGGGGGCGCTCTTCCTCTCCGTCACAGGACAAACACCACCACCACCGGCAGAGGAAGGTAAACACGTGACAAATGTATTCATTTGATATCCAAATTAAATTGGCCAGCTTTTGTTTACTATTGTTTCCCAACTGAGAAGTAGGGCTGCCAAGATGAGTCCACTAGCACCCGACCGACGACATCAACCACCATATCCTTCGACGGCTAATTTAATGGTCATTTATTTCTTTTGAGTCATCAGCGGTGTCAACAAAAGCACTGTGACTAGTGTCGTGGGTACCTGAGTCCAAAAGATAGGGCGTATTTCTCCCAAAATATTTAATGCCTTTCATGGCAGCACGGCGGTAATAAACGAGCATCTAAAAAGGCTGCATGTGTCTGATGCCCGATTTCATTTCTGCCATAGGGACAGTCATGTCTGGAAGTTAGCATTAGCACACACATGTGTGTTTGATGTAACGGGCATGAGTAATTAAAGTAACTGATTTTTAAAACACATATAACCTAATTCATTCCAATACTGTATACTACGTGAGAGTGCAAAAAATTTGTTTGTCCTAATCTTTAATGAGTTATTTTTATTTTCGCTTCGGGCGTATACCTCATTTTGCCTTTGTGGATAAACATGATACTTTTAAATTACACATGCTAACATTTAAAAATAACACTCGGAAACAATTAGAAATCAAATTCTGCTGAGTTTGATTTTTGTGCTGATTAAAACTGAAACTGGCGTGCTGATTCCAAAAATTGCAGTCAGTTGTTGTTATTGTTTTTTAATAGGACCTCAAGTGTTTTTTCCCCACAGCTTACCCTCTAGAAAAGCAAAATTACACTGATTGGCTGGAGTAAGACTGTATTAAGAAGAGCTGATTACCGTTGGACTCACTCACGGCTACTTGGCAACTTGTTTGTGCAGTTACAATTGAAAAAGTGCCGTGAGAGGTGTGTGCAGCTCCCAATAGGTCAGTACTATCAATATCTGCAAACAGAAAGTTAGCAAAGTAGGTATTAAGAGGATCTTTGCTGGCGTTTGTCTTTATCATGTAACCGTGGGCAACAGTCGTAATTTCTGCTTTGTGTTATTCTGAGGGGTTGACTTGTCAAAGCTTCTAACTACCGGTATTCAATCTAAATGTTTTATTTACATATACCGGTATACATATTTATTTCATCATATCAAAACGGCTCTTATAGTTCAAAAACATGACGTGATAGAGAAAAAAAAGCTAGATCAGTTTTGGCTTCCGCCCCCAAAAATGAGTTCAAAAGAGCTGTCAGACCAAACTCAATGAAAACTGCGTTCCCCAGTGTAATAAATAACACCAGTTTTCTTTAGTACAGGGTGTTCCAAAAGTGTTGGGCACATTTTGACATTGAATATCTCGGAAACTATTCAGGATATAAAAACGCATCTGGTAAATTCAGAAAGCTTGTAATCTCAATTTTTACATGGAATGTTCAAAGATGTTCAATGTGAGCGCCATTGGTCACACGACACACATCAAGTCGTTTTCAAATTCTTGCCAAACGCATCCCAGCATTGCATTGTCAATGGTTGCAACAGCTTCTGTTATTCATGCCTTCAGCTCATCCACATCTCTTGGAATAGGGGGCACATAGACCAATCCTTTCACAAATCCCCACAAAAAGAAATCGCATGCTGTGTTCCCTACTGGCTCTTCCGATCGATTTACGGGGGCTCCGCTGGAAAGCAGTTTGAACTTGTTCAATCACATCTTCTGAAGTTGAGGGGCGTCCCGTTCTTTTAGCTGGGCATAAGCACCCATCCGTAATGAATTTACCATGCCATCTCACTATGGACTTCCTCTCTGGTGGCTCCTTTCCGAAATTTCTGCGAAATGCACGTTGAACAACAGTCCATGATTCAGTTTTTGCAAATTCAAGCACACAAAACGCCTTTTCTGGTTGAATGAACGCCATTAATGGGTCTGAAAAGAAATAAAAAAATCAATAGCCTTCCAAAAAACTTAATGTAATTAGCTTTAAAATGGCACAACTTTTATCTTACTACCATTCATAGTTAAGGAGATATGGGGACTTCAAATGTGCCCAAAACTTTTGGAACACCCTGTGCCAGTGATAATTTTACAGTTTGAGACCTGCAAGTCCCAGGAACTCGCTGATCAGAAAAGTATGAGTCCCATTATGCATTTAGAGAGTCCCAAATTTCGAAATCTGAAATGGTCTACTTATTCAATTGCATATGATAATAACACAAACAACAACAATATACAGTGATAATAGGTTTATTCCTTATAAACAAACGCTGCAAAAATTTAAATAATTCAGGCATACAAGATTTGCTGAGAAATAGGTTCTTATTTCATCCCATGGTTCAGTTTTTGAGTTCATAAATTCTCCTCTCTTTACTCTGCTTCCAATGATGCAAGGCTTTCTCAAAGTCAACTTATCATCGCAAAAAACTATCCAACTTTAGCTGCTTCCTCTGTGATATCTCCGCAATAAACTTTCGCAACACTTGTTTGAACATTACACAACTTGGCAATCGTCTGCTTCCCCGCGAGGTGAAGCTCAATCTCACCAATCTCGTCTCACGAGAACGGAAATCTCGTCACGCTAGATTACTGAACGCAAGATCAAAACAACAATGGCGGCGATGGTCAAACTGCGTTCGTTGCTGGAAAAAAAGGATTTACCGTCGTTTTTTTTTGGACTGAGAAATTTCCTTGCATCCCAAAAACGTACATTATTCGGAACTGTGCATCCCGCGGGAAAATTATGCGTCTAGCACGCGGGACGCAGAGGTAACATGAAGTGACTTTTCCTATTTTTTCTCATCTGATTTCACTGTATTCTCCATTTTAAAAAATGCTTGATCCTTGAGAACAGTAAAATACTGTAGCTTTACAAGCATTTTTTTGTATTCATAGATAGTATCTAAATATTCGGAGTGCAACTATGCATACTCTATAGATTATTACTACTGTATTTTCTACACACTGTAAGGCGCTTTGGACAATCAGGCGCACCTTCAGTGAATGGCCTATTTTAAAACGGTTTTCATATACTGTATAGGGTGCACCGCATTACAAGACGCATAGAATAGAAATTACAATAGTGACTATGGTTGCGCTATGTATCCACTAGATGGAGCTATGCTAAAGGAATACAATATAATACATTACAGCTTTATTTATATTGCGCTATCACAACCACTGCAGCTGTAACAAAACACTTTACAGAACATTTAAAATACTACGTAGAAGAAATCAGAAAATTGACCCATATAGAAGGTGCATCGGATTATAAGGTGCACTGTCGTCTTTTGAGAAAATCGAATGCTTTTAGGTACGCCTTAGAGTGCGGAAAATACGGTCCTACTAAAGAGTTGCAGCTGGAAATGTTAAAGCCCCGTACCAGCATTGATATAAGCATGTCAGGAATGCTGGTATAAGCTGTAAAGATGAATCCATGTTGAATGTGCTGTATCTTGAAACTACTCCTTTCTGAGAAGTCTTGTCTGATTCCTGTTTTATGTTTTTTCAGAGTCACAAGGACAAGATTCGTCAGAAAGAGCGCCACAAGAAGGCCTCTGACAGCCTAGTCCCTTCAGTGATGTCCAACAGTGTAGACATGGTATGAAGAGCAGAGCGAAAGAAGAGTTGTTGGATCCAGTTCAACATGGGTAGACCGATTATCGGCCAGGCTGATTATCAGATGGCCTTTAAAAAAAAAAATCTGATGGACGAGAAGAGCTCAGTTTAAAACCGACGACTTATTGACGTTTCCAGTTAACTGTACAAGAAGTGCTGCTGATCCCTGAGATCTCTCGACAACTTTTTAAGACATACTGAGGACCCTGGGAGCTCCCGAGACTGTTTGTTAGAATTGTCAACCAAAAATGTGTGTTGTCTAAGATAATATGCTGAAAAACCTTTCAACAAAATTATTTATTTATTTGCTGCATTGTTTTCTTTTTTTCTGAAAATAAATATCGGCTCCAAATATCTGTAATCGGCCTCCTTGACTACTATTAATCAGTATTGGTCCCAAAAAAACATATCAGTCTGTCTCCAGAGTAAACTTTACATTTCAAATAATTTGTCTGTGTGTGTTGGGACAGCTCCCCTCCAGTCACCACAGTTCCAAAGACAATGAGGGGAAATCCAAGAAGCTGATTTCGCACAGCCATGGTCACCACAGTAAGAAAAGGGGAAGCACCGGCAAGAGTGGTTCCTCTAGTTCCTGTTCGTCAAGTCCGTTCAATCCAGGTATTACACTGACACTTTAGCAGGCGCAAGAAAAAAAAACTTCTGGCGTCCGGAAGCTTGAAGAGGAGGATTTTGTTTTATGGGCTCTGTCTTGCTCATGAAGGTGGAATCCTGTCTTCAACTCAAGATTCCCATCAGTTCTCCTCATCATCCCGTCTGGAGCGCGACCACGAGCGTGGAGGCGGTGAACACGGCGGCGAGGATCGCAAAGAGCGTCACAGGAGGCCAGCCGTCCAGGGAGCCCAAGAGGACGGCGATAAGCCGGAACACAAAGATGAGGATGAGGAGGAAGACGAGGATCGCATTTATCATGAGCCGCCGGCGTTGACCCCTGCTGAAGGCCCTCTCGCAGGGTCGCAGGGTCACGATCGGTCAGATGGGAACTCGAGCCCTTTTGAGAACAAGGTCACAATTTCAACTTTTGGATCCATCATGCGCATTACCTCCACGTCAGTGCTGGGTAGTAGCAGTAAGATCCGCAAGATCTCCTCTTCAGGAGACTACAAACCTTCCAAGTCTCTGTGCAAGTTGTCTCAACTGAGCACACCACCGATCCCAGAAGAAGGAGAGCTGGAGGGCAAAATTACCCCGCCATCTCTGTCCCAAGAGAGAAGGCACCGTGACAACAAAAAGAGCCGCCATGGTCCAGGCCGACCCCGTGGAAGCAAGAACCGAGAGAGGAAAGAGGACACGCATCATCATTATCATCATCACCACAACCACAACAGTGCACCTCCTCCTCCACTACCGCCAGTCTTCACCTCCTCACTCTACCCGAGCCCAATGTCAGTTTCACACCTCGCCTTCCCCTCCTCACTGCCCACCACCACCACTTCCTCTTCTTCATTCTCATGCTCCTCAGCTAGCAGTTTTTCCACAAGCCGTGGCAACTCGATGCTTGGCTCGGGTGAGTGGGTGTGTGTGGTAGTCCTCAAGTTTCCGGTGTGTAGCGAAAAGTGCATGCACTTCAGCATATTTGTTTGCAACTTGACAGAAAATGCATGGCGAAAGCCACAATAGCAGTTTATCTCAAGAATAACAAAAACAAAAAACTATTCGGTCTGATCAGTGTTTGTTTGGTCTTTCAATGGTTTGTATTTGTTGTGTCTACATCAGGGATGCCCAACTAGTCCATTGCGATCGACCGGTAGCCCGCGGACTGGACCCAAGTCGATTTCGAGGGGTATAGGGGGTAATGGGAGGGGGCGAAAAAGATTTGTATGTCTGTATACGTGTTATTCCTATTCTATATTTTTGTGATAGTGTATACTGCACCCTAAGCATCCTATCAGTTTCATTTTCACAAAAAAGTATTCCAAAAATAAAAAACAGGCCACCTTGAACCTACGCTGGCACATGGCCTCTATAACCGGAGGTTTTAGCGGTCAGCAGTCTGCAATTACAGCTTGCGATCACATCTTTTGCGATATATATTTTTTTATTATTGTCATTGTTATTATTATTCTCATTCAGTTTGTTTCATCTGCAATTCACCGATGGCACTGGCAAAGAATGGGAATCTGGAGTGCCAGAGAAGCGTTTTAAAACGGTACACATGAGCTACGATCGTGATATTCACGCATTTAACATGCTGCAAAATGTGTCCCCTGCCTCCGCGTCCGGTCTCTACTATGCTAGGCAGTGATTTCCTTTTCACAAACTCTTGTATCTACTTTTTCAGTTTCGTTCATGTTCGATGCGGTGATAGCTGTTGCTCATCGTGGCGTGTGTGTGCGCATGCGTATGAGCGTCTATACATGCACATGCAGTAACGAACAATCGCGAAAGGTTGATTGGCTTGAAGAGTAGATCTTAAGTCAAAAAAGGTTGGGCACCCCTGTACTACATAGACTAGGTACTCTGCATTAGAAAACAATTACTTAACTATACTGACTTAGGGTCCAGGGTGAGGCAAATAAGATAAACAATGTAAAATTACAACAATATGCACACAATGTCCGCCACGCCCCCCCCCCCCCCCATAAAAAAGGGACACAAGAGGCATCTCTACAATTCTCTCCAAATCTGTGACTGTTATGTAATGTTGACAGTACATGAGAATTTCTTTCTGAGTCATAAAACCAGCTAATAGTGTTGATTTATACATTAGCATTAGCTGTACTGAACTGTCTATGAAGTGTTGCTCTTGCAGTGGTTACAAACATTTCATTTGCACTAGATGAGCTGAAGCTATTGAGTTATAATTTCAGAGCATCATTATAAAATGCCTTTGTCAGCTAGTTTGTCCACAAATGCGCACTATTTGTGCAACATGGTCAGACATCTTTACTCCAGCTACACGTGCATACTTTCATGTTTGCTTGTCCAACAACACGCAGCGCTTTTTATGAATGTCTTCATTATCTGGCATTTGTTTTATCGCAGAATGTCTCACTTGTTTGATCTTATGACAGACTGTGATATAATAACACTGGTCAACAGCAAATTTGAATCGGAGAGGACTTTATGTGTCCCTAAATGTATTTTTAATGCTGATTTAAAAAACGTCTTGACTTTTTTGTTAGCATTTTTTTAAAGATATTTTCATCCATCCATCTATCCATTCAACCATTTTCTATTCCGCTTATCATCACAAGGGTAGCGGGCATGGTGGAGTCTCTGCCAGCTGTCTTCGGGCAGTAGGCGGGAGACACCCTGAACCGGTTGCCAGGCAATTGCAGCGCACACACAGATGACCCACCATCCACACTCACACTCACACCTAGGGACAATTTAGAGGAAACAACCTACGGGGGCATGTTTTTGGAATTTGTAAGGAAACCAGAGTACCCGGAGAAACCTCACGCAGGCACAGGGACATGCAAACTGCACACGGGAAGGCCGGGGCCTGGAATCGAACGCTTGCAACTCTGCACTGTGAGGCGGACGTGCTAACTAGTCGACCACTGTGTGGGCCAGATATTTTCATTTTTTTATTTTTGAGTTTGACCGATAAACTCTTTTGTAACATGTATTTTGCCCTGCGTTGTAATTCATAGCTATGACGTTTTTTTTTTTAATTCCACTTGTTGCTAAACTTAACGCTTGATTAATAAATATTACTATGTTAGACATTATATTTTTGTTATGGTCCTATTATTATTATGAAAACATGATGTGCAGAGAAAAAAACCCCCAACAGATTTGGCATCAGTGAAAAAAATACAAATTAGTGACAAAATTATTTGCCACTTTGTTTAAAAAAAAAAAACAATCAATAAAAATGTGTTGACTGGTGTTGTATACTGTCAAATCTGGAAAATGAAATTTTGTTCATCTACAGACACATACAGCACATTAACAAAAAAAAAAATCCTTCTGTCTTTCTCACTCAGGTATCTATTCCAGCCTTAAGAACCCTCTGTCACTGGGTGGGGGCATCTGCAGCACCTCCGTCTCCCTGGGTGGAGGGGTGTGTAGCACCTCCTTGTCCCTGGCTGGGGGCATGTGTAGTAGCTCTCTCTCATCAGGACTCCTCCCTTCCCACGCTCTCTCAGGCTCTCTTGCATCACGCAACGGTGTTTCAAACCCACAGGTACAGTATTTCCAGGACATTCATCCAGATATTTCTCTTATGTTATTATTGGATGCTATACAATGAGAATAATCGTATTACTTGGGGGAGCAATTAAAAAAAAAAGGGGGGGGGCAGTAGAAGTGATTTTGAGTTTTCCAACCTCATTAAAAAACGGCACGTTTCTCTTAATATGTCATGCATTTATGAAACATATTTTACCCTTCATGTTTAACTTCATGGCTTTTGTATCTCCGCACTTATATTCTTATACTTTTTAAAATGAATTTCAACAGGTGCATCAGGGTTCGAGCGGCTCCTACAATGCAACACCAGCGCAATCTTTCATCACTGGTCTCTCCACACTGCCACCACTACTGAGTCAAGCCCCAACCTCACTACCAGGTATGAGGTCGAAGTAACGGCCTTCAAATGTCCTTTCGTTTCACAAATCAGACCTATTTTCTATTGCCATTCGATTTTTTGGATACCCTCTATAATGACACAAACGGAGAAAATGACAACCAGAATCAAAATTGATTAATATTACCAATACTATAAATGTTGACATCTTGTTCCCTTTCATAGAGTCAGGCCTTGATGACTGTCGCTTCCCATGTCAGGGACACTCGCCAAGGGACAGTCTTTCCTCACAGTATGTCTTTTGTTTTTACCAAGCTATTATCTCCTTGGAAATTGTATTCAAATGATAAGAGAAGTCATATGTGTTAGCTGGAAATCGGCAGCAGGTTAACGATCCCAAGTAACAAAGGAAACACTTTCACCCTCTTGCTGTCTCCATCACACACAGGTCTCCTATGAGCTCCCTCCCTCTTCTTTTTGACCAGAGAGATGGTTTAGGTGCAGGAGTTCTAGCATGTCCTGAGAACATCCCCCAGGCAAGCTCCCACATTGAACTGCTGTTGGAGAAACACAGCAACGGAGAGATCGGTGTCAACAGTGAGTGACCTCATTCTTTGCCTCCTATTCAGAGAAGCATGACCGTGTGCCAGTGCAAATGCTTATTAGGAGAAAAAGGGTTTGTTTTTCATAACACCTCACCAATACATTTACAATCCTGATTTCACTTGAAATCCTGGGGCCAGTTATTCAAAAAATGTCATGTGAATCAAAAAAAGATCCAAACATGTAAGGCCCATTTTTGAAGATCCAGAATCAGGTAATCGTTTGATGTTTATGACAGTTTATCAAAGAAGCGTTGGACTGGATCACCCTGATCCAGACACACTGTTTTCAACATTACCAAATCCCAATTACCGGTGCTTGAATGGGTTCACTTAAGTGGTTTATTTTTTTGGGGTTTTTTTTTTTTTTGAGGGGGGGGGGGCAAAAAGGCAAAAATAACAAACATCAACTTTTATTTATGATTTCGTTTATGAACACTTATCAGAACCACAACAAATCACAAATTTACATAAACAAATACATTGTGGATATTTTTGAATATGTCTTAAGGAAAACACTAAATGTCCAAGAGTTAACAGAACAAATAATGTTTTTTCTTTGAAAGTATGATGTTCCCCACTACTTGGCGGTTCGGTTACTATGGTATAGGGCGGTCAATTTGGCCAAAACATTAGGTACACCCCGGATCCTTGTGTGTAGGTCAGAGATGTGTTCCTCGAGCCGGTCCTTGGTCCTCGGCCTCGGAGTCAAGTCCTTGGTCCTTGGCCTTGGATTGCCGGTTCTTGGACATAGTGAGGGACTAGAGCCTCGATCCCTTGTATAAGGACCGCAGTAATTATGAAGGAATCTAATAAATTCCATCCAAGGAAACCCATATTGATGGAATTTAAGAGGGGCGGGTCTGCCACTGACAGGTAACAGTTAGCGCAACGTATGAAGAGCGGCATCACAGTTAGTTTCAATCACGGTTTGTTGCGTTCGCGATCGGCAGTTTAAATAGCGTATAAAGCCTTTCTGTAACAGTGGTGTCTTTTATTTAGTTATTTTTGCACAGTCGTCACGTTTGTGCGGTCGCACTAGAATGTTTGTTTGAACCAAGTAATTTGCGTTACAGCTGGAGTCAATAATGTCGGCAGTTCACTTCCGGGTTTGGCTGTTGGGATTTGGAGTCCTTTTGCTCGATTCCAGTTTTGTTTGCTGAATGCTTTCTCATGTTTGGAATAATCCATCCATTTTCCGAACCGCTTGATCCTCACTAGGGTCGCGGGGGTGCTGGAGCCTATCCCAGCCGTCTTCGGGCAGTAGGCGGGGGACACCCTGAATCAGTTGCAAGCCAATCGCAGGGCACACAGAGACGAACAACCATCCACGCCCACACTCACACCTAGGGACAATTTAGAGCGTCCAATCAACCTGCCATGCATGTTTTTGGAATGTGGGAGGAAACCGGAGCACCCGGAGAAAACCCACGCAGGCCCGGGGAGAACATGCAAACTCCACACAGGGAGGCCGGAGCTGGAATCGAACCCGGTACCTCTGCACTGTGAAGCCGACGTGCTAACCACTGGACTACCGGGCCGCCCCTGTTTGGAATAATGAATATTGATAATACATAGTTTAAAATCATGGTTGATTTAATTAATTATTATTATTATTGTGAAGTTGAAGGTATTAATTAATGTAGTAATCGTGGTAGTGGTAATAATAGTAGTACTCAGAGCTACTGTTCGAGATTCAGCCATCTTGTTACCTCTGCGTCCCGCGTCCTAGACGCATAATTTTCCCACGGGACGCACAGTTCCAAATAATGTGCGTTTTTGGGACGCACGGAAATTTCTCAGTCAAAACATTTTCACGGTACCGAAAAATAGTTTAATTATAAAAGTCACCGCACTTGCATTGACTGTGTGATCCACGCGATTTCACTGCGCCTGTGTGTGTGTTTGTGATGTGGTGTGTGAGTGTGTTTCTTCTAATTTACTTTCGTTTTGTTTTGTTTTCTGTGTTGGGGGGGGGGGGGGTGCAACAGATAACGTTATGTGCGCATGCGGGTTGTTATTTTAGTCCGCAAACTGAGGAATCGCGCGGATGAAAGTTTGAGATGGCGGCGAAAAAAACTCACCAAGGTCTACTAATTACGATATTTAAGAAATGGGAATGCCAGTCTAATTTTTCATCTGAATTGTCCGAAGGACGTATCACTAAACTCACCTGTGATGTATGCACAGAACACGAGAGCGAAATACGACGCGAGGCACGATTACGAGGCAAATTGGTCATTAGGTTTGTAGGCTAATCGTTATGAAAAATATTATGAAACAGTATTGGTTATTCTAGAATTTACTGGTTGTAGCATGGTAACTTTATGAATAAAACATTCGTCACAAGGTGTAGTAATGCTAATGTTAACTGTTGGTAGAACTCATGACGTGTGTTAAATTCTTTCGTCAAATTGATCGTAGATTACACATGCATCGTCTTGGGAAGAGGATGTCAAGCCACATCAATACTTACCTGTATTAATGATTACCAGTCAATTAATCTTTGCAGTGTGAGATTGGAAAAAATACTCTGATGATGCCACATGAGTACACCAGTTTTTGATCCATTTATTTTTTGGAATAAACCTGGAGTACACAGCTGCTGATGTAATGTTCATTGTTAATGCATAGTTTTCAAACATTGACCCTTGAAACATTATACTTTTGAGTTTCGGAATTCTTGATTATCAATATCAGTCAAAATAGAAAAATGGGTTCCCATGATGAACGTTTACGGAACCCAACATTAGTTATCGTGGTTTCCCATTGGGTAATCCGACGGAACCGAAAAACGGTTACCTTGAATTTCCGAAATCCTCAGGCCTGCTCCTGAATTATTTAAATTTTTGCAGCATTTGTTTATCATTGTATGTATTTGTTGTTGTTTGTGTTATTATCATATGCAATTGAATAAGAAGACAGTTTCAGAATTCAAAATTTGGGACTCTCTCAATGCATAATGGGACTCATACTTTTCTGATCAGCGAGTCCCTGGGACTCGCTGCCGGTAAACTGTAAAATTATCACTGCAGAGATTACCGCTTTTTCTGCACTCAGTGATTGACTTCTATGCAAAGTCATTTCTCAACTTGTCTTCCGTGCCATGTCATCCCTGTTGAGTGTTGATTTGCTTCATATTAAGAAACTACTGCACTAAAACATTAATTCATAAATGTATATCATATGCTTTTATTTTTGTTTTTCTCAGTATAAATAACACGTACCCTGACTGTTCTACTCTTTGAATAAAAACACTTCATTCAAGCCTTAGGGAGTGCAAAGGGTTATGATGGAGGGGTGTTGCAAATCATGAGTACCTGCCAAGTGGTATGATAGCATTTTTTTATACATGTCCTCGGCTAGGCCTCAGTTTCAAAATCAGTCCTTGGTCCTTGGCCTTGGCCTCGGAGGCAAGTCCTTGGTCCTTGGCCTTGGCCTCGGAAAATTTCTCAAGTCCTTGGCCTTGGCCTTGCCCCGGAAAACTTTCCAAGTCCTTGGCCTTGGCCTCGGCCTCGGAGTCAAGTCCTTGGCCTTGGCCTCGGGTTGCCGGTCCTTGGACACAACACTGGTGTAGGTGTCCCCACTGGGGTGCAATATTTGACACAATTATCAGGTACACCCGGGATTTTTGTGTAGGCATCCCCGATGATATGGCCATATTGGTCAATATATTAGGTACACTACGGATTCTTATCTGCAGGTGTCCCCAATGGTGCAACCATATTCGCCAAAATATTAGGTTCACCTTGGGATTCTTGTCTGTAGGTGTTCCCGATGGAGTGGTCATATTGGCCAAAATATTAGGTATGACACAGTTCTTGCGTCACGTGCTTGATTCAAAAGATTCCAATTTCAAACTGTTCAGCATTTATGGCAGTGGTGTCAAACATACGGCCCGCAAAGAGGTTCGATCTGGCCCGTAGGATAATTTAAAAGTGAAAAAATGCATGAAAGACACAGAATGAATATTTCAATAAGGTGCAATTCATGGAGTATCCACTAGGGGAAACCACTGTTTTGATCGGAGTAAAAGACCAAATTGTTTTGATCAGAGAAGAAGACAACAGCATCCTCAGACTGTCACTTAGGCAGGCCCAACAGAGCAGACGCAATCAAGGACATGTGAATACTTTATTCTTTACATATTTAATAGCACTCTCCTTAGTTTGTAAGGTGTAGGCAGGGATTACATTTAGATTTTATATGCATGTGTAAATGGTTTAAAAATTCTTTATGAATTTCATTTAATCTTAAAGTGCATTACTATATTTTTCAATACCAATTACTTGTTCAAGTTTTGTGCCTTTGTACAATCAGTGGGGTCAGTTACAATGCATATATGTGAATGATAAAAATAAATTGCACATTTGTCTAAGGAAATCTAAGGAGCTTCATGAAATGTTTTATAAAAGATCTGTTTATTAAATTTCAACATTTTCCTAATGTTCTAACAAAGGAAAGACATTATTTTGGTTATTTATAGCACAGTATGGTATAATTTTAATGGTCCGGCCCACTTTACATCTACAATGTGAAATGAGTTTGACACCCCTGATCTATGGGTTTCCACATTGCAAGAGTCAGCAGTCCCATTCAAAGTTTCCGGTAAATTTCTTGGTAATTTAATTTGAAATACTGTATTGTTTATAAAGACGGGGGTTTACAATTATTCTTTTTTTCCTGATTCATCAATTAATCGACAAAATAATCTACAGATTAATCAATAAATAAAATAACCATTAGCTGCAGCCCTATAATGGACCATGTCTACCGACTGAGTGACATCTGAGTCCATTTAGTGTCAAATAATGTCAGAAGCACATGATTTCTCCATGATATGAATTGTTTTCCGTCTCTGCCAGTCGTAGACATGCTCCAGTCACTTCACTCGCTGCAGCAGGAGAACCAGCGGCTCCAGGACCAGATTCTCAGTCTGACAGCCAAAAGGGAGAGACTGCAGTTGCTCAACACAGAGCTGGCCGTACCTTTCCCTCATGCTCATTCTTTGCACGGCTCTTTGCACACCGCGGCCCGGATGAACTTCCTGTCCTCAAGTCAAGGTCAGATTTGTAGATTTGTCATTTACTCTCTTTAACGTGACACGTTACGTAGGTTCCCCATCTGCTCTTCGTGTGTGTATCTCTTGCTTTGTTCTCCTCCCTCATCGGCTTACCTCTGTCTGCATCATGTGCATGGATCATTTTTAAACCCATGCACGATTGTCTTTTTTTCTCTCTCTCTCTCTTGTGTGTCTCATGATTTGAGAGGTCCCGGTTTCAAATCTCAGCTCTCCTCTGCCCGAGTACTGTGGCTCCCTCCCATATTCTAGAGACATGCATGTTAAGCTAATTAAAGACCCCGCATTGTACATCAGTGTGAATGACAGTCTGAATGGCTGACTGCCCTGCATCTGGCTGCTGACCAGCCCAGTGTCCCCTGCCTCTTGCTCAAAATCGGCTGGGATAGGCTCCAGCTCACCTTTGACGCTGATAAGGACAAACGCTATCAAAAATGAATGGGTGGATTAATGGCCTTTGACTCTGCCTCTCTTTTCTCAGACCCTCTAATGACCAATAAGAATCCCCTGTCGAAGAGCAGTTTCCATAATGACAATTCCTTTGTTACCTCCTCTGAGGTGAGAACCTGTTCTTTTCTCCAAATATATTAACAAATGCAGTCATTGTCCTTTCCGGCTTGGGTGTTCATGATGAAGGCAGCTGGTGGCCACTTTGCGCTGCTGCACTGTATACACATCAAGATAAAACAGCTCAAGCAAGCTCAGCGAGGAAAAGCTAAATTCACTTTTGGTTTCTGTTTCTATCTTCCCAGGATCTCCACTCTGGTAGTCCGTCCCGCAGTAGCTCTTCCCTCTCCTTCCAGAGTACTCCTCCTCCTCAACAAAGCCCCGCCTCCTTGAGTCAATCTATGATGAATGGCCGAGGTTCATGTGACAGTTTGGGACAAATCAGTCAGGCTGGCACCTCCACCCAGCCTGTGGCAGGGGGGCTACTCGCATCTCTTGCAGGAAGTCCTCAGCTGATGAATGGGGTGCTCAGCGCTTTAAACGGCGTGATACATTCTCCTGTCCAGAGTGCCGCTCAATCGACACTCCCTGCTCTGTGCCCCCAGCCGCCTCCACTCAACCACCAAACGATAGCACAGAGCTTTCAGCTTCCGAAGAGTGCAAGCCCGTACGTAACCAAAACGTCTGATTATCCAAGCAAAGTTTTTGTCGTGCCCATATCACCTCAGTAATCCAGATTTGACTATCTTTAGTTAGTAACGTCAAAGTATAACTAATCAACAGGTTTTGTTTTATTGTCCATCTTTCAGATCTTCTCTCCTGTCAGAGCAGCAGAAACAGATCATTCTGGAGCAGCAGCAGTTCCTCACGTCACAGAACTTCACTCCTGTAATGTCTTTTTTTTTAACTATTCATCCATCCCTTATCCGAATCGCTTTATTCTCATGGGGGTTGTCGGTGTTCTGGAGCCTATCCCAGCTGACATTAGGTGCTAGGCGGGGTACATCCTGAACCGATTGCCAGTCAATCGCGGGGCACACAGAGACGAACAACCATCCACGCTCACACTCAGGGACAATTTTAAGTGTTCAATAAGCCTGCCCTGCATGTTTTTGGAATGTGGGAGGAAACCGAAAACTCGTGCACTGTGGTGAGCCTCAGCGAGCACCTAATTGTCCATAACAAGTGTGATTCCTCCCAAACCTAATGGAAACCTATTGAATATCCAATAATTGATCCAGAGAATGAATGTACTATTATCAAAAGGCAGTTGTCGTATTTTAGGCTGATCCAACATGTATACTCAGAACGTATGCTGTTGTAGACTGTTTGGTAAACATTATTGATTTAACTAACCAAGTCTGACAAGAAGTTGGACACATTTCCACTTCTGTATTATTCTTTGACTCTCAAACATGTAACTTGTCCATTCACCTTGTCCCGTCGTCCTTTCTAAGAGCCACATCATTTTACTATTTGGCCACATACTGCATGTTTCACATGCAAATCATTTTCTAAACGAGCAGAAGCACAGAAGTGGAAGGCATCACAAAGTTGAGGGTGTGAGTCATTCACGCTTGTGTGTGTGGGCAGGAGTTTTAAGCAAAAGTAGACGTTTTCGAGCGGCCAGCTTCTTGTTCAGAAGCTTTGATTCTCTGGGATGCAGAGAAATTGCCATTCAAAATAGGTGGTTTCATATTGGCTACTCAAGGAAGGTTGCTTGTCTGAATGATGTTGATGAGCCTGCAAGAATTGCCGTTGGGTCAGTTCTTGATGAACTCAAACTTTCCCCATGATGATCTGGCTGCCTTAAGGAACAGAGGGCAGTAGTTTGCCAGATGCTTCAGCAGCAGAGGGAGATGCAGCGCCTCACACTGGCAGGAGGCCTTTCATCCACGCCAAACTCCCCCATTTTGGCCCACGCTCCCAACCTGCTGTCCTCAGCGACTGCCTGCCCCCTGCAGGGCAACCAGGGGGGAAACCTCCTTGGCCGACAGGAGAGCACCCTTCACAAGCCTGTGAGTCATCCTGCAAGTGTTTCCGTCACTGTTGCTTTTTTTTCACGGGGTGTTAAAGTTTCTTACCTGTGTCGTTTTTCAGGCTACAGGAGAGAAGGGTGGAGACAAGAATGGATGAAATCCCCGCACCATCTCAAGTGAAGATATCGATCAGATAAAAGTTTCTGAGGAATAACTGAGGTCACCTCACGTGACACGAGGACGTCATTTCTACTCTGTCGTCATTAAATGAATGTACAACAGGATGGACTTGAGGGTGAGGTCTTTGGGTAGGGAAGTTTATCAGGCGTTCTTTAATGTTTTGGTTTTTTTTATACGGGCAGCTTTTCAGAGATCATGAATACGGTGGTCTAATCTTCAATTGCACTAATTTTGTTCACTAGACCAGTGGACAGTCCTGACAGGTGTGGTCTAGGGTTTTGGTTTGAAGCACTGACTCTTAATGAATCCTTTCCATAGATTTTTTTTCCCACTCAGACTTGCGAATTGATGACTTTAATTTCATCCACACGTAACCACCTTCCTTTACCTTCCATTTGTCTTCCTGTAAATGTTGTCTTCCCTTTGTGTTCACCGCACCCGCATTTCTTCCAGGCACTTGCTTTATTCTTACAGTAAATGGTCAATTTAATATTTTTCTACCCCGCGAGTGACTTGCGGTAGCGATTTCTGACGGGACAAGCCAAACGTCACAACAACAATGACAACATGTGGTCAGTGGCATCTCAATGCTAAGCTCGTTATTACCTCAAATTTTCTCCCATCTTTTTCTGCGCTGATGTGTGGCTTCAATTTTGTGCTAACTCGTTTTACTACCTACACTGGATATAAATAGCCACCTGATATCTTCACATCAACAATGATGAAGTTATTTACTGATGTCTCAATATTCAAAATAGCAAATAGTTCCTCCCCACCGCTGTCTTTAGGTTGCATCTATTCAAAACCAGAGAAGTTTATATCTTTCTAGTTGCTGTCGAGATTAAGATGAAGAAACCAAAACATTTGGAAGTTGTTAGTGTGAATTTGTTTTACCGGATTAAGAGTGCACTTTGCATCTTAGTTTTTTGAGCTATTTAGTCTTTTTTTAATGTGAATTGGCACTTCGTTTTTTAATTTTTTTTTTTAATGTACGGTGTATATTTCAGTTCAACATATTCTTACTGTGCATGCCTGCTAACTAGCTGTTCTTTTAGCAATACTGGATAGATGATGCCTTAACGATGCTAAACATGGAGAGAAAAGGTTGTGCCCAAAGGCTCAAACGCACTCCTTTTTTGGTCTTTTTTTAGGGATACATGGCACTCAGTCTGAACTCATTTATACATTTTATAAGTAGCCGGTTTCATCAAATGAAATGTGTGAATAACCTGTCAGTGATAACTATGCTGTCATTTTTTTTACTGTAATTTTTGTGTTCAGATACAATGTTCCTTAGTTGTTTGTGCTTCAGTGGATGTGAGAGAAAATGGGAATCTTACAATGAAGCCTGCACAGTGGTGTCCTAGCAAAGGACGTAAACAACAGTATAATGAAAATGCTGTCAAAATAGTGTGTTCTTTGTGATGTTAACTGCTCAGAGGATGTTGGAATTAGACGCATTGGAGCCTTCTTGGCTAACGACGCTCCAGTTTGTGGCAGTGATGGAAAGCTTCTTTCCCTCTGTTACATCTTGCCATGTGGTGCTTCCATTCAGTAGCTCACAAATTCATGATTTACCATCATTGGAAGGGATTTTCTTTCTTCTATTTTTTTGTGTTCTCTTTTGTGTAGCAATATTGTCAGGGGTCTGGTTTTCTCACCTCTTCGATTTTGAATATCGTCTGCCCCATATGGCATCTCGAGTGCGAGTTAGTGTCGTCTGTAGATGTCAGAAAGCAACGTAAAACGGCTCAATAGGAGGTGATCAAATACTGTAGCAATGACAGAACGGGAATGTTTATTATGTTGATTTAAAACAAAATACTATGAGCCAACATTTCCTTCTTAAAAGTGGGGCATCTACAATTTACCAAGTACAATATGTCCTGAGAAGACAATGTCCAAGGAAGGGAGAGGTGCAAATGTTTTTCTTTTCTTTCCCATGTTGCACTGGGGCGCTGTAAGCCCAATTTGTTCCAATGATTTTTGTTTGATGATGAGTTGTACATTTTTTGGTGTAAGACAAATGTTCTATAAAGCTTTGAAGGTGGGCTAACCAAGATAATCCATGTTATGAATGTCGTACTATGTATCTTCAGTGTAACAACATTTGAGCACCCTTCTCACAATGAGGTTTAATGGAGAGCAAGTGACTTGTTGGAATCAGAAATGCATAAGATGCAGCGGTTTCTCAAATATATTATGAAATGCAAAGTTACAACTATGCATGATTTTAAATGCGTAGTTCCCTTACAAAGAAAAAAAATGTAATGAGCACCGAATGGCAAGCTTATTGTCATTGTACAGTGTAATTGCCTGAAGGAAGTGATCAAAAAGGAATTTGACAATATTCAGATTAGTATCCCTGTAAAGTATTTTGATACTTTTGTGTGTAAAATTAAAACGATGGAAGAATTCAGTTTTCTTGTCAATAAATGTATTTTGCTGATGTGTTTTACATGTTCTCTTCAATGAGTTTTCTGTTGCAGGTGAAATATTGCGATGTATGCATTTGCTGACACAACATATTATCAGAATCATGTGCTTATCACTTAAGCACGGTGTCGGTTTATATTATATATAAATTATACTTTTCCAATGACTGTTTGTGACTCCAAGGTGTTCTATTGTCGAGTGACGTCAAGTCCGGTAAACTCAGGGTCCTTTGTTTCCGACTCCCCCAACCCGGACCTCTTAGTGCAACAGGGGTGTTCCAGTGCACTTTTCCTAGTCGGAAATGGGAAAAATCCGATCTCCCATTATCCTCGAATGCACCAATAGCTTCCGCTTCCTGTTTCTGGCACGACACCATCAACCAATCAAATGAGTGTATGTTTCACGACTGCAGTTGTTTCGTCGCGTCTATTACCTTGTTGACCTGCCACTCAAAATGTATCGGCCTTCTGATTGGCTTGATGTTTGACACTTGATTTGCAAGGTACTCTTACCAAAGCGCCGCAACCTTCCTGGCATCTAGATCAAGATGGTACAATTTATGTAAAGTGAGGGCACAACTGTATTTTTATGATATCGCTTTATTGAACGGCTCTGACAGAGAAGCAGCCATTGTCATTTACTGTTCTGGTAATGGTGTGTTGTGTTGAGTAGAGTGAGCGAGAGGATACGATTATTAACTCCAGCTGTGGATGAACATGACAATTGGAAAACTGAACAACCTGGTGGCCAAATTAGATCACAGATGGATTTCTTCAATTTTAAAACAAGCTCTGATGACAACTATGGTTTCAAAGGTAAACTGAACCCTTTACGGCAGTGATTACTAACCAGTGTGCATGGGCACATTTAGAGCTGTTGGAACTTATCAAATTTCACTTGATTGGTGAGAAAATTATTAATAACAAAGAATGTATATTGGACACTTTATCCATGCCAGCAAGTAGTGACAGAAATAGCAAATAAATGATCTTCTGTTAGATGGCAAAAATTATTAAATTGACATAGTTATCCTCTTTTTGTGACAATTCTGTTTGGTGGTATGACGTGTGATTTTTCGTATTTAACATGCGTGCCTTGGCTCAAAGGTTGGGAGTCACTACTTTACTGTGTGTACTAATTACGTTTTATTTACTGTTGTGCAAATACTGAAATGTACATGACGCATTCCTACTTCTGATGTGGTTTCAAGCTGCGTTAATTCCAGTTTGAGCGCTCTATTATTTATTTATTTTTCTTCGAATCTTTAATGGTTGCGTGGTACTGTCGTCACCTTCAACACAACAACTATAGTGTGTTTGGTTGGACTGACGAATGTGCGTAGTGAGTACAAAAGAACAATGCTGTAAATATTTAATTCGATGAAGTAGTCATGTTTTTCAGTCCAAAGACCGGTGGGATAGGCGACGCCTCACTTGTGACTTTGAGGGCAATCCGAATAGCAGGACCAATAATAGATGTATTCGTACAAAAGTTTTGTTTTAAATGTAATTAAAAGAAGTGTATGTGCAACTGTCATCAGGTCCATCTCTCCACAATTCCGCCTAAACCGGTCATCCCCTCCAAGAAGCCTTTCAAAGTGGATCTTGTTGGTGGAAAGCGTTACTCTTGGTGCACCTGTGGACACAGCAAGAAGCAGGTAAATGCTATATGTAACTAGAATATATGTTCTGTGCGCTTTGTATTGTATAATTAAATTGGGTTACAATTAAACACGTGTACAATTAGGGCATACTTTTTCAATACCACTTATGTTGTTTATGGCTCATGGGGGAAGGCAAGGTAATCAAGGCGAGAGGCCTGTAATTTTCTTCATAGGTATACCTCAACTATGGGAAATAAAAATGCGGGAAAACATCCAGAAAATCACTTTGTCTCATTTTTAAAGAATTTATTTGCACATTATGGTGGAAAATAAGTATTTTGTCAATAACAAAAGTTTATATCAATATACTGTACCCTGTAGTGACTTCTATATACATAATTCACCACGAACTGCAAACGTGTGAATGCAATGTTTTCATATGCGAGAGAGTTCACGATCATTTGGTAACGGGTAGAAATAATTGCAGTCCCTTTAAGGACCGCCATGTTAGTCTGTTTGTTTCTATCGAAACTGACTTTCGGCCGGTCTCATTTTGCGCGGGAAGTTTTTTTTTATGGCGTGCTAATAAAAAACGACACACTCTCTGAGTGCGAACGTGAGAAATTGTCGCTTTCTTAGAGTTTCTACAATTTCCACAACCATTTGTTGGCAATGACCCAGATCAAACGTTTTCTTTTAAGTTTTCACACACTGTTGCTAGTATTTTGGCCCATGCAGCTCTCCTCGAGAGCAGTGACGTTTTGGGGCTGTCGCTGGACTTTCAACTCCCACCAAAGATTTTCGATGGGGTTGAGATCTGGAGACGGTTTGAATTTTAGTGTGTGTATGTGTCTAAACAATTGGCTGTTGAGAAACTATGCTGTATGGGTTTGAAAGTGCATTGTGCACATTGGCTATTTTCTGTGAATCTTTCAGCCTTTCTGCGATGGAACACACAAGACCAAAGCCCAGGGCCTGTCGCCACTACGCTTCGTCCCGGAGAAAGACACCACAGTTTGGCTGTGTGGCTGCAAATACACAAACAACCGTCCATACTGCGATGGCACGCACAAGCAGGACTTCATCATATCTGCCCCGCTGCATGAACCAAACTAATAGTTAAAACGCATCTTGCTTTTAAAGTGCCTTTTTGGCCAAACTGAAATGTCCAATTTCACTGGACATTTAGAACAACGGTTATAAATGCAGAACATACTATATGTACATTTATATAAATGTCAATGGTTTCAATTTCAATCTCCTACATTGGCAAACCTCTAGACCAAGTGGTTCTTAACCTTATTAGAGGTGCCGAACCCAACCAGTTCATATGCACATTCATCGAACCCCTCATTACTGAAAAATAAAAATTCGTGTTCTTTCAATTTTGCCGGTGCGAGACTAGAGTTGCTCAACTTGGCATGACAAATCATGTAAATAGGATGCTGAGTCCCATCACGTTCCGTGCTGCATGTGAATCCATGTGGTACATATTTGTACGACCAACTTTTTTTTTTGCTCAACAGTTACCATGAAAACATTCTAAAAATAAATCATACGACATACTATCACGACAGTCACATGTTGACTACTGAGCGACCTAAATTTCCCGCAGCACTGATTGTAATGTGATCCATCTGCAGCCAGCGATGGCCAAGCGGGCGTGTCATAACAAATTGACATGTTGAGTCCGGTGTGTCTGAACCTCCATGGCAGAGGTTCCGTCGAACCCCCGAGACCGATTCATCGAACCCCCAGGCTTCGATCGAACCCAGGTTAAGAACCACTGGTCTAGACATTTTGTGAGTGTTAGGTAACAGTTAAGTGAATGGTTTCTTCATCAAAGCTTATCTTTGGGATGTACTGTAGATAAATTAGGCATAATAAATATCTTAAAACTGCCAGCATTGAACTTTATTTCACAGTATATTTCACAACTTCCTGACCTTCTCAGGAAATGATTAATTAGACACTGTTCCAAAAAACCTAGTAAACATTTTATTGACCTAAAACATGCACAAATGGCTGTTTTTATTTTTAAAGCATTGTTTTGTTGGAACGGAAGCAAAAGGAATGCTGAATTTTATGAAACAAAATACATGGCCATCTATTCAAATCCCTTTCGAGTTCTTCTGACATGAGACAAAATTACAGTCATCTGACACACACGCAGACACTCGCGCTCACAGGAGAGCAAGCGATTGCGGGAGTGCTTAAAAAGTGAAAGCTACTAATGGTGGCAAATACTTGTTGGTTTGGACTGTGGCCAGACTCAAGGAAAGTGCATCAACAGTTTTTGTCATGAACATGTTACCTCATGGGTGCTTGCTTATACTGGACACTTATACAGCAGTTATTGAATGACAAGGCAAGAATTACTTTTTTTTTTTTACCTTTATATCCAAATGGTGCAGCAATTTTCACTGCAATCTTCTGCAATTTGTCAAGTTTTACAGAAGCCAAATGAATGTACAAATTGAACGGTGGAAATGAAACAACCACTGCATATACAATACAAAATGATTACAATGTCTTGTATAAAAGATAAGTTTATACATATGTACGCACACATGCCCACACTTGATACATACTGTACAGTCCTTGTGTGCTCTGTTCTAGTCTAATTCACACACCCACATGTATCTATTTGGCTGCACACTTTGAGTCTCGTGGTGAAAGATGAAAACTCCCTCTTTATCCCAAAAGAAAGAAGGCTCCAGTTTGTATTTTCGCTCTTGAGAGGGGAGCAATCCAAATACTGTCCTCCCTTGTGTCATGCGCAGACATTAGGTTGTAGGAGGCATCCCGCTTTTTTCTCCTACCCTGGCCTCCTCTTTGTTGGCAGCAGAGTTTGTGCCGTTAACGGTCACCTTTCGAGCGGAGGCTCCCTGTTTGGAGGAGAGAGCGTGTCGCTGAGTGTTGTTGGGCACAGTGGTACCATTGGAGTTCTGGATGGCAGGAGAGAGGGTGTGAGGCGCGGGGCTGGATTGCGTGGAGGTTCGGGGTATCTGAGCTGACGTGGGACTGTGGACTTTGTCGCTTTGTGAATCGCTCTCTGAGGTCGGGCTGGTGTTGACGCCATCAGAGTGGCCCTGGACGGCAGACTGGGATGGCCTCCTACGCTTCCTTGTGGGTTTGACCAGGTATTGCAGGGGAATGGGTCCAGTCTGCACACAAGTACACAACATACATTTGCGGCATTCACTTTGAACTAAGCGGTCCAATCTCGGATGATGTCAGAGCACTGTTGCTGGAGGGGTGGGATGATCCATAGAATACTGTGGACGCAAATTTCTGCCGTTGGCTACACCGTATGTTGTGCTGGATGCCTATCCCTTGCTCGATTAACAATATAGAAAGGGTTTATTCCCATGGATGTCATGTATTCTTGGCCGGACAAAGGCCTCTTATTTATTCATCAACAGGGCCGCCACCCACTCTCCCACCACCGTGTCAGAGCAGCTCAGCTCAAATTTCAACAGTTGAAAGAGCCGTACATGGAGTAAAAATTAGTCATACAGTAACAGTCACTTAAAAATTAAACAAAAACAGGAAACACCACAAAACACAAACAATTCAAATTCTCATGCTGAGTCAAAAGCCATACAGTTAAAAAAGGGTTTTAAGTATTAAAAACGGGCAGAGAGGGGGCTTGCCTAACATTTAGCGGGACATCGCTGCAAAGACAGGGACGAGCAATGGGCAAAGAAAATGCTCTCTCAGCAGGTTGGGCAAGACCATTGAAAAACAAATAAAGGCCTCCTTAAAAAAAAAACTAAAACATACAGGGAGGCCAGAATTGGAGATCATGTGCTCCTTACGAGCACCAGTCAGGAGGCGAGCAGCAGCATTTTGAACCAACTGGATACACTTGAGATTGGACTGGCTGACTCCAAAATAAAGTGCATTATAGTAACCTGGCCCAGATGTAACGCAAGGATGACTGTGGTGTTGAGAAAGAAGAGACCATCTGCTTAAGGCAAAAAAAAAAAAAAAGGATGGATTTAAGAGTCGCACCAGTTTGCCAATTCAATATTAAATCAAAAGTTTGAGACTGTTGGCTTGAGATAAGGTGCCACGGGAGCCCAAGTCAGCAGAGTGGGATGTTGGACTACTTGGACCAAACAAAAGCACTTCTCTTTTCGTTTCATTGAGGAAACCTGAGTAGCCGGAGAAAACCCACGCAGGCCTGGGGAGAACATGCAAACTCCACACAGGAAAGCCGGAGCTGGAATTGGTGCTAACCACTCGACTACTGGGCCGCCTTTGCCAAGAACATGATATAAAAAATTCATAACATTGCTGTTATGCATTATCTTAAAACCTGACTGGAAGACCTCTATGAAAGATTTCCACTGTGTGTGCACCACTTTTTCATTTAAAAGGCCCCACGACCCGGCCCTGGATAAGCGGTAGAAGATGGGTGGATGGGAGAACCTCCCTAAAGAAATGAGAGGAACAGAGTCATACGGGGAGCAGGATGGCTTAATCTGGCATCCTCCAAAATCTTCAAGGAGACAACTTCAAAGGATTTTAACGCCACCGAACGAGGGACCTGAATCACGACACCCATAATAGAAAATGGATAGATAAATAAACACATTGTACCAACAAGTATAATCATTTAATTAGAATATAATTTGGGGGCAGATAAATAGTGGATTGCTTCTAATTTTACTGCCACACTGGTGGCCTTCATGTACATTACCACTCCTTCAATCATTGTACACAAGTGCAAGTGAACAGCTACAACATAATTTTACACTGCCAAATTCATTGTAAAATAACAAGCAAGCAATGCACAACTGTCCATGAAAGTGATTGTGAAAGTTATCTGGAGCCTTGAATGGAAGTTGGTTTGAAAAAATGGCTACAATTTCAGGACTGAAAAGTCAACCGAGAATTGTCAGTGTGCCATTTCACTTTTTTTTTTGTTTGTTTTTTGCTGATGGTAAATTTGATTTGATTTACTGACGAAATGTGAGAATATCCAGACCACCTTTTGTTCGACCTTTCCAAACCTTAATTTTAAATAGGCTTTTAGTTTTTCAATGCCAGTTGATGCACATATACAGTGCTGTGAAAAGTATTTGCCCTTCTCTCAAATTCTTATTTTGTGCACAGTTTCCCAACTTTAACCCTTTCATGCACCAATAATGATGGGTTAACCCATAGGTGTCAAACTCAGGTCCTGGAAGGGCCGCTGCCCTGCATGTTTTCCAAGTCTCCCTGTTGCAACACACCCGATTCAAATGAACAGGTTCAATGTCAGGCTTGCGCAGAGCTTGCTGATGATCTGATCATTTGAATCAGGTGTGTTGCAACAGGGAGACTTGGATAACATGCAGGGCAGCGGCCCTTCCAGGACCTGAGTTTGACACCTATGGGTTAACCTGTAACCTGGTAACATGATAGACTGTCCGCTGTAGTAACTGCTGTCCCTGAAAGGGTTCATGTTTAATATCATCAAAGAAATGTTAATTTCAGACAAAAGTCAACCAAATAAAATGCAGTTCGGTCATGATTGTATTTAGGAAGGGGAAAAAAATACTCAAAGCTCCCTGGCCCTGCTTGGAAAAAGTATTGATGTGAAAGACTCCTCGCCAGGTATTGAAAATGTTTGATTTTAGTTGTTGCTGCTGAGTGGCCCAAAAGTACTTTTTCACACAGGGCCAGGTAGATTTTTTTCCCCCCCTGAAGAATTTAAAAACTGAATTTGATGTTCATTTGGGTTATCTCTGTCTGATATTTACAATGGGTTGATGCTCTTCAACATTGAAGTTCAAAAACTATGCAAAAGAAAAAAAATTGACAAGAGAGCAAATACTTTTTCACAGCAGAGTAACTCAGCCGATAAAATACAAATCAAGATGAAGACTCCCCTCACTCACCCGTCTCCACTCGTAGAAGTAGGCAATATCCATTAGCGTGTAGTAGTCTTTCAGAGGTTCGTCCCCATACAACACCTCCACCTATGAGCACACACACACACACGCAAGTTGTACAACTCACTACAATAAAGCAACTACGGCTACAATTTGAGGCACCTACTCCATTTCGCCTTGCTCTATGAAGTTTGACACTTACCATTTGTTAGAGGAAATACATTGTAGTTGTCGTGAGGTAGATTTCAATTTTGATTGAAAAAAATGTTTTAATGAACAGCTCCATGAAAAAGTACTGAATTGAAAAAACGGTGCTCAAGAGCTTTGCAATTATATGTTCTATGCAGTTCGCTAGTCTAAACATGGGATTGTAAGCAATATTGCAATTGTGGCATTTATGGAATATGAGTTAAGCAGCAAAGTCCGCCTGTTTTTAGCCATCTCGGGGAGGTGGCCACTTTGCCACTTGCTGTCAACTGAAAATGTCATGACAGTTGCTCGGGGCTCAGGTAACAACCAATCACGGCTCACCTGTTTTCTGAAGCCGAGTTGACAGCAAGTGGCCCGAGATGGCTCAAATCAGGTGGATTTGGCTGCTTAACTCTACAAGCATAAGATTAATCCGAATGCTGTCTTTAGACTAATGGAGGCACGTCGAACATTTGGGGCTTGACTTTCCCCTTTAGGCTGGCCCATGCACATTTCCTATGAACTTGATAGTTCATAGGATGGAAAGGTTATAGACGATAGATGTCAAACTCTGGCTCTGCAGCAGTCTGATCATGACCCTGATCAGTTGGATCAGGTGTGTTACAGTGGGGAGAGATGGAGAACATGCAGGATAGCGGTCCTAGAGGACCAGAGATTGACACCTGTGTTGTAGACATTGTTATGGCAAAGCCATTTCTCAAATCATTGCAGCAAGCTGATATCAGCAGAGCTTACTGGACGACAGAGATGAGAAGAAACTCTTTCAGCTCATCTGGCTTTTCCAGCGGTACCGACTGACTTTGTGATCCACTTGTCGCCACATCCATACAGCAAGGAAGCGCTTATGGGTTGTTTAGCAAGAGTGAAAATGATCCCGTCAGGACTTTTGCTTTAGTTGATCAGGCATTGCTTTAAATGTGCACGTACGCTAGAATTGACAATGACAAGCAAATCCCTTGTGTAGGCAGGCCACTATATGGTTTTCAAGGTCACTTAAAACGGAGATTGCCCTCGAGTCAAGATCGGACCCGTTTTCAGAATTCAGCTTTTCATTTTGGATCAGTTTTATGGTGAGGGTTTGGCAAGGCACATTCGCAGCACGGGATGAAGTGATTGGATGTTATGTGTGTGATTACCCTGTAGTTGCTGGGTATATCCATTTTACTTCTGAGGAACTTTGCTAAGTGCATGACGGACATGGCTGCTGGGCACTGCAGGAAGCGTTTACCGTTGGACTGAGAACAAAGCACAAATCCAGAGTGAGGACTCCCCACCCCAAAAAAAAACCAACATGAAAACAGGATGTAGGCTCTGCTCTTTATCCCTAAAGTGAAAGCAGGTTTTACCTTGTCTCCATCCATCTCTGCACGCTGCTTCTCATTAGTTCTGTAGGCAAATTCAGAAAATCAGAGCGTATCGGATCCATATTCGTAATGTAACTATAACGCATTAAGCACTGTAGAGTGGCTAACCAAAGGGGAACGCCTCTTTTAGAAAAATGATGTGAGCTTCAACCTCAACGATTTTAAATTGATTTTATTTTTAACATTGTTTTGAACTGTTCGTCTATAATCGTGTCGCATGCTCTGGACAGTTTTGTCAGCCGCAAAAAAAAAAGATGCCCAATTGTGGTGGCACATTTTAGTGAGAGGAAGATGTGATTGTCGCGCTAAACCAAACGATACCATGAAATGACATGACCGTCACAGCATATTGGCCCCGCCCACAAGTGGTGAGTCCGAGGGACAGCACGAGAATAACTCCTTTTTAGCCACTTTTCGCGAGCCAGGAACGTAACCATACTTTTCAATATGAAATTCACTCCGTCGCAGCCTACCGGCAATGTATCACACTTGGTGAACATTTGTCTTCTCATGTCTTTCATCTGGAAATATTGTTCCGTGGAGCGCGTGCTTTAAAGTTATGCGCTAGTTGGGTCATTCTAAAACTTTTAAATTTTGCCTGTCAATTGCATTATTTTACCGATTTGGATGTACGGAATGTGGATACATTCAGTAGATGTCCTGTATTACTAGCTGTTCATATACCTGTCCACCTTGACTTACGGCAAGTGCAGGTCCCAGAAGAAGAAAATCCCCCACAAAACAGATGCCACTACCATGTTTCACTGTCAACTTTCACACGGGCTTGCCAGTAAACTAAGATGTAACAGAAGAGATTGATCCAGTGGTGCCTTTCATACAGAAGTTACTTTCACTGAAGCGGTGTCACTGCATATTTAGCTAACCAGTGCGTCTTGGCCTACTGAGGTACCGGTATTTATATGTGTGGCAAACATCAATGTGTTGGCAACAATTGCTTTCAACACAAAAGTGCTTGGACAGTGAGTCTCAGGTGTTAAATGTCACACAACCTTACACAAGGGGCCGAATAAGTAATGAGAATGTATTTTGTCATTTTAAAATACGCACACACACACACACACACAACAGATCCACTAACTTGTTCCTCTCGTAGAACTGTATTGACAAACTGATGATTTCATCTTCTGCAATGTTAAATGTCTCCACCACTTCCCCTGGTTCGAGAACACGATTCTCCGAGTAGAAATCTCGCCTCCGCTTCATCTCATCTGCGAAGACAGTGAAACACAACCAACTTGGGCAATGCCTTTTATAGCCATTTTCTGTTCAAGATCAAACAAAGCTTGTTTCAAAGGTGCTTTATTTCATGAAAATGTGGGAGGTCTTACCTTTGAACAATCCCGGAACAAGCTTATATACAATATCTTGTAGAGTTTTGTCCGCTCTAAATGGGGAATTCATTTTTTTTTATTAATAAATATCTTTCATAAATGATAGCAAATGTTTGCTTACCTGATGCTGAGCTGTGGACATGTCTTGTGAACCTGGACGTCGCACCGAGGGCAGAATTTGTTTGTCTCCAAAAAGGCAACGATGCATGTTTTACAAACTACACAGAGGGACACAACACAGGCCAACACTATTAATATAGTTTATTTTTTTTACACAACATTAGGTCCCATTCTTATACCTTATGGCAGCTTTGGCCCCTAAAATCAAGTCAGATTGCACTGTGCGTTTCTACAAACCTACACTAACGCAGGAGTTAAGCCAGTACTACAGTAACTTTTTTTCCCCCGAAAAACACGCCATAAACGTGAAACGATCAAATCAAAAGCAGTATAGCAGTAACCGAGTGTGCCTTTTTTTGTCGCTGCTCCAACTCGTTCATTAGGCCCCATTGGTAAAACTGCCAGTGTTCGAGTCTGTCAGCCACCAGCTCTAGAGAAGGCTTTTTGTACACAAAATTCAAGTTGCAAATATTTGAATGGGAAGCGTTTGCAACAGAACTTGAGGCCTCAATTAGGGACAAACATGGTCAACATTTGTCTTTCAGCCAGTCGGTGTATTTCTTTTGACAAATAGCAGTTTCGTTTGACCTTATTCTTGCAAGTGGATTGTTTTGTGTTGTGGAGCAGTTTGTACTCTATGCATGCAGTATCATGAATAATTTCAAGATGCCCAAACTTGACTTGGTCATCTACGACGATACTCTATCCTTCCATTATCCAAGCCGCTTATTCGTTGAATGGAATAGACGTCAAATCGGGGATTGTACTTACATGAGTGAAGGCATTCTACAATGGTCGTAGCATCAACCAAATACCCAGCGCACAGTGGACAGGTGAAATGTGAATTCAGATCTGTGATTTTAATCCTATTGGGCTGCATTTTGTCCATCTGGGGAGATCTGAAAGAAGAAACAAATGCTAAATGGCTTCGTTTGCGTTGTATTCTTTAAAATCACAGGTAGGGAAGGTGGAGGCTATCAGGCTTCATGGAACTGTTCTCCGGCATATCGTCATTTGCGAGCCTCTCGCACAGACAATGTCAGCAGCTCGTCCTTGGACAGACTAGCTGCAACAAAGATAGCCGATCACCGCCAAAATAGCTGCAAAATACATTGAAGCGACAAACGAAGCTTTGTCAGGGGTGAGCCGTGCAGTTAATGCAGCCCGAGTGGTGGTGAAAGGCAGCAGACTATTGAATGGCTCCTGTGTGGCCTCCTCTTAGGGCATCAGCGTCGCTGTTTGGCCAGAGCACCAACAAAGAGGGAGCCCATTTGTGCCGAGTTCCGCCATTCGAGCAAGCGGCACGACAGAACACATCGGGCAAAAAACGGCAACGGTGAGAGGGCGCAGAGCTTCAGAAAAAAACACTGGTACACAAAGCAGCCATCTTACATTCACTGACAGGGCCAAGCTTGTATCAGGAGACGAACAAGAGAGGCTCAAAATGTGACACCGTGGAGAGGATTTCGCTGCAAGCAAACGAGCGGCGCGTGGCCACGTACAAAAAGTCTGCTGGCGGAGCTTCATTCGTACCTGATTTGACATCGACGCTTCCTTCTCCTCCCAGCGAGGAGCCAGATATGGTCTTAGCACTTAGTTACAATTTGCAGCAGCGCCAGAAAATGGCTTTTTTTCCCCAGCCCCGTCAGAGGACTGCCCATTTTGTATCACGTGATATTATTTTGTCGCCCAGTTCACGGGGCACACGGGGTGTCCACTCCACCGCGAGCCTGTGTGGGCCGCTCTTCCACTGACTGAGCGTGGACACTCCTCTGCACTCCGAGCGCGTTTGATTGGCTCTCTAATGCTGCGTAGTTGACTTATTATAATTGACTGAGCGTGGACACTCCTCTGCACTCCGAGCGCGTTTGATTGGCTCTCTAATGCTGCGTAGTTGACTTATTATAATCATTTGCTCACCAGTTTGTTTATAATTCTGTAGGCAGAACTAATAATGTACTGCTTACTTAAAATATGTTTCTCAAACAGAGAGAGAATTTAATTGCGGGCAGGCGTTGGTGCCCGTTTAAATGCATTATTTGACACAGACCTAAGTTACATCTCCATTTTCATTTGGTAAAAAAATCATGAAGATAGAACAGACGTTAGTAGTTAGATAGAACAGACGTTCGTAGTTATATTGTATGATCAAACATTATTAGTTTCTGCATTTTAAATGTCAGTTATGTAATCCATGGAGTCAAAATCTCAACCAATCAACCTATTCAGCAACATACTACTGTAATCGTTTCTGTATGTCTCTATCTATCTATCTATCTATCTATCTATCTATCTACACACAAAACACGCACGTCCTTTTTGGCCTGCCTTTGGTCGTTTTATCCTGTACAAGTGGACAGTGTGTTTTTTCACACCCCTCACTTATTGCACTGGATGGTGCCTGTCTGAGCCTGTTGCTTTATCAATAGCATAATTACATGGAGCAACCCATCAAATTGGTGTTTATTTAATTTTGGAGTACCGATGCACTCTTTCTTGGAAGTGGCCAATGAGCACCGTGCCCCCCACTCAACAAATTGTTCCACCACCTCTGTATCTATCTATTTGCCTTTTATTTGTTGCATTAAGTGCTATTTTTCATGACACAATTGACACCTTTGAGTGGGTTGATGCTTTAAATTACACGATATGCTTCACAATGTAGAGTGATGCAAATTGTCACTTCTTTTTTGTGTGTGTTTTCAACAAATGTTGTCGCTATGTTTTAGGTGCCTTCGTTCAGTTCATTGATGTGTGGTGAGGTTCATGGCTGGTGAGACACTGACAGTCAGTATTTCAATTTAAGTGCCAAATGGAATGCCATATATTTCCCATTCATAGCAGTGGCTGTTCTAGCTTTAGAAGCCTGATATTAAGAGCTGTTAAAATGGACAGTATATTATCATTCTTTTCACAAATATTATATATACAATATTTGCCAATAAGGAACATTACCTCCATCCATCCATCCATTTTCTAATCTGCTTATCGTCACAAGGGTTGCATGCATGCTGGAGTCAATCCCAGCTGTCTTCAGGCAGTAGGCGGGGTACACCCTGAACTGGTTGCCAGCCAATCACAGGGCACATATAGACAAACAATCATTCACAATCACAGTTGTTGCCAGAGCCCAGTCTTAAGGGAGGCCCAGGAAATGCATTGGGGTGTGGGAGCAATTATTATTAATACTCTGCAGACAACACATATATTTGGATTTAAGAGTGTCGCACTCCTGGTGACTAGTCTTGAATAGCACCCTTTGCGACAACTGCTAGCAACTATTATCATCGCCAACATTTAAAATACATATACATCAATGCCTAATAGAGTACATCGACACCGCAGCCACATTAAATAATGCCACACAAAGAAACTTGCACATTCCCCCTAGAAAAATGTGCAGGAAGTCTTGCCTGTGTTCCTAAAATTTATTTCAGTAAGGCTGTAATTGGCTGTTGCAGATAAGACTGGCCATCAATCAAAGAAAAATCACACCACTGTTTCTTTATATTTTTAATGTCTTAGTGATAAGTAACTCAAAATTAGTCATTCACAACAGAAAAATAGCTACTAGGTAAAATAAGTATACTAAATAAATATAATAATAATAATAATAATAGAGTGGCCCAGGGGTCGACTGGTTATCACGTCAGCCTCACAATACAGAGGTGCAGTGTTCGATTCCGGCTCCGGTCTGCCTGTTTGGAGTTTGCATGTTCTCTCTGTGTTTGCGTGGGTTTTCTCCGGGTACTCTGGTTTCCTCCCACATTCCAAAAACATGCGTGGCAGGTTAAAGAAACACTCTAAATTGTCCCTTGAGTGGTTGTTTGCCTATGTGTGCCCTGCGATTGGCTGGTAACCGGTTCAGGGTGCCCCCAGCCTACTACCCGAAGACAGCTGGGATGTATCATGTAGTACTTGGATGTGAGATTGATCTTTTTGCTTGGACCTTTTTACAACAATAAAGAGGTCAACATTTCTGTTGGCTATATATAATGGTAGTCCAAATGTTAACCAATCTTCAACATCAAATTGATGTCACGGTGCCCACTGGATTCAACAGGTGCAATGATTTAAAAAAAAACATGCAGATGAGGTGGAAATTCAATGTTAGTTAGCATAATCATTTATATATGAATAAATGGCTCCTCTATTGCTCATTTAAAGAGACAGTGAGTAAAGATTTGTTGATTTGTCAATGTTAATTATTTCATAAACTCACTTTTAATTAAATAAGCACAAAAATGTTCTATTACATCAATATTTTTATGTAAAAGTTGGTGAAGTAACCGCTAATTAGCTGCCATGTTTCAGCGCTATCTTTCTGCTACTGATACACAAAACACACAAATTTGGCTATTGTAGTTACTCAATATCATGAGTACAGTGTGTGTACCAATTTTCATACATATACTCCGTCACTTGAGGCTAATGCTAGAGGTCGTTTTGGTATGACATCTTGCTTATAGCTCTGCTGAGGATTTTGGTCACTTGGAGGCAACGTAGTGCGTGTGCTTCAAAATGTACGCACTATGACCTTTAGTCGTTGCATTCAGTTAATTCACCACTAGATGGCACTAAATTCTACACACTGTACCTTTTACATAAAATAGAAATACAGTACAGTACAACAGATCACATAGCATAAAAAGTTTACAATAAACAAGTGGTACAAACGTGTTCTTTTAAAGGTTAAATGTGAAGTAAACTTGGCCAACTATTGTTGAGTCACACTTACAGCTAAAACTATTATTTTATAAGCATACTTTGGTGCTTCCAAGCACTTCGAGAGACCGCAGTTTTCGCAACCATTTTGCTTTTGATAAAGGGTTTGCAAAAAGGATGGTGTAATAATCAAATAATTACTCTGGCTGTTGTTTCCAAAGACATTTGATTCAAAATCTTATAGGTGTACATGGGTGGACTCCTGTATGAAAACATTCAAAATAAAGGAGTGCATGAATGGAATAATCTGTAATGGTTTGCAATGAACAATGCTGCAGAAGGGCTGCTGATATATTGTACAACGCAACAGAACTACCTTACCAATGACAATGTAGGACACCAACCCATTATGACGCCTCCTCTCGGTGCTCGCAGGAATTTATGGACCAATTAGGTTATCCCATAGTGCGCAATATACAGCATGGCACAACATCGAATTTCAAACAATAACGGTAGGCTAATAACCGCAGCCTATATAGCTTACTATTCTTCAGATCGCGGTGGTTCACGTCTCTACTCCATGCCAGTCCGTTTGGGCACAACATTTTTCACATCTGCATCTTGCTCAAACGTACATCTTGCCAACAACCTCCTCTTCCTGCAACTGTTCAAACACCTGGATCCCTTCAGATAAGTTTGAAACATCCCTTTCCAAATCGATTTCTTTCCATATTGAGCTGTGCCATTGTTTCAGTGGCAGATGCTGGTCTGTCAAGGAAGGAAAGCTCAATTTCGGCCTACATCATAAAATGTCAAGTCAAGTCAAGTCAACAGTATTTATAGAGCACTTTCAAACAGCCATCGCTGCATACACAGTGCTGTACATGGAGCAATTTAACATGCACAATAAACAGTAAGACAAATCGGTAATAAAGGCGGTAGAAAGCACCAAACAGAAAAACCAAGAACAAATCTAAGTCATGCTGAGGCGAATGCCAAAGAATACAAGTGAGTTTTGAGGAGGGTTTTGAAGATGGGCAGCGAGGAGGCTTGCCGAATGTTCAGTGGGAGGTCATTCCAGAGAGAGGGACCAGCAACAGAAAAGGCTCGATCCCCTCTGAGCCTCAGTTTAGTTCTTGGTACTTCTAATAATGTCTGGTCCACAGACCTGAGGCGGTCTGTGGGCAGGTGTGTAGGGGCGGATGAGCTCAGAGAGGTAAGGTGGCGCTAGATTATTCAGAGATTTGAAAACAAATAAGACGATCTTGAAAATAACTCTAAAATGAATGGGGAGCCAGTGAAGGGAAGCCAGAGTAGGAGTTATGTGCTCCCTCTTACGAGTACCAGTCAAGAGGCGAGCAGCGGCATTCTGGACAAGCTGAAGGCGCTTAATGGAGGACTGGCGGACTCCAAAGTAAAGGGCATTGCAGTAACCGAGCCGGGATGTGACAAAGGCATGAATTACTGTCTCAAAGTGTTCATGTGAGAGGAGAGGTTTTATTTTGGCCAGCTGTCTAAGGTGAAAGAAGCTGGATTTAACAACGGCACCAATTTGCCGATCAAGTTTGAAATCACTGTCCAGTTTAAGGCCCAAGTTTGAGACTGTAGGCTTAAGATAAGGAGACAGGGGGCCCAAGTCTACGGGATGGGATGTACAAGGGCCACTGGGACCAAACAATATCACCTCTGTCTTCTTTTCATTGAATTTCAAGAAATTTTGTGCCATCCAGGTTTTGATTTCTTCCAGACAGGATAGGAGTGGCCTTAATGAGAAGGCGTCTTTCTTGCTGTCATGTTCCGTATTCGGCAGCAGGTGGCACGCATTCACTTCTGTCGCCTGCACACCTGCTGCCTATTTGCCAGTGATTGCACCTGCTATATCTAGGCGCTCCGGCGGTCGACTCATTGCCGGAGTATTACATGCCGTGCCACTGCTGTTGCCCATGTTTCACAAATTATTATTTGATACCATTCGCGGTTAGTTACATTTTCGTCGTCCCAAGGGAATCATTGTATTATCGTGCTTGATCTAGTTTTTGTATTAACATACGTTCCTTGCCGGTTTTTGCAAGCGTTTTCTGTTGTCGTGTTTTCTTATTTTCCTGGTTCTCGTTTTTTACCAGCGTTTTCTGTTGTCGCGTTTTTCCTTTCCTGGCTATCGTTCTTTGACCAGCGTTTTCTGTTGTTTATTAGGCGGGATTTTTGTTTGTAATAAATATTTTTGTTTTGACGAAGTCCTTGTCGGTGTCTGCTCTTTCGGGGATCCACTTATTCTCGTTTTCTCCGTTACGTACGAAGCAGTTCCCTTTTCCTGCTTCGTGCGGAACGTGACAGAATATTCCGGCCACCACGGATCCCGCAGACATCGAGAAGGCTTTGTCGGCTCTGTCCCGTCAAGAGCAACTTAGGAGTCAGCAGAGCCAAGCCATTTCAGAGCTCCGCGGCGCGGTTTCCATGCTGGCTCACAGGTTCGATGAGTACGAACCTCGCGTAGCTTATTTAGAAGGACGGAGAGCACCTACCCCGGAAGTACCCGTCCAGTCACCTACCTGTCGTAGGGAACCGATGCTGCCACACCCTCCACGTTATGGAGGCGAGCATGGTCAGTGCGGGCACTTCCTCCACCAGTGCTCGCTCATTTTTGACCAGCAACCTTCCAGTTATGTCAATGATGACGCAAAGGTTGCATACGTCATGAGCCTATTGACTGGTCGGGCGGCGTCATGGGCAATTGCAGTGAGCGAAGCAAAACCGAACCTTCGGTCTTCCTTCTCCGACTTCGTGGCTGCTTTTCGTCGGGTGTTCCAGCATCCCGTGCGGGGAAGAGAGGCTGAGGGTTTTAGTCAGTTGCCTCTGAGATAGGCTGTTCAATCGAGGAGCTAGCCGAAAAGAAGCGTGTCCACGATCTCGACGGACGCCTTCTGGCGATGGTGACACAGATCACCGAACCTCTCGAGCTCAGGTTGTCAGGGAATCATGTAGAGCACAGACGGTTTTATTTAATGCATTCCCGAGCCGTTCCGGTTATTCTCGGTTTCCCCTGGCTCAAAACTCACAACCCAATCATATCATGGAACCGCCCGGCCATAGAACTATGGAGCCCGTTCTGTCACGAGCATTGTTTGCGGTCTGCCGTAGGGGGGCACACGCGTGTCGGTAACGATGCCCCTGAAGACATCTGCCTTGACGGGGTGCCTAGTTACTATCACGATTTGAAACAGGTTTTTAGTAAGGATCGCGCCTGATCTCTGCCTCCGCACCGTCCGTACGACTGCGCCATAGATGGGCGCCCCGCTGCCGAGCTCTCGATTATATCAGGTGTCTCGACCTGAACAAGAGGCATTGAGGGACTACATTAATAGCTCGCTCGCTGCAGGTCTCATCAGACCATCACGATCACCGTTAGGTGCCGGGTTCTTCTTCGTTGAGAAGAAGGACAAGTCGTTACGGGCGTGTGTGGATTATCGGGGGCTCAATGACATTACGATCAAAAATAAATACCCCCTGCCGTTGTTAGATTCCGCTTTCGCTCCATTACAATCGGCCACAATTTTTTCAAAATTAGACTTGCGTAGTGCGTACCATCTGGTTCGCGTGCGGGGAGGGGATGAGTGGAAGACGGCTTTTAAGACCCCATTAGGCCATTTCGAATACTTAGTCATGCCTTTCGGTCTGACTAATGCCCCCGCTGTGTTCCAGAGTCTTGTTAACGACGTATTGAGGGACATGCTGAACGTTTTTTGTTTCGTCTATCTCGATGATATTTTAATATTCTCCCGGTCAGTACAGGAGCACAAACAGCACGTCAGGCTCGTTTTACAACGGTTATTAGAGAACAGGCTCTTCGTCAAGGCAGAGAAGTGTGAGTTCCACGTACAAACCATCTCCTTCCTGGGATTTATCATCGAGCAGGGTAAACTGAGAGCCGACCCCGTAAAGACCAAGGCGGTGGTGGAGTGGCCTACACCCACCAGCCGCAAGGAACTGCAACGCTTCTTGGGGTTTGCCAACTTCTACAGACGTTTTATTCGTAATTATAGCCAACAGGCTCTACCGTTAACCCGGCTGACTTCCGTTAAGCTCCCGTTTACATGGGGCTCGGACGCGGACACAGCGTTCACGAACTTGAAAAGAGCCTTCACTAACCCACCGGTACTGCAGCATCCTGATCCAGACCACCCTTTTGTAGTAGAGGTGGACGCCTCGGATTCAGGAGTGGGGGCAGTTTTGTCTCAACGTTCTCCGGTTGACCAGAAGCTGCACCCCTGCGCCTTTTTCTCTCGTCGTCTCAGTGCCGCCGAGGCGAATTACGACGTGGGAAACCGTGAACTACTAGCTGTGGTGGCGGCACTACAGGAGTGGAGACACTGGCTCGAGGAGACTAAAGAGCCCTTCACTGTGTTCACGGATCACAAGAACCTGGAATACATTCGGTCCGCGAAAAGCGGGTGGGCCGCCGGGAGGCGTCCGTACTGTCATGATCCGTATTTGGCAGCAGGTGGCACGCGTTCACTTCTGCCGCCTGCACACCTGCTGCCTATTTGCCAGAGATTGCACCTGCTATATCTAGGCGCTCCGACAGTCAAATCACTGCCGGAGTATTATTATATGATATATTATTATATTATATTATAGTATTATTATTATTGATTACACATATTGTTCGACACCATTCGCGGTTGGTTATATTATCGTCGTCCCACGGGAAACATTTTCTTAGCGTATGTAAATCAGTACTCGTTTAACATATTTTTCCTTGCCGTTGTTTTGCAAGCGTTTTCTGTTGTCGTATTTCCTTATTTCCTGGTGCTCGTTTTTACCAGCGCTTTCTGTTGTCGCGTTCCTTATTTCCTGGCTATCGTTCTGAGACCAGCGTTTTCTGTTGTTTTATTAGGCGGGATTTTTGTTTATAATAAATATTAGTGTTTTACAAAGTCCTTGTCGGTGTCTGCTATTTCGGGGATCCGCTTGTTTTCGTTTTCTCCGTTACGTACGAAGCAGTTCCCTTTTCCTGCTTCGTGCGTAACGTGACACCAACAAGGCGTCTTTTCCAGGGACTTAACTAGTGTCCTGCAACTACAATAAAACCCACCAGAAATGAAAGATTAATTTGTCGTGAGTCGTTTTCAACAAAGAGTGTCGCTCGGATGATAAGAAGTCTCCAGTTGAACTCAGAACAGAATGATAATTGAAAAATGCTCCCACGATGCCTACATCAAAAGATCGGCGATTGGCTCATTTTGCTGTCAATCAAAAAGAGATTCAGACAGATCATCCAATCATCAAGCATAAAAGCTCAGCGTCCGGCCCGCCTATAAACGCCCACTGTCCATAGACTCCCAGAGACGCTGAGCGTCCGATGGGCGGGACAAAACCAGCTTTTATCCAATGATTCGTCTCGTTTCAATGCATTGGGACAACCTACACTGAACTCTCAATAAGAAGCTGATTCGGAACAAACGTTGAGCGCGTTGTAGCGCATATTTAGTCAATGACATGTACACACAATTGTATGTACATACCAGTGGTGATTGCTCTCGGACTGCAAGGGAAGCTCAGCTTCCCCTAAAATGTCAAAGAATAAGTGATCAAATATATGAATGTAAATTTCATTGTGTGTACATGTCATTGACTAAATATGCGCTACAACGTGCTCAACTTTTGTTCCGAATCAGCTTTTTCTTACTGGTTACGACGCGACTCCCTTCTCATTCATTCCCGCAGCTTCGCTGTGCTTTAAACGGTGGACGCTGAGCTTCCGCTGAGCGTGGACTTCCCGGATGCCAAGCGTCTCGAGAGTTCAGGGTCGGTTGTCCCAATGCGTTGAACGGAGACGACTCATTGGATACAAGCTGTTTTTTTTCCCACCCACGGACGCTCGGCGTCTCTGGTACTGGATGGCAGTGGGCGGGTACCGGACGCGCCGTTTTTCTGCATCAGATTGGATGATCTGTCTGAGCCTGTGTTCCAGTTTGATTGACATCGAAATGAGCCAATCACCGACCTTTTAGTGTAGGCGTCCATGTGAGCAATTTTTCAATTCGCATTCTGTTCTGAGTTGAGCTGGAGACTTCTCCTAATCAGCTTAGCGACACTCTTTGTTGTAAATAACTAGCGACAAATTAATCTTTTATTTATAAATGATCTTTTATTTCTGGTGGGGTTTCTTGTAGTTTCTTGTGTTCGCAGACTGAGTATATCACTACAGTTTCCGTCCTCACCGAGCAGCGGTGAAGTTAGACAGTTCAATGCCTCAGGTCTACAAACTGCTAGCATTAGTGGCAGCGATTGGAGCTACATCTGCAGGTGTAGAGCGGAGCTTCTCCTGTTTAAAGCGGCTCAAGTCTTACACCCGCAACACAATGGGTCAAGGCCGTTTAAGCAGCCTAGCTCTGCTGGCCTTAGAGAGGACACTAGTTAAGTCCCTGGAAAAGACGCCTTATTGGTATGACAGGGTCACAGATCATTTTCTTGTAAAGAGAATAGAATTCACATTTAAATAAATGGACATATTTTATGATGTTGGCCAAAATTGAGCTTCCCCTCCTTGACAGACCAGCATCCGCCACTGGTACACACATGATCACTAATTTTTGGACATTTTAGGGGAAGCTGAGCTTCCCTTGAGCAATCACCTCTGCATTGTTTTTCTTTAAATGACATCACACGTCCGGGGTTTCTCTCTCGCCAGAATCTCACTTCGGGAAAATGATTATTTTGTTGAATTTACAAATTGCAAATTATTTTTATGCTTTAATTATTCTCTTTTATTTATTTACTTTACTTGTGACATAAAATATTTCATTTGGTATTTTCTGAAATTACTTTACACTTGAACTTTAAAATAAAATGAAAAGCCTACCACTGAGCTGACATTAGCAACAGCCATTGTTTTGCTGAATTATTCAGACACATTTTACTACCTATGACAAAAATGCCTACCACAAAACCGACGATGGAAGTCGAGTTCCAAGTGTCGTCACCAAGCAGTCTTTCAGTCTTGTCTGCAGAGCTCACTCACGTTATCTTCCTCACCCACGTCATGCCGCATAACTTTATTTTGTTTAAGTAAATAAAAAATAACAACAACCTAAATTTAGAACGCAAACTGAAACACAACGACGTTTTGTCATCGGTGTAATTTTAGTCAGACATCGTTACGTATATCTGCCAGTTGTTTACAAACATTCTGAAAAGGTTTGGCTGATCAAGGTGAGTGGGAGTCCCAGCAGTTCACTCGGCGGGCTGCTTGGGGGCGCTGTTGACCGAAACGTGTAAAACGCCATCTTGAGGAGACCACGAACCAACGCTGGTTGGCGATAACTGACAACAATTTTAGGCGCATCAGATTGAGATTACTGAATTCAAAGTGAACCCGAGTCACATGGGCTGTGGGCTATAAATATTAAGAGAGGGGCAAGAGGAGCTGTTGGACTAATGTTTGCCGTGTTGGGTTGTTTTTATGACGCAACGCCCGCTGTAGCCTGATGGCCAGCTAGCTGCTGTGTGGACCCGCGGCCTGTTCGGGAGGAGGAAGGGTGGTGACGGCGCAAAATGCTCGACTACCCCTGACTCCCAACCAGACTGTTCCAAGACAGAGACACGCTTCGAGTTGAACGACGAGCACAATGCACTTAATTTTTTTTTAAAGCTGTTCACTTTCCGATTTTTTGAGGGGGCGATGGGGTGCTGTTAGAAGCTCCGAACGACTGTGAATGCCGTGGCGCGTGCTCTGAATTCCCAGTCCGAGACATGTCATCCAACTGCACCAGCGCAGCGCCTGTCAGCGCTAGCAAAACCAAGACGAAAAAAAAGCATTTTATAGGACAGAAAGTGAAACTGTTCCGTGCAAGCGAACCCATCCTCAGCGTTTTAATGTGGGGTGTGAATCACACGGTAACTTTTCTTTTTTTTAAAAATGTGCTTCGACTGACTTTTGAGTGGTGTGTTTATGTTGCTGTTTTGATTTAGCTTGTCTGTTAACCACTTGCACTCCTCTAAAACCAGGACGATGTGAGCGTAATTCATCGACTGATATATCCGTTTTAGTGTAATGCTTGTGTGCTTCGGAGGGTGCAAGACGGTTTCAATTGTCACCCCGTTGCACGGTACTGTGGCTGTTGCATGCGTGTGTCTTTTGTGTGTGCCACTCTGCAGATTAATATACAACACTGAGCTCGTCCTCGGTCGGTTGCAAATTTGAATTCCAAGCACGTCGGAACCTTTTGCGTGTGTTGTCCGTGCTATTGACTGGAGTGCTGTCGCCGAATGTGCAGGCATGGTGGGAGGGGTGTGACCGGCAGCTGGAGCAGCAGGTTTCTCATTTTCGCTTCCGCTGCTGCAGAAGGACTTCTGTTTTTAATCGACACTCACTGGACACTTCATTAGGTACACCCGTGCATGCTTCATAATGGATAATGGAAGAGATGCATCAAGTTTGCCTGCTCTTCCAAACGTGATATATATATATATATATTGCCTGAACCTTCCCTGTGGTCAGAGCTATTTTAAGATGTTACCCCTTGAAGAGGCAACATGATTGATGAGTTGTAAGCACACCTATCTCACAAATATGAGGTTCAGGGTTCAACTCTCAGCTCCGGGCTTCGTGTAGGAAGTTCGTGTTTTATCCGGGACAGTCTAAAATGCTTAGTACTGAAATACCTGAATGCATTAATGTCTGAATACTGTGATCGGTTATAACCCAAATTTGCGTGGACATCCCTAATCATGCCCACTTCACCCTGTGAAAATATCAAAATAGAAGTCCGACAATGAATCAGTTAATCGACAACTAATCAATCATTGTCCTTGAGTGTTTTGAAAGGCACTTATGAATAAAATGTGTTATTATTATTATTTTAGATGATCAGTTAATCATTCGGGTACCTTTTTTAAAATGTTTAAATAATTGCCCAATTTGCTCAAAATGTCAGCTTCTCTGCAGCAAGTATCTGATTTCTGTAGTCCTCAATGAAAGCAAATTGTTTAGCTTAGTGTTGAATCCAAATAAAATATTTGCTTTTACTTTCAAAAACAGTTTTTTTTTGCCTATTTTCTCACATTACGAACCAGACAAGCAACCGAACTATAATTCATTTTTTTCTGCACTGTTAATTTGAAATTATGTCCTGTTTTTTTAATAAAGGGGTGGAAATGAAACATGCTTTTAAAAAATCTGATTCACGGATTCATTGATCAAATAAGAGACGGATTTATTGATATAATCATTAGTTGCAGCCCTATATCAAAACAATAACTAATATATTAAAGATGCTATGTGCAGTAAATGGTTTTCTGTTCATAGACAGAAAAAGCGTAAAAACTGATCAGTCACCACCAAACTTTATGTAGATGTCGCTACTCATGCCCACTTTAACCTCCTGAAAATATCAGAACAATAACCCCAATTAGGATGGATGCTATTCATAATAAACTAAAGTTGTTTTTTTAAATAAAAAAAAATACAAGTGTTTAGACTGTAATTGGGTGAATTTTTCTCCAGCTACCTTTTACATTCCAAAAACATGCCTTAACTGAAGACTTTTTTTTTATAGTTGTGAAAGAGAATGTCTTGACATGGCCATCGATTGATGTGCGACCAGTCAACCTCATTTGTGACTCTTATAACGATTCGCCTTTCATTTGACTAAATAGGTTACTAAAATAATCACCTTCATGCAGTGCTCTTCAACACCACTGCAAACTACAATCACACGCAAATGAATACCTCTCTGACAGTGTCAATCAAAATCAAAACAATCCAATTAACTGGGCCCGAAAATTATGCTTTATGCTTTCTGTGAACAGTTGTTTCCAGCCTCATTGCCAACCCAACTAGGTATGTACTGTATGTGGCAGAAGAAAAGGAAAAACAAATCTAAATTTGGGTGCACATCCACACACAAAAAAAAAGAAAAGACAGTTGTCAATCGCTTTGTTATGTTAATTATTACTACTTACTGGTTTTGAGTGTGACGTTGTCAACCTCAGCTTAATTATAACTACAGGGATCTGCCCTATACTTGCATAAACCGCAGAGCAATCGGCTAAACCTGTACTGTCACTGTTAAAAATATCAATAGCATTGTTCACCAAAATAAAAAAACCAAATTCATGGATACAGCACTTGTGTTGAATCTTGTATGACTGCGCAGATGTTCTAAATGTAGCTGGTGAGCATGCATCCCAGTCACATTTTGTTGAGCCGAGTAAGACGCACAGTATCAATAGCAAAGGTTGCAGGCTGTCTAATAAGCAATTTTATTTTAAATAGTGAAAAGTGCCCATGCAAGTCTGCCAGTTTATTGCACGCAATGCACTTTGTATCGGTTATTGAATCAAAGAATGGGGTGATTTTTTTATTTAATTTTTTTTTGTAAATTGCATCTCTGATGTTCTGTGGATGAACTTTGGGAGTGGCTCTGTGGCTGCAGCTCATGAACAAGTTTGATCTGTGGTGTGAGCAGGCAGCCATCAGACAGGCAAGATTTCATCTTCTCATCAGCAATAGATTGCATTTTAAAGCTTGAAGATAAGAGACAGTTTTTTGGTGCTCAGCTAAGATTCTGGATTTGGTTGGTTCATTTTTAGAAGTTTGGAGAACATTTTAAAATCTAATGGGAATGTTTGCATTTGGTTGCACTCCACAGTCTGTCCGTTTTTTCTTTTTTTTAATTGTTTCAGAACATCACGGCTGAATATGATTTTCTTTGAAATAGTGGAGTTGTATTTCTCTGGTGGTCTTCAGCAAGTGTTTTGAAAGCCGTCTTTTCACATGGCAGCGCAATTCATTTTACCTTTCAATGTTTTGTCTTGAATAGTAAATATGTTGTGTTATGCCACAGCACGAGTACTGCAAAGTTTGCTACCTACAGAAATTATGTGACCAATACAATGTGAAGCCGAATTCAATGTCGATCTACACGAATACCACAAATAGCTTGTTTCAGTATTATGCAAATGAAAAGATACGTTTTTATTATTATACAAATGGTCAAATTTGACCCTGATACCCTTTTCAAATTTGGACTTTTGGTTGTTGGTTTGACCAAATAATGGATTGATAGACTCTCAAGCCAAAGCAGAACCTCCACGGATGTGGTGAAAATGTTCCTGTAATCTTGCAGTTGTGCATTTCAGGAACTCTGTGGGGATTGAAAGATCGTGGTTGCGTGTGAATTGTTAGTTGAGTTGAAATTGTACCGTCTGCGACTGAACTAAGGTTTTTTTTCCAAGTCCTGTTGGAGCACAACGTCATCATTTCTATTGACAGCAGCTTGCCTCACTCTTGGTGAACGCGTGCAAGACATTGTTCAACTTGCATTTTACTTTTCAGCAGGGGATCATTTTCATGTTATTTCTTTGATCTATGTGTTATTCTTACAGTGCCGACAATATCTGTTTCTATTTCTCTCTTTCTCCCAGTTGTCTGATCCATTGCTCTTTTCCTCCGTCAGGTTAACGAGTTAAGTAATGTGCCTGTACCAGTCATGCTGATGCCAGATGATTTTAAAGCCTACAGTAAGATCAAAGTGGACAACCACCTATTTAACAAGTAGGTACATTGATGTTCCTATGCTCTCGTTGCCCATAAAGGCACTTCTGAAAAATATTTTTTTAAATGGTTGCTGTCTACTGTTTTCTCAGAAGTGTTTGACTGCTTCTGTGCCTGAAATGGTCAGACTTCCTCCAATATGACCACAGTGTCAAATAGTTCATGTTTTCTGTAACTATTCTTTCGTAATCCTCCATTTTGTTGTTGGGAAACGGTACACGTACCATCCAATGCCCCTCCCAGAAAAGGAAGCTCGAATTTTAGTCGCGAACCTTTTCTACAGCCCAATCAAAGGAAAGATGTTGTTTTTCCTACCATTTAAAACACCTCATTTGCATGCTTTTGTCAACATTTCCAAGGACCAAGAATCGTAGCATACTTTACACCGCGCATTTTTTTGCCTTGCTGAGATTATTTGCTTTTGAAAAGGCCTCCCTGTCTCATAAGTCACTGCCCCATGTAACTGCTTTGCCAATGGCCAGCCCCATTTTTCTTTGCATAATGACAAAAGGCGAAGCCAAGAGTCTAAAAAGTGTGAATTGCGATGCACACGCAAGCCTCTGCAATCGCCCCAGCTATCAAATATATTCTAATTTTCAGAAGTTAATGGCAATTTGTGCTACCAACAAAACTCCATGCTGCTATGCTTACCTTTATCTCTGCTGCTATGTTACATCACAATCTGGTGAATTTTAGAATCGCTCGCTCACAGGCACAATTTCGGAAAGAGGCAGCTCACGAGATTTACTGGATTGTTTAGTTTGATGTGGCGTGGTCCTCCAGACAGCCAACCATTTGCACACCATCAATTCACAAGTCTGTAATTGACCATAATATGCGGCCTAAATGTTTCTGTGTCTCCCAAAACTGGGCATTTTCTCTTGAACCCTTTCATGCACCAATAATGATAAACTGTCACCTGATAACGTGATAAGCTGTCCACTGGAGTAACCGCTGTCCCTAAAAGGGTTAAATAGACCAAAAACATCAATTGGAAAAGCATTAGTGTGGGTGTGTCTAATGAAGTGCACAGTGAATGTCTTCCTCCCCTTCCAGAGTGACAAAAGTGTACTGCTTCCTCGTCACATGTTTTTTGAATCTCCTTTTGAATGGGATGTTGGCCAAGCGTCACAGTCATATTCTCATCCAAAAGGCGCAAATAATGTGCAAGAGTCGGACGAAACGAGCAAAGGTAACATCGCTTGGCTGTGTGACTTGTCCCTTGTCAGAGAAAACCTTCCTAGTCGCTTTAAGTTCAAAGAATATTGTCCCATGGTGTTCCGAAACCTGAGGGAGAGGTTTTGCATCGATGACCAAGACTACCAGGTAAGCGCTAAGTGACAAGAAGTCATTTTGTAATCGGATGAGCTCCTGCACTTATCGGAGAGGTCTTGAAGGAATCCTGTTGTTCTCTCTCGCAGAACTCTCTCACGCGAAGCGCTCCCCTCAACAGCGACTCCCAGGGTCGTTTTGGTAATCGTTTCCTCTCCAGTTACGACCATCGATTTGTAATCAAAACTGTGTCCAGTGAGGACATCGCTGAGATGCACAACATCCTCAAAAAATACCACCAGGTAGAATTCTTGCTCGCCGTTGAATTTGCTTGACGGCGTTTTATGCTGACATATACTATTGGGCGGATATTTTGGAAGTTGAAATGCAGCCTGGAAGAATTTTCGTTTTCTGAATGTGCCTTTAAACCAGGGGTGCCCAACCTTTTTTGACCAAAGATCTGCCTTTCCATCAACCAACCTCCCGCGTTCGACCCGTTACCGCACACGCCCGCATACGCCCTGATGAGCAATAGCCACCAAAAAAAAAACAAAAGTAGAGCCATGAGTTGGTGAAAATCACTGCCTGCCTTTATCAAGACCTGACGCTGAGTTGTGGGATGCGCTTTTACAGCATGTTCACAATCCCAGCTCACGTGTACCGGTATAAAATGCTTCTCCCGGCACTCCAGATTGCCATTCTTTGCCAGTGCCATTGGTGAATTGTACAGAAAACGCACTTTGCCTGATAATAATAATAAAGGCAACATCGCGACAGCTCTGATCGCAAGCTGCAATTGCAGACTGCTGAGCGCTAACAAGTTTTGGTGATGCAGGTCACGCGTCACCGTAGGTTGAAACACACACACACACCCTTCGCGATCAACTTGGGACCATTCTGCGAGCTACCGGTCGATCGCGACCCACTCGTTGGGCACCCTTGCTTTAAACAATATAGCACTTGGGAGAAGAATTAACTTGATTCTGTGTCTTTGGTACCTCACTGCCACTCTTTGTGTCTTAGATGTACCTCTCTACTTTCCGTTATCCGCAGTTTATAGTGGAGTGTCACGGCAACACGCTGCTCCCTCAATTTCTGGGTATGTACAGGCTTACAGTGGACGGGGTGGAGACGTACATGGTCGTGACCCGGAATGTCTTCAGCCATCGCCTCACTGTTCATCGCAAATACGACCTGAAGGTATTTTGGCGAGCGTGCTCATGTGTGTCTGCCTGTTATTTCTCAAATTTTTAACACAGGTTAGCGCTGCAGCCACATACGTGATATGCAGGTCACTAACCCGCTCTCGAAGCACGACCTGCACCATCAGGATAGAAGCATCCGAATCAATTAAGCTCTTTCTCTCCATCTCATTTGCACTTCCTGTTTGCCCAAGCTGGATATTCATTGGCGAGTTCTGAATGAGTTTTCACGTTTCACCTTAAAATTAGGGCTGAACGATGAAATGCATTTGCGATATAGTTCGCAGTATGACAAAATGCAATTTGCTAATTGCAAAGGCTGCAAGTTGACGGGTCAATGGGAGCGGAGGGCTTTACTGCAAGCAGCAGCATCAACGCTGGAATAAAAAAAGCGTGCTCATTCTGCTCAATTTTTCTTGAGTTTTCCATCTCTGTGCGCGCAACTTGAGCGGCGACCAATGAAAACGCATCCTCCGGTCAAATCATTTGAAAATGGAAGGCCCCTCGCCCCACCCTGCAAAGTTTTCACTAGTCACATAATTTTAAGGGCATAAAGACATCTGCCGTGACTTGGCCAGATGTTGCATTGTCCGATTTCATGAGTGAAAAGATTTGACTTCTCATGAAATTGATCAGGCACCGCTGCAGCTTGATGCCTGCTGGGGCTTTTGAAATCGGAAGCTGTTGTGTCACTTAAGCGTCATATAATCGTGCGTTCCCTTCACTGCAGCATGCTGGACGTGTGATGTGACTGACCGGAGCTCGATAGACGTAAATTTTTATACACCTATTTTATTTATCATCTCGATGGTTGAGAAGTTGAATGTTTAAGAAGTGCGGTCCACGTTTCCGTATCATGTTTCATGAGACATGAAGTTTGATATTTTGAGGTAGTAAAGTCGGTGCTTTGTTTGCTGTAATCCACACTTGCGAGTTTGTGTGATTTCTTGAAGTCATTTATGTGACCTGTTTGAAGCTAAAAGTGCATGTTCAGATGTAGTTAGAGTGAGAAAATGTTCAATTGTTTTGCTGCCCGGTGGTGGTATCATTTAGCGTTGAACAATGATGTGCAGTGGAACTGAAGAAGACGCAACTGTCGTTCATGGAAGTCCAAAGAGAGAGTCAAAAAATGAGACATTTGTGTTTGCTTGCAAATTGGAGGAAAGAAAACTACTAAAAAGAATCCTGTTGTTGTTTTATTGCAATTTAGAACCAGTCCCCACAGCCTTTCCTTCCAAACCGCAATTCTGGGAGGAAATTCTATAGAGGCAGCAACCTTACTCTACATGGGATTTCACGTCCAATGAATCAGAGACAGAAGGGCGGCCCAGGGGTCGACTGGTTAGCACGTCGGCCTCACAGTGCAGGGGTACCAGGTTCAATTTCAGCTCTGGCCTCCCTGTGTGGAGTTTGCATGTTCTCCCCGGGCCTGCGTGGGTTTTCTCCGGGTGCTCCGGTTTCCTCCCACATTCCAAAAACATGCATGGCAGGCTGATTGAACACTCTAAATTGTCCCTAGGCGTGAGTGTGAGCACGGATGGTTGTTCGTCTCTGTGTGCCGTGCGATTGGCTGGCGACCGATTCACGGTGTCCCCCGCCTACTGCTTGAAGACAGCTGGGATAGGCTCCAGCACCCCCCGCGACCCTTGTGAGCATCAGCGAATCAGAAAATGGATGAATGGATGGATGTTGGCAAAGATCGTCACAATGCATTTCTTTTTGTTTGCGCAGTCTGTGCTTAATCTGCAATCATTTATTTGCAGTCATACCCTGCCCAAATCCAAAATGCTGTTGCCATGATGGTGGTTTTGCAATCTAAATCATATTTTGAGGTCTCCACAAACTTGTGTCGGATTGGAGTCTGTTTCTGATCAATAACGCCTTCCAAAACCAACAAACCCAATGGGAGTGATCGACAACGGTGCTGTACTGTATTTTTCCGTTTTTCCTTTTCTTGTTTCATCGTGGCTTCACTGCCAGCAGTCGTGAACGTTGTGGCCCGCCCCTAATTTCAGATTTCTTTCATGGCAATGCCTTTTCAGAAAGTTTGACGTGAACCCACGAATCATGCTCCTTGTGTTATCATCTATTTCTGTCATGTCTATTTATACCGATATTTCTTCTTTTAGGGTTCCACGGTCTCAAGGGAAGCAAGTGACAAGGAAAAGGTACATTTGATCCCCCCCACCACCCCAAAAAAATAAAATGAGACGACAACAAATGGAAGAAATGAATTTTGATCTATTTTCGATGAGCGTTCGTTTGATCAGGGAGTGGTGTTGTGTGGACAAACTGGAATTTGTTGATATTTGTTGAAGACAGTTGCAAAGAAAAATTCGCATGCCCTATCGTCTGCTCTCCTCAGGCGAAAGAGCTCCCCACTTTCAAAGACAACGACTTCCTGAATGAAGGCCACAAGCTGCAAATAGGAGACGACAACAAGAAGTACTTCTTGGACAAGCTAAAACATGATGTTGAGGTAAATTTGTCGGAAGCACGGCTGACATTTGCTGTTTACGCCGTGAAGCAAGGAGTTTTTGTTTTTACCCCCCCCCCCCCCCTGAAATACGGCCCTGCAAATTGATTGGAGTCCACAAAATGCAATGGTGTATGTTTCAGTTCCTGGCCACTCTGAAGATCATGGATTACAGTCTTCTCGTGGGGATCCACGATGTGGATCGAGCCGAGCAGGAGGAGATGGATGTGGAGGCTGGTGCCGATGAGGAAGAGTATGAGAATGACGGAATGGGTGGAGGCGTGCTCACTGGCTCGTTTGGCACACCACCCGATAGCCCAGGAAACCCCGTCAACTGTGGCTTCTTTGGGCCCGGGGACTTTGACCCCTCCGTTGATGTTTACGCAATCAAGAGCCATGACAGTGAGCAGGAACTTTTTACGCTCTTCTCTTTTTGCATATCATTTGCTCTTTCTTTGCATTTGCTGAAATAGTGTAAACATGCTATTTTTTAAAGTTACCCACTGAGCCAATCCATCATAATTAAAACTCATTTTTTATGAAAGTAGAATCACCTGATGAGTCATCGTCCCCCCCCCGCCAGGTTCTGTCAAGAAGGAGGTGTACTTCATGGCGATCATCGACATCCTCACACATTACGATGCGAAGAAAAAAGCTGCACATGCTGCCAAAACTGTGAAACACGGGGTGAGCGTCATGACTTTTTATTTGGCTTTGGTCCGGATCTGGTGACGTAAGATATTCAACAATAATTTGCGCCGCTGACCGTTGAAAACATGGGTTTTCAGATCAAGCGTGATCGAATTTCATATGCTTAGTATTACGGCTTAAATGTTTGATTATTGATTGCTTGTTTGAATTTAGCACAACGTGCTTTGCTGTGGGCATGGAGAGCGAGCGAACAAAGGTGATGTTTCCTTCGAGAAATGCGCAACCAGAGCTCTTCTGAGTCCTTTCAGTTTGGGTTTTTTGCTTCGGAAATTTCAGAGTGAGATGATCCGGGAACACTTGGCGTAAAGGTTATTCAAATTCTAAAAATGCTTCGGAAAGATGCCTCAATGAACCGTTAACCCACTTGACAAGTGCCGAATGTTACATATCGGATGTATTTAATCATGGAAATCAATGAACGCTGCTTTGTTACACCCATAACAGATTTTTCTGGATATTTGAAGAAAAGAAAAAAAATTCCATCATCTGACATGAATGGCGTCCAGTACGGCATGGTGTCGGGCCACCCTGACCAGTATTCCTGTCATGAATGCGATTAAATTAACACCATATTGTTTTCAAAATATATACAGGTATATATCACGTCCACATTGAACAGTCTTTCAGCCACACTGCTTTCAGCTGTTCATATCAAGGAGTGCTTGTTGCATCCTATTTTGCCCTGCCCCAGTTCCTTCCAAGCTACGTCTGGCTCGCTAATTTGGCTAAACACGATGCGGAGCCGCAAGTTCCATTTCACGTCTGGTCTCAGCGCAGCACAAATTACTAAGCATCTCCTCCATGCCAGTGAATGAGCAACACTTCTTACAAGTATCATCACGAAAAGAGGACGGGCCTCAGTAACCAGTGAAAGACAGACGAGCCATGCTAATTGCTAAGCGATCAAGTCAGACATAAAACACCGAAATAGGTGATTGGGTGACACAGTACGCGAGTTAGACTGGTCTGGCTGCAGCCGTCTTATCGTGGAGAGTAATCTGTATCCATCGTTATTATTAGCCTACTAATAAGCATCATTTACCAATAGTCAACTAAAAGTGAACGCACTCTGTGCCAGACGTTCGCTCGGGTATTTGTTCGCGTGATGTTGCCTGCTAGATTGCGCAGATTATGCAATACCAGTGATCAGTAAATGCCGCTTTTGCTGCATTTACGTGAAAAACAATTGTAAATAGCAGAGCCACCTTATCTATATCTATATTTATATTGCACTTAATTGAACTATGTACATTGAAACTGAAACATTTATTTTTGTGAATGCAAACACTTTGTTTTTCTTCTTTCTACCCCCGTTTTGCTGCTGTAGACTGTAAATTTCCCCAGTGTGGGACAAATAAAGGATATCTTATCTTATTTGGTTTGTTAGAAGTGAGGAAGTTAATGAAAGAATGTCATTGGCAGGATCATCTTCCAAGTTTCCTTTTCATCCGTTTGGTCCCTCTTTCTCATTCCCTGGCTCGTGTTTTCCAGGCGGGGGCCGAGATCTCGACGGTGAACCCGGAGCAGTACTCCAAGCGCTTCTATGAGTTCATGTCCAATATCTTGTCATAGACTCTTTTCCACTCTGCCTGCCCAGCCACTCAGATCTGGCACACGTGTACACACACACACACACACACACACACACACACAGTCCCTCCCTCTTGTCCTCAGCCTCTTCAAAGAGCCCATGGTTAGGTCAAGTTATGTGTTGAGGCTTTTACAGAACCGCAAACACAAATGAACAGTGCCCCCCCACAGTTTTGGAAAGAGCATCCTGATAACTTCCTTTGTTTAGCTGAATTTTCGTTTGACTTGTTGCTCCTCTGTTTCCGAGTCCTACCTTATCACTCCTCTCGCCAGCGCAGGAACTGTCTCACTGATGCCTTGAGTTAGTGCCCACGCCTCAGCACCGTCTTCTCACTTTCTCTTCATGTTGCGATTCCTTGATTTCCATTGGATGTGTACACAAACACAGATTGCATGACATACTTTTTTAGCAGCCTTCTTTGTGCTTCTTTCAATATCGACAACAGAAAAATCCAACCTACTGCTGATAATTTGGAATAACCGGATGTAAACGTTCTTACTGAAGATGTAGACCAATAAGTAAAAGAATGCAGTTATCAATATGCATGGCTGATGTGCACATGAGACTCCACCAGTTAGTTCAACATCGAACCGCAGACCTTAACATCTGAGTGTTACAATGAAAATAGGAACAACACACGCGTGCACAAATCGGCGTTTGAATGTTATATTGCCACATTGATTTTAACAACTTTTGGAATATTAAACATGAGCATGGTAAAGGTTGGTCAATGAAAAATAGAGCAATTTAAAAAAGGGGGAAATTCAGCAGCAAATAAATGGTTTTATCACAATACAAATCATTTTTTAAAATATCATGTTTACATTGATGTAGCAATTTTGTGTTTGTATACAGTATTGTTTTGTTAACAAAAAGACAGAAAAAAAAGGTTACTTGAAAATGATTCATTGCATATTAAAGGGAGTTTTATCTTGTGTTTGATTATTTCTGTATCAACTGCAGTGTTAGTATGTTGCATGTATAGGGCAGGGCCAACCCATGATGGCCTATACCAACGGGCTTACCTGGGCTGGCCAGACATGAATAAGGGGTTTATCAGAATTTTGTTTTTAATTTGTTGATGTTTCATTCACTTCACATACTTGGCATGAGTTGATCAACCTCCAGACGATTCTCTGCAGCAACGTGGCCATCATGATGGTGTGCGCCAAGAGCGGGCCTGTCAGAAATCAGTTTCAGATGATTCTGCCACTAACTGAACTTTGTCGCTGCACCAGTTCACGAAACCCGCTCCAAGAGGCCCAGCTATCAGAAGGCATTGAATTCCACATTATTCTGCCATTTATTTATTTATCAACCAAATCACTGGGGCAGGGTGACACGGTGGTCGACTGGTTAGCACGTCCACTTCACAGTGCAAAGATGCAAGGTTCAATTTCGGCTCCGGCCTTCCTGTTTGGAGTGGATCTTCTCCCCGTGCCTGCATGGGTTTTCTCTGGGCACTGCAGTTTCCTCCCACATTTCAAAAACATGCGTAGCAGGTAAACAGAACACTCAAAATTGTCCGTAGGCGTGAGTGCGAGCGCAAATGGTTGATCGTGTCTCTGTGCCCTGCAAGTGTGCTGATTCATTGCCCAATCACACTCCCGCAAAATCAACTCCAGATATCACATGAGTGATCCCTGGGTGCATGTTTGTTGGCATTGCTGAGAGGATCGAAGCGGCGACTATCGCGACGGTAGTGAGAACCACAAGCTCGAATCCTTCCAATCATGCAAAGTGTGGGACAAATAAAGGTTTTCTTATCTTAAAGGCTTGAAAGGTTACAAGTTAGTTTAGGTTTCAGGGCATATGAACTTTGACTTGCATGGTTTAATCTTTTGAGACAAGCATACTGGCAGAAGTAACCAGGTCGCCTTTGAGCCAGGGGTGAACTACTGAAATAATTTCAAGAACTATGATTTGACATCTTGAGTAATATGCTTTATAATTTGAGTTACTTCAAATTTCTTTTACAGTTCAAACCGCATTTCCAATTCTTCTGAGCTTGTAAATAGTGGTGGAACGACGACTGAATAAAGATATATTGGCAATTACTGGTTCTGTTAATTTAAGGCAGCTGTGGGTTTTGTTTTGTTTTTTAAACACAAAATGTGACCACAGAGCACCCCAAACATGACACCAACCAATGGTTGGGCTTCATTTGGGTTTAGCTATAAGATATACAGGTATTGAATTAATGTCTAAAGACACACGTTGACAACCTCCACGTGGTGAGCCCTGGTAATCTACAAATCTGTAGAGCGAATGTCAACAATCAGAGACAGCAACCCTCCGGGGTGGTAAAAGGATAAACACTCGGCCCCAGAGCACGTGCCCTTATCAGGGCATGCAAATCCATCTGTTGCATGGGCCCGAGTGACAATAATGCAGCTAAATGTGGAAGGCCTTACTTAAGCAAAATGTGCAATCATAGAACACCTTATGGAAAAGCACAATGCAACAGCAATCCTCCTGCAAGAAACCCACTCACTGGATCATTCCAAACTCAAGATCTCTGGTTACAACCTGGCTGCTTGCACCAACAGCAGCATACATGGAATAGCCTCTTTTGTGAAGAACTCTGCCACCTGGAACCCGATCAACTCATCGCAAAGTGAAAGTGAAGTGGAATGGACGGCAATGGAAATTGAAGGCACCACCGTAGTCAATGTGTACAAACCACCAAGCACAAAACTGCAAGGCAATTCCATCACTGCCTTTGCCTCTCCTTGCATATATAGCGGAGATTTCAATTCCCATAGCACCACATGGGGCTACCAAACCACTAATCCAGATGGTGAAACACTTGAAAGCTGGGCCTCAGCCGCTGGCTTGCAACTGCTCTATGATCCAAAACAACCGGACAGCTTCCACTCCAGAAGATGGAACACAACAACTAACTTGGCCTTTGCCGACATTAATGGATCCATTCCAGAGCAGTTGATCCTCAGTCCGTTTCCCAAGTCACAGCATAGACCATCACTCATACTCCCGGCTAATCCAATCAGGCCAATACCAAACAAAGCTGTGAAGAGATGGAACTTTCGAAAAGCAAACTGGCCTAAATTCAGGCGCTTAGTTGATAACAAGATCTGTCACCTACCAGATCCAACATCAGCAGACCTGAATACATCTTATATGTCGTTCTGTAAAGCCCTATACAAAGCCCCACAAAGGACAATCCCACGTGGTTACCGTCACCAACTCATACCAACATGGGACGAGGAGTGTGACAGCCACTACAAAGACTTCCTGTCTGCCGCAACCAGTGAAGAAGCAACCAAGACTTCCACCGATCTAGTGCAATGCCGCGACGCAAAGCGTAAGAAACGTTGGGAAGACACGGTCCAAAGCATAGACTTCACTCACTCCAGCAGAGTAGCTTGGAAGGCCTTTAATCGCCTCACAGGACAGCTTTCAACCCAAACGCTGCCCTGTCACTGCCAACTCGATTGCACATCAGCTGTTAGCTAATGAAAAGTATAAAGAGGCTGACATAGTCCATGACCTCCAAGTGAAACAAGAATGCACCAGATTATGGAATGCTCCAAGCGTTGATGGCTTCCTCTCAGCTCCCTTTTCCACCAAGAGCTAACCTCTGTCATCAAACAGATCAAGACTGGCAAAGCTCAAGGCCCTGATAATATTCCATCTGAGTTCTTGAAATACTGTGTCCCAAAATGCATGAACTGTCTATGCAAATACCTCTCAGCGTGTATGAAGCACCAGTCTATACCTAAGATCTGGCGGAAGCTACTGTGGTTTCCCTGCTGAAACCACATAAACCTCCCGATGACCCAAGGAGCTACCGCCCTATTTCACTGCTATGTGTTCCGTATAAGATCTTGGAACGACTTCTCCTGACCAGACTTGACTCAGTGGTTGACCCCCAGCTGCCTAAAGAACAAGCTGGCTTCCAACATGGACACTACCACCCAGCAAATAATCAAGCTGACCAGTTATATTGAAGATAGCTTCGAGAAGGGAAACAAGGCTGGAGTTACCTTGGTTGACCTAACTGCGGCATATGACACTGTATGGCATCAAGGCCTGATACTGAAGCTTCTCCAGATGATTCTGGACAAGCAAATGGTACGCTTCCTGAGCAATATTCTGGCAAACTGAAGCTTTGTGCTAAAGACCAGCGACGGACAACGCAGTCGACCCCGCCGCTTGAGAAATGGAGTAACACAGGGATCATGCCTCTCGCCTATGCTCTTTAACATCTACATCAGCGATATGCCCAAAACAAAGTCTCATCAATATGGATATGCTGACGATCTTGCACTATGCTACTCCCACAAAAGCTGGCGCATGGTGGAAAAATCACTAACTGCTGATATGGCACTGATATCGGAATACCTGAGAACGTGGAGACTTAAATTGAGCTTGGCAAAGACTACCACCACACCTTTCCACCTAAACAACATGGAATCCAAGCGCCAACTCTCTGTCTACCTGCATGGGACTCATGCACTCTGACACTCCCACATAATCCATCCCCCACGTATCTAGGAGTGAAGCTCGACCAACAGCTCACATTTATAAACAGCACATAGATGCTCTTCGTACCAAAGTAACAGCTCGAAACAATCTGCTGAGATGCCGAGCTGGCTCGTCCTGGGGTGCAAGCACTCACACACTCCGTACAAGTGCTCTTGCGCTTGCTTACAGCACAGCTGAATATGCAACACCAGTGTGGTGCCGAAGTACCCATTCAAAGAAGATCGATGTTGCCCTCAACGACACCATGAGGATAATCACCGGATGTCTGCGTCCCACCCCCACGGAGTTCCTACCAGTATTGGCAGGCATTGCCCCAGCCAGTTTACGTAGAGAAAAAGCTACCCACTGCCTTGCTCAACATGCTGTGCTGGACAAAAACCATGGCCTAAACCAGTTGATCGCCGAGGTACAACCTGGAAAGCGCCAAAGGCTAAAATCTCGCCACCCCTCATCATGCTGCAGAACTTCATGATTCCAACTTTAACATCTTGGAAGCGTGGAGAAGTAGCTGGGATAAAACTGCAAGACCCAACCATTTCATGGTCCAACCTAACACCGAACCCTCACCTGGTTCAGCGCTACCCCAGAAAGTCTGGGTACGACTCAACCGCCTAAGAACTGGGGTAGGCCGTTTCAACGACAACATGTTCCGATGGGGTCTTGTCGATTTACCATTCTGCGACTGTGCACCAGAACTCCAAACTGCAGAACATCTCATCTACTATTGTCCCATTCATCGACCACCAGATGGCAACTTGAACCTCGCAGCACCTAATGAATCCACTGTCCAATGGCTGCAACGTCTGGACATTTAACACCACAAAGCTGCCCTCATATGCGAGAGAGACACAATAAGGATTTCTTTTTAAATCAAGGTTGGCTTCAGTTTGTCATCAACTGTCTTGCTAGTCATAGCAACATGCACAGGAAGCACATTTCTTCATTTGGTGAATTTTGGGTTGCAGCTGTAAACTACAGTTATATAAATAAATAAACAATGTGCCGACAACCTATATCAGGGGTGCCCAACCCTTTTTTGACCGAAAATCTACTTTTCAAGCAACCAAGCTCCCGCGATCAACCGACCCGTGACTGCACCTGCACGCATAACACACATGCATGCGCACACGCTATGAACAGCCATAATGGCCCCTAACGAAACTGAAAAATAAAGTACATTGAATAGTTTGTGAGTTTGTGACCACTGCCTACCTTAGTTGAGACGTGACTTTTTTTTTTGGGTGAAATTGATAGGATGCAGTGTTCACTAACACAAAAATATACTGTATAACACACAGACACATCCTTTTTTTCCCGATTTCCCCCTACACCCCTCGCGATTGATTTGCAACCAGTCTGCGGGCTACTGGTCCGTCCCGATCGATGTATCGGGCACTCCTGACGATAATGAATTTACATTTTTTAATTGAACCAATGTAAATAAATTCAGTTTTCTGCAATATTGTAGTTCTTGAGATATACCTGTAGATACCTCATATTTATTTACCGATACCTTGAGAAAATTACAAAACGTCACACTGTGTAAACAAATTTATTTAACAATATAAAGGGAAGGAAAAAAAACCTATGCGCATTGTTTTCAAATAAACATTTGAGATTGGTGGGGTTTTAATCCATCCTAGCCTTCAAGCTTCTTTTGGTGATCTTGTCTTTTTCACTGGAAGAAAAAACAGTCAATCACTGCACATCTTATTGCTCCAACCTATCGAAATACTGTCACTGTACTTACATGACATGTACGACGACGCCCATGCCGGACAGTGCGTCCCGATCAAGTGCATTCAGCATGGCCTGCGAAATGGTCTCAAACAGGTCCTCGGGCTCCTGTGTGACCAAACAAATTTCTAATGTACTATACAGCAAACCCCTGCAAAGTCGTTTGCATCTTAAGATTTCAATGTGACTGTTTCTTGATGACGTTTTTTTTTTTAATGGTCTCTACATTATGGATTTTCACCTATTCCAAGTGGGAAAGCCCCTCTTTTTGACACATAACTTACCAGGTCGGGTTCCCACAAAGATTCACACATGCCGTACATCTGCTCCGAGCAGGTCCCGCTCACGACAAAGTCCTCCGTCACCATGGGACATCCGATCAAATCCAGGGAGCAGATGAATGGCTCAAAGGTCTTCGGATCGAGCCCGGCAATCACAGGCTCGATGTAGTAAGGCCCGAACCTATCAGGGAAAAACACCACGAGATTGCATCTTGTCTGTATCCACCTTTTGAGACTAAAGTGTAGCCATGAAAATACACACACCTCCTTTCATATAGCAGGTTCGACACCATGCTCATGAAAGTTTTGGGTTTGATCTGGCGACCCTCCTTCAGTTCATAAAGGTTCAATCGGAATTTAAGCCTCTGGGATCTGTACGCATTATCAAAAATATAAACAAACAAAACAATTACGACCGTGTTGAATTAACTCAAACTGTCACACACACTTACACTGTCTGAACATCAGTGGCCAGCCCAGCCAGCCCGATGTAAAGCCTCTCGCCCATGGGGAAGAGCTTCTCAAAATCAGTTGTTACCATCTGAGCCTGGATGCCAAATCTGCGGTCGGATGCGATGGCCACACAATTCTTCCCCCTCATGGCCATGACGGCCCCTCCATTGTACGACATAATAGACTGCATGGGGGAGGACGAAGGCGAGATACCACAATTACAGTACAGTATCAAACATTGAAAATGCTGTGAATCACATATAACTCATGCAGAAACAATATGAGACAAGAATTTTTAAAAATGTAATATTACACCATTTTCTTGTCACGTGAACACCAACTATGCAATGAGTGTGAGACGAATCTATGCGGTGGGCAATTACACGTTACGTTGTGATGTCTGATGCATATTAAGCTAGCTACTATACACGCTTTATATTATCAACATTTATTTTTCTCATTGAGCACTTCCTGTTCTAATATGACTTTAAACGTGCAACTGAACAACTTTGCAAACACTATGCGTATGAAATTTTTTTTTCAAATACTGTACGTATGTTATATATCTGGTTCGTGAAGTACCTTGGCTAAATTAATTACTGACAGTTTCAAGGTGCGTTCACGGCAACCGAGGGTAATAAAATTACAACATAGCAAGCGATTCAATCATCATGGAAGCGTGATAACAACGGCGCTGAGATCATTACAGGCTAACAATTATGTATTTGCGTATGAACTGTCTTACACATGTAAACTTACAGAACACTTTCTGAAACAGCAACAGTAGACGTTCCCAATTAAATTGCACTACATACTACATAATACGACAAAATCCTAGTGCGGCCATGCTACACATTAGCATGGCTGAGATCTCCCTTCACGTAGACATCAATTTCAAGTTTCAATCCCGTCGTTCAATAATGTCACGTGTTCCTACCATTGTGAAGATGTCGTAGTGCAATTGTCACAAATAGAACTTCACACTGAGCCTCGTTGTTTTTCTTTCAAACTAGCTTCCCGGAGTGACTATACAATTCTGAAGAAAGGCTGAGATCACACAAGCCCTCGATGTGCAACAGAATGCTCGAATATGATTGGCTCTTTATGAACGATTTCATTGGTTGTCAGCATAGTTTCTTTGAGGCAGTAAAGCGAAATAAAAAAACTGGTTGGTTCCTGTGTACTGTATGTGGTTTTACATTATGAATGCAATGTAGTGTATTTGAGGTGTGTACAAAATAATAAGAGATGAAGTAATCTTTTAACAAAGACGATTACGCATATTGGTGCTGTATTTTTCGATTTATAATATTAATATTTACCAAACTGTCTATTCTAAATTAAGTAATGGGAATTACAACACGATGGAAAAAAAGTTGCTCTATGCAGTGAAAATGTGTATACTGTACTGTATTCTAATAAATATGCTAACTTTTTATTGGGGGGGGGGGGGTAACGTATAAATGTCACTCAAGGCATTAAGAAACTCACATACGTTTCATTAAAAAAAAAAAGAGAGATTACTTCTTCATACATGACAAATACACCCAACCGGTTTTATCCGCTTGTCAGATGAGTTGATTGAAACTAGTGATGTGTCGTTCGCGACTTTGAAGTGAACGATGGGAGCCGGTCCGAATAGGAGCCGACTTTTTTTTTCTCCTGTCCCCCCACCCCCTTCGGTTAAAGCCGCACGTGATTGGTCAAGATCCGTGGTAGAAGAGGAAGGGGAGGGTTACGCACACACACGCTGCAGTTTAGAGAAGGGGGAGGGGTTAGAGAAGACAGCAGCACACTGAGCAGCACGCGAACAAGACAAACTAGGAGACGAGAGAGCAAGTTAGCGAAAAAAACAACACGGTGGAAAGCGGAAAGGTGATAAAATGGATAGGAAACGCAGTGCAATTTGGACTCATTTCAATTTAATTGAGAGTTCAAAGGCAGCGTGTTGACTGTGGAAGGTTAAAATATCCCATCGATCAGGCTCCACAAATAACCTGCACAGGCACATCAGAAAAGTCCACCCATCAGTGCAATTTGAAGAGAAAAGACAAGCAAGGGAACCAGCTATTAATGAAGGTGCTAGTGTGTCTGCAACTGTTGCTGCTGCTGCAATGTCACAATTGCCTAGATGTACAACCCAGAGCTCTCTGAGCCACTTTATGCAAAAAGCTATAAAACCAGCAAAACAGAACATAATTGACGAGGAACTGGGTAAAATGATTGCAAGTGATTTTCAGCCATTTTGTGTTGGCTGTGTGTTGTCGCAGCATCTGTCCCCTCAGAGAGAATCTTCTCCAAAACAGGGCAAATATTAACAGAGAGGAGAAACAGGATCAACCCCTCAAAGCTGAGGCACTTGTTTTTTCTTCATGCCAATCTTCGCTAAAGACAACTTAAACCTTTCTTCTTCTCGCGTATGAGGGCAGCTTTGCGGTGTTAAATGTCCAGACGGTGCAGCCATTGGACAGTAGATTCATTAGGTGCTGTGAGGTTCAAGTTGCCTTCTGGTGGTCGATGAATGGGACAGTAGTAGAGGAGATGTTCTGCAGTTTGGAGTTCTGGTCCACAGTTGCAGAATGGTGATTCGACGAGACCCCATACATTACATGTTGTCGTTGAAACGGCCTACCCCAGTTCTTAGGCGGTTGAGTCGTACCCGTTAAAGCTAAACCCTTTACCTGGAAGCTGCTTTCTTCTTTTTGTTTTACAAATTTTAACTTATAATTTGTTGTGTGGTATTCAAAGCTTACTTATGTTGTTTTACTGTAAATAGTTAAAAGCTTATAAATATACACATTCAGAGATTGGAACTTTTTGTTGACCTTGTTTTGAGATGGGTCTTTGTACTTTGTTTTTATTTTTGTAGCACTCCATGTTGTACTCCATGTTGAGTATGTTCAGAAGAATATAAATAAAGCCATATAAATAATAAATATTTGATATACTGTCTATTTTTTGCATTAGTAATTCATTTTACACATAATATAACGTTATTTTTGGTAGTAAATTAATTTAAGCAACAAAAAAACTGAGGAGCCATTTGGGCTCTCTAAAAGCCCATCACTAATTGAAACATAATGTACATGTGATCATGCTGTTCTTCCAACATGTCTTTTTTAATCAGTACGTTCTATTTTAACGACAGTTGCCAAGCATTAGTTTATTTTACTAAACCCAAAAAAAAACAGTTGGAAAAAAAAATGCGGACCACAGTGGGGTTCGAACTTTCCGTGAAAAAGTAACGTACCCCACAAGCCCATGCAGCAGACCATAGTGGGACGTTGACAGAAGAGTTGCTCCTGAAGCGTTTAAGCAATTTCTTACTCTCAATTGTTTCAAATCGCAGTTGCGTATTTACACCTAACAACATACCATCATCTGTAATGAAGAGGCGAAGCAACCGTGGAAGATAGCTGGGAATATAACAGAGTTACAGACAGGGCGAGTTCTTTACAGGTGGTTAAAAAAGTTGTCCCACCTTATTTTCAGGGTAAAGACATTGTGAGTCCTGTGATTTGTCCTGACACTTTGCCTTGGTTATGGTCTGACATTGACATAATTACAAAGAGGATTGGTTGGTTATGTGAATACACAACTTGGGAATGAACAGGTCGATTTACACTGATGGGATATCTGTCAGGTGATCCGAGGAGCTGTCAAATGGGGCTTTGTATTTATGTTTCTCAGTTCGAGATTAAACCAGGTCAATAGCTCCTGGGTGGCATTTGTCAAGTCAAGTCAACAGTATTTATAGAGCACTTTCAAACAGCCATCGCTGCATACAAAGTGCTGTACATGGAGCAATTTAACATGCACAATAAACAGTAAGACAAATCGGTAATAAAGGCGGTAGAAAGCACCAAACAGTAAAACCAAGAACAAATCTAAGTCATGCTGAGTCGAATGCCAAAGAATACAAGTGAGTTTTGAGGAGGGTTTTGAAGATGGGCAGCGAGGAGGCTTGCCGAATGTTCAGTGGGAGGTCATTCCAGAGAGAGGGACCAGCAACAGAAAAGGCTCGATCCCCTCTGAGCCTCAGTTTAGTTCTTGGTACTTCTAATAAAGTCTGGTCCACAGACCTGAGGCGCCGGGCAGGTGTGTAGGGGCGGATGAGCTCAGAGAGGTAAGGTGGCGCGAGATTATTCAGAGATTTGAAAACAAATAAGAGGATCTTGAAAATAACTCTAAAATGAATGGGGAGCCAGTGAAGGGATGCCAGAGTAGGAGTTATGTGCTCCCTCTTATGAGTACCAGTCAAGAGGCGAGCAGCGGCATTCTGGACCAGCTGAAGGCGCTTAATGGAGGACTGGCTGACTCCAAAGTAAAGGGCATTGCAGTAATCGAGCCGGGATGTGACAAAGGCATGAATTACTGTCTCAAATTGTTCATGTGAGAGAAGAGGTTTTATTTTGGCCAGCTGTCTAAGGTGAAAGAAGCTGGATTTAACAACGGCACCAATTTGCCGATCGAGTTTGGCATCACTGTCCAGTTTAAGGCCCAAGTTTGAGACTGTTGACTTAAGATAAGGAGACAGGGGGCCCAAGTCTACAGGATGGAATGTACAAGTGCCACTGGGACCAAACAATATCACCGCTGTCTTCTTTTCATTGAAACTCAAGAAATTTTGTGCCATCCAGGTTTTGATTTCTTCCAGACAGGATAGGAGTGGCCTTAATGAGAAGGCGTCTTTCTTGCTCAGTGGGACATAGATCTGGCAGTCATCTGCATAGCAGTGGAAGGGAATACCATGTTTCCTTAAGATGGAACCCAATGGGAGCAGATACAGCGAGAACAGCAGAGGCCCCAGAATTTAGCCCTGTGGAACACCACATGACAGGGGAGCAGTGCATGACTCAGAGCAGCCAAGGCTGACACAGAAGGTTCTGTCAGCTAAATAGGACCTAAACCACTCAAGAGCACTGCTGCCAATGCCCACCAAGTGCTGCAAACGAGACAGCAGAATACTGTGATCCACTGTATCAAATGCTGCAGTTAAGTCCAATAAAACTAGACACACGTGGTCTCCAGAGTCATTTGCCAGGAGGATGTCATTAGAAACGCGAAACAGGGCTGACTCCGTGCTATGCATCATCTTGAAACCTAACTGGAAGACCTCCAAGATGTTATGTTCATCCAAGAAAAATTTCAACTGCATGTGCACCACTTTTTCCAGAATTTTGGAAATGAAATGCAGTTTGGAAATGGGCCTGAAATTTGACAGCACATCTGGATCAAGGCCAGGTTTCTTGATCAAGGGTTGGACCACAGCATGTTTAAACTGTTGGGGAACTACACCAGAAGAGAGGCTGCTGTTGATGATATCCAAGACTGATGCGCCAACACTCGGGAGAACCTCCTGAAAGAAGTGCGGGGGAAGAGAGTCGCAAATGGAGCCAGATGGCTTCGTCTGGCGAACTACATCCTCCAAAAGTGCCAAGGACACAGTTTCAAAAGAATTTAGCACAGCTGAACATGGAACATGGACAGAGGGGTCAGATGCGGTATTTCAGACCGGAGTCCTAGCTGTAGAGACCTTATCAATGAAAAACTGAAGGAAACTGTTGCACATCTCGGGTGAAGAATCCGAGCAAGTAGGCAGAGGGGGTCTGAGTACAGAATCTATCGTTTTAAATAGTGCACGTGGGTTGTGACGGTTAGCTTGAATAAGGTCCGACAGATATTCTCTTTTGGCCTCTTTTACTGTGAGCTGGTAGTTACGCCAGCAGTCTTTCCAAATTTGATAAGAGACATGCAATTTGTCATTTTTCCACTTGCGTTCGGCTTTGCGACACCCCTGCCTAGCTGCGCGGGTAATGTCGTTAAACCATGGCTCGGGTTTAGGTTTTGGGAGCACAGTTTTTGAAGGAGCCACCAAATCCAGGATGGCACGGCATGATGAGTTGAACCAAGAGGTGAGTTCCTCTGTGTTAGACGAGGGTACGCAAAGGTTATTAAAGGCATCAGAGAAACGACTAGCAGTGCGAGGGTTAAAAATTCGGCGTTTAAAACTAGGAGCGGCAGATTTCACAGCAGCATGCGATAAGACTACGTCAAATAAAACTGTCATGTGATCAGAAATCCAATTTTCAAGGACTTCCAGATTTGACACCGGTAGACCATAAGCAAGGACAAGGTCTAAAATATGACCTTGTTCATGTGTCGGGCTGGTCACATACTGCACGAAATTAAAAGAGTCGATAAGTCTTAAGAATTTGTCTTCACAGCTGAATTGATTAGGATTCTTTGAGCAGTGTGGTGTGTAAAAGAAGTCTGGGTTAAAAATTCTTTAACTTCCACTAATTCACTATCGTCGCAGGTGGTGCTGGAAGGGGGTGAAAGTAGTACAGTAGTGCTTGACCCCGTATCATAATTGAAATTCAAATGTTGATTTCCACTGCTGCGACGTCGGAAACAAATTAATTTGTGTTACACCTACTATTAAGAGGAAAAAAACATCCTGACAGTTATTTATCACTCCATGCAAAACTGGCATGTAACACAATTGGTTTGACAAAAAAAAAAAAAAAAAAAATCCACTAGCTACCGGGTAATTGCTATCATACCATAGTGGCAGACATGGTAATCAAAATTAGCACCTAATATCAAAACCACTTCTAAATGATTAATCCAGGCATGTTCTGCCCTCGTGGTGTATGGGGTGTATGGGAGAGGTAGTACCCTTGAGGGAGATACGGTCACAGCTGCATTGCTGATCCTTTATAGCTGGTTGATCCCTAACTGGTCCTCACCAACACCCAGCTCTTGTCTATGGCTCCAAGTAGCAGAGTTTCTGCGACCACACCATGGTAAACTGCTTCGACCGGCAGGCTAAACTAGACAACGGTAGCCGGGGGGTCCTGGGCCCCCTGGTGAAGAGCTTGGAGAGGAGATAGGCACCACCAAGTTTAATTGCCTACTGAAATGTCATGATGAATAAAGAGTCAGGATCACACATGCCGGATCGGTCGAGGCCCGGAAAAACAACGACCGCGCTACCCACTGATTTGCCCCAGGGTGGGGACGACAAGTTTACTACTGGGACAAGAACACCATCAAGTCATCACAGCCTCCCAAGGAGTGATACCATCATTGGTACATGGAATGTCCGCACACTGTACGCCTGTGGGAAAGTGAAAGAGCTGAGCCATGAACTAGACAGATACAGGTGGGACGTCTTGGGAATGGGATGGCATAGGAGGAAAATTTGCAACACTTAACCTACTACAAGACATAGACTCATTGACAGACACTATGGAGAGCACACTCATAGAAACAGCGACAGAAGTACTAGGGAAGCTTAGAAAGAAAAAGAATCCGTGGGTCACAGATGACATCCTTGATTTGTGTGACCATAGAAGGGCATTAAAAAGGACCAAGAAGGATGACCCAGAGGCAGCAAAACAGCACACTCTGGTGAACAAAAATATCAGGAAGTGGATGAGGGAAGCAAAGAAGTGGATCACAGAGAGTGTGAAAACATAGACGCAGGGATATGACAGGGCAACAGTAAAGCAGCATACGCCACATTGAAGACACTGACAAAGACACGGCAACACACAGCAACAATAATAGAAGATGGGGACGGTGCTCTGCTAACCGAAAAGACAGCAGTAACCAGAATATGGACAGAGTACTGCCAGGAACTCTACAATTTCACAATAAAACCCAACCTTAACATAATTACAGACACCACAAAGACTACCAGCGAAGATGCCAACGCGCCAATACTCCAGGCTGAAGTGGAGGAGGCAGTAAGGAGCCTGAAAATTGGCAAATCACCTGGCATCGACAACATTCCTGCAGAGCTTTGGAAACATGGAGGGCATGGGACAATAAAAGTACTCACACACATCTGTCAAAATATCTGGGTAACCAAGCAATGGCCCATAAAATGGACACAATCTCTCGTTATTCCCATCCCTAAGAAAGGGAACTCAAGGCAGTGTCAGAACTACAGGACCATCAGCCTGATCTGCCACGCAAGCAAGGTGCTACTTCGGATCGTCCTGAATAGACTAAAGAGCAAGGCAGAGGAAATCATTTCAGAAGAACAAGCAGGATTCCGACCAAAAAGGAGTACCACGGAGCAGATCTTTAACATCAGATTACTCATCGAGAAACACCTCCAGCATCAACATGACCTTTACCACAACTTCATCGACTTTAAAAAAGCCTTTGACCGTGTGTGACATGAGGGGCTGTGGCAGGTGCTCCGAAACTACAACTTTAACAATTATCTCATCCAGGTCATCCAATCACTCTACACAAACTCAAGTCGTGCAGTTCTCATTAACAACACTATGGGAGAACTTTTCAAAACATCGATCGGTGTCCGCCAAGGATGTCTTCTGTCCCCTGTCCTATTCAATGTCTTTCTGGAAAACATCATGGACGAGGCCCTTGAAGAGTTCCACATCTCCATATCCATCGGAGGAAGACCCATCTGCAACCTCCGGTTCGCTGATGACATAGACCTTATGGGAAAAAGCAAAGCTGAACTCCAGGATCTTACCACCAGACTGGAAGAGGTAGCGAGGGCTTACGGCATGGAGATAAGTGCAGAGAAAAGCAAGACACTGGTCAATAGCCACAATAAAACAACACCAACAAACATCACATTGAATGGGCAAACCCTGGAAGTGGTTAAGGACTTCAAATACCTTGGGTCCTTTGTGAGTGAGGATGGCAGCTCCACAAAGGAGATTAAAGCAAGAATAGGCATAGCAACATCAGCCATGACAAGACTGGCCAGAATTTGGAGGAGCAATACCATCAGCTTGAAGGTCAGGCTGTACAAGTCCCTGGTACTCTCCACCTTACTATACGGCTGTGAGAGTTGGACACTCACAGCAGACACGGAACGCAGGATTCAGTCCTTTGAGAACAAGAGCTACAGAAGGATGCTCCATATATCTTACAGAGAACACCGGACAAATGACTATGTCAGACAGCTAGTCACCACCCTCGCTGGAGAACAGGAGCCTGTATTGTCAACGGTAAAACGTCGCAAAATGGCCTGGTATAATAATAATAATAATAATAATAATACATTTTATTTATAAGCGCCTTTCAAGACACCCAAGGACACTTTACAATAACAAAAAACAGAAAACAATACGGGTTGAGCAGCGGCAGCCAAAACGCGCCAGCGTTCACTCAACCCGAAGGTCAGAAAGAAACCACAGGGGAGGGAGAGAGGGAGAAAAAACCCACGCTCGAACTACCCTCATTTTGAGGATAATTTGAGTGAGGCAAAAAAAACCTCCTGCACAAGCATATGACAGTTACAACAGGTCACAAGACATAAACAATGAAGACGGTGAGTCAAGGGAATGTATGAGGGAGGGGGTGATGGTGGGGGACTAGCTTCCGTGCATATTTTCATCAGGGGAAGGTCGAGATAGCAGATGTTGTTTTGGTAGCAGGCTGCCCAAGAATTTAAGACAGCCTTGAGTCCATGGCTTATGTCTCTTTAGTGGCGTCGATCAGCCAAATCCATGATTTCAGTCAGTAATTGAACACGGATTCCAGTTTTCTCCAAGTTGTTGTCCATCCTGCTGTGACGCTCCAAACCCGCAACAGTTTGTGGTTGAGCACAGTCTGAGTCTGAGTGTTGGACATCCGCGTTATGCCATCCTTAGACCGGCAGCCTCGTCCAATAGAGCCGCTCCCGTCGGTTGAATTTTCGATAGATCAGGAAACTGCTCACACCAAACAGCAGCATACCTGTTATCGGAAGGCCGAAAATGTAGATGTCGTCCAAATCCTCAACGGACAGTGTTGACAGGCACACCATCCTCCGCTTCCTCCAAGGATCTAGGGTTTACCCAGCAGCAAAAGTAGGCAAGTAGGCTCCCCACTGCCTGCTCTTCTCATCGAGAAAATGTTGTCGATGGCATCGAGAGACCAGCCAACCAATTCCATGTTTGTTTTTAGGATGAAAATACGACAGGAGGCTAGGAAAAGTCAGACAAAGACAGCACAAAGACTGAGTGGCGAGCAGGGAAGGGTGGGGGTGGGGCGGGGGACAGCGCAGAAAGCAAAAGCGTCCGCCTTCGTCGAGAGCCAAGCAAGAAGAAGAAGAATGGCCGCGTTACAAGGCATACCTCACTATCCAAAACCATCCTACAGGGGACAGTGGAAGGGAAGCGGAGAAGAGGCAGACAGAGAAAGTGCTGGATGGACAACATCAAGAAATGGACTAACTGCAGCTTCCAGACCCTGCTATGAACAGCTAAGGACCGAGAGTGCTGGAGATCCCTGACTGCCCAGACATCCACCATGGCACCCCTACGGCCTCTTAGGCCATGGGATGAGTGAGTGAGTGAGTGAGTTCTGCCCTCAGAATGGTTGTATGTGAATATTTGGGCAAGATGTACATATATTGAGAGGTCAAGCAATGCATTTTTAAAAATATATTTAATAAATGACTTCTGGGAATAATCTTTTAATCATGTTTGTTTGCAGAAACACATATCAGTCATAGTAAAGCAATCAAATGCAAGTCCCATTTGACTGGAAGAAGAATTTACAATGTGTACACAGCGGCAAAGGTTTTCCACAAATTATTTTACAGTACAGAATATGGATTTTACGCGGATATTGCCTTATTGTTCATCATCATCCAATCCTCTACTAAGTATATTCATGAAATAAGCCGGTTATTTTTGCCTGTTAGTTTTAAAAAGATATATACCAGTATATCAGTATTTACAGTATTGTGTATGTTCATCTCTTCATGAAATTGTCCAATGAAGCTGGTGTCCTTTGAATGGAGTGGATATTCCTCTTCACTCTGTCCTCCAAAGATGATGTGGCAGCGCTCTCCAACTTCATGTCACTGGAAAAAGGAAAGCAGGCGTTATTGGACAAAAATTGCACGAGACTTGATATTCCTCTTTGAAAGCAAAAAACTGTAAAAATAACTAAATAAATAAATAAAACTGTAATGCTCTATTTATATTTTAAAATGCCTAAGAGGTTGTCCTGTGACATCAAACATAGGCAGACATGTTGGGTGAAAAAAAAGAGAGAAAGAGAGAGAGAGACGTACTGGATAAAACCAGCATGGCGTTCATGCTTGGAATTTTGTTCCCGCTGTTTTTCCTGCTCATCTTGCTTCTTGTATCTTCTGACGTTGTTCTCCCTGTCCTCATCTCTCTTCTTGGCCTGGTCCATCATCTCCTTTCTCCTCTGCTCCAGCTCCTCTGCAGAGAGTTTCCTGCAAGAAAAACATGACACACAACACTAATACTGAATAAATGCTGTGAGAAATTAGTACAATGACTTTTTTTAAAAAAGATAATCACATAATTCACTCACGGATTTACAAGCATTCCCGCATGTAGAGGCAAAGCCAGTGCATGACCAGTATGTACATAATCTATAGCAACGTAAAACATCCTGGTGGATTAAAGTCGCTCCTAAATTCTTGTGGAAGCCGAAAACTGGTTGCCATGACGACCAATAGTTCATCATCCCCCCCCCCCCCTTCTTTCAGTGGGTGGCAAACAACTTTTGGTGCATTGCCGCTATCTTCTGAAATGGAGTGTGGAGCACAACCTCTGATTTAACCCTAGTCTTTCCCAAAATAAACATTGAAAACTTAACACAAGTATTTCTCGGTAAAACCGTCTTCTATCATTTCAAAGCCACTGTCTGACCTCTGAACTCATTAATTAGTTATTGTTTTGCCGCCTGAATATATTTAACACATGATTCTAACACATGCTCAAATTGTATCTTTAGTGCATATCGGTGGTGGCACGGTGGTCATCTGGTTAGCATATCCACCTCACAGGTGCAGGTTTCAATTCCGGCTCTGGCCTTCCTGTGTGGAGTTTGCATATTCTCCCTGTGCCTGCATGGTTTTTTTCCGGGTACTCCGGTTTCCTCCCACATTCCAAAAACATGCGTGGCAGGTTAATGGAACACTCTCAATTGTCCCTAGGTGAGTGTGAATGGTTGTTCGTCTATGTGTGCCCTGCGATTGGCTGGTGACCAGTTTAGGGTATACCCCCGCATACTGCCCGAAGATAGCTGGGATAGTCTCCAGCACACCCGCGACCCTTGTGAGGATAGGTGGATTCGAAAATGGATGTCTGCATATTGACACCTACTGTAAATACATAGTCAATGCAGTACACTCAAGCAAGTCAGTGGTTGCCTGAATTAACCCTCTTGAAGAAACACGTAAGTTGTCAGCGAAACATCCATCCATCCATCCATCTTCTACCGCTTTCGCGTCAGCAAAACAGGTGTCCGTAAATCACGGACTGAGAGGTCCGTCAGTACTTGACGTGGTTAATGACGATTACATTGACGGACAATAACCCACTTCCGTCAGTGACCGTCATTTTTTAGAAAAGTTTCTTGTCAATTGTGAGAAAAACGGCCCAGTGACAGTCTGACGGACCTTCCATCAATGCTGATGGAATACCCACCTCTGCCATTTCCGATCAATACTATTTTCTTTGAATTCTGATTTCAAAACTGCTTATCCATCAATTTGTTGTGTGCATGTTGCTTGCATCCCCAAAACCATCACTTTTCAGGAAACCAAACCGACACGTTTGTTGATCGATTAACATTGCATCGTCAACGGGACCAAGCCATTATTAACAGCTTTAATTGGTCAATAATTTGTTTAGAGAAAAACAAAACAACAATTTGGGTGGTAAAATAAAATAAATAAATAAATGGCTGGGCTGACATGGCCCATATCGCCTGCGAATCATGAGGATCCACTATATACTGTGTATGGTTTCACAGCCCGAGGTTCCAATGTATGCAGCACCTATGGACATATTCTGACCAATACCCCCTCCGCCCAAGCCCCCCACCCCCAAGTCTTACTTTGACACATGATTCCGTTGCCTTTGGTAACGTTCTTTCTGCGGGCTACGACCTCTGACCTCCGTCTTCCCGTCGCTTCGGTGTGAGGAAGAGGAGTGCATTTCCCCATTTTTTCTGGCGGGAGATCGGCTTCGACTCCTCTCATGGCGTCTTGAGTGATTCAAAGCGGAGGACTGGTATTGTTTTCTGGCAGGAATCTACAGTATGAAGAGAAGATTGAAGTGGAAGGCTGTGTGGTCCACTAACGTTACGCGTGTAACATGACATTTTATTGCTTACTGACCAGGAGGCCATAGCCAGGAAGATGATGGGAATGAGATTTGTTGTGAGAGGCAGTTCCATCTCGTGAATGTGACCTGAAATGCGTTGAGGAGTAAAATTCAGATCCAAATTAGCAGCTGTTCTTAAGTGGTATCTGTGAAATATTTGAAGTTGGGCTGAACAATTATTCAAATTCAAATCAACATCGCAATGCAGTAGTATGTAATTTTCAAACTGCAAAGGCTGCAATATGGGAAATCTAAAAAGCCACTTGCTTCATTTCAGTCAGTTGGCTTTATATTTTTTGTATGAATGGATATTTTGTTTTTATTTTTTACATGATATCTAGATTAGTTCAGCACTTAAGGGGCAGTCTCCATGTTGTTTAAATGATTGTTTCATGACACATGAAAAAATTTACTTGATCTGGCTGCCGCTGCTCACCCTCAAGTTGTTTTAGATAATTTTATCTGTGGTTTTATTGTTTTGCTCTTGATTGTGAAGTGTCCTTGAGTGTTGTGAAAGGTGCTTCTAAATAAAATGTACCGGTATTATTATTCTTGATAAAGCAAACATATTTGTTTGCGTCATTATTTCAATGTGACTGATGGCTTATTGTTACACTGCACGTGTTTTGTAGAATTTTGTGAAGTTGTTAAAGAGACACTCCAAAGTCTACAAGAAACTGTTTCGTAAATTAACAACTCTAATCGAAGAAGATTATCATATGAATTCCTGGTTTATTCGCCTTTATTTTAGCATGAAGCTACGGTAACCTACAAGAGCAAGACATGTATGTATCATAAATCTGACACGGAGATTAATTTATTGCCCGTCTTAGTTTTTAAAAAATGCAAGAGAAGGGGACGTTGAAAATGTAATTGCGTATTAAATCTCAATCAGAATACTGAGGGGGGGACTGAATCACAATTTTTTTTTTAAACGTTCATCTGTACTTTTAATAATCCAAGAACTGCATGCACCTGTCTTTTTTGTCTTCTTCTTCATCATCTGAACTCATACTTGAGTGGCTTCTCTTGTGTTTCTTCTCTTTTCTTTTCTCTTTGTCTCCTTTCTTTTCCTTCTTATCCTTCTTCCTCTTTTTCTTCTTGTCTTTGTTGTCGAGGTTCTGGCGCAGCTATGGGAGTTATACAACGTTTCATAGAAAAGTGATCAAAAAGACAAGAGTGTGCAAAAATCGTAGTACAACTGCTCCGTTTTCTGAGGAGCATCTTCACTGGCACAGCCACCAATCACTATTTTTTTACCATTTCTTTAATTTTCTTCATCTTCACTGGATTCGTCAAGACTTCTCTCTTCTTTTCCTCCTCACGCTTCCTTGAGGGCAAAATGCAAGATGTACAGTTACAATTGTCATCCATACTTCAGTTTGATATAAAACACCCGTTTTTTGTTTTGTTTTGTTTTTTGAGGGAGCACAACAATGTTTCACCTAATTACAAAAAGAGGGTCTTCTCTGATCTTGGCGGCCATGTCCAGGCTGGAGGTAGCAGCGATGGGGCTGAAGATGGAGCCAGGAAGAAGTCCAGTCTCTGCTGATGGGCCACTTTCAGGCTCCTCATATTGATCGGTGATCTGCTTGTCAATGGGGCGACCCATGAGATACTCATCTCTGGACACCTGATTGGAAGGGCCCTGGTACATCCAGTCCAAACGATCATCCTTCTTTCTATTATAGTGCAAACGACATATAGTGAGACAACCTGACTGACAACGTTTTCTAAAAGTTGCGTTCGTGAGAACTAACTTGATGGCACCGCTTTCCTCGGCGTATCTCGTCATCTCTTCGCGGGCTCTTTCCTCCTTAAGCTCCTTTTGAAGCTCCTCGATTTTCTTCCGTTCTGATTCATGTTTTTGCTCGGCTTTCCAAACGCGCTCGATGTTTTTCATAGTCTGGGGGTGCCAGCTCTTCTTTAAATTCTACCGCAAGACAAAGGGAAGCCACGGCGTATAATCCACAACTTGGAACAGAAGATGCCATGACTGATGTGAACGGAAAGGAATTGGCAATTCATACGATGTAACCTTTCAACAGAGAACACTTACCAGATCGCCGCCTCCCATTTTCAAACCTTGCTTCTAGTTACTAATGAGAACAAGAAAAATAAAGAATATAGTCCTTCTCCATATATCGGTGGTAAACGAAAGATGGACGCTCACACGAAAGCCGAAAAGCTCAGGCCGACGTGCTCACCGCTTGCTTGCAAAGTTACTGTTTTGCTTCCGGTTGGAAATATTCTATTTCCGGTATAGGTCGTGGTGCGTTCAAGCTTATCATCTTTGTTGCGTGAATGCAACCACTCCCTTTAATCCACGTACATTTCTCAACGAATCGTGGGAAAACTCATTAATTCAATAAAATGAAAAATCAACATAATCATGGTTGCTGTATAATTATTATAGTATAATATTGATTATAATCACGTGTGTTGTGTGTGAATGTGTGTGTGTGTGTGTGTGTACACTGTGTATATATATATATATATATATATATATATATATATATATATATATATATATATATATATAAAAAAATCCCGCTTGGGGAAAAAATGAGCACATAACACCATTCAGTGTGGGTCCTTGGGCAAGACCCTTCACGCTCATGCCTACCTCATACAATGATGAGAGACAATAAAATGAATGACACGCCCGGACGTCGCCCGGCCAAACAAGGTCTGCGTCAGGTGCTGGGAAACCAGAGCACCTTGATGAAAAATGGGCTACTGGAACAAAGCGGAGATGGGCGAGATGCGATTACATGGCTCTGTTGGAATACGATACAATACAATACAATACATGCTGATTTATATAGCGCTTTCACAACAGCGACAGCTGTAACAAAGCGCTTCACAAAACAGTTAACATAAAGTAAAATAATAAACACAACACATAACATAAAACACGGACAGTCGTGCAGTCCTAACCCCTTTTCCGTCACACGCTTTGTTGTTTGAAGCAGTTTGAGATGAAAGAGGAGAATCAAAGTGTCCTTTAACCAGTGGATCAGAGACGTCATGCTCAAAATGTGCACACGTCGGCTACAAGCTAAGTTTCAAAGTCAACAAGAAGCTGTAGCATCCATTGATGAAAAAAGAGATTGGTTCACTTCTCCTGTCCCATGGAAATCCATTTCAATTCCAAGCGGCGACTCTCAGTTCCAAATACGCGCCGGCGCTCTGCGCCAACGCTCCTCTCTCCTCATCCTCAACTTCAGCAGCCATCCATCCAGCCGCACCAACGCCGACTGTCCAATAGCGCCGACATAGCCACTGAACAAAACGGGTTTGTGAAAAATGCTGCCCATTACAGGCGCAAAAAACACAAGCACCCCAGGTCTGTCCAGCAGCGACAGTCAATGGCGGCGACATTCCTCCAAATCAACATCTGTGCTGGTACAGGCGTGCTGCCGAGAAGGCGCATCCACCAAGCACAGATACTTCTCCTTTGACGAATGTCGTGGCCAAAAAGCGCTGAAAACAGTCCATATCAGGTCCACACGATGAAACAACAAACAACATGTGAGAAAACAAAAGACAAAAATACCAAAAAAGAACAAAAAAGCAAGGCTCTTGAAGAGCACTTGCCGAAGGCTGCCTACTCGGGCGCCATCTTGGGGGGAAAAAAATGGTATGACTCAAGCAACCCTAGTCAGAGGGGTTACATGCAGAAAATGTGGGCTAAATGGTTACTTTCAAATCCACAGTCACAGTTGACCACGAAACAACTAGTTGCTCAGTGTTCCAACATCTACAAATGGAAATTGCTGTTACAATTTGAGATTGATGAGGTACAATGCAGGTTCCATGGTGAAGGCCCCCAGGCTGCCAGATCAGAGGAGGAGGTCATACCAGAGATTGGGAGGCAAGCCCCAATGAATGCAGATGCTGAGATTGGGAGGGCAGCCCCAATGAATGAATTGCTGAGCGAGGCAGCAACTGACCTGAAAGCTAAGATCATGGCGAGAATGAAAGCTGGGCAACCCAGAAACCGATTACAACGGCTATGTGAAGTACCACCTGAAAGTCTCATGGAAAGTGTGAATGCAGCACTGAGGGCGATCCCTCCCGTAACGATCACGGAAACCAATGAGCTGATATACGCTTCAGCATCAGTGATCCTAGAGATGCTTGGCTATAAGAGCAACCATGGGAGCCATGACATACGTTACCCACCATGGAAAAGACGGTTGGAGGCTAAGATCAATCTTTCTTGCTTGGCTCTCGACGAAGGCGGACGCTTTTGCTTTCTGTTCCTGTCCCCCCACCCCCACCCTTCCCTGATGCTTGTGCAGGAGTTTTTTGCCTAACTCAAATTATCCTCAAAATGAGGGTAGTTCGAGCGTGGGTTCTTTTCTCCCCCTCTCCCTCCCTTGTGGTTTCTTTCTGACTTCCGGGTTGAGTGAACGCTGGCGCGTTTTGGCTGCCGCTGCTCAACCCGTATTGTTTTGTGTTTTTTGTTATTGTAAAGTGTCCTTGAAAGGCGCTTATAAATAAAATGTATTACTATTATTATTATCATCAAGGCGGCTCGGAAAGTCAATTGACAGAGGCCCAGAGAGGTGTGATGAAAAGGCCGATACCCGAGAGGTACATCCAGATGACCATACCTGAAGCACTCTAAACTGCCAAACAAAGGCTCCAGGCCTTGTCCAGCCGCCTAAAGTGGTACACGAAAGAGAATGAGGCCAGACGAATAAACAGGCTGTTTGCAACACAACCTGTGAAAGTGTACGCTCAGTGGCAGGGTCCTAACAACAGAGCTGATCCACCAAGACTTGAGACTGAAAGGTACTGGAAAGGCATATGGGAGAAGGAGGTTGCACATAACAGCAGTGCACAATGGCTGGTGACCCTGAGAGAGGAGCACAGCAACCTCCCTGAACAGAGTCCAGTTACCATAACAGTGGCAGACATACAGGAAAGAGTCTCAGACATGAAAAACTGGACAGCACCAGGCCCGGACATGGTCCACACCAACTGCCTAAAGAAACTCACAGCACTTCATGAGCGCCAAGCAGCACAAATGAACCAGCTGCTGAGGGATGGCACTCACCCAGGATGGCTAACCAAAGGGCGAACGATCCTGATCATGAAGGATCCCTCAAAGGGTGTAGTCCCATCCAACTATCGGCCAATAACCTGTCTCTCCACAACATGGAAGCTCATGTCAGGCATCATTGCGGCTAAGATAAGTGGACACATGGATCAATACATGAGCAAAGCACAGAAGGGCATTGGTAAAGATACCAGAGGAGCCAAACATCAGCTCCTGGTTGACAGAACAGTCGCACAAGACTGCAGGTCCCGACATACCAACCTGTGCACAGCCTGGATTGATTACAAGAAAGCCTATGACTCGATGCCACATACATGGATCACTGAATGCTTGGAGTTGTATAAGGTGAACAGGACCCTAAGAGCCTTCGTTGCGAACTCGATGAGGATGTGGAAAACCACACTTGAAGCCAATGGCAAGCCACTGACCCAAGTGTCCATCAAATGTGGCATATACCAAGGTGATCCACTCTCCCCACTGCTGTTCTGCATAAGACTGAACCCCCTAAGCCAAGTAATCACCAAGACAGGATATGGATACCGCCTCAGAAATGGAGCTACGATCTGTCACCTCCTCTACATGGATGACATAAAGCTGTATGCTAAGAGCGAAAGGGACATAGACTCCCTGATCCACACAACCAGGATCTACAGCAGCGACATCGGGATGTCATTCGGGCTTGAGAAATGTAGTCGGATGGTGACTAAGAGAGGAAAGGTAGTCCGCACTGAAGGAACAATAGCAGACATTGAGGACAGCTACAAGTACCTCGGTATACCACAAGCCAATGGCAACCTCGAACTGGCAACAAGGAAAGCGGCTACGGCCAAATACCTCCAGCGAGTGAGGCAAGTCCTAAGAAGCCAGCTCAATGGCAAGAATAAGACCCGGGCAATAAACAGCTATGCCCTGCCAGTGATCAGATACCCTGCAGGAATAATAAGGTGGCCAAAGAAAGAGATTCAGACCACGGACGTTAAGACCCGAAAGCTCCTAACCATGCATGGAGGGTTCCATCCCAAATCCAGCATAAATATATATACGGTATATACAGTATATATATATATATATATATATATATATATATATATATATATATATATATATATATATAATTTCCTCGTTTCACCCCCCCTCGGGTGGTGTCCGTCCCTCATTCAGCTTGGGTCCTCTACCAGAGGCCAGGAAGCTTGAGGGTTCTGCGCAGTATCCTTGCTGTTCCCAGCACTGCACATTTCTGGACTGAGATGTCCGATGTTGTTCCCGGGATCTGTTGCAACCACTCATCTAGTTTGGGGGTCACTGCCCCGAGTGCTCCGACCACCACAGGCACGACTGTCACCTTTACCTTCCAGGCTCTCTCCAGCTCCTCTCTGAGCCCTTGGTATTTCTCGAGTTTCTCGTGTTCCTTCTTTCTGATGTTTCCATCACTTGGGATCGCTACATCCACTAGAACGGCTTTCCTTTGCCCTTTATCTATGATCACGATATCTGGTTGGTTCGCCATTACCATCTAGTCAGTCTGGATCTGGAAGTCCCACAGGATCTTCGCTCTGTCATTCTCCACCACCTTCGGAGGTGTTTCCCATTTTGACCTTGGGGGTTCCAGTCCATACTCCGCACAGATGTTTCGGTAGACTATGCCAGCCACCTGGTTATGGCGTTCCATGTAGGCTTTCCCTGCCAGCATCTTACACCCTGCAGTTATGTGTTGGATCGTCTCAGGTGCCTCTTTGCACAACCTACACCTTGGGTCTTGTCTGGTGTGGTATATCTGGGCCTCAATGGCTCTGGTGCTCAGGGCCTGCTCCTGAGCAGCCAGGATGAGTGCCTCTGTGCTGTCCTTCAGGCCAGCCCTCTCTAGCCACTGATAGGACTTCTTGAGATCAGCCACTTCAGTTATGGTCCGGTGGTACATCCCGTGGAGGGGCTTGTCCTCCCATGATGGTCCCTCTTTCAGCGCCTCATCCTCTGTTCCCCATTGTCTGAGACATTCTCTGAGTACGTCATCCGTTGGAGCCTTCTCCTTGATGTATTCATGGAGCTTGGATGTTTCATCCTGGACAGTGGCTCTCACACTCACTAGTCCCCGGCCTCCTTCCTTTCGGCTTGCGTACAGTCTCAGGGTGCTGGATTTGGGATGGAACCCTCCATGCATGGTTAGGAGCTTTCGGGTCTTAACGTCCGTGGTCTGAATCGATATATATATATATATATTAGAGCTGTCAGTTTAGCGCGTTTTTATTGGCATTAATTTAAATGAATTTTAACGGGATTAAATATTTTCTCGCGAGATTAACGCGGCCTACGTCACAAGCGGATGTTACGTTGCTCTATAAATACACCAGAAACAAAACAACAAGCGCGCTGCAGAAGTCCACGCCCATGTCTGTTTTGCCAGCCACGGCAGCGCGAGACACCGAAAACGGATACTTAAAGAGTTTATGAATGGAAAGTTTACTTTTAAAAAGTTGCCAGATTGCTCCACTGACAAGACCAAAGTTACCTGTTCTTCTCTCTCTCTGTATCATACAGGTATACGATGTATGCCACTGACGCGATTGTTACTTGTTTGGAACAATTTTGTGTGGAAGGTTACAGTGTTCTGTGTCCATATAAAGAGAGCGGGTGGAGCTTCTCTGTGTTCGTCCGACAGTGACAGTGCGCTGCAGTGGTAGCGACCTAGCGAAAATAAAACGTCTCCAGTGTTGTCATCGAACCAAGTGTAGTCATCCGAAATGAGGTTTACACAAAACCGTAGAGAGACTTCCACGCAAGAAGGACCAACACAATCAACATATCCTGACTGTGTTAGGGGGAGTGAAACCCCCCTCTTTCCGAATGGTTTGCCCCAGCAGCACGGGGGAAGTGCGTGCGCTTGTTTGTAGGCCGGCAGTTTTGAATACAGCGGCACATAACGAACACTGGTGTCCGGTGTCTCGTTATTCTTCAACAAACATACTAAAACAGACTGCTGTGTTCAAAGCAAACTTGAGAAAAACGAAGTATGCAACCATGGTTTAAATGCACTATAGGCTGAGTACTAGTTTACCTTAGATGTGCACTTCATAATGTTATATTGCTCTGTTTTGATTTCATAAAAAAAGCTGTTAAAGCAGCTATTGTGTGACAAAATATTTTTTTCACTGTTGTTGATGGACAGTAATATTGTGTGAGAGGTTATGTGTGAATAACTGCTCCAAGTGAAAAATGTTTATGTAAAATTGAAAATCGAAATTGTTATTTCAGTAAATATTTGCATTTGGCACATAGAAAAATGATTCATGATTCCATGTTGATGAGAGCATTAAGATGGGGAAAAATAGGACAAAAAATGTAAAAGGAAATTCAGAAAAGATTAAAAATGTGTGAGTAATCACGATTAATTTTTTTGTTCATTTGAGTTAATTATGACAGTTGCATTTTTAATTAGATTAAATATTTTAATCGTTTGACAGCTCTAATATATATACATATATATGTGTAACTTTGTGACTTCCTCACCAAATAATTGTTCAGTGCACTCACTATACAGTATATCCATTCTTTGGTACAGCTTGTCGTCATTAAGATGGACTGAAGCATAACACCAATTTACTCTGGGCGAGGTACACCTGGTCTGGACTGGTTTCATGCCAATCGCCTGGCAGGGCACATTCAGGCAATGAACCATTTACCCTGACTTTCACAGAATTAATAGTCTTCAGTGAATTTATAACAATGTTTTGGGAACCAATTCAACACACCAAGGCCGGAACCCAGAGTGGAACACGCAAGTGCAAAACTGTGATGTATTCCTTCAATGCCCTGAAATAAAGCAATTCTTCTCATACTGCACATAAATAAGAATAAATTAAAGCTTGCAAATTATTGTCAGATGTCTTATGATGAAAGAATTTAATTGGCAAGACAAAATGATTTTTTTATTATTATTAATGATAGAGGATAGCAATGGTTTACGTAAACAATATTATATCTCATCATCTCCATCCTTTTTTTATTAAAATCACTACAACTTCAAATGGCATGAGAGATTTATTTAAAAATGTATCCATCTTGTACTACTGTTCAAATCAACATGAAAAAAAACACAAACTTTTATTCTAAAAAATGTTAATACTCTGTACATATTTACACACCAAATAACCAAACACCGTCAAGTTTCTCATCTTCATCTCAGACTTGTAATTGTAAATTTACAGTAGCAAACTATCATTTAGGTCAATAGTAATTCTTTATTGTGCTGTGTGTCCTTAACTTTAGTTTTAAAATATGTAGTATTTTGAATTAATCTTGTACACATCTTTATTAAAACGAGTCTAAAACTTTCTTTAAATATGGAAACAGCATATCCAGCCGATGAGATTTTGATGTCCACCGTATTGTGTTGAAGTTCATCAGCAGGAGAAAGCGTGTCCCTTTCCTTCTCAACGAGAGTATTTATATATTAACTTATAAAAAGAATGTTGTGTGGTATGGTGTGATTTTTATGTACTCTCGTTTTTCACTGTTGACCCGGTTATTGCTGCTTTGGCCACATGGATGTGTGGATTCTAATGTCTTCTTTGAACAAAAATGATGCGAATATCAACAAGGCTTTTGGTAGCATAGTTGTTGTCAAGTGTGTTTATTTACAGAATCGCGTTTACTGTATGTTCAACCAAAAAGTAGCTGCTGTGATCACTGTTAACAGTGAATATGTACTGTATATTGTCATGTTTTGGCATCAATTGTGGTATTTATTTGATGGGTCAATTTGCTTAACTTTCTTCATAAAATATATCTTGGATGAATTTAAAAAATGTATTTATCAAAGCAGCTCCAATGAATGCACCCTTGTTTTTTGATCTACAGGTAGAAAGTGTCCTGAGCAGCATGTAAGTCTCGACACACTCTGATATCAACTGAGCGGCTAATTTCACCAAGTTTAACAAACACTGTAATTAATTTCTTTGCCTCTGCCAAGAAGAGGTACGTATTATTAGTTTTCTGGCCAGCGGGATTATTAAAAAAACACACACAAGCAAAACTGTCACGTAACGAGGTGGTGGTGGACCCCAAAAAGCAGGCAGGAGGGAGGAGCAGGGTGTATTTGAAGAACTATATTTAATAAAACAGAGAAAACTGAATCCAAAACAAACAAAGTGCTAACAACCAAAACGAATCCAAAGTAGCAAAACAAAACCATGATTGTGGTAAAAAACTAACAGGAACAGAACCATGACAGAAACAAACATGACAGTTGCAAGCAAACAGCAACACAACACACATGACAGTAGCAAGAAGCAACACAACACACATGACAGTAGCAAGAAGCAACAATGACCCGACACTGAGTGTTCGGGCAGGAGTCCTTTTATACAATTAATTACCAAATGACCAACAGGTGTGCAGCTGCCGGGGGAGCCCTACAGTGCCACCTGTTGGTCCCTAAACCGAATCATGACAAAAACAAGTTTGTAAGTGTGGCATATGTGCATAGGAGGAACCCATTTATTTTTAATTATTTTAATTTTTTCATTTTTTTAAATCCAGATATGGGGAGTCATTCTCTTACTCCATTCTCCATAAACAAACAAACAAAAAAGTGATTACAGTTTGTAAAACAATCCTTGTAGGATTGTAGTTTGATGGTTTTCTATCATACTGAAACTGTTCCCAAGAGCAAGAACAAAAATATGACAGTCCTGACACCATCAATCCCACTTCTGGTAACAGTTCATACTATAGGCAAAGGTCAGAGTGCTACAGTAGTAAATCACTGAGGTGATGGTCCAGTCAATATCAATAATTTAATGAACACATTCTGATCCAAGTAGCTTCCATCGATTTGGGTGTCTAAGGTAAAACTCAATTATAAAACTGATGACAGAAAGTGCAACAGATGGTATCCCTTTTTCGATCAAACTTGATTCAGAAAGTGATGAAATTAGTTGGACTCGACTATCCAGTTACACTGGAGATGGATGGGTCTGTCTCACTTTTCAGCTTGAGTGGAGGCTCGATGGTGTCAGGTGCAGACATGTTTGATGATGACTGAGGAGGAGTGGGGGAATCAAAGCCCTTGCCTTCTCTGTTCACACTTTCCTCCCCATGCTCTGCTGGCAACTCGTGTGTACGCATGTGCTTGGTCAGGTGATCATTGCGCATAAACACCCGAGGGCACAACGCACAGCTAAATTTCTTGGTACCGGTGTGTGTCTGTAAATGCCGCTGCAGTTCATCAGAACGTGTAAAACGCTTGCCGCAGAAGAGCCAGTTGCAGACGAATGGACGATCCCCGCTGTGCCACCTTAGGTGAGCCTTCAGATGAGAGGTCTTAGCGTAGGCCTTACCACAGCCAGGAATGTGGCAGTTGTGCATGTGCTTCCTCCTGCTGTCATCCATGCTGTGGCCCAATTGCTCCGCGTGAACACAGTTAGGACAGCGACAAGCTGCCTGGCCAGAACCTCTGGAAGAAGAACGCCTCTGGGACTTCGGCCGGACCAAGACGACATTTTCAAGTGGCTCTTCCAGTCCGAAAGGCTCCTGTTGCAAGATATCAGGAGCCAGCGGTTCCATTTTGAAGCCCTCCGGAGGGAACAGGTGAGGCGAGTGTGATGCCGGGAGATGTTGTGTTAGAGGCAAGGAGCACAGTTGTGGGTCGGAACCGTAGCAGCCTAAAGAGGACTGCAGACTCATGGTGCTCCCTGGACTCACAGAAGGTAAGTCAGCACCTTGCCCTGTGTGGAGGTCAATCCAGTTCCCAGTCTGAACATCCCTCTGGAGGTCCCACCAGGAAGGGATGTTGATGTCATCTGTGCTGCCACTAGATGGTGCTGTCCGTAGCCAGGGTTCATAATTGTGGGCCATGTGCGCTTTGCAGGTGCACTACTGTAGATGAGATCAGTGGCTCAAGCTGTTGTTGACACTCCTTTTTTTGTGTTGCTCAGATGATTACCGCATGGCGGGGAGGCGACGCACTATAAAACCTGCAGACATAAAGAGGGGCAAATAATTAACTCTGAAACATCGGCTCTTGATTTGTTACACACATTCCATCAGTGACTTCACAAAACCATGAGCAATGAGGTCATACCCACCCCCCCCCCAGACACTGTATACACCTTTGTGGCGCTGACATTTCTAAACTTCAGATATGCAGTCATTGAGGCCCAAATCCTCTTTAATACAACAATCAAACAACAACTCTCACGCACAGCTCACTTCCCTCACTGCCATGGATACTACAATTCTCACACTCCACGGCCGTGCAGACAGAAAAGAGGGGGAGACAGACATGTCCAGGCACAGGCCTGCCACATGTATCCGCTGCCAGGTACTTCCCATGGAGGACAGTCAAAGAAAAGCTTAAAGAAAACAACATCATTGATCCTAGGGTTGGGGGGGAGCAAAATGCTGGTAAGGTTGGAGGAGGGAACAGTGAGGGGGCGGGTGCAGGGAGGTGTTGACAGGGAAGCACTTTGCAGGGCGGTATGGCTGCGGGCCAGAATCTATTTGTACGTCTCTGTGGGTTGTAGAGATGAGATGAAACTTGGCAGACAGGAGAACCTGTTTTTATGAATCACACTTGATTTATAGGCCTTCACACATCACAAGCCTGCAGGCAACATACAAAAGAAGCCCTGTAAAACACTTCACCTCAAACACACAGGAGACAGCAGTTACAGTCTGATGACAAACAGAGGCTGAGAGTCTCACTACACTAAGAACAATCTTCGTGCGCCTCCTCAATTAGAGGCAAACGCTCAGAAAAGCTAGCGTGAGGCCTGACTGCCTGACTCTCGCCGCATTCCAGCGATGAACAGTTCTTGAGCCCTTCAAATATGTCAGTCAGCTGCAGGAGGAGGGGCTCTTTTGAAAGGTGACACAAAGCTTGTTAAAGTGCAACATGTCTGTGGAAACTGACGAGCTGAAAGCTGGCGCGACTTGTGCGTGGCTCTCTGAACAATAAATTCTTTGCTCCCAACAATCTTGTTGACTTCTACCACACCCCCTGTCCTCAAAGATCTACAATTACCTTTACAGCAGGAAACAGTAAAAGAGTCTGAGGCTCTCTTGTTCAGAAGATCTCTTGGAATGATACCATATCTGACAGAGCAAACAGGACAGTCTCCAAAGGAGACGTCAAGCCCACTGCTTCTATGCAGACGGTGCAAAGATGGTTGACACGCAGGTGGCGTCAGGCTGACTGACAGTGACACAATCCCTCACTTGATCTTAATTCGTCGAGTCTTCCTTCTTCGAAGGTCCAGTCACTCAAAGATGGATGCTACATGCAAAGAAATTGTAAACCAATTAGTTTGGAATTCCCTAATGAAAGGTGCGGTGCTTAGGGTCAAACAGACATATTTCAAGTCGGCCTGGAGCCACTGCTACTGCTCTGTAATTTTGGGGGAATGTGACTCCGGCATATGTTGGAAGAGTCGCCCGTGTTCCTCTGCCACTGAGAATAAACAAACAAAAGAGTCATCCTCCTCCATTCGGCAAAGTGTTGGGAACACTGTGGGAAACAGATGGCACAGGGCGAAGGTGTGGAGATGATGGACCGGGGGGGACCGGAGGTGATGAAGATGATAGCACAACGCAATGACAGAGCTGTGGCCATAAAAACCTGCCTGGCCAAGATCCAGCACTGCCCCCAGTTTACAAGTCGTCCATTTGGCGGAGGAACGAACGAAATGTTTTGCTGAGAGGAGGATAATACTTGCGTACTAGTCGGTGTCCAACCCGGTATTGATCAGACTAATGTGTCTTCAGACTAATTTAATTATCTCATTAAAAAATCAACAGAAGTGAATTCTCTTAACATGACAAATATGTTTTTTTCTCTGCGGACATACCAGCTCAAGTCAACAGATGTAGCAATTTGTTTTCAACACAAAGCGAAGTGGAACTGAACAGCACTTGTGGCAAGGATACCTGTAATTGCCGCTTTGAGCTTCAAACACTTTTCGCTCAAAATTAAAGCTTTTAGCCATGACGGCGTCAGACATAAACCTGCAGAAAATGTCAATAGCGCAACTGCTACGATTTTTACACATAACTAAAAGGTTGACAAGCAGAGTTGAGGATGCTATTCGTTGAGACCAATGGTTCTTAACCTGGGTTCGATCGAACTCTAAGGGTTCGGTGAATCGGTCTCAAGCGTTCGAAGGAACCTCTGCCAAAGAGGTCAAGACACACCCGGCCCACTTGGCTATCATTGGCTGCAGTTGATCACATTACATTGCTTGTCCAATGAGTGCAACGTGAAAATTTGTTCGTGACAGTACATCGTGTGATTAAAAAGAAAAAGGTTTTAATACATGCTAACTATGTTGAGCAAAAAAAGAAAGTGGTCCGACGAATATGTACAACATGGATTCACATGCATCACAGAGTGGGATGAGACTCAACGTCCTATCTGCATGATTTGGCATGCCAAGTTGAGCAACTCTAGTCTCGCGCCGGCAAAACGAAAGGAGCATTTCTTGAAACTGCATGGAGATTCATTCTGTGCACAATTAAAAAAACGTATACTTACTGTATGTCTTGAAATTGTATTTTCTTTTTTCTGTTTTTAATAAATGTTTTTTTTATGTCTTAAATTTGTAAGAAAAAAAAACATTTTTATTTTTCACTAATGAAAGGTTCGAGGAATGTGCATATGAACGGATTGGGTTTGGTCCCTCTAACAAGGTTAAGAACCACTGGTTGAGACCAATGATCCTGCCGTGGGAGATCATTTTTTTTACCTCTCCGTGCCAGCAACGTATTGTGACAGACAGACGAGAGAAATGCTCTTCCATTAGATGGCAGAAGGAACAATAAACCCCTTGTTTCTACCTATTGGCCTTCATACAAAAGAATTATGCGGTCATGGCTTCTTTCAAGTTGATCCACTTTGTGTTCAATGAGATACGGGCCCAGATTTTATACTAAGTAACTAAAATTGTGAGTAAATTGAGACAAGAGCTTCAGCACCATTTGACTGTTGTTGCTGGACAGTCCCGGGGCGCTTGTGTCTTGCGCCTGTAATGGGCAGCATTTTTCACAGCCCCGCTTTGTTCAGCGGAGAGATCGGTGCTGTTGAACGGTCTGCGGCTGGATGGATGTAAGGCTTGAGGAGCCGACAATGAGAAGAAAGGCGCGGTAGCGCGGAGCGCCGATGCGAATTTGGAACTGGGAGTCGCGGCTTGGAGTTCGAAGCGGATTACGTGGGACAGGAGAAGTGAACGAATCTCTTTTCGTCAATGGACGCTACGGCTTCGTGTTTGCTTTCAAAACTTAGCTTGTGGCAGACGTGTGCACATTTTCAGCATGACGTCTCTGGCCCACTGGTGAAAGGACACTTTGATCCTCTCCTCTTTCAACTACAACTGCTTCAGACAACAAAGTGTATGCAGAAAAGTGGTGAAGATTGCACGACTGTCTGTGTCCTATGTGTTGTGTTGTGTTATTTTTGTTATTTTGACTTCAAAATGGCGCCGCGAGAGTGGCTGCCTTTCCAGCAGCTCCTATATTTTGTTGTTCTACTTCTTCCTTTCATATCTTCTTTCTTTCATAGGTACTCGTAAGAGGGAGCACATAACTCCTACTCTGGCATCCCTTCACTGGCTCCCCATTCATTTTAGAGTTATTTTCAAGATCCTCTTATTTGTTTTCAAATCTCTGAATAATCTCGCGCCACCTTACCTCTCTGAGCTCATCCGCCCCTACACACGACTTAGTTTTGTTCTTGGTTTTACTGTTTGGTGCTTTCTACCGCCTTTATTGCCGATTTGTCTTACTGTTTATTGTGCATGTTAAATTGCTCCATGTACAGCACTTTGTATGCAGCGATGGCTGTTTGAAAGTGCTCTATAAATACTGTTGACTTGACTTGACTTTGCTGCTGTGAATTGGGAATTTCTCCATTGCGAGACTAATGAAGGTTTTCTTATCTTATCTTATCTTATCTTATTGATAATTTTTTGTGAGATATATAGAAATAAAACTTGGGAATCAGTGGTTTAGACAGATGACGGTTTGACATCGCCACTGCTTTTCGTGTCAGAGAGACAGTCAGAGAACTGCAAGAAATGTATTTTCAGTTGTCATGAGAGTACAACAGAGCTAGAAATCTATTTCATTTTATGGGCTGTCACCAGTTTCCTTCACACTCGTGTCGTGCATGCCAAGTATTGCAATTTTTTTTATTTTTTTAAGAGAGCAGGTCAGGTTTGATTCTTCGTGATGGAATGAACAACAGGAGGAAGTAAACTATAATGTCATTTTAAATGGAACTTCTTGTACAATATAGTATTAAACATTTTACCCATTACGGATTGCAACAAATATTTGTGTTAGTAGGTAGTTAAACTACAGGCTGTATTAAAATCTTTTTGTTGTTGTTTTATAAGACAGATGAATACTTAAAAAAGATATACCTGTATAGATGGATGGATTGGTCGATCTTGGTCTCTTTAAATTCAAGTAGACTTGGTAAGCAGTGTATATGTACTGTACATGTATACGTACTCGATGTGAGTGTGTGTGCACACGCCTTCGTGCGTGTTTGTATGTCTGTACATATACCACGCTCAGCATCGACGAGGACGCAAAAAAACCCCTTGACTTTCCTTATTTTGTACAGCATACTATTCAACAACAAAAAAACAGTGGTGGATTAGGCAACTAGCTGTCTGCACTTAATTTGCGTATTTATCTTTCTGATTATTTACTTGTACATTTGAAAGCACATACCTGTACTGTCTACATTCCGTACTTGGTCAAAATAGGCTTGTTTCTTATCAACCGGCGTACAAAGTGATGTAACGATGTAAAAAGCGGTTGAGCTCTAGATTACTGCAAAAGGTGGAAAAACAGGGATAACACTGACTTGGAAGAATTTGAAGCAGGGCGCATTAACAGCGAATGACGCAACAGATCTGGAGAAGCAAGATATTCTCCTTCCATGGCCTATTTTAAGTATTTTTTGTTGTTGTTGCCACCTACAAGATGATTTGTGGTTTTATGCTAACCTAAAAACCACTGGTTTATGGCATTCAAACATTCTTCATCTTGTATGGGGAAAAACACATACGGATAAAATATGTCGTTATCACTATCTAATTAAGAATTTTTAAAAATGTTTTGTTTTGTCCTGGCAAGACTTGCTGAAAGTTCAGTCCTGTCAAAATGTAGCTGTGTCCAGTGATTCAAACGCACACACCTCTTATCAGAAGAGCACTACATGCAAGTTCATCAGTGAAGAGACGACATATTTTATGCGTAAAGAAGCTTTTAAGGTATCAAAACCGATATTGCATGTAATGGAAAGTAAAAAATAACACATTTTGTTTTTTGTTTTTTTTTTAAACCTTTGCCTCAGGTGTTGAATCTCTAGTTTCACTTTTACTTTTTTTTTTTGTTCAAAAGTATCCATCTGGACTTCTACTTCAGTACACAGTGCGAGTGTTTTCCTGCCACCTCTGTTTAAAAGGTTATAACCTCCAAACTATTACCAAGAATAGAACTTTAAATTACACTTTATTATCAACCAATGACTTTTAACACAAGCGATGGTCAAAATGATGACAATTTCTGCGTTACCTGAAAATTCGCCTTGAACTCAGTTCAACTCTGCTTCTTCCGCCGGTTCGGAAAATGACCGCATCAGACAAATATCCGCAACGTATTTCATGGGCACATGTTCCACGTAAGGTGATAGTGCACTTAGGGTGAGCTCGCAGCTGTGTGGAAAAACTCTACAGTATCGTGTGCGTCTTGACTGAGATGAGGCCCCGCCCCCCACCTGACGCGTCCTTGCCTCATCGCTTTACAAACGTTACACTTGTTCCTTAATTCTTTTTATTTATTTAGTTGCGTCTCTTGTCTCGTTTTGTATTTTTTTTAATTGAGGCAATCGAAATATAAATGTATTTATATATGTAACAGGAGCTGCGAAGTGGACTTTGATGTATGGGGGGGGGGGGGGGGGTCGTCTATAGCCCCATCAGAAATTGGTGTAGCCACAGTTCAGTCCCTCCATGATTTTATTTGACATTCTAAAATATATTTATACACTATTTTCTCAGTGTCATGGTTTTGATCTTCTGTCTGTTTTGGTTTCAGTTCCTGCTTGATATTAATCTTCTCACAAGATATAACGAACATCGGCAGCATGTCTGTCTGGTCCTTTGTGTGAAAGCGGAGATATGCGAGTCATTCTGAATCAGTTCGGTTTTGAAGATTTATTACTGAGAATGGACAGCTCTGAACCGACTAAGCAAAGACACGGGCTCTAGTGGAGTGGCCTACTCCCACTACCCGGAAAAAGCTTCAGCCAATTTGGGGTTTTGCTCATTTTTATGTTCTCCCCTGTGTGTGAGAGAGAACGAGAGAAAAAAAACTATTCCAATCAAGTCAGGAGTCAGGACATTGTGTGAAACACCAATAACAACATAATACAGTATGTCAATGTGGCTCCTGAAGTTATTTAAGATTTGGCCAATTAATATTTAGATCCCCAGATATTTATAAATGTATTTAGGCATTGAGAAATGTTTAGATCCCCGACTAGAATCATCACCTCATTTCTGTCAAGTATTTTCAGAGTGTTTCTTGAATTTTCATAAGGCAAGCCATTGATGAGGGACTTCTGTATATACTTTCAACAGAAAAGAACATGCACGGAGATTAAGTAATTGTTACAATAAGAGAATCCATATTTATAGAGCCAAATACATGCATGGCAGGTTGATTGGAAGCTCTAAATTGTCCCTAGGTGTGAGTGTGGGCGTGGATGGTTGTTCGTCTCTGTGTGCCCTGCGACTGGCTGGCAACTGATTCAGGGTGTCCCCCGCCTACTGCCCGAAGACGGCTGGGATAGGCTCCAGCACCCCCCGCGACCCTAGTGAGGATCAAGCGGTTCGGAAAATGGATGGATGGATGGATATTTATAGAGCTCCTAAATTTGATGTCTTTACATTTAATGCTTTCTGTCACATAAACAGTTCTGTGCTGCAGTCAAATGTTTGGACATAGAATTTCCTGTACAGGGTAATGGCATTAAAATGTACACAACAATAATTGGAGCGTTAAGACTTCAGGGCTACATTTTTTGGGAGTTGATTTTAACTCCAGAAGAAATGTTAACATTTTCAGTGTTGAGTGGTGTCCAGAGTAAGTGTTATTTCACAGAGTGGTTCACTTACTGTGAAATTAACTTTGTAATGTTAGATGAAATATGCCTTTGCACCTGAAGTTCTCAACTTTGAGAAAGAAATGCGTCATCGCCATTTTCCTTGTCCTCTTTTCGTTCTTGCTTATCACAAAAGAAATTTGGTCCCATCCAGTTATTTTCACTCACAGAAGAGACTGTGATCACCTGTGACATACAGTACATGTATTTCGAATAATCTCTTCAAAAGTCTGCAGAAATGAATGATGAGATTCCACTTTGCAAATTACAATGTGCAAAAGCTTTGACAAAGACTTTTTTAATCATCACTCATTGCGAGATGTGGTGACTGGATGGCTGAGTGGTTATTTCTGAATGACTTTAATCCCCAGGGGACTGGTTAAAATATATATTTGTAAGGAGCCAAACTAACGCTGAGAAGGAAAACAAATACATCTGAGAAGAGTTACTTGCCTACTACTTTAGTGTTAATTTAAAAATTTAATTTAAAAAAAACTCTCCAAGTGTTAAATATTTAAACAGTGTTGATTTAACCCTGGAAAGTGTGGAGCTATATAAACTCAGAAAAAGTGTTTAACTCCGTGGGAGTCAAGTCAACATTGGACTTTTTACTTCTTACTTCTATGTCTACTGGCCGCCTATCCATCTACACATGATATGCCGTTGTAGCATTTCTTTGGAGGGCCACTATGTAATAAAACATCCATCCATTCATTTTCTGATCCGCTTATCCTCACAAGTGTCACGGGGCGTGCTGGAACCTATCCCAGCCGTCTTCGGGCAGTAAGCGGGGGACACGCTGAACCGGTTGCCAGCCAATCGCTGGGCACACAGAGACAAACAACCATCAGCGCTCACACTCACACCGAGCCATTACGTCGATTACGATTGACTGGTAGGTTGCGAACTGGTCCCAAGTTGATTGCGAGGGGTGTCGAGGAGAAAAAAAACACACAACCATTTGTGTGCGTCTTTGTGGATGTTAGTAATATCTTTTTTGTGTAAATGTACACTGCACCCTAATCATCCTATCAGTCTCATTTTCACAAAAGTATTTAAAAAATAAAATAAAATAAAGCAGGTAAATCTTTAACCTACGGTGGCGCGTGACCTGAGTCACCGGAAGTTGTTAGCACTCAGCAGGCTGCAATTGCAGCTTGTGATCGGAGCTGTTGCGCTGTATCTTTTATCGTTACCATTATTCTCATTCAGAGTTTGTTTCGTGTACAATTCACCGAGGGCATGGGCAAAGAATAGGAATCTGGAGTGCCAGGAGAAGCATTTTAAAATGGTACACGTGAGCTACGATAGTTAACAGGCTGCAAACGTGCGTCGCATGCCTCCGTATCAGGCTGTTGCTCATCACGGCGTGCGTGTGTACGTGTATGTGCGTGCGCGGTAACGGGTCGATCGCGGGACGTTGGTTGATGGAAAAGTAGATCTTCGGTCAAAAATTTTGGGCACCCCTGATTTAGATGTTCCATCAGTCTGCCCAGGCGTGTTTTTGGAATGTGGGAGGAAACCCAGAGAAATCCCACGCAGGCATGTGCAGAACATGCAAACTCCACACAGGCAGGCCAGAGATGGGATCAAACCCACAACCTCTGCACTGTGAGGTTGGCGCGCTAACCACTGGATCACCGGGCCGCGTAATAAAACATGTCGGAAATAATTGCAGCGATCAGAACGCAGTGACCTTGAGCAGCATGATCTTGTAGTTCCAAGACCGATCATCTTCTCTCGCTCTCCAGCAGGGCATTGTGTTGTGATCAACCCCCTCCATTAAAAAAAAAAAAAATCATTTTAGAAAAAAAAAGGTTTTGGAAAGAATGAAAACCTTTTTGGATGAGTAATTATACAGATTTTTTTTTCTAATGTAGGCTACGTGCATGACATGAAGAAATGCCGATCAGTACATAGACAGCATGTAATAGCAACTTCCGAATAGTTAAGACTCAGAAATTCTTTAATTGGTGACACTCCTGGGATGTGGTTTGAATTCAACCGATTTTGGTCACAGAACAGGACATGTTTCTGCTGCTATGGCAAATTGTTTTGCAAAAGTGTTTGTATAAACAGTACTGTATTTTATATTGACATTAATTCTTACAAAAGTCCAGAATCTTGAATATCTTGCTTGTAAGAAGACTGAGTTTGATGAACTGTTGCATTGATTGATTTGGATGCACATACCAAGTTTGAATGTCACTCCCTCTACCTTTGTGTCTTGGTTTCTTTCGGGGGTTTTTTTTTTTTTTTAAATTCAGTCCCCACTGGTAATTCCTTACCTGTCACAGCATGTTGGTGGAGCTTCTTCGAATCAACTTACAAACACAGACGCATTAGGACAGACTTATCATTGCTGCTCATTTTTGAAATACCAAAAATTTACCAAACGTAAAGGCAATTGGTCTGTTTAACACACGCCGATGGTCCGCAGAACTGGTCCCAAGTCGTGTAGGGGAAAATGGTGGGGGTGGGGAACTTGTGCATCTGTGTGCATGTAAGTAATATGTACATATATATATTAGTGCACACTGCACCCTAAGCATCCTATCAATTTAAAAATATATTCATTTAAAATCAAGTAGATGACGTCTAACCTTCGGTGATGCATGCCCTGCATCACAGGAATGTTAGCGGTCAGCAGTCTGCAATTGCAGCTATCGATCGGAGCCGTTGGGATAAATCAATTTTTATGTTTATTCCCTTTTACGGTTTGTTTGGTCTGCAATTCGCCGATGGCATGGTCATAGAATGGGAATCTGGAGCGCCAGGAGCATTTTATAACAGTACACGTGAGTTACGATCATTATGTTTCTGCACTTAACGCGCTACAATAATGCGTCCCGGTTTCCCTGTGTCAGGTTCCCCACTAAGGTAGGCAGTGTTTTCCTCTTTCCAAACTCAGTCTTATCTTGTCCATCCATCCATCCATTTTCCGAACCGCTTGATCCTCACTAGGGTCGCGGGGGTGCTGGAGCCTATCCCAGCCGTCTTCGGGCAGTAGGCGGGGGACACCCTGAACCGGTTGCCAGCCAATCGCAGGGCACACAGAGACAAACAACCATCCACGCTCACATTCACACCTAGAGACAATTTTTAGAGGGTTCAATCAGCCTGCCACGCATGTTTTTGGAATGTGGGAGGAAACCGGAGTACCCGGAGAAAACCCACACAAGGAGGCCGCAGCTGGAATTGAACCCGGTACCTCTGCACTGTGAAGTCGACGTGCTAACCACTGGACTACCGGGCCGCCCAGTCTTATCTTGTGTATAGTTTATTTTTCTGTTTCATTCATGTTGCTCATCATGGCATGTGTGTGTGCGTGCACGTGAGGTCATTGATCGCAGGAGGTTGGCTGCTTGAAAAGTCGATCTTCGGTCAAAAAAGGTTGGGCACCGCCAGTTTAACAGAACATGATTTGCTGCTGATTTAATTTGCTATGTATTGTGACGATAAAATCCATCCATCCATGTTCAGATCCGCTTATCCTCACAGGGGTCCGATCCCAGCCGTCTTCGGGCAGTAGACCCTGAACCGGGTGCCAGCCAATCGCAGGGCACACACAGACGAACAACCTTCCACACTCACACTCACACCTAGGGACAATTCTTGTTTTATGTTGAGAGGGAACAAATTTCATCTGTGCTGTATGTTACACATACAGAACATTTGACAATAAGGTTTATCCAATCCAATCCAAATTGAGAGTGTTCAATCAGCCTGCCATGCATGTTTTTGGAATGTGAGAGGAATACCGGAGTACCTGGAGAAAAACCATGCAGGCACAAGGAGAATATACAAACTCCACACAGGAAGGCCAGTGCCGGAATCGAACCCTGCAGCTCTGCACTGTGAGGTGGATATGCCTACCGGATGTCCACTGTGCACTAAAGATACAATTTGAGCATGTGTTAGAATCATGTGTTAAATATATTCAGGCGGCAAGACAATAACTAATTAATGAGCTCAGAGGTCAGACAGTGGCTTTGAATACTAGGGAAGACAGTTTTACCGAGAAATTCTTGTGAGTTATTTTGGGAAAGACTAGGGTTAAATGAGAGGTTCTGACCCACACTCCATTTCAGAAGATGGCGGCATTGCACCAAAAGTTATTTACCAACCGCCGAAAGAAGGGGGAAAAAAAGATGATGAACTATGACGCAGGGCACACAGAGACAAACAACCATCCACGCTCACACTCACACCTAGGGACAATTTGGAGTGTTCAATCAGCCTGCCATTTTTGGAATGTGGGAGGACACCGGAGTATCTGGAGAAGACCCACACAGGCCCGGGGAGAACATGCAGACTCCACACAGGAAGGCCAGAGCTAGATTTGAACCCGGTGCCTCTCCACTGTGAGGTCAACACGCTAAGTAGACAATGCAGAGAATAAAACCTAGCTGTTTTGTACCATTCTTAAATAGTGTTAAATCTTTGATTAAGATATCCTTTGACTTTTGGGTTGAGTGAACGCTGGCGCGTTTTGGCTGCCGCTGCTCAACCCGTATTATTTTGTGTTTTTTGTTATTGTAAAGTGTCCTTGGGTGTCTTGAAAGGCGCTTATAAATAAAATCTATTATTATTATTATTATTATTAACCACTGGCGCCCCGGGCCGCTGACTATAAAATCAAGCAAATAAATAAAATATCAAAGTCATTGGTATCTATTTCATCCAGAATCAAAAAGTACTCCAATTGCCGTATATTTGCAGTACAAAGCCATGTATGATGAGTTATGTTGTGGTGTTACAGATACATGTTTCATAGCTTGTTGACACTTTATCCTTGACACTGCGAACATGCTGATGTGTCTACACAGTTCCTGTTTCTTGAGCATGACTTTGTGGTCTGGAGCCTACACTAAAAGGGCTGCGGTTCCCAAAACAATCGTGTTCTTGCTGCGGTGTAAGTTAATAAATACAGTAGTTAATAGGTTTGATATTCATGTCACTGCAGTGTGCACGATTACTGTTGCAATTAGTCAGCTGAAGGTGAACATCACTTCCATGAGACATCAGAATGAATTCCTAAGCTTTGTGTCATAACCTTCCTTCTGTATGCATATGTTTAGTACACACAATTGCCCTGACAGCACTGGGTAGCTCCTTCAGCCAGAGACTGTTACACCTGCGCTGCAAGAAGGAGAGATACCGCCGCTTGTTCCTACCGACTGCTGTCAGGCTGCTGAGTAAAAAATAAAATGATGTGAAAAACAATTGTAAATAGCACAGCTACCTGATCTATATCTATAATTATATTGCACTTAATTGAACGGTGTACATTGAAACTGTAACATTTATTTTGTGGATGCAAACACTTTGCTTTTCTTCTTTCTTATTTCTACCCACAATCTTGCTGCTGTAGACTGTAGATTTCCCCAGTGTGGGACAAATAAAGGATATCTTATCTTATTTTAAAGTTCTGTATTTTATGCACAGGCATTAGTCGTTGATAAATCCCATGGGAACCTTCTCAACACCTTCTTCGAACTTGTCAGACTTAGGAGAGCAAGGCTAAAGCCTTACATCCCTTCCATCGGTGAGGAAAATCCAAATAATGTAAACAGCAAACACAGAAGTTATCGATTTTCTTATCCTCGTTAAGTATTCAATATCCCACAGAGTATTCTGGCCCATAGCGTTAAGATACCTTTTCCCCCTCAAACAGGTACTCAATCATCACACAGGTCGACCCCCCCCCCCCTTCTCCTGCCTCCTCTTTCAACTTCAAACCTAGTCATTTCTGCAAGCTGTGCTTTGATTGTGGCAAACACCTGTATTTTACGAAAGAAGACTTCCTCGCTAGCAACCGCCTCCGCAGTGGCGCCATCATTAACGTCTGTACGACTGATGCCGCCCATCTTCTCCTCCCATTTTCCCCCTCTGTCTTTTAAGCACAAATATAATTGCTTAGAGATGTCTAATTGCTTTACTTTGTCTAATTTTCAAAATCCCCTTTATGTTTTGTGTGTGTGTGTGTGTGTGTGTGTGTGTGTGTGTGTGTGTGTGTGTGTGTGTGTGTGTGTGTGTGTGTTAAAAATCTTAAAATAAATATGCTGTACATTACACACATGGCAAGTGTGGCCATGGACTGGATGCCAGAGGGTGGAAAGAGGAAGAGAGGTAGGCCAAAGAAGACGTGGAGACAGACTGCCAAAGAAGACCTCAGTGAGATGGGTGTCAGCTGGCATGGAGCAAGAAGGGTCGCCAGTGACCGGAACAAATGGAGGAGGCTCGTCGCCCAATGTTCCAAATAGGAGCGGGCGGAACTAACTAACTAACATTACACTTGAATTGTGTTTGGAACCACACGAGGAGCGTCCTATCTTCAAAGACTATATTTTTCATAATTCCCATTATGGCTTTTTTTTGTACAATAGTATTCATTAATTTGCCATTCTAGTTGTTATATATGTGTTTTCCAGAGAGATATAGACTCCATTCAATGTCTTTGGGCTCTTGATTTAAAAAATATGTAGATTAGTATATTTACATTGTTCTTCCAGGACTTCAAAGGTGGCAGCCTGAGTGTTTCTCTCACTTTTCTGTTTGGGTTGGGGTTTTCCACATTTTCTTGTCGTTTGGTGTGCATTGTGCATCGTATTTTTGGTGATTTTCGCTGTGGCGTTTGCTGTAGGGGAGTGTTGGTGCCTGTTGTTTTGCACCTTACATGAAGACAGCGTTTTTGATATCAGCCCCATTTTTGTGTGCGTGTGTGTGCGTGCGTGTGTGTAGGTGTGTTGGGCGGTGACTGTTGGTGCTGCTATGCTGTGAACGATGGTACAGCTGCGAGGGCTGGGTGAGAGGAGCTAATGATGTATTTTGAATCGGGAAGAAGAAAATGTCTGGTGTTTTATGATTGTATTATTGTGATTATTGTTGTGGTTGATGATGCTAAGATGATGATTTGTATTATTTTGAATATTGCTTTGTTTTTTATGATGTGGTTTCTGTTTTATTTGGAGTACAGTTTGTGTACATCACATTGTGCAGGTTGTTGTGTCTTCAATGGCTCTGTTAATAAGTCTCTGATTATGTTTGCTGTTATTTAGCCTGTCTGCAGCCAGGTCAGCATTCGAAAAGAGAATTTGTTCTCAGTGGCCTTATCTAGATAAGTAAATGTTAAATAAACAAATAAATACTTCTCTTTTTGTTTAGTGTGTGTTAGTGATGTCATTTGTGTTTGCCGTTGGCTCAGGGCGGGAATGGGGGGGATCTATTTCCCATGGTGTTTTTACTGTTTGTGTACAAGGACAGACCGGATGTGCAATGCCTGTCAGCACACATCAGAGATGAAAGGCCAACAGGGGTGTGTAAGAGGATGAGTGCCATTCAGGTAACAAGTTGTCTCCTCAAAAACCTCTCAAGAATTCATTTTGGGTGCCTCCGGCATTCCAACGGTGCCATGAGACTGTTCCCCGCAGACTTCATCAAAAATAACCCAAAAACAATATCAAAACAAAGAGTATCTTGTGCGTGATGGACTTTAGGCGTCTGTCATTGAGCTGCAATCATAAATATGACCACAGAAAAGTCTCACAGGTGAAACATGAGTCACCTTTGTTCATGTTATTACTCATTTAAATGTCAATGTAAAGCAGTTATTGGGACAACAGCATTCTGGTTTCGACAAAGGCAATGATATACAAAGCATGTTGCAATGCAGTTGAACAGGTCGTGCCTATTTGAGATTGGAATTCACTGGTGGCACATATTTGCTCCTATTTTTAACACAGATGAAGTTATTTCTTGGAACTTAACGCACATGCACACACACACACATATATACTGTACATATATATACAGTATATATATATATATATATATATATATATATATATATATATATATATATACAGGTATATATATATTTAATACACACACACACACATATACAGGTATATATATATATATATATATACATATGTATATATATTAGAGCTGTCAAACGATTAAAATATTTAATCTAATTAGAAATGTCATAATTAACTCAAATGAACAAAAAAATTAATCGTGATTACTCACACATTTTTAATCTTTTCTGAATTTCCTTTTACATTTTTTGTCCTATTTTCCCCCATTTTAATGCTCTCATCAACATGGAATCATGAATCCGTTTTCTGTGTGCCAAATGCAAATATTTACTGAAATAACAATTTCGATTTTCAATTTTACATGAACATTTTTCACTTGGAGCAGTTATTCACACATAATCTCTCACACAATATTACTGTCCATCAACAACAGTGAAAAAAATATTTTGTCACACAATAGCTGCTTTAACAGCTTTTTTTATGAAATCAAAACAGAGCAATATAACGTAAAGTGCACATCTAAGGTAAACTAGTACTCAGCCTATAGTGGATTTAAACCATGGTTGCATACTTCGTTTTTCTCAAGTTTGCTTTGAACACAGCAGTCTGTTTCTGTATGTTTGTTGAAGAATAACGAGACACCGGTGTTCGTTATGTGCCGCTGTATTCAAAACTGCCGGCCTACAAACAAACGCACGCACTTCCCCCGTGCTGCTGGGGCAAACCATTCGGAAAGAGGGGGGTTTCACTCCCCCTAACACAGTCAGGATATGTTGATTGTGTTGGTCCTTCTTGCGTGGAAGTCTCTCTACGGTTTTGTGTAAACCTCATTTCGGATGACTACACTTGGTTCGATGACAACACTGGAGACGTTTTATTTTCGCTAGGTCGCTACCACTGCAGCGCACTGTCACTGTCGGACAAACACAGAGAAGCTCCACCCGCTCTCTTTATATGGACACAGAACACTGTAACCTTCCACACAAAATTGTTCCAAACAAGTAACAATCGCATCAGTGGCATACATCGTATACCTGTATGATACAGAGAGAGAGAAGAACAGGTAACTTTGGTCTTGTCAGTGGAGCAATCTGGCAACTTTTTAAAAGTAAACTTTCCATTCATAAACTCTTTAAGTATCCGTTTTCGGTGTCTCGCGCTGCCGTGGCTGGCAAAACAGACATGGGCGTGGACTTCTGCAGCGCGCTTGTTGTTTTGTTTCTGGTGTATTTATAGAGCAACGTAACATCCGCTTGTGACGTATGCCGCGTTAATCTCGCGAGAAAATATTTAATCCCGTTAAAATTCAATGCCAATAAAAACGCGCTAAACTGACAGCTCTAATATATATATATATATATATATACACACACACACACACACATAAATAAAAAATCCTCATCTCACCCCTCGGGTGGTGTCCGTCCCTCATTCAGCTTGGGTCCTCTACCAGAGGCCAGGAAGCTTGAGGGTTCTGCGCAGTATCCTTGCTGTTCCCAGCACTGCACATTTCTGGACTGAGATGTCCGATGTTGTTCCCGGGATCTGTTGCAACCACTCATCTAGTTTGGGGGTCACTGCCCCGAGTGCTCCGACCACCACAGGCACGACTGTCACCTTTACCTTCCAGGCTCTCTCCAGCTCCTCTCTGAGCCCTTGGTATTTCTCGAGTTTCTCATGTTCCTTCTTTCTGATGTTTCCATCACTTGGGACCGCTACATCCACTACAACGGCTTTCCTTTGCCCTTTATCTATGATCACGATATCTGGTTGGCTCGCCATTACCATCTTGTTAGTCTGGATCTGGAAGTCCCACAGGATCTTCGCTCTGTCATTCTCCACCACCTTCGGAGGTGTTTCCCATTTTGACCTTGGGGTTTCCAGTCGATACTCCGCACAGATGTTTCGGTAGACTATGCCAGCCACCTGGTTATGACGTTCCATGTAGGCTTTCCCTGCCAGCATCTTACACCCTGCAGTTATGTGTTGGATCGTCTCAGGTGCCTCTTTGCACAACCTACACCTTGGGTCTTGTCTGGTGTGGTATATCTGGGCCTCAATGGCTCTGGTGCTCAGGGCTTGCTCCTGAGCAGCCAGGATGAGTGCCTCTGTGCTGTCCTTCAGGCCAGCCCTCTCTAGCCACTGATAGGACTTCTTGAGATCAGCCACTTCAGTTATGGTCCGGTGGTACATCCCGTGGAGAGGCTTGTCCTCCCATGATGGTCCCTCTTCCAGCGCCTCATCCTCTGTTCCCCATTGTCTGAGACATTCTCTGAGTACGTCATCCGTTGGAGCCTTCTCCTTGATGTATTCATGGAGCTTGGATGTTTCATCCTGGACAGTGGCTCTTACACTCACTAGTCCCCGGCCTCCTTCCTTTCGGCTTGTGTACAGTCTCAGGGTGCTGGATTTCGGATGGAACCCTCCATGCATGGTGAGGAGCTTTCGGGTCTTAACGTCCGTGGTCTGAATCTCTTCCTTTGGCCACCTTATTATTCCTGCAGGGTATATGATCACTGGCAGGGCATAGCTGTTTATTGCCCGGGTCTTATTCTTGCCATTGAGCTGGCTTCTTAGGACTTGCCTCACTCGCTGGAGGTATTTGGCTGTAGCCGCTTTCCTTGTTGCCAGTTCGAGGTTGCCATTGGCTTGTGGTATACCGAGGTACTTATAGCTGTCCTCAATGTCTGCTATTGTTCCTTCAGGGAGTGAGACCCCTTCAGTGCGGACTACCTTTCCTCTCTTAGTCACCATCTGACTACATTTCTCAAGCCCGAATGACATCCCGATGTCGCTGCTGTAGATCCTGGTTGTGTGGATCAGGGAGTCTATGTCCCTTTCGCTCTGAGCATACAGCTTTATGTCATCGATGTAGAGGAGGTGACTGATTGTACTCCATTTCTGAGGCGGTATCCATAGCCTGTCTTGGTGATTACTTGGCTGAGGGGGTTCAGTCCTATGCAGAACAGCAGTGGGGAGAGTGCATCACCTTGGTATATGCCACATTTGATGGACACTTGGTTAAGTGGCTTGCCATTGGCTTCAAGTGTGGTTTTCCACATCCTCATCAAGTTCGCAACGAAGGCTCTTAGGGTCCTATTCACCTTATACAACTCCAAGCATTCAGTGATCCATGTATGTGGCATCGAGTCATAGGCTTTCTTGTAATCAATCCAGGCTGTGCACAGGTTGGTACGTCGGGACTTGGTGAAAATGGTGACCCAGATGGCATTCCCTGGCCTGACTCTTCGAGTCAATGTTTGAAAGTAGTTCTTGCGTTTCCTCTAAAATGACAGGTCAAAGTCTACGTCTAGAATATCCCAACAGGCATCTGTACTTACACGACAACAAAGACGAGCTGCAGCTGAAGTAGTAGCTTCTGAATAAGTCATTAAAATAATGAAAATGCAACATCAATGTGTGGAAGAAATAAGAGAACTTGAATTTGAGGATGTAAAGAAAAGAGCACCACAATAAAGACTAACTTCGAGAAAAAGAGGAAATAAGCGGACCTCTTAAAATAAATGCAAAAGCACAATGCAGCACAAGCACGAGACGACTAGAGTCTAAGCAGCGAAGATGAAGAAAAGACTCCTGTTTCATATTCTGAAGACTAGATAGTTCACTCCCGCAACCAAGCATTCTAAATCATTTGCCCCTTCTCACATTGCAGCTCTCACAAGTCAATCTGTACTCCACCAAGCATCTGTGCCTAAAATGGCTATCTCAAATGCAAATGAAGCAACCTCCATTTGTCATGAAGCAAAGTGGTGGAGGACCCCAAAAAGCAGGCAGGAGAGAGGAGCAGCCCATGAGTAGTCGGCCGAGAGTCCTTTTAAAGCCACGAATTACCTAACGACCAACAGGTGTGCAGCTGCATGGAAAAGCCCCACAGTGCCACCTGTTGGTCACAAACCGAAACATGACAGTACCCCTCCCTCCCAGACGTCCCAAAGTTGTCAGAAGCCTTGCCTCGCCGGGGAACGGAAACAAAAGCGACGACGACCTTCGCCTCGCCGGAGAACAGGAACAAGAAGCGACGGCAACCCTTGCCTCGCTGGAGAACAGGCTCTTTCGGCTCCCAAATGGCTCCTCAGTTTTTTTGTTGCTTAAATTAATTTACTACCAAAAATAATGTAAAATTATGTGTAAAATGAATTACGAATGCAAAAAATATACAGTATATCAAATATTTATATGGCTTTATTTATATTCTTGTGAACATACTCAACATGGAGTACAACATGGAGTGCTGCAAAAAATAAATTACAAAGTACAAAAAGAAAGACCCATCTCAAAACAAGTCAAGAAAAAGTTCCAATCTCTGATTGTGTATATTTATAAGCTTTTAACTATTTACAGTCAAACAACATAAGTAAGCTTTGATTACCACACAACAAATTATAAATTAAAATTTGATATTTTAACCTTGCACAGTCTACACCCTGCCTTTGAACTATCAATTAAGTTGAAATGAGTCCAAATTTCACTGCGTTTCCTATCCATTTTCTCACCTTTCCACTTTGCACCGTGTTGTTTTTTTCTCTGCAGCGCTATCGAGCTCTCTCGTCTCCCTGTCTCTCCTGATAGTGTGCTGCTCACAGTGTGCTGCTGTGTCTCCAACTCCTCCCCCTTCTCTTCACTGCAGCGTGTATGGAACCCGCCCCTCCCCCTTCTACCACGGGTCTTGACCAATCACGTGCGGCTTTAACCGAAAGGGGGGAAAAAATAGGAGAAAAAAAAAGTCGGCTCCTATTCGGAACGGCTCCCTCTTAGGAGCCGGATCCCGTCGTTCACTTCAAAGAGCCGTCTCGAGGGCCCGGTTCGTTCGCGAACGACACATCAATAGAGCAGAAGGCACGGAGACCGAGAAGGAGAAGGGCGTCCCTTAGTGATGGGTCCATGAGGCCTCATGAGGCGTGTCGACACAATGACACACTGTGTTGATACTGTACTGATACTGTGTCGCTGACCACTGCCACCTGCTGGACCTTCAAAATCCCTGCAGCCAACCCACTTGACAGACTGAACAAACTGATTTGATGATGACGTGTATACAATGCACTACCTCACTCTACCCACAATAGCCACAAGCGCCATTGTTTATGTTGTTGTTTATGCTGTTTATATTGTTTATACTGTTCAGATTACATGTCTTTTTTATACAGGGTAGCTGCTATCCTTTCTTAGCTGTGTGTGTTTAATGCACAGCATGTTTGCATGCATGTATGCACTGAGGATTGAGAGGAAGAAATTTCATCTATGCTGCATGTCATACATAAAGCATATTTGACAATAAAGATGACATTGACCCTTGACAATATCATTCACATCCATGCATTCATATTGTATCATTCAATGTGTTTCAATAATGTGAAAATCATGGGAATGAGGATGCTTGTGGGCTTTGTCTTCACAAATTTTGATTTAGAAAAATAAGATGCTCCAGTGTTTTAAATTTCAGTCTGTTGCGTTTAATGCATGCTATTTCCCCTTTTGTGGAGAACACACACACACAATGGAATAAGACATGTCAAAAATCCGAGAGGCACTTGGAGAGACAAGTAGATTTTAATAAATACCTTATTCTCCAAAAGGAGATCAAAATGGCTCTACACGGCGGACAATTTGTATTTGTCCGGAAGCTGCTCCATAATATGCACGTACTGTAGCAACGTCACTCGAGTGAAGCGCGTCTCAGCAGTCGATAGTCTGCTGCTCTCTGCTGTGAGCGCGAGCACGTACTCGCGGCGCCAACCCAACCCACGCCACATATTAAGCTTTGAACTACGACAACAGCTAAACTAGCCTAGCCGATGTAATGATGGTCAGCAGACAAGTTTACGTTTTATGTGACTTTTAATAGCAACGTGGCAGAGTCATCAAACATGCGGTGTGCTCACTCGCAGTCACTTTCTGGAACTCCCCCTTATAGGCGGGACCTCTCAATCAACTGGAGTATGACGTACAGTTTCTGCCAGTCTTGGTTGGGTCATGTGAGCTGTGAGTATGTGAGCATACATGTGCTCCTGTCATGTTTTGTTTCCTGCTGTAATTTGGTTTGATACTTGTGATTTCCAGGCATTTTTACGGAAGAGGATTAGGGCCAATGAAGAAAGAAAAAATAAGGTTGGCAAGATTCTCACTTTAATCTCAGAATTCTGACTTTATTCTCAGAATTCTGACTTTAAAGTGAGAATTCTGACTTTAATCTCAGAATTCTGATTTTAATCTCAGAATTCTGACTTTAAAGTGAGAATTCTGACTTCAATCTCAGAATTCTGACTTTAATCTCAGAATTCTGACTTTATTCTCAGAATTCTGACTTTGTGACGTTTGTGGAGCTATGAATTGTGGGGGGACCGTCAGCGTGTGGCGTGGTTTGAAAGAAAGGACATCATGTCGTCACCCAGCGACTTTTTGCGTGGCCGAGGAGTGTCGGAGGACATCCTTTCACTTTTGGAGGAGCAGAGGGTGAGTAAACAGTGCGTCGTGTTTGTTCCATTTGGAGTTAACGTGCTCCATGGAGCTTGTAGCTCCGTTGCTAGTCCGAATGTCATGAATGGATGTACCCAGTTTACATTCGTGAATAAGTAGAACGTAACCAATTTAAATGGGTACGTCCCTGTGACGCCACACAACGTTGTTAAAAATAACACCACTCTCGACATCGAACCCCTTTGTGTGGATGACAGTGGCCGGCTGGAGCATCGTTGCAGCCTAATTACCGTGAACTGAACACACCTGTGGTAGTGTCGTAGCAAGTACTGTCGTGACGTGAGTGTATATTTTTTCTATTTGTCTTGTTGTGCAGATTGACAGTGATGTCATAGCACTGATGGACGATGCCACCCTTGCCAATTATGTCCCGTGCTATGGAGACCGTATAGCACTCTTCAATTTTTGCAAGACTCAACAGCTCCCATCCAAAAGAAAAAATGGACTTTTGGAAAAATTACGTGAAAAAATGAAAATCAGGAAAGAAAGCGGGAAAGAAGACACTTCCTCAAAGACACAACAAGCAAGACAGACGAAGAGGCAGAAAACAACGAGAAATTTTGCAATCGGATGGATACACAATGATGGAAAAATAACCAAACAGGTGAGGGAGAAGCAGGGAGGGGGTACCAGAAAACTTCAAATGTCCACAGAAGCTGGGTTGAAAGAAATTCTCAAGGAAGGAAAGAAACTATTTTTCCCCGATGGAATTTCTCCTAAAGGATCTGAATTGGACTTTCAGTTTGAGGTGTGGGATTTCAAACAAAACCTCACTGATGAAACCTGCCAATCCATCGGCAACATGTATGATGATTGGTTGTGTCACACAATGCCAGTGACTACAACTCTGAAATTGAAGAGGTCTCTGTCGATTCAAATGAAATCTACACGGCATTCGACATCTCTGTTGATTCAGAAATTACTTTTGGCTCCACATACAACACAGAGGGAGATGCAGACATCACACTTATCTATGATGGTCCACCTGATCCACAAGATGTGATGACAATAACTGTACACTACACTGACACATTGAATGATATGATCATAGCATTCTCTGAAAATGCAATCTTAAACAAATCACTCAATGTGAAACGCATACTCCCAGATAATACAGAAGAAGCAGGTGTTGCATCTGGAGTACAGAGAGATGTTCTCAGCTGCTTCTGGCAGGAATTCTATGACCGATGCACCCTTGGTACATCAATTAAAGTACCATTCATTCGCCATGATTTTCCTGCAGAAAAGTGGAAAGCAGTTGGGAGAATTATTTTAAAGGGATACCAAGATTGTTGCTACTTCCCAAACAAACTTGCATTTCCTTTCCTCGAGCAGGTGCTTTTCAACTGTGTCTATAGTGATCTAAAAGTCCATTTTCTGCAGTTTGTGAGCAGCCAAGAACGTGAAGTTTTGATGGAAGCAATGAAGGACCTTTCAGAAGTGGACCTAGATGATCTTGTGGAAGTTCTTGACAGCTACGGGTGTAGAAAAAGAATCTCTGCTGAAACCTTTCCCACAATACTGCAGGAAATAGCACACAAAGAGCTTATCCAAAAGCCCATGTTTGTGATTGACTGCTGGAGGGAGGTTACTCTTCACTGTGTCTCCATCAGTCTTGAAGCACTGAACAAGTTGTGCTCGGACTTGCAACCTACCTCAAAAAAAGTCTGCCAACTGCTGAAATTTGCAACTGATTTAACCCCAAAGCAGAAGGAAGTGATAAATCATCTGAAAAGGTTCATCAGAGAGTTGGATGAATTCAAGCTTCAGAGGTTTCTCCGGTTTTGCACTGGATCTGATCTTGTTGTAACCAATGCCATTCTTGTGGAGTTCCAGGAAATGACGGAGTTTAGTAGAAGGCCGGTGGGGCACACATGTGGAAAGGTTCTGTATATTGCTGACAGCTATGAAAAATTTCCAGATTTCCGATCGGAATTCAATGCCGTTCTTGAAAGCAATGTCTGGGTGATGGACATTGTTTAGCTTTTTCGTACCCGTAACTATGTTAATAAGCCATCGTAGGTTGCATCAGTACTACATGGCTTGGGTACATTACCGTGTTCACTGTTTACGATAAGTTTGTAGAAACAAACGTTGCATTGTTTGCTGTTTTTATAGTTACTGTATATAGAAATAACTTGCATTTGGTGTTATATTACAGTAATATACAGTTCTGGGGTTTTATATACAAAAAGGCCAAAGAAGTTATACATAACCATTGGATGGTTGTTTCAACAGCTATGCTGTATTATTTATATTTAGGTCCATGCTTCTATTATTAAAAGTAAGAATTTATTGTGTTCAATAAACTTACTCTTCATTCACTGTTTTTCTGTCTACACATGAATGTTGACGGTTAATATACTTGTGTGCAACGGTGAATGGTTTAATAACATTTTACAGATATTTCCTAATGGCTGTGAGGCACGTCGGCCTCACAGTGCAGAGGTGCAGGATTCGAATCCGATTCCGGCCTTCCTGTGTGGAGTCTCCGGCTACTCCGCATCCTCCCACATTCCAAAAACATGCGGGGCAGGTTAATGGGACACTCCAAATAATTGTCCGTGATTGTGACGGCAGATGGTTGTTCGTCTGTGTGCGCTGCGATTTGCTGGCAACCGGTTCAGGTTGTCCCCCGCCTACTGCCCAACAACTGCTGGGACAGGCTGCACAGCATACCTCGTGACCCTTGTGAGGATAAAGCGGATCAGAAAAATTGTGGAGATGTTTTCCATCAATATTAACAATAAGACATCCATCCACTTTTGATCCACATATCCTCCAGGGTCACGGGGCATGCTGTAGCCATGGCACTGTTGTTTAAAATTAAGGTTTCAGAAAGGGCAAGTCTGTGTACTTCCAGCCCACTGCTGAAAAGAGTGCAATCTAGAGAAGTCAAAAAACAACTGGTTTATGGAGCAAATTTGAAGCTTCATTTTCCCAAAATTGCATCGGTACACATGTCAAATAGACTTCAGTAATTCCTCTCTCAACTTAACATACAAGTCACTTGCATCCAATGGATCTGATGGCGCGTGCCATTCATTTTCCTCCATAAGCAAACAACACAGTTCAAATACAGTTTCATCACAAGGAAAATTTGCCTTTTGTAGTGCACTCTTCCATACATGCAGTGACCTCTTCCGTTCCAACAGGTTTTAATTGATCCTCGGCATTGTGCATCGCAGGGAATGAATACATGACGACTGGTCGACCCGAAGCTGTATCATGGTGCAATCTTGGTCTTATTTTGTGTGCGTTCCACGTGTTCACAACTTCATCCAGCTCATCCTGAACACAAAGCAGCATAGTTAAGTATTATATTTTCATTCGTCCAAAAACAATTTCTCCAGAAAAACTATTCTACCTGCACAAGATTAAGAAAGCAGAACCGGATAAGACTTATCCAGAAAATCTCCTGAAAAGTGGCCATCATCTTGAAGAGTTTGAAATAAATTAATCCAAAACTGTGCACTCTGTTTGCGAAGGGTGGACCACCACCCTTCAATACGCTGATTGGCTGTACTTCTTCCGTAAAGGAAACTTTTCTCCGCAGCAAAATTGTCTGAGTGGTTTCTACGCAAAAACATCTGCATCTGTTCGACACAAACATTTTTTGTGCCCCTGTCTGCACGGATCCTCTCTGGACACCCACCAATGCGTGAAACTGTTTTTATAAAATAACTTGCAACCACGTTAGTGTCACTGTTTGTGGTATAGGCTTCCGCCCATAACACATACCGACTAAAGCCATCAATACAGCCATTGATGCCAATCCCGTAGGGCTTTAATTTGTCATAGCCATCCAGGTGCCAAAGAGCATTTGGCCCCCGACAGTTGTATTGGCGCCTTCTTAGGCGCCGTGCTCTTCTTATTCCCACACCTACAGGGTCAACAAATTTTATAATTTGTCTTATTGTATCTTGTGACACAACAAATCCTTTTTGAATGGCACGCAGATGAAGCCAGCGATAACCTTGCATCTGTCCACTAGTCATGATCTCGTGCTGGACAAAAGCCAACACGTCTCCCAGGTCTGACTGGTTCTTTCTTCGAAAAAGACCAAGTCTTTTGCATATCCTTTTCAGAGTCCGAATACTTAAAATAGTTTGAGCATTATGTGCTAAAATTGCAAGTATTTCCTTATTGCTGAATCCAAGTCTAAAGCATAGCTTGATCAAGTCATCCAAATCTAGATTTCCAGCCACTGTTTGAGTTGCACCCTCCATCAATCACTTTATCTGCACAAGAAAAGAGACAACAATTACAATCTGACAAAAAACAACGGTGGACATTTTGAAAACATGACTGCATGACCGTATGCTTGTTAAAGTTTTTTAATAATGTTCTCGCTCATGGTACTGTGTTAGTTCAAACTCAAGTATACTCATCTTCAGTAAATAGAGGTGGGTGTGCACATACTTCCTACGACACGACCGCGTGATCAGTGTGTTCAGTTCACGGCAATTAGGCTGCAACGATGCTCCAGCCGGCCACTGTCATCCACACAAAGGGGTTCGATGTCGAGAGTGGTGTTATTTTTAACAACGTTGTGTGGCGTCACAGGGACGTACCCATTTAAATTGGTTACGTTCTACTTATTCACGAATGTAAACTGGGTGCATCCATTCATGACATTCGGACTAGCAACGGAGCTACAAGCTCCATGGAGCACGTTAACTATGGACACGATAGCCACCAAATGAAACAAACACGACGCATTGTTTAGTAAACAGTGTTTACTCACCCTCTGCTCCTCCAAAAGTGAAAGGATGTCCTCCGACACTCCTCGGCCACGCAGAGTCGCTGGGTGACGACATGATGTCCTTTCTTCCAAGACACGCCACACGCTGACGGTCCCCCCACAATTCATAGCTCCACAAACGTCACAAAATCAGAATTCTGAGATTAAAGTCAGAATTTGACTTTAAAGTGAGAATTCTGAGAATAAAGTCAGAATTCTCACTTTAAAGTCAGAATTCTGAGATTAAAGTGAGAATCTTGCCAACCTTATTTTTTCTTTCTTCATTGGCCCTAATCCTCTTCCGTACATTTTTGAGTACTTCGACTTCGTGTTTTTTCCATTGTACTCCTGTGTGTATTTTTTTGTTAAATACATTTTGGTCAATCCACCCTGCTCCTCCCTGCCTCCCTGCTTTTTGGGGTCCTACAACTACCATCATGCAGAACGTGACAAGATGAACACAAAATGTTCCCTGATTTCAGTTATTTTGTCAAATTTCTGAATAAAGAAGCAAGAATTGCATGTAATGCAATTACTTTGTTGCATGCAATGAAACCAACCAAACCAGATATGTATCAGTTCAAAACAAGACAAGAAGGAACAACATGCGTCGACCTCACAGTGCAGAGGTGTAGGGTTCGATTCCAGCTCCGGCCTCCCTGTGTGGAGTTTGCATGTTCTCCCCGTGCCTGCGTGGGTTTTCTCTAGGTTCTCTGGTTTCCTCCCACATTCCAAAAACATGTGTGGCAGGTTAATGAAACACTCTAAATTGTCCCGAGGCGTGAGTGTGAGCACAAATGGTTCTTCATCTGTGTGTGCTCTGCGATTGGCTGGCAACCAGTTCAGGGTGTCCTCTGCCTACAGCCCAAAGACAGGTGGGATAGATTCAGCACACCCTGCGATCTTTGTGGGGATAAAGCGGATCGAAAAATGGATGGATTATTCTTGAATATTTGTTTATGCTGACAAACTCCTGCTTCACACTTCAGCCCATTTACAGGTATCAGTAATACAGTAAAAGTAAGTGGAAATGTGAACATTTCGACCCAATTTACACTCTAAAATGTCTTGAAGATTAATAAGACATTAAAATATATAAGTCAATGTAAATTGAGGGGTTCGTAGGTTTTAGATGGATTGCTCTACGTTTAGAATGGGCAAAAAGGAGAGGACGACTTTCTTTGAACACAGCTCTTTTTGTTCTTTCTCCTTATAAACTGCATTAAAGGATTCCATCTCTCCATCTGTCATTCGTAAAGAAGAGCCATCCACTGAAAAACAACGAACCCCTCAACTTACATTGGTGGCAGCGGAGGGATTCGAACCCACGCCATCGAAATGACTGGAGCCTCTTCTTGACAGCCCCGTAGTCCTCCTTGACTGCGGGGGAAAGGCTATCCCAGTACCGAAATGAAGCCTCGGCTAACCTTGTCGGTAAAACTGAAGCCAGTACAGATGACATCGACACCTCAAAACGTCGAGACCAGCAAGTAAAAGACACGGTCCCATCTCCTTTAAAAGCTGGTGGTAAATCAATGTTGAGGCGGACTAGCTGAGTAATTTTCGCAGCAGCCATAGAAGCAGCAGTGGAATGAACCCCTCAACTTATATTATATATATAAGTATATATATATTAAGTATAAGTATATTATAATATACCGTATATAAAACTAGCTCTTGAGCACCACCTAATGGCCTTTTCTCTTCTACCTCTGTCTTGATGGCAAATTTCAGGTAGATCATGGGATTTTCTGAAAAATAGTCAGATTTATAATTTATTTGATCTGTTATGTTTGATTCGACTTTAAAATGCAGTAGTAAAAGCAAGAATTTTAAAAAATAGTCTCCAGACTTTTAAAAATAAGACTCCAGACTATTTTTTTAATTCTTGCTTTTACTACTGCATTTTAAAGTCGAATCAAACATAATAGATAAAATAAATTATAAATCTGACTGATTTTGTTTATGTCTACCTTGTAATTGTTAAGCATTTTATCACAGCCCGAAGATGCTTTCATCTAATGGGGTGTACCAAGGAAATCCTAGTCGGCCACGTCATATTATCAAGGGGAAAAATACACTATTATAATCAGGTTTCCTTTGGGATATAATTCTTTTTTTAACTTGACCCATTCAATAGCCGCTTACGCAGCTGGCATGTATCCTACCCTGGAGTGACTAAAAAGTCTATAATTAAGATTTGCAATACACAAATGATTATTACAATATAAGTGTGCTTGATTTAATTGTCAAGGATCAACATCTGTAAAAGATGTATTTTTCAGGTGCTGAAAAAATCCGGAACAGAATCAGATACTGAAAACTATATCATATGACAATTATAATAATAATAATAATAATACATTTTATTTATAAGCGCCTTTCAAGACACCCAAGGACACTTTACAATAACCAAAAACACAAAACAATACGGGTTGAGCAGCGGCATCCAAAACGCGCCAGCGTTCACTCAACCCGGAAGTCAAAAAGAAACCACAAGGGAGGGAGAGGGGGAGAAAAAAACACGCTCGAACTATTGAAATATATCGTAGTGGACAGTTCAGCAGATTTCTGAGCTGGACGAATTAAATTCTATGATGGTTCCTTTCTCATTTTTACTCGAAAGAAATGACAAAACTCTAAAAATAAATTGTCTTTCTTTTTAAATTATTGGTGCTTTTATGAACCTCCCATTCTTAAATGATTCAGTGAACATTTCGATCCGCGCACTAGTATCACATCAAAATGCTCAAACGACTTGCCGTAGTAGGCAATGGCTGCCAACGCTGCAGAGCTCACATGAGCGACAAGAGACCGTGATCAAATTCGTGTGCGACGAGAAGACACGAGTTCCTTAAGTACACTGTACTTAAGGAACTCGTGTCTAAGTATACTGAGTACAGTATACTTTAGGATTTCTTGGTCACGTGACTCTTGTGCCTCCAACCTATCATCTACCAGCTGGCCGTCAGCGCTCACAATAAAGTATACGACAGGTAAATGCTTTTTTGGCAGCAATAGTAACCGTTTTTGCCCTACTTTACACAGTTCTGAAAGTGGCAGGGTAAAGTCTCCCCCACTCAAAAAAAAAAAGGCTTGAGATATTAGACGACATGCGCATTTCATTTCTGCTAAACCGAGCATTATAATTCAGGGTTAATCTTAGTTAAGACAGCCAACAACCTGCCACCATCTCACATTTGCTTAATTTATTTCCGGAATTCAACTCTGATGTTGACACGAATGCGAAAATAAAGCGATGCCTCGTTCGGTAGCACCGGGATTTGTGCGGATTACAGTCAATAAAGTGCTCTCTGCACAAGACTGTGTCCTAATCCCGATTGTCGCTGGTATGGAAGAAGTGGTTGGTGTTTAGCTCTTCTCGGACTCAACAATCGAACGTGTGAGCTTTGCGTTGATCTTTTTCCTCGTCGACTGCACACACATGCATACTTGCATCGCTGCGCTCGCAGCAGAGGGAAAAGGTACTTGATAATCCATCCATATTTTCGGCACAACCACAAGGTACCATGTTGCAAATTTGGCTGCATTTCTATCGGGTACACACACACACACACACACACACACACACACACACACACACACACACACACACACACACACACACACACACACACACACATATATGTACCCGATAGAAAAAAAAAATATATATATATATATATATATATATATACACACACACACACACACTGTATATAAACATCAAATCCTCGTCTCACCCCTCGGGGGATGTCCGTCCCACATTCAGCTCGGGTCCTCTACCAGAGGCCAGGAAGCTTGATGGTTCTGAGTGCAGCAGGCCATATTTTGGAGAAATTTAGAGATCACTCGGTGAAGATAAGTTTTCTGAATTTTGTTTTTGTTTTAGGATGACAGGAGAGCCAATGTCATGTGACTGTTTTGTTTCATTACCTCCTGGCTCTCTTGATGACCATGTGATTTTTGGGAAGAACTCCGACCGTCCCCGGGATGAGGTGCAGGAGGTAGTCCACTACCTCTCAACATCCCACCCTCCCGGCACCATGCTTGAGGTAAGACCACATGAGTCATTTACTTCTAGTGATGCACATAGACATTTTGGGGGTTAGGTGCTTAACCAGCAGACGATCCAAAAGTGAAGACATAGCCACTTATTTGCCACACGTCACAAAGGCGCTCAAGCCCTTATAAAGTAAGAGAGGGGCATGTCATGTTGGACTCCAAAGTGTGCCATGCAAAGCCTTTGTAGCCAGCCCCCCCCCAAATCTGAAAAATTAAAATGGTGAAAATAAAAAAACAGTTTTACACTATAGCTCTACAAATTAGTACGACAGAACATAGTCCTCAGTCTTATCATATCTTCACACATGTACAATGTATTTTGAAAAAAATCTTGGAGTTCACTTTTCAGGGTCTTTAAACAGTCTTTGACCCCTGTTTCAAACAGCCATTCAGACACCAGCACTGTTAGCAGTGCTTATTTGAGAAAAAAAAATTAGAAACTGTCCACAATTCCTGTGTCAGTCTTGTTTTATATTATTACAGATTAGTTTAATGTTGTAAGATAATTTGCTTGATCTATTTCTATGCATGTATCTTTAATCGTGCAAAGTAATATTTAAATGAGGCAGTAATCTAATCAATATCTATTGATTGGGTAGTTTATTTCCCAATGTGTGTTGCCACATCCATTTTAAATGAAGCAGAGAAAATGAAGTTTCCACATGAGTCAATCGTCATGAAAACTTTGCTCAATGTGGAACTGCGGGTGGACTCTCAAGACTTTCAAACATTGACACATGTAGGAGACCCTGTGAATGTGAGTGGAGTTAACTGCTCAACATTCCAAGGTCCCAACTTGCATAATTTCAATTTGCTTTTATATTACAACAGCAGAATAAACAAACTGCTCAGTCAGATTTGCTGCCAATCTCCAGCTAATAATGCACACTAAAGCTTTTATTATTACTATAATGCTTCAAAAAATTAAATTAATGAGTCATATACACTTTCTTGTATTAATAAATCGACAAAGCCTTCCTGTTTATTTCATGGTAAGCGGCTACATCACCGCTTTCAAATACTGTATGGGTGACAGCATCGTGCTTGCGGACCTTTAACACTGAGCAAGTGCAGTGTAATCCATCCCAGAAGTGCCGGTTGAAGTGGCTGGGGAGAGGGAAATATGTTTAAGATGCTCATCCTGCAATTTAACCGCACATAAATGGAACAAAATTGATAGCTAGATGGGTCATTCACATGTTCTAACTGTTAATTGATTTAACTGATCATTTTAACCTCCTATAACACCAATTATGTATTGTTATTAGAGCTGTCAAACGATTAAAATATTTAATCTAATTAAAAATGCAACTGTCATAATTAACTCAAATGAACTAAAAAATTAATCGTGATTACTCACGCATTTTTTTTATAATTTCTGAATTTCCTTTTATATTTTTTGTCCTATTTTTTCCCCATTTTAATGCTCTCATCATGAATCAGTTTTCTATGTGCAAAATGCAAATATTTACTGAAATAACAATTTCGATTTTCAATTTTACATGTACATTTTTCACTTGGAGCAGTTATTCACACATCATCTCTCACACAATATTACTGTCCATCAACAACAGTGAAAAAATATTTTGTCACACAACAGCTGCTTTAACAGCTCTTTTTATGGAATCAAAACAGAGCAATATAACATTATGAAGTGCACATCTAAGGTAAACTAGAACTCAGCCTATAGTGGATTTAAGCCATGGTTGCATACTTAGTTTTTCTCAAGTTTGCTTTGAACACAACAGTCAGGCTATGTTGATTCTGTTGGTCCTTCTTGCGCGCAAGTCTCTCTACGGTTTTGTGTAGACATAATTTCGGATGACTACACTTGGTTCGATGACAACACTGGAGACGTTTTTTTTTCAGTGAGGTCGCTACCACTGCACCGCTGAACTCTCTACATGCCTCAGCGCACCGTCACTGTCAGACGAACACAGAGAAGCTCCACCCGCTTTATTTATATGGACACAGAACACTGTAACCTTCCACACAAAATAGTTCCAAACAAGTAACAATCGCGTCAGTGGCATACATCGTATTCGACAGGCTACCTGCTCTTTATTCACCAGAGGCTCATCAACCTAGTCTCTTATTTCTCTCCCGAAACAGTGTCTTCTCCCGCTTGGTGTACCTTAGCCTTCTCCGCTACGTACAATCTCTGTACACAGCTTGTAATGGAGGCTCTCAATGCAATGCGAATGATTTCAGCTTGAGTCGAGCTGTGGACAATGTTGACAGGCTTGCATGCAGTAGCCATACATTTAGCTATGGCTTCAGCAAATTTGTTCTTCGTCATGTCATCCATTTTCTTCGCTTTGAAATGATCCATAGCTGTCTGGCTGAGACGAGGGGGCGGAGTACTCACGTCAGCTGTGTGCTTGGCCATTAAGTGGTATTTCAGACTCGACGTGCTATGATGATAGCTCAGTTTACGACTGCAAAACATACAGGTAACTTTGGTCTTGTCAGTGGAACAATCTGGCAACTTTTTAAAAGTAAACTTTCCATTCATAAACTCTTTAAGTATCCGTTTTCGGTGTCTCGCGCTGCCGTGTCTGGCAAAACAAACGTGCGTGGACCTGTGCAGCGCGCTTGTTGTTTTGTTTCTGGTTTATTTATAGAGCAACGTAACATCCGCTGTGACGTGTGCCACGTTAATCTCGCGAGAAAAAATTGAATCCCGTTAAAATTCATTTAAATTAATGCCAATAAAAACGCGCTAAACTGACAGCTCTAATTATAATGCAACAAATAGTTGCATTATAATCACTGATAAAATAGTGGTACACTCACCTGATTTGTTTGCTCGCAGCGTGGAATAGGTTTCCACTCAGTGACTGTATGAATATGGGTGTGAATGGTTCTTTGTGTCTATAACAGTGTTGTGTCCAAGGACCGGCAACCCGAGGCCAAGGCCAAGGCCAAGGCCAAGGACTTGACTCAGAGGCCAAGGACAAGGCCAAGGACTTGGAAAATTTTCCGAGGCAAGGCCAAGGCCAAGGACTTGAGAAATTTTCCGAGGCCAAGGACCAAGGACTTGCCTCCGAGGCCAAGGCCAAGGACCAAGGACTGATTTTGAAACTGAGGCCTAGCCGAGGACATGTATAAAACAATGCTATCATACCACTTGGCAGGTCCTCATGATTTGCAACACCCCTCCATCATAACCCTTTGCATTCCCTAACGCTTGAATGAAGTGTTTTTATTCAAAGAGTAGAACAGTCAGGGTACGCGTTATTTATACTGAGGAAAAAAAATAAAATCATATGGTATACATTTATGAATTAATGTTTTAGTGCAGTCGTTTCTTAATATGAAGCAAATCAACACTCAACATGGATGACATGGCACGGAAGACAAGTTGAGAAATGACTTTGCATAGAAGTCAATCACTGACTGCAGAAAAAGCGGTAATCTCTCAGTGACAATTTTACAGTTTACCGGCAGCGAGTCCCAGGGACTCACTGATCAGAAAAGTATGAGTGCCATTATGGATTGAGAGAGTCCCAAATTTCGAATTCTGAAAGGGTCTACTTATTCAATTGCATATGATAATAACACAAACAACAACATATACATACAATGATAAACCAATGCTGCAAAAATTTAAATAATTCAGGAGCAGGCCTGAGGATTTCAGAAATTCATGGTAACCGTTTTTCGGTTCCGTCGGATTACCCAATGGGAAACCACGATAACAAATGTTGGGTTCCATAAACGTTCATCATGGGAACCCATTTTTCTATTTTGACTGATATTGATAATCAAGAATTCCGAAACTCAAAAGTATAATGTTTCAAGGGTCAATGTTTGAAAACGATGCATTAACAATGAACATTACATCAGCAGCTGTGTACTCCAGGTTTATTCCAAAAAATAACTGGATCAAAAACTGGTGTACTCGTGTGGCATCATCAGAGTATTTTTTTCCAATCCCACACTGCAAAGATTAATTGACTGGTAATCATTAATACAGGTAAGTATTGATGTGGCTTGACATCCTCTTCCCAAGACGATGCATGTGTAATCTACGATCAATTTGACGAAAGAATTTAACACACGTCATCATTAGTTCTACCAACAGTTAACATTAGCATCACTACACCTTGTGACGAATGTTTTATTCATAAAGTTACCATGCTACAACCAGTAAATTATACAATAACCAATGCTGTTTCATAATATTTTTCATAACGATTAGCCTACAAATCTAATGACCAACTTGCCTCTAAATCGCTCCTCTCGTCGTATCTTGCTCTCGTGTTCTGTGCATACATCCCAGGTGAGTTTAGTGATATGCCCTTTGGACGATTCATACGAAAAATCAGACTGGCATTCCCATTTCTTAAATATCGTAATCAGTAGACCTTGGTGAGTTTTTTTCGCCGCCATCTCAAACTTTCATCCGCGCGATTCCTCAGTTTGCGGACTAAAATAACAACCCGCATGCGCACATAACGTCATCTGTTGTGTCCGCCCCCCCCCCCCCCCCCAACACTGAAAACAAAACATAACGAAAGTAAATTAGAAGAAACACACTCACACACCACACCACACCACAAACACACATACAGGCACAGTGAAATCACGTTGATCACACAGTCAACTCGTGTGCGGTGACTTTTATGGTTAAACTATTTTTCGGTACCGTGAAAATGACGCCACGGAAACGACACGCTACCGGTAACGATTGTTACTGTGAAATCCTCAGGCTTGCCGTATTTTTTTTGTTTGTTTGTTTTGACTGAGAAATTTCCTTGCGTCCCAAAAACGCACATTGTTTGGAACTGTGCGTCCCGTGGGAAAATTATGCGTCTAGAGGTAACGAGATGGCTGAATCTCTAACCATTCTCTGAGTACTACTATTATTACCACTACCACTAATACTACATTAATTAATACCTTCAACTTCACAATAATAATAATAATAAATAATTAAATCAACCATGATTTTAAACTATGTATTATCAATATTCATTATTCCAAACATGAGAAAGCATTCAGCAAACATAACTGGAATCGAGCAAAAGGACTCCCAATCCCAACGGCCAAACCCGGAAGTGAACTGCCAGCATTATTGACTCCAGCTGTAACGCAAATTACTTGGTTCAAACAAACATTCTAGTGCGACCGCACAAACGTGACGACTGTGCAAAAATAACTAAATAAAAGACACCACTGTTACAGAAATACTTTACACGCTATTTAAACTGCCGATCGCGAACGCAACAAACCGTGATTGAAACTAACTGTGATGCCGCTCTTATAGGTTGCGCTAACTGTTGTCTGTCAGTGGCAGACCCGCCCCTTTTAAAGGGCCAGAGTTAATCCACCAATATGGGTTTCCTTGGATTGAATTTATTAGATTCCTTTGTGATTTTTGCGGTCCTTATACAAGGGTTTCGAGGCTCTAATCCCTCATTGTGTGTGATGAGGTCCTCGAGGCCGAGGACCAAGGATCGAGCCGGTCCTCAAGGCCAAGGCCGAGGACCAAGGACCGCCCCTCGGCCCCTGGTCCTCAAGGCCAAGGCCGAGGCCGAGGACCAAGGACCGCCCCTCGGCCCCTGGTCCTCAAGGCCAAGGCCGAGGACCAAGGACCGCCCCTCGGTCCTCAAGGCCGAGGACCAAGGACCGCCCCTCGGTCCTCGAGCCCGTCCTCGAGGCCAAGGACCGGCTCGAGGAACACATCTCTGGTCTATAATGCCCTGCGACTGACTGGCGACCAATTGAGGGTGCAGTTTGCCTTCCACCCGAATTAAGTAGGAACATTATTCAGCACCAGTGTTACTCTGTTCAGGATAAGCAGTGTTGAAAATGGATGGATGGCTGTAGCAGTATGTGATGGAGGGCACATGAAGTAGTTGACTTGTTGGTACTGTAATAAAGAAGAAATATAATGTACATATCTACCAATGTAATCAGAGGATGAGTTCATATAATCAATATTCTGCCTGCCAGCCACCTGAAAATGAGAATTACTTTGCTGGGACAGTACAAGTGTGGTGGGAGACTTCACAGCAGTTCAGCAGTCTTCAGTCTTCTTGATCTCATTCTCAGTTGATTACTTTCTACTATGTTGTCCCGTCTCTTCTATAGTGTACGCACATACAGATCCCTCAGGTTGAGCGTACACATGCAGTCATCCTGAGTAAACCAGCTTGGATGTGGGGAGCTGAAATGGGAGCCAACGATCGGGGAGTTTGTATCGGGAACGAGGCAGTTTGGACTCAGGAGGCTGTCATTCCTGGAGATGCTCTGCTGGGCATGGATCTTGTGAGGTGAGCTTCAACTGAATACATTGACACAGCATCTCGAGCAACTCAAGGCTACAGTATTTTCGTCAATGATACTTTGAAAGATCAGAGAAAGAATAATAGATTTTTCATGTGCTGGCACGTGCGAGCAGAATATTTTCTCTTTTAAATGATTATTCTTGAGGGCGGCCCAGTGGGCCAGTGGTCAGCACGTCGACCTCACAGTCCAGAGGTTGTGGGTTCGATTCCAGCTCCGGCCTACCTGTGTGGAGTTTGCATGTTCTCCCCGTGTCTGTGTGGGTTTTCTCTGACTACTCTGGTTTTGTCACGTTGCGTGGTGGACCCCAAAAAGCAGGCAGGGGGGAGGAGCAGGGTGGATTTGAAGAAGTGTATTGATAAAACAGAAAACTAAATCCAAAACAAAGTCATGAAAACAAAATGAATCCAAAGTAACTCTCAATAACAAAAACATGACCAAAACATGACTGAAACAAACATGACAGCAGCAAAAAGCAACAATGACCCAACACTGAGTGTTCGGGTGGGAGTCCTTTTATACAACTAATAATTACATAATGACCAACAGGTGTGCAGCTGCAGGGGGAGCCCTACAGTGCCACCTGTTGGTCCCAAACCAAATCATGACAGTACCCCTCCCTCAAGGGACGGATCCCAGATGTCCCAAAGTTGTCCAAAGGCTTGCCTCGCCGGTGAACAGGAACTAAAAGCGACGGCAACCCTTGCCTCGCCGGAAAACAGGAACAAAAGCGACGGCGACCTTCGCCTTGCCGAAGAACAGGAACAAGAAGCGACGGCAACCCTTGCCTCGCCGGAGAACAAGAACAAGAACAAAAGCGACGGCGACCTTCGCCTTGCCAGGGAACAGGAACAAGAAGCGACGGCAACCCTTTGGCTGGGCTTGGCCTGACGTGGACGGAGTTCGACGTAGCGGGGGACATGGGACAGCCGAACGTGAACAGGGGCTCGGCCTGACGTGGGCGTGGACGTGGAATGGCACGTCGTGGACGTGAATGTGAATCCGCTCGAACAGACACGTGACGAGCCTTGGCTCAACGTGGACGCGGACGGGGCTCGGCCCACCGTAGACGCGGCTTGACGAAACGAAAACATGGGACAGCCGCATCACCAGCGCTGCCTAAAGGGGAAAAGGGTGTCGGCCGCAAACGTGCTCCGCCAGGCACATGGTGGAATAGGGACCAGTCCTTTGTACCTGCGGGGTCCAGCTGGTCGGGTCATTCTGTCACGTTGCGTGGTGGTGGTGGATCCCAAAAAGCAGGCAGGAGGGAGGAGCAGGGTGTATTTGAATAAGTGTATTGATAAAACACAGAAAACTAAATCCAAAACAAAGTAATGAAAACAAAACTAATCCAAAGTAACAAACAAAAACCATGGCAGAAACTAAAAACTCTCAATAACAAAAACATGACCAAAACATGACTGAAACAAACATGACAGTAGCATACCAACAGCTAGTGATGTGCCCGACTGTCCCGAGGCTCTAATGCGTGTGCCGAGTAAACCGGAAGAAAATCTGCGAAGCGCGCATTGAGGCGTTTGTCAATTACGCTTATGGCCACGCCCGATGCCTCTGCGCGTTGCTCCGCCCGAAGCCTTGCGGGACGGGATTCCTACGTCACCGCCAACAAATAGTTTCGCGGGCGAATCAACATTAATTCAGTGCACCGGGACGACAATGAGCTGACAGGTGACACTGACTAGAGGTAAGATCGGGCCGCCCGAGCCCACGGGTCGGGTCGGGCTTCTCTCTCGCTGACTTTTTTTTTTTGTTCGTTACGAGGCCGTGAATAGTTTTGGCCACGAGAGACCATGGTTCGCAAAAAAACCCAGAAGTGGCCTCATCACAACACGTACTATACTAAACTCTCGCAATGTCAATTCAAAGAACTCCTTCATGTCTCTATGATCCAGCCGTCATTGTTCTTCTTTGTCTCGCTGCTTCTCTCTCATCAAGTGCCACGCTCGATTCTTAAGGATGTACTGCTACTGTGGTGAATGGCCCAATTTTCAAACCGTCAAAATGACGGAATGCCTTAAATTTTTCCTACAACTCTTAAAAAAAAAATCCGTCAATGATGGGAAATTGTCGGTTAATGTACCATCTGCTGAAACAGAAATACATGTTTAAAGGATGTAAATAATTATACAGACTTGTTTAACTTAGATTTTGTGGAAAAGACAGGCTTTAATTTGTTATCACAAATCACCCCTCCTCCTCCCGAGTCATCACAAATGACACAAATGCTTCGGGCTCGGGCCTGCAAATCAAGTTAATTGGTCGGGCTCGGGCCGGGTCGGGCTTAAATACCAGCGGGCCGGGTCGGGCTGGATTTTTTTGGCCCGATCTTACCTCTACATCAAATCCAGGGTATCATTTTAATCACTGTCGTGACATTTATTTTCCACATGATGGCGCAGGAGTACAAATAAAGCCTCATGATGCTTCGGCCCAGGAACGAACCAGTTGGATGGAAAGCCTCATTGCTTCATGAGGCTTTATTTTCCCATCACTACCAACAGCCACAAACAAACATGACAGCAGCAAAAAGGAACAATGACCCAACACTGAGTGTTCGGGCGGGAGTCCTTTTATACAACAAATAATTACATAATGACCAACAGGTGTGCAGCTGCAGGGGAGCCCTACAGTGCCACCTGTTGGTCCCAAACCAAATCATGTCAGGTTTCCTCCCACATTCCAAAAACATGCATGGCAGGCTGATTGAACACTGTAAATCAGGGGTGCCCATTACGTCGATCCTGATCGACCGGTAGATCTAAGACAGGTCCCAAGTAGATCCGAGGAGTGTCGAGGAGAAAAAAAAAAAAGAACCGTTTGTGTGTCTTTGAACATGTTAGTAATATATATTTTTTGTGTTAATGTACGCTGCACCCTAATCATCCTATCAATCTCGTTTTCACAAAAAAAAAATCTAAAAAAAATAAAATAAAGCAGGTAAATCTTGAATTTACGGTGGCGCGTGATTACGTCACTGGAAGTTGTTAGCGCTCAGCAGTCTGCAATTGCAGCTTGTGATCAGAGCTGTTGCGCTCTATCTTTTATCGTCATTATTCTCATTCAGAGTTTGCTTCGGGTACAATTCACAGAGGGCACGGAAAAAGAGTAGGAATCTAGGAGGGCACTTTAAAATGGTACGTGTGAGCTACGATAGTTAACTCATTCAGTACCAGCCAATTCTAGACCAAGTCTGAAAAGACGTTTAAAAACGTCTTTGGGAGTGTATGAGTTAACAGGCTGCAAAAGTGCATCGCATGCCTCAGTTTCAGGCTGTTTCTCATCATGGCGTGCGTGCGTGCGCGCGTGCGTGCGCGCGTGCGTGCGCGCGCCGGTAAGGGTAGATCCCGGGAGGTTAGTTGATGGAAAAGTAGATCTTCGGTCCAAAAAGTTTACAGCAGCACCCCTGCTGTAAATTGTCCCTACATGTGACTGTGAGTGCGGATGGTTGTTTGTCTCTGTGTGCCCTGCGATTGGCTGGCATCCGGTTCAGGGTGTACCCCGCCTACTGCCCAAAGACGGCTGGAATAGGCTCCAGCATCCCCCGCGACTCTTGTAAGGATAAGCGGATCGGAAAATGGATGGATGGATGAATGGATACTTTGAAAATAAACTGAGTATTGATACACGCTTTTTGCTAGATGGCCACTCCGCCTCCTAAAACATTCAAATCTCTAGATTGTGACGGCAATAATCCACATCTTCCTCGCAGACACCTTAAGCTTTCATCCAACATTCACTCACATTAACAATTGGTCAAAAATCCCTGCCTTCTTTTGCTGGAAACGTTTATTCATTTGTTACCTCATAGGGGTCAAACTCAGGTCCTGGAGGGCCGCTGCCCTGCATGTTTTCCAAGTCTCCCTGTTGCAACACACCTGATTCAAATGATCAGATCATCAAGCTCTGCGCAAGCCTGACATTGAACCTATTCATTTGAATCAGGTGTGTTGCAACAGGGAGACTTGGAAAACATGCAGGGCAGCGGCCCTCCAGGACCTGAGTTTGACACCTATGGTTACCTTGTCCCTGTTGTGCAGTATTATTTTTATGTTCAAGACAAACATGTGAAAGAAACCCATGATTTCTTGCACCTCAGGCTGGGCCTGGAACGTGGTGACAGCGCATGGGCAGCGCTCACTGTCATCACTGGCCTGCTGGAACGGCACGGACAAGGCGGTCAAAGCAGGGAAGATTCAGAACCTTTGAGCTACCATAACACCTTCCTTCTGGTGGACCGAAATGAAGCCTGGGTGCTGGAAACAGCTGGAAGACTGTGGGTGGCACGGAAGATCTCAGGTGATTACTCTTGGCTTGTTGGGCATTGTTGTCGCTAAGCCATTTTTCATGAAATAATTTGGCATGTAGCAGTCACAAATTGGGCAAGTATTATATCATAATTTTTTGAGTCTACATCACAACGAGGCCAAATTCAAAGTCACTGTTTTTGTCGGCCTTTGCCTTTCATTCATTTTCAGGCTATTGAAGCGCATAGGTGTCAAAACATGTCATCAACTCATTTTGACCAATGCTGTGCATATAACTGGAGAAAAAAATGGATTTCGACAGCATGAGACATTTTAATGGAGGATCGGTTTTCCCTTCCCCATAAAATCAGCAAATTTGTAAAAATAATGAGCAAATTTCATTGAAGGCTAAATTTACAGTGATAGTTTTGGTCTTGCTCTAAGATAAAAAAAAAACCCTCTGGTACTCTCCTGTTTCAAAAATTACAAAACAATGGTCACTTGTTGTCAAGTCACATTTGCTATTTATTTACAGATGCAAAACTTAATCATGTCAAGAAAAGGAAGCAAAATGAAAAAGAAGGCAATTTTTAGTGAAGGATATCATCGTTTTTGTCCTGACTGGTTCTGCTCGCTTGTCATAATTATGTTGTGCCACAATTCATAAGCAAATCCTAATTTCGTTTTCAGTGGTTTATTTATTTCATTATTATTATTATTATTTATTTTTATGATTTTGGTGGGTGGGGGGACAATTTTTACTTGTATCAGTCATTTCAGTGACCTTTCTGGGGTTGTCTTATTCTTTCACGAAAGGGAATGAAGAATTGTGTCCATGTGTAAAAGCCAATTTCCCTTTTCAGAGGGAGTGACGAACATCTCCAACCAGTTGACTATTGGCACCGAGATCTCCGCAGAGCATCCAGAGCTGCGGAGCGTGGCCCGGGCACAGGGCTGGTGGGATGGTGAAGGAAAGTTTAACTTCTCACAAGTGTTCGGCCTTGAGAAGCAACCTGTCAGGATGGAGCTTGCCAAAAAGCGCTATCAGGGGGGTGCAGAGCTACTACAGCAACATGACGGTGAGGGTTGTAGGCTTTCAAAGCACCCAGAAAAAAACAGCATTGGTTTTGTCTAGGGCTGTTTACATTAAAGAATGCATTCAAAGCTTTACAGATTAACTTAATGTGACATTCTATAAGCATTTGAATGCACACACTCTACTGTTAAATATTTTGCACAAGTTGTTGTTCTCTAACAAAGAGCTGAATGGCAAAATTCACAACAGGTGTTTGATCCTTGAATCGACCAATAAATGTCCTGGATCAAGTAGAGCTGATGTTTAAACAGTCGTCCTCATCATGCTGTTCACATTTTGACATCATCAGACAAGATGACACCCAAGAATGGCTCATCAGTATCTTGCCATTGTGATGTTTCAAACAGGAAGTTCTCATGGAAGTGGCCACTGAGCTTAGACTGTCACAGAGTGTCATCGGCAGGTTGCAACAGAGAGACCGGAAGATTCACAGAAAGATGTAGAAATGGATGTACTTTGGCCGCATCCTATGCTGATGACCACTACATTGTGAACAATTCCCTGAGAAACCAGATGGTGAATGCCACTCAACTCTAGGCACGTTTAAATTAAGGGAGGTGAGAGGCACCCAAGTGTCATGTCAGAACATTCAAAATCAGGGTGGTCAGCGTGCAAGGCATACTGCATGGGGCACCTGACCACACCACCGGGCACAGGCGTCATCGTGTTGCATGGGCCAGGCAGCATTTACACTGGACAAGGGACCAGTGGGCCTTAGTGCTGTTCTCTGATGAAAATCGATTCACGTTGAGCAGAAATGATGGCCTCCAACGATGTTGGGGACGTCAAGGAGAGCGCTATGCATCAGCCACTGTTGTCACCAGACTAGCTTTTGGTGGTGGCAGTGTTACTGTGTCGGCAGGTGTGTCCAGTCGGTATAGAACTCTCCTACACTTTGTGAATGGTACAATGACAAGCCCATCCTACCTGAATAACATTAATCCAGTGATTTTTTTCCCCAACATGAGTTTAATTTCATCTTCCTGGACGACAATGCTCCAGCACATCGAGGTCGCATCATCGGGGAAGGGCTGTTGGAGACTGTTGGACCTCAAATGGAATGGCTTGCACTTTCTCCAGACCTGAATCCTATTGAAAAACTGTGGGATCAGCTGAGTTGCCGTGTAGAGGCTCGAAACTCTGCAACACAAAACCTCAATGATCTGAGTGGCATGCCATTCGTCAGCAGAGAATAAGTCGATTTGTGAACAACATGAGATGCGGTTGTCAAGCTGTAATTGATGCTGAAGTGCACATGACGAGTTATTGAGATGTTGAATTTTTTTTTGTTGTGGTGCACCCACCATTATTAACTTTTGTTTCAATGAATTGTTTATGATGAGGAAATCACAATTGCATCCTTCTACTTAAATGTCCTACTTTCATGATACAGTCAAACCTCATTACAACGCACCTCGAGGGACATAACAAATCTGGATGTTATAACGGTAGTCTGCCAACTATGATGTATAATACAGTATGAACGTTTATAGATGTAACAACATGAACATGTAATCCATTATAAACATTGAAAATTGTGTACTGTATATGAAGAAAAAATGATTTTATAAGACATGAAACAACTGGCCATCGGGAACTTCGAAAAAATATGATAATTTTCCCAAATGGCAGTCCTGGGCATTATGGCCACCCGCTTTCGACGCATGACAGCTCCCCACCTGCACATCTAAGTTGGTAAACTTGAATGGGTTTTCTTGTCTTTCCCTGACATTGTCATGGGGTAGAAAGACTTTGGTATTTGGAAAACTATGTTGACTACATACAGTATTTTCTGTGCTAAACATGTACTATTGGATTATGCAGGAATAAACATGTTTTTTCCTGTATTTTATAGGTTCTGTTACAGCAGAAGTGATGATGTCTATTCTGAGGGACAAGCCCAGTGGCATCTGCATGGACTCTGGCGGGTTTTGCACCACAGGCAGTATGGTGTCTATACTCCCCAGAGACGCCAGCCTGCCCTGCATCCACTTCTTCACTGCTACTCCAGACCCCTCCCGGTTTGTCATCTACAAAACCCCCAAATTACCCAAACACATATTCCAAACATATTGAAAACAACAACAACAACAACATTCAGACCCTAAAACAGACAAGAAAGAAATGGCAAAAACCGGAGGAACAAAAAACTCTCGAGTGGTAAACTAGGTTTTTGGCAATTTATATGACGAGACTAAAGGCCTTTGGATTGGCAGACCGGTGTGGTGGTCCCACTTTTTAAAAAGGGGGACCAGAGGGTGTGTTCCGACTATAGGGGGATCACACTCCTCAGCCTCCCTGGTAAGGTCTAATCAGGGGTGCTGGAGAGGAGGGTCCGTCAGGAAGTCGAGCCTCAGATTGGGGAGGAGCAGTATGGTTTTCGTCCCGGCCGTGGAACTGTGCCAACAGCTCTACACTCTTAGCAGGGTCCTCGAGGGTACATGGGAACTCGCCCAACCAGTCTACATGTGTTTTGTGGACTTGGAGAAAAATGGATGGGACTGAAGGCTGTTCACATATTGAAGCTTTGAGTCTCTTGGTATTACCCACATGTAAAATTAGGAACAACAGGTATGAGAAACAGAAGCTCTCTGAAGAGTGCTGTATGTAATCTGTACTATGTATTTGTGAAAACCATTTTTGAAATGATTAGAAAAAGCAGAGAAGGGCATGTGACCCGATTTTGTCGGTCTGTCCTCCGTCTGCGCACGGGGCACCATTCCGTCATCGTCCCTCCACCCTTATTCATGAAATAATCATCCTCCATCCCTGTCTGTCATGGTCCTTTTAAAGCACTTTTGTTTTTACATTTCACCAATCCGCCATCGAAAAAAAGGCCGTGCATGACACCATGGGGGAGAGGATAACGGCAGAGGTTTCACAATTCATCAACATTATTTATAGCTGGCTAATTTTCTACTGTATTCCATTCACCTTACGGGCATCCACCTCTGGGTTAACAGTTCAGTTTGACAACCCGCTTGCCACCACACGTTCTTTGTGCACTTGTCCCCCACATAGCTATGTTTTACACATGTTTTACACAGCGAGCAGAGCTGAACTCTCAGTTAAAGGGCCAATACACGCAACAGGATAACAAGATTTCATTCTGCTCTGAGCGCAAATATTTTAATTCTACACACGCATTTGCACACCCACTCGAATCGCTATTCAAGTCGTATTTTAAAACCGGCAATAAAAAAGTGTCCAAGAGGCTAGCACACAATTTGATTTATTGTGCAACAATGTGGACCACTATATATAATATATTTTATTATTATTATTTTTTCTTCATGTTCGTCCCTTCCTACTTTTCCTCCTCAAATTTCCCCTTGTAGGTGGTATACCCCAAGAGGGACTTGTTACCCTTGAGGAAGACCAGCTTGTCAAAGCTGGCATTGGCCAGGGTGGTCCTCCTTGGCTGGAAGATGTTGCTGGCTGTTGAAAAAACCCCCATCTCCATAGCAGCGGGGCAAGGAAATGGGGTGCTATATTGTCCACCCATGCCTCTCTGTGCTCCGCCTGCGCGTTCCCAACGCAATACGCGGGGTTGTGTGATCAGTGGCGTGTTTGAAGCGTTGCAAGGTACTTTTTGTCCGAAGCACATTTCACCCGAGTAAGTTGAAATGAACTTTTGGCTGCCTTGCATCGGAAACGTGCATAGTTCGTCACACGCATGCCCATGAATAAGCAGACACAGCCGAATTTAAAAAAAACAAAAAACACCCACATATGGTGCGGGATGGGACCGAGAGGCATGCTACACAGCCAGCTTTCTTAACAGATTGTATTGTTTACAACAGTTTCAGTGTCAACCAAGACAGCACTTAGCTGCCAACACAACCATTGTCGGTTACCACACTGACTGGCAATGTGTAAATATTTGGGATGGAGGTGCGTGTTTCTCTCAGTCGTTAGTGAAATGGGTGTGGGTAGATGCTTGACCCTGTTCGGGACGATTACAGGGACGGACAAAAACCCACTTCTATCCTTGGTTTAGTCTTTCCTTTCCAAAAAAAACTTCTTGTCCTCCATCCCCAAAATGGGAGTCCGTCTGGGATGGACGGAGGGACCGTTCCATCCCATGGACGGAATTCCCATCTCTGAGAAAAGGTTTGTTTATTTAAATCCACACGGGAAAAAATAAATAAATCAAGATTTTAAAAAAGCTATGCAATTCAGCAGTTTCCTTCTTCATGGTTTGCTTGCTGCTGCGTTACAATGGAGATTGGGAAAAATCCGACTAATTTGTTCCTATTCAAAATACTATATTAAGAGAAAGGTCAAACAGATGCAAAATAGCATTGTTGCTTTTCCATTACAACAGGCACCAGTCAATTGGGGCGGAATCAACAGAACTAGGCAAGCCATCACTGTACAGTGCACATTTGTAGCGTGCGGGGTTCTGCCATAACATTTCACGAGTTGGTGAGTCTCGGCCACTGGTTTCGTTACGTGGTGTGGAGATGCCCCAACTCGGCCGCTTCCCCGAGTTGCTGCCAATGGGTGCGACTTGTTGTCGTCACCCCCGGTGTCCGAAGCCCTTTGGCAGCCGCCCCAACTCGCCGCTCATGAGCCGGGCGACTGCCAAGGCTCCGGGCTGCAGCTTCGGATGCCAGAGAGTGACGATGACGAGATGCAGGTGGCAGCAACATTTTTACCACAATCTTCACTATTTCATTCATTGATAAGTATGAAATCATAAATATGGTTAAGTATTGTTATAAAATGCACTATGTGTGCTGTATATACTGTGTTTTTATGAATTGGCGTATCGCAAAATAAACGCCTACATTTGTTGGCCAATCAGACATCAGTGATGTCACGGCCCTGCTCAGCCTCCATGTTAGAACCACCTCGGAGGAGGCTTTGAAAAGCAGTTCCATTTTGGAACCGCAAGGCCCTGAAAAAGTGTAATGGAGCTCGACTACTCAGGAATGGATACAATGCAAAAGTGGCTTTTGACTGTGCTTCAGCATTAGTGAGTTTATGTTTTTCCTTTCTCCATTTTTGTCATATTTCCCTACCCCCATCCTCCTTTGCACTTCCAGGTCCATATTCAAACCTTATATCTTCTCTGAGGATTACACCCCCGTGCTTCAGGTGGTCTCCCCGCACTTTGGGCCTGTCAGGAAGATGCCGCGCTCTCAAGTGGACCGCAGACATGACCTTTACAAGGCTCACCAGGAGGCACTTAACACCATGAAGACTGATCCGGTAGGTCAATTGCATGTTTTGTAGTTGAAAAGCAAAGTACAGAATAACACTGACTGCCTCGCAGTGCAGAGGTGAAGGGTTCAATTCCAGCCCTGGCTTCCTGTGTGGATTTTGTATGTTCTCCCTGTGCCTGCATGGGTTGTCTCCGGGTCCTCTGGTTTTCTCCCACATTCCAAAAGAACATACTTGGCAGGTTGATTGGGCACTCCAAATTGTCCTGAGGTGTGATTGTGAGTGCGAATGGTTGTTTGTCTATGTGTGCCCTGCGATTGGCCAGCAACCAGTTCAGGGTGTACCTCACCTATTGCCTGTAGACAGCTGGAAGGAGAAGCAGATTAGAAATGGATGGATAGATGGATCCACATAAAATGCATTGCTCACATGTACAAGTACACCAAACTTAAACAAACAAAAGTATATAGTCAAAGAAGAAGGATTATTGTTCAGTGTTTTGTTGAACATTGGCATAAGCTACAAACAACTGTGTGTATTTGGCACACAGTACCAGTAAGTGCAACGTCCATTGTACTATTATGTAATGACTCAAAGAAAACATTTGAATTATTTATAGAAACGATTTATCAATGTTCCATATTCCTGCCAACAAACAAACAGTGATGTGTTCCTCGAACCGGTCCTTGGCCTCGAGGATCGGCTCGAGGACCGAAGGTCGGTCCTTTGTCCTTGGCCTCGGAGTCAAGTCCTTGGTCCTCGGACACAATGAGAGATATGAGCCTCCAAGGTCTCGGGCCCCAAAGGTTAAAAGTGGGCCCGAGAACCGCAAAAATCATGAAGATAGCAAACAAAATCCATCCAGGGAAACCTATGTTGATAAATCTATCTGGCTCTTTAAGAGGGGCGGGGCTGCCACTGCTGCCACTGACAGGTGACAGTCAGTGCAACGTGTAAAGAGCGGCATCACAGTTAGTTCCGTTCGCGATCGGCAGTTTAAATAGCGTGTAAAGCCTTTCTGTAACAGTGGTGTCTTTTATTTAGTTATTTTTGCACAGTCGTCACGTTTGTGCGGTCGCACTCGAATGTTTGTTTGAAAGTAATTAGCGTTACAGCTGGAGTCAATAATGCCGGCAGTTCACTTCCGGGTTTGGCCGTTGGGATTTGGAGTCCTTTTGCTCGATTCCAGTTATGTTTGCTGAATGCTTTCTCATGTTTGGAATAATGAATATTGATAATACATAGTTTAAAATCATGGTTTTTTAAATTATTTATTATTATTGTGAAGTTGAAGGTATTAAATTAATTAATGTAGTATTAGTGGTCGTGGTAATAATAGTAGTACTCACAGAATGTTTGCAGATTCAGCCATCTCGTTACCTCTGCGTCCCGCGTCCTCGACGCATAATTAACCCACGGGACGCACAGTTCCAAATAATGTGCGTTTTTGGGACGCAAGGAAATTTCTCAGTCAAAACAAACAAACAAACAAAAAAACTACGGCAAGCCTGAGGATTTCACGGTTCACGGTAACAATCGTTACCGGTAGCGTGTCGTTTCCGTGGCGTCATTTTAACGGTACCGAAAAATAGTTTAACCATAAAAGTCACCGCACACGAGTTGACTGTGTGATCAACGTGATTTCACTGTGCCTGTATGTGTGTTTGTGGTGTGGGGTGTGAGTGTCTTTTTTATAATTTACTTTCGTTCTGTTTTGTTTTCTGTGTTGGGGGGGGGGGGGGGGGGGTGCAACAGATAACGTTATGTGCGCATGCGGGTTGCTATTTTAGTCCGCAAACTGAGGAATCGCGCGGATGAAAGTTTGAGGTGGTGGCGATAAAAACTCACAAAGGTCTACTGATTACGACATTTAAGAAATGGGAATGCCAGTCTGATTTTTCGTATGAATCGTCCAAAGGGCGTATCACTAAACTCACCTGTGACGTATGCACAGAACACGAGAGCAAGATACGACGAGAGGAGCGATTTAGAGGCAAGTTGGTCATTAGATTTGTAGGCTAATCGTTATGAAAAATATTATGAAACAGCATTGGTTATTGTATAATTTACTGGTTGTAGCATGGTAACTTTATGAATAAAACATTCGTCACAAGGTGTAGTGATGCTAATGCTAATGTTAACTGTTGGTAGAACTCATGATGACGTGTGTTAAATTCTTTCGTCAAATTGATCGTAGATTACACATGCATCGTCTTGGGAAGAGGATGTCAAGCTACATCAATACTTACCTGTATTAATGATTACCAGTAAATTAATCTTTGCAGTGTGAGATTGGAAAAAATACTCTGATGATGCCACATGAGTACACCAGTTTTTGATCCATTTATTTTTTGGAATAAACCTGGAGTACACAGCTACTGATGTAATGTTCATTGTTAATGCATCGTTTTCAAACATTTACCCTTGAAACATTATACTTTTGAGTGTCAGAATTCTTGATTATGAATATTAGTCAAAATAGAAAAATGGGTTCCCATGATGAACATTTACGGAACCCAACATTAGTTACCGTGGCTTCCCGTTGGGTAATCCGACGGAACCGAAAAACGGTAACCATGAATTTCCGAAATCCTCAGGCCTGCTCCCGAATTATTTAAATTTTTGCAGCATTTGTTTATCATTGTATGTATTTGTTGTTGTTTGTGTTATTATCATATGCAATTGAATAAGTAGACCGTTTCAGAATTCAAAATTTGGGACTCTCTCAATCCATAATGGCACTCATACTTTTCTGATCAGTGAGTCCCTGGGACTCGCTGCCGGTAAACTTTAAAATTATCACTGCAGAGATTATCGCTTTTTCTGCAGTCAGTGATTGACTTCTATGCCATGTCATCCCTGTTGAGTGTTGATTTGCTTCATATTAAGAAACTACTGCACTAAAACATTGATTCATAAATGTATATCATATGCTTTTATTTTTGTTTTTCTCAGTATAAATAACACGTACCCTGACTGTTCTACTCTTTGAATAAAAACACTTCATTCAAGCCTTAGGGAGTGCAAGGGGTTATGATGGAGGGGTGTTGCAAATCATGAAGACCTGCCAAGTGGTATGATAGCATTGTTTTATACATGTCCTCGGCTAGGCCTCAGCTTCAAAATCAGTCCTTGGTCCTTGGCCTTGGCCTCGGAAAATTTTCCAAGTCCTTGGCCTTGGCCTCGGGTTGCCGGTCCTTGGACACAACACTGCAAACAACCCCCCCCCCCCCCCCAAAAAAAAAACACAGCTGGGAGGACGCATAATAATGTGTCCAATTTTTCATGTTTGTTGTATATCTCTTTTTTTCTTTCTCTGGGCAGGACAAGGGCTTAGCCATCTATGGGATTCTGAGGAACCTTGAATCGCAGTGTCTGAATGAGATTTCAGCCATGTTGAGTGGAGAGATACCAGGCGATGAACTGGGAAATTTGTTTTTTGATTGTGTGGACACAGAGATCAAGTTCTATCAATGACAGGTGGGAGAAGCGGCCGGTTTGAAACTAAATTTTCTAGTACACTTTGGAAGATTGGGCTATTCAACAACTTTCCTGACGGCACATTAAAAATGACAATCTTCATCAAATCAATTAACTGTGTACATTTAGTTATGAACAACAACAACAATAGAGAACATTAAAATGACTGTTGAGTTATTTTCCCCACCCCATCAAGTTGGAACTGTTAGTCAGGTTAAAGGTCACGGTTTATGGTGTCAGTGTCTTATTCTCTGTCTGTTCATGAAGCTGTCACGTATGATGATCAACTATTTTGTCTTATAGCGACCTCAACCAGCTCATTCCTACCAGTGGAGAGTGTAAGGAAAGGCCGCGGAGAGCCTCAAGGAACGTTTATCCTCCAACTTGCCTCTGCCTCACTGTATACATCACTGATACCATTATATCATCACTTAAGACTAGATGTTTTAAAATGTCTGATCATCATTTCAACCCAGGAGTAATGACCTCTGTAGTGTTAAAAATGGGGTAGATGGCTCATGTAGCAGTGGTTTTACATTTCACTCTTGTATGGGGTATGTTGAAAGCAGGAATTTGTTGTTGGAAAACAACGGGTTTTCATGCGATGGCTACATGGGCAACATGAAATGAAGACTGCATAGAATGACACCTGTTTGGGTTCTATGTCTCAATAACAACAGAGGAAGTCAAATGAGTTTGAGGAAATCAGCAATGCGGAAGCACGGTCACCATAGTATAAATTGACTTTTTTTTTTTTTTTGCAAAGTATGAGAAAATAGCATGAAGTGTAAATGTCCTATATTTTATTGCTGAAGTCACTGCACATCTCAGGGTAGAAAAAAACCCTGGCTGTTGTGGTTTAAATAGTTTTTCTTGGCGTTAGAGAAAACAAATACATGAAGAATTGTGAAATAGTGAAACATGGAAAATAGAGAAAATTAAATAAAATAGCATTCATTACCAGAGATGGGCACTTTACCCTATTTTGTGGTCCGTCCTCCGTCCGTGACGTGGGGACCCTTCCGTCATCGACCCTCCGTCCTTATTCATATACTGTAATAATCAACCCCTTGTCCTTTTAAAGCGCTTCTGTCCCTCTAAATAAACCCTACCGTACCTAAACATAATGAGGAAAAAAAGTGTTTTAAAAAAAGGCTTCTCCCTACTACTATTCCTCAGCTTGACTGACCTGCCTTGATAGATATTTACAGGTATTTACATAGGTTGTGCAACAAATTTTGAGATATGCCAACAGAGTCTACACAAAGTACCTAACTATCAATTTGTGACTGGAAAACGGTTCGCAATGGTTACCATGCACAAATCAAGCACTAGCTGACATTCGCTGGTGGGGGAAAGGCTGGAGAGGATAAACAGTACATGCGGCGTGCTTTTTAAATAGGTCAGTGGACCCACTCCTGAACCAATCGCATGCCGGCAATCAGGTAGGGCTTCACGGCGCGGACACGGTGCTCCTGGAGGAAGATGACCATGGTGTTGATCACCCAATTTGCTACTTTTCTAAAAATGTTTAAAAACACCAGTTTCACTACAGCACCATTGAAAAAAGGCACTGGCATTGTTCTTGGCTTTACAGTATTTTGAAGTATACATTGGGGCCAGCTCTAGTCCAACTGTGGTATTTTGTGACCTCGAGCCTCTTGTGTTTTTGTCTCCGATGCAGAATAGTAAACCAACACCTGATGTGCTGGTCCTTATGACTCCAAGATTTCAATATTGACATTTGTTTTCAAGAGGGAATAGGGGGTAAATGTCAGATTTTTATAGCAGTTGTTGACAATGTTGGTCATTTGTTTTGTATCTGTTGTGCTGCCATTTCCTCTCTTCTTAGTGTGTGTGTGTGTTTGTGTTTGATTCAATGGATGAGGAGCTGTCTGCTCCTCAAATTGGGTGATAAACACCATGCTCATCCGCCTGCAGGAGCACTGTGCCAAAGAATACTGCATCCATGTGAAAAGGACAGAAGGAAAAAAAATCACAAAAATGGCTACATTTTCTCTTAGGTGTGGGGTGGCCAGAGAGTTACAAGGGGCCCTTGAACAATGGCGTTTTCGCAGTAGAGATGGAAAATTGCGTGGGGAAAAAAAATAAATATTCACGTTAGGCAGGCTTAGCATGTGGCAGCGTAAGATGGCTGCCGGGAGCTTCACAAGTAAACTGCATTGTTTGTCCATCCAAAAGTAGGTCTGTAATTCCAGCTCGTCGTTGTCCACTTTGAAGTGTAGTCTAGCAGATATAGTCGAAAAATATTTTAGTAGAAATACAACAAGAACTCTAGAATTTAGAATTAGACAGTAGATTAGTCGGTGGTGTTTAAATTTAGTAAATCAGAAATTAAAGGTACTGTGAAACAGAAAATGAAGAAAAAGTGGCAAAAGCAAAGGGACAAAGAGAGGAAATTGAGATTTACAGAATACAAAGGAAATGTGAAATGAGGAAAGTGGGGAACAGAAAAGATGAAAAAACAGTAGCCTGTTTAGGATGGACAAGCAAGATAGAGGTAAATATACCTCTGGGGAATTTCAATCAGTTGAGCATGTCTTATTTTGGGTGTGAGAGGTTTAGGTTTAGAGATATTTGATCGTAAGATTATTGGGGGTCGCGGGCGTGCTGGAGCCTATCCCAGCTGTCTTCAGGCATTCGGTCTGGTACACCCTGAACTGGTCAGGGCACACGTAGATGAACAATCATTCATGCTCATGCTCACTCCTATGGACATACTGTATATGTATTGATAACGTGTTTGGCTTGTTTTCTGTGATTTGTAATCTGATTTATACAATAAAGATTGTTAAAAAGAAGGAAGAAGAAGGCACTCCATCCAGTAGGCGGCGATAGAGGTGGAATATCAACAGACTTCATCCGACTGTTTGCAGCGCTTCAAACGGTGCGTTGGCGTTCACCACTGCCATCGCTACAACCTTGCAATTTGAGTGCAAATCATTTATTTTTGTTCAGTTATCGAGTGACCACCAGTGGCCCGTCTCCAATTGTCACCCAAGTATTGTCGGACGGAAAGGTAATTTGTGAAATCCAAGTTAATTTGTGAAATTAAGGGCAGAGGATTGCTAGCTAACCTGGTCTCCTAACTGATCTTTAACGTCATAGAATCTGCAGCTCAAAGTTAACTGGAACCGAGCAATTGTTGCGGGATAAATGATTCTGTAATTAGTAATGTTATTAACTGAGTTTCGAGCCGACGAATGCAAATGCAAAGCTTCAGAGCCCATAGTAAGGATCTGTGTAAACTTGTATAAATTCATTGATTTACACGAGGTCAGCATTATTAGACTTTATTTTAAAGGCAGAGAAAACCCACGCAGGCTCGGGGAGAAAATGCAAACTCCACACAAGAAGGTTGGAGCTGGGAACGAACCCTCCACTTCTGCACTGTGAGGCGGACTTACTAACCAGTTTACTCCTATGCCGCCTAAGGCATAAAAATAACGTCTTTCAAAGAGATTTATTGAAATTTACAGAGGAAGCAATGGAAAATATGAGCAGAGTGGCGGGTCGGCATAACATCACAAACGGCCTTGCCTGTGGACAGTCCAAAATGTGTGTGCGGATCACACAATTTACATCACATTTGGCAGAAGCATAGAAAAACATAAAATAAAGATGCACTTATGAATTTGAAAAATAGCTCTATTCGCCTTAAGGGTTTTGAGGTGTATTTGTCAACTATACATTCTGGAAATTAGTCAAGTATTATAGCGCATGTACTTGCGCTTTATAAAAATTTTGGAGTTGTGATCAAGACCATGACGTGGTTCTACATCATCAGTAGTTGTGTTTAGTGGTAAGGTGAATAATGCAAATGCAGTGATACATGGAAAACAATGTTGCCATCACCTCTCAAAATGCACCAACCATCAAGAGTGTGGCTGCTTGTGACAGCCAGTCAGCGGCGGATACACACAAACTGTGCCTCCCAATGATAACTGTAATATATACTTAAACACCCATTGAATGTTGATAAATGCTTGAATGGAAGCACAGCAACCTGGGAGTGAACGTGGGGTTCTTGAAATAATTCATTTGACAATGGTGTGTTCGTCTTCCTTAAATCTACACTTTTAATGTGGGTTCACTTTTCTTCCCCTGTAGTTTTTGCCGTTGTGTCACATGCTGGAGTTGCCGCGTGAAGATGCACTCAAAAAGACCTGAGTATGGCCAAAGGCAGCCCCATGGTGACAGAGACAGAAGATGGAGGGATGAATATGATAAAAGACAGGAAGAGAGGTATGAATACCATCGAAATGGACAGTGGGATTCCTATCATCACCATGGTCGAGATGGTCCTGGCAGAACAGAGAGAAGCAGCATAAGTACAGACTACAGCGACTCCCCTCAAAAGCTGTACTCTAAAGACTCCCTGGTCAGAGACAGAGACAGAGATGCAGATAGGAGGAGCCCAGTGAGGGGATGCTTGTCCTCTCAGGACAGGAAGGTTGCTGAAAAGAAAAGGCAAAGGTTCACAGATGACAGCCGCGATGCCTACAGCTACAGATTTGAGCCTGATTGCAAAAAATATAGGCAGTCGCCAGATCATTTTCCGAGGGATTATAAACATCCGTTGCCTCAGGAAGTCAGAAGGAGTATGCAAGATTCTAGAATCCAGCACAGACATGAAGAGTTTACTTCCAGGTACCACCAACCCTATGATTCCGGTCACAGACAGCTGTCAACGTATAACAAAGCGAGAGAGGATCAAGGAAGAAATCACAGTTACTCACCGGAAAGGAACCTTCCCCAAGATGACTCAAAAAAGGTAAAACATTTGGATCCAGAGTGAGAAAAGATCAATTTTTCATTTGTAATAATGTAATCTGATTTATGTCGGTGAATAGAGAGATGTCAAATCCAGAGAAAGGAAGAATAGCTCTCCTGCATATGGTACGGATCGAGCAAGGAATTATTTGGATGCATCTAAAAGACAGGTAAGTTGATCTCACACAAAGCAAGTCTTACTACAATACGAAAAACACTTCATGAAACATTGTTGGCATTAAGTCCCAAACCTGGCACCCATGCAGCGAAGCAGCTGTTGCCTAAGTCAAAACAAACTGCTGTGTTGAAGTTTGCCTTCACAAAGACAAGAATGCTCAGTCTGCAGTACAGCATGACAGAAAGTACACTTCTATATCATTTCAAAGTCATCAAACAACATCCACCTTGAATACAAGTGGCTTACTGATGATTTGGAACAAATTTGCTGGAATTGTGCTTGGATGCACACACACACACACACACTTCCGTTCCCACGAGTGTATAAATCTAAACCTATTAAACATTGTTAATACGATGAGAATTATATACAAAAATAAATATTTCTAATATTCATCTTAAAAAAAAAAGACATTACATGTTTTGGTTTTGGTGTTTATATGTTAATTCGCCATTGACTTTTAATGAGCCCTTTCATGCACCCTGTAACCTGATAACATGATTCTTGATTCTTCTTTTTGATGTCATCTTTAGAAACTCTCACATAATATTCGCTTCGTCGGGCAGCATCTACTTTCCCCGTTTTAGCGTAGTGGTGGATATTAGGTTTGCGGCACATATCGACACGAAAATAAGGACTTTTCTTTCATTCTTCAAATAAAAAAATGCAACTAAAACAGCATGATTTGGCACCTTGTATACATTTGAAACCAAAAGTTTACATATCAAAAAGAGAAGTTCTCTTTTCCTCACTGTCTGACATGATCCCAGAATAAGCTTTTCTTGTTTTCGGTCAAGTAGGTTCACTAAAATTACTTCAATTTGCTTCATGCCATAATCATGAGAAAATCTTTTTTTTCTTCTTCTTCTCCTTTTTTACTATTTTTCATTGCTCTCTTCAAAGTCCAAAATTATATATAGGAAGATTACTATGCCTTTAAAAAAAGAACTTTGAAAACTGATGATGCTATGTCTTTGGATGGTTCTGATCAGTTTGAGGACAACATTTGAGATAATTAGAGCCACGCTTGTGGGTATATTTGAAGGCACACCTGAGACACACTGCTTCTTTGTGTCATATCATGAGGAAGTCCAAAGAAATCAGTCAAGATATCAGGGAGTCAGTTGTGGACTTGCACAAGTCTGGTTCATCCTTGGCTGCAGATTCCAGATCCCTGAGGGTGTCGCGTTCATCTGTTCAAACAATAATACACTAGTATAAATGAGAATATCCAGCCACTATAATGCTGAGGAAGCAGATGGGTTCGTTGTCACAGAGATAAATGTGCTTTGCTCTGAATTGTGCGCATCGACCCAGGAACAAAACCAAAAGATTTTGTGAGATGCTGGCTGAAACGAGTTAGTGTCATTATCCACCTGATACAATGACTTTTTAGGCCATGCTGGCAAATAGAAGCCATTACTCCACAAGAAACAAAAAACAAAAAAAAATACATCACAGTCTGCAAATGCACACTGGAACAAAGACCTTTATTTTTTGGAGACGTCATGTGATCTGACGAAACTAAAATTGGAACTGTTTGGCCAATCATGAGCATCGTTGCATTTGAAGAAACAAACTGGGGAAGCTTACAAGCTCTATAACACCAGCCCACCCGTTAAATTCAGGGCTTGCAGCATCATGTTCTGGGTTTGTTTTGCTTAAGCAAGGACCAGTGCACTTCATAAAATAGATGGTGTCACGAGGAAAGAATATTATGTGGAAATACAAACATCAACCAGGAAGTTAAAGGTCGCATGCAGACGGGTCTGCCCAATGGATAATAACTTGAAGCATACTGCCAAATCTGTGGAAAGTGGCTTAAGGATAGCGGTGAATGTTTTCACAAAAACCTGATCACACTCGTATTAAAAATGTAAAAGCAGAGCTGAAGCGGCATGTGCGAGCAAGGCGCCTTGCAAACTTGACTCAGTTAGACCATTTATCTCGGGAGCAATGGACCACAATTCCTGGCAAATATTGTGAGAAGCTTTGTGGAAGGATTTCCAGAACGCTTGACCCAAGTCATACAATTTAAGGACAATGTTATCAATAATAATGAAATGTGTGTAAACTTCAAATTCTAAAGAAAATAATTGTTTACGAAAAAAACTTTCTCATGATTCTGGTATTTAGCAAATTGAAGTAATTTTGATCATCATAAATGACCTGGAACAGGAAAAGCTTAGTTTGACATGATACATGTCGTACAGTGGGGGAGGGGGCATGTCTTTTTATGTAGTGTGTGCGAAATTCAGTCATAGCACAAGCCAAAGTCATATCGAGTCAAGTTTTGGCCAAGCAAGCCTTCAAATTAGTGACAGAAGTCTGACTTGCAAAACCGTATTTTCCGCACGAAAAGACCCACTGGATTATGAGGCTCACCTTCAATGAATGGCTATTTTGTAAAAAAAATTTCATATATTAGACGCCTCGCACTAAAAGGCGCAATCTACAATGCGTCCATTAGATGGTGCTACGCTCGTTCCATTAAACTCGAGAGGCGCCCGTTCAACTTGAGAGGCGTTCATGACTGCCTCTGAAAATGTAAATTAACTATTACTGTACTTAAATGAAACTACGAAAATTGAAAATAATGCATCAAAACAGAAAATCAAGCGAGGAAATGACAAAATTAATTCTATATCCCCCCTACACAATTTATTTTGTGATTTCCTCGCTTGATTTTCTTCGTGGTTTTATTGAAGTAAAAATTAATTTACGTTTTTTGTAGGCGGCCGTGAACGCCTCTCGAGTGGAACGGAAGAAATAGGCGTTCATGACCGCTTCCAAAAAACCCATTTGCATTTCCTTTATCATAGCTCCAAGAGGACAATCAGATAAGATAAAATAAGAAAACCTTTAATAGTCTCACAGTGGAGAAATTCCCACTTCACAGCAGCAAGGTATGAGAGAGAGAGGTAGTAGAAGAAAATAAATAGGAGCTGCTGGAAAGGCAGCCATTCTCGCGGCGCCATCTTGAAGTCAAAATAACACAACAAGATGTCAGTCGTAATTATTTATTCCTTTATTGTGTATTCACAAATGATGAAATCACAATATAAATTCTGTAGGGGGGAATAGAATTAATTTTGTTATATCCTCGCTTGCTTTTCAGTTTTGATGTATTATTTTCAATTTTTGTCGTTTCATTGAAGTAATCGTTAGTTTACGTTTTTCGGTGGCGGTTTGAACGCCTCTCGAGTCGAACGGAAGAAAGCAATATTTTGACGGAGATAGACAAAAACGTACCTGTATTTGTTGAGACTGTTTTAAAAAATGAACACCACAGCTCTCCTTTTTTTCGGAGCTGCAACACATACTTATTTAATAAAGCAGCGACACAGTTCACTGAACCAACAGCAAGTTATAACATTGTCTCCAGGAAGGAGCCATCTTGGAGTCGACGTATTACCGTAATGACCATACAAAAGATGCACCGGATTTTAAGGCACTCGGTGAGCTTTTAAGAAAATGGAAGACTTTTTGGTGCGCCCAATAGTGCGGAAAATACGGTAATTAAACAGGTACGTTTGTAAATGGTAAACCATGAAGTTGGGGTTTCATTGTATTTTGGTCCTCTTTCCAAATTAGGCCACCAAAGTATTACAGTTAGGTGTGTGTCACTGAAAAGCAAAACCACCAAAATACCGTAAACATACAGTAATGAATACCTGTCTGACACTGGTAATCAGTACAGAGCATTATTATCTTTGTAAAGGCAGAATACTTGATGCGGCTGATTCATACCTACAGGTGTACCTAATGTTGGCTGCGAGTGAATGCCTGGAGTACAAGCCCCACTGAAATTGGGATGTTGTGTTGAACAGAATACAATGATTTGCAAATCATGTTCAACCTACATACACTGAATACACTGCAAAAACAAGACATTCCACATTCCAAAAAACCTGGAGCAGGTGGCAAAAAAAGACTGAGAAAGTTAATGAATGCTCTTCAAAGACTTTGAAATATTCCACAGGTGTTCGAATGGGCTAACTGGGAACGGGTGGGTGCTATGATTGGGTATAAAAGGTACAAAATGAGCTTCACTGAAATGCTCAGAGCACTTCAGAAAGCCAATGTCAGTAAATACAGTTTGGCGCTGCATCCGTAAGTGCAACTTAAAAATCAATTTCCAAAGCAAAAGCCATTCATCGACAACTTCCTGAAATGCCGCCGGCTTCTCTGGGCCCAACCTCATCTAAGAGGGACTGATGCAAAGTGGAAAAGTGTTCTGTGGTCTGACAAGTCCACATTTCAAATTGTTTTTGGAAATTGTGGACATTGTGTCCGCTGGGCCAAAAAGGAAAAGAACACTCCACACTGTAGTGGATGCAAAGTTCAAAAGCCATCATCTATGATGGTATGGGGCTGTGTTAGGCCAATGGCATAGCTAATTACACATCTGCGAAGGCACCATTCATGCTGAAAGCTGCATACAAATTTGGAGAAACATGCTGCCAGCCAAGCAACGTCTACATGGACGCCCCTGCTTATTTTAGAAAGAGAATCCCAAACCACATTCCGCATATGTTACAACAGTGTGGATTCGTAGTAAAAGAATGTGGGTACTATACTGGTCTGCCTGCAGTCCAGACCCGTTTCCCATTGAGCATGTGTGAAGCATTATGAATTATAAAACACGACAATAGAGACCCCAGACTGTTGAACAGCTGAAACTTTACATCAAGCAAGAATGGGAAAGAATTCCACCTACAAAGCTTCACCAAGTCCTCACTTCCCAAACATTTGAGTGTTGTTAAAAGGTGATGGAACACAGTGGTACACATGGCCCTTCCCCAGCTTTTTTTTGGAATGTGTTGCAGCCATAAAATTCAAAGTGAATGATTATTTAGTAGAAAGAATAAAGTTCATCAGTTTGAACATTAAATATCTTGTCTAGGTTGAACACGATTTGCGAACCATTGTATTCTGTTTTTATTTGTTTACTACAGCGTCCAACTTCATTGGAATTGGGTTTGCATATTAAACACATTTGAGAAAACATTGTTAAATAATTTTACAATTGCCGTGTTTTCTTACTAAATTGGATTGCAATGTAAAAATTTGCCATTTATGGAATGTATAGAATTACTGTATTCCATTTTGGTAATTATTGTTGCTCTGCACTGGGATTGCCCCAATATTAGATTGTGTGGGTGTACAGTACCAAATGAAGGGCATGGTTGCGTGTCTTCTGCATATCTAAGCAAGTGCAGGTGAAAATGGCATGAACTGGTTGCCTCTGTCCATCTCCCATCAGTCTTTGGAGGATGTGACCAAGCCCAGTCACGATGCACCTGAGAAGAAATTTTCCAATGGTTTCCAACTGTTCCTTGATGTACTCAATAAAGGCGTGGATGTGGACGTACTCAACCAGATTGTGTCAGGAAAAGGCTGTGGTCAGCCACCATCTGCAGCATCTTCCCACAATGCCGCGGATCATCCCTGCGTCCCAGGAGAGCAGGTAGGTCAACGAAATGTCAGCGAATGGAACGAAGAGAATTTTGGAGACGAATGCCACAGGCAGCCTTTTCCACAGTCCTTCAGCCCAAAGAGGAGCTCTCCTTATGATGACAGGTCAGTACAGAGGAGTGATGTAGGACAAAGCTGCACAAGGTCCAAGTTGCCTCCTGTGGCGGAGAAGAAAAGACTGACACCTGACGATGAGCACAAGCACCAGCAAATTCAGGAAGTATTGCAGGCCATTGGGGTGGACCTGGGATCCGAAGAGTTGGGCCAAATGTCGCACCGGATTAAGGAGCGATTATACGGGAAGAAAGAAAGCCACTGGAGCTACCAGAGTGCAGGCAGCAGGGAAAGGGTCACAAGATCAGCCTACTCTCCAAGTCGCCGCAGCAGGTCAAGGTCATCATCTTCCTCAGCCTCATCATGCAGCAGATCGAAACATTCATACAGTGACTACTCTGTTCACAGAGACTCGTACAATGCTCAGAGTAATTTCAAAGAGGATCAAGCCTGGGTCCCTCCCGCCACCAGCAACAGCAGAGCTTCACTAGATAATCAGAAATGTGAAATCCAAGCCACCGTTTCTCCAAACGTGACCTGCACGACTTTAAGACCCACAATGCTCACAACGCCAGCCTACGGTCCCGTGAATACTTCCCCAATGGTGTACCCGCCTCTGTTCCCTGACATTTCCAACGTCGGGCCCAGGCTTCTTTTTCCTCCCCTGCCGTCTTTGCCTCCTCACACTTCCCTGCTCCCTTTCCCCTGTCGGCCTCCCTTCATGACGTACTCTTGTCCATCGCCTTTGAATATCCTTCCATCTGTTCTCGCTCAAACGAGGCACCTTCTTCCGCCGCCAATGAGTAACATCCAGCCACCATTTTTAAACCTGCCAAATGCACCAATTGCGTTGCCCAAGATAGATAATCCTACAAAGTCTAAAATGTTACCAAGGCCTCGTTGTTTACTGGTAATTGATACAAAACAGCCCAGTTAAATGCTCAATTTGGATCTGAAATCTGTTTATTTCTGTGTACACATGGACTAAATTGTCAGCACTCTGTTCATGAAAGAAATCCACAATGGTCACTGCAATAACTTGTAACTGACAAGCGGGAATGAAGAAATAAAGCTCCTGAAAAACAAACCAATGAAAATTAGACATTGCTTTTGAACTGTGGGGTCAGTGAAATTAAACAAAAAAAAGTCATGGTACCCAACTTTATATTTTGTTCCCCAAACTTTTGTCCTAATCAAATGAGTTCTGCAACTGTAAATGAGACTTCTACTGCTGTCAAAAGGAATCTCGGCCCTCGAAAGCAAAGTGCCCTTCTTGTCTCGGGTTTGAAGGATGCTTTCTCCACATTTAACACTTTAGCTCCTTCCACAAATGTACAATTGACGTTAGAGTGAGGCCCATTCGAGGGCCACTTGAGAATGAATGTTGCCCCGAGTCAAGTGACTGATCGAAACTTCGCCTTTACCACTCAAAAATGCTGGAACAGGGGTCGGGAACCTATGACTCGCGAGCCAGGTGGGGCTCTTTTGATGATTGCATCTGGCTCGCAGATATAACAAAATATTCTCGCTTGTTAAATCCATCCATCGATTTTTCACTGCTCATGTCCTGTTCAGGGCTGCAGTTGGCTCCAATTGGATGATACTGGCCTAAGTTGGCTGTTGCTGGGTAACAGGTAGACACCCCCTTTTTGAATCAGTCCGCTCAGTCATTAGCTCAAAGTTAATCTTTCGACGAATAAGATGGCGAACAGAAAAAAGATGACGAGTATGGTACACTTCAGGACGAATGGACCGAAGGATTCGCCTTTGTGGAGAGAACATGTTCTCCGGTGTGTCTAATTTGCAATGACAAAATACCATCGATGAAACGGTCGAATGGAAAGCGGCACTTTGACACGTGCCATGCTACGTTCGCATCAAAATACCCTGCAGGAGACAGCAGAAAGGAAGCATGCAAGCTACTGAGCAGGGTGCAAGCTAGTCTGCAGCAACTCCGCATATGGTCTCTGCAAGCTGACTATAATTCCGCTATCTTTGCTGGATCTTGAGCAAAGGTGAGGAACGGAAAACCATTCACATTAATGGTGAGTATTATAACAAAATTATTTTTTAAAAAATACATTCAGAAGCTTATTATACTGACATTTTGTTGAATTCACTTTTAAAATAGTTATATATATATCATTGGCATTTCAATCACAGCGTGATTATCTGTTTGAGCCTGACTGGCACCGTCTGGTATGGCTAAAGAGGCCGATCCGGGAGTGACAGTCCCTGTTGCAGTGGATGCACCTGAACACACAGTTGGAGGGGTGCGCTTGTTTGTCCCGGCTGTTCTTTCTCCTGGCTCTCTTGTCTTCTGCCGATGCTCTCATCTTCTCCTCCCCTCGGCACAGACCACGTGCCAGTTCTTGTTTCCAGTTTGGGCGGTTCTGGGCCAGTGACTCCCATCCCTTCATATCTATCTCAACAGCGTTCAAGTCCCTCTTGCAAACGTCTTTGAAACGAAGCTGTGGACGGCCCTGTGTTCTCTGTCCAACTGCGAGTTCTCCATAGAGCAGATCTTTGGGGATCCTACCGTCCTCCATCCTGCGGACGTGGCCGAGCCACCGAAGGCGATGCTGACGGAGGAGGGTGTACATGCTGGGGATGTTGGCACGTTCCAAGACGTCTTTGTTGGTGATGTAGTCGGACCACTTGATACCAAGGATTCGCCTGAGGTTTCGCATGTGGAAGGTGTTGAGCCTCCTTTCTTGGCGTGCATACAGGGTCCAGGACTCACTGCCATACAGTAGGGTGCTGAGAACACAGGCCCTGTAGCCTGCCATCCTGGTGTTGGTCGTCAACTTGCTGTTCTCCCACACGCGTTTGGTGAGCCGGGCAAGAGTTGTGGTGCCTCGGCCGATCCTTCTGTTCAGTTCAGGGTCCAAGTCAAGCGAGTCTGTCACCGTGGAGCCAAGGTAAGTTAACTCTTTGACCACATCCAGCTGGTAGTTGTTAATGGAGATGGTGGGTTCGCTCTCCGTGTCCTGACTCAAGATGTTGGTCTTCTTGAGACTGATGGTCAGCTGAAAGTCGCTGCACGCCCTCGAGAAACGATCCATGAGATGCTGAAGATGTTCTTCCTTGTGGGCAGTGACAGCAGCATCGTCCGCAAACAGCATGTCTCTGATCAGGACTTTGCGGATCTTGGTCATGGCCCTCAGCCTCGCCATGTTGTGGAGGCCGCCGTCAGAGCGAGTATGGAGGTAGACACCCTCAGTGGAGTTCCCGAAAGCGTGCTTGAGCATGTCAGCGAAGTAGATCCCGAAGAGGGTCGGAGCAAGTACACATGCCTGCTTAACACCACTTTTCACTTCGAAAGAGGAAGATGTTGCGCCATCAAACTGGACGACACCCTTCATTCCGGAGTGGAAGGAACGAATGATGCTCAGCAGCCTCCCCGGGCAATCGATCCTGTCAAGGACTTTGAAGAGGCCATTGCGGCTCACAAGGTCGAAGGCCTTGGTCAGGTCAATGAAGGCAACATACAATGACTGGTTCTGCTCTCTGCATTTCTCCTGGAGCTGGCGGAGCGAGAAAATCATGTCGATGGTGGATCGTTCCGACCTGAAGCCACTCTGTGATTCGGGGTACACCCTGTCAGCGAGCCTCTGGAGTCTGTTCAGGACCACTCGGGCGAAGAGTTTCCCCACAATGCTCAGTAAGGTGATGCCTCTGTAGTTGTTGCAGTCATTGCGGTCACCTTTGTTCTTGTAGAGGGTGATGATGTTACAGTCACACATGTCTTGAGGTACCTCGCCGTCTTCCCAGCACTGGCAGAGTAGGTTGTGTAGGTGGTGCAGCAGAGGTTCTTTGCCGCTCTTGATCACCTCTGCTGGGATACCGTCAAAGGCCAGGAGCTTTCCCAATGGGCAGGCTGTCGATGGCTTTGCTGAGCTCCTCAAGGCTTGGTAACACGTCTAGCTCCTCCATGACGGGCAGGCGCTCAACAGACTCTAGGGTGGCATCGGAGATGGTGGTTTCTCTGCTGTAGAGGTCTGAGTAGTGCTTTACCCACCGCTCCATCTGCTTGCTCTTGTCTGTCATAGTCTCGCCTGTCTTCGTCTTGGGGGGGGGGGGGCTGTCTTGCCGTGTGAAGGGCCTATCGCTTTCTTGATCACGTCATAGACGCCTCTGATGTTGCCGGTATCTGCGGCTCGTTGGATGCTGTCACAGAGATCCATCCAGTACTTGTTGGCGCAGGCCTTGCTGTAGCCTGGACTTGACTTCTGGCAGCTCGGAGAGCCTGCAGTGTGGACTGGGAGGGATGCTGGTGATGCTTCAGCAGTGCTGTGCGCTTCGCTTCCATCACGGCACTGAGTTCTGTCACATTTGCCTCAAACCAGTCCTGGCTTTTCCTTGTTCTCTTGCCGAAGATGGAATAGGCAATGTCGTGGGTGGTGTTGCGGAGGAGGTCCCACGTTCCGCGTTTCCTTCTGGTGGTTTCTTCTCCAGGGCGTCTTTTAGGTGCCGGGCGAGGGCCTCCACCATGTCCACCTGGTTTGCCTTGGCTGTGTCGATGCGGGGCTTGCTTGGTGGCTTGGCTCGGTGCAGCTTCTTGGGCTGGAGTCGGATCTTGCAGCAGACCAAGGAGTGGTCTGTGTCACAGTCAGCGCTGTGGTAGGAGCGTGTGGTGAGAATGCTGCTTAGCTGCTTGCGGCGGGTCAAAATGAGGTCCAGTTGGTGCCAGCGCTTTGAGCGGTGGTGGCGCCAGGACACCTTGTGCTGTGGCTTGCTCTGGAAGAAGCTGTTGGTGACGCACACGTCTTGAAGTGTGCACAGTTCCAGGAGACGTTGTCCGTTGCTGTTCATGTCACCCACTCCCCAAGGGCACAGGCAACTGGACCGTGATGTGTGGTCGGATCCCACGCAGGCGTTGAAATCCCCAAGAAGAACAAGTTGGTCGGTGGTTGGAACTTTCTGGATGGCTGCCAACAGCTGGTCGTAAAACTTGTTTTATATATATATATATATATATATATATATATTTATCGGCACTGTCACCCTGTTCAGCGTCTACGCCCCTACTCTATACTCCACGCAGGAGGCGAAAAACAAGTTTTACGACCAGCTGTTGGCAGCCATCCAGAAAGTTCCAACCACCGACCAACTTGTTCTTCTTGGGGACTTCAACGCCTGCGTCCTCTCCGGATGGTGACTAGGAGAGGAAAGGTAGTCCGCACTGAAGGGGTCTCACTCCCTGAAGGAACAATAGCAGACATTGAGGACAGCTACAAGTACCTCGGTATACCACAAGCCAATGGCAACCTCGCACTGGCAACAAGGAAAGCGGCTACGGCCAAATACCTCCAGCGAGTGAGGCAAGTCCTAAGAAGCCAGCTCAATGGCAAGAATAAGATCCGGGCAATAAACAGCTATGCCCTGCTAGTGATCAGATACCCTGCAGGAATAATAAGGTGGCCAAAGGAAGAGATTCAGACCACGGACGTTAAGACCCGAAAGCTCCTCACCATGCATGCAGGGTTCCATCCCAAATCCAGCACCCTGAGACTGTACGCAAGTCGAAAGGAAGGAGGCCGGAGACGAGTGAGTGTGAGAGCCACTGTCCAGGATGAAACATCCAAGCTCCATGAATACATCAAGGAGAAGGCTCCAACGGATGACGTACTCAGAGAATGTCTCAGACAATGGGGAACAGAAGATGAGGCGCTGGAAGAGGGACCATCATGGGAGGACAAGCCCCTACACGGGATGTACCACCGGACCATAACTGAAGTGGCTGATCTCAAGAAGTCCTATCAGTGGCTAGAGAGGGCTGGCCTGAAGACAGCACAGAGGCACTCATCCTGGCTGCTCAGGAGCAGGCCCTGAGCACCAGAGCCATTGAGGCCCAGATATACCACACAGACCCAAGGTGTAGGTTGTGCAAGGAGGCACCTGAGACGATCCAACACATAACTGCAGGGTGTAAGATGCTGGCAGGGAAAGCCTACATGGAACACCATAACCAGGTGGCTGGCATAATCTACCGAAACATCTGTGTGGAGTATGGACTGGAAACCCCAAGGTCAAAATGGGAAACACTTCCGAAGGTGGTGGAGAATGACAGAGCGAAGATCCTGTAGGACTTCCAGATCCAGACTGACAAGATGGTAATGGTGAATCAACCAGATCTCGTGATCATAGATAAAGGGCAGAGGAAAGTCGTTGTAGTGGATGTAGCGGTCCCAAGTGATGGAAACATCAGAAAGAAGGAACACGAGAAACTCGAGAAATACCAAGGGCTCAGAGAGGAGCTGGAGAGAGCCTGGAAGGTAAAGGTGACAATCGTGCCTGTGGTGGTCGCAGCACTCGGGGCAGTGACCCCCAAACTAGATGAGTGGTTGCAACAGATCCCGGGAACAACATCAGACATCTCAGTCCAGAAATGTGCAGTGCTGGGAACAGCAAGGATACTGCGCAGAACCCTCAAGCTTCCTGGCCTCTGGTAGAGGACCCGAACTGAATGAGGGACGGACACCACCCGATGGGTGAGACAAGGATTTTTTCTTTTTTTTATAAAATATGGCTCTCTTAGTCAAAAAGGCTCCCAACCCCTGTGCTAGACTGACAGTTCAAGTTGATGAGTTGCCAATTGTGCCTTTTGGCTTTAACACGGACACCTTGCTGCATTCAACACAGGTGGGTTCTCACTGCACACCAGCAGCTATGCATCAAGCGTGGGAAAATATTTTCCTAAAAATGCAATCAGTAGCAAAGCGACTTACAAAATATACAAGGGCCTGTGTGGGTTTTCTCCGGGTACTCCGGTTTCCTCCCACATTCCAAAAACATGCATGGCAGGCTGATTGAACACTCTAAATTGTCCCTAGGTGTGAGTGTGAGCGCGGATGATTGTTCGTCTCTGAATGCCCTGCGATTGGCTGGCAACTGGTTCAGGGTGTCCCCTGCCTACTGCCCGGAGATGGCTGGGATAGGCTACTCCGAAACCCACAGTCACGGTTGAGCACGAAACAACTAGTAGCTCAGTGTCACATCCACAAACGGCAATTGCTATCACAACTTGAGATTGATGAGGTACAACACGGATTCCATGGTGAAGGGCCCCAGGCTGCCAGATCAGAGGAGGTTATACCAGAGATTTAGAGGCAAGCCCCCAATGAATGCAGATGATAAGATTGTGAGGCCAGCCCCAATGAATGAAATGCTGCGCGAGGCAGCAACTGACCTGAAAGCTAAGATCATGGCGCGAATGAAGGCTGGGCAACCTAGAAACCGATTACGACGGCGATGTGAAGTACCACCTGAAATTCTCATGGAAACAGTGAATGCAGCACTGAGGGCAGTAACGATCACGGAAACCAATGAGCTGATAGACGCTTCAGCGTCAGTGATCTTAGAGATGCGTGGCTATAAGAGCAACCATGGGAGCCATGAGATACTGTCAGGATCATTGCTCAAGTAACATTTATGCACTTACACAAAAGATGAGAGAAGACGTCTGTATGTTGTTTTCGCTTGCAAGGAGAATAGAAGAGTACTGCACACATACAATTCCCACAGCTAGACTAAGCAGCCTCTCCTAAACCCTCTCTTTTTATTCATTTTGGTATCAGGTTGATCAGAGGAAAGTACACTCATGATGTTTGTGGAAAGTTCCAACAAGGACATGAAAGCACAGTCAGTCTAGCAGAATAAGCACTTCTCTCTTGGATCTTCTTATCTTCGGTGACCAGCTGGGAGCTGGTGTAGAATAAAGCATGATAATAAATGTTTTACCGACAATTATTTTTTCAGATATGTGACCCACCATGGAAAAGACGGTTGGAGGCTAAGATCAAGGCGGCTCGAAAAGATGTGAGTCAATTGACGGAGGCCCAGAGAGGTGTGATGAAAAGGCCGATACCCGAGAGGTACATCCAGATGACCATACCTGTAGCACTCGAAACTGCCAAACAAAAGCTTCAAGCCTTGTCCAGTCGCCTAAAGAGGTACACGAAAGAGAATGAGGCCAGACGAATAAACAGGCTGTTCGCAACACAACCTGCGGAAGTGTACTCTCAGTGGCAGGGTTCTAACACCAGAGCAGACCCACCAAGACGGGAAACTGAAAGGTACTGGAAAGGCATATGGGAGAAGGAGGTCGCACATAACAGAGGAGCACAGCAACCTCCCTGAACAGGACCTTGTTAGCATAACAGTGACAGACATACAGGAAAGAGTCTCATAAAATGTGTGTGTGCGTGCGCGCGCGCGTGCGTGCGTACGCGCATGCATATACATATGTAATATATGTGTGTGTGTATGTATATTTATAAAAATTGATTTCCGTTGATTAATTATCAGTACATTATGTATTATTTTTCTCAGTGTCAAGTTATTTCAATGGCCATTGTGTGTTCTTTTTTCATTAACAAGTACCAACAATTTGTACAGGTGTGCATAATTGTTTTTCATTCCTACGTGCATACTAGCCATCAGTAATTTGTTTGACATATTTTCTTTTGAGTACTGGTAGTTTGTTTTGGCATATTTTCTTTTGATGTACTGTAAGTACACAGAAAATGCTTGTAAATATATGTATTGTAATACACTTGTTAATTTCTCTCAGTAAAAGGTTTGATGTGGAGTTGGGATTGTTTTTGTTTTTACTTACAATTAATCAAACTCTAACGGAACTACTGCATGTACATTTCACACATTTTTCTGTCAAGCTCAAAGACATCAGAGGTGATCAAAGGATATTTTTACATTGCAATATTTGTACTTTGCATGGTTAAACACGATGTAATTTCGGTCTGTGTTTTAGGGAGCAAAATTGGATCGAGTACCGCCGATTACGAACCATTTATTTTTGACTAAAAACCTTTTGAAAAAGATGGCCTTGTTTAAGCCTTAGTTCAAATTCTGCTGCACACAAAACCTGTCAGATGTTCCTTTCACGGCGAAACGTGCATAGTGATCATAGACATATTTTGCCTCATATGTAAGTTGAGGGGTCCGTTGTTTTTAGTGGATAGCTCTACTTTACGAATGACAAAAGGAGAGATGGAATCCTTCAATGCAGTTTATTAAAAGGGGGAAAAAAGACGTCTGCACCGCAGCACGTTCGAGAACACAACTCGTCACTAAAATCACTTCCTGCTTCTCTTACTTTAACAGCCAATCAGAACCTATCAACATAAAAACATGTCTAAGCAATTATTAGACAACAGAATATAATTTAGGTATGCTTAACATGAAATACAATGCTCAAACATAAAATGCTAATTAATTATATAACATAAGCTTACACATATACTGCCCCTATACTGTACTTCTAATGTATGAAACGTAGTGGATCCATTTCGACGTGTGTGTGTCAATTGGATTATGCCACGTTAGACAAGGTCAACGTCCTTTTTTAAATGTATTTGAAGGGAATGGAGAAAATGTCAATCTTTAACATGGCCATGCATTGAACTGTACACGATCGATCACAGGCAATGTAGGAGGACAGAAGTAATTCCAGCCAACAGGCGCGACAGATACTGCAACTTTGAACATCTCGTTTCGAAAGTGGTGATGTGGTAATAGCTGTTACGCTTTGACTTTGAAAGCCCTAACAGTATGGATGCCGGGGGAAATGTCGTTAGCTTAGGAAGCCTAGGGAAACGTGTGTGCGACGACTGCTAAGTAGTGATGGGTCCATGAGGCCTCATGAGGCGTGTCGACACACTGACACACTGTGTTGATATTGTGCTGATACTGTGTCGCTGACCACTGCGACCTGCTGGACCTTCAAGATCCCTGCAGCCAACCGACTTAACAGACTGAACTGACTGATAAATTTGTTTGTTTATTGAACATATAAAATATACAATACGGTAATAAATTGGCAAAAAGTGAAGGTAAGATATAAAAAAGGAAAAGAAAATAGTCATCATCACAAGTATATGTTCAAAGGAGTAGAAAGAAGTAAAAAATTTATCGAGTCGTACCCCTTCTTATATATGAATTGATCATTTTTCAAAATAGAAAAGAAAGTCTACATGTCAACAAATGCTTTTACCCTTATGTATGCTATACTTATCTATTTTTACAACTTTCGGTTTGTATATACATACTCATTGTAGCACATTTATATGTCGAATTTCTCATATTCATAATGGATGCTACATTTCATTAATATATTAAATAATCTCATCAATGTAATTCTGATGTATTGCTATATTTCATGAGTGTATCAAATTTATCAGTTTAATTCTGATTTGTGTAGTTTGTCTTCTTTCTTCTTTCTACCCACATTATTGCTGCTGTAGGCTGTAAATTTCCCCAGTGTGGGACAAATATCCATCCATCCATCCATTTTCCGAACCGCTTGATCCTCACTAGGGTCGCGGGGGGTGCTGGAGCCTATCCCAGCCGTCCTCGGGCAGTAGGCGGGGACACCCTGAATCAGTTGCCAGCCAATCGCAGGGCACACAGAGACGAACAACCATTCACGCCCACACTCACACCTAGGGACAATTTAGGGCGTCCAATCAGCCTGCCATGCATGCTTTTGGAATGTGGGAGGAAGCCGGAGCACCCGGAGAAAACCCACGCAGGCCCGGGGAGAACATGCAAACTCCACACAGGGAGGCCGGAGCTGGAATTGAACCCGGTACCTCTGCACTGTGAAGCCGACGTGCTAACCACTGGACTACCGGGCCGCCCTGGGACAAATAAAGGATATCTTAATCTTGGACTACTCTCGAATTCATTTTTGAACTTAGCAAGAGAGTTACTCATTTTCAGGTCCGTTTCAGAATTATTCCACAGATTTACACCTATTACAGATACGCTCCTTTGCTTGATGTTTGTTCGTGTTTTGGATTTTTTGTATAGGTTAGTACCCCTTAAATTATGACAACTTTCTCGAATTTCAAAAAAGCTTCTGGATGTTTTGGCAAAGGAGGTTATTGTGTGCTTTGTACATTAATTGGGCGATTTTGAAGTCAAACCAGGTCATAAGATTTCATTGTTTAATTTGATAAACAGTGGATTTGTGGGTTCCGTCTATTTGGAGCCAGTGATTGTTCTGATTGCTTTGTATTGTAGTTTTAAAACGGGGAGTGTGTTTTCCTGGCATTTCCCCATATTTCCACACAATAGGTCAAATATGGAAGTAATAAGAGTATAATGTGTACAAGGATCTCTTATCAGCACATCCTTAGTTTTATGGAGGATCCCTATGGTTTGGGATATATTTCTTTTAACGTTATCTATATGTGGCTTCCAGCATAGTTTTGCATCTATTACTGTTCCAAGAAATTTTCATAAGCTCATTCATCGATTTGATTTGATGATGTGTGAAGTGTATACAATATCATTCACATCCATGCATTCATATTGCAACATTCAATGTGTTCCAATAATGGGAATATCATGTGAATGAGGATGCTTGTGGGCTTTGACTTCACAAATTTTTATTGAGAAAAATAAGATGCTCTAATGTTTTAAATTTCAGCCTGTTGCGTCCCTTTTACAAGCAATTTCCCCTGCTGTGGAGAACACACGGTCACAAGGGATGGATGAGGCTGGCGTACAAAGGAACTCCTTTGCGAGGTGGGAGAGGTTTGGGAAAGAAGTGTGTTGGTCCTTCCAGTACAACAGCGGGTCCCGGTCACGCGCAATATTCCCCTGTGCCAGGTATCGCTGGACCTCAGACATTGCATCTGCTGTTGCACCACCTCTTCCCAGTCTCCCCACCTCATCATCCAGATGACTCCACAGGCCACCTAAAAAACAAAACCAAACAAATTGGCATTTAGAACAGTTTCCAATAACAAACTAATAATGATGAGTAACATACCTGATGTAGTTGCAGAGGGCTGCGATGATGGTCCAGGCTGGGCCTCGATGACACGCATGCACTCAGACCGCATTCTGGATATGGCCTTTGTGCACCTGGAGGAACTGCGGAATCCAAGTGATTTGAATCTGGGGTCTAGAAGTGTTGCTAAGGTTAACACACTCATAGACTCCAAACTGGAAGCAGTGTCTGTGACTCGACGCTTGAGGTGTTCATGGAGTTGTATGACTGGCTGTGTGTGCAAGGTTGAAGCGTGGCGCTCAAGTGCATGATAAAGCATTTTCATCATTGGGATGACCTTTGAACCTGAGACTTGCCTCTCTTCAGACAACTCCACTGTAGCTTGATGGAATGGAGAAAGCACTAGTAGTGCTTCTCCTATGATGGTGAACTCATCAGCTGTCGGTGGAGCCAAATCTGTCTTTAGGGAGGCCAGAGATACCCACACTGGTTCCCTCTCTCCATGCAGCCTTGACAGCATTTCATAGGTACTGTTCGAGCGTGTTGGCACCTCATTGATAAGTTTCAGGGTTGAACGTCCCATCTGTTGCTGCACCTGAGCAAGCTTCTCCTTGGCTGTAGCGCTTGAACGGAAATATGTAACAATGTGCCAAGCTTTGTTCGTAATGTCTAAGTGCAGGGACCTGATCGCATGATTTTCTAACTAATAAATTAAGACTGTGTGCAATGCAAATTGAGTGGTGTATTTGGAGGTGTCCAGTGGATGCGATCATGTTTGGTGCTGCGTCAGTCACAAGACACTTTACTTTGTTGGTTATGGCCCAGTCCTCCATCATGCCCCTTTTGACCTGGGCCAAATTGTCAGCAGTGTGATTCTGTGGAAAATATTGTACTCCCAACACTGATGAACACAACTGCATATTTGCATTAATGTAGTGACAGGTGAGTGCCAAGTAGGCCTCCATGTTCACAGAGGTCCACATGTCAGTTGTTATACTCACTGCCACAGCTTGCTGTACTTCCATTTTCACTTTTTCCCGTTCCTCCTTATATTTGTCGGCCACCATTTTCTTGATGGTCTGAAAATTAAACCAAAAGCAAACATTATATGCGATTCATCTACTACTTTATGGAACTTTCACACAGACCTTTCTTGTCGGCAAAACATATGAGGGTTCAAGGACCTGAATCAGTTCCTTGAACCCTTCACTCTCCACAATGCTGAGGGGCTGGCAGTCCTTGATAATGAAGTTCAGCAGTGCCTGATCGAGCAGCTGCTTCCTGGAAGCTTGATTGTCAAACATGGAGTGGAGAGTCAACCAACAATAATTACTGATTGCCAATTAATCATCAACATAGCAACCGTGAAAAGATGAGTGAACGTTTGTATACCTGGCGTAATCCTGGGTGTATCGCGAACTTCATTCTCATGCTTGGCCCGATAATGCCTCAGCATGATGGAGGTGCTTTTGTTGGTGTATGACAATTCGACCTGGCAAATTCGACATTTCACCTGCAATGAAATGTGAATAATAAGTAACAAAGAGTTACCTTGAAATGAATTTGAATTAGAATGGTACAACACATGTCAATAATCTGAGAGGCACACCTCTCGGTGACAGAAGGAGATTTGAATAAATAAATAAATAATACCTTATTCTCCAGGACATCAAAATGGTTCCACACGGTGGATGATTTGCGTCTCTGCTCCATAATTGGCAAGGAAGGCACGAACACGAAGTCTGTGCCACGGACTTTGACAAGCGAGCGTGAGTGAGGTCTGGCTTGTTTCGGCAGGTGGCATCGTGTCGCCAGACGCACTTCCTTATAAACACTGTGTGGCGGGCTTTTGCTGCGTCAACGCCCCCTGCACTGAGTCGACGCCCCCTGGATTGAGTGGCGCAGCCTGGACTGTGTCGACGCAGCCGATGCAGTCTAAACTGCGCCGGTGCAGTTCACGTGTCAATCATGTGATGTAATGAAGCAGCACATGCACCAACAAGTGGATTGCTCTGTGAGCCTGACGCATGCGTCAACGCATCGGTGTCGCTGGACCCATCACTAGAGCTAAGTCTATAATAAACGATTGCTTGCTTGAAACCGACTGCATCTTATTTACCCACATTACGACATGGTGTCAGACGTCGAACAGCGGTAAGAAGAGCACGAAGAGCAACTTTCGGAGCTGGGAGGGAAAAAAAATCTATGAATAAAGATGTCAGAAAACGGCAACAACGAGGCCGCAGCAGCGCCGCGGCAGCAACAAACTCCTTAGCTACCGACGAATGCCAACTTTCCTCCAAGCGCTACGTTCTCCATACAACCACCGGAAGCATTTGACTTCTCAAAGCCTCAAGATTGGGAACGGTGGATACGCAGGTTCAAGAGATTCAGACTGGCCAGCAACCTTTATCTTAGCACAGATGCTAACCAGGTGAACGCGCTCATTTACTGCATGGGGGATGAAGCAGACGACATCCTGCGTGGGCAAGATTTAACCGACGCACAGAGACAGCAGTACACCTCGGTAAAGAACACGCTCGAAACGTACTTTGTACTCAGAAGGAACGTGATATATGAGAGAGCTAAATTCAATCAGAGAGTGCAGCAACCAGGCGAGGCTGTTGACGTATTCATTACTGCACTGTATGCCCTGGCGGAAAACTGCAAATACGGAGCACTCCACGAGTTAATAAGGGACCGCATCGTGGTGGGGCTGAGAGACACCAGTTTATCTGAGAGGATGCAGCTAGACGCAGATTTGACGCTGGAAAAAGCAGTCAACATGGCAAGACAGTCAGAAATAATAAAAAAAGCAGCAAAACGACCTCAGAGGAGGAGGTATGATGGACATTGATGCAGTAACAAAACGAAGAAAAAAAAACCCATTAATACACAAGACCCCTGAACACCCAAAGCACTCATCAGCAAAGCCACAGGCATCATCATCGGATGGTCAGACATGCTACAGATGTGGAGAGTCACCCGGTCATGCCAAAGCACAATGCCCAGCTAGAGATGTCACATGTCACACATGTGGAAAGCGAGGCCATTACAGCAACGTTTGTAAGTCTACCAAAACAGTACATGTTGTAGAGACAGACTGTAATGAGGACACTCTCTTATTCCTTGGCTCAGTAGATGCAGGATTAGACCCATGGTTTGCTGATTTGACTATTAGAAACCACAAAGTCAAATTTAAGATTGACACAGGAGCTGACGTCTCAGTTATTCCGGCCCATATCTACCATGCCATTACAGAGGGCGCCTCTCAGTTAGTCGAAACCGACAGACCACTATTTGGCCCAGGTCGAATGCCCCTATCTGTGTTAGGCAGATACAGTGAGTCACTATGCAAGGGGGAGCGAGTGATACAGGAAGAGATTTATGTTGTCAATGACTTAAATGTAGCCTTGTTAAGCAGACCAGCAAGCATTAAGCTTAAACTAGTCTACAGGGCAGACACCATAGACTGAAAGTCTGAAATGGAAGACGCCTACCCAAAAGTGTGTCAGGGTTTAGGTATGATGCAGCAGCCATACACCATCAAGCTCAGGCCAGACGCCATTCCCTACTCCCTGGCCACACCAAGACGAGTCCCTATCCCTTTACTTGGAAAAGTGAAAGAGGAGCTCAAGCGAATGGAAGACATTGGTGTCCTATCCAGAGTGGAAGAGCCAACGGACTGGTGTTCGGGCATGGTTCCTGTGCCCACAAAGAACGGCTCAGTGCGCATCTGCGTCGACCTCACACGCCTCAACGAAGCGGTCTGCAGAGAGAGATACATCATGCCGTCAGTGGAGCAGACTATCGGCTCCCTGGCAGGAGCAAATTGGATGCCAATAGAGGATTCTGGCAAATCCCATTGTCCCCTGAATCGTCATTATACACCACATTCATAACTCCCTTTGGCCGCTTCCGCTTTAACAGATTGCCCTTCGGCATTGCGTCAGCCCCAGAACATTTTCAGTGACGCATGTCCATGATCATCGACGGGCTGCAGGGAGTCGTATGCCACATGGATGGTATCCTCATATGGGGTAGAGATCAACAAGACCACGACATCAGACTACACACAGTTCTCAACAAGCTCCAGGAAGCCGGGGTCACTCTTATCATGGAGAAGTGTGAACTGGGAAAAAGTGAAGTCAAGTTTCTGGGTCATATTCTGTCCGCAGACGGAGTGCAGCCAGACCCAGACAAGGTAAAGGCTGTCATGTCCATGAGAGAGCCGTCCAACACAGGAGAGGTTCGTAGCTTCCTGGGAATGCTAAATCAGCTGGGAAAGTACATTCCAGGCCTGGCAGAAAAAGACAAGCCGTTGAGAGACCTTCTCTCAAAGAAGAATCAGTGGGTCTGGGGATGTGCACAACAGAGAGCGTTTGATCAGCTGAAAAATGATCTCACATCACCGCCAGTACTGACACTTTACGACCCCAACAAAGAGCTGAAGCTGTCAGCAGATGCCTCTTCATACGGACTCGGAGCAGTTCTCCTACAGAAGGAGGAAGTGCAGTGGAAACCAGTCGCGTATGCATCACGTGCAATGACAGAGACAGAACAGAGGTACGCCCAGGTGGAGAAGGAAGCGCTAGGAGTGACTTGGGGGTGCGAGCGTTTCCGGGATTTCCTTATTGGGAGACATTTTGCCATAGAGACCGACCACAAGCCACTTGTCAGCCTGCTAGGTCACCAGGCACTTCCCGAGCTTCCTCCCAGAATCCAGCGATTCCGACTAAGACTCATGAGGTACAGTTACACTATCTCACACACCCCTGGCAAAGAACTGTTTACAGCCGACACACTCTCACGCTCACCTGTCTGCACAAACTCAAGCCTGAAACCGGCAGACAAAGACTTAATGGAAGAGACAAACATCTATGTGGATGAAATCATCGTTAGCATGCCAGCCAGCTCAACGTACATGGCACAACTGAGAGAACATCTGCAGGAAGACAGCGTTTGCTCAGAGGTCATGTCATACTGTCAAAAAAAATGGCCTGACAGCAGCAAGCTGACAGCTCCAGTTAAGGCTTACTGGCCTGATAGAGCCTTGCTTACAGTACACAATAATAATAATAATAATACATTTTATTTATAAGCGCCTTTCAAGACACCCAAGGACACTTTACAATAACAAAAAACACAAAACATTATGGGTTGAGCAGCGGCAGCCAAAACGCGCCAGCGTTCACTCAACCCGAAGGTCAGAAAGAAACCACAGGGGAGGGAGAGAGGGAGAAAAAAACCCACGCTCGAACTACCCTCATTTTGAGGATAATTTGAGTGAGGCAAAAAAACTCCTGCAGAAGCATATGACAGTTACAACAGGTCATAAGACATAAACAATGAAGACGGTGAAGCAAGGGAATGTATGAAGGACGGAGTGATGGTGGGGGACTAGCTTCCGTGCATACTTTCATCAGGGGAAGGTCGAGATAGCAGATGTTGTTTTGGTCGCAGGCTGCCCAAGAATTCAAGACAGCCTTGAGTCCGTGGCTTATGTCTCTTTAGTGGCGTCGATCAGCCCAATCCGTGATTTCAGTCAATATTTGAGCACGGATTCCAGTTTCTCCAAGTTCTTGACCATCTTGCAGAGACGCTCCAAAACCGCAACAGTTTGTGGTTGAGCAAAGTCTGAGTCTGAGTGTTGGACATCCGCACTATGCCAACCGGCAGCCTCTTCCCTTCCAATAGAGCCGCTCCCGTCTGTTGAATTTTGCGATAGATCAGGAAACTGCTAACACCAAACAGCAGCATACCTGTTATCGGAAGGCCGATAATGTAGATGTCATCCACATCCTCAACGGACAGTGTTGACAGGCACACCATTCTCCGCTTCTTCCAAGGATCTAGGGTGTACCCAGCAGCAAAAGTCCCCTGAGGGGCAAGTAGGCTCCCCACTGCCTGCTCTTCGCATCGAGAAAATGTTGTCGATGGCATCGAGAGACCAGCCAACCAATTCCATGTTTGTTTTTAGCATGAAAATACGACAGGAGGCTAGGAAAAGTCAGACAGAGACAGCACATGGACTGAGTGGCGAGCAGGGAAGGGTGGGGGTGGGGGTGGGTGCTTGGCTCTCGCCTTCGTCGAGAGCCAAGCACGAATAACAAACAATGGACAACTGCTCAGAGGCTCCAGACTAGTTATTCCCACAGCAATGCACAATTCTGTCCTCGACGCAATACATGAGGGACACCAGGGGGTGACCAAGTGCCGGGAGTGGGCCAGAGAGGCGGTATGGTGGCCAGAATTGAGCAGCCAACTAAACGAGCTGGTGAGAAATTGCAACACATGCATCAAAGAGCGTGCCAACCCTGTGGAGCCATTGATAGCCGGTGAACTCCCATAGAGACCTTGGCAAAAAGTAGGTTCTGATCTATTCTCACTCAACCACGAGACCTACCTGCTTGTAGTGGACTATTATTCTAGGTTTGTAGAGATTGCCAAACTAACTCCCACTCAATCTCAGAATATTATTGTGCATCTCAAATCGATGTTTGCTAGGCACGGAGTGCCTGAAATTTTTGTTTCAGACAATGCCCCTCAATACTCCAGTCGAGAGTTCAAAGACTTTGCTGCAGCCTACGGGTTCACTCACACTACTAGCAGCCCTGGGTTTGCTCAGAGTAACGGGGAGGCGGAGCGTCACGTGCAGACTGTGAAAAAGCTGCTAAAGAAGGCTCAGGATCCGTATCTGGCTCTGTTGGTGTATAGAGCTACACCGATCGGCAAACGGGTACAGTCCTGCGCAACTCCTCATGGGCAGAAGACTGCGCACCCCAATGCCCCTGCATCCTTCTCTTCTCGACCCAGAGCTTCCGGACGGCACTGTCATTGCAGCAAAAGAAAGGGAGAAGAGAGGTAAAGACACTGCAAGTTTCAACGACAGACACCGTGTGAGAGATCTGAGTCAACTCACTCCAGGACAACCAGTGTGGATCACTGATGCAAAGTCTCAAGGTACAGTGGTTTCCTCCCACTCAGCCCCACGTTCATACGTCGTGGAGAGCCCTTCAGGCACCCTCAGGAGGAATAGACACCATCTTGTCCCTTTTCCAGAGACTGTTCGACACACACCTCACACACCGACACCCAGCACTGCACCACAACCAAGTGAGCCTACAGTGGGTTCTCCATAACGCCCCACATCACGTCCAGCACCGGCTCCCGAGGGACACACAACCATCCGTCACACACCTGTCCTTGCACACACACAGCGTCATACCACTAGGTGTGGCAGAGTGGTGCGAGAACCTCACAGACTGGACTCGTGAACTGTGTGGTGGGAAGAGAAAAAAAATGATTGTTGGGAAAAAAAAGGTGAAACAGAAGGATTGTTGAATATCCAAAGTTGTGGAAAAGTAGGTTTGTTGAATATCCAGAATTCTGTTCACAATATTTGCTTCCACAGATATGTCTGTTCAGTGTTCTAGAAAGGGAGATGTGGTAATAGCTGTTATGCTTTTACTTTGAAAGCCCTAATAGTATGGATGCCGGGGGAAATGTCGTTAACTTAGGAAGCCTCGGAAGACGTGTGTGCGACGACTGCTAGAGCTAAGTCTATAATAAACTATTGCTTGCTTGAAACCGACTGAATCGTATTTACCCACATTACGACAGGTGAAACCCACAGATGGGTATCTACGGCTGTACAGCGTAACCAGGGTGTGTTTTTACTTGGAAAATACGAACGAATACTTTTGATAATTGTTTTTCTTTGCTTTACTTTGTACAAAAGCATTCAACGGGTAATTGTACACGCGTCATGAAATTATTCGTTCTTCCACACATTAGGGGGCGCCTTGAACTAAAAGCGGTCCGGAAATACGAAGGAGAACGTTTTTTGGTTTTTTTTGTATGTGTTGATCGTCAAATATGGTTGTTGTTATGGTTCAGCCCTCGCAGCACCCAGGTCATTAGGTACTCCTTTTGCAAAGATAACACGTTGCGTTACGAAATGCGAAGCGGTATATGCTCTTAACTCACGTAAACGGTCAAAGATACTTAAAAAGCTACTCAGCTAAGTCATCAGTAATACGCCGTTTAGCGGTTTGATCCATTCGTAATGCATTGTACGGTGTCCTACCGGAGCGGCTGTCACTCAGTTGGTAGAGCGCATCGTCCAATGACCGAAACGTTTTGGGTTCGAATCCCGGTTCCGATTGCCCGCTGTCGAGGTGTCCTTGGGCAAGACACCGAACCCTGAAAGGCCCCCAGTGGGCCTTACAGGGAACCAGTCGCCAACTGGTGTATGAATGTGTGTGTGAATGGGTGAATAAGAGCGTCTGTTAAGCAAATGTAGGCAACGTGATGATGTAGATCTAGATAAATACACATCATGTATGATTAACCACAGTATTATATTGTTGGGCTAGAATTTGATATGTATCGGCTACCACCTTGAACTCTTGCACATCCAAAAACTGGACTGTAATACTTACAGGCTGGAAAAAATAAGCGGCTTGGTTGGTCCATGAAGCATAGGCATTTTGAGTAAGTTTGAAGGTAAGTTACCTTTTATGGTGGCTCTAAACGAATATTGGGCATGCAAATGGTCGTTGCTTATTTATTGTCCCTCCCTTCTCAGGACTCACGCACGTGAAAGAGGTCGTTGTTGAAGAATGGATCCAGTTGCCTGGGAAGACGATTTTCTCTGTCAGCAGAGGAATCTGAATTCAGTTTATCCGAGAGACATTCGTCATATGGGAGTAGCCGCACCTCACAGAGATCATAGGGTATTTGATGGGGAGCCTCTGGAAGATGACATTGATCCGGAGCTGACCAGAAAAATGAATGTGCTTCAAGATATAGAAGAGCAAATATTAAGCAAGAAAGCTGACATTCTCGTCAAGACAATTAAAATGATTAAGAAGAAACTAACACCAGACTCGAAAGATGCAACTCTTCGAGACAGGGTGGATACGATTTTGAAGGAGCGACATTCTCTCAACTTTCTGTCAAAGGTGAGCATTAATGTATACGATGTCCACTGAGCAGTTAAAATATTACATAGTGTTGTTGGGACGATATTTTTTCACAATTTCTTTAAATCGCAGTGCAAGACATACGGGTCACCTACTGAGAGTGATGACTCTCCAAGTCATAGCACAGAGCAGCTGGAAGAACATCCCCTGAAGCTCCGAGTTGAGGCTTTAATGAGGCATAGGTTCAGTGACCTCAGTGGATTTACATCTAACAAGCTGGTTAGTACATTTGTCATTGTCACTCTTTGGACACAAGAGTGCATTTACTGTACACATTCAAAATTATTTTGTTAATACACATTAAAGATAAGATCAGTGGTGTTGTTACATTTTATTGTGGCAGTAACAACCCACTACAAATAAATCATAGATAGTTCAATATGGTATTCGGTAGGAAAGCCCCGATCGGAAATCAGGCCTGATCACGTCATTTGCAGCTGATGGGAATCAGGGGGAAAAATCTGGTTTTTAATTTTTCAATCCAAAGATACACAGATATCGCAAAAAGAAATTAATACATTAAAATTAATGTTTTATGCTAAGCATCGCTGCTTCACAGCCATAAACACAGCCAGTGTGGGATGATTTTGTTCGTATCACGAGAAACTAATGTGAAGCTCGCTTCCTGTAACAATGATAATGTGGAAATTGGAGACAGCACAATGGTGACATGCAATGTGTGCAAATTGAGCATTTCACATTGCGGAAAGGATAGAGCTGCCTTCAACATGAATTGGATGTTTGTGATATTGTATAATAACTACCCAGAGAGTAATTTTTACCCGTTCGCCGATTTTCTGAATTTTCGCTTTGTACTCGGGTTGACTTGGCCATTCAGGCAGACTTAGCATTTTGACAGACTGTCATTTTGGGGAAATGTTGTCACATAGTAAAGGCAAAAGTGAGTGCCTACACGACCACAACCAGCAAATGCACTCCTGTCGGAAGTCAAGCTACATCTACAAACATCTTTTTGATGGCAACTCTTCATTTGTCTGCTCGCTATAAAACCGATATGAACAGTTTTCATAATTTTCCCATCCCTCTAAAATATAGGGAAAAAATAGCATTGATTAATTTATTGTTAGGGGCGGCCCGGTAGTCCAGTGGTTAGCACGTCGACTTCACAGTGCAGAGGTACCGGGTTCAATTCCAGCTCCGGCCTCCCTGTGTGGAGTTTGCATGTTCTCCCCGGGCCTGCGTGGGTTTTCTCTGGGGACTCCGGTTTCCTCCCACATTCCAAAAACATGCATGGCAGGCTGATTGACCGCTCTAAATTGTCCCTAGGTGTGAATGTGAGCGTGGATGGTTTTTTGTCTCTGTGTGCCCTACAATTGGCTGGCAACCGATTCAGGGTGTCCCCCGCCTACTGCCCGAAGACAGCTGGGATAGGCTCCAGCACCCCCCGCGACCCTAGTGAGGATCAAGCGGTTCGGAAAATGGATGGATGGATAATTTATTGTTAATTAACTACAGTCAATCAATTGCTACGCATGTTCTGATCAGGATTTTTAAGCTACCGATACCACTCATTCGTGAGTGTGATCGGCCGAATGGGTTGAGTGTAAAATTTTCAATGTTAGAAGGACAGCGAGCGATTATTTCTTAATCCTTATTATTCAAAAACAGACCATTGCTTCAAATTTACAGTGCAGAAAATGCGCAAACAAATGATGATTCAGTTGGTCTGTAGCATGTCAGAAAATAGGGGGAAATGTGGATCGTTAGTTCCCCCAAAGGAAAAGCGCTCTTTGCAAATGTCATATACGGATTCAACACAAAGAAAATTACTAGTCATGTTCACATAAATCCTTGTATTCCAATTGGAATCAAACCAAATTACCAAATGGAATGCTAAGATCTTCCTAGCATACCTCACAGGGCAAATCACTATGTAATTTATTTTTTGGGGTACAAAGGGGTTGTTCTATTTTTGTGGCCAATCTTGCTGGAGTATGAAATTACTAATTTCATGATTCTGTTAATTAGTGTACATTTAATTAAGAAAATTTATAGAAAGAAAATAAGAAGTGTGCTTCCATCTGAACTCTGGATGGTACCCATGTAAATTTGAAGAAGAAATCTGATGTGACAGCAGTCCATGGCGCTCTGTTACATTGTAAATACGTGAATAATGAAAGATATACTGGACTGATTATTGAGATTACAACGGCGATCAAACTTGAATGTCTGGTACAGACAGCAACCACCACTCATTCTGATAATATTTGCAATCATGGAAAGTTTCCAATTTCTGAATTTAGTACAACAACGCTAGATGCTAATGCTCACCCTTTGCCGATAGCGACATTTGCTCCCAGAGAAGGCAAAGGCAATGCATGTCCATTGAAATTAAGCCATAGCTTGCTCAATTATCAATTGATTTTCATGAGGCCGACTGCAGTCTTGTGAGTAGATTGCAGCACATTGCCGAATTTAGCTAGCTATTCTCTGTCTTTTACTTGTTTCAGAGTTATGGATTTATTTAATCCATCAAGTCATTTAAGATTATATTTTGGTTTTTCCCAGGCCCCCGATCGTGAAATGGCCACCACATCTGGTACCCAACCTCCTCCCACTCAAAGCATTAGCTCAGAAATCCAGCAAGAAAATGTTTCCAACAAAGGCTTTGAGCGCTTCCTCAGCTTGCTCAACAAGGGAGTTGATATGGACCTGCTCACTAGGGTCGCCAGTGATAACAGTGAAGACTTTCATTTAGGAGAGCAGCTCTTCAACAGCCAGCACTCCGGTGTGGGGGATGATTCAGATCGGCCTCTTTGCCGCGAGAGCCTTCAGTGCAACGGTGAACCGCAGCTACCAGAGAATGGTGGAGAGAGGACAGCGCTCTCCACTAGCGAAGAGCACCCCAGGGACAGACCCTCACTGTCGGACAATGACAAGAACGGCAAAGACAAACGAGACCATTCTTTAGGTTCCACTAGTGGATACCAGTCTCCCCCGACAGAGGAGAAAACCAAGAAAGATGGAAAAGAAATGGTGCAGGTCGATGAGCGGTGCGAACAGCTCCAGAACATTCTCAACACTTTGGGCTTGAGCTTGGAAATAGAAGACTTGAGTAAACTAACAGACCGGACTCAAGAGAGGCTCTATGGGAAAAAGAATCAAAGAGAGCCAGTGGAGCAGCAGAGTCAAGATTACAGTACAAGTGGATCCTGCAAACCTGACATGAAATCCACTTCCTCCTCCTCATTGTCGCCTTCCAGAAGCTGTAGTCACAGTCCCTCTTCCAGACAGCTCTCCGGCAGCAGGGAGTCTCAGGATCCTCACAAGAAATACACATTGTTAGCATGTGATGGCGCAAGAAAAAGCAAAGAGAAATTATCACTTTCAGCGACAAGCCAAGATGGCTCACGAGAGCAGAAGACTTTTGGAAAAAACAAAGTTGCCAACATCTTGAACGAAATCCCTGTGGTTCGTTCCTATTGTGATCCTGATCCTGCTACTTCGTTTGCTTGCCCAGATTACAGTTTTCCCCATTTCTCTCACTACCATTCCTCCTACAGCCATGACACCAATTCTTATTGGACAAGCACTCTGGATGCCAGTGTCACCCCATATTATCCCAATCGTAATCCTGATTCACCGGACACCTACGACTCCCACGACACTATTTCCTCAGGAAAACGAAGGCCCCGCTTCATTCAAGATGTTCCCCTCGAGAATCCAGACCTGTCAACAAGTGAAGGTCAATTGGGCTCGGTTTCTCGTCCAAGGTATCTGCAGGTGGTCAAGAGGAAGCCGCAAATGTGGGGTGGTAAAAGGTTATTGAATGGGGAGCAAATCAAGGAAGACAAAACCAAAAGGCTAAAACTGATAGAGGAACAGGCGCGAGATGTGCAGACATTGAGGGCTCATCGAGAGACGAAAGCTTCTGGGAAGAAGGCAGGTCGGAAAGATGGCTCAAAGAAACAACGAACACCAACAGAGGAGGAAATTAAGGCAAACTGGAGAAAAAAGGTAACCTTTTCTCAAATATAGTTCAAGCTGAGTATATTGTATCAAAAGGCAAAATGACTACCGGTAATTTTGGAAAATCACTGCCAAAGGGCATAATAGTGAAAGAAATGGAAAAGACAGCGGCATGTCAGAACACTCAATAGTGTTCAGCTTCACCTCCAAGAAACACAGCACACAAATGCAAAACAACAACATAGGTTATTTTCTTTAAGCTTTAGCTGTTCGGTAACTGGCCACTCCTAACTTCAGGGGAATTTTTTTGCGTTGAATTCCCCTTCCATGAGTTTTCTACAAAGCTTAAATAGCATTTTTCTGTGTCATATTTGTCAAATCAATTCACAAAACACAACTGGCACTGTGGAGCAAACACATATGGAGCAGAAGAAACAGGGGAAGGAAAATCCCCCTATGAGGAAAAAAAAATCTCAGAACAGACTATAGGGAGGCCCATTGCCTTTAACTCATTCACTCCCAAAGACGTTTTTAAACGTCTTTTCAGACTTGGTCTAGAATTGGCTGGTACTGAATGAGTGAAAGGGGTGTTCACACGGCAGCTTTTACTCCGGTGTAGCACCGGGGCTGCTCCTCGTAGAGCATTCACACGTACAAAGTTATACCGGTGTAACCCCTGAAAACAGCTTAAACCGGAGCAAATTCAACCCTGCTCGGGAGGTGGTTAAAACATTTACTCTGGAGTAAATGCTAGTTTGCGGGGCAGCACCGATATAAAATGGGACGTGCGAACGCTACAGGGGTAGACTCGCTACGCGTGAGAAGAGTTCATTACATACGGGTATTGCATAACTTGCATCCTGGGTATTTTGCAGTTCTTTCCTTTCTCTCTCTCATCCTTTTACGGTGTCTGATAGACCACAGCGTTAATTTGTCTGGAGAAGTATAAACCATGGTTTTTCGATATGTCACAAACAAGGCGGGGAAAAGGAAGTACACGTTACGCATGCGCATGTTTTATTTCTGTATTATTGCTATTATTACTTATTATTATCGTATTGCACGGCCACATAAACTGCCGTGTGAACGCAAGTGGGGCTGCACCGGGGTTAACACGCGTCTCTTTAGTAAGCAGCTTTATACGTGTGAAGGCTCCACAAAATTTACACGGGTGTAAGATATATCGCAACAAAATACATCGGTGCAGCACCGATGCAAATGTGTGCCGTGTCAACACCCCTCAAGTCCACCTTGACTTTTATACAATCAATCTAAAAGTAGATCTATTTCTCTTGATAAATATTTTTTGAACCCATTCATCACAATCTCATTGAGATATTTATGCATTGCAGGAATTACTTCTATTAATGGTTTCTCTTGTCCACACGTTCTTTTAATTTTTTTTTTTTTTTTTAAGTTGGAAGCATTTAACCAGATGTCAAAGAACAAGTCTCGTGCCCAACCAAGTCCCTGTCCTGACACACAGGTAACTAACAAAAAATTACTCCTCAGAATGACAAAGTTGCTCCTCCAATGAAGTCATTGATGATCAAAAATGCTCCTTAAAGGGGGGGAAAAAAGTTATTTGAGCCTTGTACTCATATCAGTAATTGATTTTCAAAAATAATATGAAGTATGTAATTATCATATTATGAGTTATTGATCAAATTATATGTCAAGTATCTCTATTATTATTTTAAAACCTTTGTGAAAAAATTCAACAGCTGATGTACAGTGCCGAGGTCACAGTTCTATTGTATATTCCAGGACAATTACATTGAAGGGGCCAACGGGAAATCTTTTAGTTTGGGTTTGAAATAGATTTTTGGGGCACCTGTCCTGGAACTTGCCTGACACACTTCGTATGTCTATATTGACAGAAGAAGTGTGTTTACAAGAAAGATAGAAATGTGATCTTCATCATGGCATGCGTGTGTACGTGTCACTCAAAATCACGCATTTAATGTGTTTTTGTTTTGTGTGGGTTTTTCGTTTGTTTGGTTTTTGTCTGCAGATGTGTGACGTTGGACTGTGAACCATGACAACAGTTGGATGAAATGGTCAAAATCTGGTTTTGAATGCAATGATCCCTGAACAAAAAAAATACATGTTTTATAGTTGACAGTAAATACAGGTTTGTTTTGTTTTTTGCCACTCAGGACAGATTACAAATCGCATCATGAATTTGCTGAATCAGTGGTTCTCAATCCTTTAAGGGCCTCGACACACCAATCCGATGTCGGGAGTCGGGAAGTCGGTGTGCAACGTCTGCTTGGTGTCGGGCGCACCGTCATAACGTTGGAGCTGTTGTCGGGGCGTTTTGTCATGGCATCAGGCTGTCCTGACAAATGATCACTCTGATTCACTGTTAGCTCACAAATCAGTGAACGGGACAAACAAAAGTGATGTACGCAACAAACAGCAAAGAAGTTGGGCGGATGCTACAGTCCGTCACATTGACAAACGTCGGATTGGTGTGTCCGCACCCATTTGTACACAAAACGTGTATACGAAATCATGAGTAATTCTTTGAGCACGATGAGATTTATGATCGAGTTATTGAGAAAACTAAGGCGGAAACAAGCGGAAGACCGAAGGTAAGATGCGCCGGTATCATACAAGTCAAAAGTGTGGCTACAGTTCAGATTTTATGGTAGGCCCAAAGCTGAAGAAGGACTTTGCTATATGCAAGAATTGTCTTACGAAAATAAGGTAAACTGGAAGCACGACAAATATGCACAGCCACTTGTGACAGGATCACCCAGGGCTAGGAGTGAGCCAAAAAGCCGCTATCAGCTTTCCTCTTGGCCAGACCAGCATGGGTTCTCTACTTCAAGCAAAACTCCCTTTCAATCCCCGCCTGGGGCTAAGTCAGTCATGCACAGCATCTCTTTGTGTATGTGCAAAGCTCTCCGCCTGCACAGCGTAGTTGAGAATGATGGTCTTCGCTACATGATGCACACTCTGGAGCCACTCTGTCAAAAACATTTCAAAGAGAAAACAATTCCAGCTTTGTATGAGCAGACCAGAACTCAACACTTTTGATTCTCTCCTCTTTCATCTACAACTGCTTTAAACAATAAAGAGTACCAGTAGGCAGAAAAGTGGTTCAGATTGAATGACTGACTGTCTTACGTGTTGTGTTCTATTTTATTCTGACTTCAAGATGGCGCCGCGAGAGTGGCTGTCTTTACAGCAGCTCCAATACTTTTTGTTCTTCGACTTTCTTCCAACTTTGCTGCTGTAAATTGGGAATTTCTCCATCGTGATATGAATAAAGGTTTTCTCAAGTAATTAATGCTCTCGAGTCGTCGGAATGAGTAGGTCTTGCCTGTTACAGATAGACATCAAGAGCCACACTGTCTTTTATTACCATCACACGTACAGTGTATTTCATCAACAATTAGAACTCAAACCAAACGTGCTTCAAACTTGTGAAATGCGCGAAAACCACACTGGCGCGCATATTGTAGAAGTACTTCAGAAGGCAGTGGGCGAGAGGAAGATTGACACGAAAAAGCCTGTCAGTACTGATAATTGATTATTTTGTCATTTCTTGGTTAACTTTTCTTTTGATAGCGGCGCGGACACCCGCAGCGGCTCCTCTTGTTTTATGTTGAGAGGGAAGAAATTTCATCTGTGCAGTATGTTACACATACAGTACATTTGACAATAAAGCTTATCCAATCCAATCCAATAATACTTCTAATATGACTGTAGCAATGACACAACCTGGTTACCCGCATTGTTGGGGCGAAAGTGGCCTTCTTTCCTCCGCGTGTTCGTTTAATTTCGGGTGGTGAGCATATTGGCTATCCAAATACAAGTTGGGAGACGATGATCAGTGCCTTCGAAAGTTTTATTTGCAGAATATTCTGGGCACATGTGAGTTACAGACAATGGCTGTAGTAGATCACGAGTGCAAAGAAGAAACAAGGGATTCACAACATATTTATATCACCAGAAGGGCGGCACTGAAACTATGGTGCGGCATCAGGACTTTAGTTTCTCCGTTTTCAATGTTTTTTTCACCTATTAAATCTTGCATCACAAGATTCCCTGAAGGTGGCCACTGTTGCCAGGCTTCTTGCCAAGATTACAAGGATCTCAAACTACTTTCACAGGAGCACAATAGGCAACGGTGCATTGAAATGAGTGTGCCACTGACCTGATAAGAAAACATTTTATTCACTTAAAGACCAATTTGTCAAATTGAGCATTTCATTCAGTTATTCTTTCGCATAAACATAAGTCATTTAGAAAGTAGCGGGATATCGTTCACCTACAGCACAAACACAATACAATCGACTCAAAAAAGGTATTTGAAGCAAAACGAATGTCATGTCATCCCCACCTAAAATGATAAATAAAAGTGATAAACACCATTGTTTATAGGGAAGAGCAATACTTTCAAACTAGAATATTTCTACTCAGGAAACACCGTTGCAACTGTTATTGCAATACCACATCATACTTTTGATATGGTGATACAACTTCACTTGTCTTCTTAATAGGAACGTAATACGTGTTAGAGTTCATCTTTCTCTTCTCCTTGGCAGTAGCATGATGCTCTCTGGCTGTTCATGTAGGGTCTGCAGCCGAGAGTCCACACCGTGTTGAACAAAGTGTCTGCCACCGTTTCACATGCTGAAGAACAAGAGGTCCAGTGCATGTTAGTCTTTGCAGCAGAGTTGTCGATAGTACGTACCCAAAAAACACTGTAGTTTTTTTTTTTTTTTTTTTACATATCTTTACAAATCTGGGCCTTAACGGTGATTTAGTTGGCTTTTTAGCTCCATTTTGTTTGGCAGTTGTGATTAATCCTTATGAATTTCATTTCAACTCAAGTCAAGTACCGTATTGGCCCGAATATAAGACGGTGTTTTTTTGCATTGAAATAAGACTGAAAAAGTGGGGGTCGTTTTATATTCGAGGTCTAGACATTATACCCATTCACGACGCAAGATGGAACCAGATATCCATTGAAGCGAATGCTGAACTTGACTCACCAGGCCAAAGCGAACCCCTGTCACAAAGAATAAAAATAGCGGTAGCACAAAGAAGAAAAATTAAAAAATAGCGGTGAGAAAGAAAAGAGAAGAAAATAATAGAAGAGATAACAGAAAATGGAGAAACGTAGCAACAATCTGGAGAAAAGTGGGTCGAAGATCGGCCAGGTTAACCGGCAGCTGAGAAGAACTTATGGTGTAAACTTCAAGATGCTTTTTCTCTCAAATATATTGGTATAATCATATGTTTCAGATGTACTGTAATTATTTTCTGTATAAAAATTAACTTGGTGTTCAAAAAGACTTTTTTCAAACTTGAGTCTTGAAAAAGAGGGGGTTGTAGTGACTTCTATATACATAATTCACCACCAACTGCAAACGTGTGAATGCAATGTTTTCATATGCTTGTCAGAGAGTTCACGATCATTTGGTAACGGGGTAGAAATAATTGCAGTCCTTTTAAGGACCGCCATGTTAGTCTGCTTGTTTCTATGGAAACTGACTTTTGGCGGGTCTCGTTTTGCGCGGGGAGTTTTTTTGGTGTGCTAATAAAAACGACACACTCTCTTGGAGTGCGTACGTGAGAAATTGTCGCTTTCTTCGAGTTTCTATCATTTCCACACTGGTGACCCTCGACGTTTTTTGCTGGACGATTCCAGACCGCGAAGATGTCCGTGAACGCTGTTTCGCTCAAGCTCCCCGAGTTTTGGGAATCAACTGCGTCTGCTTGGTTCGCTCAGACCGAGGCCCAGTTCGCCCTACGCGACATCACTGCGGATACTACGAAATACTACTACGTTGTTTCCGCGCTGGGCAGTTCGACGGCGTCCAGGGTCGTGAGTTTCCTCAAGTCTCCTCCGACAGAAGGACGATATGATGCGCTGAAGGCTCACTTATTGAAAACCTTTGAACTTTCCGACGCTGAACGAGCCAACAAACTTTTCTCTCTCCACGGCCTGGGGGACGGCAAGCCCTCCGAGTTAATGGATCGTATGCTCGAGCTGCTAGGCGAGCACAAACCGGACTTTCTTTTTCTGCGCCAGTTACCCACCCAGGTGAGGGCAGCTTTAGCTAACACTGCTATCACTGACTGTAGAGAGCTCGCTGCGGAGGCTGATAAATTTTTCCTGGCCGGCCAGCAACACTGTGCAGCGGCTCTCCTCCCCGTGACTGCCGTTGGTGCCTCCGATGATTACGCACTCGTCGCGGCGGCTGTCCCTCACCCGCGGCCGGCTACTGGTTTATGTTTTTACCACGCCAAGTTTGGACCGAAGGCTAAGGGTGCCGCTCGCCGTGCTCGTTCGGCGGGCCGGGAAACGCCGCGGCCGGCGCTCATTAGTGGCCATGAGCGTCGTTGGCGGGCTGCTTTTCATCTGTGACTCTATCTCTGGACGGCGTTTCTTCTGCGAAGGGGCACAGCGCAGCATTTTGCCCGCATCGCAGATCGACATGGTAGCTGACAGCCACGGCCCTCCTTTGGCAGCTGCTAATGGGAGCCCCATTCGCACCTACGGCATGAGGTTCGTGGAACTGTGCTTCGGTGGGCAGCGCTTTAGTTGGGACTTTGTTACAGCGCGTGTCTATGTGCCTCTTTTGGGGCGGATTTTTTGTGCGCTCATGGACTTTTAGTGGATGTGAAAACGTTTAATAGACGCTGCCACTTTCTGTTCTTACGCGTGCACACTCGGACCGGCTGACGTCATCCGACTCTCCAGCATAGTCCCCCTCACAAACGCTTTCCATCGCCTGCTTGCCGAATTCCCTGCACTCACACAGCCCACCTTCACTTCAGCGACTGCCAGGCATGGGGTGGAACACCACATCGCCACGACGGGCCCACCGGTCTACGCCCGCGCCCGGTGCCTGGACCCGGCCAAACTGGCTGTGGCCAAGACGGAGTTCGACAACATGGAGCGCCTGGGGATTGTCCGCCGCTCTAACAGACCTTGGGCCTCTCCTCTCCACATGGTCCCTAAACCCGGTGGCGGCTGCCGCCCTTGTGAAGATTATCGACGACTCAATGACGCTACAACGCCCGACCGCTACCCTGTGCCGCACATCCAGGATTTCTCAGCTCACCTAGCCGGCAAGGTGATTTTTTTCCAAGGTCGACCTCGTTAGGGGCTACCATCAGGTGCCCGTTCACCCCCCTGACATCCATAAAACGGCAGTGATCACACCTCTTGGATTATTTGAGTTTCTGCGCATGCCATTTGGACTTAAGAACGCTGCTCAGACCTTCCAACGTCTGATGGACTCTGTGCTGTGGGACCTTCCCTTTGTTTTCGTGTACCTTGACGACATCCTGTTAGCAAGTTCTTCCACGGCAGACCACATGGCACACCTCCGAACCCTTTTTCAACGGCTCAGTCAACACGGACTTATCATCAACCCAGCGAAGTGCCAGTTTGGCCTCTCCACCATAGACTTTTGGGGCACAGGGTCACGGAGGCAGGCGCAGTTCCTCTCCCGTCCAAGGTAGAAGCCGTCACAGCGTTCCCACGCCCAGTCACCATGAAGTCCCTGCAGGAATTTCTTGGCATGGTGAACTTCTATCGTTTCATCCCGGGAGCGGCTCGCACTATGCAGCCTCTTTATGAGGCCCTTAAAGGCAAGAAGCCCAAGCACACTGTTGACTGGACTGAAAGCAGGGTCAGGGCTTTTATGGATACTAAAGCAGCTTTGGCACGAGCTACGATGCTGGCACATCCCTCCTCTTCTGCCCCTGTGGCACTGACCACGGATGCTTCGGACTATGTGGTGGGGGCGGTGTTTGAACAGTGGGTGGACGGTACCTGGCAGCCTCTCGCTTTTTTCAGTAGGCAGTTACGCCTCCCTGTGCGGAAGTACAGTACTTTCGACCGTGAACTGCTTGGGATGTACCTCGCCATCCGCCATTTTCGACACATGCTGGAAGGCCGCCGGTTTACAGTTTACGTCGACCACAAACCTTTGACCTTCACCATGTCCAAGGCCACAGAACCATGGTCCGCCCGACAGCAACGCCAGCTGACCTATGTCTCCGAGTTTACTACAGACATTCAACACGTGGCGGGGAAAGACAACTGTGTTGCTGACTGCCTCTCCAGAGCCATGGCTGGAGCGGTCCACCTGGGTCTCGACTATTGCAGTATGGCGAAGGACCAGGCTACCGACACCACAGTGCAGCAGTGCCGGTCGTCCACTACAGGTTGGCAGCTGAGGGACATGGTCTTTGGCAGCTCCGGTACCACTTTGCTCTGTGACGTCTCCACAGGCACCCCTCGGCCTGTGGTTCCCTTGAGCTGGCGACACCTGGTTTTTGATGCTGTCCATGGACTCTCTCACCCGGGGACCAAGGCCTCTCAAAGACTGGTGGCAGCCAAGTTCGTGTGGCACGGCCTGAAGAAGGATGTCAGAGATCGGGCTCGTGCCTGCGTGGAGTGCCAGCGGGCCAAGGTGCTCGCCACACCAAGGCCCCTTTGGAACACTTTCACGTGCCTGAGCGACGTTTTGACCATGTTAACGTCAACCTGGTTGGCCCCCTGCCCCCTTCTCGGGGGTACACTCACCTGTTAACTATGGTCGACCGCACCACACGTTGGGCGGAGGTCGCCCCGCTGTCGTCCATTACATCAGTCGACGTGGCACGGGCGTTTATTGGCACCTGGATATCCCGTTTTGGCGCCCCTTCGGATATTTCCTCGGATCGCGGCGTGCAGTTCACTTCTGAGCTTTGGACTGCAGTGGCAGACAGCTTAGGGGTGAAGTTGCACCGCACCACAGCGTATCACCCGCAGGGCAACGGCCTTTGCGAACATTTCCACCGGTCGATGAAGGCTGTTCTTCGTGCCACCTTGAAGGACGGCAACTGGATTGACAGACTCCCATGGGTCATGCTGGGCATCAGGACGGCGCCTAAGGAGGATCTCCGGTCTTCCTCTGCGGAGCTGGTTTATGGCCAGCCTCTGCGGATGCCTGGGGATTTTGTGCCGACTGCTTCTACTCCTTGGTCGGCCACGGCACAACGCTCCACCCTCTTGGACAATGCCAGACTCTTTGCCCCTCTGCCCACTTCCTGCCATGGTGTTCCAGGTTCCCACGTGCCCAAGGACCTACTATCAGTTGGTTATGTGTTCATTCGCGTTGATGGGCACAGAGGGCCCCTGCACCCTCCTTATGAGGCCCCCTTCCGGGTTTTGGAGGCGGGACAGAAACATTTTGTAATTGACATGGGGGGTAAACCCGAGCGGGTCTCGGTGGACCACCTCAAGCCAGCTCACTTGGACTTGGCCGGGCCGGTTGAAGTGGCTCGCCTGCCGAGGCGGGGTCGTCCTCCTACCGGACGCTTGTATCCTAGCCTTCTCCCCTCTGACCCCTTCCCCGTGCCTCCCCCCGTCTCCAGTTTCTACTGTTCCTCCGCGCCCACCCCCTAGGGATGCGCTTCCTCACTCCCCCGTCCTGCGTAGCCGTTACGGCCGCCGGATTGGCCCCCCACGACTTGAACTTTAGAGTGTCTATTTTTGTTGGGTTGAATTCTGGGGGGACGTGTGTAGTGACTTTGATATACATAATTCACCACCAACTGCAAACGTGTGAATGCAATGTTTTCATATGCTTGTCAGAGAGTTCACGATCATTTGGGAACGGGGTAGAAATAATTGCAGTCCCTTTAAGGACCGCCATGTTAGTCTGCTTGTTTCTATGGAAACTGACTTTCGGCGGGTCTCGTTTTGCGCGGGGAGTTTTTTTTGGTGTGCTAATAAAAACGACACACTCTCTCGGAGTGCGAACGTGAGAAATTGTCGCTTTCTTCGAGTTTCTACAATTTCCACAGGGTCGTCTTATAATCAGGCCAATACGGTACAACTTTATTGTCACTCATGAAAGCATTTAAAAGGTTTTTGATTTTTCAAACGCAGTTCATTTATCTGATTGCTCCATTTCAACCATCAGTGAGTTACAAAGGAATAAACATGTAAGATCACATTCAGCTGTAAAGGGGATGTGACCCCCAAAATGTTCTTTATATTATCTTTTATGCACCCCCACCAGTCTAAACATAGCCTTCTGATTAATATTACATTGATGGAATGAATTAATGGGGAAGTCAACACAAACATTTTCTTTATAACAATATGTTCTATGCAGTCCCACTCGTCAAAACACAGCATTCGGATTAATGTATTTGTGGAATATGAATTCAGCAGCAGCATCCGCTACTTCTTAATCCATCTCAGGGGGCAGCCATTCTGCCACTTGCTGTCGACCAATCATGGCTCAGCTTGCAAATGTCACATGACCAAACTTGGGAAAACAGTAGGCACTGTGATGTCATTTTCAGTTGACAGCAATTGGCAAAATGGCCACCCCCTGAGATGGATAAAAATAGGTGAGTTTTGCTGCTTAACACAAACATTATGAATCAGAATACCGCGTTTTGACTTATGAGGCTGTATCGAACATATTGTAAAGAAGGTTTTAGGGTTGACTTCCCTGTAAAGGCAGGTCAGTTTCCTACAATGTACAAGAGTGGACCTGTAACATTCAGCAAGGTGAGAATTGTGAACATGAGGAAATGGGATGGAAAGAGGATACCAACCTTCAACTTTGGACACAAAACCAAGGCTCTTCTTGAGATCGGTGCAGATGCTGTGGAGGCACCAGCGAAACTTGGAGTCACAGCGGTACTTGTTTGAGCCACAGGTGTCATAACACATGTCCAGCTGATTGCAACACTTGGTCATGGCGGGGATCCCCATATCCATCTAGGGCACAGCAAATGGTTGCTGTTATCACATTTGGCGCCATTGTTGGCACCCGTAGGCAAGAGCTTTGCTTGTTGTTGTTTTTGTCTTTTGTTTCGTCATTTGATGTTTGTTGTCCTTTGTGTGGACAGTTTTCCGCATTTTGCCGTGACATTTGGCGAACGAGAAGAATCTGCTTGATGGGTGCACCTTCTCAGCAGCACGCATGTACGAGCACTGATTTGGTTTTCGGCGACACGTATGCCGGTGCTATTTGACTGTCGCCGTTCAACAGCCGGGGTGCTTTGTGTTTTTTGCACCTGTAATGGGCAGCATTTTTTACAGCCCCGTTTTCTTCAGCGAAGATGTCGGCACTGTTGGACAGTCTGCTTTGGTGCAGCTGGATGGATGGCCGGTGGAGCCGAGAGAGGAGCATTGGCGTATTTGGAACAGAGAGTCACTCCTTGGAATTGGAGGGATTTACATGGGGATGGGAGAAGTGAACCAAACCAATCTCTTCTTTTTCTTTAATGGACACTACAGCTTCGTGTTTATTTTCAATCTTAGCTTGTAGTTGACGTGTGCACACTTTGAGCAGGACGTCTCTGACGCACTGGTAAAAGGACACTTTGATTCTCTCCTCTTTCATCAAGCAATGGTTCAAACAACAAACCGTATGCAGGAATAGAAGAAGAAGAAGAAAAACCTTTATTAGTCTCGCAATGGAGAAATTCCCAATTCACGGCAGCAAAGTTATGAAAGGAAGAAGTAGAACAACAAAATATAGGAGCGGCTGGAAAGGCAGCCACTCACGCGGCGCCATTTTGAAGTCAAAATAACAAAAATAACACAACACAACACATAGGACACAGACAGTCGTGCAATCTTCACCACATAGTGGTGATGATTGCATGACTGTCCGTTATGTTATTGTATTGTATTGTATTGGATAAACGTTATTGTCAAATGTACTGTATGCGTAACATACAGCACAGTTATGTGCTGTGATATGTTATTTTGTTATTTTATGTTAACTGTTCTGAAAAGGGCTTTGTTACAGCTGCAGCTTGTAACACTCTAGTTACAAAGTCAACGTCTTCGAAACCTGTGACTTGTTGGTGTTTTGTAAAAACAAAACACACAAAAAAAAAAGATAATATTTGATTGTGTAATATTAATTCATATTGAAAATGAAAACAATATGGGCTGCAGGATCTGGTCCAACTAACTGTCTCTGTTGCAAAGTCAACAGTGCAGTTGATTATTATAATACACAGATGTGACATCATAGTAATACATCAAAGTTTCATGAAAAAATATTAATGTTCCACTAAGAAACAGCGACAGCCTTGTTTCCAATTTTGATCTTTGGAACCAATGTTGAATAAAGCATAAGATGAAAAACAGGGTTTGACAACAAAGTTGTTGCCGTTTTTTAAAATTCTTTTGTATAAACATTTTGCATTAATTGCCATAAATGTTGTGAAGCACATACCCCTTCTGGAACAGGAAGCCCAAAGAAGTACGAGCTGCACCCATCAGGCTCAGGCATCTGGTACCCAGGACGTGGAAGTGGAGCATTACCTGAGAAAGGTGAAGAACTCGACATGTATACAAATTAGAGCTGTCAAACGATTAAAATATTTAATCTAATTTAAAACGCAACTGTCATAATTAACTCAAATGAACTAAAAATTAATCGTGATTACTCACGCATTTTTTATTGTTTCTGAATTTCCTTTTATATTTTTTGTCCTATTTTTCCCCATCTTAATGCTCTCATCAACATGGAATCATGAATCATTTTTCTATGTGCAAAATGCAAATATTTACTGAAATAACAATTTTGATTTTCAATTTTACATGAACATTTTTCACTTGGAGCAGTTATTCACACATAATCTCTCACACAATATTACTGTCCATCAACAACAGTGAAAAAAATATTTTGTCACACAACAGCTGCTTTAACAGCTCTTTTTATGGACTCAAAACAGAGCAATATAACATTATAAAGTGCACATCTAAGGTAAACTAGAACTCAGCCTATAGTGGATTTAAGCCATGGTTGCATACTTCGTTTTTCTCAAGTTTGCTTTGAACACAGCAGTCAGGCTATGTTGATTCTGTTGGTCCTTCTTGCGCGCAAGTCTCTCTACGGTTTTGTGTAGACATCATTTCGGATGACTACACTTAGTTAGATGACAACACGGGAGACGTTTTATTTTAAGTATGGTCGCTACCACTGCACCGCTGAACTCTCTACATGCCTCAGCGCACCGTCACTGTCAGACGAACACAGAGAAGCTCCACCCCCATTATTTATATGGACACGGAACATGGTAACCTTCCACACAAAATAGTTCCAAACAAGTAACAATCGTGTCAGTGGCATACATCGAACTGAACAGAATGCCTGCTCTTTCTTCACCAGAGGCTCATCAACCTAGTCTCTTATTTCTCTCCCGAAACAGTGTCTTCTCCCGCTTGGTGTAACTTAGCCTTCTCCGCTACATACAATCTCTGTACACAGCTTGTAATGGAGGCTCTCGCTGGCAATCCGTAGTGGAGTCGTTAGATGCAATGCGAATGATTTCAGCTTGAGTCGAGCTGTGGACAATGTTGACAGGCTCGCATGCAGTTGCCATACATTTAGCTATGGCTTCAGCAAATTTTTTCTTCGTCGTGTTATCCATTTTCTTCGCTTTGAAATGATCCATAGCTGTTTGTCTTAGACGAGGGGGCGGAGTACTCACGTCAGCTGTGTGCTTGGCTATTAAGTGGTATTTCAGGCTCGACGTGCTATGATGATAGCTCAGTTTACTACTGCAAAACATACAGGTAACTTTGGTCTTGTTAGTGGAACAATCTGGCAACTTTTTAAAAGTAAACTTTCCATTCATAAACTCATTAAGTATCCGTTTTCGGTGTCTCGCGCTGCCGTGGCTGGCAAAACTAACGTGCGTGGACCTGTGCAGCGCGCATGTTGTTTTGTTTCTGGTTTATTTATAGAGCAACGTAACATCCGCTGTGACGTGTGCCGTGTTAATCTCGCGAGAAAATTTTTAATCCCGTCAAAATTCATTTAAATTAATGCCAATAGAAATGCGCTAAAATGACAGCTCGAAGACAAATATTTCATGGGGTCAAGCACACATTGAGAAATGAGATATCACCATATGAAACCTATTTGCTATCGGATGAGGTCACAGTCCATTTTGTGACCCTCGCAGATGATAAGAACATTGATAATTGCAAGGAATTTACAACAGTGGGCCCCGTGAAAGGGTGTTGGACATTCTTTTTCATAAAGGTGATAAAATATTTTTTATTTTCGCTGTGACGTTTATGTATATATATTTTTGTCTCCGTCTGATCAGCATGACCAAATACCCTAAACCCTAAAACAATATAAAGCAATGCAAATTTTAAATGTTTTTCATCTGAAAACAGCACAACTGTGACAACACTGTATCACAAGAAATGCCAAATGTAACTTTCTGAATTAAAGGTTTTCGACAATAATCCGTTCCAGAAGGCTGTTCGAAAAACGATTTGTTCGAAATCCAAAACTGTTTTATTCGCCCATGATTAGGGGTGAATACACTATGCAGAAATAACATAAAAATAGTTAGATTTGCGTAAAGCACAACAGACAATAAAGTTGTGTCCAATCCAAAACATCCCCTCACAATGAACAGTACATGGGGAAGCTTCACTTGCACGTGTAAGGAAGTCAAGTCAAGGGAGTCAAGTAGCGTACACGGGTTTGCTTTGTCGAAAGCCGGTTTTCGGTCGCAACCCGAGGCGTAAAAATTTCACATTTTCTGGTTGAAAACCGATTTGATCGAGAAGAGAGACGTTCGAAAACCGAGGTTTGACTGTACTTTACCGTATCGGCAGCGGTATTGGCATAGTCCATCTCGTCCTCCCATGAACTCCAGAATTGAGTCAAAGTAGCCGCTGGCAGCCTCAAAGCCACCTCTCAGAGAGTTCAGGCCCCACTCGGTGTTCTCATCCTCCACAACATTAGATGCTGGAGACGGAGGCGATGCTGCTGTGCCAGTTTCTTCGGTTTCTTGAGTGACAGCACTGCGGAGGAACAGGAGCAGGAGGGGAGCAATTAGGGCCCAGCGGCTCATTCTGCAGCTCATAGAGTTCAATACACAAACTAAAACGCTCACAGGCTGAGTAGTGAAACTGCGTGACCTGAACTTTGAGCATGTAGACGTCAGGACAACCTCCGATGTGGAGGAGCAAAGTCCAGGTTTTGTCTTGCAGAGCTTGTAATCACGCTTTGTGATTAATCGCACACACTGATACTGTACCCGGTTCACTCTGGTTTAATTGGATTTTTCTTCTATCAATTTAGAACTAACTCTTTTTTAATCGCGGGTAACTTTTCTCAATTGTTCAGATGTGCTCCCGGTCCAGGGGTGTACGTACAGTCAATATTATATTGCATCTAATGAGGGAACGGGGATAACACAATAATAAAAAGTAGAGTCAGACAAATGCCTTTTTTGTTCACTTTCTTAAGTGCAAATCAAATATACGTATTTCTTTTGTTTTTAGGAGAGTTCAACAGTTTTGTGGTTTAGATTTGTTTCTCGGTGCTCTTTTTTTGACTGATTTTTAAAGACACAGACCTTGTCTTGATGTGCGGCGAGGTTCATGACTGTGGAGCGCAACGTGATCCTTATCCTCATAACATGACTGTTGTGGCATCGTACCTGCTGGACTTCAATGTGCACTTTTTATTTAGTCACAAGAGTCTGGCCTCAGACAAGCACTGTTCGGCGCAGATGCACTGTCACACAGGAAGTTCTGGAATATATTTCAAAATAAAAGTGAATTGCACTACTGTACAGTACATGGTAGTAAGTGGCACGATAGATTTTAAAATAAAACTCAATTGCATGGAACACTTTAAAATCAGCACCGCCGTAAAAAATAATACAAAGAATACAAATTGTTTTTCAGACAAGTTTTAAAGATGGCCAATGAGGGGTTTTGGCTAACGTTTCCCAGTTAATTTGGTTGCTTGGCTGCATTGTGTAATTTTTTTCTATTGTGGTTATTTCCAATATGCACGCCTATTTGTGGATTGTTTTCAGCATTTTTGGCCACGACATTTGTCAAAGGAGAAGAAACTGTGCTTGGTGGTTGCGCCTTCTCGGCAGCACTGATTTTGATTGGGAGGAATGGCGGTGCCATTTGACTGTAGTTGCTGGACAGCCCCGGCCGGGGTGCTTGTGGTTTTATTTATTTTTTTGCGCCTGATATGGCCAGAATTTTTCACACCCCCGCTTTATTCTTGATTATATTTATAGCTACTTAAAAGATGAAGTTCTCTACTGACTTGGCATTCGGTACCCAGTTAATTTAGTTGCATAGCATAATGTAATTGTTTCTACTGTAGTTGTTACCACTATGCACATCTATTTATGTTTCTCAAATCAGAACAAAAAAATTGTTGGTGGGTTGAGGATAAAAATTTCGAGGGACAGCGAACGCAGCAGTGCTTTGTGACGCAGAATTTACGGGACATTGCCACATTGGAATCGTATTTTGGCGTATACAATTAACTAGAGGAGAGTTTTGATTAAAACAAGTGTTAGGTTTCTTGTCATAATGGCTTTCACAAATCTCTTTGCAAATCTTTCTCACAATGGTGCGAAGATGAATGATCAGCCGTCAGTTACAGTCAGGTAAGCGCGGCAATCTTTGGTTAATTCATTCATTATTTAGGTTGCACTTACTTTTAGACTTCGTTAATGCTTCTCTGACCTGGTCTATTTATTTTCAGGGGCGACATTGACAAGATTCAAAGGAGTATAAGAGGCAAAAGGAGAGCGAGCAGAGGCCAGCGACTTGGTCCTCGTATAAAGGTATGTTCAACAGTTGTTTAAATCCTCATAAGGTCATTAAATTTTGCATAAACAATTATCCGCAACGTTAATGTACGTATATATTGCCATTAATGCTGCGTCTGGCTCTTCTCTTTATTTTATCCTTTGAGAGAAAGAGGAGAGCTTGCTCAGAGCAGGCTGCATGAGTTCCATGTCAGTCGATGGATGCTTAAACACCAGCTCAACTGTCCAATACAGGGGTTGCAGCATCGGGCTGTGTTTTTTATTAATTATTTTTATTTATTTTTTTGCTGCTGCAGGAGTGACTGGTGCACTTGAAAATAGATCGCTTCACGAGGAAAGAGCATAATTTGGAAAAAATGAAGCGACATCTTCAGACATCAGCCAGGAAGTTAAATCTTGGGTGCAAATAAATGGGTCTTCCAAATCCACAATAACCTAAAGCGGGGGTCGGCAACACGCGGCTCCAGAGCCGCATGCGGCTCTTTAGCGACATCTAGTGGCTCCCTGGAGCTTTATAAAAAAAAATTTGAAAATGGAAAAAGATTTTGATAGTAGGCTAATACAGCTTAAATAGATATAGATACATGTTGCAGCTCCGAAAAAGGAGAGCTGTGGTGTTGTTTTTTAAAACATACACTTTATTTATGTTTTTAACAGTCTCGACAAACACAGACACGTCTGTGTCAGACTCTCTGCCTTCTCTCTTCTCGTTCGACTCGAGAGGCGTTCAAAGACGGCCTCAGAAAAACGGAAATTAATGATCACTTCACTGACACTAAGAAAAGCGAAAATAATGCACCAAAACAAAAAAATCAAGCGAGGAAATTACAAAATAGATTTTATGGGGGCGTTTGTGAACACACAACAAAGGAATGAATAACAAACAATTCTGAGACAGTCCAGTCTCCTACATACATACAGCATGTGTTTCCTTCATTCTAAGTTTTATAGAAGGCTTTTATTTTTTTGCGGCTCCAGACATATTTGCTTTTTGTTTTTTTTGTCCTATATGGCTCTTTCAACATTTTGGGTTGCCCTGACCTAAAGCATACGGCCGAACTGGTTGTACAATGGCAACGTTTTATTTTTTGGGCTGCCATCTCAAAACTGTCATTAAAAATGTAAGAGCAGACCTGAGATGGCATGTGTGAGTAGCTTTGTGGAAGGATGTCCAACACGTTTGACCTCGCATTTAGCAAATACAAATACTTTTGGTAATTCTAACTGGCCAAGAACGGCAAACGTTTAAGCTTTCATGTCAGACAGGGAGGAAAAAGTGTCTTTTTGTATCATTTATGTATAACATGATTCCAACTGTATGTTTTATATTTCACACTGAGTTGGGAATTTGTGAGTAAATTGAGAAGATATCATGATTTCAGTTAACTGTATATCACTGCGACAGTTTTGGGGGGTATGATGCTGTGAGAATTTTCCATTGTTAGGTGATAACTCTCGCAGCACTTTTTGATGTTGGCTTTGTTTGTGAGACAAATAAAGGTTTACTTATCTTATCATATCTTATCTTTTCGTAATCTAGACAATTGATTTGTCTGTATCTCTTTCACAGAGGCAATGTAACTGGACAAAGGCAAGCAGAAGTGATTTTGATACATTTTCCCAAGATGATCATTCCAAGACTTTAGACTACCATGTGCAGATCACTGACCATGAGAAGATGAGGCCTGGCTTCACCGAGAGGGTAGCAAATAACTGTGCCAATGAGGCCTCGCACAGTGGCCAAAAATGTCAAACAAACCACAGCGTGAACCAGCAACAGCAGAGAAAACGCACCAAGCGCCAAAAAGGTCGACAACAGGAGCAAGGATGGCCTCAAAATCGAGCACGAAGCCATCCTACAAAAAGTTCAAGGAAACCTGAAGCCGGAACAGAACCCAGAAAGCATATGAAGAACAGAAATAAGACTCAGGTGAGATTTCTAATCGTGACGAATTAAAGTAGCGCAAGTTTGGGTTTACTTCTTACAACTTCACTTCAAATTCTACCGGCATGCTTCTAATTATTTCTCTTCTTAGCCCATCAAATATTTCTCACCGGAGTTCAGGGAGCAGAACATTGTGCTGGTGAATGAACAAATTGTCTGCCGACATTTTCTTCATGGGAAGTGCATCAAGGTGGGTGATGTTTTTGCGCACGTTAACTGAAAACTCGCATCAACCAAAAGAAAACATTTTAATAAAGGACGTTTTGAAAAGTTGCTGCTATCCCCCTCGCTCTCGTCCGCAGGGTGACAGCTGTCAAATGCAGCACATCGAAGCGCGGAACGATCTCATCAAAAAGCATTGCAAGTATTACCTGCAAGGAGCCTGCGTGAAAGGGGACCACTGCCCATTTATGCACAATATCCTTTGCAGTAGACCAAATAATGTCATCGTGGACTACAATTTGGTAACATGTAGCACGGGCGAGGCAACCAGCGTTTGGGGTAAAGTCTTGATCCACTTCGGACTCGTGCCCGAAGTACTTCAGTTCCATTTCCGTTATTTCCTGAACGGCTGTGCACAGTCCTTTCCCTGCAAATTTTTCCATAAAAAAGGAAAGTGCTGTAAAGGAGAGGACTGTCGGTTTTCTCACGAGCCACTTAATGACATCACCACGAAATTGTTGAATGAGGTATGTATACAAAGTTTGCTTGTTCACGTCGTGTGTCCATTTAAATTACAATTGTTAAAAAAAAAGTATGTCAACCCCTTGGAGCGACGAGGATTATCCATAAATTTGTGATCAAATTTGATTTGATCCTTATCACAAGTCACAACAAAAGATCAACAAAGTCTGCTTAACACCACAAAAAAAGAAATTTAAATTAACATTCATCAAAGTCCTGAATCAGCCAACCTGAGTCCAACTAAAGTGAGAATATTGCAGATGGTGGTTGCCCAATCAAAAACACACATGCCCCATAAAAACAACCACACACACACAGAAAAACACCTGTTTTGCAATATTATTCACTTGTATGAAGTTAGAAAGGGAAATAAAGGTCTTGCTAAAAGTTTGGATGTGCACCAGTCCATAGTAAGACTATTCAGCAATGGCGCTACTCTCCCTCAGCGTGGCCATCCTGTAAACCACAGGTGTCAAACCCAAGGCCCGGGGGCCAGATCTCACCCGCCACATCATTTTATGTGGCCCGCCAAAGCAAATTATGTGTATCGACTTCATGTTTCTCGCTAAAATACCAACATTGCAAACTGTCTTTTAAACACGTTGACCTATTGCAAGAATTTTTTTCCCAACCACCCTTTTAAAATAAACGTAATAACATTTGGGGGAAAAAACTGTTTTTATTGGCCTCTAGTTTCAAAACTAGTTATCCATCAGAATCAGAATCATCTTTATTGGCCAAGTATGTAGAACACACAAGGAATTTGTCTCCGGTATAACACGCTGCATTAGTATGATCGTAAACAACAAAATCATTGAACCATTTTAGAGTAACCAGTAGCAGTATTTGTAGTACAAGAAGAGTGACTATGTCAGTGACTGTTTAAGGAGTTAATGGCTAGAGGGAAGAAGCTGTTTAAGTGTCTACTGGATTTGGTGCGCATGGATCTGTAGCGTCTGCCTGAGGGGAGTAGCTGGAAAAGGTGGTGGGCAGGGTGCGGGGGATCCAGGAGGATTTTCCGTGCCCTTGTCTTGATTCTTGCAGTGTGCAAGTCCTCAAGAGTGGGTAGGGCAGTGCCAATGATTTTTTCCGCCGTCCTAACTGTCCGTTTAAGTCTGATTTTGTCCTTTTTTGTGGCGGCCCCAAACCAAACCGTGATGGAAGAACACAGGATTGATTCGATGACTGCCGTGTAGCACCTCCTATGGCAGACCATGCTTCCTGAGCAGCCTCAGGAAGTACATCCTCTGCCGGGCCCTTTTCAGGATGGAGATGGTGTTGACTTCCCACTTCATGTCCTGGGAGACTGTGATTCCCAGGAACTTGAAGGTCTCGACGGTTGACACAGGGCAGTTGGATAGTGTGAGGGGCAACTGTGGAGAAGAATGTTTCCTGAAGTCCACGATTATCTCTACAGTCTTGAGCGTGTTCAGCCCGAGGTTGTGTCGGCTGCACCAGAGCTCCAGCTGCTCCACTTGTTGGCGGTACGCAGACTCGTCGCCGTCTTTGATGAGACCGATGACCGTGGTGTCGTCTGCGAACTTTATGAGTTTGACAGCTGCATCTGTTGAGTTGCAATCGTTTGTGTAGAGAGAGAAGAGCAGTGGAGAGAGGACACATCCCTGTGGGGCTCCAGTGCTGGTGGTGCGTATTGATGATGTTGTTGCTCCCAGTCTCACCTGTTGTGTCCGTCCCGTCAGGAAGCTGAGGATCCACTGGCAGATCGTAGGGGACACACCGAGGTGGAGAAGTTTGGGGGTGAGGAGTTCCGGGATGATGGTGTTGAACGCAGAGCTGAAATCCACAAACAGAATCCTTGCGTAGGTCCCTGTGCTGTCGAGGTGCTCGAGGATGTAGTGCAGACCTATGTTGACTGCGTCTTCCACAGACCTGTTTGCCCGGTAGGCAAACTGGAGAGGGTCCAGCAGAGGTCCGGTGACGTTCTTTAGGTGGTTCAGCACAAGGCGTTCAAAGGACTTCATGACCACAGACGTCAGGGCGACAGGCCTATAGTCGTTCAGTTCCGATGTTGCTGATTTCTTGGGAACTGGGATGATGGTAGACTGTTTGAAGCAGGATGGGACCTCACACAGCTCCAGGGATCTGTTGAAGATTTGTGTGAAGACCGGAGCCAGCTGGTCAGCGCAGACTTTCAGGCAGGAGGGGGACACTTTGTCGGGCCCCGCAGCTTTCTTGATCTTCTGCTGCTTGAAGAGCCGTCTCACGTCCTGTTCGTGGATCTGTAGTGGAGAAAAAGAGGGTGGGGGTGGGGGGGTAGGTAGAGTGGTTTCTGGTAGAGGGAAAGGTAGATTTCCCTCTACCAGACTGGTAGAGGGTGTGTGTGGGAAATGGGGGTGTCCTTTTCAAATCGGCAGAAAAACATGTTTAGTTCATTAGCAAGACCCTTATTGTTCACTGTTTGGGGGGGGGGGGGGGTGGCATTCTATAGTTAGTGATTGCTTTCAGGCCATTCCATACAAATCAATTTGTTGTGTAGCCTATATTTAATATGAGACGATTATATATGAAATAATTAGTCATCACTGCCCTCCCAAGGAAACAATAACTAGGATATGGCCCGTGAGAGAAATGGGTTTCGACACCCCTGCTTTAAACATAAGAGCAAGAGCATTGTGCATTGAGTTCAGGGAAAATATTAAGACTTCCAGAAATCTCTGGCACGTTGACGTCTTTGTTGCCAAATATACACAAGTCAAACAGACAAGAATTAAAGTATTTGGAGGACACCAAGGAAGTCACTTTTGTCCTCAAAACAATTGCGATTGGGTTGAATTTAGCGAGAGAGTCCCTGGATGTTCTGCAGCACGACTAGGGACCGATTACATAGATGAAACCAAAAGTGTGTTGTCTGGAAGGAGCGCAGGACGCAAAATACATGGTGCGTGGAGGAAAAAAAAGGACCAAAATAAATCCATCCATCCATTTTCCGAACCGCTTGATCCTCAGTAGGGTCGCGGGGGGTGCTGGAGCCCATCCCAGCTGTCTTCGGGCAGTGGGCGGGGGACACCCTGAATCGGTTGCCAGCCAATCGCAGGGCACACAGAGACGAACAACCATCCACACTCACATTCACACCTAGGGACAATTTAGAGTGTTCAATCAGCCTGCCATGCATGTTTTTGGAATGTGGGAGGAAACCGGAGCACCCGGAGAAAACCCACGCAGACCCGGGGAGAACATGCAAACTCCACACAGGGAGGCCGGAGCTGGAATTGAACCCGGTACCTCTGCACTGTGAAGTCGACGTGCTAACCACTGGACTACCGGGCCGCCTTCCAAAATAAATAAATCAACAGCTGAATTGCTTAAACAGAAGAAAGTGTAGCCTCAGTAGTGGCCCAGTCAAAGCCCTGACCTCAACCCGATTGATGTACTGTGGCTAGACCTCAACAGTGTAATATCCCAAGAACATTGCAGAGTCTAAATGTCCACATACATTTTCCACCTTGCACTGTGATGTTTACATTGTTTCTTTCAACAAAATGGTATTGGTTCGACAAAATTGTTTCCATTGTTGTGACTTAGATGATCAGATTGCATGTATTGACCAATTTATGCCAACATCGAATCATTCCATAGGGGGTGCACACTTTTTCCCGCAGCTGTACTTTTGCAATGTGTTCCAAACTACTGCACAGTTCTTTCTCTACAGGTCATGGCGTTAGAGGTGGGGTATGCGAAGAAAAATGAGCAGTCTTCAGTTCAGCCCGTGACAGGAGATGAGCCAGAGGTCACGCAAGTTCCCAATCCTCCTGTTATACATCAAGAAGCAAATGAGGGCTCTGGTGAATTAGTACAGCCCTTCAAGTATGTGTTCACGCAATCGCTTGAAATCTAAGCACAATCACGTAGAATTTAACCTTTAAAAAGTTTGTGCAGCTGGACCCACTGTAGATTTTTTTTTTCAGGTTTAACTTTTACAACAGTGCCGAACCGAATGCAAATAACAAGGAAACGTGTTGGGCTGAACAAGTGGGGGATGTCACTAAAGAAGATGCTCAGGCATGTGAAGCAGCTTGCCAGTCTCCCTCAGTTGTCCCCTCCCCTGGGCTGCCAGTTTTATACTCTGTTGAGGCAGTAGTGGGACTAAAGTCGTCCGCTGTCTTTAAAACTCCCTTAAGTCCAAATCCAACCATGCTCTCTGTCCCTCCTGCCTCCTCTGGCTGCAGCGGCTTGTCAACCCATTGCGAAGTCCCTTACTCGGTTGACGTCCGCATGGCATCTAAATCCACAGAGATGGGTCACTCACCTACCGCTGCTGCACCAATGCCGCAGGTGGAATCTTACACTCCCACAGGCCAGCGGAGCTCTGCGAGCCTACGTAACAAAGCCTCAGATTTATCACGTCCACAAAATGAGCCTTTGAGAGAGACGACAGCCTGCCAAGTGGCTCAAGAGATTTACTCTGACGATACACCAGCGCCGACTTCTACGTCGAAACTCACTCAAGCGGAGAAGTGTGCAGCATACATGATAACCGGACGCACAAGACATAAGAGCTCACTCCATTGTCTTGAAAAAGAGGAAAAGCAGAATCCAACAACAGACACGACGTCGTCTGTAGACTGCGCTCAAATGCTCAAGTCCAGCAAGCTGGACTTCCAAAGCCTTTTTTCTAGCCCCCCTCATCTGTTATCTACCCCCAATCCGACAAATGATTTCTATCCTCTTAATCAGTCACTTCAGAGGTCCACACCGTTCCAAGAGAGTACCTCTGTTCTAACTGCACTTATCAACCCCTCCTCGGAATCCGCCACTTGCGGGAAACCCAACCTTCCCCTGCAGCGCCTGTATTCCAAAAACGCCAAATCTGCTCTCACTTCTCCGGCACCACAGGCATATTGTTCAAGTGGAACAACAACACAGTGTAAAACTGAGACTCCTAGCCTCCCAGCACTCGGTTGTAATAAAACCTTGAAAACGCCATTGAAAAGCCTTTTTGCGAGCAGCGTCCTTGACGCGCAGAGTTCAACAACCTTATCCACCCCCCGACAGCAGACTCAAGAAAATGCTCCCAGGGGGACACCCACCAGCAAACTGGCAACCCATCAGCCGCTCCACGGCGCACATCCATCCGTTGGTAAGAAGACCCCATTCAAGGCTTATGAGCACTATTATGAGTTCTGAAACAAGTTGTCTTTGTCATTCTGTAGATTCTTCACCAGCAGCCACTTCAAAATCAGTCCTGAAAACACTCTTCCTGTCCCTGAGCCCGTATCAGCAAGACAGCCAGTAATCGAATGGTATTATTCAATATCTAATATGAGAAGAGGACACACTCTTGTTAAAATTTATCATGTCCAAAGACTTCTGTAAAGTGCATGTAGGGATACACATGCACTTTGTAATGTCACGGTTGTGCCGTATTTATATATATATATATATATATATATATACAGGAGTATTATCGTCTCCTTTCTTTCTACCACATCAAGCTAACATTTTAGCAATGGTAGCTTATTTATATATATATATAAATTTTATTTTTTTTACATCTACTGCATGTCAAGTTGGAGCACAATGGCACTAACATTGGCGCTTTTAAGAGCATAAAAATGGCCTCGCCACGTTGAGGTTTGGACTGTGTTCAGATAACTGTAGATAAACCTGAAGCCTCACATATCCTGAAACGCAAAGGGTTGGTTGAACCATGACAGCTCCACTTGACCCATTTTAAGACTTTAAAAATCAATGTTTATTCTCGGTACAGTTGTTTTCTTTTGTATTACTGGATATTGAATATGATATTTTATAGCATGTGTTTTTTGTCTTTTGAGCACATCTTATAAAGTAATTAAATCTTGAAAATCAAGATGTGTTGTGGTGTATCTATCCATCCAGCCATCTCTTGTTTGTGCCACATATCCTCTTGAGCATTGTGCCTGGCTGGAGCCTATCCCAGCTGACGTCGGGGCGGGGAGGCGGACTGCACCCTGGACTTGTCGACAATCAGTCAGAGTGCACATCGTGGGAACCGAACAACCGATGCTGCTTGCACTGAAGTCGGGAATGTACTACATCAGCATCAGTGATTGTCATGGTGTAACTACGGAGTAAATAAAGCAAGTGCTTGCAGCTAATGGCGCAAATATTTTCACTTTTTGGTGCTTTGCAACATGTTTTATTCTTTCCACTACTCTTGCAGCCACAATTTGGAACTCTTAAAAACTGTCAGAGCAAGAATCCTGCTGCCTTTAAATTAAACACAGCTGAGCACATATTTTTTTCATGGGGACTGCATCTGTCATTTTTGACGTTTTTTTTTAAATACCTGCGCATTGGGATTCCTCAATGTGTCAATAGCTGTGAGGCCAGGAGATGTAATTTAGACAAGGTGAGCGAGATGGGCCACTGACTTACTTGTTTGCTTCCGGTCGACCTTGGGAGAAACATCAGGACAACAAATTGCACGCAACTCTCAACACCCTACCAAACTAACGGTTCAAAAGAACAGATTAAAATATAAATTCCAAAAGATGTAAAAGGATTCAAAAAACATGCATATCTAAAATACGTTTTTAAGAGGAGAATTTGTCTTTTAGATGTGTCGATGTTTTAGAAGTATCGACGTCAATTAAAACGATACCGTAAACTAATTTTTTTCACACTACCCGAACTCAAAAGGCTCACTCTTTTCATTACAAAGCCGTTTAGCGCAATTTACTTTTCGCCAGTAGGTGGCAACATTTGTCCCTGAATGGATATACCCGTAATCTGTTTCTTTCATTCTTGATTGTGTTTATGAGATTGAAAGCATAAATGAACCTTTTCTACTGTTCACTTATCACACCCTGTGATTGCTGTTTAGGACGCGTACTATTTTGTTTGCAGTAAAGGTTCACCAAAAGTAAAACGCTCATCAGATCCAATTCTTTCCGTGTGGACTGAAAGTTTGCATTGTTCATTGAAGTCCGGTGGAACACAATACAGTACACGGCATAATTTGACACAAAGCAGTATGTTCCTCTATTCCCCTTTAAACGCTGTGGCGACGTGGCTATTTTACAGCTTTATGTGCCTTCGCGACGACCTAATGAGCAGTGCTAAATCATTATTTACGTCATTTAAAAAGGTTTACATCTTCAGAGTATAGCTACTTGGTGGCAGCAGCAGCTCCTAACCGCGTGTGGCCTCAATCCAGCATTGAATTTGAAACCCGAAAGTGGGCAATCGTCATTCTTTTGTAGACGTATTCAAGGTGAACTAAATTTGTCCATCCTGTTTATTTGCGTTTGTGTGTTAAATGTTGACCACAGTATTTCATCGGATTAAATTTGATGTCTCACGTCATTTAACAATGTGAAAAGGAAACGCGCAGGCTGCGAGTCAATTTCCTGCCTGTCCGTTTAAAGGTCTGATACAACACCTTTGCCTCTTTCTGCATCAGATACAATTTTCGAGTCAATAAACATTGTCAAGAAGTTAAATTATCTGTGTAGATGCATTCTAATTTAATAGACTGGTTTGTGGCAAGGAGGAACCTCGATTTTAGTTTCGTTTAAGTTTAGTTTTAACATTTTTGCTTTAATGGATTTTCTTGCTGCTCCAAATTGGTTGGAACTTTTATTATTGGTTATTCAGTAATCTGCCTCACTATTACTGTATTACAATGTAAATATGACTGCTGTGGAACAAAAGGCAAAAGTAACATCCACAGTACAGTATGATAAATTTGTACCAGAATGAATTCATCTTCTTTTTTTTTTTTTTTTGCGTGAAAAGCGCTGATAACAGATGTCAAAGTCAAGATGGAGAGAGATGTCCAGGAGAATGAAAGGTACATAAGCTTTACTGGTGTCTGTAAAACCCACCCCAAACTTTTCTTTAATGTGATGGTGACGTGTAGAAATATGCAGTTATTGTTTTTGTTTTCCTAATATAATTCAATGACAGGCTCCACGTGAAAGAGTCACTGGGCAATGATCCTCAATCACTCCCAAAGACCTCAGAATTGGGGTGCAGCGCAATGGTGGAGGAAGAACTCATGAAGAACTATGAATCCCTAGTACAGCTGTTTAAACAGGTCTGTACATATGACTTGCCCAAATACTTAAAAGGGAATTTGATGACTCCAACATTTTGTTTACTGCGTACTGGTTGTCACTGGCCAGGGTAGATAATTTTATTCACCTACATGCGACCTGCATCTGATGTTTTAGAACAATCCGAATGGCTTGTTTCTGATTTTTTCAAATCCGACCTGTGATCGGACACCTATCTGATATTTTTATAATGCATCCACAGTCTGAATGTCTAAGTCACATATAGCCGACCTAGATGTGACTCCAGTATTTAGCTAGGTTCACACTGCAGGTCTGAATGCTCAATTCGGATTTTGGGATGAAATCCGATTCAATATTAAATATGAACGCTTGACTGAGAGCACTTCAGTGTTGATCTATAAGATTAAAAACAAGCGCTGTATCCAAAACTGCATCCAACTGGATACCCTCCAGTTGATGATATGATAATTTTGGTATCTATGACCATTTACACCACAGGTGTCAAACTCAAGGCCAGATCCCGGCCCGCCAGGTCGTTTTATGTGACCCGCGAAAAAATCATGTGTGTGAACTTGCTAAAATCTGTACCCAAATGTCAAATTGCCATGTGTAATAAATAACGTTGAGATTTTGTAAAACCGGATTGGCCCGAATATAAGACGATGTTTTTTGCATTGAAATTAGACTGAAAAAGTGGGGGTCGTCTTATATTCAGGGTCTAAACATTATACCCATTCATGACGCTAGAGGGCCCAGATACCATTGAAGCGAATGCTGAACTTGACTCCCCAGGCCAAAGTGAACCCCTGTCACGAAGAATAAAAATAAAAATAGCGGTAGCGCGAAGAAGAAAAATAAAAAATAGCGGTAAGAAAGAAAAGAGAAGAAAATAATAAAAGAGATAACAGAAAATGGAGAAACGTAGCAACAATCTGGAGAAAAGTGGATCAAAGATCGGCCAGGTTAACTGGCAGCTGAGGAGAAGTTATGATGTAATTTACATTTCAAAAACCAGAAGCCATTCAGTTACGAATGTGATTGCACTTTCGTTTACATATTTTAATGTTCAGATATCAAGATTTGAATGAGGCAAAATAGCATGCTTTTTCTCTCAAATATTGTTAATCATTTGTTTCAGATGTACTGTAATTATTTTCTGTATAAAAATTAATTTGGTGTTCAAAAAGTCTTTTTTCAAACTTGAGTCTTGAAAAAGAGGGGATCGTCTTATAATCAGGGCCGTCTTATATTCGGGTCAATACGGTAATTTTGTTACCCAGTTTACACTCACTTGAACAATAATTGAACAAACTATTATAATTGACTTGACTGATTTCAAAACTAGTAATCTATTACTTTGTTGAGTGCAAGTAATAATTTTGCGGTTTCACAATCATAATGGCCCTCCGAGGGAAGACGTAACTCAAAGTTGCCCCGCGACGAAAATGAGTTTGACATCCCTGATTTAAACAATAACTTGTATCAAAAATCTGTACCCAAATCATGCCTTTAAAACAACTGGTCAAATTTAATTGACTGTCACAAACAATCAATAAAATCAACTGAGCAATATAGTCACAGTTTGATCACGGCACAGTGAGCAACTGGTTAGCACGTCTGCCTCACAGTTGCAGAGGTGCAAGCTTCAATTCCGACACCGCCCTTCCTGTATGGAATTTGCATGTTTCTCCAGGTCCTCCGGTTTCCTCACACATTCCAAAATCATGCGTGGCAGGCTGACTGAACACTCGAAATTGTCCCCAGGTCTGAGTGTGAGCATGAATGGTTGTTTGTAAGTGTGCCCTGCGATTGGCGGGCAACTCGTTCAGGGTGTCCTGCGCCTACTGCCCGATGACAGTTGGGATAGGCTCCACTACGCCCGTGACCCTTGTGAGGATAAGTGGATTAGAAAATGGATGGATGGATTATTGTTGATCAATTTCATTGGACCTCATTAATTTGTGGAAGTGGCTATAATACTGTGTGATATATGACTTTGAATGTGTTTGACTTTAAAGTATGTCTGTGTTACGTGTTCTGCAATTGAATAGGAGCGCTTGACTGCCATGGAAATGTGGCAGAAAGCAGCACAAGAGGTGGAACAATTCCAGGAGCTGTACCACAAGGCTTTCACTGATGGACAGGAGGCAGATGCGGTGACACAGAAGTTCAAGGTATAATGATAAAAAATATAGTGTCTCAGAGCTGATTTTGAGTGGACCTGACGCGCCGTAGTCGGTGTAGTTTGACATACTGACCACGATGATGAAAGTGGACCACATCAGAATTTTTGTTCGTCTTGTCGCATATTGTGACATGTCCTACGTCGTCCTTGGACTGGTTCTTCATGCTTGACCAATAAGAAGACAGTGCCCTCCAATTTATGATGAGAGACTGGACGTGGCACACTCAATCACAATGTGGTGTACAGTATTTAAAGTGACTTGAACAACATCGGAAATACTGGAAATCATTTCAACACATGCTACATTTGCTAACTCCAAAGCTAGGGGCTAATTAGCAAACGGGGTGTCATTAAGCAAATCCATCACCTCATTTGGGTCCATAGCCACTCTCTCTCTCTGTCTCTGTCTGTGTCTCTCTCTCTATCTCTTTTGGCCTTTTCTGAACATAGAAACCACGCACATGCACATAATACTTCAGTCAACATGACTAAAGCTGCTTTTTCTGCCTCCCCGACCGACCTGTGCCCATGAACTGAATCTAGACGAAAACATGTGACGAATGGGCGGGGTCTTGTCGGTGACTTTTTATTTGGTCACACAGGGTTGGGCACTGCCTGATGGTTTTCTGTTTGTAAGCTTGAGTTACTCAGGTACACGTTGTCACAACGTCACTTGGCCTTCTATGTCCCACTGCATCCAGCCCTGCTCTGTTTTTGACTTTTTGTACATTTCTTTTGTACGTACAGACTTTTACTTCCTGACTTTCGTCTTCTGGATCCAAAGCCTGCTCCCTGCGTCACAATTGTATTCCTATCTGGCCCTCTGAAAAATCTTTGGAAATGGCTTTATCTTTTTGAGACTGATCAATATTAATCACCTTTTAAAAGGTTGTTCTTGAGTTACTTTTTTCACATACAGGGACAGTAGGTTGTGACTTTTTCCTCCTGATGAATAAAATCATCATGTCAAAACTGCGTTTTGAATATTCTGGGGTTGTCTTCTTGAGATATTAATGAGATAAATGTGCAATAATCCGTGAAATCAGGAAAGGGGCAAATACTTATTCATGGTGTAGGTTTATGCACATCCAATGTAAAGCGAGTGTACAGCTTGTTGTACAGTTATGATTTACTGGCCCCTCAAAAGAACGAAACACAGTCCTTCATGTTTTAATCATTGCCAAGAATTGATGACGCGCCTAAATTGTGTGACTCATCAGTGGGTGTGTCAAATTTATCACTCTCAGATTGGTCACTGGAAACGCACACTATGGCAGCTCATGGCACAGAACTGTCTGAGGATCTGAAAACAAGAATTAGTGCTCTATGCCAAATTGGCCAATTCTACATGAGTACTGTATTGCCAACACCCTGGAACTGAGCTGCAGCGTGGTGGCCATGACCATACATTGGTTTAACTGGACAGATTCTAATCATAACAGGCTTTGCCATGCTAAACCAAAATAGTCGAGGGCGCTTGCTTGGTTGTTGTTGGAAAATAGAGCTTTGAGCTCCTCGCATAGCTACAGAGGTTGAAGGAGTGTGGCTCACCCTGTCAGAGTGTGATCATGTTCGGCAAAGTAGGCATGTGAACTTTTGGTTGTCAGGTAAACATTGACAACATGAGAAATGTGTTAAAACTCAAAAGCCGAATGTGGTTTTGGCTGGAGGATCCAGCTCCTTGAAGCCATAAGATAAGATAAGATATCCTTTATTTGTCCCGCAATGGGGACATTACAATCAGAATTCAGAAAGGAAAAACGCTGAGTAGGGAGAGGGAAAAAAAACCACGCTCGAACTATCCTCTTCCGAGGATAATTTAAGTCCAGGATAAAAAAGACCCTAGCACATGAATAAGCATTAGACAGTTACAACAAGTCACAAGACATAACATGTATAAGGGGGGGGGGGGGGGTGAATGGTAAAGGGGAGAGGGGGGGTAGGGTAACCGCGACGCGGCTGACGATGACCAGCCGCACGGTCACCGTTGCGCTACGCATCATCGAACCACGTCACGGGGGAAAAAGAATCGGAGCGATGAAGACGGTGATAACAAGGATGTGTATGCGCGTGTGGTTGTCCAGTTGTGTATGTGTATGCGTGTACAGGTCATGAAGACAGTCCCGGCTTATCAGTCCATGGCCGAGAAGGAGGGGGGTTGGTGGTGGGGGGCCCTAGACTCCATGCGTATTTCCATCCAGGGGAAAGGCCAGATAGCGTTGTTTGTTTTGGAGAGACGGCCGCCAACAATTCCAGACAGCCTTAAGTCCTTGGTCTGTATCTCTCACTGGCGCCGATCAGCCAATCCTCAATTCCTTTTCGGAGCGAAAATTCCAACGTCTCCATGGTATTATCGATCGCGCGGAGTCGCTCCAAACCGCAACAATATTGCGGTTGAGCTCAGTCACCGCTTGAGTATGAGTGTTGGACATTCGCGCCAAGCAATCCAGAGTGACCGGCAGCTTCTTCACTTCCAATAGAGCTGCTCCCGTCGGTTGAATTTTGCGATAGAACAGCAAGCTGCCAACACCAAACAGCAGCATACCTGTTATCAAAAGGCCAATAATGTAGATGTCTTCCACGTCCTCCACGGACAGTACTGTCAGGCACACCGGTCTCCACTTTCTCCATGGATCCAGGGCGTATCCAGCAGCAAGTGTCCCCGGAGGGCAAGCAGGCTCCCCACTGCCCGCTCTTTCCGTTGAAAATTTTTTGTCAATTACATCGAGAGACCAGCCAAATAATTCCATGGTTAGTTCTTCGGATGAAAACACGGTAGGAGGCTAGGGAAAAAAAAAAGACAGAGACTGTACAAGACTAAGTGGCGAGCAGGGAAAAAAAAAAGGTGGGAGGGCACGGGGGAGCAGTGCAGAAGCGTCCGCCTTCGTCGAGAGCCAAGCAGAAAAAGGACCTGGAAAAGTACTCGCACCAAATAATTGAATGTACCTCTTACCCAGGTTATCACACATATTACAAGTTAGTTCAATTTTTGGTCAGACAGCATCCCAGTGGCCTGTAGAAACATGTGACCTTTCCACCAGAAATGCTTAATACTTCGCTGCACAACTGATGATGAACAAGAAAGTCCAGTTTGCTGATTACAAGCAGATTAGCGACATAGATTTCTGAAACCATGTCTTGTGGTCTGAGACCAAGATAACCTTTTTTGGTTCAGATGTATGCCAGGCTGATTGGGCGCTCTAAATTGTCCCTCGGTGTGAGTGTGGGCGTGGATGGTTCAGCGTAGAGGCGCGTCCTCCGGGTGGCGGATGGAGGAAGCTTCCTGGGAACTACTCGGGAGGTTGGGTCCTGACTTACAGGACCCCGTGGACCAGACACCCTGCAACCGCTTCGTGGACCAGTCGTCTCGGCCTGCCCTTGCCACTGGATTCTCCACGGGGCGGTGAAGATGGTGGACTGTGAGGTGTGCTCTCGCTTTCCACTTTAAACATCCCCTGCACAAGCCTTGCTTCCTGCTTGACCTCCCCCTGGAAACCTTTTCCTTCTCCCCTAACCTTCCTTCTCCCCTAACCTTAAAGTCCTACGGCGATGGTGATGGGGCGGTGGAGGTGATAAATGACACTGGGAGCCTCTATCTCTGATCTGCACGTGTGGCGGCCCTGGGGTGATGGTCGTTGTGGGTCGGGACTGGTGTGCGACGGCTCTCTTCGGCAGCTCCCAGGGTGTCTGGGCAGCCTTTTTAGGAACCGCACTGCCCACCTCAAATAGAGGAGGGCCCTAGAAAAGGTGGGCTAAACAAAGCTCGCTCCCACTACGCATGAACGGGTATCCGCGCCCGTTGTGTCATTTCTTTAGCGGACGAAATGAAAGAAGAAAAAAAGACGAAAGAACTAACCTCATAATTGCGGCCTGGAACGTGAGAACACTATTGGACAGACAGGATAATAACAGACCTCACAGACGCACAGCACTAATTGCTGAGGAGCTCTCTCGATATAGAATAGACATAGCAGCGCTATCCGAAACTCGACTACATGGGGAGGGATCCCTGGTCGAGGAGGGGGGCGGCTACACCTTCTTTTGGCGGGGGCTACCAGATGGTGGTCCTAGTCTTTATGGAGTTGCTTTTGCTGTAGAAACAACACTTCTCTCAAAAATACCAACAACCCCTGTGGGGATAGATGAGCGCTTGATTTCCTGGCGTGTCCCTCTAACGCATGGAAGGCATATGACCTTTCTAAGCACTTACTCCAACACTGGACTCTGACGAGGATTTAAAAGATGAATTTTACCGTAGACTGTCTGACATCATCCTGCATGTGCCGCGAGAAGATAAAATTATGCTACTCGGAGACTTTAATGCCCGAGTCGGCACTGCAAGACATTTATGGGAGGGAGTTCTTCGCCCTCACGGGGTTGGCAACTGTAACGCAAATGGGGTGAGACTTCTGACCCTTTGCTCACAGCACGGTTTAGCAATTACCAATACACTTTTCAGGATGAGGAATATGTATAAGACAACATGGATGCACCCTAGATCCAAGAACTGGCATCTGATAGACTACGTGATTGTACGACAGCACGATCGCAGAGACGTGATGGTTACTCGCGCTATGAGGGGAGCTGACGGATGGACGGACCATAGATTACTTAGATCAGTACTAAAACTGCGGATTAGAAAACCAGTGCGTAAAAGTGCACCTGTCCCAAAGCTGAACGTAAAAGCTCTGAAAGACACTCGCATAAGGCAAGAACTTCAAGATCGCTTGGATGAGCAGCTGAGGGGAGTCATCGAGACGACAAATCTAACATCTGGTGAGCTGATGACGGACTTCTGGGAAGAAATATCCCGTAAAATACTGGATACATCCAAAAACATACTGGGCAACCTGAGAAAACGTCACAGAGACTGGTTCGACGAGAACAGAGAAGATATACGCTTACTCCTGGATCAGAAAAACGAAGCACAAGCCCGAGTATTGAGATGTCCCACAGTCGCTAATAGAGAAACACTGTCGCAGATCAAGAGCACTTTACAGAGGGAACTGAGAGTAATTCAGAATGACTGGTGGGAAAGCCTGGCAAGAGAAACTCAGGGTATGCAGACACCGGAAACCAACAGCAATTTTACTTTGCACTTAAAGCTGCGTACGGACCTAAAAAGGGAGCGCAATACCCTGTCAGGAGTGCAAATGGTGAGGTCTTGTACACGGAGAAATCTGAGATACTGCAGAGATGGGCAGAGCACTACAGTAACCTCCTTAACCAAACTGCACCTGTGGACTGGGAAATTGTGAGGGAGCTTCCTCAGTTACCCATCATGAACACTCTTGATGAGGAACCAACATATATCGAAGTGAAAAGAGCTGTGGACTCCCTCAAACTCAACAGGGCTGCCGGACCAGACGGGCTGCCCGCTGATTTGCTGCGTCTTGGAGGAGATGCTGTGGTTGGTATTATGCATTTCATTGTAAGAGCCACCTGGAGGGAAAGAAAAATGCCTCAGCAATGGAAGGATGCAGACATGGTTAACATATACAAAAAGAAGGGAGACCGTTCGGTTTGTGGCAATAGTAGGGGGATCTCCCTCCTGGCATCCGGCGGAAAAGTGCTTGCTAGAGTTCTTCTGCTCAGGCTCGTTGATAATATATCTGAAGATGTGTTTCCAGAGAGTCAGTGTGGATTTAGGAAGGACCGTGGCACTGTTGACATGATCTTTGTGGCTCGCCAACTGCAGGAAAAATGCATAGAGCTGCATCGAGGTCTTGCCATGGTGTTCATCGACCTGGCAAAGGCCTTTGATACTGTGAATAGGCCCCTCCTGTGGGAGGTTTTACAAAAGTTTGGGTGCCCACCTACGTTTTTGGCAGTGGTGAAGGAGCTCCACGAAGGTGCTATGGCTCGTGTCCTTGGATCTGGTGAGAAATCTGACCCCTTCCCAGTTTGCTCTGGTGTTCGACAGGGATGTGTCATTGCACCGGTTGTGTTTAACTTATTCCTCGCAGCCATACTAACAGTGGAAACATTGGTCCGGAGGACGGAATCACTATGAAACAGACTGGACGGCAATTTATTCAATTTGCGACGCCTGAAGGCTCGAACTAAAATATCACAAGACTCCATGGTGGAATTGCTGTATGCGGATGACGCAGCTATTGTTGGGGCCAACACCATAAATCTACAGAACAATCTCTCTGCCATAGAGGAAGCTTATGCCAGAGCTGGCCTAACAATAAATGTCAACAAGACTGAAAGCGATGTACAGTGGCCAGGAGGGTGATGATGCTCCCACCTTCCTTGTACGAAATGAACCACTGAAAAACGTATCGAGTTTCGTATACCTCGGCTCAGTGTTGAACACTACTGGTGATATAACTGGAGATGTTCATCGCCGGATTGGATTGGCCTCGTCTGCATTTGGCGGGCTGTCGCAGAGGGTCTTTCTCAACAAGAACTTGAGAATCAAAACCAAGGTTGCAGTCTATAAGGCCATCTGTCTCTCAATTCTACTTTACGCATCGGAAACCTGGGTTTTGTACAGAAAGCATCTGAAGCTGTTGGAGAGATTTCACATACAATCTACAGCGCATCCTTGGGCTGAAATGGTGGGATAGGGTGACCCATATTGAAATACGCAGGCGTGCCGGTGTCGAGCCCATGGAGACTATGCTGGTGAGGAGGCAGCTGCGATGGGCGGGACATGTGCGAAGAATGCCGGAGAATAGACTTCCTCGACGTATGCTTTATGGTGAACTGGCCGGAGGCGGACGCAGGGCGGGGGGACAGAAGAAGAGATACAAGGATCTGCTGGCTGCCAACATGAGGGCCTGTAACATGGAGCCTCAACATTTCGAAGCACTCGCAGATAACAGGGATAATTGGAGGGATGCATGCGAGATGGGGGTAATCAATCATGTGGGGAGATTTGAGGATGCAGCAAGAAGACGCCGAGAGCGCCGACACCGAGTGAGGACCCCGGCATCTGGACAGAGACGAATTAGACTTCGATGCGATGTCTGTGGCAGGACATGCGCGTCAAGAATTGGCCTCTACAGCCACCGCCGTACCCACCTGTGATTATTTCCTGAAGCAGGAAGTGATGTCATCGTCGGCAACGACGGACAGCATTAAGCAAGTAAGCAAGCAAGGTTGTTCGTCTCTGTGTGCCCTGCGATTGGCTGGCAACTGATTCAGGGTGTCCCCCGCCTACTGCCCGAAGACGGCTGGGATAGGCTCCAGCACCCCCCGCGACCCTAGTGAGGATCAAGCAGTTCGGAAAATGGATGGATGGATGTTGTCAAGTGTGTGTTGCGGCAACCACATGAGGAGCACAAAGACAAGTGTGTCTTGGCTACAGTCAAGCATGGTGTGTCGTGGTCTCAGGCTGTATGACTTCTGTCGTGGGGAGGTCTAGTTTACTGAGAGAATCTTGAATGCCAACATGGATCATGAAATACTGCACTGAAACCTTCCCTTCACAAACTGGGCCGCTGGACACTGTTACATCCTTACAATGACCCTCCAAACACACATCCAAGACAACCACTGCCTTGTTCAAAAAGCTGAGGGTAAAGGTGATGGACTGGCCAAGCCAGTCCCCAGACTTAAACCCTACTGAGCATCTGTGGGGCATCCTCAAATAGAAGGTGGAGGAGCACATTGTTTTTTTTATCATCCATCAGCTTCATGCTATCATGAAGGAGTGAAAGATGATCCCGGTGGCAATCTGTGAACCTCTGGTGGATTCCATACCCAGAGGGTTAAGGCAGTGCTTGAAAATAATGGTGGCAGCCAGGATAAAATATTGAGTGTTTGGCAAAAATGTGGACATTGCATGTACATTGAAGCAAATCTTACTATATATATATCCTCCTGTCACAGACTATGACCCTCCCCTCATTATCCAACATCTGCATATTGCGTATTGCGTATTGCACAATGCACTACCTCACTTTACCCACAATAGCCACAAGTGCCATTGTTTATGCTGGTTGTATTGCCTATATCGTCTATATTGTTTATACTGTTCAGATTACATATTATGTCTTTTTATACAGTGTAGCTGCTATCTTCTTAGCTGTGTGGTTAATGCACAGCATGTTTGCATGCATATTTGCACTGAGGATTGAGAGGAAGAAATTTCATCTATGCTGCATGTCATATTTGTCACGTTTGCGAGGTGGTGGTGGACCCCGAAAAGCAGGCAGGTGGAAGGAGCAGGTTGTACTTGACGAATTGTATTAAACATAGAGAAAACTAAATCCAAAACCAACAAAGTCCAAAGTATCAAACAAAAATCATGACTAAAAATAAAACATAACAGCAACCGAAACATGACTGAAACAAACCTGATTGCAGCAAACAAACATGACAGTAGCCAAGAACAAACAATGACCCGACACTGAGTGCTCGGGCTGGGAGTCCTTTTCAAGCCGCTAATTATCTAACGACCAACAGGTGTGCAGCTGCAGGGAAAAGCTCCCACAGTGCCACCTGTTGGTCACAAACCAAAACATGACAATATGTAAGCATATTTGACAATAAAGATGACCTTGACCTTGATATATACAGTATACAGTATAAAATTATTTATATTTATATAGTAAGGTTTAAACTAAACTGTTGGTAAAAATGCCTTTGAGAACTTCAATTAAATATCTGGCCTTTCCCCTTTCCTCACAGAATCAGCTTGTTCAATTAATACGACAGTCATGTGAACTCAAAGGGATCCATGAAGAAATGCAACTGGTAAGCAAATTGGCAAAAGCTCTACTGCGTAGTTGACTTTGTAGACATACCAGTGGGTTAATTAAATCTATTCTAGACTCTAGAATTCATCAGACACCCACAATTCCTCGAGAATCTAGAGGAATATTTTGGCAGAACATGATAGTTACACTGGGTGGAATCATGACATGTATAGTGTATAGCAGCCTCTTGTCCTACGCAGACCAACAAACATCTTCAAATGACAGAAAAAGACCAGAATGAAGAGATAGAGGAGCTACATAGCCAACTCAGGTAGCTGCCACCACAGGAAAAATAAGAACAAAACACCACTTAAAAACGCCAATGATTTAGCATGTAGACCATTCCGGAAAGTTCTTTGTATTCACAAAAGCAAGGTTACGATCATGTTCTGTGTGTCTTGTTACTGTACAGAAAGACTAATTGTGATCTGAGAACTGCCGCAGACAAAATCGATAAAATGACTGAACAACTGGAATGTCTTGAGCGTCAGCTGAAAAGAAAGGTAAATATGTATTGTTCTTATCGGACAGTAAATTGACTTTGTTAGCTCACTTTGGCAAGACCAACATTTTTATCTACAAAGTGCACAGTCAGCTCAGTTATAAGCAAGCATTCACAGGTATCACAAGCTCCATGTTACACATTTTCAGATTCATGTTAAATATCCGTGCGGCCCGGTGGTCCAGTGGGTAGCGGGTCGATCTCACAGTGCAGAGGTACCGGGTTCAATTCCAGCCCCGGCCTACCTGTGTTGAGTTTGCATGTTCTCCCCGGGCCTGTGTGGGTTTTCTCAGAGTACTCCGGTTTCCTGCCACATTCCAAAAACATGCATGGCAGGCTGATTGAACGCTCTAAATTGTCTCTAGGTGTGAGTGTGAGCGTGGATGGTTGTTCATCTCTGTGTGCCCTATGATTGGCTGGCAACCGGTTCAGGGTGTCCCCCGCCTACTGCCCGAAGATAGCTGGGATAGGTTCCAGCATGCCCGCGACCCTTGTGAGGACAAAGCAGATCGGAAAATGGATGGATGGATGGATGTTAAATATCCACCCATCCATTACCTGAACTGCTTTATCCTCATGAGGGTTGTGGGTGTGTTGGAGCCAATTCTAGTTGTCTTAGGGCAATGGGCTGGTTGCCAGCCAATCGCAAACAACCATCCATCCTCGCAATCACGAGGACAAAGGACGATGTTGTAGAGTGTCCAATTAACTTACCATACATGTTTTTGAAATGTGGGAAGAAACCGGAGTACCCGAAGAAAGCCCATCCATGCACGGGAACAACATGCAAACTCCACACAGGTAGGCCGGAGCCCAGAATGGAACCCGAGACTTCTGCACATGCAACAATTGATTTCAAGAAAATTAATAATTTCCAGCCACGTTATCCATTACGATATTTGATCTTTTGGCTGAAATGTTGTTTACAATTCTTATGTTCTTGGTTGTGATTGTCTAAACTTTTTATTGAACATTTAGGAGGAGGATGTAGCAGAGGCTATGTGCCGTGAGGAAAATCAACCGCAACAGCTTCAGTCAGACCTCAGACAGCAAGAAGCAAAGTGAGCATGTGACAAACTGCTGCATCCCCTACAAAACCCCTCATACGGGTTTCTCTCTTCTGGATTCAGTCATCCGAACATTGATTAAATCACTGGGGGCTTTAACATTGGTTCCCTGTGTCGATACCTGCCTAGACTAAAAGCTGAGCTGGAGGAACAAACTGTCTTGGACCCAGAGTTCAGCGCCCTCCAGGCCCATTATGCTCCCCTTGAGCACGACACGCATGAGGTTCTGAACAAAGTCCAGTGCTGTGTGCAGGTGGCAGAGGCTTCGGTAGTCCAGACGCACAATGTGGTTAAGGTCTGCCTTTGTCACTCTTGAATCCCAACATGTCCTTGTTTATTCCATGAACACACTTCCGTTTTCAACAGAAGTTTAAGTTTTCCCTTTTTTTAAGCAACACTTGCAATTTTTTTGTGTGAGGTTTTTTTTTTTGCCTTTCAGGCTTTGAATAGAGAGCATCAGAAGACAGTGGATCTGGAGAATAAAGATAAAGCCATCCAACAGTTAATCCAGGAAGCTGCTGTCCGCACCAGGAAGGAGGTAATTGCGGAGAAAAATTGTGTTGTATTATTTGTTAAAGAAAGAAAAATCTGCACGGGTCACTGACATAACTTGCAACGATTAAAAAAAATAAAGTAATGAAAATCAGACATTGCTTTAATTAAAATCAAAATAGAACATGAAACCGGGCTGGTTCCTTCAACGTAACATTTTGTTGCACAACAGAATCGTATGATTTCTGTAACTGTCAATGAGAGTTCTGCAGCGGTCGACGGATATTTTGAAATGCTGCTCCTTGTCAGCAAAGTTCTGTAGCTGTCTCAGGTTTGAAGAGTGCCTTCTTCCACTCTTTCCAAAAATTCAATACGATTTTGATCAGGGCCCTCAACCAGGGTAGTCCAACTTCGGTCTTGCATGTTTTAGAGGTCTCCCTCCTCCGACATACCTGATTCAAATGATCAGCTCATCAGCAAGCTCTGAGAAGCCTGATAACGATCCTGATCATTTGAATTGGGTAGTCTGGAGGAGGGAGATATCTAAAACAGATTGAAGTGGGGCCCTCGAGGACTGGTGTTGGACACCCTTGGCGTAGACTCTCAAAGCTCTTAGCTGCACCTCTCACTGTAGGTCATTCAACAGGATAATGACTAAAACGGAAAAAGCTAACAACACCCACGGATGGCTAACAACAAAACATTTGACTATTCAGAGGTGGCCCTAAATCATATTGAACATCTGCAGAAGGAACTGAAACATGATGTCGAGAAAAGGCCCTTTTCAAACCTCAGACAGCGGTCCGATATAAGTCGCATAAGGATGAACCATTTGATTGCAGTCATTAAGACAACATTACTAATAACTATAACTTGTATATTTACCAGGTAGATCATGTGCGAGAGCAGTGCAACGTTGAACTCCATCAAATAGCACAGGAGCTATCCCATTTGCAAATGGTAAAACCGTTCGAGATCCCTCTTGCTTACTACTCATCTCGTGTTCCAGTCGGTGTGGAACCTGGTCTGGAACACGAGACCAGGTTCGTGTTCCAGACTGGTCTGTCCTCATTCTCTTGTTGTGACCTGCTCTGTCTGTCTCCAGGATTGCGCAATTAAACAGTCTCAGATTGAAAGGTGCAAGCTTGAGAAAAAAGCTCTTGAGAAGGAACTGGAGAAGGTGCTTTTCATGAAACGCATGTTGGAAGATTTATTTTTTTTTTTAAAGCTTTTGTGCTTGTACTTTGGCAATTTTTTTTTAATTTTTGTGTTTATTTCAGGTGACAAAGTACCGGGCAGAACAAGACCTTGAAAAGATGAATGCCCTTCACCAGAGGTGCCTAAATGCAGAGAGGGTAAGGGATGACATGAGCGTCACTCTGCAAAATGCTCAAAGCAAAGTGAAAAAGGTTGAAATTGAGTAAGTGGCAGTTGTTGGGGGTTTTTTTTCAATTCAATTGTTACACTTTGTTTCAAGCGACATAACTTCAAGTTAGCAGTTGCCCTTTTCTCTCATCTGCAGTAGCAATGAAGAATTGTCGCGCAGCCAGGCGGAAATACATCGTCTGCACAGCAGCTTGACTGCAGCCCAGAAAGACTGTGACCTTATCAGGGAGGAGCGCCTCCAGCTACAACAGGAGAACTTGCAGCTCCACAGGGAGATGGATGAGCTGCAGAGAAAAAACTTGCTTATCCAAAACAAAACCAAAAATCAGGTCAGTTCAAGTTTTTAAGGGAAAGATACAAAACCAGAAAAAGAAAGTGGGACCTTACAATTGGTTCACTTAGTAAAATATAGAATTGCTCCCGTTTTTAGCGGGCTTCAAATCCATTTCTATTATAAATCTGTAATGTACATTTGGCACCACTGCATCAGTGGTCTTGTTAGAGGTACCGAACCCAACTAATTCATATGCAGTTCACCGAACCCTTCATTACTGAAAAATTAAAATCTGATTCAAGAAGTGTTCCTTCAGTTTTGCCGGTGCGAGAATAGAGTTTGCTCAACTTTGCATGACAAATTATGCAGATAGGATGCTGAGTCCCATCACGTTCTGTGATGCATGTGAATCTGTGTGGTATTCGTCCCACCACTTTGGTTTTTTTTGCTCGACATCGTTAGAATGTATTAAAACATTCGACTTACTTTCACGACAGTCACACATTCACCACTGAGCAAACTAAATTTCCCGCAGCACTGATTGGACAAGCAATGTAATGTGATCATCTGCAGCCAATGATGCAAGCAGGCGTGTCAGAACTAATTGACATGTTGAGTCGGGTATGTCTCAACCTCCATGGCAGAAGCTGCGTCGAACCCCTGAGACCGATTCACCGAACCCCTGGGGTTCGATCGAACCCGGGTTAAGAATCACTGGTCTACATGGATTAAAACTGATACAGGAGAGATAAAGATATTGGTGACAGAAAACAAAACTTTACACCCCCATCCTCTATCTCAGAGTTGAATTTACACTGCCCAGTCATAAACAATTCATACTTAGTAATTTGAAATCAGAAGTCACTGATATGTTCTTGAATTGTGGTTGAAGTTACTACAAAGAAGGGTAACAAAACCTTGTTATTTATTACACATGACAATTTCAAATGTTGCTCTAGATTTTAGCAAGGCTCATGGAAGTTGACACACATGATTTGCTTTTATGAGCCACATATACAAATAATGGATCTGGCCCCCGGACCTTGAATTTGACACCTGTGCTATAACGTGAAAATAAAAAAGTCTTTTAAATTTGACGTAGCACAGAGAAAAGTGTAAACAACCCTGCCCAATATGAATGATTAAAGCCCCTCTTACCTTTTCACTCTCATCTGCCTGCCTTCCTGGTAAACCAGCCTAGGGTCGTTCGTGTCCATGGCAATGACATGATGTGCTGGCGTGCCACTGTGAAATGGACACAGACTCACGCATGCACATTCAGATGCTCATGAAATGCCAGACACAACCATGTCTATCAACACCTTTGATGGCTTCCTGCAGCTCTAACATTTCCCTATTATGGCGCACCTGCAGATGGGATGTGGTGGTGCCCTGATGGCTCGCGAAGCTGCAAGAGGGTTGTAATGAACCCCGCAATAACTCCCACCTCCACTTGTGCTCGTCTGTGTTGTGTATCTATTTACTGAGGGTTTTTTTTTCAATTCTAGACTGTACTCCTCCTGCAGGAGCTCAATCTGGAGTTGTTTGTTTTTATCTGCAAAAACGGGGTGCGATAAAAGGGGACCCGACGGACTCCCGCTCTATCTCCCCTTGTTGGCTGTCGTTTTCCATATCTCTTGTGTCTGTTCCATTTTATTGCACCCTGTGGTATAGCGACAATAAAGCTAGTCTGATTCTGATTCTGAAAAACAAAAACCCACGAATAATTGAGCACCAAATCCATTGGGATTTTTTTAATCCCCCAAAATTATTCAAAAACCACTGATTAATCTCCAATATGTCTTTTCTATGACAAAAACTGATTGGCTTGTACAAATATTGGAAAAAAATCAATGGGTGCCACACAGGGGTCCATTCAGGGGTCCACCACTCTGTTATCACTGTTCATTTAACCCTTTCAGGGACAGCGGTTGCTACAATGGACAATTTATCATGTTATCAGGTTACAGGGTGCATGAAAGAGTTCAAGTTTGATCCTCACATCTGCATGTATTTCCATATTCATTATTTCTGTACAGTTGCTGCATAAACTACTGCTCTGAGTCTGCTCATTCTAATTGGCTGATGTTGTAAAATGTACATTGCTTTTTTTCATGATTTGATATTCTTCTGCATGTGTGCTATTAATTTCCCCAGTGCAAGACTAATAATATTAAAGGCTCTTCTATTGTATACAGCAGTGGTCCCCAACCGCCGGTCCGCGGACCGGTACCGGTCCACAGGGCATTTGGTACCGGACCGCACAGAAAGAACTTGCCTTAATTCCGTTTCATTTATTTCGTAATACGAAAGATGTTTTATTTTGAAAAATTACCGGATTCTCCGTTACATCCATCTCTGTCACGCTTGACACGCGTCAAACCACGCTTCTGCGTTACGTGACCGATTACACAAAAAAAAAAAAGACTTAAAAAAACTGCTGGAGATCGCAAATGACGGCGACCTTAAAAGGACGTTCGAGACAACTGGATTAAAGTTATGTCTGAATATACTGAGATCGCCACAATAGCACTGTTGCTATTTCCGACATGCTACCTGTGTGAAGCGGGGGTTTTCTGCAGCAACGGCGACTAAAACAAAATTACAACGTAGACTCGACATAAAACACACACTTGAGGTGTCATTGTCTCCTATTACCACGAGATGGGACCGTCTGGTTGCAGAAAATCAAGCTCGGGGCTGTGGGAGGGGGGTGGTCACTTTCATGCTCTTTGAATTTGCATTGTATCGTATTTTGAATACATTAATCATTACCAGGCGGCCCGGTAGTCCAGTGGTTAGCACGTCGGCTTCACAGTGCAGAGATACCGGGTTCAATTCCAGCTCCGGCCTCCCTGTGTGGAGTTTGCATGTTCTCCCCGGGCCTGCGTGGGTTTTCTCCGGGTGCTCCGGTTTCCTCCCACATTCCAAAAACATGCATGGCAGGTTGATTGGACGCTCTAAAATTGTCCCTAGGTGTGAGTGTGGGCGTGGATGGTTGTTCGTCTCTGTGTGCCCTGCGATTGGCTGGCAACTGATTCAGGGTGTCCCCCGCCTACTGCCCGAAGACGGCTGGGATAGGCTCCAGCACCCCCCGCGACCCTACTGAGGATCAAGCGGTTCGGAAAATGGATGGATGGATGGATAAACATTAACATCGCGATCAGAGTGTTGCGGCCAGATTATACGCTCCTTGTGTTTATTGTTATTATATTTTGAAAACGCCACAGTTTTCATGCAGCTCATATCATATTATTTTGTTGTATTATTTCCGCCACACCCTAAATGCCGGTCCCTGAAAATATTGTCTGACATAAACCGGTCCGTGGGGCAAAAAAGGTTGGGGACCCCTGGTATACAGTACTATCTAAATGGCATCTAGGGATTGCTATGCTCTGCTGTGTTATATTAACGAGCCTTATAGTCACGAGTTAAGTTCTTTGTTTTGCATTTAGCCTCAGCTACAGAATTATTTGGCATTGACAGACAATTTCAGAGTGGAATTCCTTTTTCATCAATCAACAATTACAAATGACAACAAAAGTTATTGCCTACTTTTTCTGTTTGAATGTAAGAAAACTTCAGCATTTGCTGCCCGGTCCCAGATATTGCAGATGGCGCAAGAGTGCAAGTTGAAGGAGCAGGCATTTGACGCGCAAATGATGGTGCTGGAGGAGAGGAGCCGCAACTTAAATGCTGAGCGGATGCACCTCCTCGCTGCACAGCAGAAAAGTGTTCAACGCTCACAGGATGAAGCAACAAATATGACAAAGGCCTTTGAAGCCAAGATTCAACATCTCACGTAAGAACTGAACTGGCTGTGATATTCATTTTCATTAATTAATTTTGCAGGCTTGCTGGAGCCTATCCAAGCTGTCTTCGGGCAGTAGGTGGTGTACCGATCAACCATTCACGCTGACAACCACACAAAGGGACAATTTAGAGTGTTCCATTAGCCTGCCATGCATGTTTTTGGAATGTGGGAGGAAACCGGAAAACCCTGCACCTCTGCACTATGAGGCGAACATGCTAACCAGTCAACTATCGTGCTGCCTGACATTAATTAAATTAGTAATTTATTGGTTAGAGTCCAGGAGGGTGCCAGTTCAGGCACAATGCAAAGTAAACTTCATTACCGGGTACTTGTAAGGGGACAAACTTTCATGCAAAGCAATGAGTTTTGCTTGACTTCATGCTTCATTTGAGTGCAATCCTAGAGATTGTGGATGTGAATTAGTGACGCAAATATGTCACAGATTGAGGCTATTTAATCTGGAACATCCATTACACATGACCGACAAACTCAAACAAAATGTATGTTGACAGTTGTGTTTGCGGTTTGACTTGTCTGGAATTGTGTCATGCTCCATTTTAGGACAGAGATGAGTCAACACAAACGGCGATTACATGAGCTAGAACTACAGCTGAGAAATAACCAAGACACTATGACTGAGGTTTGTGCGACACACAAATAATACCTTGCATCTGCGATGGACTCTTCCACGTTCGGTTTAAGGTGACATGTTCACTTCTGGTCAGCATGTAAACACATTGTGACGACATGGGAAATGTGTTAAATCCCAAACCTGAGTTGACACTGAACATAATGGCGCACTGCATTGTCACTAGAAAGTGCCCCCCCCCCCCCCCCCCCCCAGTAATTTTAGGTCTCCTCATTTGTATGGTACAAACTAAAGAGAGTCTCATGGTGTTGACCTTCAAAGCACTTTGTGCCTCCTCCTCCTCCAAGATCAGCACCACCTCCTCACCACCATGCCTGGGATCCCCCATCCATCAATAGCTCCTCCAAAAATGGCCTTCACAGCTGATGTTTCTGCTGCTAACAATCATATGTATAATCATAATAATGATAACAACTATTGTGTTCTTAATACTATGTAGGTAATCTATGTAAAAAAATAAAAAAGATGGCATGAATATCTATTACGCGCACACACACACACACACACACACATGCACACACCCTGGGGGTTTTGGGTGTGAGATGCGATACGCTTAGGGTTTTCAGTCTGCCTCTTTCCTGAAATTATTGTTTGAACAAAAGCGACTATTTGACGAAGCATAAACGCGTGTCTGCCGCTGAGTCGTGTTCAGCCAGCCGTGTGTATAATAAGCGTCTGTGCATACATTTGGCTGTATGCATTCTAAAATATATCGGAACTAGGGCTGACACAAAAACAAACAAAAAAACAAACAAACAAAAAAACACCCCAGCTCAACTCGGCCTTGACCAGCCATTCGTGATTTTCCCGAAATTCTTGACTGCCACCACGCCCCTGCATCCCTCCAATAATGAAAGAAAAACTCACAGTGCCGCCCAGAACTGAATCCAACAAATGTATCGTAATTAAAGTTAAACTTTACCTAATGAAACACAATGAAAGAGAACTTAAATGAACTGATTTTTTTTTGGATGAAGCACAATGAAACTGGAAATCTCTCTCTTGCGCGCACATGCAAACACACACAGACACACACACACACCAACACACGCCCGTACACTTTTTTTTGTGGATGTGCCTTTAAATGTGGCCCAGACATTGTAGCCCTCCTTTCGCTCTCCTACTTTGATGTGTGTGCAGTATGAGAGTCAGCTAGCAGAGTATCAAGAGATGTCAAGTAGCGTCCAGAGGCGATTGAACCATGCTGAACAAAGGGCTGCAACTGCCCCACAACAGGTACGACATCCGCAATGTGACATCTGAATGACAAAGCACGCCCTGTGTATTTTATGTCCTTCAGCTGCCCTTGCATCATGTTATATTTTGCCATCATTCATAATCATGTATGAGGCCACCGACGCGATTATGACATATCTAATTATTCTGAAACTATCCGCCAAACTATCCAAATTCATATTGATCCCAATAATTATTTTCTCCACAGCTGTCCGTTTTGACATCCAAGCGAATGAACAACTTTGAGGCTGGATAAGGAAGATTTTGACTGCCCTATGTGTTTGTTTTAGATTTATGCTTGCTTGCTATATTGCACTTTGCTGCTGTAAAACTGGAATTTCCCCATGTGGAATGATTGACCGGCATCAAAATACATTTTTTAATGAATGACAAATCTTTCTTGACTTTGTGCCATCAGTCCATCGAACATTCTTCACTCATCACAGTTAATTCTGCACGGCCAGGAGGCTGACCGATCTCCAGACCTCCTTGTCTTAAAACCCTGGAGAACCCACGGGGTCAGATTTGGCCCCTATAAATTCTGCTACTCAAATGCTACCCTTAAATCCCAAAGGGTCAAATTTGGCCCTAATCTTAAATTAGGATGAAAGCATTGAATATTTGAACCCCCAACACACATATTTTGGTGTTCAGTGAACATATATCAGTCATTTAACGTATAATTCCTCATTTTCCAAAGAAGAAAAGGGTTCTTGGGTTCTCCAGGGTTAAGCCACTTCCTCCTGTTGTTCCTCGGGGGACACAGTGTAGCCAAGACTGTTGTGAGATGTTGTCCCTCCGGTGTGCCCACCGTCTGCCCCGAGACTCTCTTTCAGTTGAACATGCCAAATACACAAGGGACGTATCCAAAACACACCGCCGAGTAACCTCAGCTGGTTCTTTCTCAGAGAGCCACGCTACTCACACTATCTCTAAAGGGGAGCCCAACACATGCTGACCCAAAAAAAATGCTATCTTGCCCTTTCTGTCACCACGCAGTGGGGTCACGGGTGAGCTACAAAATACCACAGTTGCAGCTCAATGAAGCCAACAGGATTAATATATGAGGCTATCAATAAATAAGGTGATTTTGTTTTTGGTATAAGGAATTCCAACACAGATAGAAGCTTACTTTTGTTTCTTTTTTTCAACATAGCCTCCCGGCACTGTCACACTCTTTTCCCATCTGCACAAACTTCCATATTCCCTCAGTTTAAAAATCTTTGGACCGATGTCTCGTCAGCCACTCACAACACTTTTGACATTGTCACTTTCAAACTTTGTGGCTTTCGTGAACGTTTTTAAGGGACCAAACAGGTGAAAGTCTGAAGGGGCAAAGTCTGGGCTGCAAAGGGGATGAAAGAACAATTCCCAGCCCAGCTCGTTGATGGTCTGCACTGTTTGGGCTGCTGTGTGAGGCCTTGCGTTGCCATGATGCAAGATGACTCCTTCTGACTGATGACCCCTGCGTTTGTTCTTTGTTTTTTCTTGACCTGCCTCAGCCGTTTACAGTAGTTAGCACAAAGTTTGAAAGTGACAATGACGTCCTGTGAATACCTCCATTTTGTTGTAATAGCAGATTTCAGATTCTGTGTGTACCAACCAGCCAAGTCTAATGCTTGACAGATTCGTGACTTTCAATAATTGTCCAAACTATATATATACCTTTACTTATACCTGCTTCATGCCTCAATAACAGACATTTGACATCCTCAGCAGATCCACAACCCATCCTGTAGCTGATGTTGAGACAAAAAACATTCACTAAGACAAAATGCAGCCAGTATGAACCCCCATCCACATCAAATAGTCAACCGTAAATCACTCAAATAAATGACAGTGTATCATCGCACTGTTCTCTCGACAGTGTCGTCGTCTATGTCCATAAATTTGCTCAAGCGTATGAATCCCATCATGGTCATTTATTCCAGGGCTGCCTCTGTGTCAGCCGACTGGTTGTCTTCAAGAAGTGTTTTTTCCTCAGCAAGCGGTTCGCTCGCAGGCTGGCTGGCAAGGCCGTTGTCCTGAGCAGCAGTTCCCATCTGATGGGCAGCCTCCTCTTCCTGCTCTTGATAATACTTGACTGTTTTTCTCTTAAAGCATCCCAGCTTTGTTCATAAAACAAAAAAGCGAGAGGATAAACCTGAGTAGAATCAACCACTCGTTTGGAGTGACATTCACAAATTAGCACTCACCTTGTACATGATGCACGTCACGAGAATCAAAAGTGAAAGTCCGAGTCCAGTTCCCGTTAAAATTATGAACTGTGTATCAGGCGAAATAATGAACTCGACGTGAACTTCACTCTGTTGACAGTTTAAATACAATGATTACTTTTGTGAAATGATCAGGTTTGCGGGGTTTTTTTCTTTTTTGTTTCGGTAAAATTTGTACAGTAAAACATACCAATTTTGTTGTGGGATTGCTCTCTTTCCACATGGCGTCCCCCTTTTCATGTGCCAGTCCTTTATTCTTTGAGTCACAGTTGGAACATTTGGACATTATTTGCATGGAGTCGAAAGCATTTCATTGGAGCCGGATTGAGTTGAACCTACCTCTCGTTCATGAGAAGAATCCAGCACATATCGGTGTTTGTCGTAATCAATGTGGATCATGCTTTTGAACTTTACCTCTGCACTCTCTCCAGTATATCTTTTCAGAAACGCTTTATTCTGCGGAGCGGGGGTATAACATCAATTGCCGGATGAGACGCATTTAGCATCGCTTGTTTGTGTGAGCGCGTGCAGGAAATTCCTATTTACCTGTGCACGCTCTTTAAAATCGTTAAATTGTATGTCTCCGGAGAATACAAACTCAGTGGAAGATTCCTTTTCCAGCATCACATTATCACACTGAATGATTTTGCAGTGTTTTTCTGCTGAACAATACTGAAATAAATCAATGAATAAACAAATCTGTGCCATTGAACAATTCGTAACGACAACTGTGATACTGATCGGACTTACTTCAGAATGAATTCCAGTGATGTTTTTGCAATGAGTTTTGTTCTTAAAAAAAGAAGATAAGACGGAATGGCAATTGATGTAAACATTTGGACGGTGATCGGGTTTTATGGTGGTGTTATGAAAGTTACCTGTTGTACAAAGACTTGATAATTTTCCATTTCAAAGTTGTACTGGAGTTGAGTTGGAAAGCTCAGTGAGACATTGACAGGAAAAGCCTTCCAGCCCGGGTTATCCACCTGCCATGAGTGAGTGTGTTTTAAATGAGGACTTGCAAATGAGATTGATATCCTAGTGTCGATAGACGCCTGAAAGTCTGAACCGTTCGCCTGCACCTCTAAAGCTATCAAACTGCCCGTAGCAAGTGATAGCAAATAATCACTTCTGATCTTAGCTGTTAATTTGCAAAGCACAGTACTTGTCGTCGAATGACCATGCGCCATCGGCGGCTTCTGTTTAAACAGATGAGCGCCTATGCCACACACATACAGTCAAATTTCACCTTATATATGATGACCATTCTTTTTGGGTCTGAGTCCTCTTCTGTGAAGTTCAGATAAGTGGTGGTTTCCTCTTTCCTAAACAGAACAACACAAAAAATAAATTACCATGTACCAGTCAAATGTTTGGAAACACCCTCCCAGTTTTTTTTTCATAATAATAAAAAAATACAAGCCCTTAATTTTAAAACTGAAGTCATCGACATTCTGAAGAAATATTGATGGAATTATTTGGCAAACAAATGTTCATGAAAAACGTTTATAAGTTAAAGTAGGGCTTGCCCAGATCACAGTTTTCCACATCTTGGTGTTTTGTTTGTCAGTTTTATGATGTGGATCATGCTTTATGACCAATAATGACTCCGTTTCTAGCTTTGCATTATCAAGAGTTAGTAGCTTAAATTTCGTAACCTCTTAAGGTGTTGGAGACAATTTAAATGTGAAGACATACAGTTCACACACACACACACACACACACACACACACACACACACACACACACACACACACAAACAAACTCTATTCCATTGAAGTTGGAACATTGTGTTAAACATATATTAAAACAGAAAACACATGTTCAACCAAAATTTAAGGACACAGATACATAGTACACATTTTATAATAATAATAATAATAATAATGCATTTTATTTAAAAGCGCCTTTCATGCCACCCAAGGACACTGTACAGACAATAAGAAAATACAATGTAAAAATTAGTAAACGAGATATTATATAAAAACAGAACATAAAATCATAAAAACATAGGAAATGGAAGAGCTATGTGTTGTAGGCAATCCTGAACAGGTGTGTTTTTAGACGGGACTTGAAAGTGGAAAGAGGTGTGCAGTTTTGGAGGTCCGGAGGTAGGTTGTTCCAAAGCTTTGTAGCAGCGTGACTGAAGGCTCTGGCTCCCATGGTGCTCAGTCGGGCAGGGGGCACTGACAGGCAAAGGGAGGACGAGGATCTGAGGGAGCGAGAGGGGATATGCACCTGGAGAAGGTCAGATAGGTAAGGAGGGGCCAGGTTGTGGATGGCCATATATGTATATAGAAGCAGTTTGTAATTGATGCGATGTTGAACAGGGAGCCAGTGGAGCTGTTGGAGAACGGGGGTGATGTGCTGCTGGGAAGATGTTTTTGTGATGATGCGAGCAGAGGCGTTTTGAACCAGCTGGATTTTATGGAGGGACTTTTGAGGTAGGCCGAAGAGGAGAGCGTTGCAGTAATCAAGGCGGGATGTGACAAGACTGTGGACAAGAATAGCAGTGGTGCGGGGGGTGAGGGAAGGGCGAAGTCTGGTAATATTGCAGAGGTGGAAATAAGCAGTGCGGGTGATGGTGTTGATATGTGAGTGGAAGGTGAGCATGCAATCCAGGATGACACCCAGACTCTTAACCTGGGGGGAGGGGGACACTAGGGAGCTGTCAATGTTGAAGGAAAAACTGTTTACTTTGGATTAAGTGGATTTGGTGCCAAGGAGGAGGACTTCAGTTTTATTAGCATTTAATTTAAGAAAGTTTGTTGTGAACCATGTTTTGAGTTCGGACAGGCAAGAGGTGAGGGAGGGGGGTGGGAGTATGGAGTTTGGCTTGCAGGAGAGGTAGAGCTGGGTGTCATCAGCAAAGCAGTGAAAGTGGATATTAAATTTGCGGAGGATATGGCCAAGAGGCAGGAGGTAGATGATGAAGAGAAGGGGACCTAGGACAGATCCCTGTGGTACACCTGTGGTGACTGGGGAGGGCTTTGAGGTGAAGGATTTGAGCTGGACAAACTGAGTGCAGCCAGTGAGGTAGGAGTGGAACCAACTGAGGGCAGTGTGGGAGAGACCAATGGAGGAGAGTCTATTGAGGAGGATAGGGTGAGAGATTGTGTCAAAGGCGGCGCTCAAGTCTAAGAGGATGAGGATGGAGACTAAACCGGAATCAGATGCTATGAGGAGATCATTTACAATACGGATTAGGGCAGTCTCTGTGCTGTGGCGGGGGCGGAAACCGGACTGAAAGGGTTCATAGAGAGAGTGAAGGGACAGGTGGGAGTGGAGTTGAGCAGCAACAGTTTTTTCTAGGATTTTTGAGATAAATGAAAGGTTGGAGATGATGCGGAGGTTATCGAAGTTGTTGGGGTCAGAGCCATGTTTTTTCAGTGTGGGGGTGATAGCAGCGGTTTTGAGGAGTGATGGGACAATACCAGAAGAGAGTGAGGAGTGGATAATAGCAGATATGAGAGGAAGCAGGGAAGGAAGGCAGGATTTAACAAGGGATGAAGGGAGGGGATCAAGCTGGCAAGTGGTGGGCTTGGATTTGAGTATGAGGTTGGATAATTCAGCAGTCGTGGGTGGAACAAAACTGGAGAAGAAATGACAAGGAGAAGAAGGTTCAGATGGGGGGGGGGGGGGGGGCAGGCAGGTTTTGATGGAAAGTGTTCCATTATGGAGTTGCAGGTTGCTGTGGAGTACAGGTGGAGGGGGAGAGAATTTGGTGGCCGGAGGATTTTGTTCATGGAGAAGAGAGTTCTTGAATTTCCTTCGTTGGAGAGGATGAGGCCGGAGTAGTAGCTGGATTTGGTTTGTGCAATTTGGTCCTTGTATTTAGTGATATGGGTAGTGTACATGTCCTTATGGATGGTGAGACCGGTTTTCTTATAGAGTCGCTCAAGTTGGCGGTTTTTTGATTTCAATGACCTAAGAGCAGGTGTAAACCAGGGGGCAGATGTAGAGAATGAGGCAGTCCTGGTCTTCAGGGGGGCGAGAGAATTTAGAATATTTGTGAGGCAGGCATTGTAGTGAGCGGTGAGGTCATCCGGGTTTGAAAGGGCGTCTGGGGGCGGGGTACGGTCGATAATGGAGCAGAAGGTGTCAATGTTGATATTTTTGGTATTACGAAAAGAAATGAGGCGGGAGGTTTTGATTGTAGAGAGACGGAGTACGGTGTTAAAAGTGAGGAGGAGAAGGAAAAACATCAGCAGTGGGCTTGGAGGGGGAGAGGCCAGAGCAGCAGCAAACCAAGTCCAATGTGTGGCCTTTGATGTGGGTGGGGAAGTCAGTAAGACAGTGTATCGCGAGGCTCTCCAGGTAGGATGTGAAGTCTCTTGTGAGTGGCAGGTCGGGGTTGTCCATGTGAATATTGAAATCTCCCAGCAAAATTAAATTTGGCGAGAGAGTGGATAAGTGTGTGATTAAGCTGGAAAATTCATTGATGAAATCGCTATGTGGCTTCGGGGGGCGATAAACTGTGGCAATGATGGTTGGCGTGGGTCCAGGGAGTTTAAACACCAGGCACTCAAAAGAGCTTGATGCAGGAACGGACACTGGTAAGACTTTCCACTTCTCGCGGTGGATTATGCGAGGCCTCCTCCACGGCCGTTGCTACGGGGACGGCAGATGTAAACAAAGGAGTGGAGTCATTCAGAGCAGCGAAGTCGTTTGTTTGTTGCCAGGTTTCTGTTAAAACGAGGAAGTCAAGTTTGCGTTCGGCGAGGACGTCTTGAATGAATGAATTTTATAATTTATAATTAGTTTCCTGGTGTGTGTGCGATATACCAGCTACTGTGTTGCCACTGATGGGAGTAAAGTTACAATAACCCCCAAACTAACACCCACCTCCAATTTACGGATTGTAAATATGGCCGGAAAGAAAACTGAAATGGAAATATACTGTACGTATGGCAAAAGCACTTGTCTCACAATATAACAATCGTGTTAAAGAGGACTTACACTGTTATTGCCATTTTTACTTCAAATTGTACCGGTAGCGTCTTGGTCAGCAGAGACAGGGTGGAGTTGTTATTATCACTGAGAAAACGAAATAGGCATATTTAAAGTGTCATAAAATACTAAAACATGAATCAAACCATAGAAATGATATCTACCTTTCTCCAGTGACACTAATTGCAATAGTGTCATTCCACTGATACTCGGTACTGATGTGGAAAGAGCTTTGAAATGTTGCCTTCACATGCAGGAAAAAAGAATGATGTTAGAGAAGCAGAGAGCACACCAATTGTTTTGGTAAGTCATTGCAAGCGGATATTCAAGTTAGATTTAATGAGCTAAATCAGGGTGGGCCACTTAAAATGCTGAAGGGGGGGGCATCATTTTTCATCAATTCAACTGGGCCACATATTTCCTAACTAGATGCATGACAAAAACGGGCAAAATGTGGACTCTTAATATATTGAAAATACATTTTTCAAAGTCGGTATAAAAGATCCACTATCCTAACCCAACAACAAAGGGTTTGAAGCAAACAACACAAACAATCTCATACTGTAATGGGGTTTTTTTTTCAAATGCAAAAGGGCTCTCTTGCATCATAAAAATAACCATTCAAGGATGGCACAAAATTGCTGAACAAGAAAGCAACATTAATAAATCCCCTTAAAGTTAGGAGTGCCTCCCCAAGAGCCCTCCGTCATCTGTCAAAACAAATCGCTGCTACACGTCGTCATGTGTGAACATGTTATACATCTTTTAAAAGCTGAGTTTGAATGGTACCCCACATGTTACAATTGCCAAATTTGAACCGAAGCTTGGGGAGAGTTCTCCCCGGGCCTGTGTGGGTTTTCACTGGGCATTCTGGGTTTCCTCCCACATTCCAAAAACATGCATGGCAGGTTGATTGGACACTCCAAATTGTCCTTAGGTGTGTTTGTGAGCGTGGATGGTTGTTTGTCTCTGTGTGCCCTGCGATTGGCTGGCAACCAGTTCAGGGTGTCCCCCCCACCTGCTGCCCAAAGACGGCTGATAGGCTCCAGCACCCCACGCCACCCTTGTGAGGATAAATGGATCGGAAAATGGATGGATGGACGCATTTGTATTCTTTTACATATTTTTTTCACATTTTTTCTCATTTTCCTTTTTTTCCCAGGATTTCCCCCCCTGTATTTTGTGCAAAATATATTTTGAATGTTTATCAGTATACCAATATTGTTTCAAACGTTGCCCATTCGGGATCCATTGCAACCTGGTCATCAGAGATGTGTTCCTCGAGCCGGTCCATGACCAGTGGTCATGCTGTAAGGGGGATTCTCCCATCTGCAGGCCCTTCTCAAGGTTTCTCATTTTTCTCCAGACAGGGTTTTCTGAGTTTCAGGGGGATGTCATAGATACTCATCGACTGTGGGCAGCCCTTTGAGACTGTTTTTGATTAAGGGCTATGTAAATAAATGTGACTTGACTTGAATCAACGTTTTTTGCTGAATTGCTAGGGCTTTGAAAACAAACGACACCAAAAAAAAATCATGTTTTTTTTTAGGAGGCATTAATCAAAGTGTCACCTGGACTTGTACTTGTTTAAGTGAGCCCACCGACATTACGTTGGACATGTGGGTCAATCATGTAATGAGGCTCCCAGCAGAACTCACTATTGATTTGCTGCGAAACACAGGAAGGCTGATGCCACATATTGTTTTGTCAGTCACTCCATCCAGATCATCGCACTTGTGGAGCGTTCGTCTTGTCGCCTGTGTCATAACACAAAATAGGAACATTCTTTACTTTCTTGAAATCAAGCAGCGTAGTGATTATCATGTTATCAGGCTACAGGGTGCATGAAAGGATTAATTGAGCAAAACAACATTTAGTGACCTTGCATAGGTTGTCAGTTAAAAATAGTGAGCCAAAAGTAGTAACACATTTCTTCCGCATATTTAGTTGGGACGTTTTTACCCACTTAATTTATTTATTTTTTTATGTTGCTTGGTAAATATGAAATTGGTGTATTCATTTCTTAGAATTACCTGTGTAATAATCTGAAACATCCTGGAGTAGGAGAGTCCTGGCAGGTAGTGCATCGTTAGGCTGGTGTTGTACGAGTCGTCACCATGATTGGCTATTGTAATGGAGATATTAAAGTAATTTTCTTCAGCCACCAGTAACGTCGGAGTCCTAAAGGATACAGTGTATATTTTATATTCATGAAATTGCTGTGCTGTGCTTGCAAAAGATACAGAGTACTTACAAGAATTTGAAGTTTACTTCAATTTCAGCAATACAGGTGTCATTCTTTTTACACTTTCTTTCAAAAGGAACCTACAAATATAGTCGGAAAATTATTCGGGAATATTATTAGCGTCTACTAAAACCGAAACATTCGATTCATCATGGATGTCACAGCTAGCACCTCGACAACAGCTTGTGTTTTGCCATCTGCATTCAGGACAGCATCTGCACGGTGACTGTTCACCTGGGAGAAGTTTAATTTGATGCTGATAGGTGACAGGGTGTCTTTCACACATTTCTGTCAGGGGAAAAAGAACAACTGAAACATCATAGATCACAAATGCTCATTTCTTGTAGTATTTTCAAAACATGTGTGTGTGTCTGCATGAAGATGTTCATACTGGCATGTAGATGGGGTACAGGAAGCAAGTGTCTTTATCCAGCAGTTGATAGGTGAGTGTAAGATTCCTTGATTTCTTGTCACTTTGAGCGAAGAAACCTCGGTGTGATTGTCTCATGGGATCCACATCAAGCATGTACGAAATGTTTAGTCCTAATTTCATCGTTCCTGCAAAGACATGCTTTAGGATTACAGCGCATCCGCAAAGTATTCATAGCACTTTACTTTATCCACACTTTATGGTGGAAACTTATTCCAAAATTGAATAAATTGTTTATTTCCCTCAAAATTAAGCACAGACTCAGCAACTATCGTCACACATTGATTGGTGGATTGGATGGGAACATAGCCTGCTTTCGGATGTTAATGGAAGGGGAGCGCGCTCTTGCCTCTCTGGACTCACCATTCTCACGAGTGTTAGTGGTGTTGGAGTGAATTTCCGAACACACCCTAATCTTACATTGATTTGGATTTCTTGTTCTTGATTTCAGGTGAGTGCATAAATATTCATTAAAATACAATCAATTCTCATGAAAAATTGTGATATGGGATATATTTTGAGAGACCAAATTTAGCATAACAAATTCTGGTGTCAGTTTGCAGTTTAACAATTTTGTCTTCAAATTAACATACTGGTTAATGGGATTTGGATAGATGACTGAAACCCCCCCCCCCCCCCCCATATGTTTTCATAGTTGAAACCCAAAATTGAAGTTCATTTGACCCAACATTTGGATACAAATATTTAACTTTATGTGACTTTTATTTTTTTTTAATTTTGACAGACAGTAAAACATATTCGGAACAATTGTCATTATGATGCAGTACCATTCTACACCACTGCCGACTACAACAATAATAATGTTTTAGATTGCAGGTGTTAAACTCAAGGCCCGGAGGCCAAATTTGGCCCGGCATGTCATTTCATGTGGCCCGCGAAAGCAAATCCTGTGTGTCAACTTTCATGATCCTTGTTAAAATCTGTACCTAAATGTCAAAATGTCATGTGTCATAAATAACATTGAGATTGTACAATTATTTGTCACCTTGTTTACGCTTACTTTAACAATAACTGAATAAACTATTATAGTTGACTGATTTCAAAACTACTAATCCATCAATTTGTGTATAAGTGATCATACGATGAGACGATTAATTTGGTTTCACTGTCATAACGGCCCTCCAAGGGAAGACGTAACTCGAATGTGGCCCAATGTGTTTGACACCCCTGAATTAGTCTGTCAGTGTCAATCAAATTGAACAGTTATGCTTGTTAAGGCCAAATATTTGATGCAAAGCGATTCAATTGTGCTAAGCAATCATAATGTTGTGGTTGCTCAGTCGATATGCAGACCTCCACATAAGCAAGCAAATAAATAAATACATCAATAAAAAATGGGGATGCCTATCCAGCTGTTGGTTAGTTAGAAAGCTACGCCCTGATTCATGGATGATGATAGATAGCAAATCTCATTGTCGGGGAAACGGTTCTGTTGATGCTGCGGTAATGTGAATAATAAACGAATATAGCTGTACCTTGATCCTGAACCTTTAAAAAAAAGATTCTTCCCTGACCAATGTCCCACGCCTTTCAAATGTTAGGTGGAAAGTAGTTTCTGGATGTACAGTACATGTATTTTTTTGGATGACTCTGATCATATTATCTGCCTTTCTATTTGCTGTTTAAAATGTCAATATGACTGCTGTGAAAATAGGTACAGTAATTTAAACACCAAAGCTAGTGCTGGAGTTTTGCCTTTTTTGAGTTTAGCGGTCATCATTCTTACCTGCTTTACTTTTCGTTGTTTCTACTATTTCAAAGCAGGCTGTTAAGTTAACCATGGGTAAGATGGTGTCTGTGTTGGCCGAGCAGTCAATCTTATCAAGACTTATCTCCTTTGGTTGAAAAGACAGGCGAGCTAAAGCATTAACAATGGGCTTGGACCTGGAGAACATTGAAAAAAGAGATTTTAGAGTATGATACTTTTATTAAGTACAAGTATTAAGGGCACAAACAATGTTCAGATTCAGGAACAGTAACATGCGGTGAGGTTCATGGACTGGTGAGTCACTACTCCTCTGCAATCGGATATAAAAATATGAACCCAAATTTGAAGATGAGCATACTATCTTTCAATTTGTTTCATTCATTTTCTCATTCAATTCCAATACAATTTTTGAATAACAATATTTGTTTTCAAAGCTTCTAATTATGCTTCAATTAATTCCACGCTGTTCAAAAATAGTGATCGTAAGAAAAACAAAAGAATATTTAATATAAGATCAATATCATTGTTGTTGGGTAACTGAACTCTCTTTTAAAAATTAAAAAAAGCATTTTGTCAGGTCTATCAGGCAATCAAACCCTTGAGACAAATTTGAAAACTCAAGAGAGTCAAGCAGTTGGATGCATAACTGGAGCGCTGTCCTGAGGCTTGTATCTTCAGCATGATAAACTACTTTGATTGCACGCTATGTACGTATAATGAAGTCCTTGCAGTGTCACACTAGTAAGTTGATTATACATCGAAAAGCATAGGGCGATAAATTTTAATATACAATTACTCTGACAAACTTGGTCTTACATTTGGTATTTCATACTTTTTATTTTATGAAAGCCCTGACGATACAATTACTAAACATGTCTGGCCTCATAACCGTCTTATGTTTCTAACAAACCAATTCATGTTGAAATTGGGAAATGATTTGACCATTTATGATGAATTTATTGGAGGCAGTTGCTTCAATAAAAGCGAAAGGGAATGATCGCACAGGACTTCAGGTTAAAGATGGCTTAAGAGGTCTGCGAATTCTCAATCAGCCCATTCGTGCATTTGTGGCAATGTACACTATGTTTATGGGAAGACCACCGCACTTCTTCCATGCGTCTCCACATGCTGGCAGTGGCAGTACAGTAATGTACTTTCTTGACTCTGCCGTGCCGAGTCATTCTTTTGACCAGGCAAAAAGACTAAATATTTCGTTAAATATATTAGACAGATTGTGGAACGTCAGCATGTCCAATACATGTGATAAAACAAGGTTGTTTTGTGCTAGATTGTATAGCGTAGCTTTAAATTAAATTTGAGGCGGCAGAGAACCACAAGCTTTCTGTTGATACCCGACAGGATGTGGTTTTCCGCTTCACTGAGTTAACTTCTGAACTTCTGTCATTGAGATGTCGTGTCATCCTCTCAGAAAAGAATTTTGTTTCCAGGCACTTAAGTAAGAACTTCACATACATTCCTACTAGAAAGTGATCTTTATTTATTTCTCTGCCGTTTGAATATAGTACATCGCTGGCATTGGGCCTCCTATGTCACAATTTGGTAAATTTCATATTATTTTCACAAGTCTATAGACATTTCTGGTCAATCGACATGTTAGAATTTATTGACCGAACTAAAGTGATGCAAAAGGCTCTTGGATGATGCATTGTTATTGCTGTTTCTGAGTTCTTCAGAAAAAATGAGTTTGGAAGTACAAGCCAGGATTCAGCCCAACACCAGCAATATGTACAGTATATACTGTACATTACTGTATATTGAAAGAGAATACAGGATAATAATGACCATTTCAGCTGATGATTGACAGAATAATTATGCATTTGAAAAATAAGACGTGTTGCTGGTATAGATATACGGGTTATCATAGTACATACAGTATAGAATATTCATCATACCTTAAGACAACAGCTGCTCCATAGGATCCAACTACTATGTCTGGTAATGCGTCATCTTCCAGGTCTATGTTTCCATTTATGTCCTGTCCAAAGAATCTGATCCCATGTTTTACTTCTCGTCCGGTGATTCTCTGGATTGGCAGATAAATCTCTGGTATGTCCATGGCCTGTACACTCATTGGCCACAGCATTTGGAACATAGAGATCCAATACAACAGCTGATTCTACCTTTACAATCATAACGCAAAATTGGAGCGACACTGTCAGAGCGGTATTAATTAAAGCTTAAAAAAAAACTTTGTTTGTGGCTGGAGCTCAAAATCATTGAATGATGATTGTACTCATGTATGATTGCATCATACATGTGGTTACTTATGTATGATGCAGTGTGTTTCTATACTACTGCAAACTATAGTGGCAGGAACAATAGAAATAACACATTACTCATCATATTGCGCCTGCTCTCATTTTCACTGTTGGATTGTGCAAGTGTACCTAATGGTGTGACCAGTCATTGTATTTCAAGGGTGGTTTATCAAACCTTCATAATTAAGAGATGGTGGAGTGACACTGTACAAGAAACATGTCAGGAAGTTGCAGAGGGGGGTGCAACAATACATGTATCTCGAACCATTTCATACTACAGTAGGCTTAAATCAACATTATATTGTGTATTGTATATACTGTATTGTATCGTATTGACTCATTCGATACAGTCGTCCCGGTTTGCAGTGTGCAGTGTATGAAAAACACTTTTTTTTTTCTTTGATCAGTTTCACTTTGAGAGCCGCATTGTGGTTCAGTATCAACAGACCTAATCGTTACGCCCACTAATTGACATTGAAAAAAGAAAGGTCATGCATCAAATTGCTGCAATAGGTACAAAAGGAGAAAAACTAGTTTCTATGTTTGACATCATGCCAATTGCAGACACGAGGATGTTATGCACACAGCGTTCTTTGACAATTAACTTACATTCATAGTTTCCTAGTTACACCGCTGTTTCAAAATGTAAAATGCTGAACAGCACGCGTCTTTGAGTGGGGAATCGTGAGTTGCAAACAGGTGTGGGAGAGGGAGGGGAATGCGGAGCGGAAATGCCAAGAACCGGCCTGGGTCTCACATAATCGATCAAGAAAGACCCAGGGCGCATGCATGGTGCTACAATGGGGCTGGGGGTGCTATTGAAGTTTAAATAAATAAATAAATACATACATACATACATAAATACATCAACAATTGAAATTCCCCAAGTAAGTAGCCATTGTGTTCCAATACATTCCCTGTTTCCGTGTTTATGCTGCAGCTTGGGCCCGTGTGTGTTTGTGAGGGCAGGGAGGGGCAGGGGGAGTCTTTCAGTTACGTGTGTGTTCAGTTACAGATAGTACACGTTTGAACGTACAGTATTGACAAAACTTAGGCTGAATGCTGTAGACATAGCATTTTATGCAATAATGCCGGGGGAGGGGGTATTTAATAGCCAATGATATGCGCACGTTCCGTGGCATCATGGGAAAAAAATGCCAAACAGAAAACATACGCTTCAGACATCATTTAAAAAAAAAAAAGAAAGAAAGAAAATAAAAAATAGTAATTTAAATGTTGACTTTGATTTCCAACATCGTGGTAATAATTTTGGCCAAATGCTAAAAACATAGCATTTGGCCAACAATGCGCAAGTCAATCCTCTGTGGCATTATGGGGAATAAAGGCTGTTTTTAGCATTTACAGAGCATTTTAGCAACATGTTCAAACGTACATACATTGGAGCATGTTTTTCGGCCAAAAATGTTTACTTCATATTGGGAACTCCACGCTTCCCTTGTGGTGTGTATAATACCTCTATTGAAAAAAATGAGAGAACCTCTCAAGTGAAGTCATGAAAATCGTTTTTTGTTGTTTGGTTTTTTTTCTTAGGTCCTTCACATATCGATCATGCCCTCTCTTAGCCCCGCGTAAGAAAAAAAATCCTGGTGCTGTGGCTGCCAGGAAGCCCCTCTGAGCAGCACATGTCAGTCCTCACAGCTATGAGCTGCCTTTTTTATAAAAGCAAAAATCAAACTTTGGCTGTCCGCCAGACTGCTGGTGACATCATCGCTGGCTCAGCCCAGGGCCATCGCTATTCATGAAGGCCTCTCAACCCACTGCAGACAGTCATGGCCCACATAAGCTTCCCTTGTGTCAATCTCTACTTTTTAATATATACATGACATCATTGGAATTAAATAATGAATACAAGCACTATACATGATAATGTCATGGAATCTAATAAAAAAATCTAAGCAGATAATACGTATATACAGTACATAAATAAGACATGTTTATTAAAAATGGTTGTGTGCAATTGAGTAGTACGCAGAATTATAATTCTCCTATCATATAATATACTGCAACTGTCCCGCACTAACGTTCTTGACAAAATGTTTAAAAATTTGAAATTTCAGACAAACTCTGTGCTAAGTACAGTATAAAACTCAATTTTAAAAAGCATGAAAATTTTACAATTAAAATAAAACAAATTTTTGTAACAAGGAAGTATCCAACCGAAAGCGAACCGCAAATTTTGTGTATTGCACCCCAAGTTCTTTGACTTGTATTAACCAGTCACCAAGTCCATTCAAGTTACGTTGTAATACCAGATGTCTCACCTGACTAGAAACACTGCGCATCCCTTGGTGTCTGTCACCGAAGTAGATGTACACTGCTCCTGCATTAGCATCCTCGAGAGGGGCCCCAACTGCAACATCTCGCAGCCCGTCTCCATTCAGGTCTGCAAGGCTGGCTATGCTAGTGCCAAATCTCCCCATGGACAGTTGGGTAACATTTATTTCACTTTTCAGCAGCATCTGCAGAAAACAATCGCTTAAGCATATTCTTTCATTCATTCTTTCATTATTTCCTAGTATCCCATTCAGTTCTCATTCCGGCTCACCTCATCAGTCAGCCTGTAGACGTAGATCTGTCCCTCAGATTTTTCCTGAGGGTGGTAAAACAGGGGTGCTCCCACCAAGAGAAAGTCACTGTTACCATCGGAGTCCACGTCTAAGGTACAAAGGTCTGCCCCAAAATAGGAACCAATCTGAGGATTTTGAGGAACAAACATTTAATTTCTATTGTTCATACTGTTACTTTTCTTTATACATAATAAAACACTGCGGGTGTTTTAATGCACCGACAGCTACATCATCTGCAAGGGGAGAGCATGCAGTTTATCTGCCAATGACATAAATGGACCCCAGTGAGTCTATTTCTGTTTCTACAATGTAAAGCATAGCGTACTGCACCTGAAATGGCATGTTTGGGGTTTTTTTTTTTAAAGAGGAATGCTGTCTAGGATTGGACTTGAACAGATGACATATCGCACAATGGTGTACAAAGGCGCAAACACCCTGTTGCGCTCAATTCTAACTGTGCAAAGTCTAGCAAAATATCATATCCACCCATGCGGACAATGAGGCTGTGCTTTGTGTTAGAATTGGGCTGGGAACGAAAACAGGGCCCAGGATGTTAACGGCAACTTATGTGTATTTCAAAAAATGTCAGTAGGGATTTTATGCATAACACATGACTTCGTACAATACATTGTATGAACTTTACCAACCTGCTTCCCTTTTATTCTTTGGGCGACATTCCAGTTGTTCCCGGTGTGAGTGAAGACTACAATTTGTCCTACATGCTCAAATCTTGGTGCACCAGTGAAATATAGAAGAACCCCGTTCACCTGTGCCACAGAAACCGAATATCCTGCAAGAAAATGCACTTTAGAGTTTATATGTCACTGGAATGGCTTCTAAAGCTTTGAATGCAATAAATATGTATGTTGATTTGATTTACAGCTAAATTCTTATTCACTAAAGTAGTTCTACTTTTTAAATCTGCTTATCTTGTTCAGGGTCACAGGGAAGTTGGATCGAATCTTAGGGTCAGAGACAAGATACACCATGAATTCATTACCAGTCAATCACATGGCCGACACATGGCGACAACTACAAAAAATGTGTGGTATAAAATACATGCTAATTTTGTATAGTCCAAGTTGAGATTCAAATCTATGACTCAAAGGTTTATGCTTCAAGCATGATGCTAACATCAAAATGTTGCCAGTTATGTGGTTGATAAATTTCAATGCCCCCCAAGCATCTATTTATTCTAGTTTTATGTAGACTTGTTTCAACGCAGTATTGAGAGTATACAATGAAACCGTCAAAGTGAAATGTGAAAATTCAAGAAAAAAATGGAGAAAAAAATTCCCCCAAAAATCTGCATTATGTTGACAAACCTTAGAGGACTTGTGAATATATTTGGTGATGTGGTACAGAAGGGTACTAGTTATGGGCAAGAGGAAAAGAAAATGACATTGAACTGAAACCTAACAACGCAGAAAAACGGCATATATGTCTTTCTCCTCGGCCCTCAGTACAATAATGATAATGTAATGTGACAATTAGTTGACAGTATTAAAAAAAAATTTGGAATACGCATCGCAAAGGTTGCTCTGGTAAAATATGCATGTCCTCGTGTGTGTTTGCCACTGGATCTTTACACATCCTCAAGTTAATGTAAAGTTCAGAATGTTTGTTGTTGTTTTTTTTACTTTACTGTACAGCTATTACTTTATTTATTCATACACTTATGTCGTCTCAAGTTATGACAAATGCAAACATTGAAAAAAAAGGCAAGCTTCCGGCTTCTGACTGCAATGCTTGCAATATATATGGCACAGGTCATCAATGTGTGGTGAATTTTATTGCTGTTCAGTTTTATTTATTGTACACTTATAAGACAGTTAAGCATTTTAACATGTACCGGTTATTCAAACACTTAACAAATGTTTTATTGTATATAGTGTGACCCTAGAAATAGAAAGTACAGTATTGATTCATTTTCTTCTAATTATCCTGTTCAAGGTCATGGAAGAGCAAGGTACACCCTCGATGGTTGTTCTCACTTAGATGCATGGAGAAAGACCGGAGCAGATTCAAACCCAGAACTTCTTGACTGTGAGATAGCCGTGGTAACCACATGCGCCAGGAGCATTACGTTTTATATTGTGTTGGTGGGGGCTAAAAGAACAACAGCGGTTGAGGCGTGTTGAATTGGATTGTGATTATGAAGGTCCCACTAGAAAAGGATGTCAGGAGATTTCGAAGCACACGTGGCCGCTGATGTGTCTTATTCCAATACTAATAAAGGATTTAAAAAAAAGAAATGATACCCATGTAAGAGTCCATCTGCATTTGTGAATCTTCAATCTGTGTCTCAGTTTGATCTTGACGCTCGTACAGAGCACCACGCCAGCTGTTTGAGCCCACTGCACCCAGAATCAAAGTGTCCTGTGATTGGGAATCAAAGCATTATATTTCACTTTGGAGCAGGTCATGCTTGAATGGCAACCCTCAAAAATCTCTAGCGGCACAGCAAAAATGACATGATGGGCCTTATTTTGGTCGAGTGGCGCCTGTGCGAACGGTGTTAAAAACGGGTGTTGACGTCATTTCCGTTGCATGTTGAATCTAGTCGAACGTGCTTGGGGCCGTGTTGCGCTTGTCTGCTCATGCCGCCGCACTAAGCAGCCTCGCCTCTGACACACCTGATAATTTGGTGACAGAAAATAGTCTGCCCCTGACGTAAAAACGGGTGCATCGTTATTTTCGTGCCGGGACAATGGTCTAGTTCAGTTTGTGAATTTGGTAGACACACAACGCCTCACTCTCGCAATTTGGTGTCGAAAGGTAGACAGAATTTTAGACTGGCTAAAAGATGATCTATTTTGCGGCACAGGTGGTCAAACGTGATTTTGGTGTATTTAATCGAAGGACGCACGATCGGGAGGTGCAAAGAAGTCCCCAATTTCCCACATTTTACACACACAGCCAACTACATTATCCCGAAAGTAAAGATATTGCCGTCACGCACGAACTCCGGCAAGTATAATTTCAGTTTCTGCAATGTTCAAGCACGGCATACTTATTTGCGTTTCGACCGCCCTGATTTTAATGTAAATGAGAGATGCCGTGAGGATTGGCTGGGAAAACATTACGTTCCCTCCCACGATAACTCAGAAAGGCACAAAATATTTACCCACACAAAACCTAGCAAAACACCAAAAGAAAGAAATCTCCACCCACGCACACGGGTAGACTGCGTTTGGTCATGCTGATATTCGCAAGCAGAGCCCTGAGGCACACTGATATTATTTTCCGTCACGAGCATCTATCAGTACAAATCAAAATAGCGGTCCCAGAGATGCTTAATTCATATGTCACAAATGCAAGATTAATCAGAATACCGTGTTTAGACTAGTTTGTGCACGTAGAACACATATTAGCGTTCAAAAAAATTTGGGCGAACAGATGTTGTTTACCTTGTAGAATGCAGCACTGAATCCTCTCTGAGACATTTCATTGGTCATGTCTTGTGCCCGAGCCACTTTGGTGTCTCCTTCTATGTTAAAGATGTGTTTTTGAAAGTTTTCCAGTAATCCTGTGAGCCCCTGGTAATTCTCAATTTTAAAGGCATATTTGTCCTTTGGGTCTGAAGCAATCATCTTTAATTCATTTAAGTTCTCAATCTTCACCTGAAACCACAACAACGAGATTAGAACTGATCTCTGTATTTAATTTAACTCAATTCCCCTTCCAGATTCCAATTTTAGTTCAAATTTAGGATGAGGTTGTTCAGTCTAGGAGTAAATGTTTTCAATAATAAAAGGAATTTCCCTCACCCCGATGACAAATCGAATGATGCGTTTTTCGGTGTAGGTGTTGATAATCATATTTGCATCTTCATCCGTGTCACTCGGATCTCCATCTGTGATCAGGACCAGAACTTTCACTGCATCGGATGAGGCACCTGCATCTTTATTCTCAAAGAGGTTTGTCCTGTTGGGGCCCCAACAAAAAGTTTCAAAATTCATGAAATAATATTATTTGTGAACTTGTTGAAAATTATTCATTCATTCATTCATCTTCCAAACCGCTCCATCCTCATTAGGGTCGCGGGGGTGCTGGAGCCTATCCCAGCTGTCTTCAGGCAGCAGGCGGGGGACACCCCGAATTGGTAGCCAGCCAATCGCAGGGCACACAGAGACGAACAACCATGCACGCCCTCACTCACACCTCGGGACAATTTAGAGTGATCAATCAGCCTGCCATGCATGTTTTTGGAATGTGGGAGGAAACCGGAGTACCCGGAGAAAACCCACGCAGGCCCGGGGAGAACATGCAAACTCCACACAGGGAGGCCGGAGCTGGAATTGAACCCGGTACCTCTGCACTGTGAAGTCGACGTGCTAACCACTGGACTCCCGGGCCGCCCTGTTGAAAATTAATATATATTAATATGTAATTATTATTCTTTTCTTTTTCCCTTTTGATTTAATTCTGTTCAGGGATCACCTCAGCGAATGATCCTCTCCTGGCTCTCCTTGTCCTCTGCATCATCTGCTCTAACTCAAACCATCTACAAAGTCTTCCCTCACCGCTTAGACTACATACGGTGCATGAGGAAAGTATTTCACAGCCCTTCAGTTTTTTCCATGCTTTGTTATGTTACAGCCTCCTCCCAAAACAGAATTTATTCATTTTTCCTTCAAAACTCAACACAAAACATCTCATAACTATTAGATGAAAAAAGATGAAAGATGAAAAACAATGGTTCTCAAGTTTGGTTGAAAATTGTCTTCATATCACTTACAATACAAATTCGAGGGCTTTGTGGGTGTTGGTGAGGGTCAGCATATGACGTTCCTCTCTCAGCTTTTGGCGCGCACGCCCACTTTGATAGTCAGTAAAATCAAAGACTGTTCTATGAGACGTGGCGAACTGAACTGCTGCAAACTGAAAAACATACAATGAGCGTTCAAATGTAAAATATACAGTGGAACCTACAGAAAGTCAAACATCTCAAACATTGCACAAGTTGGACAAATATGCCTCCAAATCAAACTTGATATCATGGTCTCATAAGACCCAAGCACTGTGAGCATCTAAAGCGGAGGACCTCAGTTGGAGGACCGAGGCGCCTTCCTGAAACAGAGCAATTATTGTTAAGTGGTGAATAGGCTTTCACTTTTGGAGCACTTTTCCACCTACAAGGCGGTCAAAGTGTGTCACACTGAATCCTCATTCACCAACTTATGATGCAGCATCAGGAGCAACTGGCATTGTAACACCCCATGTCCTTGAGTATCCTGCTCAAGGACACTGAGAAGGTCACGGTCAGGGGATCAAACCCACAACTTCTGGGTTGGAGAAGTCGACCACGCTACTACTGAACCATGCGGCCACAATTAGATGAGATTTTTTTGGTGTGAATGCCTGTAAACATTTTGGGTGATCTTGCATCTTTTCTGGTCATGACAGTAGTACAGTACTGTATATTAATAATACACAGTGACCAATTTTATGCATTGTGACTCGACCCACATAGCAAGACTGCGCAATTCAAATTGTATATAGAAAGCAGTTTTTTGAATGCAGCCAGTGGATGAGTGTGAGAAAGGCAGGCTAGGAGGGGAATTCAAGGGAGAAAGATCAGATCCATTCTTATTCCGTTTCTTTTAAAAGTGAGTACAACCCTCACATGTTTGTAATTATTCTATCATATCTTTAAACGGGAGGCCCGGTGGTCCAGTGCTTAGCGCGTGGACCTCACAGAGGCTCTTCCTGTGTGGAGTTTGCATGTTCTCCCTGGGCCCGCGTGGGTTTTCTCTAGGTAGTCCGGTTTTATCCGACATTCCAAAAACCTGCATGGCAGGCTGGATGACCAGTCTAAATTGTCCTAGGTGCGAGTGTGAGCACGGATGGTTGTTCGTCTCTGTGTGCCCTGCGATTGGCTGGCAACCGGTTCAGGGTGTCCCCCGCCTACTGCCCGAAGACAGCTAGGATCGGCTCCAGCACCCTCCGTGACCCTTGTGAGAATAAAGTGGATCGGAAAATGAATGAATGTATATTTATATATATTTTTTTCTCTGGAGGCGCAGACCATGGTCTACTCAGATTCAATGCCCCTCGAATCCCGTGGGACATGAGTGAAGTTCTTCCAGGAGGTGGGAATTTCAACTCCTTCTGACAGCGGACCCACCAGACCTCACAACGTGTTTCGTGTGCCAGGCCAGAGTGGCATCTTCCCCCACCATTGGAGCCAACACACCACCATGTGGTGATCAGTTGACGGCTCTGCCCCTCTTCACCCAAGTGTCCAAGACTTGCGGCAGCAGGTTAGATGACACAACCACAAAGTTGATCATCAAACTGCTCCCTAGAGTGTCTTGGTGCCAAGTGCACATATGGACACCCTTCTGTTTGAACATGGTGTTTGTTATGGACAATCCATGGCAAGCACATTCGTCTAATAACAGAACACCATTCCAGTTCTGGTCAACGCAAGTAGGGGGCTGTCTTTCCAATCATGCCCTTCCGGATTTCACTGCCATTGTCCATGAGTCCAAGTGTCCAAGTCCCCCAGCAGAACGATGGAGTCCCAGGAGGAACGCTCTTCAGCACCTCTTCTAAGGACTCCATAAAGGGTGGATACTCTGAACTGTTGCTTGATGCAAAAGCACAAGCAAAAATCAGGACCTGTCTACCCATCCAAAGCCGAAGGGAGGCTACCCTCTTGTCCACTGAGGTGAACCCCTACGTACAGGCACTGAGCCAGGAGGCAATAAGTATGCCCAAACCTGCCTGACGCCTTTCTCCATGGGCAACTCCAGATTGGAAGAGAGTCCAAACACTCTCAAGAGAACTAGTACCAGAGCCTAACTGTGTGTTGAGGCGAGCCTCGCGATGTCTCGTCAGAACTTCTTGAGCTCAAACATCCGCTTGGGCTCCTTGCCTGCCAGATAACAGAGCACACTCCAAATCCACAAGTGCCAGTTTCTGTAGCTGGGGATCCGACTGCCAAGGTTTTTGCCTGAGGCTGCGACCCAGATCACATTGCACCCGATTTTACAGTCCCTTTCACAGGTGATGAGCCCTCAAGAAATTTTATGATGCTATAGCTTCTACTTACAGGCGCTTGTCTTTGAGCCCCACCTCCAGGCCTGCCTCCAAAGGAGCCACACTGGCCCATGTTTAGGTGAGAGAAGATTGTGTCCATTCATTTTGCTATTTATGGAGGTCTTTTGAGCCATGCTTTTTCTGGTCCCTCACTTAAGACCTTTTTGCAATAAGTGACAGTGACAGGGGCATAATGCCCCAGACACTAAGCTCCTTGGATCCTTGGGATGGACAAACCCCTTCACCATTATAAAGTGACTGTTCGGGCAGGGGTGGATTAATTCAACTGCAAACATCACAACTCTGTCGATGTGCCACTGACCTTGATCGATGTGTTTTTGAGGCTGTTCATGATATCCAGTATGAAATCTTTATTTTTTTCAAAGTCTTCATCATCCATACTCCTTGACCCATCAAAAAGGAAGACGAGATCTACAGTCTTCTTTCTACATTCTATGTGGAGAATATATTAATTGCTTGCAGGAAACAAAGATGTAACACTAGGAGACAATAGGACTTCAGTTTTTATTTGAAATAGTTAGCGATTTAACATTTAATATCTTTTACCTTGAAAAATCGGTTTGAAAGAGGTGATTTCCTGTAGATCGTCTGTCATCTTGTAGCACACACTGTTCAGGTAGGAGTTATCATAACATTCGTGAGCTACATAGGGGCTGCAAACCTGGGAAAGATTAGATCCAAAAATGAATATAATCTCAACAAATTTTGTGGCTAGATTATATTTAGAGCAATAAAAAAAAAACATTTGGTACACACTTGTGATCCATGTAAAGAAACACGAAGCCTATAGCGGTGGTTCTTAACCTGGGTTCGATCGAACCCTAGGGGTTCGGTGAATCGGTCTCAGGGGTTCGACGCAGTCTCTGCCATGGAGGTCAATTAGTTATGACACGCCTGCTTGGCCATCACTGGCTGCACATGATCACATTACCGGTACATTGCTTGTCCAATCATTGCTGCTGGAAATTTAGTTCGCTCAGTAGTCAACGTGTGACTGTCGTGATAGTACGTCCAAATAATTAAAAAAAAAAAAACCTCATACTTATGTCTTGAAATTTTATTTACCGGTACTTTTTTCCTATTTTTAATAAACGAATTTTTCATGTCTTGAATTTGTAAAAAGTCATAAAGGTTAAGAACCACTGGCCTATAGTGATGTGTGTGAGCTTTATTATTTGCAGAGACCGAAATGAGTTACACGATATTCTGAAAGCGTGTGCTGACTAGGTGAAGCAAAATTCAATTCCATTAATTTCATTATTCAAAGAAAAAGACAATAACGTGTTTTGAGATATAACAAAAAAAGACAACAGTAAAAAAAATAAAACATGACGAGAAAGATGCAAGAAGCAAGAAATATTATTTGGGAATGACAAAATGTGAGCATTTATATTCATTCACTAAATGAAAAAGACAATTGCATGGCATTAATTAAAATCCTCTTCAGATATCATAAATAAATAAAATAAAAGCAGAAGTCAAATCATTTTTGGTATCCTTACAGTGAACTGGGAGTGTATCGGGTCTTCGGCTATGGACAGTCCAAGGTGCTTGACTTTTATGCCTTTGTCTTCAAATGAGAGTCCTGTGACAATAACATTTCAGTGGTACTATTATTACCTCTGCCATGTGCACGTGTGAAGATGAGATTACACAAAAACTATAGTGACCCCCACCTCTTGCGCTTTGCTATCCATCCATCCATCCATTTTCTAATCCACTGATACTCACGAGGGTTGCAGGTGTGCTGGAACCTATCCCAGCTTCCTTTGGGGAGTAGGCTGGGTTCAACCTGAACTAGTTTCCAGCCAATCACAAGGGCATGCAGACAAACCATTCTCACTCACAGTCAAATCTAGGGACAATTTAGAGTGTTCCAATAATCTGCAATGCATGTTTTTGGACTGTGGGAGAAAACAGTATTTAAAATAGAACACCAAGCATTTAGTTTTAAGATGAATAAATATCTGACTATCATTATTGATTTTATGTTTGGGTGTTTGAGACCATTCTGCATTTTGAGGAATTCTAATAGGACAGTCCTGTCCCTCAAATGGATCATTGAACTAGAAAGTCAAATATACAAACATAGTTCACTTTTGTCAGAAAATGTTTCCACCATTTCTGCTATTAGGATAACAATGAAAGGCTCTTTGTCCGGGAACAGGCTGCTAATTGCAGAAACTGCAGCTTGCCACATTGTGATTGGATAGAAAAAAAATAGAGATACTTTCAACTTTTTTTTAGCTTCAGCATAGGTGTGTTCTGAGTACTAGTCTGTTTATTTTTTTCTGCATATTAACACTTCCATATTATATTTTTTGCGAGCTCGTGACTCCAAGGCTTTATATTCTTTGCAGACTGTACCTTGTGGGTTGAAGCACTTGATAGTTTGGCTGTGATCTGGTTTGCATACTGCCCCAGTTCCATTATTCTGAAGCGGTGCAGTGACAAGTATCCTGAAGATTAGAGAAAACACCCATATGGATGTTAATCTCAATTAGTTAAAGTGTGATGCCGGTGAAATGTTCTCTCTTTCAAATATTGATGTCTTAAATAGCAAGCGTCGGTCAAGAAAACTACAAAAATATTTGGAATTAAAAGCAGAAGAAGAAACTCAAGCATACCCCTTCTTGGAGCCAGACACATACTGAAGCACTTTGTATCCAAAGAAAGCTTTTTGATCGCCATTGTAGACTTTGGGATTTGTGGTGTCAACGTTGAATGCCAAAGACACAGGGAGAGCTACAGTTTGTAAAAAATAAAATAAAATAATATAAAAAAGTCATGATCATTAGTCTGGCTGAGTATTGTAAATATGAAAAAATAAAACATTAAAACAGAGCATTTCTGGATTTAAAATAGAGAGCAGTGATAAAATTACAACAACATTCTGTTGAAGTGAATTCACATCTGACAGTGATGAAAAAGACATCATGAGACACATGTGCTCGTTGGACAGTTTGAATGTTACAGATCCCTATCAAGTGCCAGGAGCGGTTTTTACAACGATGGCGGCGGAGGATGGGGAGAACGACATTGGTGAGTCCTTGCGATTACACAAAGGCTTAAAGGTTACAAGTTTAGGGTACGGAGACGTGTGTACTTAAACGAGCATGGTTTACAAAAATATTTTTGGCAAACATATGTTACTGGCAGAATCAACCAAGTTGCCTCATAGCAGCTTGGTTGGACTGCACCGGGCGCTCGCCGTAAGGCCCGCCACAGGCTTGTAGGGCATCCTACTTCTGTAGCACTTACCTGTCGGAGATTGATCTTACAAGAGAACATTTATAATCACATTCTTACAGAAATGTGCACTTCTTCCAGACTGATTGGTACAACTGTATGCCACACTTTTTTCACCCTAGACACAGAAGATAATGTGAAAACTGTGAGGAGAAATCAATGTATTCAATTTTGGCACGCTTAGCGAGTGGCGATGAAAGATGGCCACCAGTGGCTTCACGTCTTGCTACAGTGAGTTAGAGGCATTTTTACTCCATTCATACTTAAGTCTGTGGCCTTGACAGGCTCCTTTTTATGTATTTCTAAGGGAATTATTGTTCTGTTATTGTTTTTAACTCTCACATACAGGGAGGGGCCTAGGAGGCTCTGCTCTCTGAGGAGAAGAACAGGGAGGGACTGCATTTCAAGAACAGCTTTACTGAAATGCCTTATGGTTTATTTCGAATACCATCCCCCTTTGCTGAACCACTTTATTCTCACAAGGTCTTCGGTCAGTAGGCGGGGGACACCCTGAACCGATTGCCAGCCAATCGCAGGGCACACAGAGACGAACGATCAGCCTACCATGCATGTTTTTGGAATGTGGGAGGAAACCGGATTACCTGGAGAAAACCCGCACAGGCATGGGCCAGAGCTGGGATCAAACCCACAACCTCTGCACTGTGAGGTTGACGCACTAACCACAGGACCACCCGGCCGCCTTGAATGCCATTAAATATATAATTAAATGTGTTGAGCCTGCACTTCATGTTTTAGTAGGGCTGCATTTCAAAATGAAAGCAAGTCAAAAAAAAGTGACTTTCCCCTTTTCTATTAAGACTCGGGACAAAACATTAAAGAATCAAACAACTGAGGATATTTTACTTTACAGTTTCGAATTTAGGTTTGCTCAAAACCTTTACGTCAATTTTTCTCATAATGGCCTGTCACGTTTGCAGTGCAACCTCGATTCACTGGACAATGGATTTAATGGACAAAATCTGCAGAAAGAGATGAGCATGCGCACGCTCCACAGTCGCTGTCTGAATGCTCATGGTGCTCACGGGTGTCTTGAGCCTTTCATATTGATTTTTTGGTACATTAACAGTGATAATTTTACAGTTTACCACCAGCGAGTCTCAGGGACTCGCTGATCAGAAAAGTATGAGTATGCATTTCGAGAGTCCCAAATTTTGAATTCTGAAATGGTCTACTTATTCAATTGCATATGATAATAACACAAACAACAACATATACATACAATTATAAAAAAATGCTGCAAAAATTTAAATAATTCAGTAGCAGGCCTGAGGATTTCGGAAATTCACGGTAACCGATATTCGGTTCCGTCGGATTATCCAATGGGAAACCACGGTAACTAATTTTGGGTTCCGTAAACGTTCATCATGGGAACCCATTTTTCTATTTTGACTGATATTCATAATCAAGAATTTTGAAACTCAAAAGTATAATGTTTCAAGGGTAAATGTTTGAAAACTATGCATTAACAATGAACATTCCATTAGTCGCTGTGTACTCCAGGTTTATTCAAAAAAATAAATGGATCAAAATATGTTGTATTCATATGGCATCATGAATACAGCATACCACAAAATCACTGTATTTTTTCCAATCTCACACTGCAAAGATTAATTTACTGGTAATCATTCATACAGGTAAGTATTGATGTGGCTTGACATCCTCTTCCCAAAACGATGCATGTGTAATCTACTATCAACTTGACGAAAGAATCTAACACACGTCATCATTAGTTCTACCAACAGTTAACATTAGCATGACTACACCTTGTGACGAACGTTTCATTCCGAAAGTTACCATGCTACAACCAGTAAATTATAGAATAACCAATACTGTTTCATAATATTTTTCATAGCAATTAGTCTAACAGTGATCCATCGCTATTTCGCGATTCGTTTATCGCGGCTTCAGTGCGTCGCGGATTTTTTCAAACATATTCTTTAAAAAAATGCGAGGAGCAGCGAAAGTCAGCAAAACACCAGTGAGTCACATAGAGCAACATATACAGTAGTGTGGGATGAGAAGATGCAGCAAAGCCATGATTGGCTGTGCATCTTCTTTCTGTTTTATCACGTGGGTTACTCTCTGATCTTTAATCGGTGTCTAAGTGTTGTTAACGATGGGTGCTAGTGTGTGTGTGCACGCGCGTGCGTGTGACTGAGAGAGATAGAGAGAGAGAGAGAGAGAGAGCGAGAGAGAGAGAGAGAGAGAGGGAAAGAGAGGAGGCTTTTAAGAACAAAAGCAGGTCTCTTCCATCCTTAATTGTCTAATCATCCTTAATTGAGAATCCTAAACACGTCTGCTGCACGGCCGCGGGATCGCTGGCGTGTGTGTGTGTGCGCGTGTGTGTGTGTGTGTCGTACTTTTTTTTTTTTTTTTGACCGAGAAATTTCCTTGTGTTCCAAAAACGCACATATTTGGAACTGTGCGTCCCGCGGGAAAATTGTGCGTCTAGGACGCGGGACGCAGAGGTAACGAGATGGCTGCATTAAGGATAGTCTGGTCACTGGTCACTTATTAAGTTGGAGACAACCTTTGCCGTCGCTACTGTGAAGATCATGGCATTTCACTGTCAGTCTCTCTCCCCCACTCTTTCATCTTTCTCTCTATGGTCGGCTGCGCTGCAGTGAGCGATTACCACCTGAGATGCATACTCAACAATACTTAACCATATTTACCATTTCAAATGTAGCTATGGATGAAATAAGTCAAGCTTATCAGGACGCCGGGTACTTTTAAGTAAAAGAGAGCAAGTTCTGCTTTTGAATATCAGTCAAACTTTATATGTCGAGGCTTTTTTCATACATAACAATGTTACTCAAACTGCTTCACATTCAAGCATCTGACATTCAATAAATCTCTGTTTAATTTGGCATCTGATTATTCCTACACATTGCTTAACGCCATTGGCTACAATTAACTGTGATGAATTGTCCTGTTGATTTGGTGGTTTATGGCCCAGACTAAGTGGGAATCCATTATGGAAAAAATAAGAGTGCTTATGCTGACGGAAAAAAAAAGATTTCTTTTGAGTTTGCAACAGTATTAGGCCGGAACAGTCATGACATCATCATGCATGGTTTTATACATGACCGGTCGCAAATGAAGAAGGTTATGGGATCTACATGTGCAGTATTCAGCATCTCTCCACATTTTCTTCAGACCCCTGTCAATGCAAGCACTGAACTCAATCCTTCTCTCACTTTGCAGGTCATTCATCCGTCTCTGTATGCATTTAGAGATCACTACCAGGCTCTTATCAAATAGTGACAATCCTAAACCTGCGTTGAAAGATGAATTCATTCACATTTCCTGTTTTACATTTACTCACCACTTGCGCTGACAACCTCTTATGAGTGTACTTTGTTCTCCCTTTCCTCTTTTTTTTTGATCAATTGATAATGTTTTTAGCTCGTCTAAATGAAATGTGTTCCAAGTAGCACAGATACAAAAGTGTACTGTATAACTTGAGTTCGTGCTATCACTGATATAAAAAAGGTATGGGTTGCACAGCTGATGAAGTTATAGACATTTACTGCTAACCTTGAAATAATGAGCGCATACACCAGTCGTGCTCAAACAACAGCCATTTTCAGCCCATTGTCCATTTTACAGCTGCCTGCGGCATATACTGTACTAAAAATAACATTTGACATGGCCTGCAATGCTATTAAAAAAAATAATTAAAAAGTGGGAGTGGGCAGCCTTAGAAGTGTTGTTGTCGATGAAGTGGGGGGGGGGGGGATGTAGGTAATGTGGCTACCATGACTAATAAACTTTTCTATAGATGCAAAGACACAAATTAACAGTGCAACGGGGCACAGAATTTCATAATGGAGAATAAAAAACCTGAAACAAAAATGTTTTCCTGGTTTCTTTCTTCTTTTGCTTCTTGTCTTCATGCGGCCCGCAAAGGAAAACGTTTGGACGCCTCTGATACACACCAAAACACATTTTATTTCCACATCTGTATCTTTGATTTATACATACAAAGTGTCTTATTTCTAACTCAAAAAGAAGATAACTTACCAACAACCCACATGAACAGGAAGAGGCGAAGCAAAACACACATCTTTCTTGTTGCACTTCTTCATAGAAAAGGCAAGGCGCAGTCTGGGGCCTGCGTCTGTGCAATCCTTCCGGCCTAAGGCGTTTCCTTAACAGGTGGTTGTGACACTTTTGGGTAGAACTCTGACAGACTTTCATTACCACAGCTCTCTGCAATGTTCAGTTACCGATACATAAAGAGTATGACAAAGGACACAAACCAACATAAATTGTGTTTTAAAAAATCAAACTATATCTACAAAGCCACCTAATTATAATTTGTTTCCGCTCTTTGGTCACACTTTCACTTTGTATGTCTGTGACTTTTGTATGTCAGAATCACATCCTGTGAAATGGTCTTCCTCTTATGCGATGTCAGATTTGAGAACTGAAAGAATTGAACAAACATGAACAAAGAGTTTTCAGTTTCTGTTTATTCCCTTTAGCCAATGAGCAATGAACTGTCGATATTGTTTCATAATTTTACAAAATGTTGAACACTATTAAAAACTCTCAAATTTACAAAGAGCGAATCTTGCAGAAATGGTTGTACAAGAAGTCAATTGTTGGAGCACTTGAGAAATGATGAAAATGTCTTGAAAAGGGGTGTTTTGAGAGTAGTTCGGTATTGAAAATACAAAAAAAAGTGAAAAATTTAATCTTCATTTTCCTGATCAAAAAATACATCAAGACAGTTTTTGAATGAAAAATGGCCTATCACAGCCAGACGATCCCCTTAAGAAACATCAACGTTGTTTGTCAGTCTTTGCTAGCTACTTGCAAGCAAAAAATGTGGTTTAAAGGTTAAATACGTTCAGATTTCAATTAATTGAGTGAAATTATGTTTAGTGTTTGGAAATCTAAAAAAACATGAACTCTTACCAGATGAAAATGAATCATAAAGAGTTTATGCTTTACTTGGGGAAACGGTTGCAAAACAAACACACTCCATGTTTTAAAACTACAAAAAAAAAAGCAATCAGAATAATCAATAGATCTAAATATACAGAACCCACGAATCCACTATTCCTCAAATCAAACTCAATGAAATTCTATGACCTGGTTGACTTTAAAATCGCCCAATTAATGTACAAAGTACATAATAACCTCCTTTGCCAAAACATCCAGAAGCTTTTTGAACTTAGCGATAGCTGTTATAATTTAAGGGGTACTAACCTATACAAAAAATCCAAAACAAGAACAAACATCAAGCAAAGGAGTATATCAGTAATAGGTGTCAATCTGTGGAATAATTTTGAAACGGACCTGAAAATGAGTAAATCGCTTGTCGAGTTCAAAAACAAATTCAAAAGATTTGTACAAAAAAACGACACAAATCAGAGTTAAGCTGATAAATTTGATATATCTATAACTTATAGTAATACATCAGAATTATAAATATGAGGAAATCGATATAAATATATGCAAAAGGGAGTATGTATATACAAACCGAGAGCTGTAAAGAGAGATTAGTACAGTACACATAGGGATAAAAGTATTGATGATATGTTGATTTTTCTTTTAATGTTGTATTGAAAAAGGATCAACTCATATGTTGCTAGAGAACAAGGGGTACTAGACAAGTTTTGTTGGGGTCAGAGTGGCCTCCTCTTCCCCACATGTTTGTTGAATTTCGGACGAGGAGGATGTTGGTAATCCAAATAAAGGCTGGAGGCGATGAACAGTTCCTTTGAAGGGTTTAATTTATTTTTCTGCAGTTTACGAATCGATCTGGGCTCCTGAGGGGTCCAAATTTGAATCAGGAAGCGTAGAAGAAACACATTCATGAGATTATATCGAGACAATATGATAATGAGAGGCGGGGAGGTACGCCTCTCATGCAAATCCTGGAAACAAAGAAAGTAACATGTCATCTGACCCGGTGTGGCTGGACGAAGTTGGGAGTGGTGAGGTGAGACCAAACCACCACTACCCACCATTTGGTGTGACGGCAAGTTCCAGAACCCCCGCTGTGCATACATCCTGAGATAAGAGGTCTTCCCAGGGGGGCTTAATAGCAATCAGGGACCGACCCAAGGTGCGGGGGGACAACAGAAGACACTTGGGGGGCTGTTAATCAACCAAGGAGGAAGAAGATACGAGTCAACACTACATACGTTGTTTTAAGTGTGCAAACAGATGTTCAGGAAAGAGACTAGGATCAATAGTACTCATAGTAAGGCGCAGTCCCTCAATAGCTGCAACACAGAAACTTAGAGGTAACAGTTCCTCTTTTGATGTTGAAATGTCCTCTGGAGGGGTCCTAAAAGTGGTGGGTGTGAGGGGGTACCAAAGTTGATTGTAATCACAGTAAGCAGGAAATACCTTCAACAGCATTCTACATTGTTTCTTTCAAATCCAACTTACAGAGAGGAATGATATGTTAACAGTTTCTTCCTCCTACTCCTTTGAACATAGAATTGTGATGATGACTGTTTTTTTCTTTTCCTTTTTGCTTGCCTTCACTTTTGTTAATTTATTGTTGTATTGTGTTTTATATGTTAAATAAAATAAAACAAACAAACAGCTGAGCCGTCTTTCTCAGGTTTTCTGCCACTTTGTTTGTAGCATCAAAATTGCATAAGTCAAAGTGATGACTTGATGATGACTAGTACTTTGGGATTCTAATAAGAATGAAGAACGGCGGGATGATGCAGCAGTGGAAGGTATCACAATTTGATCCAAAAATGACTGAGGCAATTATACTTTGTGGAGAATCTTACACACTGTAAATGTTGCGGGTTGTTGTGGTGGTGGCAAAAAGTTAGACCCAAATGCATGGAGACAAGGCAGAATGAACTCAAAACAAAATGCATTTCATTTGTAGGAATAAGGCAAAAAAGCAGAATCAAAAATACAAAATTAAAAGAAGTCCAAATAAACCCAAGTCAAAGTATTAAACAATCACAGATAACTAACTAGAACATAGATACAGTATGTGACAACCATTATGAACTGCAACCAAAACAATCTGACAAAGACTGAACAACAGCAGGGAAGAATGCTGAATTCGAGGAAGGTTGGAAGACTTTTCCGACATCCGACCAGGAAAAGTGCACTGGAACGCCGAGAAGCAAAAAAAAAAAAAAAAACTTCACTAACCAACTTCAATCTGATGTCATTCGAGAATGCCAATCCTCATGGAGACACAGACCGTGAATGGCAAAACTCAATTAACAAGATTATAAACACATATTCATCTATCCTTGTTTATTATCACATGAATGTAGTTATTCAAAAGTAAATAAGTAAAAAATAAGTTCATGAACACAATCTGATTTGTACTGACTGCGTGAAGTGATGTTGTTACCTCGCTGCATGAGGGCAATTGGTGAAATGAATGAAGTGCTTTGAAGATAAGATAGTCCTTTATTGATATCAATTACGAAGAAGGTTTGCTGCAGGTCAACATGTGTTGTGATGAACCAGAACAGCAATTTATCAGAATCAGCCATCTTTGTTGTTTACAGAACATGAACCTAGAAGCTTTGAGGTCAGAACTGAGACAATCAGAGCAGGAATTAGTTTCCCCACCTTCCTCGAATGCAACATAAATACAAGTACAGTGGTACCGCTACTTAGGAAATTAATTAATTAATTGGTTCTGAAATAAATTTCTTAAATAGAAAGTTTTGTAAGTAGAGACACGTTTTCCATGTAAATGCTCTAATCTGTTCCAAGCCCCCCAAAATTCAGACATAAATGTTTTCTAAAGCATCAAAATGCATCAAAATATGTAAGAAATACATTTTACAATTAGATTTTTGCACAATAAATGAGAGTTGTGCAAAATGTAAAAAAAAAAAAAAAAAGAACAGAGTAAAGAATAAAAATGGTAGTCATTTAACTTTTAACTGCATCCTTGTCTGGGTTTTTATTTTTATTTTTTGCCCTCTTTAGTTCATGTTCTCTCTCAGAAGTGGGTTTTGCCTGGCATTTTGTAAAGAACTGATCCAAGGACGTTTGCTTTTGTCGGCTTTTAACAATCCTTTGAAAATGTCCAAGGCAAACATCAGCAAAGTGAGCGATCACCGAACTGGTGAACACTTTTTCTGGGTGATTCACATTTACGTAAAACTAACGGAACGCCTCATGGCCCGAGGGGCAAGTGACGAGGACGCCGCATAGACACGTCTATCTATTTATCGATCTACACACATCGACACATTCGGCCGAGGTCCCTCTTAGCCAATAGGATCCCAGGAAAATGCTCATTAATAGCCAATGGCAGAGCAGCTGTAAGTATGTTGCGTTCAGGAAACTTGGAGCTGCGACAAGAAGCCTACACTGTATTTTTACCTTTCGTGTCTTGACATTTCTTTCGTAACAAGAGGCAATATTTTCTTGTTGAGACTTTTCGTAACTTGAAAATTTCATTTCAAGAGACGTTCGTAAGTAGAGGTACCACTGTAAACTGATGAGACAACAAGGCACACTTGGACAAGACACAAAGAGGAGGGAGCTGATTGGTTGACACAAAGGACCACGATGACCAGAACAGGTGGAAACAAAACCGAGGAAGGCATAAAAAAATGGCACACAAAGAAACACGATAAAACATGAAACAAAACCAAAAGCGATTGAAACAACAAAACCAGGATTGTTGAATATCAGCACACATCTGTTACCAGTTAAAGCTTCTCAGATTAACTCCGAAAAAAATGTTGGCTCTTCTAAGTAGGCTTTTGTTTTTCCTGGCATAATACGTCTCCTATAATTTCTTATCTGTGACCAGTCTTTACTGTATGTAGTTTAAAATTCAATTTTTGTGAATGTACAATACATATTGGTGCCGATCCTTCACAGAGGTCTGACTAAGAAACAGGCTTTTGAACCTTTAATGAGAAATCCACAACCGGGCACCCTTGAGTAATACAGCCCAGGGAGATAATGTCCACACATGGAGAGAAATACTCTGCTAGGTTTTCTGGTGTCACTCCTCCACTGGCTTCTATCAGCAGAGCTTGGAATTCTTGCTTCAGAGCACCAGCTGCAACATGGAGCGCCTGTAGTATATTACATTGTTTGAAGTTGATCTTTGCAAGGAAAATATTGCAAGTTGTGTAATGACGTTTTGTGTACCTGTGGCTGGAAATTATCAAGCATAACAATATCTGCTCCTGCCGTGGCTGCTTCCACGGCTTCTTCTGAGGAGCCACACTCCACTTCAATCTTACTGCTGAATCCACATACTGACCTGGCAGCTTTCACAGCCTGGAGAGCAGAACATCACTGATTGATTGATTGATTTTTAGTCAATTACCTTCAGTCAAAAAAAAAAAGTCACTACAGAATTTTACAGAAAAACAAAGCCAACTGAAAAGGCGTAGGGTCAAGTTGCAGCTTATCAAGCCTCTGCCCTTTTATTCAAAGCAAATGTAAGCAAATACAAATCACTGTGTCGATACACTTTCTTACATAATAGTAAGCATAGAAAAATAAATACCGTTAATTAAAATGGATTTCAATTGGATAATCTCAAAAATGGTCACCTTCTTGAAATAATGGTCAACGTCAAATTTTGACAAATGTTTTAAAATTCTAAACATTTCATGATGCTGGCTATCAGCTACATCCTTCAATCCCAGTCAAGAACAGTGATGACTGTCGAACATCAGGTCAACGTCTTCTTAGAGGAAATTCATTAATTGCTGTCAGGCGAACAGTCTCAGGGACAGTGTGCCTTTCACACCCAAAGTCAGCTGAGATAGGCTCCATCCCCCCATGACCCTGAATAGAGTCAGGGGCCAGGGGGGGGGGGGGGGGGGGTGGATGAAAATTTTACTTGCACTGTCTGAAATGTTAGGGGCAAAGTGGCACCATTATGGAGTCGTCACGAATGTAGCATGCGCACCTCTGTGATGTTCCCTGAAGCCCAGACATGGTTGTCCTTCAGCATTACCATTCCACTCAAGTCCTGCCTGTGCATGGACACATCACCCACCAGCATAGCATACTTCTCCACCAGGCGGAAGCCCGGTGTTGTTTTACGTGTGCCTGCCACTTCTCCATGCCATCCTCCTGCTCTTGCCATTTTCCGGAGTTGAAAACATCGAGTGGCGATCCCTGAGGCCCGGGAAAGACAATTTAGAGCTGGCCTTTCACCCAGGAGAAGGCATCTGGCCGGGCCTCGCACCACAGCAATAAGTGTGACAGGATCTGCGCCTATGGTTCACAATCAGTATTATACAGTTAGGTCTACAAGTATTTTTATGATAATGCTAACAATGTTTTCTTGCCATTACATGTAAGCATCCATATATGTGATGCACAGAATGTATGTAAGCATATAACAGTCTAGGGCAGTGGTTCTCAATTATTTTCTGTCATGCACCCCCAAGGAAGAGGAAAACATCTCGCACCCCCCCACGACTATAAATAGTATCATTTGTCTATAAACTTTTGCGTAAGACGAAGGCGGACGCTTTTGCTTTCTGCGCTGTCCCCCACCCCACCCCCACCCTTCCCTGCTCGCCACTCAGTCCTTGTGCTGTCTTTTGTCTGACTTTTCCTAGCCTCCTGTCATATTTTCATCCTAAAAACAAACATGGAATTGGTTGGCTGGTCTCTCGATGCCATCGACAACATTTTCTCGATGAGAAGAGCAGGCAGTGGGGAGCCTACTTGCCCCTCGGGGACTTTTGCTGCTGGGTACACCCTAGATCCTTGGAGGAAGCGGAGAATGGTGTGCCTGTCAACACTGTCCGTTGAGGATTTGGACGACATCTACATTTTCGGCCTTCCGATAACAGGTATGCTGCTGTTTCGTGTGAGCAGTTTCCTGATCTATCGAAAATTCAACCGACGGGAGCAGCTCTATTGGACGAGGCTGCCGGTCTAAGGATGGCATAACGCGGATGTCCAACACTCAGACTCAGACTGTGCTCAACCACAAACTGTTGCGGGTTTGGAGCGTCACACCAGGATGGACAACAACTTGGAGAAAACTGGAATCCGTGTTCGATTACTGACTGAAATCATGGATTTGGCTGATCGACGCCACTAAAGAGACATAAGCCACGGACTCAACGCTGTCTTAAATTCTTGGGCAGCCTGCTACCAAAACAACATCTGCTATCTCGACCTTCCCCTGATGAAAATATGCACGGAAGCTAGTCCCCCACCATAACCCCCTCCCTCATACATTCCCTTGATTCACCGTCTTCATTGTTTATGTCTTGTGACCTGTTGTAACTGTCATATGCTTCTGCAGGAGTTTTTTTGCCTCACTCAAATTATCCTCAAAATGAGGGTAGTTCGAGCGTGGGTTTTTTTTTTTTTAAATCAAAGATGATGTCTCGATTAATGGCTACAATGAGCACGTTTTGCAATGCACAGCTTTTCGAAGCGAGGTTTGAAGCAGGACACAGCAACTCTCGGCTCCTGCTCAATGTGTAGCCGGAACCCATATTTTAGTTTACTGAAGTAGCAGTCACAAAGCGGCATGATTGTTGACAATATTCGGCACGTTTTCGCTGAAAAAAAACTCAAGCAGTTTATCAGCGTGATTGGGATGTAATGTCTTTAAGTGACGCCTTAATTTATTTGGTTTCATGCTGTCCGCTACCAAAATTTTTAGATAGAGTAAGCACATCGATCTTTCCTCGTCTGCCACCGCAGTCACATTGAAGCCAAGCGCTACATACGCCTCATCATATTTCCTCCCTGAGAATGCTCCCTGCGCAAACTCTGCCAATGAGAGCACCACTGCCCCCTAATGTAGTGGAGGTGCAACTGCACGTTGTTTTAGGACAGTAAAAAATTTAAAAAGCATGTTCCCCGAGGTCAAACGCACCCTGCTTGACGGAGCCTTGCGCCCCCCCCCCAGCGGGGCGCGCCCCACTATTTGAGAAACACTGGTCTAGGGAGAGCATATTGGCCTTCCCACAATAAGTCAAACATGGGATCGGCCTCTATTTTTACTTTGAGTTGTATTCAACTGTGGTTCTCCGAACCAAATCTCCTCTTTCAATCGCAAATGAACGGCAGTGAGTACCAAGCTCCAATGTCAAACAACTACAGAAGATTATCCTCATGTGAGTGGAAAGCCTTTGGGCTGGGAGGCCAAAGTTTCGCCATATCCCCCTCATCCATCATATCACAAAGTAATGGTGTTTGTGTCGTTTTTTTAAGTGGGGAACTGGCAATAAGTCAGAAAACCATTTTATTTACATTAAAAAAAGATCCAGCTGTCTTCGGGCAGCAGGAAGGAGACACCATGCACTGGTTGTCAGCCAATCGCAGGGCACACAAACAACCATTCACTCTCATAATCACACCGAGGCACAATCTAGAGTGTTCCATAGAGTCTCCCAGGGGTACAGGCACCCCCAATTGAGAATCACTGTTATATGTTTTCTAAATAATAACAAGTCGGAGGTCGATCAGCTTCTCAGAACAGATTGCCGTTGACTTTGGAATCCACTGCATGCTCAGAGTTGTTCTGCATGTCTCTTCTTTTCTTCAAGGTTTGTGTATGAAAATACTTCACTTCATACCCATTTGGAGCTCAAAGTGAATCGATTTTTGATTTTATTTTTTTCGATAATCTGATAAGATTCAATACTGACCAATTTCGTCTCCATCCTGGTAAATCCAATCCACGTTACAGCCGACCTCAGTGAATACCGCTGTAAAGAAGGGACTTCCTGCCAAGATACTGTGTGGGCTTTTACACAACAACCTTGCCTCCACCTCCTGTGACCCCACACACACTCCTGCAGGATCAAAGTTTGGCGTGTCCTCGGCAAGCCATGCCTTTGCCAGTTGCATCACAGCATGAGGTGGGATAGAGTGGGCGGGCGTGTGTTTGGCGGGCGACATTCTGTAATGATTCATGAAACAAATTAAATGAGAGGTTGGCCCATTGACACTGAAGCAGAAATTGAAGCGGAAAAATAATTCAAATGTCTTTGATGTTTGATTTTACTGTGTCACACAATTTGTGTAGGAACTGATTTGGACCGGACATTTTAGAGGTAATGTACAGTAAATTTGTACGTTCTTTGTTTTTGCCTTTTTTCTCCTCAGAAAACTGCATACACATCAACAAGAAATACACGAAGGCTATGTTCACGGCCCAAGATAATTCTGATTTGTTCTGCCCATATGTCACATGGATCAGAATTTTTTTCATGCAACATGAACAGTACAATCCCCTATTTTATACATATATATATTTATACATATATGGCCATCCACAATCTGGCCCCTCCCTACCTGTCCGACCTACTTCAGATCCCCACTCGCTCCCTCAGATCCTTGTCCTCCCTCCGCCTGTCAGTGCCCCCTGCCCGCCTCAGCACCATGGGAGCCAGAGCCTTCAGTCGCGCTGCTCCAAAGCTCTGGAACAATCTACCCCCGGACCTCCAAAACTGTACAGCTCTCTCCACTTTCAAGTCCGGTCTAAAAACACACTTGTTCAGGACTGCCTACAATACATAACTTTTCCATTTCCTCTGTTTTGTGATTTTATGTCCTGTTTTTATACAATACTTCTTTTATTTATTTTTAATTTGTATTGTCTGTACAGTGTCCTTGGGTGGCATGAAAGGCGCTTTTAAATGAAATGTATTATTATTATTATTATTATTTTACCCCGCGACCCTAATGAGGATGAAGCGGTTCGGAAGATGAATGAATGAATGAATGAATTATTATTTTACATCTCCGACCCGGATTTTCATGTGTGGCCAGGTGCGCAGCTACATGGTGGCACTCTGTGGCCAACAACTCGCGTGACTACATTTCAATTTTAGCTAGCTCGCGTGAACACAATCGGAGTGTGAGATGTCTAAAAGATCGATCGAATTACGTGAAGATCAAGTACATCAAGCGAGAATGGGACAGAATCAGACCTACAAAGCTTCAACAATTTCTGTCCTCAATTCCTAATGTTGTTAAAAGAAAATGTAATGTAACACGGTGGTAAACATGACCCCGTTCCAGCATTTTTAGAGTGTGTTGCAGCCATAAAATTAATGATTAATTAGTGAAAACAATAGAGTTCATCAGTTTGAAGGTTGGACATGGTTGGGAAATCGTTGTACTCTGTTTTTATTGATTCCTGATTGGAATTGTGTTTTTCTATTCTGTTTGCTGAAAGGCAACAGGTGAGTAGCCTATACAGGTTTATTCTATCTCATGGAAGACCATTTGACTGTTTTCCCTCTTACTCTACATTCCAGGTAAGACATATTTGTAATTGATAAAGCATTGTCAAAAGATTTTGGAAAAATTAGGTAATTTCCCCCGCTACGGCCTCATTGATGCTACCTGCCCACACTTTCCAACCGCAAGAGATATGAACCTCATGCATTCCAGTATTGCACCACAGTTTGAATGTTTAGGTCGGACTCCCTGGACCTGCTGTCCAAGATCCTCAAACTGGACTTCCACTCTTCTCGTACCACAGCCCTGCTTGATGATTTCTCCTTCTCAGCCCCAAAGTATTTTCAAAAATGTAATACTCATGATCTTATCTCTACAAATATGCCCCCCCCCCCCATCCCCACACCCAAATAATAATTTTGCTGAATTGGAAAGACTTAATAAAAGTATCACTAAAACATTGGTACAACCTGTTAGCTGAACACGCAAATTAGGATAAATGTTTATTTATAATAAAAGATCATATCACCCATGATATCAACGGGTTCAATGTTCATGCATTACTATTGTCAAGAGGAGTGTTCATCCTTAAAAAAAATCTTTATCATTATCTCTCCAAAACTAATTCCACACCCTATATGCCTGTCCAAATATCGATCAGCACAACTCCATCTACCATGCTTTTTTTGGTCTCAGTTTGTTGGTTACTTCTATAATTGTAACCAACAATTTTTACAGACTGTTCTGTACTCACTTTCCTTTTTTTTGGCCACTATTGTTAAAACAAGTGTATGCCTTTCCTTTGTTGGTTTCAAATTGTTGGCAAGTGTTACAGAGTCATTTGCTTTGTACCCAACTGTGTGCATTTGTATAAGATACGATGACACTGCATACAGATGTAGTTATGAACCTCATTAAATGATCATGTACTCACCTGAATGCTTGCGAGGCTATAATACAACTCTCTATGCAACACAAATAAATGGCATTGAGATGCTTACTTACCTTTTTGTGTGATTCAGCTTTTCCTTCCTCTTACTGACTGTTTCTACCACAGAAAATGTGATATGGAATTTGACCCTCAGTGCACGTTGGAATGTTTATGAGCAACAAAGAGCTAGTGTTAGCACTGTAGACATATTGATTGTTATTCTCTACAGGCATGATAATGAATGAACTATTCAGGGCAATGTGCTAGAGAATCGATGTTGCTCATCTATTGCTCGTCAAGCATAATAATGCATTTTTTTAAAGGCGCTTTTCTTGGTACTCAACGACACTATAAAATGTTTTATTTTACCTTCAATAAAACAACATTAAAAAGTGGAAATGAAAGAAAGAACGAAAAATTTCATATTTTAATTTAAATAAACAGCAGAATGGGGAGGGGCAAAAAGACATTATGTTGAGTAGAGTCAGTTTTGAGTCTTTGCTTCTGATTTGAGGTGGTAGTGAGTTCCAGACCCTGGGAGGACGGAAGCTGAAAGCAAATGTTAGGGTTGTACATCTCTCCAAAAAAGATGATTTGATACAATTTTTGATGTGTGGGGTGCAAAAACGATTCAAGCACAATTTCATTTGAAAGTGGAAAAAAATTAATTAGGTTCGACTCAGTGGGATTACAATTCGTTTCAATATGGTCCTGCTCAATTCGAGAGGGTATGATGCAATGACGTTTTAAGTGTCATTTTATATACATTTTTCTGAATTTGTCAGTACAGTAATGTAAATGCACCATTTATTTCTCAGATATCTCTCCAATCAAAAAACAATTCGATATGTATTTTGCTGGATTTCAAAGTGTAGTAATTTGAATTAGTTCGATTTGATGTACTTATGTCTTGTCAAAAATGATTTTCTGATTTAATTTTTTTTTGTTACACCCTGATAGCTGGGATGCCAAGTGTGACTCTTATCTTTTGATACTGCTGTGGTACGGATGAAAGATGAATAGTAACAAGCAGATATTTTATATATAAATCAAGGGTAAACTGAAGCCTATCTCAGCTCCGTTTGGGTGCTTTGTGCACCCCACAGTGGTCACCAGAAAAACACAGTTGAATAAGACGATAAGTAACGATAGCTAAATGTTGAAATTATTTTTGCAGTTTTCTGCAAAAATAATTTTTAAATTATTCAACGTATACAATATGACCCAATGAACACACTAAACATTATGGCAAACCGCTTGAAGTTTTACATTTGATACTCAACTAAAGTGAAAAAAACTGACGCACGACGGTAGTATGCCCTTTGTCCTCACGACTCTACAATGAATAACAATACCAGTGACATTTTTTGTCACAATGCCGACTTCGACTGTGCACTACGACTAGAGACTTGAAATTCGACTAGTGAACATGTTTCACGTTCTATGGCAAGCCATTTGAGCATTTATTCCAAATCCCTGATATCAGACATAAGTGTGTTACACTAGTTCGATCTCTTTCGATATCTAATCTGTGAAGTGTGGCGTGCGACTCTCTCACCAGCACTGCGCGAGCACGAGCACGAGCACGCGCTGAGGCTTTCTCTGTGCTGTACACTGCCAGAGACCAGGAAGTGAAAGTATACGCGTGGAGGGTGTGTCTTTCGCTTCCTGGCTATGTTTTATTTTCAATAACACAGTCCTGCTTGGATAATCGAATGGGCGACTCGGCGAGGACCAAGCGGCGGGAGCAGCTAAAGCGCTGGGCCGGTTCCTGTACCGACAAAGCGTCGGCCTTGCCCCGGCGAAGATGGCGAGGCAATGCCTTGGATAGAGGAAGCGAGGAGCCGGAGGCCGACCTGCAGGACCCGCCGACCGAGCAGCCCATTTTAAGGGGCGATGAAAGCAGCCCACTTCTCAAGAGACGGTGAGTAAAACCTCTTTGGAGAACAGTTGAACACAACTTGACAGCTAGCTGCTCTGCTCGCTAGCTTCGCTCCAAGATCCCTAAGTGAATGGGAAGAGGACTTGTGTGGGTGGGTGGACTACAAATGCACTACATCAAGTTCCCTTTTAGCTTTATTACTGTACAGTACCCCGTGCATTAAAGCCATTTACGGTCAAAGTGACGGGTGTGCGAATTCGGAAGGCCCTTGATATTTGTCCGAGCTGTTGGTGATGGGTACATGGAAGCGTTGCTCCACATTTGGCAAGCTGAATAGAAACTATGTTGTATTGTGTTGCTGTTGCTCACCGGACACCTGCTGGAATTTACACATCATTGCGTTGCAGCCAACTCACGTACAACATTATTGATTATTTATGTTTTTATTGTATGCTTCCTTAATCCAGTTTTAAAATGTCTTTGAAATATGCAATTGATAGTTAACGTGTCATAATGTGAACATCGCAGTGAAAGTGTTGCTCATAGTTTTAAAACATTTATTTTTACTGACACATTTATATCAAAACAAAAACATTTCAGTGTTTTGGAAGTCCGCCAATTCCTTTTCTGTCAAAACCAATTTCTCTAGCTTTGGAAAAGACTTTTCCACAATAATTGAAGAGTCGGGTGTGCCTAAAAACAGTGGAGACAGCCAAAGGTGGTTCATATATTTACATTAAGTATTAAGGAAATATACGAATAGGGTGGCCCGGTGATCCAGTGGTTAGCACGTCAACCTCACAGTGCAGATGTACCGTGTTCAATTCCAGATCCGGCCTCCCTGTGTGGAGTTTGTATGTTCTCCCCGGGCCTGCGTGGGTTTTCTCCGAGTACTCCGGTTTCCTCCCACATTCCAAAAACATGCATGGCAGGCTGATTGATCACTCTAAATTGTCCCTAGGTGTGAGTGTGAGTGCGGATGCTTGTTTGTCTCCGTGTGCCCTGGGATTGTCTGGCAACCGGTTCAGGGTGTCCCCCGCCTACTGCCCGAAGACAACTAGGGTAGGCTCCAGCACCCCCCCCCCCCCCCCCCCCCCCCTCCGCGACCCTTGTGAGGATAAGCGGATTGGGAAATGGATGAATGGATTCATGAATTAAATATACTTTACATTTTCTATGCAAACCTGACTGTTCAGCAAAACATGGAATGGCTCATAGAATTCAGAATTGTCTGATGTTCAAAACCGAAATAGGCTCATAAAAACAATATTAATATATGCAGTAATAAGGCGTACGAAAAAAAGTAGTGTGTTTCCGGGAACCCGACCGACCGAGGATTTCTACGTTGAAAAAAAACTATGGTCGGCATTTTTTTTCAAACAACCCTCTACATTTTTGTGTAGAGGGTTTACATCGGTGCAAACTCTCGCGATATTCAAGTTGAGCGCGTGCGTCGTTTGCCCTGTCGTCTGTCAACAACATTGAAACATGGCGGCGGCCGCGATCTGCAACAACAGTTTAAACCGCGTTTTCTATGTTACAGTTGCATGCTTGCACTGTAATGTTAAGAAAATAGCATCATTGATGTATCGAAAAAAATCATCGAACTATTTGATAAACACCACGGGCCGAGTAAACACCGAGGGCGGAGGACGACATCGGCGGAGGCGGCGGTGCGCCCCCGAGCCCGGAGCGGGGAGAAAACTAAATAAGTGTCGGCGGCGCCGGCCGCGGAGCGGCGGGTTCAATGTCTTCTTGTTTTATGTTTTATGGTTATTTTGTTTAAATTTTTGATGGAAAAAAAAAGATTTAAAAAAAAAACTTTGTCGGGCCTACCGACCCTATGCTGAAATTTCATGTTACCGGAAACACACTATCTTTTTTGTTTGGCCTAATTTTACAGTTTACCCCCAGCGAGTCCCAGGGACTCGCTGATCAGAAAAGTATGAGTCCCATTATGCATTTAGAGAGTCCCAAATTTTGAATTCTGAAATGGCCTACTTATTCAATTGCATATGATAATAACACAAACAACAACATATACTGTACATACAATTATAAACAAATGCTGCAAAAATTTAAATAATTCAGTAGCAGGCCTGAGGATTTTGGAAATTCACGGAAACCGTTTTTCGGTTCCGTCGGATTACCCAATGGGAAACCACAGTAACTGATTTTGGGTTCCCTAAACATCATCATTTTTCTATTTTGACTGATATTCATAATCAAGAATTCTGAAACTCAAAAGTATAATGTTTCAAGGGTAAATGTTTGAAAACTATGCATTAACAATGAACATTCCATCAGTCGCAGACAAAAATGCTTCCTAAAGCATAAAAATGCATCATGGTCAATGATAATTTTACAGTTTACCACCAGCGAGTCCCAGGGACTCGCTGATCAGAAAAGTACAAGTCCCATTATGCATTTCGAGAGTCCCAAATTTTGAATTCTGAAATGGTCTACTTATTCAATTGCATATGATAATCACACAAACAACAACATATTCATACAATTATAAACAAATGCTGCAAAAATTTAAATAATTCAGTAGCAGGCCTGAGGATTTCGGAAATTCACGGTAACCGATATTCGGTTCCGTCGGATTATCCAATGGGAAACCACGGTAACTAATTTTGGATTCCGTAAACGTTCATCATGGGAACCCATTTTTCTATTTTGACTGATATTCATAATCAAGAATTCTGAAACTCAAAAGTATAACGTTTCAAGGGTAAATGTTAGAAAACTATGCATTAACAATGAACATTCCATCAGTCGCTGTGTACTCCAGGTTTATTCAATAAAATAAATGGATCAAAATATGTTGTACTCGTATGGCATCATGAATACAATATACCACAAAATCAGAGTATTTTTTCCAATCTCACACTGCAGAGATTAGTTTACTGGTAATCATTAATACAGGTAAGTATTGACGTGGCTTGACATCCTCTTCCCAAGACGATGCATGTGTAATCTACTATCAATTTGACGAAAGAATCTAACACGTCATCATGAGTTCTACCAACAGTTAACATTAGCATGACTACACCTTGTGACGAATGTTTTATTCCTAAAGTTACCATGCTACAACCAGTAAATTATACAATAACCAATACTGTTTCAAAATATTTTTCATAGCGATTAGCCTATAGATCTAATAGCCAACTTGTCTCGTAATCGTGCCTCTCGTCGTGTCTCGCTCTCGTGTTCTGCGCATACGTCACAGGTGAGTTTAGTGATACGCCCTTCCGACGATTCGTACGAAAAATCAGACTGGCATTCCCATTTCTTAAATGTCGTAATTAGTACACTTTTGTGAGTTTTTTTTCGCCGCCATGTCAAAGTTTCATCCGCGCGATTCCTCAGTTTTCGGATGAAAATAGCCACCCGCATGTGCACATAATGTTATCTGTTCCGTCCCCCCCAACACTGAAAACAAAAGTAAATTCGAAGAAACACACTCACACACCACACCACAAACACACACACATACAGACACAGTGAACTCGCGCTGATTACATAGGAGAGACTTGATCGCGTACAGTCAACTCGTGTGCAGTGACTTTTATGGTTAAACGATTTTTCGGTACCGTCAAAATGACGCCACGGAAACGACACGCTCCCGGTAACGATCATTACTGTGAAATCCTCAGGCCTGCCGTAGTTTTTGTTTGTTTGTTTTATTTTGACAGAGAAATTTCCTTGCGTCCCAAAAACGCACATTATTTGGAACTGTGCATCCCGCGGGAAAATTATGCGTCTAGGACGCGGGACGCAGAGGTAACGAGAGGGCTGAATGCTGAATAAAAACAAGTTACAAGCAGTTAAAAAGAAACTCGACCCTCGCAGACTGGGTCTGGTTGTAATCCGCCACACTTTCAAGTGCATCACCACGTTTATTTACATCAAGACGGAGCATGTGCAGACAGTGTATACATGACTTCTGATCGGATTGGCAAAAATATACCACCCCTGTCAATCGGAATCACATTCCGTTCGGATTCAGTCTCTTCATTCTGACTGAGATGGAGCGCTTTCATGCGGTTTGGAAATTCAATTTCATTCTAATCGGATTACATTGCGCCATGCAAGCCCAGCTATGGATGATCAAATCCATGACCAAATTTGACAACATTTATCTTTGTTGACATTGGTGTGTGTAAACACTTTACGTGAAATATTTGCTGCATCTGCTTACTACAGTCGATCACGTTCCAAACATTACCACAACTCTGAATAAAAAGATGTAGACCGAAATGCAATCCACTTCTGCATACCTGAGTGGAGCGACGGGACTGGCGCAAGAGTCGAGAGCGAGCCTTCCTCTGAGACTCAGATTCCTCATCTCTTACTGGAGCCTGAAACCTGAACAAACGCAAAGAAAGGACAATTCAAGGAAGAGACACACATGCGTTTAGTGCACCTTTTGAAAAGTTCCTTTAAGAATTCACTCGATAATCAGTATGTGGTTGTGCATTTCATACTTGCGGCGCTCAGTAGTTGGTGTGTTGGGACTTTCAGATGTACTGTCCCTCGTATGAGGGGTGGGCTGGACTCTTGCAGTGCGAACCGCCTTGTCCTGCTCCTTGTCTTCCTCGCCGCCTCTCTCGTCTGATGTCTACAATGCGAAAATACAAACACCACAAATTTCAATGGCCATCCATCTACACAACACTTTGCACAGATTTGATCAATTAAGATATCCTTTATTTGTCCCACACTGGGGAAATTTACAAGCATCATTTAGCCCCTCCTCCCCACTAAATAAGTGAATGCAAAATGTTGAACAAGACAAATGTGGTTAGAGTGAGGGAAATAACTTTTTGATCCCTGCAGAATTTGCAAATGTGTTCACTTTTAATGAAATAAACAGTCTCGTTTTTGGGTGGTTGATTGATTATGATAATGTACAAAATGTCTGTGAAAAATGCATGGGAAAAAAGTGATCCATTTTATTGTATGAACAGAAAAAAACCCACATTTTATCTTCACTAGAGTTGCGGATGTGTTGGAGCCTATCCCTGCTGACTGACTGTGTGGTAGTAGGCGGGGTACACCCTCGAAACTGCTCGCCAGTCAAGCGTATACAAGATGTAAAATGTTGTGCATTTTATTGGATAAAATAATTATTTGATCCTGAAAAACTCCGGCAAGTCTTGCTCCCACAGATTGGCTGGTGTCCATGTGTCAGACAATCAACTACCGGTACTTACCAAGACATCTGATTCCAACCCGTTACAAGTACACATAAAGCTCAACCGTTCCAATTCCATGCGGGTAGATTTTACACAGAATACAGACACACGTCAAAGCCAGGGAGAGGGCAGGCAGCTAGTGTTTTCTTTTCAAATCTTGCCAACATCTGTCACGCATTGCAGGGTAGAGAAGTTCAATCAAAACAGCAACAATGTGCCAATGAAGTAATCAGGAACTAAGACGCATTGTTTTGGAAAATGTGTGTAAATAGGGTTTAAGTTCAATACATTTTACAATGCCCTGTCACCTGAATGTTACATATATGAGCAATAACCAAACCATAGATTCTTGAACAACTGCCGTGACATATGAGGGGGCTTTTTGATATACAGTGGCACCTCTACTTATGACATTAATTGGTACTGGAAGAAATTTCTTAACGAAAGCATTTTGTAGAGACGCGTTTTCCATGTACCGTATTTTCACGACCATTCGGTGCACCGTATTGTTGGGCGCAGTCTCATTAACGGGTGCTATTTCTGTATTTGACACATAGATAAAACACACTGTATTATTGGGCGCAGTTTTACAGTGGTAAAACATACGCCAGCTTAAACATAGGCATGCATGCGCGCACGCTAAAAACACGTTAGCTTGAAGCATACGGTAGCATGCCAAGAATTGAATGTGTTTTTAGCTTGTATCCGTATGGATACAAGCTAAAAACACATTTTTAAAAAGGCAACGGAAGCAAAACTGAGTTCCGTTGTATTTTATTTAGCCATCGTACAATGTACTCACGTTTTTCGATCAATCATCACCCAGAAATCCATCAAAGTCCTCATCTTCTGTATCAGAATTGAACAATTGTGCAAGTACCGGTAATCCATCAAAAACGCCGTGTTCCCTCTCGTTGTCAGAGTCACTCTCATTGCCATGTGGCTCCACAGAAATGATGCCGGCTTTGCCAAAAACTCGAACAACGGTGCAAGCAGACACGTTCGTCCAAGCAGACACAATCCATTCGCAAATTGTGGCGTAACTCGTCCGGCGCTGCCTCTCACTCTTTGTAAAGTTGTGTTTGCCATCGATCATCCATTGTTCCCATGCCGCTCGCAACTTTACTTTGAACGCCCGGTCGCAACTTTACTTTGAACGCCCGGTTGATGCCGATGTCCAGCGGTTGGAGTTCTTTAGTCAAGGCTCCGGGAATAACGGCAAGCTCAGAGTTCATTTGCTTGACTTGGTTTTTCACCGCTGCTGTGAGATGGGCACGCATGCCAAAAGCATAACCGATGGCTTGAAGTTTGAACTGAGCTTCGTAGGCGTGTCTCCTTGTAGAATTTATTTTCGGGGGTTCTTAGAAACCAAAACCGAAGTTGTTTTGCAATAATGCACATAGCCACACTCTATACAGGTGTTGGTACCTGCTAGGGGCGTCCCTTTAGCGTCCACTTACACGCCCACCCTTCACTCATTGGCAGACTTCTTCGCCGCATGCCTGTCCTCACTCACGTCTGCCTTTTCTCTCTCTCTCCATATATGTATATATACACGCCCACCCTTCACTGATTGGCCGACTTCTTTGCCGCATGCCTGTCCACAGTCACTTCCGCCTTTTCTCTATATAAACAGCGTGTCGGCTGTCAGTCAGGTTTTGGAACTCGGCGCATACACAAGACGCTCCGCATCATAAGGCGTCCTGTCCATTTTGGAGAAAATTTAAGACTTTTAATGGCGCCTTATAGTCGTGAAAATACGGTAAATGCCCTAATTCATTCCAAGCCCCCCCAAAATTCAGACAAAAATGCTTCCTAAAGCATAAAAATGCATCATGGTCAATGATAATTTTACAGTTTACCACCAGCGAGTCCCAGGGACTCGCTGATCAGAAAAGTACAAGTCCCATTATGCATTTCGAGAGTCCCAAATTTTGAATTCTGAAATGGTCTACTTATTCAATTGCATATGATAATCACACAAACAACAACATATTCATACAATTATAAACAAATGCTGCAAAAATTTAAATAATTCAGTAGCAGGCCTGAGGATTTCGGAAATTCACGGTAACTAATATTCGGTTCTGTCGGATTATCTAATGGGAAACCACGGTAACTAATTTTGGATTCCGTAAACGTTCATCATGGGAACCCATTTTTCTATTTTGACTGATATTCATAATCAAGAATTTTGAAACTCAAAAGTATAACGTTTCAAGGGTAAATGTTGGAAAACTATGCATCAACAATGAACATTCCATCAGTCGCTGTGTACTCCAGGTTTATTCAATAAAATAAATGGATCAAAATATGTTGTACTCATATGGCATCATGAATACAACATACCACAAAATCAGAGTATTTTTTCCAATCTCACACTGCAAGGATTAATTTACTGGTAATCATTCATACAGGTAAGTATTGATGTGGCTTGACATCCTCTTCCCAAAACGATGCATGTGTAATCTACTATCAACCTGACGAAAGAATCGAACACACGTCATAATTAGTTCTACCAACAGTTAACATTAGCATTACTACACCTTGTGACGAATGTTTTATTCCGAAAGTTACCATGCTACAACCAGTAAATTATAGAATAACCAATACTGTTTCATAATATTTTTCATAACGATTAGCCTATACAGTGATCCATCTCTATTTCGCGGTTCGTTTATCGCGGCTTCAGTGCATCGCGGATTTTTTCAAACCTGTTCTTAAAAAAAAACGCGAGGAGCAGCGAAAGTCAGCAAAACAACAGTGAGTCACAGAGAGCAACACATACAGTAGTGTGGGATGAGAAGATGCAGCAAAGCCATGATTGGCTGTGCATCTTCTTTCTGTTTCATCACGTGGGTTACTCTTTGATCTTTAATCGGTGTCTAAGTGTTGTTAACGATGTGTACTCGTGTATGTGTATGTGTGTGTGCGTGTGGCTGAGAGAGCGAGAGAGAGCGAGAGCGAGAGAGAGCGAGAGAGAGAGAGAGAGAGAGACGGCTTATGAGAACAAAAGCAGGTCTCTTCCATCCTTATTAAGGATTCCTTAATTGTATAATCATCCTTAATAGACGAATCCTAAACACGTCTGCTGCACGGCCGCGGGATCGCTGGCGTGCGTGTGTGTGTGTGTGGGTGTGTGTGTGCGCGCGCGTATGTCTGCCTGCGTGTGTGAGTGTGTGTGTGTGTGTGTGTGTCATAGTTTTTTTTTTTTTGACTGAGAAATTTCCTTGTGTCCCAAAAACGCACATTATTTGGAACTGTGCGTACCGCGGGAAAATTGGGCGTCTTGGACGCCGGACGCAGAGGTAAAGAGATGGCTGATATGTATTTATCATTATTAAAACAACCACAAGAAAGTTGTAAAATGTCTCTACACCAGTGTTGATTCTTGATCACTGGTGTCAAAATCGAGGCCCTGGGACCAGATCTGGCCTGCCACATAATTTTATTACGTGATGTGCAAAAGCAAATCTCGCCTGTCAAATTCCATGATGCTTGCTAAAATCGAATCTACTAAAATTTCTAATTGTCATATGTAATAAATAATACGGTTGACATGTGCAAACATTCTCTTCAGACATTATTACAATAACTTGAAAAATAGTTTAACAGTTATTCCAAACGTCTGATTTCAAAACTAGTTATCCATCAATTTTTTTTGTACTGTTTATTTGATATGAGGAGGTGATAAACATTTATTTGGTTTTGCAGTCATAACGGCCCTCTGAAGGAAACCGTAATTACAATGCGATCTCTGACAAAATTAGTTGACACCCCTGTCCCAGATGTATTTTTGTATTAAGGAATTGAAAACAAAAGTGTTACTTGTTGATATGAGCTCAAAATGATCCCACACAGTGGAATCCCTACTTTTTTGGGGGCTCTTTATCAGAGTGGCTTCAAGGGAAGAATTGAAAAGCGATGCAATTCTTGTGGCAGAGACTCAACCCGTTGACAGATGTGCTTCCTTTTAAAGTTCTACACTTCAGTGACAGTATTGATGAGCGATACAGCTGCTGAATCGGTGAAGTGATTATATTAATTTTATTTTTCTTCCAAGCGATGTACAGTATATACGCACCAACGCAAGGCTTCACTCTTACACATGCGCTGATGCATCAATGTTGCGAATCCATCACTCTAAGCTACCTACTATCTAATACTTTTCTGAGAGTTTGCTTGTGACAACTATCATTATACTTCCCCATTCCCGCACAATTTGCAGTCCGCTTGTGTTTTTGAGCAGTCTCGAGCAAGACATTTCCCCGAAACAAATGAGATTCACAGAGGGGGGGGGGGGGGGTGTCCAATACAAATATAAAGATAAGAAATACACCACACCATAACATGCTGTTTCGGTCTGGGCAATACAATAAAGTGCCTATTCCCCCAACACATTTTTTTTTAATCCCCCCCTCTTGCTTATCGAAAAATATTATTCATCAGAGGTTTTGTTTACTCCTATCCCCATCCCCCTTATGTGGCTTTATTATTATTATTATCAATTATTAAGCTGGCAAAAATAGGATGGCAAAACACATGGTTTGGACCTCACGGAATGTAGACACAACAAGAAAAACGTCTAACTTCATTTGTCTTTACAAAACCCAGACAAATAAGATAATGTCACAGTTTATCAAGTGATACAAATGTTTGTCTGAGACCAATAAAAAAAGTGATTTTCAACATTTAAAATATAGTACAGGACGGGGGCCCGGTGGTTGACTGGCTCGCGTGTCGGCCTCACAGTGCAGAGGTGCAGGGTTCGGTTCCGGCCTTCCTGTGTGGAGTTTGCATGTTCTCCCCGTGCCTGCGTGGGTTTTCTCCGGGTACTCCGGTTTCCTCCCACATTCCAAAAGCATGCGCGGCAGGCTGATTAAACACTCTCAATTGTCCCCAGTTGTGAGTGTGATTGCAGATTGTTGTTCATGTACGATTGGCGGGCAAGTTGTTCAGGGTGTCCCCCAGCCACTGCCCTAAGTCAGCCAGGATAGGCTCCAGCACGGCCCGCAATCCTCATGAGGATAAGCACATCAGATAATGAATGGATTGTCTACGGGACTATTTTGTCAGACTCCACAGTTATTCCTGCGACCACTGTGGTTTTTTCTCTAAGAGGGGGTACCAGCTCCACGGCTCCATGACGCTAATGAGGAAAAATGTTATTAAAAAAGGATGAATGACAGAAATGATCAAATCTGAAGGGCGGCCCGGTAGTCCAGTGGTTAGCACGTCGGCTTCACAGTGCACAGTTCAATACCAGCTCCGGCCTCCCTGTGTGGAGTTTGCATGTTCTCCCCGGGCCTGCGTGGGTTTTCTCCGGGTGCTCCGGTTTCCTCCCACGTTCCAAAAACATGCATGGCAGGCTGATTGAACACACTGAATTGTCCCTAGGTGTGAGTGTGCGCGTGCATGGTTGTTCGTCTCTGTGTGCCCTGCGATTGGCTGGCAACTGGTTCAGGGTGTCCCCCGCCTACTGCCCGAAGACGGCTGGGATAGGCTCCAGCACCCCCCGCGACCCTAGTGAGGATTAAGCGGTTCGGATAAAATCTGAAACTGATAAATGTGTCATAAACCAATATTCTGTCTGTCATTCTGTTTAGAAAAAGGGTGAGGTTTGACAGAGCTGCAGAGTTCCTGGCTGCGTGTGCCAGCGGGGACACAGAGGAGGCCCAAGTCATGCTGCAAGAGGCCAAGGAGATGATGAGCAGCAACAAGGAGGATGGGGAAATTATTAATTGCTCCAATGCTGATGGGATAACTGCGTTACATCAGGTGAAGCTTCTTTTACCACCGGAGTTGCTCCCTTACTGTTTGATGAGAACAAAACTTACTTTGTAAATCTAATCCTGCCAGGCCTGCATCGATGGCAGCATGGAGATGGTGTCTTTTCTTTTGGAGCATGGTGCCAACGTAAACCAGGTTGACAGTGAGGGCTGGACACCCTTGCATGTTGCTGCCTCCTGCGGCTACCGTGATATAGCAGAGTATGTCGCTCTTATCGGCGCTCTTCAACACTGTTCAAAGTCTGCGATTTTGTCACAGCTGTACTAGATGTAGACATCTGGATAGTTGTCACAGTGCCTGCCCCCCCCCCCCACCACATACTGGCATTTTACAGCCTTATTGCAAAACTGAATTACATGGGTGTCATCAAGGAAATACCAACAGAACTGTAGCGACGCCACTCGAGCGAAGACACCTCAGCTGTCCATAGTCCACTGCCCTCAGCTGTGCGCACGTGAGCGCGAGCACGTACGCACGTGGTTCAACCAATCAGCACCAACGCAACCACGTCACAGATCAAAGAAGCTATGAACAAACGACAACAGCTAAGCTGAGCGTTGAGTGGCGCAGCTACAGAACGATCAGATGTCAGTAAAACTTATTTAATAAAGCATTAATAAACACAGTTCACTTAACCAACAGCAAGTTATAACATCCATCCATCCATTTTCCGAACCGCTTGATCCTCACTAGGGTCGCGGGGGGTGCTGGAGCCCATCCCAGCCGTCTTCAGGCAGTAGGCGGGGACACCCTGAATCAGTTGCCAGACAATCGCAGGGCACACAGAGACGAACAACCATTCACGCCCACACTCACACCTAGGGACAATTTAGAGCGACCAATCAGCCTGCCATGCATGTTTTTTGGAATGTGGGAGGAAACCGGAGCACCCGGAGAAAACCCACGCAGGCCCGGGGAGAACATGCAAACTCCACACAGGGAGGCCGGAGCTGGAATTGAACCCGGTACCTCTGCACTGTGAAGCCGACGTGCTAACCACTGGACTACCGGGCCGCCCAAGTTATAACATTGACTCGTTATCAGTGAACTCTCTCGCCACTGCTCTATTTCCGTGTTCAACTGCGTAACCCGATCGCCTTAAGTTTGAACTCTGCGTTGCAAACATGTCTCCAGCAAGGAGCCATTTTGGGATCGTCAAATTACCGTAATAACCATACACAAGGCGCATCGGATTTGTGAGCTTTTAAGAAAATGGAAGGCTTTTAGGTGCGCCTTTTAGTGCAGAAAATACGGTACTTCTCTGTTTGACACACCTTTGGCAGGAATTACAGCCTCAAGTGTTTTTGAGTTTAATGCCACAAGCTTTGCACACCTATCTTCGGGCCCAGTCCTCTTAGCAACACCTCTCAATCACCATCTGGTTTGATGAGTCATGTTGGTGCACAGTCATTTTCAAATCTCTCCAGAGATGCTTGATCGGCGTTTCAAATCTCGGCTCTGGCTGGCCTACCCAAATCCAGAGTTGCCTGGAAACTGCAGTTTTTGACACCTCGGCTCTGTGCTCATGGTCATCGTCGATGAACAGTCACCCCAGTCTGAGGTCAAGAGCACTTTTTTTTGCAGTTTCCTCTCAACCCTTTGGAGTCTCCAGGTCGTACCACTGAAAAAAACATCCCCACAACATAATAGCTGATCTGCAGTGTCTGGTTTCCTCCATACATGCCTGGGATCCATGCCAAATAATTCAATCTCTGTCTCATTAGACCAGAGATTTTTTTTTTCATGGTTTGAGAGTCCTTTAGTTGCCTTTGGGCAAACTCGGGCGGGCTAGCCTGCCCCCTATACAAAGAAGTGGCTTCTCTCTGACCGCTCTTCCATTTTGGCCTGACTTGTGGATTGCTGCAGGGTCGGTTCTCCTCCTCGAAGGGTCTATTCTTTCCACAGAGGAATGCTGGGACACTGACAGAGTGACTTTGGGGTTCTTTGTCGCCACCTTGACTCTGGTTCTTCTCCACTGATCGCTCAGTTTCGACTGCAGGCCAGCAGGAAGAGTCCTGATGCTCCTGAACGCTTCCCATTTGTGAATGATTGCGACCACTGTGCCCTAACAGAACCTTACCCATAAACCGTTCCTCTGAACCACACGTGTCAAACTAAAGACCCTCGGCCCGCCACGACATTTTATGTGCCCTACAAAGGCAAATCAGGTGTCGACTTCATGCTTCTAGCTCACATACCAAATTTGTAACTTTCAATAATGTTGAGATTGCAAGCATCTTTCTCACCAATCCCCCTTTTAAAAGGCATTGGGAAAAAAAGTTAAATTTTAACGGGCTTCTGATTTCAAAACTCGTCATCCATCAAATTGTTATGTAATGTAGATAATATGAGGCAACCATACAGCACATGTATATGGCTTCACAGTCATAATGGCCCTCTGAGGGGAAACCATCACAGTATGGCCCGAGTTTGACACCTACCCCCCCCCAGCTCGAAACAATCCTGTCTAAAAGGCAGTTACTTGGATTACATACTTGAGTTGTGCTCTGAGATGCACAGTTAACTGGGGGACTATACATGATGCACTCACTGACACCATCACGGACTACATAAACTTCTGTGAGGAGAACACCGTACCCACCAGAACTGTGCGGTGTTTTTCCAACAACAAACCATGGATTAATCCCGACATAAAGGCCCTCCTGAAGGAGAAGAAGAGAGCTTTTATGTCGAGAGACAGAGAGGAGCTGAAGGCCGTGCAGATTCGGCTGAGAAGAAAGATCAGGGAGGGGAAGAAGATATACAGGATGAAATTGGAGGACCAGTTGCAGGCCAACAATGTCACTGGTGTCTGGAGGGGCCTGAAAACCATCTCAGGCCATGACAGCCCAAAGACATTGACTGAGAAGGACAAGAACTGGGCAGATGGACTGAACCGTTTTTTCAACCGTTTCGACCAGTCGTCTGTCCCTTCCCCCAACCACCAACTGCAACCACTCTCACTGAGGACTTCTTCTCCTCCCCCTCCTCTTTCGACCAGCTCTCATCAACCCAGTCTGTCACCTGGTTCCTGCCTGTCCGTCACAACAGAGCAGGTGAGGAACCAACTGAGGAAGATGAATGTGAGGAAGGCAGCAGGTCGAGACAAGATCAGTTCCCGGCTCCTCAGGACCTGCTCTGACCAGCTGTGTGACATTGTCCAGCACATGTTCAACCTGAGCCTGAAGCTGGGCAGAGCTCCACAGCTGTGGAAAACTTCGTGCCTGGTCCCAGTGCCCAAGACCCCCCACCCTAAGGAGCTGAACAGCTACAGACCGGTGGCGCTGACATCTCACCTAATGAAGACGCTGGAGAGACTCGTCCTCGCCCACCTTCGACCGCTGGTGAGCCCGGCACTGGACCCGCTGCAGTTTGCCTATCAGCCTGGCATCGGCGTGGAAGACGCCATTATCTACCTCCTCCACTCAGTGCTGTCACACTTGGAGAAGGCTGGGAGCACTGTGAGAATCATGTTCTTTGATTTCTCCAGTGCCTTCAACACCATCCAGCCCAACTTGCTGGCAGGCAAACTACAGAACGCCGGAGTGGACCACCATCTCACAGCATGGATCATAGACTACCTCACAAATCGGCCGCAGTACGTGAGGTTGCAGAGCTGTGAGTCGGACAGGCTTCTCTGCAGCACTGGAGCGCCGCAGGGGACTGTTCTGGCTCCATTCCTGTTCATCCTCTACACCTCGGACTTCAGACACGCCACTCCAAACTGCCACCTTCAGAAGTTCTCCGATGACTCTGCGATTGTTGGCCTCATTACAGAGGGGGACGATCGGGAGTACAGGGGAATGACGAAGGACTTTGTGGACTGGTGCCAGCAGAATCTCCTCCAGATCAACCCTAGGAAAACTAAGGAGTTGGTTGTGGATTTCTGCAGGAAACAGTCCTCACCAGCACCGATGAACATCCAGGGTATGGACATAGAGAGGGTGACCTCCTACAAGTACCTAGGTGTTCTTCTGAACAACAAACTGGACTGGTCTACAAACACGGACACCCTGATTAGGAAAGGACAGAGCCGACTCTTCCTACTCAGGAAACGGAGGTCTTTTGGGGTTCAGGGGTCGCTCCTTAAGACTTTCTATAACTCGGTGGTGGCCTCGGCCATCCATTATGGCATTGTCTGCTGGTCAGGCAGCATCTCAGCCCGGGACAGAAAAAGACTGGAGCGACTGGTCAGGAAGGCCAGTTCTGTCCTGGGCTGCTCCCTTGACACTCTGGAGGAGGTGGGCAACAGAAGGATGATAACTAAGCTAAAAGCTATGATGGACAGTCCCTCCCACCCTCTCCAGCCCGCCCTGACAGCACTCGGTAGCTCCTTCAGCCAAAGACTGTTACACCCGCGCTGCAAGAAGGAGAGATACCGACGCTCGTTCCTACCAACTGCTGTCAGGCTGCTGAATAAAAAATAGCAACAATAATATTAATAATAATTAAATGATGTGGAAAACAACTGTAAATAGCACTGCGATTTATCCATTCTGTATTTATATTGCACTTAATTGAACGGTGTTTGTTTGTTTTTTTCTTCTTTCTGCCTACATTCTTGCTGCTGGAGGCTGTAAATTTCCCCAGTGTGGGACAAATAAAGGATATCTTATATAGCTGGTGTGTGCCTGTCCTAATTGTGTCTCATCAACTGAATTTACCACTGGGAGGAGACTGGGTTTTTTTTGGGGGGGGGGGGCTTCATTTGAGTTGTAGAGACAGCTCAAGGATCATCTCAACTCAATATTTAGCTTCATGGCTAATACTACATTGTGATTCCTTAATCTTTTATTTTCAATCGTTTTGCAAAAATCTAAACCAGAAAAAGAAGCATTGTAATTATTGGGTTTCATGAATACAATTGATTGAAAAACAATGTAATTGTCAAATTTTGTAAGACGACTTGAACAACGTAAGGGAAAAAGCGAAGCGCTGTAAATACTTTTGTGATGCGCTTTATAACGGCATATCTCGATGCCAGAGTGTTCTCTGGGTGCCAGGCTATTTCTGCATTCAACAATGCTATTATTGTTGCAGTGTTTGGCAGGACAGCATCTCAGCGAAACAATGAACACGCTGGGCTGGCCACACAGTGCAGAATTTGAAACCGTGTAGGTGAAAACTGAAAACACATGGTCGAATTTTATAGCTCAACAATGAAAATTGATGTCAGCTTTGATGTTTCCTATTACCAGTAACGGCTGGTTTATTAATTTTTAAATGGTTTCTCTCTCTGTGATTGATTTGGCAGGTTCCTTTTGCGACGCGGTGCTGCTCTCGCTGCTGTCAACTGTGATGGTGACGTCCCCATGGACATCGCTCTGGATGAAACCACTGAAGCCCTTCTCCAGGAATACACTCTGAGACAAGGTCAACATTCTTTGGCGACAAAACAACACGCTAGCTCAGTTTACAGTACCGGTAAAGTGACACAATTTTGGATCCAGGTCTCTCAACATAAAGAGCAAATGGAATCTGATCATGTCAGATTAGAATGAGACCTTTTACAAATGTGGACACCAATCAGTGACTTCATTTGATGAGCAACGTTTTAATTCTGAGGAGAAATCATTTTGCAGGTTGATCCCAAGGCCCTGAAGCAAAGGCTTTATTCAACAACAACAATGCGACAGTATAACAAATGATCAATTGTTTTCCATTTTCTCGGATTCACATTGTGAACACCAGCATTGACACAGTTCTAGCCGGGCTTCTGTGAAAAGTGTATTCAATCACCCAAGCACTTAACTTCCGGTGTTTGACGACGGCTTAGGTTATTTTACCAATTATCACGGCTCCTCCATCTGCTGTTCATTATGACTCGCCGTCCCTTTGCCAGAACGATACTTGCAAGACATGTAGGTTATTCGCCGCCATGGAGGCAATGATTACAGACTGAGGTGCAACTGTGCAACTTTTTTAGCTGCACTAGTAGCCAGCCGAAGCTCGCTGCTAGCTAGCTGCTTTCGGCGTAAGTAGCACCTCAGCATGTTAAAATACTGTCAGTGGCGGACCCTCAGGGCCAGCAAGGCCTTCTCTGCTGGCCTAAACATTCATACAATAACATAAATTTAATTCATGTTATTTTATTTTCATAAATATGTAAACAAAATTATTCCCTGTATTCTTTACGTCATATTATTTCCACTTAGTCAAGTGGCTTTGAATGTTCAATGTTATTTTAAATAACATTGAAAACCACTCGATAAATAACGTATTTATTATGGTAGAGTTTTTAACCAATCATATTTCAGCTAGCTTGTGTTGCCAGGTAAATTAAATTTTCTTGGGGCCTTCAGATTATATAGAGCAGTCCCCTGTGCGCTGTAAATGAACGGGCACAGTCAGGTTGCAATAGCCAATCAGATCACGAGTGTGCGCACCGGGGCCAGCTCGAACCTTACGTCGAGACTGGACGTGCGCGTTCTGTGATTGGATTAGCGCCTGCTTAGAGGGAGCTATCACTGCATCCATCCATTTTCCGAACCGCTTGATCCTCACTAGGGTCGCGGGGGGTGCTGGAGCCTATCCCAGCCGTCTTCGGGCAGTAGGCGGGGACACCCTGAATCAGTTGCCAGCCAATCGCAGGGCACACAGAGACGAACAACCATTCACGCCCACACTCACACCTAGGGACAATTTAGAGCGACCAATCAGCCTGCCATGCATGTTTTTTGGAATGTGGGAGGAAACCGGAGCACCCGGAGAAAACCCACGCAGGCCCGGGGAGAACATGCAAACTCCACACAGGGAGGCCGGAGCTGGAATTGAACCCGGTACCTCTGCACTGTGAAGCCGACGCGCTAACCACTGGACTACCGGGCCGCGCTATCACTGCATTTTAACCCAAAACGGCCGAAGAAGAAGACGTTGATCTGGTTGCTGAACTACTTTCCACACAATTTGCAAGACGGACCTTCCACGAAAAGCTGGATATTGTGCGAAGAGGTCGCCCAACTCCTGCGCTAGCTAGCCTGTCCCAGCAAGGAAAAGGGTTTGTCCGTCATTTTCAGACGAGCAACTATGAACGGTACCCGTGGCTCTGCCTCTGAGAAACGCTGCAAATTGTACTGCTGGAAATGCCTATTGCTTGCAACGGACCGATTTGGTGTTTGGAGCCACATTGGATTTACCCATTTAAGTTGTTTTACCAAGGCAGCAAGGAAACATCAGAGCACGGCTGGGCACTTACAAACTACGGTGCGTTTAAAAACGTTTAGGGACACTCGCGTAGATGTGCCGCTCAGTGAACAGGCACATTGGTGAGTTAATGAATTTTATTTTACATTTCTTCTTGTCATTTTATTGCGTTAGTCTTAAATTAATGGTAATGAAATAAAATGACAAAGCTACAAAAATGTATCAAATAAATCTGCTCACCTGCAATTTATAATGGCGCATTGTAGTCACCTTCGTGCACTAAAGTTCGTTCAATCTCAGCTGCTCAACATCGTCAGCTATTTGCTGTTGTGTAGCCGATTCTCAAAATTCAAATGATCTGTTTACTTTATTTTCAACGAATAGTTTGTTTTGCTATTGTTTGGTTGGTGTCTGAAAACTGCGACATTGCGCAATTACTGGACAGACTTGTTTAAGATTAAACAGCGTAATTTGGGTGGCATTTTATTTAGTATTTTTAAATCATCTTTTTATTTTTGACAATATCTATATATTTAGTTTCCTGCTCTTAATTGTGAATGCATACTTGATGGTTTTAAATGCTCCTGAAATTAAGTGCTGCTTGACGAGCCTATACTGTATTGTGTTAATGTATGTGACGTCACTGAAGGCCTAAGGTTGAAATGCACGGCCCGCCACTGAATACTGTACATGCATCCAGCCCAGCGAAGCTTTTTGGGTTGGTCTTCGCGGTTCAGTTATCGGAAAAACTTAAAAATGTGTGATTCTCAGTTTTGCAATTTAAATAAATATCCCGATGCGATAAAGAGTCAGTCTATGGCAAATAAATGGTAAAATGTGTACGAATATTCTAATTGTACAGGGTGACCATCAAATGTGGGTACACGGTAAAGAAAAAAATCCCGCATCATTCTTAAAACAATGTAATTCTATTGGAATCTTGATAAATACTATTTTCAACAGAATTTCCATAATTTTCAATGGATAATTTGATGCGCTTTGCTAAATTCAGGTGAGCTTGATGGAATAGGTGTGCATTGCTGTCGATTTCAGCACACTGTCCCATGTGGTTAAAAACTGTCATCTTTATCAAGTACACTTTCTCTTTTAATATACTCCAGAAGACAGGAAGGGGAGAAATGTCTGGTGAACGTGAAATCTGCGCACCGAGACTTTGTGCACACCCTGTATATTATATTTATTGGAATTATCAGTCTTTTTGTTGGATTGTTTTATGTTGATCTATGTTCTTATAGCTGCAGCTGTTGTTAACATGCTTAAAATTCAGTTGAGTTGAGTTTTGTTTATTATTGTTTACACCGTTTATTATTTAGATCAGTGTTTGTTGCCTGTTACTGTCAGTCATGAAGGGTTTTATGTGCATTTTAAGCACACATGCACGTAGGTTTTTTTCAGGCGTTTACTTGATGTAATTTCGGATTAAAGTAATTGTAAATAGAGCGACAAAAGAAATTGGATACAGGCAGGAAATCTCATTTAAATTAATTAATCGAGCCTTTGCGTTGTCTCGGTATAAGTCACAATTGAATATAAACGGATTTCAAAGCATTTGTATCTTGCTTGTGTTTTAGGTGTGGACTTGGAGGCGGTAAAGCGGGTCGAGGAGGAGCAGATCACAAGAGATGCTCGGACCTGGCTGACTGAGGGACCGCCTGCTGACGTACGACATCCCAGGACTGGAGCCACTCCGCTACATGTGGCTGCAGCCAAAGGCTACGTGGAAGCTCTCAAGTAAGCGTCTTTTTGCAATTTTTCAGAGAGGACACTTTGAGTTCATTTTGTGTCTGCCTCGAGAAGAGTGACCCTCCCTCGGTACGTCATCATGAGAAAATCCCTGCTGATACTATCTTGTCACTTCATGCTGTCCAGGCTACTGTGTCAATGTGGGCTCAATGTGTCAGCGATGGACTTTGATGGGTGGACTCCTCTTCACGCTGCTGCACACTGGGGTCAGGGCGAGGCCTGTCACATTTTAGCTGAACAGATGTGCAATATGGAAGCCCGCAGCAGCTCAGTGAGGCTTCCCTTTTCCACTTTTCATTCACAATGAATTGTATTTTGGACTATTTATACTTCATCATTGCAACGTACTGTATATTGTGCAGGGTCAGACACCTTTGGATGTAGCAGATGAAAGTGTGGAGGAGCTCCTGGAGGATTTAGCTCAGAAACAGGCCAATGTGAGACATTTTTCTTGAATTAATCCCGTCAGAAACCCAAATCACTAACATCTGGGTGTTTTCACAGTGGCGCAATGAGCAGTCCATACGAGAGCGGCAAAACCAACAAGGTGCCACAACTGTAAATGCGCAAAATAAAAAGCGGAGGTTAGTATTCACCCAAATGCTTCTTAAGCCTTGCAAACATTTGGTTCTTTTAAATTTTAATTAGAATTGTTTATAAATGGATGTCTGTCACTGTCAGGCTGATAATTGACTGATGGCCATTCCTCTCAGCCAAGCTGTCATTGGCTAAAGTTTATGTTACCTTGAAAAGCATAAGCCGTTTCTCAAATTTATTATCGGATTTGATAATAATCAAAATTCTAAAACGTATTAGACCTCTTCAAAATACACCTTGAATGTTTTAAGTGTCCTCTCATGGCCACCACCTTATTTTGATGTGTTATATTATTGAATCTTCATGTTGGTGTCCTTGTATATCTCAATTCATAGCAAAATGACATTTGTTGGACTGAAATAAGTCTGCACACTCTTGAGGGTTTTTTTTTAAAATTGTATATTTTCATGGTGTTCACAAAATTCAGTGGCACCCAGGGAAACACTCTGCATGCTAATTTCTTCCTCTACTTTGATGTCATTAGGAGCTCAGTGTGCAGGATGAGCAGTAAAGAAAAGTTGAACCTGCAGGACCAATCAAAAGAAAGGGGTGTCTCGGCAGGCCTGGAACTAAGTGAGGATAGGGAGAACAGTCCCGGTAAAACTGCTGTTATGACTGGCTTGTAAAAGTTATTTGTTTTCCATTCTTGTCAGCGTTCAGGCTCAACCAACAGTTTGTTGTTGTCTCTCCAGAGAGCTCCACTGTGTCCAGTCCAGACACTGAAAGTGGGACCACATCTGCAGTCAGTCAAGTTGACAAGGTGAGATTTACATTTGTGGGTTCATTCACTGTACAGTGCAGTGGCTTGATGCTGGTCTGTCAAGGAGGGGACTCTCAATTTCGGCCTACATCATAAAATGTGTCCGTTTATTTATACGTGAATTCTACTCTCGGAAACTGTGGTGATATAAGTCAGTCTGCGAAGACAAGCAACTACAATAAAACCCACCAGAAATAAGAGATTAATTTGTCGCTAGTCATTTCCAACAAAGAGCGTGTCACTTAAAACGATTGAAGAAGTCTCCAGTTCAACTCAGAACAGAATGAGAATTGAAAAATGCTCCCACGGATGCCTACACCAGAAGATCGGTGATTGGCTCATTTCGCTGTCAATCAAAAAGACATTCAGCCTCAGACAGATCATCCAATCATGATGCAGAAAAGCTGAGCATCCGGGCCCGCCCATTAACGTCCACTGTCCATAGACTCCCAGAGACGCTGAGCGTCCAATGGGCGGGACAAAACCAGCATTTATCCAATGACTCGTCTCGTATGTATTGGGACTACTCTCTCGACCCCCAGCGTCCGCGCTGTCGACGCTCAGCGTCTACACACATTTTAGAGCACAGTGAAGCTGTGGGAATGAATGAGAAGAGAGTCGTGTCATAACCAGTAATAAGAAGCTGATTCGGAACAAAAGTCGAGCGCGTTGTAGCACATATTTAGTCAATGACATGTACACACAATTGTATGTACACACATATATTTGATCACTTATTTTTTGACATTTTAGTGGAAACTGAGCTTCCCTTGCAGTCTTAGAGCAATCGCCTCTGGTACAGTGGTACCTCTACTACGAACGTCTCTTCATACGAAATGTTCAATTCCGAAACATCTCTTCAGGAAAATATTGCCTCTTCTTACAAAGGAAATTTCAAGATACGGAAGGTAAAAATACAGTTTGGCCCACTACACGCAGCTCAGACTTTCTTAAACACAACGTACTTATTGCTCTGCCATTGGCTATTCCGGATTATCATCCTGGCGTCCCAATGGCTAAAAGGGACTTCTGCCGTTTGTGTCTGTGTGTGGAGATAGTTAGGTGTCGATGCATTGTCCTCGTCATTCGCCCAGGAGGTGTTCCGATGGTTTTACGTAAATGTGAATCACCGGTGTGTTCACCGGTCGGACGATCGCTCACAATGCTGATCTTTGCCTTCGACGTTTTCGAAGGATTGTTAAAAGCCGACAAAAGCAAACATCCTTGGATCAGTTCTTTACAAATCACCAAGCAAAAACCACTTTGACATGAGAACATGAACTAAAGAAGGCAAAAAAAAATGAGGATGCTGTTAAAAGTTAAATGAACATCATTTTTATTCTTGATTCTTCGTTTTTTACATTATGCACAACTCTCATTTATTGTGCAATGATCTAATTGTAACATGTATTTGTTACATACCATGATGCATTTTTATGCTTTAGCAAGCATTTTTGTCTGAATTTTGGGGGGGCTTGGAATGAATTAGGGCATTTACATGGAAAACGCGTCTCTACAAAATGCTTTCGTTAAGAAATTTCTTCCAGTGCCAATTCATGTCATAAGTAGAGGTACCACTGTATATCAAAAAGCCCCCTCATATGTCACGGCAGTTGTTCAAGAATCTATGGTTTGGTTATTGCTCATATATGTAACATTCAGGTGACAGGGCATTGTAAAATGTATTGAACTTAAACCCTATTTACACACATTTTCCAAAACAATGCGTCTTAGTTCCTGATTACTTCATTGGCACATTGTTGCTGTTTTGATTGAACTTCTCTACCCTGCAATGCGTGACAGATGTTGGCAAGATTTGAAAAGAAAACACTAGCTGCCTGCCCTCTCCCTGGCTTTGACGTGTGTCTGTATTCTGTGTAAAATCTACCCGCATGGAATTGGAACGGTTGAGCTTTATGTGTACTTGTAACGGGTTGGAATCAGATGTCTTGGTAAGTACCGGTAGTTGATTGTCTGACACATGGACACCAGCCAATCTGTGGGAGCAAGACTTGCCGGAGTTTTTCAGGATCAAATAATTATTTTATCCAATAAAATGCACAACATTTTACATCTTGTATACGCTTGACTGGCGAGCAGTTTCGAGGGTGTACCCCGCCTACTACCACACAGTCAGCAGGGATAGGCTCCAACACATCCGCAACTCTAGTGAAGATAAAATGTGGGTTTTTTTCTGTTCATACAATAAAATGGATCACTTTTTTCCCATGCATTTTTCACAGACATTTTGTACATTATCATAATCAATCAACCACCCAAAAACGAGACTGTTTATTTCATTAAAAGTGAACACATTTGCAAATTCTGCAGGGATCAAAAAGTTATTTCCCTCACTCTAACCACATTTGTCTTGTTCAACATTTTGCATTCACTTATTTAGTGGGGAGGAGGGGCTAAATGATGCTTGTAAATTTCCCCAGTGTGGGACAAATAAAGGATATCTTAATTGATCAAATCTGTGCAAAGTGTTGTGTAGATGGATGGCCATTGAAATTTGTGGTGTTTGTATTTTCGCATTGTAGACATCAGACGAGAGAGGCGGCGAGGAAGACAAGGAGCAGGACAAGGCGGTTCGCACTGCAAGAGTCCAGCCCACCCCTCATACGAGGGACAGTACATCTGAAAGTCCCAACACACCAACTACTGAGCGCCGCAAGTATGAAATGCACAACCACATACTGATTATCGAGTGAATTCTTAAAGGAACTTTTCAAAAGGTGCACTAAACGCATGTGTGTCTCTTCCTTGAATTGTCCTTTCTTTGCGTTTGTTCAGGTTTCAGGCTCCAGTAAGAGATGAGGAATCTGAGTCTCAGAGGAAGGCTCGCTCTCGACTCTTGCGCCAGTCCCGTCGCTCCACTCAGGTATGCAGAAGTGGATTGCATTTCGGTCTACATCTTTTTATTCAGAGTTGTGGTAATGTTTGGAACGTGATCGACTGTAGTAAGCAGATGCAGCAAATATTTCACGTAAAGTGTTTACACACACCAATGTCAACAAAGATAAATGTTGTCAAATTTGGTCATGGATTTGATCATCCATAGCTGGGCTTGCATGGCGCAATGTAATCCGATTAGAATGAAATTGAATTTCCAAACCGCATGAAAGCGCTCCATCTCAGTCAGAATGAAGAGACTGAATCCGAACGGAATGTGATTCCGATTGACAGGGGTGGTATATTTTTGCCAATCCGATCAGAAGTCATGTATACACTGTCTGCACATGCTCCGTCTTGATGTAAATAAACGTGGTGATGCACTTGAAAGTGTGGCGGATTACAACCAGACCCAGTCTGCGAGGGTCGAGTTTCTTTTTAACTGCTTGTAACTTGTTTTTATTCAGCATTCAGCCCTCTCGTTACCTCTGCGTCCCGCGTCCTAGACGCATAATTTTCCCGCGGGATGCACAGTTCCAAATAATGTGCGTTTTTGGGACGCAAGGAAATTTCTCTGTCAAAATAAAACAAACAAACAAAAACTACGGCAGGCCTGAGGATTTCACAGTAATGATCGTTACCGGGAGCGTGTCGTTTCCGTGGCGTCATTTTGACGGTACCGAAAAATCGTTTAACCATAAAAGTCACTGCACACGAGTTGACTGTACGCGATCAAGTCTCTCCTATGTAATCAGCGCGAGTTCACTGTGTCTGTATGTGTGTGTGTTTGTGGTGTGGTGTGTGAGTGTGTTTCTTCGAATTTACTTTTGTTTTCAGTGTTGGGGGGGACGGAACAGATAACATTATGTGCACATGCGGGTGGCTATTTTCATCCGAAAACTGAGGAATCGCGCGGATGAAACTTTGACATGGCGGCGAAAAAAAACTCACAAAAGTGTACTAATTACGACATTTAAGAAATGGGAATGCCAGTCTGATTTTTCGTACGAATCGTCGGAAGGGCGTATCACTAAACTCACCTGTGACGTATGCGCAGAACACGAGAGCGAGACACGACGAGAGGCACGATTACGAGACAAGTTGGCTATTAGATCTATAGGCTAATCGCTATGAAAAATATTTTGAAACAGTATTGGTTATTGTATAATTTACTGGTTGTAGCATGGTAACTTTAGGAATAAAACATTCGTCACAAGGTGTAGTCATGCTAATGTTAACTGTTGGTAGAACTCATGATGACGTGTTAGATTCTTTCGTCAAATTGATAGTAGATTACACATGCATCGTCTTGGGAAGAGGATGTCAAGCCACGTCAATACTTACCTGTATTAATGATTACCAGTAAACTAATCTCTGCAGTGTGAGATTGGAAAAAATACTCTGATTTTGTGGTATATTGTATTCATGATGCCATACGAGTACAACATATTTTGATCCATTTATTTTATTGAATAAACCTGGAGTACACAGCGACTGATGGAATGTTCATTGTTAATGCATAGTTTTCTAACATTTACCCTTGAAACGTTATACTTTTGAGTTTCAGAATTCTTGATTATGAATATCAGTCAAAATAGAAAAATGATGATGTTTAGGGAACCCAAAATCAGTTACTGTGGTTTCCCATTGGGTAATCCGACGGAACCGAAAAACGGTTTCCGTGAATTTCCAAAATCCTCAGGCCTGCTACTGAATTATTTAAATTTTTGCAGCATTTGTTTATAATTGTATGTACAGTATATGTTGTTGTTTGTGTTATTATCATATGCAATTGAATAAGTAGGCCATTTCAGAATTCAAAATTTGGGACTCTCTAAATGCATAATGGGACTCATACTTTTCGGATTAGCGAGTCCCTGGGACTCGCTGGATGTAAACTGTAAAATTATCACTGAGCATTGCTTTGCTAAAATTGTAAAAAGAATCACAGCTACTGCGTAAATAGACAACTGACTTCTATCTTGATAAATCTCAAGATGTTGACGGCGATGTACGTGCCACATGTCTGTACAAAGATTGTTCTGATGAAATGTGGAGACACATGTTAATGGCAGATCGGAATTGATCACATCACATGTCAACATTTGACCAGAGATCTTCAGTCGGAATGATTTAAATCGAAATATCAAAAAGTCAGCACACATTGAATTTCCCAAGAACAAAATGAAGCTTTGCCTAACTGATGTTTTCTCATTCGCGTGTCATGTGTATAAAACAATGACAATTACAATCCACTGTAATTGCTGGCCCAATTATTTTCTGTTGACCACTGTCCTTTTTCTGCTTTGTATTGGATTGAAGCTTTATTATTTGACTACTTTCAACAATGACATTAGGGCATGCCAACCATTTGACTCCCCAATAACAGAAGTCTGACCTGATTAATGAAATTAGAAGCGACCGCTTCAGTTCATGTCGATAAGTTAATGCTACAGTGGTGAAGCATCGCCTGCTGTGAATATTCAGCTGAAGACATTTATTCATCTCCTTGGTAAAAGCAAAATTTGAATTAACCTTGGTGCCGACAGACCTCATTAACATGGGTGCTTAATCCCAGTCTTGCTCATGCTTGTGAACGCCACTTCCTCTAGAACAGGGGTGTCAAACTCAGATCCTGGAGGGCAGCTGTCCTGCATGTTTTCCAAGTCTCCAAGTTGCAACACACCTGATTCAAATGATCGGATCATCAGCAAGCTCTGCGGAAGCCTGACATTGAACCTGTTCATTTGAATCAGGTGTGTTGCAACAGGGAGACTTGGAAAACATGCAGGACAGCGGCCCTCCAGGACCTGAGTTTGACACCTATGCTCTAGAAGACAACTGAAAAATCTTTGGGAATTGTGCTTTGGCTATTTCAGGGTGTGACCTTAACAGACCTAAAGGAAGCTGAGAAGACTGTGTCTAAAGCTGCGGATCCCCTGCCTCGTAACATTCAGCCCGTCAGCCCCATCATCACTCTCACGCCTGCTGAGAGGGGTGAGTTTGGTTCTGTAGACATTCCATAGCTACTCTGTGTTTTCTGTTCATCTTAACATTTCTACTCTTGTACCCTAGTAAGAATGAAGTACGATTTTTTTCCATTGCTATCATTCAGTCACTTAAATATAAACAGGCTAACATTGCTCATCAGAGCTCACAATTTTTTTTTAACCTGACAAGTCAAGATGTTGCCATGTGCCACTGATTGAACATATAAAAAAAATCCAATTATTAAATGAAAGGTTAAAAGAAAAGAGGCAGCAACAGATTTCGTTCTTCGATACAAATGTTCTGTCGACATTCCATAGCTACTCCGTTGTCTGTTCATCTTAACATTTCTACTCTTGTACTCTAGTAAGAATGAAGTATGATTTAAAAAAAATTTTTTTTTGGTACATCATGAACTTCCCTTGCTAACATTCCGTCACTTATTTGCTCACAAGTTAAGATGTTGCCATGTGATTGAACATATACAAAACAAATCAACACACTATCAAAAAGAAACGCAGAAGAACGGCAGCAGTAGATTCAGTTGTTCGATTCAAATGTTGAATAAGAGTAGTGGTCGGCTTAATGGTCGGCTTTTAACGCCGGAAAACCTTGTGGTTTTGTGCACGTTGGTGAAAGAAGTCTGAGCGTAGACTCCCGAATGCTTAGCAAGTCTTCGAGGAAGTCAGCGGCTTGGGGTCGCCAAAAAAACCCCCCACAGACAATACTTGGGAGCATGTAACCAAAGCAGACACTATTGAGGCTGGAACACGTGACAGTAATGTGGCAAGACACAGTGTGGAAGTCAAGGATCGTATGGCACAGAAGTATTAGAGAAGCTGCCACCAAGCTGATGTGGCTCAGGTGAGGGTCCTGGTTTGCTGGCGCCGTCTGCCCATTGGTCTGAAGGTGGTCGCCGGACAAAAGGCTGATTGAAGTCTCCAGCATGCGACAGACGGCCTTCCAGACATGAGATGAAGTACGGCCTCCTGTTGGACACAACGTCCATGGGGATTCCGTGGAGCCCGAAAACATGCTGGACCAGGAGGTTAGCATTGTCTAAGGCAGTTGTGAGTGGAACAAACTGAACTACCTTTGAGGACCGATCAACGATAAAATATTTTGTCAAACGTAGCAACACAAAATTACTACAAAAAAAAAAAAAAAATAAACTATCATGCACTCAAGCAAATAAAGTAGCAAGTGAAAATCACCTTGCGGGAAATGCTTGTGACAACAAGGAGAAAGCAGGTCATCAGGTCACTCTTGAGACTGGAATGCATGGCAAGAGGGGGAAAAAAAAGCAACGTGGCCAGACACAATGTGAAAGTCAAGGATCTTCTGGCACAGAACAATGGGAAAAGCTGGCACCTACTCCAGCAGATGTGGCCCAGGTGAGAGGGTGAGGCTCCGCCCCTGAGTTCGGCCCTGCCACTCGCCATGCTCCTGCGCTGCAAAAGAGGGCGAAGGGGGCAGGGGAGGAGCAGAAGTAGGCAGAGCAACATGGCAAAGGCGAAACAGAACCATGACAATAAGTGTATTTATTCAATACTTCTCTTATTTCATGTGTAATTTAATTAGTATTTCTGATTCATAAAAAAATGGTAAACGAAATTGTGACTTTATAATAAAAACAAATTTTGATGCTCTATTTTGGCAAAATTGCTCATCCCGAAAAAGGAGTAGGAATTTTTTTTATTTAAAAAAAATACCTGTATATATATCCCTAATTCTGAATAGACTTGTCTTAACTAATAATGAAATAGGAAGCATGTACGGTATACTTCAAAGAGCCAAAAATAAGAAGTCCGTGTTAAGTAACCACGAGATTCAAGATATGGTTGCCAACTGCTTCATCATCCTTTATTTATTTTTTTTGCTTCTACCTGATTGGTATGTTTTTATTTATCACTTGTGTTTACAAATATTTTTAAAAATAAAAAGTTTTTATATTCAAAATCATGGCCATTCCACAAGTTTCATTCCACTGCTTTAAGTGTCTGACGCTTTTTATGGTCTTAGATTTTTTTAAATACCCCTTGTCCCCTCAAAAACCTTCTGTTGTTTCTAACATCTTCTGAGTGCTGTGGCAAAGTAAATTTTGTACATTTCCTGTGCTGTTTTGAATTTCACTACTGTAACCCATAACATTTGAGTATATTGAAATTGATCAGTAGTTCATTGGTTGGTTCTATGTATCCAACTTGATTAATAATTTTGATTGCATTATTTGTAACTTCAGGATTGGATAAGTGTTGCTTTTATATCTGATGCTCCATATTTCCACACTATAAATCATATTTGGCAGTGAGCAGTAGCGTGTGTATGATACCACGATTGGCTTGAGAAAGATATTATAGGCTGTTCACATTGGAGTTTGATATTTTTGTAGTTTGTGATTGGTGTGATTCATCAAGAGTGTTAGCACCTTCCCCATGTGTTCCAGATACGGACCCAGTGAAGCAGGAGGAGCCTGAGGGAGACAGGCGTCTGGGAGTGAAGGACAGGAGGCGAGCGAGAAAAGAGAGACGCTCCACTGGCGTCACTCAGCCGAGTGGAGAGGTGGGAAGGACGTTCGCCGCACATTCACGGTCCAGCAGTTGCAAATTCACCCTTACATGTCTTTGTTTTCCAGAGCCAATCATAAAAGTGTTTTTTTGTTCTCATTTCTTTTTTGCTGCCAGCAATAACAGACCGAAAAATCTGTTATTTTATTCATCATATATTTGTTTCACGGGCAGAACATGCAAACTCCACACAGGAAGGCCGGAGCCCGAATCGAACTCTGCACTGTGAGGCTGACACACTAACCAGTCATCCACTGTGCAGCTATTTGTTGCAGACATCGTGAAATGTGTTGATAAGGTCATTCCATGGATCTGCCATTCAAAACAAAGCAAGTCCTACTTGAGCAATGCAAGTTGTGCAAGGAACTGATCGGGATGTCACTGTTTTACACACAACCTAAAGTCACAGTTAGTTTAAAAAAAATGTTAAAAAATAATCATCATAGTTCAACATAAATGAAACCTGACTGTGTTATACATTCAATTACTGGTAACACAAACACACATGAGAAGGATAGATTTCCTTAAAAGCATGGCACCACACAATGCATTCGGGAAACCTCCCAAAAGATTTTTTTAAACAACATAGGTCATGTATGTATGAATTGGGGGGGGGGGGGGATGAACCCCATTATCTGCGTGGAATGAGGACCAGGCCAGCCTGTGAATAGCAAAAATCCGCTTATTATTGACACCTCTTGAAATTTTTTTGGTTTTGGGGGTTGAATCGGTAATCAGTATTTTTTTTGTCTGCCAAAAATCTGCATCAGCCCCCAAAATCATAGCAGTTGGAGCCTACTCACATTATATGCGTATCAAATTTTTCATGCCTGATCTCCTCCATCCTGACACATACCACCCGTTTCCCGCGGTGGGGCAATCCTCCCTGACCGGGATTTGAACCCACATCCCAGTCTTCGAAGGCAGTAGCCTAAACCAGTGAGCCATTTAGCTGTTACAGATTTCCTTTTGAAAGTTGCATTAAAACTTCAACTTCAAAATACATCACCCTGAGTAAAAATTACCCCAAGTACCCAGCAAGTGGGTCCGGAAAACAACACACGGCATTTTCGATGTGTGTTTGAAATGCAAATATTTGAAAATGTCCTTGGTGTGTTGCTGACAACCAATTTGTGTTTCAGAATGATGAAGAGGATGCTCATTTGGATGATACAGACAACTCCTCAACGTGAGTTATAGCTTTCTATGGCACCTGATATTATATACAGTATATTGTTTTATTGTCTTAGTAAAAGTATAATCTGCCGTGATAAGTTGTCAGTGGCGGGCCTTGACTCGGCACCCAGCCCCGCCAAATGCTGGCTACTCTCAGCCTTCGAGCCGCCTCTGTCTATTCAATCTGATTTTATTTATTTATCGACTGACTGATTGACTGACATCAGTCATAACCAGACATTTCAATTCATTCCATTCGGCATCTACCAGCAATCCTGAGTCTGAAGGCTCAGGGAAATTCCATTCCTATGGCAACACATAGAAGCTGAAATCCTGAAAATGCTGTCCAATGTTTTTTAGTCATCCTAAGAGGTATTTGAGCCATGCTTTGTCTAGTCCCAGGGCCTGTTTGTCATGGGTGACCTTGCCAGGGCCGCAAAGCCCCAGACAACTTAGCTCTGAGGATCACTGGGACACACAAACCCGTCCAGCGTGAAAAGGCGACAGCCACTGTAAGCTATAGAATTTGGTTGGTTGGTTGATTATTTTTTGGGGTCAGTACTGCAAATAAGGGGCTTTGGATTGTTGCATCACATGGACTCAGCGCCTCTGAGTGAGAACACTGCATGACTGATGTGAGCTTCTTGCGTGCCAAAACAGTTCCATCGTGTTATCAATAGTGCATCCAGTTGGTTCTGTGTACCAAGCTGAGTCATGCCTCTAAATCCTTTTGAAGGAATTTGAATCTGTCCCCAAGTATCTTCACGTCGCTCCAGTTGGTCTCTCGGACGTCTGCGAGCATATTTAATGTGCGCCCTGCTTCACTTGCAATGAGATATTTTTTTTGTGTTCATTCATTAAGACAAGTAAAGCAGTTGTAATCTGTGTTGCCATCTGTGTTCTATGTTTCTCTGCAGTGCGAGTGGATTAGGGGACGCTGACTACAGGATGGTACGTGTCTGAGCTCCTCCCCATGCAGAAGCTTGTACATACCTAAAATAGGAAACACAGCAGTGCTCTTCTGGCTTCAGCTAGAAGTGAACAGAGTTGCCGGATGTCCGGAATGCTCATCAAGTTATTTCCAGCCGACTCTTTTTGCGTGGACATTCCTACCTTCAGCAGAACCTCCCTCTTCTGATCAATGACGGGTGATACATTTGTGTGCTTCCCCTCCAGCTCTACTTCCAGATATTGCAGCAGAACCTCGCACTGAAGGACAAGCTGCAGGAGATGGAATTGTTGCTCAGCCAAAACAAAGTGGAGCTGGAAAGACTCAAACAGGTCGGGCCAGTTTGTCGGTTTGATTCGGAAAAACTAAGTTTAGCTCACTATATCGTGAGGACCCGGACAGCAGGGGAGGGTTGCAAAAGGCTGGAAAATTTCCAGAAAGTTCCCGTTAGAGTTCCATGGGAGATGAATGCTTTCATGCACCCAGTAATGACAACCTGAAACCCAACAACATGATAAGCTGTCCACTGTAGCACTGTAGCCGCTGACCCTGAAAGGGTTAATATGCTGAAATTTGGAAATATTCCACAATGGAAACTTTCCAACCTAGGAATAAAGGGCAATTTAATGGTAAGGTCAAATTCAAGGATAAATATCAAGAATTTGTCCTTTTGTTGAGCATCTAAAAAAAATCTTACATGAGTGTCGGTGGATGAGAAAAAAACCCACTTGTGAAATTGGGTTACTTGTAAATCCAGGTACCGTTCTACTCGGCAACCTCACTTCCTGGTTCGGCCCACTCAATTTTCGTTCATTTCCATTTGATGATCGAAAGTTGATTTCCAACGATGAAAATTGCTGGAATTGTTCAACGTAAAGCTCGAAGCACAAGTACGGAGTGTGACTTGACAAATTCTCTCTGTGACAGAGTCAAGATAGCAGTACAGAGAGGCCTGCCCTTTTGGAGCTGGAGAGATTTGTAAGTGCGCTCCACCACAACACAAGCACGTCTTTGTGCTCTTGTGAATGACGAAAGGCAAAAAAAAGTTTTTCTTCTGTGGTAGTCACTTGACTTTTGTGTTGCGTTTTAGGAGAAGTTGGCCCTCCAGAGGAGAGCAGTGGAACTGGAAGACGAGTTGAAGGTTCTGACTGACTTCACGATTCTCACAGTAATACGTAGAGTTCACATGAAGAAGTGCAGCTGGGGGTCACTCGTAAGAGTGTAGACGATGAATAGCGACTTGGCAGAAATGCCTGTGTTACTCACGCTCACCTCCAGGGGCACCACATGAAATTTTAGAACGTTTTTGCAGGGTAATTGACGAAAAACCTCGCAAAATCAGTCTAAAAACCATGAAGGGGCTACATTGCGCTCATTGACACACATGCGTTGACAGACTCGTAAATTCAAGTATTCAAAGTAACAGAACGTAACATGTTGAAAGCAACCCCTCCACCCCACAGTAACACAGATCAAAACCTCCATAAGCCACTTGATTACAAAGCACTGTATCCTAACAGTGCTTAAAAAAAAGTTCCTTCTCATCTTTCAGGTTTGTGTTTGTTTCAGGGTGCAGACCACATTTGGGGGGTTTTTTTCTTGATGAGTGTCGTTGTTTTAAATGATTCTTTACAAGGATTTCTTTTTGCAGTTGTTGATACTTATTCATCGTGCAAGGCCACACGGTCTTGCCTTCAATTTAAGTTGCACTGTCATTTGTGACCACTATCAGGAATGCTGATACAAGCTGCAAAGTTTAACCAAAGTTGAACTTCATTGTCTTGATTAAGAATTTCGACATACCTTAAAGAATTCAGGCTGTAAGATAATGCTAATTATGTAAGAGGAGCGGCTTGGTGCAGCAATTTGCCTCCATTTACATATGATCTGATTCGTCGACTAATTCCAACTACAATTAGTGACTTGTAAGCTATCCATCCACCCATCCATATTCTGATCCGCTTATCCTCACAAGGGTCGCAAGGCGTGCTGGAGCCTATTCAAGCTATCTTCGGCAAGGGGAACACACCCTGAATTGGTTGCCGGCCAATCGCAGGGCACACATTGACGCGCAACCATCCGCGCTCACACTCACACCTAGGGACAATTTAGAGTAAATAATTAACCTATGGTGTATATTTTTGGAATGTGGGAGGAAAGCGGAGTACCCGGAGAAAACCCACGCAGGCACAGGGAGAACATGCAAACTCCACACAGGAAGGCCCGAGCTGGAATCGAACGCTGCACCTCTGCACTGTGAGCCCAACGCGCTAACCAGTCGCCCACCGGGCCGCCCACTTGTCAACTAGCAAAATAATAACTTGTGTGTCAACTATCAAAATAATACTCTGGCAGTCCGAGTTGAGACTTGTCATTGCATAGCCTACACATCCTGGGTTAGTGCTCAACATTAAGCTTTTCATGTGACATGCATAAAATTTGCCAGAGAAGACAGAAAATGAAACCTGAATTCGAAATGGGTGTGTGTTTGCATGTTTGCCTATGCGCGTGTGCATTTGTGTACGTGTGGCGGGGTTATAACCTCCGCCCTTCGAACTGAAACTGCTGCCACACCGTCGCAAACCCTGATAATACCCTCTTGAACCGCCAGCGTGCATGGGTCTCTATGCACAGATATTAACCCTCATGCAAATCAAATGTAGTTTTGTCCTAGGCGATGTGGTATGACTACTCCGTCAGACATGCGTCAAAAATGCAAAGTCTGCCATTGCAATTATCTGCAGCTTAATAAATCATCTTATATAAGTGACCACCTACCTGTCTTTGCAGTTTTTCATAATTATTTTGATAGAAAAGCTAAGTCAACAACTCGCATAACAGAAATAAGCCTAAGAACCCAACGCTCCATCGATGCTTTTAAGCAAGACCTAGAAAAACAAAACTGGACCGAGGTCTACTCAAACGAAGACCCAGATACAGCTTTTGAAGTATTTCAGTCTACCATAATCTCCTTATATGATAAACATTTTCCATTAACTAAAGTCTCCAAAAAGTATAAAGACCCAAGTAAGCCATGGATAACGAAAGGCATAGAAAACGCATGTAAAAAGAAAAACAATTTATATAAATTGTTTTTAAAATTGAGAACTGAAGAAGCAGAAAAAAAATAAGACCTATAAAAATAAACTAGTAAATATTATAAGAACCAGTAAAAGAGATCATTATCATGCACTATTAGAGCAGAATAAAAGTAACACACAAGAAATATGGAAAATACTTAATCAAGTAATCAGAAATAGTTCTAAAAAAATGTATTATCCAGAGTATTTTATCAAAGGCAAAAATACTATTCTGGAAAAAACTGCAGAAATAGCAACTGAATTTAATGAGTCTTTTGTCAACATCGGCAGTAACCTAGCAAAACAAATTCCTGATCCAACAAACTTGTTTGAAATAGATAGATACGTAGAAAAAAACTCCTCCATGATGTCCCTTACTGCTGTAAAACAAGAAGTATCACAAAACTTTTAAAAATAAAAAGTCAACTGATTGCTTTAATATTGATATGACAATAATAAAGCAGATTATAGAATATGTAGTGCGACCTTTCACGCACATATGCAACCTGTCATTCAAAGCTGGTATCTTTCCATCAAAAATGAAAATTGCTAAAGTTATTCCAATCTATAAAAGTGGAGAAAGACATCTGTTAACAAATTATAGACCAATATCACTACTACCACAATTTTCAAAAATATTAGGAAAACAATTTTCTCGCAGACTTGATAGCTTTATACAAAAGCACGCGCTGTTAAGTGAGAATCAATATGGCTTCAGGGAAAAACAGACCACCTCAATGGCAGTTATGGAGTTTGTGGAAGCAATAGCCACTAATATAGACAACAAAGAATTTACTGTTGGGGTTTTCCTAGATCTAAAAAAAGCTTTTGACACAATAGATCACAGTATATTATTGAAAAAACTAGAAAGATATGGCATTAGAGGTGTAGCTTATAAATGGATAAAAAGTTATTTAGAAAACAGATATCAGTACGTGCAGCTCAACAATAAAAAAAACTAATCAACTGAAAATCACTCATGGAGTTCCTCTGGGGTCAGTGCTTGGTCCAAAACTATTCATCTTATATATAAATGATGTCTGCAAGGTCGCAAAAAAATTTAAATGTGTCCTATTTGCTGATGATACAATTTTCTACTGTTCTGGAATAAATCTGAAACAGCTCCTGACAACCGTAGAAAACAAATTAAAAAACTGGTTCGACAGAAATAAATTGTCACTTAACCTGAAAAAAATCGAAGTTAATTGTTTTTGGCACAAGACCAATCAAACACCAAGCTAAAATTATGGTAAACTCAATTGAGATAGAAAGAGCGTATGAAACCAAGTTTCTCGGATTAGTAATAGACTCAAAACTATGTTGGAAGCCACAAATCGATAACGTAAAAAGAAAAATAGCCAAAACCGTAGGGATCCTCTACAAAACCAAGGAAGTGCTAAATAAGAGATCTTTGTACACATTATACACTTCATTATTATTACCATATATGACCTACTGTGTGGAAATATGGGGAAATGCCTGTAAAACAAACACACTCCCTATTCTAAAACTACAACAAAAAAAACAATTCGAATTATTAATAGATCAAAATATACGGAACCCACAAATCCACTATTTATCAAATTAAATACGATGACTTTTTATGACCTGGTTGACTTTAAAATCGCCCAATTAATGTACAAAGCACACAATAACGTGCTCTGCCAAAACATTCAGACGTTTTTCGAAATTCGAGAAAGCAGCTATGATTTAAGAGGTACCAACTTATTCAAAAAACTCAAAACAAGAACAAACATCAAGCAAAGAAGTGTATCTATCAAAGGTGTTAATCTGTGGAATAATTTCGAAACGGACCTGAAAATGAGTAAATCGCTTGCTGAGTTCAAAAACAAATTTAAAAAAATAGTACAAACAACCTACATCAATCAGAGTTAAATTGATAAATTCTAAACATTAAATATAATGATAAATCAGAACTAAGTTGATAAATAGAGAAAGGTATTGAAATATCCATTATGAATACAAGAGAAAATTGACACAAGAGTGCCAGGGTGTGGATGTATATAATCTCGATACAAACCAAAAGTTGTAAAAATATCACGGTTCAGGGTAAAGTATGAGCCTTCATGGAGACTTTTCTTCTTACTTTTTTTCTTTTCTGATTGATATAAAAATGATTTACACATAACGGGGTAGGACCAGATAAGTTTTTTACTTCTTCCTACTCCCTTGAACATAATAACTGTGTTGAATGAAGACTGATTTCTTTCTTTTTACTATTTTATCTACCTTATTTTCTGTCAAATTATTCCTGTATATGTTTTATGTTCAATAAACAAACCAAACCAAACCCAATGCTAAATTAATACGTTTGCATGTGCTCCTCTGACAATGCACAAAATAAACAATGCAGCATTTTAATTGGTTTGGCAGACGCAATCCTCCTGCTTGTGTTCACTCAGGAAATGAGCTTCCACATCCGTTTGGGGTGGAAATCAAGTTTACTATGGCCGCCAGTCCAAGTTTTTTGTTTTGTGTGTTATGTAATCCTGCTTAAGATTTGACAGCAGCTTCTTGTTCTTTTCCAAAGGTTCTGGGAGACCTGAAAGCAGACAACCAGAGGCTCAAGGATGAGAATGCTGCCCTCATTCGAGTCATCAGTAAACTGTCCAGATGAAAAAGGAAAAGAAAAGGAGGAACTTAACGTATTAATAGGACAGAGCAGAGTTACAATTATGTCAAACACAGCCAAGTTTAACTGAACAGAATTTCAGGGCTATTGCATATTTACTGTATGACGACAAAGCTGAAGTGCACCTTCTGTGGGTGGGGTGGGGGGGGGGGGGCAGGGCTGCATGTCGCTCCTGTTCACATCCTCTTCTAGATTCCGTTTTATAGTTGTTTTTAACTGGAATATTTTACAGGGCTTCTCTCCCTTTTTTGTTTTTGTTTGTACAAACTTTTAAGAGACTAAAAGCCATGCTCTTTCATACTTTTGACCTCCGACGGTGGAAAGGAAAAAAAGAAACTGCGCTTGGTTAATAGGAAAACAAAAATGTGCCAAATCCGGCCCAAATTGAACAAATGAATGAATGTTTGTCAGGGTAAATCTGGACTTTTTTTCTTTTTTAGACTGCTGCAAAGGCGGACCAAATGTGTAATGTTTATTTCTGTGTGCGTGTACAGACGTGTAAATGGTGTACATACAGGCAAGATCATTGGCATTTCATGTTGCACTTTTCGAACTGGAGGTTTCTGAATGCATCATCTTGGAAGCAAAGTATACCATTGACCCCAGAATGGATTTCTACTTTTCAGTCGACAAGGCCGGACTGTTCGCCGTTTACTGTACTGCCATTGAAAGAAACGCATTGCATGTCAACTATTGTGTTGCTGTGCCTTTCAAGTATTCTATTTTGTCATAACAGATTAATATTAAGCATAACATCATGATTCTGACTCATTCTTATGTAATTTGTTGTACATATTAGCTTTTGGGAAAAAGTAGCCAAAAACATGTTGCATGGTCAAAAGTCTTACTGTACAGTTAGAATCAGCCGCACAACAAAGCGGAGTTCCACAATAGTTGTGCGCAATTGTTCCAAGTCAAACCACCACAATTCAGTGCCCAAGTTGAGATAAATCTTTATTGACCAAGAACAATCACAAATGATATCATGTACAACCCCACCAGCATGCCAGTGATTTCATAGAAACTATACAATGTGAAGGAATGTATGGCGCAGGAATACATACAGTAGCTTCCATGAGAACAACATAAAGGCTCAATTACATCCATATGCGCTGGACCAGCACAAGTTCATTTAGGGTTTGTTACCGGTCACTTGTTTCAGTGTTCAATTGAAATCCTACTGCTTTAAGGGTTATGTGACTGTTGTCAATGCATTTAAAATAAAAAAAACGGGCTCGCGGCCGATCCTGACGCCATCAATGTCGCCCAGCGGCGGCCCGCTGACTGCAAGCATGATCCAATCGGAATCAGCTCGGGGGGTGTTGCAGGAGGGCACGTGTACGTTAAGGCAAAAGAGGAACACCACCAGAGCAAATAAGACAAAACATTTGTGACCGTTTTTATTTGGACACGATCATTTGTAATAAGGCTTCAGGCTTTTTCTTGTTTTTCTCCAATTCTTAACATTCATTACCCTGCAATTATATAAGAAGGGTTCATTTTGGGGAGCATTGGCCATGTGCACAGCTGACAAGTAACCCGTCGAAACAATCTCCACATCAACAGGGCTACAGGTGGGTGTTAGTTGATAGCGAAGTGAGCCCTTGACTTTCAGGCTACCTGGCAGCAAAACTGCACACAGGGTGAGACTAGTCTTGCTTTAAACAATCATAAGGCAGGTTTGGATGACCAATCGGTTCTGGGGCCACGCTCCCATTTGAAAAGGGAGTGCAGGACGACATGCGGAGCAGCTCTGAATGAAGGCAGGTATTGGTCATTTTATCAAAAGAGCAAGCAGGAAAGGAATAATGGATGTGGTGGGGAGACAGATGATTATCGGTGAGGTTGATACAGTCACACAACCAGTGATACAACTAGATCGAAAGGCAAACTCAAGTTGATTGTACACTTGCTTTAACCATGTACTTCATTCTGAGAGGAAGACAGCATTCTGTTGAAGCGGCGACCAGCAAAAGCAAGAGTGGAGTGAAGCGGGCGGCGGGGTTGCAAAGGGGCAGTGACGTTCCACCAATCCAAGCTTAGTGAGGTGATGTGATTGGATGGACCGGGGGCGAGGGAATAGTGCTGCTACTGATGCTAGGAGAAGTCAAAGGAATGTCAGGGTGTTAAGACAAACGAAAGGAGGCGTAAACAGACAAGGCATAACAACATGAAATGTACATTGGTTAAAAAAAAAAAAAAAACGGGAAGACCCAAATGGCGGAAGGAGACTGCAGGATTGGGTGGCAGGGCGGCAGGTGTCTCACGACAGACAGCGGGTAGACATCTTTCACTTGCCGCACACTCAAAGGCTCGGTTTAGTCTTTCCAGTCTTTCTTGATGTTGAGATTCCACTCCCAGCTCAGGTGGTCGTGCTTGTCGTCATCGGTAAACTTGGATTTGATGACGTAGTTGCCGCGGGCCAGCAAGCCTTTCGGGGCCTCCTCCACCGTGGTCACAAAGTCATATGCAGCCGGGCGCGGCCCGTAGCTGCCCACCATGTAGTCCGACTTGTCAACTGTGGACACAGAGCGGTGGGCATTACAAGGGAAAAAAAATAATAATAAAAATAACAGTGTACAATGCAGGCGGCCCGGTAGTCCAGTGGTTAGCACGTTGACTTCACAGTGCAGAGGTACCAGGTTCAATTCCAGCTGCGGCCACCCTGTGTGGAGTTTGCATGTTCTCCCCGGGCCTGCGTGGGTTTTCTCCGGGTACACCGGTTTCCTCCCACATTCCAAAAACATGCATGGCAGGCTGATTGAACACTCTAAATTGTCCCTGGGTGTGAGTGTGAGCACGGATGGTTGTTTGTGTCTGTGTGCCCTGCAATTGGCTGGCAACCGATTCAGGGTGTCCCCCCCCTACTGCTCGAAGACAGCTGGGATGGGCTCCAGCACCCCTCGTGACCCTAGTGAGGATGAAGTGGTTTGGAAGATGAATGAATGTACAATGCACAACAAAGAACATCTGAAGAGCTCTTCCGTAATGCCATTGCTTATGTTGGGAAAATGCATATTCACCCAGACCGTCATCGAAGTTACCCATCCCTGCTCAACAAAGACAATGCAGCACCTTCTGACCTTCCCTTTACCTCTCCATCAACACCCGGAAGGCAAATAATCCATCATGTCCGAAGAATGAAACCATACCGTTGCTCACAATTACTCATTTGCGTCTAAAGTTGATCTTCCCCTACTCTTTCCCACAACATTGGGTGGCTCATCACCTCGAGCGTTCCCACAATGGCCCCCACTTTTCCTTCATTCCTCAGGCATCTTTTCATCCTCTAGAATTCGACTGAACAACCTTGTCAAAAGGTCCACAGCCACCTCTGTCATCATTTGCTTCCATTTTGGTCTTTGCCCCCTCCAACTATGTTCTGGCATTGGCTGTTCCTTGCCTCATTTTTCCACTTCTTCTTAGCTAAACCTTTTCCTTGTCTGCTTTCCTACACTTTCTGGGCCCACCACTTAGTCTGCTTCTCCCCTTTGCTATGAGAATACATTCTAAGTACTTTCCTGCCTGTCTCTCGGGTCAACTTGGCTGCAGTGGAAGTCTTGAGGAAGCTCCTGCTGACCACTCAGGGCCCGTCTCACCTCTTCTTGCAATAGCTGCATGACATGCTTCCTTTCTCAGCTTCCACCACGCGGCTCTCTGCTCTGTCTTTGTCTTATCTTCCTCGCCCTCAAAGTTATCCTACACACAGCTGTGTACTGTTTGACATTCTCCCCGACAACTTACAGTGAGTAACCTCTTTCAGATGACATAGTCTGCACAAGATGTCACCCGCCTGCGTGCATCTACCTCTGTCTTTGTTTCTCTCCTAACAACCACGTCTGTAGTCGCGCGATGTTTCAGCCTCTTTTGGATTTAAGCCAGTGGAGTCAAACTCATTTCACATGGTGGGCCACATACGCCCTCGGGAGATGTCAAGTGGGCTGGACCATTAAATCTGCTATAAATAACCAAAATAATATGTCTTTCGTTTGTTTTGGTCTAAAGAAGCACAAGAACATTGGAAAAATGTTGAAATTGAATGAGCATATCTTTTCCAAAACATTTAATGAAGCACCTTAAGATTTCCTTAGACAAATGTGCATTTTTATCATTCACATATATATATGCATTGCAACTGATCCCACTGATTGTACAAAGGCACAAAACTTTAACGAGTAATTGGTATTGAAAAATATAGTAATGTATTTTAAGATTAAACGAGATTTGTAAAATGAATTTTTCAACCATTTAAACGTGTATATACAATCTAAATTTAATCCCTGCCTACACCTTAGAAACTAAGGAGAGTGCTCTTAAATGTGTAAAGAATAAAGTATTCGCATTTCCTTGAAGCATCAGCTGTGTTGGGTCTGTCTCAGTGACATACTGAGACTGCTGTTGTCTTCTACTCTGATCAAAACACTGTGTCCCCCAGCAGACATTCCGTGAATTGCACTTTATTGAAAATATTCATTCCGGTTCTTTTATGCATTTTTTTCTTCACTTGTAAATGATCTTGCGGGCTTGATCGAACCTCCTTGGGGGCCCGCGGCCCGTATGTTTGACACCCCTGATTTAAGCACTCACGGCAGCCAAAGCTGAGGATGGGGATGAGGTGAACGACTAACACTGAGAGCCTCTACAGTTTCTTTTCTAGTTCACATCCTCCCTGTGGAGCAGAACCACGACTTATATCAAATGATTTCAAGTTTTATCCTCATCACTCGATGTGACCCTCTTTTCACCTCCAGGACATTCTTAACCAACTCTTGCTTTGAGATAACCCTTACTCCATTTCTCTTCCCATCTCCATCAAGGTAAAACAAGTTGATACGTGTCCCTTACTTCTAGACTTACTGCCTCTCCATCTAATTTCCTAATCATCGTGGCAACCAACTCCCTAGCCTTTGCTGTCATAGTCCCACTGTTCAGGTCTAGGCAGCGTGCTTCCCTCTTCTCTTTGCATCCATGGACTCACTCTCCGCCTCTCCTCCATCTACGACCAACAGCAGCTGGACTTCCACTGACGGCATGTAGATTAACCGGGGCTGCGGACACTCCAGTATGAAATTCTTTGGAATGGCTGCTCAGAATTGTCCGGCAAAATTTAAAGCCGGTTCCCCTTTGAATTTATCTGGATTTGGGACCAGGCTAGACTATGTACTGGTTTATGCCCTGTTTGGGTGGGTGCCTTCTGCTGGCACATTTCTGTTGGCTAAAAACAGTATTTAAAAAAAAAAAAAAAATCGTCACTCACTTTTCATTCCTTTCCTGGATGTCTGCTGCACATATTTCAGACCTGAAACAATCTCCCTGTTTACCTGAGGAGGCAAGAAAAATAACATTGTGCTTCAGTTGAGTAAGTAGGTGTTATTTGTTGTTTTGAAGACATCAAATACAGCATTGGCTTCTCACAAACATCTTAAAATTTAGAAGGATGCTGGAAAACGCTGCAGGAAAAAGATTTCTTTCAAGGTACACAATGTACTCATGTTACCACAGGAATCAGTGGTTGCTTCCCATACGCTTTCTCTACTCAACTGACAACAGACAAAGACAACATTTTTTAAACCATTGCATTTACACTTATTTGGCCTAACAAAAGGATAACACAGGTCAGGATGGGGGCTGTGTGCTTGCCAAAGCGACAACATCAATAATTCCTTCTAAGCTGCATTTTTGTGGTACTTTCACTTTTTATTTTCATATTCTCATTTAAAGAAATGGAAACGTTGATTTGGCACGGGCTTAACAGAGACGGGAGAAAAACCCAAAAGACCCCCAAAAAATAATGCAAGGCGAGCACACATGCCGTGAAATCACGGTCACACGAACGTTGCTCTTCTACGAGCAGTCCGTGAGCGCTGTCCACTCATCACCTTGCCAATCCGCTCGCAACTAAATCGAGGAGGAAAGGAGCGTCGATGCATTCCTGAGCAAGATTGTTTCCGCACAGTTGAAGCATATTATCGGGGCGCTCGTATGATGTGTCAATGGCTCGGTCAACATAGTCAGAGCCCCCCGCCATGCTTTAGTTAATTTTTTTTTTCAACAAAAAGTGAGTTATGAAATTTCACTTTGTCCTGCTTTTTCAAGTTGTTTAACTGATCTGACAGCTTAAAGGGCAAATCAAACCCAACATTTTTTTCAAAATATCTTCTATGGAGATCCACTTATCTAAACACGGGATTCTGATTAACATTGCGCTTGTTGGAATGTGACTGAAGCAGTAAAATTCGCATTTGGCCACTTGCTGTTGACCGAATAGGACATCACATTTCGTTATGGCTCAGGTAACAACCATTGTTACAACCAACTCTGCTTCAGGAGAGCCGTAGACACCTCAGTGTGAAGAAAATGCTTTAAATTAAGACTGAACACAACTGAGGTAAGAGTTTAGTTTTGTGTGTGTGTGTGGCCGGGAACCAGTTCTCTAACATGGTCCCTGTTATTACATAAAACAAGATACTCGGGTTGTATGAGATTGTGTCCACACCAAATTGTCAGGGTAAAAATAAATAAAACCCGAAAAAGGAAAAAAAAATAGATATGTACAAAACGACAACTATTGTGTTTAAATCTCTTTAAGTGTCAACAGAGATGGTCCGAGGTATGCACATTTGTGGCCATAATGTGGAGTGTGTAAATACACAGCTGGAAGAAGAGCCGCTCTCACCTTAAAGCTGATCTTTATTTTGTATTCAACTCCTTCCTTTAGAACAAAGGCCTCATTCTTGAAGGATTCCAAGTCTCCTGGTGGAAATCAAAATAAAACAGGTATCAACATACACCATATCAGGTATCGTGACCAACGTTATCGCCGTCATCAGGAAAATCACAACAGCGGGAAAAGAAGTGTAAAAATAAAAAATCTATCATAGAAAGCATTATTTTAGCAAGTTTTATTATTAATACAAAACATCCATGAGGCGTGTCAGGAATCAAATGCAAACGACAAATGACAACTGTTCTATTCAAATTAATCCCCCTGGAGTCGAGCGCACTTTCCCAGCCATCTTTGCGTTATCCCGGTTCATGCCCAGCTCATTTGCGATCATTCCAACTGTCAAACGACGATCGCTGCACACCATCTGCCTCACATGCTCAACGTTGGCCACCGCTCTGCTCGTTGAAGTTATAACATTGACTCGTTAACGTTGAACTCTCTGGCCGCTGCTCTATTTCCGTGTTCAACTGTAAAACCGATCGCCTAAAATTTGAACTCTGCGTTGTCAGCATGTCTCCAGCAAGGAGCCATTTTGGGGTTGACATATTACCGTAATGATGACCATACACCAAAGCGCATCAGATTTGAAGGCGCGCTGTGAGCTTTTAAGAAAATGGAAGGCTTTTAGGTGCGCCTTTTTGTGCGGAAAATACGGTAGTTGAGTAGTTACTTAAATAAAAGTTCTAAAATCGATGAATAATTGTTTTAATAATCATGATTTCAATCTCAATCAAAAATAATTGTGATTATTATTTTTTCCCATCATGATCCTACTGGGATGTGCCAAGATGTCATCACTGTGCACTGCCTGCACAGTGAAAATGTTTTAATTCAGGTGAAGCTTTAGTGGCGCGATATGCTATGCTAAGTGCAGTGCGAAAGGGCCTTCGCAATGCTGTTTGGATTATAATTGGATTTACACAATGTAAAATGCTCGGCAGTTTCAATAGTCCAAACAGGCAATGGTGTGCTACCGACCTGTATATTATTGCCAAGTAAGCATTTTACTCCTCCTTGTCTTGCTAACATACATGTAAGAAAATAGGGCAATTCTGCCACATAAACCATCCTCCTGGGACTCACCTTGCAAGTCCAGCACCAGAGGATCTGGGGCGCTTTCACACATCAGAGCCATTTGGGTAACCTGGACATTGGGAACGTTGGGGTCTGACAAGAACAGAACAAGCATGAGCTCCTGCATTTCTGACATTACACATGAATTATGCATTCTAAATGACTTGCGCAAAAAAAATAAAAGTCTTCACAACCCACATTTAATGTTATGGAGATGCATTTGCTTATGGTGTCAGTTATATGTACAATGTTTTTGTGTAAACTACAAAGTATAGACAACATGCTATAATTCAACCTTTCAATAATAAATAATGCACACTTGACAACAATATACTAAAAGTATTACCGAGTCGTCCGTCTTTATCACTTTATACAAACTGTAACGTATTCAGGGATGAGAGTGGCTAGTGATGGAAAAAGCGGAAGGGGCGAGGCTTCTTACAAAAGTGGCACGAAACATGCTGAAGATGAGCACCAACATGCAACTTCAAATTTGCTGCTCAAAATCAAAACTAAAAAAGGACACACATTACCTGCCATATTTAAGATGTGTTTATTACTTGTATTCATAAAGTGTTGTTTAAATGTGATAAAAAGCTGTTGATTCTTACCTCATACAGTGACAGTGAAGTCCCACACTGTTTACTATATATGGGTTATGAATGTATTTTATTATATAAAGTGGATGTCTATTTACAGTATATCCAACAATATATAGTTTCATGATGTAGAATACTTTATTTTCTCTTCCTTTTAAGCTTTTTAGCAAGCGCTAAAAGCTTATTGGTCCTCTCCGTCTTTTTCCACTCTCTTTTTAGCCAACTCCTCTTGTTTTTACACATGCTGCAGGCTGTCGAAAAGCACTTGAGATCGAGTAATTACTTTTCAGTAGAAATGTCTGTTTTCGGTGTTTCACCGAGGTTGCGTGACTCTTTCCATCCTCTCGATCCGTATAGAATGACATCGTCACACACTGTACACAGAGCTTTACCGGCGACATCGAGCTTTTTCACGAAATCCGACACAAGCACAATGGTTCCTCTTTACTGTTTCCTACTGGGGACACCGTCAGCTTTCTATCCAACCCGTCCCATCGAAACGTGTTTTTCAGATCCGCATCTATCTGACCCACTTTAGCTTCGTCGCGAGTCTCGATAACATTCGGCATTCGCGAGAAAGGGGTTTAGGAAGGCGAACACGGATTGGTTGTGATTTGTATTTGCCGATATAGCGACCAATCACAACAAGTAAGACGTTAGTTTTAGCCCATATAGGAAATAACGACAAACTAACGCTTCGCGATAAAAAACGGGATTCAAAATGGATGCTTGCAAACGTTACTTGTAAACGTTACGAGCCCCGAATCTGCCGAAGACAAGTCCGGACCCCACCCCCCGATTTTTTTACGGATTTGGAACAATATAAAATATGTCAATTTTGACTGGGAAAAAGCGGAATTCCGCCAAAAAATCGCATCCCTGCGTATAAGAAAACATATGGTTGAGTACTTTACTTTTTACTTTATACATTGCTCCAGTCTGTACAAATACCATTGTAAATGTCAGATTAAAAGTTTTTAAAAAACTAATTCTTGTCATCTGTTGAGCCCATCGTTTGTCTCAGAATGTCCTAAATAGAACATGAATGAATGGCAGTGCACTAAACTGTTGTTTGTGCATGCTTTTGAAGTTAGTGAGCTCGATTAAGCTTCTCTGGCAAAGGGCATACTTATTGTGACCAGCAAAGAGGCATTGCCCCGATAGCTCATGTTCGGAATTCAAACACAGAATGTCAAAAATATGATTTTGTATGCTCCCTGGAAGGACACGATTACATTCCACTTATTCGCTGAGTCAAGAGTTACAACTTCAACTTGCAACTCATGACTTAAATCACCTTCACTTGGCACCTCGACTGTTGGACCATATATTTGCCTAACTGCCAAATGAGACGCATTGCTCTCTTTTAGAATGCTTTTGGGAAAGGTTTAATGTAATCAAGTGATGGCTCACACACACAAAACAACAATCAGATTTATCAATATGATGTCATAATTCCTCATATCTGCCCGATAATTATCGCGCATCCCTTAAAACAACAACAGAAAGAAAGCAGCTGCATTACCAGCTTCAGACACTCCAGTGCCGAGTAGGGCTTCCTTGTATTTACGTAAGCTCTCGTCATCCTTATCCATCTCATGGATCTCCTGCACCGTTTTTTGGGCAGGTGCCTTGTAGTTCACAATCTCTGGCTCCTCATTTTCTGCGGCGATGGCTGCGAGCTGCTCTGGAGTAACGTCATCCTCAGCCATGTCTGGTGAGAACAAAAATTATATACAGTACACTGATAAAGAAAAAAGGGTGAAAACAAAACAACAACAAATGTTGGACCCATGCTCAAGATGGACATTGGCCTACTAGGAAGGAGGTTGCGCTGCCTGGAGAAACAGAAATCCACAACGATAAAGAAGAGGAAGGCTGAGGAACTGCGTGCAACAGTCTGACTCTGTAGCTGCTCTGAGCGCAAAAAAATGGCAGCAGCGCCCGTCCTTAAGCTGCTCCTGATGCTGCTGACCTAACTGTGACTGTTACGTGACATCACATCAACTCACTTCTCTGAAATTACATCACCCCTGTGTGAGAGTCATGAAGAGGGGTTAACAATTAGCCAACTGCACAGGTTTGCATTGGACAGATAGATAGATAGATAGATAGATAGATAGATAGATAGATAGATAGAAAGAACACAAATGTAGCCTCTTCTATCTATCTATCAGCGGTACAATGAAAAATGACCACATTTTATGGCAAAGATGTGCATCATTACTGCATGAGGGATAACCTTTATTTATTGATAGTCATTCTCTCATGTCGCTTAAGCTGCACTGTCTTCATCGTAGTGTGTATTTTGGGATTTTTTTTGCATCATTCATTTAAAAAAAATTGGTTAGTTGTTACATTTTAAGAGGTATGTGTTTGTGAGGCATGCTGCTCCAGTTCTGATGGAGCGTCTGGAGTTTTGTTCCGACCAAAGATTATTTTGATTGCACTAGATGTTTAAAAAGTGTTTTGAAAACATCCCGATGAAAGCCCTAATGAAAATGACATTTTGTTTAAGAAGTAATAGACTTTGACTGTTAATATATAGCACTGTGTTCCTATTTGATAATTATTTAAGTTGACAGACGAAGAAGACAGAAAGGAGTGGCTGCCAAAGAAACGCACATCTGGTTCCTGCACATCCTTGAGCAAGGTAGTAAACCACACTCGTGCAGTGGTTCTTAACCTTGTTAGAGGCACCGAACCCAACCAATTCATATGCACAGGTCTAGTACCCGCCAGTCTAGTACCCGCACTCTTTTACAACAAAGCCACACTGTTGTAACATGTGCAAAATGTGGTTTGGCATCGTCTCAGTGAAATAAGCAGGGGCGTCCATGAAAAAGATGTTGCTGGGATGGCAGCGTATGTATCTCAAAACAGATCTGTACCTTTCAGCATACATGGTGCCTTCACATATGTGGAAGTTACCCATGACATTGGCACAGCCCCACACCATCAAAGATGCTGGCTTTTGAACTTTGTTCCCATAACAGCCCAGATGGTTCTTTTCCTCTTTGGCCTGGAGAACACAACATCCAGAAACCCTTTTGTCCTTTGCATCAGTTCATCTTAAGGGGTGTTCACACAGCAAGATTGCTTTCGTGCTCTGTCGGACTTCCGTCATGTGTTTGTTTAATAACGACACAAGACTTTGCTGGTAACATCTTTCCTTTTGTAGAAGACTGGATGGACTGTCTCGGAGTTGTTTGTGTAGTTTGTTCATTTGTTGTGTGTTCACAACCCCCCGCTCCCCATATAATTTATTTTGTGATTTCCTCTCTTGATTTTCTGTTTGGCGCATTACGTGTTTGCTTTTCTGAGTGTCATTGAAGTCATTGTTGATTTAAGTTTTCGGGGGCGGTCACTCTCGAGCAGAAGGCACGGAGACCGAGAAGGAGAAGGACGTGCCTGTCCAGTAGTCGCTTGAGTTGTGTGTACGTTTTAAAAAGAACCAACACGACAGCTCATTTGTTTTCTGTCGTTTTGCCCCGCTGCAGAAACTGCCGTGTGAACGCAAGTGGGGCTGCACCGACGCTGTGCCGGTGCAGACACGCTCAGTGGCTTTGTACGTGTGAACGCTCCACACAATTTGCTGCGGTGCAAAATATATCGCAACAAAATACATCGTTGCAGCGCCGGAGCAAATGTGTGCCGTGTGAACACCCCTTTAGATGAGCTTGGGCTCAAACAAGCAGGTGGCGTTTCTGGGTGCGGTGGAGAAACAGCGGCTGCTTTGCATTGTACCGAGTTTTAAGTTGCACTGATAGCTTTAGCGCCAAACTGTATTAACTGACATTCTCAGTTAGCCTGTTCACCTATCGAATGTTCCAAACGGTGTTTGATGAGCCTTTCTAAAATTTCTCTGTCCTTTTCACCACCTGTCCCAGCTTTATTGGAACGTGTTGCAGTCATAAAATTCTAAATGAATGATCATTTGCTAAAAACAATTAAGTTAATAATTTTAAACATAAATATCTTGAATTTGTAGTACATTGAATTAAATATAAGTTAAACATGATAGTCAAATAATTGCATTGTGTTTTTTAAATGTTCAACACAATGTCCTGTGTGTGTGTATGTGTATTTTCCCGCCTAACACATTTCAATGAGAAAGTGTGACCCAAACCGCCGTGTATAACCTATGAGAATTATCCCGGGTTTGCTCCCATTTGTGGATAAGAAATACTCCTTCCCCATACCTCTTCTGGCCTGCCCAAACTAGCAGTCATCGGAGGAATGTCTGCAAGTTACAAAGAGAAAACACTAACGACCAAACGTGTGCACTCCAAAGCGTGTCAGAGCACAAGTCAATGACATGCTGATGCCTAAATCACGGTGTGGCTACAACATTTTCCCAATTATTAACATGAAGGTTGTAACAATATTAAGTCTATATGGTGTTGGCATCATACCCGGTGTGAATGCATTATGTAACTTCAGGCCAAAAAAACCACACCAAAAAAAAAACGGAATCGCATTTCTCTTTAAAGAAATGGATGATTCGCTGATAGATGACTGGGGCATGTGACACTGAAACGGTGAGGATTTAATAAGATGTGTGCAAAAAGAACCACACATCAATAGATATATTTATATTCCAACACCGCAATGTTTTGCAACGGTGGAGCAGAACCTTCTCGCACTAACGCATAATGAATAATAGCACATCAGGACGACGATAACTGCACTAAAAGAAGTATCAAGTTTGAGTTATACCTTGCTGTTGTATTAGCGGTGAAATAGTTTGACTAAATGATCTTAACTTTTTACTTTGCGCCGTCGATTTCCGACAGGGTGGGGTTGATGACAGGGACAAGAGGCTAATTGCTAATGTGGGCTGAACAATTCAACCAAGCTAACCAAAGCCAGCAGGCTCACGCTGCACTTGGCAAGTTATAACCTGCTTAGTGGGTGAGGAGACATGAGTGGTTTAGAAACCCCTACGAGACAACTGTTCCCCCTGAATAGAAAGAGAGCAGACAAACCTTTTTTTCCAAATCAGAGGCGCTTCCAGGTGCCTTAATAAGTACGTTCGTTGTGCGCTGCTGTGTAAGTATGGCGAATAACGGAACGGCGCCGCCCGGTGCGCCACCCGCCCTCGCAGCATTTCCGGGAATAAAACTACGGCGAGGCAAAAGTCTCAAATGTATTGAGCAACCTTCACCCTCCGCCTGCCCCACCCTACCCTCTTCCATGGTGTTTGGTGCAAACGTTTTCATAACCACAGTTGCAGTGTACGGCACTATTTTTGGTGCGACATAAATGTACCTAAATACATAGTCTATTCTCATGGCATCGGCCTACGCATATTTTTTTTTAACATACATTTTAGGTCAGAAACGGTACTCACTGGCATTTGTTACATGGGCCTTCAGTCGGGGTTTCCACCGCGTAATCTCTCTTTTACTTCCACTACTGTGTTACGCTATTATTCCTCTCCTCTTAGTTAGATTTGATCGATAAAGTGTTATTCATCTCTGTTAGTTAGATTTGATTGTTACAGTATTAGTCCTCTCAATTGTTACAGTATTATTCCTCTCCTCTTAGTTAGATTCGATCACTAAGGTGTTATACCTCTCTGTTGGTTGTGTTTGTTCAGACACTTGAAAGAAACAATGTAGAAAGTTGTTGAAGGTATTTCCTGCTTACTGTGATTACGAAACCGGTGATCACCCCCACCACTTTCAGGACCCCTCCAGAGGACATGTCTACATCAAAAGAGGAACTGTTATCCTTAGTTTCTGTGTTGCAGCTATTGAGGGACTGCGCTTTTCTATGAGTACTATTGATCCCAGTCTCTTTCCTGAACATCTGTTTGCACACTTAAAACAACGTATGTAGTGTTGAATCGTATCTTCTTCCTCCTTGGTTGATTAACGGTCCCCCAAGTGTCCTCTGTTTTTTCCCCCGCACCTTGGGTCCCTGATTGCTGTTAAGCCCTCCTGGGAAGAACTCTCATCTCAGGATGTATGCACAGCGGGGTTCTGGAACTGCCGTCACACCAAATGGTGGGTAGTGGTGGTTTGGTCTCACCTCACCACTCCCAACTTCTTCCAGCCACACCGGGTCAGATGTCATGTTACTTTCTTTGTTTCCGGGATTTGCATGAGAGGCGTACCTCCCCGCCTCTCATTATCATATTGTCTCTATATAATCTCATGTCTGTATTTTCTCTACGCTCTTCTGACGAGATCTGAGACTCTCAGGAGCCCGAATCGATTCGTAAACTGCAGAAAATAATATTAAACTCTTCAAGGTACTGTACATCGACTCCAGCCTTTATTTGGTGAACCAACATCCTCATCATCCAAAATTAACGAACACGCGGGGGAAGAGAAAGGCCGCTCTTCCCCCATCAACTGTCATATCAAATATTATAGAAACCATCATACTCTACAAAAATATAACGATACACAACTGTGCCAGCAGTCAAGAATCAATATTTATCTAATAACATGACAAAAAACCCAAATACGTTTAAATAAAATACATACAGAGATGTCAAGCAACAAAAATACGTTATTAAATTACTTAATCTAATATGGGGTAGGCGGCCCTCCAGTGGTTAGCAGGTCGGCTTCACGGTTCGATTCCAGCTCCGACCTCCCTGTGTGGAGTTTGCATGTTCTCCCCGGGCCTGCGTGGGTTTTCTCTGGGTGCTCTGGTTTCCTCCCACATTCCAAAAAAACATACATGGCAGACTGATTGGGCGCTCTAAATTGTCCCTAGGTGTGAGTGTGGGTGTGGATGGTTGTTCGTCTCTGTGTGCCCTGCGATTGGTTGGCAACTGATTCAGGGTGTCCCCCGCCTCCTGCCCGAAGACGGCTGGGATAGGCTCCAGCACCCCCCGCGACCTTAGTGAGGATCAAACGCTTCGGAAAATGGATGGATAATATGGGGTATCTATATATTAGTGGTTATTTTTCCAGCCTATTTTAGACTTCTACTCTTTACATTTTACCCAAATATCTCTACTTTCTACTCCTTATAAAAAAATATAGTATATATATATATTTAAAAGCCTCGTTACGATTTCATTTTGGATTGTATTCTTTCCATTCATCGCTGTTCAAAACGCCAATCCGGAAAAAATGCACGAGGATAGATCGAGCGATTTTGATTGTGGTTGGGTGAGAAGTATAACATGTACCATTCCAAAACGCTATTGGTTTGTATGCAATAGATTGCATCTGCACGACGCAAATCAACAAACTTATGTCAATTCGCCACACTCAAACAAGTGCTGACGCTTTGCAGGAAAGATGTCCGTGCCCCGGCAATCAAGTACAGTACCAGTAGGGAGGAGGTTTGTAGCCAGAAATGCCTGGCAACAATCGCACATCCCTGGTCGTACTTGGAGGAGGTTTGCTAAAATAACTGTTAAGAAACGACATATTATATCCTCATTTCTGTAATGATGTGATGTGTTCTTTATTTTGAACGGATCTGGCAACCCAATATACTACGCCATATGCGGTCTGTACTCGGCGCGAAATACTTCTTTTTCCTGTTCAGTGGTGACGAGAAGCGGCTGCTCTCTGTGCAGACGGCAAATAAACATGCCACGAGTTTGAGTTAAGCAAGAAAATTCATCTCTCGTCGTTATTCTCCTAAATACATCCCGAACGAAGCGCACATCTCAACAATAACTCATTTCAAATGTGAGTGTCAACAGCAAATGCCTTACAAAAACTCGCCATCAAACTTAAAAAGCATATTGAGGTAATCCGAAAAGTTTATTTTCAAGGAGTGTCGAGGGGGTGAAATTGAATTAGACTTTGTTACCAGGGTTACTTCAAACTTAACAGCGCGTGTCGACTGGCATCCTTCTGTGTGTGTGAGAGAGAGAGAGAGAACAGCGAACTACTCATGCACCACGAACAAGTGTAGTGTGGGTTACATTGCCCTCTGCTGGCTCAGTTGTAAAAAGGCAATCATACAACATTAACAGATTTCAGACAAATGTTAAAAAGCGAGTTTAATTTATTGCTACAAGTCAGGGGTGCCCATTACGTCGATCGCGGTCGACCGGTAGCTCGTTGACTGGTCCCAAGTTGATTGCGAGGGGTGATGAGGAGGACAAACAAACAAACATGTAGCAAAAGTTCAACTCGTTCCTTTAGTTACCGCGAGACGTTCACCTTCGCGCTTGTAAGGATCGCGTTATTACAACCCTTTTGCCCGTTTTCCGAGTCTGCGTCCTGCTCAAGGTCATTCCTGAAGTTCTCAGTTCTTAGGCTTGTGTCCTCAAAACTCCTTTGTACCAACTTATAAGTGACGATTCCTTAAGCCCTCGAGTTGATGACAAAAACGTGAATACAATGCGGTGTGCTTGTCGTATTGAGTCAGTTGCGGGCCGTGTTCGTGAGCAAGTTAGCCACATTAGCCCGTTAGCATCCAGCAGGCGGAAATCCCAAACTGCTTCATGTCCAAGTGCGATCATGACCGATCCCCGTGAAGACGGCTCCCTCTGTTGGACATTAATTTTATTCCAAAGAGACGTTGATCTGTCAAATCAACGTGAAGGAAACGATTTCAAACCACAGGATAAGTGAAAGTTGAATGACAAATGAAAGCCAAAATTTAAGGAAAGAGCAGTGATTTGTGTTGTGAATTGGAGGTGGGTGCAAAAGCTTACAGCACCTGGTATTCCCAGGCGGTCTCCCATCCAAGTACTAACCAGGCCCGACCCTGTTTAGCTTCCGAGATCAGATGAGATCGGGCGTTCTCAGGGTAGCATGGCCGTAAGCGAGAAAAGATGTGAAAATTGTCCCCATTATAGCTGACAGGGCACTTCCGGGTCGGGGGCGGAGTGGTGGGGTGATTTTTTTTCATTTAATCGCCTCCTCCCGAGTGCACGATGGAGGGGCCCGCTCCCGTGGTGGTTTGAGCGCTCAGCCTGTCACGCTCGCATACGGTCCGCTGCGAGCAAGCAGCTCTGCGGTGCTTGATGTCTGTTTGAAAGTGTGCTTTTCCAGCGGAGGTGCAACACATAAATAAGAGATTTAAAAATGTCAGTTCAACGTTGTGGGTCTCCCAGTTAAGGCTGAGGTAAAAAAAATTGAGTAAAGGAAGCGCGAAAGAACGTTCACGTGGGTGCAAAGGCTTACAGCACCTGGTATTCCCAGGCAGTCTCCCATCCAAGTACGAACCAGGCCCGACCCTGCTTAGCTTCCGAGATCAGACAAGATCGGGCGTTCTCAGGGTAGCATGGCCGTAAGCGAGAAAAGAAGTGAAAATTGTCCCCTTTATAGCTGACAGGGCACTTCCGGGTCGGGGGGGTACTAACCATCCAAGTACTAACCAGGCCCGACCCTGCTTGGCCTCCGAGATCGGGCGTTCTCAGGGTAGTATGGCCATAATAGTGATGTGTCGTTCGCGAACGAGCCGTTCTTTGAAGTGAACGATGGGAGCCGGCTCCTCATTGGGAGCCGGTCCGAATAGGAGCCGACTTTTTTTTTTCTCCTGTTTTTTCCCCCCTTCGGTTAAAGCCGCACGTGATTGGTCAAGATCCGTGGTAGAAGAGGAAGGGGAGGGTTTTACACACACACACACACACACACACACACACACACACACACAGACACACACACACACACACACACACACAGACACACACACACACACACACACACACACAGACACACACACACACACACACACGGGCACACACGCTGCAGTTTAGAGAAGGGGGAGGGGTTAGAGAAGAGACACACAGCAGCACACTGAGCAGCACGCAAACAAGACAAACAAGGAGACGAGAGAGTTAGTTAGCGAAAAAAACAACACGGTGGAAAGCGGAAAGGTGAGAAAACGGATAGGAAACGCAGTGAAATTTGGACTCATTTCAATTTAATTGATAGTTCAAAGGCAGCGTGTAGACTGTGCAAGGTTAAAATATCCCATCGATCAGGCTCCACAAATAACCTGCACAGGCACATCAGAAAAGTCCACCCATCAGTACAATTTGAAGAGAAAAGACAAGCAAGGGAACCAGCTATTAATGAAGGTGCTAGTGTGTCTGCAACTGTTGCTGCTGCTGCAATGTCACAACTGCCTAGATGTACAACCCAGAGCTCTATGAGCCACTTTATGCAAAAAGCTATAAACCAGCAAAACAGAACACAATTGACGAGGAACTGGGTAAAATGATTGCAAGTGATTTTCAGCCATTTTGTGTTGGCTGTGTGTTGTCGCAACATCTGAGAGAATCTTCTCCAAAACAGGGCAAATATTAACAGAGAGGAGAAACAGGACTTATGTTGTTTTACTGTAAATAGTTAAAAGCTTATAAATATACACATTCAGAGATTGGAACTTTTTGTTGACCTTGTTTTGATATGGGTCTTTGTCTTTTTTGCATTAGTAATTCATTTTACGCATAATATTACGTTATTTTTGTTAGTAAATTAATTTAAGCAACAAAAAAAACTGAGGAGCCATTTGGGAGCCGAGCCAAAAGAGCCGGCTCTCTAAAAGGAGCCGGAATTCCCATCACTAGGCCATAAGCGAGAAAAGACGTGAAAATTGTCCCCTTTATAGCTGACAAGGCACTTCCGGGTCGGGGGCGGAGTGGGGTTATTTTTTTTCATTTAATCACCTCCTCCCGAGTGCACAATGGAGGGGCCCGCTCCCGTGGTGGTTTGAGCGCTCATCCTGTCAGGCTCGCATACGGTCCACTGCGAGCACGCAGCTGCGGTACTTGATGTCTGTTCCAAAGGTTGGTGTAACCCAGCCTTGATAAGACTGTTATTTTATTGTTAGTTTCTGTAGGGTGATATTTGTTTGTGATACTGCTGTTTCCGAGGGACAATGAACGCACCGCAGCGCTCGGAGCGAGGACCCGTTAGCGAGAGAGACAGAACATTCTCGCACTTTCCCAGGCGGGTCGAAACGAAAGAACGATAAATGAAAACTTGTCCTTGAACCTCTACCTGTACAAGATAGTGAAGTTAAATCCTGTGGCAATCTATCTTTTTTTTCTTTCCAAGGCAAGAGAAGGGTTTAGAAGAGATAACGTTCCTGGTGAGTGTTTTTTGTTAAATATGTCCGATTAGCATTTCTAGCATTCGATTTGTAACATAAAAAAACAGTCAGGAATGAAGTTGGTGAAAATGGAGATTGTTGTTCTGTTGATATAAGATATAACTGTGCCGTTATAAAAGAAAGAAAAAGGGATAAATATCTCCGTCACTTCCGGAGTGAACGCTGGTGAATTTTTGGACGCCGCTACTCCCCGTGATTTTTTGATTTTTAAGTCAATTTTTTGATCTTTTAAAGTTGACATATTTTTGTCGACCTGCTTTTATGGTCACTGAGTGAACAACGATCAATCCACACTCGATCGGTCGAACTGTCATTGCCTGTCATCGAGTGTTGAGTTGCCGTCGAGTTGTGGCTAGGCTAGCTTACCTGCTACCTGTCGCTGCTTCCCGACTTTATTACTCCAGTCCAGCTATGTCGATCAGCTGTGAGTGGCTTGCTTTCTGCTGGTTGGTCCTGTCTGTTCTCCACCACCCATTGGAAGCGCTTTACCAGTATGCTGCCACTGAGCTCAAACTCAATTTTAATCCACACGGTCCACCACCGCCTGCTCTGCTCCAACACCCGGACATCCTTTACGTGCCCCGGCGAAGGTGCACTCACCGGGGCTCACGTCGAAACTATCAAACTCCAGCTCCATCAGGTCGTTCTGGTCCACCGCTCGCCACCCACGGAAGAACACCGGACGCCGTGCGGATGCCTCTGTGTTGACACGCGTCCCGAGCTCGGATAGCATCGCGGTCGCTCGCAGCTGCACTACTGTCAACGTCGGCCTACTGAACATCCGTTCCCTTACGAGCAAGGGCCAGTTCGTCCACGACCTCCTGACAGACCGTGAGTTTGACATTCTGTGTCTGAGTGAGACCTGGCAGCAACCAAATGATTATGGTACTCTTAATGAAGCTAATCCACCGGGCTTTGTTTATCACGCTGTGCCTCACACGACTGGGAGGGGAGGTGGCCTTGCGATGATTCTGCGCGAGGATTGGAAATTTTCACCCGTAAATGTGCCTGCTTTTTTATCTTTTGAAGCTACAGTTATACAGTTCTCTGGATCAACTCCCACACTGATTGCCACTATTTACCGTCCACCAAAACCAAACAAGCATTTTATCACTGACATTACTACACTCCTCACTCATCTGTATACACTATCACCAAATGTGATTCTCTTAGGAGATTTTAATATACACATGGACAATATCAATAACTCACTCACCAAAGACCTTACCTCCTGTCTGGACAGTTTTGGTTTTCAACAGTTTGTCAACTTTCCCACACACAGTAAAGGACATATTCTGGACTTGATCTGCTGTATAGGATTATCACCAACAAACTGTAAAACCGATCTCCTCCCATACACAGATCATCTATTGCTTTCATTCAATGTTAACCTGTCCTTTGTCAAATCCAACCCACAACGCATTATACATTTCCGTAAAATCAAGGACATTAACCCGGACAATTTAGAATCACTTATCAACAACCTCCCCAGTACTGATTGTCTTTCTACAACAGATGAGTTTTTGACACACTACAATACAAACCTCCATAACATTCTCAATACCCTGGCCCCACTCAAAACCCGAACTGTCTCCTTCAACCAAACAGCACCCTGGTTTACCCCTACCCTCAGACAACTTAAATCAAAAGGCCGTCAACTTGAAAGATTATACAGAAAAACTGGTCTCACTATTCATAAAGAAATGCACACTACCCACTTCCTCCATTACAAGGACTCAATATCCAAAGCCAAATCAATCTACTCTGGTTTAATCAGTTCCAATGAAGGTAACCCCAGATCACTCTTTTCACACATTTGTAAACTCACCAAACCTGCTGACACTCTTCCCTTACATCTCTATTCCACAGATTTTTGTAATACTCTGGCCTCATTTTTTACATCCAAAATCCAATTTATCCACCAGCAGCTCACCCCTTCATCTGCTCCCAACCCTCCTTCTCCATTCTCCCCGGTTCCTACACACCTGTTCTCTGCATTCACCTCACCATCTGTCCACCAAATCTCCATCTTAATCCAGAAGTCCAAATCCTCTACTTGTCAACTTGACCCTCTCCCTACTGTTCTAGTCAAAGCTTCTATCCCGGCCCTCTCCCCTCTCATCACTAACATTATTCAAACTTCCCTCTCTACTGGCATTGTACCCTCCCATCTCAAAACTGCTGCTGTCACTCCCATACTGAAGAAACCTGGCTCTGATCCCTCCGACTTGAATAACTTTCGTCCCATATCAAACCTCCCGTTCATCTCCAAACTTCTAGAAAAAACAGTAGCTGCTCAACTTCACACCCATCTTTCCTCCAATAACCTCTATGAACAATTTCAATCTGGCTTCCGTCCCCTCCATAGTACCGAAACTGCCCTCCTCAAAATATGCAATGACCTTCTTCTCTCTGTCGACTCCGGTTCACTCGCCATCCTCCTCCTGCTTGACCTCAGTGCAGCCTTTGACACCATCTCTCACTCCATCCTCCTCGACAGACTCTCCTCCATTGGCATCACCAGCATCCCCCTCTCCTGGTTCCGCTCCTATCTTTCTGACCGCACCCAGTTTATCCAGCTCAAATGTTTTAGATCTCACCCCTTTCCCCTCACTTCAGGTGTTCCTCAGGGTTCTGTCCTTGGCCCCTTGCTGTTTCTAATCTATCTTCTCCCCCTTGGTAATATCTTCAGGAAACATCACATTCACTTTCCCTGCTACGCGGATGACACCCAGCTCTACATCTCTACCAAACCTAATACCATACTCCCACCATCCTCCCTAACCAACTGCCTGCAGGAATTAAAATCTTGGTTCACCTCAAACTTCCTCAAATTGAATAGCAATAAAACTGAACTCCTCCTCATTGGCACCAAATCCACCCTAAACAAAATAAACAATTTCTCCATTCCCTTTGACAGCTCTTCCATCTCCCCCTCTCCTCAGGTCAAGACTCTGGTTGTCATCCTTGATAGCACCCTCTCCTTCACCTCACATATCAACCACATCACTCGTTCTGCATATTATCATCTTAGAAACATCCACCGGCTCCGCTCTTCTCTCACTCCTCAGTCCACTGCTATACTTGTTCATACCCTCGTCACCTCGCGACTCGATTACTGTAATTCCCTCCTGCTCGGTCTCCCTCAAAAAACCCTCCATAAGCTTCAGCTGGTCCAAAATTCAGCCGCCCTCATTATCACACTCACACCATACATAAACCATATTACACCTGTCCTCCAACAGTTCCACTGGCTCCCCATTTTACACCGCATTCAATATAAAATCCTGCTCCTCACATTCAAATCCATCCATAACCGAGCCCCTCCATACCTATCTGACCTCATCCATATTCCTACACCTGTCCGCTCTCTTCGTTCTTCCTCCTCTCTCCTCCTCTCTGTCCCCCCTGCTCGCCTCGTCACCATGGGAAACAGAGCCTTCAGTCGCTCTGCTCCCCAGCTCTGGAACACACCGCTGACCTTCGTAATACGGACTCATTAACACATTTCAAATCCAGCCTCAAAACACATCTGTTTAGACAAGCCTACTCAGTCGGACCATAAAGCCATTATTTTTATTTATTTATTTTTTTGTTGTATTTTTTTCTTATTTTATTTGATGCTGTTTTTAACATTGTGTTTGTGATTTTAACTGCTTGTTGTAAGGTGTCCTTGAGTTTCTAGAAAGGCGCCCACAAATAAAATGTATTATTATTATTATTATTATTATTATAAACCATTGTACCGACACGTGCGCTCCATAGCAGGTGTATTAGCATCAAGCTAAGCTAACGTGCTCACGGCGAATAGCGCTGTGGCCTTCGTTCGAGCCAATTTTAGAAAATCGTTATTTTCCCTAGCCGATTATTGCCACGTTTAGTGAATGCCTTGCGCATTTTGTGCAGGCTGTTTTTTTTGGGACTCATAGACCATCAAAAGATTGGACTACGTAGTCTGGAGATTGGATGCCACGTGGGACGTTGGTGAAGGACATCTTGGACTTCAAAGCCACCCGTCCCCTGGAGGGTGTAGGACAGTTGAAAGGATTTCCCTCTTTTTTTTGTTGAATCTGAGATCTCAGTCGTTTTTTTTTTATGGGTCAGATCTGATACCAAAAAAAACAACTGATAAGAACTGATAACAATTTAACTTACTGTATGTTTTCTTCCTTGTTCATCTTTATGCATTCTGGTTCCGTTTCCCATCTACTCCTATTGTAAATATTCACTCAATATATTTTTTTATAAAAACCTCAGTGTGTCTTCTTCCTGTTGGAGGTTTCCCCTTGACTCTAACTAGAGTCTGCTGTTGCCAATCTCACTGTGACCATAAGTAGTGCACCCTAACTCAAATAGATTTGATAAATTGACACACTTTCCCTTGACTGACAACTTAATAGAAGGGTGCCACTAGTAGCTGCACCTAGGGTGGCTACATTGGCTTTTCCAGTGGAGGTGCAAAAGCATCCAGCAGGCGGAAATCCCAAGCTGCTTCATGTCCAAGTGCGATCATAACCGATCCCCGTGCAGACGGCTCCCTCTGTTGGACATTAATTTTATTCCAAAGAGACGTTGATCTGTCAAATCAACGTGATCATTTTGACTAGCTTTCAGTTGTTTACACCTCGACCTGACCAACTTTCTGGCAATAAAACCCCTCTTCGTTTTTGGTGTCTGTGTGTGGTTCTTGTATTGATCTCTCACGAAACCTAACACTTTAATTCACATTCGACCCAAACTCCTCGTTTGGAGCGTCCCTCGCGCCGAAACGGTGCAGCATCGGCGGTGCCGTGGGCATAAACAACTCGGTACGACATTTCGCGCGGGTGGGCGTGAGATTTTCCTCCGCTTCACTGGTAACCCTGGATACTCTCCGCCGTACGGGTGCCGTGCGCCCCAAACCCGAAGCAATGAGGGACATTTTAGGGCGGTCGGGTTCGGGTAGGGGTAGGGCTCGGGCTCGGGCTCGGGCCGCCCGATCTTACCTCTGCTCCGGCGGGGCCAAGCGGGTGGCATCCGTTCGGTCCCGGACCTTCGTGCTGTTTGATTACCAAAGGACTTATGCACACACTTCAACGTGTATTTTGTTCAGGATGACCTCCTGAAGCCTAAATGAGCATTAATTTGATCACACAACTCATGCCTATGAAGATACATTCAAACTCACAAAACGTGCTCAGCTCGGGCTGAAAATGCATTTAAAGCAATAAAAACTCAAATTGAGTGTCACACCTAAACCAAAGGACTTATGCACACATTCAACATGTATTTTGTTCAGGATGACCTCCTGAAGCCTATATGAGCTTTAATTTGACCACACAACTCATTCCTATGAAGATACATTCAAACTCACAAAACGTGCTCAGCTCGGGCTGAAAATGCATTTAAAGCAATAAAAACTCAAATTGAGTGTCACGCCTAAACCAAAGGACTTATGCACACACTTGAACATGTATTTAGTTCAGGAGGTCATCCCGAAGCCTAAATGAGCATTAATTTGACCACACAACTCATTCCTATGAAGATACATTCAAACTCAGAAAACGTGCTCAGCTCGTGCTGAAAATGCATTTAAAGCAATAAAAACTCAAACTGAGTGTCACGCCTAAACCAAAAGACTTATGCACACACTTCAACATGTATTTTGTTCAGGATGACCACCTGAAGCCTTAATTAGCATTCATTTGACCACACAACTCATTCCTATGAAGATACATTCAAAGTCAGAAAGCGCGCTCAAGCTCGGGCTGAAAATGCATTTAAAGCAATAAAAACTCAAATTGAGTGTCACACCTAAACCAAAGGACTTATGCACACACTTCAACATGTATTTTGTTCAGGATGACCTCCTGAAGCCTATATGAGCATTAATTTGACCACACAACTCATTCCTATGAAGATACATTCAAACTAACAAAACGTGCTCAGCTCGGGCTGAAAATGCATTTAAAGCAATAAAAACTCAAATTGAGTGTCACGCCTAAACCAAAGGACTTATGCACACACTTCAACATGTATTTAGTTCAGGAGGTCATCCTGAAGCCTAAATGAGCATTAATTTGACCACACAACTCATTCCTATGAAGATACATTCAAACTCAGAAAACGTGCTCAGCTCGGGCTGAAAATGCATTTAAAGCAATAAAAACTCAAATTGAGTGTCACACCTAAACCAAAGGACTTATGCACACACTTCAACATGTATTTCGTTCAGGATGTCCTCCTGAAGCCTAAATGAGCAGTAATTTGACTACACAACTCATTCCTATGAAGATACATTCAAAGTCGGAAAGCGCGCTCAGCTCAGGCTGAAAATGCATTTAAAGCAATAAAAATTCAAATTGAGTGTCACACCTAAACCAAAGGACTTATGCACACACTTCAACATGTATTTTGTTCAGGATGGCCTCCTGAAGCCTATATGAGCATTAATTTGACCAAACAACTCATTCCTATGAAGATACATTCAAACTCACAAAACGTGCTCAGCTCGTGCTGAAAATGCATTTAAAGCAATAAAAACTCAAACTGAGTGTCACGCCTAAAACCAAAGGACTTATGCACACACTTCAACGTGTATTTTGTTCAGGATGACTGGAAGCCTATATGAGCATTAATTTGACCACACAACTCATTCCTATGAAGATACATTCAAACTCACAAAACGTGCTCAGCTCCGGCTGTGAAAATGCATTGAAAGCAATTAAACTCAAATTGAGTGTCACGCCTAAACCAAAGGACTTATGCACACACTTCAACATGTATTTTGTTCAGGAGGACCACCTGAAGCCTATATGAGCATTAATTTGACCACACAACTCATGCCTACGAAGATACATTCAAACTCACAAAACGTGCTCAGCTCGGGCTGAAAATGCATTTAAAGCAATAAAAACTCAAATTGAGTGTCACGCCTAAACCAAAGGGCTTATGCACACACTTCAACATGTATTTAGTTCAGGATGTCCTCCTGAAGCCTAAATGAGCATTAATTTGACCACACAACTCATTCCTTTGAAGATACATTCAAACTCACAAAACGTGCTCAGCTCGGCCTGAAAATGCATTTAAAGCAATAAAAACTCAAATTGAGTGTCACGCCTAAACCAAAGGGCTTATGCACACACTTCAACATGTATTTAGTTCAGGATGTCCTCCTGAAGCCTAAATGAGCATTAATTTGACCACACAACTCATTCCTATGAAGAAACATTTAACTCAAAAAACGAGCTCAGCTCGGGCAGCAAATGCATTTAAAGCAAAAAAAAACTCAAATTGAGTGTCACGCCTAAACCAAAGGACTTATGCACACACTTGAACATGTATTTATTTCAGGATGTCCTCTGAAGCCTAAATGAGCATTAATTTGACTACACAACTCATTCCTATGAAGATACATTCAAAGTCAGAAAACTTGCTCAGCTCGGGCTGAAAATGCATTTAAAGCAATAAAAACTCAAATTGAGTGTCACACCTAAACCAAAGGACTTATGCACACACTTCAACATGTATTTTGTTCAGGATGACCTCCTGAAGCCTAAATGAGCAGTAATTTGACTACACAACTCATTCCTATGAAGATACATTCAAAGTCGGAAAGCGCGCTCAGCTCAGGCTGAAAATGCATTTAAAGCAATAAAAACTCAAATTAAGTGTCACACCTAAACCAAAGGACTTATGCACACACTTCAACATGTATTTTGTTCAGGATGGCCTCCTGAAGCCTATATGAGCATTAATTTGACCACACAACTCATTCCTATGAAGATACATTCAAACTCACAAAAGGTGCTCAGCTCGGGCTGAAAATGCATTTAAAGCAATAAAAACTCAAATTGAGTGTCACGCCTAAACCATAGGATTTATGCACACACTTCAACATGTATTTTGTTCAGGATGGCCTCCTGAAGCCTAAATGAGCATTAATTTGACTACACAACTCATTCCTATGAATATACATTCAAAGTCAGAAAGCGCGCTCAAGCTCGGGCTGAAAATGCATTTAAAGCAATAAAAACTCAAATTGAGTGTCACACCTAAACCAAAGGACTTATGCACACACTTCAACATGTATTTTGTTCAGGATGACCTCCTGAAGCATATATGAGCATTAATTTGACCACACAACTCATTCCTATGAAGATACATTCAAACTCACAAAACGTGCTCAGCTCGGGCTGTGAAAATGCATTTAAAACAATAAAAACTCAAATTGAGTGTCACGCCTAAACCCAAGGACTTATGCACACACTTCAACATGTATTTTGTTCAGGAGGACCTCCTGAAGCCTAAATGAGCATTAATTTGACCACACAACTCATTCCTATGAAGAACCATTTAACACAAAAAACGTGCTCAGCTCGGGAAGAAAATGCATTTAAAGCAAAAAAACCTCAAATTGAGTGTCACGCCTAAACCAAAGGGTTTATGCACACACTTGAACATGTATTTAGTTCAGGATGGCCTCCTGAAGCCAAAATGAGCATTAATTTGACCACACAACTCATTCCTAAGAAGATACATTCAAACTCACAAAAGGTGCTCAGCTCGGGCTGAAAATGCATTTAGAGCAATAAAAACTCAAATTGAGTGTCACGCCTAAACCAAAGGACTTATGCACACACTTCAACATGTATTTAGTTCAGGATGTCCTCCTGAAGCCTAAATGAGCAGTAATTTGACTACACAACTCATTCCTATGAAGATACATTCAAAGTCAGAAAGCGCGCTCAGCTCAGGCTGAAAATGCATTTAAAGCAATAAAAACTCAAATTGAGTGTCACACCTAAACCAAAGGACTTATGCACACACTTCAACATGTATTTTGTTCAGGATGGCCTCCTGAAGCCTATATGAGCATTATATTGACCACACAACTCATTCCTATGAAGATACATTCAAACTCACAAAAGGTGCTCAGCTCGGGCTGAAAATGCATTTAAAGCAATAAAAACTCAAATTGAGTGTCACGCCTAAACCAAAGGACTAATGCACACACTTCAACATGTATTTTGTTCAGGATGGCCTCTGAAGCCTAAATGAGCATTAATTTGACTACACAACTCATTCCTATGAAGATACATTCAAAGTCAGAAAGCGCGCTCAAGCTCGGGCTGAAAATGCATTTAAAGTAATAAAAACTCAAATTGAGTGTCACACCTAAACCAAAGGATTTATGCACACACTTCAACATGTATTTTGTTCAGGATGACCTCCTGAAGCCTATATGAGCATTAATTTGACCACACAACTCATTCCTATGAAGATACATTCAAACTCAGAAAACGTGCTCAGCTCGTGCTGAAAATGCATTTAAAGCAATAAAAACTCAAACTGAGTGTCACGCCTAAACCAAAAGACTTATGCACACACTTCAACATGTATTTTGTTCAGGATGACCACCTGAAGCCTAAATTAGCATTCATTTGACCACACAACTCATTCCTATGAAGATACATTCAAAGTCAGAAAGCGCGCTCAAGCTCGGGCTGAAAATGCATTTAAAGCAATAAAAACTCAAATTGAGTGTCACACCTAAACAAAGGACTTATGCACACACTTCAACATGTATTTTGTTCAGGATGACCTCCTGAAGCCTATATGAGCATTAATTTGACCACACAACTCATTCCTATGAAGATATATTCAAACTAACAAAACGTGCTCAGCTCGGGCTGAAAATGCATTTAAAGCAATAAAAACTCAAATTGAGTGTCACGCCTAAACCAAAGGACTTATGCACACACTTCAACATGTATTTAGTTCAGGAGGTCATCCTGAAGCCTAAATGAGCATTAATTTGACCACACAACTCATTCCTATGAAGATACATTCAAACTCAGAAAACGTGCTCAGCTCGGGCTGAAAATGCATTTAAAGCAATAAAAACTCAAATTGAGTGTCACACCTAAACAAAAGGACTTATGCACACACTTCAACATGTATTTCGTTCAGGATGTCCTCCTGAAGCCTAAATGAGCAGTAATTTGACTACACAACTCATTCCTATGAAGATACATTCAAAGTCGGAAAGCGCGCTCAGCTCAGGCTGAAAATGCATTTAAAGCAATAAAAATTCAAATTGAGTGTCACACCTAAACCAAAGGACTTATGCACACACTTCAACATGTATTTTGTTCAGGATGGCCTCCTGAAGCCTATATGAGCATTAATTTGACCACACAACTCATTCCTATGAAGATACATTCAAACTCACAAAAGGTGCTCAGCTCGGGCTGAAAATGCATTTAAAGCAATAAAAACTCAAATTGAGTGTCACGCCTAAACCATAGGATTTATGCACACACTTCAACATGTATTTTGTTCAGGATGGCCTCCTGAAGCCTAAATGAGCATTAATTTGACTACACAACTCATTCCTATGAATATACATTCAAAGTCAGAAAGCACGCTCAAGCTCGGGCTGAAAATGCATTTAAAGCAATAAAAACTCAAATTGAGTGTCACACCTAAACCAAAGGACTTATGCACACACTTCAACATGTATTTTGTTCAGGATGACCTCCTGAAGCATATATGAGCATTAATTTGACCACACAACTCATTCCTATGAAGATACATTCAAACTCACAAAACGTGCTCAGCTCGGGCTGTGAAAATGCATTTAAAACAATAAAAACTCAAATTGAGTGTCACGCCTAAACCCAAGGACTTATGCACACACTTCAACATGTATTTTGTTCAGGAGGACCTCCTGAAGCCTAAATGAGCATTAATTTGACCACACAACTCATTCCTATGAAGAACCATTTAACACAAAAAACGTGCTCAGCTCGGGAAGAAAATGCATTTAAAGCAAAAAAAACTCAAATTGAGTGTCACGCCTAAACCAAAGGGTTTATGCACACACTTGAACATGTATTTAGTTCAGGATGGCCTCCTGAAGCCTAAATGAGCATTAATTTGACCACACAACTCATTCCTATGAAGAACCATTTAACACAAAAAACGTGCTCAGCTCGGGAAGAAAATGCATTTAAAGCAAAAAAAAAAAAACTCAAATTGAGTGTCACGCCTAAACCAAAGGACTTATATAAGCACACACTTCAACATGTATTTAGTTCAGGATGTCCTCCTGAAGCCTAAATGAGCAGTAATTTGACTACACAACTCATTCCTATGAAGATACATTCAAAGTCAGAAAGCGCGCTCAGCTCAGGCTGAAAATGCATTTAAAGCAATAAAAACTCAAATTGAGTGTCACACCTAAACCAAAGGACTTATGCACACACTTCAACATGTATTTTGTTCAGGATGGCCTCCTGAAGCCTATATGAGCATTATATTGACCACACAACTCATTCCTATGAAGATACATTCAAACTCACAAAAGGTGCTCAGCTCGGGCTGAAAATGCATTTAAAGCAATAAAAACTCAAATTGAGTGTCACACCTAAACCAAAGGACTTATGCACACACTTCAACATGTATTTTGTTCAGGATGGCCTCTGAAGCCTAAATGAGCATTAATTTGACTACACAACTCATTCCTATGAAGAGACATTCAAAGTCAGAAAGCGCGCTCAAGCTCGGGCTGAAAATGCATTTAAAGCAATAAAAACTCAAATTGAGTGTCACACCTAAACCAAAGGATTTATGCACACACTTCAACATGTATTTTGTTCAGGATGTCCTCCTGAAGCCTAAATGAGCATTAATTTGACCACACAACTCATTCCTATGAAGAAACATTTAACTCAAAAAACGAGCTCAGCTCGGGCAGCAAATGCATTTAAAGCAAAAAAAACTCAAATTGAGTGTCACGCCTAAACCAAAGGACTTATGCACACACTTGAACATGTATTTATTTCAGGATGTCCTCTGAAGCCTAAATGAGCATTAATTTGACTACACAACTCATTCCTATGAAGATACATTCAAAGTCAGAAAACTTGCTCAGCTCGGGCTGAAAATGCATTTAAAGCAATAAAAACTCAAATTGAGTGTCACACCTAAACCAAAGGACTTATGCACACACTTCAACATGTATTTTGTTCAGGATGACCTCCTGAAGCCTAAATGAGCAGTAATTTGACTACACAACTCATTCCTATGAAGATACATTCAAAGTCGGAAAGCGCGCTCAGCTCAGGCTGAAAATGCATTTAAAGCAATAAAAACTCAAATTAAGTGTCACACCTAAACCAAAGGACTTATGCACACACTTCAACATGTATTTTGTTCAGGATGGCCTCCTGAAGCCTATATGAGCATTAATTTGACCACACAACTCATTCCTATGAAGATACATTCAAACTCACAAAAGGTGCTCAGCTCGGGCTGAAAATGCATTTAAAGCAATAAAAACTCAAATTGAGTGTCACGCCTAAACCATAGGATTTATGCACACACTTCAACATGTATTTTGTTCAGGATGGCCTCCTGAAGCCTAAATGAGCATTAATTTGACTACACAACTCATTCCTATGAATATACATTCAAAGTCAGAAAGCGCGCTCAAGCTCGGGCTGAAAATGCATTTAAAGCAATAAAAACTCAAATTGAGTGTCACACCTAAACCAAAGGACTTATGCACACACTTCAACATGTATTTTGTTCAGGATGACCTCCTGAAGCATATATGAGCATTAATTTGACCACACAACTCATTCCTATGAAGATACATTCAAACTCACAAAACGTGCTCAGCTCGGGCTGTGAAAATGCATTTAAAACAATAAAAACTCAAATTGAGTGTCACGCCTAAACCCAAGGACTTATGCACACACTTCAACATGTATTTTGTTCAGGAGGACCTCCTGAAGCCTAAATGAGCATTAATTTGACCACACAACTCATTCCTATGAAGAACCATTTAACACAAAAAACGTGCTCAGCTCGGGAAGAAAATGCATTTAAAGCAAAAAAACCTCAAATTGAGTGTCACGCCTAAACCAAAGGGTTTATGCACACACTTGAACATGTATTTAGTTCAGGATGGCCTCCTGAAGCCAAAATGAGCATTAATTTGACCACACAACTCATTCCTAAGAAGATACATTCAAACTCACAAAAGGTGCTCAGCTCGGGCTGAAAATGCATTTAGAGCAATAAAAACTCAAATTGAGTGTCACGCCTAAACCAAAGGACTTATGCACACACTTCAACATGTATTTCGTTCAGGATGTCCTCCTGAAGCCTAAATGAGCAGTAATTTGACTACACAACTCATTCCTATGAAGATACATTCAAAGTCGGAAAGCGCGCTCAGCTCAGGCTGAAAATGCATTTAAAGCAATAAAAATTCAAATTGAGTGTCACACCTAAACCAAAGGACTTATGCACACACTTCAACATGTATTTTGTTCAGGATGGCCTCCTGAAGCCTATATGAGCATTCATTTGACCACCAACTCATTCCTATGAAGATACATTCAAAGTCAGAAAGCGCGCTCAAGCTCGGGCTGAAAATGCATTTAAAGCAATAAAAACTCAAATTGAGTGTCACACCTAAACCAAAGGACTTATGCACACACTTCAACATGTATTTTGTTCAGGATGACCTCCTGAAGCCTAAATGAACAATAATTTGACCACACAACTCATTCCTATGAAGATACATTCAAAGTCAGAAAGCGCGCTCAGCTCGGGCTGAAAATGCATTTAAAGAAATGAAAACTCAAATTGAGTGTCACGCCTAAACCAAAGGACTTATGCACACACTTCAACATGTATTTTGTTCAGGATGACCTCCGGAAGCCTAAATGAGCATTAATTTGACCACACAACTCATTCCTATGAAGATACATTCAAACTCACAAAACGTGCTCAGCTCGGGCTGAAAATGCATTTAAAGCAATAAAAACTCAAATTGAGTGTCACACCTAAACCAAAGGACTTATGCACACACTTCAACATGTATTTTTTTTTCAGGATGACCTCCTGAAGCCTATATGAGCATTAATTTGACCACACAACTCATTCCTATGAAGATACATTCAAACTCACAAAACGTGCTCAGCTCGGGCTGAAAATGCATTTAAAGCAATAAAAACTCAAATTGAGTGTCACACCTAAACCAAAGGATTATGCACACACTTCAACATGTATTTTGTTCAGGATGACCTCCTGAAGCCTATATGAGCATAATTTTGACCACACAACTCATTCCTATGAAGATACATTCAAACTCACAAAACGTGCTCAGCACGGGCTGAAAATGCATTTAAAGCAATAAAAACTCAAAGTGAGTGTCACACCTAAACCAAAGGATTATGCACACACTTCAACATGTATTTTGTTCAGGATGTCCCCCTGACACCTAAATGGGCAGTAATTTGAATACACAACTCATTCCTAAGAAGATACATTCAAACTCACAAAACGTGCTCAGCTCGGGCTGAAAATGCATTTAAAGCAATAAAAACTCAAATTGAGTGTCACACCTTAACCAAAGGACTTATGCACACACTTCAACATGTATTTTGTTCAGGATGACCTCCTGAAGCCCATATGAGCATTAATTTGACTACACAACTCATTTCTATGAAGATACATTCAAACTCACAAAACGTGCTCAGCTCGGGCTGAAAATGCATTTAAAGCAATAAAAACTCAAATTGAGTGTCACACCTTAACCAAAGGACTTATGCACACACTTCAACATGTATTTTGTTCAGGATGACCTCCTGAAGCCTAAATGAGCAATAATTTGACCACACAACTCATTCCTATGAAGATACATTCAGAGTCAGAAAGCGCGCTCAGCTCGGGCTGAAAATGCATTTAAAGCAATAAAAACTCAAATTGAGTGTCACGCCTAAACCAAAGAACTTATGCACACACTTCAACATGTATTTTGTTCAGGATGACCACCTGAAGCCTAAATGAGCATTAATTTGACCACACAACTCATTCCTATGAAGATACATTCAAAGTCAGAAAGCGCGCTCAGCTCGGGCTGAAAATGCATTTAAAGAAATGAAAACTCAAATTGAGTGTCACGCCTAAACCAAAGGACTTATGCACACACTTCAACATGTATTTTGTTCAGGATGACCTCCGGAAGCCTAAATGAGCATTAATTTGACCACACAACTCATTCCTATGAAGATACATTCAAACTCACAAAACGTGCTCAGCTCGGGCTGAAAATGCATTTAAAGCAATAAAAACTCAAATTGAGTGTCACACCTAAACCAAAGGACTTATGCACACACTTCAACATGTATTCTTTTTCAGGATGACCTCCTGAAGCCTATATGAGCATTAATTTGACCACACAACTCATTCCTATGAAGATACATTCAAACTCACAAAACGTGCTCAGCACGGGCTGAAAATGCATTTAAAGCAATAAAAACTCAAAGTGAGTGTCACGCCTAAACCAAAGAACTTATGCACACACTTCAACATGTATTTTGTTCAGGATGTCCCCCTGACACCTAAATGGGCAGTAATTTGAATACACAACTCATTCCTAAGAAGATACATTCAAACTCACAAAATGTGCTTAGCTCGGGCTGAAAATGCATTTAAAACAATAAAATTTCAAATTGAGTGTCACGCCTAAACCAAAGGACTTATGCACACACTTCAACATGTATTTTGTTCAGGATGACCACTTGAAGCCTAAATGAGCATTAATTTGACCACACAACTCATTCCTATGAAGATACATTCAAACTCACAAAACGTGCTCAGCTCGGGCTGAAAATGCATTTAAAGCAATAAAAACTCAAATTGAGTGTCACACCTAAACCAAAGGACTTATGCACACACTTCAACATGTATTTTGTTCAGGATGACCTCCTGAAGCCCATATGAGCATTAATTTGACTACACAACTCATTCCTATGAAGATACATTCAAACTCACAAAACGTGCTCAGCTCGGGCTGAAAATGCATTAAAAGCAATAAAAACTCAAATTGAATGTCACGCCTAAACCAAAGGACTTATGCACACACTTCAACATGTATTTTGTTCAGGATGACCTCCTGAAGCCTAAATGAGCAATAATTTGACCACACAACTCATTCCTAAGAAGATACATTCAAAGTCAGAAAGCGCGCTCAGCTCGGGCTGAAAATGCATTTAAAGCAATAAAAACTCAAATTGAGTGTCACGCCTAAACCAAAGGACTTATGCATACACTTCAACATGTATTTTGTTCAGGATGACCTCCTGAAGCCTAAATGAACAATAATTTGACCACACAACTCATTCCTATGAAGATACATTCAAACTCTCAAAACGTGCTCAGCTTGGGCAGGAAATGCATTTAAAGCAATAAAAACTCAAATTGAGTGTCACGCCTAAACCAAAGAACTTATGCACACACTTCAACATGTATTTTGTTCAGGATGACCACCTGAAGCCTAAATGAGCATTAATTTGACCACACAACTCATTCCTATGAAGATACAATCAAACTCACAAAACGTGCTCAGCTCGGGCTGAAAATGCATTTAAAGCAATAAAAACTCAAATTGAGTGTCACACCTAAACCAAAGGACTTATGCACACATTCAACATGTATTTTGTTCAGGATGACCTCCTGAAGCCTATATGAGCTTTAATTTGACCACACAACTCATTCCTATGAAGATACATTCAAACTCACAAAACGTGCTCAGCTCGGGCTGAAAATGCATTTAAAGCAATAAAAACTCAAATTGAGTGTCACGCCTAAACCAAAGGATTTATGCACACACTTTAACATGTATTTTGTTCAGAAGGACCACCTGAAGCCTAAATGAGCATTAATTTGATCACACAATTCATGCCTATGAAGATGCATTCAAACTCACAAAACGTGCTCAGCTCGGGCTGAAAATGCATTTAAAGCAATAAAAACTCAAATGGAGTGTCACGCCTAAACCAAAGGACTTATGCACACACTTCAACATGTATTTAGTTCAGGATGACCACCTGAAGCCGAAATGAGCATTAATTTGACCACACAACTCATTCTTATGAAGATACATTCAAACTCACAAAACATGCTCAGCTCGGGCTGAAAATGCATTTAAAGCAATAAAAACTCAAATTGAGTGTCACGCCTAAACCAAAGGACTTATGCACACACTTCAACATGTATTTTGTTCAGGATGACCACCTGAAGCCTAAATGAGCATTAATTTGACCACACAACTCATTCCTATGAAGATACATTCAAACTCACAAAACGTGCTCAACTCGGGCTGAAAATGCATTTAAAGCAATAAAAACTCAAATTGAGTGTCACGCCTAAACCAAAGGACTTATGCACACACTTCAACATGTATTTAGTTCAGGATGTCCTCCTGAAGCCTAAATGAGCATTAATTTGACCACACAACTCATTCCTATGAAGATACATTCAAACTCACAAAAAGTGCTCAGCTCGGGCTGAAAATGCATTTAAAGCAATAAAAACTCAAATTGAGTGTCACGCCCAAACCAAAGAACTTATGCACACACTTCAATATTTATTTAGTTCAGGATGACCACCTGAAGCCTAAATGAGCATTAATTTGACCACACAACTAATTCCTATGAAGCTACATTCAAACTCACAAAACGTGCTCAGCTCGGGCTGAAAATGCATTTAAAGCAATAAAAACTCAAATTGAGTGTCACGCCTAAACCAAAGGACTTATGCACACACTTCAACATGTATTTTGTTCAGGATGACCACCTGAAGCCTAAATGAGCATTAATTTGACCACACAACTGATTCCTATGAAGATACATTCAAACTCACAAAACGTGCTCAGCTCGGGCTGAAAATGCATTTAAAGCAATAAAAACTCAAATTGAGTGTCACGCCTAAACCAAAGGACTTATGCACACACTTCAACATGTATTTTGTTCAGGATGACCACCTGAAGCCTAAATGAGCATTAATTTGACCACACAACTCATTCCTATGAAGATACATTCAAACTCACAAAACGTGCTCAGCTCGGGCTGAAAATGCATTTAAAGCAATCAAAACTCAAATTGAGTGTAAGGCCTAAACCAAAGGACTTATGCACACACTTCAACATGTATTTTGTTCAGGATGACCTCCTGAAGCCCATATGAGAATTAATTTGACCACACAACTCATTCCTATGAAGATACATTCAAACTCACAAAACGTGCTCAGCTCGGGCTGAAAATGCATTTAAAGCAATAAAAACTCAAATTGAGTGTCACGCCTAAACCAAAGGACTTATGCACACACTTCAACATGTATTTTGTTCAGGATGACCACCTGAAGCCTAAATGAGCATTAATTTGACCACACAACTCATTCCTATGAAGATACATTCAAACTCACAAAACGTGCTCAACTCGGGCTGAAAATGCATTTAAAGCAATAAAAACTCAAATTGAGTGTCACGCCTCAACCAAAGGACTTATGCACACACTTCAACATGTATTTTGTTCAGGATGACCTCCTGAAGCCTAAATGAGCATTAATTTGACCACACAACTCATTCCTATGAAGATACATTCAAACTCACAAAACGTGCTCAGCTCGGGCTGAAAATGCATTTAAAGCAATAAAAACTCAAATTGAGTGTCACGCCTAAACCGAAGGACTTATGCACACACTTCAACATGTATTTTGTTCAGGATGACCACCTGAAGCCTAAATGAGCATTAATTTGACCACACAACTAATTCCTATGAAGCTACATTCAAACTCACAAAACGTGCTCAGCTCGGGCTGAAAATGCATTTAAAGCAATAAAAACTCAAATTGAGTGTCACGCCTAAACCAAAGGACTTATGCACACACTTCAACATGTATTTGTTCAGGATGACCACCTGAAGCCTAAATGAGCATTAATTTGACCACACAACTCATTCCTATGAAGATACATTCAAACTCACAAAACGTGCTCAGCTCGGGCTGAAAATGCATTTAAAGCAATAAAAACTCAAATTGAGTGTCACACCTAAACCAAAGGACTTATGAACACACTTCAACATGTATTTTGTTCAGGATGACCACCTGAAGCCTAAATGAGCATTAATTTGACCACACAACTCATTCCTATGAAGATACATTCAAACTCACAAAACGTGCTCAGCTCGGGCTGAAAATGCATTTAAAGCAATCAAAACTCAAATTGAGTGTAAGGCCTAAACCAAAGGACTTATGCACACACTTCAACATGTATTTTGTTCAGGATGACCTCCTGAAGCCCATATGAGAATTAATTTGACCACACAACTCATTCCTATGAAGATACATTCAAACTCACAAAACGTGCTCAGCTCGGGCTGAAAATGCATTTAAAGCAATAAAAACTCAAATTGAGTGTCACGCCTAAACCAAAGGACTTATGCACACACTTCAACATGTATTTTGTTCAGGATGACCACCTGAAGCCTAAATGAGCATTAATTTGACCACACAACTCTTTCCTATGAAGATACATTCAAACTCACAAAACGTGCTCAACTCGGGCTGAAAATGCATTTAAAGCAATAAAAACTCAAATTGAGTGTCACGCCTCAACCAAAGGACTTATGCACACACTTCAACATGTATTTTGTTCAGGATGACCTCCTGAAGCCTAAATGAGCATTAATTTGACCACACAACTCATTCCTATGAAGATACATTCAAAGTCAGAAAGCGCGCTCAGCTCGGACTGAAAATGCATTTAAAGCAATAAAAACTCAAATGGAGTGTCACGCCTAAACCAAAGGACTTATGCACACACTTCAACATGTATTTAGTTCAGGATGACCACCTGAAGCCGAAATGAGCATTAATTTGACCACACAACTCATTCTTATGAAGATACATTCAAACTCACAAAACATGCTCAGCTCGGGCTGAAAATGCATTTAAAGCAATAAAAACTCAAATTGAGTGTCACGCCTAAACCAAAGGACTAATGCACACACTTCAACATGTATTTTGTTCAGGATGACCACCTGAAGCCTAAATGAGCATTAATTTGACCACACAACTAATTCCTATGAAGCTACATTCAAACTCACAAAACGTGCTCAGCTCGGGCTGAAAATGCATTTAAAGCAATAAAAACTCAAATTGAGTGTCACGCCTAAACCAAAGGACTTATGCACACACTTCAACATGTATTTTGTTCAGGATGACCACCTGAAGCCTAAATGAGCATTAATTTGACCACACAACTGATTCCTATGAAGATACATTCAAACTCACAAAACGTGCTCAGCTCGGGCTGAAAATGCATTTAAAGCAATAAAAACTCAAATTGAGTGTCACGCCTAAACCAAAGGACTTATGCACACACTTCAACATGTATTTTGTTCAGGATGACCACCTGAAGCCTAAATGAGCATTAATTTGACCACACAACTCATTCCTATGAAGATACATTCAAACTCACAAAACGTGCTCAACTCGGGCTGAAAATGCATTTAAAGCAATAAAAACTCAAATTTTAAAAAACTTTACCAGTGTAGGCAACTTAATAATAATAATAATACTAATAATACATTTTATTGATAAGCGCCTTTCAAGACACCCAAGGACACTTTACAATAACAAAAAACACAAAACAATACGGGTTGAGCAGCTGACATGTCTGTCATTTTCTTGTGAGAATTAATTTTTTTCCAGAACAACACTCACAAAATTAGATATAGGTCTACATGACTTCCAACATTGTGATGTGCACTCACAGCAGCAATACCAGTCTTCGGCCGCTCAATTCATGCAAATTCTTCTCAAGACACTGCTCATGGTACCACCTTTCGCACTGGGTCTCGTCAAAAGGGGGCCGGGGGGAGAGAACCCTAACATCGCAAGATTATATGTTCGGAAATTTCAATCAGGATAACTCTAAGTTGCTTTTAAAATTCAAATTTTTTCTTTTACTTGAACCAACCCAATTTCAATGATGCATGCAAAGCATCATGAAGACAATGTCGATGCAAGATAAATTGTGTGTTCTTCCATTGTAAAAATCACTCGTTTTGTCAGAGGACCTTTTCCAGGTGGTTTTGCCATTTAGAGCATGCCACAGTGCATGGCGAGAACAAATACGACAACATGACGGAATATCAGTGAACATTAAACTTAAAATTCACAGTGTGTAAATATGGGATTGAAATTTTATCTTGACATTTTATTTTCATCGGAGCAGTGAATAACACGAGATTTTTCGTTGTGGTACAAGTCATAAAAAATGACTTTCTCATAAGCTTTCAGAATTCATCCCTGGTATCAACACTTCCTCTTCATGAAGTAGTTTGAAACAAAATATATCTTTGGCATCATTTCTGGATGCCACAATTAAACATTTTTTGCATGGGTGATCATCATCCAATAAACCTGCTGTGGTCAGTATTTCTGACGATTGTCTTGTTCTCTTATTTTCCATCGCCACATAATGTTCTAAAATTGATGCACGGAATGTCTGGGGAAGGCCTTCATCAGTTCCACTGCCATCTGAAAAAAAATAGCTTGTTTGTCTTGTGGGAGTGACAAAACTGTTTCGGGCGAACAATTTGAAAACACAATTTGTACAAGGCTGCATAAAGCTGGACGATCGCTTGGTTGTGCGTTGACGTTTTGGACCCTGTGTTGTCAACCCGCGCCACTTTCGGCCTGCCTGGCTTGGAGGAGCTCCGGCGGGGACAAACTGGCGGCATCGCTTCTATACCGGCCCGTCGCGGGCGTATTCGACGAGGTTTATTAGCCCGTTGCTTGACACCCGCGCCCCTCCCGGCTTCCCGCAAGATCCCCCTGATCAGAGCTGCATTGCGATCCGCTAGGAGCAGCCGCGCCCGGGCCGTGTTTTGCAGCGGCATTGTACGATATTTCGCGAGGATGGCCGTGAGCTTTTCACCCACTTCGCTTGCAACCCGGGCCACGTTGGACCGACGGGCGCGGCGAAACTCCGGCGAGGTCAGGCGGGTGGCGTATTTTCCTTCACAGAATGTCGCGCGGGTGTGCGTCGAAGTTTTCTGCCCTTTGTGTTAGGGTCCATTGTTTGTCCACAGTGTCGACCCTCCCTTTTGATTTTGCGCCCGGGACCTAACCGACGCTGTCGCTTGGCCCCGCCAGAGCTGCGCCGTGCCTGGCGGGCCGGCAAAGGCGAGTGTTGCAAGCGAAGAGGTGGAAGACCTCGCGCACACCAACACGACCTGCCGGGAGCAAAGCTGCTGCCCGCTCGGCTCCGCCAGAGATGCACCTCGCTTTGAGGGACAGGGGGCGCGGTGTGCAATCAAAGGGAAGAAAAACTTGGGAATCAAACCGCGCGAAGGTCCGGGACCGAACCGATGCCACCCGCTTGGCCCTGCCGGAGTTGCGCGGGGCAGGTAGGGCCGAGAGTGGTGTGTGTGATAAGCGAAGCGGAGGAACAGCTCGCGCCCGCCCGTGAGAAATTTCGGACAGAGCCGTTTTTGCCCACGGCCGAGCCGGAGTTGCTCCGCTGCGGCGCTCAGGCTGTTCCGACGAGGATGTTGGGGCGGAGCGCTGGGAGAACCGCGGGTGTTAAGCAAAGTGTTCGGCTTCGTGAGAGATGAAGAGAGGAACCACGCGCAGACACAAAAAGCACAGAAGGGTTTTATTGCCAGTAAGCGAGACAGGCCGAGGTGGTCACAACTGAAAGGTAGTCAAAATGATCAATTCGAGGAGTGCAGGAATCCTGGAGCGGTACGGCGTCGTCGACACGGCAGGAAGGATCTCTGACGAAGTGACAATGGGTGGCTCTTCAGGCTGGCTTTTATGCTGCAAGTGGCAGATGAGATAATGACTCGCAGGTGTGTCGGGGAGGCAGGTGCACTGATTAGAGAAGCGCCCATCCCACACTGAAAAAGGTAACAATAACTTTTTGGGAGCGGCAAATTCCCCCACAGGAGAACAGAGAAATAGTGGTTTGATTTCGTGGCGCAATGCATGAGGCGTCTGACTACAAATCAGGTCATGCTCGGCCAAAGAGAGGGCGTCCACCAGGTTGAAAAAGAGATGAAGAGCAAACACTGTCAATACATAATAAAGTTTCTCTGTCCCAATATCCAAAAAAAAAAGCCCAGTCCGAAGTAGCAAGATTAAGAAAATCTTTTGAAAAAACGCTCACATGAGGCGGATTTTGAGCCTTGCCTATGCAGTGATATTAATAATAATTGTAATAATAATCATGAAAAAGTGTGATGGTGGCGTGGCATTCATTTATCTTTTGAATTGGTGCGTTTAGATTTTTGTTTTTTGCTTTTCCTTGTATTTGGGTGTAGTTTCAAGCGCAGCTCATGTTCACACAACGCACATTTTATCTCATTATTTTTAGAGGGTCACAGGAAATCATATGGAAGGCTGCAATGGCCAACTCTCACCAGCAGAGGCTATCGTAAAGTGCTGGCCGTGCATGGACAAATAGGGCTCTCGCATTTCAGAAAGCACAAGAGTGACACAACGTGGCATCAGCTCTGAGCAGCAAATATTGTCAATTCATCGTCAATTTTTTCCGTCCCAAGAACCCCCCAAAAAAGTCAAAAGAGCCAAGATTTTTTAAAAACGCTCACATCAGAAGGATTTTGAGGCGTGTCGATGCAAAAAAAAAAGAAAAAAGAAAAAAGACAATTAAAAAGTGTGATGGGGACACGACGTTCTTTGAATTCTAAATTGATATATTTCGATTTTTTTTGCTTTCACATGTATTTGGTTTGAGATTCGATTTCAGCTCATGTTCACAGGGCGGACATTTTATGTTGTTGCTTATTTTTAGAGGGTCATAAAAAAAATCCCAGACTTGACTTCTTCGTTTACAGTTGACTGAATAGGGATGATTGTTTTATTTGGGAGCAGAGAGATGTTGACTTAAATTCGCGGAGTTTATGATGCCACGGATAACGTGTCTCAATACGATTCAGTATTCGTTCGCGGAACGTCGCGCGGCTGGAAGCCGACGTTTTCTGCCCTTTGCGTTCGAAACCATTGTGTGTCCACGGTGCCGCCCCTCCCTTTTTTTGTCTCTTTTTCAGTGTGGGCTGGGCGCCTCTCGAATCAGTGCACCTGCCTCCCCTACACACGTGCGAGTCTTCATCTCATCTGCCACTTGCACCATAAAAGACAGCGTGAACAGCCACCCGTTGCCAGTTCGTCAGCGATCCTTCCTGCCGAGCTAGCTGCTGCCACGCCGTTACGCTCCAGCATTTCTGCACTCCTCAACGTGATCATTTTGACTAGCTTTCAGTTGTTTACACCTCGACCTGACCAACTTTCTGGCAATAAAACCCCTCTTCGTTTTTGGTGTCTGTGTGTGGTTCTTGTATTGATCTCTCACGAAACCTAACACTTTAATTCACATTCGACCCAAACTCCTCGTTTGGAGCGTCCCTCGCGCCGAAACGGTGCAGCATCGGCGGTGCCGTGGGCATAAACAACTCGGTACGACATTTCGCGCGGGTGGGCGTGAGATGTTCCTCCGCTTCACTGGTAACCCTGGATACTCTCCGCCGTGCGCCCCGAACCCGAAGCAATGAGGGACATTTTAGGGCGGTCGGGTTCGGGTAGGGGTAGGGCTCGGGCTCGGGCTCGGGCCGCCCGATCTTACTTCTGCTCCGGCGGGGCCAAGCGGGTGGCATCCGTTCGGTCCCGGACCTTCGTGCTGTTTGATTACCAAAGGACTTATGCACACACTTCAACTTGTATTTTGTTCAGGATGACCTCCTGAAGCCTAAATGAGCATTAATTTGATCACACAACTCATGCCTATGAAGATACATTCAAACTCACAAAACGTGCTCAGCTCGGGCTGAAAATGCATTTAAAGCAATAAAAACTCAAATTGAGTGTCACACCTAAACCAAAGGACTTATGGACACACTTCAACATGTATTTTGTTCAGGATGACCACCTGAAGCCTAAATGAGCATTCATTTGACCACACAACTCATTCCTATGAAGATACATTCAAAGTCAGAAAGCGCGCTCAGCTCAAGCTACAAAAGCATTTAAAGCAATAAAAACTCAAATTGAGTGTCACGCCTAAACCAGAGGATTTATGCACACACTTCAACATGTATTTTGTTCAGGATGTCCTCCTGAAGCCTAAATGAGCATTAATTTGACTACACAACTCATTCCTATGAAGATACATTCAAAGTCAGAAAGCGCGCTCAAGCTCGGGCTGAAAATGCATTTAAAGCAATAAAAACTCAAAAAGAGTGTCACACCTAAACCAAAGGACTTATGCACACATTCAACATGTATTTTGTTCAGGATGACCTCCTGAAGCCTATATGAGCTTTAATTTGACCACACAACTCATTCCTATGAAGATACATTCAAACTCACAAAACGTGCTCAGCTCGGGCTGAAAATGCATTTAAAGCAATAAAAACTCAAATTGAGTGTCACGCCTAAACCAAAGGATTTATGCACACACTTTAACATGTATTTTGTTCAGAAGGACCACCTGAAGCCTAAATGAGCATTAATTTGATCACACAACTCATTCCTATGAAGATACATTCAAAGTCAGAAAGCGCGCTCAGCTCAGGCTACAAAAGCATTTAAAGCAATAAAAACTCAAATTGAGTGTCACGCCTAAACCAGAGGATTTATGCACACACTTCAACATGTATTTTGTTCAGGATGTCCTCCTGAAGCCTAAATGAGCATTAATTTGACTACACAACTCATTCCTATGAAGATACATTCAAAGTCAGAAAGCGCGCTCAAGCTCGGGCTGAAAATGCATTTAAAGCAATAAAAACTCAAATTGAGTGTCACACCTAAACCAAAGGACTTATGCACACATTCAACATGTATTTAGTTCAGGATGACCACCTGAAGCCGAAATGAGCATTAATTTGACCACACAACTCATTCTTATGAAGATACATTCAAACTCACAAAACATGCTCAGCTCGGGCTGAAAATGCATTTAAAGCAATAAAAACTCAAATTGAGTGTCACGCCTAAACCAAAGGACTTATGCACACACTTCAACATGTATTTTGTTCAGGATGACCACCTGAAGCCTAAATGAGCATTAATTTGACCACACAACTAATTCCTATGAAGCTACATTCAAACTCACAAAACGTGCTCAGCTCGGGCTGAAAATGCATTTAAAGCAAAAAAAACTCAAATTGAGTGTCACGCCTAAACCAAAGGACTTATGCACACACTTCAACATGTATTTTGTTCAGGATGACCACCTGAAGCCTAAATGAGCATTAATTTGACCACACAACTGATTCCTATGAAGATACATTCAAACTCACAAAACGTGCTCAGCTCGGGCTGAAAATGCATTTAAAGCAATAAAAACTCAAATTGAGTGTCACGCCTAAACCAAAGGACTTATGCACACACTTCAACATGTATTTTGTTCAGGATGACCACCTGAAGCCTAAATGAGCATTAATTTGACCACACAACTCATTCCTATGAAGATACATTCAAACTCACAAAACGTGCTCAGCTCGGGCTGAAAATGCATTTAAAGCAATAAAAACTCAAATTGAGTGTCACACCTAAACCAAAGGACTTATGAACACACTTCAACATGTATTTTGTTCAGGATGACCACCTGAAGCCTAAATGAGCATTAATTTGACCACACAACTCATTCCTATGAAGATACATTCAAACTCACAAAACGTGCTCAGCTCGGGCTGAAAATGCATTTAAAGCAATCAAAACTCAAATTGAGTGTAAGGCCTAAACCAAAGGACTTATGCACACACTTCAACATGTATTTTGTTCAGGATGACCTCCTGAAGCCCATATGAGAATTAATTTGACCACACAACTCATTCCTATGAAGATACATTCAAACTCACAAAACGTGCTCAGCTCGGGCTGAAAATGCATTTAAAGCAATAAAAACTCAAATTGAGTGTCACGCCTAAACCAAAGGACTTATGCACACACTTCAACATGTATTTTGTTCAGGATGACCACCTGAAGCCTAAATGAGCATTAATTTGACCACACAACTCATTCCTATGAAGATACATTCAAACTCACAAAACGTGCTCAACTCGGGCTGAAAATGCATTTAAAGCAATAAAAACTCAAATTGAGTGTCACGCCTAAACCAAAGGACTTATGCACACACTTCAACATGTATTTTGTTCAGGATGACCACCTGAAGCCTAAATGAGCATTAATTTGACCACACAACTCATTCCTATGAAGATACATTCAAACTCACAAAACGTGCTCAGCTCGGGCTGAAAATGCATTTAAAGCAATAAAAACTCAAATTGAGTGTCACGCCTAAACCGAAGGACTTATGCACACACTTCAAGATGTATTTTGTTCAGGATGACCTCCTGAAGCCTAAATGAGCAATAATTTGACCACACAACTCATTCCTATGAAGATACATTCAAAGTCAGAAAGCGCGCTCAGCTCGGACTGAAAATGCATTTAAAGCAATAAAAACTCAAATGGAGTGTCACGCCTAAACCAAAGGACTTATGCACACACTTCAACATGTATTTAGTTCAGGATTACCACCTGAAGCCGAAATGAGCATTAATTTGACCACACAACTCATTCTTATGAAGATACATTCAAACTCACAAAACATGCTCAGCTCGGGCTGAAAATGCATTTAAAGCAATAAAAACTCAAATTGAGTGTCACGCCTAAACCAAAGGACTTATGCACACACTTCAACATGTATTTTGTTCAGGATGACCACCTGAAGCCTAAATGAGCATTAATTTGACCACACAACTAATTCCTATGAAGCTACATTCAAACTCACAAAACGTGCTCAGCTCGGGCTGAAAATGCATTTAAAGCAATAAAAACTCAAATGGAGTGTCACGCCTAAACCAAAGGACTTATGCACACACTTCAACATGTATTTAGTTCAGGATGACCACCTGAAGCCGAAATGAGCATTAATTTGACCACACAACTCATTCTTATGAAGATACATTCAAACTCACAAAACATGCTCAGCTCGGGCTGAAAATGCATTTAAAGCAATAAAAACTCAAATTGAGTGTCACGCCTAAACCAAAGGACTTATGCACACACTTCAACATGTATTTTGTTCAGGATGACCACCTGAAGCCTAAATGAGCATTAATTTGACCACACAACTAATTCCTATGAAGCTACATTCAAACTCACAAAACGTGCTCAGCTCGGGCTGAAAATGCATTTAAAGCAATAAAAACTCAAATTGAGTGTCACGCCTAAACCAAAGGACTTATGCACACACTTCAACATGTATTTTGTTCAGGATGACCACCTGAAGCCTAAATGAGCATTAATTTGACCACACAACTCATTCCTATGAAGATACATTCAAACTCACAAAACGTGCTCAACTCGGGCTGAAAATGCATTTAAAGCAATAAAAACTCAAATTTTAAAAAACTTTACCAGTGTAGGCAACTTAATAATAATAATAATACTAATAATACATTTTATTGATAAGCGCCTTTCAAGACACCCAAGGACACTTTACAATAACAAAAAACACAAAACAATACGGGTTGAGCAGCTGACATGTCTGTCATTTTCTTGTGAGAATTAATTTTTTTCCAGAACAACACTCACAAAATTAGATATAGGTCTACATGACTTCCAACATTGTGATGTGCACTCACAGCAGCAATACCAGTCTTCGGCCGCTCAATTCATGCAAATTCTTCTCAAGACACTGCTCATGGTACCACCTTTCGCACTGGGTCTCGTCAAAAGGGGGCCGGGGGGAGAGAACCCTAACATCGCAAGATTATATGTTCGGAAATTTCAATCAGGATAACTCTAAGTTGCTTTTAAAATTCAAATTTTTTCTTTTACTTGAACCAACCCAATTTCAATGATGCATGCAAAGCATCATGAAGACAATGTCGATGCAAGATAAATTGTGTGTTCTTCCATTGTAAAAATCACTCGTTTTGTCAGAGGACCTTTTCCAGGTGGTTTTGCCATTTAGAGCATGCCACAGTGCATGGCGAGAACAAATACGACAACATGACGGAATATCAGTGAACATTAAACTTAAAATTCACAGTGTGTAAATATGGGATTGAAATTTTATCTTGACATTTTATTTTCATCGGAGCAGTGAATAACACGAGATTTTTCGTTGTGGTACAAGTCATAAAAAATGACTTTCTCATAAGCTTTCAGAATTCATCCCTGGTATCAACACTTCCTCTTCATGAAGTAGTTTGAAACAAAATATATCTTTGGCATCATTTCTGGATGCCACAATTAAACATTTTTTGCATGGGTGATCATCATCCAATAAACCTGCTGTGGTCAGTATTTCTGACGATTGTCTTGTTCTCTTATTTTCCATCGCCACATAATGTTCTAAAATTGATGCACGGAATGTCTGGGGAAGGCCTTCATCAGTTCCACTGCCATCTGAAAAAAAATAGCTTGTTTGTCTTGTGGGAGTGACAAAACTGTTTCGGGCGAACAATTTGAAAACACAATTTGTACAAGGCTGCATAAAGCTGGACGATCGCTTGGTTGTGCGTTGAAGTTTTGGACCCTGTGTTGTCAACCCGCGCCACTTTCGGCCTGCCTGGCTTGGAGGAGCTCCGGCGGGGACAAACTGGCGGCATCGCTTCTATACCGGCCCGTCGCGGGCGTATTCGACGAGGTTTATTAGCCCGTTGCTTGACACCCGCGCCCCTCCCGGCTTCCCGCAAGATCCCCCTGATCAGAGCTGCATTGCGATCCGCTAGGAGCAGCCGCGCCCGGGCCGTGTTTTGCAGCGGCATTGTACGATATTTCGCGAGGATGGCCGTGAGCTTTTCACCCACTTCGCTTGCAACCCGGGCCACGTTGGACCGACGGGCGCGGCGAAACTCCGGCGAGGTCAGGCGGGTGGCGTATTTTCCTTCACAGAATGTCGCGCGGGTGTGCGTCGAAGTTTTCTGCCCTTTGTGTTAGGGTCCATTGTTTGTCCACAGTGTCGACCCTCCCTTTTGATTTTGCGCCCGGGACCTAACCGACGCTGTCGCTTGGCCCCGCCAGAGCTGCGCCGTGCCTGGCGGGCCGGCAAAGGCGAGTGTTGCAAGCGAAGAGGTGGAAGACCTCGCGCACACCAACACGACCTGCCGGGAGCAAAGCTGCTGCCCGCTCGGCTCCGCCAGAGATGCACCTCGCTTTGAGGGACAGGGGGCGCGGTGTGCAATCAAAGGGAAGAAAAACTTGGGAATCAAACCGCGCGAAGGTCCGGGACCGAACCGATGCCACCCGCTTGGCCCTGCCGGAGTTGCGCGGGGCAGGTAGGGCCGAGAGTGGTGTGTGTGATAAGCGAAGCGGAGGAACAGCTCGCGCCCGCCCGTGAGAAATTTCGGACAGAGCCGTTTTTGCCCACGGCCGAGCCGGAGTTGCTCCGCTGCGGCGCTCAGGCTGTTCCGACGAGGATGTTGGGGCGGAGCGCTGGGAGAACCGCGGGTGTTAAGCAAAGTGTTCGGCTTCGTGAGAGATGAAGAGAGGAACCACGCGCAGACACAAAAAGCACAGAAGGGTTTTATTGCCAGTAAGCGAGACAGGCCGAGGTGGTCACAACTGAAAGGTAGTCAAAATGATCAATTCGAGGAGTGCAGGAATCCTGGAGCGGTACGGCGTCGTCGACACGGCAGGAAGGATCTCTGACGAAGTGACAATGGGTGGCTCTTCAGGCTGGCTTTTATGCTGCAAGTGGCAGATGAGATAATGACTCGCAGGTGTGTCGGGGAGGCAGGTGCACTGATTAGAGAAGCGCCCATCCCACACTGAAAAAGGTAACAATAACTTTTTGGGAGCGGCAAATTCCCCCACAGGAGAACAGAGAAATAGTGGTTTGATTTCGTGGCGCAATGCATGAGGCGTCTGACTACAAATCAGGTCATGCTCGGCCAAAGAGAGGGCGTCCACCAGGTTGAAAAAGAGATGAAGAGCAAACACTGTCAATACATAATAAAGTTTCTCTGTCCCAATATCCAAAAAAAAAAGCCCAGTCCGAAGTAGCAAGATTAAGAAAATCTTTTGAAAAAACGCTCACATGAGGCGGATTTTGAGCCTTGCCTATGCAGTGATATTAATAATAATTGTAATAATAATCATGAAAAAGTGTGATGGTGGCGTGGCATTCATTTATCTTTTGAATTGGTGCGTTTAGATTTTTGTTTTTTGCTTTTCCTTGTATTTGGGTGTAGTTTCAAGCGCAGCTCATGTTCACACAACGCACATTTTATCTCATTATTTTTAGAGGGTCACAGGAAATCATATGGAAGGCTGCAATGGCCAACTCTCACCAGCAGAGGCTATCGTAAAGTGCTGGCCGTGCATGGACAAATAGGGCTCTCGCATTTCAGAAAGCACAAGAGTGACACAACGTGGCATCAGCTCTGAGCAGCAAATATTGTCAATTCATCGTCAATTTTTTCCGTCCCAAGAACCCCCCAAAAAAGTCAAAAGAGCCAAGATTTTTTAAAAACGCTCACATCAGAAGGATTTTGAGGCGTGTCGATGCAAAAAAAAAAGAAAAAAGAAAAAAGACAATTAAAAAGTGTGATGGGGACACGACGTTCTTTGAATTCTAAATTGATATATTTCGATTTTTTTTGCTTTCACATGTATTTGGTTTGAGATTCGATTTCAGCTCATGTTCACAGGGCGGACATTTTATGTTGTTGCTTATTTTTAGAGGGTCATAAAAAAAATCCCAGACTTGACTTCTTCGTTTACAGTTGACTGAATAGGGATGATTGTTTTATTTGGGAGCAGAGAGATGTTGACTTAAATTCGCGGAGTTTATGATGCCACGGATAACGTGTCTCAATACGATTCAGTATTCGTTCGCGGAACGTCGCGCGGCTGGAAGCCGACGTTTTCTGCCCTTTGCGTTCGAAACCATTGTGTGTCCACGGTGCCGCCCCTCCCTTTTTTTGTCTCTTTTTCAGTGTGGGCTGGGCGCCTCTCGAATCAGTGCACCTGCCTCCCCTACACACGTGCGAGTCTTCATCTCATCTGCCACTTGCACCATAAAAGACAGCGTGAACAGCCACCCGTTGCCAGTTCGTCAGCGATCCTTCCTGCCGAGCTAGCTGCTGCCACGCCGTTACGCTCCAGCATTTCTGCACTCCTCAACGTGATCATTTTGACTAGCTTTCAGTTGTTTACACCTCGACCTGACCAACTTTCTGGCAATAAAACCCCTCTTCGTTTTTGGTGTCTGTGTGTGGTTCTTGTATTGATCTCTCACGAAACCTAACACTTTAATTCACATTCGACCCAAACTCCTCGTTTGGAGCGTCCCTCGCGCCGAAACGGTGCAGCATCGGCGGTGCCGTGGGCATAAACAACTCGGTACGACATTTCGCGCGGGTGGGCGTGAGATGTTCCTCCGCTTCACTGGTAACCCTGGATACTCTCCGCCGTACGGGTGCCGTGCGCCCCGAACCCGAAGCAATGAGGGACATTTTAGGGCGGTCGGGTTCGGGTAGGGGTAGGGCTCGGGCTCGGGCTCGGGCCGCCCGATCTTACTTATGCTCCGGCGGGGCCAAGCGGGTGGCATCCGTTCGGTCCCGGACCTTCGTGCTGTTTGATTACCAAAGGACTTATGCACACACTTCAACTTGTATTTTGTTCAGGATGACCTCCTGAAGCCTAAATGAGCATTAATTTGATCACACAACTCATGCCTATGAAGATACATTCAAACTCACAAAACGTGCTCAGCTCGGGCTGAAAATGCATTTAAAGCAATAAAAACTCAAATTGAGTGTCACACCTAAACCAAAGGACTTAGGCACACACTTCAACGTGTATTTTGTTCAGGATGACCACCTGAAGCCTAAATGAGCATTCATTTGACCACACAACTCATTCCTATGAAGATACATTCAAAGTCAGAAAGCGCGCTCAGCTCAGGCTACAAAAGCATTTAAAGCAATAAAAACTCAAAAAGAGTGTCACACCTAAACCAAAGGACTTATGCACACATTCAACATGTATTTTGTTCAGGATGACCTCCTGAAGCCTATATGAGCTTTAATTTGACCACACAACTCATTCCTATGAAGATACATTCAAACTCACAAAACGTGCTCAGCTCGGGCTGAAAATGCATTTAAAGCAATAAAAACTCAAATTGAGTGTCACGCCTAAACCAAAGGATTTATGCACACACTTTAACATGTATTTTGTTCAGAAGGACCACCTGAAGCCTAAAAGAGCATTAATTTGACTAAACAAATCATTCCTATGAAGATACATTCAAAGTCAGAAAGCGCGCTCAGCTCGGAATGAAAATGCATTTAAAGCAATAAAAACTCAAATTGAGTGTCACGCCTAAACCAAAGGATTTATGCACACACTTTAACATGTATTTTGTTCAGGATGACCTCCTGAAGCCCATATGAGAATTAATTTGACCACACAACTCATTCCTATGAAGATACATTCAAACTCACAAAACGTGCTCAGCTCGGGCTGAAAATGCATTTAAAGCAATAAAAACTCAAATTGAGTGTAAGGCCTAAACCAAAGGACTTATGCACACACTTCAACATGTATTTTGTTCAGGATGACCTCCTGAAGCCCATATGAGAATTAATTTGACCACACAACTCATTCCTATGAAGATACATTCAAACTCACAAAACGTGCTCAGCTCGGGCTGAAAATGCATTTAAAGCAATAAAAACTCAAATTGAGTGTCACGCCTAAACCAAAGGACTTATGCACACATTCAACATGTATTTTGTTCAGGATGACCTCCTGAAGCCTATATGAGCTTTAATTTGACCACACAACTCATTCCTATGAAGATACATTCAAACTCACAAAACGTGCTCAGCTCGGGCTGAAAATGCATTTAAAGCAATAAAAACTCAAATTGAGTGTCACGCCTAAACCAAAGGATTTATGCACACACTTTAACATGTATTTTGTTCAGAAGGACCACCTGAAGCCTAAATGAGCATTAATTTGATCACACAATTCATGCCTATGAAGATGCATTCAAACGCACAAAACGTGCTCAGCTCGGGCTGAAAATGCATTTAAAGCAATAAAAACTCAAATGGAGTGTCACGCCTAAACCAAAGGACTTATGCACACACTTCAACATGTATTTAGTTCAGGATGACCACCTGAAGCCGAAATGAGCATTAATTTGACCACACAACTCATTCTTATGAAGATACATTCAAACTCACAAAACATGCTCAGCTCGGGCTGAAAATGCATTTAAAGCAATAAAAACTCAAATTGAGTGTCACGCCTAAACCAAAGGACTTATGCACACACTTCAACATGTATTTTGTTCAGGATGACCACCTGAAGCCTAAATGAGCATTAATTTGACCACACAACTCATTCCTATGAAGATACATTCAAACTCACAAAACGTGCTCAACTCGGGCTGAAAATGCATTTAAAGCAATAAAAACTCAAATTGAGTGTCACGCCTAAACCAAAGGACTTATGCACACACTTCAACATGTATTTAGTTCAGGATGTCCTCCTGAAGCCTAAATGAGCATTAATTTGACCACACAACTCATTCCTATGAAGATACATTCAAACTCACAAAAAGTGCTCAGCTCGGGCTGAAAATGCATTTAAAGCAATAAAAACTCAAATTGAGTGTCACGCCCAAACCAAAGAACTTATGCACACACTTCAATATTTATTTAGTTCAGGATGACCACCTGAAGCCTAAATGAGCATTAATTTGACCACACAACTGATTCCTATGAAGATACATTCAAACTCACAAAACGTGCTCAGCTCGGGCTGAAAATGCATTTAAAGCAATAAAAACTCAAATTGAGTGTCACGCCTAAACCAAAGGACTTATGCACACACTTCAACATGTATTTTGTTCAGGATGACCACCTGAAGCCTAAATGAGCATTAATTTGACCACACAACTCATTCCTATGAAGATACATTCAAACTCACAAAACGTGCTCAGCTCGGGCTGAAAATGCATTTAAAGCAATAAAAACTCAAATTGAGTGTCACACCTAAACCAAAGGACTTATGAACACACTTCAACATGTATTTTGTTCAGGATGACCACCTGAAGCCTAAATGAGCATTAATTTGACCACACAACTCATTCCTATGAAGATACATTCAAACTCACAAAACGTGCTCAACTCGGGCTGAAAATGCATTTAAAGCAATAAAAACTCAAATTGAGTGTCACGCCTCAACCAAAGGACCTATGCACACACTTCAACATGTATTTTGTTCAGGATGATCTCCTGAAGCCTAAATGAGCATTAATTTGACCACACAACTCATTCCTATGAAGATACATTCAAACTCACAAAACGTGCTCAGCTCGGGCTGAAAATGCATTTAAAGCAATAAAAACTCAAATTGAGTGTCACGCCTAAACCGAAGGACTTATGCACACACTTCAAGATGTATTTTGTTCAGGATGACCTCCTGAAGCCTAAATGAGCAATAATTTGACCACACAACTCATTCCTATGAAGATACATTCAAAGTCAGAAAGCGCGCTCAGCTCGGACTGAAAATGCATTTAAAGCAATAAAAACTCAAATGGAGTGTCACGCCTAAACCAAAGGACTTATGCACACACTTCAACATGTATTTAGTTCAGGATGACCACCTGAAGCCGAAATGAGCATTAATTTGACCACACAACTAATTCCTATGAAGATACATTCAAACTCACAAAACATGCTCAGCTCGGGCTGAAAATGCATTTAAAGCAATAAAAACTCAAATTGAGTGTCACGCCTAAACCAAAGGACTTATGCACACACTTCAACATGTATTTTGTTCAGGATGACCACCTGAAGCCTAAATGAGCATTAATTTGACCACACAACTAATTCCTATGAAGCTACATTCAAACTCACAAAACGTGCTCAGCTCGGGCTCAAAATGCATTTAAAGCAATAAAAACTCAAATTGAGTGTCACGCCTAAACCAAAGGACTTATGCACACACTTCAACATGTATTTTGTTCAGGATGACCACCTGAAGCCTAAATGAGCATTAATTTGACCACACAACTGATTCCTATGAAGATACATTCAAACTCACAAAACGTGCTCAGCTCGGGCTGAAAATGCATTTAAAGCAATAAAAACTCAAATTGAGTGTCACGCCTAAACCAAAGGACTTATGCACACACTTCAACATGTATTTTGTTCAGGATGACCACCTGAAGCCTAAATGAGCATTAATTTGACCACACAACTCATTCCTATGAAGATACATTCAAACTCACAAAACGTGCTCAACTCGGGCTGAAAATGCATTTAAAGCAATAAAAACTCAAATTTTAAAAAACTTTACCAGTGTAGGCAACTTAATAATAATAATAATACTAATAATACATTTTATTGATAAGCGCCTTTCAAGACACCCAAGGACACTTTACAATAACAAAAAACACAAAACAATACGGGTTGAGCAGCTGACATGTCTGTCATTTTCTTGTGAGAATTAATTTTTTTCCAGAACAACACTCACAAAATTAGATATAGGTCTACATGACTTCCAACATTGTGATGTGCACTCACAGCAGCAATACCAGTCTTCGGCCGCTCAATTCATGCAAATTCTTCTCAAGACACTGCTCATGGTACCACCTTTCGCACTGGGTCTCGTCAAAAGGGGGCCGGGGGGAGAGAACCCTAACATCGCAAGATTATATGTTCGGAAATTTCAATCAGGATAACTCTAAGTTGCTTTTAAAATTCAAATTTTTTCTTTTACTTGAACCAACCCAATTTCAATGATGCATGCAAAGCATCATGAAGACAATGTCGATGCAAGATAAATTGTGTGTTCTTCCATTGTAAAAATCACTCGTTTTGTCAGAGGACCTTTTCCAGGTGGTTTTGCCATTTAGAGCATGCCACAGTGCATGGCGAGAACAAATACGACAACATGACGGAATATCAGTGAACATTAAACTTAAAATTCACAGTGTGTAAATATGGGATTGAAATTTTATCTTGACATTTTATTTTCATCGGAGCAGTGAATAACACGAGATTTTTCGTTGTGGTACAAGTCATAAAAAATGACTTTCTCATAAGCTTTCAGAATTCATCCCTGGTATCAACACTTCCTCTTCATGAAGTAGTTTGAAACAAAATATATCTTTGGCATCATTTCTGGATGCCACAATTAAACATTTTTTGCATGGGTGATCATCATCCAATAAACCTGCTGTGGTCAGTATTTCTGACGATTGTCTTGTTCTCTTATTTTCCATCGCCACATAATGTTCTAAAATTGATGCACGGAATGTCTGGGGAAGGCCTTCATCAGTTCCACTGCCATCTGAAAAAAAATAGCTTGTTTGTCTTGTGGGAGTGACAAAACTGTTTCGGGCGAACAATTTGAAAACACAATTTGTACAAGGCTGCATAAAGCTGGACGATCGCTTGGTTGTGCGTTGAAGTTTTGGACCCTGTGTTGTCAACCCGCGCCACTTTCGGCCTGCCTGGCTTGGAGGAGCTCCGGCGGGGACAAACTGGCGGCATCGCTTCTATACCGGCCCGTCGCGGGCGTATTCGACGAGGTTTATTAGCCCGTTGCTTGACACCCGCGCCCCTCCCGGCTTCCCGCAAGATCCCCCTGATCAGAGCTGCATTGCGATCCGCTAGGAGCAGCCGCGCCCGGGCCGTGTTTTGCAGCGGCATTGTACGATATTTCGCGAGGATGGCCGTGAGCTTTTCACCCACTTCGCTTGCAACCCGGGCCACGTTGGACCGACGGGCGCGGCGAAACTCCGGCGAGGTCAGGCGGGTGGCGTATTTTCCTTCACAGAATGTCGCGCGGGTGTGCGTCGAAGTTTTCTGCCCTTTGTGTTAGGGTCCATTGTTTGTCCACAGTGTCGACCCTCCCTTTTGATTTTGCGCCCGGGACCTAACCGACGCTGTCGCTTGGCCCCGCCAGAGCTGCGCCGTGCCTGGCGGGCCGGCAAAGGCGAGTGTTGCAAGCGAAGAGGTGGAAGACCTCGCGCACACCAACACGACCTGCCGGGAGCAAAGCTGCTGCCCGCTCGGCTCCGCCAGAGATGCACCTCGCTTTGAGGGACAGGGGGCGCGGTGTGCAATCAAAGGGAAGAAAAACTTGGGAATCAAACCGCGCGAAGGTCCGGGACCGAACCGATGCCACCCGCTTGGCCCTGCCGGAGTTGCGCGGGGCAGGTAGGGCCGAGAGTGGTGTGTGTGATAAGCGAAGCGGAGGAACAGCTCGCGCCCGCCCGTGAGAAATTTCGGACAGAGCCGTTTTTGCCCACGGCCGAGCCGGAGTTGCTCCGCTGCGGCGCTCAGGCTGTTCCGACGAGGATGTTGGGGCGGAGCGCTGGGAGAACCGCGGGTGTTAAGCAAAGTGTTCGGCTTCGTGAGAGATGAAGAGAGGAACCACGCGCAGACACAAAAAGCACAGAAGGGTTTTATTGCCAGTAAGCGAGACAGGCCGAGGTGGTCACAACTGAAAGGTAGTCAAAATGATCAATTCGAGGAGTGCAGGAATCCTGGAGCGGTACGGCGTCGTCGACACGGCAGGAAGGATCTCTGACGAAGTGACAATGGGTGGCTCTTCAGGCTGGCTTTTATGCTGCAAGTGGCAGATGAGATAATGACTCGCAGGTGTGTCGGGGAGGCAGGTGCACTGATTAGAGAAGCGCCCATCCCACACTGAAAAAGGTAACAATAACTTTTTGGGAGCGGCAAATTCCCCCACAGGAGAACAGAGAAATAGTGGTTTGATTTCGTGGAGTTCGTGGCGCAATGCATGAGGCGTCTGACTACAAATCAGGTCATGCTCGGCCAAAGAGAGGGCGTCCACCAGGTTGAAAAAGAGATGAAGAGCAAACACTGTCAATACATAATAAAGTTTCTCTGTCCCAATATCCCAAAAAAAAAGCCCAGTCCGAAGTAGCAAGATTAAGAAAATCTTTTGAAAAAACGCTCACATGAGGCGGATTTTGAGCCTTGCCTATGCAGTGATATTAATAATAATTGTAATAATAATCATGAAAAAGTGTGATGGTGGCGTGGCATTCATTTATCTTTTGAATTGGTGCGTTTAGATTTTTGTTTTTTGCTTTTCCTTGTATTTGGGTGTAGTTTCAAGCGCAGCTCATGTTCACACAACGCACATTTTATCTCATTATTTTTAGAGGGTCACAGGAAATCATATGGAAGGCTGCAATGGCCAACTCTCACCAGCAGAGGCTATCGTAAAGTGCTGGCCGTGCATGGACAAATAGGGCTCTCGCATTTCAGAAAGCACAAGAGTGACACAACGTGGCATCAGCTCTGAGCAGCAAATATTGTCAATTCATCGTCAATTTTTTCCGTCCCAAGAACCCCCCAAAAAAGTCAAAAGAGCCAAGATTTTTTAAAAACGCTCACATCAGAAGGATTTTGAGGCGTGTCGATGCAAAAAAAAAAAGAAAAAAGAAAAAAGACAATTAAAAAGTGTGATGGGGACACGACGTTCTTTGAATTCTAAATTGATATATTTCGATTTTTTTTGCTTTCACATGTATTTGGTTTGAGATTCGATTTCAGCTCATGTTCACAGGGCGGACATTTTATGTTGTTGCTTATTTTTAGAGGGTCATAAAAAAAATCCCAGACTTGACTTCTTCGTTTACAGTTGACTGAATAGGGATGATTGTTTTATTTGGGAGCAGAGAGATGTTGACTTAAATTCGCGGAGTTTATGATGCCACGGATAACGTGTCTCAATACGATTCAGTATTCGTTCGCGGAACGTCGCGCGGCTGGAAGCCGACGTTTTCTGCCCTTTGCGTTCGAAACCATTGTGTGTCCACGGTGCCGCCCCTCCCTTTTTTTGTCTCTTTTTCAGTGTGGGCTGGGCGCCTCTCGAATCAGTGCACCTGCCTCCCCTACACACGTGCGAGTCTTCATCTCATCTGCCACTTGCACCATAAAAGACAGCGTGAACAGCCACCCGTTGCCAGTTCGTCAGCGATCCTTCCTGCCGAGCTAGCTGCTGCCACGCCGTTACGCTCCAGCATTTCTGCACTCCTCAACGTGATCATTTTGACTAGCTTTCAGTTGTTTACACCTCGACCTGACCAACTTTCTGGCAATAAAACCCCTCTTCGTTTTTGGTGTCTGTGTGTGGTTCTTGTATTGATCTCTCACGAAACCTAACACTTTAATTCACATTCGACCCAAACTCCTCGTTTGGAGCGTCCCTCGCGCCGAAACGGTGCAGCATCGGCGGTGCCGTGGGCATAAACAACTCGGTACGACATTTCGCGCGGGTGGGCGTGAGATGTTCCTCCGCTTCACTGGTAACCCTGGATACTCTCCGCCGTACGGGTGCCGTGCGCCCCGAACCCGAAACAATGAGGGACATTTTAGGGCGGTCGGGTTCGGGTAGGGGTAGGGCTCGGGCTCGGGCTCGGGCCGCCCGATCTTACTTCTGCTCCGGCGGGGCCAAGCGGGTGGCATCCGTTCGGTCCCGGACCTTCGTGCTGTTTGATTACCAAAGGACTTATGCACACACTTCAACTTGTATTTTGTTCAGGATGACCTCCTGAAGCCTAAATGAGCATTAATTTGATCACACAACTCATGCCTATGAAGATACATTCAAACTCACAAAACGTGCTCAGCTCGGGCTGAAAATGCATTTAAAGCAATAAAAACTCAAATTGAGTGTCACACCTAAACCAAAGGACTTATGGACACACTTCAACATGTATTTTGTTCAGGATGACCACCTGAAGCCTAAATGAGCATTCATTTGACCACACAACTCATTCCTATGAAGATACATTCAAAGTCAGAAAGCGCGCTCAGCTCAGGCTACAAAAGCATTTAAAGCAATAAAAACTCAAATTGAGTGTCACGCCTAAACCAGAGGATTTATGCACACACTTCAACATGTATTTTGTTCAGGATGTCCTCCTGAAGCCTAAATGAGCATTAATTTGACTACACAACTCATTCCTATGAAGATACATTCAAAGTCAGAAAGCGCGCTCAAGCTCGGGCTGAAAATGCATTTAAAGCAATAAAAACTCAAATTGAGTGTCACACCTAAACCAAAGGACTTATGCACACATTCAACATGTATTTTGTTCAGGATGACCTCCTGAAGCCTATATGAGCTTTAATTTGACCACACAACTCATTCCTATGAAGATACATTCAAACTCACAAAACGTGCTCAGCTCGGGCTGAAAATGCATTTAAAGCAATAAAAACTCAAATTGAGTGTCACGCCTAAACCAAAGGATTTATGCACACACTTTAACATGTATTTTGTTCAGAAGGACCACCTGAAGCCTAAATGAGCATTAATTTGATCACACAATTCATGCCTATGAAGATGCATTCAAACTCACAAAACGTGCTCAGCTCGGGCTGAAAATGCATTTAAAGCAATAAAAACTCAAATGGAGTGTCACGCCTAAACCAAAGGACTTATGCACACACTTCAACATGTATTTAGTTCAGGATGACCACCTGAAGCCGAAATGAGCATTAATTTGACCACACAACTCATTCTTATGAAGATACATTCAAACTCACAAAACATGCTCAGCTCGGGCTGAAAATGCATTTAAAGCAATAAAAACTCAAATTGAGTGTCACGCCTAAACCAAAGGACTTATGCACACACTTCAACATGTATTTAGTTCAGGATGACCACCTGAAGCCGAAATGAGCATTAATTTGACCACACAACTCATTCTTATGAAGATACATTCAAACTCACAAAACATGCTCAACTCGGGCTGAAAATGCATTTAAAGCAATAAAAACTCAAATTGAGTGTCACGCCTAAACCAAAGGACTTATGCATACACTTCAAGATGTATTTTGTTCAGGATGACCTCCTGAAGCCTAAATGAGCATTAATTTGACCACACAACTCATTCCTATGAAGATACATTCAAAGTCAGAAAGCGCGCTCAGCTCGGAATGAAAATGCATTTAAAGCAATAAAAACTCAAATTGAGTGTCACGCCTAAACCAAAGGATTTATGCACACACTTTAACATGTATTTTGTTCAGAAGGACCACCTGAAGCCTAAATGAGCATTAATTTGATCACACAATTCATGCCTATGAAGATGCATTCAAACTCACAAAACGTGCTCAGCTCGGGCTGAAAATGCATTTAAAGCAATAAAAACTCAAATTGAGTGTCACACCTAAACCAAAGGACTTATGAACACACTTCAACATGTATTTTGTTCAGGATGACCACCTGAAGCCTAAATGAGCATTAATTTGACCACACAACTCATTCCTATGAAGATACATTCAAACTCACAAAACATGCTCAGCTCGGGCTGAAAATGCATTTAAAGCAATAAAAACTCAAATTGAGTGTCACACCTAAACCAAAGGACTTATGCACACACTTCATCATGTATTTTGTTCAGGATGACCTCCTGAAGCCCATATGAGAATTAATTTGACCACACAACTCATTCCTATGAAGATACATTCAAACTCACAAAAGGTGCTCAGCTCGGGCTGAAAATGCATTTAAAGCAATAAAAACTCAAATTGAGTGTCACGCCTAAACCAAAGGACTTATGCATACACTTCAACATGTATTTTGTTCAGGATGACCACCTGAAGCCTAAATGAGCATTAATTTGACCACACAACTCATTCCTATGAAGATACATTCAAACTCACAAAACGTGCTCAGCTCGGGCTGAAAATGCATTTAAAGCAATCAAAACTCAAATTGAGTGTAAGGCCTAAACCAAAGGACTTATGCACACACTTCAAGATGTATTTTGTTCAGGATGACCTCCTGAAGCCCATATGAGAATTAATTTGACCACACAACTCATTCCTATGAAGATACATTCAAACTCACAAAACGTGCTCAGCTCGGGCTGAAAATGCATTTAAAGCAATAAAAACTCAAATTGAGTGTCACGCCTAAACCAAAGGACTTATGCACACACTTCAACATGTATTTTGTTCAGGATGACCACCTGAAGCCTAAATGAGCATTAATTTGACCACACAACTCATTCCTATGAAGATACATTCAAACTCACAAAACGTGCTCAACTCGGGCTGAAAATGCATTTAAAGCAATAAAAACTCAAATTTTAAAAAACTTTACCAGTGTAGGCAACTTAATAATAATAATAATACTAATAATACATTTTATTGATAAGCGCCTTTCAAGACACCCAAGGACACTTTACAATAACAAAAAACACAAAACAATACGGGTTGAGCAGCTGACATGTCTGTCATTTTCTTGTGAGAATTAATTTTTTTCCAGAACAACACTCACAAAATTAGATATAGGTCTACATGACTTCCAACATTGTGATGTGCACTCACAGCAGCAATACCAGTCTTTGGCCGCTCAATTCATGCAAATTCTTCTCAAGACACTGCTCATGGTACCACCTTTCGCACTGGGTCTCGTCAAAAGGGGGCCGGGGGGAGAGAACCCTAACATCGCAAGATTATATGTTCGGAAATTTCAATCAGGATAACTCTAAGTTGCTTTTAAAATTCAAATTTTTTCTTTTACTTGAACCAACCCAATTTCAATGATGCATGCAAAGCATCATGAAGACAATGTCGATGCAAGATAAATTGTGTGTTCTTCCATTGTAAAAATCACTCGTTTTGTCAGAGGACCTTTTCCAGGTGGTTTTGCCATTTAGAGCATGCCACAGTGCATGGCGAGAACAAATACGACAACATGACGGAATATCAGTGAACATTAAACTTAAAATTCACAGTGTGTAAATATGGGATTGAAATTTTATCTTGACATTTTATTTTCATCGGAGCAGTGAATAACACGAGATTTTTCGTTGTGGTACAAGTCATAAAAAATGACTTTCTCATAAGCTTTCAGAATTCATCCCTGGTATCAACACTTCCTCTTCATGAAGTAGTTTGAAACAAAATATATCTTTGGCATCATTTCTGGATGCCACAATTAAACATTTTTTGCATGGGTGATCATCATCCAATAAACCTGCTGTGGTCAGTATTTCTGACGATTGTCTTGTTCTCTTATTTTCCATCGCCACATAATGTTCTAAAATTGATGCACGGAATGTCTGGGGAAGGCCTTCATCAGTTCCACTGCCATCTGAAAAAAAATAGCTTGTTTGTCTTGTGGGAGTGACAAAACTGTTTCGGGCGAACAATTTGAAAACACAATTTGTACAAGGCTGCATAAAGCTGGACGATCGCTTGGTTGTGCGTTGACGTTTTGGACCCTGTGTTGTCAACCCGCGCCACTTTCGGCCTGCCTGGCTTGGAGGAGCTCCGGCGGGGACAAACTGGCGGCATCGCTTCTATACCGGCCCGTCGCGGGCGTATTCGACCAGGTTTATTAGCCCGTTGCTTGACACCCGCGCCCCTCCCGGCTTCCCGCAAGATCCCCCTGATCAGAGCTGCATTGCGATCCGCTAGGAGCAGCCGCGCCCGGGCCGTGTTTTGCAGCGGCATTGTACGATATTTCGCGAGGATGGCCGTGAGCTTTTCACCCACTTCGCTTGCAACCCGGGCCACGTTGGACCGACGGGCGCGGCGAAACTCCGGCGAGGTCAGGCGGGTGGCGTATTTTCCTTCACAGAATGTCGCGCGGGTGTGCGTCGAAGTTTTCTGCCCTTTGTGTTAGGGTCCATTGTTTGTCCACAGTGTCGACCCTCCCTTTTGATTTTGCGCCCGGGACCTAACCGACGCTGTCGCTTGGCCCCGCCAGAGCTGCGCCGTGCCTGGCGGGCCGGCAAAGGCGAGTGTTGCAAGCGAAGAGGTGGAAGACCTCGCGCACACCAACACGACCTGCCGGGAGCAAAGCTGCTGCCCGCTCGGCTCCGCCAGAGATGCACCTCGCTTTGAGGGACAGGGGGCGCGGTGTGCAATCAAAGGGAAGAAAAACTTGGGAATCAAACCGCGCGAAGGTCCGGGACCGAACCGATGCCACCCGCTTGGCCCTGCCGGAGTTGCGCGGGGCAGGTAGGGCCGAGAGTGGTGTGTGTGATAAGCGAAGCGGAGGAACAGCTCACGCCCGCCCGTGAGAAATTTCGGACAGAGCCGTTTTTGCCCACGGCCGAGCCGGAGTTGCTCCGCTGCGGCGCTCAGGCTGTTCCGACGAGGATGTTGGGGCGGAGCGCTGGGAGAACCGCGGGTGTTAAGCAAAGTGTTCGGCTTCGTGAGAGATGAAGAAAGGAACCACGCGCAGACACAAAAAGCACAGAAGGGTTTTATTGCCAGTAAGCGAGACAGGCCGAGGTGGTCACAACTGAAAGTGGTCAAAATGATCAATTCGAGGAGTGCAGGAATCCTGGAGCGGTACGGCGTCGTCGACACAGCAGGAAGGATCTCTGACGAAGTGACAATGGGTGGCTCTTCAGGCTGGCTTTTATGCTGCAAGTGGCAGATGAGATAATGACTCGCAGGTGTGTCGGGGAGGCAGGTGCACTGATTAGAGAAGCGCCCATCCCACACTGAAAAAGGTAACAATAACTTTTTGGGAGCGGCAAATTCCCCCACAGGAGAACAGAGAAATAGTGGTTTGATTTCGTGGAGTTCGTGGCGCAATGCATGAGGCGTCTGACTACAAATCAGGTCATGCTCGGCCAAAGAGTCAGCGTCCACCAGGTTGAAAAAGAGATGAAGAGCAAACACTGTCAATACATAATAAAGTTTCTCTGTCCCAATATCCAAAAAAAAAAGCCCAGTCCGAAGTAGCAAGATTAAGAAAATCTTTTGAAAAAACGCTCACATGAGGCGGATTTTGAGCCTTGCCTATGCAGTGATATTAATAATAATTGTAATAATAATCATGAAAAAGTGTGATGGTGGCGTGGCATTCATTTATCTTTTGAATTGGTGCGTTTAGATTTTTGTTTTTTGCTTTTCCTTGTATTTGGGTGTAGTTTCAAGCGCAGCTCATGTTCACACAACGCACATTTTATCTCATTATTTTTAGAGGGTCACAGGAAATCATATGGAAGGCTGCAATGGCCAACTCTCACCAGCAGAGGCTATCGTAAAGTGCTGGCCGTGCATGGACAAATAGGGCTCTCGCATTTCAGAAAGCACAAGAGTGACACAACGTGGCATCAGCTCTGAGCAGCAAATATTGTCAATTCATCGTCAATTTTTTCCGTCCCAAGAACCCCCCAAAAAAGTCAAAAGAGCCAAGATTTTTTAAAAACGCTCACATCAGAAGGATTTTGAGGCGTGTCGATGCAAAAAAAAAAAGAAAAAAGAAAAAAGACAATTAAAAAGTGTGATGGGGACACGACGTTCTTTGAATTCTAAATTGATATATTTCGATTTTTTTTGCTTTCACATGTATTTGGTTTGAGATTCGATTTCAGCTCATGTTCACAGGGCGGACATTTTATGTTGTTGCTTATTTTTAGAGGGTCATAAAAAAAATCCCAGACTTGACTTCTTCGTTTACAGTTGACTGAATAGGGATGATTGTTTTATTTGGGAGCAGAGAGATGTTGACTTAAATTCGCGGAGTTTATGATGCCACGGATAACGTGTCTCAATACGATTCAGTATTCGTTCGCGGAACGTCGCGCGGCTGGAAGCCGACGTTTTCTGCCCTTTGCGTTCGAAACCATTGTGTGTCCACGGTGCCGCCCCTCCCTTTTTTTGTCTCTTTTTCAGTGTGGGCTGGGCGCCTCTCGAATCAGTGCACCTGCCTCCCCTACACACGTGCGAGTCTTCATCTCATCTGCCACTTGCACCATAAAAGACAGCGTGAACAGCCACCCGTTGCCAGTTCGTCAGCGATCCTTCCTGCCGAGCTAGCTGCTGCCACGCCGTTACGCTCCAGCATTTCTGCACTCCTCAACGTGATCATTTTGACTAGCTTTCAGTTGTTTACACCTCGACCTGACCAACTTTCTGGCAATAAAACCCCTCTTCGTTTTTGGTGTCTGTGTGTGGTTCTTGTATTGATCTCTCACGAAACCTAACACTTTAATTCACATTCGACCCAAACTCCTCGTTTGGAGCGTCCCTCGCGCCGAAACGGTGCAGCATCGGCGGTGCCGTGGGCATAAACAACTCGGTACGACATTTCGCGCGGGTGGGCGTGAGATGTTCCTCCGCTTCACTGGTAACCCTGGATACTCTCCGCCGTACGGGTGCCGTGCGCCCCGAACCCGAAGCAATGAGGGACATTTTAGGGCGGTCGGGTTCGGGTAGGGGTAGGGCTCGGGCTCGGGCTCGGGCCGCCCGATCTTACTTATGCTCCGGCGGGGCCAAGCGGGTGGCATCCGTTCGGTCCCGGACCTTCGTGCTGTTTGATTACCAAAGGACTTATGCACACACTTCAACTTGTATTTTGTTCAGGATGACCTCCTGAAGCCTAAATGAGCATTAATTTGATCACACAACTCATGCCTATGAAGATACATTCAAACTCACAAAACGTGCTCAGCTCGGGCTGAAAATGCATTTAAAGCAATAAAAACTCAAATTGAGTGTCACACCTAAACCAAAGGACTTATGGACACACTTCAACATGTATTTTGTTCAGGATGACCACCTGAAGCCTAAATGAGCATTCATTTGACCACACAACTCATTCCTATGAAGATACATTCAAAGTCAGAAAGCGCGCTCAGCTCAGGCTACAAATGCATTTAAAGCAATAAAAACTCAAATTGAGTGTCACGCCTAAACCAGAGGATTTATGCACACACTTCAACATGTATTTTGTTCAGGATGTCCTCCTGAAGCTTAAATGAGCATTAATTTGACTACACAACTCATTCCTATGAAGATACATTCAAAGTCAGAAAGCGCGCTCAAGCTCGGGCTGAAAATGCATTTAAAGCAATAAAAACTCAAATTGAGTGTCACACCTAAACCAAAGGACTTATGCACACATTCAACATGTATTTTGTTCAGGATGACCTCCTGAAGCCTATATGAGCTTTAATTTGACCACACAACTCATTCCTATGAAGATACATTCAAACTCACAAAACGTGCTCAGCTCGGGCTGAAAATGCATTTAAAGCAATAAAAACTCAAATTGAGTGTCACGCCTAAACCAAAGGATTTATGCACACACTTTAACATGTATTTTGTTCAGAAGGACCACCTGAAGCCTAAATGAGCATTAATTTGATCACACAATTCATGCCTATGAAGATGCATTCAAACTCACAAAACGTGCTCAGCTCGGGCTGAAAATGCATTTAAAGCAATAAAAACTCAAATGGAGTGTCACGCCTAAACCAAAGGACTTATGCACACACTTCAACATGTATTTAGTTCAGGATGACCACCTGAAGCCGAAATGAGCATTAATTTGACCACACAACTCATTCTTATGAAGATACATTCAAACTCACAAAACATGCTCAGCTCGGGCTGAAAATGCATTTAAAGCAATAAAAACTCAAATTGAGTGTCACGCCTAAACCAAAGGACTTATGCACACACTTCAACATGTATTTTGTTCAGGATGACCACCTGAAGCCTAAATGAGCATTAATTTGACCACACAACTCATTCCTATGAAGATACATTCAAACTCACAAAACGTGCTCAACTCGGGCTGAAAATGCATTTAAAGCAATAAAAACTCAAATTGAGTGTCACGCCTAAACCAAAGGACTTATGCACACACTTCAACATGTATTTAGTTCAGGATGTCCTCCTGAAGCCTAAATGAGCATTAATTTGACCACACAACTCATTCCTATGAAGATACATTCAAACTCACAAAAAGTGCTCAGCTCGGGCTGAAAATGCATTTAAAGCAATAAAAACTCAAATTGAGTGTCACGCCCAAACCAAAGAACTTATGCACACACTTCAATATTTATTTAGTTCAGGATGACCACCTGAAGCCTAAATGAGCATTAATTTGACCACACAACTAATTCCTATGAAGCTACATTCAAACTCACAAAACGTGCTCAGCTCGGGCTGAAAATGCATTTAAAGCAATAAAAACTCAAATTGAGTGTCACGCCTAAACCAAAGGACTTATGCACACACTTCAACATGTATTTTGTTCAGGATGACCACCTGAAGCCTAAATGAGCATTAATTTGACCACACAACTGATTCCTATGAAGATACATTCAAACTCACAAAACGTGCTCAGCTCGGGCTGAAAATGCATTTAAAGCAATAAAAACTCAAATTGAGTGTCACGCCTAAACCAAAGGACTTATGCACACACTTCAACATGTATTTTGTTCAGGATGACCACCTGAAGCCTAAATGAGCATTAATTTGACCACACAACTCATTCCTATGAAGATACATTCAAACTCACAAAACGTGCTCAGCTCGGGCTGAAAATGCATTTAAAGCAATAAAAACTCAAATTGAGTGTTACGCCTAAACCAAAGGACTTATGCACACACTTCAACATGTATTTTGTTCAGGATGACCACCTGAAGCCTAAATGAGCATTAATTTGACCACACAACTCATTCCTATGAAGATACATTCAAACTCACAAAACGTGCTCAGCTCGGGCTGAAAATGCATTTAAAGCAATCAAAACTCAAATTGAGTGTAAGGCCTAAACCAAAGGACTTATGCACACACTTCAACATGTATTTTGTTCAGGATGACCTCCTGAAGCCCATATGAGAATTAATTTGACCACACAACTCATTCCTATGAAGATACATTCAAACTCACAAAACGTGCTCAGCTCGGGCTGAAAATGCATTTAAAGCAATAAAAACTCAAATTGAGTGTCACGCCTAAACCAAAGGACTTATGCACACACTTCAACATGTATTTTGTTCAGGATGACCACCTGAAGCCTAAATGAGCATTAATTTGACCACACAACTCATTCCTATGAAGATACATTCAAACTCACAAAACGTGCTCAACTCGGGCTGAAAATGCATTTAAAGCAATAAAAACTCAAATTGAGTGTCACGCCTCAACCAAAGGACTTATGCACACACTTCAACATGTATTTTGTTCAGGATGACCTCCTGAAGCCTAAATGAGCATTAATTTGACCACACAACTCATTCCTATGAAGATACATTCAAACTCACAAAACGTGCTCAGCTCGGGCTGAAAATGCATTTAAAGCAATAAAAACTCAAATTGAGTGTCACGCCTAAACCGAAGGACTTATGCACACACTTCAACATGTATTTTGTTCAGGATGACCACCTGAAGCCTAAATGAGCATTAATTTGACCACACAACTAATTCCTATGAAGCTACATTCAAACTCACAAAACGTGCTCAGCTCGGGCTGAAAATGCATTTAAAGCAATAAAAACTCAAATTGAGTGTCACGCCTAAACCAAAGGACTTATGCACACACTTCAACATGTATTTGTTCAGGATGACCACCTGAAGCCTAAATGAGCATTAATTTGACCACACAACTCATTCCTATGAAGATACATTCAAACTCACAAAACGTGCTCAGCTCGGGCTGAAAATGCATTTAAAGCAATAAAAACTCAAATTGAGTGTCACGCCTAAACCAAAGGACTTATGCACACACTTCAACATGTATTTTGTTCAGGATGACCACCTGAAGCCTAAATGAGCATTAATTTGACCACACAACTCTTTCCTATGAAGATACATTCAAACTCACAAAACGTGCTCAACTCGGGCTGAAAATGCATTTAAAGCAATAAAAACTCAAATTGAGTGTCACGCCTCAACCAAAGGACTTATGCACACACTTCAACATGTATTTTGTTCAGGATGACCTCCTGAAGCCTAAATGAGCATTAATTTGACCACACAACTCATTCCTATGAAGATACATTCAAAGTCAGAAAGCGCGCTCAGCTCGGACTGAAAATGCATTTAAAGCAATAAAAACTCAAATGGAGTGTCACGCCTAAACCAAAGGACTTATGCACACACTTCAACATGTATTTAGTTCAGGATGACCACCTGAAGCCGAAATGAGCATTAATTTGACCACACAACTCATTCTTATGAAGATACATTCAAACTCACAAAACATGCTCAGCTCGGGCTGAAAATGCATTTAAAGCAATAAAAACTCAAATTGAGTGTCACGCCTAAACCAAAGGACTAATGCACACACTTCAACATGTATTTTGTTCAGGATGACCACCTGAAGCCTAAATGAGCATTAATTTGACCACACAACTAATTCCTATGAAGCTACATTCAAACTCACAAAACGTGCTCAGCTCGGGCTGAAAATGCATTTAAAGCAATAAAAACTCAAATTGAGTGTCACGCCTAAACCAAAGGACTTATGCACACACTTCAACATGTATTTTGTTCAGGATGACCACCTGAAGCCTAAATGAGCATTAATTTGACCACACAACTGATTCCTATGAAGCTACATTCAAACTCACAAAACGTGCTCAGCTCGGGCTGAAAATGCATTTAAAGCAATAAAAACTCAAATTGAGTGTCACGCCTAAACCAAAGGACTTATGCACACACTTCAACATGTATTTTGTTCAGGATGACCACCTGAAGCCTAAATGAGCATTAATTTGACCACACAACTCATTCCTATGAAGATACATTCAAACTCACAAAACGTGCTCAACTCGGGCTGAAAATGCATTTAAAGCAATAAAAACTCAAATTTTAAAAAACTTTACCAGTGTAGGCAACTTAATAATAATAATAATACTAATAATACATTTTATTGATAAGCGCCTTTCAAGACACCCAAGGACACTTTACAATAACAAAAAACACAAAACAATACGGGTTGAGCAGCTGACATGTCTGTCATTTTCTTGTGAGAATTAATTTTTTTCCAGAACAACACTCACAAAATTAGATATAGGTCTACATGACTTCCAACATTGTGATGTGCACTCACAGCAGCAATACCAGTCTTCGGCCGCTCAATTCATGCAAATTCTTCTCAAGACACTGCTCATGGTACCACCTTTCGCACTGGGTCTCGTCAAAAGGGGGCCGGGGGGAGAGAACCCTAACATCGCAAGATTATATGTTCGGAAATTTCAATCAGGATAACTCTAAGTTGCTTTTAAAATTCAAATTTTTTCTTTTACTTGAACCAACCCAATTTCAATGATGCATGCAAAGCATCATGAAGACAATGTCGATGCAAGATAAATTGTGTGTTCTTCCATTGTAAAAATCACTCGTTTTGTCAGAGGACCTTTTCCAGGTGGTTTTGCCATTTAGAGCATGCCACAGTGCATGGCGAGAACAAATACGACAACATGACGGAATATCAGTGAACATTAAACTTAAAATTCACAGTGTGTAAATATGGGATTGAAATTTTATCTTGACATTTTATTTTCATCGGAGCAGTGAATAACACGAGATTTTTCGTTGTGGTACAAGTCATAAAAAATGACTTTCTCATAAGCTTTCAGAATTCATCCCTGGTATCAACACTTCCTCTTCATGAAGTAGTTTGAAACAAAATATATCTTTGGCATCATTTCTGGATGCCACAATTAAACATTTTTTGCATGGGTGATCATCATCCAATAAACCTGCTGTGGTCAGTATTTCTGACGATTGTCTTGTTCTCTTATTTTCCATCGCCACATAATGTTCTAAAATTGATGCACGGAATGTCTGGGGAAGGCCTTCATCAGTTCCACTGCCATCTGAAAAAAAATAGCTTGTTTGTCTTGTGGGAGTGACAAAACTGTTTCGGGCGAACAATTTGAAAACACAATTTGTACAAGGCTGCATAAAGCTGGACGATCGCTTGGTTGTGCGTTGACGTTTTGGACCCTGTGTTGTCAACCCGCGCCACTTTCGGCCTGCCTGGCTTGGAGGAGCTCCGGCGGGGACAAACTGGCGGCATCGCTTCTATACCGGCCCGTCGCGGGCGTATTCGACCAGGTTTATTAGCCCGTTGCTTGACACCCGCGCCCCTCCCGGCTTCCCGCAAGATCCCCCTGATCAGAGCTGCATTGCGATCCGCTAGGAGCAGCCGCGCCCGGGCCGTGTTTTGCAGCGGCATTGTACGATATTTCGCGAGGATGGCCGTGAGCTTTTCACCCACTTCGCTTGCAACCCGGGCCACGTTGGACCGACGGGCGCGGCGAAACTCCGGCGAGGTCAGGCGGGTGGCGTATTTTCCTTCACAGAATGTCGCGCGGGTGTGCGTCGAAGTTTTCTGCCCTTTGTGTTAGGGTCCATTGTTTGTCCACAGTGTCGACCCTCCCTTTTGATTTTGCGCCCGGGACCTAACCGACGCTGTCGCTTGGCCCCGCCAGAGCTGCGCCGTGCCTGGCGGGCCGGCAAAGGCGAGTGTTGCAAGCGAAGAGGTGGAAGACCTCGCGCACACCAACACGACCTGCCGGGAGCAAAGCTGCTGCCCGCTCGGCTCCGCCAGAGATGCACCTCGCTTTGAGGGACAGGGGGCGCGGTGTGCAATCAAAGGGAAGAAAAACTTGGGAATCAAACCGCGCGAAGGTCCGGGACCGAACCGATGCCACCCGCTTGGCCCTGCCGGAGTTGCGCGGGGCAGGTAGGGCCGAGAGTGGTGTGTGTGATAAGCGAAGCGGAGGAACAGCTCACGCCCGCCCGTGAGAAATTTCGGACAGAGCCGTTTTTGCCCACGGCCGAGCCGGAGTTGCTCCGCTGCGGCGCTCAGGCTGTTCCGACGAGGATGTTGGGGCGGAGCGCTGGGAGAACCGCGGGTGTTAAGCAAAGTGTTCGGCTTCGTGAGAGATGAAGAAAGGAACCACGCGCAGACACAAAAAGCACAGAAGGGTTTTATTGCCAGTAAGCGAGACAGGCCGAGGTGGTCACAACTGAAAGTGGTCAAAATGATCAATTCGAGGAGTGCAGGAATCCTGGAGCGGTACGGCGTCGTCGACACAGCAGGAAGGATCTCTGACGAAGTGACAATGGGTGGCTCTTCAGGCTGGCTTTTATGCTGCAAGTGGCAGATGAGATAATGACTCGCAGGTGTGTCGGGGAGGCAGGTGCACTGATTAGAGAAGCGCCCATCCCACACTGAAAAAGGTAACAATAACTTTTTGGGAGCGGCAAATTCCCCCACAGGAGAACAGAGAAATAGTGGTTTGATTTCGTGGAGTTCGTGGCGCAATGCATGAGGCGTCTGACTACAAATCAGGTCATGCTCGGCCAAAGAGTCAGCGTCCACCAGGTTGAAAAAGAGATGAAGAGCAAACACTGTCAATACATAATAAAGTTTCTCTGTCCCAATATCCAAAAAAAAAAGCCCAGTCCGAAGTAGCAAGATTAAGAAAATCTTTTGAAAAAACGCTCACATGAGGCGGATTTTGAGCCTTGCCTATGCAGTGATATTAATAATAATTGTAATAATAATCATGAAAAAGTGTGATGGTGGCGTGGCATTCATTTATCTTTTGAATTGGTGCGTTTAGATTTTTGTTTTTTGCTTTTCCTTGTATTTGGGTGTAGTTTCAAGCGCAGCTCATGTTCACACAACGCACATTTTATCTCATTATTTTTAGAGGGTCACAGGAAATCATATGGAAGGCTGCAATGGCCAACTCTCACCAGCAGAGGCTATCGTAAAGTGCTGGCCGTGCATGGACAAATAGGGCTCTCGCATTTCAGAAAGCACAAGAGTGACACAACGTGGCATCAGCTCTGAGCAGCAAATATTGTCAATTCATCGTCAATTTTTTCCGTCCCAAGAACCCCCCAAAAAAGTCAAAAGAGCCAAGATTTTTTAAAAACGCTCACATCAGAAGGATTTTGAGGCGTGTCGATGCAAAAAAAAAAGAAAAAAGAAAAAAGACAATTAAAAAGTGTGATGGGGACACGACGTTCTTTGAATTCTAAATTGATATATTTCGATTTTTTTTGCTTTCACATGTATTTGGTTTGAGATTCGATTTCAGCTCATGTTCACAGGGCGGACATTTTATGTTGTTGCTTATTTTTAGAGGGTCATAAAAAAAATCCCAGACTTGACTTCTTCGTTTACAGTTGACTGAATAGGGATGATTGTTTTATTTGGGAGCAGAGAGATGTTGACTTAAATTCGCGGAGTTTATGATGCCACGGATAACGTGTCTCAATACGATTCAGTATTCGTTCGCGGAACGTCGCGCGGCTGGAAGCCGACGTTTTCTGCCCTTTGCGTTCGAAACCATTGTGTGTCCACGGTGCCGCCCCTCCCTTTTTTTGTCTCTTTTTCAGTGTGGGCTGGGCGCCTCTCGAATCAGTGCACCTGCCTCCCCTACACACGTGCGAGTCTTCATCTCATCTGCCACTTGCACCATAAAAGACAGCGTGAACAGCCACCCGTTGCCAGTTCGTCAGCGATCCTTCCTGCCGAGCTAGCTGCTGCCACGCCGTTACGCTCCAGCATTTCTGCACTCCTCAACGTGATCATTTTGACTAGCTTTCAGTTGTTTACACCTCGACCTGACCAACTTTCTGGCAATAAAACCCCTCTTCGTTTTTGGTGTCTGTGTGTGGTTCTTGTATTGATCTCTCACGAAACCTAACACTTTAATTCACATTCGACCCAAACTCCTCGTTTGGAGCGTCCCTCGCGCCGAAACGGTGCAGCATCGGCGGTGCCGTGGGCATAAACAACTCGGTACGACATTTCGCGCGGGTGGGCGTGAGATGTTCCTCCGCTTCACTGGTAACCCTGGATACTCTCCGCCGTACGGGTGCCGTGCGCCCCGAACCCGAAGCAATGAGGGACATTTTAGGGCGGTCGGGTTCGGGTAGGGGTAGGGCTCGGGCTCGGGCTCGGGCCGCCCGATCTTACTTATGCTCCGGCGGGGCCAAGCGGGTGGCATCCGTTCGGTCCCGGACCTTCGTGCTGTTTGATTACCAAAGGACTTATGCACACACTTCAACTTGTATTTTGTTCAGGATGACCTCCTGAAGCCTAAATGAGCATTAATTTGATCACACAACTCATGCCTATGAAGATACATTCAAACTCACAAAACGTGCTCAGCTCGGGCTGAAAATGCATTTAAAGCAATAAAAACTCAAATTGAGTGTCACACCTAAACCAAAGGACTTATGGACACACTTCAACATGTATTTTGTTCAGGATGACCACCTGAAGCCTAAATGAGCATTCATTTGACCACACAACTCATTCCTATGAAGATACATTCAAAGTCAGAAAGCGCGCTCAGCTCAGGCTACAAATGCATTTAAAGCAATAAAAACTCAAATTGAGTGTCACGCCTAAACCAGAGGATTTATGCACACACTTCAACATGTATTTTGTTCAGGATGTCCTCCTGAAGCCTAAATGAGCATTAATTTGACTACACAACTCATTCCTATGAAGATACATTCAAAGTCAGAAAGCGCGCTCAAGCTCGGGCTGAAAATGCATTTAAAGCAATAAAAACTCAAATTGAGTGTCACACCTAAACCAAAGGACTTATGCACACATTCAACATGTATTTTGTTCAGGATGACCTCCTGAAGCCTATATGAGCTTTAATTTGACCACACAACTCATTCCTATGAAGATACATTCAAACTCACAAAACGTGCTCAGCTCGGGCTGAAAATGCATTTAAAGCAATAAAAACTCAAATTGAGTGTCACGCCTAAACCAAAGGATTTATGCACACACTTTAACATGTATTTTGTTCAGAAGGACCACCTGAAGCCTAAATGAGCATTAATTTGATCACACAATTCATGCCTATGAAGATGCATTCAAACTCACAAAACGTGCTCAGCTCGGGCTGAAAATGCATTTAAAGCAATAAAAACTCAAATTGAGTGTCACGCCTAAACCAAAGGACTTATGCACACACTTCAACATGTATTTAGTTCAGGATGTCCTCCTGAAGCCTAAATGAGCATTAATTTGACCACACAACTCATTCCTATGAAGATACATTCAAACTCACAAAAAGTGCTCAGCTCGGGCTGAAAATGCATTTAAAGCAATAAAAACTCAAATTGAGTGTCACGCCCAAACCAAAGAACTTATGCACACACTTCAATATTTATTTAGTTCAGGATGACCACCTGAAGCCTAAATGAGCATTAATTTGACCACACAACTAATTCCTATGAAGCTACATTCAAACTCACAAAACGTGCTCAGCTCGGGCTGAAAATGCATTTAAAGCAATAAAAACTCAAATTGAGTGTCACGCCTAAACCAAAGGACTTATGCACACACTTCAACATGTATTTTGTTCAGGATGACCACCTGAAGCCTAAATGAGCATTAATTTGACCACACAACTGATTCCTATGAAGATACATTCAAACTCACAAAACGTGCTCAGCTCGGGCTGAAAATGCATTTAAAGCAATAAAAACTCAAATTGAGTGTCACGCCTAAACCAAAGGACTTATGCACACACTTCAACATGTATTTTGTTCAGGATGACCACCTGAAGCCTAAATGAGCATTAATTTGACCACACAACTCATTCCTATGAAGATACATTCAAACTCACAAAACGTGCTCAGCTCGGGCTGAAAATGCATTTAAAGCAATAAAAACTCAAATTGAGTGTCACGCCTAAACCAAAGGACTTATGCACACACTTCAACATGTATTTTGTTCAGGATGACCACCTGAAGCCTAAATGAGCATTAATTTGACCACACAACTCATTCCTATGAAGATACATTCAAACTCACAAAACGTGCTCAGCTCGGGCTGAAAATGCATTTAAAGCAATCAAAACTCAAATTGAGTGTAAGGCCTAAACCAAAGGACTTATGCACACACTTCAACATGTATTTTGTTCAGGATGACCTCCTGAAGCCCATATGAGAATTAATTTGACCACACAACTCATTCCTATGAAGATACATTCAAACTCACAAAACGTGCTCAGCTCGGGCTGAAAATGCATTTAAAGCAATAAAAACTCAAATTGAGTGTCACGCCTAAACCAAAGGACTTATGCACACACTTCAACATGTATTTTGTTCAGGATGACCACCTGAAGCCTAAATGAGCATTAATTTGACCACACAACTCATTCCTATGAAGATACATTCAAACTCACAAAACGTGCTCAACTCGGGCTGAAAATGCATTTAAAGCAATAAAAACTCAAATTTTAAAAAACTTTACCAGTGTAGGCAACTTAATAATAATAATAATACTAATAATACATTTTATTGATAAGCGCCTTTCAAGACACCCAAGGACACTTTACAATAACAAAAAACACAAAACAATACGGGTTGAGCAGCTGACATGTCTGTCATTTTCTTGTGAGAATTAATTTTTTTCCAGAACAACACTCACAAAATTAGATATAGGTCTACATGACTTCCAACATTGTGATGTGCACTCACAGCAGCAATACCAGTCTTCGGCCGCTCAATTCATGCAAATTCTTCTCAAGACACTGCTCATGGTACCACCTTTCGCACTGGGTCTCGTCAAAAGGGGGCCGGGGGGAGAGAACCCTAACATCGCAAGATTATATGTTCGGAAATTTCAATCAGGATAACTCTAAGTTGCTTTTAAAATTCAAATTTTTTCTTTTACTTGAACCAACCCAATTTCAATGATGCATGCAAAGCATCATGAAGACAATGTCGATGCAAGATAAATTGTGTGTTCTTCCATTGTAAAAATCACTCGTTTTGTCAGAGGACCTTTTCCAGGTGGTTTTGCCATTTAGAGCATGCCACAGTGCATGGCGAGAACAAATACGACAACATGACGGAATATCAGTGAACATTAAACTTAAAATTCACAGTGTGTAAATATGGGATTGAAATTTTATCTTGACATTTTATTTTCATCGGAGCAGTGAATAACACGAGATTTTTCGTTGTGGTACAAGTCATAAAAAATGACTTTCTCATAAGCTTTCAGAATTCATCCCTGGTATCAACACTTCCTCTTCATGAAGTAGTTTGAAACAAAATATATCTTTGGCATCATTTCTGGATGCCACAATTAAACATTTTTTGCATGGGTGATCATCATCCAATAAACCTGCTGTGGTCAGTATTTCTGACGATTGTCTTGTTCTCTTATTTTCCATCGCCACATAATGTTCTAAAATTGATGCACGGAATGTCTGGGGAAGGCCTTCATCAGTTCCACTGCCATCTGAAAAAAAATAGCTTGTTTGTCTTGTGGGAGTGACAAAACTGTTTCGGGCGAACAATTTGAAAACACAATTTGTACAAGGCTGCATAAAGCTGGACGATCGCTTGGTTGTGCGTTGACGTTTTGGACCCTGTGTTGTCAACCCGCGCCACTTTCGGCCTGCCTGGCTTGGAGGAGCTCCGGCGGGGACAAACTGGCGGCATCGCTTCTATACCGGCCCGTCGCGGGCGTATTCGACCAGGTTTATTAGCCCGTTGCTTGACACCCGCGCCCCTCCCGGCTTCCCGCAAGATCCCCCTGATCAGAGCTGCATTGCGATCCGCTAGGAGCAGCCGCGCCCGGGCCGTGTTTTGCAGCGGCATTGTACGATATTTCGCGAGGATGGCCGTGAGCTTTTCACCCACTTCGCTTGCAACCCGGGCCACGTTGGACCGACGGGCGCGGCGAAACTCCGGCGAGGTCAGGCGGGTGGCGTATTTTCCTTCACAGAATGTCGCGCGGGTGTGCGTCGAAGTTTTCTGCCCTTTGTGTTAGGGTCCATTGTTTGTCCACAGTGTCGACCCTCCCTTTTGATTTTGCGCCCGGGACCTAACCGACGCTGTCGCTTGGCCCCGCCAGAGCTGCGCCGTGCCTGGCGGGCCGGCAAAGGCGAGTGTTGCAAGCGAAGAGGTGGAAGACCTCGCGCACACCAACACGACCTGCCGGGAGCAAAGCTGCTGCCCGCTCGGCTCCGCCAGAGATGCACCTCGCTTTGAGGGACAGGGGGCGCGGTGTGCAATCAAAGGGAAGAAAAACTTGGGAATCAAACCGCGCGAAGGTCCGGGACCGAACCGATGCCACCCGCTTGGCCCTGCCGGAGTTGCGCGGGGCAGGTAGGGCCGAGAGTGGTGTGTGTGATAAGCGAAGCGGAGGAACAGCTCGCGCCCGCCCGTGAGAAATTTCGGACAGAGCCGTTTTTGCCCACGGCCGAGCCGGAGTTGCTCCGCTGCGGCGCTCAGGCTGTTCCGACGAGGATGTTGGGGCGGAGCGCTGGGAGAACCGCGGGTGTTAAGCAAAGTGTTCGGCTTCGTGAGAGATGAAGAGAGGAACCACGCGCAGACACAAAAAGCACAGAAGGGTTTTATTGCCAGTAAGCGAGACAGGCCGAGGTGGTCACAACTGAAAGGTAGTCAAAATGATCAATTCGAGGAGTGCAGGAATCCTGGAGCGGTACGGCGTCGTCGACACGGCAGGAAGGATCTCTGACGAAGTGACAATGGGTGGCTCTTCAGGCTGGCTTTTATGCTGCAAGTGGCAGATGAGATAATGACTCGCAGGTGTGTCGGGGAGGCAGGTGCACTGATTAGAGAAGCGCCCATCCCACACTGAAAAAGGTAACAATAACTTTTTGGGAGCGGCAAATTCCCCCACAGGAGAACAGAGAAATAGTGGTTTGATTTCGTGGCGCAATGCATGAGGCGTCTGACTACAAATCAGGTCATGCTCGGCCAAAGAGAGGGCGTCCACCAGGTTGAAAAAGAGATGAAGAGCAAACACTGTCAATACATAATAAAGTTTCTCTGTCCCAATATCCAAAAAAAAAAGCCCAGTCCGAAGTAGCAAGATTAAGAAAATCTTTTGAAAAAACGCTCACATGAGGCGGATTTTGAGCCTTGCCTATGCAGTGATATTAATAATAATTGTAATAATAATCATGAAAAAGTGTGATGGTGGCGTGGCATTCATTTATCTTTTGAATTGGTGCGTTTAGATTTTTGTTTTTTGCTTTTCCTTGTATTTGGGTGTAGTTTCAAGCGCAGCTCATGTTCACACAACGCACATTGTATCTCATTATTTTTAGAGGGTCACAGGAAATCATATGGAAGGCTGCAATGGCCAACTCTCACCAGCAGAGGCTATCGTAAAGTGCTGGCCGTGCATGGACAAATAGGGCTCTCGCATTTCAGAAAGCACAAGAGTGACACAACGTGGCATCAGCTCTGAGCAGCAAATATTGTCAATTCATCGTCAATTTTTTCCGTCCCAAGAACCCCCCAAAAAAGTCAAAAGAGCCAAGATTTTTTAAAAACGCTCACATCAGAAGGATTTTGAGGCGTGTCGATGCAAAAAAAAAAAGAAAAAAGAAAAAAGACAATTAAAAAGTGTGATGGGGACACGACGTTCTTTGAATTCTAAATTGATATATTTCGATTTTTTTTGCTTTCACATGTATTTGGTTTGAGATTCGATTTCAGCTCATGTTCACAGGGCGGACATTTTATGTTGTTGCTTATTTTTAGAGGGTCATAAAAAAAATCCCAGACTTGACTTCTTCGTTTACAGTTGACTGAATAGGGATGATTGTTTTATTTGGGAGCAGAGAGATGTTGACTTAAATTCGCGGAGTTTATGATGCCACGGATAACGTGTCTCAATACGATTCAGTATTCGTTCGCGGAACGTCGCGCGGCTGGAAGCCGACGTTTTCTGCCCTTTGCGTTCGAAACCATTGTGTGTCCACGGTGCCGCCCCTCCCTTTTTTTGTCTCTTTTTCAGTGTGGGCTGGGCGCCTCTCGAATCAGTGCACCTGCCTCCCCTACACACGTGCGAGTCTTCATCTCATCTGCCACTTGCACCATAAAAGACAGCGTGAACAGCCACCCGTTGCCAGTTCGTCAGCGATCCTTCCTGCCGAGCTAGCTGCTGCCACGCCGTTACGCTCCAGCATTTCTGCACTCCTCAACGTGATCATTTTGACTAGCTTTCAGTTGTTTACACCTCGACCTGACCAACTTTCTGGCAATAAAACCCCTCTTCGTTTTTGGTGTCTGTGTGTGGTTCTTGTATTGATCTCTCACGAAACCTAACACTTTAATTCACATTCGACCCAAACTCCTCGTTTGGAGCGTCCCTCGCGCCGAAACGGTGCAGCATCGGCGGTGCCGTGGGCATAAACAACTCGGTACGACATTTCGCGCGGGTGGGCGTGAGATGTTCCTCCGCTTCACTGGTAACCCTGGATACTCTCCGCCGTGCGCCCCGAACCCGAAGCAATGAGGGACATTTTAGGGCGGTCGGGTTCGGGTAGGGGTAGGGCTCGGGCTCGGGCTCGGGCCGCCCGATCTTACTTCTGCTCCGGCGGGGCCAAGCGGGTGGCATCCGTTCGGTCCCGGACCTTCGTGCTGTTTGATTACCAAAGGACTTATGCACACACTTCAACTTGTATTTTGTTCAGGATGACCTCCTGAAGCCTAAATGAGCATTAATTTGATCACACAACTCATGCCTATGAAGATACATTCAAACTCACAAAACGTGCTCAGCTCGGGCTGAAAATGCATTTAAAGCAATAAAAACTCAAATTGAGTGTCACACCTAAACCAAAGGACTTATGGACACACTTCAACATGTATTTTGTTCAGGATGACCACCTGAAGCCTAAATGAGCATTCATTTGACCACACAACTCATTCCTATGAAGATACATTCAAAGTCAGAAAGCGCGCTCAGCTCAAGCTACAAAAGCATTTAAAGCAATAAAAACTCAAATTGAGTGTCACGCCTAAACCAGAGGATTTATGCACACACTTCAACATGTATTTTGTTCAGGATGTCCTCCTGAAGCCTAAATGAGCATTAATTTGACTACACAACTCATTCCTATGAAGATACATTCAAAGTCAGAAAGCGCGCTCAAGCTCGGGCTGAAAATGCATTTAAAGCAATAAAAACTCAAAAAGAGTGTCACACCTAAACCAAAGGACTTATGCACACATTCAACATGTATTTTGTTCAGGATGACCTCCTGAAGCCTATATGAGCTTTAATTTGACCACACAACTCATTCCTATGAAGATACATTCAAACTCACAAAACGTGCTCAGCTCGGGCTGAAAATGCATTTAAAGCAATAAAAACTCAAATTGAGTGTCACGCCTAAACCAAAGGATTTATGCACACACTTTAACATGTATTTTGTTCAGAAGGACCACCTGAAGCCTAAATGAGCATTAATTTGATCACGCAACTCATTCCTATGAAGATACATTCAAAGTCAGAAAGCGCGCTCAGCTCAGGCTACAAAAGCATTTAAAGCAATAAAAACTCAAATTGAGTGTCACGCCTAAACCAGAGGATTTATGCACACACTTCAACATGTATTTTGTTCAGGATGTCCTCCTGAAGCCTAAATGAGCATTAATTTGACTACACAACTCATTCCTATGAAGATACATTCAAAGTCAGAAAGCGCGCTCAAGCTCGGGCTGAAAATGCATTTAAAGCAATAAAAACTCAAATTGAGTGTCACACCTAAACCAAAGGACTTATGCACACATTCAACATGTATTTAGTTCAGGATGACCACCTGAAGCCGAAATGAGCATTAATTTGACCACACAACTCATTCTTATGAAGATACATTCAAACTCACAAAACATGCTCAGCTCGGGCTGAAAATGCATTTAAAGCAATAAAAACTCAAATTGAGTGTCACGCCTAAACCAAAGGACTTATGCACACACTTCAACATGTATTTTGTTCAGGATGACCACCTGAAGCCTAAATGAGCATTAATTTGACCACACAACTAATTCCTATGAAGCTACATTCAAACTCACAAAACGTGCTCAGCTCGGGCTGAAAATGCATTTAAAGCAAAAAAACCTCAAATTGAGTGTCACGCCTAAACCAAAGGACTTATGCACACACTTCAACATGTATTTTGTTCAGGATGACCACCTGAAGCCTAAATGAGCATTAATTTGACCACACAACTGATTCCTATGAAGATACATTCAAACTCACAAAACGTGCTCAGCTCGGGCTGAAAATGCATTTAAAGCAATAAAAACTCAAATTGAGTGTCACGCCTAAACCAAAGGACTTATGCACACACTTCAACATGTATTTTGTTCAGGATGACCACCTGAAGCCTAAATGAGCATTAATTTGACCACACAACTCATTCCTATGAAGATACATTCAAACTCACAAAACGTGCTCAGCTCGGGCTGAAAATGCATTTAAAGCAATAAAAACTCAAATTGAGTGTCACACCTAAACCAAAGGACTTATGAACACACTTCAACATGTATTTTGTTCAGGATGACCACCTGAAGCCTAAATGAGCATTAATTTGACCACACAACTCATTCCTATGAAGATACATTCAAACTCACAAAACGTGCTCAGCTCGGGCTGAAAATGCATTTAAAGCAATCAAAACTCAAATTGAGTGTAAGGCCTAAACCAAAGGACTTATGCACACACTTCAACATGTATTTTGTTCAGGATGACCTCCTGAAGCCCATATGAGAATTAATTTGACCACACAACTCATTCCTATGAAGATACATTCAAACTCACAAAACGTGCTCAGCTCGGGCTGAAAATGCATTTAAAGCAATAAAAACTCAAATTGAGTGTCACGCCTAAACCAAAGGACTTATGCACACACTTCAACATGTATTTTGTTCAGGATGACCACCTGAAGCCTAAATGAGCATTAATTTGACCACACAACTCATTCCTATGAAGATACATTCAAACTCACAAAACGTGCTCAACTCGGGCTGAAAATGCATTTAAAGCAATAAAAACTCAAATTGAGTGTCACGCCTAAACCAAAGGACTTATGCACACACTTCAACATGTATTTTGTTCAGGATGACCACCTGAAGCCTAAATGAGCATTAATTTGACCACACAACTCATTCCTATGAAGATACATTCAAACTCACAAAACGTGCTCAGCTCGGGCTGAAAATGCATTTAAAGCAATAAAAACTCAAATTGAGTGTCACGCCTAAACCGAAGGACTTATGCACACACTTCAAGATGTATTTTGTTCAGGATGACCTCCTGAAGCCTAAATGAGCAATAATTTGACCACACAACTCATTCCTATGAAGATACATTCAAAGTCAGAAAGCGCGCTCAGCTCGGACTGAAAATGCATTTAAAGCAATAAAAACTCAAATGGAGTGTCACGCCTAAACCAAAGGACTTATGCACACACTTCAACATGTATTTAGTTCAGGATTACCACCTGAAGCCGAAATGAGCATTAATTTGACCACACAACTCATTCTTATGAAGATACATTCAAACTCACAAAACATGCTCAGCTCGGGCTGAAAATGCATTTAAAGCAATAAAAACTCAAATTGAGTGTCACGCCTAAACCAAAGGACTTATGCACACACTTCAACATGTATTTTGTTCAGGATGACCACCTGAAGCCTAAATGAGCATTAATTTGACCACACAACTAATTCCTATGAAGCTACATTCAAACTCACAAAACGTGCTCAGCTCGGGCTGAAAATGCATTTAAAGCAATAAAAACTCAAATGGAGTGTCACGCCTAAACCAAAGGACTTATGCACACACTTCAACATGTATTTAGTTCAGGATGACCACCTGAAGCCGAAATGAGCATTAATTTGACCACACAACTCATTCTTATGAAGATACATTCAAACTCACAAAACATGCTCAGCTCGGGCTGAAAATGCATTTAAAGCAATAAAAACTCAAATTGAGTGTCACGCCTAAACCAAAGGACTTATGCACACACTTCAACATGTATTTTGTTCAGGATGACCACCTGAAGCCTAAATGAGCATTAATTTGACCACACAACTAATTCCTATGAAGCTACATTCAAACTCACAAAACGTGCTCAGCTCGGGCTGAAAATGCATTTAAAGCAATAAAAACTCAAATTGAGTGTCACGCCTAAACCAAAGGACTTATGCACACACTTCAACATGTATTTTGTTCAGGATGACCACCTGAAGCCTAAATGAGCATTAATTTGACCACACAACTCATTCCTATGAAGATACATTCAAACTCACAAAACGTGCTCAACTCGGGCTGAAAATGCATTTAAAGCAATAAAAACTCAAATTTTAAAAAACTTTACCAGTGTAGGCAACTTAATAATAATAATAATACTAATAATACATTTTATTGATAAGCGCCTTTCAAGACACCCAAGGACACTTTACAATAACAAAAAACACAAAACAATACGGGTTGAGCAGCTGACATGTCTGTCATTTTCTTGTGAGAATTAATTTTTTTCCAGAACAACACTCACAAAATTAGATATAGGTCTACATGACTTCCAACATTGTGATGTGCACTCACAGCAGCAATACCAGTCTTCGGCCGCTCAATTCATGCAAATTCTTCTCAAGACACTGCTCATGGTACCACCTTTCGCACTGGGTCTCGTCAAAAGGGGGCCGGGGGGAGAGAACCCTAACATCGCAAGATTATATGTTCGGAAATTTCAATCAGGATAACTCTAAGTTGCTTTTAAAATTCAAATTTTTTCTTTTACTTGAACCAACCCAATTTCAATGATGCATGCAAAGCATCATGAAGACAATGTCGATGCAAGATAAATTGTGTGTTCTTCCATTGTAAAAATCACTCGTTTTGTCAGAGGACCTTTTCCAGGTGGTTTTGCCATTTAGAGCATGCCACAGTGCATGGCGAGAACAAATACGACAACATGACGGAATATCAGTGAACATTAAACTTAAAATTCACAGTGTGTAAATATGGGATTGAAATTTTATCTTGACATTTTATTTTCATCGGAGCAGTGAATAACACGAGATTTTTCGTTGTGGTACAAGTCATAAAAAATGACTTTCTCATAAGCTTTCAGAATTCATCCCTGGTATCAACACTTCCTCTTCATGAAGTAGTTTGAAACAAAATATATCTTTGGCATCATTTCTGGATGCCACAATTAAACATTTTTTGCATGGGTGATCATCATCCAATAAACCTGCTGTGGTCAGTATTTCTGACGATTGTCTTGTTCTCTTATTTTCCATCGCCACATAATGTTCTAAAATTGATGCACGGAATGTCTGGGGAAGGCCTTCATCAGTTCCACTGCCATCTGAAAAAAAATAGCTTGTTTGTCTTGTGGGAGTGACAAAACTGTTTCGGGCGAACAATTTGAAAACACAATTTGTACAAGGCTGCATAAAGCTGGACGATCGCTTGGTTGTGCGTTGACGTTTTGGACCCTGTGTTGTCAACCCGCGCCACTTTCGGCCTGCCTGGCTTGGAGGAGCTCCGGCGGGGACAAACTGGCGGCATCGCTTCTATACCGGCCCGTCGCGGGCGTATTCGACCAGGTTTATTAGCCCGTTGCTTGACACCCGCGCCCCTCCCGGCTTCCCGCAAGATCCCCCTGATCAGAGCTGCATTGCGATCCGCTAGGAGCAGCCGCGCCCGGGCCGTGTTTTGCAGCGGCATTGTACGATATTTCGCGAGGATGGCCGTGAGCTTTTCACCCACTTCGCTTGCAACCCGGGCCACGTTGGACCGACGGGCGCGGCGAAACTCCGGCGAGGTCAGGCGGGTGGCGTATTTTCCTTCACAGAATGTCGCGCGGGTGTGCGTCGAAGTTTTCTGCCCTTTGTGTTAGGGTCCATTGTTTGTCCACAGTGTCGACCCTCCCTTTTGATTTTGCGCCCGGGACCTAACCGACGCTGTCGCTTGGCCCCGCCAGAGCTGCGCCGTGCCTGGCGGGCCGGCAAAGGCGAGTGTTGCAAGCGAAGAGGTGGAAGACCTCGCGCACACCAACACGACCTGCCGGGAGCAAAGCTGCTGCCCGCTCGGCTCCGCCAGAGATGCACCTCGCTTTGAGGGACAGGGGGCGCGGTGTGCAATCAAAGGGAAGAAAAACTTGGGAATCAAACCGCGCGAAGGTCCGGGACCGAACCGATGCCACCCGCTTGGCCCTGCCGGAGTTGCGCGGGGCAGGTAGGGCCGAGAGTGGTGTGTGTGATAAGCGAAGCGGAGGAACAGCTCACGCCCGCCCGTGAGAAATTTCGGACAGAGCCGTTTTTGCCCACGGCCGAGCCGGAGTTGCTCCGCTGCGGCGCTCAGGCTGTTCCGACGAGGATGTTGGGGCGGAGCGCTGGGAGAACCGCGGGTGTTAAGCAAAGTGTTCGGCTTCGTGAGAGATGAAGAAAGGAACCACGCGCAGACACAAAAAGCACAGAAGGGTTTTATTGCCAGTAAGCGAGACAGGCCGAGGTGGTCACAACTGAAAGTGGTCAAAATGATCAATTCGAGGAGTGCAGGAATCCTGGAGCGGTACGGCGTCGTCGACACAGCAGGAAGGATCTCTGACGAAGTGACAATGGGTGGCTCTTCAGGCTGGCTTTTATGCTGCAAGTGGCAGATGAGATAATGACTCGCAGGTGTGTCGGGGAGGCAGGTGCACTGATTAGAGAAGCGCCCATCCCACACTGAAAAAGGTAACAATAACTTTTTGGGAGCGGCAAATTCCCCCACAGGAGAACAGAGAAATAGTGGTTTGATTTCGTGGAGTTCGTGGCGCAATGCATGAGGCGTCTGACTACAAATCAGGTCATGCTCGGCCAAAGAGTCAGCGTCCACCAGGTTGAAAAAGAGATGAAGAGCAAACACTGTCAATACATAATAAAGTTTCTCTGTCCCAATATCCAAAAAAAAAAGCCCAGTCCGAAGTAGCAAGATTAAGAAAATCTTTTGAAAAAACGCTCACATGAGGCGGATTTTGAGCCTTGCCTATGCAGTGATATTAATAATAATTGTAATAATAATCATGAAAAAGTGTGATGGTGGCGTGGCATTCATTTATCTTTTGAATTGGTGCGTTTAGATTTTTGTTTTTTGCTTTTCCTTGTATTTGGGTGTAGTTTCAAGCGCAGCTCATGTTCACACAACGCACATTTTATCTCATTATTTTTAGAGGGTCACAGGAAATCATATGGAAGGCTGCAATGGCCAACTCTCACCAGCAGAGGCTATCGTAAAGTGCTGGCCGTGCATGGACAAATAGGGCTCTCGCATTTCAGAAAGCACAAGAGTGACACAACGTGGCATCAGCTCTGAGCAGCAAATATTGTCAATTCATCGTCAATTTTTTCCGTCCCAAGAACCCCCCAAAAAAGTCAAAAGAGCCAAGATTTTTTAAAAACGCTCACATCAGAAGGATTTTGAGGCGTGTCGATGCAAAAAAAAAAGAAAAAAGAAAAAAGACAATTAAAAAGTGTGATGGGGACACGACGTTCTTTGAATTCTAAATTGATATATTTCGATTTTTTTTGCTTTCACATGTATTTGGTTTGAGATTCGATTTCAGCTCATGTTCACAGGGCGGACATTTTATGTTGTTGCTTATTTTTAGAGGGTCATAAAAAAAATCCCAGACTTGACTTCTTCGTTTACAGTTGACTGAATAGGGATGATTGTTTTATTTGGGAGCAGAGAGATGTTGACTTAAATTCGCGGAGTTTATGATGCCACGGATAACGTGTCTCAATACGATTCAGTATTCGTTCGCGGAACGTCGCGCGGCTGGAAGCCGACGTTTTCTGCCCTTTGCGTTCGAAACCATTGTGTGTCCACGGTGCCGCCCCTCCCTTTTTTTGTCTCTTTTTCAGTGTGGGCTGGGCGCCTCTCGAATCAGTGCACCTGCCTCCCCTACACACGTGCGAGTCTTCATCTCATCTGCCACTTGCACCATAAAAGACAGCGTGAACAGCCACCCGTTGCCAGTTCGTCAGCGATCCTTCCTGCCGAGCTAGCTGCTGCCACGCCGTTACGCTCCAGCATTTCTGCACTCCTCAACGTGATCATTTTGACTAGCTTTCAGTTGTTTACACCTCGACCTGACCAACTTTCTGGCAATAAAACCCCTCTTCGTTTTTGGTGTCTGTGTGTGGTTCTTGTATTGATCTCTCACGAAACCTAACACTTTAATTCACATTCGACCCAAACTCCTCGTTTGGAGCGTCCCTCGCGCCGAAACGGTGCAGCATCGGCGGTGCCGTGGGCATAAACAACTCGGTACGACATTTCGCGCGGGTGGGCGTGAGATGTTCCTCCGCTTCACTGGTAACCCTGGATACTCTCCGCCGTACGGGTGCCGTGCGCCCCGAACCCGAAGCAATGAGGGACATTTTAGGGCGGTCGGGTTCGGGTAGGGGTAGGGCTCGGGCTCGGGCTCGGGCCGCCCGATCTTACTTATGCTCCGGCGGGGCCAAGCGGGTGGCATCCGTTCGGTCCCGGACCTTCGTGCTGTTTGATTACCAAAGGACTTATGCACACACTTCAACTTGTATTTTGTTCAGGATGACCTCCTGAAGCCTAAATGAGCATTAATTTGATCACACAACTCATGCCTATGAAGATACATTCAAACTCACAAAACGTGCTCAGCTCGGGCTGAAAATGCATTTAAAGCAATAAAAACTCAAATTGAGTGTCACACCTAAACCAAAGGACTTATGGACACACTTCAACATGTATTTTGTTCAGGATGACCACCTGAAGCCTAAATGAGCATTCATTTGACCACACAACTCATTCCTATGAAGATACATTCAAAGTCAGAAAGCGCGCTCAGCTCAGGCTACAAATGCATTTAAAGCAATAAAAACTCAAATTGAGTGTCACGCCTAAACCAGAGGATTTATGCACACACTTCAACATGTATTTTGTTCAGGATGTCCTCCTGAAGCCTAAATGAGCATTAATTTGACTACACAACTCATTCCTATGAAGATACATTCAAAGTCAGAAAGCGCGCTCAAGCTCGGGCTGAAAATGCATTTAAAGCAATAAAAACTCAAATTGAGTGTCACACCTAAACCAAAGGACTTATGCACACATTCAACATGTATTTTGTTCAGGATGACCTCCTGAAGCCTATATGAGCTTTAATTTGACCACACAACTCATTCCTATGAAGATACATTCAAACTCACAAAACGTGCTCAGCTCGGGCTGAAAATGCATTTAAAGCAATAAAAACTCAAATTGAGTGTCACGCCTAAACCAAAGGATTTATGCACACACTTTAACATGTATTTTGTTCAGAAGGACCACCTGAAGCCTAAATGAGCATTAATTTGATCACACAATTCATGCCTATGAAGATGCATTCAAACTCACAAAACGTGCTCAGCTCGGGCTGAAAATGCATTTAAAGCAATAAAAACTCAAATTGAGTGTCACGCCTAAACCAAAGGACTTATGCACACACTTCAACATGTATTTAGTTCAGGATGTCCTCCTGAAGCCTAAATGAGCATTAATTTGACCACACAACTCATTCCTATGAAGATACATTCAAACTCACAAAAAGTGCTCAGCTCGGGCTGAAAATGCATTTAAAGCAATAAAAACTCAAATTGAGTGTCACGCCCAAACCAAAGAACTTATGCACACACTTCAATATTTATTTAGTTCAGGATGACCACCTGAAGCCTAAATGAGCATTAATTTGACCACACAACTAATTCCTATGAAGCTACATTCAAACTCACAAAACGTGCTCAGCTCGGGCTGAAAATGCATTTAAAGCAATAAAAACTCAAATTGAGTGTCACGCCTAAACCAAAGGACTTATGCACACACTTCAACATGTATTTTGTTCAGGATGACCACCTGAAGCCTAAATGAGCATTAATTTGACCACACAACTCATTCCTATGAAGATACATTCAAACTCACAAAACGTGCTCAGCTCGGGCTGAAAATGCATTTAAAGCAATAAAAACTCAAATTGAGTGTCACGCCTAAACCAAAGGACTTATGCACACACTTCAACATGTATTTTGTTCAGGATGACCACCTGAAGCCTAAATGAGCATTAATTTGACCACACAACTCATTCCTATGAAGATACATTCAAACTCACAAAACGTGCTCAGCTCGGGCTGAAAATGCATTTAAAGCAATCAAAACTCAAATTGAGTGTAAGGCCTAAACCAAAGGACTTATGCACACACTTCAACATGTATTTTGTTCAGGATGACCTCCTGAAGCCCATATGAGAATTAATTTGACCACACAACTCATTCCTATGAAGATACATTCAAACTCACAAAACGTGCTCAGCTCGGGCTGAAAATGCATTTAAAGCAATAAAAACTCAAATTGAGTGTCACGCCTAAACCAAAGGACTTATGCACACACTTCAACATGTATTTTGTTCAGGATGACCACCTGAAGCCTAAATGAGCATTAATTTGACCACACAACTCATTCCTATGAAGATACATTCAAACTCACAAAACGTGCTCAACTCGGGCTGAAAATGCATTTAAAGCAATAAAAACTCAAATTGAGTGTCACGCCTCAACCAAAGGACTTATGCACACACTTCAACATGTATTTTGTTCAGGATGACCTCCTGAAGCCTAAATGAGCATTAATTTGACCACACAACTCATTCCTATGAAGATACATTCAAACTCACAAAACGTGCTCAGCTCGGGCTGAAAATGCATTTAAAGCAATAAAAACTCAAATTGAGTGTCACGCCTAAACCGAAGGACTTATGCACACACTTCAACATGTATTTTGTTCAGGATGACCACCTGAAGCCTAAATGAGCATTAATTTGACCACACAACTAATTCCTATGAAGCTACATTCAAACTCACAAAACGTGCTCAGCTCGGGCTGAAAATGCATTTAAAGCAATAAAAACTCAAATTGAGTGTCACGCCTAAACCAAAGGACTTATGCACACACTTCAACATGTATTTGTTCAGGATGACCACCTGAAGCCTAAATGAGCATTAATTTGACCACACAACTCATTCCTATGAAGATACATTCAAACTCACAAAACGTGCTCAGCTCGGGCTGAAAATGCATTTAAAGCAATAAAAACTCAAATTGAGTGTCACGCCTAAACCAAAGGACTTATGCACACACTTCAACATGTATTTTGTTCAGGATGACCACCTGAAGCCTAAATGAGCATTAATTTGACCACACAACTCTTTCCTATGAAGATACATTCAAACTCACAAAACGTGCTCAACTCGGGCTGAAAATGCATTTAAAGCAATAAAAACTCAAATTGAGTGTCACGCCTCAACCAAAGGACTTATGCACACACTTCAACATGTATTTTGTTCAGGATGACCTCCTGAAGCCTAAATGAGCATTAATTTGACCACACAACTCATTCCTATGAAGATACATTCAAAGTCAGAAAGCGCGCTCAGCTCGGACTGAAAATGCATTTAAAGCAATAAAAACTCAAATGGAGTGTCACGCCTAAACCAAAGGACTTATGCACACACTTCAACATGTATTTAGTTCAGGATGACCACCTGAAGCCGAAATGAGCATTAATTTGACCACACAACTCATTCTTATGAAGATACATTCAAACTCACAAAACATGCTCAGCTCGGGCTGAAAATGCATTTAAAGCAATAAAAACTCAAATTGAGTGTCACGCCTAAACCAAAGGACTAATGCACACACTTCAACATGTATTTTGTTCAGGATGACCACCTGAAGCCTAAATGAGCATTAATTTGACCACACAACTAATTCCTATGAAGCTACATTCAAACTCACAAAACGTGCTCAGCTCGGGCTGAAAATGCATTTAAAGCAATAAAAACTCAAATTGAGTGTCACGCCTAAACCAAAGGACTTATGCACACACTTCAACATGTATTTTGTTCAGGATGACCACCTGAAGCCTAAATGAGCATTAATTTGACCACACAACTGATTCCTATGAAGCTACATTCAAACTCACAAAACGTGCTCAGCTCGGGCTGAAAATGCATTTAAAGCAATAAAAACTCAAATTGAGTGTCACGCCTAAATCAAAGGACTTATGCACACACTTCAACATGTATTTTGTTCAGGATGACCACCTGAAGCCTAAATGAGCATTAATTTGACCACACAACTCATTCCTATGAAGATACATTCAAACTCACAAAACGTGCTCAACTCGGGCTGAAAATGCATTTAAAGCAATAAAAACTCAAATTTTAAAAAACTTTACCAGTGTAGGCAACTTAATAATAATAATAATACTAATAATACATTTTATTGATAAGCGCCTTTCAAGACACCCAAGGACACTTTACAATAACAAAAAACACAAAACAATACGGGTTGAGCAGCTGACATGTCTGTCATTTTCTTGTGAGAATTAATTTTTTTCCAGAACAACACTCACAAAATTAGATATAGGTCTACATGACTTCCAACATTGTGATGTGCACTCACAGCAGCAATACCAGTCTTCGGCCGCTCAATTCATGCAAATTCTTCTCAAGACACTGCTCATGGTACCACCTTTCGCACTGGGTCTCGTCAAAAGGGGGCCGGGGGGAGAGAACCCTAACATCGCAAGATTATATGTTCGGAAATTTCAATCAGGATAACTCTAAGTTGCTTTTAAAATTCAAATTTTTTCTTTTACTTGAACCAACCCAATTTCAATGATGCATGCAAAGCATCATGAAGACAATGTCGATGCAAGATAAATTGTGTGTTCTTCCATTGTAAAAATCACTCGTTTTGTCAGAGGACCTTTTCCAGGTGGTTTTGCCATTTAGAGCATGCCACAGTGCATGGCGAGAACAAATACGACAACATGACGGAATATCAGTGAACATTAAACTTAAAATTCACAGTGTGTAAATATGGGATTGAAATTTTATCTTGACATTTTATTTTCATCGGAGCAGTGAATAACACGAGATTTTTCGTTGTGGTACAAGTCATAAAAAATGACTTTCTCATAAGCTTTCAGAATTCATCCCTGGTATCAACACTTCCTCTTCATGAAGTAGTTTGAAACAAAATATATCTTTGGCATCATTTCTGGATGCCACAATTAAACATTTTTTGCATGGGTGATCATCATCCAATAAACCTGCTGTGGTCAGTATTTCTGACGATTGTCTTGTTCTCTTATTTTCCATCGCCACATAATGTTCTAAAATTGATGCACGGAATGTCTGGGGAAGGCCTTCATCAGTTCCACTGCCATCTGAAAAAAAATAGCTTGTTTGTCTTGTGGGAGTGACAAAACTGTTTCGGGCGAACAATTTGAAAACACAATTTGTACAAGGCTGCATAAAGCTGGACGATCGCTTGGTTGTGCGTTGACGTTTTGGACCCTGTGTTGTCAACCCGCGCCACTTTCGGCCTGCCTGGCTTGGAGGAGCTCCGGCGGGGACAAACTGGCGGCATCGCTTCTATACCGGCCCGTCGCGGGCGTATTCGACCAGGTTTATTAGCCCGTTGCTTGACACCCGCGCCCCTCCCGGCTTCCCGCAAGATCCCCCTGATCAGAGCTGCATTGCGATCCGCTAGGAGCAGCCGCGCCCGGGCCGTGTTTTGCAGCGGCATTGTACGATATTTCGCGAGGATGGCCGTGAGCTTTTCACCCACTTCGCTTGCAACCCGGGCCACGTTGGACCGACGGGCGCGGCGAAACTCCGGCGAGGTCAGGCGGGTGGCGTATTTTCCTTCACAGAATGTCGCGCGGGTGTGCGTCGAAGTTTTCTGCCCTTTGTGTTAGGGTCCATTGTTTGTCCACAGTGTCGACCCTCCCTTTTGATTTTGCGCCCGGGACCTAACCGACGCTGTCGCTTGGCCCCGCCAGAGCTGCGCCGTGCCTGGCGGGCCGGCAAAGGCGAGTGTTGCAAGCGAAGAGGTGGAAGACCTCGCGCACACCAACACGACCTGCCGGGAGCAAAGCTGCTGCCCGCTCGGCTCCGCCAGAGATGCACCTCGCTTTGAGGGACAGGGGGCGCGGTGTGCAATCAAAGGGAAGAAAAACTTGGGAATCAAACCGCGCGAAGGTCCGGGACCGAACCGATGCCACCCGCTTGGCCCTGCCGGAGTTGCGCGGGGCAGGTAGGGCCGAGAGTGGTGTGTGTGATAAGCGAAGCGGAGGAACAGCTCACGCCCGCCCGTGAGAAATTTCGGACAGAGCCGTTTTTGCCCACGGCCGAGCCGGAGTTGCTCCGCTGCGGCGCTCAGGCTGTTCCGACGAGGATGTTGGGGCGGAGCGCTGGGAGAACCGCGGGTGTTAAGCAAAGTGTTCGGCTTCGTGAGAGATGAAGAAAGGAACCACGCGCAGACACAAAAAGCACAGAAGGGTTTTATTGCCAGTAAGCGAGACAGGCCGAGGTGGTCACAACTGAAAGTGGTCAAAATGATCAATTCGAGGAGTGCAGGAATCCTGGAGCGGTACGGCGTCGTCGACACAGCAGGAAGGATCTCTGACGAAGTGACAATGGGTGGCTCTTCAGGCTGGCTTTTATGCTGCAAGTGGCAGATGAGATAATGACTCGCAGGTGTGTCGGGGAGGCAGGTGCACTGATTAGAGAAGCGCCCATCCCACACTGAAAAAGGTAACAATAACTTTTTGGGAGCGGCAAATTCCCCCACAGGAGAACAGAGAAATAGTGGTTTGATTTCGTGGAGTTCGTGGCGCAATGCATGAGGCGTCTGACTACAAATCAGGTCATGCTCGGCCAAAGAGTCAGCGTCCACCAGGTTGAAAAAGAGATGAAGAGCAAACACTGTCAATACATAATAAAGTTTCTCTGTCCCAATATCCAAAAAAAAAAGCCCAGTCCGAAGTAGCAAGATTAAGAAAATCTTTTGAAAAAACGCTCACATGAGGCGGATTTTGAGCCTTGCCTATGCAGTGATATTAATAATAATTGTAATAATAATCATGAAAAAGTGTGATGGTGGCGTGGCATTCATTTATCTTTTGAATTGGTGCGTTTAGATTTTTGTTTTTTGCTTTTCCTTGTATTTGGGTGTAGTTTCAAGCGCAGCTCATGTTCACACAACGCACATTTTATCTCATTATTTTTAGAGGGTCACAGGAAATCATATGGAAGGCTGCAATGGCCAACTCTCACCAGCAGAGGCTATCGTAAAGTGCTGGCCGTGCATGGACAAATAGGGCTCTCGCATTTCAGAAAGCACAAGAGTGACACAACGTGGCATCAGCTCTGAGCAGCAAATATTGTCAATTCATCGTCAATTTTTTCCGTCCCAAGAACCCCCCAAAAAAGTCAAAAGAGCCAAGATTTTTTAAAAACGCTCACATCAGAAGGATTTTGAGGCGTGTCGATGCAAAAAAAAAAGAAAAAAGAAAAAAGACAATTAAAAAGTGTGATGGGGACACGACGTTCTTTGAATTCTAAATTGATATATTTCGATTTTTTTTGCTTTCACATGTATTTGGTTTGAGATTCGATTTCAGCTCATGTTCACAGGGCGGACATTTTATGTTGTTGCTTATTTTTAGAGGGTCATAAAAAAAATCCCAGACTTGACTTCTTCGTTTACAGTTGACTGAATAGGGATGATTGTTTTATTTGGGAGCAGAGAGATGTTGACTTAAATTCGCGGAGTTTATGATGCCACGGATAACGTGTCTCAATACGATTCAGTATTCGTTCGCGGAACGTCGCGCGGCTGGAAGCCGACGTTTTCTGCCCTTTGCGTTCGAAACCATTGTGTGTCCACGGTGCCGCCCCTCCCTTTTTTTGTCTCTTTTTCAGTGTGGGCTGGGCGCCTCTCGAATCAGTGCACCTGCCTCCCCTACACACGTGCGAGTCTTCATCTCATCTGCCACTTGCACCATAAAAGACAGCGTGAACAGCCACCCGTTGCCAGTTCGTCAGCGATCCTTCCTGCCGAGCTAGCTGCTGCCACGCCGTTACGCTCCAGCATTTCTGCACTCCTCAACGTGATCATTTTGACTAGCTTTCAGTTGTTTACACCTCGACCTGACCAACTTTCTGGCAATAAAACCCCTCTTCGTTTTTGGTGTCTGTGTGTGGTTCTTGTATTGATCTCTCACGAAACCTAACACTTTAATTCACATTCGACCCAAACTCCTCGTTTGGAGCGTCCCTCGCGCCGAAACGGTGCAGCATCGGCGGTGCCGTGGGCATAAACAACTCGGTACGACATTTCGCGCGGGTGGGCGTGAGATGTTCCTCCGCTTCACTGGTAACCCTGGATACTCTCCGCCGTACGGGTGCCGTGCGCCCCGAACCCGAAGCAATGAGGGACATTTTAGGGCGGTCGGGTTCGGGTAGGGGTAGGGCTCGGGCTCGGGCTCGGGCCGCCCGATCTTACTTATGCTCCGGCGGGGCCAAGCGGGTGGCATCCGTTCGGTCCCGGACCTTCGTGCTGTTTGATTACCAAAGGACTTATGCACACACTTCAACTTGTATTTTGTTCAGGATGACCTCCTGAAGCCTAAATGAGCATTAATTTGATCACACAACTCATGCCTATGAAGATACATTCAAACTCACAAAACGTGCTCAGCTCGGGCTGAAAATGCATTTAAAGCAATAAAAACTCAAATTGAGTGTCACACCTAAACCAAAGGACTTATGGACACACTTCAACATGTATTTTGTTCAGGATGACCACCTGAAGCCTAAATGAGCATTCATTTGACCACACAACTCATTCCTATGAAGATACATTCAAAGTCAGAAAGCGCGCTCAGCTCAGGCTACAAATGCATTTAAAGCAATAAAAACTCAAATTGAGTGTCACGCCTAAACCAGAGGATTTATGCACACACTTCAACATGTATTTTGTTCAGGATGTCCTCCTGAAGCCTAAATGAGCATTAATTTGACTACACAACTCATTCCTATGAAGATACATTCAAAGTCAGAAAGCGCGCTCAAGCTCGGGCTGAAAATGCATTTAAAGCAATAAAAACTCAAATTGAGTGTCACACCTAAACCAAAGGACTTATGCACACATTCAACATGTATTTTGTTCAGGATGACCTCCTGAAGCCTATATGAGCTTTAATTTGACCACACAACTCATTCCTATGAAGATACATTCAAACTCACAAAACGTGCTCAGCTCGGGCTGAAAATGCATTTAAAGCAATAAAAACTCAAATTGAGTGTCACGCCTAAACCAAAGGATTTATGCACACACTTTAACATGTATTTTGTTCAGAAGGACCACCTGAAGCCTAAATGAGCATTAATTTGATCACACAATTCATGCCTATGAAGATGCATTCAAACTCACAAAACGTGCTCAGCTCGGGCTGAAAATGCATTTAAAGCAATAAAAACTCAAATTGAGTGTCACGCCTAAACCAAAGGACTTATGCACACACTTCAACATGTATTTAGTTCAGGATGTCCTCCTGAAGCCTAAATGAGCATTAATTTGACCACACAACTCATTCCTATGAAGATACATTCAAACTCACAAAAAGTGCTCAGCTCGGGCTGAAAATGCATTTAAAGCAATAAAAACTCAAATTGAGTGTCACGCCCAAACCAAAGAACTTATGCACACACTTCAATATTTATTTAGTTCAGGATGACCACCTGAAGCCTAAATGAGCATTAATTTGACCACACAACTAATTCCTATGAAGCTACATTCAAACTCACAAAACGTGCTCAGCTCGGGCTGAAAATGCATTTAAAGCAATAAAAACTCAAATTGAGTGTCACGCCTAAACCAAAGGACTTATGCACACACTTCAACATGTATTTTGTTCAGGATGACCACCTGAAGCCTAAATGAGCATTAATTTGACCACACAACTCATTCCTATGAAGATACATTCAAACTCACAAAACGTGCTCAGCTCGGGCTGAAAATGCATTTAAAGCAATAAAAACTCAAATTGAGTGTCACGCCTAAACCAAAGGACTTATGCACACACTTCAACATGTATTTTGTTCAGGATGACCACCTGAAGCCTAAATGAGCATTAATTTGACCACACAACTCATTCCTATGAAGATACATTCAAACTCACAAAACGTGCTCAGCTCGGGCTGAAAATGCATTTAAAGCAATCAAAACTCAAATTGAGTGTAAGGCCTAAACCAAAGGACTTATGCACACACTTCAACATGTATTTTGTTCAGGATGACCTCCTGAAGCCCATATGAGAATTAATTTGACCACACAACTCATTCCTATGAAGATACATTCAAACTCACAAAACGTGCTCAGCTCGGGCTGAAAATGCATTTAAAGCAATAAAAACTCAAATTGAGTGTCACGCCTAAACCAAAGGACTTATGCACACACTTCAACATGTATTTTGTTCAGGATGACCACCTGAAGCCTAAATGAGCATTAATTTGACCACACAACTCATTCCTATGAAGATACATTCAAACTCACAAAACGTGCTCAACTCGGGCTGAAAATGCATTTAAAGCAATAAAAACTCAAATTTTAAAAAACTTTACCAGTGTAGGCAACTTAATAATAATAATAATACTAATAATACATTTTATTGATAAGCGCCTTTCAAGACACCCAAGGACACTTTACAATAACAAAAAACACAAAACAATACGGGTTGAGCAGCTGACATGTCTGTCATTTTCTTGTGAGAATTAATTTTTTTCCAGAACAACACTCACAAAATTAGATATAGGTCTACATGACTTCCAACATTGTGATGTGCACTCACAGCAGCAATACCAGTCTTCGGCCGCTCAATTCATGCAAATTCTTCTCAAGACACTGCTCATGGTACCACCTTTCGCACTGGGTCTCGTCAAAAGGGGGCCGGGGGGAGAGAACCCTAACATCGCAAGATTATATGTTCGGAAATTTCAATCAGGATAACTCTAAGTTGCTTTTAAAATTCAAATTTTTTCTTTTACTTGAACCAACCCAATTTCAATGATGCATGCAAAGCATCATGAAGACAATGTCGATGCAAGATAAATTGTGTGTTCTTCCATTGTAAAAATCACTCGTTTTGTCAGAGGACCTTTTCCAGGTGGTTTTGCCATTTAGAGCATGCCACAGTGCATGGCGAGAACAAATACGACAACATGACGGAATATCAGTGAACATTAAACTTAAAATTCACAGTGTGTAAATATGGGATTGAAATTTTATCTTGACATTTTATTTTCATCGGAGCAGTGAATAACACGAGATTTTTCGTTGTGGTACAAGTCATAAAAAATGACTTTCTCATAAGCTTTCAGAATTCATCCCTGGTATCAACACTTCCTCTTCATGAAGTAGTTTGAAACAAAATATATCTTTGGCATCATTTCTGGATGCCACAATTAAACATTTTTTGCATGGGTGATCATCATCCAATAAACCTGCTGTGGTCAGTATTTCTGACGATTGTCTTGTTCTCTTATTTTCCATCGCCACATAATGTTCTAAAATTGATGCACGGAATGTCTGGGGAAGGCCTTCATCAGTTCCACTGCCATCTGAAAAAAAATAGCTTGTTTGTCTTGTGGGAGTGACAAAACTGTTTCGGGCGAACAATTTGAAAACACAATTTGTACAAGGCTGCATAAAGCTGGACGATCGCTTGGTTGTGCGTTGACGTTTTGGACCCTGTGTTGTCAACCCGCGCCACTTTCGGCCTGCCTGGCTTGGAGGAGCTCCGGCGGGGACAAACTGGCGGCATCGCTTCTATACCGGCCCGTCGCGGGCGTATTCGACCAGGTTTATTAGCCCGTTGCTTGACACCCGCGCCCCTCCCGGCTTCCCGCAAGATCCCCCTGATCAGAGCTGCATTGCGATCCGCTAGGAGCAGCCGCGCCCGGGCCGTGTTTTGCAGCGGCATTGTACGATATTTCGCGAGGATGGCCGTGAGCTTTTCACCCACTTCGCTTGCAACCCGGGCCACGTTGGACCGACGGGCGCGGCGAAACTCCGGCGAGGTCAGGCGGGTGGCGTATTTTCCTTCACAGAATGTCGCGCGGGTGTGCGTCGAAGTTTTCTGCCCTTTGTGTTAGGGTCCATTGTTTGTCCACAGTGTCGACCCTCCCTTTTGATTTTGCGCCCGGGACTTAACCGACGCTGTCGCTTGGCCCCGCCAGAGCTGCGCCGTGCCTGGCGGGCCGGCAAAGGCGAGTGTTGCAAGCGAAGAGGTGGAAGACCTCGCGCACACCAACACGACCTGCCGGGAGCAAAGCTGCTGCCCGCTCGGCTCCGCCAGAGATGCACCTCGCTTTGAGGGACAGGGGGCGCGGTGTGCAATCAAAGGGAAGAAAAACTTGGGAATCAAACCGCGCGAAGGTCCGGGACCGAACCGATGCCACCCGCTTGGCCCTGCCGGAGTTGCGCGGGGCAGGTAGGGCCGAGAGTGGTGTGTGTGATAAGCGAAGCGGAGGAACAGCTCGCGCCCGCCCGTGAGAAATTTCGGACAGAGCCGTTTTTGCCCACGGCCGAGCCGGAGTTGCTCCGCTGCGGCGCTCAGGCTGTTCCGACGAGGATGTTGGGGCGGAGCGCTGGGAGAACCGCGGGTGTTAAGCAAAGTGTTCGGCTTCGTGAGAGATGAAGAGAGGAACCACGCGCAGACACAAAAAGCACAGAAGGGTTTTATTGCCAGTAAGCGAGACAGGCCGAGGTGGTCACAACTGAAAGGTAGTCAAAATGATCAATTCGAGGAGTGCAGGAATCCTGGAGCGGTACGGCGTCGTCGACACGGCAGGAAGGATCTCTGACGAAGTGACAATGGGTGGCTCTTCAGGCTGGCTTTTATGCTGCAAGTGGCAGATGAGATAATGACTCGCAGGTGTGTCGGGGAGGCAGGTGCACTGATTAGAGAAGCGCCCATCCCACACTGAAAAAGGTAACAATAACTTTTTGGGAGCGGCAAATTCCCCCACAGGAGAACAGAGAAATAGTGGTTTGATTTCGTGGCGCAATGCATGAGGCGTCTGACTACAAATCAGGTCATGCTCGGCCAAAGAGAGGGCGTCCACCAGGTTGAAAAAGAGATGAAGAGCAAACACTGTCAATACATAATAAAGTTTCTCTGTCCCAATATCCAAAAAAAAAAGCCCAGTCCGAAGTAGCAAGATTAAGAAAATCTTTTGAAAAAACGCTCACATGAGGCGGATTTTGAGCCTTGCCTATGCAGTGATATTAATAATAATTGTAATAATAATCATGAAAAAGTGTGATGGTGGCGTGGCATTCATTTATCTTTTGAATTGGTGCGTTTAGATTTTTGTTTTTTGCTTTTCCTTGTATTTGGGTGTAGTTTCAAGCGCAGCTCATGTTCACACAACGCACATTGTATCTCATTATTTTTAGAGGGTCACAGGAAATCATATGGAAGGCTGCAATGGCCAACTCTCACCAGCAGAGGCTATCGTAAAGTGCTGGCCGTGCATGGACAAATAGGGCTCTCGCATTTCAGAAAGCACAAGAGTGACACAACGTGGCATCAGCTCTGAGCAGCAAATATTGTCAATTCATCGTCAATTTTTTCCGTCCCAAGAACCCCCCAAAAAAGTCAAAAGAGCCAAGATTTTTTAAAAACGCTCACATCAGAAGGATTTTGAGGCGTGTCGATGCAAAAAAAAAAAGAAAAAAGAAAAAAGACAATTAAAAAGTGTGATGGGGACACGACGTTCTTTGAATTCTAAATTGATATATTTCGATTTTTTTTGCTTTCACATGTATTTGGTTTGAGATTCGATTTCAGCTCATGTTCACAGGGCGGACATTTTATGTTGTTGCTTATTTTTAGAGGGTCATAAAAAAAATCCCAGACTTGACTTCTTCGTTTACAGTTGACTGAATAGGGATGATTGTTTTATTTGGGAGCAGAGAGATGTTGACTTAAATTCGCGGAGTTTATGATGCCACGGATAACGTGTCTCAATACGATTCAGTATTCGTTCGCGGAACGTCGCGCGGCTGGAAGCCGACGTTTTCTGCCCTTTGCGTTCGAAACCATTGTGTGTCCACGGTGCCGCCCCTCCCTTTTTTTGTCTCTTTTTCAGTGTGGGCTGGGCGCCTCTCGAATCAGTGCACCTGCCTCCCCTACACACGTGCGAGTCTTCATCTCATCTGCCACTTGCACCATAAAAGACAGCGTGAACAGCCACCCGTTGCCAGTTCGTCAGCGATCCTTCCTGCCGAGCTAGCTGCTGCCACGCCGTTACGCTCCAGCATTTCTGCACTCCTCAACGTGATCATTTTGACTAGCTTTCAGTTGTTTACACCTCGACCTGACCAACTTTCTGGCAATAAAACCCCTCTTCGTTTTTGGTGTCTGTGTGTGGTTCTTGTATTGATCTCTCACGAAACCTAACACTTTAATTCACATTCGACCCAAACTCCTCGTTTGGAGCGTCCCTCGCGCCGAAACGGTGCAGCATCGGCGGTGCCGTGGGCATAAACAACTCGGTACGACATTTCGCGCGGGTGGGCGTGAGATGTTCCTCCGCTTCACTGGTAACCCTGGATACTCTCCGCCGTGCGCCCCGAACCCGAAGCAATGAGGGACATTTTAGGGCGGTCGGGTTCGGGTAGGGGTAGGGCTCGGGCTCGGGCTCGGGCCGCCCGATCTTACTTCTGCTCCGGCGGGGCCAAGCGGGTGGCATCCGTTCGGTCCCGGACCTTCGTGCTGTTTGATTACCAAAGGACTTATGCACACACTTCAACTTGTATTTTGTTCAGGATGACCTCCTGAAGCCTAAATGAGCATTAATTTGATCACACAACTCATGCCTATGAAGATACATTCAAACTCACAAAACGTGCTCAGCTCGGGCTGAAAATGCATTTAAAGCAATAAAAACTCAAATTGAGTGTCACACCTAAACCAAAGGACTTATGGACACACTTCAACATGTATTTTGTTCAGGATGACCACCTGAAGCCTAAATGAGCATTCATTTGACCACACAACTCATTCCTATGAAGATACATTCAAAGTCAGAAAGCGCGCTCAGCTCAAGCTACAAAAGCATTTAAAGCAATAAAAACTCAAATTGAGTGTCACGCCTAAACCAGAGGATTTATGCACACACTTCAACATGTATTTTGTTCAGGATGTCCTCCTGAAGCCTAAATGAGCATTAATTTGACTACACAACTCATTCCTATGAAGATACATTCAAAGTCAGAAAGCGCGCTCAAGCTCGGGCTGAAAATGCATTTAAAGCAATAAAAACTCAAATTGAGTGTCACACCTAAACCAAAGGACTTATGCACACATTCAACATGTATTTAGTTCAGGATGACCACCTGAAGCCGAAATGAGCATTAATTTGACCACACAACTCATTCTTATGAAGATACATTCAAACTCACAAAACATGCTCAGCTCGGGCTGAAAATGCATTTAAAGCAATAAAAACTCAAATTGAGTGTCACGCCTAAACCAAAGGACTTATGCACACACTTCAACATGTATTTTGTTCAGGATGACCACCTGAAGCCTAAATGAGCATTAATTTGACCACACAACTAATTCCTATGAAGCTACATTCAAACTCACAAAACGTGCTCAGCTCGGGCTGAAAATGCATTTAAAGCAATAAAAACTCAAATTGAGTGTCACGCCTAAACCAAAGGACTTATGCACACACTTCAACATGTATTTTGTTCAGGATGACCACCTGAAGCCTAAATGAGCATTAATTTGACCACACAACTCATTCCTATGAAGATACATTCAAACTCACAAAACGTGCTCAGCTCGGGCTGAAAATGCATTTAAAGCAATAAAAACTCAAATTGAGTGTCACACCTAAACCAAAGGACTTATGAACACACTTCAACATGTATTTTGTTCAGGATGACCACCTGAAGCCTAAATGAGCATTAATTTGACCACACAACTCATTCCTATGAAGATACATTCAAACTCACAAAACGTGCTCAGCTCGGGCTGAAAATGCATTTAAAGCAATCAAAACTCAAATTGAGTGTAAGGCCTAAACCAAAGGACTTATGCACACACTTCAACATGTATTTTGTTCAGGATGACCTCCTGAAGCCCATATGAGAATTAATTTGACCACACAACTCATTCCTATGAAGATACATTCAAACTCACAAAACGTGCTCAGCTCGGGCTGAAAATGCATTTAAAGCAATAAAAACTCAAATTGAGTGTCACGCCTAAACCAAAGGACTTATGCACACACTTCAACATGTATTTTGTTCAGGATGACCACCTGAAGCCTAAATGAGCATTAATTTGACCACACAACTCATTCCTATGAAGATACATTCAAACTCACAAAACGTGCTCAACTCGGGCTGAAAATGCATTTAAAGCAATAAAAACTCAAATTGAGTGTCACGCCTAAACCAAAGGACTTATGCACACACTTCAACATGTATTTTGTTCAGGATGACCACCTGAAGCCTAAATGAGCATTAATTTGACCACACAACTCATTCCTATGAAGATACATTCAAACTCACAAAACGTGCTCAGCTCGGGCTGAAAATGCATTTAAAGCAATAAAAACTCAAATTGAGTGTCACGCCTAAACCGAAGGACTTATGCACACACTTCAAGATGTATTTTGTTCAGGATGACCTCCTGAAGCCTAAATGAGCAATAATTTGACCACACAACTCATTCCTATGAAGATACATTCAAAGTCAGAAAGCGCGCTCAGCTCGGACTGAAAATGCATTTAAAGCAATAAAAACTCAAATGGAGTGTCACGCCTAAACCAAAGGACTTATGCACACACTTCAACATGTATTTAGTTCAGGATTACCACCTGAAGCCGAAATGAGCATTAATTTGACCACACAACTCATTCTTATGAAGATACATTCAAACTCACAAAACATGCTCAGCTCGGGCTGAAAATGCATTTAAAGCAATAAAAACTCAAATTGAGTGTCACGCCTAAACCAAAGGACTTATGCACACACTTCAACATGTATTTTGTTCAGGATGACCACCTGAAGCCTAAATGAGCATTAATTTGACCACACAACTAATTCCTATGAAGCTACATTCAAACTCACAAAACGTGCTCAGCTCGGGCTGAAAATGCATTTAAAGCAATAAAAACTCAAATGGAGTGTCACGCCTAAACCAAAGGACTTATGCACACACTTCAACATGTATTTAGTTCAGGATGACCACCTGAAGCCGAAATGAGCATTAATTTGACCACACAACTCATTCTTATGAAGATACATTCAAACTCACAAAACATGCTCAGCTCGGGCTGAAAATGCATTTAAAGCAATAAAAACTCAAATTGAGTGTCACGCCTAAACCAAAGGACTTATGCACACACTTCAACATGTATTTTGTTCAGGATGACCACCTGAAGCCTAAATGAGCATTAATTTGACCACACAACTAATTCCTATGAAGCTACATTCAAACTCACAAAACGTGCTCAGCTCGGGCTGAAAATGCATTTAAAGCAATAAAAACTCAAATTGAGTGTCACGCCTAAACCAAAGGACTTATGCACACACTTCAACATGTATTTTGTTCAGGATGACCACCTGAAGCCTAAATGAGCATTAATTTGACCACACAACTCATTCCTATGAAGATACATTCAAACTCACAAAACGTGCTCAACTCGGGCTGAAAATGCATTTAAAGCAATAAAAACTCAAATTTTAAAAAACTTTACCAGTGTAGGCAACTTAATAATAATAATAATACTAATAATACATTTTATTGATAAGCGCCTTTCAAGACACCCAAGGACACTTTACAATAACAAAAAACACAAAACAATACGGGTTGAGCAGCTGACATGTCTGTCATTTTCTTGTGAGAATTAATTTTTTTCCAGAACAACACTCACAAAATTAGATATAGGTCTACATGACTTCCAACATTGTGATGTGCACTCACAGCAGCAATACCAGTCTTCGGCCGCTCAATTCATGCAAATTCTTCTCAAGACACTGCTCATGGTACCACCTTTCGCACTGGGTCTCGTCAAAAGGGGGCCGGGGGGAGAGAACCCTAACATCGCAAGATTATATGTTCGGAAATTTCAATCAGGATAACTCTAAGTTGCTTTTAAAATTCAAATTTTTTCTTTTACTTGAACCAACCCAATTTCAATGATGCATGCAAAGCATCATGAAGACAATGTCGATGCAAGATAAATTGTGTGTTCTTCCATTGTAAAAATCACTCGTTTTGTCAGAGGACCTTTTCCAGGTGGTTTTGCCATTTAGAGCATGCCACAGTGCATGGCGAGAACAAATACGACAACATGACGGAATATCAGTGAACATTAAACTTAAAATTCACAGTGTGTAAATATGGGATTGAAATTTTATCTTGACATTTTATTTTCATCGGAGCAGTGAATAACACGAGATTTTTCGTTGTGGTACAAGTCATAAAAAATGACTTTCTCATAAGCTTTCAGAATTCATCCCTGGTATCAACACTTCCTCTTCATGAAGTAGTTTGAAACAAAATATATCTTTGGCATCATTTCTGGATGCCACAATTAAACATTTTTTGCATGGGTGATCATCATCCAATAAACCTGCTGTGGTCAGTATTTCTGACGATTGTCTTGTTCTCTTATTTTCCATCGCCACATAATGTTCTAAAATTGATGCACGGAATGTCTGGGGAAGGCCTTCATCAGTTCCACTGCCATCTGAAAAAAAATAGCTTGTTTGTCTTGTGGGAGTGACAAAACTGTTTCGGGCGAACAATTTGAAAACACAATTTGTACAAGGCTGCATAAAGCTGGACGATCGCTTGGTTGTGCGTTGACGTTTTGGACCCTGTGTTGTCAACCCGCGCCACTTTCGGCCTGCCTGGCTTGGAGGAGCTCCGGCGGGGACAAACTGGCGGCATCGCTTCTATACCGGCCCGTCGCGGGCGTATTCGACCAGGTTTATTAGCCCGTTGCTTGACACCCGCGCCCCTCCCGGCTTCCCGCAAGATCCCCCTGATCAGAGCTGCATTGCGATCCGCTAGGAGCAGCCGCGCCCGGGCCGTGTTTTGCAGCGGCATTGTACGATATTTCGCGAGGATGGCCGTGAGCTTTTCACCCACTTCGCTTGCAACCCGGGCCACGTTGGACCGACGGGCGCGGCGAAACTCCGGCGAGGTCAGGCGGGTGGCGTATTTTCCTTCACAGAATGTCGCGCGGGTGTGCGTCGAAGTTTTCTGCCCTTTGTGTTAGGGTCCATTGTTTGTCCACAGTGTCGACCCTCCCTTTTGATTTTGCGCCCGGGACCTAACCGACGCTGTCGCTTGGCCCCGCCAGAGCTGCGCCGTGCCTGGCGGGCCGGCAAAGGCGAGTGTTGCAAGCGAAGAGGTGGAAGACCTCGCGCACACCAACACGACCTGCCGGGAGCAAAGCTGCTGCCCGCTCGGCTCCGCCAGAGATGCACCTCGCTTTGAGGGACAGGGGGCGCGGTGTGCAATCAAAGGGAAGAAAAACTTGGGAATCAAACCGCGCGAAGGTCCGGGACCGAACCGATGCCACCCGCTTGGCCCTGCCGGAGTTGCGCGGGGCAGGTAGGGCCGAGAGTGGTGTGTGTGATAAGCGAAGCGGAGGAACAGCTCACGCCCGCCCGTGAGAAATTTCGGACAGAGCCGTTTTTGCCCACGGCCGAGCCGGAGTTGCTCCGCTGCGGCGCTCAGGCTGTTCCGACGAGGATGTTGGGGCGGAGCGCTGGGAGAACCGCGGGTGTTAAGCAAAGTGTTCGGCTTCGTGAGAGATGAAGAAAGGAACCACGCGCAGACACAAAAAGCACAGAAGGGTTTTATTGCCAGTAAGCGAGACAGGCCGAGGTGGTCACAACTGAAAGTGGTCAAAATGATCAATTCGAGGAGTGCAGGAATCCTGGAGCGGTACGGCGTCGTCGACACAGCAGGAAGGATCTCTGACGAAGTGACAATGGGTGGCTCTTCAGGCTGGCTTTTATGCTGCAAGTGGCAGATGAGATAATGACTCGCAGGTGTGTCGGGGAGGCAGGTGCACTGATTAGAGAAGCGCCCATCCCACACTGAAAAAGGTAACAATAACTTTTTGGGAGCGGCAAATTCCCCCACAGGAGAACAGAGAAATAGTGGTTTGATTTCGTGGAGTTCGTGGCGCAATGCATGAGGCGTCTGACTACAAATCAGGTCATGCTCGGCCAAAGAGTCAGCGTCCACCAGGTTGAAAAAGAGATGAAGAGCAAACACTGTCAATACATAATAAAGTTTCTCTGTCCCAATATCCAAAAAAAAAAGCCCAGTCCGAAGTAGCAAGATTAAGAAAATCTTTTGAAAAAACGCTCACATGAGGCGGATTTTGAGCCTTGCCTATGCAGTGATATTAATAATAATTGTAATAATAATCATGAAAAAGTGTGATGGTGGCGTGGCATTCATTTATCTTTTGAATTGGTGCGTTTAGATTTTTGTTTTTTGCTTTTCCTTGTATTTGGGTGTAGTTTCAAGCGCAGCTCATGTTCACACAACGCACATTTTATCTCATTATTTTTAGAGGGTCACAGGAAATCATATGGAAGGCTGCAATGGCCAACTCTCACCAGCAGAGGCTATCGTAAAGTGCTGGCCGTGCATGGACAAATAGGGCTCTCGCATTTCAGAAAGCACAAGAGTGACACAACGTGGCATCAGCTCTGAGCAGCAAATATTGTCAATTCATCGTCAATTTTTTCCGTCCCAAGAACCCCCCAAAAAAGTCAAAAGAGCCAAGATTTTTTAAAAACGCTCACATCAGAAGGATTTTGAGGCGTGTCGATGCAAAAAAAAAAGAAAAAAGAAAAAAGACAATTAAAAAGTGTGATGGGGACACGACGTTCTTTGAATTCTAAATTGATATATTTCGATTTTTTTTGCTTTCACATGTATTTGGTTTGAGATTCGATTTCAGCTCATGTTCACAGGGCGGACATTTTATGTTGTTGCTTATTTTTAGAGGGTCATAAAAAAAATCCCAGACTTGACTTCTTCGTTTACAGTTGACTGAATAGGGATGATTGTTTTATTTGGGAGCAGAGAGATGTTGACTTAAATTCGCGGAGTTTATGATGCCACGGATAACGTGTCTCAATACGATTCAGTATTCGTTCGCGGAACGTCGCGCGGCTGGAAGCCGACGTTTTCTGCCCTTTGCGTTCGAAACCATTGTGTGTCCACGGTGCCGCCCCTCCCTTTTTTTGTCTCTTTTTCAGTGTGGGCTGGGCGCCTCTCGAATCAGTGCACCTGCCTCCCCTACACACGTGCGAGTCTTCATCTCATCTGCCACTTGCACCATAAAAGACAGCGTGAACAGCCACCCGTTGCCAGTTCGTCAGCGATCCTTCCTGCCGAGCTAGCTGCTGCCACGCCGTTACGCTCCAGCATTTCTGCACTCCTCAACGTGATCATTTTGACTAGCTTTCAGTTGTTTACACCTCGACCTGACCAACTTTCTGGCAATAAAACCCCTCTTCGTTTTTGGTGTCTGTGTGTGGTTCTTGTATTGATCTCTCACGAAACCTAACACTTTAATTCACATTCGACCCAAACTCCTCGTTTGGAGCGTCCCTCGCGCCGAAACGGTGCAGCATCGGCGGTGCCGTGGGCATAAACAACTCGGTACGACATTTCGCGCGGGTGGGCGTGAGATGTTCCTCCGCTTCACTGGTAACCCTGGATACTCTCCGCCGTACGGGTGCCGTGCGCCCCGAACCCGAAGCAATGAGGGACATTTTAGGGCGGTCGGGTTCGGGTAGGGGTAGGGCTCGGGCTCGGGCTCGGGCCGCCCGATCTTACTTCTGCTCCGGCGGGGCCAAGCGGGTGGCATCCGTTCGGTCCCGGACCTTCGTGCTGTTTGATTACCAAAGGACTTATGCACACACTTCAACTTGTATTTTGTTCAGGATGACCTCCTGAAGCCTAAATGAGCATTAATTTGATCACACAACTCATGCCTATGAAGATACATTCAAACTCACAAAACGTGCTCAGCTCGGGCTGAAAATGCATTTAAAGCAATAAAAACTCAAATTGAGTGTCACACCTAAACCAAAGGACTTATGGACACACTTCAACATGTATTTTGTTCAGGATGACCACCTGAAGCCTAAATGAGCATTCATTTGACCACACAACTCATTCCTATGAAGATACATTCAAAGTCAGAAAGCGCGCTCAGCTCAGGCTACAAATGCATTTAAAGCAATAAAAACTCAAATTGAGTGTCACGCCTAAACCAGAGGATTTATGCACACACTTCAACATGTATTTTGTTCAGGATGTCCTCCTGAAGCCTAAATGAGCATTAATTTGACTACACAACTCATTCCTATGAAGATACATTCAAAGTCAGAAAGCGCGCTCAAGCTCGGGCTGAAAATGCATTTAAAGCAATAAAAACTCAAATTGAGTGTCACACCTAAACCAAAGGACTTATGCACACATTCAACATGTATTTTGTTCAGGATGACCTCCTGAAGCCTATATGAGCTTTAATTTGACCACACAACTCATTCCTATGAAGATACATTCAAACTCACAAAACGTGCTCAGCTCGGGCTGAAAATGCATTTAAAGCAATAAAAACTCAAATTGAGTGTCACGCCTAAACCAAAGGATTTATGCACACACTTTAACATGTATTTTGTTCAGAAGGACCACCTGAAGCCTAAATGAGCATTAATTTGATCACACAATTCATGCCTATGAAGATGCATTCAAACTCACAAAACGTGCTCAGCTCGGGCTGAAAATGCATTTAAAGCAATAAAAACTCAAATGGAGTGTCACGCCTAAACCAAAGGACTTATGCACACACTTCAACATGTATTTAGTTCAGGATGACCACCTGAAGCCGAAATGAGCATTAATTTGACCACACAACTCATTCTTATGAAGATACATTCAAACTCACAAAACATGCTCAGCTCGGGCTGAAAATGCATTTAAAGCAATAAAAACTCAAATGGAGTGTCACGCCTAAACCAAAGGACTTATGCACACACTTCAACATGTATTTAGTTCAGGATGACCACCTGAAGCCGAAATGAGCATTAATTTGACCACACAACTCATTCTTATGAAGATACATTCAAACTCACAAAACATGCTCAGCTCGGGCTGAAAATGCATTTAAAGCAATAAAAACTCAAATTGAGTGTCACGCCTAAACCAAAGGACTAATGCACACACTTCAACATGTATTTTGTTCAGGATGACCACCTGAAGCCTAAATGAGCATTAATTTGACCACACAACTAATTCCTATGAAGCTACATTCAAACTCACAAAACGTGCTCAGCTCGGGCTGAAAATGCATTTAAAGCAATAAAAACTCAAATTGAGTGTCACGCCTAAACCAAAGGACTTATGCACACACTTCAACATGTATTTTGTTCAGGATGACCACCTGAAGCCTAAATGAGCATTAATTTGACCACACAACTCATTCCTATGAAGATACATTCAAACTCACAAAACGTGCTCAGCTCGGGCTGAAAATGCATTTAAAGCAATAAAAACTCAAATTGAGTGTCACGCCTAAACCAAAGGACTTATGCACACACTTCAACATGTATTTTGTTCAGGATGACCACCTGAAGCCTAAATGAGCATTAATTTGACCACACAACTCATTCCTATGAAGATACATTCAAACTCACAAAACGTGCTCAACTCGGGCTGAAAATGCATTTAAAGCAATAAAAACTCAAATTTTAAAAAACTTTACCAGTGTAGGCAACTTAATAATAATAATAATACTAATAATACATTTTATTGATAAGCGCCTTTCAAGACACCCAAGGACACTTTACAATAACAAAAAACACAAAACAATACGGGTTGAGCAGCTGACATGTCTGTCATTTTCTTGTGAGAATTAATTTTTTTCCAGAACAACACTCACAAAATTAGATATAGGTCTACATGACTTCCAACATTGTGATGTGCACTCACAGCAGCAATACCAGTCTTCGGCCGCTCAATTCATGCAAATTCTTCTCAAGACACTGCTCATGGTACCACCTTTCGCACTGGGTCTCGTCAAAAGGGGGCCGGGGGGAGAGAACCCTAACATCGCAAGATTATATGTTCGGAAATTTCAATCAGGATAACTCTAAGTTGCTTTTAAAATTCAAATTTTTTCTTTTACTTGAACCAACCCAATTTCAATGATGCATGCAAAGCATCATGAAGACAATGTCGATGCAAGATAAATTGTGTGTTCTTCCATTGTAAAAATCACTCGTTTTGTCAGAGGACCTTTTCCAGGTGGTTTTGCCATTTAGAGCATGCCACAGTGCATGGCGAGAACAAATACGACAACATGACGGAATATCAGTGAACATTAAACTTAAAATTCACAGTGTGTAAATATGGGATTGAAATTTTATCTTGACATTTTATTTTCATCGGAGCAGTGAATAACACGAGATTTTTCGTTGTGGTACAAGTCATAAAAAATGACTTTCTCATAAGCTTTCAGAATTCATCCCTGGTATCAACACTTCCTCTTCATGAAGTAGTTTGAAACAAAATATATCTTTGGCATCATTTCTGGATGCCACAATTAAACATTTTTTGCATGGGTGATCATCATCCAATAAACCTGCTGTGGTCAGTATTTCTGACGATTGTCTTGTTCTCTTATTTTCCATCGCCACATAATGTTCTAAAATTGATGCACGGAATGTCTGGGGAAGGCCTTCATCAGTTCCACTGCCATCTGAAAAAAAATAGCTTGTTTGTCTTGTGGGAGTGACAAAACTGTTTCGGGCGAACAATTTGAAAACACAATTTGTACAAGGCTGCATAAAGCTGGACGATCGCTTGGTTGTGCGTTGACGTTTTGGACCCTGTGTTGTCAACCCGCGCCACTTTCGGCCTGCCTGGCTTGGAGGAGCTCCGGCGGGGACAAACTGGCGGCATCGCTTCTATACCGGCCCGTCGCGGGCGTATTCGACCAGGTTTATTAGCCCGTTGCTTGACACCCGCGCCCCTCCCGGCTTCCCGCAAGATCCCCCTGATCAGAGCTGCATTGCGATCCGCTAGGAGCAGCCGCGCCCGGGCCGTGTTTTGCAGCGGCATTGTACGATATTTCGCGAGGATGGCCGTGAGCTTTTCACCCACTTCGCTTGCAACCCGGGCCACGTTGGACCGACGGGCGCGGCGAAACTCCGGCGAGGTCAGGCGGGTGGCGTATTTTCCTTCACAGAATGTCGCGCGGGTGTGCGTCGAAGTTTTCTGCCCTTTGTGTTAGGGTCCATTGTTTGTCCACAGTGTCGACCCTCCCTTTTGATTTTGCGCCCGGGACCTAACCGACGCTGTCGCTTGGCCCCGCCAGAGCTGCGCCGTGCCTGGCGGGCCGGCAAAGGCGAGTGTTGCAAGCGAAGAGGTGGAAGACCTCGCGCACACCAACACGACCTGCCGGGAGCAAAGCTGCTGCCCGCTCGGCTCCGCCAGAGATGCACCTCGCTTTGAGGGACAGGGGGCGCGGTGTGCAATCAAAGGGAAGAAAAACTTGGGAATCAAACCGCGCGAAGGTCCGGGACCGAACCGATGCCACCCGCTTGGCCCTGCCGGAGTTGCGCGGGGCAGGTAGGGCCGAGAGTGGTGTGTGTGATAAGCGAAGCGGAGGAACAGCTCACGCCCGCCCGTGAGAAATTTCGGACAGAGCCGTTTTTGCCCACGGCCGAGCCGGAGTTGCTCCGCTGCGGCGCTCAGGCTGTTCCGACGAGGATGTTGGGGCGGAGCGCTGGGAGAACCGCGGGTGTTAAGCAAAGTGTTCGGCTTCGTGAGAGATGAAGAAAGGAACCACGCGCAGACACAAAAAGCACAGAAGGGTTTTATTGCCAGTAAGCGAGACAGGCCGAGGTGGTCACAACTGAAAGTGGTCAAAATGATCAATTCGAGGAGTGCAGGAATCCTGGAGCGGTACGGCGTCGTCGACACAGCAGGAAGGATCTCTGACGAAGTGACAATGGGTGGCTCTTCAGGCTGGCTTTTATGCTGCAAGTGGCAGATGAGATAATGACTCGCAGGTGTGTCGGGGAGGCAGGTGCACTGATTAGAGAAGCGCCCATCCCACACTGAAAAAGGTAACAATAACTTTTTGGGAGCGGCAAATTCCCCCACAGGAGAACAGAGAAATAGTGGTTTGATTTCGTGGAGTTCGTGGCGCAATGCATGAGGCGTCTGACTACAAATCAGGTCATGCTCGGCCAAAGAGTCAGCGTCCACCAGGTTGAAAAAGAGATGAAGAGCAAACACTGTCAATACATAATAAAGTTTCTCTGTCCCAATATCCAAAAAAAAAAGCCCAGTCCGAAGTAGCAAGATTAAGAAAATCTTTTGAAAAAACGCTCACATGAGGCGGATTTTGAGCCTTGCCTATGCAGTGATATTAATAATAATTGTAATAATAATCATGAAAAAGTGTGATGGTGGCGTGGCATTCATTTATCTTTTGAATTGGTGCGTTTAGATTTTTGTTTTTTGCTTTTCCTTGTATTTGGGTGTAGTTTCAAGCGCAGCTCATGTTCACACAACGCACATTTTATCTCATTATTTTTAGAGGGTCACAGGAAATCATATGGAAGGCTGCAATGGCCAACTCTCACCAGCAGAGGCTATCGTAAAGTGCTGGCCGTGCATGGACAAATAGGGCTCTCGCATTTCAGAAAGCACAAGAGTGACACAACGTGGCATCAGCTCTGAGCAGCAAATATTGTCAATTCATCGTCAATTTTTTCCGTCCCAAGAACCCCCCAAAAAAGTCAAAAGAGCCAAGATTTTTTAAAAACGCTCACATCAGAAGGATTTTGAGGCGTGTCGATGCAAAAAAAAAAGAAAAAAGAAAAAAGACAATTAAAAAGTGTGATGGGGACACGACGTTCTTTGAATTCTAAATTGATATATTTCGATTTTTTTTGCTTTCACATGTATTTGGTTTGAGATTCGATTTCAGCTCATGTTCACAGGGCGGACATTTTATGTTGTTGCTTATTTTTAGAGGGTCATAAAAAAAATCCCAGACTTGACTTCTTCGTTTACAGTTGACTGAATAGGGATGATTGTTTTATTTGGGAGCAGAGAGATGTTGACTTAAATTCGCGGAGTTTATGATGCCACGGATAACGTGTCTCAATACGATTCAGTATTCGTTCGCGGAACGTCGCGCGGCTGGAAGCCGACGTTTTCTGCCCTTTGCGTTCGAAACCATTGTGTGTCCACGGTGCCGCCCCTCCCTTTTTTTGTCTCTTTTTCAGTGTGGGCTGGGCGCCTCTCGAATCAGTGCACCTGCCTCCCCTACACACGTGCGAGTCTTCATCTCATCTGCCACTTGCACCATAAAAGACAGCGTGAACAGCCACCCGTTGCCAGTTCGTCAGCGATCCTTCCTGCCGAGCTAGCTGCTGCCACGCCGTTACGCTCCAGCATTTCTGCACTCCTCAACGTGATCATTTTGACTAGCTTTCAGTTGTTTACACCTCGACCTGACCAACTTTCTGGCAATAAAACCCCTCTTCGTTTTTGGTGTCTGTGTGTGGTTCTTGTATTGATCTCTCACGAAACCTAACACTTTAATTCACATTCGACCCAAACTCCTCGTTTGGAGCGTCCCTCGCGCCGAAACGGTGCAGCATCGGCGGTGCCGTGGGCATAAACAACTCGGTACGACATTTCGCGCGGGTGGGCGTGAGATGTTCCTCCGCTTCACTGGTAACCCTGGATACTCTCCGCCGTACGGGTGCCGTGCGCCCCGAACCCGAAGCAATGAGGGACATTTTAGGGCGGTCGGGTTCGGGTAGGGGTAGGGCTCGGGCTCGGGCTCGGGCCGCCCGATCTTACTTCTGCTCCGGCGGGGCCAAGCGGGTGGCATCCGTTCGGTCCCGGACCTTCGTGCTGTTTGATTACCAAAGGACTTATGCACACACTTCAACTTGTATTTTGTTCAGGATGACCTCCTGAAGCCTAAATGAGCATTAATTTGATCACACAACTCATGCCTATGAAGATACATTCAAACTCACAAAACGTGCTCAGCTCGGGCTGAAAATGCATTTAAAGCAATAAAAACTCAAATTGAGTGTCACACCTAAACCAAAGGACTTATGGACACACTTCAACATGTATTTTGTTCAGGATGACCACCTGAAGCCTAAATGAGCATTCATTTGACCACACAACTCATTCCTATGAAGATACATTCAAAGTCAGAAAGCGCGCTCAGCTCAGGCTACAAATGCATTTAAAGCAATAAAAACTCAAATTGAGTGTCACGCCTAAACCAGAGGATTTATGCACACACTTCAACATGTATTTTGTTCAGGATGTCCTCCTGAAGCCTAAATGAGCATTAATTTGACTACACAACTCATTCCTATGAAGATACATTCAAAGTCAGAAAGCGCGCTCAAGCTCGGGCTGAAAATGCATTTAAAGCAATAAAAACTCAAATTGAGTGTCACACCTAAACCAAAGGACTTATGCACACATTCAACATGTATTTTGTTCAGGATGACCTCCTGAAGCCTATATGAGCTTTAATTTGACCACACAACTCATTCCTATGAAGATACATTCAAACTCACAAAACGTGCTCAGCTCGGGCTGAAAATGCATTTAAAGCAATAAAAACTCAAATTGAGTGTCACGCCTAAACCAAAGGATTTATGCACACACTTTAACATGTATTTTGTTCAGAAGGACCACCTGAAGCCTAAATGAGCATTAATTTGATCACACAATTCATGCCTATGAAGATGCATTCAAACTCACAAAACGTGCTCAGCTCGGGCTGAAAATGCATTTAAAGCAATAAAAACTCAAATGGAGTGTCACGCCTAAACCAAAGGACTTATGCACACACTTCAACATGTATTTAGTTCAGGATGACCACCTGAAGCCGAAATGAGCATTAATTTGACCACACAACTCATTCTTATGAAGATACATTCAAACTCACAAAACATGCTCAGCTCGGGCTGAAAATGCATTTAAAGCAATAAAAACTCAAATTGAGTGTCACGCCTAAACCAAAGGACTTATGCACACACTTCAACATGTATTTTGTTCAGGATGACCACCTGAAGCCTAAATGAGCATTAATTTGACCACACAACTCATTCCTATGAAGATACATTCAAACTCACAAAACGTGCTCAACTCGGGCTGAAAATGCATTTAAAGCAATAAAAACTCAAATTGAGTGTCACGCCTAAACCAAAGGACTTATGCACACACTTCAACATGTATTTAGTTCAGGATGTCCTCCTGAAGCCTAAATGAGCATTAATTTGACCACACAACTCATTCCTATGAAGATACATTCAAACTCACAAAAAGTGCTCAGCTCGGGCTGAAAATGCATTTAAAGCAATAAAAACTCAAATTGAGTGTCACGCCCAAACCAAAGAACTTATGCACACACTTCAATATTTATTTAGTTCAGGATGACCACCTGAAGCCTAAATGAGCATTAATTTGACCACACAACTAATTCCTATGAAGCTACATTCAAACTCACAAAACGTGCTCAGCTCGGGCTGAAAATGCATTTAAAGCAATAAAAACTCAAATTGAGTGTCACGCCTAAACCAAAGGACTTATGCACACACTTCAACATGTATTTTGTTCAGGATGACCACCTGAAGCCTAAATGAGCATTAATTTGACCACACAACTGATTCCTATGAAGATACATTCAAACTCACAAAACGTGCTCAGCTCGGGCTGAAAATGCATTTAAAGCAATAAAAACTCAAATTGAGTGTCACGCCTAAACCAAAGGACTTATGCACACACTTCAACATGTATTTTGTTCAGGATGACCACCTGAAGCCTAAATGAGCATTAATTTGACCACACAACTCATTCCTATGAAGATACATTCAAACTCACAAAACGTGCTCAGCTCGGGCTGAAAATGCATTTAAAGCAATAAAAACTCAAATTGAGTGTCACGCCTAAACCAAAGGACTTATGCACACACTTCAACATGTATTTTGTTCAGGATGACCACCTGAAGCCTAAATGAGCATTAATTTGACCACACAACTCATTCCTATGAAGATACATTCAAACTCACAAAACGTGCTCAGCTCGGGCTGAAAATGCATTTAAAGCAATCAAAACTCAAATTGAGTGTAAGGCCTAAACCAAAGGACTTATGCACACACTTCAACATGTATTTTGTTCAGGATGACCTCCTGAAGCCCATATGAGAATTAATTTGACCACACAACTCATTCCTATGAAGATACATTCAAACTCACAAAACGTGCTCAGCTCGGGCTGAAAATGCATTTAAAGCAATAAAAACTCAAATTGAGTGTCACGCCTAAACCAAAGGACTTATGCACACACTTCAACATGTATTTTGTTCAGGATGACCACCTGAAGCCTAAATGAGCATTAATTTGACCACACAACTCATTCCTATGAAGATACATTCAAACTCACAAAACGTGCTCAACTCGGGCTGAAAATGCATTTAAAGCAATAAAAACTCAAATTGAGTGTCACGCCTCAACCAAAGGACTTATGCACACACTTCAACATGTATTTTGTTCAGGATGACCTCCTGAAGCCTAAATGAGCATTAATTTGACCACACAACTCATTCCTATGAAGATACATTCAAACTCACAAAACGTGCTCAGCTCGGGCTGAAAATGCATTTAAAGCAATAAAAACTCAAATTGAGTGTCACGCCTAAACCGAAGGACTTATGCACACACTTCAACATGTATTTTGTTCAGGATGACCACCTGAAGCCTAAATGAGCATTAATTTTACCACACAACTAATTCCTATGAAGCTACATTCAAACTCACAAAACGTGCTCAGCTCGGGCTGAAAATGCATTTAAAGCAATAAAAACTCAAATTGAGTGTCACGCCTAAACCAAAGGACTTATGCACACACTTCAACATGTATTTGTTCAGGATGACCACCTGAAGCCTAAATGAGCATTAATTTGACCACACAACTCATTCCTATGAAGATACATTCAAACTCACAAAACGTGCTCAGCTCGGGCTGAAAATGCATTTAAAGCAATAAAAACTCAAATTGAGTGTCACACCTAAACCAAAGGACTTATGAACACACTTCAACATGTATTTTGTTCAGGATGACCACCTGAAGCCTAAATGAGCATTAATTTGACCACACAACTCATTCCTATGAAGATACATTCAAACTCACAAAACGTGCTCAGCTCGGGCTGAAAATGCATTTAAAGCAATCAAAACTCAAATTGAGTGTAAGGCCTAAACCAAAGGACTTATGCACACACTTCAACATGTATTTTGTTCAGGATGACCTCCTGAAGCCCATATGAGAATTAATTTGACCACACAACTCATTCCTATGAAGATACATTCAAACTCACAAAACGTGCTCAGCTCGGGCTGAAAATGCATTTAAAGCAATAAAAACTCAAATTGAGTGTCACGCCTAAACCAAAGGACTTATGCACACACTTCAACATGTATTTTGTTCAGGATGACCACCTGAAGCCTAAATGAGCATTAATTTGACCACACAACTCTTTCCTATGAAGATACATTCAAACTCACAAAACGTGCTCAACTCGGGCTGAAAATGCATTTAAAGCAATAAAAACTCAAATTGAGTGTCACGCCTCAACCAAAGGACTTATGCACACACTTCAACATGTATTTTGTTCAGGATGACCTCCTGAAGCCTAAATGAGCATTAATTTGACCACACAACTCATTCCTATGAAGATACATTCAAAGTCAGAAAGCGCGCTCAGCTCGGACTGAAAATGCATTTAAAGCAATAAAAACTCAAATGGAGTGTCACGCCTAAACCAAAGGACTTATGCACACACTTCAACATGTATTTAGTTCAGGATGACCACCTGAAGCCGAAATGAGCATTAATTTGACCACACAACTCATTCTTATGAAGATACATTCAAACTCACAAAACATGCTCAGCTCGGGCTGAAAATGCATTTAAAGCAATAAAAACTCAAATTGAGTGTCACGCCTAAACCAAAGGACTAATGCACACACTTCAACATGTATTTTGTTCAGGATGACCACCTGAAGCCTAAATGAGCATTAATTTGACCACACAACTAATTCCTATGAAGCTACATTCAAACTCACAAAACGTGCTCAGCTCGGGCTGAAAATGCATTTAAAGCAATAAAAACTCAAATTGAGTGTCACGCCTAAACCAAAGGACTTATGCACACACTTCAACATGTATTTTGTTCAGGATGACCACCTGAAGCCTAAATGAGCATTAATTTGACCACACAACTGATTCCTATGAAGATACATTCAAACTCACAAAACGTGCTCAGCTCGGGCTGAAAATGCATTTAAAGCAATAAAAACTCAAATTGAGTGTCACGCCTAAACCAAAGGACTTATGCACACACTTCAACATGTATTTTGTTCAGGATGACCACCTGAAGCCTAAATGAGCATTAATTTGACCACACAACTCATTCCTATGAAGATACATTCAAACTCACAAAACGTGCTCAACTCGGGCTGAAAATGCATTTAAAGCAATAAAAACTCAAATTTTAAAAAACTTTACCAGTGTAGGCAACTTAATAATAATAATAATACTAATAATACATTTTATTGATAAGCGCCTTTCAAGACACCCAAGGACACTTTACAATAACAAAAAACACAAAACAATACGGGTTGAGCAGCTGACATGTCTGTCATTTTCTTGTGAGAATTAATTTTTTTCCAGAACAACACTCACAAAATTAGATATAGGTCTACATGACTTCCAACATTGTGATGTGCACTCACAGCAGCAATACCAGTCTTCGGCCGCTCAATTCATGCAAATTCTTCTCAAGACACTGCTCATGGTACCACCTTTCGCACTGGGTCTCGTCAAAAGGGGGCCGGGGGGAGAGAACCCTAACATCGCAAGATTATATGTTCGGAAATTTCAATCAGGATAACTCTAAGTTGCTTTTAAAATTCAAATTTTTTCTTTTACTTGAACCAACCCAATTTCAATGATGCATGCAAAGCATCATGAAGACAATGTCGATGCAAGATAAATTGTGTGTTCTTCCATTGTAAAAATCACTCGTTTTGTCAGAGGACCTTTTCCAGGTGGTTTTGCCATTTAGAGCATGCCACAGTGCATGGCGAGAACAAATACGACAACATGACGGAATATCAGTGAACATTAAACTTAAAATTCACAGTGTGTAAATATGGGATTGAAATTTTATCTTGACATTTTATTTTCATCGGAGCAGTGAATAACACGAGATTTTTCGTTGTGGTACAAGTCATAAAAAATGACTTTCTCATAAGCTTTCAGAATTCATCCCTGGTATCAACACTTCCTCTTCATGAAGTAGTTTGAAACAAAATATATCTTTGGCATCATTTCTGGATGCCACAATTAAACATTTTTTGCATGGGTGATCATCATCCAATAAACCTGCTGTGGTCAGTATTTCTGACGATTGTCTTGTTCTCTTATTTTCCATCGCCACATAATGTTCTAAAATTGATGCACGGAATGTCTGGGGAAGGCCTTCATCAGTTCCACTGCCATCTGAAAAAAAATAGCTTGTTTGTCTTGTGGGAGTGACAAAACTGTTTCGGGCGAACAATTTGAAAACACAATTTGTACAAGGCTGCATAAAGCTGGACGATCGCTTGGTTGTGCGTTGACGTTTTGGACCCTGTGTTGTCAACCCGCGCCACTTTCGGCCTGCCTGGCTTGGAGGAGCTCCGGCGGGGACAAACTGGCGGCATCGCTTCTATACCGGCCCGTCGCGGGCGTATTCGACCAGGTTTATTAGCCCGTTGCTTGACACCCGCGCCCCTCCCGGCTTCCCGCAAGATCCCCCTGATCAGAGCTGCATTGCGATCCGCTAGGAGCAGCCGCGCCCGGGCCGTGTTTTGCAGCGGCATTGTACGATATTTCGCGAGGATGGCCGTGAGCTTTTCACCCACTTCGCTTGCAACCCGGGCCACGTTGGACCGACGGGCGCGGCGAAACTCCGGCGAGGTCAGGCGGGTGGCGTATTTTCCTTCACAGAATGTCGCGCGGGTGTGCGTCGAAGTTTTCTGCCCTTTGTGTTAGGGTCCATTGTTTGTCCACAGTGTCGACCCTCCCTTTTGATTTTGCGCCCGGGACCTAACCGACGCTGTCGCTTGGCCCCGCCAGAGCTGCGCCGTGCCTGGCGGGCCGGCAAAGGCGAGTGTTGCAAGCGAAGAGGTGGAAGACCTCGCGCACACCAACACGACCTGCCGGGAGCAAAGCTGCTGCCCGCTCGGCTCCGCCAGAGATGCACCTCGCTTTGAGGGACAGGGGGCGCGGTGTGCAATCAAAGGGAAGAAAAACTTGGGAATCAAACCGCGCGAAGGTCCGGGACCGAACCGATGCCACCCGCTTGGCCCTGCCGGAGTTGCGCGGGGCAGGTAGGGCCGAGAGTGGTGTGTGTGATAAGCGAAGCGGAGGAACAGCTCGCGCCCGCCCGTGAGAAATTTCGGACAGAGCCGTTTTTGCCCACGGCCGAGCCGGAGTTGCTCCGCTGCGGCGCTCAGGCTGTTCCGACGAGGATGTTGGGGCGGAGCGCTGGGAGAACCGCGGGTGTTAAGCAAAGTGTTCGGCTTCGTGAGAGATGAAGAGAGGAACCACGCGCAGACACAAAAAGCACAGAAGGGTTTTATTGCCAGTAAGCGAGACAGGCCGAGGTGGTCACAACTGAAAGGTAGTCAAAATGATCAATTCGAGGAGTGCAGGAATCCTGGAGCGGTACGGCGTCGTCGACACGGCAGGAAGGATCTCTGACGAAGTGACAATGGGTGGCTCTTCAGGCTGGCTTTTATGCTGCAAGTGGCAGATGAGATAATGACTCGCAGGTGTGTCGGGGAGGCAGGTGCACTGATTAGAGAAGCGCCCATCCCACACTGAAAAAGGTAACAATAACTTTTTGGGAGCGGCAAATTCCCCCACAGGAGAACAGAGAAATAGTGGTTTGATTTCGTGGCGCAATGCATGAGGCGTCTGACTACAAATCAGGTCATGCTCGGCCAAAGAGAGGGCGTCCACCAGGTTGAAAAAGAGATGAAGAGCAAACACTGTCAATACATAATAAAGTTTCTCTGTCCCAATATCCAAAAAAAAAAGCCCAGTCCGAAGTAGCAAGATTAAGAAAATCTTTTGAAAAAACGCTCACATGAGGCGGATTTTGAGCCTTGCCTATGCAGTGATATTAATAATAATTGTAATAATAATCATGAAAAAGTGTGATGGTGGCGTGGCATTCATTTATCTTTTGAATTGGTGCGTTTAGATTTTTGTTTTTTGCTTTTCCTTGTATTTGGGTGTAGTTTCAAGCGCAGCTCATGTTCACACAACGCACATTTTATCTCATTATTTTTAGAGGGTCACAGGAAATCATATGGAAGGCTGCAATGGCCAACTCTCACCAGCAGAGGCTATCGTAAAGTGCTGGCCGTGCATGGACAAATAGGGCTCTCGCATTTCAGAAAGCACAAGAGTGACACAACGTGGCATCAGCTCTGAGCAGCAAATATTGTCAATTCATCGTCAATTTTTTCCGTCCCAAGAACCCCCCAAAAAAGTCAAAAGAGCCAAGATTTTTTAAAAACGCTCACATCAGAAGGATTTTGAGGCGTGTCGATGCAAAAAAAAAAGAAAAAAGAAAAAAGACAATTAAAAAGTGTGATGGGGACACGACGTTCTTTGAATTCTAAATTGATATATTTCGATTTTTTTTGCTTTCACATGTATTTGGTTTGAGATTCGATTTCAGCTCATGTTCACAGGGCGGACATTTTATGTTGTTGCTTATTTTTAGAGGGTCATAAAAAAAATCCCAGACTTGACTTCTTCGTTTACAGTTGACTGAATAGGGATGATTGTTTTATTTGGGAGCAGAGAGATGTTGACTTAAATTCGCGGAGTTTATGATGCCACGGATAACGTGTCTCAATACGATTCAGTATTCGTTCGCGGAACGTCGCGCGGCTGGAAGCCGACGTTTTCTGCCCTTTGCGTTCGAAACCATTGTGTGTCCACGGTGCCGCCCCTCCCTTTTTTTGTCTCTTTTTCAGTGTGGGCTGGGCGCCTCTCGAATCAGTGCACCTGCCTCCCCTACACACGTGCGAGTCTTCATCTCATCTGCCACTTGCACCATAAAAGACAGCGTGAACAGCCACCCGTTGCCAGTTCGTCAGCGATCCTTCCTGCCGAGCTAGCTGCTGCCACGCCGTTACGCTCCAGCATTTCTGCACTCCTCAACGTGATCATTTTGACTAGCTTTCAGTTGTTTACACCTCGACCTGACCAACTTTCTGGCAATAAAACCCCTCTTCGTTTTTGGTGTCTGTGTGTGGTTCTTGTATTGATCTCTCACGAAACCTAACACTTTAATTCACATTCGACCCAAACTCCTCGTTTGGAGCGTCCCTCGCGCCGAAACGGTGCAGCATCGGCGGTGCCGTGGGCATAAACAACTCGGTACGACATTTCGCGCGGGTGGGCGTGAGATGTTCCTCCGCTTCACTGGTAACCCTGGATACTCTCCGCCGTACGGGTGCCGTGCGCCCCGAACCCGAAGCAATGAGGGACATTTTAGGGCGGTCGGGTTCGGGTAGGGGTAGGGCTCGGGCTCGGGCTCGGGCCGCCCGATCTTACTTCTGCTCCGGCGGGGCCAAGCGGGTGGCATCCGTTCGGTCCCGGACCTTCGTGCTGTTTGATTACCAAAGGACTTATGCACACACTTCAACTTGTATTTTGTTCAGGATGACCTCCTGAAGCCTAAATGAGCATTAATTTGATCACACAACTCATGCCTATGAAGATACATTCAAACTCACAAAACGTGCTCAGCTCGGGCTGAAAATGCATTTAAAGCAATAAAAACTCAAATTGAGTGTCACACCTAAACCAAAGGACTTATGGACACACTTCAACATGTATTTTGTTCAGGATGACCACCTGAAGCCTAAATGAGCATTCATTTGACCACACAACTCATTCCTATGAAGATACATTCAAAGTCAGAAAGCGCGCTCAGCTCAGGCTACAAATGCATTTAAAGCAATAAAAACTCAAATTGAGTGTCACGCCTAAACCAGAGGATTTATGCACACACTTCAACATGTATTTTGTTCAGGATGTCCTCCTGAAGCCTAAATGAGCATTAATTTGACTACACAACTCATTCCTATGAAGATACATTCAAAGTCAGAAAGCGCGCTCAAGCTCGGGCTGAAAATGCATTTAAAGCAATAAAAACTCAAATTGAGTGTCACACCTAAACCAAAGGACTTATGCACACATTCAACATGTATTTTGTTCAGGATGACCTCCTGAAGCCTATATGAGCTTTAATTTGACCACACAACTCATTCCTATGAAGATACATTCAAACTCACAAAACGTGCTCAGCTCGGGCTGAAAATGCATTTAAAGCAATAAAAACTCAAATTGAGTGTCACGCCTAAACCAAAGGATTTATGCACACACTTTAACATGTATTTTGTTCAGAAGGACCACCTGAAGCCTAAATGAGCATTAATTTGATCACACAACTCATTCCTATGAAGATACATTCAAAGTCAGAAAGCGCGCTCAGCTCAGGCTACAAAAGCATTTAAAGCAATAAAAACTCAAATTGAGTGTCACGCCTAAACCAGAGGATTTATGCACACACTTCAACATGTATTTTGTTCAGGATGTCCTCCTGAAGCCTAAATGAGCATTAATTTGACTACACAACTCATTCCTATGAAGATACATTCAAAGTCAGAAAGCGCGCTCAAGCTCGGGCTGAAAATGCATTTAAAGCAATAAAAACTCAAATTGAGTGTCACACCTAAACCAAAGGACTTATGCACACATTCAACATGTATTTAGTTCAGGATGACCACCTGAAGCCGAAATGAGCATTAATTTGACCACACAACTCATTCTTATGAAGATACATTCAAACTCACAAAACATGCTCAGCTCGGGCTGAAAATGCATTTAAAGCAATAAAAACTCAAATTGAGTGTCACGCCTAAACCAAAGGACTTATGCACACACTTCAACATGTATTTTGTTCAGGATGACCACCTGAAGCCTAAATGAGCATTAATTTGACCACACAACTAATTCCTATGAAGCTACATTCAAACTCACAAAACGTGCTCAGCTCGGGCTGAAAATGCATTTAAAGCAAAAAAAACTCAAATTGAGTGTCACGCCTAAACCAAAGGACTTATGCACACACTTCAACATGTATTTTGTTCAGGATGACCACCTGAAGCCTAAATGAGCATTAATTTGACCACACAACTGATTCCTATGAAGATACATTCAAACTCACAAAACGTGCTCAGCTCGGGCTGAAAATGCATTTAAAGCAATAAAAACTCAAATTGAGTGTCACGCCTAAACCAAAGGACTTATGCACACACTTCAACATGTATTTTGTTCAGGATGACCACCTGAAGCCTAAATGAGCATTAATTTGACCACACAACTCATTCCTATGAAGATACATTCAAACTCACAAAACGTGCTCAGCTCGGGCTGAAAATGCATTTAAAGCAATAAAAACTCAAATTGAGTGTCACACCTAAACCAAAGGACTTATGAACACACTTCAACATGTATTTTGTTCAGGATGACCACCTGAAGCCTAAATGAGCATTAATTTGACCACACAACTCATTCCTATGAAGATACATTCAAACTCACAAAACGTGCTCAGCTCGGGCTGAAAATGCATTTAAAGCAATCAAAACTCAAATTGAGTGTAAGGCCTAAACCAAAGGACTTATGCACACACTTCAACATGTATTTTGTTCAGGATGACCTCCTGAAGCCCATATGAGAATTAATTTGACCACACAACTCATTCCTATGAAGATACATTCAAACTCACAAAACGTGCTCAGCTCGGGCTGAAAATGCATTTAAAGCAATAAAAACTCAAATTGAGTGTCACGCCTAAACCAAAGGACTTATGCACACACTTCAACATGTATTTTGTTCAGGATGACCACCTGAAGCCTAAATGAGCATTAATTTGACCACACAACTCATTCCTATGAAGATACATTCAAACTCACAAAACGTGCTCAACTCGGGCTGAAAATGCATTTAAAGCAATAAAAACTCAAATTGAGTGTCACGCCTAAACCAAAGGACTTATGCACACACTTCAACATGTATTTTGTTCAGGATGACCACCTGAAGCCTAAATGAGCATTAATTTGACCACACAACTCATTCCTATGAAGATACATTCAAACTCACAAAACGTGCTCAGCTCGGGCTGAAAATGCATTTAAAGCAATAAAAACTCAAATTGAGTGTCACGCCTAAACCGAAGGACTTATGCACACACTTCAAGATGTATTTTGTTCAGGATGACCTCCTGAAGCCTAAATGAGCAATAATTTGACCACACAACTCATTCCTATGAAGATACATTCAAAGTCAGAAAGCGCGCTCAGCTCGGACTGAAAATGCATTTAAAGCAATAAAAACTCAAATGGAGTGTCACGCCTAAACCAAAGGACTTATGCACACACTTCAACATGTATTTAGTTCAGGATTACCACCTGAAGCCGAAATGAGCATTAATTTGACCACACAACTCATTCTTATGAAGATACATTCAAACTCACAAAACATGCTCAGCTCGGGCTGAAAATGCATTTAAAGCAATAAAAACTCAAATTGAGTGTCACGCCTAAACCAAAGGACTTATGCACACACTTCAACATGTATTTTGTTCAGGATGACCACCTGAAGCCTAAATGAGCATTAATTTGACCACACAACTAATTCCTATGAAGCTACATTCAAACTCACAAAACGTGCTCAGCTCGGGCTGAAAATGCATTTAAAGCAATAAAAACTCAAATGGAGTGTCACGCCTAAACCAAAGGACTTATGCACACACTTCAACATGTATTTAGTTCAGGATGACCACCTGAAGCCGAAATGAGCATTAATTTGACCACACAACTCATTCTTATGAAGATACATTCAAACTCACAAAACATGCTCAGCTCGGGCTGAAAATGCATTTAAAGCAATAAAAACTCAAATTGAGTGTCACGCCTAAACCAAAGGACTTATGCACACACTTCAACATGTATTTTGTTCAGGATGACCACCTGAAGCCTAAATGAGCATTAATTTGACCACACAACTCATTCCTATGAAGATACATTCAAACTCACAAAACGTGCTCAACTCGGGCTGAAAATGCATTTAAAGCAATAAAAACTCAAATTTTAAAAAACTTTACCAGTGTAGGCAACTTAATAATAATAATAATACTAATAATACATTTTATTGATAAGCGCCTTTCAAGACACCCAAGGACACTTTACAATAACAAAAAACACAAAACAATACGGGTTGAGCAGCTGACATGTCTGTCATTTTCTTGTGAGAATTAATTTTTTTCCAGAACAACACTCACAAAATTAGATATAGGTCTACATGACTTCCAACATTGTGATGTGCACTCACAGCAGCAATACCAGTCTTCGGCCGCTCAATTCATGCAAATTCTTCTCAAGACACTGCTCATGGTACCACCTTTCGCACTGGGTCTCGTCAAAAGGGGGCCGGGGGGAGAGAACCCTAACATCGCAAGATTATATGTTCGGAAATTTCAATCAGGATAACTCTAAGTTGCTTTTAAAATTCAAATTTTTTCTTTTACTTGAACCAACCCAATTTCAATGATGCATGCAAAGCATCATGAAGACAATGTCGATGCAAGATAAATTGTGTGTTCTTCCATTGTAAAAATCACTCGTTTTGTCAGAGGACCTTTTCCAGGTGGTTTTGCCATTTAGAGCATGCCACAGTGCATGGCGAGAACAAATACGACAACATGACGGAATATCAGTGAACATTAAACTTAAAATTCACAGTGTGTAAATATGGGATTGAAATTTTATCTTGACATTTTATTTTCATCGGAGCAGTGAATAACACGAGATTTTTCGTTGTGGTACAAGTCATAAAAAATGACTTTCTCATAAGCTTTCAGAATTCATCCCTGGTATCAACACTTCCTCTTCATGAAGTAGTTTGAAACAAAATATATCTTTGGCATCATTTCTGGATGCCACAATTAAACATTTTTTGCATGGGTGATCATCATCCAATAAACCTGCTGTGGTCAGTATTTCTGACGATTGTCTTGTTCTCTTATTTTCCATCGCCACATAATGTTCTAAAATTGATGCACGGAATGTCTGGGGAAGGCCTTCATCAGTTCCACTGCCATCTGAAAAAAAATAGCTTGTTTGTCTTGTGGGAGTGACAAAACTGTTTCGGGCGAACAATTTGAAAACACAATTTGTACAAGGCTGCATAAAGCTGGACGATCGCTTGGTTGTGCGTTGACGTTTTGGACCCTGTGTTGTCAACCCGCGCCACTTTCGGCCTGCCTGGCTTGGAGGAGCTCCGGCGGGGACAAACTGGCGGCATCGCTTCTATACCGGCCCGTCGCGGGCGTATTCGACCAGGTTTATTAGCCCGTTGCTTGACACCCGCGCCCCTCCCGGCTTCCCGCAAGATCCCCCTGATCAGAGCTGCATTGCGATCCGCTAGGAGCAGCCGCGCCCGGGCCGTGTTTTGCAGCGGCATTGTACGATATTTCGCGAGGATGGCCGTGAGCTTTTCACCCACTTCGCTTGCAACCCGGGCCACGTTGGACCGACGGGCGCGGCGAAACTCCGGCGAGGTCAGGCGGGTGGCGTATTTTCCTTCACAGAATGTCGCGCGGGTGTGCGTCGAAGTTTTCTGCCCTTTGTGTTAGGGTCCATTGTTTGTCCACAGTGTCGACCCTCCCTTTTGATTTTGCGCCCGGGACCTAACCGACGCTGTCGCTTGGCCCCGCCAGAGCTGCGCCGTGCCTGGCGGGCCGGCAAAGGCGAGTGTTGCAAGCGAAGAGGTGGAAGACCTCGCGCACACCAACACGACCTGCCGGGAGCAAAGCTGCTGCCCGCTCGGCTCCGCCAGAGATGCACCTCGCTTTGAGGGACAGGGGGCGCGGTGTGCAATCAAAGGGAAGAAAAACTTGGGAATCAAACCGCGCGAAGGTCCGGGACCGAACCGATGCCACCCGCTTGGCCCTGCCGGAGTTGCGCGGGGCAGGTAGGGCCGAGAGTGGTGTGTGTGATAAGCGAAGCGGAGGAACAGCTCACGCCCGCCCGTGAGAAATTTCGGACAGAGCCGTTTTTGCCCACGGCCGAGCCGGAGTTGCTCCGCTGCGGCGCTCAGGCTGTTCCGACGAGGATGTTGGGGCGGAGCGCTGGGAGAACCGCGGGTGTTAAGCAAAGTGTTCGGCTTCGTGAGAGATGAAGAAAGGAACCACGCGCAGACACAAAAAGCACAGAAGGGTTTTATTGCCAGTAAGCGAGACAGGCCGAGGTGGTCACAACTGAAAGTGGTCAAAATGATCAATTCGAGGAGTGCAGGAATCCTGGAGCGGTACGGCGTCGTCGACACAGCAGGAAGGATCTCTGACGAAGTGACAATGGGTGGCTCTTCAGGCTGGCTTTTATGCTGCAAGTGGCAGATGAGATAATGACTCGCAGGTGTGTCGGGGAGGCAGGTGCACTGATTAGAGAAGCGCCCATCCCACACTGAAAAAGGTAACAATAACTTTTTGGGAGCGGCAAATTCCCCCACAGGAGAACAGAGAAATAGTGGTTTGATTTCGTGGAGTTCGTGGCGCAATGCATGAGGCGTCTGACTACAAATCAGGTCATGCTCGGCCAAAGAGTCAGCGTCCACCAGGTTGAAAAAGAGATGAAGAGCAAACACTGTCAATACATAATAAAGTTTCTCTGTCCCAATATCCAAAAAAAAAAGCCCAGTCCGAAGTAGCAAGATTAAGAAAATCTTTTGAAAAAACGCTCACATGAGGCGGATTTTGAGCCTTGCCTATGCAGTGATATTAATAATAATTGTAATAATAATCATGAAAAAGTGTGATGGTGGCGTGGCATTCATTTATCTTTTGAATTGGTGCGTTTAGATTTTTGTTTTTTGCTTTTCCTTGTATTTGGGTGTAGTTTCAAGCGCAGCTCATGTTCACACAACGCACATTTTATCTCATTATTTTTAGAGGGTCACAGGAAATCATATGGAAGGCTGCAATGGCCAACTCTCACCAGCAGAGGCTATCGTAAAGTGCTGGCCGTGCATGGACAAATAGGGCTCTCGCATTTCAGAAAGCACAAGAGTGACACAACGTGGCATCAGCTCTGAGCAGCAAATATTGTCAATTCATCGTCAATTTTTTCCGTCCCAAGAACCCCCCAAAAAAGTCAAAAGAGCCAAGATTTTTTAAAAACGCTCACATCAGAAGGATTTTGAGGCGTGTCGATGCAAAAAAAAAAGAAAAAAGAAAAAAGACAATTAAAAAGTGTGATGGGGACACGACGTTCTTTGAATTCTAAATTGATATATTTCGATTTTTTTTGCTTTCACATGTATTTGGTTTGAGATTCGATTTCAGCTCATGTTCACAGGGCGGACATTTTATGTTGTTGCTTATTTTTAGAGGGTCATAAAAAAAATCCCAGACTTGACTTCTTCGTTTACAGTTGACTGAATAGGGATGATTGTTTTATTTGGGAGCAGAGAGATGTTGACTTAAATTCGCGGAGTTTATGATGCCACGGATAACGTGTCTCAATACGATTCAGTATTCGTTCGCGGAACGTCGCGCGGCTGGAAGCCGACGTTTTCTGCCCTTTGCGTTCGAAACCATTGTGTGTCCACGGTGCCGCCCCTCCCTTTTTTTGTCTCTTTTTCAGTGTGGGCTGGGCGCCTCTCGAATCAGTGCACCTGCCTCCCCTACACACGTGCGAGTCTTCATCTCATCTGCCACTTGCACCATAAAAGACAGCGTGAACAGCCACCCGTTGCCAGTTCGTCAGCGATCCTTCCTGCCGAGCTAGCTGCTGCCACGCCGTTACGCTCCAGCATTTCTGCACTCCTCAACGTGATCATTTTGACTAGCTTTCAGTTGTTTACACCTCGACCTGACCAACTTTCTGGCAATAAAACCCCTCTTCGTTTTTGGTGTCTGTGTGTGGTTCTTGTATTGATCTCTCACGAAACCTAACACTTTAATTCACATTCGACCCAAACTCCTCGTTTGGAGCGTCCCTCGCGCCGAAACGGTGCAGCATCGGCGGTGCCGTGGGCATAAACAACTCGGTACGACATTTCGCGCGGGTGGGCGTGAGATGTTCCTCCGCTTCACTGGTAACCCTGGATACTCTCCGCCGTACGGGTGCCGTGCGCCCCGAACCCGAAGCAATGAGGGACATTTTAGGGCGGTCGGGTTCGGGTAGGGGTAGGGCTCGGGCTCGGGCTCGGGCCGCCCGATCTTACTTCTGCTCCGGCGGGGCCAAGCGGGTGGCATCCGTTCGGTCCCGGACCTTCGTGCTGTTTGATTACCAAAGGACTTATGCACACACTTCAACTTGTATTTTGTTCAGGATGACCTCCTGAAGCCTAAATGAGCATTAATTTGATCACACAACTCATGCCTATGAAGATACATTCAAACTCACAAAACGTGCTCAGCTCGGGCTGAAAATGCATTTAAAGCAATAAAAACTCAAATTGAGTGTCACACCTAAACCAAAGGACTTATGGACACACTTCAACATGTATTTTGTTCAGGATGACCACCTGAAGCCTAAATGAGCATTCATTTGACCACACAACTCATTCCTATGAAGATACATTCAAAGTCAGAAAGCGCGCTCAGCTCAGGCTACAAATGCATTTAAAGCAATAAAAACTCAAATTGAGTGTCACGCCTAAACCAGAGGATTTATGCACACACTTCAACATGTATTTTGTTCAGGATGTCCTCCTGAAGCCTAAATGAGCATTAATTTGACTACACAACTCATTCCTATGAAGATACATTCAAAGTCAGAAAGCGCGCTCAAGCTCGGGCTGAAAATGCATTTAAAGCAATAAAAACTCAAATTGAGTGTCACACCTAAACCAAAGGACTTATGCACACATTCAACATGTATTTTGTTCAGGATGACCTCCTGAAGCCTATATGAGCTTTAATTTGACCACACAACTCATTCCTATGAAGATACATTCAAACTCACAAAACGTGCTCAGCTCGGGCTGAAAATGCATTTAAAGCAATAAAAACTCAAATTGAGTGTCACGCCTAAACCAAAGGATTTATGCACACACTTTAACATGTATTTTGTTCAGAAGGACCACCTGAAGCCTAAATGAGCATTAATTTGATCACACAATTCATGCCTATGAAGATGCATTCAAACTCACAAAACGTGCTCAGCTCGGGCTGAAAATGCATTTAAAGCAATAAAAACTCAAATGGAGTGTCACGCCTAAACCAAAGGACTTATGCACACACTTCAACATGTATTTAGTTCAGGATGACCACCTGAAGCCGAAATGAGCATTAATTTGACCACACAACTCATTCTTATGAAGATACATTCAAACTCACAAAACATGCTCAGCTCGGGCTGAAAATGCATTTAAAGCAATAAAAACTCAAATTGAGTGTCACGCCTAAACCAAAGGACTTATGCACACACTTCAACATGTATTTTGTTCAGGATGACCACCTGAAGCCTAAATGAGCATTAATTTGACCACACAACTCATTCCTATGAAGATACATTCAAACTCACAAAACGTGCTCAACTCGGGCTGAAAATGCATTTAAAGCAATAAAAACTCAAATTGAGTGTCACGCCTAAACCAAAGGACTTATGCACACACTTCAACATGTATTTAGTTCAGGATGTCCTCCTGAAGCCTAAATGAGCATTAATTTGACCACACAACTCATTCCTATGAAGATACATTCAAACTCACAAAAAGTGCTCAGCTCGGGCTGAAAATGCATTTAAAGCAATAAAAACTCAAATTGAGTGTCACGCCCAAACCAAAGAACTTATGCACACACTTCAATATTTATTTAGTTCAGGATGACCACCTGAAGCCTAAATGAGCATTAATTTGACCACACAACTAATTCCTATGAAGCTACATTCAAACTCACAAAACGTGCTCAGCTCGGGCTGAAAATGCATTTAAAGCAATAAAAACTCAAATTGAGTGTCACGCCTAAACCAAAGGACTTATGCACACACTTCAACATGTATTTTGTTCAGGATGACCACCTGAAGCCTAAATGAGCATTAATTTGACCACACAACTGATTCCTATGAAGATACATTCAAACTCACAAAACGTGCTCAGCTCGGGCTGAAAATGCATTTAAAGCAATAAAAACTCAAATTGAGTGTCACGCCTAAACCAAAGGACTTATGCACACACTTCAACATGTATTTTGTTCAGGATGACCACCTGAAGCCTAAATGAGCATTAATTTGACCACACAACTCATTCCTATGAAGATACATTCAAACTCACAAAACGTGCTCAGCTCGGGCTGAAAATGCATTTAAAGCAATAAAAACTCAAATTGAGTGTCACGCCTAAACCAAAGGACTTATGCACACACTTCAACATGTATTTTGTTCAGGATGACCACCTGAAGCCTAAATGAGCATTAATTTGACCACACAACTCATTCCTATGAAGATACATTCAAACTCACAAAACGTGCTCAGCTCGGGCTGAAAATGCATTTAAAGCAATCAAAACTCAAATTGAGTGTAAGGCCTAAACCAAAGGACTTATGCACACACTTCAACATGTATTTTGTTCAGGATGACCTCCTGAAGCCCATATGAGAATTAATTTGACCACACAACTCATTCCTATGAAGATACATTCAAACTCACAAAACGTGCTCAGCTCGGGCTGAAAATGCATTTAAAGCAATAAAAACTCAAATTGAGTGTCACGCCTAAACCAAAGGACTTATGCACACACTTCAACATGTATTTTGTTCAGGATGACCACCTGAAGCCTAAATGAGCATTAATTTGACCACACAACTCATTCCTATGAAGATACATTCAAACTCACAAAACGTGCTCAACTCGGGCTGAAAATGCATTTAAAGCAATAAAAACTCAAATTGAGTGTCACGCCTCAACCAAAGGACTTATGCACACACTTCAACATGTATTTTGTTCAGGATGACCTCCTGAAGCCTAAATGAGCATTAATTTGACCACACAACTCATTCCTATGAAGATACATTCAAACTCACAAAACGTGCTCAGCTCGGGCTGAAAATGCATTTAAAGCAATAAAAACTCAAATTGAGTGTCACGCCTAAACCGAAGGACTTATGCACACACTTCAACATGTATTTTGTTCAGGATGACCACCTGAAGCCTAAATGAGCATTAATTTGACCACACAACTAATTCCTATGAAGCTACATTCAAACTCACAAAACGTGCTCAGCTCGGGCTGAAAATGCATTTAAAGCAATAAAAACTCAAATTGAGTGTCACGCCTAAACCAAAGGACTTATGCACACACTTCAACATGTATTTGTTCAGGATGACCACCTGAAGCCTAAATGAGCATTAATTTGACCACACAACTCATTCCTATGAAGATACATTCAAACTCACAAAACGTGCTCAGCTCGGGCTGAAAATGCATTTAAAGCAATAAAAACTCAAATTGAGTGTCACACCTAAACCAAAGGACTTATGAACACACTTCAACATGTATTTTGTTCAGGATGACCACCTGAAGCCTAAATGAGCATTAATTTGACCACACAACTCATTCCTATGAAGATACATTCAAACTCACAAAACGTGCTCAGCTCGGGCTGAAAATGCATTTAAAGCAATCAAAACTCAAATTGAGTGTAAGGCCTAAACCAAAGGACTTATGCACACACTTCAACATGTATTTTGTTCAGGATGACCTCCTGAAGCCCATATGAGAATTAATTTGACCACACAACTCATTCCTATGAAGATACATTCAAACTCACAAAACGTGCTCAGCTCGGGCTGAAAATGCATTTAAAGCAATAAAAACTCAAATTGAGTGTCACGCCTAAACCAAAGGACTTATGCACACACTTCAACATGTATTTTGTTCAGGATGACCACCTGAAGCCTAAATGAGCATTAATTTGACCACACAACTCTTTCCTATGAAGATACATTCAAACTCACAAAACGTGCTCAACTCGGGCTGAAAATGCATTTAAAGCAATAAAAACTCAAATTGAGTGTCACGCCTCAACCAAAGGACTTATGCACACACTTCAACATGTATTTTGTTCAGGATGACCTCCTGAAGCCTAAATGAGCATTAATTTGACCACACAACTCATTCCTATGAAGATACATTCAAAGTCAGAAAGCGCGCTCAGCTCGGACTGAAAATGCATTTAAAGCAATAAAAACTCAAATGGAGTGTCACGCCTAAACCAAAGGACTTATGCACACACTTCAACATGTATTTAGTTCAGGATGACCACCTGAAGCCGAAATGAGCATTAATTTGACCACACAACTCATTCTTATGAAGATACATTCAAACTCACAAAACATGCTCAGCTCGGGCTGAAAATGCATTTAAAGCAATAAAAACTCAAATTGAGTGTCACGCCTAAACCAAAGGACTAATGCACACACTTCAACATGTATTTTGTTCAGGATGACCACCTGAAGCCTAAATGAGCATTAATTTGACCACACAACTAATTCCTATGAAGCTACATTCAAACTCACAAAACGTGCTCAGCTCGGGCTGAAAATGCATTTAAAGCAATAAAAACTCAAATTGAGTGTCACGCCTAAACCAAAGGACTTATGCACACACTTCAACATGTATTTTGTTCAGGATGACCACCTGAAGCCTAAATGAGCATTAATTTGACCACACAACTGATTCCTATGAAGATACATTCAAACTCACAAAACGTGCTCAGCTCGGGCTGAAAATGCATTTAAAGCAATAAAAACTCAAATTGAGTGTCACGCCTAAACCAAAGGACTTATGCACACACTTCAACATGTATTTTGTTCAGGATGACCACCTGAAGCCTAAATGAGCATTAATTTGACCACACAACTCATTCCTATGAAGATACATTCAAACTCACAAAACGTGCTCAACTCGGGCTGAAAATGCATTTAAAGCAATAAAAACTCAAATTTTAAAAAACTTTACCAGTGTAGGCAACTTAATAATAATAATAATACTAATAATACATTTTATTGATAAGCGCCTTTCAAGACACCCAAGGACACTTTACAATAACAAAAAACACAAAACAATACGGGTTGAGCAGCTGACATGTCTGTCATTTTCTTGTGAGAATTAATTTTTTTCCAGAACAACACTCACAAAATTAGATATAGGTCTACATGACTTCCAACATTGTGATGTGCACTCACAGCAGCAATACCAGTCTTCGGCCGCTCAATTCATGCAAATTCTTCTCAAGACACTGCTCATGGTACCACCTTTCGCACTGGGTCTCGTCAAAAGGGGGCCGGGGGGAGAGAACCCTAACATCGCAAGATTATATGTTCGGAAATTTCAATCAGGATAACTCTAAGTTGCTTTTAAAATTCAAATTTTTTCTTTTACTTGAACCAACCCAATTTCAATGATGCATGCAAAGCATCATGAAGACAATGTCGATGCAAGATAAATTGTGTGTTCTTCCATTGTAAAAATCACTCGTTTTGTCAGAGGACCTTTTCCAGGTGGTTTTGCCATTTAGAGCATGCCACAGTGCATGGCGAGAACAAATACGACAACATGACGGAATATCAGTGAACATTAAACTTAAAATTCACAGTGTGTAAATATGGGATTGAAATTTTATCTTGACATTTTATTTTCATCGGAGCAGTGAATAACACGAGATTTTTCGTTGTGGTACAAGTCATAAAAAATGACTTTCTCATAAGCTTTCAGAATTCATCCCTGGTATCAACACTTCCTCTTCATGAAGTAGTTTGAAACAAAATATATCTTTGGCATCATTTCTGGATGCCACAATTAAACATTTTTTGCATGGGTGATCATCATCCAATAAACCTGCTGTGGTCAGTATTTCTGACGATTGTCTTGTTCTCTTATTTTCCATCGCCACATAATGTTCTAAAATTGATGCACGGAATGTCTGGGGAAGGCCTTCATCAGTTCCACTGCCATCTGAAAAAAAATAGCTTGTTTGTCTTGTGGGAGTGACAAAACTGTTTCGGGCGAACAATTTGAAAACACAATTTGTACAAGGCTGCATAAAGCTGGACGATCGCTTGGTTGTGCGTTGAAGTTTTGGACCCTGTGTTGTCAACCCGCGCCACTTTCGGCCTGCCTGGCTTGGAGGAGCTCCGGCGGGGACAAACTGGCGGCATCGCTTCTATACCGGCCCGTCGCGGGCGTATTCGACGAGGTTTATTAGCCCGTTGCTTGACACCCGCGCCCCTCCCGGCTTCCCGCAAGATCCCCCTGATCAGAGCTGCATTGCGATCCGCTAGGAGCAGCCGCGCCCGGGCCGTGTTTTGCAGCGGCATTGTACGATATTTCGCGAGGATGGCCGTGAGCTTTTCACCCACTTCGCTTGCAACCCGGGCCACGTTGGACCGACGGGCGCGGCGAAACTCCGGCGAGGTCAGGCGGGTGGCGTATTTTCCTTCACAGAATGTCGCGCGGGTGTGCGTCGAAGTTTTCTGCCCTTTGTGTTAGGGTCCATTGTTTGTCCACAGTGTCGACCCTCCCTTTTGATTTTGCGCCCGGGACCTAACCGACGCTGTCGCTTGGCCCCGCCAGAGCTGCGCCGTGCCTGGCGGGCCGGCAAAGGCGAGTGTTGCAAGCGAAGAGGTGGAAGACCTCGCGCACACCAACACGACCTGCCGGGAGCAAAGCTGCTGCCCGCTCGGCTCCGCCAGAGATGCACCTCGCTTTGAGGGACAGGGGGCGCGGTGTGCAATCAAAGGGAAGAAAAACTTGGGAATCAAACCGCGCGAAGGTCCGGGACCGAACCGATGCCACCCGCTTGGCCCTGCCGGAGTTGCGCGGGGCAGGTAGGGCCGAGAGTGGTGTGTGTGATAAGCGAAGCGGAGGAACAGCTCGCGCCCGCCCGTGAGAAATTTCGGACAGAGCCGTTTTTGCCCACGGCCGAGCCGGAGTTGCTCCGCTGCGGCGCTCAGGCTGTTCCGACGAGGATGTTGGGGCGGAGCGCTGGGAGAACCGCGGGTGTTAAGCAAAGTGTTCGGCTTCGTGAGAGATGAAGAGAGGAACCACGCGCAGACACAAAAAGCACAGAAGGGTTTTATTGCCAGTAAGCGAGACAGGCCGAGGTGGTCACAACTGAAAGGTAGTCAAAATGATCAATTCGAGGAGTGCAGGAATCCTGGAGCGGTACGGCGTCGTCGACACGGCAGGAAGGATCTCTGACGAAGTGACAATGGGTGGCTCTTCAGGCTGGCTTTTATGCTGCAAGTGGCAGATGAGATAATGACTCGCAGGTGTGTCGGGGAGGCAGGTGCACTGATTAGAGAAGCGCCCATCCCACACTGAAAAAGGTAACAATAACTTTTTGGGAGCGGCAAATTCCCCCACAGGAGAACAGAGAAATAGTGGTTTGATTTCGTGGCGCAATGCATGAGGCGTCTGACTACAAATCAGGTCATGCTCGGCCAAAGAGAGGGCGTCCACCAGGTTGAAAAAGAGATGAAGAGCAAACACTGTCAATACATAATAAAGTTTCTCTGTCCCAATATCCAAAAAAAAAAGCCCAGTCCGAAGTAGCAAGATTAAGAAAATCTTTTGAAAAAACGCTCACATGAGGCGGATTTTGAGCCTTGCCTATGCAGTGATATTAATAATAATTGTAATAATAATCATGAAAAAGTGTGATGGTGGCGTGGCATTCATTTATCTTTTGAATTGGTGCGTTTAGATTTTTGTTTTTTGCTTTTCCTTGTATTTGGGTGTAGTTTCAAGCGCAGCTCATGTTCACACAACGCACATTTTATCTCATTATTTTTAGAGGGTCACAGGAAATCATATGGAAGGCTGCAATGGCCAACTCTCACCAGCAGAGGCTATCGTAAAGTGCTGGCCGTGCATGGACAAATAGGGCTCTCGCATTTCAGAAAGCACAAGAGTGACACAACGTGGCATCAGCTCTGAGCAGCAAATATTGTCAATTCATCGTCAATTTTTTCCGTCCCAAGAACCCCCCAAAAAAGTCAAAAGAGCCAAGATTTTTTAAAAACGCTCACATCAGAAGGATTTTGAGGCGTGTCGATGCAAAAAAAAAAAGAAAAAAGAAAAAAGACAATTAAAAAGTGTGATGGGGACACGACGTTCTTTGAATTCTAAATTGATATATTTCGATTTTTTTTGCTTTCACATGTATTTGGTTTGAGATTCGATTTCAGCTCATGTTCACAGGGCGGACATTTTATGTTGTTGCTTATTTTTAGAGGGTCATAAAAAAAATCCCAGACTTGACTTCTTCGTTTACAGTTGACTGAATAGGGATGATTGTTTTATTTGGGAGCAGAGAGATGTTGACTTAAATTCGCGGAGTTTATGATGCCACGGATAACGTGTCTCAATACGATTCAGTATTCGTTCGCGGAACGTCGCGCGGCTGGAAGCCGACGTTTTCTGCCCTTTGCGTTCGAAACCATTGTGTGTCCACGGTGCCGCCCCTCCCTTTTTTTTGTCTCTTTTTCAGTGTGGGCTGGGCGCCTCTCGAATCAGTGCACCTGCCTCCCCTACACACGTGCGAGTCTTCATCTCATCTGCCACTTGCACCATAAAAGACAGCGTGAACAGCCACCCGTTGCCAGTTCGTCAGCGATCCTTCCTGCCGAGCTAGCTGCTGCCACGCCGTTACGCTCCAGCATTTCTGCACTCCTCAACGTGATCATTTTGACTAGCTTTCAGTTGTTTACACCTCGACCTGACCAACTTTCTGGCAATAAAACCCCTCTTCGTTTTTGGTGTCTGTGTGTGGTTCTTGTATTGATCTCTCACGAAACCTAACACTTTAATTCACATTCGACCCAAACTCCTCGTTTGGAGCGTCCCTCGCGCCGAAACGGTGCAGCATCGGCGGTGCCGTGGGCATAAACAACTCGGTACGACATTTCGCGCGGGTGGGCGTGAGATGTTCCTCCGCTTCACTGGTAACCCTGGATACTCTCCGCCGTACGGGTGCCGTGCGCCCCGAACCCGAAGCAATGAGGGACATTTTAGGGCGGTCGGGTTCGGGTAGGGGTAGGGCTCGGGCTCGGGCCGCCCGATCTTACTTCTGCTCCGGCGGGGCCAAGCGGGTGGCATCCGTTCGGTCCCGGACCTTCGTGCTGTTTGATTACCAAAGGACTTATGCACACACTTCAACTTGTATTTTGTTCAGGATGACCTCCTGAAGCCTAAATGAGCATTAATTTGATCACACAACTCATGCCTATGAAGATACATTCAAACTCACAAAACGTGCTCAGCTCGGGCTGAAAATGCATTTAAAGCAATAAAAACTCAAATTGAGTGTCACACCTAAACCAAAGGACTTATGGACACACTTCAACATGTATTTTGTTCAGGATGACCACCTGAAGCCTAAATGAGCATTCATTTGACCACACAACTCATTCCTATGAAGATACATTCAAAGTCAGAAAGCGCGCTCAGCTCAGGCTACAAAAGCATTTAAAGCAATAAAAACTCAAATTGAGTGTCACGCCTAAACCAGAGGATTTATGCACACACTTCAACATGTATTTTGTTCAGGATGTCCTCCTGAAGCCTAAATGAGCATTAATTTGACCACACAACTCATTCCTATGAAGATACATTCAAACTCACAAAACGTGCTCAGCTCGGGCTGAAAATGCATCTAAAGCAATAAAAACTCAAATTGAGTGTCACGCCTAAACCAAAGGATTTATGCACACACTTTAACATGTATTTTGTTCAGAAGGACCACCTGAAGCCTAAATGAGCATTAATTTGATCACACAATTCATGCCTATGAAGATGCATTCAAACTCACAAAACGTGCTCAGCTCGGGCTGAAAATGCATTTAAAGCAATAAAAACTCAAATTGAGTGTCACACCTAAACCAAAGGACTTATGCACACACTTCATCATGTATTTTGTTCAGGATGGCCTCCTGAAGCCTAAAAGAGCATTAATTTGACTAAACAAATCATTCCTATGAAGATACATTCAAAGTCAGAAAGCGCGCTCAGCTCGGAATGAAAATGCATTTAAAGCAATAAAAACTCAAATTGAGTGTCACACCTAAACCAAAGGATTATGCACACACTTCAACATGTATTTTGTTCAGGATGGCCTCCTGAAGCCTATATGAGCATTAATTTGACCACACAACTCATTCCTATGAAGATACATTCAAACTCACAAAACATGCTCAGCTCGGGCTGAAAATGCATTTAAAGCAATAAAAACTCAAATTGAGTGTCACGCCTAAACCAAAGGACTTATGCACACACTTCAACATGTATTTTGTTCAGGATGACCACCTGAAGCCTAAATGAGCATTAATTTGACCACACAACTCATTCCTATGAAGATACATTCAAACTCACAAAACGTGCTCAACTCGGGCTGAAAATGCATTTAAAGCAATAAAAACTCAAATTGAGTGTCACGCCTAAACCAAAGGACTTATGCATACACTTCAACATGTATTTTGTTCAGGATGACCACCTGAAGCCTAAATGAGCATTAATTTGACCACACAACTCATTCCTATGAAGATACATTCAAACTCACAAAACGTGCTCAGCTCGGGCTGAAAATGCATTTAAAGCAATCAAAACTCAAATTGAGTGTAAGGCCTAAACCAAAGGACTTATGCACACACTTCAAGATGTATTTTGTTCAGGATGACCTCCTGAAGCCCATATGAGAATTAATTTGACCACACAACTCATTCCTATGAAGATACATTCAAACTCACAAAACGTGCTCAGCTCGGGCTGAAAATGCATTTAAAGCAATAAAAACTCAAATTGAGTGTCACGCCTAAACCAAAGGACTTATGCACACACTTCAACATGTATTTTGTTCAGGATGACCACCTGAAGCCTAAATGAGCATTAATTTGACCACACAACTCATTCCTATGAAGATACATTCAAACTCACAAAACGTGCTCAACTCGGGCTGAAAATGCATTTAAAGCAATAAAAACTCAAATTTTAAAAAACTTTACCAGTGTAGGCAACTTAATAATAATAATAATACTAATAATACATTTTATTGATAAGCGCCTTTCAAGACACCCAAGGACACTTTACAATAACAAAAAACACAAAACAATACGGGTTGAGCAGCTGACATGTCTGTCATTTTCTTGTGAGAATTAATTTTTTTCCAGAACAACACTCACAAAATTAGATATAGGTCTACATGACTTCCAACATTGTGATGTGCACTCACAGCAGCAATACCAGTCTTCGGCCGCTCAATTCATGCAAATTCTTCTCAAGACACTGCTCATGGTACCACCTTTCGCACTGGGTCTCGTCAAAAGGGGGCCGGGGGGAGAGAACCCTAACATCGCAAGATTATATGTTCGGAAATTTCAATCAGGATAACTCTAAGTTGCTTTTAAAATTCAAATTTTTTCTTTTACTTGAACCAACCCAATTTCAATGATGCATGCAAAGCATCATGAAGACAATGTCGATGCAAGATAAATTGTGTGTTCTTCCATTGTAAAAATCACTCGTTTTGTCAGAGGACCTTTTCCAGGTGGTTTTGCCATTTAGAGCATGCCACAGTGCATGGCGAGAACAAATACGACAACATGACGGAATATCAGTGAACATTAAACTTAAAATTCACAGTGTGTAAATATGGGATTGAAATTTTATCTTGACATTTTATTTTCATCGGAGCAGTGAATAACACGAGATTTTTCGTTGTGGTACAAGTCATAAAAAATGACTTTCTCATAAGCTTTCAGAATTCATCCCTGGTATCAACACTTCCTCTTCATGAAGTAGTTTGAAACAAAATATATCTTTGGCATCATTTCTGGATGCCACAATTAAACATTTTTTGCATGGGTGATCATCATCCAATAAACCTGCTGTGGTCAGTATTTCTGACGATTGTCTTGTTCTCTTATTTTCCATCGCCACATAATGTTCTAAAATTGATGCACGGAATGTCTGGGGAAGGCCTTCATCAGTTCCACTGCCATCTGAAAAAAAATAGCTTGTTTGTCTTGTGGGAGTGACAAAACTGTTTCGGGCGAACAATTTGAAAACACAATTTGTACAAGGCTGCATAAAGCTGGACGATCGCTTGGTTGTGCGTTGAAGTTTTGGACCCTGTGTTGTCAACCCGCGCCACTTTCGGCCTGCCTGGCTTGGAGGAGCTCCGGCGGGGACAAACTGGCGGCATCGCTTCTATACCGGCCCGTCGCGGGCGTATTCGACGAGGTTTATTAGCCCGTTGCTTGACACCCGCGCCCCTCCCGGCTTCCCGCAAGATCCCCCTGATCAGAGCTGCATTGCGATCCGCTAGGAGCAGCCGCGCCCGGGCCGTGTTTTGCAGCGGCATTGTACGATATTTCGCGAGGATGGCCGTGAGCTTTTCACCCACTTCGCTTGCAACCCGGGCCACGTTGGACCGACGGGCGCGGCGAAACTCCGGCGAGGTCAGGCGGGTGGCGTATTTTCCTTCACAGAATGTCGCGCGGGTGTGCGTCGAAGTTTTCTGCCCTTTGTGTTAGGGTCCATTGTTTGTCCACAGTGTCGACCCTCCCTTTTGATTTTGCGCCCGGGACCTAACCGACGCTGTCGCTTGGCCCCGCCAGAGCTGCGCCGTGCCTGGCGGGCCGGCAAAGGCGAGTGTTGCAAGCGAAGAGGTGGAAGACCTCGCGCACACCAACACGACCTGCCGGGAGCAAAGCTGCTGCCCGCTCGGCTCCGCCAGAGATGCACCTCGCTTTGAGGGACAGGGGGCGCGGTGTGCAATCAAAGGGAAGAAAAACTTGGGAATCAAACCGCGCGAAGGTCCGGGACCGAACCGATGCCACCCGCTTGGCCCTGCCGGAGTTGCGCGGGGCAGGTAGGGCCGAGAGTGGTGTGTGTGATAAGCGAAGCGGAGGAACAGCTCACGCCCGCCCGTGAGAAATTTCGGACAGAGCCGTTTTTGCCCACGGCCGAGCCGGAGTTGCTCCGCTGCGGCGCTCAGGCTGTTCCGACGAGGATGTTGGGGCGGAGCGCTGGGAGAACCGCGGGTGTTAAGCAAAGTGTTCGGCTTCGTGAGAGATGAAGAGAGGAACCACGCGCAGACACAAAAAGCACAGAAGGGTTTTATTGCCAGTAAGCGAGACAGGCCGAGGTGGTCACAACTGAAAGGTAGTCAAAATGATCAATTCGAGGAGTGCAGGAATCCTGGAGCGGTACGGCGTCGTCGACACGGCAGGAAGGATCTCTGACGAAGTGACAATGGGTGGCTCTTCAGGCTGGCTTTTATGCTGCAAGTGGCAGATGAGATAATGACTCGCAGGTGTGTCGGGGAGGCAGGTGCACTGATTAGAGAAGCGCCCATCCCACACTGAAAAAGGTAACAATAACTTTTTGGGAGCGGCAAATTCCCCCACAGGAGAACAGAGAAATAGTGGTTTGATTTCGTGGAGTTCGTGGCGCAATGCATGAGGCGTCTGACTACAAATCAGGTCATGCTCGGCCAAAGAGAGGGCGTCCACCAGGTTGAAAAAGAGATGAAGAGCAAACACTGTCAATACATAATAAAGTTTCTCTGTCCCAATATCCCAAAAAAAAAAGCCCAGTCCGAAGTAGCAAGATTAAGAAAATCTTTTGAAAAAACGCTCACATGAGGCGGATTTTGAGCCTTGCCTATGCAGTGATATTAATAATAATTGTAATAATAATCATGAAAAAGTGTGATGGTGGCGTGGCATTCATTTATCTTTTGAATTGGTGCGTTTAGATTTTTGTTTTTTGCTTTTCCTTGTATTTGGGTGTAGTTTCAAGCGCAGCTCATGTTCACACAACGCACATTTTATCTCATTATTTTTAGAGGGTCACAGGAAATCATATGGAAGGCTGCAATGGCCAACTCTCACCAGCAGAGGCTATCGTAAAGTGCTGGCCGTGCATGGACAAATAGGGCTCTCGCATTTCAGAAAGCACAAGAGTGACACAACGTGGCATCAGCTCTGAGCAGCAAATATTGTCAATTCATCGTCAATTTTTTCCGTCCCAAGAACCCCCCAAAAAAGTCAAAAGAGCCAAGATTTTTTAAAAACGCTCACATCAGAAGGATTTTGAGGCGTGTCGATGCAAAAAAAAAAAGAAAAAAGAAAAAAGACAATTAAAAAGTGTGATGGGGACACGACGTTCTTTGAATTCTAAATTGATATATTTCGATTTTTTTTGCTTTCACATGTATTTGGTTTGAGATTCGATTTCAGCTCATGTTCACAGGGCGGACATTTTATGTTGTTGCTTATTTTTAGAGGGTCATAAAAAAAATCCCAGACTTGACTTCTTCGTTTACAGTTGACTGAATAGGGATGATTGTTTTATTTGGGAGCAGAGAGATGTTGACTTAAATTCGCGGAGTTTATGATGCCACGGATAACGTGTCTCAATACGATTCAGTATTCGTTCGCGGAACGTCGCGCGGCTGGAAGCCGACGTTTTCTGCCCTTTGCGTTCGAAACCATTGTGTGTCCACGGTGCCGCCCCTCCCTTTTTTTGTCTCTTTTTCAGTGTGGGCTGGGCGCCTCTCGAATCAGTGCACCTGCCTCCCCTACACACGTGCGAGTCTTCATCTCATCTGCCACTTGCACCATAAAAGACAGCGTGAACAGCCACCCGTTGCCAGTTCGTCAGCGATCCTTCCTGCCGAGCTAGCTGCTGCCACGCCGTTACGCTCCAGCATTTCTGCACTCCTCAACGTGATCATTTTGACTAGCTTTCAGTTGTTTACACCTCGACCTGACCAACTTTCTGGCAATAAAACCCCTCTTCGTTTTTGGTGTCTGTGTGTGGTTCTTGTATTGATCTCTCACGAAACCTAACACTTTAATTCACATTCGACCCAAACTCCTCGTTTGGAGCGTCCCTCGCGCCGAAACGGTGCAGCATCGGCGGTGCCGTGGGCATAAACAACTCGGTACGACATTTCGCGCGGGTGGGCGTGAGATGTTCCTCCGCTTCACTGGTAACCCTGGATACTCTCCGCCGTACGGGTGCCGTGCGCCCCGAACCCGAAACAATGAGGGACATTTTAGGGCGGTCGGGTTCGGGTAGGGGTAGGGCTCGGGCTCGGGCTCGGGCCGCCCGATCTTACTTCTGCTCCGGCGGGGCCAAGCGGGTGGCATCCGTTCGGTCCCGGACCTTCGTGCTGTTTGATTACCAAAGGACTTATGCACACACTTCAACTTGTATTTTGTTCAGGATGACCTCCTGAAGCCTAAATGAGCATTAATTTGATCACACAACTCATGCCTATGAAGATACATTCAAACTCACAAAACGTGCTCAGCTCGGGCTGAAAATGCATTTAAAGCAATAAAAACTCAAATTGAGTGTCACACCTAAACCAAAGGACTTATGGACACACTTCAACATGTATTTTGTTCAGGATGACCACCTGAAGCCTAAATGAGCATTCATTTGACCACACAACTCATTCCTATGAAGATACATTCAAAGTCAGAAAGCGCGCTCAGCTCAGGCTACAAAAGCATTTAAAGCAATAAAAACTCAAATTGAGTGTCACGCCTAAACCAGAGGATTTATGCACACACTTCAACATGTATTTTGTTCAGGATGTCCTCCTGAAGCCTAAATGAGCATTAATTTGACTACACAACTCATTCCTATGAAGATACATTCAAAGTCAGAAAGCGCGCTCAAGCTCGGGCTGAAAATGCATTTAAAGCAATAAAAACTCAAATTGAGTGTCACACCTAAACCAAAGGACTTATGCACACATTCAACATGTATTTTGTTCAGGATGACCTCCTGAAGCCTATATGAGCTTTAATTTGACCACACAACTCATTCCTATGAAGATACATTCAAACTCACAAAACGTGCTCAGCTCGGGCTGAAAATGCATTTAAAGCAATAAAAACTCAAATTGAGTGTCACGCCTAAACCAAAGGATTTATGCACACACTTTAACATGTATTTTGTTCAGAAGGACCACCTGAAGCCTAAATGAGCATTAATTTGATCACACAATTCATGCCTATGAAGATGCATTCAAACTCACAAAACGTGCTCAGCTCGGGCTGAAAATGCATTTAAAGCAATAAAAACTCAAATGGAGTGTCACGCCTAAACCAAAGGACTTATGCACACACTTCAACATGTATTTAGTTCAGGATGACCACCTGAAGCCGAAATGAGCATTAATTTGACCACACAACTCATTCTTATGAAGATACATTCAAACTCACAAAACATGCTCAGCTCGGGCTGAAAATGCATTTAAAGCAATAAAAACTCAAATTGAGTGTCACGCCTAAACCAAAGGACTTATGCACACACTTCAACATGTATTTAGTTCAGGATGACCACCTGAAGCCGAAATGAGCATTAATTTGACCACACAACTCATTCTTATGAAGATACATTCAAACTCACAAAACATGCTCAACTCGGGCTGAAAATGCATTTAAAGCAATAAAAACTCAAATTGAGTGTCACGCCTAAACCAAAGGACTTATGCATACACTTCAAGATGTATTTTGTTCAGGATGACCTCCTGAAGCCTAAATGAGCAATAATTTGACCACACAACTCATTCCTATGAAGATACATTCAAAGTCAGAAAGCGCGCTCAGCTCGGAATGAAAATGCATTTAAAGCAATAAAAACTCAAATTGAGTGTCACGCCTAAACCAAAGGACTTATGCACACACTTCAACATGTATTTTGTTCAGAAGGACCACCTGAAGCCTAAATGAGCATTAATTTGATCACACAATTCATGCCTATGAAGATGCATTCAAACTCACAAAACGTGCTCAGCTCGGGCTGAAAATGCATTTAAAGCAATAAAAACTCAAATTGAGTGTCACACCTAAACCAAAGGACTTATGAACACACTTCAACATGTATTTTGTTCAGGATGACCACCTGAAGCCTAAATGAGCATTAATTTGACCACACAACTCATTCCTATGAAGATACATTCAAACTCACAAAACATGCTCAGCTCGGGCTGAAAATGCATTTAAAGCAATAAAAACTCAAATTGAGTGTCACACCTAAACCAAAGGACTTATGCACACACTTCATCATGTATTTTGTTCAGGATGACCTCCTGAAGCCCATATGAGAATTAATTTGACCACACAACTCATTCCTATGAAGATACATTCAAACTCACAAAAGATGCTCAGCTCGGGCTGAAAATGCATTTAAAGCAATAAAAACTCAAATTGAGTGTCACGCCTAAACCAAAGGACTTATGCATACACTTCAACATGTATTTTGTTCAGGATGACCACCTGAAGCCTAAATGAGCATTAATTTGACCACACAACTCATTCCTATGAAGATACATTCAAACTCACAAAACGTGCTCAGCTCGGGCTGAAAATGCATTTAAAGCAATCAAAACTCAAATTGAGTGTAAGGCCTAAACCAAAGGACTTATGCACACACTTCAAGATGTATTTTGTTCAGGATGACCTCCTGAAGCCCATATGAGAATTAATTTGACCACACAACTCATTCCTATGAAGATACATTCAAACTCACAAAACGTGCTCAGCTCGGGCTGAAAATGCATTTAAAGCAATAAAAACTCAAATTGAGTGTCACGCCTAAACCAAAGGACTTATGCACACACTTCAACATGTATTTTGTTCAGGATGACCACCTGAAGCCTAAATGAGCATTAATTTGACCACACAACTCATTCCTATGAAGATACATTCAAACTCACAAAACGTGCTCAACTCGGGCTGAAAATGCATTTAAAGCAATAAAAACTCAAATTTTAAAAAACTTTACCAGTGTAGGCAACTTAATAATAATAATAATACTAATAATACATTTTATTGATAAGCGCCTTTCAAGACACCCAAGGACACTTTACAATAACAAAAAACACAAAACAATACGGGTTGAGCAGCTGACATGTCTGTCATTTTCTTGTGAGAATTAATTTTTTTCCAGAACAACACTCACAAAATTAGATATAGGTCTACATGACTTCCAACATTGTGATGTGCACTCACAGCAGCAATACCAGTCTTTGGCCGCTCAATTCATGCAAATTCTTCTCAAGACACTGCTCATGGTACCACCTTTCGCACTGGGTCTCGTCAAAAGGGGGCCGGGGGGAGAGAACCCTAACATCGCAAGATTATATGTTCGGAAATTTCAATCAGGATAACTCTAAGTTGCTTTTAAAATTCAAATTTTTTCTTTTACTTGAACCAACCCAATTTCAATGATGCATGCAAAGCATCATGAAGACAATGTCGATGCAAGATAAATTGTGTGTTCTTCCATTGTAAAAATCACTCGTTTTGTCAGAGGACCTTTTCCAGGTGGTTTTGCCATTTAGAGCATGCCACAGTGCATGGCGAGAACAAATACGACAACATGACGGAATATCAGTGAACATTAAACTTAAAATTCACAGTGTGTAAATATGGGATTGAAATTTTATCTTGACATTTTATTTTCATCGGAGCAGTGAATAACACGAGATTTTTCGTTGTGGTACAAGTCATAAAAAATGACTTTCTCATAAGCTTTCAGAATTCATCCCTGGTATCAACACTTCCTCTTCATGAAGTAGTTTGAAACAAAATATATCTTTGGCATCATTTCTGGATGCCACAATTAAACATTTTTTGCATGGGTGATCATCATCCAATAAACCTGCTGTGGTCAGTATTTCTGACGATTGTCTTGTTCTCTTATTTTCCATCGCCACATAATGTTCTAAAATTGATGCACGGAATGTCTGGGGAAGGCCTTCATCAGTTCCACTGCCATCTGAAAAAAAATAGCTTGTTTGTCTTGTGGGAGTGACAAAACTGTTTCGGGCGAACAATTTGAAAACACAATTTGTACAAGGCTGCATAAAGCTGGACGATCGCTTGGTTGTGCGTTGAAGTTTTGGACCCTGTGTTGTCAACCCGCGCCACTTTCGGCCTGCCTGGCTTGGAGGAGCTCCGGCGGGGACAAACTGGCGGCATCGCTTCTATACCGGCCCGTCGCGGGCGTATTCGACGAGGTTTATTAGCCCGTTGCTTGACACCCGCGCCCCTCCCGGCTTCCCGCAAGATCCCCCTGATCAGAGCTGCATTGCGATCCGCTAGGAGCAGCCGCGCCCGGGCCGTGTTTTGCAGCGGCATTGTACGATATTTCGCGAGGATGGCCGTGAGCTTTTCACCCACTTCGCTTGCAACCCGGGCCACGTTGGACCGACGGGCGCGGCGAAACTCCGGCGAGGTCAGGCGGGTGGCGTATTTTCCTTCACAGAATGTCGCGCGGGTGTGCGTCGAAGTTTTCTGCCCTTTGTGTTAGGGTCCATTGTTTGTCCACAGTGTCGACCCTCCCTTTTGATTTTGCGCCCGGGACCTAACCGACGCTGTCGCTTGGCCCCGCCAGAGCTGCGCCGTGCCTGGCGGGCCGGCAAAGGCGAGTGTTGCAAGCGAAGAGGTGGAAGACCTCGCGCACACCAACACGACCTGCCGGGAGCAAAGCTGCTGCCCGCTCGGCTCCGCCAGAGATGCACCTCGCTTTGAGGGACAGGGGGCGCGGTGTGCAATCAAAGGGAAGAAAAACTTGGGAATCAAACCGCGCGAAGGTCCGGGACCGAACCGATGCCACCCGCTTGGCCCTGCCGGAGTTGCGCGGGGCAGGTAGGGCCGAGAGTGGTGTGTGTGATAAGCGAAGCGGAGGAACAGCTCACGCCCGCCCGTGAGAAATTTCGGACAGAGCCGTTTTTGCCCACGGCCGAGCCGGAGTTGCTCCGCTGCGGCGCTCAGGCTGTTCCGACGAGGATGTTGGGGCGGAGCGCTGGGAGAACCGCGGGTGTTAAGCAAAGTGTTCGGCTTCGTGAGAGATGAAGAGAGGAACCACGCGCAGACACAAAAAGCACAGAAGGGTTTTATTGCCAGTAAGCGAGACAGGCCGAGGTGGTCACAACTGAAAGGTAGTCAAAATGATCAATTCGAGGAGTGCAGGAATCCTGGAGCGGTACGGCGTCGTCGACACGGCAGGAAGGATCTCTGACGAAGTGACAATGGGTGGCTCTTCAGGCTGGCTTTTATGCTGCAAGTGGCAGATGAGATAATGACTCGCAGGTGTGTCGGGGAGGCAGGTGCACTGATTAGAGAAGCGCCCATCCCACACTGAAAAAGGTAACAATAACTTTTTGGGAGCGGCAAATTCCCCCACAGGAGAACAGAGAAATAGTGGTTTGATTTCGTGGAGTTCGTGGCGCAATGCATGAGGCGTCTGACTACAAATCAGGTCATGCTCGGCCAAAGAGAGGGCGTCCACCAGGTTGAAAAAGAGATGAAGAGCAAACACTGTCAATACATAATAAAGTTTCTCTGTCCCAATATCCCAAAAAAAAAGCCCAGTCCGAAGTAGCAAGATTAAGAAAATCTTTTGAAAAAACGCTCACATGAGGCGGATTTTGAGCCTTGCCTATGCAGTGATATTAATAATAATTGTAATAATAATCATGAAAAAGTGTGATGGTGGCGTGGCATTCATTTATCTTTTGAATTGGTGCGTTTAGATTTTTGTTTTTTGCTTTTCCTTGTATTTGGGTGTAGTTTCAAGCGCAGCTCATGTTCACACAACGCACATTTTATCTCATTATTTTTAGAGGGTCACAGGAAATCATATGGAAGGCTGCAATGGCCAACTCTCACCAGCAGAGGCTATCGTAAAGTGCTGGCCGTGCATGGACAAATAGGGCTCTCGCATTTCAGAAAGCACAAGAGTGACACAACGTGGCATCAGCTCTGAGCAGCAAATATTGTCAATTCATCGTCAATTTTTTCCGTCCCAAGAACCCCCCAAAAAAGTCAAAAGAGCCAAGATTTTTTAAAAACGCTCACATCAGAAGGATTTTGAGGCATGTCGATGCAAAAAAAAAAGAAAAAAGAAAAAAGACAATTAAAAAGTGTGATGGGGACACGACGTTCTTTGAATTCTAAATTGATATATTTCGATTTTTTTTGCTTTCACATGTATTTGGTTTGAGATTCGATTTCAGCTCATGTTCACAGGGCGGACATTTTATGTTGTTGCTTATTTTTAGAGGGTCATAAAAAAAATCCCAGACTTGACTTCTTCGTTTACAGTTGACTGAATAGGGATGATTGTTTTATTTGGGAGCAGAGAGATGTTGACTTAAATTCGCGGAGTTTATGATGCCACGGATAACGTGTCTCAATACGATTCAGTATTCGTTCGCGGAACGTCGCGCGGCTGGAAGCCGACGTTTTCTGCCCTTTGCGTTCGAAACCATTGTGTGTCCACGGTGCCGCCCCTCCCTTTTTTTGTCTCTTTTTCAGTGTGGGCTGGGCGCCTCTCGAATCAGTGCACCTGCCTCCCCTACACACGTGCGAGTCTTCATCTCATCTGCCACTTGCACCATAAAAGACAGCGTGAACAGCCACCCGTTGCCAGTTCGTCAGCGATCCTTCCTGCCGAGCTAGCTGCTGCCACGCCGTTACGCTCCAGCATTTCTGCACTCCTCAACGTGATCATTTTGACTAGCTTTCAGTTGTTTACACCTCGACCTGACCAACTTTCTGGCAATAAAACCCCTCTTCGTTTTTGGTGTCTGTGTGTGGTTCTTGTATTGATCTCTCACGAAACCTAACACTTTAATTCACATTCGACCCAAACTCCTCGTTTGGAGCGTCCCTCGCGCCGAAACGGTGCAGCATCGGCGGTGCCGTGGGCATAAACAACTCGGTACGACATTTCGCGCGGGTGGGCGTGAGATGTTCCTCCGCTTCACTGGTAACCCTGGATACTCTCCGCCGTACGGGTGCCGTGCGCCCCGAACCCGAAGCAATGAGGGACATTTTAGGGCGGTCGGGTTCGGGTAGGGGTAGGGCTCGGGCTCGGGCTCGGGCCGCCCGATCTTACTTCTGCTCCGGCGGGGCCAAGCAGGTGGCATCCGTTCGGTCCCGGACCTTCGTGCTGTTTGATTACCAAAGGACTTATGCACACACTTCAACTTGTATTTTGTTCAGGATGACCTCCTGAAGCCTAAATGAGCATTAATTTGATCACACAACTCATGCCTATGAAGATACATTCAAACTCACAAAACGTGCTCAGCTCGGGCTGAAAATGCATTTAAAGCAATAAAAACTCAAATTGAGTGTCACACCTAAACCAAAGGACTTATGGACACACTTCAACATGTATTTTGTTCAGGATGTCCTCCTGAAGCCTAAATGAGCATTAATTTGACTACACAACTCATTCCTATGAAGATACATTCAAAGTCAGAAAGCGCGCTCAAGCTCGGGCTGAAAATGCATTTAAAGCAATAAAAACTCAAATTGAGTGTCACACCTAAACCAAAGGACTTATGCACACATTCAACATGTATTTTGTTCAGGATGACCTCCTGAAGCCTGTATGAGCTTTAATTTGACCACACAACTCATTCCTATGAAGATACATTCAAACTCACAAAACGTGCTCAGCTCGGGCTGAAAATGCATTTAAAGCAATAAAAACTCAAATTGAGTGTCACGCCTAAACCAAAGGATTTATGCACACACTTTAACATGTATTTTGTTCAGAAGGACCACCTGAAGCCTAAATGAGCATTAATTTGATCACACAATTCATGCCTATGAAGATGCATTCAAACTCACAAAACGTGCTCAGCTCGGGCTGAAAATGCATTTAAAGCAATAAAAACTCAAATTGAGTGTCACACCTAAACCAAAGGACTTATGCACACACTTCATCATGTATTTTGTTCAGGATGGCCTCCTGAAGCCTAAAAGAGCATTAATTTGACTAAACAAATCATTCCTATGAAGATACATTCAAAGTCAGAAAGCGCGCTCAGCTCGGAATGAAAATGCATTTAAAGCAATAAAAACTCAAATTGAGTGTCACACCTAAACCAAAGGATTATGCACACACTTCAACATGTATTTTGTTCAGGATGACCACCTGAAGCCCATATGAGAATTAATTTGACCACACAACTCATTCCTATGAAGATACATTCAAACTCACAAAACATGCTCAGCTCGGGCTGAAAATGCATTTAAAGCAATAAAACTCAAATTGAGTGTCACGCCTAAACCAAAGGACTTATGCACACACTTCAACATGTATTTTGTTCAGGATGACCACCTGAAGCCTAAATGAGCATTAATTTGACCACACAACTCATTCCTATGAAGATACATTCAAACTCACAAAACGTGCTCAACTCGGGCTGAAAATGCATTTAAAGCAATAAAAACTCAAATTGAGTGTCACGCCTAAACCAAAGGACTTATGCACACACTTCAACATGTATTTTGTTCAGGATGACCACCTGAAGCCCATATGAGAATTAATTTGACCACACAACTCATTCCTATGAAGATACATTCAAACTCACAAAACATGCTCAGCTCGGGCTGAAAATGCATTTAAAGCAATAAAAACTCAAATTGAGTGTCACGCCTAAACCAAAGGACTTATGCACACACTTCAACATGTATTTTGTTCAGGATGACCACCTGAAGCCTAAATGAGCATTAATTTGACCACACAACTCATTCCTATGAAGATACATTCAAAGTCAGAAAGCGCGCTCAGCTCGGACTGAAAATGCATTTAAAGCAATAAAAACTCAAATGGAGTGTCACGCCTAAACCAAAGGACTTATGCACACACTTCAACATGTATTTAGTTCAGGATGACCACCTGAAGCCGAAATGAGCATTAATTTGACCACACAATTCATTCTTATGAAGATACATTCAAACTCACAAAACATGCTCAGCTCGGGCTGAAAATGCATTTAAAGCAATAAAAACTCAAATTGAGTGTCACGCCTAAACCAAAGGACTTATGCACACACTTCAACATGTATTTTGTTCAGGATGACCACCTGAAGCCTAAATGAGCATTAATTTGACCACACAACTCATTCCTATGAAGATACATTCAAACTCACAAAACGTGCTCAACTCGGGCTGAAAATGCATTTAAAGCAATAAAAACTCAAATTGAGTGTCACGCCTAAACCAAAGGACTTATGCACACACTTCAACATGTATTTAGTTCAGGATGTCCTCCTGAAGCCTAAATGAGCATTAATTTGACCACACAACTCATTCCTATGAAGATACATTCAAACTCACAAAAAGTGCTCAGCTCGGGCTGAAAATGCATTTAAAGCAATAAAAACTCAAATTGAGTGTCACGCCCAAACCAAAGAACTTATGCACACACTTCAATATTTATTTAGTTCAGGATGACCACCTGAAGCCTAAATGAGCATTAATTTGACCACACAACTAATTCCTATGAAGCTACATTCAAACTCACAAAACGTGCTCAGCTCGGGCTGAAAATGCATTTAAAGCAATAAAAACTCAAATTGAGTGTCACGCCTAAACCAAAGGACTTATGCACACACTTCAACATGTATTTTGTTCAGGATGACCACCTGAAGCCTAAATGAGCATTAATTTGACCACACAACTGATTCCTATGAAGATACATTCAAACTCACAAAACGTGCTCAGCTCGGGCTGAAAATGCATTTAAAGCAATAAAAACTCAAATTGAGTGTCACGCCTAAACCAAAGGACTTATGCACACACTTCAACATGTATTTTGTTCAGGATGACCACCTGAAGCCTAAATGAGCATTAATTTGACCACACAACTCATTCCTATGAAGATACATTCAAACTCACAAAACGTGCTCAACTCGGGCTGAAAATGCATTTAAAGCAATAAAAACTCAAATTTTAAAAAACTTTACCAGTGTAGGCAACTTAATAATAATAATACATTTTATTGATAAGCGCCTTTCAAGACACCCAAGGACACTTTACAATAACAAAAAACACAAAACAATACGGGTTGAGCAGCTGACATGTCTGTCATTTTCTTGTGAGAATTAATTTTTTTCCAGAACAACACTCACAAAATTAGATATAGGTCTACATGACTTCCAACATTGTGATGTGCACTCACAGCAGCAATACCAGTCTTCGGCCGCTCAATTCATGCAAATTCTTCTCAAGACACTGCTCATGGTACCACCTTTCGCACTGGGTCTCGTCAAAAGGGGGCCGGGGGGAGAGAACCCTAACATCGCAAGATTATATGTTCGGAAATTTCAATCAGGATAACTCTAAGTTGCTTTTAAAATTCAAATTTTTTCTTTTACTTGAACCAACCCAATTTCAATGATGCATGCAAAGCATCATGAAGACAATGTCGATGCAAGATAAATTGTGTGTTCTTCCATTGTAAAAATCACTCGTTTTGTCAGAGGACCTTTTCCAGGTGGTTTTGCCATTTAGAGCATGCCACAGTGCATGGCGAGAACAAATACGACAACATGACGGAATATCAGTGAACATTAAACTTAAAATTCACAGTGTGTAAATATGGGATTGAAATTTTATCTTGACATTTTATTTTCATCGGAGCAGTGAATAACACGAGATTTTTCGTTGTGGTACAAGTCATAAAAAATGACTTTCTCATAAGCTTTCAGAATTCATCCCTGGTATCAACACTTCCTCTTCATGAAGTAGTTTGAAACAAAATATATCTTTGGCATCATTTCTGGATGCCACAATTAAACATTTTTTGCATGGGTGATCATCATCCAATAAACCTGCTGTGGTCAGTATTTCTGACGATTGTCTTGTTCTCTTATTTTCCATCGCCACATAATGTTCTAAAATTGATGCACGGAATGTCTGGGGAAGGCCTTCATCAGTTCCACTGCCATCTGAAAAAAAATAGCTTGTTTGTCTTGTGGGAGTGACAAAACTGTTTCGGGCGAACAATTTGAAAACACAATTTGTACAAGGCTGCATAAAGCTGGACGATCGCTTGGTTGTGCGTTGAAGTTTTGGACCCTGTGTTGTCAACCCGCGCCACTTTCGGCCTGCCTGGCTTGGAGGAGCTCCGGCGGGGACAAACTGGCGGCATCGCTTCTATACCGGCCCGTCGCGGGCGTATTCGACGAGGTTTATTAGCCCGTTGCTTGACACCCGCGCCCCTCCCGGCTTCCCGCAAGATCCCCCTGATCAGAGCTGCATTGCGATCCGCTAGGAGCAGCCGCGCCCGGGCCGTGTTTTGCAGCGGCATTGTACGATATTTCGCGAGGATGGCCGTGAGCTTTTCACCCACTTCGCTTGCAACCCGGGCCACGTTGGACCGACGGGCGCGGCGGAACTCCGGCGAGGTCAGGCGGGTGGCGTATTTTCCTTCACAGAATGTCGCGCGGGTGTGCGTCGAAGTTTTCTGCCCTTTGTGTTAGGGTCCATTGTTTGTCCACAGTGTCGACCCTCCCTTTTGATTTTGCGCCCGGGACCTAACCGACGCTGTCGCTTGGCCCCGCCAGAGCTGCGCCGTGCCTGGCGGGCCGGCAAAGGCGAGTGTTGCAAGCGAAGAGGTGGAAGACCTCGCGCACACCAACACGACCTGCCGGGAGCAAAGCTGCTGCCCGCTCGGCTCCGCCAGAGATGCACCTCGCTTTGAGGGACAGGGGGCGCGGTGTGCAATCAAAGGGAAGAAAAACTTGGGAATCAAACCGCGCGAAGGTCCGGGACCGAACCGATGCCACCCGCTTGGCCCTGCCGGAGTTGCGCGGGGCAGGTAGGGCCGAGAGTGGTGTGTGTGATAAGCGAAGCGGAGGAACAGCTCACGCCCGCCCGTGAGAAATTTCGGACAGAGCCGTTTTTGCCCACGGCCGAGCCGGAGTTGCTCCGCTGCGGCGCTCAGGCTGTTCCGACGAGGATGTTGGGGCGGAGCGCTGGGAGAACCGCGGGTGTTAAGCAAAGTGTTCGGCTTCGTGAGAGATGAAGAGAGGAACCACGCGCAGACACAAAAAGCACAGAAGGGTTTTATTGCCAGTAAGCGAGACAGGCCGAGGTGGTCACAACTGAAAGGTAGTCAAAATGATCAATTCGAGGAGTGCAGGAATCCTGGAGCGGTACGGCGTCGTCGACACGGCAGGAAGGATCTCTGACGAAGTGACAATGGGTGGCTCTTCAGGCTGGCTTTTATGCTGCAAGTGGCAGATGAGATAATGACTCGCAGGTGTGTCGGGGAGGCAGGTGCACTGATTAGAGAAGCGCCCATCCCACACTGAAAAAGGTAACAATAACTTTTTGGGAGCGGCAAATTCCCCCACAGGAGAACAGAGAAATAGTGGTTTGATTTCGTGGAGTTCGTGGCGCAATGCATGAGGCGTCTGACTACAAATCAGGTCATGCTCGGCCAAAGAGAGGGCGTCCACCAGGTTGAAAAAGAGATGAAGAGCAAACACTGTCAATACATAATAAAGTTTCTCTGTCCCAATATCCCAAAAAAAAAGCCCAGTCCGAAGTAGCAAGATTAAGAAAATCTTTTGAAAAAACGCTCACATGAGGCGGATTTTGAGCCTTGCCTATGCAGTGATATTAATAATAATTGTAATAATAATCATGAAAAAGTGTGATGGTGGCGTGGCATTCATTTATCTTTTGAATTGGTGCGTTTAGATTTTTGTTTTTTGCTTTTCCTTGTATTTGGGTGTAGTTTCAAGCGCAGCTCATGTTCGCACAACGCACATTTTATCTCATTATTTTTAGAGGGTCACAGGAAATCATATGGAAGGCTGCAATGGCCAACTCTCACCAGCAGAGGCTATCGTAAAGTGCTGGCCGTGCATGGACAAATAGGGCTCTCGCATTTCAGAAAGCACAAGAGTGACACAACGTGGCATCAGCTCTGAGCAGCAAATATTGTCAATTCATCGTCAATTTTTTCCGTCCCAAGAACCCCCCAAAAAAGTCAAAAGAGCCAAGATTTTTTAAAAACGCTCACATCAGAAGGATTTTGAGGCGTGTCGATGCAAAAAAAAAAGAAAAAAGACAATTAAAAAGTGTGATGGGGACACGACGTTCTTTGAATTCTAAATTGATATATTTCGATTTTTTTTGCTTTCACATGTATTTGGTTTGAGATTCGATTTCAGCTCATGTTCACAGGGCGGACATTTTATGTTGTTGCTTATTTTTAGAGGGTCATAAAAAAAATCCCAGACTTGACTTCTTCGTTTACAGTTGACTGAATAGGGATGATTGTTTTATTTGGGAGCAGAGAGATGTTGACTTAAATTCGCGGAGTTTATGATGCCACGGATAACGTGTCTCAATACGATTCAGTATTCGTTCGCGGAACGTCGCGCGGCTGGAAGCCGACGTTTTCTGCCCTTTGCGTTCGAAACCATTGTGTGTCCACGGTGCCGCCCCTCCCTTTTTTTGTCTCTTTTTCAGTGTGGGCTGGGCGCCTCTCGAATCAGTGCACCTGCCTCCCCTACACACGTGCGAGTCTTCATCTCATCTGCCACTTGCACCATAAAAGACAGCGTGAACAGCCACCCGTTGCCAGTTCGTCAGCGATCCTTCCTGCCGAGCTAGCTGCTGCCACGCCGTTACGCTCCAGCATTTCTGCACTCCTCAACGTGATCATTTTGACTAGCTTTCAGTTGTTTACACCTCGACCTGACCAACTTTCTGGCAATAAAACCCCTCTTCGTTTTTGGTGTCTGTGTGTGGTTCTTGTATTGATCTCTCACGAAACCTAACACTTTAATTCACATTCGACCCAAACTCCTCGTTTGGAGCGTCCCTCGCGCCGAAACGGTGCAGCATCGGCGGTGCCGTGGGCATAAACAACTCGGTACGACATTTCGCGCGGGTGGGCGTGAGATGTTCCTCCGCTTCACTGGTAACCCTGGATACTCTCCGCCGTACGGGTGCCGTGCGCCCCGAACCCGAAGCAATGAGGGACATTTTAGGGCGGTCGGGTTCGGGTAGGGGTAGGGCTCGGGCTCGGGCTCGGGCCGCCCGATCTTACTTCTGCTCCGGCGGGGCCAAGCGGGTGGCATCCGTTCGGTCCCGGACCTTCGTGCTGTTTGATTACCAAAAGACTTATGCACACACTTCAACTTGTATTTTGTTCAGGATGACCTCCTGAAGCCTAAATGAGCATTAATTTGATCACACAACTCATGCCTATGAAGATACATTCAAACTCACAAAACGTGCTCAGCTCGGGCTGAAAATGCATTTAAAGCAATAAAAACTCAAATTGAGTGTCACACCTAAACCAAAGGACTTATGGACACACTTCAACATGTATTTTGTTCAGGATGACCACCTGAAGCCTAAATGAGCATTCATTTGACCACACAACTCATTCCTATGAAGATACATTCAAAGTCAGAAAGCGCGCTCAGCTCAGGCTACAAAAGCATTTAAAGCAATAAAAACTCAAATTGAGTGTCACGCCTAAACCAGAGGATTTATGCACACACTTCAACATGTATTTTGTTCAGGATGTCCTCCTGAAGCCTAAATGAGCATTAATTTGACTACACAACTCATTCCTATGAAGATACATTCAAAGTCAGAAAGCGCGCTCAAGCTCGGGCTGAAAATGCATTTAAAGCAATAAAAACTCAAATTGAGTGTCACACCTAAACCAAAGGACTTATGCACACATTCAACATGTATTTTGTTCAGGATGACCTCCTGAAGCCTATATGAGCTTTAATTTGACCACACAACTCATTCCTATGAAGATACATTCAAACTCACAAAACGTGCTCAGCTCGGGCTGAAAATGCATTTAAAGCAATAAAAACTCAAATTGAGTGTCACGCCTAAACCAAAGGATTTATGCACACACTTTAACATGTATTTTGTTCAGAAGGACCACCTGAAGCCTAAATGAGCATTAATTTGATCACACAATTCATGCCTATGAAGATGCATTCAAACTCACAAAACGTGCTCAGCTCGGGCTGAAAATGCATTTAAAGCAATAAAAACTCAAATGGAGTGTCACGCCTAAACCAAAGGACTTATGCACACACTTCAACATGTATTTAGTTCAGGATGACCACCTGAAGCCGAAATGAGCATTAATTTGACCACACAACTCATTCTTATGAAGATACATTCAAACTCACAAAACATGCTCAGCTCGGGCTGAAAATGCATTTAAAGCAATAAAAACTCAAATTGAGTGTCACGCCTAAACCAAAGGACTTATGCACACACTTCAACATGTATTTTGTTCAGGATGACCACCTGAAGCCTAAATGAGCATTAATTTGACCACACAACTCATTCCTATGAAGATACATTCAAACTCACAAAACGTGCTCAACTCGGGCTGAAAATGCATTTAAAGCAATAAAAACTCAAATTGAGTGTCACGCCTAAACCAAAGGACTTATGCACACACTTCAACATGTATTTAGTTCAGGATGTCCTCCTGAAGCCTAAATGAGCATTAATTTGACCGCACAACTCATTCCTATGAAGATACATTCAAACTCACAAAAAGTGCTCAGCTCGGGCTGAAAATGCATTTAAAGCAATAAAAACTCAAATTGAGTGTCACGCCCAAACCAAAGAACTTATGCACACACTTCAATATTTATTTAGTTCAGGATGACCACCTGAAGCCTAAATGAGCATTAATTTGACCACACAACTAATTCCTATGAAGCTACATTCAAACTCACAAAACGTGCTCAGCTCGGGCTGAAAATGCATTTAAAGCAATAAAAACTCAAATTGAGTGTCACGCCTAAACCAAAGGACTTATGCACACACTTCAACATGTATTTTGTTCAGGATGACCACCTGAAGCCTAAATGAGCATTAATTTGACCACACAACTGATTCCTATGAAGATACATTCAAACTCACAAAACGTGCTCAGCTCGGGCTGAAAATGCATTTAAAGCAATAAAAACTCAAATTGAGTGTCACACCTAAACCAAAGGACTTATGAACACACTTCAACATGTATTTTGTTCAGGATGACCACCTGAAGCCTAAATGAGCATTAATTTGACCACACAACTCATTCCTATGAAGATACATTCAAACTCACAAAACGTGCTCAGCTCGGGCTGAAAATGCATTTAAAGCAATAAAAACTCAAATTGAGTGTCACGCCTAAACCAAAGGACTTATGCACACACTTCAACATGTATTTTGTTCAGGATGACCACCTGAAGCCTAAATGAGCATTAATTTGACCACACAACTGATTCCTATGAAGATACATTCAAACTCACAAAACGTGCTCAGCTCGGGCTGAAAATGCATTTAAAGCAATAAAAACTCAAATTGAGTGTCACACCTAAACCAAAGGACTTATGAACACACTTCAACATGTATTTTGTTCAGGATGACCACCTGAAGCCTAAATGAGCATTAATTTGACCACACAACTCATTCCTATGAAGATACATTCAAACTCACAAAACGTGCTCAGCTCGGGCTGAAAATGCATTTAAAGCAATCAAAACTCAAATTGAGTGTAAGGCCTAAACCAAAGGACTTATGCACACACTTCAAGATGTATTTTGTTCAGGATGACCTCCTGAAGCCTAAATGAGCAATAATTTGACCACACAACTCATTCCTATGAAGATACATTCAAAGTCAGAAAGCGCGCTCAGCTCGGACTGAAAATGCATTTAAAGCAATAAAAACTCAAATGGAGTGTCACGCCTAAACCAAAGGACTTATGCACACACTTCAACATGTATTTAGTTCAGGATGAGCACCTGAAGCCGAAATGAGCATTAATTTGACCACACAACTCATTCTTATGAAGATACATTCAAACTCACAAAACATGCTCAGCTCGGGCTGAAAATGCATTTAAAGCAATAAAAACTCAAATTGAGTGTCACGCCTAAACCAAAGGACTTATGCACACACTTCAACATGTATTTTGTTCAGGATGACCACCTGAAGCCTAAATGAGCATTAATTTGACCACACAACTAATTCCTATGAAGCTACATTCAAACTCACAAAACGTGCTCAGCTCGGGCTGAAAATGCATTTAAAGCAATAAAAACTCAAATTGAGTGTCACGCCTAAACCAAAGGACTTATGCACACACTTCAACATGTATTTTGTTCAGGATGACCACCTGAAGCCTAAATGAGCATTAATTTGACCACACAACTAATTCCTATGAAGCTACATTCAAACTCACAAAACGTGCTCAGCTCGGGCTGAAAATGCATTTAAAGCAATAAAAACTCAAATTGAGTGTCACGCCTAAACCAAAGGACTTATGCACACACTTCAACATGTATTTTGTTCAGGATGACCACCTGAAGCCTAAATGAGCATTAATTTGACCACACAACTGATTCCTATGAAGATACATTCAAACTCACAAAACGTGCTCAGCTCGGGCTGAAAATGCATTTAAAGCAATAAAAACTCAAATTGAGTGTCACGCCTAAACCAAAGGACTTATGCACACACTTCAACATGTATTTAGTTCAGGATGTCCTCCTGAAGCCTAAATGAGCATTAATTTGACCACACAACTCATTCCTCTGAAGATACATTCAAACTCACAAAAAGTGCTCAGCTCGGGCTGAAAATGCATTTAAAGCAATAAAAACTCAAATTGAGTGTCACGCCCAAACCAAAGAACTTATGCACAACCTACAATATTTATTTAGTTCAGGATGACCACCTGAAGCCTAAATGAGCATTAATTTGACCACACAACTAATTCCTATGAAGCTACATTCAAACTCACAAAACGTGCTCAGCTCGGGCTGAAAATGCATTTAAAGCAATAAAAACTCAAATTGAGTGTCACGCCTAAACCAAAGGACTTATGCACACACTTCAACATGTATTTTGTTCAGGATGACCACCTGAAGCCTAAATGAGCATTAATTTGACCACACAACTCATTCCTATGAAGATACATTCAAACTCACAAAACGTGCTCAACTCGGGCTGAAAATGCATTTAAAGCAATAAAAACTCAAATTTTAAAAAACTTTACCAGTGTAGGCAACTTAATAATAATAATAATACTAATAATACATTTTATTGATAAGCGCCTTTCAAGACACCCAAGGACACTTTACAATAACAAAAAACACAAAACAATACGGGTTGAGCAGCTGACATGTCTGTCATTTTCTTGTGAGAATTAATTTTTTTCCAGAACAACACTCACAAAATTAGATATAGGTCTACATGACTTCCAACATTGTGATGTGCACTCACAGCAGCAATACCAGTCTTCGGCCGCTCAATTCATGCAAATTCTTCTCAAGACACTGCTCATGGTACCACCTTTCGCACTGGGTCTCGTCAAAAGGGGGCCGGGGGGAGAGAACCCTAACATCGCAAGATTATATGTTCGGAAATTTCAATCAGGATAACTCTAAGTTGCTTTTAAAATTCAAATTTTTTCTTTTACTTGAACCAACCCAATTTCAATGATGCATGCAAAGCATCATGAAGACAATGTCGATGCAAGATAAATTGTGTGTTCTTCCATTGTAAAAATCACTCGTTTTGTCAGAGGACCTTTTCCAGGTGGTTTTGCCATTTAGAGCATGCCACAGTGCATGGCGAGAACAAATACGACAACATGACGGAATATCAGTGAACATTAAACTTAAAATTCACAGTGTGTAAATATGGGATTGAAATTTTATCTTGACATTTTATTTTCATCGGAGCAGTGAATAACACGAGATTTTTCGTTGTGGTACAAGTCATAAAAAATGACTTTCTCATAAGCTTTCAGAATTCATCCCTGGTATCAACACTTCCTCTTCATGAAGTAGTTTGAAACAAAATATATCTTTGGCATCATTTCTGGATGCCACAATTAAACATTTTTTGCATGGGTGATCATCATCCAATAAACCTGCTGTGGTCAGTATTTCTGACGATTGTCTTGTTCTCTTATTTTCCATCGCCACATAATGTTCTAAAATTGATGCACGGAATGTCTGGGGAAGGCCTTCATCAGTTCCACTGCCATCTGAAAAAAAATAGCTTGTTTGTCTTGTGGGAGTGACAAAACTGTTTCGGGCGAACAATTTGAAAACACAATTTGTACAAGGCTGCATAAAGCTGGACGATCGCTTGGTTGTGCGTTGAAGTTTTGGACCCTGTGTTGTCAACCCGCGCCACTTTCGGCCTGCCTGGCTTGGAGGAGCTCCGGCGGGGACAAACTGGCGGCATCGCTTCTATACCGGCCCGTCGCGGGCGTATTCGACGAGGTTTATTAGCCCGTTGCTTGACACCCGCGCCCCTCCCGGCTTCCCGCAAGATCCCCCTGATCAGAGCTGCATTGCGATCCGCTAGGAGCAGCCGCGCCCGGGCCGTGTTTTGCAGCGGCATTGTACGATATTTCGCGAGGATGGCCGTGAGCTTTTCACCCACTTCGCTTGCAACCCGGGCCACGTTGGACCGACGGGCGCGGCGGAACTCCGGCGAGGTCAGGCGGGTGGCGTATTTTCCTTCACAGAATGTCGCGCGGGTGTGCGTCGAAGTTTTCTGCCCTTTGTGTTAGGGTCCATTGTTTGTCCACAGTGTCGACCCTCCCTTTTGATTTTGCGCCCGGGAGCTAACCGACGCTGTCGCTTGGCCCCGCCAGAGCTGCGCCGTGCCTGGCGGGCCGGCAAAGGCGAGTGTTGCAAGCGAAGAGGTGGAAGACCTCGCGCACACCAACACGACCTGCCGGGAGCAAAGCTGCTGCCCGCTCGGCTCCGCCAGAGATGCACCTCGCTTTGAGGGACAGGGGGCGCGGTGTGCAATCAAAGGGAAGAAAAACTTGGGAATCAAACCGCGCGAAGGTCCGGGACCGAACCGATGCCACCCGCTTGGCCCTGCCGGAGTTGCGCGGGGCAGGTAGGGCCGAGAGTGGTGTGTGTGATAAGCGAAGCGGAGGAACAGCTCACGCCCGCCCGTGAGAAATTTCGGACAGAGCCGTTTTTGCCCACGGCCGAGCCGGAGTTGCTCCGCTGCGGCGCTCAGGCTGTTCCGACGAGGATGTTGGGGCGGAGCGCTGGGAGAACCGCGGGTGTTAAGCAAAGTGTTCGGCTTCGTGAGAGATGAAGAGAGGAACCACGCGCAGACACAAAAAGCACAGAAGGGTTTTATTGCCAGTAAGCGAGACAGGCCGAGGTGGTCACAACTGAAAGGTAGTCAAAATGATCAATTCGAGGAGTGCAGGAATCCTGGAGCGGTACGGCGTCGTCGACACGGCAGGAAGGATCTCTGACGAAGTGACAATGGGTGGCTCTTCAGGCTGGCTTTTATGCTGCAAGTGGCAGATGAGATAATGACTCGCAGGTGTGTCGGGGAGGCAGGTGCACTGATTAGAGAAGCGCCCATCCCACACTGAAAAAGGTAACAATAACTTTTTGGGAGCGGCAAATTCCCCCACAGGAGAACAGAGAAATAGTGGTTTGATTTCGTGGAGTTCGTGGCGCAATGCATGAGGCGTCTGACTACAAATCAGGTCATGCTCGGCCAAAGAGAGGGCGTCCACCAGGTTGAAAAAGAGATGAAGAGCAAACACTGTCAATACATAATAAAGTTTCTCTGTCCCAATATCCCAAAAAAAAAGCCCAGTCCGAAGTAGCAAGATTAAGAAAATCTTTTGAAAAAACGCTCACATGAGGCGGATTTTGAGCCTTGCCTATGCAGTGATATTAATAATAATTGTAATAATAATCATGAAAAAGTGTGATGGTGGCGTGGCATTCATTTATCTTTTGAATTGGTGCGTTTAGATTTTTGTTTTTTGCTTTTCCTTGTATTTGGGTGTAGTTTCAAGCGCAGCTCATGTTCACACAACGCACATTTTATCTCATTATTTTTAGAGGGTCACAGGAAATCATATGGAAGGCTGCAATGGCCAACTCTCACCAGCAGAGGCTATCGTAAAGTGCTGGCCGTGCATGGACAAATAGGGCTCTCGCATTTCAGAAAGCACAAGAGTGACACAACGTGGCATCAGCTCTGAGCAGCAAATATTGTCAATTCATCGTCAATTTTTTCCGTCCCAAGAACCCCCCAAAAAAGTCAAAAGAGCCAAGATTTTTTAAAAACGCTCACATCAGAAGGATTTTGAGGCATGTCGATGCAAAAAAAAAAGAAAAAAGAAAAAAGACAATTAAAAAGTGTGATGGGGACACGACGTTCTTTGAATTCTAAATTGATATATTTCGATTTTTTTTGCTTTCACATGTATTTGGTTTGAGATTCGATTTCAGCTCATGTTCACAGGGCGGACATTTTATGTTGTTGCTTATTTTTAGAGGGTCATAAAAAAAATCCCAGACTTGACTTCTTCGTTTACAGTTGACTGAATAGGGATGATTGTTTTATTTGGGAGCAGAGAGATGTTGACTTAAATTCGCGGAGTTTATGATGCCACGGATAACGTGTCTCAATACGATTCAGTATTCGTTCGCGGAACGTCGCGCGGCTGGAAGCCGACGTTTTCTGCCCTTTGCGTTCGAAACCATTGTGTGTCCACGGTGCCGCCCCTCCCTTTTTTTGTCTCTTTTTCAGTGTGGGCTGGGCGCCTCTCGAATCAGTGCACCTGCCTCCCCTACACACGTGCGAGTCTTCATCTCATCTGCCACTTGCAGCATAAAAGCCAGCCTGAAGAGCCACCCATTGTCACTTCGTCAGCGATCCTTCCTGCCGAGCTCGCTGCTGCCACGCCGTTACGCTCCAGCATTTCTGCACTCCTCAACGTGATCATTTTGACTAGCTTTCAGTTGTTTACACCTCGACCTGACCAACTTTCTGGCAATAAAACCCCTCTTCGTTTTTGGTGTCTGTGTGTGGTTCTTGTATTGATCTCTCACGAAACCTAACACTTTAATTCACATTCGACCCAAACTCCTCGTTTGGAGCGTCCCTCGCGCCGAAACGGTGCAGCATCGGCGGTGCCGTGGGCATAAACAACTCGGTACGACATTTCGCGCGGGTGGGCGTGAGATGTTCCTCCGCTTCACTGGTAACCCTGGATACTCTCCGCCGTACGGGTTCCGTGCGCCCCGAACCCGAAGCAATGAGGGACATTTTAGGGCGGTCGGGTAGGGGTAGGGCTCGGGCTCGGGCTCGGGCCGCCCGATCTTACTTCTGCTCCGGCGGGGCCAAGCGGGTGGCATCCGTTCGGTCCCGGACCTTCGTGCTGTTTGATTACCAAAAGACTTATGCACACACTTCAACTTGTATTTTGTTCAGGATGACCTCCTGAAGCCTAAATGAGCATTAATTTGATCACACAACTCATGCCTATGAAGATACATTCAAACTCACAAAACGTGCTCAGCTCGGGCTGAAAATGCATTTAAAGCAATAAAAACTCAAATTGAGTGTCACACCTAAACCAAAGGACTTATGGACACACTTCAACATGTATTTTGTTCAGGATGACCACCTGAAGCCTAAATGAGCATTCATTTGACCACACAACTCATTCCTATGAAGATACATTCAAAGTCAGAAAGCGCGCTCAGCTCAGGCTACAAATGCATTTAAAGCAATAAAAACTCAAATTGAGTGTCACGCCTAAACCAGAGGATTTATGCACACACTTCAACATGTATTTTGTTCAGGATGTCCTCCTGAAGCCTAAATGAGCATTAATTTGACTACACAACTCATTCCTATGAAGATACATTCAAAGTCAGAAAGCGCGCTCAAGCTCGGGCTGAAAATGCATTTAAAGCAATAAAAACTCAAATTGAGTGTCACACCTAAACCAAAGGACTTATGCACACATTCAACATGTATTTTGTTCAGGATGACCTCCTGAAGCCTATATGAGCTTTAATTTGACCACACAACTCATTCCTATGAAGATACATTCAAACTCACAAAACGTGCTCAGCTCGGGCTGAAAATGCATTTAAAGCAATAAAAACTCAAATTGAGTGTCACGCCTAAACCAAAGGATTTATGCACACACTTTAACATGTATTTTGTTCAGAAGGACCACCTGAAGCCTAAATGAGCATTAATTTGATCACACAATTCATGCCTATGAAGATGCATTCAAACTCACAAAACGTGCTCAGCTCGGGCTGAAAATGCATTTAAAGCAATAAAAACTCAAATTGAGTGTCACACCTAAACCAAAGGACTTATGCACACACTTCATCATGTATTTTGTTCAGGATGGCCTCCTGAAGCCTAAAAGAGCATTAATTTGACTAAACAAATCATTCCTATGAAGATACATTCAAAGTCAGAAAGCGCGCTCAGCTCGGGCTGAAAATGCATTTAAAGCAATAAAAACTCAAATTGAGTGTCACACCTAAACCAAAGGATTATGCACACACTTCAACATGTATTTTGTTCAGGATGGCCTCCTGAAGCCTATATGAGCATTAATTTGACCACACAACTCATTCCTATGAAGATACATTCAAACTCACAAAAGGTGCTCAGCTCGGGCTGAAAATGCATTTAAAGCAATAAAAACTCAAATTGAGTGTCACGCCTAAACCGAAGGACTTATGCACACACTTCAAGATGTATTTTGTTCAGGATGACCTCCTGAAGCCTAAATGAGCAATAATTTGACCACACAACTCATTCCTATGAAGATACATTCAAAGTCAGAAAGCGCGCTCAGCTCGGACTGAAAATGCATTTAAAGCAATAAAAACTCAAATGGAGTGTCACGCCTAAACCAAAGGACTTATGCACACAATTCAACATGTATTTAGTTCAGGATGACCAGCTGAAGCCGAAATGAGCATTAATTTGACCACACAACTCATTCTTATGAAGATACATTCAAACTCACAAAACATGCTCAGCTCGGGCTGAAAATGCATTTAAAGCAATAAAAACTCAAATTGAGTGTCACGCCTAAACCAAAGGACTTTAGCACACACTTCAACATGTATTTAGTTCAGGATGTCCTCCTGAAGCCTATATGAGCTTTAATTTGACCACACAACTCATTCCTATGAAGATACATTCAAATCCACAAAACGTGCTCAGCTCGGGCTGAAAATGCATTTAAAGCAATAAAAACTCAAATTGAGTGTCACGCCTAAACCAAAGGACTTATGCACACACTTCAACATGTATTTTGTTCAGGATGACCACCTGAAGCCTAAATGAGCATTAATTTGACCACACAACTCATTCCTATGAAGATACATTCAAACTCACAATACGTGCTCAACTCGGGCTGAAAATGCATTTAAAGCAATAAAAACTCAAATTGAGTGTCACGCCTAAACCAAAGGACTTATGCACACACTTCAACATGTATTTAGTTCAGGATGTCCTCCTGAAGCCTAAATGAGCATTAATTTGACCACACAACTCATTCCTCTGAAGATACATTCAAACTCACAAAAAGTGCTCAGCTCGGGCTGAAAATGCATTTAAAGCAATAAAAACTCAAATTTTAAAAAACTTTACCAGTGTAGGCAACTTAATAATAATAATAATACTAATAATACATTTTATTGATAAGCGCCTTTCAAGACACCCAAGGACACTTTACAATAACAAAAAACACAAAACAATACGGGTTGAGCAGCTGACATGTCTGTCATTTTCTTGTGAGAATTAATTTTTTTCCAGAACAACACTCACAAAATTAGATATAGGTCTACATGACTTCCAACATTGTGATGTGCACTCACAGCAGCAATACCAGTCTTCGGCCGCTCAATTCATGCAAATTCTTCTCGAGACACTGCTCATGGTACCACCTTTCGCACTGGGTCTCGTCAAAAGGGGGCCGGGGGGAGAGAACCCTAACATCGCAAGATTATATGTTCGGAAATTTCAATCAGGATAACTCTAAGTTGCTTTTAAAATTCAAATTTTTTCTTTTACTTGAACCAACCCAATTTCAATGATGCATGCAAAGCATCATGAAGACAATGTCGATGCAAGATAAATTGTGTGTTCTTCCATTGTAAAAATCACTCGTTTTGTCAGAGGACCTTTTCCAGGTGGTTTTGCCATTTAGAGCATGCCACAGTGCATGGCGAGAACAAATACGACAACATGACGGAATATCAGTGAACATTAAACTTAAAATTCACAGTGTGTAAATATGGGATTGAAATTTTATCTTGACATTTTATTTTCATCGGAGCAGTGAATAACACGAGATTTTTCGTTGTGGTACAAGTCATAAAAAATGACTTTCTCATAAGCTTTCAGAATTCATCCCTTGTATCAACACTTCCTCTTCATGAAGTAGTTTGAAACAAAATATATCTTTGGCATCATTTCTGGATGCCACAATTAAACATTTTTTGCATGGGTGATCATCATCCAATAAACCTGCTGTGGTCAGTATTTCTGACGATTGTCTTGTTCTCTTATTTTCCATCGCCACATAATGTTCTAAAATTGATGCACGGAATGTCTGGGGAAGGCCTTCATCAGTTCCACTGCCATCTGAAAAAAAATAGCTTGTTTGTCTTGTGGGAGTGACAAAACTGTTTCGGGCGAACAATTTGAAAACACAATTTGTACAAGGCTGCATAAAGCTGGACGATCGCTTGGTTGTGCGTTGAAGTTTTGGACCCTGTGTTGTCAACCCGCGCCACTTTCGGCCTGCCTGGCTTGGAGGAGCTCCGGCGGGGACAAACTGGCGGCATCGCTTCTATACCGGCCCGTCGCGGGCGTATTCGACGAGGTTTATTAGCCCGTTGCTTGACACCCGCGCCCCTCCCGGCTTCCCGCAAGATCCCCCTGATCAGAGCTGCATTGCGATCCGCTAGGAGCAGCCGCGCCCGGGCCGTGTTTTGCAGCGGCATTGTACGATATTTCGCGAGGATGGCCGTGAGCTTTTCACCCACTTCGCTTGCAACCCGGGCCACGTTGGACCGACGGGCGCGGCGGAACTCCGGCGAGGTCAGGCGGGTGGCGTATTTTCCTTCACAGAATGTCGCGCGGGTGTGCGTCGAAGTTTTCTGCCCTTTGTGTTAGGGTCCATTGTTTGTCCACAGTGTCGACCCTCCCTTTTGATTTTGCGCCCGGGACCTAACCGACGCTGTCGCTTGGCCCCGCCAGAGCTGCGCCGTGCCTGGCGGGCCGGCAAAGGCGAGTGTTGCAAGCGAAGAGGTGGAAGACCTCGCGCACACCAACACGACCTGCCGGGAGCAAAGCTGCTGCCCGCTCGGCTCCGCCAGAGATGCACCTCGCTTTGAGGGACAGGGGGCGCGGTGTGCAATCAAAGGGAAGAAAAACTTGGGAATCAAACCGCGCGAAGGTCCGGGACCGAACCGATGCCACCCGCTTGGCCCTGCCGGAGTTGCGCGGGGCAGGTAGGGCCGAGAGTGGTGTGTGTGATAAGCGAAGCGGAGGAACAGCTCACGCCCGCCCGTGAGAAATTTCGGACAGAGCCGTTTTTGCCCACGGCCGAGCCGGAGTTGCTCCGCTGCGGCGCTCAGGCTGTTCCGACGAGGATGTTGGGGCGGAGCGCTGGGAGAACCGCGGGTGTTAAGCAAAGTGTTCGGCTTCGTGAGAGATGAAGAGAGGAACCACGCGCAGACACAAAAAGCACAGAAGGGTTTTATTGCCAGTAAGCGAGACAGGCCGAGGTGGTCACAACTGAAAGGTAGTCAAAATGATCAATTCGAGGAGTGCAGGAATCCTGGAGCGGTACGGCGTCGTCGACACGGCAGGAAGGATCTCTGACGAAGTGACAATGGGTGGCTCTTCAGGCTGGCTTTTATGCTGCAAGTGGCAGATGAGATAATGACTCGCAGGTGTGTCGGGGAGGCAGGTGCACTGATTAGAGAAGCGCCCATCCCACACTGAAAAAGGTAACAATAACTTTTTGGGAGCGGCAAATTCCCCCACAGGAGAACAGAGAAATAGTGGTTTGATTTCGTGGAGTTCGTGGCGCAATGCATGAGGCGTCTGACTACAAATCAGGTCATGCTCGGCCAAAGAGAGGGCGTCCACCAGGTTGAAAAAGAGATGAAGAGCAAACACTGTCAATACATAATAAAGTTTCTCTGTCCCAATATCCCAAAAAAAAAAGCCCAGTCCGAAGTAGCAAGATTAAGAAAATCTTTTGAAAAAACGCTCACATGAGGCGGATTTTGAGCCTTGCCTATGCAGTGATATTAATAATAATTGTAATAATAATCATGAAAAAGTGTGATGGTGGCGTGGCATTCATTTATCTTTTGAATTGGTGCGTTTAGATTTTTGTTTTTTGCTTTTCCTTGTATTTGGGTGTAGTTTCAAGCGCAGCTCATGTTCACACAACGCACATTTTATCTCATTATTTTTAGAGGGTCACAGGAAATCATATGGAAGGCTGCAATGGCCAACTCTCACCAGCAGAGGCTATCGTAAAGTGCTGGCCGTGCATGGACAAATAGGGCTCTCGCATTTCAGAAAGCACAAGAGTGACACAACGTGGCATCAGCTCTGAGCAGCAAATATTGTCAATTCATCGTCAATTTTTTCCGTCCCAAGAACCCCCCAAAAAAGTCAAAAGAGCCAAGATTTTTTAAAAACGCTCACATCAGAAGGATTTTGAGGCGTGTCGATGCAAAAAAAAAAGAAAAAAGAAAAAAGACAATTAAAAAGTGTGATGGGGACACGACGTTCTTTGAATTCTAAATTGATATATTTCGATTTTTTTTGCTTTCACATGTATTTGGTTTGAGATTCGATTTCAGCTCATGTTCACAGGGCGGACATTTTATGTTGTTGCTTATTTTTAGAGGGTCATAAAAAAAATCCCAGACTTGACTTCTTCGTTTACAGTTGACTGAATAGGGATGATTGTTTTATTTGGGAGCAGAGAGATGTTGACTTAAATTCGCGGAGTTTATGATGCCACGGATAACGTGTCTCAATACGATTCAGTATTCGTTCGCGGAACGTCGCGCGGCTGGAAGCCGACGTTTTCTGCCCTTTGCGTTCGAAACCATTGTGTGTCCACGGTGCCGCCCCTCCCTTTTTTTGTCTCTTTTTCAGTGTGGGCTGGGCGCCTCTCGAATCAGTGCACCTGCCTCCCCTACACACGTGCGAGTCTTCATCTCATCTGCCACTTGCACCATAAAAGACAGCGTGAACAGCCACCCGTTGCCAGTTCGTCAGCGATCCTTCCTGCCGAGCTAGCTGCTGCCACGCCGTTACGCTCCAGCATTTCTGCACTCCTCAACGTGATCATTTTGACTAGCTTTCAGTTGTTTACACCTCGACCTGACCAACTTTCTGGCAATAAAACCCCTCTTCGTTTTTGGTGTCTGTGTGTGGTTCTTGTATTGATCTCTCACGAAACCTAACACTTTAATTCACATTCGACCCAAACTCCTCGTTTGGAGCGTCCCTCGCGCCGAAACGGTGCAGCATCGGCGGTGCCGTGGGCATAAACAACTCGGTACGACATTTCGCGCGGGTGGGCGTGAGATGTTCCTCCGCTTCACTGGTAACCCTGGATACTCTCCGCCGTACGGGTGCCGTGCGCCCCGAACCCAAAGCAATGAGGGACATTTTAGGGCGGTCGGGTTCGGGTAGGGGTAGGGCTCGGGCTCGGGCTCGGGCCGCCCGATCTTACTTCTGCTCCGGCGGGGCCAAGCGGGTGGCATCCGTTCGGTCCCGGACCTTCGTGCTGTTTGATTACCAAAGGACTTATGCACACACTTCAACTTGTATTTTGTTCAGGATGACCTCCTGAAGCCTAAATGAGCATTAATTTGATCACACAACTCATGCCTATGAAGATACATTCAAACTCACAAAACGTGCTCAGCTCGGGCTGAAAATGCATTTAAAGCAATAAAAACTCAAATTGAGTGTCACACCTAAACCAAAGGACTTATGGACACACTTCAACATGTATTTTGTTCAGGATGACCACCTGAAGCCTAAATGAGCATTCATTTGACCACACAACTCATTCCTATGAAGATACATTCAAAGTCAGAAAGCGCGCGCAGCTCAGGCTACAAATGCATTTAAAGCAATAAAAACTCAAATTGAGTGTCACGCCTAAACCAGAGGATTTATGCACACACTTCAACATGTATTTTGTTCAGGATGTCCTCCTGAAGCCTAAATGAGCATTAATTTGACTACACAACTCATTCCTATGAAGATACATTCAAAGTCAGAAAGCGCGCTCAAGCTCGGGCTGAAAATGCATTTAAAGCAATAAAAACTCAAATTGAGTGTCACACCTAAACCAAAGGACTTATGCACACATTCAACATGTATTTTGTTCAGGATGACCTCCTGAAGCCTATATGAGCTTTAATTTGACCACACAACTCATTCCTATGAAGATACATTCAAACTCACAAAACGTGCTCAGCTCGGGCTGAAAATGCATTTAAAGCAATAAAAACTCAAATTGAGTGTCACGCCTAAACCAAAGGATTTATGCACACACTTTAACATGTATTTTGTTCAGAAGGACCACCTGAAGCCTAAATGAGCATTAATTTGATCACACAATTCATGCCTATGAAGATGCATTCAAACTCACAAAACGTGCTCAGCTCGGGCTGAAAATGCATTTAAAGCAATAAAAACTCAAATTGAGTGTCACACCTAAACCAAAGGACTTATGCACACACTTCATCATGTATTTTGTTCAGGATGGCCTCCTGAAGCCTAAAAGAGCATTAATTTGACTAAACAAATCATTCCTATGAAGATACATTCAAAGTCAGAAAGCGCGCTCAGCTCGGGCTGAAAATGCATTTAAAGCAATATCCATCCATCCATTTTCCAAACCGCTTGATCCTCACTAGGGTCACGGGGGGTGCTGGAGCCTATCCCAGCCATCTCCGGGCAGTAGGCGGGGGACACCCTGAATCAGTTGCCAGCCAATCGCAGGGCACACAGAGACGAACAACCATCCACGCCCACACTCACACCTAGGGACAATTTTAGAGCGTCCAATCAAATTGAGTGTCACACCTAAACCAAAGGATTATGCACACACTTCAACATGTATTTTGTTCAGGATGGCCTCCTGAAGCCTATATGAGCATTAATTTGACCACACAACTCATTCCTATGAAGATACATTCAAACTCACAAAAGGTGCTCAGCTCGGGCTGAAAATGCATTTAAAGCGATAAAAACTCAAATTGAGTGTCACGCCTAAACCGAAGGACTTATGCACACACTTCAAGATGTATTTTGTTCAGGATGACCTCCTGAAGCCTAAATGAGCAATAATTTGACCACACAACTCATTCCTATGAAGATACATTCAAAGTCAGAAAGCGCGCTCAGCTCGGACTGAAAATGCATTTAAAGCAATAAAAACTCAAATGGAGTGTCACGCCTAAACCAAAGGACTTATGCACACACTTCAACATGTATTTAGTTCAGGATGACCACCTGAAGCCGAAATGAGCATTAATTTGACCACACAACTCATTCTTATGAAGATACATTCAAACTCACAAAACATGCTCAGCTCGGGCTGAAAATGCATTTAAAGCAATAAAAACTCAAATTGAGTGTCACGCCTAAACCAAAGGACTTTAGCACACACTTCAACATGTATTTAGTTCAGGATGTCCTCCTGAAGCCTATATGAGCTTTAATTTGACCACACAACTCATTCCTATGAAGATACATTCAAATCCACAAAACGTGCTCAGCTCGGGCTGAAAATGCATTTAAAGCAATAAAAACTCAAATTGAGTGTCACGCCTAAACCAAAGGACTTATGCACACACTTCAACATGTATTTTGTTCAGGATGACCACCTGAAGCCTAAATGAGCATTAATTTGACCACACAACTCATTCCTATGAAGATACATTCAAACTCACAATACGTGCTCAACTCGGGCTGAAAATGCATTTAAAGCAATAAAAACTCAAATTGAGTGTCACGCCTAAACCAAAGGACTTATGCACACACTTCAACATGTATTTAGTTCAGGATGTCCTCCTGAAGCCTAAATGAGCATTAATTTGACCACACAACTCATTCCTCTGAAGATACATTCAAACTCACAAAAAGTGCTCAGCTCGGGCTGAAAATGCATTTAAAGCAATAAAAACTCAAATTTTAAAAAACTTTACCAGTGTAGGCAACTTAATAATAATAATAATACTAATAATACATTTTATTGATAAGCGCCTTTCAAGACACCCAAGGACACTTTACAATAACAAAAAACACAAAACAATACGGGTTGAGCAGCTGACATGTCTGTCATTTTCTTGTGAGAATTAATTTTTTTCCAGAACAACACTCACAAAATTAGATATAGGTCTACATGACTTCCAACATTGTGATGTGCACTCACAGCAGCAATACCAGTCTTCGGCCGCTCAATTCATGCAAATTCTTCTCAAGACACTGCTCATGGTACCACCTTTCGCACTGGGTCTCGTCAAAAGGGGGCCGGGGGGAGAGAACCCTAACATCGCAAGATTATATGTTCGGAAATTTCAATCAGGATAACTCTAAGTTGCTTTTAAAATTCAAATTTTTTCTTTTACTTGAACCAACCCAATTTCAATGATGCATGCAAAGCATCATGAAGACAATGTCGATGCAAGATAAATTGTGTGTTCTTCCATTGTAAAAATCACTCGTTTTGTCAGAGGACCTTTTCCAGGTGGTTTTGCCATTTAGAGCATGCCACAGTGCATGGCGAGAACAAATACGACATGACGGAATATCAGTGAACATTAAACTTAAAATTCACAGTGTGTAAATATGGGATTGAAATTTTATCTTGACATTTTATTTTCATCGGAGCAGTGAATAACACGAGATTTTTCGTTGTGGTACAAGTCATAAAAAATGACTTTCTCATAAGCTTTCAGAATTCATCCCTGGTATCAACACTTCCTCTTCATGAAGTAGTTTGAAACAAAATATATCTTTGGCATCATTTCTGGATGCCACAATTAAACATTTTTTGCATGGGTGATCATCATCCAATAAACCTGCTGTGGTCAGTATTTCTGACGATTGTCTTGTTCTCTTATTTTCCATCGCCACATAATGTTCTAAAATTGATGCACGGAATGTCTGGGGAAGGCCTTCATCAGTTCCACTGCCATCTGAAAAAAAATAGCTTGTTTGTCTTGTGGGAGTGACAAAACTGTTTCGGGCGAACAATTTGAAAACACAATTTGTACAAGGCTGCATAAAGCTGGACGATCGCTTGGTTGTGCGTTGAAGTTTTGGACCCTGTGTTGTCAACCCGCGCCACTTTCGGCCTGCCTGGCTTGGAGGAGCTCCGGCGGGGACAAACTGGCGGCATCGCTTCTATACCGGCCCGTCGCGGGCGTATTCGACGAGGTTTATTAGCCCGTTGCTTGACACCCGCGCCCCTCCCGGCTTCCCGCAAGATCCCCCTGATCAGAGCTGCATTGCGATCCGCTAGGAGCAGCCGCGCCCGGGCCGTGTTTTGCAGCGGCATTGTACGATATTTCGCGAGGATGGCCGTGAGCTTTTCACCCACTTCGCTTGCAACCCGGGCCACGTTGGACCGACGGGCGCGGCGGAACTCCGGCGAGGTCAGGCGGGTGGCGTATTTTCCTTCACAGAATGTCGCGCGGGTGTGCGTCGAAGTTTTCTGCCCTTTGTGTTAGGGTCCATTGTTTGTCCACAGTGTCGACCCTCCCTTTTGATTTTGCGCCCGGGACCTAACCGACGCTGTCGCTTGGCCCCGCCAGAGCTGCGCCGTGCCTGGCGGGCCGGCAAAGGCGAGTGTTGCAAGCGAAGAGGTGGAAGACCTCGCGCACACCAACACGACCTGCCGGGAGCAAAGCTGCTGCCCGCTCGGCTCCGCCAGAGATGCACCTCGCTTTGAGGGACAGGGGGCGCGGTGTGCAATCAAAGGGAAGAAAAACTTGGGAATCAAACCGCGCGAAGGTCCGGGACCGAACCGATGCCACCCGCTTGGCCCTGCCGGAGTTGCGCGGGGCAGGTAGGGCCGAGAGTGGTGTGTGTGATAAGCGAAGCGGAGGAACAGCTCACGCCCGCCCGTGAGAAATTTCGGACAGAGCCGTTTTTGCCCACGGCCGAGCCGGAGTTGCTCCGCTGCGGCGCTCAGGCTGTTCCGACGAGGATGTTGGGGCGGAGCGCTGGGAGAACCGCGGGTGTTAAGCAAAGTGTTCGGCTTCGTGAGAGATGAAGAGAGGAACCACGCGCAGACACAAAAAGCACAGAAGGGTTTTATTGCCAGTAAGCGAGACAGGCCGAGGTGGTCACAACTGAAAGGTAGTCAAAATGATCAATTCGAGGAGTGCAGGAATCCTGGAGCGGTACGGCGTCGTCGACACGGCAGGAAGGATCTCTGACGAAGTGACAATGGGTGGCTCTTCAGGCTGGCTTTTATGCTGCAAGTGGCAGATGAGATAATGACTCGCAGGTGTGTCGGGGAGGCAGGTGCACTGATTAGAGAAGCGCCCATCCCACACTGAAAAAGGTAACAATAACTTTTTGGGAGCGGCAAATTCCCCCACAGGAGAACAGAGAAATAGTGGTTTGATTTCGTGGAGTTCGTGGCGCAATGCATGAGGCGTCTGACTACAAATCAGGTCATGCTCGGCCAAAGAGAGGGCGTCCACCAGGTTGAAAAAGAGATGAAGAGCAAACACTGTCAATACATAATAAAGTTTCTCTGTCCCAATATCCCAAAAAAAAAGCCCAGTCCGAAGTAGCAAGATTAAGAAAATCTTTTGAAAAAACGCTCACATGAGGCGGATTTTGAGCCTTGCCTATGCAGTGATATTAATAATAATTGTAATAATAATCATGAAAAAGTGTGATGGTGGCGTGGCATTCATTTATCTTTTGAATTGGTGCGTTTAGATTTTTGTTTTTTGCTTTTCCTTGTATTTGGGTGTAGTTTCAAGCGCAGCTCATGTTCACACAACGCACATTTTATCTCATTATTTTTAGAGGGTCACAGGAAATCATATGGAAGGCTGCAATGGCCAACTCTCACCAGCAGAGGCTATCGTAAAGTGCTGGCCGTGCATGGACAAATAGGGCTCTCGCATTTCAGAAAGCACAAGAGTGACACAACGTGGCATCAGCTCTGAGCAGCAAATATTGTCAATTCATCGTCAAATTTTTCCGTCCCAAGAACCCCCCAAAAAAGTCAAAAGAGCCAAGATTTTTTAAAAACGCTCACATCAGAAGGATTTTGAGGCGTGTCGATGCAAAAAAAAAAGAAAAAAGAAAAAAGACAATTAAAAAGTGTGATGGGGACACGACGTTCTTTGAATTCTAAATTGATATATTTCGATTTTTTTTGCTTTCACATGTATTTGGTTTGAGATTCGATTTCAGCTCATGTTCACAGGGCGGACATTTTATGTTGTTGCTTATTTTTAGAGGGTCATAAAAAAAATCCCAGACTTGACTTCTTCGTTTACAGTTGACTGAATAGGGATGATTGTTTTATTTGGGAGCAGAGAGATGTTGACTTAAATTCGCGGAGTTTATGATGCCACGGATAACGTGTCTCAATACGATTCAGTATTCGTTCGCGGAACGTCGCGCGGCTGGAAGCCGACGTTTTCTGCCCTTTGCGTTCGAAACCATTGTGTGTCCACGGTGCCGCCCCTCCCTTTTTTTGTCTCTTTTTCAGTGTGGGCTGGGCGCCTCTCGAATCAGTGCACCTGCCTCCCCTACACACGTGCGAGTCTTCATCTCATCTGCCACTTGCACCATAAAAGACAGCGTGAACAGCCACCCGTTGCCAGTTCGTCAGCGATCCTTCCTGCCGAGCTAGCTGCTGCCACGCCGTTACGCTCCAGCATTTCTGCACTCCTCAACGTGATCATTTTGACTAGCTTTCAGTTGTTTACACCTCGACCTGACCAACTTTCTGGCAATAAAACCCCTCTTCGTTTTTGGTGTCTGTGTGTGGTTCTTGTATTGATCTCTCACGAAACCTAACACTTTAATTCACATTCGACCCAAACTCCTCGTTTGGAGCGTCCCTCGCGCCGAAACGGTGCAGCATCGGCGGTGCCGTGGGCATAAACAACTCGGTACGACATTTCGCGCGGGTGGGCGTGAGATGTTCCTCCGCTTCACTGGTAACCCTGGATACTCTCCGCCGTACGGGTGCCGTGCGCCCCGAACCCGAAGCAATGAGGGACATTTTAGGGCGGTCGGGTTCGGGTAGGGGTAGGGCTCGGGCTCGGGCTCGGGCCGCCCGATTTTACTTCTGCTCCGGCGGGGCCAAGCGGGTGGCATCCGTTCGGTCCCGGACCTTCGTGCTGTTTGATTACCAAAGGACTTATGCACACACTTCAACTTGTATTTTGTTCAGGATGACCTCCTGAAGCCTAAATGAGCATTAATTTGATCACACAACTCATGCCTATGAAGATACATTCAAACTCACAAAACGTGCTCAGCTCGGGCTGAAAATGCATTTAAAGCAATAAAAACTCAAATTGAGTGTCACACCTAAACCAAAGGACTTATGGACACACTTCAACATGTATTTTGTTCAGGATGACCACCTGAAGCCTAAATGAGCATTCATTTGACCACACAACTCATTCCTATGAAGATACATTCAAAGTCAGAAAGCGCGCTCAGCTCAGGCTACAAATGCATTTAAAGCAATAAAAACTCAAATTGAGTGTCACGCCTAAACCAGAGGATTTATGCACACACTTCAACATGTATTTTGTTCAGGATGTCCTCCTGAAGCCTAAATGAGCATTAATTTGACTACACAACTCATTCCTATGAAGATACATTCAAAGTCAGAAAGCGCGCTCAAGCTCGGGCTGAAAATGCATTTAAAGCAATAAAAACTCAAATTGAGTGTCACACCTAAACCAAAGGACTTATGCACACATTCAACATGTATTTTGTTCAGGATGACCTCCTGAAGCCTATATGAGCTTTAATTTGACCACACAACTCATTCCTATGAAGATACATTCAAACTCACAAAACGTGCTCAGCTCGGGCTGAAAATGCATTTAAAGCAATAAAAACTCAAATTGAGTGTCACGCCTAAACCAAAGGATTTATGCACACACTTTAACATGTATTTTGTTCAGAAGGACCACCTGAAGCCTAAATGAGCATTAATTTGATCACACAATTCATGCCTATGAAGATGCATTCAAACTCACAAAACGTGCTCAGCTCGGGCTGAAAATGCATTTAAAGCAATAAAAACTCAAATTGAGTGTCACACCTAAACCAAAGGACTTATGCACACACTTCATCATGTATTTTGTTCAGGATGGCCTCCTGAAGCCTAAAAGAGCATTAATTTGACTAAACAAATCATTCCTATGAAGATACATTCAAAGTCAGAAAGCGCGCTCAGCTCGGGCTGAAAATGCATTTAAAGCAATATCCATCCATCCATTTTCCAAACCGCTTGATCCTCACTAGGGTCGCGGGGGGTGCTGGAGCCTATCCCAGCCATCTCCGGGCAGTAGGCGGGGGACACCCTGAATCAGTTGCCAGCCAATCGCAGGGCACACAGAGACGAACAACCATCCACGCCCACACTCACACCTAGGGACAATTTTAGAGCGTCCAATCAAATTGAGTGTCACACCTAAACCAAAGGATTATGCACACACTTCAACATGTATTTTGTTCAGGATGGCCTCCTGAAGCCTATATGAGCATTAATTTGACCACACAACTCATTCCTATGAAGATACATTCAAACTCACAAAAGGTGCTCAGCTCGGGCTGAAAATGCATTTAAAGCAATAAAAACTCAAATTGAGTGTCACGCCTAAACCGAAGGACTTATGCACACACTTCAAGATGTATTTTGTTCAGGATGACCTCCTGAAGCCTAAATGAGCAATAATTTGACCACACAACTCATTCCTATGAAGATACATTCAAAGTCAGAAAGCGCGCTCAGCTCGGACTGAAAATGCATTTAAAGCAATAAAAACTCAAATGGAGTGTCACGCCTAAACCAAAGGACTTATGCACACACTTCAACATGTATTTAGTTCAGGATGACCACCTGAAGCCGAAATGAGCATTAATTTGACCACACAACTCATTCTTATGAAGATACATTCAAACTCACAAAACATGCTCAGCTCGGGCTGAAAATGCATTTAAAGCAATAAAAACTCAAATTGAGTGTCACGCCTAAACCAAAGGACTTTAGCACACACTTCAACATGTATTTAGTTCAGGATGTCCTCCTGAAGCCTATATGAGCTTTAATTTGACCACACAACTCATTCCTATGAAGATACATTCAAATCCACAAAACGTGCTCAGCTCGGGCTGAAAATGCATTTAAAGCAATAAAAACTCAAATTGAGTGTCACGCCTAAACCAAAGGACTTATGCACACACTTCAACATGTATTTTGTTCAGGATGACCACCTGAAGCCTAAATGAGCATTAATTTGACCACACAACTCATTCCTATGAAGATACATTCAAACTCACAATACGTGCTCAACTCGGGCTGAAAATGCATTTAAAGCAATAAAAACTCAAATTGAGTGTCACGCCTAAACCAAAGGACTTATGCACACACTTCAACATGTATTTAGTTCAGGATGTCCTCCTGAAGCCTAAATGAGCATTAATTTGACCACACAACTCATTCCTCTGAAGATACATTCAAACTCACAAAAAGTGCTCAGCTCGGGCTGAAAATGCATTTAAAGCAATAAAAACTCAAATTTTAAAAAACTTTACCAGTGTAGGCAACTTAATAATAATAATAATACTAATAATACATTTTATTGATAAGCGCCTTTCAAGACACCCAAGGACACTTTACAATAACAAAAAACACAAAACAATACGGGTTGAGCAGCTGACATGTCTGTCATTTTCTTGTGAGAATTAATTTTTTTCCAGAACAACACTCACAAAATTAGATATAGGTCTACATGACTTCCAACATTGTGATGTGCACTCACAGCAGCAATACCAGTCTTCGGCCGCTCAATTCATGCAAATTCTTCTCAAGACACTGCTCATGGTACCACCTTTCGCACTGGGTCTCGTCAAAAGGGGGCCGGGGGGAGAGAACCCTAACATCGCAAGATTATATGTTCGGAAATTTCAATCAGGATAACTCTAAGTTGCTTTTAAAATTCAATTTTTTTCTTTTACTTGAACCAACCCAATTTCAATGATGCATGCAAAGCATCATGAAGACAATGTCGATGCAAGATAAATTGTGTGTTCTTCCATTGTAAAAATCACTCGTTTTGTCAGAGGACCTTTTCCAGGTGGTTTTGCCATTTAGAGCATGCCACAGTGCATGGCGAGAACAAATACGACAACATGACGGAATATCAGTGAACATTAAACTTAAAATTCACAGTGTGTAAATATGGGATTGAAATTTTATCTTGACATTTTATTTTCATCGGAGCAGTGAATAACACGAGATTTTTCGTTGTGGTACAAGTCATAAAAAATGACTTTCTCATAAGCTTTCAGAATTCATCCCTGGTATCAACACTTCCTCTTCATGAAGTAGTTTGAAACAAAATATATCTTTGGCATCATTTCTGGATGCCACAATTAAACATTTTTTGCATGGGTGATCATCATCCAATAAACCTGCTGTGGTCAGTATTTCTGACGATTGTCTTGTTCTCTTATTTTCCATCGCCACATAATGTTCTAAAATTGATGCACGGAATGTCTGGGGAAGGCCTTCATCAGTTCCACTGCCATCTGAAAAAAAATAGCTTGTTTGTCTTGTGGGAGTGACAAAACTGTTTCGGGCGAACAATTTGAAAACACAATTTGTACAAGGCTGCATAAAGCTGGACGATCGCTTGGTTGTGCGTTGAAGTTTTGGACCCTGTGTTGTCAACCCGCGCCACTTTCGGCCTGCCTGGCTTGGAGGAGCTCCGGCGGGGACAAACTGGCGGCATCGCTTCTATACCGGCCCGTCGCGGGCGTATTCGACGAGGTTTATTAGCCCGTTGCTTGACACCCGCGCCCCTCCCGGCTTCCCGCAAGATCCCCCTGATCAGAGCTGCATTGCGATCCGCTAGGAGCAGCCGCGCCCGGGCCGTGTTTTGCAGCGGCATTGTACGATATTTCGCGAGGATGGCCGTGAGCTTTTCACCCACTTCGCTTGCAACCCGGGCCACGTTGGACCGACGGGCGCGGCGAAACTCCGGCGAGGTCAGGCGGGTGGCGTATTTTCCTTCACAGAATGTCGCGCGGGTGTGCGTCGAAGTTTTCTGCCCTTTGTGTTAGGGTCCATTGTTTGTCCACAGTGTCGACCCTCCCTTTTGATTTTGCGCCCGGGAGCTAACCGACGCTGTCGCTTGGCCCCGCCAGAGCTGCGCCGTGCCTGGCGGGCCGGCAAAGGCGAGTGTTGCAAGCGAAGAGGTGGAAGACCTCGCGCACACCAACACGACCTGCCGGGAGCAAAGCTGCTGCCCGCTCGGCTCCGCCAGAGATGCACCTCGCTTTGAGGGACAGGGGGCGCGGTGTGCAATCAAAGGGAAGAAAAACTTGGGAATCAAACCGCGCGAAGGTCCGGGACCGAACCGATGCCACCCGCTTGGCCCTGCCGGAGTTGCGCGGGGCAGGTAGGGCCGAGAGTGGTGTGTGTGATAAGCGAAGCGGAGGAACAGCTCACGCCCGCCCGTGAGAAATTTCGGACAGAGCCGTTTTTGCCCACGGCCGAGCCGGAGTTGCTCCGCTGCGGCGCTCAGGCTGTTCCGACGAGGATGTTGGGGCGGAGCGCTGGGAGAACCGCGGGTGTTAAGCAAAGTGTTCGGCTTCGTGAGAGATGAAGAGAGGAACCACGCGCAGACACAAAAAGCACAGAAGGGTTTTATTGCCAGTAAGCGAGACAGGCCGAGGTGGTCACAACTGAAAGGTAGTCAAAATGATCAATTCGAGGAGTGCAGGAATCCTGGAGCGGTACGGCGTCGTCGACACGGCAGGAAGGATCTCTGACGAAGTGACAATGGGTGGCTCTTCAGGCTGGCTTTTATGCTGCAAGTGGCAGATGAGATAATGACTCGCAGGTGTGTCGGGGAGGCAGGTGCACTGATTAGAGAAGCGCCCATCCCACACTGAAAAAGGTAACAATAACTTTTTGGGAGCGGCAAATTCCCCCACAGGAGAACAGAGAAATAGTGGTTTGATTTCGTGGAGTTCGTGGCGCAATGCATGAGGCGTCTGACTACAAATCAGGTCATGCTCGGCCAAAGAGAGGGCGTCCACCAGGTTGAAAAAGAGATGAAGAGCAAACACTGTCAATACATAATAAAGTTTCTCTGTCCCAATATCCCCAAAAAAAAGCCCAGTCCGAAGTAGCAAGATTAAGAAAATCTTTTGAAAAAACGCTCACATGAGGCGGATTTTGAGCCTTGCCTATGCAGTGATATTAATAATAATTGTAATAATAATCATGAAAAAGTGTGATGGTGGCGTGGCATTCATTTATCTTTTGAATTGGTGCGTTTAGATTTTTGTTTTTTGCTTTTCCTTGTATTTGGGTGTAGTTTCAAGCGCAGCTCATGTTCACACAACGCACATTTTATCTCATTATTTTTAGAGGGTCACAGGAAATCATATGGAAGGCTGCAATGGCCAACTCTCACCAGCAGAGGCTATCGTAAAGTGCTGGCCGTGCATGGACAAATAGGGCTCTCGCATTTCAGAAAGCACAAGAGTGACACAACGTGGCATCAGCTCTGAGCAGCAAATATTGTCAATTCATCGTCAATTTTTTCCGTCCCAAGAACCCCCCAAAAAAGTCAAAAGAGCCAAGATTTTTTAAAAACGCTCACATCAGAAGGATTTTGAGGCGTGTCGATGCAAAAAAAAAAGAAAGAAAAAAGACAATTAAAAAGTGTGATGGGGACACGACGTTCTTTGAATTCTAAATTGATATATTTCGATTTTTTTTGCTTTCACATGTATTTGGTTTGAGATTCGATTTCAGCTCATGTTCACAGGGCGGACATTTTATGTTGTTGCTTATTTTTAGAGGGTCATAAAAAAAATCCCAGACTTGACTTCTTCGTTTACAGTTGACTGAATAGGGATGATTGTTTTATTTGGGAGCAGAGAGATGTTGACTTAAATTCGCGGAGTTTATGATGCCACGGATAACGTGTCTCAATACGATTCAGTATTCGTTCGCGGAACGTCGCGCGGCTGGAAGCCGACGTTTTCTGCCCTTTGCGTTCGAAACCATTGTGTGTCCACGGTGCCGCCCCTCCCTTTTTTTGTCTCTTTTTCAGTGTGGGCTGGGCGCCTCTCGAATCAGTGCACCTGCCTCCCCTACACACGTGCGAGTCTTCATCTCATCTGCCACTTGCACCATAAAAGACAGCGTGAACAGCCACCCGTTGCCAGTTCGTCAGCGATCCTTCCTGCCGAGCTAGCTGCTGCCACGCCGTTACGCTCCAGCATTTCTGCACTCCTCAACGTGATCATTTTGACTAGCTTTCAGTTGTTTACACCTCGACCTGACCAACTTTCTGGCAATAAAACCCCTCTTCGTTTTTGGTGTCTGTGTGTGGTTCTTGTATTGATCTCTCACGAAACCTAACACTTTAATTCACATTCGACCCAAACTCCTCGTTTGGAGCGTCCCTCGCGCCGAAACGGTGCAGCATCGGCGGTGCCGTGGGCATAAACAACTCGGTACGACATTTCGCGCGGGTGGGCGTGAGATGTTCCTCCGCTTCACTGGTAACCCTGGATACTCTCCGCCGTACGGGTGCCGTGCGCCCCGAACCCGAAGCAATGAGGGACATTTTAGGGCGGTCGGGTTCGGGTAGGGGTAGGGCTCGGGCTCGGGCTCGGGCCGCCCGATCTTACTTCTGCTCCGGCGGGGCCAAGCGGGTGGCATCCGTTCGGTCCCGGACCTTCGTGCTGTTTGATTACCAAAGGACTTATGCACACACTTCAACTTGTATTTTGTTCAGGATGACCTCCTGAAGCCTAAATGAGCATTAATTTGATCACACAACTCATGCCTATGAAGATACATTCAAACTCACAAAACGTGCTCAGCTCGGGCTGAAAATGCATTTAAAGCAATAAAAACTCAAATTGAGTGTCACACCTAAACCAAAGGACTTATGGACACACTTCAACATGTATTTTGTTCAGGATGACCACCTGAAGCCTAAATGAGCATTCATTTGACCACACAACTCATTCCTATGAAGATACATTCAAAGTCAGAAAGCGCGCTCAGCTCAGGCTACAAATGCATTTAAAGCAATAAAAACTCAAATTGAGTGTCACGCCTAAACCAGAGGATTTATGCACACACTTCAACATGTATTTTGTTCAGGATGTCCTCCTGAAGCCTAAATGAGCATTAATTTGACTACACAACTCATTCCTATGAAGATACATTCAAAGTCAGAAAGCGCGCTCAAGCTCGGGCTGAAAATGCATTTAAAGCAATAAAAACTCAAATTGAGTGTCACACCTAAACCAAAGGACTTATGCACACATTCAACATGTATTTTGTTCAGGATGACCTCCTGAAGCCTATATGAGCTTTAATTTGACCACACAACTCATTCCTATGAAGATACATTCAAACTCACAAAACGTGCTCAGCTCGGGCTGAAAATGCATTTAAAGCAATAAAAACTCAAATTGAGTGTCACGCCTAAACCAAAGGATTTATGCACACACTTTAACATGTATTTTGTTCAGAAGGACCACCTGAAGCCTAAATGAGCATTAATTTGATCACACAATTCATGCCTATGAAGATGCATTCAAACTCACAAAACGTGCTCAGCTCGGGCTGAAAATGCATTTAAAGCAATAAAAACTCAAATTGAGTGTCACACCTAAACCAAAGGACTTATGCACACACTTCATCATGTATTTTGTTCAGGATGGCCTCCTGAAGCCTAAAAGAGCATTAATTTGACTAAACAAATCATTCCTATGAAGATACATTCAAAGTCAGAAAGCGCGCTCAGCTCGGGCTGAAAATGCATTTAAAGCAATATCCATCCATCCATTTTCTAAACCGCTTGATCCTCACTAGGGTCGCGGGGGGTGCTGGAGCCTATCCCAGCCATCTCCGGGCAGTAGGCGGGGGACACCCTGAATCAGTTGCCAGCCAATCGCAGGGCACACAGAGACGAACAACCATCCACGCCCACACTCACACCTAGGGACAATTTTAGAGCGTCCAATCAAATTGAGTGTCACACCTAAACCAAAGGATTATGCACACACTTCAACATGTATTTTGTTCAGGATGGCCTCCTGAAGCCTATATGAGCATTAATTTGACCACACAACTCATTCCTATGAAGATACATTCAAACTCACAAAAGGTGCTCAGCTCGGGCTGAAAATGCATTTAAAGCAATAAAAACTCAAATTGAGTGTCACGCCTAAACCGAAGGACTTATGCACACACTTCAAGATGTATTTTGTTCAGGATGACCTCCTGAAGCCTAAATGAGCAATAATTTGACCACACAACTCATTCCTATGAAGATACATTCAAAGTCAGAAAGCGCGCTCAGCTCGGACTGAAAATGCATTTAAAGCAATAAAAACTCAAATGGAGTGTCACGCCTAAACCAAAGGACTTATGCACACAATTCAACATGTATTTAGTTCAGGATGACCACCTGAAGCCGAAATGAGCATTAATTTGACCACACAACTCATTCTTATGAAGATACATTCAAACTCACAAAACATGCTCAGCTCGGGCTGAAAATGCATTTAAAGCAATAAAAACTCAAATTGAGTGTCACGCCTAAACCAAAGGACTTTAGCACACACTTCAACATGTATTTAGTTCAGGATGTCCTCCTGAAGCCTATATGAGCTTTAATTTGACCACACAACTCATTCCTATGAAGATACATTCAAATCCACAAAACGTGCTCAGCTCGGGCTGAAAATGCATTTAAAGCAATAAAAACTCAAATTGAGTGTCACGCCTAAACCAAAGGACTTATGCACACACTTCAACATGTATTTTGTTCAGGATGACCACCTGAAGCCTAAATGAGCATTAATTTGACCACACAACTCATTCCTATGAAGATACATTCAAACTCACAATACGTGCTCAACTCGGGCTGAAAATGCATTTAAAGCAATAAAAACTCAAATTGAGTGTCACGCCTAAACCAAAGGACTTATGCACACACTTCAACATGTATTTAGTTCAGGATGTCCTCCTGAAGCCTAAATGAGCATTAATTTGACCACACAACTCATTCCTCTGAAGATACATTCAAACTCACAAAAAGTGCTCAGCTCGGGCTGAAAATGCATTTAAAGCAATAAAAACTCAAATTTTAAAAAACTTTACCAGTGTAGGCAACTTAATAATAATAATAATACTAATAATACATTTTATTGATAAGCGCCTTTCAAGACACCCAAGGACACTTTACAATAACAAAAAACACAAAACAATACGGGTTGAGCAGCTGACATGTCTGTCATTTTCTTGTGAGAATTAATTTTTTTCCAGAACAACACTCACAAAATTAGATATAGGTCTACATGACTTCCAACATTGTGATGTGCACTCACAGCAGCAATACCAGTCTTCGGCCGCTCAATTCATGCAAATTCTTCTCGAGACACTGCTCATGGTACCACCTTTCGCACTGGGTCTCGTCAAAAGGGGGCCGGGGGGAGAGAACCCTAACATCGCAAGATTATATGTTCGGAAATTTCAATCAGGATAACTCTAAGTTGCTTTTAAAATTCAATTTTTTTCTTTTACTTGAACCAACCCAATTTCAATGATGCATGCAAAGCATCATGAAGACAATGTCGATGCAAGATAAATTGTGTGTTCTTCCATTGTAAAAATCACTCGTTTTGTCAGAGGACCTTTTCCAGGTGGTTTTGCCATTTAGAGCATGCCACAGTGCATGGCGAGAACAAATACGACAACATGACGGAATATCAGTGAACATTAAACTTAAAATTCACAGTGTGTAAATATGGGATTGAAATTTTATCTTGACATTTTATTTTCATCGGAGCAGTGAATAACACGAGATTTTTCGTTGTGGTACAAGTCATAAAAAATGACTTTCTCATAAGCTTTCAGAATTCATCCCTGGTATCAACACTTCCTCTTCATGAAGTAGTTTGAAACAAAATATATCTTTGGCATCATTTCTGGATGCCACAATTAAACATTTTTTGCATGGGTGATCATCATCCAATAAACCTGCTGTGGTCAGTATTTCTGACGATTGTCTTGTTCTCTTATTTTCCATCGCCACATAATGTTCTAAAATTGATGCACGGAATGTCTGGGGAAGGCCTTCATCAGTTCCACTGCCATCTGAAAAAAAATAGCTTGTTTGTCTTGTGGGAGTGACAAAACTGTTTCGGGCGAACAATTTGAAAACACAATTTGTACAAGGCTGCATAAAGCTGGACGATCGCTTGGTTGTGCGTTGAAGTTTTGGACCCTGTGTTGTCAACCCGCGCCACTTTCGGCCTGCCTGGCTTGGAGGAGCTCCGGCGGGGACAAACTGGCGGCATCGCTTCTATACCGGCCCGTCGCGGGCGTATTCGACGAGGTTTATTAGCCCGTTGCTTGACACCCGCGCCCCTCCCGGCTTCCCGCAAGATCCCCCTGATCAGAGCTGCATTGCGATCCGCTAGGAGCAGCCGCGCCCGGGCCGTGTTTTGCAGCGGCATTGTACGATATTTCGCGAGGATGGCCGTGAGCTTTTCACCCACTTCGCTTGCAACCCGGGCCACGTTGGACCGACGGGCGCGGCGGAACTCCGGCGAGGTCAGGCGGGTGGCGTATTTTCCTTCACAGAATGTCGCGCGGGTGTGCGTCGAAGTTTTCTGCCCTTTGTGTTAGGGTCCATTGTTTGTCCACAGTGTCGACCCTCCCTTTTGATTTTGCGCCCGGGACCTAACCGACGCTGTCGCTTGGCCCCGCCAGAGCTGCGCCGTGCCTGGCGGGCCGGCAAAGGCGAGTGTTGCAAGCGAAGAGGTGGAAGACCTCGCGCACACCAACACGACCTGCCGGGAGCAAAGCTGCTGCCCGCTCGGCTCCGCCAGAGATGCACCTCGCTTTGAGGGACAGGGGGCGCGGTGTGCAATCAAAGGGAAGAAAAACTTGGGAATCAAACCGCGCGAAGGTCCGGGACCGAACCGATGCCACCCGCTTGGCCCTGCCGGAGTTGCGCGGGGCAGGTAGGGCCGAGAGTGGTGTGTGTGATAAGCGAAGCGGAGGAACAGCTCACGCCCGCCCGTGAGAAATTTCGGACAGAGCCGTTTTTGCCCACGGCCGAGCCGGAGTTGCTCCGCTGCGGCGCTCAGGCTGTTCCGACGAGGATGTTGGGGCGGAGCGCTGGGAGAACCGCGGGTGTTAAGCAAAGTGTTCGGCTTCGTGAGAGATGAAGAGAGGAACCACGCGCAGACACAAAAAGCACAGAAGGGTTTTATTGCCAGTAAGCGAGACAGGCCGAGGTGGTCACAACTGAAAGGTAGTCAAAATGATCAATTCGAGGAGTGCAGGAATCCTGGAGCGGTACGGCGTCGTCGACACGGCAGGAAGGATCTCTGATGAAGTGACAATGGGTGGCTCTTCAGGCTGGCTTTTATGCTGCAAGTGGCAGATGAGATAATGACTCGCAGGTGTGTCGGGGAGGCAGGTGCACTGATTAGAGAAGCGCCCATCCCACACTGAAAAAGGTAACAATAACTTTTTGGGAGCGGCAAATTCCCCCACAGGAGAACAGAGAAATAGTGGTTTGATTTCGTGGAGTTCGTGGCGCAATGCATGAGGCGTCTGACTACAAATCAGGTCATGCTCGGCCAAAGAGAGGGCGTCCACCAGGTTGAAAAAGAGATGAAGAGCAAACACTGTCAATACATAATAAGGTTTCTCTGTCCCAATATCCCAAAAAAAAAGCCCAGTCCGAAGTAGCAAGATTAAGAAAATCTTTTGAAAAAACGCTCACATGAGGCGGATTTTGAGCCTTGCCTATGCAGTGATATTAATAATAATTGTAATAATAATCATGAAAAAGTGTGATGGTGGCGTGGCATTCATTTATCTTTTGAATTGGTGCGTTTAGATTTTTGTTTTTTGCTTTTCCTTGTATTTGGGTGTAGTTTCAAGCGCAGCTCATGTTCACACAACGCACATTTTATCTCATTATTTTTAGAGGGTCACAGGAAATCATATGGAAGGCTGCAATGGCCAACTCTCACCAGCAGAGGCTATCGTAAAGTGCTGGCCGTGCATGGACAAATAGGGCTCTCGCATTTCAGAAAGCACAAGAGTGACACAACGTGGCATCAGCTCTGAGCAGCAAATATTGTCAATTCATCGTCAATTTTTTCCGTTCCAAGAACCCCCCAAAAAAGTCAAAAGAGCCAAGATTTTTTAAAAACGCTCACATCAGAAGGATTTTGAGGCGTGTCGATGCAAAAAAAAAAGAAAAAAGAAAAAAGACAATTAAAAAGTGTGATGGGGACACGACGTTCTTTGAATTCTAAATTGATATATTTCGATTTTTTTTGCTTTCACATGTATTTGGTTTGAGATTCGATTTCAGCTCATGTTCACAGGGCGGACATTTTATGTTGTTGCTTATTTTTAGAGGGTCATAAAAAAAATCCCAGACTTGACTTCTTCGTTTACAGTTGACTGAATAGGGATGATTGTTTTATTTGGGAGCAGAGAGATGTTGCTTAAATTCGCGGAGTTTATGATGCCACGGATAACGTGTCTCAATACGATTCAGTATTCGTTCGCGGAACGTCGCGCGGCTGGAAGCCGACGTTTTCTGCCCTTTGCGTTCGAAACCATTGTGTGTCCACGGTGCCGCCCCTCCCTTTTTTTGTCTCTTTTTGAGTGTGGGCTGGGCGCCTCTCGAATCAGTGCACCTGCCTCCCCTACACACGTGCGAGTCTTCATCTCATCTGCCACTTGCACCATAAAAGACAGCGTGAACAGCCACCCGTTGCCAGTTCGTCAGCGATCCTTCCTGCCGAGCTAGCTGCTGCCACGCCGTTACGCTCCAGCATTTCTGCACTCCTCAACGTGATCATTTTGACTAGCTTTCAGTTGTTTACACCTCGACCTGACCAACTTTCTGGCAATAAAACCCCTCTTCGTTTTTGGTGTCTGTGTGTGGTTCTTGTATTGATCTCTCACGAAACCTAACACTTTAATTCACATTCGACCCAAACTCCTCGTTTGGAGCGTCCCTCGCGCCGAAACGGTGCAGCATCGGCGGTGCCGTGGGCATAAACAACTCGGTACGACATTTCGCGCGGGTGGGCGTGAGATGTTCCTCCGCTTCACTGGTAACCCTGGATACTCTCCGCCGTACGGGTGCCGTGCGCCCCGAACCCGAAGCAATGAGGGACATTTTAGGGCGGTCGGGTTCGGGTAGGGGTAGGGCTCGGGCTCGGGCTCGGGCCGCCCGATCTTACTTCTGCTCCGGCGGGGCCAAGCGGGTGGCATCCGTTCGGTCCCGGACCTTCGTGCTGTTTGATTACCAAAGGACTTATGCACACACTTCAACTTGTATTTTGTTCAGGATGACCTCCTGAAGCCTAAATGAGCATTAATTTGATCACACAACTCATGCCTATGAAGATACATTCAAACTCACAAAACGTGCTCAGCTCGGGCTGAAAATGCATTTAAAGCAATAAAAACTCAAATTGAGTGTCACACCTAAACCAAAGGACTTATGGACACACTTCAACATGTATTTTGTTCAGGATGACCACCTGAAGCCTAAATGAGCATTCATTTGACCACACAACTCATTCCTATGAAGATACATTCAAAGTCAGAAAGCGCGCTCAGCTCAGGCTACAAATGCATTTAAAGCAATAAAAACTCAAATTGAGTGTCACGCCTAAACCAGAGGATTTATGCACACACTTCAACATGTATTTTGTTCAGGATGTCCTCCTGAAGCCTAAATGAGCATTAATTTGACTACACAACTCATTCCTATGAAGATACATTCAAAGTCAGAAAGCGCGCTCAAGCTCGGGCTGAAAATGCATTTAAAGCAATAAAAACTCAAATTGAGTGTCACACCTAAACCAAAGGACTTATGCACACATTCAACATGTATTTTGTTCAGGATGACCTCCTGAAGCCTATATGAGCTTTAATTTGACCACACAACTCATTCCTATGAAGATACATTCAAACTCACAAAACGTGCTCAGCTCGGGCTGAAAATGCATTTAAAGCAATAAAAACTCAAATTGAGTGTCACGCCTAAACCAAAGGATTTATGCACACACTTTAACATGTATTTTGTTCAGAAGGACCACCTGAAGCCTAAATGAGCATTAATTTGATCACACAATTCATGCCTATGAAGATGCATTCAAACTCACAAAACGTGCTCAGCTCGGGCTGAAAATGCATTTAAAGCAATAAAAACTCAAATTGAGTGTCACACCTAAACCAAAGGACTTATGCACACACTTCATCATGTATTTTGTTCAGGATGGCCTCCTGAAGCCTAAAAGAGCATTAATTTGACTAAACAAATCATTCCTATGAAGATACATTCAAAGTCAGAAAGCGCGCTCAGCTCGGAATGAAAATGCATTTAAAGCAATAAAAACTCAAATTGAGTGTCACACCTAAACCAAAGGATTATGCACACACTTCAACATGTATTTTGTTCAGGATGGCCTCCTGAAGCCTATATGAGCATTAATTTGACCACACAACTCATTCCTATGAAGATACATTCAAACTCACAAAACATGCTCAGCTCGGGCTGAAAATGCATTTAAAGCAATAAAAACTCAAATTGAGTGTCACGCCTAAACCAAAGGACTTATGCACACACTTCAACATGTATTTTGTTCAGGATGACCACCTGAAGCCTAAATGAGCATTAATTTGACCACACAACTCATTCCTATGAAGATACATTCAAACTCACAAAACGTGCTCAACTCGGGCTGAAAATGCATTTAAAGCAATAAAAACTCAAATTGAGTGTCACGCCTAAACCAAAGGACTTATGCATACACTTCAACATGTATTTTGTTCAGGATGACCACCTGAAGCCTAAATGAGCATTAATTTGACCACACAACTCATTCCTATGAAGATACATTCAAACTCACAAAACGTGCTCAACTCGGGCTGAAAATGCATTTAAAGCAATCAAAACTCAAATTGAGTGTAAGGCCTAAACCAAAGGACTTATGCACACACTTCAACATGTATTTTGTTCAGGATGACCTCCTGAAGCCCATATGAGAATTAATTTGACCACACAACTCATTCCTATGAAGATACATTCAAACTCACAAAACGTGCTCAGCTCGGGCTGAAAATTCATTTAAAGCAATAAAAACTCAAATTGAGTGTCACGCCTAAACCAAAGGACTTATGCACACACTTCAACATGTATTTTGTTCAGGATGACCACCTGAAGCCTAAATGAGCATTAATTTGATCACACAACTCATGCCTATGAAGATACATTCAAACTCACAAAACGTGCTCAGCTCGGGCTGAAAATGCATTTAAAGCAATAAAAACTCAAATTGAGTGTCACACCTAAACCAAAGGACTTATGGACACACTTCAACATGTATTTTGTTCAGGATGACCACCTGAAGCCTAAATGAGCATTCATTTGACCACACAACTCATTCCTATGAAGATACATTCAAAGTCAGAAAGCGCGCTCAGCTCAGGCTACAAATGCATTTAAAGCAATAAAAACTCAAATTGAGTGTCACGCCTAAACCAGAGGATTTATGCACACACTTCAACATGTATTTTGTTCAGGATGTCCTCCTGAAGCCTAAATGAGCATTAATTTGACTACACAACTCATTCCTATGAAGATACATTCAAAGTCAGAAAGCGCGCTCAAGCTCGGGCTGAAAATGCATTTAAAGCAATAAAAACTCAAATTGAGTGTCACGCCTAAACCAAAGGATTTATGCACACACTTTAACATGTATTTTGTTCAGAAGGACCACCTGAAGCCTAAATGAGCATTAATTTGATCACACAATTCATGCCTATGAAGATGCATTCAAACTCACAAAACGTGCTCAGCTCGGGCTGAAAATGCATTTAAAGCAATAAAAACTCAAATGGAGTGTCACGCCTAAACCAAAGGACTTATGCACACACTTCAACATGTATTTAGTTCAGGATGACCACCTGAAGCCGAAATGAGCATTAATTTGACCACACAACTCATTCTTATGAAGATACATTCAAACTCACAAAACATGCTCAGCTCGGGCTGAAAATGCATTTAAAGCAATAAAAACTCAAATTGAGTGTCACGCCTAAACCAAAGGACTTATGCACACACTTCAACATGTATTTTGTTCAGGATGACCACCTGAAGCCTAAATGAGCATTAATTTGACCACACAACTCATTCCTATGAAGATACATTCAAACTCACAAAAAGTGCTCAGCTCGGGCTGAAAATGCATTTAAAGCAATAAAAACTCAAATTGAGTGTCACGCCCAAACCAAAGAACTTATGCACACACTTCAATATTTATTTAGTTCAGGATGACCACCTGAAGCCTAAATGAGCATTAATTTGACCACACAACTAATTCCTATGAAGCTACATTCAAACTCACAAAACGTGCTCAGCTCGGGCTGAAAATGCATTTAAAGCAATAAAAACTCAAATTGAGTGTCACGCCTAAACCAAAGGACTTATGCACACACTTCAACATGTATTTTGTTCAGGATGACCACCTGAAGCCTAAATGAGCATTAATTTGACCACACAACTCATTCCTATGAAGATACATTCAAACTCACAAAACGTGCTCAGCTCGGGCTGAAAATGCATTTAAAGCAATAAAAACTCAAATTGAGTGTCACACCTAAACCAAAGGACTTATGAACACACTTCAACATGTATTTTGTTCAGGATGACCACCTGAAGCCTAAATGAGCATTAATTTGACCACACAACTCATTCCTATGAAGATACATTCAAACTCACAAAACGTGCTCAGCTCGGGCTGAAAATGCATTTAAAGCAATCAAAACTCAAATTGAGTGTAAGGCCTAAACCAAAGGACTTATGCACACACTTCAACATGTATTTTGTTCAGGATGACCTCCTGAAGCCCATATGAGAATTAATTTGACCACACAACTCATTCCTATGAAGATACATTCAAACTCACAAAACGTGCTCAGCTCGGGCTGAAAATGCATTTAAAGCAATAAAAACTCAAATTGAGTGTCACGCCTAAACCAAAGGACTTATGCACACACTTCAACATGTATTTTGTTCAGGATGACCACCTGAAGCCTAAATGAGCATTAATTTGACCACACAACTCATTCCTATGAAGATACATTCAAACTCACAAAACGTGCTCAGCTCGGGCTGAAAATTCATTTAAAGCAATAAAAACTCAAATTGAGTGTCACGCCTAAACCAAAGGACTTATGCACACACTTCAACATGTATTTTGTTCAGGATGACCACCTGAAGCCTAAATGAGCATTAATTTGATCACACAACTCATGCCTATGAAGATACATTCAAACTCACAAAACGTGCTCAGCTCGGGCTGAAAATGCATTTAAAGCAATAAAAACTCAAATTGAGTGTCACACCTAAACCAAAGGACTTATGGACACACTTCAACATGTATTTTGTTTAGGATGACCACCTGAAGCCTAAATGAGCATTCATTTGACCACACAACTCATTCCTATGAAGATACATTCAAAGTCAGAAAGCGCGCTCAGCTCAGGCTACAAATGCATTTAAAGCAATAAAAACTCAAATTGAGTGACACGCCTAAACCAGAGGATTTATGCACACACTTCAACATGTATTTTGTTCAGGATGTCCTCCTGAAGCCTAAATGAGCATTAATTTGACTACACAACTCATTCCTATGAAGATGCATTCAAACTCACAAAACGTGCTCAGCTCGGGCTGAAAATGCATTTAAAGCAATAAAAACTCAAATGCAGTGTCACGCCTAAACCAAAGGACTTATGCACACACTTTAACATGTATTTTGTTCAGGATGACCACCTGAAGCCTAAATGAGCATTAATTTGACCACACAACTAATTCCTATGAAGCTACATTCAAACTCACAAAACGTGCTCAGCTCGGGCTGAAAATGCATTTAAAGCAATAAAAACTCAAATTGAGTGTCACGCCTAAACCAAAGGACTTATGCACACACTTCAACATGTATTTTGTTCAGGATGACCACCTGAAGCCTAAATGAGCATTAATTTGACCACACAACTCATTCCTATGAAGATACATTCAAACTCACAAAACGTGCTCAACTCGGGCTGAAAATGCATTTAAAGCAATAAAAACTCAAATTTTAAAAAACTTTACCAGTGTAGGCAACTTAATAATAATAATAATACTAATAATACATTTTATTGATAAGCGCCTTTCAAGACACCCAAGGACACTTTACAATAACAAAAAACACAAAACAATACGGGTTGAGCAGCTGACATGTCTGTCATTTTCTTGTGAGAATTAATTTTTTTCCAGAACAACACTCACAAAATTAGATATAGGTCTACATGACTTCCAACATTGTGATGTGCACTCACAGCAGCAATACCAGTCTTCGGCCGCTCAATTCATGCAAATTCTTCTCAAGACACTGCTCATGGTACCACCTTTCGCACTGGGTCTCGTCAAAAGGGGGCCGGGGGGAGAGAACCCTAACATCGCAAGATTATATGTTCGGAAATTTCAATCAGGATAACTCTAAGTTGCTTTTAAAATTCAAATTTTTTCTTTTACTTGAACCAACCCAATTTCAATGATGCATGCAAAGCATCATGAAGACAATGTCGATGCAAGATAAATTGTGTGTTCTTCCATTGTAAAAATCACTCGTTTTGTCAGAGGACCTTTTCCAGGTGGTTTTGCCATTTAGAGCATGCCACAGTGCATGGCGAGAACAAATACGACAACATGACGGAATATCAGTGAACATTAAACTTAAAATTCACAGTGTGTAAATATGGGATTGAAATTTTATCTTGACATTTTATTTTCATCGGAGCAGTGAATAACACGAGATTTTTCGTTGTGGTACAAGTCATAAAAAATGACTTTCTCATAAGCTTTCAGAATTCATCCCTGGTATCAACACTTCCTCTTCATGAAGTAGTTTGAAACAAAATATATCTTTGGCATCATTTCTGGATGCCACAATTAAACATTTTTTGCATGGGTGATCATCATCCAATAAACCTGCTGTGGTCAGTATTTCTGACGATTGTCTTGTTCTCTTATTTTCCATCGCCACATAATGTTCTAAAATTGATGCACGGAATGTCTGGGGAAGGCCTTCATCAGTTCCACTGCCATCTGAAAAAAAATAGCTTGTTTGTCTTGTGGGAGTGACAAAACTGTTTCGGGCGAACAATTTGAAAACACAATTTGTACAAGGCTGCATAAAGCTGGACGATCGCTTGGTTGTGCGTTGAAGTTTTGGACCCTGTGTTGTCAACCCGCGCCACTTTCGGCCTGCCTGGCTTGGAGAAGCTCCGGCGGGGACAAACTGGCGGCATCGCTTCTATACCGGCCCGTCGCGGGCGTATTCGACGAGGTTTATTAGCCCGTTGCTTGACACCCGCGCCCCTCCCGGCTTCCCGCAAGATCCCCCTGATCAGAGCTGCATTGCGATCCGCTAGGAGCAGCCGCGCCCGGGCCGTGTTTTGCAGCGGCATTGTACGATATTTCGCGAGGATGGCCGTGAGCTTTTCACCCACTTCGCTTGCAACCCGGGCCACGTTGGACCGACGGGCGCGGCGAAACTCCGGCGAGGTCAGGCGGGTGGCGTATTTTCCTTCACAGAATGTCGCGCGGGTGTGCGTCGAAGTTTTCTGCCCTTTGTGTTAGGGTCCATTGTTTGTCCACAGTGTCGACCCTCCCTTTTGATTTTGCGCCCGGGACCTAACCGACGCTGTCGCTTGGCCCCGCCAGAGCTGCGCCGTGCCTGGCGGGCCGGCAAAGGCGAGTGTTGCAAGCGAAGAGGTGGAAGACCTCGCGCACACCAACACGACCTGCCGGGAGCAAAGCTGCTGCCCGCTCGGCTCCGCCAGAGATGCACCTCGCTTTGAGGGACAGGGGGCGCGGTGTGCAATCAAAGGGAAGAAAAACTTGGGAATCAAACCGCGCGAAGGTCCGGGACCGAACCGATGCCACCCGCTTGGCCCTGCCGGAGTTGCGCGGGGCAGGTAGGGCCGAGAGTGGTGTGTGTGATAAGCGAAGCGGAGGAACAGCTCACGCCCGCCCGTGAGAAATTTCGGACAGAGCCGTTTTTGCCCCGGCCGAGCCGGAGTTGCTCCGCTGCGGCGCTCAGGCTGTTCCGACGAGGATGTTGGGGCGGAGCGCTGGGAGAACCGCGGGTGTTAAGCAAAGTGTTCGGCTTCGTGAGAGATGAAGAGAGGAACCACGCGCAGACACAAAAAGCACAGAAGGGTTTTATTGCCAGTAAGCGAGACAGGCCGAGGTGGTCACAACTGAAAGGTAGTCAAAATGATCAATTCGAGGAGTGCAGGAATCCTGGAGCGGTACGGCGTCGTCGACACGGCAGGAAGGATCTCTGACGAAGTGACAATGGGTGGCTCTTCAGGCTGGCTTTTATGCTGCAAGTGGCAGATGAGATAATGACTCGCAGGTGTGTCGGGGAGGCAGGTGCACTGATTAGAGAAGCGCCCATCCCACACTGAAAAAGGTAACAATAACTTTTTGGGAGCGGCAAATTCCCCCACAGGAGAACAGAGAAATAGTGGTTTGATTTCGTGGAGTTCGTGGCGCAATGCATGAGGCGTCTGACTACAAATCAGGTCATGCTCGGCCAAAGAGAGGGCGTCCACCAGGTTGAAAAAGAGATGAAGAGCAAACACTGTCAATACATAATAAAGTTTCTCTGTCCCAATATCCCAAAAAAAAAGCCCAGTCCGAAGTAGCAAGATTAAGAAAATCTTTTGAAAAAACGCTCACATGAGGCGGATTTTGAGCCTTGCCTATGCAGTGATATTAATAATAATTGTAATAATAATCATGAAAAAGTGTGATGGTGGCGTGGCATTCATTTATCTTTTGAATTGGTGCGTTTAGATTTTTGTTTTTTGCTTTTCCTTGTATTTGGGTGTAGTTTCAAGCGCAGCTCATGTTCACACAACGCACATTTTATCTTATTATTTTTAGAGGGTCACAGGAAATCATATGGAAGGCTGCAATGGCCAACTCTCACCAGCAGAGGCTATCGTAAAGTGCTGGCCGTGCATGGACAAATAGGGCTCTCGCATTTCAGAAAGCACAAGAGTGACACAACGTGGCATCAGCTCTGAGCAGCAAATATTGTCAATTCATCGTCAATTTTTTCCGTCCCAAGAACCCCCCAAAAAAGTCAAAAGAGCCAAGATTTTTTAAAAACGCTCACATCAGAAGGATTTTGAGGCGTGTCGATGCAAAAAAAAAAGAAAAAAGAAAAAAGACAATTAAAAAGTGTGATGGGGACACGACGTTCTTTGAATTCTAAATTGATATATTTCGATTTTTTTTGCTTTCACATGTATTTGGTTTGAGATTCGATTTCAGCTCATGTTCACAGGGCGGACATTTTATGTTGTTGCTTATTTTTAGAGGGTCATAAAAAAAATCCCAGACTTGACTTCTTCGTTTACAGTTGACTGAATAGGGATGATTGTTTTATTTGGGAGCAGAGAGATGTTGACTTAAATTCGCGGAGTTTATGATGCCACGGATAACGTGTCTCAATACGATTCAGTATTCGTTCGCGGAACGTCGCGCGGCTGGAAGCCGACGTTTTCTGCCCTTTGCGTTCGAAACCATTGTGTGTCCACGGTGCCGCCCCTCCCTTTTTTTGTCTCTTTTTCAGTGTGGGCTGGGCGCCTCTCGAATCAGTGCACCTGCCTCCCCTACACACGTGCGAGTCTTCATCTCATCTGCCACTTGCACCATAAAAGACAGCGTGAACAGCCACCCGTTGCCAGTTCGTCAGCGATCCTTCCTGCCGAGCTAGCTGCTGCCACGCCGTTACGCTCCAGCATTTCTGCACTCCTCAACGTGATCATTTTGACTAGCTTTCAGTTGTTTACACCTCGACCTGACCAACTTTCTGGCAATAAAACCCCTCTTCGTTTTTGGTGTCTGTGTGTGGTTCTTGTATTGATCTCTCACGAAACCTAACACTTTAATTCACATTCGACCCAAACTCCTCGTTTGGAGCGTCCCTCGCGCCGAAACGGTGCAGCATCGGCGGTGCCGTGGGCATAAACAACTCGGTACGACATTTCGCGCGGGTGGGCGTGAGATGTTCCTCCGCTTCACTGGTAACCCTGGATACTCTCCGCCGTACGGGTGCCGTGCGCCCCGAACCCGAAGCAATGAGGGACATTTTAGGGCGGTCGGGTTCGGGTAGGGGTAGGGCTCGGGCTCGGGCTCGGGCTCGGGCCGCCCGATCTTACTTCTGCTCCGGCGGGGCCAAGCGGGTGGCATCCGTTCGGTCCCGGACCTTCGTGCTGTTTGATTACCAAAGGACTTATGCACACACTTCAACTTGTATTTTGTTCAGGATGACCTCCTGAAGCCTAAATGAGCATTAATTTGATCACACAACTCATGCCTATGAAGATACATTCAAACTCACAAAACGTGCTCAGCTCGGGCTGAAAATGCATTTAAAGCAATAAAAACTCAAATTGAGTGTCACACCTAAACCAAAGGACGTATGGACACACTTCAACATGTATTTTGTTCAGGATGACCACCTGAAGCCTAAATGAGCATTCATTTGACCACACAACTGATTCCTATGAAGATACATTCAAACTCACAAAACGTGCTCAGCTCGGGCTGAAAATGCATTTAAAGCAATAAAAACTCAAATTGAGTGTCACGCCTAAACCAAAGGACTTATGCACACACTTCAACATGTATTTAGTTCAGGATGTCCTCCTGAAGCCTAAATGAGCATTAATTTGACTACACAACTCATTCCTATGAAGATACATTCAAAGTCAGAAAGCGCGCTCAAGCTCGGGCTGAAAATGCATTTAAAGCAATAAAAACTCAAATTGAGTGTCACACCTAAACCAAAGGACTTATGCACACATTCAACATGTATTTTGTTCAGGATGACCTCCTGAAGCCTATATGAGCTTTAATTTGACCACACAACTCATTCCTATGAAGATACATTCAAACTCACAAAACGTGCTCAGCTCGGGCTGAAAATGCATTTAAAGCAATAAAAACTCAAATTGAGTGTCACGCCTAAACCAAAGGATTTATGCACACACTTTAACATGTATTTTGTTCAGAAGGACCACCTGAAGCCTAAATGAGCATTAATTTGACCACACAACTCATTCTTATGAAGATACATTCAAACTCACAAAACATGCTCAGCTCGGGCTGAAAATGCATTTAAAGCAATAAAAACTCAAATTGAGTGTCACGCCTAAACCAAAGGACTTATGCACACACTTCAACATGTATTTTGTTCAGGATGACCACCTGAAGCCTAAATGAGCATTAATTTGACCACACAACTCATTCCTATGAAGATACATTCAAACTCACAAAACGTGCTCAACTCGGGCTGAAAATGCATTTAAAGCAATAAAAACTCAAATTGAGTGTCACGCCTAAACCAAAGGACTTATGCACACACTTCAACATGTATTTAGTTCAGGATGTCCTCCTGAAGCCTAAATGAGCATTAATTTGACCACACAACTCATTCCTATGAAGATACATTCAAACTCACAAAAAGTGCTCAGCTCGGGCTGAAAATGCATTTAAAGCAATAAAAACTCAAATTGAGTGTCACGCCCAAACCAAAGAACTTATGCACACACTTCAATATTTATTTAGTTCAGGATGACCACCTGAAGCCTAAATGAGCATTAATTTGACCACACAACTAATTCCTATGAAGCTACATTCAAACTCACAAAACGTGCTCAGCTCGGGCTGAAAATGCATTTAAAGCAATAAAAACTCAAATTGAGTGTCACGCCTAAACCAAAGGACTTATGCACACACTTCAACATGTATTTTGTTCAGGATGACCACCTGAAGCCTAAATGAGCATTAATTTGACCACACAACTGATTCCTATGAAGATACATTCAAACTCACAAAACGTGCTCAGCTCGGGCTGAAAATGCATTTAAAGCAATAAAAACTCAAATTGAGTGTCACGCCTAAACCAAAGGACTTATGCACACACTTCAACATGTATTTTGTTCAGGATGACCACCTGAAGCCTAAATGAGCATTAATTTGACCACACAACTCATTCCTATGAAGATACATTCAAACTCACAAAACGTGCTCAGCTCGGGCTGAAAATGCATTTAAAGCAATAAAAACTCAAATTGAGTGTCACACCTAAACCAAAGGACTTATGAACACACTTCAACATGTATTTTGTTCAGGATGACCACCTGAAGCCTAAATGAGCATTAATTTGACCACACAACTCATTCCTATGAAGATACATTCAAACTCACAAAACGTGCTCAGCTCGGGCTGAAAATGCATTTAAAGCAATCAAAACTCAAATTGAGTGTAAGGCCTAAACCAAAGGACTTATGCACACACTTCAACATGTATTTTGTTCAGGATGACCTCCTGAAGCCCATATGAGAATTAATTTGACCACACAACTCATTCCTATGAAGATACATTCAAACTCACAAAACGTGCTCAGCTCGGGCTGAAAATGCATTTAAAGCAATAAAAACTCAAATTGAGTGTCACGCCTAAACCAAAGGACTTATGCACACACTTCAACATGTATTTTGTTCAGGATGACCACCTGAAGCCTAAATGAGCATTAATTTGACCACACAACTCATTCCTATGAAGATACATTCAAACTCACAAAACGTGCTCAACTCGGGCTGAAAATGCATTTAAAGCAATAAAAACTCAAATTGAGTGTCACGCCTCAACCAAAGGACTTATGCACACACTTCAACATGTATTTTGTTCAGGATGATCTCCTGAAGCCTAAATGAGCATTAATTTGACCACACAACTCATTCCTATGAAGATACATTCAAACTCACAAAACGTGCTCAGCTCGGGCTGAAAATGCATTTAAAGCAATAAAAACTCAAATTGAGTGTCACGCCTAAACCGAAGGACTTATGCACACACTTCAAGATGTATTTTGTTCAGGATGACCTCCTGAAGCCTAAATGAGCAATAATTTGACCACACAACTCATTCCTATGAAGATACATTCAAAGTCAGAAAGCGCGCTCAGCTCGGGCTGAAAATGCATTTAAAGCAATAAAAACTCAAATTGAGTGTCACGCCTAAACCAAAGGACTTATGCACACACTTCAACATGTATTTTGTTCAGGATGGCCTCCTGAAGCCTAAAAGAGCATTAATTTGACTAAACAAATCATTCCTATGAAGATACATTCAAAGTCAGAAAGCGCGCTCAGCTCGGAATGAAAATGCATTTAAAGCAATAAAAACTCAAATTGAGTGTCACACCTAAACCAAAGGATTATGCACACACTTCAACATGTATTTTGTTCAGGATGGCCTCCTGAAGCCTATATGAGCATTAATTTGACCACACAACTCATTCCTATGAAGATACATTCAAACTCACAAAACGTGCTCAGCTCGGGCTGAAAATGCATTTAAAGCAATAAAAACTCAAATTGAGTGTCACGCCTAAACCAAAGGACTTATGCACACACTTCAACATGTATTTTGTTCAGGATGACCACCTGAAGCCTAAATGAGCATTAATTTGACCACACAACTCATTCCTATGAAGATACATTCAAACTCACAAAACGTGCTCAACTCGGGCTGAAAATGAATTTAAAGCAATAAAAACTCAAATTGAGTGTCACGCCTAAACCAAAGGACTTATGCATACACTTCAACATGTATTTTGTTCAGGATGACCACCTGAAGCCTAAATGAGCATTAATTTGACCACACAACTCATTCCTATGAAGATACATTCAAACTCACAAAACGTGCTCAGCTCGGGCTGAAAATGCATTTAAAGCAATCAAAACTCAAATTGAGTGTAAGGCCTAAACCAAAGGACTTATGCACACACTTCAACATGTATTTTGTTCAGGATGACCTCCTGAAGCCCATATGAGAATTAATTTGACCACACAACTCATTCCTATGAAGATACATTCAAACTCACAAAACGTGCTCAGCTCGGGCTGAAAATGCATTTAAAGCAATAAAAACTCAAATTGAGTGTCACGCCTAAACCAAAGGACTTATGCACACACTTCAACATGTATTTTGTTCAGGATGACCTCCTGAAGCCCATATGAGAATTAATTTGACCACACAACTCATTCCTATGAAGATACATTCAAACTCACAAAACGTGCTCAACTCGGGCTGAAAATGCATTTAAAGCAATAAAAACTCAAATTGAGTGTCACGCCTCAACCAAAGGACTTATGCACACACTTCAACGTGTATTTTGTTCAGGATGACCTCCTGAAGCCTAAATGAGCAATAGTTTGACCACACAACTAATTCCTATGAAGCTACATTCAAACTCACAAAACGTGCTCAGCTCGGGCTGAAAATGCATTTAAAGCAATAAAAACTCAAATTGAGTGTCACGCCTAAACCAAAGGACTTATGCACACACTTCAACATGTATTTTGTTCAGGATGACCACCTGAGGCCTAAATGAGCATTAATTTGACCACACAACTCATTCCTATGAAGATACATTCAAACTCACAAAACGTGCTCAGCTCGGGCTGAAAATGCATTTAAAGCAATAAAAACTCAAATTGAGTGTCACGCCTAAACCGAAGGACTTATGCACACACTTCAAGATGTATTTTGTTCAGGATGACCTCCTGAAGCCTAAATGAGCAATAATTTGACCACACAACTCATTCCTATGAAGATACATTCAAAGTCAGAAAGCGCGCTCAGCTCGGACTGAAAATGCATTTAAAGCAATAAAAACTCAAATGGAGTGTCACGCCTAAACCAAAGGACTTATGCACACACTTCAACTTGTATTTAGTTCAGGATGACCTCCTGAAGCCTAAATGAGCATTAATTTGATCACACAACTCATGCCTATGAAGATACATTCAAACTCACAAAACGTGCTCAGCTCGGGCTGAAAATGCATTTAAAGCAATAAAAACTCAAATTGAGTGTCACACCTAAACCAAAGGACTTATGGACACACTTCAACATGTATTTTGTTCAGGATGACCACCTGAAGCCTAAATGAGCATTCATTTGACCACACAACTCATTCCTATGAAGATACATTCAAAGTCAGAAAGCGCGCTCAGCTCAGGCTACAAATGCATTTAAAGCAATAAAAACTCAAATTGAGTGTCACGCCTAAACCAGAGGATTTATGCACACACTTCAACATGTATTTTGTTCAGGATGTCCTCCTGAAGCCTAAATGAGCATTAATTTGACTACACAACTCATTCCTATGAAGATACATTCAAAGTCAGAAAGCGCGCTCAAGCTCGGGCTGAAAATGCATTTAAAGCAATAAAAACTCAAATTGAGTGTCACACCTAAACCAAAGGACTTATGCACACATTCAACATGTATTTTGTTCAGGATGACCTCCTGAAGCCTATATGAGCTTTAATTTGACCACACAACTCATTCCTATGAAGATACATTCAAACTCACAAAACGTGCTCAGCTCGGGCTGAAAATGCATTTAAAGCAATAAAAACTCAAATTGAGTGTCACGCCTAAACCAAAGGATTTATGCACACACTTTAACATGTATTTTGTTCAGAAGGACCACCTGAAGCCTAAATGAGCATTAATTTGATCACACAATTCATGCCTATGAAGATGCATTCAAACTCACAAAACGTGCTCAGCTCGGGCTGAAAATGCATTTAAAGCAATAAAAACTCAAATTGAGTGTCACACCTAAACCAAAGGACTTATGCACACACTTCATCATGTATTTTGTTCAGGATGGCCTCCTGAAGCCTAAAAGAGCATTAATTTGACTAAACAAATCATTCCTATGAAGATACATTCAAAGTCAGAAAGCGCGCTCAGCTCGGAATGAAAATGCATTTAAAGCAATAAAAACTCAAATTGAGTGTCACACCTAAACCAAAGGATTATGCACACACTTCAACATGTATTTTGTTCAGGATGGCCTCCTGAAGCCTATATGAGCATTAATTTGACCACACAACTCATTCCTATGAAGATACATTCAAACTCACAAAACATGCTCAGCTCGGGCTGAAAATGCATTTAAAGCAATAAAAACTCAAATTGAGTGTCACGCCTAAACCAAAGGACTTATGCACACACTTCAACATGTATTTTGTTCAGGATGACCACCTGAAGCCTAAATGAGCATTAATTTGACCACACAACTCATTCCTATGAAGATACATTCAAACTCACAAAACGTGCTCAACTCGGGCTGAAAATGCATTTAAAGCAATAAAAACTCAAATTGAGTGTCACGCCTAAACCAAAGGACTTATGCATACACTTCAACATGTATTTTGTTCAGGATGACCACCTGAAGCCTAAATGAGCATTAATTTGACCACACAACTCATTCCTATGAAGATACATTCAAACTCACAAAACGTGCTCAGCTCGGGCTGAAAATTCATTTAAAGCAATAAAAACTCAAATTGAGTGTCACGCCTAAACCAAAGGACTTATGCACACACTTCAACATGTATTTTGTTCAGGATGACCACCTGAAGCCTAAATGAGCATTAATTTGATCACACAACTCATGCCTATGAAGATACATTCAAACTCACAAAACGTGCTCAGCTCGGGCTGAAAATGCATTTAAAGCAATAAAAACTCAAATTGAGTGTCACACCTAAACCAAAGGACTTATGGACACACTTCAACATGTATTTTGTTCAGGATGACCACCTGAAGCCTAAATGAGCATTCATTTGACCACACAACTCATTCCTATGAAGATACATTCAAAGTCAGAAAGCGCGCTCAGCTCAGGCTACAAATGCATTTAAAGCAATAAAAACTCAAATTGAGTGTCACGCCTAAACCAGAGGATTTATGCACACACTTCAACATGTATTTTGTTCAGGATGTCCTCCTGAAGCCTAAATGAGCATTAATTTGACTACACAACTCATTCCTATGAAGATACATTCAAAGTCAGAAAGCGCGCTCAAGCTCGGGCTGAAAATGCATTTAAAGCAATAAAAACTCAAATTGAGTGTCACGCCTAAACCAAAGGATTTATGCACACACTTTAACATGTATTTTGTTCAGAAGGACCACCTGAAGCCTAAATGAGCATTAATTTGATCACACAATTCATGCCTATGAAGATGCATTCAAACTCACAAAACGTGCTCAGCTCGGGCTGAAAATGCATTTAAAGCAATAAAAACTCAAATGGAGTGTCACGCCTAAACCAAAGGACTTATGCACACACTTCAACATGTATTTAGTTCAGGATGACCACCTGAAGCCGAAATGAGCATTAATTTGACCACACAACTCATTCTTATGAAGATACATTCAAACTCACAAAACATGCTCAGCTCGGGCTGAAAATGCATTTAAAGCAATAAAAACTCAAATTGAGTGTCACGCCTAAACCAAAGGACTTATGCACACACTTCAACATGTATTTTGTTCAGGATGACCACCTGAAGCCTAAATGAGCATTAATTTGACCACACAACTCATTCCTATGAAGATACATTCAAACTCACAAAAAGTGCTCAGCTCGGGCTGAAAATGCATTTAAAGCAATAAAAACTCAAATTGAGTGTCACGCCCAAACCAAAGAACTTATGCACACACTTCAATATTTATTTAGTTCAGGATGACCACCTGAAGCCTAAATGAGCATTAATTTGACCACACAACTAATTCCTATGAAGCTACATTCAAACTCACAAAACGTGCTCAGCTCGGGCTGAAAATGCATTTAAAGCAATAAAAACTCAAATTGAGTGTCACGCCTAAACCAAAGGACTTATGCACACACTTCAACATGTATTTTGTTCAGGATGACCACCTGAAGCCTAAATGAGCATTAATTTGACCACACAACTCATTCCTATGAAGATACATTCAAACTCACAAAACGTGCTCAGCTCGGGCTGAAAATGCATTTAAAGCAATAAAAACTCAAATTGAGTGTCACACCTAAACCAAAGGACTTATGAACACACTTCAACATGTATTTTGTTCAGGATGACCACCTGAAGCCTAAATGAGCATTAATTTGACCACACAACTCATTCCTATGAAGATACATTCAAACTCACAAAACGTGCTCAGCTCGGGCTGAAAATGCATTTAAAGCAATCAAAACTCAAATTGAGTGTAAGGCCTAAACCAAAGGACTTATGCACACACTTCAACATGTATTTTGTTCAGGATGACCTCCTGAAGCCCATATGAGAATTAATTTGACCACACAACTCATTCCTATGAAGATACATTCAAACTCACAAAACGTGCTCAGCTCGGGCTGAAAATGCATTTAAAGCAATAAAAACTCAAATTGAGTGTCACGCCTAAACCAAAGGACTTATGCACACACTTCAACATGTATTTTGTTCAGGATGACCACCTGAAGCCTAAATGAGCATTAATTTGACCACACAACTCATTCCTATGAAGATACATTCAAACTCACAAAACGTGCTCAGCTCGGGCTGAAAATTCAATTAAAGCAATAAAAACTCAAATTGAGTGTCACGCCTAAACCAAAGGACTTATGCACACACTTCAACATGTATTTTGTTCAGGATGACCACCTGAAGCCTAAATGAGCATTAATTTGATCACACAACTCATGCCTATGAAGATACATTCAAACTCACAAAACGTGCTCAGCTCGGGCTGAAAATGCATTTAAAGCAATAAAAACTCAAATTGAGTGTCACACCTAAACCAAAGGACTTATGGACACACTTCAACATGTATTTTGTTCAGGATGACCACCTGAAGCCTAAATGAGCATTCATTTGACCACACAACTCATTCCTATGAAGATACATTCAAAGTCAGAAAGCGCGCTCAGCTCAGGCTACAAATGCATTTAAAGCAATAAAAACTCAAATTGAGTGTCACGCCTAAACCAGAGGATTTATGCACACACTTCAACATGTATTTTGTTCAGGATGTCCTCCTGAAGCCTAAATGAGCATTAATTTGACTACACAACTCATTCCTATGAAGATACATTCAAAGTCAGAAAGCGCGCTCAAGCTCGGGCTGAAAATGCATTTAAAGCAATAAAAACTCAAATTGAGTGTCACGCCTAAACCAAAGGATTTATGCACACACTTTAACATGTATTTTGTTCAGAAGGACCACCTGAAGCCTAAATGAGCATTAATTTGATCACACAATTCATGCCTATGAAGATGCATTCAAACTCACAAAACGTGCTCAGCTCGGGCTGAAAATGCATTTAAAGCAATAAAAACTCAAATGGAGTGTCACGCCTAAACCAAAGGACTTATGCACACACTTCAACATGTATTTAGTTCAGGATGACCACCTGAAGCCGAAATGAGCATTAATTTGACCACACAACTCATTCTTATGAAGATACATTCAAACTCACAAAACATGCTCAGCTCGGGCTGAAAATGCATTTAAAGCAATAAAAACTCAAATTGAGTGTCACGCCTAAACCAAAGGACTTATGCACACACTTCAACATGTATTTTGTTCAGGATGACCACCTGAAGCCTAAATGAGCATTAATTTGACCACACAACTCATTCCTATGAAGATACATTCAAACTCACAAAAAGTGCTCAGCTCGGGCTGAAAATGCATTTAAAGCAATAAAAACTCAAATTGAGTGTCACGCCCAAACCAAAGAACTTATGCACACACTTCAATATTTATTTAGTTCAGGATGACCACCTGAAGCCTAAATGAGCATTAATTTGACTACACAACTCATTCCTATGAAGATACATTCAAACTCACAAAACGTGCTCAACTCGGGCTGAAAATGCATTTAAAGCAATAAAAACTCAAATTGAGTGTCACGCCTCAACCAAAGGACTTATGCACACACTTCAACATGTATTTTGTTCAGGATGATCTCCTGAAGCCTAAATGAGCATTAATTTGACTACACAACTCATTCCTATGAAGATACATTCAAACTCACAAAACGTGCTCAGCTCGGGCTGAAAATGCATTTAAAGCAATAAAAACTCAAATTGAGTGTCACACCTAAACCAAAGGACTTATGAACACACTTCAACATGTATTTTGTTCAGGATGACCACCTGAAGCCTAAATGAGCATTAATTTGACCACACAACTCATTCCTATGAAGATACATTCAAACTCACAAAACGTGCTCAGCTCGGGCTGAAAATGCATTTAAAGCAATCAAAACTCAAATTGAGTGTAAGGCCTAAACCAAAGGACTTATGCACACACTTCAACATGTATTTTGTTCAGGATGACCTCCTGAAGCCCATATGAGAATTAATTTGACCACACAACTCATTCCTATGAAGATACATTCAAACTCACAAAACGTGCTCAGCTCGGGCTGAAAATGCATTTAAAGCAATAAAAACTCAAATTGAGTGTCACGCCTAAACCAAAGGACTTATGCACACACTTCAACATGTATTTTGTTCAGGATGACCACCTGAAGCCTAAATGAGCATTAATTTGACCACACAACTCATTCCTATGAAGATACATTCAAACTCACAAAACGTGCTCAACTCGGGCTGAAAATGCATTTAAAGCAATAAAAACTCAAATTGAGTGTCACGCCTAAACCAAAGGACTTATGCACACACTTCAACATGTATTTTGTTCAGGATGTCCTCCTGAAGCCTAAATGAGCATTAATTTGACCGCACAACTCATTCCTATGAAGATACATTCAAACTCACAAAAAGTGCTCAGCTCGGGCTGAAAATGCATTTAAAGCAATAAAAACTCAAATTGAGTGTCACGCCCAAACCAAAGAACTTATGCACACACTTCAATATTTATTTAGTTCAGGATGACCACCTGAAGCCTAAATGAGCATTAATTTGACCACACAACTAATTCCTATGAAGCTACATTCAAACTCACAAAACGTGCTCAGCTCGGGCTGAAAATGCATTTAAAGCAATAAAAACTCAAATTGAGTGTCACGCCTAAACCAAAGGACTTATGCACACACTTCAACATGTATTTTGTTCAGGATGACCACCTGAAGCCTAAATGAGCATTAATTTGACCACACAACTGATTCCTATGAAGATACATTCAAACTCACAAAACGTGCTCAGCTCGGGCTGAAAATGCATTTAAAGCAATAAAAACTCAAATTGAGTGTCACACCTAAACCAAAGGACTTATGAACACACTTCAACATGTATTTTGTTCAGGATGACCACCTGAAGCCTAAATGAGCATTAATTTGACCACACAACTCATTCCTATGAAGATACATTCAAACTCACAAAACGTGCTCAGCTCGGGCTGAAAATGCATTTAAAGCAATAAAAACTCAAATTGAGTGTCACGCCTAAACCAAAGGACTTATGCACACACTTCAACATGTATTTTGTTCAGGATGACCACCTGAAGCCTAAATGAGCATTAATTTGACCACACAACTGATTCCTATGAAGATACATTCAAACTCACAAAACGTGCTCAGCTCGGGCTGAAAATGCATTTAAAGCAATAAAAACTCAAATTGAGTGTCACACCTAAACCAAAGGACTTATGAACACACTTCAACATGTATTTTGTTCAGGATGACCACCTGAAGCCTAAATGAGCATTAATTTGACCACACAACTCATTCCTATGAAGATACATTCAAACTCACAAAACGTGCTCAGCTCGGGCTGAAAATGCATTTAAAGCAATCAAAACTCAAATTGAGTGTAAGGCCTAAACCAAAGGACTTATGCACACACTTCAAGATGTATTTTGTTCAGGATGACCTCCTGAAGCCTAAATGAGCAATAATTTGACCACACAACTCATTCCTATGAAGATACATTCAAAGTCAGAAAGCGCGCTCAGCTCGGACTGAAAATGCATTTAAAGCAATAAAAACTCAAATGGAGTGTCACGCCTAAACCAAAGGACTTATGCACACACTTCAACATGTATTTAGTTCAGGATGAGCACCTGAAGCCGAAATGAGCATTAATTTGACCACACAACTCATTCTTATGAAGATACATTCAAACTCACAAAACATGCTCAGCTCGGGCTGAAAATGCATTTAAAGCAATAAAAACTCAAATTGAGTGTCACGCCTAAACCAAAGGACTTATGCACACACTTCAACATGTATTTTGTTCAGGATGACCACCTGAAGCCTAAATGAGCATTAATTTGACCACACAACTAATTCCTATGAAGCTACATTCAAACTCACAAAACGTGCTCAGCTCGGGCTGAAAATGCATTTAAAGCAATAAAAACTCAAATTGAGTGTCACGCCTAAACCAAAGGACTTATGCACACACTTCAACATGTATTTTGTTCAGGATGACCACCTGAAGCCTAAATGAGCATTAATTTGACCACACAACTAATTCCTATGAAGCTACATTCAAACTCACAAAATGTGCTCAGCTCGGGCTGAAAATGCATTTAAAGCAATAAAAACTCAAATTGAGTGTCACGCCTAAACCAAAGGACTTATGCACACACTTCAACATGTATTTTGTTCAGGATGACCACCTGAAGCCTAAATGAGCATTAATTTGACCACACAACTGATTCCTATGAAGATACATTCAAACTCACAAAACGTGCTCAGCTCGGGCTGAAAATGCATTTAAAGCAATAAAAACTCAAATTGAGTGTCACGCCTAAACCAAAGGACTTATGCACACACTTCAACATGTATTTAGTTCAGGATGTCCTCCTGAAGCCTAAATGAGCATTAATTTGACCACACAACTCATTCCTCTGAAGATACATTCAAACTCACAAAAAGTGCTCAGCTCGGGCTGAAAATGCATTTAAAGCAATAAAAACTCAAATTGAGTGTCACGCCCAAACCAAAGAACTTATGCACAACCTACAATATTTATTTAGTTCAGGATGACCACCTGAAGCCTAAATGAGCATTAATTTGACCACACAACTAATTCCTATGAAGCTACATTCAAACTCACAAAACGTGCTCAGCTCGGGCTGAAAATGCATTTAAAGCAATAAAAACTCAAATTGAGTGTCACGCCTAAACCAAAGGACTTATGCACACACTTCAACATGTATTTTGTTCAGGATGACCACCTGAAGCCTAAATGAGCATTAATTTGACCACACAACTCATTCCTATGAAGATACATTCAAACTCACAAAACGTGCTCAGCTCGGGCTGAAAATGCATTTAAAGCAATAAAAACTCAAATTGAGTGTCACGCCTAAACCGAAGGACTTATGCACACACTTCAAGATGTATTTTGTTCAGGATGACCTCCTGAAGCCTAAATGAGCAATAATTTGACCACACAACTCATTCCTATGAAGATACATTCAAAGTCAGAAAGCGCGCTCAGCTCGGACTGAAAATGCATTTAAAGCAATAAAAACTCAAATGGAGTGTCACGCCTAAACCAAAGGACTTATGCACACACTTCAACATGTATTTAGTTCAGGATGACCACCTGAAGCCGAAATGAGCATTAATTTGACCACACAACTCATTCTTATGAAGATACATTCAAACTCACAAAACATGCTCAGCTCGGGCTGAAAATGCATTTAAAGCAATAACAACTCAAATTGAGTGTCACGCCTAAACCAAAGGACTTATGCACACACTTCAACATGTATTTTGTTCAGGATGACCACCTGAAGCCTAAATGAGCATTAATTTGACCACACAACTGATTCCTATGAAGATACATTCAAACTCACAAAACGTGCTCAGCTCGGGCTGAAAATGCATTTAAAGCAATAAAAACTCAAATTGAGTGTCACGCCTAAACCAAAGGACTTATGCACACACTTCAACATGTATTTTGTTCAGGATGACCACCTGAAGCCTAAATGAGCATTAATTTGACCACACAACTCATTCCTATGAAGATACATTCAAACTCACAAAACGTGCTCAGCTCGGGCTGAAAATGCATTTAAAGCAATAAAAACTCAAATTGAGTGTCACGCCTAAACCAAAAGACTTATGCACACACTTCAACATGTATTTAGTTCAGGATGACCACCTGAAGCCGAAATGAGCATTAATTTGACCACACAACTCATTCTTATGAAGATACATTCAAACTCACAAAACATGCTCAGCTCGGGCTGAAAATGCATTTAAAGCAATAAAAACTCAAATTGAGTGGCACGCCTAAACCAAAGGACTTATGCACACACTTCAACATGTATTTAGTTCAGGATGTCCTCCTGAAGCCTAAATGAGCATTAATTTGACCACACAACTCATTCCTATGAAGATACATTCAAACTCACAAAAAGTGCTCAGCTCGGGCTGAAAATGCATTTAAAGCAATAAAAACTCAAATTGAGTGTCACGCCCAAACCAAAGAACTTATGCACACACTTCAATATTTATTTAGTTCAGGATGACCACCTGAAGCCTAAATGAGCATTAATTTGACCACACAACTAATTCCTATGAAGCTACATTCAAACTCACAAAACGTGCTCAGCTCGGGCTGAAAATGCATTTAAAGCAATAAAAACTCAAATTGAGTGTCACGCCTAAACCAAAGGATTTATGCACACACTTCAACATGTATTTTGTTCAGGATGACCACCTGAAGCCTAAATGAGCATTAATTTGACCACACAACTCATTCCTATGAAGATACATTCAAACTCACAAAACGTGCTCAACTCGGGCTGAAAATGCATTTAAAGCAATAAAAACTCAAATTTTAAAAAACTTTACCAGTGTAGGCAACTTAATAATAATAATAATACTAATAATACATTTTATTGATAAGCGCCTTTCAAGACACCCAAGGACACTTTACAATAACAAAAAACACAAAACAATACGGGTTGAGCAGCTGACATGTCTGTCATTTTCTTGTGAGAATTAATTTTTTTCCAGAACAACACTCACAAAATTAGATATAGGTCTACATGACTTCCAACATTGTGATGTGCACTCACAGCAGCAATACCAGTCTTCGGCCGCTCAATTCATGCAAATTCTTCTCAAGACACTGCTCATGGTACCACCTTTCGCACTGGGTCTCGTCAAAAGGGGGCCGGGGGGAGAGAACCCTAACATCGCAAGATTATATGTTCGGAAATTTCAATCAGGATAACTCTAAGTTGCTTTTAAAATTCAAATTTTTTCTTTTACTTGAACCAACCCAATTTCAATGATGCATGCAAAGCATCATGAAGACAATGTCGATGCAAGATAAATTGTGTGTTCTTCCATTGTAAAAATCACTCGTTTTGTCAGAGGACCTTTTCCAGGTGGTTTTGCCATTTAGAGCATGCCACAGTGCATGGCGAGAACAAATACGACAACATGACGGAATATCAGTGAACATTAAACTTAAAATTCACAGTGTGTAAATATGGGATTGAAATTTTATCTTGACATTTTATTTTCATCGGAGCAGTGAATAACACGAGATTTTTCGTTGTGGTACAAGTCATAAAAAATGACTTTCTCATAAGCTTTCAGAATTCATCCCTGGTATCAACACTTCCTCTTCATGAAGTAGTTTGAAACAAAATATATCTTTGGCATCATTTCTGGATGCCACAATTAAACATTTTTTGCATGGGTGATCATCATCCAATAAACCTGCTGTGGTCAGTATTTCTGACGATTGTCTTGTTCTCTTATTTTCCATCGCCACATAATGTTCTAAAATTGATGCACGGAATGTCTGGGGAAGGCCTTCATCAGTTCCACTGCCATCTGAAAAAAAATAGCTTGTTTGTCTTGTGGGAGTGACAAAACTGTTTCGGGCGAACAATTTGAAAACACAATTTGTACAAGGCTGCATAAAGCTGGACGATCGCTTGGTTGTGCGTTGAAGTTTTGGACCCTGTGTTGTCAACCCGCGCCACTTTCGGCCTGCCTGGCTTGGAGGAGCTCCGGCGGGGACAAACTGGCGGCATCGCTTCTATACCGGCCCGTCGCGGGCGTATTCGACGAGGTTTATTAGCCCGTTGCTTGACACCCGCGCCCCTCCCGGCTTCCCGCAAGATCCCCCTGATCAGAGCTGCATTGCGATCCGCTAGGAGCAGCCGCGCCCGGGCCGTGTTTTGCAGCGGCATTGTACGATATTTCGCGAGGATGGCCGTGAGCTTTTCACCCACTTCGCTTGCAACCCGGGCCACGTTGGACCGACGGGCGCGGCGAAACTCCGGCGAGGTCAGGCGGGTGGCGTATTTTCCTTCACAGAATGTCGCGCGGGTGTGCGTCGAAGTTTTCTGCCCTTTGTGTTAGGGTCCATTGTTTGTCCACAGTGTCGACCCTCCCTTTTGATTTTGCGCCCGGGACCTAACCGACGCTGTCGCTTGGCCCCGCCAGAGCTGCGCCGTGCCTGGCGGGCCGGCAAAGGCGAGTGTTGCAAGCGAAGAGGTGGAAGACCTCGCGCACACCAACACGACCTGCCGGGAGCAAAGCTGCTGCCCGCTCGGCTCCGCCAGAGATGCACCTCGCTTTGAGGGACAGGGGGCGCGGTGTGCAATCAAAGGGAAGAAAAACTTGGGAATCAAACCGCGCGAAGGTCCGGGACCGAACCGATGCCACCCGCTTGGCCCTGCCGGAGTTGCGCGGGGCAGGTAGGGCCGAGAGTGGTGTGTGTGATAAGCGAAGCGGAGGAACAGCTCACGCCCGCCCGTGAGAAATTTCGGACAGAGCCGTTTTTGCCCACGGCCGAGCCGGAGTTGCTCCGCTGCGGCGCTCAGGCTGTTCCGACGAGGATGTTGGGGCGGAGCGCTGGGAGAACCGCGGGTGTTAAGCAAAGTGTTCGGCTTCGTGAGAGATGAAGAGAGGAACCACGCGCAGACACAAAAAGCACAGAAGGGTTTTATTGCCAGTAAGCGAGACAGGCCGAGGTGGTCACAACTGAAAGGTAGTCAAAATGATCAATTCGAGGAGTGCAGGAATCCTGGAGCGGTACGGCGTCGTCGACACGGCAGGAAGGATCTCTGACGAAGTGACAATGGGTGGCTCTTCAGGCTGGCTTTTATGCTGCAAGTGGCAGATGAGATAATGACTCGCAGGTGTGTCGGGGAGGCAGGTGCACTGATTAGAGAAGCGCCCATCCCACACTGAAAAAGGTAACAATAACTTTTTGGGAGCGGCAAATTCCCCCACAGGAGAACAGAGAAATAGTGGTTTGATTTCGTGGAGTTCGTGGCGCAATGCATGAGGCGTCTGACTACAAATCAGGTCATGCTCGGCCAAAGAGAGGGCGTCCACCAGGTTGAAAAAGAGATGAAGAGCAAACACTGTCAATACATAATAAAGTTTCTCTGTCCCAATATCCCAAAAAAAAAGCCCAGTCCGAAGTAGCAAGATTAAGAAAATCTTTTGAAAAAACGCTCACATGAGGCGGATTTTGAGCCTTGCCTATGCAGTGATATTAATAATAATTGTAATAATAATCATGAAAAAGTGTGATGGTGGCGTGGCATTCATTTATCTTTTGAATTGGTGCGTTTAGATTTTTGTTTTTTGCTTTTCCTTGTATTTGGGTGTAGTTTCAAGCGCAGCTCATGTTCACACAACGCACATTTTATCTCATTATTTTTAGAGGGTCACAGGAAATCATATGGAAGGCTGCAATGGCCAACTCTCACCAGCAGAGGCTATCGTAAAGTGCTGGCCGTGCATGGACAAATAGGGCTCTCGCATTTCAGAAAGCACAAGAGTGACACAACGTGGCATCAGCTCTGAGCAGCAAATATTGTCAATTCATCGTCAATTTTTTCCGTCCCAAGAACCCCCCAAAAAAGTCAAAAGAGCCAAGATTTTTTAAAAACGCTCACATCAGAAGGATTTTGAGGCGTGTCGATGCAAAAAAAAAAGAAAAAAGAAAAAAGACAATTAAAAAGTGTGATGGGGACACGACGTTCTTTGAATTCTAAATTGATATATTTCGATTTTTTTTGCTTTCACATGTATTTGGTTTGAGATTCGATTTCAGCTCATGTTCACAGGGCGGACATTTTATGTTGTTGCTTATTTTTAGAGGGTCATAAAAAAAATCCCAGACTTGACTTCTTCGTTTACAGTTGACTGAATAGGGATGATTGTTTTATTTGGGAGCAGAGAGATGTTGACTTAAATTCGCGGAGTTTATGATGCCACGGATAACGTGTCTCAATACGATTCAGTATTCGTTCGCGGAACGTCGCGCGGCTGGAAGCCGACGTTTTCTGCCCTTTGCGTTCGAAACCATTGTGTGTCCACGGTGCCGCCCCTCCCTTTTTTTGTCTCTTTTTCAGTGTGGGCTGGGCGCCTCTCGAATCAGTGCACCTGCCTCCCCTACACACGTGCGAGTCTTCATCTCATCTGCCACTTGCACCATAAAAGACAGCGTGAACAGCCACCCGTTGCCAGTTCGTCAGCGATCCTTCCTGCCGAGCTAGCTGCTGCCACGCCGTTACGCTCCAGCATTTCTGCACTCCTCAACGTGATCATTTTGACTAGCTTTCAGTTGTTTACACCTCGACCTGACCAACTTTCTGGCAATAAAACCCCTCTTCGTTTTTGGTGTCTGTGTGTGGTTCTTGTATTGATCTCTCACGAAACCTAACACTTTAATTCACATTCGACCCAAACTCCTCGTTTGGAGCGTCCCTCGCGCCGAAACGGTGCAGCATCGGCGGTGCCGTGGGCATAAACAACTCGGTACGACATTTCGCGCGGGTGGGCGTGAGATGTTCCTCCGCTTCACTGGTAACCCTGGATACTCTCCGCCGTACGGGTGCCGTGCGCCCCGAACCCGAAGCAATGAGGGACATTTTAGGGCGGTCGGGTAGGGGTAGGGCTCGGGCTCGGGCTCGGGCCGCCCGATCTTACTTCTGCTCCGGCGGGGCCAAGCGGGTGGCATCCGTTCGGTCCCGGACCTTCGTGCTGTTTGATTACCAAAGGACTTATGCACACACTTCAACTTGTATTTTGTTCAGGATGACCTCCTGAAGCCTAAATGAGCATTAATTTGATCACACAACTCATGCCTATGAAGATACATTCAAACTCACAAAACGTGCTCAGCTCGGGCTGAAAATGCATTTAAAGCAATAAAAACTCAAATTGAGTGTCACACCTAAACCAAAGGACTTATGGACACACTTCAACATGTATTTTTTTCAGGATGACCACCTAAAGCCTAAATGAGCATTCATTTGACCACACAACTCATTCCTATGAAGATACATTCAAAGTCAGAAAGCGCGCTCAGCTCAGGCTACAAAAGCATTTAAAGCAATAAAAACTCAAATTGAGTGTCACGCCTAAACCAGAGGATTTATGCACACACTTCAACATGTATTTTGTTCAGGATGTCCTCCTGAAGCCTAAATGAGCATTAATTTGACTACACAACTCATTCCTATGAAGATACATTCAAAGTCAGAAAGCGCGCTCAAGCTCGGGCTGAAAATGCATTTAAAGCAATAAAAACTCAAATTGAGTGTCACACCTAAACCAAAGGACTTATGCACACATTCAACATGTATTTTGTTCAGGATGACCTCCTGAAGCCTATATGAGCTTTAATTTGACCACACAACTCATTCCTATGAAGATACATTCAAACTCACAAAACGTGCTCAGCTCGGGCTGAAAATGCATTTAAAGCAATAAAAACTCAAATTGAGTGTCACGCCTAAACCAAAGGATTTATGCACACACTTTAACATGTATTTTGTTCAGAAGGACCACCTGAAGCCTAAATGAGCATTAATTTGATCACACAATTCATGCCTATGAAGATGCATTCAAACTCACAAAACGTGCTCAGCTCGGGCTGAAAATGCATTTAAAGCAATAAAAACTCAAATGGAGTGTCACGCCTAAACCAAAGGACTTATGCACACACTTCAACATGTATTTAGTTCAGGATGACCACCTGAAGCCGAAATGAGCATTAATTTGACCACACAACTCATTCTTATGAAGATACATTCAAACTCACAAAACATGCTCAGCTCGGGCTGAAAATGCATTTAAAGCAATAAAAACTAGAATTGAGTGTCACGCCTAAACCAAAGGACTTATGCACACACTTCAACATGTATTTTGTTCAGGATGACCACCTGAAGCCTAAATGAGCATTAATTTGACCACACAACTCATTCCTATGAAGATACATTCAAACTCACAAAAAGTGCTCAGCTCGGGCTGAAAATGCATTTAAAGCAATAAAAACTCAAATTGAGTGTCACGCCCAAACCAAAGAACTTATGCACACACTTCAATATTTATTTAGTTCAGGATGACCACCTGAAGCCTAAATGAGCATTAATTTGACCACACAACTAATTCCTATGAAGCTACATTCAAACTCACAAAACGTGCTCAGCTCGGGCTGAAAATGCATTTAAAGCAATAAAAACTCAAATTGAGTGTCACGCCTAAACCAAAGGACTTATGCACACACTTCAACATGTATTTTGTTCAGGATGACCACCTGAAGCCTAAATGAGCATTAATTTGACCACACAACTCATTCCTATGAAGATACATTCAAACTCACAAAACGTGCTCAGCTCGGGCTGAAAATGCATTTAAGGCAATAAAAACTCAAATTGAGTGTCACACCTAAACCAAAGGACTTATGAACACACTTCAACATGTATTTTGTTCAGGATGACCACCTGAAGCCTAAATGAGCATTAATTTGACCACACAACTCATTCCTATGAAGATACATTCAAACTCACAAAACGTGCTCAGCTCGGGCTGAAAATGCATTTAAAGCAATCAAAACTCAAATTGAGTGTAAGGCCTAAACCAAAGGACTTATGCACACACTTCAACATGTATTTTGTTCAGGATGACCTCCTGAAGCCTAAATGAGCATTAATTTGACCACACAACTCATTCCTATGAAGATACATTCAAACTCACAAAACGTGCTCAGCTCGGGCTGAAAATGCATTTAAAGCAATAAAAACTCAAATTGAGTGTCACGCCTCAACCAAAGGACTTATGCACACACTTCAACATGTATTTTGTTCAGGATGATCTCCTGAAGCCTAAATGAGCATTAATTTGACCACACAACTCATTCCTATGAAGATACATTCAAACTCACAAAACGTGCTCAGCTCGGGGTGAAAATGCATTTAAAGCAATAAAAACTCAAATTGAGTGTCACGCCTAAACCGAAGGACTTATGCACACACTTCAAGATGTATTTTGTTCAGGATGACCTCCTGAAGCCTAAATGAGCAATAATTTGACCACACAACTCATTCCTATGAAGATACATTCAAAGTCAGAAAGCGCGCTCAGCTCGGACTGAAAATGCATTTAAAGCAATAAAAACTCAAATGGAGTGTCACGCCTAAACCAAAGGACTTATGCACACACTTCAACATGTATTTAGTTCAGGATGACCACCTGAAGCCGAAATGAGCATTAATTTGACCACACAACTCATTCTTATGAAGATACATTCAAACTCACAAAACATGCTCAGCTCGGGCTGAAAATGCATTTAAAGCAATAAAAACTCAAATTGAGTGTCACGCCTAAACCAAAGGACTTATGCACACACTTCAACATGTATTTTGTTCAGGATGACCACCTGAAGCCTAAATGAGCATTAATTTGACCACACAACTAATTCCTATGAAGCTACATTCAAACTCACAAAACGTGCTCAGCTCGGGCTGAAAATGCATTTAAAGCAATAAAAACTCAAATTGAGTGTCACGCCTAAACCAAAGGACTTATGCACACACTTCAACATGTATTTAGTTCAGGATGTCCTCCTGAAGCCTAAATGAGCATTAATTTGACCACACAACTCATTCCTCTGAAGATACATTCAAACTCACAAAAAGTGCTCAGCTCGGGCTGAAAATGCATTTAAAGCAATAAAAACTCAAATTGAGTGTCACGCCCAAACCAAAGAACTTATGCACAACCTTCAATATTTATTTAGTTCAGGATGACCACCTGAAGCCTAAATGAGCATTAATTTGACCACACAACTAATTCCTATGAAGCTACATTCAAACTCACAAAACGTGCTCAGCTCGGGCTGAAAATGCATTTAAAGCAATAAAAACTCAAATTGAGTGTCACGCCTAAACCATAGGACTTATGCACACACTTCAACATGTATTTTGTTCAGGATGACCACCTGAAGCCTAAATGAGCATTAATTTGACCACACAACTCATTCCTATGAAGATACATTCAAACTCACAAAAAGTGCTCAGCTCGGGCTGAAAATGCATTTAAAGCAATAAAAACTCAAATTGAGTGTCACGCCCAAACCAAAGAACTTATGCACACACTTCAATATTTATTTAGTTCAGGATGACCACCTGAAGCCTAAATGAGCATTAATTTGACCACACAACTAATTCCTATGAAGCTACATTCAAACTCACAAAACGTGCTCAGCTCGGGCTGAAAATGCATTTAAAGCAATAAAAACTCAAATTGAGTGTCACGCCTAAACCAAAGGACTTATGCACACACTTCAACATGTATTTTGTTCAGGATGACCACCTGAAGCCTAAATGAGCATTAATTTGACCACACAACTCATTCCTATGAAGATACATTCAAACTCACAAAACGTGCTCAGCTCGGGCTGAAAATGCATTTAAAGCAATAAAAACTCAAATTGAGTGTCACACCTAAACCAAAGGACTTATGAACACACTTCAACATGTATTTTGTTCAGGATGACCACCTGAAGCCTAAATGAGCATTAATTTGACCACACAACTCATTCCTATGAAGATACATTCAAACTCACAAAACGTGCTCAGCTCGGGCTGAAAATGCATTTAAAGCAATCAAAACTCAAATTGAGTGTAAGGCCTAAACCAAAGGACTTATGCACACACTTCAACATGTATTTTGTTCAGGATGACCTCCTGAAGCCTAAATGAGCATTAATTTGACCACACAACTCATTCCTATGAAGATACATTCAAACTCACAAAACGTGCTCAGCTCGGGCTGAAAATGCATTTAAAGCAATAAAAACTCAAATTGAGTGTCACGCCTCAACCAAAGGACTTATGCATACACTTCAACATGTATTTTGTTCAGGATGATCTCCTGAAGCCTAAATGAGCATTAATTTGACCACACAACTCATTCCTATGAAGATACATTCAAACTCACAAAACGTGCTCAGCTCGGGCTGAAAATGCATTTAAAGCAATAAAAACTCAAATTGAGTGTCACGCCTAAACCGAAGGACTTATGCACACACTTCAAGATGTATTTTGTTCAGGATGACCTCCTGAAGCCTAAATGAGCAATAATTTGACCACACAACTCATTCCTATGAAGATACATTCAAAGTCAGAAAGCGCGCTCAGCTCGGACTGAAAATGCATTTAAAGCAATAAAAACTCAAATGGAGTGTCACGCCTAAACCAAAGGACTTATGCACACACTTCAACATGTATTTAGTTCAGGATGACCACCTGAAGCCGAAATGAGCATTAATTTGACCACACAACTCATTCTTATGAAGATACATTCAAACTCACAAAACATGCTCAGCTCGGGCTGAAAATGCATTTAAAGCAATAAAAACTCAAATTGAGTGTCACGCCTAAACCAAAGGACTTAAGCACACACTTCAACATGTATTTTGTTCAGGATGACCACCTGAAGCCTAAATGAGCATTAATTTGACCACACAACTAATTCCTATGAAGCTACATTCAAACTCACAAAACGTGCTCAGCTCGGGCTGAAAATGCATTTAAAGCAATAAAAACTCAAATTGAGTGTCACGCCTAAACCAAAGGACTTATGCACACACTTCAACATGTATTTTGTTCAGGATGACCACCTGAAGCCTAAATGAGCATTAATTTGACCACACAACTGATTCCTATGAAGATACATTCAAACTCACAAAACGTGCTCAGCTCGGGCTGAAAATGCATTTAAAGCAATAAAAACTCAAATTGAGTGTCACGCCTAAACCAAAGGACTTATGCACACACTTCAACATGTATTTAGTTCAGGATGTCCTCCTGAAGCCTAAATGAGCATTAATTTGACCACACAACTCATTCCTCTGAAGATACATTCAAACTCACAAAACGTGCTCAACTCGGGCTGAAAATGCATTTAAAGCAATAAAAACTCAAATTTTAAAAAACTTTACCAGTGTAGGCAACTTAATAATAATAATAATACTAATAATACATTTTATTGATAAGCGCCTTTCAAGACACCCAAGGACACTTTACAATAACAAAAAACACAAAACAATACGGGTTGAGCAGCTGACATGTCTGTCATTTTCTTGTGAGAATTAATTTTTTTCCAGAACAACACTCACAAAATTAGATATAGGTCTACATGACTTCCAACATTGTGATGTGCACTCACAGCAGCAATACCAGTCTTCGGCCGCTCAATTCATGCAAATTCTTCTCAAGACACTGCTCATGGTACCACCTTTCGCACTGGGTCTCGTCAAAAGGGGGCCGGGGGGAGAGAACCCTAACATCGCAAGATTATATGTTCGGAAATTTCAATCAGGATAACTCTAAGTTGCTTTTAAAATTCAAATTTTTTCTTTTACTTGAACCAACCCAATTTCAATGATGCATGCAAAGCATCATGAAGACAATGTCGATGCAAGATAAATTGTGTGTTCTTCCATTGTAAAAATCACTCGTTTTGTCAGAGGACCTTTTCCAGGTGGTTTTGCCATTTAGAGCATGCCACAGTGCATGGCGAGAACAAATACGACAACATGACGGAATATCAGTGAACATTAAACTTAAAATTCACAGTGTGTAAATATGGGATTGAAATTTTATCTTGACATTTTATTTTCATCGGAGCAGTGAATAACACGAGATTTTTCGTTGTGGTACAAGTCATAAAAAATGACTTTCTCATAAGCTTTCAGAATTCATCCCTGGTATCAACACTTCCTCTTCATGAAGTAGTTTGAAACAAAATATATCTTTGGCATCATTTCTGGATGCCACAATTAAACATTTTTTGCATGGGTGATCATCATCCAATAAACCTGCTGTGGTCAGTATTTCTGACGATTGTCTTGTTCTCTTATTTTCCATCGCCACATAATGTTCTAAAATTGATGCACGGAATGTCTGGGGAAGGCCTTCATCAGTTCCACTGCCATCTGAAAAAAAATAGCTTGTTTGTCTTGTGGGAGTGACAAAACTGTTTCGGGCGAACAATTTGAAAACACAATTTGTACAAGGCTGCATAAAGCTGGACGATCGCTTGGTTGTGCGTTGAAGTTTTGGACCCTGTGTTGTCAACCCGCGCCACTTTCGGCCTGCCTGGCTTGGAGGAGCTCCGGCGGGGACAAACTGGCGGCATCGCTTCTATACCGGCCCGTCGCGGGCGTATTCGACGAGGTTTATTAGCCCGTTGCTTGACACCCGCGCCCCTCCCGGCTTCCCGCAAGATCCCCCTGATCAGAGCTGCATTGCGATCCGCTAGGAGCAGCCGCGCCCGGGCCGTGTTTTGCAGCGGCATTGTACGATATTTCGCGAGGATGGCCGTGAGCTTTTCACCCACTTCGCTTGCAACCCGGGCCACGTTGGACCGACGGGCGCGGCGAAACTCCGGCGAGGTCAGGCGGGTGGCGTATTTTCCTTCACAGAATGTCGCGCGGGTGTGCGTCGAAGTTTTCTGCCCTTTGTGTTAGGGTCCATTGTTTGTCCACAGTGTCGACCCTCCCTTTTGATTTTGCGCCCGGGACCTAACCGACGCTGTCGCTTGGCCCCGCCAGAGCTGCGCCGTGCCTGGCGGGCCGGCAAAGGCGAGTGTTGCAAGCGAAGAGGTGGAAGACCTCGCACACACCAACACGACCTGCCGGGAGCAAAGCTGCTGCCCGCTCGGCTCCGCCAGAGATGCACCTCGCTTTGAGGGACAGGGGGCGCGGTGTGCAATCAAAGGGAAGAAAAACTTGGGGAATCAAACCGCGCGAAGGTCCGGGACCGAACCGATGCCACCCGCTTGGCCCTGCCGGAGTTGCGCGGGGCAGGTAGGGCCGAGAGTGGTGTGTGTGATAAGCGAAGCGGAGGAACAGCTCACGCCCGCCCGTGAGAAATTTCGGACAGAGCCGTTTTTGCCCACGGCCGAGCCGGAGTTGCTCCGCTGCGGCGCTCAGGCTGTTCCGACGAGGATGTTGGGGCGGAGCGCTGGGAGAACCGCGGGTGTTAAGCAAAGTGTTCGGCTTCGTGAGAGATGAAGAGAGGAACCACGCGCAGACACAAAAAGCACAGAAGGGTTTTATTGCCAGTAAGCGAGACAGGCCGAGGTGGTCACAACTGAAAGGTAGTCAAAATGGTCAATTCGAGGAGTGCAGGAATCCTGGAGCGGTACGGCGTCGTCGACACGGCAGGAAGGATCTCTGACGAAGTGACAATGGGTGGCTCTTCAGGCTGGCTTTTATGCTGCAAGTGGCAGATGAGATAATGACTCGCAGGTGTGTCGGGGAGGCAGGTGCACTGATTAGAGAAGCGCCCATCCCACACTGAAAAAGGTAACAATAACTTTTTGGGAGCGGCAAATTCCCCCACAGGAGAACAGAGAAATAGTGGTTTGATTTCGTGGAGTTCGTGGCGCAATGCATGAGGCGTCTGACTACAAATCAGGTCATGCTCGGCCAAAGAGAGGGCGTCCACCAGGTTGAAAAAGAGATGAAGAGCAAACACTGTCAATACATAATAAAGTTTCTCTGTCCCAATATCCCAAAAAAAAAGCCCAGTCCGAAGTAGCAAGATTAAGAAAATCTTTTGAAAAAACGCTCACATGAGGCGGATTTTGAGCCTTGCCTATGCAGTGATATTAATAATAATTGTAATAATAATCATGAAAAAGTGTGATGGTGGCGTGGCATTCATTTATCTTTTGAATTGGTGCGTTTAGATTTTTGTTTTTTGCTTTTCCTTGTATTTGGGTGTAGTTTCAAGCGCAGCTCATGTTCACACAACGCACATTTTATCTCATTATTTTTAGAGGGTCACAGGAAATCATATGGAAGGCTGCAATGGCCAACTCTCACCAGCAGAGGCTATCGTAAAGTGCTGGCCGTGCATGGACAAATAGGGCTCTCGCATTTCAGAAAGCACAAGAGTGACACAACGTGGCATCAGCTCTGAGCAGCAAATATTGTCAATTCATCGTCAATTTTTTCCGTCCCAAGAACCCCCCAAAAAAGTCAAAAGAGCCAAGATTTTTTAAAAACGCTCACATCAGAAGGATTTTGAGGCGTGTCGATGCAAAAAAAAAAGAAAAAAGAAAAAAGACAATTAAAAAGTGTGATGGGGACACGACGTTCTTTGAATTCTAAATTGATATATTTCGATTTTTTTTGCTTTCACATGTATTTGGTTTGAGATTCGATTTCAGCTCATGTTCACAGGGCGGACATTTTATGTTGTTGCTTATTTTTAGAGGGTCATAAAAAAAATCCCAGACTTGACTTCTTCGTTTACAGTTGACTGAATAGGGATGATTGTTTTATTTGGGAGCAGAGAGATGTTGACTTAAATTCGCGGAGTTTATGATGCCACGGATAACGTGTCTCAATACGATTCAGTATTCGTTCGCGGAACGTCGCGCGGCTGGAAGCCGACGTTTTCTGCCCTTTGCGTTCGAAACCATTGTGTGTCCACGGTGCCGCCCCTCCCTTTTTTTGTCTCTTTTTCAGTGTGGGCTGGGCGCCTCTCGAATCAGTGCACCTGCCTCCCCTACACACGTGCGAGTCTTCATCTCATCTGCCACTTGCACCATAAAAGACAGCGTGAACAGCCACCCGTTGCCAGTTCGTCAGCGATCCTTCCTGCCGAGCTAGCTGCTGCCACGCCGTTACGCTCCAGCATTTCTGCACTCCTCAACGTGATCATTTTGACTAGCTTTCAGTTGTTTACACCTCGACCTGACCAACTTTCTGGCAATAAAACCCCTCTTCGTTTTTGGTGTCTGTGTGTGGTTCTTGTATTGATCTCTCACGAAACCTAACACTTTAATTCACATTCGACCCAAACTCCTCGTTTGGAGCGTCCCTCGCGCCGAAACGGTGCAGCATCGGCGGTGCCGTGGGCATAAACAACTCGGTACGACATTTCGCGCGGGTGGGCGTGAGATGTTCCTCCGCTTCACTGGTAACCCTGGATACTCTCCGCCGTACGGGTGCCGTGCGCCCCGAACCCGAAGCAATGAGGGACATTTTAGGGCGGTCGGGTTCGGGTAGGGGTAGGGCTCGGGCTCGGGCTCGGGCCGCCCGATCTTACTTCTGCTCCGGCGGGGCCAAGCGGGTGGCATCCGTTCGGTCCCGGACCTTCGTGCTGTTTGATTACCAAAGGACTTATGCACACACTTCAACTTGTATTTTGTTCAGGATGACCTCCTGAAGCCTAAATGAGCATTAATTTGATCACACAACTCATGCCTATGAAGATACATTCAAACTCACAAAACGTGCTCAGCTCGGGCTGAAAATGCATTTAAAGCAATAAAAACTCAAATTGAGTGTCACACCTAAACCAAAGGACTTATGGACACACTTCAACATGTATTTTGTTCAGGATGACCACCTGAAGCCTAAATGAGCATTCATTTGACCACACAACTCATTCCTATGAAGATACATTCAAAGTCAGAAAGCGCGCTCAGCTCAGGCTACAAATGCATTTAAAGCAATAAAAACTCAAATTGAGTGTCACGCCTAAACCAGAGGATTTATGCACACACTTCAACATGTATTTTGTTCAGGATGTCCTCCTGAAGCCTAAATGAGCATTAATTTGACTACACAACTCATTCCTATGAAGATACATTCAAAGTCAGAAAGCGCGCTCAAGCTCGGGCTGAAAATGCATTTAAAGCAATAAAAACTCAAATTGAGTGTCACACCTAAACCAAAGGACTTATGCACACATTCAACATGTATTTTGTTCAGGATGACCTCCTGAAGCCTATATGAGCTTTAATTTGACCACACAACTCATTCCTATGAAGATACATTCAAACTCACAAAACGTGCTCAGCTCGGGCTGAAAATGCATTTAAAGCAATAAAAACTCAAATTGAGTGTCACGCCTAAACCAAAGGATTTATGCACACACTTTAACATGTATTTTGTTCAGAAGGACCACCTGAAGCCTAAATGAGCATTAATTTGATCACACAATTCATGCCTATGAAGATGCATTCAAACTCACAAAACGTGCTCAGCTCGGGCTGAAAATGCATTTAAAGCAATAAAAACTCAAATTGAGTGTCACACCTAAACCAAAGGACTTATGCACACACTTCATCATGTATTTTGTTCAGGATGGCCTCCTGAAGCCTAAAAGAGCATTAATTTGACTAAACAAATCATTCCTATGAAGATACATTCAAAGTCAGAAAGCGCGCTCAGCTCGAGCTGAAAATGCATTTAAAGCAATATCCATCCATCCATTTTCCAAACCGCTTGATCCTCACTAGGGTCGCGGGGGGTGCTGGAGCCTATCCCAGCCATCTCCGGGCAGTAGGCGGGGGACACCCTGAATCAGTTGCCAGCCAATCGCAGGGCACACAGAGACGAACAACCATCCACGCCCACACTCACACCTAGGGACAATTTTAGAGCGTCCAATCAAATTGAGTGTCACACCTAAACCAAAGGATTATGCACACACTTCAACATGTATTTTGTTCAGGATGGCCTCCTGAAGCCTATATGAGCATTAATTTGACCACACAACTCATTCCTATGAAGATACATTCAAACTCACAAAAGGTGCTCAGCTCGGGCTGAAAATGCATTTAAAGCAATAAAAACTCAAATTGAGTGTCACGCCTAAACCGAAGGACTTATGCACACACTTCAAGATGTATTTTGTTCAGGATGACCTCCTGAAGCCTAAATGAGCAATAATTTGACCACACAACTCATTCCTATGAAGATACATTCAAAGTCAGAAAGCGCGCTCAGCTCGGACTGAAAATGCATTTAAAGCAATAAAAACTCAAATGGAGTGTCACGCCTAAACCAAAGGACTTATGCACACACTTCAACATGTATTTAGTTCAGGATGACCACCTGAAGCCGAAATGAGCATTAATTTGACCACACAACTCATTCTTATGAAGATACATTCAAACTCACAATACGTGCTCAACTCGGGCTGAAAATGCATTTAAAGCAATAAAAACTCAAATTGAGTGTCACGCCTAAACCAAAGGACTTATGCACACACTTCAACATGTATTTAGTTCAGGATGTCCTCCTGAAGCCTAAATGAGCATTAATTTGACCACACAACTCATTCCTCTGAAGATACATTCAAACTCACAAAAAGTGCTCAGCTCGGGCTGAAAATGCATTTAAAGCAATAAAAACTCAAATTTTAAAAAACTTTACCAGTGTAGGCAACTTAATAATAATAATAATACTAATAATACATTTTATTGATAAGCGCCTTTCAAGACACCCAAGGACACTTTACAATAACAAAAAACACAAAACAATACGGGTTGAGCAGCTGACATGTCTGTCATTTTCTTGTGAGAATTAATTTTTTTCCAGAACAACACTCACAAAATTAGATATAGGTCTACATGACTTCCAACATTGTGATGTGCACTCACAGCAGCAATACCAGTCTTCGGCCGCTCAATTCATGCAAATTCTTCTCAAGACACTGCTCATGGTACCACCTTTCGCACTGGGTCTCGTCAAAAGGGGGCCGGGGGGAGAGAACCCTAACATCGCAAGATTATATGTTCGGAAATTTCAATCAGGATAACTCTAAGTTGCTTTTAAAATTCAATTTTTTTCTTTTACTTGAACCAACCCAATTTCAATGATGCATGCAAAGCATCATGAAGACAATGTCGATGCAAGATAAATTGTGTGTTCTTCCATTGTAAAAATCACTCGTTTTGTCAGAGGACCTTTTCCAGGTGGTTTTGCCATTTAGAGCATGCCACAGTGCATGGCGAGAACAAATACGACAACATGACGGAATATCAGTGAACATTAAACTTAAAATTCACAGTGTGTAAATATGGGATTGAAATTTTATCTTGACATTTTATTTTCATCGGAGCAGTGAATAACACGAGATTTTTCGTTGTGGTACAAGTCATAAAAAATGACTTTCTCATAAGCTTTCAGAATTCATCCCTGGTATCAACACTTCCTCTTCATGAAGTAGTTTGAAACAAAATATATCTTTGGCATCATTTCTGGATGCCACAATTAAACATTTTTTGCATGGGTGATCATCATCCAATAAACCTGCTGTGGTCAGTATTTCTGACGATTGTCTTGTTCTCTTATTTTCCATCGCCACATAATGTTCTAAAATTGATGCACGGAATGTCTGGGGAAGGCCTTCATCAGTTCCACTGCCATCTGAAAAAAAATAGCTTGTTTGTCTTGTGGGAGTGACAAAACTGTTTCGGGCGAACAATTTGAAAACACAATTTGTACAAGGCTGCATAAAGCTGGACGATCGCTTGGTTGTGCGTTGAAGTTTTGGACCCTGTGTTGTCAACCCGCGCCACTTTCGGCCTGCCTGGCTTGGAGGAGCTCCGGCGGGGACAAACTGGCGGCATCGCTTCTATACCGGCCCGTCGCGGGCGTATTCGACGAGGTTTATTAGCCCGTTGCTTGACACCCGCGCCCCTCCCGGCTTCCCGCAAGATCCCCCTGATCAGAGCTGCATTGCGATCCGCTAGGAGCAGCCGCGCCCGGGCCGTGTTTTGCAGCGGCATTGTACGATATTTCGCGAGGATGGCCGTGAGCTTTTCACCCACTTCGCTTGCAACCCGGGCCACGTTGGACCGACGGGCGCGGCGAAACTCCGGCGAGGTCAGGCGGGTGGCGTATTTTCCTTCACAGAATGTCGCGCGGGTGTGCGTCGAAGTTTTCTGCCCTTTGTGTTAGGGTCCATTGTTTGTCCACAGTGTCGACCCTCCCTTTTGATTTTGCGCCCGGGAGCTAACCGACGCTGTCGCTTGGCCCCGCCAGAGCTGCGCCGTGCCTGGCGGGCCGGCAAAGGCGAGTGTTGCAAGCGAAGAGGTGGAAGACCTCGCGCACACCAACACGACCTGCCGGGAGCAAAGCTGCTGCCCGCTCGGCTCCGCCAGAGATGCACCTCGCTTTGAGGGACAGGGGGCGCGGTGTGCAATCAAAGGGAAGAAAAACTTGGGAATCAAACCGCGCGAAGGTCCGGGACCGAACCGATGCCACCCGCTTGGCCCTGCCGGAGTTGCGCGGGGCAGGTAGGGCCGAGAGTGGTGTGTGTGATAAGCGAAGCGGAGGAACAGCTCACGCCCGCCCGTGAGAAATTTCGGACAGAGCCGTTTTTGCCCACGGCCGAGCCGGAGTTGCTCCGCTGCGGCGCTCAGGCTGTTCCGACGAGGATGTTGGGGCGGAGCGCTGGGAGAACCGCGGGTGTTAAGCAAAGTGTTCGGCTTCGTGAGAGATGAAGAGAGGAACCACGCGCAGACACAAAAAGCACAGAAGGGTTTTATTGCCAGTAAGCGAGACAGGCCGAGGTGGTCACAACTGAAAGGTAGTCAAAATGATCAATTCGAGGAGTGCAGGAATCCTGGAGCGGTACGGCGTCGTCGACACGGCAGGAAGGATCTCTGACGAAGTGACAATGGGTGGCTCTTCAGGCTGGCTTTTATGCTGCAAGTGGCAGATGAGATAATGACTCGCAGGTGTGTCGGGGAGGCAGGTGCACTGATTAGAGAAGCGCCCATCCCACACTGAAAAAGGTAACAATAACTTTTTGGGAGCGGCAAATTCCCCCACAGGAGAACAGAGAAATAGTGGTTTGATTTCGTGGAGTTCGTGGCGCAATGCATGAGGCGTCTGACTACAAATCAGGTCATGCTCGGCCAAAGAGAGGGCGTCCACCAGGTTGAAAAAGAGATGAAGAGCAAACACTGTCAATACATAATAAAGTTTCTCTGTCCCAATATCCCCAAAAAAAAGCCCAGTCCGAAGTAGCAAGATTAAGAAAATCTTTTGAAAAAACGCTCACATGAGGCGGATTTTGAGCCTTGCCTATGCAGTGATATTAATAATAATTGTAATAATAATCATGAAAAAGTGTGATGGTGGCGTGGCATTCATTTATCTTTTGAATTGGTGCGTTTAGATTTTTGTTTTTTGCTTTTCCTTGTATTTGGGTGTAGTTTCAAGCGCAGCTCATGTTCACACAACGCACATTTTATCTCATTATTTTTAGAGGGTCACAGGAAATCATATGGAAGGCTGCAATGGCCAACTCTCACCAGCAGAGGCTATCGTAAAGTGCTGGCCGTGCATGGACAAATAGGGCTCTCGCATTTCAGAAAGCACAAGAGTGACACAACGTGGCATCAGCTCTGAGCAGCAAATATTGTCAATTCATCGTCAATTTTTTCCGTCCCAAGAACCCCCCAAAAAAGTCAAAAGAGCCAAGATTTTTTAAAAACGCTCACATCAGAAGGATTTTGAGGCGTGTCGATGCAAAAAAAAAAGAAAAAAGAAAAAAGACAATTAAAAAGTGTGATGGGGACACGACGTTCTTTGAATTCTAAATTGATATATTTCGATTTTTTTTGCTTTCACATGTATTTGGTTTGAGATTCGATTTCAGCTCATGTTCACAGGGCGGACATTTTATGTTGTTGCTTATTTTTAGAGGGTCATAAAAAAAATCCCAGACTTGACTTCTTCGTTTACAGTTGACTGAATAGGGATGATTGTTTTATTTGGGAGCAGAGAGATGTTGACTTAAATTCGCGGAGTTTATGATGCCACGGATAACGTGTCTCAATACGATTCAGTATTCGTTCGCGGAACGTCGCGCGGCTGGAAGCCGACGTTTTCTGCCCTTTGCGTTCGAAACCATTGTGTGTCCACGGTGCCGCCCCTCCCTTTTTTTGTCTCTTTTTCAGTGTGGGCTGGGCGCCTCTCGAATCAGTGCACCTGCCTCCCCTACACACGTGCGAGTCTTCATCTCATCTGCCACTTGCACCATAAAAGACAGCGTGAACAGCCACCCGTTGCCAGTTCGTCAGCGATCCTTCCTGCCGAGCTAGCTGCTGCCACGCCGTTACGCTCCAGCATTTCTGCACTCCTCAACGTGATCATTTTGACTAGCTTTCAGTTGTTTACACCTCGACCTGACCAACTTTCTGGCAATAAAACCCCTCTTCGTTTTTGGTGTCTGTGTGTGGTTCTTGTATTGATCTCTCACGAAACCTAACACTTTAATTCACATTCGACCCAAACTCCTCGTTTGGAGCGTCCCTCGCGCCGAAACGGTGCAGCATCGGCGGTGCCGTGGGCATAAACAACTCGGTACGACATTTCGCGCGGGTGGGCGTGAGATGTTCCTCCGCTTCACTGGTAACCCTGGATACTCTCCGCCGTACGGGTGCCGTGCGCCCCGAACCCGAAACAATGAGGGACATTTTAAGGCGGTCGGGTTCGGGTAGGGGTAGGGCTCGGGCTCGGGCTCGGGCCGCCCGATCTTACTTCTGCTCCGGCGGGGCCAAGCGGGTGGCATCCGTTCGGTCCCGGACCTTCGTGCTGTTTGATTACCAAAGGACTTATGCACACACTTCAACTTGTATTTTGTTCAGGATGACCTCCTGAAGCCTAAATGAGCATTAATTTGATCACACAACTCATGCCTATGAAGATACATTCAAACTCACAAAACGTGCTCAGCTCGGGCTGAAAATGCATTTAAAGCAATAAAAACTCAAATTGAGTGTCACACCTAAACCAAAGGACTTATGGACACACTTCAACATGTATTTTGTTCAGGATGACCACCTGAAGCCTAAATGAGCATTCATTTGACCACACAACTCATTCCTATGAAGATACATTCAAAGTCAGAAAGCGCGCTCAAGCTCGGGCTGAAAATGCATTTAAAGCAATAAAAACTCAAATTGAGTGTCACACCTAAACCAAAGGACTTATGCACACATTCAACATGTATTTTGTTCAGGATGACCTCCTGAAGCCTATATGAGCTTTAATTTGACCACACAACTCATTCCTATGAAGATACATTCAAAGTCAGAAAGCGCGCTCAGCTCAGGCTACAAATGCATTTAAAGCAATAAAAACTCAAATTGAGTGTCACGCCTAAACCAGAGGATTTATGCACACACTTCAACATGTATTTTGTTCAGGATGTCCTCCTGAAGCCTAAATGAGCATTAATTTGACTACACAACTCATTCCTATGAAGATACATTCAAAGTCAGAAAGCGCGCTCAAGCTCGGGCTGAAAATGCATTTAAAGCAATAAAAACTCAAATTGAGTGTCACACCTAAACCAAAGGACTTATGCACACATTCAACATGTATTTTGTTCAGGATGACCTCCTGAAGCCTATATGAGCTTTAATTTGACCACACAACTCATTCCTATGAAGATACATTCAAACTCACAAAACGTGCTCAGCTCGGGCTGAAAATGCATTTAAAGCAATAAAAACTCAAATTGAGTGTCACGCCTAAACCAAAGGATTTATGCACACACTTTAACATGTATTTTGTTCAGAAGGACCACCTGAAGCCTAAATGAGCATTAATTTGATCACACAATTCATGCCTATGAAGATGCATTCAAACTCACAAAACGTGCTCAGCTCGGGCTGAAAATGCATTTAAAGCAATAAAAACTCAAATTGAGTGTCACACCTAAACCAAAGGACTTATGCACACACTTCATCATGTATTTTGTTCAGGATGGCCTCCTGAAGCCTAAAAGAGCATTAATTTGACTAAACAAATCATTCCTATGAAGATACATTCAAAGTCAGAAAGCGCGCTCAGCTCGGGCTGAAAATGCATTTAAAGCAATAAAAACTCAAATTGAGTGTCACACCTAAACCAAAGGATTATGCACACACTTCAACATGTATTTTGTTCAGGATGGCCTCCTGAAGCCTATATGAGCATTAATTTGACCACACAACTCATTCCTATGAAGATACATTCAAACTCACAAAAGGTGCTCAGCTCGGGCTGAAAATGCATTTAAAGCAATAAAAACTCAAATTGAGTGTCACGCCTAAACCGAAGGACTTATGCACACACTTCAAGATGTATTTTGTTCAGGATGACCTCCTGAAGCCTAAATGAGCAATAATTTGACCACACAACTCATTCCTATGAAGATACATTCAAAGTCAGAAAGCGCGCTCAGCTCGGACTGAAAATGCATTTAAAGCAATAAAAACTCAAATGGAGTGTCACGCCTAAACCAAAGGACTTATGCACACACTTCAACATGTATTTAGTTCAGGATGACCACCTGAAGCCGAAATGAGCATTAATTTGACCACACAACTCATTCTTATGAAGATACATTCAAACTCACAAAACATGCTCAGCTCGGGCTGAAAATGCATTTAAAGCAATAAAAACTCAAATTGAGTGTCACGCCTAAACCAAAGGACTTTAGCACACACTTCAACATGTATTTAGTTCAGGATGTCCTCCTGAAGCCTATATGAGCTTTAATTTGACCACACAACTCATTCCTATGAAGATACATTCAAATCCACAAAACGTGCTCAGCTCGGGCTGAAAATGCATTTAAAGCAATAAAAACTCAAATTGAGTGTCACGCCTAAACCAAAGGACTTATGCACACACTTCAACATGTATTTTGTTCAGGATGACCACCTGAAGCCTAAATGAGCATTAATTTGACCACACAACTAATTCCTATGAAGCTACATTCAAACTCACAAAACGTGCTCAGCTCGGGCTGAAAATGCATTTAAAGCAATAAAAACTCAAATTGAGTGTCACGCCTAAACCAAAGGACTTATGCACACACTTCAACATGTATTTTGTTCAGGATGACCACCTGAAGCCGAAATGAGCATTAATTTGACCACACAACTCATTCTTATGAAGATACATTCAAACTCACAAAACATGCTCAGCTCGGGCTGAAAATGCATTTAAAGCAATAAAAACTCAAATTGAGTGTCACGCCTAAACCAAAGGACTTATGCACACACTTCAACATGTATTTAGTTCAGGATGTCCTCCTGAAGCCTAAATGAGCATTAATTTGACCACACAACTCATTCCTCTGAAGATACATTCAAACTCACAAAAAGTGCTCAGCTCGGGCTGAAAATGCATTTAAAGCAATAAAAACTCAAATTTTAAAAAACTTTACCAGTGTAGGCAACTTAATAATAATAATAATACTAATAATACATTTTATTGATAAGCGCCTTTCAAGACACCCAAGGACACTTTACAATAACAAAAAACACAAAACAATACGGGTTGAGCAGCTGACATGTCTGTCATTTTCTTGTGAGAATTAATTTTTTTCCAGAACAACACTCACAAAATTAGATATAGGTCTACATGACTTCCAACATTGTGATGTGCACTCACAGCAGCAATACCAGTCTTCGGCCGCTCAATTCATGCAAATTCTTCTCAAGACACTGCTCATGGTACCACCTTTCGCACTGGGTCTCGTCAAAAGGGGGCCGGGGGGAGAGAACCCTAACATCGCAAGATTATATGTTCGGAAATTTCAATCAGGATAACTCTAAGTTGCTTTTAAAATTCAAATTTTTTCTTTTACTTGAACCAACCCAATTTCAATGATGCATGCAAAGCATCATGAAGACAATGTCGATGCAAGATAAATTGTGTGTTCTTCCATTGTAAAAATCACTCGTTTTGTCAGAGGACCTTTTCCAGGTGGTTTTGCCATTTAGAGCATGCCACAGTGCATGGCGAGAACAAATACGACAACATGACGGAATATCAGTGAACATTAAACTTAAAATTCACAGTGTGTAAATATGGGATTGAAATTTTATCTTGACATTTTATTTTCATCGGAGCAGTGAATAACACGAGATTTTTCGTTGTGGTACAAGTCATAAAAAATGACTTTCTCATAAGCTTTCAGAATTCATCCCTGGTATCAACACTTCCTCTTCATGAAGTAGTTTGAAACAAAATATATCTTTGGCATCATTTCTGGATGCCACAATTAAACATTTTTTGCATGGGTGATCATCATCCAATAAACCTGCTGTGGTCAGTATTTCTGACGATTGTCTTGTTCTCTTATTTTCCATCGCCACATAATGTTCTAAAATTGATGCACGGAATGTCTGGGGAAGGCCTTCATCAGTTCCACTGCCATCTGAAAAAAAATAGCTTGTTTGTCTTGTGGGAGTGACAAAACTGTTTCGGGCGAACAATTTGAAAACACAATTTGTACAAGGCTGCATAAAGCTGGACGATCGCTTGGTTGTGCGTTGAAGTTTTGGACCCTGTGTTGTCAACCCGCGCCACTTTCGGCCTGCCTGGCTTGGAGGAGCTCCGGCGGGGACAAACTGGCGGCATCGCTTCTATACCGGCCCGTCGCGGGCGTATTCGACGAGGTTTATTAGCCCGTTGCTTGACACCCGCGCCCCTCCCGGCTTCCCGCAAGATCCCCCTGATCAGAGCTGCATTGCGATCCGCTAGGAGCAGCCGCGCCCGGGCCGTGTTTTGCAGCGGCATTGTACGATATTTCGCGAGGATGGCCGTGAGCTTTTCACCCACTTCGCTTGCAACCCGGGCCACGTTGGACCGACGGGCGCGGCGGAACTCCGGCGAGGTCAGGCGGGTGGCGTATTTTCCTTCACAGAATGTCGCGCGGGTGTGCGTCGAAGTTTTCTGCCCTTTGTGTTAGGGTCCATTGTTTGTCCACAGTGTCGACCCTCCCTTTTGATTTTGCGCCCGGGACCTAACCGACGCTGTCGCTTGGCCCCGCCAGAGCTGCGCCGTGCCTGGCGGGCCGGCAAAGGCGAGTGTTGCAAGCGAAGAGGTGGAAGACCTCGCGCACACCAACACGACCTGCCGGGAGCAAAGCTGCTGCCCGCTCGGCTCCGCCAGAGATGCACCTCGCTTTGAGGGACAGGGGGCGCGGTGTGCAATCAAAGGGAAGAAAAACTTGGGAATCAAACCGCGCGAAGGTCCGGGACCGAACCGATGCCACCCGCTTGGCCCTGCCGGAGTTGCGCGGGGCAGGTAGGGCCGAGAGTGGTGTGTGTGATAAGCGAAGCGGAGGAACAGCTCACGCCCGCCCGTGAGAAATTTCGGACAGAGCCGTTTTTGCCCACGGCCGAGCCGGAGTTGCTCCGCTGCGGCGCTCAGGCTGTTCCGACGAGGATGTTGGGGCGGAGCGCTGGGAGAACCGCGGGTGTTAAGCAAAGTGTTCGGCTTCGTGAGAGATGAAGAGAGGAACCACGCGCAGACACAAAAAGCACAGAAGGGTTTTATTGCCAGTAAGCGAGACAGGCCGAGGTGGTCACAACTGAAAGGTAGTCAAAATGATCAATTCGAGGAGTGCAGGAATCCTGGAGCGGTACGGCGTCGTCGACACGGCAGGAAGGATCTCTGACGAAGTGACAATGGGTGGCTCTTCAGGCTGGCTTTTATGCTGCAAGTGGCAGATGAGATAATGACTCGCAGGTGTGTCGGGGAGGCAGGTGCACTGATTAGAGAAGCGCCCATCCCACACTGAAAAAGGTAACAATAACTTTTTGGGAGCGGCAAATTCCCCCACAGGAGAACAGAGAAATAGTGGTTTGATTTCGTGGAGTTCGTGGCGCAATGCATGAGGCGTCTGACTACAAATCAGGTCATGCTCGGCCAAAGAGAGGGCGTCCACCAGGTTGAAAAAGAGATGAAGAGCAAACACTGTCAATACATAATAAGGTTTCTCTGTCCCAATATCCCAAAAAAAAAGCCCAGTCCGAAGTAGCAAGATTAAGAAAATCTTTTGAAAAAACGCTCACATGAGGCGGATTTTGAGCCTTGCCTATGCAGTGATATTAATAATAATTGTAATAATAATCATGAAAAAGTGTGATGGTGGCGTGGCATTCATTTATCTTTTGAATTGGTGCGTTTAGATTTTTGTTTTTTGCTTTTCCTTGTATTTGGGTGTAGTTTCAAGCGCAGCTCATGTTCACACAACGCACATTTTATCTCATTATTTTTAGAGGGTCACAGGAAATCATATGGAAGGCTGCAATGGCCAACTCTCACCAGCAGAGGCTATCGTAAAGTGCTGGCCGTGCATGGACAAATAGGGCTCTCGCATTTCAGAAAGCACAAGAGTGACACAACGTGGCATCAGCTCTGAGCAGCAAATATTGTCAATTCATCGTCAATTTTTTCCGTCCCAAGAACCCCCCAAAAAAGTCAAAAGAGCCAAGATTTTTTAAAAACGCTCACATCAGAAGGATTTTGAGGCGTGTCGATGCAAAAAAAAAAGAAAAAAGAAAAAAGACAATTAAAAAGTGTGATGGGGACACGACGTTCTTTGAATTCTAAATTGATATATTTCGATTTTTTTTGCTTTCACATGTATTTGGTTTGAGATTCGATTTCAGCTCATGTTCACAGGGCGGACATTTTATGTTGTTGCTTATTTTTAGAGGGTCATAAAAAAAATCCCAGACTTGACTTCTTCGTTTACAGTTGACTGAATAGGGATGATTGTTTTATTTGGGAGCAGAGAGATGTTGACTTAAATTCGCGGAGTTTATGATGCCACGGATAACGTGTCTCAATACGATTCAGTATTCGTTCGCGGAACGTCGCGCGGCTGGAAGCCGACGTTTTCTGCCCTTTGCGTTCGAAACCATTGTGTGTCCACGGTGCCGCCCCTCCCTTTTTTTGTCTCTTTTTCAGTGTGGGCTGGGCGCCTCTCGAATCAGTGCACCTGCCTCCCCTACACACGTGCGAGTCTTCATCTCATCTGCCACTTGCACCATAAAAGACAGCGTGAACAGCCACCCGTTGCCAGTTCGTCAGCGATCCTTCCTGCCGAGCTAGCTGCTGCCACGCCGTTACGCTCCAGCATTTCTGCACTCCTCAACGTGATCATTTTGACTAGCTTTCAGTTGTTTACACCTCGACCTGACCAACTTTCTGGCAATAAAACCCCTCTTCGTTTTTGGTGTCTGTGTGTGGTTCTTGTATTGATCTCTCACGAAACCTAACACTTTAATTCACATTCGACCCAAACTCCTCGTTTGGAGCGTCCCTCGCGCCGAAACGGTGCAGCATCGGCGGTGCCGTGGGCATAAACAACTCGGTACGACATTTCGCGCGGGTGGGCGTGAGATGTTCCTCCGCTTCACTGGTAACCCTGGATACTCTCCGCCGTACGGGTGCCGTGCGCCCCGAACCCGAAGCAATGAGGGACATTTTAGGGCGGTCGGGTTCGTGTAGGGGTAGGGCTCGGGCTCGGGCTCGGGCCGCCCGATCTTACTTCTGCTCCGGCGGGGCCAAGCGGGTGGCATCCGTTCGGTCCCGGACCTTCGTGCTGTTTGATTACCAAAGGACTTATGCACACACTTCAACTTGTATTTTGTTCAGGATGACCTCCTGAAGCCTAAATGAGCATTAATTTGATCACACAACTCATGCCTATGAAGATACATTCAAACTCACAAAACGTGCTCAGCTCGGGCTGAAAATGCATTTAAAGCAATAAAAACTCAAATTGAGTGTCACACCTAAACCAAAGGACTTATGGACACACTTCAACATGTATTTTGTTCAGGATGACCACCTGAAGCCTAAATGAGCATTCATTTGACCACACAACTCATTCCTATGAAGATACATTCAAAGTCAGAAAGCGCGCTCAGCTCAGGCTACAAAAGCATTTAAAGCAATAAAAACTCAAATTGAGTGTCACGCCTAAACCAGAGGATTTATGCACACACTTCAACATGTATTTTGTTCAGGATGTCCTCCTGAAGCCTAAATGAGCATTAATTTGACTACACAACTCATTCCTATGAAGATACATTCAAAGTCAGAAAGCGCGCTCAAGCTCGGGCTGAAAATGCATTTAAAGCAATAAAAACTCAAATTGAGTGTCACACCTAAACCAAAGGACTTATGCACACATTCAACATGTATTTTGTTCAGGATGACCTCCTGAAGCCTATATGAGCTTTAATTTGACCACACAACTCATTCCTATGAAGATACATTCAAACTCACAAAACGTGCTCAGCTCGGGCTGAAAATGCATTTAAAGCAATAAAAACTCAAATTGAGTGTCACGCCTAAACCAAAGGATTTATGCACACACTTTAACATGTATTTTGTTCAGAAGGACCACCTGAAGCCTAAATGAGCATTAATTTGATCACACAATTCATGCCTATGAAGATGCATTCAAACTCACAAAACGTGCTCAGCTCGGGCTGAAAATGCATTTAAAGCAATAAAAACTCAAATTGAGTGTCACACCTAAACCAAAGGACTTATGCACACACTTCATCATGTATTTTGTTCAGGATGGCCTCCTGAAGCCTAAAAGAGCATTAATTTGACTAAACAAATCATTCCTATGAAGATACATTCAAAGTCAGAAAGCGCGCTCAGCTCGGAATGAAAATGCATTTAAAGCAATAAAAACTCAAATTGAGTGTCACACCTAAACCAAAGGATTATGCACACACTTCAACATGTATTTTGTTCAGGATGGCCTCCTGAAGCCTATATGAGCATTAATTTGACCACACAACTCATTCCTATGAAGATACATTCAAACTCACAAAACATGCTCAGCTCGGGCTGAAAATGCATTTAAAGCAATAAAAACTCAAATTGAGTGTCACGCCTAAACCAAAGGACTTATGCACACACTTCAACATGTATTTTGTTCAGGATGACCACCTGAAGCCTAAATGAGCATTAATTTGACCACACAACTCATTCCTATGAAGATACATTCAAACTCACAAAACGTGCTCAACTCGGGCTGAAAATGCATTTAAAGCAATAAAAACTCAAATTGAGTGTCACGCCTAAACCAAAGGACTTATGCATACACTTCAACATGTATTTTGTTCAGGATGACCACCTGAAGCCTAAATGAGCATTAATTTGACCACACAACTCATTCCTATGAAGATACATTCAAACTCACAAAACGTGCTCAACTCGGGCTGAAAATGCATTTAAAGCAATAAAAACTCAAATTGAGTGTCACGCCTAAACCAAAGGACTTATGCATACACTTCAACATGTATTTTGTTCAGGATGACCACCTGAAGCCTAAATGAGCATTAATTTGACCACACAACTCATTCCTATGAAGATACATTCAAACTCACAAAACGTGCTCAGCTCGGGCTGAAAATGCATTTAAAGCAATCAAAACTCAAATTGAGTGTAAGGCCTAAACCAAAGGACTTATGCACACACTTCAACATGTATTTTGTTCAGGATGACCTCCTGAAGCCCATATGAGAATTAATTTGACCACACAACTCATTCCTATGAAGATACATTCAAACTCACAAAACGTGCTCAGCTCGGGCTGAAAATTCATTTAAAGCAATAAAAACTCAAATTGAGTGTCACGCCTAAACCAAAGGACTTATGCACACACTTCAACATGTATTTTGTTCAGGATGACCACCTGAAGCCTAAATGAGCATTAATTTGATCACACAACTCATGCCTATGAAGATACATTCAAACTCACAAAACGTGCTCAGCTCGGGCTGAAAATGCATTTAAAGCAATAAAAACTCAAATTGAGTGTCACACCTAAACCAAAGGACTTATGGACACACTTCAACATGTATTTTGTTCAGGATGACCACCTGAAGCCTAAATGAGCATTCATTTGACCACACAACTCATTCCTATGAAGATACATTCAAAGTCAGAAAGCGCGCTCAGCTCAGGCTACAAATGCATTTAAAGCAATAAAAACTCAAATTGAGTGTCACGCCTAAACCAGAGGATTTATGCACACACTTCAACATGTATTTTGTTCAGGATGTCCTCCTGAAGCCTAAATGAGCATTAATTTGACTACACAACTCATTCCTATGAAGATACATTCAAAGTCAGAAAGCGCGCTCAAGCTCGGGCTGAAAATGCATTTAAAGCAATAAAAACTCAAATTGAGTGTCACGCCTAAACCAAAGGATTTATGCACACACTTTAACATGTATTTTGTTCAGAAGGACCACCTGAAGCCTAAATGAGCATTAATTTGATCACACAATTCATGCCTATGAAGATGCATTCAAACTCACAAAACGTGCTCAGCTCGGGCTGAAAATGCATTTAAAGCAATAAAAACTCAAATGGAGTGTCACGCCTAAACCAAAGGACTTATGCACACACTTCAACATGTATTTAGTTCAGGATGACCACCTGAAGCCGAAATGAGCATTAATTTGACCACACAACTCATTCTTATGAAGATACATTCAAACTCACAAAACATGCTCAGCTCGGGCTGAAAATGCATTTAAAGCAATAAAAACTCAAATTGAGTGTCACGCCTAAACCAAAGGACTTATGCACACACTTCAACATGTATTTTGTTCAGGATGACCACCTGAAGCCTAAATGAGCATTAATTTGACCACACAACTCATTCCTATGAAGATACATTCAAACTCACAAAAAGTGCTCAGCTCGGGCTGAAAATGCATTTAAAGCAATAAAAACTCAAATTGAGTGTCACGCCCAAACCAAAGAACTTATGCACACACTTCAATATTTATTTAGTTCAGGATGACCACCTGAAGCCTAAATGAGCATTAATTTGACCACACAACTAATTCCTATGAAGCTACATTCAAACTCACAAAACGTGCTCAGCTCGGGCTGAAAATGCATTTAAAGCAATAAAAACTCAAATTGAGTGTCACGCCTAAACCAAAGGACTTATGCACACACTTCAACATGTATTTTGTTCAGGATGACCACCTGAAGCCTAAATGAGCATTAATTTGACCACACAACTCATTCCTATGAAGATACATTCAAACTCACAAAACGTGCTCAGCTCGGGCTGAAAATGCATTTAAAGCAATAAAAACTCAAATTGAGTGTCACACCTAAACCAAAGGACTTATGAACACACTTCAACATGTATTTTGTTCAGGATGACCACCTGAAGCCTAAATGAGCATTAATTTGACCACACAACTCATTCCTATGAAGATACATTCAAACTCACAAAACGTGCTCAGCTCGGGCTGAAAATGCATTTAAAGCAATCAAAACTCAAATTGAGTGTAAGGCCTAAACCAAAGGACTTATGCACACACTTCAACATGTATTTTGTTCAGGATGACCTCCTGAAGCCCATATGAGAATTAATTTGACCACACAACTCATTCCTATGAAGATACATTCAAACTCACAAAACGTGCTCAGCTCGGGCTGAAAATGCATTTAAAGCAATAAAAACTCAAATTGAGTGTCACGCCTAAACCAAAGGACTTATGCACACACTTCAACATGTATTTTGTTCAGGATGACCACCTGAAGCCTAAATGAGCATTAATTTGACCACACAACTCATTCCTATGAAGATACATTCAAACTCACAAAACGTGCTCAGCTCGGGCTGAAAATTCATTTAAAGCAATAAAAACTCAAATTGAGTGTCACGCCTAAACCAAAGGACTTATGCACACACTTCAACATGTATTTTGTTCAGGATGACCACCTGAAGCCTAAATGAGCATTAATTTGATCACACAACTCATGCCTATGAAGATACATTCAAACTCACAAAACGTGCTCAGCTCGGGCTGAAAATGCATTTAAAGCAATAAAAACTCAAATTGAGTGTCACACCTAAACCAAAGGACTTATGGACACACTTCAACATGTATTTTGTTCAGGATGACCACCTGAAGCCTAAATGAGCATTCATTTGACCACACAACTCATTCCTATGAAGATACATTCAAAGTCAGAAAGCGCGCTCAGCTCAGGCTACAAATGCATTTAAAGCAATAAAAACTCAAATTGAGTGTCACGCCTAAACCAGAGGATTTATGCACACACTTCAACATGTATTTTGTTCAGGATGTCCTCCTGAAGCCTAAATGAGCATTAATTTGACTACACAACTCATTCCTATGAAGATACATTCAAAGTCAGAAAGCGCGCTCAAGCTCGGGCTGAAAATGCATTTAAAGCAATAAAAACTCAAATTGAGTGTCACGCCTAAACCAAAGGATTTATGCACACACTTTAACATGTATTTTGTTCAGAAGGACCACCTGAAGCCTAAATGAGCATTAATTTGATCACACAATTCATGCCTATGAAGATGCATTCAAACTCACAAAACGTGCTCAGCTCGGGCTGAAAATGCATTTAAAGCAATAAAAACTCAAATGGAGTGTCACGCCTAAACCAAAGGACTTATGCACACACTTCAACATGTATTTAGTTCAGGATGACCACCTGAAGCCGAAATGAGCATTAATTTGACCACACAACTCATTCTTATGAAGATACATTCAAACTCACAAAACATGCTCAGCTCGGGCTGAAAATGCATTTAAAGCAATAAAAACTCAAATTGAGTGTCACGCCTAAACCAAAGGACTTATGCACACACTTCAACATGTATTTTGTTCAGGATGACCACCTGAAGCCTAAATGAGCATTAATTTGACCACACAACTCATTCCTATGAAGATACATTCAAACTCACAAAAAGTGCTCAGCTCGGGCTGAAAATGCATTTAAAGCAATAAAAACTCAAATTGAGTGTCACGCCCAAACCAAAGAACTTATGCACACACTTCAATATTTATTTAGTTCAGGATGACCACCTGAAGCCTAAATGAGCATTAATTTGACTACACAACTCATTCCTATGAAGATACATTCAAACTCACAAAACGTGCTCAACTCGGGCTGAAAATGCATTTAAAGCAATAAAAACTCAAATTGAGTGTCACGCCTCAACCAAAGGACTTATGCACACACTTCAACATGTATTTTGTTCAGGATGATCTCCTGAAGCCTAAATGAGCATTAATTTGACTACACAACTCATTCCTATGAAGATACATTCAAACTCACAAAACGTGCTCAGCTCGGGCTGAAAATGCATTTAAAGCAATAAAAACTCAAATTGAGTGTCACACCTAAACCAAAGGACTTATGAACACACTTCAACATGTATTTTGTTCAGGATGACCACCTGAAGCCTAAATGAGCATTAATTTGACCACACAACTCATTCCTATGAAGATACATTCAAACTCACAAAACGTGCTCAGCTCGGGCTGAAAATGCATTTAAAGCAATCAAAACTCAAATTGAGTGTAAGGCCTAAACCAAAGGACTTATGCACACACTTCAACATGTATTTTGTTCAGGATGACCTCCTGAAGCCCATATGAGAATTAATTTGACCACACAACTCATTCCTATGAAGATACATTCAAACTCACAAAACGTGCTCAGCTCGGGCTGAAAATGCATTTAAAGCAATAAAAACTCAAATTGAGTGTCACGCCTAAACCAAAGGACTTATGCACACACTTCAACATGTATTTTGTTCAGGATGACCACCTGAAGCCTAAATGAGCATTAATTTGACCACACAACTCATTCCTATGAAGATACATTCAAACTCACAAAACGTGCTCAACTCGGGCTGAAAATGCATTTAAAGCAATAAAAACTCAAATTGAGTGTCACGCCTCAACCAAAGGACTTATGCACACACTTCAACATGTATTTTGTTCAGGATGGCCTCCTGAAGCCTATATGAGCATTAATTTGACCACACAACTCATTCCTATGAAGATACATTCAAACTCACAAAACATGCTCAGCTCGGGCTGAAAATGCATTTAAAGCAATAAAAACTCAAATTGAGTGTCACGCCTAAACCAAAGGACTTATGCACACACTTCAACATGTATTTTGTTCAGGATGACCACCTGAAGCCTAAATGAGCATTAATTTGACCACACAACTCATTCCTATGAAGATACATTCAAACTCACAAAACGTGCTCAACTCGGGCTGAAAATGCATTTAAAGCAATAAAAACTCAAATTGAGTGTCACGCCTAAACCAAAGGACTTATGCATACACTTCAACATGTATTTTGTTCAGGATGACCACCTGAAGCCTAAATGAGCATTAATTTGACCACACAACTCATTCCTATGAAGATACATTCAAACTCACAAAACGTGCTCAACTCGGGCTGAAAATGCATTTAAAGCAATAAAAACTCAAATTGAGTGTCACGCCTAAACCAAAGGACTTATGCATACACTTCAACATGTATTTTGTTCAGGATGACCACCTGAAGCCTAAATGAGCATTAATTTGACCACACAACTCATTCCTATGAAGATACATTCAAACTCACAAAACGTGCTCAGCTCGGGCTGAAAATGCATTTAAAGCAATCAAAACTCAAATTGAGTGTAAGGCCTAAACCAAAGGACTTATGCACACACTTCAACATGTATTTTGTTCAGGATGACCTCCTGAAGCCCATATGAGAATTAATTTGACCACACAACTCATTCCTATGAAGATACATTCAAACTCACAAAACGTGCTCAGCTCGGGCTGAAAATTCATTTAAAGCAATAAAAACTCAAATTGAGTGTCACGCCTAAACCAAAGGACTTATGCACACACTTCAACATGTATTTTGTTCAGGATGACCACCTGAAGCCTAAATGAGCATTCATTTGACCACACAACTCATTCCTATGAAGATACATTCAAAGTCAGAAAGCGCGCTCAGCTCAGGCTACAAATGCATTTAAAGCAATAAAAACTCAAATTGAGTGTCACGCCTAAACCAGAGGATTTATGCACACACTTCAACATGTATTTTGTTCAGGATGTCCTCCTGAAGCCTAAATGAGCATTAATTTGACTACACAACTCATTCCTATGAAGATACATTCAAAGTCAGAAAGCGCGCTCAAGCTCGGGCTGAAAATGCATTTAAAGCAATAAAAACTCAAATTGAGTGTCACGCCTAAACCAAAGGATTTATGCACACACTTTAACATGTATTTTGTTCAGAAGGACCACCTGAAGCCTAAATGAGCATTAATTTGATCACACAATTCATGCCTATGAAGATGCATTCAAACTCACAAAACGTGCTCAGCTCGGGCTGAAAATGCATTTAAAGCAATAAAAACTCAAATGGAGTGTCACGCCTAAACCAAAGGACTTATGCACACACTTCAACATGTATTTAGTTCAGGATGACCACCTGAAGCCGAAATGAGCATTAATTTGACCACACAACTCATTCTTATGAAGATACATTCAAACTCACAAAACATGCTCAGCTCGGGCTGAAAATGCATTTAAAGCAATAAAAACTCAAATTGAGTGTCACGCCTAAACCAAAGGACTTATGCACACACTTCAACATGTATTTTGTTCAGGATGACCACCTGAAGCCTAAATGAGCATTAATTTGACCACACAACTCATTCCTATGAAGATACATTCAAACTCACAAAAAGTGCTCAGCTCGGGCTGAAAATGCATTTAAAGCAATAAAAACTCAAATTGAGTGTCACGCCCAAACCAAAGAACTTATGCACACACTTCAATATTTATTTAGTTCAGGATGACCACCTGAAGCCTAAATGAGCATTAATTTGACCACACAACTAATTCCTATGAAGCTACATTCAAACTCACAAAACGTGCTCAGCTCGGGCTGAAAATGCATTTAAAGCAATAAAAACTCAAATTGAGTGTCACGCCTAAACCAAAGGACTTATGCACACACTTCAACATGTATTTTGTTCAGGATGACCACCTGAAGCCTAAATGAGCATTAATTTGACCACACAACTCATTCCTATGAAGATACATTCAAACTCACAAAACGTGCTCAGCTCGGGCTGAAAATGCATTTAAAGCAATAAAAACTCAAATTGAGTGTCACACCTAAACCAAAGGACTTATGAACACACTTCAACATGTATTTTGTTCAGGATGACCACCTGAAGCCTAAATGAGCATTAATTTGACCACACAACTCATTCCTATGAAGATACATTCAAACTCACAAAACGTGCTCAGCTCGGGCTGAAAATGCATTTAAAGCAATCAAAACTCAAATTGAGTGTAAGGCCTAAACCAAAGGACTTATGCACACACTTCAACATGTATTTTGTTCAGGATGACCTCCTGAAGCCCATATGAGAATTAATTTGACCACACAACTCATTCCTATGAAGATACATTCAAACTCACAAAACGTGCTCAGCTCGGGCTGAAAATGCATTTAAAGCAATAAAAACTCAAATTGAGTGTCACGCCTAAACCAAAGGACTTATGCACACACTTCAACATGTATTTTGTTCAGGATGACCACCTGAAGCCTAAATGAGCATTAATTTGACCACACAACTCATTCCTATGAAGATACATTCAAACTCACAAAACGTGCTCAGCTCGGGCTGAAAATTCATTTAAAGCAATAAAAACTCAAATTGAGTGTCACGCCTAAACCAAAGGACTTATGCACACACTTCAACATGTATTTTGTTCAGGATGACCACCTGAAGCCTAAATGAGCATTAATTTGATCACACAACTCATGCCTATGAAGATACATTCAAACTCACAAAACGTGCTCAGCTCGGGCTGAAAATGCATTTAAAGCAATAAAAACTCAAATTGAGTGTCACACCTAAACCAAAGGACTTATGGACACACTTCAACATGTATTTTGTTCAGGATGACCACCTGAAGCCTAAATGAGCATTCATTTGACCACACAACTCATTCCTATGAAGATACATTCAAAGTCAGAAAGCGCGCTCAGCTCAGGCTACAAATGCATTTAAAGCAATAAAAACTCAAATTGAGTGTCACGCCTAAACCAGAGGATTTATGCACACACTTCAACATGTATTTTGTTCAGGATGTCCTCCTGAAGCCTAAATGAGCATTAATTTGACTACACAACTCATTCCTATGAAGATACATTCAAAGTCAGAAAGCGCGCTCAAGCTCGGGCTGAAAATGCATTTAAAGCAATAAAAACTCAAATTGAGTGTCACGCCTAAACCAAAGGATTTATGCACACACTTTAACATGTATTTTGTTCAGAAGGACCACCTGAAGCCTAAATGAGCATTAATTTGATCACACAATTCATGCCTATGAAGATGCATTCAAACTCACAAAACGTGCTCAGCTCGGGCTGAAAATGCATTTAAAGCAATAAAAACTCAAATGGAGTGTCACGCCTAAACCAAAGGACTTATGCACACACTTCAACATGTATTTAGTTCAGGATGACCACCTGAAGCCGAAATGAGCATTAATTTGACCACACAACTCATTCTTATGAAGATACATTCAAACTCACAAAACATGCTCAGCTCGGGCTGAAAATGCATTTAAAGCAATAAAAACTCAAATTGAGTGTCACGCCTAAACCAAAGGACTTATGCACACACTTCAACATGTATTTTGTTCAGGATGACCACCTGAAGCCTAAATGAGCATTAATTTGACCACACAACTCATTCCTATGAAGATACATTCAAACTCACAAAAAGTGCTCAGCTCGGGCTGAAAATGCATTTAAAGCAATAAAAACTCAAATTGAGTGTCACGCCCAAACCAAAGAACTTATGCACACACTTCAATATTTATTTAGTTCAGGATGACCACCTGAAGCCTAAATGAGCATTAATTTGACTACACAACTCATTCCTATGAAGATACATTCAAACTCACAAAACGTGCTCAACTCGGGCTGAAAATGCATTTAAAGCAATAAAAACTCAAATTGAGTGTCACGCCTCAACCAAAGGACTTATGCACACACTTCAACATGTATTTTGTTCAGGATGATCTCCTGAAGCCTAAATGAGCATTAATTTGACTACACAACTCATTCCTATGAAGATACATTCAAACTCACAAAACGTGCTCAGCTCGGGCTGAAAATGCATTTAAAGCAATAAAAACTCAAATTGAGTGTCACACCTAAACCAAAGGACTTATGAACACACTTCAACATGTATTTTGTTCAGGATGACCACCTGAAGCCTAAATGAGCATTAATTTGACCACACAACTCATTCCTATGAAGATACATTCAAACTCACAAAACGTGCTCAGCTCGGGCTGAAAATGCATTTAAAGCAATCAAAACTCAAATTGAGTGTAAGGCCTAAACCAAAGGACTTATGCACACACTTCAACATGTATTTTGTTCAGGATGACCTCCTGAAGCCCATATGAGAATTAATTTGACCACACAACTCATTCCTATGAAGATACATTCAAACTCACAAAACGTGCTCAGCTCGGGCTGAAAATGCATTTAAAGCAATAAAAACTCAAATTGAGTGTCACGCCTAAACCAAAGGACTTATGCACACACTTCAACATGTATTTTGTTCAGGATGACCACCTGAAGCCTAAATGAGCATTAATTTGACCACACAACTCATTCCTATGAAGATACATTCAAACTCACAAAACGTGCTCAACTCGGGCTGAAAATGCATTTAAAGCAATAAAAACTCAAATTGAGTGTCACGCCTAAACCGAAGGACTTATGCACACACTTCAAGATGTATTTTGTTCAGGATGACCTCCTGAAGCCTAAATGAGCAATAATTTGACCACACAACTCATTCCTATGAAGATACATTCAAAGTCAGAAAGCGCGCTCAGCTCGGACTGAAAATGCATTTAAAGCAATAAAAACTCAAATGGAGTGTCACGCCTAAACCAAAGGACTTATGCACACACTTCAACATGTATTTAGTTCAGGATGACCACCTGAAGCCGAAATGAGCATTAATTTGACCACACAACTCATTCTTATGAAGATACATTCAAACTCACAAAACATGCTCAGCTCGGGCTGAAAATGCATTTAAAGCAATAACAACTCAAATTGAGTGTCACGCCTAAACCAAAGGACTTATGCACACACTTTAACATGTATTTTGTTCAGGATGACCACCTGAAGCCTAAATGAGCATTAATTTGACCACACAACTGATTCCTATGAAGATACATTCAAACTCACAAAACGTGCTCAGCTCGGGCTGAAAATGCATTTAAAGCAATAAAAACTCAAATTGAGTGTCACGCCTAAACCAAAGGACTTATGCACACACTTCAACATGTATTTTGTTCAGGATGACCACCTGAAGCCTAAATGAGCATTAATTTGACCACACAACTCATTCCTATGAAGATACATTCAAACTCACAAAACGTGCTCAGCTCGGGCTGAAAATGCATTTAAAGCAATAAAAACTCAAATTGAGTGTCACGCCTAAACCAAAAGACTTATGCACACACTTCAACATGTATTTAGTTCAGGATGACCACCTGAAGCCGAAATGAGCATTAATTTGACCACACAACTCATTCTTATGAAGATACATTCAAACTCACAAAACATGCTCAGCTCGGGCTGAAAATGCATTTAAAGCAATAAAAACTCAAATTGAGTGGCACGCCTAAACCAAAGGACTTATGCACACACTTCAACATGTATTTAGTTCAGGATGTCCTCCTGAAGCCTAAATGAGCATTAATTTGACCACACAACTCATTCCTATGAAGATACATTCAAACTCACAAAAAGTGCTCAGCTCGGGCTGAAAATGCATTTAAAGCAATAAAAACTCAAATTGAGTGTCACGCCCAAACCAAAGAACTTATGCTCACACTTCAATATTTATTTAGTTCAGGATGACCACCTGAAGCCTAAATGAGCATTAATTTGACCACACAACTAATTCCTATGAAGCTACATTCAAACTCACAAAACGTGCTCAGCTCGGGCTGAAAATGCATTTAAAGCAATAAAAACTCAAATTGAGTGTCACGCCTAAACCAAAGGATTTATGCACACACTTCAACATGTATTTTGTTCAGGATGACCACCTGAAGCCTAAATGAGCATTAATTTGACCACACAACTCATTCCTATGAAGATACATTCAAACTCACAAAACGTGCTCAACTCGGGCTGAAAATGCATTTAAAGCAATAAAAACTCAAATTTTAAAAAACTTTACCAGTGTAGGCAACTTAATAATAATAATAATACTAATAATACATTTTATTGATAAGCGCCTTTCAAGACACCCAAGGACACTTTACAATAACAAAAAACACAAAACAATACGGGTTGAGCAGCTGACATGTCTGTCATTTTCTTGTGAGAATTAATTTTTTTCCAGAACAACACTCACAAAATTAGATATAGGTCTACATGACTTCCAACATTGTGATGTGCACTCACAGCAGCAATACCAGTCTTCGGCCGCTCAATTCATGCAAATTCTTCTCAAGACACTGCTCATGGTACCACCTTTCGCACTGGGTCTCGTCAAAAGGGGGCCGGGGGGAGAGAACCCTAACATCGCAAGATTATATGTTCGGAAATTTCAATCAGGATAACTCTAAGTTGCTTTTAAAATTCAAATTTTTTCTTTTACTTGAACCAACCCAATTTCAATGATGCATGCAAAGCATCATGAAGACAATGTCGATGCAAGATAAATTGTGTGTTCTTCCATTGTAAAAATCACTCGTTTTGTCAGAGGACCTTTTCCAGGTGGTTTTGCCATTTAGAGCATGCCACAGTGCATGGCGAGAACAAATACGACATGACGGAATATCAGTGAACATTAAACTTAAAATTCACAGTGTGTAAATATGGGATTGAAATTTTATCTTGACATTTTATTTTCATCGGAGCAGTGAATAACACGAGATTTTTCGTTGTGGTACAAGTCATAAAAAATGACTTTCTCATAAGCTTTCAGAATTCATCCCTGGTATCAACACTTCCTCTTCATGAAGTAGTTTGAAACAAAATATATCTTTGGCATCATTTCTGGATGCCACAATTAAACATTTTTTGCATGGGTGATCATCATCCAATAAACCTGCTGTGGTCAGTATTTCTGACGATTGTCTTGTTCTCTTATTTTCCATCGCCACATAATGTTCTAAAATTGATGCACGGAATGTCTGGGGAAGGCCTTCATCAGTTCCACTGCCATCTGAAAAAAAATAGCTTGTTTGTCTTGTGGGAGTGACAAAACTGTTTCGGGCGAACAATTTGAAAACACAATTTGTACAAGGCTGCATAAAGCTGGACGATCGCTTGGTTGTGCGTTGAAGTTTTGGACCCTGTGTTGTCAACCCGCGCCACTTTCGGCCTGCCTGGCTTGGAGGAGCTCCGGCGGGGACAAACTGGCGGCATCGCTTCTATACCGGCCCGTCGCGGGCGTATTCGACGAGGTTTATTAGCCCGTTGCTTGACACCCGCGCCCCTCCCGGCTTCCCGCAAGATCCCCCTGATCAGTGCTGCATTGCAATCCGCTAGGAGCAGCCGCGCCCGGGCCGTGTTTTGCAGCGGCATTGTACGATATTTCGCGAGGATGGCCGTGAGCTTTTCACCCACTTCGCTTGCAACCCGGGCCACGTTGGACCGACGGGCGCGGCGAAACTCCGGCGAGGTCAGGCGGGTGGCGTATTTTCCTTCACAGAATGTCGCGCGGGTGTGCGTCGAAGTTTTCTGCCCTTTGTGTTAGGGTCCATTGTTTGTCCACAGTGTCGACCCTCCCTTTTGATTTTGCGCCCGGGACCTAACCGACGCTGTCGCTTGGCCCCGCCAGAGCTGCGCCGTGCCTGGCGGGCCGGCAAAGGCGAGTGTTGCAAGCGAAGAGGTGGAAGACCTCGCGCACACCAACACGACCTGCCGGGAGCAAAGCTGCTGCCCGCTCGGCTCCGCCAGAGATGCACCTCGCTTTGAGGGACAGGGGGCGCGGTGTGCAATCAAAGGGAAGAAAAACTTGGGAATCAAACCGCGCGAAGGTCCGGGACCGAACCGATGCCACCCGCTTGGCCCTGCCGGAGTTGCGCGGGGCAGGTAGGGCCGAGAGTGGTGTGTGTGATAAGCGAAGCGGAGGAACAGCTCACGCCCGCCCGTGAGAAATTTCGGACAGAGCCGTTTTTGCCCACGGCCGAGCCGGAGTTGCTCCGCTGCGGCGCTCAGGCTGTTCCGACGAGGATGTTGGGGCGGAGCGCTGGGAGAACCGCGGGTGTTAAGCAAAGTGTTCGGCTTCGTGAGAGATGAAGAGAGGAACCACGCGCAGACACAAAAAGCACAGAAGGGTTTTATTGCCAGTAAGCGAGACAGGCCGAGGTGGTCACAACTGAAAGGTAGTCAAAATGATCAATTCGAGGAGTGCAGGAATCCTGGAGCGGTACGGCGTCGTCGACACGGCAGGAAGGATCTCTGACGAAGTGACAATGGGTGGCTCTTCAGGCTGGCTTTTATGCTGCAAGTGGCAGATGAGATAATGACTCGCAGGTGTGTCGGGGAGGCAGGTGCACTGATTAGAGAAGCGCCCATCCCACACTGAAAAAGGTAACAATAACTTTTTGGGAGCGGCAAATTCCCCCACAGGAGAACAGAGAAATAGTGGTTTGATTTCGTGGAGTTCGTGGCGCAATGCATGAGGCGTCTGACTACAAATCAGGTCATGCTCGGCCAAAGAGAGGGCGTCCACCAGGTTGAAAAAGAGATGAAGAGCAAACACTGTCAATACATAATAAAGTTTCTCTGTCCCAATATCCAAAAAAAAAGCCCAGTCCGAAGTAGCAAGATTAAGAAAATCTTTTGAAAAAACGCTCACATGAGGCGGATTTTGAGCCTTGCCTATGCAGTGATATTAATAATAATTGTAATAATAATCATGAAAAAGTGTGATGGTGGCGTGGCATTCATTTATCTTTTGAATTGGTGCGTTTAGATTTTTGTTTTTTGCTTTTCCTTGTATTTGGGTGTAGTTTCAAGCGCAGCTCATGTTCACACAACGCACATTTTATCTCATTATTTTTAGAGGGTCACAGGAAATCATATGGAAGGCTGCAATGGCCAACTCTCACCAGCAGAGGCTATCGTAAAGTGCTGGCCGTGCATGGACAAATAGGGCTCTCGCATTTCAGAAAGCACAAGAGTGACACAACGTGGCATCAGCTCTGAGCAGCAAATATTGTCAATTCATCGTCAATTTTTTCCGTCCCAAGAACCCCCCAAAAAAGTCAAAAGAGCCAAGATTTTTTAAAAACGCTCACATCAGAAGGATTTTGAGGCGTGTCGATGCAAAAAAAAAAGAAAAAAGAAAAAAGACAATTAAAAAGTGTGATGGGGACACGACGTTCTTTGAATTCTAAATTGATATATTTCGATTTTTTTTGCTTTCACATGTATTTGGTTTGAGATTCGATTTCAGCTCATGTTCACAGGGCGGACATTTTATGTTGTTGCTTATTTTTAGAGGGTCATAAAAAAAATCCCAGACTTGACTTCTTCGTTTACAGTTGACTGAATAGGGATGATTGTTTTATTTGGGAGCAGAGAGATGTTGACTTAAATTCGCGGAGTTTATGATGCCACGGATAACGTGTCTCAATACGATTCAGTATTCGTTCGCGGAACGTCGCGCGGCTGGAAGCCGACGTTTTCTGCCCTTTGCGTTCGAAACCATTGTGTGTCCACGGTGCCGCCCCTCCCTTTTTTTGTCTCTTTTTCAGTGTGGGCTGGGCGCCTCTCGAATCAGTGCACCTGCCTCCCCTACACACGTGCGAGTCTTCATCTCATCTGCCACTTGCACCATAAAAGACAGCGTGAACAGCCACCCGTTGCCAGTTCGTCAGCGATCCTTCCTGCCGAGCTAGCTGCTGCCACGCCGTTACGCTCCAGCATTTCTGCACTCCTCAACGTGATCATTTTGACTAGCTTTCAGTTGTTTACACCTCGACCTGACCAACTTTCTGGCAATAAAACCCCTCTTCGTTTTTGGTGTCTGTGTGTGGTTCTTGTATTGATCTCTCACGAAACCTAACACTTTAATTCACATTCGACCCAAACTCCTCGTTTGGAGCGTCCCTCGCGCCGAAACGGTGCAGCATCGGCGGTGCCGTGGGCATAAACAACTCGGTACGACATTTCGCGCGGGTGGGCGTGAGATGTTCCTCCGCTTCACTGGTAACCCTGGATACTCTCCGCCGTACGGGTGCCGTGCGCCCCGAACCCGAAGCAATGAGGGACATTTTAGGGCGGTCGGGTTCGGGTAGGGGTAGGGCTCGGGCTCGGGCTCGGGCCGCCCGATCTTACTTCTGCTCCGGCGGGGCCAAGCGGGTGGCATCCGTTCGGTCCCGGACCTTCGTGCTGTTTGATTACCAAAGGACTTATGCACACACTTCAACTTGTATTTTGTTCAGGATGACCTCCTGAAGCCTAAATGAGCATTAATTTGATCACACAACTCATGCCTATGAAGATACATTCAAACTCACAAAACGTGCTCAGCTCGGGCTGAAAATGCATTTAAAGCAATAAAAACTCAAATTGAGTGTCACACCTAAACCAAAGGACTTATGGACACACTTCAACATGTATTTTGTTCAGGATGACCACCTGAAGCCTAAATGAGCATTCATTTGACCACACAACTCATTCCTATGAAGATACATTCAAAGTCAGAAAGCGCGCTCAGCTCAGGCTACAAAAGCATTTAAAGCAATAAAAACTCAAATTGAGTGTCACGCCTAAACCAGAGGATTTATGCACACACTTCAACATGTATTTTGTTCAGGATGTCCTCCTGAAGCCTAAATGAGCATTAATTTGACTACACAACTCATTCCTATGAAGATACATTCAAAGTCAGAAAGCGCGCTCAAGCTCGGGCTGAAAATGCATTTAAAGCAATAAAAACTCAAATTGAGTGTCACACCTAAACCAAAGGACTTATGCACACATTCAACATGTATTTTGTTCAGGATGACCTCCTGAAGCCTATATGAGCTTTAATTTGACCACACAACTCATTCCTATGAAGATACATTCAAACTCACAAAACGTGCTCAGCTCGGGCTGAAAATGCATTTAAAGCAATAAAAACTCAAATTGAGTGTCACGCCTAAACCAAAGGATTTATGCACACACTTTAACATGTATTTTGTTCAGAAGGACCACCTGAAGCCTAAATGAGCATTAATTTGATCACACAATTCATGCCTATGAAGATGCATTCAAACTCACAAAACGTGCTCAGCTCGGGCTGAAAATGCATTTAAAGCAATAAAAACTCAAATGGAGTGTCACGCCTAAACCAAAGGACTTATGCACACACTTCAACATGTATTTAGTTCAGGATGACCACCTGAAGCCGAAATGAGCATTAATTTGACCACACAACTCATTCTTATGAAGATACATTCAAACTCACAAAACATGCTCAGCTCGGGCTGAAAATGCATTTAAAGCAATAAAAACTCAAATTGAGTGTCACGCCTAAACCAAAGGACTTATGCACACACTTCAACATGTATTTTGTTCAGGATGACCACCTGAAGCCTAAATGAGCATTAATTTGACCACACAACTCATTCCTATGAAGATACATTCAAACTCACAAAACGTGCTCAACTCGGGCTGAAAATGCATTTAAAGCAATAAAAACTCAAATTGAGTGTCACGCCTAAACCAAAGGACTTATGCACACACTTCAACATGTATTTAGTTCAGGATGTCCTCCTGAAGCCTAAATGAGCATTAATTTGACCACACAACTAATTCCTATGAAGCTACATTCAAACTCACAAAACGTGCTCAGCTCGGGCTGAAAATGCATTTAAAGCAATAAAAACTCAAATTGAGTGTCACGCCCAAACCAAAGAACTTATGCACACACTTCAATATTTATTTAGTTCAGGATGACCACCTGAAGCCTAAATGAGCATTAATTTGACCACACAACTAATTCCTATGAAGCTACATTCAAACTCACAAAACGTGCTCAGCTCGGGCTGAAAATGCATTTAAAGCAATAAAAACTCAAATTGAGTGTCACGCCTAAACCAAAGGACTTATGCACACACTTCAACATGTATTTTGTTCAGGATGACCACCTGAAGCCTAAATGAGCATTAATTTGACCACACAACTGATTCCTATGAAGATACATTCAAACTCACAAAACGTGCTCAGCTCGGGCTGAAAATGCATTTAAAGCAATAAAAACTCAAATTGAGTGTCACACCTAAACCAAAGGACTTATGAACACACTTCAACATGTATTTTGTTCAGGATGACCACCTGAAGCCTAAATGAGCATTAATTTGACCACACAACTCATTCCTATGAAGATACATTCAAACTCACAAAACGTGCTCAGCTCGGGCTGAAAATGCATTTAAAGCAATAAAAACTCAAATTGAGTGTCACGCCTAAACCAAAGGACTTATGCACACACTTCAACATGTATTTTGTTCAGGATGACCACCTGAAGCCTAAATGAGCATTAATTTGACCACACAACTGATTCCTATGAAGATACATTCAAACTCACAAAACGTGCTCAGCTCGGGCTGAAAATGCATTTAAAGCAATAAAAACTCAAATTGAGTGTCACACCTAAACCAAAGGACTTATGAACACACTTCAACATGTATTTTGTTCAGGATGACCACCTGAAGCCTAAATGAGCATTAATTTGACCACACAACTCATTCCTATGAAGATACATTCAAACTCACAAAACGTGCTCAGCTCGGGCTGAAAATGCATTTAAAGCAATCAAAACTCAAATTGAGTGTAAGGCCTAAACCAAAGGACTTATGCACACACTTCAAGATGTATTTTGTTCAGGATGACCTCCTGAAGCCTAAATGAGCAATAATTTGACCACACAACTCATTCCTATGAAGATACATTCAAAGTCAGAAAGCGCGCTCAGCTCGGACTGAAAATGCATTTAAAGCAATAAAAACTCAAATGGAGTGTCACGCCTAAACCAAAGGACTTATGCACACACTTCAACATGTATTTAGTTCAGGATGAGCACCTGAAGCCGAAATGAGCATTAATTTGACCACACAACTCATTCTTATGAAGATACATTCAAACTCACAAAACATGCTCAGCTCGGGCTGAAAATGCATTTAAAGCAATAAAAACTCAAATTGAGTGTCACGCCTAAACCAAAGGACTTATGCACACACTTCAACATGTATTTTGTTCAGGATGACCACCTGAAGCCTAAATGAGCATTCATTTGACCACACAACTCATTCCTATGAAGATACATTCAAAGTCAGAAAGCGCGCTCAGCTCAGGCTACAAATGCATTTAAAGCAATAAAAACTCAAATTGAGTGTCACGCCTAAACCAGAGGATTTATGCACACACTTCAACATGTATTTTGTTCAGGATGTCCTCCTGAAGCCTAAATGAGCATTAATTTGACTACACAACTCATTCCTATGAAGATACATTCAAAGTCAGAAAGCGCGCTCAAGCTCGGGCTGAAAATGCATTTAAAGCAATAAAAACTCAAATTGAGTGTCACACCTAAACCAAAGGACTTATGCACACATTCAACATGTATTTTGTTCAGGATGACCTCCTGAAGCCTATATGAGCAATAATTTGACCACACAACTCATTCCTATGAAGATACATTCAAACTCACAAAACGTGCTCAGCTCGGGCTGAAAATGCATTTAAAGCAATAAAAACTCAAATTGAGTGTCACGCCTAAACCAAAGGATTTATGCACACACTTTAACATGTATTTTGTTCAGAAGGACCACCTGAAGCCTAAATGAGCATTAATTTGATCACACAATTCATGCCTATGAAGATACATTCAAACTCACAAAACGTGCTCAACTCGGGCTGAAAATGCATTTAAAGCAATAAAAACTCAAATTGAGTGTCACGCCTAAACCAAAGGACTTATGCACACACTTCAACATGTATTTAGTTCAGGATGTCCTCCTGAAGCCTAAATGAGCATTAATTTGACCACACAACTCATTCCTCTGAAGATACATTCAAACTCACAAAAAGTGCTCAGCTCGGGCTGAAAATGCATTTAAAGCAATAAAAACTCAAATTGAGTGTCACGCGTTTCAAAGGACTTATGCACACACTTCAACATGTACTTTGTTCAGGATGACCACCTGAAGCCTAAATGAGCATTAATTTGACCACACAACTAATTCCTATGAAGCTACATTCAAACTCACAAAACGTGCTCAGCTCGGGCTGAAAATGCATTTAAAGCAATAAAAACTCAAATTGAGTGTCACGCCTAAACCAAAGGACTTATGCACACACTTCAACATGTATTTTGTTCAGGATGACCACCTGAAGCCTAAATGAGCATTAATTTGACCACACAACTCATTCCTATGAAGATACATTCAAACTCACAAAATGTGCTCAACTCGGGCTGAAAATGCATTTAAAGCAATAAAAACTCAAATTGAGTGTCACGCCTAAACCAAAGGACTTATGCACACACTTCAACATGTATTTAGTTCAGGATGTCCTCCTGAAGCCTAAATGAGCATTAATTTGACCACACAACTCATTCCTCTGAAGATACATTCAAACTCACAAAAAGTGCTCAGCTCGGGCTGAAAATGCATTTAAAGCAATAAAAACTCAAATTGAGTGTCACGCCCAAACCAAAGAACTTATGCACAACCTTCAATATTTATTTAGTTCAGGATGACCACCTGAAGCCTAAATGAGCATTAATTTGACCACACAACTAATTCCTATGAAGCTACATTCAAACTCACAAAACGTGCTCAGCTCGGGCTGAAAATGCATTTAAAGCAATAAAAACTCAAATTGAGTGTCACGCCTAAACCAAAGGACTTATGCACACACTTCAACATGTATTTTGTTCAGGATGACCACCTGAAGCCTAAATGAGCATTAATTTGACCACACAACTGATTCCTATGAAGATACATTCAAACTCACAAAACGTGCTCAGCTCGGGCTGAAAATGCATTTAAAGCAATAAAAACTCAAATTGAGTGTCACGCCTAAACCAAAGGACTTATGCACACACTTCAACATGTATTTTGTTCAGGATGACCACCTGAAGCCTAAATGAGCATTAATTTGACCACACAACTCATTCCTATGAAGATACATTCAAACTCACAAAACGTGCTCAACTCGGGCTGAAAATGCATTTAAAGCAATAAAAACTCAAATTTTAAAAAACTTTACCAGTGTAGGCAACTTAATAATAATAATAATACTAATAATACATTTTATTGATAAGCGCCTTTCAAGACACCCAAGGACACTTTACAATAACAAAAAACACAAAACAATACGGGTTGAGCAGCTGACATGTCTGTCATTTTCTTGTGAGAATTAATTTTTTTCCAGAACAACACTCACAAAATTAGATATAGGTCTACATGACTTCCAACATTGTGATGTGCACTCACAGCAGCAATACCAGTCTTCGGCCGCTCAATTCATGCAAATTCTTCTCAAGACACTGCTCATGGTACCACCTTTCGCACTGGGTCTCGTCAAAAGGGGGCCGGGGGGAGAGAACCCTAACATCGCAAGATTATATGTTCGGAAATTTCAATCAGGATAACTCTAAGTTGCTTTTAAAATTCAAATTTTTTCTTTTACTTGAACCAACCCAATTTCAATGATGCATGCAAAGCATCATGAAGACAATGTCGATGCAAGATAAATTGTGTGTTCTTCCATTGTAAAAATCACTCGTTTTGTCAGAGGACCTTTTCCAGGTGGTTTTGCCATTTAGAGCATGCCACAGTGCATGGCGAGAACAAATACGACAACATGACGGAATATCAGTGAACATTAAACTTAAAATTCACAGTGTGTAAATATGGGATTGAAATTTTATCTTGACATTTTATTTTCATCGGAGCAGTGAATAACACGAGATTTTTCGTTGTGGTACAAGTCATAAAAAATGACTTTCTCATAAGCTTTCAGAATTCATCCCTGGTATCAACACTTCCTCTTCATGAAGTAGTTTGAAACAAAATATATCTTTGGCATCATTTCTGGATGCCACAATTAAACATTTTTTGCATGGGTGATCATCATCCAATAAACCTGCTGTGGTCAGTATTTCTGACGATTGTCTTGTTCTCTTATTTTCCATCGCCACATAATGTTCTAAAATTGATGCACGGAATGTCTGGGGAAGGCCTTCATCAGTTCCACTGCCATCTGAAAAAAAATAGCTTGTTTGTCTTGTGGGAGTGACAAAACTGTTTCGGGCGAACAATTTGAAAACACAATTTGTACAAGGCTGCATAAAGCTGGACGATCGCTTGGTTGTGCGTTGAAGTTTTGGACCCTGTGTTGTCAACCCGCGCCACTTTCGGCCTGCCTGGCTTGGAGGAGCTCCGGCGGGGACAAACTGGCGGCATCGCTTCTATACCGGCCCGTCGCGGGCGTATTCGACGAGGTTTATTAGCCCGTTGCTTGACACCCGCGCCCCTCCCGGCTTCCCGCAAGATCCCCCTGATCAGAGCTGCATTGCGATCCGCTAGGAGCAGCCGCGCCCGGGCCGTGTTTTGCAGCGGCATTGTACGATATTTCGCGAGGATGGCCGTGAGCTTTTCACCCACTTCGCTTGCAACCCGGGCCACGTTGGACCGACGGGCGCGGCGAAACTCCGGCGAGGTCAGGCGGGTGGCGTATTTTCCTTCACAGAATGTCGCGCGGGTGTGCGTCGAAGTTTTCTGCCCTTTGTGTTAGGGTCCATTGTTTGTCCACAGTGTCGACCCTCCCTTTTGATTTTGCGCCCGGGACCTAACCGACGCTGTCGCTTGGCCCCGCCAGAGCTGCGCCGTGCCTGGCGGGCCGGCAAAGGCGAGTGTTGCAAGCGAAGAGGTGGAAGACCTCGCGCACACCAACACGACCTGCCGGGAGCAAAGCTGCTGCCCGCTCGGCTCCGCCAGAGATGCACCTCGCTTTGAGGGACAGGGGGCGCGGTGTGCAATCAAAGGGAAGAAAAACTTGGGAATCAAACCGCGCGAAGGTCCGGGACCGAACCGATGCCACCCGCTTGGCCCTGCCGGAGTTGCGCGGGGCAGGTAGGGCCGAGAGTGGTGTGTGTGATAAGCGAAGCGGAGGAACAGCTCACGCCCGCCCGTGAGAAATTTCGGACAGAGCCGTTTTTGCCCACGGCCGAGCCGGAGTTGCTCCGCTGCGGCGCTCAGGCTGTTCCGACGAGGATGTTGGGGCGGAGCGCTGGGAGAACCGCGGGTGTTAAGCAAAGTGTTCGGCTTCGTGAGAGATGAAGAGAGGAACCACGCGCAGACACAAAAAGCACAGAAGGGTTTTATTGCCAGTAAGCGAGACAGGCCGAGGTGGTCACAACTGAAAGGTAGTCAAAATGATCAATTCGAGGAGTGCAGGAATCCTGGAGCGGTACGGCGTCGTCGACACGGCAGGAAGGATCTCTGACGAAGTGACAATGGGTGGCTCTTCAGGCTGGCTTTTATGCTGCAAGTGGCAGATGAGATAATGACTCGCAGGTGTGTCGGGGAGGCAGGTGCACTGATTAGAGAAGCGCCCATCCCACACTGAAAAAGGTAACAATAACTTTTTGGGAGCGGCAAATTCCCCCACAGGAGAACAGAGAAATAGTGGTTTGATTTCGTGGAGTTCGTGGCGCAATGCATGAGGCGTCTGACTACAAATCAGGTCATGCTCGGCCAAAGAGAGGGCGTCCACCAGGTTGAAAAAGAGATGAAGAGCAAACACTGTCAATACATAATAAAGTTTCTCTGTCCCAATATCCCAAAAAAAAAGCCCAGTCCGAAGTAGCAAGATTAAGAAAATCTTTTGAAAAAACGCTCACATGAGGCGGATTTTGAGCCTTGCCTATGCAGTGATATTAATAATAATTGTAATAATAATCATGAAAAAGTGTGATGGTGGCGTGGCATTCATTTATCTTTTGAATTGGTGCGTTTAGATTTTTGTTTTTTGCTTTTCCTTGTATTTGGGTGTAGTTTCAAGCGCAGCTCATGTTCACACAACGCACATTTTATCTCATTATTTTTAGAGGGTCACAGGAAATCATATGGAAGGCTGCAATGGCCAACTCTCACCAGCAGAGGCTATCGTAAAGTGCTGGCCGTGCATGGACAAATAGGGCTCTCGCATTTCAGAAAGCACAAGAGTGACACAACGTGGCATCAGCTCTGAGCAGCAAATATTGTCAATTCATCGTCAATTTTTTCCGTCCCAAGAACCCCCCAAAAAAGTCAAAAGAGCCAAGATTTTTTAAAAACGCTCACATCAGAAGGATTTTGAGGCGTGTCGATGCAAAAAAAAAAGAAAAAAGAAAAAAGACAATTAAAAAGTGTGATGGGGACACGACGTTCTTTGAATTCTAAATTGATATATTTCGATTTTTTTTGCTTTCACATGTATTTGGTTTGAGATTCGATTTCAGCTCATGTTCACAGGGCGGACATTTTATGTTGTTGCTTATTTTTAGAGGGTCATAAAAAAAATCCCAGACTTGACTTCTTCGTTTACAGTTGACTGAATAGGGATGATTGTTTTATTTGGGAGCAGAGAGATGTTGACTTAAATTCGCGGAGTTTATGATGCCACGGATAACGTGTCTCAATACGATTCAGTATTCGTTCGCGGAACGTCGCGCGGCTGGAAGCCGACGTTTTCTGCCCTTTGCGTTCGAAACCATTGTGTGTCCACGGTGCCGCCCCTCCCTTTTTTTGTCTCTTTTTCAGTGTGGGCTGGGCGCCTCTCGAATCAGTGCACCTGCCTCCCCTACACACGTGCGAGTCTTCATCTCATCTGCCACTTGCAGCATAAAAGCCAGCCTGAAGAGCCACCCATTGTCACTTCGTCAGCGATCCTTCCTGCCGAGCTAGCTGCTGCCACGCCGTTACGCTCCAGCATTTCTGCACTCCTCAACGTGATCATTTTGACTAGCTTTCAGTTGTTTACACCTCGACCTGACCAACTTTCTGGCAATAAAACCCCTCTTCGTTTTTGGTGTCTGTGTGTGGTTCTTGTATTGATCTCTCACGAAACCTAACACTTTAATTCACATTCGACCCAAACTCCTCGTTTGGAGCGTCCCTCGCGCCGAAACGGTGCAGCATCGGCGGTGCCGTGGGCATAAACAACTCGGTACGACATTTCGCGCGGGTGGGCGTGAGATGTTCCTCCGCTTCACTGGTAACCCTGGATACTCTCCGCCGTACGGGTGCCGTGCGCCCCGAACCCGAAGCAATGAGGGACATTTTAGGGCGGTCGGGTAGGGGTAGGGCTCGGGCTCGGGCTCGGGCCGCCCGATCATACTTCTGCTCCGGCGGGGCCAAGCGGGTGGCATCCGTTCGGTCCCGGACCTTCGTGCTGTTTGATTACCAAAAGACTTATGCACACACTTCAACTTGTATTTTGTTCAGGATGACCTCCTGAAGCCTAAATGAGCATTAATTTGATCACACAACTCATGCCTATGAAGATACATTCAAACTCACAAAACGTGCTCAGCTCGGGCTGAAAATGCATTTAAAGCAATAAAAACTCAAATTGAGTGTCACACCTAAACCAAAGGACTTATGGACACACTTCAACATGTATTTTGTTCAGGATGACCACCTGAAGCCTAAATGAGCATTCATTTGACCACACAACTCATTCCTATGAAGATACATTCAAAGTCAGAAAGCGCGCTCAGCTCAGGCTACAAATGCATTTAAAGCAATAAAAACTCAAATTGAGTGTCACGCCTAAACCAGAGGATTTATGCACACACTTCAACATGTATTTTGTTCAGGATGTCCTCCTGAAGCCTAAATGAGCATTAATTTGACTACACAACTCATTCCTATGAAGATACATTCAAAGTCAGAAAGCGCGCTCAAGCTCGGGCTGAAAATGCATTTAAAGCAATAAAAACTCAAATTGAGTGTCACACCTAAACCAAAGGACTTATGCACACATTCAACATGTATTTTGTTCAGGATGACCTCCTGAAGCCTATATGAGCTTTAATTTGACCACACAACTCATTCCTATGAAGATACATTCAAACTCACAAAACATGCTCAGCTCGGGCTGAAAATGCATTTAAAGCAATAAAAACTCAAATTGAGTGTCACGCCTAAACCAAAGGATTTATGCACACACTTTAACATGTATTTTGTTCAGAAGGACCACCTGAAGCCTAAATGAGCATTAATTTGATCACACAATTCATGCCTATGAAGATGCATTCAAACTCACAAAACGTGCTCAGCTCGGGCTGAAAATGCATTTAAAGCAATAAAAACTCAAATTGAGTGTCACACCTAAACCAAAGGACTTATGCACACACTTCATCATGTATTTTGTTCAGGATGGCCTCCTGAAGCCTAAAAGAGCATTAATTTGACTAAACAAATCATTCCTATGAAGATACATTCAAAGTCAGAAAGCGCGCTCAGCTCGGGCTGAAAATGCATTTAAAGCAATAAAAACTCAAATTGAGTGTCACACCTAAACCAAAGGATTATGCACACACTTCAACATGTATTTTGTTCAGGATGGCCTCCTGAAGCCTATATGAGCATTAATTTGACCACACAACTCATTCCTATGAAGATACATTCAAACTCACAAAAGGTGCTCAGCTCGGGCTGAAAATGCATTTAAAGCAATAAAAACTCAAATTGAGTGTCACGCCTAAACCGAAGGACTTATGCACACACTTCAAGATGTATTTTGTTCAGGATGACCTCCTGAAGCCTAAATGAGCAATAATTTGACCACACAACTCATTCCTATGAAGATACATTCAAAGTCAGAAAGCGCGCTCAGCTCGGACTGAAAATGCATTTAAAGCAATAAAAACTCAAATGGAGTGTCACGCCTAAACCAAAGGACTTATGCACACAATTCAACATGTATTTAGTTCAGGATGACCACCTGAAGCCGAAATGAGCATTAATTTGACCACACAACTCATTCTTATGAAGATACATTCAAACTCACAAAACATGCTCAGCTCGGGCTGAAAATGCATTTAAAGCAATAAAAACTCAAATTGAGTGTCACGCCTAAACCAAAGGACTTTAGCACACACTTCAACATGTATTTAGTTCAGGATGTCCTCCTGAAGCCTATATGAGCTTTAATTTGACCACACAACTCATTCCTATGAAGATACATTCAAATCCACAAAACGTGCTCAGCTCGGGCTGAAAATGCATTTAAAGCAATAAAAACTCAAATTGAGTGTCACGCCTAAACCAAAGGACTTATGCACACACTTCAACATGTATTTTGTTCAGGATGACCACCTGAAGCCTAAATGAGCATTAATTTGACCACACAACTCATTCCTATGAAGATACATTCAAACTCACAATACGTGCTCAACTCGGGCTGAAAATGCATTTAAAGCAATAAAAACTCAAATTGAGTGTCACGCCTAAACCAGAGGATTTATGCACACACTTCAACATGTATTTTGTTCAGGATGTCCTCCTGAAGCCTAAATGAGCATTCATTTGACCACACAACTCATTCCTATGAAGATACATTCAAAGTCAGAAAGCGCGCTCAGCTCAGGCTACAAATGCATTTAAAGCAATAAAAACTCAAATTGAGTGTCACGCCTAAACCAGAGGATTTATGCACACACTTCAACATGTATTTTGTTCAGGATGTCCTCCTGAAGCCTAAATGAGCATTAATTTGACTACACAACTCATTCCTATGAAGATACATTCAAAGTCAGAAAGCGCGCTCAAGCTCGGGCTGAAAATGCATTTAAAGCAATAAAAACTCAAATTGAGTGTCACACCTAAACCAAAGGACTTATGCACACATTCAACATGTATTTTGTTCAGGATGACCTCCTGAAGCCTATATGAGCAATAATTTGACCACACAACTCATTCCTATGAAGATACATTCAAACTCACAAAACGTGCTCAGCTCGGGCTGAAAATGCATTTAAAGCAATAAAAACTCAAATTGAGTGTCACGCCTAAACCAAAGGATTTATGCACACACTTTAACATGTATTTTGTTCAGAAGGACCACCTGAAGCCTAAATGAGCATTAATTTGATCACACAATTCATGCCTATGAAGATACATTCAAACTCACAAAACGTGCTCAACTCGGGCTGAAAATGCATTTAAAGCAATAAAAACTCAAATTGAGTGTCACGCCTAAACCAAAGGACTTATGCACACACTTCAACATGTATTTAGTTCAGGATGTCCTCCTGACGCCTAAATGAGCATTAATTTGACCACACAACTCATTCCTCTGAAGATACATTCAAACTCACAAAAAGTGCTCAGCTCGGGCTGAAAATGCATTTAAAGCAATAAAAACTCAAATTGAGTGTCACGCCTAAACCAAAGGACTTATGCACACACTTCAACATGTATTTAGTTCAGGATGTCCTCCTGAAGCCTAAATGAGCATTAATTTGACCACACAACTCATTCCTCTGAAGATACATTCAAACTCACAAAACGTGCTCAGCTCGGGCTGAAAATGCATTTAAAGCAATAAAAACTCAAATTGAGTGTCACGCCTAAACCAAAGGACTTATGCACACACTTCAACATGTATTTTGTTCAGGATGACCACCTGAAGCCTAAATGAGCATTAATTTGACCACACAACTCATTCCTATGAAGATACATTCAAACTCACAAAATGTGCTCAACTCGGGCTGAAAATGCATTTAAAGCAATAAAAACTCAAATTGAGTGTCACGCCTAAACCAAAGGACTTATGCACACACTTCAACATGTATTTAGTTCAGGATGTCCTCCTGAAGCCTAAATGAGCATTAATTTGACCACACAACTCATTCCTCTGAAGATACATTCAAACTCACAAAAAGTGCTCAGCTCGGGCTGAAAATGCATTTAAAGCAATAAAAACTCAAATTGAGTGTCACGCCCAAACCAAAGAACTTATGCACAACCTTCAATATTTATTTAGTTCAGGATGACCACCTGAAGCCTAAATGAGCATTAATTTGACCACACAACTAATTCCTATGAAGCTACATTCAAACTCACAAAACGTGCTCAGCTCGGGCTGAAAATGCATTTAAAGCAATAAAAACTCAAATTGAGTGTCACGCCTAAACCAAAGGACTTATGCACACACTTCAACATGTATTTTGTTCAGGATGACCACCTGAAGCCTAAATGAGCATTAATTTGACCACACAACTGATTCCTATGAAGATACATTCAAACTCACAAAACGTGCTCAGCTCGGGCTGAAAATGCATTTAAAGCAATAAAAACTCAAATTGAGTGTCACGCCTAAACCAAAGGACTTATGCACACACTTCAACATGTATTTTGTTCAGGATGACCACCTGAAGCCTAAATGAGCATTAATTTGACCACACAACTCATTCCTATGAAGATACATTCAAACTCACAAAACGTGCTCAACTCGGGCTGAAAATGCATTTAAAGCAATAAAAACTCAAATTTTAAAAAACTTTACCAGTGTAGGCAACTTAATAATAATAATAATACTAATAATACATTTTATTGATAAGCGCCTTTCAAGACACCCAAGGACACTTTACAATAACAAAAAACACAAAACAATACGGGTTGAGCAGCTGACATGTCTGTCATTTTCTTGTGAGAATTAATTTTTTTCCAGAACAACACTCACAAAATTAGATATAGGTCTACATGACTTCCAACATTGTGATGTGCACTCACAGCAGCAATACCAGTCTTCGGCCGCTCAATTCATGCAAATTCTTCTCAAGACACTACTCATGGTACCACCTTTCGCACTGGGTCTCGTCAAAAGGGGGCCGGGGGGAGAGAACCCTAACATCGCAAGATTATATGTTCGGAAATTTCAATCAGGATAACTCTAAGTTGCTTTTAAAATTCAAATTTTTTCTTTTACTTGAACCAACCCAATTTCAATGATGCATGCAAAGCATCATGAAGACAATGTCGATGCAAGATAAATTGTGTGTTCTTCCATTGTAAAAATCACTCGTTTTGTCAGAGGACCTTTTCCAGGTGGTTTTGCCATTTAGAGCATGCCACAGTGCATGGCGAGAACAAATACGACAACATGACGGAATATCAGTGAACATTAAACTTAAAATTCACAGTGTGTAAATATGGGATTGAAATTTTATCTTGACATTTTATTTTCATCGGAGCAGTGAATAACACGAGATTTTTCGTTGTGGTACAAGTCATAAAAAATGACTTTCTCATAAGCTTTCAGAATTCATCCCTGGTATCAACACTTCCTCTTCATGAAGTAGTTTGAAACAAAATATATCTTTGGCATCATTTCTGGATGCCACAATTAAACATTTTTTGCATGGGTGATCATCATCCAATAAACCTGCTGTGGTCAGTATTTCTGACGATTGTCTTGTTCTCTTATTTTCCATCGCCACATAATGTTCTAAAATTGATGCACGGAATGTCTGGGGAAGGCCTTCATCAGTTCCACTGCCATCTGAAAAAAAATAGCTTGTTTGTCTTGTGGGAGTGACAAAACTGTTTCGGGCGAACAATTTGAAAACACAATTTGTACAAGGCTGCATAAAGCTGGACGATCGCTTGGTTGTGCGTTGAAGTTTTGGACCCTGTGTTGTCAACCCGCGCCACTTTCGGCCTGCCTGGCTTGGAGGAGCTCCGGCGGGGACAAACTGGCGGCATCGCTTCTATACCGGCCCGTCGCGGGCGTATTCGACGAGGTTTATTAGCCCGTTGCTTGACACCCGCGCCCCACCCGGCTTCCCGCAAGATCCCCCTGATCAGAGCTGCATTGCGATCCGCTAGGAGCAGCCGCGCCCGGGCCGTGTTTTGCAGCGGCATTGTACGATATTTCGCGAGGATGGCCGTGAGCTCTTCACCCACTTCGCTTGCAACCCGGGCCACGTTGGACCGACGGGCGCGGCGAAACTCCGGCGAGGTCAGGCGGGTGGCGTATTTTCCTTCACAGAATGTCGCGCGGGTGTGCGTCGAAGTTTTCTGCCCTTTGTGTTAGGGTCCATTGTTTGTCCACAGTGTCGACCCTCCCTTTTGATTTTGCGCCCGGGAGCTAACCGACGCTGTCGCTTGGCCCCGCCAGAGCTGCGCCGTGCCTGGCGGGCCGGCAAAGGCGAGTGTTGCAAGCGAAGAGGTGGAAGACCTCGCGCACACCAACACGACCTGCCGGGAGCAAAGCTGCTGCCCGCTCGGCTCCGCCAGAGATGCACCTCGCTTTGAGGGACAGGGGGCGCGGTGTGCAATCAAAGGGAAGAAAAACTTGGGAATCAAACCGCGCGAAGGTCCGGGACCGAACCGATGCCACCCGCTTGGCCCTGCCGGAGTTGCGCGGGGCAGGTAGGGCCGAGAGTGGTGTGTGTGATAAGCGAAGCGGAGGAACAGCTCACGCCCGCCCGTGAGAAATTTCGGACAGAGCCGTTTTTGCCCACGGCCGAGCCGGAGTTGCTCCGCTGCGGCGCTCAGGCTGTTCCGACGAGGATGTTGGGGCGGAGCGCTGGGAGAACCGCGGGTGTTAAGCAAAGTGTTCGGCTTCGTGAGAGATGAAGAGAGGAACCACGCGCAGACACAAAAAGCACAGAAGGGTTTTATTGCCAGTAAGCGAGACAGGCCGAGGTGGTCACAACTGAAAGGTAGTCAAAATGATCAATTCGAGGAGTGCAGGAATCCTGGAGCGGTACGGCGTCGTCGACACGGCAGGAAGGATCTCTGACGAAGTGACAATGGGTGGCTCTTCAGGCTGGCTTTTATGCTGCAATTGGCAGATGAGATAATGACTCGCAGGTGTGTCGGGGAGGCAGGTGCACTGATTAGAGAAGCGCCCATCCCACACTGAAAAAGGTAACAATAACTTTTTGGGAGCGGCAAATTCCCCCACAGGAGAACAGAGAAATAGTGGTTTGATTTCGTGGAGTTCGTGGCGCAATGCATGAGGCGTCTGACTACAAATCAGGTCATGCTCGGCCAAAGAGAGGGCGTCCACCAGGTTGAAAAAGAGATGAAGAGCAAACACTGTCAATACATAATAAAGTTTCTCTGTCCCAATATCCCAAAAAAAAAGCCCAGTCCGAAGTAGCAAGATTAAGAAAATCTTTTGAAAAAACGCTCACATGAGGCGGATTTTGAGCCTTGCCTATGCAGTGATATTAATAATAATTGTAATAATAATCATGAAAAAGTGTGATGGTGGCGTGGCATTCATTTATCTTTTGAATTGGTGCGTTTAGATTTTTGTTTTTTGCTTTTCCTTGTATTTGGGTGTAGTTTCAAGCGCAGCTCATGTTCACACAACGCACATTTTATCTCATTATTTTTAGAGGGTCACAGGAAATCATATGGAAGGCTGCAATGGCCAACTCTCACCAGCAGAGGCTATCGTAAAGTGCTGGCCGTGCATGGACAAATAGGGCTCTCGCATTTCAGAAAGCACAAGAGTGACACAACGTGGCATCAGCTCTGAGCAGCAAATATTGTCAATTCATCGTCAATTTTTTCCGTCCCAAGAACCCCCCAAAAAAGTCAAAAGAGCCAAGATTTTTTAAAAACGCTCACATCAGAAGGATTTTGAGGCGTGTCGATGCAAAAAAAAAAAAGAAAAAAGACAATTAAAAAGTGTGATGGGGACACGACGTTCTTTGAATTCTAAATTGATATATTTCGATTTTTTTTTGCTTTCACATGTATTTGGTTTGAGATTCGATTTCAGCTCATGTTCACAGGGCGGACATTTTATGTTGTTGCTTATTTTTAGAGGGTCATAAAAAAAATCCCAGACTTGACTTCTTCGTTTACAGTTGACTGAATAGGGATGATTGTTTTATTTGGGAGCAGAGAGATGTTGACTTAAATTCGCGGAGTTTATGATGCCACGGATAACGTGTCTCAATACGATTCAGTATTCGTTCGCGGAACGTCGCGCGGCTGGAAGCCGACGTTTTCTGCCCTTTGCGTTCGAAACCATTGTGTGTCCACGGTGCCGCCCCTCCCTTTTTTTGTCTCTTTTTCAGTGTGGGCTGGGCGCCTCTCGAATCAGTGCACCTGCCTCCCCTACACACGTGCGAGTCTTCATCTCATCTGCCACTTGCACCATAAAAGACAGCGTGAACAGCCACCCGTTGCCAGTTCGTCAGCGATCCTTCCTGCCGAGCTAGCTGCTGCCACGCCGTTACGCTCCAGCATTTCTGCACTCCTCAACGTGATCATTTTGACTAGCTTTCAGTTGTTTACACCTCGACCTGACCAACTTTCTGGCAATAAAACCCCTCTTCGTTTTTGGTGTCTGTGTGTGGTTCTTGTATTGATCTCTCACGAAACCTAACACTTTAATTCACATTCGACCCAAACTCCTCGTTTGGAGCGTCCCTCGCGCCGAAACGGTGCAGCATCGGCGGTGCCGTGGGCATAAACAACTCGGTACGACATTTCGCGCGGGTGGGCGTGAGATGTTCCTCCGCTTCACTGGTAACCCTGGATACTCTCCACCGTACGGGTGCCGTGCGCCCCGAACCCGAAGCAATGAGGGACATTTTAGGGCGGTCGGGTTCGGGTAGGGGTAGGGCTCGGGCTCGGGCTCGGGCCGCCCGATCTTACTTCTGCTCCGGCGGGGCCAAGCGGGTGGCATCCGTTCGGTCCCGGACCTTCGTGCTGTTTGATTACCAAAGGACTTATGCACACACTTCAACTTGTATTTTGTTCAGGATGACCTCCTGAAGCCTAAATGAGCATTAATTTGATCACACAACTCATGCCTATGAAGATACATTCAAACTCACAAAACGTGCTCAGCTCGGGCTGAAAATGCATTTAAAGCAATAAAAACTCAAATTGAGTGTCACACCTAAACCAAAGGACTTATGCACACACTTCAACATGTATTTTGTTCAGGATGACCACCTGAAGCCTAAATGAGCATTCATTTGACCACACAACTCATTCCTATGAAGATACATTCAAAGTCAGAAAGCGCGCTCAGCTCAGGCTACAAATGCATTTAAAGCAATAAAAACTCAAATTGAGTGTCACGCCTAAACCAGAGGATTTATGCACACACTTCAACATGTATTTTGTTCAGGATGTCCTCCTGAAGCCTAAATGAGCATTAATTTGACTACACAACTCATTCCTATGAAGATACATTCAAACTCACAAAACGTGCTCAGCTCGGGCTGAAAATGCATTTAAAGCAATAAAAACTCAAATTGAGTGTCACACCTAAACCAAAGGACTTATGGACACACTTCAACATGTATTTTGTTCAGGATGACCACCTGAAGCCTAAATGAGCATTCATTTGACCACACAACTCATTCCTATGAAGATACATTCAAAGTCAGAAAGCGCGCTCAGCTCAGGCTACAAATGCATTTAAAGCAATAAAAACTCAAATTGAGTGTCACGCCTAAACCAGAGGATTTATGCACACACTTCAACATGTATTTTGTTCAGGATGTCCTCCTGAAGCCTAAATGAGCATTAATTTGACTACACAACTCATTCCTATGAAGATACATTCAAAGTCAGAAAGCGCGCTCAAGCTCGGGCTGAAAATGCATTTAAAGCAATAAAAACTCAAATTGAGTGTCACACCTAAACCAAAGGACTTATGCACACATTCAACATGTATTTTGTTCAGGATGACCTCCTGAAGCCTATATGAGCATTAATTTGACCACACAACTCATTCCTATGAAGATACATTCAAACTCACAAAAAGTGCTCAGCTCGGGCTGAAAATGCATTTAAAGCAATAAAAACTCAAATTGAGTGTCACGCCTAAACCAAAGGACTTATGCACACACTTCAACATGTATTTAGTTCAGGATGTCCTCCTGAAGCCTAAATGAGCATTAATTTGACCACACAACTCATTCCTATGAAGATACATTCAAACTCACAAAAAGTGCTCAGCTCGGGCTGAAAATGCATTTAAAGCAATAAAAACTCAAATTGAGTGTCACGCCCAAACCAAAGAACTTATGCACACACTTCAATATTTATTTAGTTCAGGATGACCACCTGAAGCCTAAATGAGCATTAATTTGACCACACAACTAATTCCTATGAAGCTACATTCAAACTCACAAAACGTGCTCAGCTCGGGCTGAAAATGCATTTAAAGCAATAAAAACTCAAATTGAGTGTCACGCCTAAACCAAAGGACTTATGCACACACTTCAACATGTATTTTGTTCAGGATGACCACCTGAAGCCTAAATGAGCATTAATTTGACCACACAACTCATTCCTATGAAGATACATTCAAACTCACAAAACGTGCTCAACTCGGGCTGAAAATGCATTTAAAGCAATAAAAACTCAAATTTTAAAAAACTTTACCAGTGTAGGCAACTTCATAATAATAATAATACTAATAATACATTTTATTGATAAGCGCCTTTCAAGACACCCAAGGACACTTTACAATAACAAAAAACACAAAACAATACGGGTTGAGCAGCTGACATGTCTGTCATTTTCTTGTGAGAATTAATTTTTTTCCAGAACAACACTCACAAAATTAGATATAGGTCTACATGACTTCCAACATTGTGATGTGCACTCACAGCAGCAATACCAGTCTTCGGCCGCTCAATTCATGCAAATTCTTCTCAAGACACTGCTCATGGTACCACCTTTCGCACTGGGTCTCGTCAAAAGGGGGCCGGGGGGAGAGAACCCTAACATCGCAAGATTATATGTTCGGAAATTTCAATCAGGATAACTCTAAGTTGCTTTTAAAATTCAAATTTTTTCTTTTACTTGAACCAACCCAATTTCAATGATGCATGCAAAGCATCATGAAGACAATGTCGATGCAAGATAAATTGTGTGTTCTTCCATTGTAAAAATCACTCGTTTTGTCAGAGGACCTTTTCCAGGTGGTTTTGCCATTTAGAGCATGCCACAGTGCATGGCGAGAACAAATACGACAACATGACGGAATATCAGTGAACATTAAACTTAAAATTCACAGTGTGTAAATATGGGATTGAAATTTTATCTTGACATTTTATTTTCATCGGAGCAGTGAATAACACGAGATTTTTCGTTGTGGTACAAGTCATAAAAAATGACTTTCTCATAAGCTTTCAGAATTCATCCCTGGTATCAACACTTCCTCTTCATGAAGTAGTTTGAAACAAAATATATCTTTGGCATCATTTCTGGATGCCACAATTAAACATTTTTTGCATGGGTGATCATCATCCAATAAACCTGCTGTGGTCAGTATTTCTGACGATTGTCTTGTTCTCTTATTTTCCATCGCCACATAATGTTCTAAAATTGATGCACAGAATGTCTGGGGAAGGCCTTCATCAGTTCCACTGCCATCTGAAAAAAAATAGCTTGTTTGTCTTGTGGGAGTGACAAAACTGTTTCGGGCGAACAATTTGAAAACACAATTTGTACAAGGCTGCATAAAGCTGGACGATCGCTTGGTTGTGCGTTGAAGTTTTGGACCCTGTGTTGTCAACCCGCGCCACTTTCGGCCTGCCTGGCTTGGAGGAGCTCCGGCGGGGACAAACTGGCGGCATCGCTTCTATACCGGCCCGTCGCGGGCGTATTCGACGAGGTTTATTAGCCCGTTGCTTGACACCCGCGCCCCTCCCGGCTTCCCGCAAGATCCCCCTGATCAGAGCTGCATTGCGATCCGCTAGGAGCAGCCGCGCCCGGGCCGTGTTTTGCAGCGGCATTGTACGATATTTCGCGAGGATGGCCGTGAGCTTTTCACCCACTTCGCTTGCAACCCGGGCCACGTTGGACCGACGGGCGCGGCGAAACTCCGGCGAGGTCAGGCGGGTGGCGTATTTTCCTTCACAGAATGTCGCGCGGGTGTGCGTCGAAGTTTTCTGCCCTTTGTGTTAGGGTCCATTGTTTGTCCACAGTGTCGACCCTCCCTTTTGATTTTGCGCCCGGGACCTAACCGACGCTGTCGCTTGGCCCCGCCAGAGCTGCGCCGTGCCTGGCGGGCCGGCAAAGGCGAGTGTTGCAAGCGAAGAGGTGGAAGACCTCGCGCACACCAACACGACCTGCCGGGAGCAAAGCTGCTGCCCGCTCGGCTCCGCCAGAGATGCACCTCGCTTTGAGGGACAGGGGGCGCGGTGTGCAATCAAAGGGAAGAAAAACTTGGGAATCAAACCGCGCGAAGGTCCGGGACCGAACCGATGCCACCCGCTTGGCCCTGCCGGAGTTGCGCGGGGCAGGTAGGGCCGAGAGTGGTGTGTGTGATAAGCGAAGCGGAGGAACAGCTCACGCCCGCCCGTGAGAAATTTCGGACAGAGCCGTTTTTGCCCACGGCCGAGCCGGAGTTGCTCCGCTGCGGCGCTCAGGCTGTTCCGACGAGGATGTTGGGGCGGAGCGCTGGGAGAACCGCGGGTGTTAAGCAAAGTGTTCGGCTTCGTGAGAGATGAAGAGAGGAACCACGCGCAAACACAAAAGGCACAGAAGGGTTTTATTGCCAGTAAGCGAGACAGGCCGAGGTGGTCACAACTGAAAGGTAGTCAAAATGATCAATTCGAGGAGTGCAGGAATCCTGGAGCGGTACGGCGTCGTCGACACGGCAGGAAGGATCTCTGACGAAGTGACAATGGGTGGCTCTTCAGGCTGGCTTTTATGCTGCAAGTGGCAGATGAGATAATGACTCGCAGGTGTGTCGGGGAGGCAGGTGCACTGATTAGAGAAGCGCCCATCCCACACTGAAAAAGGTAACAATAACTTTTTGGGAGCGGCAAATTCCCCCACAGGAGAACAGAGAAATAGTGGTTTGATTTCGTGGAGTTCGTGGCGCAATGCATGAGGCGTCTGACTACAAATCAGGTCATGCTCGGCCAAAGAGAGGGCGTCCACCAGGTTGAAAAAGAGATGAAGAGCAAACACTGTCAATACATAATAAAGTTTCTCTGTCCCAATATCCAAAAAAAAAAGCCCAGTCCGAAGTAGCAAGATTAAGAAAATCTTTTGAAAAAACGCTCACATGAGGCGGATTTTGAGCCTTGCCTATGCAGTGATATTAATAATAATTGTAATAATAATCATGAAAAAGTGTGATGGTGGCGTGGCATTCATTTATCTTTTGAATTGGTGCGTTTAGATTTTTGTTTTTTGCTTTTCCTTGTATTTGGGTGTAGTTTCAAGCGCAGCTCATGTTCACACAACGCACATTTTATCTCATTATTTTTAGAGGGTCACAGGAAATCATATGGAAGGCTGCAATGGCCAACTCTCACCAGCAGAGGCTATCGTAAAGTGCTGGCCGTGCATGGACAAATAGGGCTCTCGCATTTCAGAAAGCACAAGAGTGACACAACGTGGCATCAGCTCTGAGCAGCAAATATTGTCAATTCATCGTCAATTTTTTCCGTCCCAAGAACCCCCCAAAAAAGTCAAAAGAGCCAAGATTTTTTAAAAACGCTCATGTAACCCAGCCTTGATAAGGCTGTTATTTTATTGTTTGTTCTGGAGGGTGATATTTGTTTGTGATACTGCTGTTTCCGAGGGACAATGAACGCACCGCAGCGCTCGGAGCGAGGACCCGTTAGCGAGAGAGACAGAAACATTCTCGCACTTTTCCCAGGCGGGTCGAAACGAAAGAACGATAAATGAAAACTAGTCCTTGAACCTCTACCTGTACAAGATAGTAAGTTAAATCCTGTGGCAATCTTTCTTTTTTTTTTTCTTCTCAAGGCAAGAGAAGGGTTTAGAAGAGATAACGTTCCTGGTGAGTGTTTTTTTGTTGAATATGTCCGATTAGCATTTCTAGCATTCGATTTGTAACATAAAAAAACAGTCAGGAATGAAGTTGGTGAAAATGGAGATTGTTGTTCTGTTGATATAAGATATAACTGTGCCGTTATAAAAGAAAGAAAAAGGGATAAACCATTGTACCGACACGTGCGCTCCATAGCAAGTGTATTAGCATCGAGCTAAGCTAACGTGCTCACGGCGAATAGCGCTGTGGCCTTCGTTCGAGCCAATTTTAGAAAATCGTTATTTTCCCTAGCCGATTATTGCCACGTTTAGTGAATGCCTTGCGCACTTTGTGCAGGCTGTTTTTTTTTTGGGACTCATAGACCATCAGAAGATTGGACTACGTAGTCTGGAGATTGGATGCCACGTGGGACGTTGGTGAAGGACATCTTGGACTTCAAAGCCACCCGTCCGCTGGAGGGTGGTAGGACAGTTGAAAGGATTTCCCTCTTTTTTTGTTGAATCTGAGATCTCAGTCATTTTTTTTTATGGGTCAGATCTGATACCAAAAAAACAATTGATAAGAACTGATAACAATTTAACTTACTGTATGTTTTTTTTCCTTGTTCATCTTTATGCATTCTGGTTCAGTTTCCCATCTACTCCTATTGTAAATATTCACCCAATATATTTTTTTATAAAAACCTCAGTCAGTGTGTCTTCTTCCTGTTGGAGGTTTCCCCTTGACTCTAACTAGAGTCTGCTGTTGCCAATCTCGCTGTGACCTTAAGTAGTGCACCCTAACTCAAATAGATTTCATAGATTGACACACTTCCCCTTGACTGACAACTTAATAGAAGGGTGCCACTAGTAGCTGCACCTAGGGTGGCTACACTCACATCAGAAGGATTTTGAGGCGTGTCGATGCAAAAAAAAAAGAAAAAAGAAAAAAGACAATTAAAAAGTGTGATGGGGACACGACGTTCTTTGAATTCTAAATTGATATATTTCGATTTTTTTTGCTTTCACATGTATTTGGTTTGAGATTCGATTTAGGCTCATGTTCACAGGGCGGACATTTTATGTTGTTGCTTATTTTTAGAGGGTCATAAAAAAAATCCCAGACTTGACTTCTTCGTTTACAGTTGACTGAATAGGGATGATTGTTTTATTTGGGAGCAGAGAGATGTTGACTTAAATTCGCGGAGTTTATGATGCCACGGATAACGTGTCTCAATACGATTCAGTATTCGTTCGCGGAACGTCGCGCGGCTGGAAGCCGACGTTTTCTGCCCTTTGCGTTCGAAACCATTGTGTGTCCACGGTGCCGCCCCTCCCTTTTTTTGTCTCTTTTTCAGTGTGGGCTGGGCGCCTCTCGAATCAGTGCACCTGCCTCCCCTACACACGTGCGAGTCTTCATCTCATCTGCCACTTGCACCATAAAAGACAGCGTGAACAGCCACCCGTTGCCAGTTCGTCAGCGATCCTTCCTGCCGAGCTAGCTGCTGCCACGCCGTTACGCTCCAGCATTTCTGCACTCCTCAACGTGATCATTTTGACTAGCTTTCAGTTGTTTACACCTCGACCTGACCAACTTTCTGGCAATAAAACCCCTCTTCGTTTTTGGTGTCTGTGTGTGGTTCTTGTATTGATCTCTCACGAAACCTAACACTTTAATTCACATTCGACCCAAACTCCTCGTTTGGAGCGTCCCTCGCGCCGAAACGGTGCAGCATCGGCGGTGCCGTGGGCATAAACAACTCGGTACGACATTTCGCGCGGGTGGGCGTGAGATGTTCCTCCGCTTCACTGGTAACCCTGGATACTCTCCGCCGTACGGGTGCCGTGCGCCCCGAACCCGAAGCAATGAGGGACATTTTAGGGCGGTCGGGTTCGGGTAGGGGTAGGGCTCGGGCTCGGGCTCGGGCCGCCCGATCTTACTTCTGCTCCGGCGGGGCCAAGCGGGTGGCATCCGTTCGGTCCCGGACCTTCGTGCTGTTTGATTACCAAAGGACTTATGCACACACTTCAACTTGTATTTTGTTCAGGATGACCTCCTGAAGCCTA